>NC_086158.1:11284563-13784563 GCF_035149785.1 Candoia aspera | reverse complement strand
AATGCCCCTATGCACCCTCTCTCCGTGTGCTGATCCTATAAAAGTTTCCCAATTGTTTCTGCTGTCCAGTACGATTGAGCAGGGTGGTGTGCTCTGGGTCCCATTGATTAACCAGTGCATCTTACAGGGACCCAAGCAGCCTGCTTTCTTGGTTGTGGTACCTGCCCTCTGGAATGAAATCCCCCAGAGATTCATGTGGCCCCCACCCTTATGATGTTCAGAAAATCACTAAGAACCTGGTTGTTCTCCCAAGCCTTGGGACAGGGTGGTTGTGGAGTCCTCTTTACTTCGGTTTTATAGCTGGTTGTCTTGTTCTTCCAGTCAGCTATGATCTCTTTTTATATGAGTTGATTTTTTTCTTTTTTCTTTGTAAGCTGCCCAGAGTCTCTAAGGAGTAGGGCAGCCTCAAAATTAGATAATAAATAAAAATAAAATTCTACATAAGCATTTCAGTGAATGATAGCTATATTTCATTACAATGATCCATAGATAATTCATGTCAATATGTGATTTATTCATACATTGCTAATAACATCAGTTTTGCAGACCACTGAGTATAGGGTTTTCTTTCCAATTCTGAAAGATAAGCCTTTCAGGTATAAGTAAGGAATGGAGAATCTACTTTCTTTATCCAGATGTCACCTTCCAAGAAGTGGGACTATAGAGCAAAAGATGAAGAACATCTAAAAATACTAAATCTCGTCTCAAAATGGAATATAAGTAATAACTTATTTTCAGAATTGAACAATTATAGGACACTATATAAATAGTATATTTCAATGAAGCATTAATCTAATTGTATATCAAGCAGTATTATGATATACTCAAGGCATTTCTGTATAAAGACAATGGAATCCTATAAAACCAAATATTGTTTTTTGTTGAATAAGACATAAGCTAAGATCTATAGCAGCTTTTGATATTGGTGTTAGCTTCTTTTCCCATTTTCTTGACTAAATACATATCAATTTGATTCATCATTAACACAATTCTATAAAGAATAATTGTAGGATTTTTTGTTGTTGTTGTTATCATAAGATTTAATAATCACTTGCAGTAGATTAGGCTGAAAATGTCACAGTCCAAATTGGGATGTCAGTTGATGTTGTAATTAGAAATGCTGCCACTAAGTTGTACTCATGAGATTTGTGAAAAAAATGCCGAAATCTCACCAGACCTCAACATTCTTGCATGAGAACTTGTGTGACTGAATTCTCTGAGACTGGAAATGAAAATGTTTTCAAAATATTGCAGAAAAAGAACAGATGGTCATTTTTGTGATATCAAATAAGTGATTAGCATCCTCTTCCTTAAACTAAGACTTGGAAATAGGATCAAAGACAGTAGGGAGAACCTGTCCTAACATACTCACTGATAAATAAGGTACACATAGCCAGTTTTCAAGTTTCTGTAATCTAATTCCCTTGCTCATTGCAATAAACCTCATTCTAAATCTGTGAGAATCTTGCTATCTTGGTTTTGAGCTGTTGCAAAGAACTTGACATCTTATGAAATGTCAGTGTTTTTCTGAGACTTTGGCCATCTTGGGAGATTTTATTTATTTATTTTATTTTATTTTCTATCCTGCCTTTATTATTTTTATAAATATCTCAAGGTGGCAAACACATCTAATATCCTTCCTCCTCCTGTTTTCCCCACAACAACAACTCTGTGTGGTGAGTTGGGCTAAGAGAGAGTGACTGGCCCAAAGTCACCCAAGTCACCCAACCAGCTTTCATGCCTAAGGCAGGACTATAACTCTCAGTCTCCTGGTTTCTAGCCTGTTGCCTTAACCACTAGACCAAACTGGCTCTTTTGGGTGATCTCACAAATTTTGGCCACAGTATAGGTGGACACTGTGTTGCCAATCCTTGATATCAAGTCTGTATTTCAGGACCTGTCTTTAGAGCTGCCTTTGATGATGATCACCTTTATCATCCTGTCTTCACCCTAAATCCACTCCTCCCTAAAGCCTTATTCGTAGTCTGCTGGTTAAAACTAGTTTGCTTCCTCTACAAGGAAAAACTCTTTGAGTTGCAGTGGATTCAATCAATCAATCAATCAATCAATCAATCAATCAATCAGCAGGCCTTTAAAGTAATCTAAACTGTGTTTGTTTCATCTGGCTTTTCAACATTAGTTTCCATGAGCTGCCCAATTAGCACAGCTTTAGTTGCAATTATTTATTTGTGTGTGTGTGTGTGTGTTTCATAGGTCAAATATTTTAGGAGTTTTAAAATTGTTGATGTTTACTGATGATTAATTGCCCTATTATTTTAATAGTGTGATTGGGTATATTGAAAGTTGCCTGAACTAAGGTGTCCACCCTCCCTCCCCATTTTTAAGGTAATTTAAGAAGTATTTTAAATCCATTATATAAATCCATTGGCTATAAATCCATCTGTCTGTTTTTAGTATATGAGGCAGATCATTTTTCTAGTGAGGAGCTTTCATTCTTCTCCTCCTAACAATGTACCATAATGAGAGTTTTTTGAAAACAAATTGTGGTACACAGTGGTAGGCTTCTCCTAGAGAAGGCAGGAGAGAACCAGGCTGGGTTGTACAGACAAATTTGCCTCTAATTTCTCTGGGGTGTGGTCATGTCATGAAAATAAAACTAGCTGAAATCAGTTGAATGTATTTCTGGATACCAGCAAATCAAATAATCCATTTTAATTACATATACAATAAACAGTGACTTGCACCTCTAGTTTCAATGCCTAACCTAATTCTTGACAAGTACAATAACCCCCCAAAGTATTGTTCAACAGGGAGGGACAGAGAGAGAGAGAGAGAGAGAGAATCAGTTTAATGCAAATTGATCCAATTCTTACTTCCAAACTCTAAATGTAAACCAGAATTCAGTTATATGTCAATATCCTCATTTTTTGCAATGTCACAACTTAAAAAAAAATGCATACAAGGGGGAGAGATGTGCAGAAAGAATATATCAGAGCAAGAAAAAATGGCTTGCAAAAATGCATGTATTAGGAAAAGTACAGATAAAAATGCATAATGTTGGAGAACTATGTAAGAAAGTAAAGGTAAAGGTAAAGGTTTCCCTTGACGTAAAGTCCAGTCGAGTCCGACTCTAGGGGGCGGTGCTCATCTCCGTTTCTAAGCCTTGGAGCCGGCATTGTCCATAGGACACTTCCGGGTCATGTGGCCAGCATGACTCACGGAACGCCGTTACCTTCCCGCCGAAGCGGTACCAATTAATCTACTCACATTTGCATGTTTTCGAACTGCTTGGTGTGCAGGAGCTGGGATTAACAACGGGAGCTCACCGCGCCGCGCGGTTTCGAACCGCCGACCTTCCGATTGACAGCTCAGCGGTTTAACCCGCAGCGCCACCGCATCCCTTGGCACTATGTAAGAAAGGCATGTGAAAAATAAACTAATCCAGAAATGGAAGGGAATGAACATGGGGTATGAAGATTGAGGAACTGAACAAAATTGAATAGGACAGTATTGCATCTTCTCCGTGGTATCCCATTGCTCATCCATTCCACAATATTTTTTGTTCTGAACCTGCTGTGCTGGAAAATGTCATGCAAAAGAAATGTATTTATTTCATTCATTTATTAAACCTACACCCTCCTGCAAACTGGCAACTCTTGTATACAGAGTATACAACATACAAAAGTTAAAGCATCCCCAGTATGATTAAAATGAATCATAACATCATAAAAACCCCACCAAAAACAAAAATTGCCATACAGAAGTTATAATCTTTTTTTACATATCAGAACTGGATAACTGCAGGAGAAAAAAATAATGCCACTATAGTCATACCAATGGAGGGACTTGAAGGTTAATTCATAGGCCCACTTGGGGGAACTAGCTATCGCATACCTCTGTTCTGAGCACTTAGAGTGCATTTCCATTTATTGGTCTGCTTAGACGATGGCTCCTAAAGGCACACAGTAATAAATCCAGCCCTGTGAGCTTACTTGGAAAGCAGGCATCTTCATTCTGAAGCCCCTGTCGACCCTTTGTCCACATTTAGCACTGTGATTATTCCTTACCCCTAGCAAATAGGGGCAATATTTTTAATGAATGAGGAAAATGTATCTTCTCTGTCTCTGCGCTAAGACTGATGAAACACAAATCCTATGCAAGCTGTCCATTTTCATGACAGATGGTACATGGAAAAGTCTGATATCCTTGAATTCTCACATTTCTAAAGGAAAACCTCAGGTTAGGAAGCAAATGGTTATTAAAATGACTCACAAAAGGGCATCTATGCAGAAATGGAAAAATCCTTGTGTTTAACTGCTTGAAGCTCTTTAGATCATTCTTTCAACCTTCTGCTATACTAGAGAGAATTTTTAGAGAAGCATGGGGAACAAGATCCATCCTCCCTCCCTCCCTCCCTCCCTTCCTCCCTCCCTCCCTTCTTCCTTCCTTCCTTCCCTCCCCCCTCCCTCCCTCCTTCCTTCCTTCCCCCCCCTCCCTCCTTCCCTCCTTCCCTCCTTCCCTGTGATTTGCAATTCCAATTATTTGAGTAAGGAAGAGATTACAGTATAACTGCTTGTCCTGGGGTAGGTGGGCCAAAGCCAACAAGGAAGGTAAGAACTAGTGAAGGGCAATACCATCTCTTCCTCTCTCTGCTCCTGCCATTTCTGTATGATTCTTTTCTCTCTTAATTTCTCCCCACCCAACTGGCTCCTGGGGAAGAGGCAGATCAGTTCTGCTAGATGTCTGATTTAGTGGGCATATTTTGAAATGACAATGAAGTTGTTACTAGACTGAGAGCTGAATGCAGTGCTAAAGTTACAGCTTGCCGACTAACACCATAAGAGAACATATTCTGTTCTTGATTCCAGACGACCTGAAAATAGTGCTGGAGATAGGTCATGAATAAGACAGGAATAATGGTGGTCTTTCCCTTCCTCTCTTGTCTTTAGAACCTTTTCCCTATTATGCTATATTGTGCTAGAAGACTGCTAGCTCAAAACAAAAAGGATTTTAATGCTATGCAGTGAGACTCACGCAGTTCTGGGATGCTAATGGCATCCTTTGAACTCTCATTTCTCACTGCAGGGTATTTACTACAGAGTCTTAGGGGCTTGAACAGATCAAGGAGATGCATGAACTTCACCCAATGAAATGAAAATTTTTATTACAGCCATATGCCAGCAGGCATTAAAAAGTAAAACAAATGTATATAAAGCTAAAAAGAAAAGAAATCCATATGAGTATCCAGACTTGAGGAGAGGCAGACAGGGCATCTAGTAGCACAGAGTTCAGCAACCCAGAAAGATATATCTAAACATTAGTCAAGCAGAAGAAGAAGTGACAAATAAAAGTCATGTCGTCTCTCAGGAAATTCCTTCTTCACTGAAGGAGCATATGTATATATGTATATAGTCATATACAGTACGTCGATGAAAGGGAATATTTTTGTAGTGCCCCAGTAGGATAGTGGAAGACAATGCATCCAGTTTGGTCAGAGTGAAAGCCCAGTAGAATTTGAGGACTGGTAGATGAGAAGTAGAAGGCTGACACATACCCCATTTGAACACACACACACACACACGTTGCAAGGTTGCAGTATTTACTTTAGGACTGAGCAGCAAAATAAATACCCTCAAGGTGATTTCCAATCCACCAAATGAGTTATTAAGGAAATATAGAGCAGGCTGCTTGGAAGAAAATTCAGGCACCTGTGCTGCCTTCTTTCTCTCCCATTTGAGCCTTCTTCCCAGTGTCAGCAGGGCAGAGTTGCACATAAAGCTGCAACCTTGACACAGGTGTGGGAGGAGACACATGGTTTGGAGCTCTGCAGCCACCAGAAACAGAATACAGCAGCCAGTGGAAAGAAGGTGATTTTCCTTCAGAAGGAGTGGATGGTCCAAAGTGAGGAAAACAAGTATAGAGGCCCAGCAAGACTAAGATGAACATTAAAAAGGTGCAAGAGTTCTACATGCTGGCCATTAACAGAAAAAGAAGAAATCTCAGAGAGAGGGGCTTTAAGGTAGGCTTAAAAAAGAAACATTGATGCATACTACCAATAGTACAGAGCCTAGTATATAGGTAATTGTAATAGAGTAATAGGTAATAGTTATATAGTATACTGAATAGCAACAATATAGAGTATACTAATTGTCATAGTAATAGTATAGAGACAGCAATAGAACAGTATATAGGAACCACTCACATATCACTTTGATGTTTGTTTTTACAGATTAAGACATCTCCCCAACCCTTATATGGACCTCTCTGGAGTCCAGTACTTTTGTGTCTCTCTTGTGTCTGGGTTAATCCAACTGGGCATAGTTTAAAAAAGGACTCATGACAAGGTATATGAAAACCAGGATATGATCTATCACTCTGACCTCTTTGGAGAACCAGAAAGTGAGTTCCTCCTTGTCATTAAGAAACTGCCTGCTATCTGGGCCAACCAAAAGCCTGTCATGTTAGACTTCTTGTCCTCAGATTGTCAGGCCTGGGAATATTAAGCTCTATCTTTTGGAGGGAAGAGGCAATTGAAATGGGCTTTTGAAAAGGTGGTGTTGTCTCCAATGCATGGGTTAAATGCACCAGCACTTACTATTGCAACATCGGGGTAAGAATTTAATAGTTTTCTGAAAGGTCTCAGAGATTGTTAATGAAGAGAGACTCTATCTATGAAGAGGGAGAAGACAAATATTAACAAACAAAATATTTTGAAGCCTAAATTTGAAGAGAAGGGCCAAGGCCTTTCTCTTTCTCGTGATGGTGAACCTATGACATGCATCAAAATGTCATGGCATTTTGGGTGACCCACCAACGTCACCAACACCTGACAACAACTATTCTCCCTGTTTGAGTTACCAAGAAAGAACAAAAGGCACTGCAACTCCTCCCACCCACCTAGCTCCCCACCCATCTCTGCCCTTTTGGCCACCCAAAATTGTATTGTATTTTTAAAAAATAAATGAATATGCATGTTTCTCTTTTGCTCGTGTGTGTGTGAGAGAGAGACATGCCAGAAGAGTCAAGTTAGGCATTTTCCAAATTTTTGACATGCCAAGCCCAAAAGGTTTGCCTTCACTACTCTAGCATAATCATGGGAATGTTGAAGTTAGTGGAAATCATTATACTTCTGAGAAGTAAAGTATTTTTTACACTGGGTAGTTCTCTAAGAGTGTAAAGGACATATCCTGGAATAAATAGATCATCCATAGCCCAAGTTTCTTAGAAGATGAGAATATCAAGGGTAATAATATAATCCAGGGAGGGACTTCCAAGTTCTTTGTTTTCCAGCCAATTATGTTCCACAAAATACAGATGACATCATGATCCTGGGAGGGTCCATTAGCATCAGGGACCTCAATCAATGACCTGCTTGAACTATCAGGAGGAAATGGAACTAGTTGAACAAAAGGAGGATCTAATGAGTCAGCAGCTGAGCAATGAGGAGCAAGCATCATGGCCAATAACTGATTCATTTTGCCTGTGAAATTGTCAATTAATAAAGGTGCAATTGGGAGGTAGCATTAAATACTGAAAAGCTTGAACCCCTGAGATTAGGGGTTCAATGGAGTTACTATAAGTGCTTCAATAAAGATATCCAAATTAGGGAGTAGGCAGGATGAGAGGGACCTCGGTAGAACTGGGAACTACAGTAGACTTCCATAGAATGGATTGCCATTAAAGCCCACTTAAGGCTATTAATCCTTTCTAGAATATCTTCTTGGTCCTCTTTGGAAAGAGTGCCAAAGGCACCAATAAGGCCAACTTCCACTGCATTTTGATTGGAACTATTCTTCATATTAGAAAATTTTGCTTTGCTTTGCCAGTGGCAAACTATGAAGAAAAAATACTGACAACAGGTACTTTATTTGGAGGACTGTGAAATCCATGAGAGGCAGAACTAAACAATGGGATTGTCATTCCATCACAAAAGACTTGGATTGAAAAAAATGGAACTTAGCAAGATGCAGCTTCACTTTAAGCAACATAGGAGGAAGGTTGCTTGAAGATCAGTAGAATTCTTTTTCTTTCAGACAGAGTTGGAAGCCATTCAGCTGCACCTACAGCAGATCTAGCTGCTGATATTGACAGTGGAAGAGCTGTCCCGGCAAAGTTACAGTTGCTGTTTTTGTGAGCCAACAACCAGAATTCAGGCTGTTCAGTAATATATGAAACATGACCTGGTTTATTTACAAGAGCAAATGTGTTTTGGTGAGGTAATTCTTTTGTGACTGAAGAGATTTTAGGGAGAACAGAGATGGAACTGTTTGTCTCTATAGTGGGGGAGACACGTTCAGCTTGAGCACTATTGTCGACCTTAACCATTTGTTAACCTGGGGTTCCTTAATTATTTTTTCCTCAGGAAATGTTGCTGATCATAGTCTGACACATGGGCTTCAAGAAAAGCAGGAAGTCTCTCAGAGTGCTTTCAAGGAAAAGCCTCACAGTCGCTTTTTAACAAGTCCAGGTTTTTATTAACAGAAGCCAATTGTTCAAATGCCGAAATTACCATTTAACCTATGAAAAGACATTGCTTAGCTGTAAACTCAGCCTCTCCCAAACTTCTCTTTGCATTGCCTTATTTTCTGTGGAAATGATGGGTGAATTAGAAAGTGAGACTATGGAAGCCGAAGAAAAGTGTCAGAAGATGACATATATTAAGAGAGAGATCATGAAAATATGATCACTTCTGATTGTCGGAAATGTCTTTAGACACTTTACAGAGTCTTTTTGTGCTTGATAAAATGAACAAACTGCTTTGAGGAATCTCAGTTTTCTGTATGCCAGCTCAGGAGCCCTTGAGTGCTGGCTGGTTAATAAAGAATGAATAGGTAATATTTTAGTCAGTGGAATACTTTATTTGAATCTGATCTCATCACTTCATGGCATGTGTTTGTGAAATATTTGTTGCCTGCAGCTGCAATGATTTATTTTGTTAATGTTTCTCCTGGAACCAGTCGATCAATCAAACAAACCCTTACAGTCAAAGTAGGTCACCCTTTAATGTTACCTTTGTGAGAATCAAGTCAACAAGTTTATGGCTAAGCCATTGCAATGGATGTGTCGTATCTGTTTTATTTGTGTGGGTACTTGAGCATTTTTTTCTAATTCTGATATGAATGTTCAGTGTTCTTTTGCATTAATCTGGTCATAGGCTCATGTATATGTTTATATGTGCACATATTACGGGAGTCAACAGAAATCACTGTCCTGATCACAGGAAAGCAAGGAAGGAGCTGTCCAGCAGTTCAGCAATCAAAAGATGTTAGGTTAACTGGAAGGGTAACTGTCCAGAAGATCGCTAAATCAGAGGCAAATCAATGGAAGCTGTTGCACCAGTCATTTCCAGGCAAAATTTAAGAGTAATATTTATTTTATTGATTTATCGATTTGTTGATATTTATTTCATTGACTGATGTGTTAGTTATAATCTGACTTTATATTCAGTTGAGTAAGGTGACTGGCAATAATTAAAATGCAGAATACAAAGAAGAAAATAAAAGCATAAATTAAAACTAGTTCACAAATTAATTTACATTGACAAGGCTGATGAAATATTTGAATCTTGGCTGTTCTTCTAGTGGCAGAGAAACTGAGAACCAAACAGTTTCCAAGGGAGTACATACCAAACCTGGGAGCGAGCCAGAAGGTCCTCTCCTGCATGCTAGAAGAACAGTAATGTGGTATTGGAGACATGTGCAGAAAAACCTCTCCTACAGATCTTATATGTTAGCCAGGTTTATATCTGGAGAAATGGTCCCTTATATATCAAGTCCTAGGCTATTTAAGGCTTTAGAGATGAACACTCATATCTTAAATGATATATGGGAGCAGTTGACAACCAGTGAAGATGATTCAAGTCAGCCATTGTATAATCCCTGCCATTTGCACTGTTTAGTAGCCAATTGCAACTGCTAGAACTTCTAAAAAGTAGACTTCAGAGTGTGCTGAAATAATCAAGGACAAAGCATGGATAATTGTTGCTAAATCTAACAGCCCAGGAATGGTCACAGCTGATGTACTAGTTTCAAATGTTGTTCAAATGTTGCACTCCTATTACATGTAAGTCCAATAACAGCTAAGGTTCAAGAAGTTAAACCTGTTCTTTCAGGGCAGGGCAACACTATCCAGAGCAGGTTAGATTGCTGTCAAAATTCTGAGTCCAGCTTTCTATGTATCCTGCTTTCTGGTACCCTTCCTGATAAACTGCTACAGCTTTGATACTGACTCTAATTCTGATCATTTCTCCTGACTCTGGCACAAGATGCCTTGTATTTTGCTGTTTTGACCATGCTTCAGTTCAGGGTCAGTAACAACTCTGGAAGGGATACAAAGCTGAAGAATTGGAACTTTTGAAGAACATTCAACCAAGTTAATTCTGTGCCACTTATGAGTAGATTCTGTTACCGATACCCAGTAGTACATGGTAGAGTCATTTTCCAGAAGAGCTTTAGGGAAAGACTTGCCTAACTGGGTAGGAATGGATTGTAGCCTGACCTGTATGAGACTTGCTATTTGCTATTACGTTTGCTATTCAATGGTACAATAGAAATAGTACATTGGGAACACAGTAATTTTATGTCCTCTATTAGTGCCTAAATTTAGATAGCTAGATTAGATAGGAGAGCCAGTTTGGTGTAGTGGTTAAGGCATCAGACTAGAAACCAGGAGACCATGAGTTCCAGTCCCCCCTTAGACATAAAGCCAGCCACTCACACTCAGCCCTAGGAAGCAGGCAATTGCAAATCACTTCCAAAAATCTTGCCAAGAAAACTGGAAGCACTTGTCCAGTTGCCAGGAGTCAAGACTGACTCAAAGTCATACATATACATAACGCACACACACAAACACACACACACACATACACAACACACACACACAAAAGATTAGATATCATGGGTGAGTGGATGGATGGATGGACAGATAGGTAGACAGATCTGAAATATGACAAAAGTCAAGGATGCAAAAAAAATATCAAGTTTTCAAAAGTATACAATCATGGGCTTTTAAAGTATGTATGCCTGTGGGTTTTTTTTTTTTAAGGAAAAAGAAAACTTGCTATATTCAGTTCCTATGTCCAATATTAAGTTACTTTTCTGCTAACATCTTTATCTCACTGATCGACTTTGCCTTAGAGTCTTCTTATTTTTACAGCTCCTATTATATTATGAAGTAAAACTTAAGAAAATGTTAAATCATTAGCATGTGAGTGACTGGCGTATTCATTATCTTTTATGACACATTAAAAGTGCTGTCAAGAGCTGGCATTTTATTTAGTCTGCTTCTCCAGTGCCACCTCAGGCTCTCCACCCCCTGCTTGAGCAGAAATTATAAATGATAAATGAATGGAAGATTATATATTATTGCCTAATTACAGGTACATTAACGTGAAACTAAAGATGAGAAATTAATAGCAAAACACATCAATATGCAGCAGTAATAGGAACTGACTTATTTGAGTTTCTCGCCGTTTGAAAACTACAACAGTTGCAATAAGTTACTCTGCCTAGGATCCTTTAACAATGGCATTCCACAGCTTTTTCTTGCACACTGGCCAAATTGTGCAACCCACTTCATTGAAAACAGTTATTCTGAAATGTAAGCATTATTCAGAGACTCAATTCTTGGCTTGTTTCTGATGCATTCCATGTAGTTGCCATCCAAGCCTGAGCATGGCTATGTATTAAGGTGCAGACAATCACCCTGATATTGTCTAATAAAGCAACATGCTGTGTCAATAAGTCTGGCATTTTCCATTCCTCCTACAGATTACTGGATGCTTCGGCATATAGATATTAGGGAAATGCTGTAGGTGAATGCACACATGCTCCATTTATACTGAAATCCTATACATGGAAGAAACTCCTGTTTCATTTAAGGGATGTGTTTTGTTTTGTTTTTTTCTATATAAGTAATGATAGAATCACAACCTTAGTTAAGCTTGTGTAGCGGGTGATCTATTAAGTCAAATGCAACTCAACTCATCAGCTCTGGTATGTAGTATATGACAATCCCTTTCTTCTAGTTCTTGCATTTGCAAGTAAACTGAAAAGCCCTACTCCCTATTAAAAAGAATCTAATTTCCTGGTGAATTGGGATCAGTACCATGGATTATATAAGTTCCTGGTCAGGAGCTTCCAAACTCCTTAACTTAAAATTTTCCTTTAGTTCTTTTGTTGTCTCCTTCGCTGTATTTGCTTTTTCTCATTTGACTCTAATTTGCAAGGGGATATGCTTGGTCTTAAAATTCTCAGTAAGTGACAAAATAATATCAGTAAAATCAGGAAGGTGAGGAGCAATTAAATGTGGTGAGGAGGTTCTCTCAGTGGAGTGTTTTCCTTTTCTCCACATATCTCTTATCCTTGGTCCAGCCTCTGTTTCTCGCTGTATACCACTGTCCTTTCATTGTGTCGGCTTGCACTTTCATCATCAAATTTGCTATCTTGTATTGATTGCAAATGAATTATTAAACGTCTGAATATGTCCTGTTTAATGCAACATAATGTTGTGGGGTGGGGGGAAGTGGGGAAAAGATAGAAGAGGACAACCTCTTACCTTGTTTGCAGATTGCTTCATGTTGCTTGTTTCCTCACATCCTTTCTTGCAGTTATACTGGGGAAAAGGGAATGAATATAATTCATGGATGGGAGGAGAAAGTCATTCCATCCATGGGTTTCATTCTAAGGCATGAGTCTTATCCCAGCTTTATACAGCAGTGGTTCTTGCCAATGCAGAACTGAATTTTTCTCACTGTTGGAGCTTTAGGTTTTAGAAGTGGAACAAATTATAAGCAAAATATAAAGATAGATAAGATAGATAAGATAGATAAGATAGATAAGATAGATAGATAGATGATAGATGATAGATAGATCATGTGTGCAGTATCACACAACATATACAGTATACTGTGTGAGTGTTCTCTTGCTTCCATCAGAACACTCAATATAGATATAGATATAGATGATATAGATAGATAGATATAGATATGATTTTGCTGTTTGTTTTGTTACATAAAATGTCCCGATGTCCAGTGGAAGACCTACTGTTTATTGATGCTACAAATATAAAATTAATATTCCAGGTATGTACCAAATTGCAATAGTACAAAATTGTTTTGTTTCTGGCAAAGGGGCCCAGAAGCTTTCCTAAAATCAATGAAAGAGAAAATGTTTTCCCAGTGAATCTCAGTTTTCATCTGGAGCACATGAACTAGCTGATCAAAGAGGTCAGCATAAATTACGGGGGAAGCAGGGATCAAAGAACTGTCAATAATAGATAGATTCTGTCTTGTTTTCTGGTAAACCCAATATTATTGGGATTTTGCTTGTGGTCTCAGTTATTGTAAAGTTCCATGCGGTCTGCCTTCAAAGATGATTCGGAAACTACAATTTGGGGAGATTCTCCAACTTGTTCCCTCTCAAGATGTCTCTGCCAACTATTTAAACTCAATTGCAATGGCTCCCGGTATTGATCTCAGGCTAGCCTTTCAAGTAGGCATTTACCTGCTGTAAGAATATTTTCCTGCAGGAAGGTTTTAAGAAAGAATACAGTTTTTTCCCCCTTTTGCAGTGTCATTTTCTTTTTTGAGATGTGCAGGACAGGCATATAGCTGAATATGGATTTATTTGCAAAGTTATTTAGGGAAAAAGCAGGGACCTTCTGTCAAGGTGTAAAAGCACAGAAGGTAGTACTGACCTGCAGTATGGTAAAACCAGCATGAGGTGAGATTGTATTTAATCTGCTATATAAAGGCTGAATGGGAGCTGGATGCATATGTACCCTTCTCTAAGCTGCCAGCTGGCTGACCCTAAAATGTGCCTATAGTTGGCAGCTGTTCCCTTTTTTAGCTCTTCTATCTAGCTACTTATTTGAGCCTCTGCTCTTCACTTAGGGACTTGTTCAAGATTCTGAGCACAGAGACATCCTTACATCTTTATTGTAAGACTCAACCTTGGAATAAGCCAGATGATAAGAAATTTCAACCACTCTTGTGTTTAGATTTACAATGCCCCAATTTCATTGGATACTTAATGGGATTAGCATTTGGTTTTCAGACTGCTTTAATTTATGGCATTGAAATGGCTTGTTAAAAGGACTCATGTGTGGGCTAGAAGAGCAAAGAGAGACGATTGCCATGCTTGAATCTGTACCATCAAAATGACAAAACGAGTTTACAGTCAACAGTAGCTTATCGATGAGAGATGCTTAAGTGGCCAACTGCTGAGCATTGCAGGCTGAATACATGAAATGGACACCCTGAATAGATTATGTGCTGGGAAAAATGAAACATTTTTCCCCCTAGCATTCTTAATCTGTGCCTGTCCCCTTCCATCTTCTAGACATATTGGTATTGATGTTCAGTTGCTTATTTCAAGTCATGCAGAGCCTACCGTTTTTATAATATACTATTTTTTTTCTAGCATAGCAACAAAAGAGTTATAAGCACATTTGAGATGTCACCTGCCCTGTTCTCACAATGTAAAAAGAGATATATGAACCATTATGGGCTGCAGAGGATTCTATGGACATTCTCTAGGAGGCATGATCAGCCCTGTTATAGGAAAAGAGAACAAGATTTCAAGCTGTCTTGAAGCTTCACCTTTCATGGGGAATGTTAGAACTGGAGAGGATCTTATACAGTATGGCATCTTGACCAAAGCAGGAAACCAACAGATTGTTGTCTACCTCTTGCTTGAAGATCTTTAGTGTGGGAGAGACCACCACTGTTCTAGGTAATTGGTTTCATTGTCAATCTGTTCTTGCCATCAAGACATTTCTTCTCCTGCTCAAATGAAATCTACTACACTTTAACACAACCGCATTCGATTTAGTTCTGCCCTTTAACCTCTTTATCTTTTACTCTGGGATAATCCTGCAGATACGGAAAGAATGCTATCACATCCTTCTCAGGCTTCTGTGCTTTGTGCTAAGTATACTCAGTTCCTTCAGCTCAATAGCAGTAAGCAGACTATCTTTCAGAAAACTTGGCTACTGTTGAAGAACCCTTGATAAGCTTATAGGGAATATCAGCATCCCATCAGACAGCTTTAAAGTCAATTAGCCAAATGGTTGTGAGAATAATCATTGTTATTTTCTTCTACTCAGCTTCAAAAGGGAATTCTTTTCCAGGTGTCCGCAGCATGTGACTTTGGTTGCTTGGCTGAGTTGCTGTTTTCAGAGCTGTTTGCAGGGATGAGCAGAAGGCTTACAGAATCAAGTGCTTGTGATAGTGACTGGTTTGTTTCCTTGCCAGCATTGTTCTCAACCATGCAGAGTCTGTGCAAAATGGGGGCTCACAAGCTGAAGGCAATTACTTACTGCAACCTTTAACCAGAGATGGGCAACCTCTAGATGAGCCAGGGATGTTCTTACATTGGGGGGGGGGGGTTGGAGCATGAGAACTGCAAGAGTCACATAACTTAAGTGGATGAGGTTGGGTGTCCTACTATAGTATCGGAAATTTTCTTTTTAAAATGGTGGTGTGATAACACCAGCAGAGGTACAGAGTAACCTGAGCCAAGACAATATTTTTAATTTATGGATGAAGAACAATGAGGTTGAAACATAAGTAATTGGGTCAGGCCAGTCATGTCTGAATCATTGGGAGTCCACTACAATAACTTAAGATGAGGATTGGATCACATTGTGTTTGTTTGTTAGATTTATGTTTTGCTTTTCCTCCAGGAGTGTGAGAGGGCATGCACATGACTCCCTCCTCCAGTTTTCCCTAAAACTCTGTGAGATGGATTGGGTGTTTTTGCTCAAAATCACCTAGTAGGTTTCCATGGCTGAGTGTGGACTGGAACCTAGTTCTTCCTGGTCCTAATCTAGTGCCTTAACCCCTTCACCACATTCTGCTCTCAAAGTGGGCACTTTTCCAAATATTGAAAGTCAATTCTTGTCTCAGAAATTACTTGTGTGAGCTAAAGTAAGTTGTGCACTAGTTGCACATTGGAAAATAGATATATTGTGGAAAGTTGATTTATTATAAAAATTCAAAGTTTAATGCATTTGAAAATTGGACCAAAAGATTTAATATTAAATGTTTGCAGAACATGCATGTAATGGGATTAGAATGATTTTCCAACCCTATTAAAAAGTATTCCATTAAGCAAATTATCAGACGGTAGCTAACAGAACACAGAGAACAAAGCAAACCTTTATCTCATGAAGTTCTGATATCAGAGTGAAGTAAGATACTGGGATGGATTAAAATATAGAAATACATTTTATTTGAAAAACAGCAAAATAAGCATTTGTTTTAAAAAGTATATGAACCTCACTTATAGGAGCATGATGGAACCCTTATCACAAAACAACAGTGTGAATAAAAAGAGAATAAATGTGAAGGACAAGGAAGCTGAAGGAAGAGGGAGAAGATAGGAGGGAAAATCCATCATCTGCCAAGACAAAAGAAGATTGAAGACTCCTTAGTAATAATTTAGGAAATTGGTTACCTTTTCAAATATTTTATAGAACCAAGTAGTAATTCCATTCTCAGAAATAGCATATGAAATACTGATTTAAAGAACTATCTTTTAAAATTTGAGCTCCCTGTTAATAACTCTTAACAATGGGTTCTTACTGGTTTCCAACAAGACAAGAAATTTGTAAGTTTCAGGATGCCAAACTCTCTTGATAATGCTGAGGTCAAAACAGAGCCCTGATTTATTTCCTGCATTTTGATGGGCGGTCTCTGGATAACTGCCTTCCACAAAAGCCGAGGGTAGGAAATTGTACAGCATAATGGAGCAATTTGCATTAAACTCCAGTGGAGAATAAACAAGTCTGCAATTTTTTGACATGCCTTATTCTTAACTTACATCTCTCAAATTCCTGTCAAGGAAATCATGCACCTTTTGCTTTGAAGTGACCTTAAATGTATAATTACATGACAAGCTGTTAGAATATCAAGGAATTTATTTGAACTTGAGGAGTAAACTATGAGTGGATATTTTCAAGAGTCCTTCCAGTACATGTTATGAAAATTGCTTAAGGGCTTATTTACATAATAAGCACTAATACCTTGTTCTGAAGCATTTAAGGATCTCTACCTTATTGGTTCTACAAGTGGCAGGCTAAAAACTACTTAAGCAATTTAATGTTGTGCTATATATTAGCAACAGGAAGAGAAGAGAACCAACATGGTGTAGTGGTTAAGGTGCTAGGCTATGAGCAGGGAGACCTTCTAGCCCTTCCTTAGGCACAGAACCCAGCTGGGTGACCTTGGTCCAATCACTCCCTCTCAGCCCATATTGGCATCAGCCTTTGAGACAAACCAGCTGAAAAACTGGTTTGATAGCTTGGCTATAAGAATTATGTGAACACAGTGCAAAACACAGTGGTCTATATGGGACAAATGCCAAGAAACACAACAACATAAACCATAGCAATAGATGAGTTGATTACAATTTTCAGTCTCTCCCATCCTCATGTTTTGTAGGCAGAGGATTATTTGAAACATTCAGAATGGAAGTACTGAATTCTGGTGAGCTTGCAGTTTAAAACAGGAGTAACCCCACAGCCCCAATGAGGACATCTAATGTTGCAGGGGCGTGTCAAAGAAAGATCTCTATGACATTTAGCAGGCTATCCTTCTACCTGTAAGTAGTAGCAGCTTAGTTGTTATGCAACGATAGCAACCAAAATTCTCAAGACACTACATTCCACACCCAATCAAAATCCTAAATTGCGCAGTACGCTTGCCAAAATGCACAATACATACACTTGTCTTTGACTTGCTCAGAAAACAGAAATGATTGCTGAGTCCAAGGATTTTGTTTTAAAGTTATTGTTTTCATTATTGGCTTATAAGTCAGGACTCCAAGGAGAGCAAATGAAAATATGGTGAGAAAGCATTCCTTTTCTGAGTGATTTTCATCACATGCAAAAGCCCTACTGATACACAAAATAGCTTTCCCCATTGTGTATTTCTATCACCTATAGCAAGTTTGACTGCCCAAATTCATTTGAAATTCAGCAAACAGAAATTGTTATTCCCTTCCTCATTTCTCCTTCTCATGCCTTTCAACAATGCTTACTGTGAGGAATTTCATATTACCAAGGTTGCATAGAAGTGCCCCTGTAACTGATAAACAGACATGTCTTTACTGAAGCAGCTCAGAGTTTCATGCAGGATACAGATGGAAAAGCTAGCAAAAGGCAAAGTGCTTTTATTCAAAAACAGTAGAGGGGGAAATAGTACTCTATTTGCCTCATGAAAGGATGGGTAATACAATCCATCTCCCAAGGTTTGGTGTGAATTTATAGAACAAATCATGACTTAGATGGAAGATTAGCTCTGGAAGAACGTTTATATGACTGAAGATCATTGTTTAAGTATTTGAAGACTCCTAAGCTTCTTTTCTGGGCTTGCTTTCTGGGTGATGTTCACCAACATTTTATAAATCAGAAAGCACCATTCCTTGTACCACCCTTTATTTCATACTTTCTGTCTCATCCTCTTCATTTACAAATATCATTCAGTATTATTTTATTTCCTGACTCTATGTGGCATCCATTTATATTCTGCCATAGGCAGATATTCTAGTTTAGATGCCCTTAGTGTGATTGTTCTTTTCTTAAAGATATGCAAGAAGAAACTTACTGGTACTGTCACAGATCACCAATTGCTCAAAATACACTTCTGTGCCTTCAAAAACCTTAGGCACTAGAGGCCAGATGCACTGCTATATCTCTGTCCTGGTTGTATCTTGCTCCTCCCCTATCCATATAAGTAATCTGTGGCTGCTATCAGGAGTTGCTGGGGTTGGACTTGAGAATTCCAAGTTCTGGGCATAGTTCCCTCATGTGATGCAGCTGAGATAATCTAAACAGAGGCTAAAAAGTTTCTGTTTAACTGGATCTATCTCTGAGCCTGTCTTGTATTCATTATCCTTACCAAGAAAGTTGACAGAATTGGGGTCCTATGAATTTGTTAGGCTTTCTTTCTACCTCATTTTTGCTGAATCTGCATTAATCAAACCAAGTTATCGCTATCTGTCCCAGTAGATAGATAAAGTAGGTAGAGACGTTCCCACTGATCCTGTCCTGCTTGTCATGTTTAAGACAGGATTGTCAGACAATAATTCAGCCACTGCCAATATTGGCTGAATATTCAGGAATTTAAAGTCAGAATATTTAATATTTCATTGTAGTAAGTCTTTTTTAAAGCAAGCAAACAACCAAATACAAATGGAGCAGAATTTTTCATCTTTCCTGCTATAATAATAACCTGATTAGACTGCAATAGACTGGCAACAGTTGTCTTCTTTGCTCAGAATCCTACATGGTTTCTGGTGGGACCAGGCTCTGTGGTTCAGCCCTACATCTTTGTACTACTAGGGGCTCAAGACTGTGTTGCTGGATAAAGGAGATACCAAGAAAACATAAGATCAAACCTCTTGAGGAAACAAAATCTTTACATTGCCTTGTCTTGATGCCATCCTGGTAAAGTGAGAATCTGGAAGAGGAGAAGGACCAGGGCAGCAAGTGGGGGGGGGGGCAACCGCCACACTGGTGGAGCGCCAAAATGAGCACTGGGTGGTGCCAAAATGAGTGCTGGGGAGGCACCAAAATGGGTGCGGAATCCATGTTTGCCCCGGGTGACACAGACCCTAGTTGTGGCCCTGAGAAGGACATTAGCCTTGTAAGAGAATGTGCCTTAATGTAAGATATTAAATGCACAGAAACTCTCTTGAAGTTGTGGATTAGTGATCCTAGCCCTTAGAATGGCTTCCATCAGTATGAATTTGTGCATAAAACTGAATGTATGGGCTTGATTTTGGACTTTGAGTAGGCCCATCTTAAGAATATATTGGGAAGGCAATATGACTTTTGGCCAGAGAATGCGGCAATTGTGATTCAGAACGAAGTAATCTCCCTTGGAGCAGTCCTAAAGAAACTTGATTTAACTGTGACTAATTTAATTTCAGTAGTTCTACTCTATGTGTAAATAAATCTGGATTAAATCCATGGGCTCTACTTGTGTAGAATTTGAAGAAATTTAGACTTGGCTTTGGGAATGGGGAAAAATTAAGATAACTGTTAACGAGGAACTTTCAGAGAAATTTACTCAGTCCTAAGGAATAGGAAAGAGTGAGAAAGGAACTCAAAATAACTCTGCACTGATTTTGTTTGATATAAGATAGGGCAGAGAGAAACTGTCAGGCTTTCAAGTTTCTGTTATTCTACTGTAAAACAATAACGAACATCCCTGGGATCCATGCCATACCTGTTTTTTGACCTTGCCTACCTCAAAGGGCTTACGGTGGTAAAAATGCCTAGAAAATGTACAGTGTAACTGAAAGTAGTGGAGTCTTAGAACATGATGCATTTATTAAGGCACAAGAACATTACTGGGCATACTTTACAGGTCTATTAACACATGGACATGTCTGAAGTGTGCTGTGAAACATAAGGCCAAAGGCCACGTATTTTCAACTGCTCACATACTGTAGTAATGATGCTGTAAAAATACCCTGGAGCCTCTTAATGCTATTATAATAAGGACTTCTACTATTATACAGTATAGGCTTTTGAATGGGGGAAAAAGAAAGCCCCTCTGTTTCACACTTTGCATTGCTTTTAATGGAGTAAACTGTATACAAGAGGAAGGCTCATTAAAAAGGAGTGGGAAAAATACCTTACAAGAACTGAAAATCCAGCTATCTTACTGTATGGTGATACAAACACAGGTAGCGATGGATGAATCCATTGTGTGTTCTGTTCATGCATTCCTCCACTAATTGTATTTGTCCTGTTTTTGCCCTAATCTATAATTTCATTTGTTTTTCAATGCACTTTCTCAAGATGCAACTGCTTAAGAATATTTCAATATGTTTGAGTGTTGTGATTTGTAATATTTTGTTAAGGAAATTTCTGTAAAACAAAACAATCTTTTGTATTATATATAAATTCTGCTTTGTGCATTATTTCAGGAGATGCATATCAGTGCATAGAAGAATCATCCAGTCTTTGCAGCTGAATTTGAACTATATACCAGGCTAAAATATGGTTAGGTAATTTATGGATCAGCGTCTTGAGCAAATCCTGACGATTGGGATAATTCACTAAACCATGGTTCAGTGAACCGTGTGTTAACGTATTGTGTGAACACAGCCTCTCTGCACTCAGTTTGAACAGAGAGTGGGATACACAGCCAAGAAAAAAAGTGAATAATGGTAAGCAAAGTGGGCAAAATCCTGCATGTTGAAAACTACATATGCCCCACTTTTTTTACACAGATAAACACATCAAACCACCATGTAGACTGCCTGAAATCTATACCTTTTGTCATTTTTTTAAACTGTTAGTGGATGCACATGAAATCCATGGGGACTGTCCTGCAGTACCACATCAACCTTTTAAAATTAAAGGATGTCGCAATGCAATTTGGTTGACAGTGCAGCACTAACAAATTGTCTTTTTGAATTGGTAAAAGGAATAGTCAAACCTCAATTAAGGAAGAGGGTATTGATTTCCTACTAGAGTAATAAAAGTTCCTTAAATGTCTTAACAGCAGTTTTAAAATCCATGGAAGTGCATTTTAGCATACTTCTCAATTTCTAAATAAACTTTTAACTTCTTTCTGGTGCTAAAAAGGAAAATAACAATAGGACTTTTCAGTAGTGAGGCCCTGTATCTTCTAAAGATCCCCTCCTGAATTCTATTTCATGTTCTAAGCCAGTGTTTCTCAATCTCAGCAATTTTAAGATGTGTGGACTTCAATGCCCAGAATTCCCCAGCCAGCAGAACTCTGTGAGTTGAAGTCCACACATCTTAAAATGCTGTGATTGGATTAAGTATTTTATATTTAAGGACAAATGATGGATTTTTTACAGTGTGCATGCAAGTCAACCATTTCCTTTCTGGGTTGTTCATGCTAAATTTGCAGTATTTTGTTTTTACAGTCATTTCACTTGGACCAGCATCTGCAGCCATCCCCTGTCATGACCATAGTAAATCATGATACATAAGTAAGAGCCATGTGGTGTTTTAGATTCAAATGAGAAAAGGAGTGTCAGAATCTAATCCAAAGCTCTTCACAGCCCTAATAATTAATATTACATTATTCACTGTCAGGAGCAGGACTCTAAGCATGGCTGTAAATCCCACTCCAGGAATTTAGATTCACGCTCCTGAGCTGAGTAGAAGATTCAAGCATGAGACTTGTATATTGCAGATACCAAGCAGTTCTGATTACAATAAATATCAACCTTTAAGAGGACTAAAAATTTAGCTCTCTGTATATGTATGTCCCAAAATATAAATCCTTTGTTTGTTTGTTTTTCTATCCTTTCATTGTAATGGACTGCCTGCCACCTGATTCTCAAGCTGATCTTTTGATGGCACCTGGATTCCATTTCCAAAATGGTGTTGCCTGATGTAGAGGGCATAGGGAATGGCCTTGAAGGACAGGAGGAACAGCCCCGACCAAGATAAGTGGGGCTTGAGCCTGGGCCAAGAAAATAATGTGAAAAACATCTCATTCAAGCCCATTCCTTGTTCACATGAAGATAAAGGCAGGGAGGGGCAAAACTCATTCAGACTTGCAAAAGCCTGTTACCAGAGCTGTTACAATAAAAGTAGTCTGGACCTATATGGCATTGGATTCTTAATCTGGAGTACTGAGTATTGTTGGGCTGACTCCTGGTCCTTGTTCTGTTTCTTGCTAGCTCTAGACCTCACACTCTATGTGCAAGGATGTGGCACAAATGTAAGGCACAATATACCTACTAATAGGCTGCTTTAGCTAATATCATCTAATCTAGACTTCCCAGACTTGATGTCCTACAGATTCTTGCTGGGAATATTTAAAATTCACTAGATTCAAAAATATTGCCAGGAAAATTCAATAGGAGGAAGAGAGGAGGATGGCAAGAAATACTCTGTGTGCTGAGCTGTATGGGGTGAAGAAGTCATTTCCTGAATAGCTGCAGATTGCAAGGGTTATATCATGAGAGTTGCTGATTGCCCATTATGAGTGACTGAGTGACTGCTTCCTGCTGAGTAAGCAGAGTCTGTAACAGGCATGTAAGACAGCCAAGTTCTAGAGAATGGTAGAATAGGAAGAATTAACAAAAGTTTGCCAGGAAAGTCCAGCATGGGATTTTAATGGGGAAATCTCTAATAAATTTTCCCTCAAATCAAGAACTTGTACTTGGCTGACCTAGAAGCCTTCTGTGATGGTTGCCTTATTCAGAAAAAAACACAGACTCACCAGCCAGGGCTAAGGATATCTGGTTTATTAAGAATAGAATGCAGACACGGAGAAAGATGGGAATGAGCACATGGCGTGCGAGGTAGCCGGTAAATACCCGCAGTGCGGAACTGATCCTTCCCCACCCCCCATTGTCCCAAAGTCCTGACCAACGGTGAACCCGGAGTCTCGATGGGCGATCAGGGGGATTAGCGCTGATTACCTCTGTCCTCTTCCTGTGTCCGGAGCAGGTGTGTCCCCCGTGGTAATGCAGAGATGTCAGGGAGATAGGATGATGGCTTCCCAGGTCAGGGCAAAGGTATGGCTCCTTTGTCCTTTATCTGTATTGTCTTTCAGTGCTTATGGGATTAGCACTGATTCTTTCCTCCCCCCTCCCCTTCACCGGAAAGGCATGTTCCCCGTTGTGATGTATGTATACATCGCAATGGGGGACATGACATACTGCCTCCCCAAAAAAACTTCAAGGCACCGGTTTGGAAGGATACGCTGCATGGAAGCGTGTGACTAGCCGTTGCGCTGAGACATCCCGGGCATGCACCCACTCAGGGTGGGGGAAATATCTCCAGCGGACCAGGTACTGAAGGGTGCCCCGTAGCCTTTGGGAATCTAGGACCTCCTTTATTTCAAAGTGCTGCTGCCCATCGATCATGATGGGAGGAGGCGGGGGGGTTTCGTTATGCCACTTTGAGGAGGTAGCCGGTTTCAGTAAGGCACAATGGAACACCGGGTGTATGCGTTTCAAGTTGTGTGGCAATTCTAACTTAAAAGTTACCTGGTTGATTATTTCCACTATTGGAAAAGGGCCAATGAACTTGGGGGCTAACTTCTTTGAGGGCTGTGGAGACTTGATGAGTTTAGTGGAGAGGTAGACCTTATCTCCCACTTTGAAGTCTGGTTGCGCAGCCCTGTGGTTGTCCGCATAATGCTTGTAGGTTGCTTGGGCTTCGGAGAGAGCCAGCTGAATGATTGGCCAAACGCTGGCTAGCTGAGCAGCCCAGTCATCTGGGGAACAAAGCGGGGTAGCTGGCTGTGGCAACTCCGGGATCGGGACGAAGTCTCGTCCATAGACTACCCGGAAGGGGGTGTGGCCCGTGCTCTGGTGCACTGCATTGTTGTATGCCACCTCAGCAAAGGGGAGTAAGTCTACCCAATTATCTTGCTGGTAGCTTATGAAGGAGCGCAAAAATTGCTCCAGGGTGGAGTTAAGGATTTCCGTAGAGCCGTCTGTGTGGGGGTGCCAAGCAGTGGACAATGCCTGCTTGGTGCCAATCAACTTCAAAAATGCTTTCCAGAATTGTGAAGTAAATTGTGTACCCCTATCTGTGACCAAGTGGGAGGGGGTACCATGTAATTTGTAAATCTGATTTAAAAAGAGGCGTGCCAGCTGTTGAGCAGAGGGAATGGAGGTGCATGGAATAAAATGGGCCTGTTTCGAAAAGTAGTCCTTAACCACCCAGATGACTGTTTTCCGCTGGCTGGGTGGCAAGTCTACGATGAAATCCATCAAGATTTCCTCCCAAGGGTGGGAGGGGCTTGCCACCGGCTGCAATAGTCCCTGGGGCTTACCCACTTTTCGCTTGGCCATAGCACATGTAGGGCAAGCAGCGACATAATCTTTTACATCCCTCCTAAGTGTATGCCACCAGAATTGTCGCCTTACCAGATGTAATGTTTTTACAAAGCCAAAGTGCCCTGCCGTTTTGTCATCGTGAGAACGTCTCAGAACCTCTGCTCGCAATTGCTCCGGCACGTACAGGCTATTTTGTTTCCAGGCCAAATCATTTTCAAAAGAAACATTGTTTTTATTGGTTTGCAACCATGTATCTGTTTTTAAGGCTTGTACGAACTGCTGTTGCAATTGCGATTAAATTGACATGTGTCTCCCTCCCCTTGCGGGTGGTTGTGCCGGAGTACGCTGCGTTCCAGTTTGGCTGTGAGTGACAGCTTGGCAACCCAGCTGTGTGTCGGTCCACACAGTACCTATAATGTCTGATGCCTGGCTGGCAACCTGGGGCCGCCTAGAGAGAGCGTCAGCTAAGAAGTTCTTTCTTCCCGGTATGAACTTCAGCTGAAAATTAAAGTGGCTGAAAAATTGAGCCCAGCGAACCTGCTTGGGGCTGAGGCGTTTCAGGCTACTGAGTGCTTCCAGGTTTTTGTGGTCCGTCCAGACCTCAAAGGGGCAAGTGGCCCCTTCCAGGAGGTGTCGCCATGCCTCTAAGGCAGCTTTGACGGCAAAAGCCTCTTTCTCCCATACATGCCATCTCCGTTCTGTTTCGGAGAACTTGCGGGAGAGGTACGTGCAGGGCTTCAGCTGATCATTTGGATCCTGCTGAAGCAAGAGCGCCCCAATTGAGAAATCAGAGGCATCTACTTGGACTACAAAGGGCTTGGTGGGATCGGGGTGTTGTAGAACCGGTTCGGCTGTGAACAGGCTTTTGAGATGATCAAAAGCCCTTTGGCATTCAGGTGTCCAGTTAAGTAGCGCTCCAGGGTTTCGTGCCTTGCCCATGTCTCCCAAACCCTTGGTGCAGAGTAAATTAGTTAGGGGCAAAACGATTTCCGCTAGTCCCTTGATGAACCCCCTGTAAAAATTAGAAAATCCCAGAAAACTTTGTAGTTGCCTCCTAGTGCGCGGGCGCTCCCATGCCAGGATGGCCTGGACTTTCCCAGGGTCCATTTCGATGCCCCTCTCAGAGATTCTGTAACCCAGATAATCTAGCTGAGATTTATGAAACTCGCACTTAGAAAGCTTGGCAAATAGCTCGGCTTTGCAGAGTTTCCTGAGCACCTGCTTAACCAAGCGTCCGTGCTCCTCTTCAGTCTCAGAATATATCAATACATCATCTAAATACACAAGGACCCCCTTGAACAAGTGTTCGTGCAAGACCTTGTTGATCAATTGCATAAATACCCCTGGTGCCCCTGCCAAACCAAACGGTAATACTTTATATTAGAATGATCCCAGTGGGCAATTGAAAGCCATCTTCCACTCATCCCCCTCCCGTATGCGTATGCGGAAATAGGCTTCTCGCAAGTCCAGTTTAGAGAATATTTTCCCCTTTGCCAGATGTGCTAATATGTCTTTGATTAGGGGCAAGGGATATTTGTTTGATATGGAAACCGAATTCAATCCGCGGTAGTCCATACAGAGTCTTAATGTCCCATCCTTTTTTTCTCTGAACAACACTGGGGCTCCAACTGGCGAGTTTGCGGGCTCAATGAAGCCTCGTGCTAAGTTCTTGTCCACAAACTCCCGCAATGCTGCCAGTTCTTTCTGGGTCATTGCGTAAATTTTTGGCTTTGGCAAGGGTGTGTTGGGGACCAGTTCTATCGCACAGTCAGTCTTTCTGTGGGGTGGGAGTTTGTCTGCTTTGTTCTCCCCGAACACATCTGCAAACTCAGTGTACTTGTCCAGCAAGCCTTCCAGGGCCGCTGCAGCCAGATGTGTGGTTGTAGACACCGCCCTCGCCACCGCAGCATGGGGAATTCGGTCCCCTGTAGGTGCTTGGTAGAAGCCGTCTGCAAACGTGATCGTCCTGGTTTCCCAATTTATGTATGGGTTCCTTCGTACCAGCCACGGAATGCCTAAGATGATTAAGGGGTGGCCCACTGGTGCCACGACAAAGTTCAGTCTCTCCCAGTGGCTGCCTAACTGCAGTGCCACTTCTCCGGTGAATTGGGTGACCGGGCCCCCTCCCGCTGCCGAACCATCCAATTGCGTGAAGACTATGTGGTGCTGAAGTGGAAAGCAGGGGTGATTTAAATTGGCAACCACGTCTGGGTGCATTAGGCACCTAGAACAGCCCAAGTCTATTAGGGCCCAGACTTCAATTGACTTTTCCGTGGAACTTAACTTTTACGTACAGGGTGGGACAGTTGGCACTCACCCAGACGTCGCTGTGCCCATTCTCCTCCTCCACCTGCCCTCTGGCGCTTCTCAGGGCAGGTGGCTGGCGTTTCCCGCCGGTTCTTCCTGGTCGTTCTCCTCCTCTTCACTGGAGTAAGGTAGTTCTTTTGCTCCGATCTCTCCCCTGGCCGCTGGCATCTTTTTGGGCCCTACGGGTGGTTTGCCCGGCATTTTTCCTGGCCTGTCAACTACCTTTGTTTTCGGGCACGCCGCGGCTTTGTGGTCCTCTTTCCCGCATCGAAGACACTGCCCCTTGGTGAACCGTCGCTCCCTCTCCTCTCTCCAGGGTTGGGATGTTGGCCTCACTGGTCCTGCAGCGGTTCGGGGTCCCTTTACCGTCGCCGCTTGTTGCGCCGCCCTCTTGGCTTGTAGGAAGGTTTCCTGGGCATTTTCCGCCTTACCGGCCAGCAGTATCCACTCATGTAGATTGTTTGGGTTGTCTCTGCATAATGCCCACCTCAGAACATCCAAGTTCAGGCCCTCTTTGAAATGTTCAATTAGGGTAGACTGCGATCAGTGCACCACCTTTCCAGCCAGTGTTTTAAACTCCATGGCATAATCTGCTACAGATCGTTGCCCTTGGCTGATTCCTCTTAGGGATCTCTTCGCTCTCTCCTTTTCTAAGGGGTCTCTGAAGTGCAGATTTAGTTCCCAGAGGAACTCGTCAAATTCATCAAGCTCTGGGGCTTCTGCCTGGCATAGCTTCACATACCAGTCAGCCACCCTTCCTTTAAGTTTGTTAGCAATGGCATTAATTTTGCCCTTTTCTGAGCGGAAATATGGCCCAAATTCTTCCATGTAGTTCTTGGCATTTGTTAGGAAGAAGGATAATGTTGCTGGGTCACCATCGAATTTGACCCTGAAGTCTTTCACTCCCGCTCCTGGTGGGCTCCAAACCACATCTGGTCATCTGGATGTACCTCGGGCTGCTGGGGTTCTCCGGTCTTGGTGTGGGGATTCCCCAAGCCGGACTCCGGGCGGCGTTGCCTCAGTTTCATGCCGGCTCCAGCCTCTTCCCAGTGGTCGCGTCTCCAGGGTGGGAGGGGGGAAGGTGACCTCCTGGCGGATTCCGTGAGGTGAACTCTGCCCGGTGCTGCCTCAGCCTCCTGCCATCTCCTTCCTCTCCCCAGCTGTCACGTCTCAGGGGTGGGAGGGGGGATGATGAACTTCTGGTACCTGGTTCCACCTCACCCCTTCCTCGGGATTCCCACGCCACCGACCATCTCAGGAACAGCTGTTCAATTGACTCCAGCCTCGCCTCCATTATCCTCAGCCTCTCATCTGTCTGGGAGCCTTCCTCGGTTCGTCCGATCTGGCGCCTTCCCTCGGCTCCTGCAATCGTCGAGGACAGCAGGTCCCATGGCTTCCTAGATGCCCCGAGCATCCCTGGCAGGGATTCCGGCGTCTCGTCCAGGGTGACCCACTCACCCTGCGACTCTCTGGGGCTTCAGGTGTCCTGCTCCTTCCAGCCTCCTCCTCCTCCGAGCTTGATCTTGAACCCTCCTGGATTTCGTACCGTCTGGGAATAGTGTTCTCACCAATCGCCCGTGCCATGGAGTCGGGTGCCCCATCGCCGGTCCTCTGGTAGCCACCTCTTCGTGGGTTGAGTCTTTCCTTCGCCAGCTTTGATCCCTCACAGACGAAATCTGAAATGGTGCTAGCAGAAATTTTTTTTTTTTATTCCCGTCTTTATGTGATGATTGCCTTATTCAGAAAAAACACAGACTCACCAGCCAGGGCTAAGGATATCTGGTTTATTAAGAATAGAATGCAGACACGGAGAAAGACGGGAATGAGCACATGGCGTGCGAGGTAGCCGGTAAATACCCATGGTGCGGAACTGATCCTTCCCCACCCCCCATTGTCCCAAAGTCCTGACCGACGGTGAACTCAGAGTCTCGATGGGTGATCAGGGGGATTAGCGCTGATTACCTCTGTCCTCCTCCTGTGTCCGGAGCAGGTGTGTCCCCCGTGGTAATGCAGAGATGTCAGGGAGATAGGATGATGGCTTCCCCACCCTAGAATATCATGACCCATGTGCTGATTTGTTACTTTGGTTCTCTTGTACATGAGCTGTCTGTTTAGAGATAATGGAGAAGAACTTTATTTGTCCCTACACAATGAATGGCCATAGTTCAGCTGATAAGAATGGGTGAAGATTTATCAGTCCAAAGAAGAGTCACTGCAACAGAAACTGACAGTGGAAGCAACTCTGAATAAAGAAGACAAACAGAGGAGTAAACTCAGTGGATGAGCACAACAACATAAGCAAAAGATGTAGAAGATGTTCTACACCACTGGACACTCAGAAGGAGTTTCCAGACTCTTCTGGATGAAATTCTGATCATTCTGGAAAAGAAAAATAGACATAGTAGAATGGGGGAATAGGATGGTAGATTCCTAAAGGGCAGAAAAGATAGAAGAGTTGTACTATTAGATGACTCACTACATGAGAAATCAATACAAATATATGTAGGATACTGGTGTTAATAATGGCACTTGTGAAGAATAGTAGTTGATTGAAAACTGAATATGAGCTAGCAGTGTGATGGGGCTGCCAAAAAGTTGAAGACAAAAAAGGCAACAACAATACCTGAATGAAGATAAAATAGCAAATTTGAATACCTTTTCTCTCTCCTTTGGCAAATTCTCATAGAGTGTTATAGAAACTTCTTAACAGTAAGAGCAGTTGATAAGAGGAACCAATGACCAAGAAAGATGATGGACCTACATGTGTTCAGGTGGAAACTAGACAGCCAACCACTTGTAGGAGATACTTTAATTTGGATTCCTCCCCTGAGTAAGTAAGAGACTGATTAAATGGTCTAAATCCATCAGTTCTATGATTCTAAGACCTTTTTCCCAAATGAAGCTTTCTTCGTGATCTTTAGACACATCTCACTTTTGTTTAAAAAATACTGTTTATATTTATACTCTGAGAAAGGTTATTGGTGGTGCTTCAAGTAATCTTCAACACCTTTCTGTTTCACTGATATTTTCACAGAAGTTGGAGGCATTTTTGGCTGTTTTGATTGTTTCACTGGTCCTGCTTATCATTGTCTTCTGTTTTACTTATCACTTTTTATTTTATATAGCCTGATATATTTTTGTTGAAATTGTTTGGTAAGCTACCTTGTTTCTTGTGTGAATCTGTTCTGAAAGGTGAGCTGTAAAACCCTTAAATATATTTTGATTTTGGGAAACTTTTTTTAAAATTTCTTTTTAGCTTCTATGTGATTTTAGTTAATATTACTGTTTCTAAAAAAAACCTCACCCTTATATGTGGGCCTATTAAGTCTTTTTTTCCCTATTGTACCTGACACTAGACTAGATCATGCAGAGAAAAGAAGAAATCAATGACTTGTTGAGTAGGTCACAAAATAGAGAATATCAAGATAGTTCTATACTGCAAGAAATTGACTGCCAGCTTACTGCTGTACTGTATGGAGGAACTTGTTCAACAATTCACTGCCCCTTTCTTACAGTTTCAGGGACTACATAACACTTTGGAACCCTGTGTGCTGTTTGGGGCAATGATGTAGGAAAGAAGTGATATTTCCATTGGAGAAATCAGTATCACACATAGGAATTTCTCCTGATTATAGCTGGGATTAAACTTGAATTTTAGTGCTGAGTATTGCCTAAGAGAATTGTGCTGCTGTTAATGTTTCTGCTAGATCCTTCGTCTCTAATTCATTCTGTTTTGGAGGTTTTGCAAGGTTTAATTATATTGGTCTTAGCTTGGGGTTGGTGAAAAGACAGAACATTTCATCTGCAATCTACTGACTCAATAGGAAAGCATTCACGCTAGTAGAATTCAAAATCCTTTGCAATGTGTCTTGGTGATGTCAAAGAAGTCATTTAATAGGCATCTGTGAGGACGGGAGAGGAAATGCATTGGACAAATAGAGTTGATAACATTTTGAAAAAGACGTTTATGAAGCAGGCTTTTAATAGTTCATTTGGAGGGTAAGGTTGGAATGTGATAGCTAGTGACACAAAACAACTGGAAAAATCAAATTAAAAATAAGAACATCTGAAGATCTGCTTGCCCAGCTAAATGCCACAAACAGGACATGAATGAAATTGCATCCTTCCACTTAGCAAATGTTACGCTATGACATACTGACCCTGAATCTCATAATTACATATAACTGTCATAGCTAGTAACCAATGATACCCGTTTTAATTCCAATATAAAGTTGTCAAAAGGGGTTTTCATATATTACCTTGAGTGTAGATTACCACGAGTGTATGCAGATTGTACCACTCAGGTACTCTTGACTGCTGTAGATTTGCTACGATGTATTTAGATATTTTCTGTGTCTTACCTAATAAAATGCTACTGTTTTGCTAGGAGACTTTGTGTCTCACTTTCTGGTGATCTGGGTAAATATTCCATTCCAATCCAATTTAAGTCAGAAGGAAAGAAATCCTTTCATATGGAGAGCCCCTGAGCATGTTCAGAGTTTTCCCTGTTTTTGTGAGATTGCTAAAATGCTGCTGAGCAAATTGACTGAACAGGGTCTTGAACACTGACAAGAGAGTGAGATTTATAAAAACCACCTTGAGCTTTTCAGAAAGGTCAAATTTCCCCAGTGTGCTGGCTGGGGAATTCTGGGAGTTGTCCACACATCTTAAAGTTGCCAAGTTTGAAAAACACTAATATAGATGTTAAAGAGCAGGAGTGATAAAATTGACCCTGGAGGTGTCGAGGGCACAGAGAATGACCTTGAAGGATAGTGGGAAGATCTGTTACCAAGGCAAAGATCAGAGAAGTATGGCTTGAATCCAATCCAGGAAACAACTTGAGAAAACACCTCAGACATGCCCCTCCCTAATTTACATGAAGGTAATTTACATTGGGACGCGGTGGCGCTGCGGGTTAAACCGCTGAGCTGTCGATCGGAAGGTTGGCGGTTCGAAACCGCGCGGCGGGGTGAGCTCCCGTTGCTCGTCCCAGCTCCTGCTCACCTAGCAGTTCGAAAACATGCAAATGTGAGTAGATCAATAGGTACCACTTCGGCGGGAAGGTAACGGCGTTCCGAGTCGTCATGCTGGCCACATGACCCGGAAGTGTCCTATGGACAACGCCGGCTCTAAAGGCTTAGAAACGGAGATGAGCACCGCCCCCTAGAGTCGGACTCGACTGGACTTTACGTCAAGGGAAACCTTTACCTTTACCTTAATTTACATGAGGGAAGAAGGAAGCACATTCAGACTTGCAAGATTCTGTGATTATAGCTCTTCCAATAAAGGTAGTTTTAGGTCTGGATGGTGTCTGTTTCTTAGTTTGGTCTCCCTTATAGGGCTGACCGACACAGCAATGCAGGGGCTGCTGAGCTGACCTCCCTTCTACCACTACACTGTCTGAACCCACTTGCTGAGAAAGGAGTGGAACCATTTCAAATTTAAATTTTCAAAGTGGGGTGTGGTGGGTAGGTTAATAACTGCACACTGCTGGACTACTCATAGATGGTTTTGATGCCACTAGTAGCTTTTTCTGAGTTGGCAAGTGTTCTGCGGAGATATGTAAGCACTGCATGTTTCCATACTGAGCAATTTTTTATACTTTTCTAAAAAACATTATCCAGGATGCCTCACAGAAAATCTGAAGGGCTTGATCAGCTGCTCAGATGTGTTTGAAAATAAATATGGCGGTTGTAGTGGTGGGGTGAACCTATAAGGTGAAATCGTGAAGGTCTCAACCTTCTCCAGTAGGTTGCTGCGTCTATACACCCTGGACTTGCAAACAGTCTGTTGTAGCTGATATCTTCCCCCCAACCCTAGCATGTTAAAGAGATAAAGATCAGCCCATACAAACCTTACTGACAAGTAAGAGGAAAAAAAAGCTAACAACAATGAAATGAATGTTGTAGTACCTCCTCCTGATTGGGTCACGTACCGCATAAAGTAGCTCAGAAAATCAGTTCCCCTCCCCTTGGGGAGCTAGATCACCTTCTCAGGGTATAAACAAAATTAACATTATTTTAAAATAAAGGTCAAGATTCATTTTTAACTTTAAAAACTCATGTGCAAAACCGTCAGTGGTAGAGGAGATAAAAAAAGAAAGCCGTGAACATCCTGGACAGCATCCCAAAAGAATCACCAACGGGAAAAATACAGAAGAAAGGTTATGATTCTAAGCTGACTATAACCTGATTCTGTTAATTAAGACAAACCATCTGTGAAGCGACATGTAGCTTGCAAGATCTTGCAAGAACTACAAAGATCTCAGTAAGGTATCTTTAATGCTAGTCTGGGGTAAATACAGAATCTTAGAAACTGTATGAAGAATTTCCCAGCCTTGTTTATAACAAGTTCATTAAAGCAGAGTCTCTTTGAATGATTTGAAATGGTTCTTCCCAGGTTTCTGGCCAGCTTGCTCAGTTGGTATTATGAAACAACCTGTCAACTGACTCACCTACTGTCTCCTGATTGTTTATGTCTTCTCTCCTTCATTCCTCTCCCTGCCTCCCTACAATCAATCACCATCACTGAACCTGAGAAAATATACATCAGAGACAAGAGCTATCAAAGACAATAAACCTTAAATAGCTACACACCTGCCAACATATAAGTAATCTTACACAATATTTCGAGCTCAAACCTGCTACCTCTTCCTTGAAGATAAATGGATCACTGCAAGTTTCCTGTTCGATTCCCTAGATCTTCCACATTCAGATAGATTCCAACCTTGAGCCTGAGGCTCTGGAACAATGTTCCTTAACTCCTAGTTCTGGTACATTGTTTCTCCCTTGGAATTTTTTTTTAAACCATAACCTTTTCCTCTATAGAACAGAGGGATCCCGGGGGAGGAATCTCCTTTTGCTACATGTCTCCTTCCTCAGGAGGATCCTACTTAAAAGTGAGGCATACATATTGATTATATAGTCTGCATGACATGGCAGGTTGGCTTCATAACAGTAGTCAAGGGAAAATAAAGATACTTAAGAATTACTTTTGAAATCATCCCAAGATCAAGAATTTTATTTAGATATGAAGCTCACCCAGTGGTATGTTTAAAATAAGACACAGGAGCTTGTGTGTAGGTTTCTGAGGATCCATCTTGGTCTACAATATAGTTTGAAGAGCTAGGGAAAAAAAGAAAAGCAGGCTACACAATGATATGCATCTATCAGCCTTTGGAAGGGAGTCCAGACAAGAAGCACACCCAGAAGAACTAGCTTTATTTTATTGTAAGGTTAAATTAATAGAATTGTGCAAGTCTGAAAGTATGTTTCTCCCCCATCACATTTACAGTCCAAGAAACTAGGGAGGGTCCCTTCTGAGATGTTTGCCATGCCCACATTACTTCTGCAGGCTAAGCTGCCTCTTATCCGACTGTTCCCCTGGCTGTTGCTCTTTCCCCTGTCTCCCAAGGTCATTCCCATATACCATTACAGCACGCATTTTAAAAGATCTGGGAAATAAGTAATTAATGCTCTTATTATCATCAATTTGAATCCATCTACTGCTGGATGAAAGCAAATAGTTGTGCAACTTTATAGTGTTTCTCAATAAAACATTGCCCCACTGTGAATGCCCCAAAGATGTAGGAACTAATATCAGCTAAATTTTAAGATTATTTTGGTGCTACTAGGAACTGATAACCACTAGGAACTGGAACTAATAGGAACTGGAACTGTTTACAGTGGCCACTGCCATCTAGTGACCTTCACCTACAGCTCTCTGTTCTTGTTAAAAATCTAGACATCTGAAATGTGGCTGTTCATTTCACAAATAAGAGGATTTTATGGAGCAGAGTGTTTCAGTTATTTCAAACAAAAGAGAACTGGATAAATCCATGGAGCACAATGAAGGTCAAGTAGTCTTGAGTCTCAGTGTTATTTTCAAGTTGGGGCAGCATGTTCACCAAAAGTTAACTGCAGGGGAACAACAATGTGAGAACGATAGACCTTCATCTCCTGCTTGCAACCAATGCAGGGTCATATGCTTGACACTGCAAGAAAGATATGTTGGAATAACAGTAAAATGGGCCTTGCCTTAATTCAGTAGAGCTATTCTTTTGTTCTAAAATGAAAACTGGCTATGATCCCATATTTTGGCTTCTTTGGAGACCTCATTTTCATTTTTTTTCTGAAATAAAATAAATTAAAAATACAACATTAAAGGGAACAGAAAAACACAAGAAAACCTACCTTAGGGTGATAAAAGCCTGCAATATACAGTTAAGTGTTTGTACTAATGGGTACACACAGATGTTGACAAACTGAATCAAATGAACCCAACTAAAGTGTAGTTTCCATCCCTTCACCCAGATTTGTTCTGCCTATTAAGTTGTTCATTCTGTGGGAAGGTTAAATTGGTATCATTAAATCAGTGAAATTGCCCAATTTGAATTTTTGCAAAGATAATCTCAGAAGTCTTTCATAAATATTTTTGTCGTATATTTCTTGATGGATTTTAAAATGCATAAAAGGGCAAAAGAGTTATACACCAAGGCAGCAGCGCAATTTTGCTGGGGAATGTTGATTATATAGTTCTTTAAGAAAGTCCTCTTGAGTTGGATGTGGAATTTAAGACAGATAATCAATCATCCACTCCAATAAAATTTTTACATTTCTCTTGTGGAGGCAAAAAAGTCATAGTACCAAACTGCTCACTTCGACTTAGAAAATAACAAATGGTAGGTATCTGGTAAATTAAAAAAAAAAGCAGGTTCTGAAAATTGGGAGCTTTATTTAAATATTTAGGGGGTTTCTAAACAAGTTTTTTTTGCACCTGATATAGAACAGATTGTTGAAATATTTCCAAGTAACTTTGTTGATGGCCAGCTGGCTACCATCACCAGTTGGTCCTATGAATTTCTTCAAAACATGAGACATTTACAGAATTAAGAATAGTGATCATGCATCTAAGGGCACCATGTAAAGATAATTGTCTCCAGACAACCTAGTACCAAATGCCAGTCCCAGTTGCTCTCAAGCCAGCAATTACTTTGACCCAAAGATTTGCATCTTACTATTACTATGTTACTACAGTTCTTGAAAGGAATGAAAGAAGACCAGGTTGCATTCTACTTGTTAGGCAGCTTGTGTTCTGAGATGCCTTTTGAGAGTAGCATGTACAATAGCTAACTGGCCATCATCAGCACCATTAATATTGTCATCACTGTAATTAGTTTACAAGATATGAGTTGATTCCTGGTGACTTCAAGTTGAGCTGGATTCCTGGTGACTTCATGGGCATATCCATGTAATTTTCTTGGTTAGGTTCCGTACTCTAGCCAACTGCTCTGGTCTCCCATTCAACTGTTGATCAGGTCTAACATGTTTTATCTTTTTCTGAGATCAACCAGCTTGATCAATATGGATTTTGCAAAGAAACAGACTACCGATATAGAAAATATCTACATTTTAAAAACCATTCTCATTCAGTTTGATAGGGAAAAAAATCTTTCGTTCTTTCTTATCTGAAAAGAGAAGAAAAATTGCTGGAATTCCCATGGATGGGATGAGTGTTTCTGGCACTTACCTAAATCATAAAGTTGATAAGGACCATATGCAAACATCTGATATAGTTCACTGTACCAATATCTCTTCAGTGGTCTGCAATCTCATAAGCTTCCTGTGCTGTAGTTAATCCAAAGGAAGGGTACCTTGAGGGAACCCCTTCTATGAACCCCTTTTTGTTTTTCAGATCAGAGTTAGTCAGGAAAAAGGTAGTGTGACAGAGAAAAATAACAGAAAAGAGCCTTTTCTTAGGACAGTGGAATAAGCCTGAAACAGCATCAAAAGAAATTTGAATGTGGTAGGAAAATTCATTGCTTTTTTCACAGGGAAGCCAAACTTCAAGGAAATTGGAGGGTAGATTTTGAAATGGTATTAAGGTGGACACACTGAAAATAAGTGTGCTTTCCCTGTTTTTACTGCTTGTTATGATTCATCTCCCAAGCAAACCAGTTTTCTCCTTTTCTTCTGTTAAATATGGTTACACACATCCATTGCAGTTGTGACTCTAAGCTAACCTCTGAGCTATAATTGCTTAACTAAGATTTTGGATGCAGAGGTAGTATATAAAAGCATATGAAGCAACAAAGATGGATTTTTAAGTCTTAGCCAAGAAATATTGGTAAACAGCTGAGAGAAAGGAATGATGGATAGAAAAAATATTGTATTAATTTTACTAGGTTGTCTCAGCAAAACCAAATGTCACTGCACATTTTTGACCAAGTGCTTTTTTAATGATCCTTTCATAACTAGTGACCTTCAGTTTTATTATGTTCTTTTTTTAAAAAAAATAATGTGTGTGGAAACCAGAAAAACAAAGCTAAAATCTCATTGATCTGGTTTCCAAAGTACAGTATGAGATGTGGGTTGTTCTAAAATCTGTCTTTTTATCAGGACTTCATGTCATTTTGGTTTCTTGTGATAAATTAGAACAAGGGTCCTCATCCTTTTAGGACAATAAACATACTTGGGATTTTGCAATGACTCACTTGCAAAATTCCTGCTGCTGGTGGCAAAATGATGCTCCATTAGAGACATCACCAGTTACGAAGTATTGATTTACCAGATGTTACCTGCCACCTTCTTAGCTCTTCCCTGCTTATATAAAGGTCTGGTCTGCCACCACCATTGCTAAGAAAGCTTAAGGTTTTCAAATAAAGTTGATGTTGGAAACTCTTGCTTTATAACATGACAACTTCCTATTTTTATTTTTACTGTTTAATGTAAAAAGTTAAATGGGGCAGGGAGCTTTGCAGGCACAAGGGAAAGTTCCATTGGCTTAGTGTAAGCTAATAATTCTATTATAGGCAAAACTATAGCATGCTGGAATTGATCCTTTAATTTGATTGCTCATATGCCATCAAGTTGGTATTAACTTTGAGTGACCCCATAGATACTTCAGGATGATCTGTTCCCAGTCAGGCCTTCAGATCTCCCAACAATACATTCATCACTGCTGTAATCATATCCATTCACCTTGCCACTGGTTGTCCTCTTCTTTTTCCTTCTGCTTTTCCCAGTACTATGGATTTCTCAAGGGAGCAGGGCCTTCACATGTGTTCAAAATATGATAATTTGAGCCTGGTCATTTGTGCCTCCAGTTAGAACTCTGAACTGATTTGTTCTAGGATCCATTTATTTTCTTGGCTATCCTCCTAAATTAGGCTGTTACCTTTGTCATTCACCATGCTAAACCATAATCCATAGTGTAAAAGTAACAGTTGTTGGGTCACACAATATGGCTTAGTGTGGCATGTGAGCAATACTAAATTAAAATTAACTTCTAATTTGCTAAGTTCCTGTAACGTAGACGAAGGCACCATTTTGTCCTTTATCGCAGACAGAGAGGTATCTTGTCCTAGTTGTGGAGTGTTCTGTGAATGGGCTTCGATTGACTAGTTTTCCCATGGAAAATTGTGAGAAACAATTCATAAGAAGTAAATGTGTGACCACCAGAATATTCCTAGTTCAGTAGCCTTTTCAACTGTGTGTTTAGCTTTATTTATGAAGAAGTGCTGTTTTCACAAAAACTCTGCCAGGTACCTTTCCCACATATGTATTTTGAATCATGATTTTCCAGCAAGGGATGGTGCACAAGATGGTTAATAAACAAATTTCCTCCTTTGAGTTGCATTTGAATAATTAATAGCAACACTTTTTCTTTTTAGATATAACTGATTTTAGTCTGCACTAAACAATGTGACACAGCACTGTTATGCTACTCAGAGTATTGCATTGACCTCTGATACTGTTGCTTATGTTTATGCCCCACAGACTTGATATACTGTGTCGGGTTTCATGAAGAAAGTAAGCTAGCAAGTGTAGAGCATGTTGGGGTTGAACCAAGATGCTCTCCTTTGCCTTAAAGGGAGTTGATGGCTAGAGAACTATAAAGAGCTATATCTGCTTTTCAAGATCCCGTTTTATATAGTTTTCTGTTGCAGTTTAGAAAAATGTAATCCTTCGTAAGTAGAATTCATGTATTGATTTATCAGAGAACAAATATGTTTCAGCAGAAAGAGCAGAGGACTGGAAATCTTATTCTGTAGGGACCTCTCTCTTTCTCACTGTATCTATTAAATCCTTTAGAATTGTACTGTCTTTTTGACTCTTGTAATGACCCATAAAAATAGACTAGCTTTAGCTAGAGAGTTGGGTTTAGCCAATACCTCCTCCTTACACAATGTTAGCCCTTCAAGGTAGTCCAGACAAGAAGCATAACAATGAATACTAGCTCTATCTTTATTGTCAGATTACATTAACAGAATCTTGCAAGACTGAAAGTATTGCTCCCCTCCCCTCCTTTTACTCTCCAGAAAACTAGGGAGGGTCCATTCTGAAATGTTTCCCACATCCCCTGTCCTTCTGTGGACTGTGGACTGAGATATCTTTTACATAAAGGTTGTCCAGTCTGCAGCTCTTTCTCCTGTATCCCAAGGTCATTCCCACATACCATTATACATACAGGAATACATAAGGACAATGAAAGAGACAGACTCAACCACAATTTCAACTGGGAAACGTGAGCATCCTAGACCAAGCCAAATCCAAAAACGCCAGAGAATTCCTGGAAGCCTGGCACTCAGACAAAGCAGCCATCAACAGACACATAGAGGTAAACAACATTTACATACCATTCAAAAGAGACAATAGAAAAGCCAAAAGACCAAAACACCTCCTCTCCAGCAATCAACACCCAGATATGCAAACATTAACACCAGGATTAATACCAGATGAACAATCAAACTGCACATTATACCTTAATCAAGGAACTATTAACTCAAGTCAATCAACCAAGCAACAAACAACAGCCCAATCAAGGAACTCCCAAGGAGAGAACGACTCCACCAACACAAGCAGGACAAACCAAGGTATATAAACAGAGAGCAAGGCCCTCTCCCTGTTCGCACTGAAGATGTTGCCTAGTCTGGCAATGAAATGTCTGCAAGAAAACAACAAGGCTCAGAGAGCACCAAGGACATTACATAAGGACAATTAAGAGATCAAGCAAAAAAGCCTCACCCACTGTCATTGCTATTCTTCCAGGAGCTATCAACCCCACTTTCTCTGCATTGTGTAGGCTTTGCAGAAATTCCAAATCACAGTCACCATTCACTCTTGAATGGAGCAATTCTACATATTTTTCCTCTGTCTCCTATGTCCTAGTCATGTAGATAGATATGCCTTCCAGGTGTGGTGGCCCAATTGTGCAACCCTCTCATACAGTCCTTTATTATACATGGTGAAGGGAGTTCATGTAATCAGATTTCAGTTCCCCAAAGCTCAATTTATCTAGAGTGCAAATAACACATATTAAGTGTTGCTTTGTCCAATTGAGTTGTCCCTGCTTTTATCAAACATAAAAAAGTATGTGAAGTATATGACTGATGGACATCTACAGTATGTTAGATAAAGTATAAGTTGAGATTGTTGCCATGCCTGTTTTCCTGGGGATTATACTAATTCCATCTTTGTCATTAATACTCTCTTTTAAACCTATGGCTTAAAACAGAATACTGTATTTTAAACTGTGAGGATTGGAGATGCCTTTGAAGATGATTTGGAAATTCGTATAGTACAAAAAAACTCTGTCAAAAGTACTAACTGCAACAGAGCAGTATGGAGATCAATCAATCAATTTTATTTATTATGCCCACTGGCCAGCAAATAAAACAGAAATAAAAAGAGAAAAAAAGAGAGTCAAAATAGATAAACACAAATAAGCATACACAGCAATCCATCTTAGATAAATTCTATTATGAATCCCATGTTGAAGCCTTGATGCTAAATAACAAAACTTTGCAACATTGCATGTTGTATGAAAAAAGAAAAAGAAAAACTTTTATCAGCAAGCAGAACATCAGCATAAAAACTGTTTGATTTTCTGGGGAAGAATAAGATTTTGATGCAATGTAATCTAAAACCTGCAATATAAAAGAAGATGTGTTATTCATATAGCAGTAAGATGACATCACACCCTAATTTTTTATAACATTGACTGATGCCCAATTCATTTCCAATCTTAATTCCAGGTGCTGGTTTCAGTCTATAAAGCTTTTCACAGCTTGGGAAAACAGCATCATCCTCTGCATATATTCCTACCTGTCTCCTAGCATCATTTTCAAACAGCATCTGTGGGGAGAATCAAAAAAAGTCAAGGAGGCAATGGCTGTCCAACCTGAACATTGCAACTCCCAGTGGTGTACAATAGATTTTTTAAAAAAAGCAAAACAAAACAAACAATTTCAATTAAAAATTGTTTTAAAATTTATTCTCCCAGGCTTTTAAATAATGTATTATGCTGCTGCATATTTCAATTTTTTTCCACTGCTGCTTTGATGTTCCATTGTTGTTCAAACATTCATCTTCTTGATTTCAATTGCTATTTCATCACTTGTTTTGTTTTTAATTATAATTGTAATATTTGAGCATAAACTGCTTCACAGGAAGTGGGGCAGAAATGTTTTAAATATAAAGAAACAAACAAGCAAACCTGTTTTTCTTTCACAGAGGGGGAGGTAGAATACATAGCTTAACCCCTTTAGCTTCACAACAATCCATGGTGGTAACTTGGACTGAAGAAAATATTATGGGCCAACAGATTTCAGTAAATTTTACGAGTGGCTCGGATTTTCCCCCCCTTGTTTGGTGTAACTAAAGGTACAAAAAGGTTTTGTAGAGGGCACCCTAATTGATTTTCTTTCCAGCTCATACTGACAGAATGGAAAACATTATTGCTGTTTCTTTCTGTTTTGTTTTTCTTGTTTATATACACACAGATCTCAGAAATGATCTATACCAATAATATTTCAATATTTGGTTTTGGATAGTACTTAAATTGAAACACCTCCGGCAACCTCAGGAAAATGTAACGTTAAGGCAAGCTTGCCAATGTGAAATATGTTATCAACCATACAATCAGAATGAAGTAAAATATTTAAGAGGAAAAAAACAAACTCTTCCATCCTGTTCCAATTTAATGTGGTTTTCTTTTTCTACCCTGCTAGTTCTATTACAGACATTTATGAAGTTAGTGGTGGATGTGAAAAAGAGAGGGAATTAGATTTCTGCTTGATGTAATGGCTCTTATGCACAGCACAATACATTGAAGGACTCTGAGTCTATCTTTACCTGCAAAAGGGGTGTCAGTGCATTTGCACTGGTGATATTTTGTTGAAATAGAAATATCTCTTATCTGAGGTGGAATTGTAGAAATTGATCAGGATCAACTGGTAGATCGTACTAGCACCATTAAGAGGATGAGTAGCTTAAAATGAATGAATGAATGAATGAATGAATGAATGAATGAATGAATGAACGAATGAACTGCAGGTATTTATTAAGGGTTACTGATGCAGACTTGCCAATTAGATCATACTGGTTTGTGTCTCTCTGTGTGTGTGTGATTTGTGTGAATGTTTGCTATACCATAGACGCTTTTTCTATATGGGATGGTTTTAATGTATCTCAGGCTTTTTCATTTGTTTATATGGTTAAATGTATGTATTCTATTTGATCTTATTATTATGTCACTTTACCAGAGCAACTATTCTGTGCCTGAATACAGCTGGTGGACCTCAAGGCTCTACTGAAAAGAAAAAGAGAAAAATAAAGTCCTCCCATGTCCTGGTTTAAGGACTGATTTAGACATTGCTTTTTAGGTGTACACCGAAGATATTTTAGGTGTTCCCTTGAAAATGTGACATGGGAACAAGTGTAAATAATCTTTGTAAACCTATCTATTTCATATAGATTAGATATATCAATAAATATAGCTATAGTTTTAGACAGCACATTTGACTTGTTTACTTTATCCCATCTTCATTTAACATGTCAAAGAAGTAACAGTACTGCAGTCATTAGCAATGCCACCAATTGTTAATTTGCTTACTTGCCTTCAGCCAAGAAACCAGCTTCAAAATCAATTTGGAAACACACTCCAGTAATAGTTTAATTTAAGCTATTTCAGTGTAAATCAAGGATGGGCAAAGTTAGGCCCTGGGATGGGCATGTGAGCTTTCAGACTTCTATTTTGCAACTGCTAAGGCTCCTACCAACCAGATTTCAGGAAAATCTGCTGTATAATTTCCTATAATTTTGACTTGGAAACACACAAAAACAGTAAAGATCTATTTTTAGGTCATGGAAGATTATTTCAATATATGATTACTGCCTCAAGATTAGATTATAATTTAAGATTATGCACAGAGATGGAAAGATTCAACACTACCCACTATGGAGGAATGGTTGATGAAATTGACAGATCTTGCTGAGATGGATGAATTAACTTCTTGGATTAGAGAAAGACATTATCTGCATTTATTGGTGACTGGAAACCTCTTATGGACTTTTTGCGTAAGAATGAAAAAAATGAATTTGTGATTTATGGCTTTGATGAATAGACAGGGTAGATTGTAGAAAGAAGAGTATTATCATGTAGCTTTAGAGAGGGAGGTTAAAATATAATACTTCTAACTGCTGTGAAAAATATTGGAAGCTACTTCTTTGTATCTTTTTTCTTTCTAAAAACAGTAAAGATCTAAAATAGATTGGGTTTTTTGGGTGCGTTTGAGTCAGTTTTGACTCCAGGTGGCTGCTTGAACAAGTCCCTGCAGTTTTCTTGGCAAGATTTCAGAAGTGGTTTGCCATTGCCTCCTTCCTGGGGCAGGGAGACAGTGACTGGCCCAAGGCCACCCAGCTGGCTTTGTGCCTAAGGCGGGACTAGAATTCACAGTCTCCTGGTTTCTAGCCTGAGGCCTTAACCACTGCACTAAACTGGCTCTCAAAACAGATTTAATATAGCCTAAAGATCTTCCCAAAAAAACGTTTCTTCCAAAATCCAGGAAAAAGAAAATCCTGCCCACGCCAGCATGGAAAACAGAATAACATCCTGTGTACCCACTGACTAGGCCCTTAGATGCCCTCCAAAATGTAAAAAGGCAAAAAAGTTAGGAGCACTGAAAGAGAAAAATGTGACATGGCATAAAATGGAAGCTCCTTCAAGGCTTCTTCCTTGTACTGAGGAAATGATCCTCAGTATAAACAGAGGGATCTTACAACTATTTCTCTATTTTCTTCTGTGACATGTTGCTATGTTGTAGACATTGGGTAATGGGCTTTCAATGAGATTCAAATCTTGCTCATCTCCTTGAGAAAATAAGCACTACTTCAGATTTCTGATTTTTAGAGTGTGTGATCTCTCTCTCTCTCTCTTTCACACACACGCATCCTTTTTTTCTACATCCCAAAGTAGTTAAGGTAGATATGGATATCATAGAAAGTGTTGTCCCAGCCCTTTGGCATTACTGTAGTTAAACTTGGTGTATAACTTGATAATGAATGTAATAGTTCCTAATGACTGTAATAAGTGCTAATAGGCAAACATGTGAAATATAGAGAAGTTGAGAATCATCCCCTGTGGAACACACAAGGCTTTCTGGAGCTGGCAGAAATTGTGATATGTAGAATTTTTTGCCTTCTCAAAGCATTTGAAATGGTCTATGGTTTATCTACAGAACATATTTGATTGTTCAGTCAAACCTTTGACATCCCATTTGTTAAAAGGTAAGATTTGTCAGGAGGGTTTTAGAATGAAGGAGCTGTTCTGATTTTAAATTTGGCACAAGGGAATTGAAGTAGTAAACATAAGATCAGCTGTCTGAATATTGCTCAAATTGTATATCTGTAAAAGCAAACTGGTGAATGTTGAGCTTGAGACCCAATTTTAGGTAGTAATACAATCACAGCGTATGTCTGCATCTGTATCTTGAGCAGGAGATAGGCTTCTTTATTCTTACTTGGATGATAAATATGTGGATAGGTAGGTAGATAGATGTGGATACAAATGCCCATCCATCTATTACTCAATTAAGAATAACTGCACTTGATTTAAAAAAAAATGTGTTAGGAATGCTTATGCACTTGACCTGTTTTGAAGAGCTCACTTAACAAGTAGTACATTCTCATTCCTAGTCTAACATAATGGTGTGCAACCTTTGCTGAGCAAATGGGCATCCCCAGCCTTAAAAGGTATTTTGGAGGTGCACAGTCAAAGGGACCGGGGCCATGTAAAAAAAGCAAATAATGGATGGATGGTGAAAATTAATCTGAATGAATTAAATATTAATATTATTACTTTTAATTCATTTAATCACATTTGAAATTTTAATACATCCAGGCACATATTTGCAACCCTCATCCCACATATCCCAAAGGATTTCTAGGTTTAAAATAAGTGGATGAGCAAACCAACAAAAGAAAAACAAATTCAAGACATAAGGCAGAGAGGTAAGCATGATATGGCAATTAGTTGCAGATAGAAAATAGAAAAGTGAATGTAGGTGGTAGACATAGCCCTGTGGTGGGTCACAGACTGCACATCTATGCTCTACTGTATTTCTTGTTGGCAGGTCTATATAAATAGTCTCATATTTATTATCAGATCAGCAAAGTTAGGAGTAGAATCAGCCCCTACCCAAATGCTAGGCATAAAAGTGAATGATTTCTATTCATTACTGTAAAGAATAATAAACTGATATGGACTACCTTATTACCTTTTATTTTTTCCCTTTTCTCAACTCTTAATAGGGAAGAAGACACCATTATCCATTATATAAAGAATCATGGTTCCTTTGTGTTCTCTGTGCAGGAGCATCAATCTTGAGAAACCATTCTTGCTTTTAAACTACTGTTGACTCTTGGTCAAAGAGAAAGCAGTAAAATTCATGGCTAGCTTTTAAGAAGAGAAAGAGCTTGTTGGTCTCTCAATTAGACAGGTTGGATAAGTAAAGTTCTCCAATTCTGTCTACAATTTATGAGATTCAACCTTAGTTCTGGCTGGCCATAATAATCAGCTAAGTTTGAATACAGAGTAACATATAATGAAGCATTAAATCAAGTTCCTCTTATTCATTCTAAACTAAATGCATAACAGGAAAAGTTTGTGGCTGTAATGTAAATGCACAAACCTAACCAATAGTGCATATATAAAGGAACTATTATTTCCAAAAATGTGCAGTAGGGCATTTTCCAATTTGCGTGTGTATGTGTGTGTAAAATAAATCCAGTATCTCCTAAGTATAGTTAGGAGACTGGAGTAGTAGCTTAGTACATGCATATTAGCTTTGTTCTTCAAACTTGTTCCTTCCCTTTCATGAATCACATTCCATTGTGGACTGATGGTATATATGCATCAGCACTACTGAAGTAGAAGAATTATGTCCAGCTCCAGTCAGAGTCTTATCTGCTGTATTTTTTGTTAAGTGAAGCTTCTAAATTATCTTTCAATCCCACAAAGAATGCATTGAGTAATCTACATGGAGGTTCACTAGAGCATGGATCATTGAAGCCAGGTTTTTTTTTTTTTTTGAAAAAAGTAGGGTCATAAGCCAAGATGGTAAAATGTGATCCATGCTACAGAGCACACTTTTGCCTCTAAAGATTAAGATAGATCTGCACACACTCTCAGTGAGGAATTTGGTATTTTAGGATAGTGTTGATTTGTGTTGCCAACCATGTGTAGCTGCTGAATTCATTTCTCCAAATGCTGGAACCTCTCATTGAAACTCAAATCTCCAAAGTCCAACATCCTTTTCTACTATTTTCTGTATGGAGTTTGCAACTAACATGAATTGCCACTACCTTTGGATAGACTTAGCATGTCAGCCAGTAAATAAACCAGCAAGCAAAGAACAGGAGGAGATTGTTGAGCACCTGTTATATGGATGTAAGAATACTGTTCACACAGAGTATTTGAAAGACATATAAAGTAGCTGGTTTGATTCACTGAAATCTTAGAAAGAATTACAATTTACCAGCTACAATATTGAAAAAGTGGTTAAGAACAAATAGGATAAGATCATGTGGGACTTGCAAATACAAACTGATAAACATTTAGCCCGTAATAAGCCAGACATTACTATAGTCACAAAGAAAGAAGTAGGCATAATTGACACTGCAGTAACTGGAGATAGAACTGGAAAAAATAAGGAACTATAAAGACTTTCAAATAGAGATTGAGTGAATGTGGCAAACCAAACCAAAAGTGTTGCCAATAGTGGTTGGTGGGCTTGGTGCCATGCCAACGATCTGGAAAAGCATTTGGACAGAATAGAATGGACTGAGTCTCATCTCACTGATTACAAAAAATTGTATTCCTTGGAACAGTACATATACAATGACAACATCTTTAACTATCCTAGATCCTTGGGAAGGATCCAATAGTCAAAAGTACGAAGCTCAGTCAGAACTAATAACAACCTTACAAAAATTAGCCTGGCTCTTTGCATGACATTATGCCATCAGACATGGTATGAAAGCCCAATAACAGTGTGAGTCCTGACAACTAGGACCTTTCTTATCCCTCACTGACATCCAAAACAAGTTAAACATAACTGACAGATGACCTAACTCCAGGGCCGCAACTAGGTGGGGGCAAACTCTAGGGCCATGTGCTCCGGGCGCTGTGCTGGGGAGGCGCCAAAATGAGTGCTGGCGGGGGGGGGGCAAAATGAGCACTGGGGGGCACCAAAATGGGCACGGATCCCATGTTTGCCCCAGGTGACAGAGACCCTAGTTGCAGGCCTGCCTAACTCTAACTGCAACTCCATTTTGTCTGAACTATGACTAGTTATCATAACCAAAATCTGATCAGGAAGTTCTCTAACCATATCAAAGAAATGGGTATAAGATTATTCAGCTTCCTATCCCCATCTTCCTGTCTGATATAGAGAATCTGCTACATAAATTTTGGACTATAATTCCCATTATCTCTAACCATGCAAGCCAATGAACATGCTGCCTGGATTTGGAGGACATCAGTTTGAGTCACATTGCTATAGACTAAATTGATACCCCAATTTTGTTTAGATTTACCCTAATACTTCCCTTTTTGCCTCTTTCATATAATAGTTTGCCTACAGTGTTCCAGTATGAAACATAACTTAATATATAACTAATGTTTTCTTCCCTACTTTCTTTACCCACTTTATTCTCAACGTGAACAAAGGTAGATTGTTGCCTGCTGATATAAAAACAATTTGTCCAAAGGAAGGCAATAATAAAGTAGTCACCTGCTGTTGTTTTTCTTTTAATGAAACTACTTTTTAAATATTAATTTAGAATAATGCACTTATATGTATCGTCAGCTCAGTTTTGCACCTCTTGCCAAACAGTGAGGAACTGGGGAGTAGAACCAATGTGGTATGAAAATGCCCCAAGACAAATACTCAGCAGCAGTGAGGAGATTGTCATATGAAAGACTCAATCACCCCAACTACTTCAAAGAAAATGAGAAGACAAGTTTCCTAATTGTAAGTGATTTCTCAGTGCAAATAGCTAATACAGCCAAGTTGGTCCTATCATTAAGCAGAGTGAGACAGCTGCTTCCGGCAGCTTATTTGGGCTATCATAAAAGAGCAGCCAAGTGATGACTACTTAATTTCATTATAGTATTTTTACTGTCAAGGAGCAGCAAAATGTGCTACTCAACTGGCATAATGATTTTACTAATCTTTATTTTAGGCTTCTTGAATTGGGGGTGGGATGGGAGAGCATTTGCATCTCCACATCAGTTCCTAAAAGTAGCCAAAGACATGGTAGAAAGAGAGCAAAATCCTTCGTACACTATGGAAATTCATTGTCAAGCAGTATCTGCCCTTCCTTCTCCTTCTCCTTTGTTGGAGGTTTTGGCAAATCCAGCATGCCTCATGTAAATTAAGTTGTTCTACAAGGCAATTCTGAGGAAGCTGTTTGTTTGCCACTCCAACTTCCTCTCTCTCTTTTCCATCTTGTCACCCAGGGGGAAGCAGCATGGATGCTGCTCTCTCCATCGGGGCCATGTGCTTGGGCCTTGATGAGGGATTCTTCCCCTTTCTTTCACACACCTCTTGGCAGCTGTAGGGCTGAGAGTTTAGGGCAAACTATGTAATTAGAAAGAAAAGAACAAAGGAACTTCATCTTTTCCCACCAAGATGGATGTAGCAGAAGCAACAACGAATCAAGTCAGTAAGCTTCTTTTTACTTCTTAACCTAATGCATCTAAGCGTGTGATTCTTTATGCTTGGGAGGGCTGAATGTGTAAGAGCAATAACCTGTGTTTCTCTCGCATGCTCACTGAAGCTATCTAAGATAATTTTCTTTTTCTGTCCCAGCTTCTAAGCTGTGTTCAGCTCTGCTCCATTTCAGTGGTTCTAGCAGGTTGCTGAATTGGCTTCATCCTTCTCGTTCTCCTAAACCAAGATGATCTAACATGGTTTCAGAACATAGAAAAATCTTTATACATTATTAACTTCATACATTTCAAGAACTGTATTTCCAAACTAGACCACTGCCTATCAATTCTAGAATATCTGCCATTTCTAAAACTAAGGCTGTAGGCAGAAGGCATGAAAACTTGGGAGAAGATAACTTGTAAAAATATAGACAGTTTTTATGGGTTTCAAGGAATGAATCTTAATGCAGGAATATGTTTTTAGGCTACATTGTACTAGAGTTTGAATCTTAAGGATGGTCTCACTTCCTTCCACTCTCACCTTTCTTTTATTAATATAGCAATGATTAAAACAGATTATTCACCAATTCTTCTCAAACGGAGATTTACTTTTCATTTCAAATAAGATTAGAGCTTTTTGCTTAAATACTTCTTCTTTCTTGGTTTTAGCTATTCTAGTATGGCTTTTGCTCTTTAATATTCAAAAAGTAGCTTTCTTACCCAGGGGATGACATAATTTTCTTGAAAGATTAAGCATTGACAACATACAAGATTTTAGCAAAAGGCATGCCTTCTGATACAGCTCCCTTTGTCTGTGAGCTTTGTAGGGCAGAACTGAGGATTCAGGGTAGGATTACCAGATATCTGAGCAGGCAGAGGACACAGACAATTGAAAAGGAGGACACACTAACTGTTTAACTTTTGGGGTATCCATGACAAACATTGCAGTGAAAAGCTGCAAAGAAATAAAAAGTACTTGGTCCTACATGCCAATATCAGAAAGACTGGTTTTTCAATCACAGGAATATGCTAGAGCTTTCATCTTGTGATTAAAGTCTTGTCAATTTCAGGCAACAGGAGAAGCAACTAATTAAGGTCAGAGGGTGTCATGAGTAATGATGGCGAGCAGGAAGGGGCTCCCATCCAGGGTGGAAAACACATGCGTAGTACTGAGGAATTAAGCAGCCATTCAAAGAGACACAGATCAGGCCCGCCTTAGCTTTTGGGGTTTATATGTCTGGGTTTTTCCCACACTTATTCAGTTTGTTAGGATTCTGTTATGTAGCAGTAATAAACACTAGAGAACTACTCCTCGTCTCATTGTGATTCTCACTGTTAGGACAGAGGGCTGAACTTACTAACTTGCCCTTAGCCCTTATTAGAGAAGCACTGCAAAAGCTGCTCAGGAAGAGACAGCTTGTAGTTACTCAAAAGCCAGAGAATATTTGATTTTAAGGCTATGCCTGCCAGATGGAGGACTTGAGGACACAAAGGAAGCCACATCCTCCTTTTACCAGACATCTGGTAACCCTAACCCAGGGAGAAACGTTGGCTTATTTCCCACTTTGTAACATGGTATACCTATTAGGTCCACTGAGACAGCATCCCGTTACTGAGAATCAGTGATATAGTACTTCTAATGTAAAAAGTGATTTAATTGTACTTTCATTAAGAACTGGGCTTCATTATTAGAAATTTCTGCTTTCTATTCACATTAGTACTTTGTGCCTTCAAAAGCTGCTTCATGTGACCATCTGAATAGGCAACAAACCTATTCAAACCTCTGAAATTTTTTTTTGCAGAATAAAGACAATTCTTCTGGATCCCCTTCAAATTGATCCTTGCCCTCTTCCATTGCATACTTCCACACACACACACACACACACAGGTACCGGCATGACATTGTTTCATCTATTTGTCCACTGAGCATGCTCAATCTCCATGAGTTTAGGTTTTTTTGGGGGGAAAGGGGAAAGGGGATTCTCCTCTGAGCTTTTCCTTATATTAGATTTTGTTTGCATTTTCCAAACCGGTGTCAACTGTGATGTGAAGGGCAAAGTGTTCTTAAGCTGATAATAAAGAGTGAAACTTACCTCTTTAATGTGAAGTTGCCCGAATTTGAAATTTTTTTTTAAATAAATCATGATCTCCCAGGGAACCCCTAGTGACCTCTCGCAGAACCCCAGGGTGCCACGGAACCCTAGCTGAGAAACCCTGGTTTATATGTAAGGCTAGAAGAATAAAAATGATCACATCATCCATCTGTATGTTAAACTATTTTGTAAACTGAGTGAAGTTTTGAGGGGTGATTTAATTGATAAGGAAGGAAGGAAGGAAAGCTTTAAAAACATTGACAAGATTTAAATATTTAAAAACAAGAGAAGTAAACGGAATACCTTGAATCAGTGGTATTGCTGAGGACTGGGATTACCTCAGTGGTCACTGAAGTTTAAGCTTTAGGAACAAGAAATTGTAAAATTGACAGACTGCATATGGTGTAGGAAAAGCAAATAGTGTTAGAAAAATCCCTAGTTTGACAAGTAGGGATATCCATGAAACAGGAAATACGTTTGGCTTTGAACCTGGAACAACAGAGCTTCACTGGAAATGTTTTATTGGAACAACCCAAGTCGTCGTACACCGTTGGAGCAAACCATGACATGGTTTGAATGTTTTGTTCAACCCTCAGAACGTAACTTTTTGTCCCTATTTTGAAACGCTCCAAACAGTCCATTTGTTGTCTTCTGTGACTAGGAGCACTAATACCATTGCCATATGAAATGGCCAAGTTTTGTTCTCAGATCCATTTATTTCAGTGTTGGAAAAAACTCTCAGAACGCATGTGCTTTGTTTCCAGTCTGGAAAGCCCTACTGAAGCACATCTCTATTGAAAAGCAATAATGGTGACCTGCAGGCCATATCACTGACATGGATTGGCAATGATTTTCTAGGGCAGCTTCCTCTAATGTGTCTTCCAGTAGAAGTACAACTCCCAGAATTTTAACCCAGTGCACTCTGGTTGGGAATTCTGAAATTGTGCTCTCAAATCTCCTTGGAATGGGAGGTGGGTAGAACAGGCTCTGGAAGGCTGGCCTTTGATTTCACAAAGGAATCTTTCCAAGCCTATCTGGTGATAGCAGAAATAGTTTGCATGTAGTTAAAGTGAGCCATGGCTTATGATTTTCAATATAGAAATATATGCTTTCTCTCTATGCATGTATTTGAAAAAAACCTGATAGTCCATGTCAGAAAAGGACAATGGAAAGTGGTAAGACTGTAAGGGATCCAATGAACAACTTCCATCTATGTAAGGGTCAGCTTGTTCTGTACTTGCATTTAGCTTGTTATAAATGTACTTTGTTATTTTTTTAATGTTCTGTATACACTGTAAGCCACTTTGAGCAATTCTGTTTGACTAGAAAAGCAGACATAAATTCCATTAATGAACTGGAGCTGGTGAATCAGAAAGCTTGCAGTGCTTTTGCAAAGCTTGCAGATCTGTCCTTTTCTTGTCTAAAAGGTTGACCTGGATTTCTGTGATTTGTAAACATTCTCCTTTGCTTTCCGTCATATAATGTGACAAATTACCTTTGTCTTATTTGTGGAAATGAGACATAAGCAATGTTGGAGAAATTTGTTGCAGTTCATTGCCATGACAGCTAATAGATGTACATATTGGCAATTTGCTTAGTAGATTATCATTTACTGTCACATTTTTAATTAAAATGTGATTGTCCATTGTCTTTAATCTATTTGCATCATGGGTGACAAATTTCTTCTCCTTAGGCGCTGTATTCTCTCATTGCTGGATGATTTTTACCCTACCCGTTACACACTTTAAACGGGAAACCCCATCACTGTAAGCATTTGACTTTTGTTCACTTGGGAGCTATAACAGATTTTTAAGTGATTGATTTATCATCATTGTCAGGGCACTGGTTCTTCTAGCAGTTCTAACCTTTTGCAGCAGTTACAAAATATAATCCATGTACTGCAGTTGCTCTGAATCTTCAGATCTCTCTCATAGACTGTTCAGACCAATCTTGGAATTTGAGTCCATGATGGTATTATCAGCTACTGTAGCTATGGACATTGTTACCGTGATGGACTTCAGTAATGCAGCTGGTTCTCAGGAAGGAAGGAGCACATTCCAAGGAGGGGAACAAGATAAGAGGAAGCAGTCCAGAGATGGAACATGGGAAGACTAAGAGGTCCAGAGTAGCCCTGCCCTAGAAGCTCCCAGGTTATTTCCCCTTAGGTTAGGCAGGGTAGCTTTAGTCTGGCAAGATTCTGTCAATACGGTGTGAGCAAATAAAGAACTGAAGTTTGGCTGGATTGATTCTTCGTTGTTCTTGGGCTGGGCCTGGCAGTTGTGTTATATGTTTTACCTGCACTTTTGCTTAGCGCACTGTGTCTCTCAAGCCCTAAAGATATGTGCGTACATACACAAATGCTACTTCAGCTCCAGCGATTAATGTCTTGTTTTGTTTGATCTATGTACAGGCAATTTGAAAAAGCTGTGGATTGTGGCTGCTCCTGATTTTCAACAGAGCAAGTTTTTATCACTACGCCATGCACAAATACCAAGGCAAAAATCCCTTAAAGTATAAAGTCAGGCAGAATCCAGAAGCTTGCTCTGTAACTTGTCGACTGGTAACTCTCCAAAGAAATCACAGTTGGCCTTCTTCCTTATTTCTGCATGGATGAAATTATATGTGGCTGTGAGAGACAGATAACTTTACCCCTGAAATAAATCAGGATTTGTGGCAATGCACCCAGATTTAAGGTATCCTGAGATGCAATGCCAGCCTTAATACTTGGGAAGGAAGAAGAAAGCCTTCTAGCTCCTCTACTCAAATCAGGCCAAGGGCAGTAAAAACCAAAATGCCCACAGATCCAGTGAAATAATTGCACTCAGCCTCTCTTCCTTCTTCCCTCCTGTTTTCCATCCAACTGATGTTATTGTTTTCCCCCTTTGTGGTTAGGTTTTAAGGGTGGCTGCAGAAGCAGCAATACCATTATGCAATATATTATGGGATTTGTTGGGGCAGAATTTTACATCAGGACAGTGTTTTGAAAATTGTGGTTGAGTTGTCCTGGCCAAATTGGAGTTGTTAAGTATGGACAGGCCATAAACAAATATTTCAAAAATAAAAACAAATTTTTTTTAGGGGGATGTTGAGAATCCTGAAAATATAAACCTACCAACCCATTTTGTCTGATGGCCATTTTTCTCAAGAGTGTATTTCTGCTTTTAAGGCAGAGGAGTGATGGATTTTGAGTGAGTCATACTTAATTCATTCTATAGACTTCTCCAGTTTGCCATTAAACTTCTGAAATGCAGTTTGCTTACTTTGTGAAAATTTGCAGCAGTTAAAAGCGCCAATAGCTGATGAGAAACAATAAAGCAAGGAAAATGGACACAAAGTGAAGTATCTGTCACTTCCACCAAGAAAAAGTGAGAGTTGGCAGGATGCAGCATACAAATCCAGCCTGTAATTTTGTTGAATAATACTTGCGTTTTCATAACTTTTCCTGGTTTAATTACATCAGCGTTATGAAGGCTTTTAACCACAGTATTGAATCATTGTCAAAAACTAACAATCTAGGCTTAAGGCAAGAAGAATTGCAAAAGAGAAGCTTAAGAAGGGAGAAATTCTTCGATGCAAGTGGTGCGCTTGCATAAAAAATGCAGGTTCCTAGATATTGTTAGACTGTCAGACCTATCTTCCTTGACCATTGGCCCTGATAGAATAGCTGATTTCAATTCCAAATGGTTTTAAAATAATGGAAGAAAACTTCTTTTTTTTCATTCAGGATTAGGTGGTTTAAGAAAACAGGAATAGGTTCCTGTGTAAAAATCCATATACCTGTGTAAAAATCCATATTTATGTAAAACATAAATACTAATATAAGAGAGAGAGAGACAGAGACAGAGACCAACAGACAGACAAACTTATTCTTGAGCTGAACATGGGTGCAAAGGCACACTTTGTCTAGCAATTCTGTGCTCACCTTCCTGAGATGCTGTTTTACATCTCACTCCTGTGGATCTCTCTCAAGCTTATAACAGAAAATGACGTAGATGTCTCCAAGTTAAAATCTGCTCTTCCTGGGAGAGGGAGGGAAGGAGGGAAGGAAAAAAAGATCAAAAAGTGTGCATCTTGGGTGGTGGGGAACTTCCAAAGGTATCTAATGGAGTGGATTCTGGTTCATGAAACCTTATCCTGCAATCTATGGCCTTTTATCCTTTGCCCCTAACTATGGAACAAACATGCTTGTGTGTTTGTATTGTTCATCTGTATATAAGTTTGCATGAACTTTCTTTCTGTGGTGTCCCCATGACATTGCTTTCATCTCATTCTCAGCCCATGAGTGAAATAGGCTTAAGTTATCAAGTGACTCTAACTGACTTGAAATAGCCAACAGAGGCAGGATAGGTATCAGCCATGGAGATAGCAAATAAGATGCTGGTTTGTCTTCTGCTAGCTCAAAGATGGATGGAAGACCATTCAACTTAGCAGTGGAGAAAGGCTGTCTTGGGACAAGATTCTATGTTGTTTCTTCTGTAACAGATGAGTAGAATTACCTCTCTAGGAGCATTAATATCCATTCAGCTATTACTGATTGATGTTCATTAAGCTAGTACAGCTGTCTGCCATTGGTGCATCTATCCTCCACGCCACTGGAATCGTACATTATCTGCTCATGAAGCTAAATTAGCATTCATGCAGGCCCTTGCATTATCTCTTGACCAGGGTCATAGAATCACAGGGAAATAAAAGATGTGAATCTCTCCACATTTGATCTCCACTCACAGCATCCATTGAAGATTAACTGTCATTATCAAGATGACTCTAGGCTCAGTTAATAGCAGATGGTCAGAGATATTTATCACTGGAATTGCTGCATGGCCCATACATAATCCATAGCAGCTTGATATGTGGCACTGCCATGAAGTGAACACATTTTTCCTGAGTGAAGCCTTTACAAAATTACTAGCATAGCCTATTCTCCAATATGTTACGGGAAAAATTTGCCCTATGCACTGCATTTGATGTTTTAGCTTTCTACAAGGATCTCTGTGAAAGATTACTTCAGTGGCATTCCCATATTATAAGTGAGTTATCTCCCAAAACTAACAGGCAATTACATTTTTGAATTCTTCTTTACTTTGCCTGAAAATGTATGCAAAGGCCCCCATATTTCCCAAGGACCCATCTGAGGTGATCATGTGTTCACTTCTACCAAAATGTTTGGAAGTAACTGCACTTTCCTTTAGGGCATGTGTGAGAAATTCCTCTCCTGCTAAAAACCCTATAGCTTGCTTCAAGGATCTTTTGTAGCCTATATTAGGGCTCAGCAAGCACACAGAAAGTTTCTGCTGTTGAATTTCATTCAGTGTTAATATTTAAAGAGTGGCTGTCAAAAATAGAATCAAGTTAGGTACTCTGTTTGAAACTGTGACTTTAGATTTGTTTTATAAGCAAATATATTTGTGAATCACAACAATTGTATATAGAGTTCAAGAAAGAAATTCGAGTCTTGTTTGCCATCTAGTCCAACACTTTGTCTAAAGCATAAAATCGGAGGGGGTTAGAATTCAATAAAAACACAAAGGGAATATTTAATGGCCAGTCTTGCTAACCTTCTAATCCTTCTATTCCTTAAAGCTAACTAGTAAACAAAGTCACTAAACAATATTATATAAAATAGGGAATAGGGTAGATTTTTGATCGACTGTGATGAGTAATGCTAATGGAAGCAATTATGGGAATGACTGAGTTTTTGTTAAATGTTAGCCCCATTCAAATTCAATTTCATGAAGGAGCAAGGTATGTAGGGTTAAGGTTTTACATCTATTTAACTCTGCCTTCTTGAATAGGTATCTGAAAATGGATGCATATATACATGCAGGTCTGTCCATGTGGATACTCAGATTCCAGGATCTGGAGAAGCCTCCGCAGGGATAACTCTGCATATGAAGGTTTTGCTGCTTCACATGCAACCATGGCTGCTCCTGATACTAGTCCTAATAAGGTAGCTGCTGTAATCAGTTGAGAGGTGCAGGGCTGAATAGAAAGAACAGCATGGGCCATATGGCCTAACCTATGTGCCCTACTTTCTTGAAAAGTCCTTTATAATAAAGTTTAGGAAATCCCTTTATATTCTGGTACAAGAAACTCTGCAGTACTTTCTGCAGACCAGCGTTGCTATACTTGTAAGGATGTGATAGAAATATTTGTGGTGCCTTGACCAGCCAAAAGAAGCCTGTTTCACAAATACACATTTTATGACCTTCAGAAGGCATTTTCTCCTTTTCTCTACAGCAAGAGGTTCTGCAAGAAGAGGTTTCATAATCTCTTCTTAGCAAACAGTATTTGAAGCTAAAGTAAACTTTGATTACAGAGACAGTAGACTTTGTTTGCCTGAATAAACTTCAAATTCATCATACTGTAAAAAAAAGGAGGCTTGTTACTCCTTAAAACAAACAGATTTGTTGTGGCATAAAGCTTTGCAATCTGCAGAACACCTCTTCTGACAAAGTGGGTCTTCTTTGCACAGTCCTATGTCCCAATTCATTTATTGGGCATTCTGGTGTCTTAAGGACTTTGATTTTTATTAAAAGAGAAGAACACGCCTAGCCCATTTGCATGAAAAATCACTCTGTAAATCCTCCTGATGGGTGAACCTGTAACTTCAGGATAGAGCAGGGGGCAGATTGATTGTGATAAAGGAAATTCACTCCTTTGCTTCCAACAGGGGGTGCTAAAAGTGTCTCTGGGATAGTGGTTGGGATGACGTCTGCAGGCAGATCATAAGCCCTCGGCCCATCCATTCATTTTCAATAGCAAATCGCTCTCCTGAAATTATTGTTAGCCCCCAAAGAGAATATGTATGGAAATGCTATGGATGCAGAATGTGAACATCTGAAAATTAATTCAGTATGGAAGTTAAAGTTTCATCTTTTTCCTGTAATCCAGTCTAAATGTCTCCCTTACAGCTGAAACAGAATCATAATATCAGGGCACTGTATACTCCATAGACATAAATCTTCATAATCCTTTGGATAAAACCAAATAAAACAAACACCTGAAAAAAAATCACATACCTTTGCTTCTTTCAGTGTAGGCTGCCTCTAGTTCTTCCTTTGCTCTGCATTCAGTTCTCACCTCCTTACTCTCTCTCATGCACAGTGTATAGCCTGTGTGCATTGGGAGAAGCTTGATTTCTATCTCACCCATTTGACCTCAGAAATTCAGGGATAGTTTGATGTGCTACTTCATTTGTCTCTTGACATTAAATTTATGTGAGCTGTGGTTCAGGAGGAAGTTGTTGGTTAACTAGAACAGTTTGTGTAGCACATAGAAGATAATTTATTTGCTTTCATTCAAAAAGAAAGGCAACAAAGGGAAGGAGTTAATCAGTGTGGCAGAATGGCATACTTGTAAAGGGCAGAAACGATGCACATCTAAATTTCTGTTTAATTGTCAACTACTCTTGACAGGATACACTTGTGCTTTTTTAAAAAAAAAAAAACAGGACAAATTATGTCTGGCAACAGAATGTGTGCATGTGTGTGTATTCCATATATGTGTAGAGCAGGGATTCTCAACCAGGGTTCCGTAGCACCCTCGGGTTCCATGAGAGGTCACGAGGGGTTCCCTGGGAGATCACGATCTATTTAAAAAAATATTTCAAATTCGGGCAACTTCACATTAAAGAGGTAAGTTTCATTATTTTTAGTCTAAGAACACTGTTAATGCATATATGCAAGCCTCCACATGAAACAAATATTGATTGATTGATTGATTGAATTTGTATCACCACCCATCTCCCCCCAAAGGAGGGACTCTGGGCGGTTTACAATAAAAACCAGTTAAAATTCAACACAATTGTAAAACAATATATATATATATATATATAAATATAAACAATAAAAATATAAAATATGATAGAATCCAGATGGACTAAAAAATTATATATCAGTCCGTGAGACTAAAGGGCCATTCTAAGGGACTAGCCATCACCTGGAGTGGCTATTTTCCTTCCCGCTCTAAGCATGTTGGCAGAACCAGGTTTTTAGTTGTCTTCAAAAGTCCAGGGCCTGTTATGTAAACAGCCCTTTGCAGACTTCCCATATCAGTGAAGGGAGCCACCTTCTCGCTGGTTCACAGGAAGGCTGTGACATGGAGAATCAGAAAGCTAAGTATCAGGAGATACAGTATATTGGCTTTAAACCAAAAATAATTTGCTTGCTGAAAATCTTGCACTCCCCACCCATTTCATTTCAGTAAATTTTGGCAAAGAGATCTCTGTGAAAATCATGCATGGATAACAATGCATGGGTAATAATCATTATAGTACAGGCAGCTGCTTGACCGTTATATTACTGGAAAGCTTGGAAGATAGACCTGTAGATTCAAAGAGTTGCTTTGCTGTGGCTCTGTTCCCATCTCTCTTTGGGGCTGCACAAGTTTCTATCTCATCTCCCATGGTTGTTTAACAACTGTATGAAATTGCTTGGAAGATCCATTCACAGGTCTGGGGCTAACTAACATCAGTATGCTGATGATACTCCACTATACTTGTATGGCTCCAGGCTTTAATGGATTGAATATTGGAGAATAAGATGAAGTTGAACTCAAGACATCTATCATTCTTTTACTACCGTTTTATCTGTGTCTTTGTAAGATTCTCAGAGCCATTAAAGGGATATAGGGCATATATGTTTTTTCAATAAAATAAAATAATGAAGTGCTGGAGAATAGCATGAAGGGGAAAGGAATACAGAATTTTGGTAAGGATGAGATGCTGCAGTTTAAATGAATTCTTGTCCACATTTCTGTGAGAGACAGAAGAATAAGCTAACTTGCATTTTGGGTTTTCCTTTTGTTTTGGTAGTTTGCAACTCTGTTTTTATCAACCAAGCTGCTGTTCTGTTTACACCTAGCAAGACTTCTGGATTTGATAGTAAAAACTCAGTAAGTAAATTTTCTCAAGTATGATAGGGAGAGCCATCAGACCTGAGTTGCAAAAATCCAGAAAGTTTTCAGAACCTCTTTGCTGCCATCTAATGTTATCCTGTCTTTTGCAGTCCAGATGTGGTAGCCTATTATTGGTGACTACACTTAGGCAATTCTTTTCCATAATGTTTTACAATTCACACAAGTACTCCACGTTATGCAATTCACAAAAGGTTTCACGTTCTACAAGTCACAAAAACATTCCATGCTTTCCAATTCATAAAAAAGTGCATGTTCTAGAACTCACAAAACATTCTATGTTCTATGAATCACAAAAACAATCCTGTTCTACAGTTTACAAAAATATACCATGTTCTACCATTAACAGGCCTTCCTGTAGCAAAATAAACCACAGCATTGCCAAGAGAGATCTTTGATATTACTTTATGTAGAAGACAAGACAAAAACAACCCCCCCGACACTAATTTTGTTGTATACAGGGGTGTACGAGGCTGAAATTATGAAAGGGCTGAGACATCAGCTGTCATCTGGTATTAATTTCCCCAAACCATCAACTTGTGAAAAGAAGAACTTTCCTTAATGAAGTGCTTAATTTGATTAAATAGGTTGCCCATTATGGGTACTTTAAGCTGTTCTGTTCTGTAGATTAGCTTAGCCAGACCTTCCGAAAGGTCCTCTGTTAATGTGAACAGAGCTACTCAAAAGAGCAACTAGCTTCATAGCAAAAAGGAGCACTTAGGGGCTTTAAAGAACTAATTAGCTAAATGAATTAATACCAAGGTCGCTGGAGCAGGTGAAGATGGCATCTGTTCCTCCATGTTGCTGCCACTGCTAGGGGTGCAGTTTGATATCTCTGGTAGCTTTTCATGACTTGGAGGAAGAAGAAAAAAGAAAAAAAAGATACATTATGGAAAACATCTCATATCCCTGGTTTGAGTAAGGTTTGCATTGCATACGATCTTTCCGTTTCACTCTATTAGCAAAAAGAGACCACAGGATGCTTGAATGTGGGGTAGAATGTTGCGTGGGGCAAGCAAATGATTGACTGATCAGGTTTTGGAATATTCCCCCTCCAGGTCTTGAAAGGCAGAGATAGCAGCAATGAGGAAAGGATAGCAGTCCAGCCTCTAAACTTGTAATGGTATGTGGGAATGACCTTGGGAGATGGAACAGTCAGATAAGAGGGAGCATAGCCCACAACTGCATAGTGGACAGAGCAAGAAGCTCAGGAGGGACCCTATCTAAGTTAATGGGCTGTAAAGGAGACAGCGGGAGATTTGTACTTTCAGACTTGCAAGAGTCTCTTAATGTAGCCTTACATAAAGTAGAATTAGTTCATCTGGTTGTGTTTCCTGTCTGGTCTACCTGGAAAGTCTGACAAAACTGCCCAGCAAAAAGCCTAAATTGTGTTAGCTAGTGCAGCAAGTTAAATGTTAAAAAACAACAACAAAGTGTTCAAACACTGTTAAAAAGTAATTTCTTATATTTCCACTTATTTCAGGTAGAATGGTAAGCTTGGGATGATGGGCATTTCTAAGTGGTGTCTTTTGCTGTCTCTAGGCATTGGGTTTTCTGGGGTACCAGTAAGGTTGGCACAGACAGTTGTCAAGCACTCCTCATCACTGCATCAGTGGGGTGCCAGGGTGGGCAGGACATGTGGGCAAAGCTTTTATGGGGGGTTTTGGAGGAATGAACTCTGACTTACCTGTGAGGGATGGTGTAGTTTTGCTGCCATTATTACTAGTTTCTGAATTACTAGAAGGGTTGGCATAGTTGGCAAGCTTTGACCCTCCTGGGAAGGACTTCCTTATCATCGACAGGAATTGGTTACATCAGGGTTGCATGTCTTGTTGGCAATACTCCATGTTAGTTTCACAGCCAGCAAAAGCAGGCTGGCACAGATTCAGCGTTACAGAGATAGGCAAGACACTGCAGTCCTTCAAGGTAGACTAGACTAGGAAACCAATGCAATGTAGGTCAGTACTACTTTTATTGTAAAGCTACAATAACAGAATCTTCCTTCTGTCCTTCAAGGCCATTCCCTCCCTCTGCAGGCAGAAGGAAAGAGGCTGGCACAGAACACGGGGCATCCCATTCCTAAAATCAATTAGGCTATCACCTGTATGTGTTAGACTGGCACCCACTCACTCCTGTCAAGAGACTCTCCCAATCACGCACTTTAGAAGTCAGATTGGATCCAAGATGTGTATTAGATTGGTCTGTCTTGAGCTTATATTCAAAGTGCCGAGGGCTGAGATGAACTCTCACCTGAGTTGGCAGGATCATCCCATACAGGAGAAGTGTGTCATTCCATTAGTTTAAGGGAATGGAGTTAAGGTTTAAGCCTGGCCACAGTAAAGAAGGTGTGGGCTGAATGCCACCCCAAGTAGTTTAGCTTTCCAATCTCAGAAGTGGTCCGAGAGGCGCAGAGTTTCATTAGATGATAAAACTCATTGGACAGTATTCATGTCATTATGAAAGAGCCCATCACACCTCTCAACTGCTTCTCTGCATTTTCCATATATAGAAGTTAGAACATTGTATATTGTCTGTAACAACCCCAGAAGCAGCAGAAAGGCCATTGAATATATAAAGCCCTTCAAAAGACTGCAATGTGCTTTGAAGCCACCTGACTCAATTTGCCACTTTGATTTGCGATTCTACTTCAGTCTGCTGATGTGATCGAAGTCTCACTAAACAAGCCAATCTTCAAAGCTCTGCACAGCCCTCCTGCGTTCTCCCAAGCAGCAAATTTATAAAGTCTCACCAGGGCCCCAGATGCAAATGTTAATTCAACCTGAAACAGAACTGTTTCTTATTAAAATTATCCTTTAAAATGTAGAGGCCCATTCTTAAGCTTTGGCTCAAGATTTGTAGATGGCATCTTATTTTTCTGCTAATAAAGAACACTCCTGAATGCCCCCATCACCCACACTGATGCCAAATACAACTTATATCCAAATCCAGTATAAGCTACATTGGATAAGACAGTCTGGAAGATTACAATCAAGAATGAAAATGCTGACTACTATTCAGGCCATTGAGAGATGGATACAAGTGATGGAGTGGATGGTATCCAGGGAATAGTTAAGTATGTTCACTTTGTAAAACAAGATCAGATTTAAGGCATTTCTCATGAGATTTGGTTGTTCTTGGGTTTCTCTCCCCGCCCCGCCCCTTTCTTTTCTTCCTCCAGGTTTGGAAGTCATGGTTGTTACTGAAGGATATTGAAGCATGAGTTCCAAATCTACTGATTCTCCTGATCTTATTTAAGAATATGCACTATTGCAATGCAATAGAATGCCCCAAGAATTGAAGTACCTTTCATCTCTGTTTGCTTTGGTTCTTTTGCAGGGGATAGCAGGCATTTCCCAGTGCTGATGCAGTCTCCCTTCTCTCTGGTTTAGCAAAATCCCCTTTTTTGTTCCATCTTCCTGGGTTCTTCTTCTCTTTTCTTTTGATCACACTTCTTTATATTTGCTCTTCCTATGTCTTTATACTTTCACTTTCTTCTCCATATAAACGTGTCAGGGTCCTTCCGTCTGTTGACCAACCTTCATTCTCTGTTCTACTTCAAAGGGCAACTGTTGCTGTGTGAACTGGCTTAATGTAAAGTTGGCTTGTGAATTAGTGCAGATGTCCCTCATAATAAAAGTGGCCTCTAATCCATGGAAAAGTGCAAAACACTGCTTAAAAGTACATGTCTGCAGATTAAAATGTTGTATCTATATCTAGGGCCAGCCTTGCTGTGTTATAAAGCTGGCTGGGCATTACAATCTACATAAAGGTCTTTTCTGAAGATGCCCTCATTCTCAGCGGCCTGTATCTCCAGCACATGGAAGAGGGTTTTCAGCTGCTCCCAGCTGCAAAATGTTCACCCGTGGTAATTCTACTTAGTTTTAGAAGAGCCAAGATACTCACTATTTTGCTGGGCTTTTAACAGCTGATTAATGTTTGAATTTCATTTTAATTTTCTTTTAAAATTCTATATTTTAAGTACTTTTAACAGCTCTCAGTGTTCAGTTGAATAGAAAATTAGATCATATAGCAAATAGAACAATAATGTGCAAAGGAAGATCTTAGTGGGGAGCCTTTTCTATCTGTGAGTTTCTCCATCTAACTAAAGGCATTTATTTTCCAGGGCTGTCAAGGAAAATAAACCAGTATCACAGATGATCACCTTAAGACCCATGAAGAGTAGAAGGGGCCAGGGCTATCAGGATGATTCACTGTGTCCCCTGGATATAACTATTCTGTTCCTGCTTTTCATGATGTCTAAAGGGGTATGCATTGTAATAATGATAGTGCCATTATTTTGCATTTAGAAAGGTTCACTTATTTTGCACATTTTCAGAAAATGACAAGAAAATCCAGTACCCTTTATTAATGGAGAAAATTAGAATCCATGGCCAAATCCAGAAATGCAAATCAAAATAGCTACCCATTTAATACTGTCAAAAAATTCTTGGCCATTGAAGTTTCCAGGTTATGTTAGTTTAGTGTCCACGACCACTACCCTAAGGAACAAAAATGGTACCAACTTGCTTATTAATTTTGGAAAATAGGGCACTATGTTAAAAGATTGAACTGAGGATTTATTTATTATGCATGACAATGGTGGAGATTCTTTTACTTGAAATGTTCCAGAATGGAACTATGAATAAACCTTGGCAATAACCACAGTATTATTATTTTTCCCCTACTTTCTGTTTTTCAATTGAGTTGAGAAAAGAATTAGCTCTTCAGGTTTTCTCCTTCTCACTGAAGCAGAGCAGAGGAGTCCAGGCTGGGTGGCACAGATAAAGAGAAAGAGAGATGCACACACAGACATACAGTACATGCAGAGAAAATATCTAGCATTCTTTTATTGTGATTTTTCCTTTGCTAAACCATGTTGGGCTGGACTCCCCAAGGCTATTCCTATACTTCTTTCACCCCTCTTTTTCTTCATGCCATCTGACTCTTGCCTCTAGCTTTTGTAATTCTCTATTCTGCCAACCTTTATCATTCTTCTCTCTATTTCTATAGGATTCCTGCAGGAGTTGAAAGGAGGTGATATTGCATGACATTTGGAGGAATTCTCAACAGTTATGCACATGTTTTTGTTGTAATTTATTTCAACAAATTGGTGGCTGTTGAAAGTCATTGCTGCAGCCAGGAATGCTCTTTTTCAAAGGCTAAACCCAGAACATTGAGTGGAAAGTGGTGCAGGAAAAGCAGAAAAAAGTGCACCATTTCTAAGTACAACTTCATCATATTCTATGCTACACCCAGCATGCTATGAATTATTGAAACATCCCACTTGAAGCACAGTGATTTCTATAGCCTGGAGCCTATGAATTGACACTTTTTCAGAGGATTGGAGGGGTAGGGGAGTAGTGTATAATGACATTGCCAAGTCAACTGGTTGAACTTCTTGTGGACGACATTATTATGAACAAAGAGCAGGTGGCAGCTGTGGCCAGAAGGGCCATTGCACAGCTTCGTGTTGTGCACCAGTTACTCCCCTTCCTGGATCGGGAGGCCCTTTGAACGGTCACTCATGCCCTTGCTATCTCCCAGATTGACTACTGCAATGTGCTGTACATGGGGCTACCCCTGAAGAGTATCCAGAAGCTTCAGCTGGTCCAGAATGCAGCTGCGCGGGCTGTTTGTGGCACCCCTAGGAGGGCGCATATAACACCATTTCTTTGTGAGCTGCATTGGGTACCAGTTTGCTTCCAGGTCCAATTCAAGGTGTTGGTTATCACCTTTAAAGCCCTACATGGCATGGGGCCAGGTTACCTGAGGGACTGCCTCTTCCCCGTTACATCTACCCGCCCCACCCGATCTTACAGAGAGGGCACACTGAGGACCCCGTCAGTAAGAGAATTCCATCTGGTGGGGTCCAGGAAGCGGGCCTTCTCTGCAGTAGCGCCTGCCCTTTGGAACATCTTGCCCCTGGAGGCAAGGCTAGCCCCATCACTCCTGGCCTTTCGGAGAAACGTGAAGACTTGGCTCTGCCACCTGGCCTGGGGTGGGGAAGGGAAGAGTCATTCCTGGGGTTGGCTAGTGCCTTGAAGTATCTCTCCCACATGAAGACGGAATAAGACTCAGCCATCTGGACTTTATTTCTATTTCTATTATTAATTATATATAATTTTATAAGGGATTTTATATATTTATTGTTTTATTGAGTATTTTGTTGTAAACTGCCCAGAGTCCCTCTAGTGAGAGGAGATGGGCGGTGACAAATTTGACAAATAAATAAATAATGAAACTGCATTTCATGTATGCTTGGGAGGCATCTATGTGATGGACTTGAAACATACTATCAACACAGTCTAAAACTAAAATGGCTTTGATCCCTCAGTGCTCCTTTGTTTACATAGCAGCAAGGGATAAGTATGATTTCCTACCACTCCTTCCTTATCTAGACATACAGTATATTATACCTTTCTCAAATATATCACCCATCTTCCTGAACAGTTCTGGAGGCTCTTGAAGCAATGGTAGCTGCTTTGCATTACCAGAACCAACATTTGCACCTGCTATTTCATAATGATAGATTCCATTTTAGAAATAATTGCTATAGTACTTGTAAGCAACTTATTATCAATCAATACCTTGAACAGTCATGATGTTCTTATAGAAAAGGTGTAGGTAGTCTCTGGCCTTAGGGCCAAAGACAACCCTTGGCTTTTTCATACAACCCTTTCTTTAAATTTTAAAGTCCATTGGAACTTTTACAAAAGTAACCTGGCCATTCCACAACAGAATAATATTCTAGGAGGAAAGATATAGAAAGGAAAGAATTAAAACCTATGTTCGGCTCTGAGCCTATCTTCCATAAGCATGTGATATAGCTGTATGAGGTAAATATTAGGGGAATAAGTCCTGGACCTAGGAAGGAAGGAAGGAATAAATGTAGGCTGATTTGAGAGCTTCTCTATATACACTTCATCACTCTAAGCAAGAGGGAGTTGGGCAAGGCCAGTTTCATGAATGTAAACTCAGTTCCATTCCTAGAACAAAAGCTCAGGGCCAAGCAATTGGATTTGGATTTAAAAACAAACAAAACACTATAATGACTTACTAAACTGCTAAAGTAGACATTTATGTAATTTCAAGTACTGTAAAGGGAGACATTGCAAAGGTGGACTCCATGTTTCTATCTAGTCCCTAGGTGCTGTTCTCTTATTCTTATTCTTAGCAAAATGTGTGCCATGCAGATGTCTAAAGATTCATATTTCACCCTTTTACACAGCTTCACAGAATTCATCAGACCAGATTATCTGGTTATCATTCACCTTTGTGATATGTTTAACTTACAGCTTTCCTACCTTCCTACCAATCTCTTCAATTCATCTTAATGATTTAAGGTTTTTTTCTTCTATTCAGGAGTTTGCATAACACACTGAGCTATAAACTATGATTTAAAAATAGCAATAATAGGATTCTTAAATTGCAGTAAGACAATTAAATATATATATGGTGGCTTAGCATATTGTATGAAGCCAATCTTTCTCAGACAACTGGCCTTGAAGCCTGAGTTTATTTTGAAGAGTATATTTTTGTGTTTCCAGAATGGACCTCGAGGCTGAAGTCAGGAGCTTTGCAATTCAATGAATCCTTAACAGCACAGATGACATCTTAGAAGTAAATTAGCCTGGACTGGTAGGGAGATGTTGTGGTCCAACAGGGGCTGGTTGTTCATTTCAGCATCTTTTCTTTCTTTTTCTTTTAATAGTTATATGTATTTCTAAATGTTAAAAATACTTTCCAAATACAACATAATGATTGTTCTATCTAATAGTGTCTTTTCTAAAAGGGGGTGTTATAAAATATCGAGTTCAGGGACTCATATCACCTCGCTATACAATTCTGAGTATGTCCATCTGTGGTGCTTAATTTCAAATCCAAAAATATAGTTAAGGGAAGTCTTGCTTTTAATGATAAATACAGATTTTGGTAAACAATAATTTTTTTCCCAAAACTTAATCTTCTGTTTGATGGTTTTATTGCAGAAATGGAAAATAACTGCAAAAAGGTAAAGCATCTATTAGAAACCACTTAGACTTTCTATTGAAAATTAAAGTAATTCAGTAAAGAATGTTATAACGAATCCATTTATTTTTCAGTTTATGAGGCACAAACATCAGGAGAGAAACTATCATTATTATTAAGAGGCATGACTGCTGTAAACTGCTTCAATAACACAGTAGTCAAATAGTTTCCACTGCAAATCTCTGCCTCGATTTGTTGATAACATTTACTGCTGACAAAAACACACCTGTGGGGACTGCAATATGGTCGATGTTTAGTTTGCTAAAGTTATTAAGAAAAGCTGAGCTGTGATTTATTAGCATTCCATGGCTGAACATTTGGAACACATCCAAAAGAACCTTGCTTATTGACTTAATTATTAAAATTAAAAACAACCAAAGGGAGAGAAAATATAGAAAACATGTATATCATCCTGGCATTTCTAATGCACAAACAAAAATAAAACTGTAGAGATGTCTAAGCAGAGAACACCAAATATTCCCAATGGAAAGGCATCTTTTCCTTTCTTAAGGGTTCTAAGTGGAAAGCAGGGAGGGAGGGAGGGAGGGAGGGAGGGAGGGAGGGAGGGAGGAAGGAAGGAAGGAAGGAAGGAAGGAAGGAAGGAAGGAAGGAAGGAAGGAAGGAAGGAAGGAAGGAAAAATAATGGGAGACAACATCGTTTGGTCCACCTATAATATTTTTTGAATAAGGCAGGATGATTAAGTATGTAGTGAAATTGCTTTGAATAAAGCCAAATGTCTAACTGAGTGTTCTATCTTGCATAGAAGAGCAGGGAACATCTTCAAAGCACAGCTTTGCTTCACCCAAAGTTCAAGAAAAGCAGCCCCCACTTCCATGAAGTGCTGTAATGCTTTCCACTTCTAACAGGTCCTATAGCTGTAGAGCTTCATTTTGCTCCTCCAGTGTTGCTTCTTCACATGCATTGTATGACTCTACTATGCAATCTACCAAGGCCCATTACAGAGTAGAAAACCAAATCCTTCTGGTAAAAATCTGTGGTAAGAAATGCTTCTGGTTAAAAAAATATGATAATTTTGGAGGTATGGCTCAACAGGGGTAGGTAAATTTTTTTTTAGACCAATGGGTATATCTGGAGTTTTTAAAAAGCACATTTGGGGCACTCATGTAAAAGGCCTTGTGGAAGAACTTGGCCATTCACCAAAAAAAAACACAAACCCTACAATACCATGGGGGATTTGGCTAGTTACACAGTACCATTTTATGAAGAGTGACCTGTCACCCTCTCGATTTCCCCTCAGCAGGATGCTCCTTGTTACCTCTTGCTTATCTTCATGCATTTCCTGAGCAGGTAAGCACCTTGGAACCAAAATACAGGCTTGCAAAAAAGTGAAAATTTTTAATTTTCTAGGAGAGCTTCTGAGACCAGGCAGGGAGCACAGATGGTGCTAAGGGAAATGTCCCCAAGCATTCTGACACACTGGGCACCACGTTGGGGACCTTAAGACTACAAGTAATTGTAAAAAATAAGGGTGCCCTTCATGTCACATCTTCCTCATACTCCAAAACAGATTGGGGCAAAATCTCTTGCTCCATTTTTATAGGACCACTGATTCCTCCTTGGGCTGCTTGCAGGGAATTTCCGTTTTAGTCAGTATTTTATTATTTTGCTTTATTATTTTACCTTTTCAAAAAAGAAACTGCTGGGTACTCATAGCATTCTGTTCTCTGCCTATATTTCCTGGATGAGGATGCAGTGGGTATGCAACACTGCAACACGTTCCTACTGCATCTTATATATAATGAGCACAACCATGAATAGTGCAGCACCGCATCAGGGCCAGATTTAGAGCTGCTGAGGCTCTAAGCTATGGGAAGCTGTAGAGGATCTATCTGGCAAGTGCTAATGGAGAATTTTTTTTATCCGTTTTTTTATCCATAGTTTTCTTGGCAAAGTTTTTCAGAAGTGGCTTGCCATTGCCTCCTTCCTAGGGCTGAGAGAAAATGACTGGCCCAAGGTCACCCAGCTGGGTTTGTGCCTAAGGTGGGATTAGAACTCATGGTCTCCCAGTTTCTAGACTGATACTTTAACCACTGCACCAAACTGGCTCTAATGGAGAATAAGGCTAGGTAATAACTGAACATTGCAAGAAGGCCACCAAGATGCAGAAGAAACCCATGACGGCGTGGGAAGGATCCTCTCTGAACAGAAGGTGTGAAGCATGCAGAGTCACTGTCATGAGATGGGTTGTTCTAAAAACTCAATAAATAAGATCAATAGGATCAATAAGATAAGTTAATGAGGAACATGTCAGCCATACAGGGAGGTGGTTAATTTATGGGGACTTTCATATTTGGAATTATAATAAATCTCTAACTCAGTGTTTCTCAACCATGGTGACTTCCCATGCTGGCTGGGAAATTCTGGAAGTTGAAGTCGATGCATCTTAAAGTTGCTAAGGTTGAGAAACACTGCTCTAACTAATGGGGAAAAAAACCTGAATTTTTTGAGAGGTCCTTTCGGAGTGTGAGCTCTAAACTGTAGCTTGTTTAGCTTATGCCTAAATCTGGCTTAGTTGAGTCATGTTTACTATAATCAGCTGTGACTCCCCTTTTGGTTACCATATTGACTAAACTAAGATTTAACATTTCCAGACCAAGGAGATTTATCTCTTTCTAGTTTTTTGGAGTTCCCCCCACCTCATACCAATGGCTTGTCTAAATGATTGGCCTGCTCAAATCCTCAGACCTTTAGGATTCGTAATCTTGTGTCATGACTTGTGCTGCTATGAAGGGGAAAAGATCTGAAAGAAAATTTGGCAGGAAGTGAAGAACGCTCAGCGCAGATCTCAAATTTTCGGTATGCAAACTGACATTCCCTGCAGCATGTGCTTCTTGTCCTTACTTAGGTGATTGCACCGACTTTGTGTTTTAAATCCTATTACGGAAGCTTATAAATTAATAATGCGGTCCCCAGCCTGTGGATACAGCTTTTGCCTGAACTGTGGCAGCCTGCAGTCAGATACTGCAGAAAGAAGAAAGACAGTTCCAGAAAGTTTCAGTTCCTTGTCTTTGCAAATATTTTTGTTTGTTTTGGGGTCCCTGAATGTAAATAATGATGTCCCTTCCTATTGTTTTCCATGTTTAAAATGCAGTATATTTTTTCAATTCCAGAGGTTCCTGATTTTTGAATCAATATAGTGGCTACCTTTGTTCCCCAGATCCTCTCTTCTGTCTCATCCAGCAGCATGTCTTGCTCTTTCATCCCTGAAGTTTTGACCATCAGTTTTCCCTCGCTTTTATTACACACACTCTGGGCACAGTTACGGCTTTGTTATGAGATGCACCATTCAGCTATGTATTTAACCGTAGGTTTATAAAGGAGAGATTCCTGCAGAGCTCCCAAATGCCATTTCTGAATTAGCCAGCAGGGGACATCAAAGAGAAATGTAGCCTGCATTTTACAATCTCAAGAGCCAAGCCTTACATTCACCCCTGCCCTGCCTTTTCTGGCACAAAAAATATAAGGCCTCAGCACCATTTGCAAGCTTTATACATCTTGGTATAACATGACATTATCAACAAAGCACACAATAACAAAGCTAATTGAACTGGGCATGCAATACCGCAGTTAATTGTAAAACAAGAAATAAAAGAATTTGAGGGATGGTGTTTGGCCATCCATGGTTAGAATTCCTATTGTTTTGATTCAAACAACTTTTTAACTGAAGTGAAGAGGAATTAAACAGAAGGTATGAATTAATAGATATGGGGAGATTGACAAACTTCAGAGAATGAAGTTTTAAGAAATTGGGAAAAAACCATTTTTTTTCCAGGAAGGACGGAAAGAGAGATGTGTGGGCTCAACGGAAATATAGTATCTCACAGCAGGTGTCAGCTCCTTGACTAGCTGCAAAAAAGCTAAGCAGTGTTGGATTTACTATTTGGATAAGAGATTACCAGGAAATCCCGGGAATATACACTAAACTGGAAAATCAGAAAACAATTAAGGAAGAAGGGCATGGGAAAACACTTCCATACTGTTCCAAAGAAAATAATGTAGATGTGCCTATGTGGTCACTGGGGTTCAAGCTCACCTTAGAGAAGGCTTGAATTTACTTTTATAGACAGATCAAAATGGAGAAAATCTATGTGGTCACTCAGCGTTGACACCAATTTGATGGCACATAACCAATCAATCAGTCTTAGAACATGTGACATTCATGGCTGAATATAACATTTTGCAACAGAAGCATGCCCGCAAGATTATGTTTCTGCAGGCAAAGCCGTGATACAAGATGCTTAGGTTACATGAGGAATTGTGACCTCTTGGCATCTGTGTCAACTGTCTCTGCATCTTTCCTTTGATGTAACTGGTAGAATGGCTGCTGTTGTTGGTTTTTTAATCCAGCCTTAGGTGCTCTTTTAGGAAAGCTGGACAAACTGAGCAGGAAGGAAAGCAGAGAGGTCAATCTAGATATCCCAGGAGGTTCTGGCTCTATATTGCAATAGCAAAGCAAAAATGCTTCCAAGACACTTTTTTCCAGACCAGAAAATAAGAGGCAACATTCCATTTGGGAAGTTATTTCATTTTATTATTTGTAAAGCCTAAGCCACAGTAGTATGATGAACTGCATCTAAGAATGTAATTCTCTCCCGTCGAACCCATCCAGGTGTAGAATCCTAAAACTGGGTGAAGCTGTTTAGGCCATCCAGTAACCTCCTGCTCAGGACAGGAATCAAAATTAAAGCCTCCCTGACCTTAAATGAATGAAAAGAAGTGTCCAAGGATGCTTATGTATGCATTGGGTAGTGAATTTAGTAACGGGGAGGTCTTAAAGGACTGTCTCTGGAAAAGAGTACAGATGGCCACTGTAGTCCCTAGTCAGGTTCACTGTTGGGGATGGAAGAAGTGAGAAGTTGACTTAATATCTTGGAAACTTATTAATAGAGATGAATTTCCATGGTAGCTAAATAAATATGAGAATTGAATGAAAAGTAATGCCTCTACCTCCATAACTTAATATTTTAATAAACGAAACAGGAAAATAATCCTTGAAATCAACTCTTTTGCTACCTGCATTTACTTCTCCCCATAATTACCACCATTTACTACACACTTCCGCCAACGATGGACAAGCTTCTTAAAAGTTGTCACAAAAGAATTCTACACATTGTCTCTTCAACCAGGTCCCAACAGTCCTTTCAATTTCTTCATTTGAGTCAAAGAGAGGCCCAAGAAGGCATCCCTTCAATTTGGAGAAAAGGTGGAAGTCTCATGGTTCCAAGTCTGGACTGAGTCTAGATGGGGTTAGATGGTGATATTTATTTTTTATCCTGCGCTTGTTTTTTTATAAATAACTCAAGGCGGTGAACATACCTAATACTCCTTCCTCCTCCTATTTTCCTCACAACAACAACCCTGTGAGGTGGGTTGGGCTGAGAGTGTGTGACTGGCCCAAGGTCACCCAGCCGGATATTCAACTTTGCAGTTCCTCTTGGGGTTGGGCCTAATATGGCAATGTAATTCTCTGAATTGATAGTGGTGCCTGCTTCAAAGAAATAACACCATCTTTGTCCCCCCAAAAATGTAACCATGAGATTTCCTGACAATGCCTGGGCTTTGATTTTTTTCCCCACAGGTAAAATTTTGTGATGATATTCCATGGTCTGACACTTCATTTCTGGATCATAATGATGAGCCCATGTTTTGTCACCTATCACAGTGCTGTGTAGAAATTTCTCACCTTCATTTTTGTAGTATGACAACATACTGGCACATTTCAACTCTTGAAGTTTTCATCTCTGCTGTCAGCATGTGAGGAACTCATCTTGCACAAACTTCTAATATTGAATAACATCAATAAAATAACCCATATGTTTGTGTGAAATGCCAAGCTTGTCAGCAATTTCTCTTTGTGTGATTTGCTGTTAGTACTTAATCTGTTCATCAACCTTTCATATGTAAACTTGTTCAATGCTATCACACAAATCTGCTCTTCCCAGTTCACCATCTTTAGATTTTTTGGCTCAGTATTGCACAGTGCTCATGTTAGCATAGTCATCACCATAAACAACCTGCATTCAGTGACGAATTTCAGTTGGAGGGACTCTTTCAGCTGTCAGAACGTCAATCAGGATGCATTGCTAAAAGTGTATTGACAAATACTCATTGCAGGGTTCCATTTTAATATTAGCAACCCAACCGTTTCTCACAGCAACTTCTTCCCAAAGAAAATGAAAGAAGAGATGGAGGCATTACTTTTCATTCAACTCTCATAAAATGGTAATGTTTGATTTCCTTTGTCTCCCTGCCCCAAGTCTTATTTCTTTCAAAGGCTGTCTTTGCAAGTTTCCAGGCAGTTACATTAAGTCTCTGGTTTGGTGAACTTGGAATGATCTTACAAGTGACTAATGGCTCCTGCAGTAAAACCTGGTTTTCCAAAGGTACCAACTCAGTTCTCACCCTCAGTCATTTCATGTTTTATTAAACTCTGTAACCCAGTCCTGGTAAAACTGTCCATATATTATTTGCTGATGCACACTGCTGGATGTTATGAGCCACATTATGGCATTATCTTCAGTGCTCCCTCAGTGATAGAGATAGGATTTTGTTGACTGTTCATTCTCCTTCAGCATGCATGGGAAGTGTATATGTGAGACAGAAAGAAAAGATGGGTGAGAGGATGTACTAATGTCTTTTGAATTGCTGGCACTGTGTTCTGATGGTGGTATGAAATTGTCTTCATTTGGGGATGGGTGTCATTTTATTCTCCAAACCCTCCACAATTCATTATTTCAAGCTTCTATTAATAAGCATCCCTTGGCCCTGCTGCTTGGATAAAGAAAAAGGGTATCAGAGAATGAGAGAGAAAAGGAATAGAGAAAAACAGAGGACTAACAGAAGGGCCAGAACAGAGGACTACCAGACAAAAAGTGATATCACAGGTAGACACGTTTCTAGGACTGGCTACCACATCTTCCTCCCCCAACCAGGGGGAGAGCTACAGACAACATCTCTAGAAAGGTGATCAATCTCAAGAATGAGTATAGCCATGTTTTGGCACACATTTCAGGTCCTTAGTAGTGAGAATGGGAATGGGAATGGGAAGCCTTTGGGGTACAAACTTCCCTTTTCCAAGCTTCCTTAATTCCAAACTGAACTGAAATCACACTGCCAACACTCAATGCAAAATTTGGCACAGCACAATTTCAGCTTTTGAGGAGGACTATGGGTAGAACTAGGAGGAGTTTACCTCCCTGAACTTCCCATTTCCACTCTCATTTGTGAGAAACATTTTTTTGCTAAAACTTGGTCATTTTGCCTGTGTTGGAAAACCACACAGCTTGCAGTGCTGGAAAGAAAGACTTATGATGCCATAATGAAGTAATCATCTCCAGAACTTGGCTTAAATGTCATCTTCTTGAAATCACCTGCACGCTTGCTTTCCTCCTTGAATTTTTAGGCTAATATTTCAGTTCATCTCTGGATGAACAGAAGGTTGGTTTCTTTCTTTCTTTTTTTTTTCTTGGCTGAAATTCAAGAATATTATTAAGAAAGAGATAAAACAGGACCACAAAGAAAAAGTCCCTCCGGCAGAGACATCTACATAAGAAGCATAAAATTCTGCAAAACAAGTGCATCAAACCACCTAGAACATGCTATGAAAAGGAAATGCTGTCAGCACTTTAACAAACGAGAAAGAAAAGCTGGCTGTTTTGTAATAAACTTTCAGTGCAGTACTTTGTAGGTGAATTGTTTTATTTTATTGTCATTTCATGTTTAGAGTGACTTTCTCCTGCAGATTTTTTTTAATGGCTGTTCTTTAAGCTTTCAGTCAGATCAGAAAAGAGAGTTGGACACTATCCCATTCAGGACAAATGCATGAGGAGATTTACTGTTGGGAGAAAAATACAAATGAACATATACAATATATTAGAATATACAATTCAAACTGTATTCAATTCCTTATGATTCCTCAGAAGGACCATCAACCAGCATTAGGGTGTATTGCCTTTTATAGCAGATTCTTCTGCCAAGCCTGGCCCATCATGTTTCCAATCCCCAGCAAGATCTTCACTGACTCTGATATTTCTAAGATTTTGCTCATGTAATTTCCAGTGGTGCGTTCAGGTAGTTTTAGACTCTACAGGAATGATCTTTTGGGCCCCCAATCTGGATGTAATCGCTTTATGGTATAGATGTTCAGCTTATGCTTTATTTTATTTATTGTGGCCACTCCAACAGAGTCTGGGCAGCTTACAAAATCTATTGCAATGTTAAAACAATTAAAAACATAAGACAAGACAGCCTGGACTAAAACAGCCACAACATGACAGCCCCACCTCCAACATGTTAACCCAAGGCATGGGACCAAAGCCATGTCTTAAGGGCCTTCCAGAACCCCAGGAGAGTGGGCACCATCCACATCTCTGGTGGGATACTGTTCCAGAGGGTGAGAGCTTTGACAGAGAAGGCACACTTCCGAGGTCCCACTGAAATGACCTGGAGCATACCTACTCAGCCCTTACTGTATGTACCTGGCAGGCACAAACAATGCAAAGTGCCTTTCAGGTGTTTTGCACAGCCCTATGATGTACATTGGAAAGGGGCACTTTGCAAAGCATGTTGGCTTGACCAAAGCGCACTACCTTGAAGCTGTGAGGCAGCTGTATGTTCCAGAAGGTCTGACCTGGTGCAGTTGCTTCAAGCGCTTTCCCAGGTTGTCTTGATATACATCTGCATGCAGAGACAACACCTCTGCTGGAACTGCCAATACAGTGAGGCCACTGTGCTTGCCTACCCATATCAAAATGAACCAGAGAGCACTTGAAGCAACCGTGCTGAGCCCTTTGGAGATGCAGCTTTGTTAAGAGCAAGTAGTTTGCCAAGTGTCCCCTTGAGTGCTTTACATGGCCTTGTGATTCCTACTGTCATAAATTTGGACTATTTAGGTAATTGAGTTGAAACACCTGTTCATGCTGGAATTAGTGTTAAAGTATCCCCAACAAATGATATATCCAATGAACCCTATGTAATAGGTTCCACTGTTGAATTGCTCACTTGTTGCGATAACAGAGTGCAAGTTAGGACTTTCTTCTATGTTATATCCATTTCTGGTTTGTGTGGAGATTCAAGAACCAAATGTAAATGTTAATCTTTGTTAATAGGTTAAACTATAATAGGTTAAAGTATAATATGCAATTTCTACATTTTTCAAGATGGTTAACTGCAGTGAAAGCATATGTGAGGGGTTTTTTTTATCATTCATTCCTTGCTTTTTATTTAAAGCTGAGGTAGGAACTCCCACTTTTTGGTATTAAAGGGTATGTTCCCCCAGGGAAAATCTGAGGGCTCATATTTGGTGGGGTTGAAGGAAGGAATTAGTGACTTCATTGTCTAAAGTAGGTGAGGAATTCACCCATTCATTTTCTCTCCCAAATTTATTTTTCTCTTTTAGATTCCCTTTTTTAATTTCTCAATCTCCTTTCCCCAATATAATGAGTACCTCAATCAGCAAGCTGAAAAGAAGGGGCAGGATTTTCTATCAGAAGTCTGAGATGATCTCATGTTGAGGATTTTTTTTTAAATGAAGGTGAGGTCACCTTTGATGAAAAACCATTCTGTGTTTAATATGAGAATTCGATGTCTGGAGGAAGTGAAGATAACAGTTCTTGAAGTACATACCAGACTGCTGTATGAAGAAAGATTTAAAACAACGTCCACACTAAAAGCATGATATTTATGCAAGTATTTCCTGTTACAGATGGAAAGAGTAGAAGTGCAAATAGGAGAAGGGGTGATTTTATGGATTGCTGCAACCATTTTTTCAACCTTCCACACTCTTTTAGGTTAGCCATGCGACTCTGTAAAGAAAGTTTTCAAGGAACACAAAATTAGAGTATGGAAGAATAACACTTCTTCCAGTAGCTATCTGCAAAAGGAATGATACAATTGGATTCAGCCCAGTATTTTAGCAAACTGAAGCAAGAACTTATAGGTAAACCACTTTTTATTTAGAGTTTTTATCTTTTCTCTCTCTTTCCCTCTCTTTCCAGAATTGAGGACAAAGCTAGACCTTTTTTTAAAATTATTTTTCATTTCAATGTATCTATTCCTTCCACCCCTTTTCAAAGCCTCCATGATCCTGATAATATCGTCCCATCACATTCTGCTGAGTTCAGAATGCACCAATATTAACTGGTATTTTTATTTAAGCAACATTTGGAAGACGGGCACCAAAATGTGTGAAAGATCCTTTCCTGTGTTCTCCTCTCAAGAGACTATTTCCAGGGCAAAACACAATTCATAGCTACTGGCTTGCAAAGATGCTTCCTGCTATGCTCCTCTTTGTGGTCAAAAAGGCCAGCACATTATCTCTTCCCCTTGGAAATTATTAACTTCAGCCATCCTTTGTCACCCAGGGCTTTGTCAGAAATTCAGCTTTTCAGCCGAAAAAGAAACATCATAAATGCCCCAGTGCCCCGGCTTTTTTGTGTTTTGATCAGACTTCCTGCAGCTGAGTAAATCAGTCTGAATAAATAGTTTAAAGTTTTTAAATTAAAGAATTAGTTGTGCTTATTCTTCAGCATTTAGCTGAAAGTTTAATCTTTTTAACCTTAGCAATGGTCTTATTTTCCTGCCTTGTTCTTCTGCCTTCACTCCTTAAAGCCAGATTCAAGGTTGTAGAGCTTGTTTTTAAAATGGTTGAACCCAACAATATAAGCTGTCTGACCTTCTTTCCCTCCTTCCCTCCCTCCTTCTACTTTATCTAATAAGTTAATAATTACTTTACTGAAGTGGTATATCTGTTTCCTACTGAATCCCATTCTCTTCCATGTGGCAAATTATTTGTATGCTTAGAAGTGCTTTCTTGTATTAACAAGAAAGGGAGGGTGTTCCAAAGCCAGTGGGACCATTTCTAGGGACATCTGGCTCTGCTTTTTAATTATGTAATATACTTCCAATAATGAATGTTCTTGAAGTGTGACATCAGAAGGAGGTCTTACCATGAAAGGAGGTTGGTACAAGAAGTTTCCACCTCTGTTCCATAAGTATGACAAATATGGAACTAACATAACAATGACTCCTATCTGTACTGCATATTTATGGAGTCCTCTGCTCTCCATCTCTGGCTCAAAATCTTTTGATTCTGAAATATTTTAAATCAGAAAGGGTAGAGAATCTGTGGCACTCCATCTGTTGCTCAACTACAATTTCCAGTATTTCTTCCCATTGGCCAGTTTCCTAGGTATGATGGAAGTTGTTCTGCAACATCAGGAGAACCATACATTGTCTGCCCTTTCTCTAAATCTTAAACTGGCACCCTTGAGGTGTATTGGAATGACATCTTGCAGAATTATCAACCAGAAAGATGTCTGGTAGGTGCCTTATTGAACAAGGTTGTTCTAGCCTCATCTTACCTATTGTCTAATTGCCCAACTGTATCCTCCTCCATTATTCATTTTCAATTTTTAATTGCTTCCTGTGTTCCCAATTTACCAGCGAGACATCATAATCCTTTGAAGCACTATAATGCATGTCTATATTTTATACATACTTTTACCACATCTGGAATGCAAATATCCAGACAATCATTAGATGACAACAAAACATTAAGAGTTTTCTATATCTGTTTCTTGCCATCTAGTGGTCATTTGGGTTTTCCTAGCTCAGATATGGTAGACCTATATACAGTATGCACATTGTTAATACAAAATCAACCTACAGCCATATAGTAAATAGAATGCAAAAGGCAACAGTGCTATAATAAGTTTCATGCTGCTTTACAGAACCGAAAAGATGCCTTCTGAGTTTACAAAGCAAGGGACAAAAGAAGTATATAGTTGAAACCAGATACTGCAATCAAATGCACGCTGTGTGCCAGTTCACAAAATCTTCTCTGGTGTCTCCTAGAGAATGAAGGGATCTTATTTGCAACTGGGCTGTACCTCACATGCAGCATTTCTTTAAAACAAATCACTCAAGCTGGTTGTTGGCATAAGGCAAACTGCTTTTGCCCAGGGTTAAAATATACATGATGTGGTATCTAGGTTCATATATCATGCTTAGCCTGGTGTCAGTCTTCTCTTGGCTAATACTAAAAATAGAAACTTCAAAAGGCAGGGATTCAAGGACACACAACCGATCTTGAGAAGCACACTTATTGCAATACTTAGGAAAGCCATGAAAGAAGATACCCAGCAATTGCCAAGTATAAGATACAAGTCATATCTATAGTAGTTTTTTGCACCTCTTTCTCCAGAGAGTGTGGAGTAATGGGTGGAGAGGCCCACCCTTGTGGGCAGGAGAAGAAGTTAACATTCGTGCATAAGAAACACCTTCAGCCTGATGACGTAAATGAATGGTTTTAAGCATTATACATTCATTCCACACCTCTTATGGAGTCTCATTCAGTTATTTAAAGAAATACTGGATGACTCTTCATGGTTCTGTGATTATTTGCTCAAAATGCAAATAATGACATTACTATAGCTAATTATTCCAGTTGCCTCAAATCATTATCCTGGAAGGGGAATGCAGTGGTTCAGACTGCCAGCATAGCCCTCACTGCTTTCTCCAACCTACATGATAATTAAAATGGATGAAACATGAGACTGAACATTGCTTAGATGTTTCACCCATTTTAATTGTTACATTGGTTGGAGAAAGCAGTGAGGGCTATGCTGGCACCCAGAACCCATTGTTGGTTTCAAAATAAGGTGCAAATGTCAGTCTGAAATGCAGCATGGAGATTTGATTTGCTCCAGAAATAGCAAGAGTCTTGTTTTAAAAGTTAGGTGATCTATTTGCTGGATATTTGCTGGACCATTTTTCCTGTTCATCCCTCTCCCAGAGTGATTTATTTAATGCCTCCTGCATTTTTTCTGCTAGTTCTTGTTCAGTTTGAGGACATTTTGGTGAAATTAGCATGAGTGGATTGTGGGGTCTAGCATGAAGTCCCTCTGGTGGGAGGAGATGGGCAGTGACAAATTTGATAGATAGATAGATAGATAGATAGATAGATAGATAGATAGATAGATAGATGCTGTCTCACACTTCCTAAGGGAAGACAACATGAGGGAATTCTTCTGACTGAGGTTTTCCAGATTGTGAAATGTGACCAGCCAGAGATGCTTTACTGTGATAGAAGGTTACGCAGCAGCAAACAAGCACACCACCATCAGCAGACTTTGCCACCTCCAGCAATAAAGTAACCCCAAAAATATCACCAAAGAAATTTGAAAGAAATTCCAAAACATGCTGAGAATGAGCTAGAAAAACAGAACCGTATTTTACAGGGATGGGAACATTTTCGGCAAAATTATGAGGCAGATTTCATCACAGCAGTAGTTTTTCTCTCATACTGACTCAGAGCAGAGATTTACAAATCAACTGGGAGAAATTAGTTATGAGGATATGACCAAGCAAAATTGGGTACAGAGAGAAAAATCCTGCCTTTGCCAAGAAAGTCTTCATACCAGGAATGGAAGGGAAAAAGGTAAAGCATAATGCTGCCCCAGCTGCCAGATTGATTTGAATGTGCAGTTGCTGGGTGCTTTTGAGGGCGCAAAATGGGCTCAGAGATTCCTGTGGGCAGTGGCATCCATGGGGAGGTTGTCAAAAAAGACAAGGTGGTGATCATCAGTTGGTGATCAAAGCCCTGCCTTTTTTTCTCACATGTGTTACACCTGCTTGTGAGTTGTGGATTTTTTGAGGAACTATCTTATTGTTACTTTAATTCTGTGTCTTATTATTCTGTCTTCTGCCTCCATTAACCTACTATATCATTCAGTCGCAGTTTCATTATTTTGATTTTATTTTGTGTTGCAGATCCATGAAATCTGCTCTTTCCTTGCTGTGCATAACCATGATAGCCGTGACGTGCAAAGCAAGTAAAATAACTGCAGAAGGAAAAAAAAAGAAAATATTCTGAATACTGATATGAACACAAATCCTAACTTGGGAAGAGGGACTAATTTGTTCTTACATGACTTAAAGCAATGTGTGAATCCAAATGCACAAGCAATTAAGCATCTTACTGGAAAGTCGCTTCCCCATTCTGCAAAGGAATCTATTTGAATAAAAACAGTTTGCTCAAGGAAGGCTCGCTCCATTTTAGTATAAAGTCCTAGATCTGTCTAAAATAATAAAATACTATTTTTAGCTACCAATGTGCAAATGTCAACATTATTTTTTATTAAAATACTCTAATTAAGAGAAGCTCTCCACATTTAGCTTCATTCTGGCCCTTGACATGGATGTCTTAGATTCTGTTTAATGCCACCGAGGGAGTTGAGAGTACCTATTATGGCATGAATATATCTCCAGGGACTTTTTTCCCCAAAAAATACAGGATATACAATTTGTCGTGGCCATATACAAAAGCGAGGTAATATATATTTATCAGACATCAAATCCATGTGATCTGTGCTTTGAAATACCATTACATTTCCAAGAAAGGTTTTTTTTTAAGGTATTTTTATCAGAGGGTTGTGGGACGCGGTGGCGCTGCGGGTTAAACCGCTGAGCTGCCGATCGGAAGGTCGGCGGTTCGAAACCGCGCAGCGGGGTGAGCTCCCGTTGCTAGTCCCAGCTCCTGCTCACCTAGCAGTTCGAAAACATGCAAATGTGAGTAGATCAATAGGTACCGCTTCGGCGGGAAGGTAACGGCGTTCCGTGTCGTCATGCTGGCCACATGACCCGGAAGTGTCTATGACAACGCCGGCTCCAAGGCTTAGAAACGGAGATGAGCAGCGCCCCCTAGAGTCGGACACGACTGGACTTTACGTCGAGGGAAACCTTTACCTTTACCTTATCAGAGGGTTGAACTGCAGTTTGAAAAAGGTTTGTTTTTGAAGCTTCACTGGATTGTTAATTTTGGCGGGTGAGCAGCTTCAAGTCAGTGTGGAATCTGAACAACTGTCTGGACTAGTTGGTGCAGTTTTCTTGGCAAGATTTTTGGAAGTGGTTTGCCATTGCCTTCTTATGGCTGAGAGAGAATGACTGGCCTAGCTCATCCAGATGACTCTGTGCCCAAGACAGAACTAGAACTTATGGTCTCCTGGTTTCTAGCATGGTGATTAACCACTACACCAAACTACCTCCCATTGGGTTTTATTTAACTTTTTTTAAAATCAAAATCACAATGTCAATTTCTACTCCAATCATTTCATTGTCATAAGATACAAGAATTTGGAGGAAATTTTTCCAGTGTTGTAATTTGGATGGGAAGGTACACCAAGTTTTGCTGGTCCCTTGAACCATGTGGCTACATTTACACAATCATCTTAACAGTTACATTTTTCTAGGGTCTCCCAGTACAGTAAATCATAAATTAACTAAACAGGCAGGGTTCCAACAACATACAAAGCCATAAAAAACTAACCACCCTAAAGTCCATCAGGCTTATGTTGTACAAAGGTCTTTAACTGTAGCTAACCTCAGTTAACTTGTATGAACCACACTTACTGGTTAAACTGCTCCTATCCTATGCTCATGCTGGCTTGACTATAAGTCAGTTGAAGAAAATCCTGGGCTCTTGTTCCTTTTTGCCTGCCACTAGTATTAAAATTTCATGTTCAAAAAGTTTTTGCCCACCACAGATATAACTGCAATATCTTTATTGTGATTACAGCATAAATTCTCAGAGGTAACTGTCAACTACTGATCAATAATCCTAACTCGTTTGGCAGGAAAAAAAAAAGCTCAAGATAGCCAAATTAAGTGTGTATAATCGATTGGTGCATGAAACTCACTGGTGGGCAAAAAAGGGACAAGAGTCAAATCTTGTCTAGACTGAGATGCTTTGGCAACAGAATTAGACAATTCTGATATTGCTGTCCCCTCCCACCTTTCTGTTTTAGGAAAGCAGTAGTCAATTGCTTCCCTTCCTGGGAGTAACATACATACACATAGACATCCAGACCTACACAAAAAGATAACAGAGATGATGGTGGTGATGATGGTGATCCCAAATCAATCCACTGCAGGATTATGGCCTCCTCACTGAAGATTATGGACTGTAATCTACTAGACTGGACCAGTGCAAGTTGGTAGATAGATTTTTTTTTTTTTTTTTACTTCTTAGTCTATGGCTGAGAGAGAATGACTGCCCCAAAGTCACCCAAATGGCTTCCATGCCTCAGGAAGGGCTAGAACCAGGGTTTCCCCAATATATATGTATATATCAATATATATATATATATATGCAAGTATATATGTGTGTGTGTGTTTGTGTGTGTATATACACAAACACACACATGTACAGACATTTAATTTAATTAAGTTAAAGTGATTTTATATATAGGAAGAACAAGAAGCTTTTTTTAAAAAAAATCCTTTCTTACCACTGTGTTAATTTTTAAAAAAATTGATTCCCCTTTAACATGACAGTTGCAGTGGCATAGTCGGTATAACTCTTACCTTGGAAGTCAAACATTGCTGGTCCAAAATCCAAAAGAAACTTTTTTTTCATTATTATTTTTCTTTCCAAGCTTCCTACTTCTCCCTTTGCTTTATTTTCTTTTAATAAGTGCAGTTCCACCATTTTACCATTTTACCATCACCTGAGATAGAAGGGTTACCCTCCCAGCTTCAAAATAGCCCACAGGATATTTAGGCTATTGGGGAAGTTAAGGTGAAGTTGTCAGCCCTCCCCCCCTTTATCTATCTATCTATCTATCTATCTATCTATCTATCTATCTAATCTGGAAATAGGAAGGTTTAGGACTGCAATCTTAATATTTAAAGCTGTTATAAACCATACTGCATTTGTTAGGAACTTTCTGTATTTTCAGAGGTTACACAATTTGGGTTCTCTAGCAGGGCCACAACTAGTGGGGGCAAGCGGGGCATGTGCCCCGGGCGCTGCGCTGGGGGGTGCCAAAATGAGTGCTGGGATGGCACCAAAATGAGTGCTGGTGGGGTGCCAAAATGAGCACTGGGGGGTGCCAAAATGGGTGCGGAATCCATGTTTGCCCCAGGTGACACAGAACCTAGTTGTGGGCCTGTTCTCTAGTATTGTGGTCCCCCCTCTGCCTCTTAGGAACTGCCTTGAATGAGGCATGCACAGAAACTGACTGGGCAACTGGGTTTATCACTCTCAGCCCTGGACCAGCATGGTTGGTTATGGTCCATACAGTAACCTTAAATGAAGAGGACTATATCCTCCAGTGGTTTGACTTGGGCTGATAATAACATAGATAGGTGACATATTTAGAATGTTATACACAAAAAAGAAAAGAAAGTTAAAACTCTGCTCCTTCTTTCCCCTGACCTTTCAGCTTCCTAAAAGTTAGCATTCATCTCAATTATTAACAAGTAGGAAAAGAATAAGACCTGAAATAAATCCATATTAATTTAAGTTGGAACATCTTGTTTTAAAAAAGAATCCAGATCTCATCATTATGCAGGATAACATACCCACAGTGCTAAAATATAGCCCAAACAGCTGTCCTTCTACACTTCTGCAGTTGAAGAGGCATGAAGTCATTGATCCCACCATGGCCAACCAAGGGTAACATGTGTTTGTGTTGTCTTAGTATGTTGCAAGAGATACTTCTTCTAAGTAAGTTTAATTGGGTGAGCAAGGTTGCTAAACAGAGTAGCAAGGGAGGAAGGAGGGAAGATGGATGCAATACCTTCAAAGCTGTCTAGGCAAACAGAATGCTTAGCAGAGACAGGACTAATTTGTCATAGTGTGGTCACCATAGCAACAACAGTTCTTGCTGATCATATGACCAATGACAGTTTCTGTTGACTGGTTCTGACTCAGTATCATTTCGGCAAAGCCTCCTGTGTTTACCAAGTGAAAGGGAAGGCTCTCACATTGATACTGGTTGAAAAGGCAGAAAATTGTAGCATATGAAAGCATCTCTTTGTCTTGGCTGGGTTTGCTTCTGGTAAGCTTCATGGGCTGCTTTCCCACAATGTGCCCTCATTTATTCACACTTCCAGAATGTGTTTCTGCTGCAGACTGAGAACGAATGTCAACTCTGATGATGACGGCACAAATCCTGTTGGTATAAAACCTTCTGGTCTATTATTGAAAACCCTTTCACACCTTCAGGGTGCAGCTCCAACAGCTCTTTTCCATTTTGCAATCTTATTGGTGGCATTGCCTGACATTTTAATACTGGTTTCATCTGGATACAGCAATTGACCTTGATGTCCTTTGATTGCTTGTCCCCCAATTCCCCATTTATGTATTTGTTTGCCGAAAGGGAAAAAAAATAAAAGGAAATGGATTGGGCAAGCTCACTTGGGAATGAAATAAATTGAAATGGTGAAGCAACATGGAAGAACAATTAAGAACAGTATGTGTTTATTGGTGGGGGGGGGGGGCTTAGAATTTATGCCTGTCCAGAAAGATTAACCATGACAATAAGGGGATTAGATTTGGCCAGGCGATAGGGCACTGCCATGACTGTTGCAGCTATGCTGTCTGCATTACACCAAAAGTTGCAACTATGCCACTTGTTTCAGTATTCTCAAGAAATAATCCTCAGGTTTCTTCATTTCTCAGAAACTTCATTTCTTACAACAGAGTAACAGCTGGCCAGAAGTCCTCATTACCTGTGCAGGCATCCAGTCCAACAATAGAGTAAGCAAAATATAGTTATTCTTCTATGATATGGAAAAATGAAGACTTCCTTGAGTCAAGTTTAGCTTCTAGTAGCTGCATGTTGTCTACTATGTAGTTTCATTGGTAACATAACAGAAGTGATTTGCCATTACCTTCTTTCGAGCAGTTTCTTTGACTCCCCAATGTAATGTATACCCCTGGGATATTGTAATGGTACATGGGAATGACCTTGGGAGACAGAGGAACAAGACGCAACCAAGGGAACAGTCAGATGAAAGGCAGCTTAACCCACAACAGGAATGTGGGTGGGGCAAGAAGCTCAGAAGAGACTTTCCCTAGTTTCTTGGACTGTAAAGGAGATGCGGGGGGAGAGAAGTACTTTCAGACTTGCAAGATTCGGTTAATGTAACCTTACAATAAAGTAGAATTAGCTCATCTGGTCATATTTCCTGTCTGGTCTAACTCGTAAAACTGACATCAATAGGTCTTCAGCTGCGGCAGGTAATTCTCAGCAGTAAACACCATGAAACATGCATGAAATAAAATATAAATCCTAGTACTTAACCAACCATATTCATTCCAACTTTACTTCTCAATATATGTTCTCATTGTGTTGTGCATATAATTAACTTTTATATATAATTAACTTTTTTTTGTATTTTTATTAAGCATTAAGGAAAATATATAAACAAACATAAAAAGAAGACAAGAACAAGGGGAAAAAAGGAATTAAAAAGAAAATACCAATGAACAAATGAGAGATTTAAAATGTCATGGATGTTATAATGTTCCAATAAAACGTTAAAACTTTAATTAGTTGTATGTAACTGAATGTATTACACCACTTGAACTGATTAAAATCACTATTAAACTCTAAGCTAAAAATGAATGTTGAGAACCATGGTCAACTTAATATAAATACCCCAGCAAAATGTAGGTTATAATAAATCCAATCCACATTGCTAAGAATCTGTTGTGTTTAAAATATCATATAAAATTAAAATATATGCTGTATATATAGAAACCCAAATTTTGGATGTGATACAAATCCATGTATTAGGTTATAGTCTAGGAATATATTCTAGGAATGTTTCTTTGTCAGATATAAGATACAAACTTATACTAGACTTTGAAGCATTCTCCTATAAATTAGTTAGCTATTCTTCCACTTAGGGAATCAGATGACCTTTCCAGTAAAAAATGTATAATATCCTTGCAGCAGTTAACTTATAAAAAGCTAATTCAAGGGGACTGGACTACTATGACATATGAGAGTTCGTTGGACTGCAAGGAGGTCAAATCAGTCAATCCTACAGGAAATCAACCCTGACTTTTCATTGGAAGGACAGATACTGAAGCTGAAGCTCAAATACTTTGGCCACCTAATGCAAAGAGAGGACTCACTGGAAAAGACCCTGATGCTGGGGAAGACTGAAGGCAGAAGGAGAAGGGGATGGCAGAGGATGAGATGGTTAGATAGTATCACTGATTCAATGAACATGAATTTGAGGAAACTCCGGGATACAGTGAAGGACAGGAAGGCCTGGTGTCCTATGGTCCATGGGGTCATGAAGGGTCAGACCTGACTGAACAACAACAACAAAAGATTTCATCTTGTCTTATTAATACAATTAAGTTTTTACACTCTGAACAAATTGCTAACTCTCAGTAAATGATTTTCTTAGCACTTTCCTTTTTATAGAAACAATTATTTGGTAGAAGAACAGGGAAGAAATCTGGGCTTATTGTTTTTCTGTATTTATCCCAGACATCCAGTACATTGCTTATTATTACATGATCTCTTATAAAATGGTTTTTGTTTGTATGGACGTAAAGATATTTATGCAGATCGACCAGAAGTCCTACCTGTTTCACAGAGATGGTCGGGTCATAAGGAGATACAGTCCATTCTGAAATCCATGTTAAACAACTAACCTGGAAGTAAAATTTAAAGTTTAGAATTGCCAGTTTACCTTGCTCTTTTGAATTGTGTAAAATCTTGATTTTAATCCTTGGTCTTATATTAGACCATATGTAGTTCATTACTTATCTATGCCAGTCACTTAATATCTCATTTTCAGTAGGTATTGGAATCATTTGAAAAAGAAAATTGAGTCATGGTAAACTATTAATTTTAATGGCTGCAATTCTTCCTAACCATGAAAAGTTTTTTTAAAAAAAAAAATCTGGAAATACTTGTTGTTATTCCTTTCCAAGTCAGTAAGCAATTATTTATGAATAAATTCTTATATTTCACCAATAGATTCTTAAGTATTTAACCCTTTTACAGTGATATTAAACCCTGTAACTAAGTGCAAGCTTCTTGGCCCTTTTGGCTAAGATCAAGTGTAGCACTTGACACCATTTTTCTTATGGAAAAATGACACCTAATAAATCTGCTTTCATGATAATATTGATGGGATTTCTTGTGACCAGTTCAGACTATGAAGCAGAGGAAGATGAAGCTATGGTCCAAATCTCATAAGCTGAGGCCATAGACTTTATTCCCTGCTTCTTAATAAATGTGAGGTAAAACACTATGTTTATACACTGCCACTTTCTCCTAAATAAAATGACCAGGTATTCTGAGTTTCCAGAGGAGTTTGGGTCTCCATCCAACCAATATCTGATGCACATCTGATAGGAAGTCAACAGAGAATATTTTCACTGGTGGCTTTGGAGAAGTCTAATGATAGACTTCCTGTAAGCAAAAGCTTTATCATTTAAAGAGTGGTCCAAGTAGTAACAGGCATTAGAGACTACAAGGCAAAAGCATACAAACCCAGGGAATTCTTTGGTATGCCAAATGCTGATGTCCATCCTGACTATAGAACTTGGAGTTGGGAATTTCTGAATAATTTGTAGAACCTCTCAGTTCATGGACTCTTCTTGTACTCTCAACAACCCTATAGTACATACCTCAATGATTTTGTGTCTAGAACTTAATAGTCTGACAGTTCTATGCCTATTTCACCACCATGTTCTTTTATTGAATGTTCAGGTGTCAGTATGTCTCAGTACTCTTAAGAACTGAAAGTAATCCAATAGAGGAATAAGCAAAGGAGACCTGAGTAATTAAAGCATGCCGCTTTCTCATATCTCTTTCTGCTCATGTTCCAAGGAAACTTGTTTGTGCTTTTTACAAAACTTATGAGCTTTGGTTTTACTAATTTTCAGTTATAAAAACTGGTAGCTGTAAAAGTGAGACAGTGCCAAAAGTGAAAGGTATAATATAGCCAGAGGACCTATGCAAAATTTTGCAAGATGGATTTTTTTTTAGTTTAATCCTTTACTAGGAGATTAACGTACAAACTGAATTGCCCTAGGGCAAGGATACAGCATTGTTTCCTACCTCTTCTTCTATGGATGGATTTGGAAAGTTGCCATGCTACATCGCATCTTACCCTAATAGCAGTATCCTAGTTCATCTCCATGACCACAAAGTGGTACCGTCTTTTGACCTGACGGTGGGCTATCTAAATATCTTCTTTATTTTATAAGCAATGGGAGACAAGCCCTTTAAACATGCAGAAAAGGACAAAAAGAACAAATGCCTTGTTTACATCCCACCAGTCTGCAATTCAAGTGATCAGAGAGACAGGTAGAATTTCTGGCTGCAGAGAAATTGATAGATTCACAGAAGTATGAATGATTATGCTGTTGATAGAATCATAAATGATTATGTACTCATCATTAGAGCAAGAGCCTTGGACTAGAACTTTGGGCTTAGTTTTGGACTTCCTATGTACCAATCAGGTGGTCCACCATTCAGTGGCGGCTTGTCACTGCTTCCATGCATCAGTATCAATGCTGAGAAGAGGAAAATTAATGTGCTTCTGTTCTTTCCACCTTTGTTCCCATTTTCCACAGAGTCCTAAAATGTCTATTCCTCACCAGTACAATTTTGCTGTGCCAGGCTTAAAAGCCATTAAGCGTAGACATTTCCAAATAGGTTTAAGTTTGAAGAATCCAAAAAGCAATCTCCATCTTCACAGGGAGTTCAGTTCAGCAAATTGTGACTTCAGTTTTACATTCTGCTTTACCAGTAAAGTCAAGTGATAAAACTAGAATCATGCTTGCTTTAGACAGCTACAAATGATTGTTTTACCTGTCCTATGTCCTGGAATTGCTTTGTGCCTGACAATTTATCACAATCAGCTATTTTTGTTTGACTATTACAAAACCCTGTTTCTCCTCTTCTTCTTTTTTCCCTGCTTTTTCTACTTTTTAAAAATAAAATATTCACATTTATAAATATTCACATTCACAGACCTTAATGAATATGAATCAGTAAGAAATTACCATATTGGTAAGAAAGTAATGACTTTGCTGCTAGTAACTGAGCAAATGTTGAACAAAAGCTCATGACCACAGTTTAAGCTGCACTATTTAAATCTAACGGTAGATTTAAGCAATGTTGTTACAATAGCAACATTTAAACTGATGCTTTCAGAATTTGAAACCAACCCTACCTGCGGATGCAAGACTTGATTTCATACATGGCAAAGAACTGCAAATATGGCCCTTTGGAATTTTGACTGAACCACTTCTAATGGAGCATAATTTTGAGGGCTTTAAATACCTTGAAAATGCTCTGAAGTGCTTTGGACCCATAGGCATCCACAGTAGAGGGGGGAAATGGGGTGAGAAACATGCATTGTGATGTCACATCATAAACTCTGTGACTTACTTACTTGTGTCTAGTGTTAAGATGCAAGTACAAAAGAACAGGGTTTGCACTGTGTTGTCACTGTGCATGTGTTGTCATTGTGGTTGCCTGTAGACCCCTGTGGTTGATCTTTGGCAAGCATGATCACAACATTTCTCTCTGTTGTTCTTTAAAACAGCTGCATCTATTCGTTAAAGCAGTGACTCATGCAGAGGTATGACAAAAGGCTGTTTAATTGAGTAGTCCAGATGTGCTGCACTCACACAAAGTCTGAAACATTTCTTCATGTCATATAACTTTTCTATGCTCATTATGTGTTACACTATTATTTAGCTTCAAATGCCGTAACTACAGGCACAATACGGCAACATCCACTAGCATGAACAGGATTAAGAATGGTGGCAGTCTATTTCTCTATGTCTTTCACTGGCACATTTTTCCTGGGCCTTTCATGAGTTAATTGTATGGAAAACAGTTCCTAGTATCTGAATTGCATAAACTGTGCTTATGTCATTTACCCTATGTTTTCTTGATCTAAGAAAAGAAAGGAAACAAACGTCCTATAATTTTTGCCTTCCTATACTTAATGCACAAGTTTCCCTCTTCATATTAGAGTTCGCAAGACCAATGTGGGTCATACAGAGTAGCACTGCATTCTTTTGTACAGAAGGACCATAGATGTCTGAGAATTGGGGAATCCTTCTGGGTAAGGATTTGCTTTGTTCTGTTTTAGCCACAGAATTAACATCATAATGAAACAGAAGAGGAGCTAATACATATCCTTGTGTAACTTCTATCTGAGCTAGGGGAGAGCGGAGGGTAGACCGTAATAGACATCTAACCCATCCTGAAATATTATGATACAACTTCTTGATAAGTAGCAGGAAGCACAAAATAATGGTAGATACGGCAATTTCATCTGATCACCACAATCTGGTCCTAGAAGACTCTCCTACCGTGGCACTCACCCTCTGGAATATCATCCCTCCAGAGATCAGACTGGCCCTGATCCTGCTGGCCTTCTGCAAGGCCTTGCAGACTTGATTTTGTCACCAAGTCTGGGGCTCCAGAGGTGTGATGGAGCCCATTTCCTGGTTGTATTGGCTGACTGATGTTTTTGCTATGTGTTTTATGTTTTTCTGTATGTGGATGTATTATTTTTAATATTGTTAGCAGCCCAGGAGCATGTATTTGAGATGGGTGGCCATACAAATCTACTAAGCAAACAAGATGATCTGAGATCTGCAGAATCTGAACAAAGCACTGCAGAGGTATATTCCTCTGCCAGGAGATGTAATATTATAGACTGATGAAAAGTTGATCAGCCTACTCCAAATCCTGCCTGCACATCTTGCTCAGTCAAGTCAAATAATGTCCAGGGTAGTATATAGTGTTATGTATGCTGATGGCACCCTAGATTTCTTTCCTTTCTTATGGATAAGCCCCATGCATGCCATGAGACCAGTGCAGGACAATAGAGTTGCCATGGCCAAAGCCCACGAAGCACTATCTGCTTCAATTATTTTCAGAGCCAAATATTTTCCAGTTTTCATTTGTCCTATCAAGTTAACTAAATATGAGTTAGGTTCCAATGGCCAATGAAAGAAGGTTCAAATTTCCCTCTAAAGGCAAAATCCTCTAGTTTTTCTATGAATACGCTTCCCATTTACAAAAATGCACCTCCCATTTATCTGAAGGTATGTGACAGTCCCATTTAAGTATTCTACTTTATAAATGACCTGTTACTATTTGCCAGGGGGTAGCAGAATTATTAGCTTTAGAGGTTGAATAAATTGCTGCTAGACATCTCTCTGTGCCTACTATAAGCCATTTCTTAGATCTGTAAAATGGTAATGTGCCCCTGCAGCATTCTAACGGTTACATCAGACCAAATCTTGGATTTGCTTGTTTTAGCCCTAAGATTTAAATACTGGGTGATTGTTGCTGTATTTCCAGCTGAAGTGTTCTGAAGCCTGGAGTGCCCCTATGCCCTACATTTGCTTCAACTTCTCAGAAATACAGTGGTGCTTGTCTGTGTCCCAGAGATTCCCAACCTGGTGCCCTCTCAATACATTGAGACAAGAGTTCCCAAAAGCTCTAGTGATATTGGCTGGGGATTCTAGTATTTGTAGTCCAAACTCTCCAGTATCAAATTGGGGCAGGCTGCTCTCTCCACTGTAAAGTGACTTCCTTCATTCGCTATTCCATTCTCTCTTCTGTACTTAAAGATAAACTGATGCTAAGGAAAAAGAGGAAGGAATGAACGTGATGGTGAACGTATAGCATTCTTAATTGCTCAGACCAGCATACAAACCTGGCTTTGAATCTCTAATGGGGGTTAGAAACTATAATTTGGTGTACTTCAGTCTATTGCTGCAAGTATGAAGCAGTGATTTTATTGTCCCTCAGTCTGGGTGGGTCAAATTTGTAGTCCTCTGCTTTGATCAGAGCTCAGAATTGGTGGACTATTAATATCAGTGCTTTGTATCTTTCACATTGTTGTTTCTGTATCTGCTACAGACCAAATTTCTGATATGGACAAGGAAGAAAAAAACAACTGACTATTTATTCCTCTTTGAGAATGAATACGATCAGCCTCTGTATTTTCCAGGATGGGGAGTATAATAGCATTTGTTTTGCTGGCAGGATGGTAAAAAAAATTGCTGGGAGGGTGGCAATCTGCCTCTTGCTTCTGTGCTTACTGTGAGAAACTCAAATGGCATTATTTAGTTTTTGTTTGCATATAACTTTTGATAAATAATTCAACAGCGTAAGGGCCAAAGTTTTTTAAGGGCTCACCTGGCCAGGGGCATGGGGGAGCTGGGATGTGGTCCAGTTCCTGTCTTAGCAAAAGGATAATCTCCCAGCAGTTCTTAACACTTAAAGTTCTATGGACAGTTTTTTTGTTTTGAGTCTCCAAGATGCATGGAACTGTGTGAGTAAAGGACTCGAAGGTATTTCAGGGGAGTTGTCAAGTAGGAAATATGACTCTGCAACACAAATAATGTTTGCATATTGTGCACAAGAGAAATCACAGGCTTGGAAGATAGATGTTTAGTAACTCAGTTTAATAGAGTAATCCGTTAAATCAAATGTCTCGAGGGCAGTGTTCTGAAAAGGAATCTTTGCCTTATCTCAACAAGATGCTTTATGCAGCCTTGCTGACAGTAAATGCTTAAAATTAACTTTTCCCTCTCCCCCCTGGAATATTTAACATGTTTCAATGATCCTGATTAAGCAATGAAAATCATTTCATTGTTCCTGGAAGCACTTTCTTCTGCTTCCTGTTTTAGAATACATTTAATACAAATGCTGCGATCCTGACATTATTTTTTGAGGGCTACAACATTTGGACTGCAGAAATCCAGATGGCCACTAGATGACAGCAAAGAGCTACAGAAAACTCTCAACTCTCTGCAGCTGTGTAGTAGTCTCCCAGATTTATGCAGTGCAAATATGGTAGTATTAGTCTTTCAGATGCACCAATGAATCTGGTGGATCACCGGAAAACACTTACAGTAACTAAGGTGGTAGAAACCCATAATGGGTTGAGGTCTGAAAATCTGCCCTAAAATACAGTCAGACTGCATGTGGTTTGATGTTGTATGGACTCCATCAAAACTTTATGCAGTAGTTAGGTGTTGAGGCAACCCTAAGTAAGGTAATGACAACCTGATGTTTTTGCTAGCACTTTATCACTGGAAGTGGGATGCAATTAATAATAATAAATAACTCATCAGAGGCTTGACATGGCTGTTTTACTGCTTATTTTCACAAAAAGAGAAAACCATGCTTCCATAATTCTATGATTTCTGCTGTAATTTAACAGCACAATCTTGAACTGTAAGCTCTGTATATCATCATATGGTCCAAGAATCATAAATGGAATTCTGGCCCCAGTTTTATTTCTGCTAGAGTTTAGACTTTTACCAGCCTTCTACAGCCAGTCCAGAAATAAACACAGTTGATCAAATTCACAGTAGCAGAGCATGGGTGACCTTGGATATCCCTTCAGAGAAAGAAAGGTGAAGAAGGATCCTGGTCAAGGATGGGGGGAGGGAGTGGGGAGAGACAAAGAAGTAATCATAAAGATCAGGCAAGTGGAAGAAGAAGAGAAGGACTTACAAAATGCTGCCTATAATTGGATATGGTCACCCAACATGCATAACCTGATTAGCAAATTAATTCATTTTCTGAGTCTCCAGAATGTATTTGGTCACAAAGAGGGCAATCCAAATTATCAATGGGCTGAAACACCTTTCCTAAGAGAAAAAGGTAGAATGTTTGGGATGCTACCTTAAAAAAAATTAGGACGACATGATCAAGATATAAAAAATCATGGATCGTTTGGATAAAATAGACAGGAGGAGGTTTTGCTCATTCTCTCAAAGTATTAGGACCAAGAGTCAATCAGTGAAACTCATTAGAAGGAAATTTAATATAGACAAAGGGAAATCATTACTGCAAGACATGGTTATGGCTGCTAACTTGGATGAGTTTTAAAAGGGGATTGGATTACGGACACCCAAGGAAGGGGACGGGGGAGGGGGGAACAAATGAAACGTGCACATTTTGTCTCTTATGTACTTGTATGTGAAGTTGTGCACAAGTATGAAAGGGTGGAATTCGCATTGTAACACTATACTGCATGCTTTGTCATTTTGGCATCATCATGGTTAGGAACAGATACATATGGATTAGAAAAATGCATAGATGACAGGTCTATTAAGAGCAGTTAGTCTTGAAATCTTGGTGTTATTTCTGGGTTGGGGGCAGCAAATGCCAGTTGCAAGAGTACAGCAGGGGGTGATGGCTATATTTTCATCTTTTCCTTGTAGGTGGTATTTGACCAGCCAGTATGAACAATGAAGTGGTGGACTAAGATGGGCTACTTTCATGCTCCCATTAACCATAAATTAAACCAATCACACTGCCTAAATTTATACAACACAGTAAGACACTCCCACCCCCAAAGATTAAAGTGAACTATAACTAAAAATTATCAAGTTATATAAATACAACCACTAGATTTATAACTGACCTGGTTAAGTGGGTTTTATGAACATGGCCCTGAATGTTCATAACTTATGAACATTCAATCAAATAATGATTTAACAAATTAAATCATTATTTGATTGAAATAATATTCAATCAAACCTGTGGCTGTACTTTTGTTTGGCAGATGCACACCAAAGCAGACTAAGTGATATCATGACCATTTGAAATATGAAACGGGTTCCCACGGGACAGTTACCCTGTTCTCTGCTGATCAAAATTGTTCTTAGCTTTCAGGTGCTGCCATGTTAAAGGCCCTTGGCTGTTAGACTTTTATAAAGCATTTGCTAATCCTCAATCAAAGAGAAGGTGAAACCTCAAAGAACCCTGGCACATTCTATAAGTGGAGCAATAAAGAAATTTGCTTCAAGATTCACAGATGAATGAAAATAGTTTGGAACTGAGGGACATTGTGGGAGAGGAGGACAAAGTGAATTATTGATTTTAATTTGGTACAGAGGGTTTCACAGAGGCCTCATTAGCAAGCTGCTGAAATGTAGCTCCACATGTGATGACTTTCAAAGAAGTTATTTTCTTCTAAATGGATTATTCATCTTTTTTTTTACATTTCAGAAATCAGAAAGGGACCAGGACTGTACTCAGAACTGATTTCCTCTATTGTCTCTGGAATGAAAGATACCTTTTCAGCACAATATGATATCAGAATCCCATTTTTCATGTAATTCTCTTTTTTCATTTAAAACTCAAGTTGTAGCTATATTGGTGAATATTGAGGTTCAATGGGGCAAAACAATAATTAAATTAACTTGCTGCATAAATATATTTTGTTTATCAGATTGATTTATGCAATATGTTAAATATCAGGGCTAGATGAGTTGGGATATGGGAAATCTATCATAATTTTCAACCTGCTTTTTAAAAATAAAAGAAAGGTAAGGATACCTCAGGATTTGAACAAGATTAGCATGCTGGCAGAGAGTTTAGCTTTTTTTTCTCTTGTGGCTTAATACCATGCCTCACATTCTGTGCATTTTGTTAAAGAATTCCCATAATTTGTTGATTATTTTTAGGAAACAAAGAGAGCTTCTTGGCCCCTCAGTAACTTGTAGCTGAAAGTTTGAAGCTCTTGACAGTTACTGAATAGCTCGGTATTTAGGTGACTTTACAAATGCATAAACAGGTTCAAGGGAATCAGCCCACATCAAAACTTGTGGGCCTAAGTCATCATTTCTTTTTTCAGTAAAGGAATCCCCATGAAATGGTATTTACTTGCAAAAGTAATGGTGTTTCTAAGGACCTATTCATGAAATGATTACAAGTGAAATTTCCTAATCTGGCCATCTGTGACAAGTTCATGCAGGTTTGATTTAACAAGATCATTTCAAAGATTTCTTGTACTGAGTCTTTTTTTTTTCCTCAAAAGTTCTTGTGGACTGTCCCCAAACACTTGGGGCCATTTCAGTAAATTTCCTTCATTTATTAGATTTACAGCCTACATTTACATTCCAGTAGCACACCTTTGAATATAATTCAAGGCAACAATCCTGGTTGTTGGGCTACTGCCTGAGCAAAAATAACACCCTTAGTTTCTATGGCCAAAGGTGGATTGCAACTGAGTCTCCCAGGTCCAACTGTTACAATAGGCTTGTTCTCAAATGTTGAATATTCACCAGGTAAATTTGATATTGTAAAATAATTTCCTATTGGCAATGCTGCATCATAGTTAACATTGATCTCAAGGTCATCCACAGGACACCAGGAAAAAGGCAAATGACAATGCGTGTATGATGATGTCACCACAAAAATTGCACAACTTTGTAGTAGGTTTTTTTTTTAATTTAATGTATGCTTATAATAACTAAGCACACTACAGGTAAAATGTACAGTATCAACCAGTATCAACAGTAATCATGCAATGCAAGACATTTCCTTATATCAGCATAACCATAATATAAATAATTGTTCTCCTGGTTTTAAATGTAATTTATTTGTTTGTGATGGATTATTTATTGTAGTTGATTATTAGTTTTCTTTGGATTTCCACATTAACTTTGCAGGCTGCCTTTGCTGACATCACCCAGTGTTTCTCAACCTTGGCAACTTTAACACATGTGGACTTCAACTCCACATGGCTGGCTGGGGAATTCTGGGAGTTGAAGTCCACACATCTTAAAGTTGCCAAGGTTGAGAAACACTGCATTATGCAATTACAAAAAATAAATCTCCTAAAGAAATGTCTGAAGTAAGCACACCCACCACTGCAAAAGTGAATGCATTCTTAACATAGGCAAGTGTTTTCTGTTAATGAAACAGGGAAGTACTTTTACTCAGCATATAATGGGAGGAGGCCCATTCAAAAGGGTTAAAAATATAAACTACAAAGATTCAACTTATTCCAAGGATGAACATGTTTAAGTGGCAAGATAGATTATGAATATAAAAAAATAAATAATACCCAATTACTTGCTGTTTATGATTCTGCATGTGCTAGCAGTTCATAGTGAAAGGCTCCATCATAAAAGCATTGATACCCATGATATATGTGTTATATTTTGTGAAGAAGTCTCAAAAAGCTTTCAGTGTGTTTGTACTTGCATTGATGCAGATCATTCTCCTAATTTAGAACATCCCATACATTTCTCTTGCTGTAAATCATCTTCTGTGCGTGCTTTTTTATGCATTCTATTAGCAGCCTTGGGACACACTAGGCATTCTTTAGGTATTTTGTGTTGAGGTTTCACTTGTGTTCATAGGGCTTGGGAGAGAGCTACTGAACTTGCTGTGCTTGCTTTGTACTCATGCATCATCGGGTGTATACTCATATAGGTTTTCCACGTGGTGGAGAAGCCTAATTTTTCAGGGTCCTTACTCTCATGAATATGTTTGCTTTCTGCATAGGAAGAATAACTCAAGGATGGGGCAGATAGTTGGATGGGTAATTTCCAGTTTACTTAGCCATCCCAGTCAATTCCAGATAGCCCTCAACTTACAACCATTTGTTTAGAGACGGTTCAAAGATACAACAATGCTGAAAAAAGTGACTTACAACCAGTCCTCACACTTACAACCATCATAGCATCCCTGCAGTCACATGATCAAAATTCAGGCACTTGGCAACCAGCTCACACTTATGACAGTTGCAGCATTCTGGGGTCATGTGATCACCATTTGCAACCTTCCCAGCCAGCTTCTGACAAGCAAAGTCAATGGGGTAGCCAGATTTGCTTAATTATCCTGGTGATTCACTTAACGATCGCGGCAAAAAAGGCCATAAAATCCGGTGTGACTCACTTAACAACCTCCTTGCTTAGAAATGAAAGTTCCAGTTCCAATTGTCGTCATTAAGTCAAGGAATACCTGTCTGCAGCTCAGAACAAACACACACACCACTCTGCCTGTCTGTCTATCTTGGGGTTTATTAATTAAATAAATAAACCTCAGAACCAGTTAACTGGCAAAATGGGACATAAGGCAGGCAAAAGGAAGGAGAGAGGCATGAACAGCAGGCAAGAATTTATATTACCTATACTCTATGTATCAAAAGGCACAAAATGTTCCAGAGCCAGTGGAAACAATACAGGGGGTAATTAGCATGCTCATTCCCAAAGGAATTGGCTTTTGGTTATTTCAGCTTTAATCCTTTTATGTACATAGCAGTTCCAGAATAGAGATGGAAAGCAGGGCACCAGGTGATTCATTCTCTGTTCTGCACCATGAAGGAAACAAGTTGGTGGACAGGAATGATGTATCCAACTGTCCTAACAGCCAGGAACCACGCTGAGACAAGGAATAGGTCTCTAGTGTTTCATTACTGCTACATAACAGAGAATCCTAACAAACTGAAGAAGCGTGGGAAAAACCCAGACATATAAACCCCAAAGGCTAAGGCGGGCCCGATCTGTGTCTCTTTGAATGGCCACCTAATTCCTCAGTACTACGCATGCGCTTTACAGCCTGGATGGGAGCCCCCTGCTCGCTATCCTCACTCATGACACCAACACTCTTGAGGCAGAAACAAGAGAACCCAAACATGGATTTGCCTCATCATGTACAGAGAAGATTTGGGGAGGGTACAGGATAAGGAGCAGGGTAGAAATGCAGATTATGAAAATGACGACTCCGTGAAATTTCCTGGAAATACATTAAATATTAAAAGAATGCTTGTTTATATATTTCAGGCTGTCCATCCCTATTTCATAACATGAAGAGTATAGAAGGAATGAGGAAACAAGAATATGCCTAACTTTTTGTCTGATATCTCCTACAATATCTACCCATAATTTAGACGTTTTTTCACAATTTGCTTTTTTCTCACAAATTTGGTGTATTTCTTTTATGCATCTGTTTATTTATCAAAGGAAGGTAGCATTTAATCATATTTAAAGCTGGTTTTCATATGAGGTTTTTTTCCTGCCTATCTCAACTTTCCTCCTGAAATTTGACAATGTTAGTAAATAGTTTTAGAGTATAACTTTTAGATTTCTTAAAAAATATATAAGCAGATAGAAATCCCTCCAGCATCTCTTGGATCACTTTTGTTGTTTTTGATATGATGCGGTTGAGAAGTAAAATTTTCAGTAACTGGGATGTTTTAAAAGTAAAATGTCTCACATTTTAACAGTGTAATCCGGGTTGTGCTCCAGGCCTGAAACCCTGTGATGCATGAAACTCTTCTGATGAAAGTGTTAAATTTACAGGAGAAGCTGTTATTTTCTTATTTTCTTCATCGTGACATCGATTTGTATGGCTAACATTTTAGTAATAAAAGGCATAATGTAAAGCTGCAGCCTGCTGTGAGGGGAAGTCTACACATCGAGTGAACACTGCAGGACCTATTCATAAATATTCATTAAGCCCTGCTTCATTGAAAATGAAATTTAAGTACTTAGGATAATGGAAGAAAAGTAGGTGGAATGTCTTTCACATAAGCTGAGAAAAGAGGGCTCAGAAGGAGACAAACCAAAGTGGTGGTGGTGGGGAGATGATAACCAGAATTTAATATTATTACACGGTTAAAGAAGTAGGAAAAGTATGTAATTCAGAAACTAGAATACCTTATGGCATTGGAATAAACAAAATACTTCAGTTTGCATATTTTGTTTATTCCAATTTGTATCATATGGAAGAGCTATCAACTGCAGAGCTCCTAAGCAACATGCCTGCTTGTAGCCTATAGCAGATTAACATATTGAATAGTTGAGTGATTGGCACTAGCTACTCTTTCAGTTCCTGCAGTATCTTACTAGGATGGCATTAAAGACCTGGCTAGACTACTCTCCTTCTATTTCTTGGACTTCCTTCCTTCCTTCCTTCCTTTCAGATGGGGATGGTCAACATTAGCATTGGTAGTGAGTTTTGACCAGGTTTTGAATCCCTGGCAGTTACTAAAGTTACAAGTGATATAGCTAGACCAGAGTGGGACCATTTTTCCTGTTGTGAAAATTTTGCTTATTTAGAGACCATGTTTTCATGCTCTTGTTGCATTCTTGCTATTCCAAAATCCATGCGTTTGAAAATAGAAGACTAGACTAAATTCAGACTGGCTCCAGATTTGAGCTTTTGGACAGAAAAGTTAGACCTGTTGCAGAGTCAGTTCTAGTTTTTGAAGGTTAGATGCAGGGTCAACTCCAGGCTTGAGTGGAAGGAAATGGAAAGCTAGACAAGATGCATGATTCAAATTTGAACAAGGAGAGATTGGTCAAGTGCTCTCTATAGAGGCCCTTTCTTTGTCACTGAGCCTCAGTAGGAAGCTGTGATAGTGACACTAAGCCATCTCAGATATCTGTGACTAGATGTCCTGTATTCCTTCTGCATAAGGATCATTGTGTTGCTCAAATTTCCACAGAAGAGGATAATTGCATAAATGGGGTCGATGGTGTGAATCAATGAGGACCTGAGGTCTGAGCAGCTGCATAAGTGCTTTTGATCCTAGGATTGATCCTGATTAGATGGACTGACCTTGCAAATTTACATGTTACCCTGAGAAATTCAATATGTGAATGATGCTTACCTGTTGAATAGAGTTGCTCAGATCTTCTCTGAGTTGGATTCCAGCTCTGAAGGTCCTTAGTAATAGATGGAGGCATGGTCCAGCATGGAATACTGGGGAAACTTCAAGCTTCTTGGTCTTAATGAAGTAGATGGAAATTTTAGGGCTATGCAATAGACCCCTCCGGGTTGGTCAAGGCTTCCCATGACATGATGCATGGTTTGATCTAGGTGGTGGTAAATACTTCTTTGAGAGAAGGGATGGTTCTACTGGCTGTTAAAGACCATCCCCTGCTCAAGAAATCATCTCTCCCTCCAATGGTTTTGGACAATCTTCACTCCATTTCTAATCTTCCTTTTTAAGGGAAAGTTCTTCAGAAGGTGGTCAGTTTGTAATTCCAGAGAGCCCTGGAGGAAGTAGATCATCTGACCCTTTTCAATTGGGCTTCACACCAGGGTTCAGACCATTGAGACAGCATTGAAGATGACCTCTGACAGGACTTCCTGGCCCTCCTGATCTCTTAACATTTTTCAATAACATCACTAATGATATCCTTCTGGATTAGTTTCAGGGATTGGTGACATGGGACTCTTCCTACTCCATGGCCAGTGACAGTTGAGGTTGATGGGGGGAATAGCCTTAGGTTATGTAGGGTTCGTCAGGTCTCTACATTCTCCCTGCCCCTGTTTAAGATCTAAATGAAGCTGCACAGGAATAGATTTTATCAATATGCTGATCATTCACAGCTATGCATCTCTGCCCTTGGCTGACCAAGTGATGCCATCAAGGTTCTTTCCCAGGATTTGGAGGTGTTGGGGGTCTGGATGGGGATGAGATGGGATGAGATGGGCTTGCTTCAAACCAAGCAAAACCAAATGGCTGTAGGTTTCAGGGCATCCCCAATCCATAGATTTTGCATCTTTACTTCTGGATAGAGTAGTACTCCCTCAGGCAGAACTGGTATGCAATTTGTGGGTCCACTTAAAGCTCCAGCTTGAAGAGTAGGTGGTAGCCTTGGTCAAGAGGGCCATTGCACAATTCTATCTTGTGCAATAATTATGCCCATTCATGGATTGAGAGGTCCTGCTCATGTTCACTCATTCCTTGGTTTTCTCTCATTTGGACTGTTGCAACACATGGTACATGGGGCTACTCTTGAAGACCACTGAGAAGCTTCAATTGGTCTAGAATGTGTTGTCCATAGTTCTGGGTGCACCTCAATATACCCAGGTAACACCTCCACTTCACAAACTGCACTGGCTTCCTATAGGCTTCTGGGTGCAATTCTGGATACAGTTATCACCTATAAAGCCCTGCATGCCATGAGGCCAGGTTATTTGTGAGACTACCTATCTCTGATTGTATCTGCCTAACTTACAATAGCCATCAGAGTGGGCATGCTTCAGATTCCCTCTTTGAGACAATGTCATCTGGTGGAATGCAGGAGGTATGCTATCTGTGTTGGGATAGTATATCCCGAGATTCAGATGCCTCCAACACTGTTGGCTTTCCATAAGGCTTTAAAAACTTGTTTTCCCCCCAGACATCGGGCCAGGATGTTGGCTGACCCCATCAAGTAAATGGTTTGAGGGTTGATCATGTTGTGTTTTGGCTTCAGTTTGTGATGTTTATGTATTGATTTGCAGTTTTTATCTTTATTGTTTATCTTTGCATTTTAATTCTATGTTTAATTCAATGTTAGCTATGGCAGAGACACAAACTGAAAGTTGGCTGGCCATATAAATTGCACAGTAAGTTGCATAACTAAGTTATAGCACACTCCTTCCAAGCTGTAAAGGCCAGAAGCCATAGGTTGTGCTGGATAAAACAATGCCTTGGCTGTTTGCCATGGCAGTACAGACACTGTTTTTGTGGAGGGCAGTAGTGGTGTTGGACAAAGCTGGTTTGGAAATTACAGCCTTACTTTTCAAATTCCCTAAAAAAAGAAAAAACAGAAACTGCAAATCTGAGGAGGCTAACTACACTAGAACAAAAATAGACATTAAAACAACACTTAAGGCAAGCTTAAAATAAAACGATCAAACAATTGCTAATTAAATTAAATTAATCAGTAGTCAGCAAAACAGCCAACAACAGAAAGCCTTAAGGTATCATAAAGAACAACAGATTTATTGTAGCAAGATGCATGAAATGCTATATTCCATAGAAAAAATGCACATGCAGAGCCACACAAAGTATGGGGGAAAAAAATGGAGGCAACAGAACTGTGCAATCTATGACCATTCTATGTAAAGCTCAAAAGGAGCCATTTAAAAGAATAGTGACTGCTGATTATTAGATCATCCCACATTCTTGTTAGTTATTGGTCATAGCAAGATAAAAAAACAACGACATTTTCTTTATTTGAACCCATAGAAGCAGAATGAAACTTCTTGATTAGCACTAATCCAGGAAGCTCACATGGGTTCTCAGGGACTACCATAAAACAACCAGCAGAGCAGCCTCTAAGGGAAGAGATCATTTCAGACCTAAAGCCCCCTTAAACACTGTCTGAAATTACTTGCTTGGCACACCCAAATCAGTAGGCAAGGGATGGAGTTACTTGGGGGATATTCCAGAATGTTGGTACTATTTCTGTGAAGGCCCTCCATTATATTTATAACAGGAAATGAATGTTATGTGAGATGGGCTCCTTCCACATTTTCCATAACTTAGGAAAATTAGAAGTTGCCGCATATGATGTCAGATTATATTTTAGTATTATCAATCATGACTGGCAGATTCTCTGCCAGACTTACTACTTCAGATAGAATCTGGGATCTCCTCTGTGCAAATAAGCCCTAAAGGTATATTGAGGCCCTTCCAAAAATACAGCTCCTCTCTTTGTTTTCTGTAGTACTGTTGGAATTGCTAAATTTGCTCCAAAAGCAACAATTCTGATTGATCATCCAGCTAGCCATATAGCTGCTGATATCACTGCTGCTTCCTCTTCTTCCTCTCCTCCCCCCATTATTATTATTATTATTACTATTTGCCATCAAGTTGTTGTCAACTCCTAGTGACCACATACATAGATTTTCTCCATGATGGTCTACCCCTAACCTGGTCTTTCAGGTCTTCTAATGGTGCACCCACTGCCACTGTAACTGAGTTCCTCCACTTTGCTGCTGGTCATCCTCTTCTCTTTCCTTCTACCTTTCCCAGCATTAGAGCCTTCTCTAGGGAGCTCTTTGCATAGTATGTCCAAAGTAGGATAACTTGAGCCTGGTCATTTGTGCCCCAAGTGAGAACTCTAGGTTGATAAATATCTAAAATCATTACATATAAAACCAGACACAGACATATGCATGTATAGACATGCTCACAATCCCTTGGCTGATATATCAGAGGGTGTGAGACCCATCTGTTCAGTCCAAGACCTTCATATAAAATAGTAAACCTTATCTGGCGAAATACAATCCTTAAAAGTATTTTCTGCAATTCATCAAAGAATTATGAGCCTTCAGCTCTGTTTTAGCCATCAAATGCAGCTTGGCTCAGATTCAGAAACTCTATTCTTCTTCAGATGCCAAAGGAAACCTAATACCCACTGTGCCCATGTGTATGGGTTTTTCCCCTACAGCACTGGCATCCTCAGCAAAGAATTACATGGTGTACCAGAGGGGAAACTTGTGAGTCAAGTTATATGATAAATAAAAAATGTGGTTGACGTGTAGGATACTGAAAGTCTAGATATGCCTTCATTCCTGAAATCAAATGCTTGCAGGCAATCCTGCTGATTTTGATGGAGACTAAGGTGATGTCCCAATATTTTGGAGACTCTATGACAATTGTTTGGATCCTAAGTTAACTTAAGCAAGTTCATGGGCAGAATGTTTTTCTGTTTTTTTCATCTCCAACCCCATCCTGCTGGTCACCCTCCCCAACAGCCTCTTCAGGGGACAAGAGGTAACCCTTAATAATGTTATAGAGGCTGCTTGGAGAGAGTGATTTGGCCAAGATTTCATGCACTTAGGCCAGTTCTTTTCACCCTACCAACAATCTTCTCTGGCTCATTCCATATGGTCCAGAGGAGCTTTCCTCAATTATTCTAAAGTAAAGCAGGGACTTGCAAAGGGAAGATGGTAAACATGTGAATATTTCAAATTTATCTGAAAAGCCAACCCATGGCTAGTAAATTCTAATGAAAGCAACAGGGATAAATTACAGAAGTTAAGCAAATGCCTATTTTTTTCTAATTCTTCAATAGAACAGGTTGCTATCATCTGGTTAATCACATCTGCATTTAAATAGGGTATTTCACTTTGAACCAACAGTTTGACTGAACACATACAAAAAATTATCTAGCATTCTTCAGCTTTCCCAGATAAATTGGGACTGAAGTTCTCAGGCACCATGGCCATGGCCCAACCTGGTTAGGAATTCTAGGAGTTCCATTCCTAACACATCTGAAGAGCTTCAATTTGGAGAAGGCTGAAATATATACTGGAGGAAATGGTAGTGACTAGAGGCAGGCAAACAGCCATTTGTTCACTTAATTCTTATTTATTTATTAAACGTATATAACATACCAGAAGAAACCGAGTTCCTTCAGGCATCCCATCTGAGCATCTGAAATAGAGAGCTTGAAGCATTCAAACACAAACAATTCTTTGAAGACATTTCATTATCCCCTCAAAAGAGTTTCATAGGAGTTGAATCAACAGCCTCTTCAGTTTTCAAGAGCCCTTAATCAGTCATTGCAAACTCACCACCTGGGCAAAATAGCAATACATTTTGGTATCTAAGCAGGGGACCATACATGCTGCACATTTTTCTGTACTGACGAGGCCCAATAGGCTAGTTACAGTATATGTCCACTTACTTCCATGTGATTTGAAATCCTGCATTTTCTGGGTTTAGAATCAAATGGGAATCAAAGAACAGCTGCTCTGCAGATGACATCCAGGTGCAACTTGGGCAGGAGAGTGAAATGTCTGAGTGGTGCAAGGAATCCTCATCTCATCTCATTAACCTACCCTGGTTGAAGGTTGGATCTGTCCTTCCATGAGGTACATTATGATTAAGCAAAATACCCTTTTCCTCACACTCATTAAATCTTTCATTCCAGTACAGATTAGGGTTGGAAATTTGGAGATATTCTTTGGATGAGGAATTAACTAGATGAATGAATAGAGAGAAGTAGAATTCATATGTCAAATATCATGATGATTTAAGAGCTTCTCAGTCCTCATTTCTTAGCTTTTAAAAACACCGTTTGGGTTTATACGTGACTCAAACTTAAGGCATGGCTTTTTAATGGATCACTTTTCTCATAATTAATCTCTCCAGACTTTTTCATCTTCTTGGGAGGCCCTCTCTTTAATTACTTCCAAACAGTGGAATGGAATTGTGATTGGTCCCAACTCTCTCTGTTCTTAGAAAGGATGTCAAAATGCATCTCTTTAATTCAGCGTTCATACCACCTTTAGTGATGAGGTTCATCAGTGTGTTTTTTTTTTAATTATTATTGCAACTAGGCTTTCCATTACAATTCCTGTAATCAACCTTGATGAAGAATTTAAATGTGTTACCTTGTCTGTGTGTGCATGTGTTATGTCTTTGTTGAAGCATGTGCTGTAGCTAAAGTTTTTAAATTACCATTCTCAGCTGTGGATGTTCCAGGAGATTGAAGAAATGACCTTTATGTTACAATAACATTCTTTGGCATCAGGAATTAGCATCTTTCAGCTATCATTCTTGTAGGCCTTTAAAGCGTGTGCACATTCTGTTATGCTATTCCTGTAATGCTGTTATTGCCTTAAGTGAAGCTGTGTTCTCAGTGCAATTATAGACGAGAAAATGGTACTCTGCTTACTGTTTTGTGTTATTATCACTACATCCTATGTAACAAAATCACCTTTTGAAAATTTAAAAAAAGAAAAGGTTGTAATCATTTTATGGACTGAAAATTCTAGGTAAAGTCAGATCCCAAATCTCAGCAGAGAGATTACTTGAGTTGTGCAAATGTTTTAAGCAAAGCATGAATAAGGAAGTTTTTCAGTTTAATAAATACTTACACTATCTAGTAAGCATTGTACATGTGCTTGATCTCAGTCCATAAATTACCAGAATACTATGCTGTCTTGCTGGAGTAGGCCCTGGGCTAAATTCCCCTTGGTGGCTATATATTAACTAATGGACAGTTCAACACCCACCTTTACCTTCTCTTCCCCATGATTTCTTCTTCCTGACGGGCTGGTTCCCTCTCTTCTCTATTCATTACCAGGGCAAAGAGAGTGGAAGTTTTATTTATTTCTAAACATTAGTTTGGATATGCTATAATCATACTCAAAATCTCAGTTTCTCCAAGGAACCTATGAGGAAGGCAGGTAAAAAACATAGGACATGCCATTTAAATAAAAAAAAGACACAACCAAAAGTTAAGGAAGGGAACAAACAGCCAGAGCACCTCCTCCCCCATCAGCCAACACCTGGATAAGTAAGGGAACAGCACCAGATAAACCATCTGGGATGAAATAATTCCATAATCAAGGAACCATTAAGGAAGAAGCCACACCCCAGACTGCTCTCCCATTTACTGATGATGTTACCTAACCTGATAATGAAGCATCTGCAAGAAATTAACCAAGCTCAGCAACCTTCAAAATGGCTCAACGCAGATGGATTGATGGATGATGGATAGATTCTTTATTATTGCTTAGGAATTTTGCTGTCAGAATTGTACCTCAGAATATTGCAAACATGAAACAGAAACGCTTCATGCTTCATTGAAGTACTTTGCTAGCTGGGTTTATTATCCTGATACTTAGATCTGGATTGGTAATTAAATAGGCAAATATATTTTGTGGTTAGGACAAGCTAGTTCTTCCCATTTAATGCACATGTTAAAACTTTCAATGTAGGAGCTAATAAAAGAGGAATTTATTTACCAACCTTCCATTAACACAAGAAAAGGGTTTTATTTGCTTGAGTTGAAAACAAATAACAATGTAGTTAAATATATTTCTGCTGTATATTTAGCAGAGTTTATTTCATGTGGCACTTGGATCAAAATCTGATTACATTTTATTATCATAATTAAACTGCAGGTGTCATTAGAATAAGTTTTATTTGGGCTTGTAAAGCATAAGGTGCCCTACTGACTTGAAGTGCTCACTCTACCTATATGTTAAAAATGTTAATATTCCCAAAGGAACTACGCATATGTGTTGCTTTGGTGGCAGCTGTCAGAATTTGTTGGCCTAGTAAAAGTGAGAAAGAATATTAATATGAAGCAGTTTTTGCTAAAAGCACTTCGGAGAAGAAAATGCTAGACTTGTAGTTCACAAAAGCTTCAGCCTAGTAGACTGCAAAATACATCCAAAGTTACAAGAAACCATGATGGTAGTAGGTATATCTCATGGTTTCAGATTCAGTGAGATACCCTGGAGATTTTTCCGGCTGAGAGGTGGGTATAGATAGATGAGAGAGAGAGAGAGAATTCTTGTTTCCACTTCTTCCTCCTCCTCTTCCTCGTCATTTCCGAAAGAGCTGATTCTGTTGTTAACCCCTGTCTCTTAACTTGATCTGGTAACTTAGATTCTCACAGATGTGGTGATTTGTACTGTAATCTGAAGACACAAATCTTCCCTCCAGTCTTTAACTGATATTATTCTCTGATTTGGTACTGTACTTGCTTTAATAGAAGGTCAGCATGACATAGTGGATAGTGTGTTGGACTTTAAAGCCCTACATGGCACGGGGCCAGGTTACCTGAGGGACCGCCTCATCCCCATAACATCGACCCGCCCCACCCGGTCATGCAGAGAGGGCATGCTACAGATCCCGTCGGCAAGGGAGTTTCACTTGGTGGGATCCAGGAGGCAGGCCTTCTCTGCAGTGGCACCTGCCCTCTGGAACATTTTGCCCCCGGAGCTGAGACAGGCCCATTCGCTCCCAGACTTCCGGAAGAACCTAAAAACCTGGTTCTGCTGCCTCGCTTAGGGTGGGAGGGGCACCAGTTCCTCTTGGGGGTGGCTATTATAGATCTCTCCCCAACAAACAAGATCTAGGCTGCTGGATTTTATATTTTTTACTTTATATTTATTTTATTTTTATAGCGTATTTATATTGTAATTTATGTGTTTTAATTTTGATTGTAAACTGCCCAGAGTCCCCTTTTCGAGGGAGATGGGTGGTGATGGAAATTTGAAATATAAATAAACAAACAAACAAACAAATAAACAAATAAATAAATAAATAAATAACCAACCAACCAACCAACCAACCAAGGATATCTGGGGTCAAACTTTTGGAATGAACCACCCTTGATAACATTGGTTTAACCAGTATCTCTCAGCTTAGGCTTCAGATTTTTGTGATGATAGGCAAACGTGTGCTCTGGAATTTCTTAGAATGGGGATAAGATAATTTATTTCAATCCTTCTGGCCCATTAATGTCCCCACAGGGAGATAGAGGGAATATATTTGTGTGCTTTCAGTGTATATTTGATTGACTGATAACTTGCTTTTCCTCCAAGTGGCTTTCAAGGGGATCTCCTTTTATTTTATCTCCACAGCAGTAACCCTTGAGATAGGTTGGATTGAAACAGAATGTGCCCAAATGAACCAGTGATTTGAATCTGGGCCTCTCTGATCCTCATCCAGTACCTTAACTAGTACGTCACACTGGTTGTCAGTTTGTTATATAAAAACCCATGCAAATTGTAGGAATGAAACACAGTACAGATGTATATGCAATAATTAAAAATAATGCAGTTTCACACAGTAACAAAGCAGTCCAAATAATAAGCAATTAATGAAAAACAGCAATAAAACAGATATATTAACACAGGAAGAATGCAGTGAAATAACAGAAAAACAACGGTTTTTTTTTAAGTTTGTACAGTATCTCTCTTAGTTTCAGACCTGTTAACTAGAATCATCCTTGTTTTAATGAAGTAATATTCATGAACGGGGGTCTTCTAGCATTAAAAAAAAAAGTCACCAATCATTACATAAAGTTTCTTGGGTTAACATTCATTTTATTCATTATATGTTAGCTTGACCTGCACATGATTCCCTGAAAGAAGGGAGGTTAACTCATGATACCAGGGGAAATAAAATGTAAAAAGGAAAGACCATGACAATTATGTGAAGCCTCAGCTACCTTAGATTTCACAGTTCACACACCAAACGCAAATTTTCTATGAAGCTTCATAATTGTGAAGAGAACTCTAGAGCTGTTTTCCTCTGCCTTAATAATCACGAACTAACTCTCCAGGCTGTATTGATTCATTGTGGAGTTTTATTTTTCTGCCTTTAATGGAAAACAATCCCCTTTTGAGGCACTACAGGGAAGGAAATCTAAGAAGCCTTTGCATGAATGTTCATGTTCGCTTGCATTTATCTTTGTCGGCTAAAATAATGCATTGATCACTAATCACTGTGGCTGTTTGCACACAACAGTTTCCCCATCTTGCACTAAACTGTCCTGAAGCTGCAAGGTGCCACAGGAAGCAATCAATAATAAAGTCTCATGAAGGTTTTAATGATAAGGCATTGAAAGGCTTTCTCCCTCTTCTGGTCCTTTTCCTGGATCAGAATGAAAACAGTTGTAAAGGCAGAAAATGCCTTTGCTGGCCAGTGAACTCTGTCTTTTCAGAAGCTTGGCACAAATCGCCTTTCGAAATTCTCCATCAAATTTGCAGGCAGAAAAAAAAATGGGTGGGACTTTAACCACCCTCAGGTAAAGAAAAATAGTCCAATAATTTATCAGGGTGATAACAGACCAACAGGAATTCCCTCATAATGTCTTCCTTTGGGACAGGAAAGTCATGCAAGTATATAAATTGATAGTTCTAAATAAAGGGTGTACAGTGGAAGATGCTTCACTTTGGCCATCCCAGAATGAAAAAAGTGCAGGAACACCATACTTCATTCACTAGCATTTTTACAAAGCCTTTTCTCTTTTGAATGAATTTCTAAAGCAAATAATCTTTCATTAATTAAATGACATTTCATAGGGGGAAAAAATTAGGGAAATGATTCAGCCTGGCATTAATATTTTCCCAATCTCCCAGTTCTGCCCAGGATAGAAATCAAATCTACCCTTTTCTTCTTCACTGGAATTCCTTTCTGTCTCCTCTTACAAGGTTTGTCAGGATTTTAAACTATAAATTAAAATATATGCCAAACTTTTCATAGATTTGTTTTAAAATCAATTTTGTAGCCCCCCCCCACCAAATAGCAAAAAGAAGCCCCCTGAGGAACTGAGTGATCAGTAATTATCCAAAGCCAATTTACACCATTTTGAATTAATTTCAGTTTCTTCACTGTCTTTGTGATGGTCCACATGTTCTATTACAGGAATTGGAACAAGATGCTTTTAGAATACAAGGTACTGCATTGTCACTGTAGTGTAATCAAATTATCAGTTGCAAAGGGAGATTGTAGTTTTTACCAATTTTAAATTGGTAAAAAGCCTTCCAAAGCCCCTACTTCTCAAGTGAATTTGACCTTTCATTCAAACTCCTGTCCAAGTAGGCTGAACTGTTATTTTTCAGAGTAGGGAACCATCCACAGACACTGTCCCTCATTCCAAATGTGTTTCAGTTTATCTCTGTATATAAATACCATTAGCATCCTAAGGGAGTCATCAGATCACTATTCCTGGTGGCATCAGAGAGATGTCAAATAATGGGATAAAAGATAAAATCCAGACTCAACTATTGCAGGTCTGGACAATTGTTTCTCAAAGGTATCACTCTATTTGTTCTGAATAATGGTGCAAAAATCGCATTCATTGTTGATGATTGTAGATTGAGTTGGCTTAGTTTCCATAAAGATTGTTTATTGTTCACAATAGCATTAATAATAATTGTATCTCGAACTAATTTGATTTTAGACAGGGCTATTAAAATAATTTTTATGAATTTCAGTGTGATTAATTCACTTGCAGATCTACTATTACAAACACATCAGCAGGACAGGTTGTACTGAAATGCACACACATACGTATATACACTGTTGTAATTGTGCTCTTGACTTTTGTGGCCCATTTTACCCTTGTGGAGATTCTGTCCTTTTCTATCCTTCATTTTCCTTCAGCGTAGGACACTTATTCCATTTCGGTTCCACTGAGATAATAAATCACTAGACAGTACATCGCACAATCTATAGAATAAAAGGAAAACTCAATATCACCATTTTATTTTCTTCCTTTACTCTCTGATCGGATCATTTTTGCTTATAGGGATTCCTTGTTCACTCTTGGGAGCAATAAAAAATGGCATCTCCCACTTCCAGTCTGAAGTTGTACAGCACAGTATATCCCTTCCATATTCCACTCTCCCAGTTTGATATATCCATACATCCTTATCTTGCATCCTTATGCAAGAAGATTTAAGCAAATTAGGGCCTCCAAACTGAAAAGCAATCAGTCCAAACTTAATAGCATTATGAAGAGTTTTTCCTAAATGCACTGTTACTTCAAAGTAAACATTGTTGGAAATGTTGCCTTCCTCCCTCCCAAAAAAGTATTCACAGGAAAATGCCCTTAGAAACATCCTAAGGTCACTAGTAATATAGCATCTGCTGTCTATCCTCCAAGTTCTCTGTGTGTCTCCAGTGCCATATTGGCGTTCTAGTTCAGTCATCAATGAGTTCTGTACCCCTATGTGTCTGATGAACTCCCAAAGCTTCAAAACCTAAACCTATGATTATCTCATCCATTTATCTGTTTCAATTATTCATGGGAAGATAGAGAAATCTTTCATGGTGGGTAAGCATTTGGAGTGCATTTCCACATGTTTTTTTCCCCCCTTCCCCAATCTAAAATAATGGCCTATCCCAAAATATTACAGAATTCTTCTGATCATGCAGATTCAGTCAGTGGGTGTCAGTTAGCATTTGCTTACTACCTAATTCAGCATGCCACTCCAATTATTCAGTGCTCAATCATGGTGTGCAATCATGATTTGTTCACCAAACTATCCAGACCTCTCAGAGTGACGCCTGAAATTAAGCCTCTGCTGCCTGCATTCAGCTTATGAAAAATTGAATGGCAGCCAATTTCACAAAACATGATAAACACAAAAGAAATTACGAATTAATTTTAAATCCTCCTAACAGCACCTTATCAAGCCAAGGGAACTTTTGTTTTATTAGAAACAGGCACCCAGACTGATGTGTTTAATTAGCAACAAGCATGTCTAAATGGTTGATGATTGACAGACAAAATCGTCCCATGTCTTAACTCCAGACCTACTTCAGCTTGGAGTTAGGGATATTACAATATGTTTAAATAGCATTCGCCCATGTAGCCTAAAAATTGAACATGTATCAGTCAAACATGCTGTCCTAACAGTCAGGAACCATGCTGAGACAAGGAATAGGTCTCTAGTGTTTTATTACTGCTACATTAGACAGAAAATCCTAACAAACTGAAGAAGCGTGGGAAAACCCAGACAGATAAACCCCAAAGGTTAAGGCGGGTCTGATCTGTGTCTCTTTGAATGGCTGCTTAACTCCTCAGTACTACGCATGCGTTTTCCCCCCTGGATAGGGGCCCCCTCCTGCTCGCCATCAGTACTCATGACACATGCCTGGTTCCCCCGCCCCCCAACCACACATACATGCATAAAATTAAGCATAGTTTAATTTATGGAATTGATTGGTATGGTGTTGAACTTGGATCTGCCTAATCCTAGGTTTATTTATTTATTTATTTGTCAAATTTATATTTATCACTTTATATTTAAATTTATAAATGAAGTTATAAATATTTAAATCAATTTATAAATATTTGTAAATAAAACAAATTTATAAATGTTTATATTTATAAATATATAAATGTATATAATTATAAATATATATAAATTTATAAATTTATATTTATAAATATAAATATTTACTTATATTTATAAATTTATGAGAGCCAGTTTGGTGTAGTGATTTAGGCATCAGGCTAGAAACCAGGAGACCATTAGTTCCAGTCCCCCCTTAGGCACAAAGCCAGCTGGGTGATTTTGGGCCAGTCACTTTCTCTCAGCCCTAGGAAGGGGGCAATGGCAAACCACTTCTGAAAAGCCTTGCCAAGAAAACTGCAGGGACTTGTCTGGGCAGTCTCCAAGAATCAGACACGATTGAATGGAATGAATGAATGAATGAATGAACGAATGAATGAATAAATCACCTTATCACTATACCTCATTGGCTTTCATACTGAATGAGGCGAACCCATGGAGGAGAGGTCAGCAAATGGCTAGTAGTTATGACAGCAGCCATGGCCAAGAGCATGTACTGTTTTGGGGCTTCTGATGGGCTTCTGTTTGAAACAAGTATGAACTTTCAGGCTGACTTGCTAGAGATCTCCTGATATCCAAAAGGCCGTGGCAACACTAATTATCCTAAGGGTTGATTCATTTCTTCTAAACTTCTTGGGTTTATTGAATCTTTAAATTCCATTGCCAAAACTTTGTTTGTTTGTTCAATTTGTACGGCTGCCCATCTCAACAAGTGACTCTGGGCAGCGAACTACAAGAATTCTGCTAGTGTTTTGAAACAATTGTTAAATATTATAAATTGCACTAAAATGAACTTAATTTTCTATAGACTCACCTTTTAAAACAAAATATATGTCTTCCTCTCTAATATTTGGACTGGCTTAATAAAATATCCTCAGGCCAAACTAGACACCTGGTGGCTACATGGAAATATCTGTGCAGTTCTCTTGGAAGTCATTTGCCATCTTCAACTTTCCAAGATCACTTACAGCCCTGGTATTCCCTAGTCCTGCATAGTTGCTGAGCCACAATGAGATGAACCCGGTCACCAGGTTGAGGCTATGAAAGATAGAGAACTTGATGATTTCTTTGAGTAAATCTCCTCTCTACTTTGCTGTTCACTTTATTTCCTATTTCTCCTCCCCTGAGTTGCTTCTTTCTATTTATTTCGTATGGTGTAGCATAATGCAGGGATGCGGTGGCGCTGCGGGTTAAACTGCTGAGCTGCTGAGCTTGCCGATCGGAAGGTCGGCAGTCCGAATCCGCGTGACGGGGTGAGCTCCCGTTGCTAGTCCCAGCTCCTGCCAACCTAGCAGTTAGAAAACATGCAAATGTGAGTAGATTAATAGGTACCGCTTCGGCGGGCAGGTAACGGCGTTCCGTGTAGTCATGCTGGCCACATGACCACGGAAGTGTCTACGGACAAATGCCGGCTCTTCAGCTTTGAAACGGAGATGAGCACCGCCCCCTAGAGTCAGACACAACTGGACTTAATGTCAAGGGCAACCTTTAGCAGAATGCAGCATTGTTGCATAAAAATCACAAACACAATATATAAAAGTGTATAAAATATAGGACATTGGGACACTAAATTATTTTAAAAATATGCAATACAAATACTTCTATCATCATCATCATCATCATCATCATCAGCTCATTCATTCATTCATTCATCTATTTGTAAGACTTCCTTCCTTCCTTCCTTCCTTCCTTCCTTCCTTCCTTCCTTCCTTCCTTCCTTCCTTCCTTCCTTCCTTCCTTCCTTCCTTCAGGAGGTCTTTCCTCCCATCCTACCATGTCCTGTTGATTCCACTTAATACATAATACAGTAGTGGAAGCCAGAAATGGCTTCTCTTTTTTCCCTTTTATTTTTAAGCATAGAGATGAGCTCTGTTAATCTTCATACAGTTTTGAAAGAAACTACTAGATGAAGCAATGAAAGAAATCACTGCATGTGCCTGCAAAAGAAAATAGGAAACAAAGGAATAATGAAATAACCTCTGTAATCTGTAAAAGTGCATACAATAGAATTAGCAGGGGCAGCACCATTAATAATGTGTTATATTGCTCCATCAATTACCTGGCTCAGTTTGCCATTGAAGAATGGACTCTAATAAATTTTATTTCCTACTGTTCTGGAGTGTTCACCATCCATTCATAGAGAGGTTTAAATTTACAGGGATGAGAAACTATATTTGACCCAATGTTTATTAAAAGGAAGGCAAGGGAAGAAACAAACATAATTTTGTTTAAGTCTTTAGACAAATAATAATAAAAAGCAGTACCAATAGCTGACTTTGATATTTTGAATTTTTTCTTGGACTCAGGCTCCAAGGAGCAAATATATACAGCATGAAACACAAAATGGGCATGCACTTTAAGGTATTAACCTACAGCAATTTGTTGGACATAATTTTTTCCCAGTTCTTTTTGAGTGCAGCAGTCTAAAATAAGCCTTTATGAGAAAGAAACGTTCAGTCCTTTCTACAATAAGTTTATTTTCCCCAGTAACTCTTACATCTTTTGATAGATGCAAAGCCTTGCAAGGGAAATGTCATGGTTTGTCCCTCATCAGAAGCAAATATATCAGCAGTAAAACATGGGTGATTTGTCCCTGTCCATCACTCTTCTCTTCCACAAAATTTGATGGATGAAAAGGAATGCAACCTGAGAATTTGGGCGCTTGATTTTTGTGGGCATCTGCTGGGAAGGGCAAGGGAGGGCAAATATAGAACAAGTATTGAAAGTGCTGATGCAAGCTCCTTTTGAACGCAAGGCCTTGCCCAATTTCTATGTGTGTTGTGACATTCACACACAAATGCAAGGGGTGGATATTGGAAAATGTTGCAATGCTCATTTTGTCATTCTGCTGAAACCCTCAGACTCTGGAAATGCTTCTGTGGGTTCTGACACTGATCAGGAAATCATGGGCTAAGCATGTGTTTGCAAACACCATATCACTTAATTTTTAGGTCTGTGATATAGTCCTCTTGACTCATCGCATTCCTGTACTTTTGGGTCCTTCACACCCATATACGTAGGGCAGGAAAATACACATATATTCATACATATCGAGAACTTTATTTCTGCAAGGAATTTAGGCAAAACCTAGTACCCATACAATGAAAATGCATCCTTTTCAACTTATATAACATTTATATGGAATTCCATTCTCCCCCCCCCCAAAAAATAAATCAAATCAAACTTTATTTTAGTATCTTTTGGCTCCACCATTAAAATCACACAAACCAAACAGCAGGAAGATTTTCATACTTTAAATTCCTAAAACCTCTTGAATTCAGCAGGACCGAAGATTCAGGTCAACATTATGGAAATTCTGTTTCCTTCTAATGTCCATAATAGCCATTCCACTTTTAAAATGCTGAGGATTTCCTTTGGTTTTCACTATAGTATTACTGTTCCATAAATTTCTGCTATTTGATTTCATACTGCTTGATAAAAAATACATTAATGGATACGGTTGTATCAGTGGTGCTAGAAAAATATGGCAGGGATTTATTTACAAGTGAAATAGTGTCACCTACCAGAATATAATATATCGGGGTCAACATTTCAATGTTTATAAATATTAATTCTATGGAAGAGATAACCAACAGAATTGTCATTTGGAATGATACAAAACTCCTCCTCTTCCTCCTTCTCCACTACTACTACTACAGAATTGTTATTCTAATTAATGCTATTTAAATCAGGATTTAATATAATTAAGTTTTGCCATCTCGCCTGGGGTGGGAAAGGGAATAACGATTCTTGGGGATGGCTCGCACCCTAGAGTCCCTCCCACCAGCCTGGATTTTATTTATTTATTGGGTTTTATGATAATTGTTTTATGTGATTTTAATGTTTACGTTTTATGGGGAATTTTATTGTAAACCGCCCAGAGTCCCTCTTCTGGGGGAGATGGGTGGTGCCTAAATATGAGTAATAGATAGATAGATAGATAGATAGATAGATAGATAGATAGATAGATAGATAGATAGATAGATAGATAAATTATAATGCCCAAGTGTGGGAAGGCACCTAGCTGACCTTGGTTGATTTTGAAAAGCAAAAGCGTTATCGTAGGACTGTAGGGAAAACTGGGAAGTCAAATCCAAACAAAACGAAGCTTCTGTTATGGACGAATCTGGACTATTTGATAGGGAGACTACTGGCTTTCTACAGTCCTTGGGTTAATGAGTTTTCCCCTCACAAAGGTGTGGGTCCATCTAGCCTGATCCCAGATTTCTAGGTGCTTGATTCTTAGCCTGGAGAGTCAATATTCAGACAACAGTGGTATAACAAAAACTTAATTTTCCTAGTGCAATAAAATTCTGCCTTCTCCCTCAAGAGAAGAGAAACTGGACAGTCACAAAGGCTTCATATTTATCCATTATCCAAGTTGTTCAGGCATTGGACACATCAATCTTTACAGCTCACACCACAATCTGTATAAATATATACAAACTTGCTTCTTTGTAAGGTACTGACCACTATAAGGTAGTGGTCTTTTTTCTACTTCTGCTTATTAGCCACATACATTCTGCCCCTTACTTCTCTCTCCCCGCTTCCTCTGATCCTTGGTTACATTCCTAGACCCTTCTTAAAACCCTAAATGTCATTCTATATGAAGCTCAAGGATTCAGTAACAGGTTAATCGTGGTCACTTTAAAACAACATTGCTGATATCTAGTGATTATATTTATGCACATTTCCAGTCATCCTTTACACATCAGAGAAAACTGCAGTGGGAAACCACTTTTGTGACCTTCACTGTTTATAAATCTGCATCATTCCTAGGATCTGCTCTTCTCAGAACAATGGCTGGAGCCACCCAACTGTCATCTGAAGCAGTGGCATCTTACAAAAATCTTATAAAAAGAAACAGAGTGGAATACACAGAGAGAGAGAAAGAGAGAGAGACTGCATATATATAAATGTATGTATGTACAGTATGTATGTATGTATTTTTCTTTTACTTGTAAGCTGCTCAGAGTCACTCGCATGGGCGGCGTATAAATCTGATCGATAGACATACATACATATATACATACACCCTTGTCCTGAAATACACACACAAACAAACACATGCTTGTCTTGAAGTGCAATCTTCAGCCTACCCTTCCTGCTAACACACACACACACAATCATTTCACACACTCATTTTCTGGCTTCGTGGTTTTGCTCTTCATCTCCAGTGTAAGACAAAACACTTTGGTACCTGAGTGCGCAGATAAGCTCACTTTCAAATAAAGCAAGCTGTAACCATCTACTATTTTTATTTTCTAGGAATGCCCATGGGCCAACATAGCATGCCTCCTACCTTCCTTCCTTCCTTCCTTCCTCCCTCCCTCCCTCCCTCCCTCCCTCCCTCCCACCTAGAACTAAACCCACATGAGTCTGGGAGCATGGCAGTCACCATGACAGGTGTCTGTGGGCACTTTGGTACTCATGATCATCATATTACCTGTCCCTAATAAAGACTAATATCCATTAAGATATTTAAGTCTAGAGTAAAGAGCGTCCAAATGAACAGCTATTTATTCTCATGAAGCAGGGGATAGTTCTTGCTAAACCATAAATTAATGGCCAGTTTTTCTTCAAGACATGTTAGCAGAATTTCCTCTTCAGGAGAAATATTTTTCTTAGACTCTCTGTTTTATGATGTGCAATGTGGAAAGAAGAGATAAAGAAAATCTTTTAGTTAGTGTTCAGCTATATATAAGGCTTTCTCCATAAAAAGGTTTTTATCAGTCTGTATATCTACTTACCTACCTACCTACCTATCTACCTAGCTATTTATTTACTGGTCATGTTTAGATAGATGCTTCATTGCACATTAGTTATATTTCACACACAGGCCAAAGTTAGAATGACAGCAAAGCACATCTGCTTTCACTCTGTATCCCAAGCTGCCAATCAAATATGCTGCAAACATCACATATAGAGGGTACCTAATTGAATTCTGTCTTTCAGCTATTCATGGATCTTGAGGCAGCACCTATACTGTAAAGAGAAGTTAGCATGTCTTGGACAGAATCAACCCTCTCAATGGGAGAAGAGAAAGATGTGAAAGCTCAATAGTGGTATGGGTTCCCCTCATGGCACTCAGGGGCACTTTGGCACCAGCCAGGCAGCCTGTCCCACTTAATTTTTAACAGGAAGCTGGCATTCTGTAAAATGCCAGCTTCCAACATAATCTTTATTTCTATTTCTATTTCTGGCCCTCTATGGGACTTACCAACTTTTAAAGAAAATAAGAGCAGTGGTTGAGTGCAACCTATTATTCTGATGGCAGTATACCCACTGCCTAGCAAAAAGATAAAGGTAGGCAAGCACAGTGAGACAACACAACAGCAAGAAAGGCTGGCTGATAGCTTCCTGGTAAAGTGGTGTTTTGTAGCTCTTTACGACCATTATAGCTGTTATCTGGGAAACGGGTAGCCCCCAGCATCCCCTACCCACCCACCCAAGTGCCCACAATTTCAAACATTCAAGATTGGGAAATCCCAAAATTCCAGATGTGCCCACCAGTCCAAAACATCACTGAGCCCTATTATTTATTAATTTCCTGTTAAAAAAAAAAGAGGCATTGGAGGGCTACTCCCTCCCCCTTCCTTTGTTTGAAATGCCACTATCTCTCATCTTGGAATAGTGGTATCCCATTTCATTATGTGCAAGACTCACACCATATGCACCAGCAGGAAGGAAATGTGTGCATGGAATTCAGAAAGAATAGCTAGGGGTAAGGTGCTTCTGTAGAATTTAATGTCACTAACATTTTTTCACTTCTGTGTATTTCAGAAATACTACTCTCTTAAGTTTTCCCAGCATGTACAATTTTTCCAAAAAATGTTTTGGTGTGCTCTTTTCCTAAATATGTCAATAGGGTACATTTTTAAAAAAAATGCAAATCACTTTTAAAATATTGGAAAACTGCAGACTATAGCACATATCTTCCTTCCATTTCTCCTCTGTGTTTGAGGAATGCAAATATAGTAAGCTTCATATAAATATTCAGATGCCATAAATTTTACATCAATTTCTAGCAGCATTGAGGGGTAAAAGAGGACAGTGACATTCTACTTCAAGCTGGATCTTAGGGAGCTAAGTTTTGTTCCAAGAAGTGCTGTTCCAAGAAGCAGCCTTGCAGTCCAAGGTCTTCCATTCCTTCCATTCTTGCTGTATCTTAAGCCTGCAAGTGTTACTGAACTACAACACAAAGTTCCTTCTGATAACCAGACATTCATAAAAACCAGGCAGTTTCAATCATAGTGTTGTGGCTCCCATCTTGACTTTTTCTTTTTCTTTTAACCATACTTTGCAGATACCCCTGACATATGTTCTTTTAAAGAGCACCAGGTCTACAATGTAAAACTGCCTGGCCATTCCACTGCTGGTAAACACAATTCAACAAGGAAGCTGATGCAGAAGGTAGCTGCCATATTTTAAGTGGGCAATAAAATGGGACCACATAACACCAATCTGGAAGTTCCTACCATGGCTGAGCCCAACTCAAGGAGTTAATTCCACTACATTAAAATCTTAATGCAGCAGATCTCAGGATGATGAACTCTGGTTCATCATCTCAGGATGATGAACTTTGATGAAATCAAATTTCCACCCATCGTGTAATGACATCATTCGGCAAATAATGTGAAGCATGTCATTTGGGTCAACCGACATCATTTAAGGATTGCCAGAAATAATGTCCTCTACAACGTGTGTGAGGATGTCGTCAGAGAAATGGTGCTGAAAGATGTCAGTTGATGCAAATTGGCAGAATGATGTCATTGTGTAAAGGACATACTGTAAACCATCCCAATGATCTACATTTGTATTAATGGACATTCATGAATAACACCACCTCCCCACATTTAGTCAAGGTTTCAGTGCATATAAAGCCTAAAACAATGTAAGACTCAAGACTTCCTAATTCCTTGTCAACCTCTGTACCTGAAAAACATTTGCTTGTGGTCCCATTTGGGGTATAGCCCTAAGGACAAGTGTGCCTGAGAGGTATCCCTCCATTTTTGAAACTCCCTGGATATGACTTTTTTACTTATTTGTTTCCCCGGCCCTTTGGCTGAATTGGCTCTTTTCTGTTGTTTTACTGCTCTGGGCTTCCCGCACCCCCCACCTCCTTTGGTTGAATTTTAAATGATTCCTTTTTTTGGTTCATTTTAACAATCAAATGTGACTCATTATACAAATGAATATTTCTGGTCCATATATGTCTTATCTGTGTTGCAAATCAGATCAAAGGGCCTTTCTATGGCAATTCTTCAGTTTTCTTACTACTACAGTAGGTGTGGGAAGAGACTTCGGGATCAGATGCATCAATTTACCCCCAAATTAGTCAAACTGAGACACAAATTTAAGGTGCCCTGAACCTGAGAAAGGGTGGGGGGAGAATGTTTTATGCATGGCTGCTTTGGAAGGATTATGCCTTTTGCTTCTGGCACCTGGCAGGTGAGGTCTTGGAACGAAAAGCCACAGGAAGTGCCTTTGCTTCAGCAATTCACATGTAAGCTTATGAATTTCACAATTTCTTTTTACTACTACTAACGTCAGACTAGGAGACGTGCATAATGAGCCCTGTCAAATTTACATGGAGGCATGTTTTATTCAACATGATGACCTAGAAATTCTTCTATTATTTCTAACACCAAATGCAGAGTTGGAAAAAAATCATCATTTTGGGAAGGGGACGTGTGCGTGTCTGTGTGCTTGTGGAGAGAGAGAGAGAGAGAGAGGCTGAAAAACAACCTCTCTGTTGCTGGCATTGCTGCGGTGCTATAATTGCTGTAATCATTGCTATTGCCTCTTCTATTCTTGTAGACATACTTCTGGCCTGTAAATAAAGATTGGAGCAGTTACTGTAGAGTACTCTAACTTTGGCCTGCACAGTATATGGCATATTTTGAAAATTTAACAAAACCATTGCTGCAGAACATCACTGTTGCCAAGAAGGATCCGCCACTCCCTAGTTTTTCACACTCTGTCCTGAAAGACGCACTGCCAAGTACCTCCAATGCTTCACCAACACTGCCAGCTCCATTACTGCCACCACACCATGCCACTAGCTGCCAAACAGCTGATTGCACACCAGCAAATCCTTTGTGGCCCACGATTATTTTTAAGGTTTCATTGTGGCCCTATGCATTCAATGAGTTGTGCAGGCCTGCAGTCTAGCTCTTAGCAACTCTCAGTCTTAGCCATATTGACTGGGGCTGAGCAGAACTGTAATTCAGCATCATCTAAATCTTACCTACTCATATTCCATGTTCTAAATCAATAGTGGGCAAACATTTGGTTACCAAGGACCACCCTTTAAATTTGGGGAGATGTGCTGGGAAGTGCAAAGTGGGAGGGTGGAAAATCTTACATGTGGGAGAGGCTGGTATTGCACAGAGATTTGTTTATTTTTATTCTTTCACTGATCTATCTATTTTAGTTCTTAGGCTGTAGTTTCCATCTCTTTCCCCCTTTAAAATGTGAGAAAAATAGGTGGTCAGTTTTCCGTAAACACAGTCAGTGGGGAATTTGAAGCCTGCCAAAAGCAACTCAGAGTTCACAAGCAGCCATGCATCTACAAGTTGCCCACCTCTGCTTTAAATTATTATAATTCTGAGAGATTGTCGGAAATTATACTTCCAACATCTTCCAAATGTGTTGTGCAGCCTTCCTACAGCCCAAAATGAAGCCAAGTCCCTGTTATAATGTCAGAGAGTCACATAATAACTTTCTAATTATTTTGTCCATTTTTATTTGATTATTTGCATTTCATAGAAAAATTAAAGTCAAAATATATGCCAAAAATCAGGAAATGTAATCCAACCACTCCTATAATCATACAATACTTGCAACTTAGATATTTAAAGACCCACGGGGTTGTCTCACCCATAAAAAAGTGTCTTAATATCCTAATCTCCTTGCATGAAATTAAAGCTATTAGCACAGATATAATAAATATATCCAGTCAGAAATAAGAGGAGATAAAGACATTCTTGAGGACCTTGCTAGATGATGTTTCCATTTGTAATAACCATAGCAAAGTACTCCATGATGGACCAATTGATAAATAAAAGATGGAGATTCATATCTAGCTCAAAATTTGTTCAAGAAATTTCCACTTCTCCATATCCAAATTTGTTGTTTTGTTTTGTTTTGTTTTCTTTTTGTATTGCGGTCAGATTCACTGCCTCTTGAAAACTAATAATCCCATTCCTCCTTTCTCTGTACTTCAGCATGTAGTTTAGGCCATTGCAGCTTTTATTAGTGATTTAAAAAAAAAAATCTTGCTTGAACTGTGGTTATAGCCATCTGCCACATTCAGCGTTCCCTAAAGGGGATGTCAACAAAAGAGGGAAGGCATCAAAGCAAAATATTCATCTTGTCCTAACTCGAGGATATGGTTACTGTATATGCAAAAAGGGTTGTGTACACTACCCTGACAAACCAACCAATTGTTGGCTGGTTCCTGCATAGTTTCACAGGAAGAAAGAATAAAAATAAATTCTTCAAAGTACCTGAGAGATAATTATGATTGTGCTAGCATGTAATGTAATTATGCACTAGCCCAGATTTTTGCAATTTAATATGGCATGCTTTGAAAATTATTTGGAATTAATTATTAATTAATATTCTGGACTCAGTGTGACCAACTTCTTGTTTCAAAGTGAGCTGAAGCAAAAGTGTGGCTGCTTCAGAGCAGTATGAAATTGAATGAACTGATTCCTTAAAGCAGCTGCACCTCTCTTCGTGTTTGTACAGAAGTTTGAATGAAGAGGGGTTGGTTTAATCAATAGTACTATGCTTGAGCAAGGCATGTAGGACATCTTCCAAAGCATTTTTGAAGTATGTGCAGCCTTACAATTCAACTACCAAGCCAAAATGTAGTCCAGTGGTCATAGATTATTCTCTTAAACAGGTAGCAAAAGCAGGAAATTGATTATGTTTCTAGTTGATTTGAGGTGGTATTCAAGTAAGGGGTTTATTGGCCATGCTGCTCTGCTTTAGAGAGCCAGTTTGGTGTAGTGGTTAAGGCAGTGGGCTAGAAACCAGGAGACCGTGAGTTCTAGTGCCACATTAGGTCATGAAGCCAGCTGGGCCAGTCACTCTCTCTCAGAAGGAGGCAATGGCAAACCACTTCTGATATCTTGCTGGAAAACTGCAGGGACTTGTCCAGACAGTTTCCAGGAGTCAAAAACTGACTCAAAGGCACTAAAAAAAAAAAAAAAAAGCTCTGCTTGACTTATAAAACCCCGTTTCAACATTAGAAACATGAAATAATTTGTAATGGTGGGCTAAGTAAGTGCCTGCAGTGTCCCATGTTTTCTGGTCCAGCAAGTGTTACCCTTGCTCAGTTGGGTTATATGAAACGAATGAAGGACACAGCATTAGCATTTTATGTCATCTATACTTTTTTGTTTCTAGCCACCAGTGAAAACCTGCAGACATCCTAATTATGCTCTGGCTGAGATATTGCTTGAAATTACTTGATAGAGAGATAAATATTTTGACTATTCTTGTTGCACACAAATGTGTGTTGTTGCTGCAACATATGCAAATTGGAACTCAAAGTAAGAAAAGAGAACAGTGAATTTAAAGGAAAAAAAATAGAGAACAGTGAATTTAAGAGAAAAAAATGAAAACTGTAAAATAAACCCTTCTGATAGTTGCATCAATGCAAAATCAACTCACACACTTGGTGTGTGGCTCTTTGATCCATGGGATAGCTATAATAAAACATTCAAGCAACAATTTGACGATTTTTTAAAAATAAGCTGCTACTAAGATGTATTATCATATATGATAATTTCTCTCTTGAAAATAAATTCTTTTGTAAACCTAGTGGTACATTCAACACTATCGTCCTTCCTTCCTTCCTTCCTTCCTTCCTTCCTTCCTTCCTTCCTTCCTTCCTTCCTTCCTTCCTTCCTCCTTATTGGTTTGTAAATTTTGGCAGAAAATACTGAAGATTTAGTCTAGTAATTCAATTTTGAGCATTCCAGCTTTGAAATTCTATTCCTCTAAGCCCATCTGCTATCTGCTATCTACATACAGTATATATCTGCTGTATATTTATTTGTTCATTTCATGGATAGGCACTCCAGATGTTGCTAGAATATTACACTGTTCATTATGAGTGACAACAGACCGCAATGGTTGGGATTGATGGGAGTTGGAGATGTGCTAGATGGGAAGGCCTGGGTTTCCTTAGTTTAAGTGAATTTACTATGGGAAGTTGCCATCTCCCATTTACAGAGTTCCAACAACAGAATGAACTGGTGTCTCAAATGCTGCAGTGGAAGTTAGGAAGAAGCAATGTTCACTATCCTAACATATTTGTTTCTCAATAGGCTCATATCAGGGACCTGGCAGAGGGTTAAGAGAGTATCATTTATATTTAAGATTCCTCTTGTCCCGTCTATGATCAAATCTTGTCATAAAATTCCTATAAAGGCTGGCATGGAGGCAGAAGTACAGGCAGAGGTAGTTATTTCCCCTTCAGAAATTAGAACCCTCTCTCTGTCATAAAAGGAATACATTTGAGTGATCCTATGATCCTTGAGATGTTCCCCCTAGACACTTAAGACTGCAGCTTTCGTTTTGTACGTATTATAGAAATCACTGCTGGATGCAAGAAATAGAGATTATAAAGCAGATTACATATTTTGTCATTTTTTCACTGATTGGCATAACTGTCTATAACTTCAGAGTGATAACTAATTGAACACTCAGCAGATGTAACCCAGATACTGATGTGTAGCTACTTACTGTAAGCATTTGTTTGCTGGTACAGAAAATCCAAGGATAACGTTGTCTGCAATTGGCTAATGTTTAGTACCATCTGGCTCTAAGTATCATGCAGTTAGCTCCTAATATATACACTGCCCGTATATAAATTTAATGGTACAGTATTGTTTTCTGAATGTATGCCTCAATGAGTATTCAGCTTTCTTACTAACTGAAGCCACTTCTGGTATCTTGGACAAGTGCTTTCCTAGTTGCATAGATTGAAAGGCTGAATTTTCACAATAAGGCTGACATTAATTAGAAAAAAATAATACATATCTATAATTGTTCAGTGCAACCTCGCCCATGACTGTTTGGATACTCAACTTCTTGAGTTCCATATGTGAGATCTATCCTGTAGCGCTGCAGGGATTGAGAGAGAAGATAATCAAATGGCAAGGTGAGAAGCAGTAAAATACTCTTGCAGAAACACTCACATCAAAGAGTGATTAAAACTGACTTGTACATCCAATACTAAGAACTTCTGTACTGTATTCAAGAGGGGACAGGTGAGGAAGGAGAGGTGAAGGTTAATATATCTAAGGAAGTAGTTCTCGGTGGCAGGTTCCAAAGATAGGAGTGCAAAGCATTCTGAAATATTAGCTAGAAACATTAAGTCTAGCAACCATTCTGGCCTTTGATGTAGCTTTATAAAATTCTCAGAATTTGGCTTTTTCACTTTTTCCAGGCTCACACTGATATACATCACTGTTTTTGACTCCTGAGGAAGTTATCTCTATTGGGAGCATTGCTTAGGTTTCAGAATCTGTGGAATAGAGATTAGACTGGTAAAATACAAAGGTATCACAGTAGATGGTTCTGCATAAGCGTCCAGGCTACTATATTTCCTCCTCTGAGGAAGAGGGCATGAAGAAAAAAACTGAAGCAGACATGATACTAACTTACTCCTAGATGACACTATGTTAGGATTGACCATGAAATCAATTGTAGTTTCAATTTATTTATTTAATAAGATTTACAGGGCCTACAAAATAAATCCTAAGTTTGAAACAAACTGGCCAGCTATTTTATTCGCCTAAAAATTCACCATAATCCTTCTTTTAAAGTAGCTGTTTCTTTCTCTTAAATACTCTTGATTCCATTAAGGATGCTGGTTGTTTTACAGGCAACTAATCTTCAAAATTAAGGACTCAAGCAAGAGATGCCTTCTAATTGGATTGATGCTTGAGCTAGCAGAATAATTGTTTGGCACCATGATCACTTATGCACACAGAGAAGTCACAGAGTCAGATTAATGGAAACATATGGTAATTATGCAACTTTGTATGTGTTGGGAGGCAAGTTAAATCTAGAAAGGAGTCAGAGGGTAAAAAAGTAATTATTTGATGTGTTAAGGTAGGTGGTATCCACAGTTAGTGTGTTACAGATCCTTGATTTACCTTTCCTGCTTTATCAAGTCTTCCCTGCCCAAGAAAAAGACAAGATTGATGCCTTTCAAAAGCAAATGGCAGGTAATGTAAAAAAAGGCCTGTTGTCTTAGGGATGGGAGACTTTACTTACCTTGACATCTGTCACGAGACAAACTCTGGCTAGCATGGTCCTCCCTGCAAATTTTTTGTCTTGCTTTGCTGACAACCTTCCACTTCAAGGCACAAAAAAATCAGCTATCCCTGATATCATATTGATCAATAAGGAAAAGAGTTGTAGAATTAGAAATAACAAGAGCAGTGAGGGAAAGTGACTGGGTAATAAGGGAGATATTCATGTTAAGGTAATTTACTGTTAGCATAGTTTTGGATTTCAAAAAACATGGATTATAATAAATTCAAACCAATGGTAAGTACTGTTGCATGCTGGAGGAGCTAACTGGAAAAGTTCAAGAAAGAGATGCTAAAAGGACAACTGTAAAATTCCAGTGAACAACAACAGCAAAAAAAGGATAGCAGAAGAAACCATTATGACTACACATTAAATTGTGGGAATGCTCTAGACATAATATACCTTAACTTCAGCAATATTTGACAAAGTATCACATGACTTGTTGATTAGCAATTAAAGGTGGTGTGGATGGTATGACAATTAAGTGGATGTAGCTGTCTCAAAACTGTATTTACAGGATGCTTAATGTTTCCTCATCAAATAGGAAAATGAATTAAGTGGATCTGGATTTTCTACTCTTCAATACCTTTGATGAAGAGATGGAGAAAATGCGTATCAGATTTGCAGATTATACAACATTGAATGGGATAGTCAATAACTTAGAAAAAAATAAAATTTACAATTATCTTGATAAGTTAGAGAAATCGACTGAAAATAGCAAAATTAAATTTAACAAAGACAAGCACAAAGTTCTTTGCTTAGGAAATAAAAATCAAAAGAAGAAATATACAAATGATGATACTTGGTTGGGTAATGTACTTATGAAAACATCTTGGATTGATTGCTAGCTGAATAAGAGCCAGCAGTGTGATCTGCAAAAAAGACAAAAAAAGTTTTTAAGCTACATAAATATAATTTCCAAATTATTTGAAGCAATCTAACAGTAAAAACAGCTTAACAATGCACCGATCACTCAGAGCGATGATGGGCTCCTCTTTCCTGAATATATTCAAGAAGATGCTAGATAGTCATCAGTTCATTGTTATTGTTTAGTTGAGTTGCTGCCAATACTTTGTGACCTGATTAATATAATTTTGCCAGGCTCATCTGCCAGTAAGTGGTACTCTGAGTTCTCTTAACCTCATACTTGTATTATCAGTGATAGTATCTATCCACCTTTTCTTCTGTGAAGCTCTTTTCTGATTGCATTAAATTTTTCCAGGCAACAGGTTCTTCTCAAGTGACTCTTTCCTTTGTTTTATGTGTTTAAAATATTCAATATTTTGGATATTAAATGTTTTAGTGCTTTTAATGAGCATTCCTGCATTGATCATTTTATCCCCATTAGGCATTCTTAGACCTCACTGAGCTATTCTGGATTCCTTTAAGATTCCCTTCTTAAGTGTATTTTGTTCAACTAATGGCTTTTTTGAACCTACCTCCACTTTAATGTGGACAGTGCCATTTAGGTGGATGAAACTCTACAACTGGAGAATTAGGATGTTTTGTGTTGAGACATTGGCCTGAATCTTAAGAAAATGACTTATACAAATTATAATAACATTGACTTAGTGTATAGTTAAAGTCAGACAGTTCTAGTGTACCTCATTCTCGGACCTTAATGTATTTAGGGACATAATTCCATAATGCCTGAATATATTTAAAAACAAAATATCACATTTCAAAAAATAAGAGTAAGAATTGTGAAACATCAATAGAAAACTCACTTTCAGGTGGCTTCATGGGCATAAAACATGAGTGTGCAATTTTCTTGGCAACAATATGAAAGTGGTTTGCCATTGACATCTTCCAGGATTTTTTTTTTAATCAGTCTAGTCTACATGCAGAGGTCTTCCCTCCTAGGTATGGCCTTCCTTAGCTTTCTGAGATCAACTAAGATCAGCTGCATACTGCCATCTAGATGGGCACTTTATACATAGCATCACTGAAAAACTATTTTCTTCCTATTCTTTGCCATTCAGTTTCTTGAGAATGGTGTGTTCTCCTCTTTCATCTGGTAAAAGTGAAATTCTAGACAGGTACCACCTACTTACTCGCCAAAGTTGGTTGTTCCATTTATTCCACAGTGAACATCACAGATTATTTTCTGACAATCTTTGATTTTTTTGTGTATCTCTTCCCTTTAAGAGAGATGTGCAAAGCAATGAGCTATGTTAGTAACACTTTATCTTGGTTGTCAGCCATGGATAGATACTACAGGTATGGAGCAATTGTCTATGCAATTGGCAACTTGATTAATCACACAACTCAAAATAGATATAATAATATAGAAGTCTTCCTGAGATAATGGCACTTTGATTTGAAACAGGCATTAGTAAACATTCCATAGCAGAGCCAGCTGCAAAATGAATTTGTAATTTTGACTATTTCATATTGCACCAATTCTTATTAATTTTATTATGCGGAAAGGAACAAACAAAAGACATTTTGTGGATAGATGTTAGCAAATTGCACAGTTGGCTTCTGGCACTTGTCTTTGTATCTTGTTCAGGATATATACCTCTGAGGCTAAATCCTGTAGTCATTTGGGAGTAATTACCACTGATCTGAATCAATTGCTGTTTTCTCATGGAATAGCATTGCTCTTTTCCCCTAGGAGTTTCTTTTCCAATATCAGAAGATAAATTAATTTTGATGGTCATTGTTGCTCTCCAACATTGTGCTTGAGTTCCACTGGTTTCCCAGTTACCATGTTGGGGCTCTTACATTAATCTGCAGTATTGTCTCAGGCATACAAAATTATTGGGATATGAGTAAGTATAGAATATATATTTAAGTACCTAAATACATTAGGTATTTAATGTAACATGAAAAATTATCCAATCTCTGATTTTTAAAACTCCAGATAAATACCATATACTGTTTACTGAGGCTACCAAAGGATGAGATCAGCCAAGGATGGGCAACCTGAGCCCTGAAGGCCACATGTGCCCCATCAACCCCAAATCTCATTTTCATTTTCAGAATTTTCTCTAACCACAATTTCTGAGAACCAGTGGGTTGATTTCCTGTCATTTTGAGATGGAGAATGCACTAAACAATATACATATGTTTATATAATTCAAATATAAGAAAAAGAAAACTATTAAAATTCTCCCCTTCAAAATAAAACAGTATATAAAATTCTGGCACTGTCCAACCATTCACTTGTACATCATCACCCTATCTATTATGACCCTTGTCCTCTTAACTATGATTTCTGGCAATCGAAATATGATTTAGGCCTGAAAAAATACCATAGATCATAGATCTTCCTTCCTTCCTTCCTTCCTTCCTTCCTTCCTTCCTTCCTTCCTTCCTTCCTTCCTTCCTTCCTTCCTTCCTTCCTTCCTTCCTTCCTTCCTTCCTTCTGCTTTATACGTATTTGATATACTCTAGCATTTGTTGGACCTGTAAAAGATTTACTTATCCAAAACCTTTTGTATGATGGCCAGCCCTGGCTTAAACATTAAGCAAAATAAATACATGCTTAGTGCACCAAAGGAAGGGGGTACCACAGAGTTTTTTTCCCCTAGCTATTATGCCCTTAATTCTTTCACTGGCACACTTAACTTTAGTCAATTTTTTTGTAATTGTCCTCTGCCGTGTTGACTTTAATCAACGTTGTCAATTTTTTTCCCCTCTCCTTGGCCTGGTGAATTACTAAAGGTTAAAAGTTTGGTTTGAAGGTGTTACGAGATATTGCATTTGTTTCCATCTCATGGCATGATCGTTTCATTTTCATTGAGGGGCACGATTGTTGGGGCTGTGCTGAGGGCATCAGTTGGCCTTAATCCAGCCCTGATAATAACTCAGTTACCTGAATTCAGAGAAGTTTTACCTCATTACTTTTGCCATATTCTAGTGGTAGTATAATAACTTCACATCCATGTTCCATTAGCATAGCCTTTAGAAAGGATCCCAGGAAAGAGCTGAAAAAATATTTTCTGAGACTTTAGAAAACTGCCTATACCTTATAAAAAATAAAAAGGGGATAGATGAACCAAAACTGTCATGAGTGAGGATGGCGAGCAGGGGACTCCCACCCAGGCTGTAAAGCGCATGCGTAGTACTGAGGAATTAGGTGGCCATTCAAAGAGACACAGATCGGGCCCGCCTTAGTCTTTGGGGTTTATATGTCTGGGTTTTTCCCACGCTTCTTCAGTTTGTTAGGATTCTCTGTTATGTAGCAGTAATAAAACACTAGAGACCTATTCCTTGTCTCAGCGTGGTTCCTGGCTGTTAGGACAAAAACTCTAACTCGGTGCAGGGCAGCTTGAGAAGAATATTGTACTATATAGATTTATACTCTTGGGTATAAAGCTGGAACAAGGATACCCAAGCACTTCATTAGGATCTTGCCAGAGGAATGACTTCAGGATTCATGGATCTGCAGATTACTTTTTGCACTGAGATCCATTATGTCTTGATAGGCAATTCCACATACCATATAGCAAATGTTTCAAGGGACTGAATTTGGGGGCCCTTTACGATATATTTGTCAGCAGCTTTGGAGATAAAACACCCAGTAGCCATTTAGTTAAATGTGGACATAAGAGCAGCCCTACCTCACTAAATCTTCTTCAGTGTAGTATTTCTTAACTTTTAAGAGAAAGAAGCTATCTTTTCAAAGACTTACCAATATGTCAAGTGCTCAGGTCAGAGATGCAGTCTGCATGAAGTGCTAGTATGTACCGATGTTTAGATTAATTTTGCATTTCCTCTTAAACAGTGTATAGTCTTGTTTTCATATAAAGCACAGGCTGTCACCTAAGCTAAACTCTAATTCTGCTTCTCAGTTCTATTCATACAAGGCGTTAAAGGGATTGCAAAATGGATGATGGGACAGAGAGGAACGAGGTAGCAATTTCGGCATTTAATAGTCTGGTCCCCAAGCCAGTTCTGAGGTTCTGAATAAGGTGTTAAAATGGATTTTTGCCAACTTGTTCAGCAAAACACATGGAAGCAATTCTGAACTAATATAGAACCTGTGTGCATTGTAGTCAGGTGTGCATATCTGCATGCAAAATATCAAGGGACAAGTTTTAACAGCCCCTTGCATAATAAATAGACATCTCAAGTTCTTAAGATTCTCCTTCTTTTTCCATTTCTACTTGACCTAGCACAAACTATAATTACTTTAACTATTCTTATTAAATCTCTCTTTATTCAACCAGTTCATTTTCATAATGTCCCTTCACATCCTCTCTAAGCATGCAAATGCTTGTTTGTAACATGAGCTGTATCACATCATCATGATTCAATTGAGTTACATACACATACTTATAATTTCTTATCTTTCTTGATAAGTCACTCTCCAGATTTATAATTACGTTAATTGCTCTTCTCTCCTTCTCTACAATTTACCAAGCACTTTATAATATTAAAATAAGCAGAAATGAATACTTTATTCTAGATGCAATTACACACTCTTTATTAAGGGGGACTACCCCTTTCCCAAATCTATAATATAACTGCATTTTAAAACAGTTGCAAGACAATGAATGTAAACAGAAAACATAGACAATGTTCAACTAAATTTTGTTCTCAAAGTATATTTATCTTACTCTTCTCTGAAAGGGTTGTTTTCTTCATGTTTGTGACCAAACACAGGCGATTAAAATTAATGGTGATACAGTTTAATGGGACAAAAGCATCTCTAATCCCTGTGGATAAATGATTTCTCGATGCAATTTATTTTCCCTCATGTTTCTTGTTAAAATATGTAAATAAGCACAGAACACCCTGCAGTCATTTTCATTAGCTTTTTTGGTGTCACTGGAAATACATTAGTATTGGGATGATGAGTGACCCTCATGAGGTATAGAAGTAGCCCAATGATAATTTTGCATTGAAGGCTATGGTGATTGCTGTACCGATAGGTCTGTTCATCAGCAAATAAATATTGTTTATTCTCCCATTAATATAAAGAATACAAATGTTTAATGGGAGCATCTTTGAATAGAAAGACTATATTTTCCTTCATAGCATCTGTCCATGGTATGTTATAATTTATTTATTTATTTATTTATTTATTTTTTCTAATTTATCCCCGCCCATCTCCTCCCATCAGAGGCCTCTGGGTGGTTTACAACAAATGATTAAAACCATCAGAATAATAAAATACTATAAAAATACTATAAATAGAAATAAAAATAAAGAATAAAAATCCAAGCGATGAGAGATCTAAAACAGTCCAAGTGTGGGAGGAGTGGTCTATAACAACCATCCCCATGTAACTCTATTCCCCTCTCCACCCCAAGCAAGGTGGCAGAACCAGGTCTTCAGACTCCGCCAAAAGGCCAGGAGCGATGGGGCCAATCTCACCTCCGGGGGCAGCATGTTCCACAGGGCGGGAGCTACTGCGGAGAAGGCCCGCTTCCTGGACCCCGCCAGATGAAATTCTTTTATAGACGGTGTCTGCAGCATGCCCTCTCTGCACGATCTGGTGGGACGGGTTGATGTAATGGGGAAGAGGCGGTCCCTCATGTAACCTGGCCCCATGACATGTAGGGCTTTAAAGGTAATAACTGACACCTTGAATTGGACCCAGAAGCAAACTGGTACCCAATGCAGCTCGCGCAGCAGTGGTGTTACATGTACTCTTCTGGGGGCACCAAAAACAGCTCGCATAGCTGCATTCTGGACCAGCTGGAGCTTCTGGATACTTTTCAAGGGTAGCCTCATGTAGAGCGCATTGCAATAGTCTATCTGAGAGATAACAAGGGCATTGAATATTAATTAAAGGCTATTTGGGTGTGTTTGTATGGGTGCTTGTGAAAGCAACCATTTTTTTTCATTGTACTAATAGCCTAAAGGATTTGCCTCAATCAATTTTTGGCATGGGCAAGTGCATCCAAGTCATTCCTCTCCATGAGAAGAGTTTAATTGGGCCTCTGTTTCTTCCTCCTCCACAGCTCTTGACTGCTGCTACCCCAAGTTTAATACCATTTGGCAATAAACTTTGCAAGTTGGACCAGCCTACAGAAGAGGGCTGTTTGGAGCTTCATATGGATACTTTGAATCTATGAAGCTCTGAGTGAAAGGCCTCTTTTTAAGTGTTGTTCTAGATCAGAGCTGTGCTTTCCTTTGAAGTGCTGAAACAGAGTGCCATGACAGTACGATTGAAACATTAAGAAAGGTTTCTCACATACACTGTGTATGCACATGCACAGGGACCCTTTCCACCAGAAAAAGCAATCAGTGAATTGTGTTGATGCTTTGTTTTGGGACAAGAAGGGAGAGCAACTCAATTTTGCAAGTCTTTTCCTTGAATTGCACCAACTGTAACCTCTTGATGTTCCTGTTACCTTACCAGGAAGGAATTTGCAAATAATACGTAACAAGGATGTTGTCCATCCTTGCAGGTTGACCATAACAGCATATCCAGAAATCATGATGGAGAACCAGAATAAGCACTTTTGTCAAATAACTTGTTTTCCCTGTCCAGGATTCTTTGCTCCCTTATCTCTTCCTCCTTCTTACTTGAGAGTCTTTCAGAAGTTCTCTCTCTCCCTCTTCTCTTCCTCCTCTTGTTCTCTACTTCATTGGCTATTTCAAATCATTCTCTTACCTAACCCCACCTTTTGCTTTTTTGCTGTTATGGTCCTCTGTCTTGAGGAGCAGCCCTGTAAGCAACCTCACAACACACTGAGATCCATTTGGTTGCCTATCCCCAGCCAGCAGCTAGTGTTTCTCAGCCACTTTATCAAATGAGGGAGGAGGTGCCACTGGCATAGTGAACCTCCATAGACTCTGAAAGGAAGGGAAAACAGTCACTGAATCAACTTTTGGGGTGGGGGGAAGGAAATATAAGACATCAAGTAGGGTTGGGATTGCCCTCTATAGATAAGTGGGAGGAAGAAGAAAACTTCAAGCAGAGAGGTATTCTGTTTGTAATCTGAGATGCAGTGTTCCATAAAACAAGCATGCAGAATGGCAGAGTGCTTTTTCTGGATCTAAGGAAGACAATTTCTGTTGTTACCATACAGAGGTCACCCTGAAATTAGCTGAATTTTTCAAAGACTTCAGCTGCCTGGTCAGAAAAACAAAAACACCCAAACAACCACACCACACCCCTCATTTTATTGCCAGTGTAAACACTGGGGAAAAAAAATCTATTTCCCCTTCTGTGTTATTCCCCCTTTCCTGTCATTTCAAGAAAAGTAGAGAGGATAATCAGCAGAAAACTTTTTTTTCTGGAAAGGATAGATGCAAATGTAGCCTTAGGAGTTAAATCCTGCTCAAAGTCAGCTGAACTTGATGCATTGGGTAAAAAGTGAGCTTTCCTCCGTTGAAAAGTAAGTAGCAGTGGAGATCCCGCACAAATTGGGAGTGGAAGCAGAAGGAAGCAGTAAGAAAGGGGTGATGAAAAGCAAGACATACCTGTGGCTTACTGGCTGGATTCACACAGCATGTTGAATCAGTTCAAAGACCAAGCAAATACAGTTGAACATCATATTAAACTTGGTTGATTTAAGCTTGGTAAGATTTTTTTTGTGTGTGGTTCAGTGCATTGTTCAAGCCAACATGTTTGGTTAGTTTATAGTTCAATGTATGGTTTAAAGCCTGAAAACAGGTTAGTTTAGGAACTAAGTTAAGTGTATTGCGTGAACACAGCCATGTGTTCTCAGTTATGTTATTGGCAGAATGAAGATACTTGATCTTGGAGAGTGCTGAGTAATTATTTTGGGCTTGATCCCTAACTACTTTGTTGTAAGTCAGTGGTACATAACTTACAGCCACCTCCCCCCAAAAAGACACTTGCATCCAGCTCCCAAATTAAACAAAATTATAATAGGATCAGGCCTGCAACTAGGGTCTGTGTCACCCAGGGCAAACTTGGATTCTGTGCCCATTTTGGCACCCCCCAGGGCTCATTTTGGTGCCCCCCCAGTGTGGCATGCGGGGCACATGCCCTGCTTCCCCCCCCCCCATTTGCGGCCCTGAATAGAATAGAAAGAGGGAAATTATCAAATGCATGGAAAGTAATCATATCAACCACATTTAATTAATTCCAACTTAATTTTAAATTGAATTTAGTATTTTCCCATCCCTTTGTAGACAGCAAGACAGGGCACTCAAAGGCTCACTTGGCCTCAGAAAAGTTATACCTTTCAAGTTAATGTAGCAAAAGTCATCTTTCACCTATTGTCCAACCCGTGCTGTAGCTTTGATCGTGGTCTGAGCAGCAGAGATTATGTGGTCCCCTGCCTTATTATTGAGTCACCTAGCTGCTTTGTTAACATTATAATAACCCCCTTCTTCTAACTAATGAAGGTATTCCTTTAGAACAACACAAGGCCAGACTTGGAGACACCCTCTTTTAGAATATTGCCAGTAGCCTCCCATTGCATATACTCTACCCTCCTTCGTATGTATTTCTGCATAGTGGTATCTACATTAAGGTAGGCAGGTTGTTCCAGATCTGAGGCTTCACTGTGGTGATTCTATTACAGTGTAGATTATAAATACTTACTACGAGTAACAAAGAAAAGCTATCATTTTGATTTTCCATTCCACTTTTATGTCTGCTGTGGAAGCATTTGGTCAGTAGATGGAGCAGCAGGTCACAAACCTGTCAGTTTTCCCACGTGGCATCCTTCTGAGGACCCTTGCTGAGAAGAAGAAGAATACAAAGAAATAATATCCAAATACTCCAAGTACATCTTTTTTCCTTCCTTTGCTCACTCATTAGTGCTTGCTTTATAGAAGAGACCCATTTTTACAGCAGGATCTCCATAAACCCAGCAAAACAATTATTCCCTCAAGACTGAATATTCAGCATTGTTAAAATTTAGAAATGCTGAATATTTATCAACAAGAAAGTCATTAGCATGCAGGGAAACACAGTGACTTAACAGTTGCTAAGTTTTAAAAAAGCATGAACCACCTCTTCCGGAAGATTTTTGCTTCTTTGGGCTCATCTACTTCTTTGGCTAAGAAATGGTCTGGTGTGTTAGCATAGATGAATTATTTTAAGTCCATCAAGCCTCTGATAGCTTGAACTGGTCAAACAGTATAGACGGATTGCTTAGTATACTGTAATGAAAAGTACCCTGGAAAGATGCTTGTTCGGCACTGCCTGCTTGATTAAATCTTAAGTACATGAAAAGGCTCTTATGTTAATCTCTAACATGAAATCAAGAGCTAGCAAGTCAGTCTAGTAATTAACAGCCAAACACATCAATTAGTATCTGCTAAAACTCAGCTTCTTTACTGTTTTAATTATGTGTTGCCCATGTCTCTGCTTTCTTTTTGTATTTAAGATGCTTCCATTATCTTTTCTGAAGTCTGGGATGATACAGTACAAGCTTGTGTAAGTCATCATTTATCCTAAGTTAACATCTCTTGCCCTCATTTCAACCTTTGATCTGTTTACACATTCACAGGAATAAGTGTGAAGTTGAAATGAACAGAAAAGGAATCACAATCTTGCAGATATCAGAGTTTCTTTCATCTATGTAGACATTATCACAAAAACCATGCCAGGCTCTTATCTGTTGTGACATTTTTGATTTTCTGGAGAAACATGGTGTTTAGTGAATTCTTCAAGCTGGTCTGCTGTGCCATTTCCTCCTGTCCACAAAGGAAGTATTGTAAATTTAGGACATTGACCATAAGATGGCTGTAATGGTGTGTGGGAAAGACCCTGGGAGACTGGGCAAAGAGATGCTGCCAAGGGAATGGTCAGATAAGAGACAGCATAGCCCACAGCTGGATAGTGGGTGGGGCAAGAGGGTCAGAAGAGACCCTCTCTAGTTTTACAGGCTGTAAAGGACATGGGAAGGGGAGAGAATTATACTTTCAGATTTGCAAGATTTTGTCAATGTAGCTTTACAATAAGGCAGAATTAGCTCATCTGGTTTACCCCACGAGGCTGACATCAATCTTGCAAGTCTTACTGACCACAAAGGGCTGAAATGTTACCCCTATTACCATTTATTCATGAAACATTGCCTCACAAAATGAATCTCACAAAAGCTTTATGCTTTCTTGTTTAAAAAAATAGTTATGGAATGCTTCTGAAACTCAATTCAATGTAAGCTCCTCAATAAAGTAGGAGTAATAGCCATTTTGATTTACCACAATGGATATTATTATCTGTATGTACCCCTATACCTATTTGCTTTTGAAATCATGAACCCTTGGAAATCAAAAGTGACTTCTTGAATATCTGTTGCACAAGAAATTATTCTGCTTTTTTATTACTAGGTTTATTATGGATCTCACTGCAAACTCTCTTTCACCCACATACCCACCAGGCATTCTAACAACTTCATCCAATATTGGATGAGCCATCCAGTCCTTTTTCAGGAAAATCTAATTCAAGATGGGAAGAAAGTAGTGCCATGCACAAAAATTCTCCAGCACTTTTTTTCTCATTCAGTACAATAGAAGAATATTTGCTTTCAAAAAATATTTCAAAGGAGAACTTGGTAGAATTCCTCATTGAATGACAAACAAGTAAGGGATGGATGTGTGTGAATATCCTGTCTTTCATTGCAGAATCATTTCTTCAGTGGCTGGTAACCTCCTTTGTTTCTGTTAAATTCCAAGGGAAGACATCATGGAGACACTTCTCCCATTGCACTTTTTCAAACTGCAATGTGTGGGAGGCTTCAGAATGATGAAAAGTTGTGTAGCCCCCACATTAACAATAGCATTCTCTGCCAGGAAAGTTCCAGGGCTCCCAGGATTGTTGCACTGTGATTCATTTTGCATGTGTGCATGCTCACAAGTTTGCTGTTGTTGGAATAAATGTAAAGACTACTAGTACACTATAGAGTTGGTTGGTTTGTTGAATGGACAGCCATCTAAACATTTGATTTTGTTGGACCTCTACCTGGTGAACAAGAAGCTATCCATAGAAAATTGATTGTGGAGGGTTATTTATTTTTTCATTCAAAACATGAAGAAAACTACCTCAGGGAGATGTGCTAACTGAAAAGGAAGAGACTAGCAACTCTTTTTGTCTTGCAATCTGTTGGCTGAGTGACCCAGTCTAAAGAAACTGAAAAGAGGTCTGTGTAGTATTTCTGCTGGAGTGGGTAAGGGTTTTGGATCAAAGATGCTCCTTTAAACAGATTTTTAGAGGTTGAGAGCAGAACTATATTCCCATTGTTTTGTACAGGAATTTAAAAAATATTTTCAGAAATATATTTTTTTTAAAAAATACCGTAAAATGTTTAAAACTAATGTCCTTGGGCAAATTTTCTATTCTACGGATGACAACTGGCATTGAACAAATTTTAACAATTTTTATTACAAGTTTTTACATAGCTAGAAGAGCCAAATACAAAAATATATAAATAAAAGGAAGAAAAAAGAAAGAAGAAAAAAAAGGTGCAGAAAAGAATACAGTTAAAGAAAGGGGGTAAAGAAAAAAAAGTTAAAGAAGTGACTTCTGCCCTTCTTTACAGCAATTACAAACTCATTATCCCTCCTCCCTCTTAACATTACAATAATCCCGTCAGCCCTTTATTCAATCTTTTTTCAATCATCAAACCCAGAAATCACCAATTCACTTTTATCCATTTTCAGCAAAAAGCCCATAAAAGGTTTCCAGTCTCTTATAAAAGTAGTTACTGTTTTGTCTCTGATCAAAAGGGTCAGTTTTGCCATCTGTGCAAGTTCTTCCATCTTCACAATCCATTCCTCCTTTGTAGGTATTTCAGTATTTCTTCATCTTTGTGCATATAGTAATCTTGCTGCAGTTACAATATATAAAATCAGTCTTCCATAAGTCTTTTCTAATTGACCATCCATAAGTCCCAGTAAAAAGAGTTCTGGTTTCATCTCAATTTTAATCTTCAAAATTCTTTGAATCATCATCTTTCTTTCTTTCTTTCTTTCTTTCTTTCTTTCTTTCTTTCTTTCTTTCTTTCTTTCTTTTCCTGCTTTTTCACAAGTCTATCATGCATGGTAAAATGCCCCTTCATGTTTTTCAAATTTCCATCATTGACTAGAAGTACCTTTATAAATCTTAGATAATTTCTCTGGTGTCATATACTAGCGGTACATCATTTTGTTAAAGTTTTTGCTTAAATTATAACACAGTGTGAATTTCAGTCCCTTTATCCATATTCTCTACCACTGAACACAAACCATTCAATCTACTCTTGGGGCCTTAAGATGAAAAACAAGGATGTGGTAGCTGGTGCTGAGTTTCCATTGTTTTCCATGGCTTGAACACTCAAAATGATGCACCTTTTATTCTGATTGAAAACAAAACATTAAACTCATGTTGAATTTTGATTAAATTGAATGCAAATGTTTCAACAGACATTTTCAGGAGGCTGTTTTGTTCTGAATTTTGGTCTAGTGGTGAAGGCACCAGGCTAGAAACTGGAGTCTGTGAGTTCTAGTCCCACTTTAGGCATGAAAGCCAGCTGGGTGGCCTGTCCCTGTCTCTCAGCCCAACTCACCACACAGGGTTGTTGTTGTGGGGAAAAGAGGAGGAGGAAGGAGTATTATGTATGTTCACTGCCTTGAGTTACTTATAAAGTAATAAAGGCAGGATTATAAAAAAAATAAAAATACATGTTTTAGTCTGAGTATACTCCTTTAAGAAGGGATTATGTAACTGGGAGGCCACCAGTGAAAATCACTTTTACTAAGTTACACAGCACACTTCTAATTATGAAAGCACTTAGAGAGGAGTTTCACAGAAAGCTCTCAAAGCATAAATAGCCTTGCTCAGGAAGAGGCACCCCGTTTAAATAATGATCCCAAGATATTTAGGAGTTTAAACTTAAATATCAGCCCTTTGAACTAGCTAATATGTAATAAAACAAGTTTTCTTGTTACACAGACTTCTGTTATACATGTGCATTAAAAATCAATATCAGTGTGAGGTATAGCTAATCAAAATAAGATTGGCAGGTTGCAAAAGCTTTTAGCCCAGATAGTCATTCTTGAGTTGTGAATTTAATCAGCTAAGGTTACTGTACAATTGAACTAATGTTAACATTGACATTAAGCAATGGGTAGCAATTTTAGTGTGAGAATCAAAGGCTGAAGCAAGGCCACCTTGCTGGTGGGAAAGGCCTAAAGCACATAGAGACAAGGACAATGGATGGGGAGATGAAAAAGCAATGGTTTAGAATAAGATAAAGGATTAATGGTTTAGAAAATCAATAGCCATGTAAGGCTTACTGAGACAAACATCAGATTCCTAGGAATGTGGAAATCATCTAATGGACAATAAAGGAAACCAATCAGAAGCAAGAGAGCTTGTATGGATATACTGTAATCTCCTTATGGCAGGCCAGCTATGGAATGGCAAGATGCTATGACTGGATGGGGAAATATAATGGAAGAACCATCTCAGAGTATTGTGAAAAAAAGGAAACAATCAATAAAAGAAGATACCCAGATATGCATCAAAATCAGAACCTGACCTGGTCAGTACAAACAAGCAATATGGCATAGAACAGGATTTATTTCCTACTGCAGCCTATGTGATTAGGGTGGCATACAAATTTGACAAATAAATAAATGCGTGGAACACATTTCATTTATTTAAATATTTATTTGCTAGCATTATAGGAGAAGAGTTGTGTTAGACTATGGTGCAAAAAATCACGAGTCTGATAGCATCTTTTCCAACTAACACATTTGATTAAAAGACATAGGCTTTCCTGAGCTGCAGTTCACTTCTTCAGATGCATAGAGTGGCTAGATTTAGCATATATGCTAAGTAATGTTTTATATATTAAGCAATATATCATGATACAGTTATATCACAACTAGTGTCAGTTTGTTATTTGGCTTGCCTCATCCTCTATATATGATCCCCCAGGCCATTCTTGTTTACCCTCCTTATTTGAGGAATACAATCTGTTAAATAAAAGTGTGTTCCTTCCACAAGGTTCATAATACTAGGCCATCTGTTGGTCACCCTAGGCTGCAATGCAGAAGTCAGTTAGCCCAAATGTCATCTTTTGCAAGACATTGCTTTTCTCTTTCTCCCCATATTCCACCCCAACACACACACACATCTTGCAACAAGCACTGTGTTTAAACATTACCAAATGAGATCTACTGGGAGATACTGAAGAAGTGCTTAAAAATGCAGGGAACTAGCAGATAGAGATGGTGAGAAATTGGCTCAGTTCATATTTTTATGCAAGCTTAACCAATTTTTAGCCAAGGAAGCACTTGTCTTTGAATGTGTTCTTAGCAAATATTTCCAGTTGCCTGGGTTCATCCTCCAGCCTGAATGACCTACTGTATAAAGAGCAGTGTTGCACTGTCTTGCCAGCAAGCACAAATTCTGTGCTAGAAATAATTATTCAAGATGAAGTGATGTCGCAGTCCATGAAGCCCATTATTGTTTGGAGAAATATTGGTGGAACCAGCAACAGGGACGCAGGTGAAGATGGTAAGAATGTTGCCAGAGACTTTCGTTTGCTGATTCTCATGAAGCATTAAAGTGATCTCATTGAGCTTTGCCTGGTACCAACAGGGCACTGAAGTAGGTGCTGGGGAGAATATTCAAAATTATAGCACTATCACTAAAAGGATGTAAGCCCTATGAGGGAGGTGAGACCAAGAAGGAGATACCAGGTGTGCCTAAAACTACTTTTATTATGACTGGCTTTAGTAACAGAATCTTGCATGTCTGAATGTGTTTTTCCTCCTTTCTCTTTTATCTTGATGTGAATTAGGGGGCAGGGGTGGCTGACATATTTTCAGGTCCCTCACCCCTCATTTGGGGTTCTGCAGTGTTTGTCTGCTCATTGCCTTAGGAATGGATCTTCCCTCTGTCTGACAAGGTCATCCTCTTTACTGTGTGCAAAAGGGTAATAGTTCAGTGATAGAACAGTTTGCACATGTTAGACCTAACCATCTATTTCAACTTGAGTTGAGTGTTTCTCAACGTTGGCAAGTTTAGGATGTGTAGACTTCACCTAGCTGCTGTCTTGGGAATTCTGGAAGTTGAAGTCCACACATCCTAAAGTTGCCAAGAAACCACTGGGTTGGGTTGGGAAATCTGAATCTGAAATCCTGCAGAGCAACGAGTAGTATAGTCCAAACTCAGAACAACTGTTCCAATAGAAGAGAATAACTGTACCCATAAGCCATCCTCAGTGCCCACTCAGTTCTTGCCCTCTTGATTTCTTACATATAAAAAATAAGAATTTGGAAACATGAAACTATCATTCTATGAAACAAACTGCCTCCCCAAATGTGTCCACTAACTCCTTAGAAAAGAACTTGATTCCCATTTATAACCCATCATGCATTTAGTTTGGAAAAACAGCCATCTATCATCTTGAGAAGGGCAAAAGCAAGATGGAATAATAACTTTTGCCAATTGGGGGAGTCAAGAAGGCAGGTAGCATTCTGATAAATATGTCTTTTGGTAGTTGATTATGACCCACATGGCAGCCATTTTTTTAATGGGAAAGCCCTTCTCCCTGGCAGACATTTTGTCAGAGAACTCACACTGTGCCCTCAATATTCAAAGATTCACATCAGTTAGGTAAAATGGAAACTATGGTGTTGGTAACATTGAGCTAATGACACAGTGTTCTCTCTCATCCAAGGATAGATTATGGTCAGAGGGCACAGGAAGTTGAACATTGCAGGTGAAATTGAAAGAGGGGGGATACAATAGAGAATCCTGAAAGATGGAATGGTTGACTAGCAAGAATACTCCACATCACAGCACTATTTATTTATTTATTTATCGAATTTATCACCGCCCATCTCCCCACAAGGAGGGACTCCGGGTGGTTCACAATAAAAACTGCTGCAGTTCTGTCTTGTATTCTATCATTATCCTATCCATCTGTGCTTTTCTTTTTGATTAGGAATCAAAGAAACTGGAACTAAAAGCCTGAGCAGGATGGACTGAGAAATACTGTGACAAAGGATTTAAGAAATGGGTCAGAGTTCAGCTTCTTCATCATTTCTCATTTTTATATCTAAGCAATATCAAGTTTAATTACTTTTTCCCTCCCCCCCCCCCTTGAAGATAGCAATCGACCATACATCTAGGTAGGAGTAAGCCCCTTGAAAAGCAGCGGAATTATTTATGTGTATAGTATTGTTCTGGTAGTTCTGGGTGACTTAAATTATCATGATGGTGAGTCCCTTGAGAGCAGATATGCACAGCGTCAGTGGCAAAAACTGTTCTAATTCTCTGGGATAGAACAGACAATAAATTGAATTAAATTATTCAAATAATTGAATCATCTGTTCAGATGTACTTTGAACATATAATTTAATTACTGTGATACAAATTTATAAAACACTTAGATTTTGGTGGGGTTTTTAAATTATTATTATTATTTTTCTGTTTGCTTTTGGCCTGGCCTAAAATAGCTAGAGATGTGATAGCAAGGAAATTAGGAAAATATGGCACTGAATTACTTTCACAGTTGACGTATTAGCAGATATAAAGGAAACATAATATTCACGAAGACTCTGTCTTTTGACCACAGTCAGCCTTGTGAGGCAACAAGTCAGTTAACTGGACCCACTGAAATTCAGTCTGCATCTTTTGACCTGATGATTTGGCTGTCCAACCTTCCACTCATGTATAGGTTTTCCTGCACAGGCTTTATCAGCTTGGTAGTTGTACATGTGTAGACACTGACTTTGCAGTCAGGAAACCTGTTCTATGTGTTCCTTGGAATCCTATACTGCTAAGGGAGGAACACGCAGAAGTTGGTAGCTTCCCACACTTCCATTCCCAATTGCCTGTTATACATATTGCCCATGTGTAATGGTATGTGGGAAAGACCTAGGGAGGCTGGGCAAAAGAGACGCTGCCAAGGGAATGGTCAGTTAAGAGACAGCATTGCCCATAGCTAGATAGTGGGCAGGGTAAGAAGCTCAGAAGAGACCCTCCCTCGTTTTTGGGGTTGTAAAGGGATGAGGACGGTAGAATTGTACTTTCATGCTTGCAAGATTTTGTCAATGTAGCTTTACAATAAAGTAGAATTAGCTCATCTGGTTCTGATTCCTATCTGGTTTACCCCACAAGGCTGACACCACGGGAACATGATTCCTAACATGTTTATACCACATCCTTCCTCTGAGGAACTGACATTGGACATTATGTATGAATTACATACTGTAAGATTAGTATCACTCTGCAAAAAATAGGCAATTCAAAAATTCATCTGAAATCTAATTAGAAAGCCATTTGCCAACTCTGGTCCTTTTCCAAGATATTTTGATGTGAACTTCTGTATTCTTCACTTCTTCCTGGTAGCAGATTAGCTTTACATCCTGTTAAGCATCTATTAATTTCTAAATGTTGGGGAGGGGATGTATTGACAGAAATTTCAACCCATGAAATCTATGTTTTTGAGCTATCTATCTGTTTCAGTTGATCATGCTTTCAAATTAAAAAGCCATTACTTGTTATTTGAGTCAATTAACAGTTTTATAGGTGGTAATTAACTTTATTATTAATTGATTCCTCATGAACAAAATATTAAGAGGAAATATGTGCTTAATTTTTACTTAAAGTGCTAAAAAAACACATAAATTTAAATGTGTGTGTATTTTAACAGTGGGTTTCCTATAAAAATATTATTTATTGGCAGAAGCAACAACTGAAGAGGCTTTCACAATCTGTTTGAAAGTCTGCAGTACCCTTTATTAAATCATATTTATGTATGCAGCACTTCTAAAAATAAATAAATTCCTGCTTCAAATGATTATCATCTAAAAACAGTGAGAAAGTTGAGTGAGAAAGGAGCTAAATCAGATATAAACTTTATAAAAGACATGATGTGCAAAGGGACCTTCTTCACGAAATTCAGCCCAGAATGTGTGTGAGGGAACTTTTGAGAATTGAGATTTAATCTGGATCTGGAAGAACATAGCAGTTCTTGAGCAATTCAGCCTCAAAGATACCAAGAGAGCAGTAAACTTCAACATAATGTTGACTTATCTGCCAACAATAAATGTGATAAAAATCTGTAACTGCACATTGCAAAGAAATATTAATTATCAGAAATATTTTAGAGGCTGCAGAATGGTGCACCAATGGTGTTTTCCTTACCCTTTATAATATAGCTTTTACATCTGTTTCATTTTTTTTTCTTTTTCTTTTAGAATAGGATTCCATTCTTTGGTGAAAGTAGCTCATTGTTCAGTGAACATAGATAATTAAGCATACATATTTCTAAATCATCTGTGGTTGTAGGAAATCATATAAATAGGTTGTGGTGGTGATGATGATGATGGTGGTGGTAGTGTGGTGGATGGGTGGATAGATAGATATCTTCTAGACGAATTTAAATTATTTTGTGGTGATTTGCAGAAGTTTGACTTGAGGTACAAGTGTTTTATTTTTAGAAGTGATGTGCTTTTAAGGATGAGTGATAACTTGGTTTTGTTTATTTTTTATAAGAACCCATCAAAGCTTGCAAATGTCTGTAAATAGAAAGGAAAGAACATGAGCTTCCCCCCACCCCCCCTTAATGGATATGGGAGAAATTGAAAGTGACAGATCGATCCATCCATATAGAAGTCTCTAACTATGTAGCTCTTAAAGTATGTGTTAATCCCTGTGTATTTAGTATTCAGTCATAACTGCTGTACAGAATTAGAGCTTCCTCTTCTCCTTTTACTAACGACCACACTGCAGGCAGTACAACATGGTCCTATGCATAGTGGGAATGTCTGTAGTTAATGTATTTGGCTGGTATGCACAAATGAGAATTTTAGTTGTTAAAAAAAGCAAAACAAACAAAAAACCTTGCGCCAAAGTTTAGATATGTATTAAATGGGATGGAGAGAAACAAACAAGCAAGAATGTGGGAAAGTGAAAATGATAGATTGACCATGTTTTTCTTGCTTTAAACTTGTGTGTGCCTTTTGCCTTGCACACATTTGTCTGTACAATTGAGGCATTTCTTTTTGGTACTATATATACAACCATAATAAAACTGCTACTTATATTTATGCCTTTCTGGGATATAAATATAAATAAATATTGCTATTTATTAATGTTCAGCACTTTTCCCAGAGTCTCAGGAATATGTGTACAACACTGGGAGACAGAAAATATTGGTAAAATACCTATAAAAACAGGTGCATTCAAACACTTCAGCTTTCTCTTGTACAAAAGGTAGCTGTTAAAATATTTTGAACTTTTGATGAACTGTGGTAAGAGAAACATACTTTTCAAATCTATTTTTAACCAAAGAACTATCCTCTTTGTAAGCAGTAACTAGGAAAGTATGCATTGGATTCAACTTCCTACATAGGGCCACAAACACCTGATTCTTATGGTGGACATCAAATCTGCTTCATTCTGTATTTGTAGTATTTTGAAAGTAAAGATGGTCAGAAGAGGTATAAGACTGATGCTTATTTGCAGATTTGTTATTTTTATGCATATAGCCAAATTAATTGAGCAAATATAATCCATTAACATTTATACAAGTTTAACTTGTGGTTAAAATTGTGGTTATTTAGTTGTGATTAACAATGTGATTACTTATTTGAAGCTAACACAAACACCTCACTCTTTGCAGCTAAAATATTTTGTAAAGAAAATACACATATAATGAAAATTGTACACCCCAAAGGGGGAAAAAATGTTTATATTAGAGGTACTGGTGTTGAAGGTAGTGCAGATTAGCTGTATTTGTCTACCAAACTTTATCTCTTAAATAAAATAGTGGATTCACTTCCATTTTCTTCATTTCAATGATAGTAAGTGAATACATATGGCATTTATAGGGATTTAGGCTGGATTTAGATTGCTCTATAGTCTCAATTCATATGCTGAGGGACCAGATAGAAATTCTGTTAGCTGATTTTCAAAATTGTTTTATTACATTATAGAATACAAGTAATAGCCATGTATAGTGGTATTTATACAATAGGACCTGGAAGCTCTTGCTACTGTAATGATTAAACTAAATAAACTTTTCAAAATAGAAAAAAAATATCTCAATATTGAATATGATTTCCAAGATGTAAATTGGACAGAGCAGTGCTTATATTGTACAGCTGATGCTGAATAAAACATTGATAAGAAGTTGCAAAGGACATTGAATTTTATTAGCTGATTGATCTTTGCCAGTCGATCTGAATTTCAGCAGGTTTTGCCCCTTGATACCAGAAAGTGATATATTGTACCATTTCTTGCCTATAACACCAGAATATGAATGGGATTACTGTACTCCCCCTGTCCCCCAGCAAGCAAGGTTTAATAATGCAACAGCTTCTAACAAAGAGTTTAAATAAAGTTGCCCAACAACAACCATTTGGTCTTAATTACTGCAACGGAAAACTTCCAGCAGTTTGTCACTCCACTGTGAAAGTATTATAAGGCCGGCATGCTCCTGCCATATAAATTGTAATCTCACATTGACTGGTCCAAATACACAAACTTCTTTTTGGAATGTGCTAACAGTGGAATTCAATATTTAGGAAAAATATACAGTAACCGCCTAAATAATAAGCAAGCCCATAAAAACATGTTCATCGTACAAATGAAAACATTCATTTTCAGAAGGGCTAAGCATCTGGATCTCCTGTTGATTGCAGGAATGTTTGTGGGAACTCATTATGTCTGGACAATAAAATAGACTGTTTGGTTTCCTTTTGGTTTCTCTTTCCACAAGCTGCAGGATATTCAGACACACTAAAATAAATGATACAATTAAAGCTAAGCAACCGATCCTATTTATTTTCAGCGTATTTAGTATTCAGAAGCATTTAGAAGACTTTCCAGTCAAATATTTTCTTTCATTAATGTAATATATTATTTTCTTAATTATTGTTACGAAAATATTTGAAGGTGTTGGAAACTCACAACACAACCCTTACATTATCCGGATGTTTTTCTCAGTGCAATCTCCTAACAGAATGTTGCCAAGGGTAACTTGGAAAAAACAACTAACTGTGATTAGAATGCGTAAGTGTCTGTGCCTGAATAAACATTTGAGACTTGTTGCCTTTTATTATGCCTCACCCAGCATATTTCTTGGAAGAAATTATAAAATGACTGTACAATAAAGTAAAAGAGAACTTTGTGGTCTCCGCTGCACTGGGTAACTTGTACTATTAGTGGTAGTATCCATGTGCAGCCTAGATAAGGCTTCTGCCCATATCTGGTGCTCTGGTGCAAGGCAAAAGTTAGGCTCCTAATATTTTACCATTCACACCAGTAATCATGTACTATAACTGCAGAATCACATGGAACTCATCTTGTGCTATTGCTTTGTCATCAACATCCCCAGGTTTTGCCAACCTTATTCCCTTCTTGTCTCCATCTCTTAAAAGCCATTTTCATTAAAAGCCATTTTATGGACTCCTTCAATCAATGTTACCTGGCCATTATGACAATAATGGTTTATGAAGTTCTTTATAGAATTTATAGGCTATCTTTGAGAAATGTTTCCTTGGGATGCTTAAAGAGAGATAACCCTTCCCAATCCTCATTTGTTTCATTCCCAAGTCAAAGCTTATTATTTCATTTTCATTCAATTTGGAAGGATGTGGGCCGTGAACACACGTTTTACTAAAGAAGAGAAAATGTATCACCAGATCAGAAGATAAAGATCCAGTATTTCCTTGAATGTTTATGTATGAATTGCAAGGTTTAACACAATTAATTATAATTAAATTAGAAATGCATTTTAATTTATCACAGTGGGGTGACCCTATTTCTGTTCCACACTGGTTGCTGTCGAGCTTCTCAAATAGAAGATTCTATATATTGTAAACTAGGACATATTACTACCTTAAAACAAAAGGGCTACAAAAATAGAGTACCATTTGAGTTAATCTCAACACTTGATGGCTACATGAACACTTTCCACTAGTTTTCTTGGCAACATACAAGAAAGTCATTGCTGTCTTCTGGCATATATTTGTGTGTGTATTTTATTTCCCAGGCTAATGTATAACCTTGGGATTTTGTGATGTTTCTCATCCAAATTCTGACCAGGCCTGACTCTCCTTAGCTTTTTTTGAGATCAGCCATGCTTAGCTAGGTGATATCACCTGCTATGAAAATCTTCTGTGTACAGATATTTTAATCCGACCCAGTCAGCTTTGTCCTGCAGCAAAACCCTATTTGAGCCCCTAATTCTCTGATACGCTGCTTTCTTTCCACTCAGTGGAAAGGCATTTTTTGTTTAGAGAACTACTTCCCAAAATCTGTAAAAGATTAAAAATTGAACGGTAAATCTGAATGGGGAAAAAAAATGGATTTTTTTTTAGACAGGAAAAACATCTGTTAAAATCTGAAATAAAGAATTTTATAGCAAATTTCTTTGTTGGCATTCAGCATATGGGAAATGCATGTTTTAGAATAGTGCTTTGGCACTGCTATGGCATCCTGTCAAATGATGGGGGAAGCACAGCTGAACATAAATGTGTCATTTTGGGCATGTGATAAAAGCTAGCTACTGACCAGACTGTGCAACAACGAAAGGAAAACACGAAGAGCATGTTTTCAGAGCATGGCTTCTGAAATTCTTTGCTAGCCCTTATTAGCATCTCCACTCTGGATCACATGACGAGGAAGAAACAGTTTAGAATGGAGTACACAGCACTCCAAAATGCTTCCCAACTGCCTCTCTAATAAGAATGTACTGGGGATTTTTTTTTTTTTTGAATATTTTTCTTTGTAACTCCTAGCCAGATTCAGCTCAGTTTTGAACCCAGTGTTTTTCCATTTTCTCCCTCCAAACCAATTTTTGTCCAGTTCTATTTCATTTTCTATTATCTTTGTCGATGGACAATGAGTCAGACAGATGGGCAGAGGACTAAACTCCTTTACATAATTTATTTCTAATGTTCTATTGGACTGGAAAGAATAAAAAGAATAAGAAGCACATTTTCTATAGTAACGTGAGACCTGTGGCAACATTTATACTCTCAGTAATGTTGTATTTTGCCTGAAGGCTGTCATGAGTATTGCAGATAAGTTTCTAATTGTGGTCTTATTTCCAGCTTCATAGGATACCTATTTTCAGCCTGAAATTCATACCATTTGCTTCAGAGGGTTTCCTGATCACCTGCAGCATAAGTTCAGACTAGCACACACATCCTTACCTTGAGTCATTGAAACATATTTCCCCCACTCCTTGAATTGACATACAGTACCTACAGAAGCAGTTTTGAGATGGGAGTGATCTATTAATCCATCCTCAGTTTAATAAAGCCTTGTGGCTTATTAAGCATGGAGAAAGAAGTCTCAAGTACTCTTATTCAGTTCAAGAGTGGAAGTCATACCAAATATATGAGATATAATATATCTAGTTTTGGTATTTTGGAATTTTAGAGTTTTGAACATGGTCCAACCTTTGTCTTCCAGCTGCATCAGAGCAACCTCTAAATATGATTGCATGTGGGACCATATGATAGGAATCTCATGCTCTTGATCAGAACAGGAAATAGCCACATTGCTGATGTCTCCCCCCACCAGCTGCTAATGTTATCAGAACATGCCCTTAAGTCATCACATTGATGGTAGTCATCCTACTAATGGTTCACTGACATCATCTACATAGTCTTTCTTGTTCTAATCAGACCAGCTTTTCTTCCTTATTATTAGTGTGAACTGTGGTTGAACCACATGCACATGGCCCCATTAATGTCACTTTTTGACTTGCAGCTGTACAGACTGATTGAGATACTATATAACTGATTAAGAGCATTGCTGATTGGGCCACTTTACTCAAAACAATCATTTTCCACAAAGCAGGACAGTCTTTTCCAGCATAGTTGTCATAGTGCTGAAACTTATAGAGCAGAAAGATTTCTCCTCTTATGCTTTAGAATTTCACAACACCATCTGTAGGCTTAATTAGAGGATTAAGGATTTGTTTTATTAGTTTGTTTAGAAAACTGGGATGGGTTTATAATTTAAAATGGATAGTGTGCAAACTTTGAAGGAAGTGAAGTGAAGAAGAATGCAGTAGGTCAGTGCTGTGAAGAATGAAAGATAATTAATACACATCTTATTATTCCTGTTTGGCAAATGAAAGAGGCAAAATAGAAGCATAGTATCAACTTATTACTCCAACAGCTGGAGAGCAGAGTTTCTCTGCAGCAGATCCCTGTCCTAACAACCAGGAAACACACTGAGACAAGGAACTGGTCTCTAATATTTATTGCTAGTACTTAACAGGAATCCTAACAAACTGAAGAAGCGTGGGAAAACCCAGACATATAACCCCCAAGGGTTAAGGCGGTCCCAATCTGTGTCTCTTTGAATGGCTGAACAATTCATCAGTGCTACGCATGCGCTTGACAGTCTGGATGGGAGCCCCCTGCTCGCCATCCTTACTCATGACAATCCCAACACCATCTCGGGTAGAACAGAGAGAGCACTACCCCATGTGGCTCACTACTAATGACATCATAGTCTTTTATGGTGGACAGTGTCATTGGCAGTGAGCTACACAGGGCATCACCAGTTCCACACTATGGGAACTACTAGGAGCTGCAGAAAGTCTTCCCCATACACATTTTTCATGATTACGTTCTCTAAGAGCTGAATAGAGCACTCCTTCCTTTATTTTTCCCTACTGTAGCAATTGTGTGGCATAGGTTGGACAGAGAGAGCAACTTGTTCAGAGTCACTCCGTGAACTCCTGTGGTTAAAGGTGGGCTTGAACCTGAGCCTCTGCTACCCCAGTCCAATACTTACCACCATCCTCCTCAGTGTACCTCCTCACTGTAATGGTCTGGAGATGGCTGATAGTTGTTAGTATTTTTATTATTGTTAAAGGAGCATTATTTATTTCATTCTTTCTATGAGACAGCCATCTTCATAAAGCTATCCTTATTCACTTTGCAGATTTTGAGGGGTGCATGGGGAAATGATCAGTGGGTACGACCCCCTTATGAATCTCCTAATGCAGTGCACCATTTTTAACAAGGGAGAAGAGTTTCCACTGCTGTAAGGAGTAAGAAGCAAGCAAGCATACTACAATGAAGATGCTGTCTGATGAGCTGGGGAGCTATTTATAGTCAAGTGTTGGGTCATACTGACTAATGATCTGACACAGTATAAAGCAAGCTCTGTATGTATGTTGACCATGTAACTGCATTTAATTTTATTTAAATGTACAGATAAACCAAAATAGGTTTTTGTCCTGGACTTGACCAATATTTCTTGGAGTGTGGTCCTTGGGATACTTGAAGGCCACATATCAAAAAAGTTTTGCATTATGGTATTAGATTGCTGAAAGGGAGTATGAAACTGATCAAATTATAAATGAGTTCTGTAATAATTGATTTACCTTTGGAAGTATGCAAACGTGCATTTTTAATAGGGAATTTATTTTATTTTAAAGATGCATACAATGCAATTCCTTAATGGCTGACCATTTGAGCTAGCCTCCCCCCCTTTTTTTTTGCTTAATGATGCTTAATCATTTCATTATTATTCTATAATTTGAAAGAAACCCTACCAAAAGTATTGTGTCTGTAGACTAATGTTTTGCAGCTTGCTTGCTCTTCACACATATGCACATAAACACACACACACACATTCCCCAGTTGTTATCTAGTGTTTATTAGTGATGGAAAGAAAACTTACCAGAACATAATTGGTTTTAAATTGGTTTTAAATTGTAATTAGAAGTGAAGTAAGTCATAACTCATGTTTGGTTTTCTTTTTGTTTTAATCACAACAAAATTAAGTACGGTTGATCTGACATTTAGTGATAACTCCTAGATTAGCTAAGCTGTGATCCATCAAGGGAGAGGATAGGAGACATGGAGGATGGGGGATAGAAATTGCATCATCACAGTTTGCTATATTTTGCCCATGAAATCTGTTAAAGGAGCACTAACCTTGCTCAGCATATAAACAAGACACTTTCCTCTATCCCCTTGAAAGTCTTCTTTGCATCTAATACCTGCACAATAAATCCAAAAACACTTTTTCCCATTTCTGCATATCTTCACTATAATTCCTTATTCATATAATACACACATGAATATAATACTGTAGATAAAGAATCACCAAGCCGCTAAATGCCACTGAAAGGACAAAACATCCTGGTTTTGTAGAACTGTAGGCTTAAGGAGGCTTACTTCCTTGTTGTCACATTCTTTCTATTTATACCATACCATCAGAACCTAGGCCAATGATATAGTAACCGTGACAACATCAAGAGGTTTGCATGCATGGCATGACCCATGGGATTAATTAATGAAATTCATTGCTTAAAAATGTTGAAGTGGTGCCAGTTTGGATAGGTTTAAAGGAAGATTAGGCAAATGTGGAGTGGTAATGTATGAAGGTGGCTCGTTGTGTGGCTGATAAATTCAGAGATACTGTAGCATGCCTCCCAATACTAGATGCTAGAGTCCTGCAGAAAGAAAAATACACTATCTTACCATTAGGAAGTTTCTCTTGAATTTTAACCAAAATCTCCTTCCTTGTAATTTCTTCTTCCTTGGAACACCTCTGAACAATTCTGCCCCATCTTCTTCACAATAGCAGTTAAGAGATAGGAAGAAACCTATCATAACTCCCCACAGTTTTCTGTTCTCCAGGCTAAACATACCCAATGTTCTTCCTATGTTTTTCCTTTGAGGCATTTTATCATCCTGACATACTCCAGTTCATCAATGTCCTTCCTAAGAGGCAATACTGAATGCAGGATTCTAGGTGTGATCTGAGCAGTACAGAATAAAGAAGAACAATGACTTCTCTTGATCTTGATACTATTATACTTCAGTTGATGGAGCCTAGGATTACATTTGATTTTTTGCAGCTGCATCACACAGTTGGGTCATGTTCAGCTTGTAATGCACCATACACTGTTTCGATGTCTGGCTTACCAAAATATTGGACAGTTTATGGTACCCAAGTTTATTCCACCATTTAGAATTTCTACATTCTCTACTATGAAGTCACTGAGTAGTATTCCAAAATTATTCTCCTTGATTTTTATTCTTTTCTCCCTTGTCTGCAGAGTGCATAATAGTATATATTTTGCAGAAGCCTCCTAATTTTTGACAGAGGAGAGTTCTATTCCATTCCATTTTGGTCCACTTTAATCAAACCACTGATAAAACACAGCACAATGACTTTCACTCCTTCAGCCTCAAACTTTACAAGTACAATTTACGGCCATCTGATTGCTCTGCACATCACCATGAAAAGTGTCTCCCTACCCTTCAGAGAAGATAGTGCCTTAAAGTACAAGTGAAATCATTTTTTCTACTCTTCCTTATTCTTACAGGGTGGTAGTAGCAGCTGGCTAGCTAGCTAGTGGTTATTTGGCAAGTAAAACCTTCCACCTTCTTTCCTTCCATCCTCATCCATCATCTTTGACCCCACTGAGGGCCCTGTGCAATGAGTAGATTATGTCCTGCACCACTCCTTTTCATCTTCCCATGCACCATGACCTTGAACACTTTAATCCTCCTTCATATACATGTAGGTAGAGCAAAACACTCCTGGGTGTTTTTTAAAATTTCCCCCTTTGCCATTCCATATCTACCACCCCGCCTTCTTCTATGAGAATTATTGCTAACAGAATCTAAACTCACCTACTGTCAGTTACTTATCAGCAAAAGAAGTACACATTATTTTACTGGGTGTCTACTTAGATGCGCAGAGACATGAACAGCCAGCAAGAAACTATGGCTGAAGTCAGGCTCATCATGGGCAGGGTTAAGGCAGAGCAATTTTGTTGGAAATTTTGACAAATAAAAATGGGTGAAAGGGGCAGAATAAATGGAATTAAAAACAAAAATGATTTGAGATGAAACTAAACTGAGGGGATGTTGGAAGACATATTTTGTAGATTTCTGTGGGAATCTTAGTGCTGTGTCAAAGAATAGAAATGAAACAAATACTATAAACAGTAGTTTCCAAGAAACAAACCACGAAAAGGAAATCAGAAATGCTGTGAGTATACTGAAAAATGGAAAGTTTGCAGATGTAGATGGTGTAACTACAGAAATGTTAAAATGTGAATGGTGTTTACTTATTTAACAGACTGCATCTGTTTCTGATGATTGGAAGAATATGATTATTATTATCTGATACAGATAATACTGTATCAGATACTGAAGGAAAGGTGGCAAGAGGAAACGCAAAAACTATAGCAGAATTAGTTTGTTAGATGTGCTTGGGAAACTGTTTGGCAGAATTCTGATTGAAATGGTACCAAAGGTAACAGTGAGCAAAATTTGGGCTTTATGCCAGGCAGAGCATATGCAGAACTGGTGACATTAGAGTTATGAATATACATGCACTTTTGTATGCTAATAATGCTATATAGTTGGCTGAGAATCTGAATGATTTGCAGCATGTGTTGAACAGATTGTATGATGCAGCAGAGAATATGGATTTGAAAATTAATATATCAAAGACCAATATAACTGAGATGGAAATTATAAGCGATACATAGATGGTGATAAACTACAGCTATTAGATGAATTTGTGTACAATATTTTCTAAGGATGGGAAAAAAAATAGAAATGTTAAGACACACACATGTTGGTAGAAAGGTAATATGGTCTATGGTCTGTAGAAAGGTAATGAGTAGTATATGGTCTGTTGCAATGAATGAATATGAATATTCATTCATTTTATTGTAAATAAATATTGTAAATAAATATATTCATAAATATTTATTTATTGTAAACGGCTCTGAGTCCCTCTGTGGGAGGAGATGGGCGGTAGTATAAATTTGGGAAACAAATAAATAAATAAATAAATAAATAAAATATGTGTTAAATGAAGCAAAAATAGCTGTATATAAGAGCACGCTTCTGCCTGCCTTTTGTGGAAGTGAGAATTGGGTATGTCAAGAAAAACATAGACATCAAATGCACTGTGACTGGAGTACTTAGGATGTATGTAAAGCAAAACAAAAAGTGATAGAATCAACAATGAATGGGTGATGATGATTACATGCCCTCAAGTCATTGTTGACCCTTATCAACCACATAGATAGATTTTTCTCCATGATGATCTGTCCCTAACCTGGCCCTTCAGCTCTTCCAATGGTAGAATGGGTATTGAGCACCCACGGTGAAAGAACTATCAGGTGGTGTTGTCAAATAGAAGTATGAGCTGGTATAGTTGAACAGAAAGAATGAATGAGAACTAAATCTTAAACCAAATATATGAAGGAGAAATAAATGGGTCTAGAGGAGGGAAAAGTTGACCAAGAAAGTTGTTGTTGGATGGAGCTGATCAGATCCTGAAAAACTGAGAACTGAGATGTTTAGGGCACAAATGGCAATGCATGTATATGAATGTGTTGTAAGCATGGATGGCTTGCAACGATAGACAGGTATAAAGGGCTACAGTGAATGGATCCTGATATAAACTAGTTTTAACCATGATTCCTTTCTTTTTTGTATCATCCCAGATTTTTACAATGCACTTTTCCAAACAAAAATTGCACAGAAAATTGAAATAACTCATGTGTTGAAAAAGGATGGAAAAAAGGATTATATGAGAAACTGCTCAAGAAGCATTTACTGGATTAAGATATGCATATTAGTATAAATTGACATAGTTTGGTCTAGTGGTTAAGGCACTGGGCTAGAAACTGAGAGACTGAGTTCACAACTTAGGCAAGAAAGCCGGCTGGGTGACCTTGCGCCAGTCCCTCTCTCTCTGCCCAACTCACTTCACAGGGTTGTTGTGGGGAAAATAGGAGGAGGAAGGAGTATTAGGTATGTTCACCTTCTTGAGTTATTTATAAAAATAATAAAGGCTGGATAGAAAATAAAGAAATAAAAAATAACACATATAGACATTTCTATGGTGACTTTTTTTTAAAGTTACAAACTGATATGGATTGAAAAAATAGGAAACTGAGAGAAACCTAATTTGATAGATTCTCCCATCCCTACCCTCTGAAGTGGATTTTATAGATGGCTGTAGGGAAGAAAGAAATTGAGTCTATGAGCTGTCTTCCACTCACATAACCTTTAGATACAATTCATAAGGATGGGATACAAATGAAAGAGATAAAATGTAAATCAATATGGAGTAGGTCATCATATTTTGGAATGCCAAGATACATGATGACATTCAGCTAATCACATAAATGAAAAGACATTTATAATAAATGTTAAAACTGCAAAGCTGCCTCTTGCCTAATATGATATTTTAAATGTAGGATATTGTGTCATGCCTTTCTGTTATAATTATGATCATTAGAGGAATCAATCAATCAAGTTGTATTGGATTGGGGTTACATTTTTATTTATTTCTTAAACAAATTTATATGGCAGCCCAACTCACACACAATGACTCTGGGTGGCTTACAGAATTAAAAACTGGTAAAACAAGAAAAAACCTATAAATCCTTCCCACCCCTGCAGACACACTCTAAATTAACCATTTAATTGGCTCTGTATCGGCCTGAGGTCCCCAGGCCTGCTGACAGAACCACATCTTCAGGGCGTTCTGGAAAAGTATCAAGGTGGGGGCCAATCTCATCTCCAGGGGAATGATATTCCATAGGGAGGGAGCCACCACAGAGAAGGCCTTTTTTCTTGGTCCCACCAGGTGTACCACCCTCATTGCTGGGACCCACATCATATCATGCCTCCCTGTTCTGGTGGGGTGGGTAGGTGGGTAGATGTAACTGGGGCAAGGTGGTCCTTCAAATAGCTTTTCATATCTCTCTTTTGAAAATATTTGCTCTTCAGATCAGTGAATCTATCAGAATTTCAGGAATTTAATACAGTTTTATGAGTCTGAAGAAAATACACATGCTTGTGTGTCTTTCACACGCATATTATTTGAGACAGAGGCAGAGGAATAGAGGAAGAGTTATTATATACAGAGCTAAGCAATAGCATATGGTTTGAAAATAATATTTTACTTTTGGTTTCCAAAATCCAATTTTAAATCAGTGAAGAATGTTATTAAGCATGAATCATAGAGCCCAACTACCAAGTAATTATTCTAGCCTCAACTTGGTCTTTTCTTCCTGACCTCATCAAACTAAACTTGTAATCAGGACTGTAAAATGAAGGAAATGTAATGTCAACTTAAATACCTTGCACATTCATTTGTACGTCCATTGATCTGAACGTTCCCATCCAAGATCTATTACCTTCCTGTCATTCAGACAATTCTGTTAGATCAACCAGTGCATTCATTAGCTATTGATAGAAAAGAAATCCCATTTCCTGTTCCAGGAAAGGCTTTACTCTATTAAAGATAGCCAGGCAATGACATCCTGAAAATCCCTTCTTCCCCAGTCTCCTATTTTGCATGAATAGCTCAGGGAATCCTTGCTAATGCAACAATTTTATTCTTCCACCCAGCTGTGATATGTCTTTAAATGAAGTCCCACTGCTGTTTTACTAATGCTTCAAAAGTTCTCGCCTTGGATCTGCTGTGACCTTGGTGTTGTGTGCCATTTGTGCATCATTAAAAGGTTGTAATGAAGTTCTGCTGCACACAGATTGTAAAAGGTCAAGCAGAAAGTTGGGAGCCAATGAGGATGGGAAGAAAAATTGTGCTGGCGGCAGAGGTTGAGGGATTCATTATATTGATGTGGTGGGGTTTTCAGGAGAGTAATAACTGGGCTAGCAGAAGAATGTAAATCTTCTCAGCCTCTTAGTCAAGAGTCTGCTTCCTCTTGATTTGTGAGGATATATTTTTATATAGAGTACAGGAAAAGTCATTACATTCTGTAGGAAATTCCCTGGAAGTTGTTAGTGCTTGGAAGGAGAGAGGCACAAGGCAAACTGGAGAAATGTTTCTTGTTGATGGTCAGCATTGGTTGTTTCCTTTAAGTGAACAGCTTTGGTATGTATGCATGTATGTATGTATTTATATATTGGATTTATATGACCGCCATCTGAAATACATGACTCTGGACAAAATATGTCATGTCAAACCATAATTCTTCCAAATCCTGGATTAACATGGATGAACAGTATATTCATCCTAGCATACCAGTGGCCAATAGCTTTAATTTCACTTCTCCCAGCCATTGGAAGCAGCTAAACAAAAGTCCACTGAAACGTAACCAAATTTATTGCCTGATAAATTTGGGGGAAAACTTTTAATTAATCAGAATTTTAAAAATTAATATAACCAATTATTAGGCTGTATTTCATATCCTTAATAATTTTTATAATACTGTTTTGAGCAGGAAAATAGTTCTATTTCTGATAGCAATCACCATTCTTCATTCTTCTAAATTTATTTATTCATTTATTTATTTATCTAATTTATCCCCGCCCATCTCCTGTCAGAGGACTCTGGGCGGTTTACAATATAAATATAAATATTCTTCTAAATATAAATATTCGATAAGCAAATACCTCCTTGCATAACAAGAACTTCTGCCAGCTAACATTCAACATTATATTTTCCTATTCATCCCCATGATTACTAAATCAATTAAAACTAAGATGATGTTACCTAATTACTAAATTGCATTGAGGCTCTGTGAGATATGAAGAAACTGGGTCAGGATGACATATGAAGTAAGAAAGATCTTTTTTCCCCCTCCAAAAAAGTAGTTTCTTATATTAAACAAGGTGGTTAAGCAAGTTAGGGTATTCTTACAATTTTCCAAAAGATTTACATCATGCCTATTTACCCATTATGGTTTCTATATTAAAATAGTACTGATGTCCACCGATGAAGTTCAGAAGATGTTAGAATAATGCAGGGCTGATCAGTTGGGGAAAGAGAATTTATTTAGAAATTTATATCAAAAGAAAAGAGAATTATGTTACTAGCGTGTGGTGTTTTCATTTATTTAATTACCAAGTAACCAACAGATATGATTATCCTGTCTTTCGTTGCACAATTATTTCTGCAGCTTCTGTAGCTTCATATGCTTCTATTATATGTCACTGGTTTGAGATGGGCTGCTATATAAATTGAATAAATACATAAATCCCAGCAGAAGACATCATGAAATAATTTCTCCCATGATGCTTTGCAGAAAGAAGCTACAACTACACTGACCCATAAAACTGATGGGAAATTTGGAAAGACTGTCTGTGCACAGTTGTCCCTTATAGCAAAAAAGAATAGATCATGGTTATCTAGCAAAGTTCTGAACTTCAACTCCTAGAAACCTTCAGCCAATACCACCAAAGGCTGAGAGAATAAAAAAACACTTGTAGTCCAGTATATACAGTATGGGTGATGTCTAGTTGAGGATGACTTGCATAGATCATAGACCAAATTTTTAAATAATTCTGCTAATCAATTTCAGAGAGACCAAATGAACTCTTTTCCAGTCTGTGTAATAAGCATTGGCCTAGTCATCATAGGAAACATAGAATATACAGTGCAAAAGAAATTAAAAATCTGAAGGGACTGCCAGACTCAGAAATCTGTGCATATGGAACATGTTTATCTACATTGCATTTATATCCTCTATTTTCCCTTGAGAGTCAAACCAAGTTACATGGAACTTTCCTCTTTATACCTACAGCACAATGCTGCAAGGTTGTCTGGGCAACAAAGGGGGAGAAAGCTCCTGCCTCAAAGACTCATAGTAAGTTCTGGGGTACAGTGGGGAACTGACCCTAAGCTTCCCAGTCTAAGGCCAGCCCTTTGACTGTTACATGATTTTGGTGGACTTGGAATGGAGTTAGAGTCAGAACATCCTGAATGATTCCAAAACTCATGATTAGGTTGGTAACTTTTGTATATCCATACAAAAGTGTGTGTGTGTGTGTGTGTGTGCGCACACACACGTTTGCAGGGGGAATTTTCCTTTGACCTTGCAGGATTTAGTTGCATATGCCAATAAATAAAACAATTCAGCTACTTCAAGACCACTCAACTAGATAGCGTATTGATATCAAGGAATTAGTCCATATAATGCAAAGTGGCACACTCTTAAAATGGCTTTCAACTATAATTACATCACAGCTGCTGTTCCAGTGACAAAATACCTATCCCCATCACTCAAATTCCTGCACTTAACACACAAAGGACCCATATGTACAACGAAGGCCTGAAGATATCAAAGAGAAAGCTTGAGAGCAGAGAGAACCTCATTTGCAGTGCTTGAGGCACTCTCAAAGAGATGGCGCTCATGTCTTCCCATGACTGACAGCCCTCAGGAAGGAAGCTACAGACATTTCTATAAAAAGTATAAATGTAACAACATGATACAGCTGTTCACTTAGCAGGTGTCCAATTACTTAAAACTCTGAAACACACAAAAGTCAGCCGAGGCTTCAAACTTGGCAGGAGGATGACCCAGAACAGAACAGGTTATTTTTTCTTAGAGAAGCCTTATCAGAGAAAAAGTCAGATTTCTCTGATAAAACTTTCAAGTAGCAAAATGTTTTAAAAATACACCATTTGTCAATGTAAGTTACAGCAGAGTACAGTGATGGTCTTCGGATACCTGATTAAAGTAATTTCTTTAATAGGCTTGGCTAATCAGTTATGGAGCCATGAGCTAGCTAAGCCGTCATGCTGAAACAGCTTACATTGCAGTAAATCCAATATTTTTATAGGTTTACTCAAGTAATTGATGAGCAAAATGATAGGTAGACATTTTAGTCAACTTTTGATCTAATTCAGTTAAAGTATACATAATATGTATCACACACACACACACACACACAAACCAAAGAAGATACATTTTGCGTTAATGCTTTAGATGGGAAGATGGGAGCAGGCCAATCTCAGGGAAGGTAGTCTCAGTGTTTAAGACTGGTACCATGTTCTAGGCTCTTGTGCTCAGCCCCAAGATCTAGTCTGTGCAGTTTTGGTAGCTCTGGACAGGGCCGCAACTAGGGACTGTGTCACCTGGGGCAAACATGGATTCCATGCCCATTTTGGCGCCCCCCAGGACTCATTTTGGCGCCCCACCAGTGCTCATTTTGGCGCCCCACCAGCATGGCACCTGGGGCACATGCCCTGGTTGCCCCCCGCCCTAGTTGCGGCCCTGGCTCTGGATACTGACTATTGCTACTGAATGCTATGCTGGTTTGAAATAAAGCTGCCCTCTTCCACAACTTGATTGTGGATGATAAGGCCAACTTGGTTTGCATCACTGAAATCTGGTTGGGTGCAGAGGATGAGGTCCTTTCTTGGAAATGTGCCTTCTGGGGTTTTAGCCACGGTTTCAGGGCAGGGGTTGATAAGTGCCTGTTATTATCTGGAAGTCTGTCCTAGACCTCTTGGATCTCTCACGGGGTTTTCACTAGCATCAACCATGGCATCCTTCTGGACCGGCTTCGGGGGTTGGAAATGAGGGGCACTGTTTTGCGATGGCTTTCTTCCTCTGTGGCAGGTTCTAGGGGGGAGGTCAAGTGCCAGGCCCCTGCAATGTGGGGTGCCTCAGACTTGGGTTTCTCACACCTCCCTAACCCTAATATCTACAGGACATTGCGGCATGAGAAGCAGTATAATCAGTACACTGATGATACTCAGTTATACAACTCTAGCCCTAGTCAATCAAGCAATGCTGTCTCTGTGTTAGCCCAGTTCCTAGAGGCTGTAAAGGTTTGGATGGAGAAGAACTGGCTCTGATAAACCCTAGCAAGACAGAGTGGCTCTGGGTTTGTGGTCCTCCTGGATCTGGTGAGGCATTATCTGACTTTTCCCAGGATAGTACTCCCACGGGCAATGCTGGTGTGCAACTGGACTCACAGCTCCTGCTTAAGTGGCTAGAGGGGGCTTTGCACAGATTCATTTTGTGCTCCAGTTGTGCCTGGTCCTTGACTGGGAAGCCTTGCTTGCAGTTACTCATGTCCTGGTCATTTCCCCATTGGATTACTGCAACACACTCCTAGAAAGCTTTGAAGCCTTGCTCTTGCAATTTGGCTAGAGTGAGGCTGAAGCCCATTAAAGTTCAATGCTAATGTGTGGGGGAAAGTTGCCCTTCAATGCCAGGAGTTTTTGTTAAGTTTTTATGGCTTTTTGATATTTTTATCATTGTTTTGCCACCCAGGGTTATGGTTGATAAAATTATGATGATTAGCCATATAGGTCTTTTAAATAAATAAAAGAAAATTAAATTTGCCGTGGCAAATTGGCATGGCCTCTTGCCTTTAGAGGAACACCCTCTTTCAATAAAATATCATGGATATTCATAACTTCTTTTACTGGCAGGTTCAGGTCAAATGGAGACCTGTTCTCTGTTAGTCCTTCAAAGTAATTCTGCTCTCTATAAAGTAAGACACTTCACTACTCGGCACCAGGATTTACATTTAGTTTTGCCAATGGGCTGAGCACCACTTCATACATACCCTGCTTTCATATGCGGCTACAATGGCAGAACAATTGTTTTCTGGCCAAGTTAAGAAACAAGGAAGCTCTTGTCCATGTCGGACATTGGCTACTTGTGATGGAGAGGAAAATTTGCTCCCACAAGACTTTATAAATAGCATCCATAGGCATATGTTTGTGTGGGATTTAATTTATATGTAGCAAACTGTAGCACTTGCAGGGGCTCTGAAGGTTCTCATCAAAGGGAAAATTACTGGTCTGACACAAGTGTTCATCATATTTGTAACCTGGATTTTAGAGGTCTTAAGTGCCATTAGCCATAATGACATAAACAGAATAATTCATATAATTTGGATGGTGATGAAATCATGCTATGCAACTAATTTAAAACTTGTTATTTGTCAGAGAATTAAAAAATAAAAGCTTTCCGCACTCCCCTTTTCAACAGACCCAGCAGTTCAGATATGTCTTCTTCATTTAGTGGCTATAAGCTCACAAAGTGCTTCTTGCTTTCTGTGTTTATAGACATTAATGATTAGTTTTGTGGCTGAACAACTCTGCAGAGATCTTTATGCCATCAGTAAATTGGGGTTGATCCTAAATAGTTTTTCTTGTATTCCATGGAAGTAGCACCCTTTTTTTCCTCAGAGTTTTTCAAATCTTCAGTGGAAGAGAATGACAATTGGATAAGAAATAAGACAATAGCCAAATAATTTATCTAGTTGTAGCTGAACTTCTCCAGGGACAAAAAAGAATCTCCTATCAACTGTACTTGTTGACCTTTACTGGCCAACAGCATTATGAATAACTATCCATTAGTCCACTGAACTGAAAAACAATAATTCTGAATCACTCACTCCATCAGAACATGAATATATGTACTTTTATCTCCATTGATCGCTATAGCTATCAGGAGGGTTTTTTTTACCCCTTATATTTTAGTCATGACTGCATATTTAGAAAAGTTTGGATATTTGAATGTTAGCAACATTAGAAGAGGTTTAATAGATATTTAGGCTGACACTCATCACTCAGTTCTCCACAAAATGTTTAAAGCCACTGGAATTCATTAGACATAATTTCAATATATAAATATCAATAGATATATGTTTTGAATTAACTTGTTTTATTAATATAAGTTATATATTAGAGAGATAAAACATAAAATAAATAAGTTGTGTGTGAGAGGGTGTGTATCAAAAGACAGCCAGTTTGGTCTAGTGGTTAAGGCACCGAGGTAGAAACTGGGAGACTGTGAGTTCTAGTTGCACCTCAGGCATGAAAGCCAGCTGGGTGACTTTGGGCCAGTCACTCTCTCTTAGCCCAACCCACCTCACAGGGTCATTGTTGTGGGGAAAATAGGAGGAGGAAGGAGTACTAGGTATGTTTGCCACCTTGAGTTATTTATAAAAATAATAAAGGTGGGATTTAAAATAAATCAATCTATCTGGTAGGGTAAAATGGCAACCCACCCCAGTATTCTTGCCGTGAAAACTAAATGGATCAGTACAACCAGAGATATGTCGGTATACCATCGGAAGGTGAGACCCCCAGGTCGGAAGATGGTCAAAATGCTACTGGGGAGGAACAGAGGATGAGCTCAACTAGCCCCAGACGTGATGACGCAGCTAGCTCAAAGCCGAAAGGACGGCTAGCGGCCGACGGTGCTGGTGGTGAACGGCGAATCCGATGTTCTAAGGATCAACACACCATTGGAACCTGGAATGTAAGATCTATGAGCCAGGGCAAATTGGATGTGGTTATTGGTGAGATGTCAAGATTAAAGATAGACATTCTGGGCGTCAGTGAACTGAAATGGACTGGAATGGGCCACTTCACATCAAATGACCACCAGATCTACTACTGTGGACAAGAGGACCACAGAAGAAATGGAGTAGCCTTCATAATTAATAGTAAAGTGGCTAAAGCAGTGCTTGGATACAACCCAAAAAACGACAGAATGATCTCAATTCAAATTCAGGGCAAGCCATCTAACATCACAGTGATCCAAATATACGCCCCAACCACAAATGCTGAAGAAGCTGAAGTAGAGCAGTTCTATGAGGATCTGCAGCACCTGCTGGACAACACGCCTAAAAGAGATGTTATTTTCATCACAGGAGACTGGAATGCTAAGGTGGGCAGTCAAATGACACCTCGAATTACAGGTAAGTATGGCCTGGGAGAACAAAATGAAGCAGGACATAGGCTGATAGAATTTTGCCAAGACAATTCACTCTGCATAACAAACACCCTCTTCCAACAACCTAAGAGACGGCTTTATACATGGACTTCACCAGATGGACAACACCAAAATCAGATTGATTACATCCTTTGCAGCCAAAGGTGGCGGACATCTGTACAGTCGGTAAAAACAAGGCCTGGAGCTGACTGTAGTTCAGATCACGAACTTCTTCTTGCACAATTTAGGATCAGACTAAAGAGATTAGGGAAGACCCACAGATCAGCTAGATATGAGCTCACTAATATTCCTAAGGAATATGCAGTGGAGGTGAAGAATAGATTTAAGGGACTGGACTTAGTAGATAGGGTCCCGGAAGAACTCTGGACAGAAGTTGGCAGCATTGTTCAGGAGGCAGCAACAAAATACATCCCAAAGAAAGAGAAAACCAAGAAGGCAAAATGGCTGTCTGCTGAGACACTAGAAGTAGCCCAAGAAAGAAGGAAAGCAAAAGGCAACAGTGATAGGGGGAGATATGCCCAATTAAATGCAAAATTCCAGAGGTTAGCCAGAAGAGATAAGGAATTATTTTTAAACAAGCAATGCACGGAAGTGGAAGAAGACAATAGAATAGGAAGGACAAGAGACCTCTTCCAGAAAATTAGAAACATCGGAGGTAAATTCCAGGCAAAAATGGGTATGATCAAAAACAAAGATGGCAAGGACCTAACAGAAGAAGAAGAGATCAAGAAAAGGTGGCAAGAATATACAGAAGACCTGTATAGGAAGGATAACAATATCGGGGATAGCTTTGATGGTGTGGTCAGTGAGCTAGAGCCAGACATCCTGAAGAGTGAGGTTGAATGGGCCTTAAGAAGCATTGCTAATAACAAGGCAACAGGAGACGACGGCATCCCAGCTGAACTGTTCAAAATCTTGCAAGATGATGCTGTCAAGGCAATGCATGCTATATGCCAGCAAATTTGGAAAACACAAGAATGGCCATCAGACTGGAAAAAATCAACTTATATCCCCATACCAAAAAAGGGAAACACTAAAGAATGTTCAAACTATCGAACAGTGGCACTCATTTCACATGCCAGTAAGGTAATGCTCAAGATCCTGCAAGGTAGACTTCAGCAGTTCATGGAGCGAGAATTGCCAGATGTACAAGCTGGGTTTAGAAAAGGCAGAGGAACTAGAGACCAAATTGCCAATATCCGCTGGATAATGGAAAAAGCCAGGGAGTTTCAGAAAAACATCTATTTCTGTTTTATTGACTATTCTAAAGCCTTTGACTGTGTGGACCATAACAAATTGTGGCAAGTTCTTAGTGGTATGGGGATACCAAGTCATCTTGTATGCCTCCTGAAGAATCTGTATAACGACCAAGTAGCAACAGTAAGAACAGACCACGGAACAACAGACTGGTTTAAGATTGGGAAAGGAGTACGGCAGGGCTGTATCCTCTCACCCTACCTATTCAACTTGTACGCAGAACACATCATGCGACAAGCTGGCCTTGAGGAATCCAAGGCTGGAGTTAAAATCTCTGGAAGAAACATTAACAATCTCAGATATGCAGATGATACCACTTTGATGGCTGAAAGCGAAGAGGAACTGAGGAGCCTTATGATGAAGGTGAAAGAAGAAAGTGCAAAAGCTGGTTTGCAGCTAAACCTCAAAAAAACCAAGATTATGGCAACCAGCTTGATTGATAACTGGCAAATAGAGGGAGAAAATGTAGAAGCAGTGAAAGACTTTGTATTCCTAGGTGTGAAGATTACTGCAGATGCTGACTGCAGTCAGGAAATCAGAAGACGCTTAATCCTTGGGAGAAGAGCAATGACAAATCTCGATAAAATAGTTAAGAGCAGAGACATCACACTGACAACAAAGGTCCGCATAGTTAAAGCAATGGTGTTCCCCGTAGTAACATATGGCTGCGAGAGCTGGACCATAAGGAAGGCTGAGCGAAGGAAGATCGATGCTTTTGAACTGTGGTGTTGGAGGAAAATTCTGAGAGTGCCTTGGACTGCCAGAAGATCAAACCAGTCCATCCTCCAGGAAATGAAGCCAGACTGCTCACTTGAGGGAATGATATTAAAGGCCAAACTGAAATACTTTGGCCACATAATGAGAAGACAGGACACCCTGGAGAAGATGCTGATGCTAGGGAGAGTGGAGGGCAAAAGGAAGAGGGGCCGACCAAGGGCAAGGTGGATGGATGATATTCTAGAGGTGACGGAATCGTCCCTGAGGGAGCTGGGGGTGTTGACGACCGACAGGAAGCTCTGGCGTGGGCTGGTCCATGAAGTCACGAAGAGTCGGAAGCGACTAAACGAATAAACAACAAAAATGCATTTTTAAACATTCTACTTTCTACAAGTTTTGAGTTTTTAATTAATGGTTCTCGACATTAGCATAAAGCATACATTGTTTGGAAAACATTTTTCCCTGATCTGTGATTACTGAAAGAGAATTTTAATAAGAATAATAGTTCATCTGCAGTGTGATCCTGAGTCTTTATATTTACAATCTTCGAGCCAAACCAGGAAATGGTTATTGTATTGTTCCAAACAAACTCTTTTCCTCTAGTCTCTGCTTTGTCTTGGAAGCACAGGCAATGATGTTGGACAACTCTGCATCTTTTGTTCTAGGTTCTTATCCTCCAGACTCTACCAAGCTCATTGCAGTGAGAGTTGTTTTCCTTTGCTTTCTGGGGATTAATTTGTAACTTTTCTTCAGTGCATAGCTCTCCCAATGCATTGAAAGACTCAGACTTCCCCTGCACAGCATTATTCTGCTGAGATTATCTTATATCTGATTCATTGCACATCACACTGGTGTTGAGCCACTATCCTGGATAAAACCAACTCAGTGCAGAATTTAATTACAGTTGGTCCCTGAAGGACGTTTCAAGCTTTCCTGTCACAAATCTCTTCATTGGAGAGATGTTTAAATTTGACAAAATTCTGGACTGATACATTGTGCCTCTGGCCTACATTCTCCCTCAGCAATCTAGAACATTCTTCTTTAAAAAAACATCCAGTCTCCCTCCCTCTTTCTTTTTGACTTTATTTTTATAAACTCTAATGGAAGGGTCCAACCTCCAGTGACATCTACTAAACTTTGTATCATTGTAAGGGTAAATGAAGAATAAGAGTAGTACCTAATTCATACAAGCGTATAAGATTTTGATAAAGCTTCCAAAAGTTACCTTTCGTTGGCCAAAGGAAACTTGAGTTTTAGATATCTATTGGATCATCGTATCTAAGAAGGATTGTGCAAATATTTAAAAATATGGTTTCCTTCCTGTAAACTAGTTTTTCTCAACCTTGGCAACTTTAAGATGTGTGGACTTCAACTCCCAGAATTCCCCAGCCAGCATGGGAAAGTTGCCAAGGTTGAGAAACAGTGCTGTAAACAATAGAAGCAAGGTTGAGCATTTTGCATTTGATTTATAGATAATAGGATTATATTTCTTGGCATGGAATTTCAATTATCTCAATGGATACATTTGATTTTACTGTCTAGATTGTACAGGTATCTTTGTTGCCAGTAACAAAAATAAAATAGCACCTGAATTCACAGTATCTTCCTGTCCTTTTCTTTTTTCTCTTCACATCATCCACAGTGTGGGGAGCTGCCCTCTTGGCAGTGAATGTTAAAAAAAAAAAGTATAGGACATATTGATCAAGCTTGTCAATGACCTTTGGCAGGACAAGGAAACATCTTGTTTTTCCTTGATCTCTCAGCAGCTCTTAATGCCATCAATCTTGATACCATCAATCATGCTATTCTTCCGGACCAACTGCAGGGATTAGGTGTAGGAGCCACGATGTTGTGGTGGTTTTCCTCCTTTGTCCATGACTAGTTCCAGTCAGCACTGAGAGGTCGATCCTGAGGACCATAACTTGTGGAGTGCCACTGGGCTCAACACTCTCATTCCTCCCATTTAACATCTACATGAAGCTGATAATGGAGGTCATGAACCAAAACAGGGACAGATATAATCAATATCACCAGTTATATATTTTGACCCGGGGCTGACCAACTGATGCTTGCAGGGCCTGGGTGAGGAGAAATAAGATTAAAGTCAACCCCAACAACCCTGACTGAGTGTCTGTGTATTCTGGTTCCCCCAATGCCATGAGTTTTCCATTTTTGGTTCTGACAGAACTGGCACACAATTGGGTGTCCTCCTGAACTCACAGCTATTGCTTGAAGACCAGGTGACAGATATAGCCAGGTCTGTCTTTGCCCAGATTCAAGTGGTGCCCTTTCCTGAACCAGATGCCTCTTCTTATAGTGACTTGCACCTTAGTCACCTCAAGGGTGGACTATTGCAATGCACTTTTTACTTTTTTTTTTCCTGTCATTAAATTGTGTCCAATTCTTAGTGACTGCCTAGACTAGTCCCTGCAGTTTGCTTGGCAAGATTTCAGAAGTGGTTTGCCTCCTTCCAGGGCTGAGAGAGAGTGACTGGCCCAAGGTCACCCAGATGGCTTTGTGCCCAAGGTGGGACCAGAACTCACAGTCTCCCGGTGTCTAGCCTGATGCCTTAACCACTACACTGAGCTGGCTCTCAGCTTTTTACTTAAGTGCATGTTATTTTAGTCCTTGGTTTATTCTCTTCAACTACTTTTATACTGTATTGGATGTTTTTATCTGTACAACACCCAGATTTATTTTGAGTTGTACAGCCTATAAATGTGTGTGTGTGTGTGTGTGTGTGTGAGAGAGAGAGAGAGAGAGAATGAGAGAGAGGGAGAGAGAAGTTCCCACTGTTAATCTTTGAAATTTCAGTGAAAATATTCATGATACAAGGCTGTGAAAAACCTCTTTGCTTAAGAACTTACTGGTATTATTTATTGGCTTATTATAATGTTTTTATATTCTTTTTAATTGTTGTTAGCTGCCCAGAGTCATGTATTTGAGATGGGTGGCTATATAAATTGAGTAAATAAATAATAAGTACAGTAAATAATACCATGCTAGACAAACCAAGGTTTTAAAATATGAGTTTCATATACTTCTGTGTATCAACCAGTTTTAGATATATAATAGAGTGTACTTTAGGATTAGCAGGTAGTAAACAAAGAAATGCATGCCACTTGTGGACTGGTGACACAAATATCTTGGTGACTTCTGCTAATCATTCAAAATTAATATTAAACAATCTACATTAAATAATAAAGAAAAGATGGAGCTTTTTTGAAGTCCCCTAAGCAAATGAAATTTAAGATAGGGTGGTAGATTATGTAATTGTAGCAATTTACTATAATCCGGAATGATATTATCTGGTCCATCCTATTAACTGATGATAGTAGCGATTGGTAAATGATGTGCTTTGCTGCTGAATCAGAGCATCTTTCCAAACTTTGGTTTAACTTTATACTGTAAAGCCAACAAGGTAACTATAATCTGATTATCTGTGAAGTGAACAAACATGCTTCACAGTTTCAGAATCATTTCTTTTTATTTCTTCAGAAATATCTTTTTATGTTTGTATGTTAAAGATTCAGCAATTTGTTTGTTTGTTTGCGTGCTTTTTTATCATTGTACTTGGTTTTACAAAAAAGTTTCGAATCTCATGCTAGTCAAGATTTATTTCCAGCAAAATGTAATTAATCTAAGAACAGCAAATGAAAACATCTCATGGTATGTTATCTTCTGGGAAACAAATGATTGAAAAGTTGTTGTTGTTGTTTTTTCAGGAAATCAAAATGCTTTTCCAGTCCCTCTTTTGATTTCTGTAGCCAATTTAATTTAATATCCATATCATTAAAGTCAAAACTAGATAACCTAATTCATCCCATCCCTATAAAACAGAAATCTTCAGTACCATTTAAAAACATTTTAAAGCATGTTATTGATCTGCATACCCTTATTCAAGTTTGATCTGAATATCATTATTGAAGACAGTGTGCTTTTAGTTTCTTTCAATTAATGTTTCCACTCTTCTATTAAAACAATCCCTGAAGCAGCTTCTTTTCTAAAACAATGAATTAAATGCTAAAATTTTGGGTTCTCCCATAATATTCCCTTTGGGATGTTCAAGGTGCTGGTTGTCACCCATCAAGCCCTCCATGTTAGGGTTAGTATGGATGGGATGGTTTCTTCCTTGTTATTAAGCCATTACTTTTGTTGGCTTGATCATAGTTATGGTTTGTTAGTGTCTGTGTGTGTGTTTAAACTTGATCACCGAATGGAGTATATGAGGTACTCAGTTACTTGGGGGTTGGAGTGACATATTAACTAAGTTAGTAAATAGATAGAAAAGTACATAGTCCTATTATGGGCAGAAACATATTTTCCTAGGAAAAGAAAAATGTTGGGGTTTATGGCATATTTTTTAAAAAAATCCTGGATACCTTGTTATGCACAAAACAGACCCACACTTCTTAGTTGGGAGAGAGGGAACATTTTTTCATGTGCTTTAGTTATCATGGAGAAGAGGAGAAATGACAGAGCAATGTTATTCTTCTATAACAGTTATATATTCCACCCTTTCAAAATTTCTCTACCTGTCACTAAAAAATCTTGATGTGTCATATGCTGCATGATTACAAATTGGCTATGTTGTTCTGTACATTGTATATTCTTTATCTTTGTTGAGAAATTTGAAAGAGATCGCAAAGAGGACTTAAGAAATATTGTATCATCATCATCATCATCATCATCTTCATCATCATCATCCAAGCCAATGCATCTTCTACGGTGAGATTAATCAGGGCTGAGGATCCATTCTAAACGGATGCATTGACTTCTGTTATAAGAAGAGAAAGAAAAAGAACGCAATTATGGGCATAGTCAATAGATTGCACCTTGGTGTATACTGTACTTTCTGAATTTTTAATACAAATGTATAGTATTCTATTCCTGGACCATGAGTAACATTCATTTAACTTTAGGCCATAAAACAGAAAAAGTTGAGTGTTGTGCAATAAAATAAATAATTGGACTGTAAGAGCTGCTATGCAACAAAGATTTCTTCAGTTCTTATTTACACATCCCTGAGCATAAATATATAGCGTCCACTCCCGGCACATATTTAATTAAAAGTATCCCTCTGCATCCAAGGAAGCTTACTTGGAAGAAACAGGACACCCCTAAGATGTAATCATTATCCATGAGAGACTGAAACTCTTTCTCCACTGCATCCAACAAATGCAACTCTACAGAAAACAAGAAAGTGACTTCATTTATAAGCTCGCTGAAGTGCCAACGTGCATTGCATACAACTTCATTTCTCATCTTCATTTGGTTGTAATGAACTTCCCAAAGTCAGGCCAAAGGTACATTGCAATGTATCAGGAGATAATTGCATGATTTGAACCAGATCTGGTCCTTTTTATTACTTCTACTATTATTAACCATAACAATAGTTTGCTCCTCTGTCAAACTAAAACTTAGGCTGTTAAATTCTCTGACTCGTAGTATAACTCAGATGCAGCACTCTGCAGGACTGCCCTTGTATTTTCATCAGGGTTCTTGAAATACAGAGCTCAGTTTGAATTTCACTTTGAAGCCCTATTTTACACCTGACTCCAGTGAAAGCACATCAGGATTCTAACTGAAAAAGGAGGAGATCAAACCAAGTACACCCAAGCTGTCATAAGCAAGTCCCTAGAATCTGATCAGTGCGGCAGTATATAATGACACGCTTATTCAATAGCCGGGTTATCATTATACTTGCAGAAAATTTAGAAGAGAAGGTGAAAAGAGAGACCTTTCAACAATAGATGATAGTTAGCTAGCAATTTTTCTAAGTACTGCTTTATTCTCTACAATCAAAAAGGCAGGGGAGTGAGCTGTAGGGCATTAATTTGCAGGTTCATCAAGGGATGACATTGGCTTCTTTAGCAAAAGGTGCAGGTAGTGGCTCTAAGAGGAGCTTGAACAGAGCATGACATTAAAGACAAATTAATCTTAAAATTACTGGCACAAATTCTAAGGGGAAGTTATGAAGGTTCTTTAGAGGTGATGGATCAAGTGCACGCATGGTTGTCCTAAAACTAAGAATAATAAACTAAAGTTGGCAAGACTGGCCAAAGCTAATTAGAGGTCTAAAGAAGAATCTCTGAAGGGAACACTTGAAATAGCTCATGGTTGCCAGAGAAAGAAGGCCTGAAAATGAGAAACATAATTTCTAATAAAAGACAGCTAGCCATTTTTCCCTATGGTCAAATTAAAAGCAGTATGTACAAAAACATTTAGAAATAAAAAAAGTATTCTAATGAAAAGAGAAGTGAGCATTAATTATCTTCTTTTTCTTTTTTAAAGGGGGAAGTTGAGATTTGTCCCTGGGGCCTTTATATAGTGAAATATTTACTATTTCACTTCAGAAGATTCAGCTTTGATTACATAAGTGGATTAAACCATAGGGCAAAAGGGATACTTGATACTCTCAAAGACCCCTGTTTTGTCCTATGATTTAATAAGTGCACTTACATTTGATTCATTGAGCAAGCTGACCTGAAATTGCAGCAAATTCTGTAGAGAATTAAACAAAATAGATACACACGCACGGGCGTGCGCGCGCACACACACACACACATCAAGTGAGAGAAACTGAAGATGGCTAATTCATTGATGCCTTGTTACAAACAAGCCCAGGTCACTCAGAATCACAGAGCAGAGGGAGAAGTTCATGCAGGGAAAATTTGCTCTTTGAAGGCATGCTGGAAACTACAGAGATGATCTCACTCATTGCTTTTAGCTTCTTACCACCATAACTTGTTATCAGGTTGGCAGATTTTATGCTGTTCATAATAATAGCTGTAGAGGAAATCAGGCCTCTTTACTTGCAATGAACTTCATAATCAATGTTATGAGCTTTTGTTTCTGAAATCAAAATTACATACCTGTCTACCACATTTAAGGGCACGATCAATTTACAAATTAACTTACAAGATATGTAATACAATCTTTTAACAAAAGTATAGCGTATGCCAGACATAAATTACCGAATGGTACCAACCTACCATTTTTTAAAAAGACAATATAAAGACCCCATCCACCAAAAGAAAAAAAAAAGAACAGGCATACAAAAACCTCACCCTAAAATCCATTCAAATTATGGAAGGAATTAGTTCTGTGCTCCCCAAATCCTAAATGCTTTCTATAAATGAAACAGGTGTGAATACATAAGATGTTGAGACTATTATGAAAGGAGATGCAATGCAAAGGATAAAGAGATACTTTGATATGGCCGATGTGGTTTTGGGATAGAATGGGGGATAGATGATCAAGTTTCCATGAAGTTTTTGAAATACTACTTCTGCAAGAGTGGCAGTAGTTAGTCTATCCTGGTAAATTAGCATATGAGAGACAGCAGCAAGAATTTATTGGATTCATAGTGTGCCTTTCAGCATAGAAGTTCTGATATTAGCCAAGAACAAATAAAAACAAGGGCAAAGCAAAACCACACAACATGAATTAAACATTGTCAACGTAATTTAAAACAACAAGAAAACAGGGAAAGTTCCACCTTTTGGGTCCCATCACAGAGAAAAGCGTTTGTGATGGCCACCACTTAGCCTCAGAATAAGAGAATAGATGGAGAAATCTCTTACTAGGATTTCTTAGAAGGCTCATGCAGATGTTTAATAAATATGTTCTGCAGCTTTGGAACCAATTCAAGACAATCAGGGTGTTACTAGACGAAAGCACAGTCTCAGTTTGGACACAAGAGGAGCCTCTTGAGGATCAGATAACATCATGTTGTTTGCTTTTGGGCCTGCACTTGGACAAAATCTCAGTATATCCCTGCTAATTCTGTGGATGGGGAACTTCCAACTGCTCTCTCCAAACCTGAGAAGCCATGAAAAACAGACCACAAAAAAAATCAGCCTTGTGATTTCCCGGCTGGCTCATCTCCTGCCAAAGTGAAGGAGGACCTTTTGTCTTGCCTGTTTGAAAGAAGGCAGGCAGTTCCAGTTGCTCTATTGCTAATTAATTCTGGTTAATTTCAGCTCTGTTCATTTTGCCTGGGTTAAGGTACAATTCAGTATGTTTATTTAAAAACTCAAGCAAAGAGGAGTCAGAAATAGTCCATTGCTCTTTAGAACTAAACAAAACATAGACTTTGGTAATTTACACCTTTCAGGGATTTAATTATGCCAACGTATCAGGAACCAACACATCTGTCCCCATTGTCATGGTCAGATCATGCCCTGGTGACCCTGAGATTCTCCTATGCTGCCCCCCTCCGCAGGGAGGCAGGACCTATTTGGCTGGTCTGCCCCGGTGACCGATGGACCCAGTGAGGTTTCAGAGGTTGCTGGGGGTTATACCTGAGGATCTGCTGCATGGTCCACCAGAGGCCTTGGCCGCTACCTGGAATAGGGAGGTGGCCGGGGCCAGGGCCTTGGACAGGATCATGCCTATGCGGCCTCTTTTGCCTCATCCAACCCAACACTCCCCGTGGTTTACGGAGGAGTTGAGGCTTTTGAAGATGCTTAAGAGACGTCTAGAGTGCCACTGGAGGAAGACAAAGACTGAATCCGACCGAACACAGGTTAAAGCCTCTGTTAAGGCCTACCTTGTGGCGGTAAGAGCGGCGAAATGCCAATATTTCTCCACTCTTATTGCATCCACAGAATGCTGCCCCATGGCCCTGTTCAAGATCACACATACCCTTCTGGGGAAGACAGGCCCAGTGGCCCACCTACAGGGCCGTGCAGAAGAGTTTGCTGAGCATCTGCAGGATAAAATTGCTCGGATTCACTCCAAGTTGGACTCCAAGCGTGAAGCAGGATCTGTGGAGATGCCGAGGGAACATTCTTGCCCAGTTATCTGAGAACAGTTTGATCCTGTTGGACCTGAGGAAGTGGATAGGATCCTCCAGATTGTGAATGCCACCACCTGTCATTTAGATCCATGTCCCTCCTGGCTGGTGAAGGCAGCCTGGGAGGTGATATGTGGTTGGGTCCAAGCAATGGTTAATACATCTTTGGGAGAGTTTCCAGCTGCCTTTAAGGAGGCGCTGATGCACCCCCTCCTCAAGAAGTCATCACTGGACCCAACTGTGGTGGACAATTTTCATCCAGTCTCCCACCTCCCCTTTTTAGGGAAGGTGGTTGAGAAGGTAGTGGTGTTGCAACTCCAGAGGATTCTGGATGAAATGGATTATCTGGACCCTTTCAGTCAGGTTTCAGGCCAGGATATGGGACAGAAACTGTATTGGTCACACTTATGGATGATCTCTGGTGGGAGCGGGATGGAGGTAGTGCATCCATCCTCGCTCTTCTTGACCTCTCAGCGGCTTTCGATACCTTCGACCATGGTATCCTTTTGGTTGAGGGTGGGCAGTGTGGTTCTGGGCTGGTTCACCTCCTTCCTCCAGGGCCGTTCCCAGTCGGTGGTGATTGGGAGCGAGAGATCTGACCCTTGGCCCCTCCATTGTGGGGTGCTGCAAGGTTTGGTTCTCTCTCCTCTCTTATTTAACATCTACATAAAACCACTGTGTGAGATTATCCATCACCATGGGATGAGGTATCATCAGTATGCTGATGATACCCAATTATACATCTCCATCCTGGGTGAGGTAAGTGATGTGGTGACTGCCCTGTCTCAGTGCCTGGGGGCTGTGGGGGCCTGGATGGGGAACAACAGGCTTCAGCTGAACCCTGGTAAGACGGAGTGGCTGTGGATTGATGGCTCCTTGGTTTCCAAGAAATTGTCATCGTTAGTTCTGGATAGGGTGGCATTGCCCCAGACAGACCCGGTCCATATTCTGGGGGTTCTTCTGGACTCACAACTCCTGCTCAAAGAGCAGGTGGCAGTCGTGGCCAGGAGGGCCTTTGCTCACCTTCGGGTTGTGCGCCAGTTATGCCCCTTCCTGGACAGAGAGGACCTTCGAACGGTCACTCATGCCCTGTTCATCTCCCATATTGACTACTGCAATGCACTCTACATGGGGCTACCCTTGAAGAGTATCCGGAAGCTTCAGGTGGTCCAGAATGCAGCCATGAGGGTTATTTTTGGTGCCCCTAGATTGGCACATATAACACCTTTACTGTGCGAGCTGCACTGGGTGCCAGTTTCCTTCTGGGTCCAATTTAAGGTGTTGGTTATGATCTTTAAAGCCCTACATGGCATGGGGCCAGGCTACCTGAGGGACTGTCTCAGCCCCACAACATCGACCCGCCCCACCCGGTCAGGCAGAGAGGGCATGTTACGGACCCAGTCAATAAGAGAATTCCATCTGGCGGGGTCCGGGAAGCAGGCCTTCTCTGCAGTTGCCCCCACCCTTTGGAACATCTTGCCCCCAGAGGTGAGGCAGGCGCCTTCACTTCTGACCTTCAGGAGGGCCATGAAAACCTGGTTCTGCTGTCTCGCGTGGGGTGGGAAGGTGGACAACCATTCATGGGGTTGGCTCGTTCCTTAGAGCCTCTCCCACCTGATTAGAATTTTTAACCTCTTGGATTTTATACTTATTTATATTGTATTTTATATCTGTAAATTGTTTTTATAAGATCTTAATTGTTTATTATTAGAGTCTTAATTTTATTGTAAACCGCCCAGAGTCCCTCTTTTGGGGGAGATGGGCGGTAGCAAAATTAAATAAATAAATAAAAATAAACCTTGACCTCTGAGAATATTTGCAGTAGTTATTTATTTATTTAAATTTATTATAGCCGCCCACTCCAGTAGACTGGGCGACTTACAAAATACACAAACGATAAAAAACAGTTAAATACATACAACATGAGGGGCAACCCCAACTGAAACAATAAGAACAATAACAAAGCACACTAGTGGCCCTACAAACACATTAACCCTAGACCAAAACCAGGTCTTCAGGGCCTGAGACCAGAGGCTCCAAAGCAGCATCGGGCCTTTATTTTCTTCAGCTTCTTGAAAATAATCCAGTGTATTCATCCAACAGGGTTTCTATGGCAACGTAAGTAATGTCTAAGAAGGAAAGTTCCACTGTACCAGTAAGTATTTTGGATGGATCAGGTGTCTTCCAGGTAATTCCTGCAATATCTTTTCAGCTAAGACTGAACCATAAGAGAATCAGCCTGCAATGAAGTTTCATGTAGGATTTGATGTGGCCATTTCTGAACATGTTCTTAGTTTTAAGCAGTGTTTCTCAATGTTCTCAACCTTAAGATGCGGGATCTTCAACCTCCAGAATTGCCCAGCCAGCATTCTGGGACTTGAAGTCCACATAACCTTAAAGTTGCTGACATTGAGAAATGCTGGTTTAAAGAAAATGTTTGGCAAGTGGGGGAGGGAAGCTTATCTCCTTTGTAGTGTTTTGTGGTTATATTGAACTTTAAACATACTGTAGCTCTTGTTGCTAATTCATGTTATAGAATAATAACGAGTACAGCTAACATGAATATCTCAGTTTAAATCTCCATTGTTCTAGAGAGGATTTCATGAGCTCCTCAAAAGAATTTGTGGTTGTGGTACAGAAAGGAAACACATTTGACATTATGTCAGATAAACAGATACACATTTTTATAGCATCACAACAAATTGGAAAGTATTGCACAAAATTTTCATGCAATGAACACTGTCTGTTGGGACATAAAAAACTAGATTGATTTATATTTGCTGAAATTTTAACATGAAAGGGCAAGAAACTGAATAGAAAATGGAACACAGAACATAAAAAAAATGCTAAAGGGGAGAAAAATTTTGGCACATTGTGAAAGAGAATGAGGAGGAAACAGAAAACATGTTTGCCACCTTATAAAACTTTCACCCAGTTGTTGTTTCAGAGGTTAGATCCACACATGGCTTTCTGCTTGGGCAAAACCATTTCAAAGCCTTTTTCTTCCACTTGTTGAAAGTGTGAGACATGAGGAGATTACACAGGGCATCATCATATATGTTACTGGTCCAATTGGTTCTACATTCATGCAATACAAGCTCACTTTTGTTTTCAGAGAAAAAGGATAACCTAGTATGTAAACTTCAGTTTAATGTCTTCAGTGTGAAAGTGACCCATATTCCTAAGAATGGAACAGACTATAGTGTTGACTCCTATTATTCTCCTCCAGCTTCCAGAGAAGGAAAAACATCATGATCAAGATCTTCCCAACAATTTTCTCTTTTTATTTATGCTCTTCCATTGCTTTGGCTACCTTCTTATTAAAGAGTTTAATAATCTGACATGGCAAGAGAAAGATGGATTCTTAACAAGATGCAGTGCTTAAACGTGGCAGACTGGCATGGCTCATTGACTGTATTTGAGGTCAAATAAGTTTTTCCAAAGAACAACATTGGAATTCATTCTTAAATACATAAATATCCATATTTTGGAAAGATCTTTGATGTAAATCAAGCAAATAAGCCTTTTTTTGTCTCTAGCAAAATGACAGCTGTCTGGCCCATTTTTTATTCTTTTATTTGCTATCTTTTTGCACAAAGTGATTTCTTAGTGTCTATGGCGGCTATTTCTTATCTTCCAACACTGTAATTCTATATCATTTATCTTTAAAAAATTGAATGAAACCGCTCTCTCTCTCTCTTTGTCTCTCTGACATGGCAGAAAAATGGTATAGCTGAAATTAATAAAGAACTTTCTAAAACTTGATGAATTTGTTTGCTTTGACAAGCACCAAATGTTTATGGTGTCAGCTTCATTCCAAACATTACAGGTGCAGAAAAGAGGTAGAAATAGCTTTGCACAAAATTATGCCTTGCCAACAGATAACGCAATCCAGCTTTCAATCACAAGCGTATATCCTTTCAAGTATAGTAGTTAAGAAATGAAAGGCCTATTCAGATGCTAAACATGGAGGAAAATGAAGGTAGGATTAGAAATTTCATGTGAAAGGCAGTGGGAGAGGCAGAGCATGTAGGCATACATGGAAGAGGGTGGGAGAAATCACCTTCCTTAAGATTTTCACACACAGAGAGAAAGATAATTGTAGTTATTAACTGTACTTTGATTGGCTCACTGGACAGTTTTAGAGATGCTGATAAGGGCAAAGAATTCATGTTAACAGAATAGCTAATCTGATGATTGAACAGTGGAAGGGGATCCTGTTCTCTTTGGCAATGGAAAATCAATAGTCTATTAAATTCATAGGGAGACCCAAAAGTGAAGGGGGCGCAAAAGAGAAACCACTAGACTTCCTCATGCTACCCAGGCTGCATTAATTAAGCACCGCTTTTAAGATTGAGGGCTGCCTGGAGAATTGTAATAGTAATGAGATTCTGTCTTGAAATAAATGTAACAACCACACCATAAGGTATGCTGGCAGACAATTAAACCTCTTTATCAATCCAGCTTTTTCCCGTGAAATAAAATATCATATGGCAGCCATAAAATAAACTTAGATGGGGAAGCATAAATTTTATACCACTGTATTGTCAGTTCAACATCCAGATTACGAGAAGGCAGGTTCTCAATATAAATTTGCATTTATTTTAAGGGTGCATTCTGAGAGTGTCAATAAACTGCACATACCTACTATGTGGTTGGATGGCAGCAACAGTTAGTTAGTTTGCAAGGTAATCTCTAGATAAGAGTTTCTAGCTTGCATAGAATAGCATGAGCATGATTGTGGGTCAAATAGAGGTGGGAGGACATTTGAGACATGCTGGCCAAAATGTGCCAAAACAGTCCTTATCATTAGCAGTAATGCTGCATGTAGCATGGTTATGACTAATGATGGTAACCTAGTTTACACTTTCTGGTTCTTTCTAAAAACTGTTACATGAAAGCCTCAATTGACCAAAGTCATGATGGGTGGTAGAGGTCAATATCTATGGGCCATCTGGTGATGAACATGTCATATGAAGATTGTGACATGGAATGTAAGAGAAGTAAAAGGTAAAGAACATGAAGTAACAAATGGAATGAATGAAAAAAAGGTAAATATGCTGTGTGTCTGTGAAACTAAGAAAAAAGGAAGGATGTAAACTGTCTGAATGGCTGTCAGGTAATTTGGGGAAATTGTGATGAGTTTTATGGATGTGGATTGTGATATATATTGTCCTCTGTTTGGTTATATTGTTTTTAATCCTAATTGTATTTAAATTTGACTACTGAATGATGAATATAAGCCCCTAAGACAGCTGTTCCCAACCTTTTTGGCACCAGGGACCGGTTTCGTGGAAGACAATTTTTCCATGGACCGGGGGGTGGGGGGCAATGGTTTCAGGATGATTCAAGTGCTTCCTCTTTTTTCCCAACCTTTTATTCTTTTTCCTTCACACCATTTGGAGATAGCAGCCAATGGGCTTGCTTTCTCTGACAGGAGGCGGAGCTCAGGCTGTAATGTGAGCGATGGGGAGCAGCTGTAAACACTCAGGCTGTAAATTCACTTGCTCGTCCACCTCTCACCTCCTGCTGTGTGGCCCGGTTCCTAACAGGCCACGGACCGGTACTGGTCTGTGGCCCGGGGGTTGGGGGCCCCTGCCCTAAGAGACATTTCTGACTGGAGTGGTATAGTTGTGCCTTCAAGTCAGTCCTGACTTCTGACAACTGCCTGGACAAGTCCCTGCAGTTTTCTTGGCAAGATTTTCAGAAGTGGTTTGCCATTGTCTTCTTTGTAGGGCTGAGAGAGAGTGACTGGCCCAAAGTCACCCAGCTGGCTTTGTGCTTAATGTGGGACTAGAACTCACAGTCTCCTGGTTTCCAGCCTGGTGCCTTAGCCACTATACAAAATTAGTTCTTTTAATTTGTGAAATTGTTTTATAGTACATTTTATATTGGAATTTTATTATATATTTATTGTTTTTTGATTATTTTGTTGTAAACCGCTCTGAGTCCCTCTGGTGGGAGGAGATGGGTGGTGACAAGTTTGATAAATAAATAAATAAATAAATAACTTTGCTTACCCCAAAAGAAATAGTTGTTGACTATATGCATATATGTATGCTCAAAAGATCAGTTGCACTGGGTTACATCTTGAGAAGTAGCATTGGTCCTTGGAATTACTAAACAGCTGTAATGTTAGTTTTGAACACTATTTCAAATATTGAGAATTAGATGGGGAAGAAAGGGGGGGCTACATTTCAGAAGTCTGATAGCATTAAACCATTTCTGAAGTTACCTGAAAGTAGTAGCAGGTTTTGTTCTGCAGTGGAAGAAAGCATGTTCAGTTCTGTTTTCTTGAGAAAATATGTTCTGAGAACCTTTTTCTACAACATTTTTTGCCTCTTCACTGCAGTTTGAGAGTCATAGTTTACTAATTTTGATGTGACCAGAATCCAAAATATAAGATATCTGCCATAAGATAGATTTGTGTAACTCAGCTTTATGCCTACACATTCACAAAACTGTGCACTAGCTTATGAATTATATTTTAGGCAACCATTTAGTGGAGAAAGCTGAATTAAGGCTTTGGTAACATTGTTTACTAAGTGATACAGACTGTTATGAAAGCTTAAGTTTTATTTTGCAATGATTCTCAGAGTGCCCCCCCCCTCCCTTCCCACAAGCTTTTCTAAAATTTATCATTATTTATTATCCTTGATTTTTATGAGCCTTTAATTAGAAAAATGTGGTTCATGGTAGAAAAAGGTATAGTAGAGGAAAATAAAATGTGAGATGTTTTAAAGAGGTGAAAAGTATTTGGGAAGCTCAGTAGGAACTAGAAATGTTTCTTTCTTTAACAGGCCATCATGGTTACGAATAACTTTGTCTGTTATATCTCATATTTATATTACTTTCTGAAAACTGTGCCTAAAATAAATTAAGAGTTGTTATTGTCTATTATGCCTCTTTCTAGTAAATTTATTTGTTTAGTTAATGATAGAATTTATATGGTCACCCAACTCAAATATTGAAACTCTGGGAAGTGTATTCCCCTCAAAACAGAACAAGCTAAACAATTCCAGTTAAAATCCAAATAAACATACACAAGCAGGGACTCAAGTTCGTATAACCTCCAGATGGGAATGCCAATCATCCTGCCCGAATGCCCAAGGAAAAATCCAAACATTCACTGCCTTTTTGAAGGCTAATAGGTTTGGGGCCAACAGTATGTTGGGGTGTGGGGGGATCATTCATTCCATTTCTTGGCTTTACATGGATAGTCATTAGTGTACATTTCTTTTTCCTGAATATATAAGTATAGGGCAGTTAAGTTTGCAGGATCATATTAATGCTGCTTTCTTTGAAGCCACAAATACTCTCTCAAGTGGCTTCTCTGTACCAGAGATTCTCCTGTATTTTGAAGTTATTAAATTCAGTTCTACTGGGTATTGCATTTTACTGGGGTTTACTGTATGTCTAGAGTTCCATCTTTTCTTCATCTCACAAAAACCCTGCTCCTCTGACAATCTGTTCTGTTATTTGCTTCCACTTCTGGCTGTAATTTAAGCCAGCCTGTATTAAAAGAGGTTACAACTTGATTTTTGTTTACTAAAGGCTTGGTCAATCTGCTCCTGATCTGTATGTGTATGTGGGGGGAAATCTCTGGGTTCAGAGGCCAGTCCCAAAGGGAAGACCTGATAAATGTAGCTCTTTGAAAAAGTTGTTTGCTCTGATCTACTTTGTGTAACCCCGACTCTTTCCGTTGCACAATTTGTCATTTTATATTACACAGGGAAACACTTGAAATAAACCAATAAACCTAGGACACCCGATCTTAGTCTCTAAGGATATCAACCCTTGACCCACAGCTAGCTTTGATGACTCTTCATGGCTACGAAGCACGAGAAAATTTGAGCAAACATATATTTTCCCATCAGATTTCTGAACATTTCCCAGCCGGTACAGTGTAATGGAATTGGGAGACCTTAATTCGAGTCTTCACTTAACCGCAGAGCTTTCAGGGTGACATAAAGCCAGTCAATCTCTTTTAGTGCAATTTATCTCACAAAGTTGTTACGGTGTCACCTTTAGAGAAAAGGTAGAATATAAACACAATGGATACTGGGATAAACACTTTTCTTAGCGACTTTTGGTTTTCTTTATATGTTCAAGACTTTTCATATTCAGCTCAAATGTCATTTTCAATCAGTTCAACAGAATTCTTAAGAACTAGGGCCTGAGGTTAGTTATAATTTATTTATTAAAACAGTTGAAGGAACAGAATAAATACCACATAAAAGAAGAAAAGAAGATAGAAAGAGAGAGAGTGGGTAAACTATCAAATATAAGTAAATAAACAAGGCGTTTACAATGATCATACCATACAAGTCACAGTTAAACATTTAATTAATTAATTAATTAATTAGATGTATAGAATTAAGTTCCTTGTGTCATTAAAAAGAACAAACTAGAACTCTATAAAACTCAGAATGTGATATCAATATTAACATCACAACTATATAGCATTGTTCCAAGGATAAATGCATGCAATCATGTAATAGGAACAAAAAGAAAATAGAAAAATAGAAAAATAGAAAACTTAAAATAGAAAGAAAAATCCCATTGTACCCAGCTGATGATTGCATCAACATATTCATAAAAAATATATATTTTTTCTAATTCCCTTTTTTTAAGGTCAGTTAATTCACCTTCAAAAATTGTACTCTGAAGGTTTGAATTGGCTGTGTTGTGTGACATATGATATATAGGGGAGCCATTCTTGCTTAAATATAGTCAAGCTTAGTTCTGGATGTATACTGTTAATTTTGCCATTGCTCCCTAAGCATGGCTTCCTACTCTGATATTGTCAGGAAAGTGTCTCTTTTCCACTGTTGAGCCAGATTTGTCATGGTGGCTGTCAGCATATATCTTAAAAAATTGTGATATTTTTTATCTATTTCTTCTGGAACAATTTCTATTTAAAACAAAACAAAACAAAACCCCAAGGTTTCAATTCAAAGCTTGTTTTTTTTTTAAAAAAAATATAATACTATATATTTCTTTCCAGTACTTTTGAATTTTTTTACATGACCACCACATCAGATAATCTATTTATTGGTAAGTAGCAGTTCCTTCTCCACTGAAGCCTCAAGTCAAGAACCCTAACCAGAGAAAATGGATCTTACAGTGCTTCAGTTTGCCAAGTCTCAAATTTGGGATGTTTCCCGGAAGAAAACATAACTTTTCTGGCCAATTGAGTAACTTCAGAACCCATTTCAACCAAGGTTTTCTAAATTTTCTTTGTGGGTTGCCTCCTTTTCTTCCAGATTTCTACTATTTGAAAATATCTCTTTTTTGATCAAAACCTGTTAAAATAAAGTATTTGAAACACAAGGTGGCAATTGAGAAACTGGATTCCACTAGAAATAGATAGATAGATAGATAGATAGATAGACAGACAGACAGACAGACAGACAGACAGACAGACAGACAATAGATAATTCTATGTGTTTTGAACATTAAATACTAGGTATGATCGCAATCTTACTTTTTGTACAAATGTGCAACATTAATTTCAATGATCCAGCTTGGTACTACTGGGATTAATTGTAGTTTAATCTTTATTTTACCTGGACTTTTTTTGTAAGTGAAAGAATTTTGAATAACCATACTTCTTTTTGGGAAACACACAATTAATATTTCTCCCTCTCTCCTCATCTCTCCTCAAATAATAATCCTAGGAGTAACTGTAATAACTGTAGGAGTAATGTAGAGTTTTGCTTTCATTCTAAACACATATACTTAGAAATCACTATTTCATTGTAAAACAGATAATGTATTTCAAAATTCAAAATAAGAAATGAGGATTTGCAACCATGTACATTCACAGATGATTGCCCTCTACCTAAAATGAAAAGAAGGGATGGAGGGGGGGGGGAATTCCAGTTAATCAAGCCAACTCAGATTTTAGTGTCAGACTTGTTTGCTTTCTGGGCTAAGAGGACTTGGATTTGCCCCCAAGATCAGCCCCTTCTTACACCACTGAGTAATCCTATTTAGAAGGGTATAATTATAATGGATTCATTATGGGTTATACTGGAGGTAGTCTTATGCCCGTGCTCAACATTGTATGATTGCAGCATTTTCAAATATAAATTCATCTCAGCAATGCAGGGGTATTATGTCAGCAGATATATCAGTACTTAAATTTAGGTTATATTCCTGTTGTGGTTCTTCAGTTCAAAAGAGGATGGGGGTGGGAGAGGAAAGAAAGCAGGGAGGGGATTTCTTGATAGCTTAACAAAAACCACATTTATAATTTTCAGGACTTCACCAATTTGCATAAAGAGTAATAAATCCCATCTCATTATGCTTATTGGAATGCATGTAGCCCTGAATGCCATATATTGTGCTATGCATCAGACAAGGAGCTGCAGTGTATTAAGCTAAATCTTTGTAAGTTAACATTCTCTTTAGGTAATGCTTAATGCAATTCAGTTTATTAGAGCTTTGGCACGAGCAGCATTCTTGGAAGTTGGCAGCAATCCAGATCCATTCTGGAGAGATTTCTTCTTCTTTTCTTCTTCTGCCCTTGAATTTTACTTCAGGATAATACATTTGAAGAGACTGAAGGCAAAAAATACCATGAGAATCATATATTTCTTAATGGCAAATACTGTTTAATGTCTTTGTTGCTAAGCTTTTAAAAAGCTCATAAAATTTCATGGTGGATGAGAGGGGGCCTGGGTGGTTCAACTCCATTATTTTGGTTACTCTTTTCCCCAAAGGACATCACACAATAGATTGTTTCATTCCCTGAACTTGGGTTGGTACACTGCCATCTTCTTTTCTTAGCCCTGCCACAGCCAAATAATAGATTTGGTAGGTATAGAGAAAGATTAGGAATAGTCTGCTTTCCCATTTCTGCCTCATTCAACAGAGTCCCCAAAAGAGAAAATTGGGAATTGCTTTTTAGATGCATTGCCTTCATCTTCTCCCAATCCTGCCAAATAGTGTGTTGGGTGAGATATCAGAAAAATTGTAGCCCTCTACAATTGCATCATTCAATCCAGCTCCCTGAAGAGATATTGGGAAATGGCTCATTCGATACATACAAATGGAGCCTTCAACTTAATGTTACAATGTCTCCTTCCTCTTACTATTCCATTCCTCCCTCTGATTTTCTTTTCTAGAGGATTCTCAACTTTCTAGGACTACTGATTGAGTTCCGTACATATTGGCCAGGCCTTATGCAACTTGCTAACCCCTAAATGCAGATTGACAAAACACATCCCTAGTCTGTTTACATCACATGTCATTTCCAAACAAACAACAAAATTATGGCTGAATATGAATGCTTGATTCATAGAGAGATAGAGATGATAGAGATAGAGATAGAGACAGAGACAGAGACAGAGACAGAGACAGAGACAGAGACAGAGACAGAGATATCACATGCAAAAGATGTGACTGTGGGCAAAGATGTGACTTTGCCTTTGGAAGGGCAAAGTATTCAAAATAAGATCAAAACAAAACAAAGCAGGTAAAAGGATAAAAGGGGGCACTACAATCACCCTTTCTCCATCCTGTCACCATTGGATGATATAAGGATGGGAGTCACACCAATTTCTGGGGGGAGATAATTCCAGACGGTAGGAATTACAACCAAGTAGGTATACTTCCTAGCTACTGGATTCTTTAATTAAGAGGACCTGGAGCATGCCCACCCTCACAGACCATACTGGACAGGGTGAGACAACTGGAGATAGGCAGCCACTCAGAGCCAGGCTCTATGCCTTGAGGAGTGATAATGTGATAACCAGCACCTTGAATTTTACCCAGAAGCCAACTGGTAACCAGTGCAGCTCATGAAGTAGCAGCATGACATGCACATAATGTGGCACCCTCATCACTGATTGTGCTACTGCCTTCTGGACCACCTGAGCTTCCAGAAGGTCTTCAAGGGCAGCCATAAGTAGAGCACATTATCCTCATATTGATGATACCTGACCCCAAACCAGAAGATGACCTTATCCAGCAATTTCATGTAGGGAAGAGAGTATTGACCCCTGCAGCACCCCAGAATGAGGGGCTGTGGGCAAGATCTCTCCCCATTTGTCAATACAAATGGCAAATGTTTGTGAGAAGTGGTTAGGTTTTGTCATAGTGGGGAATATATGTACCTCAGGGTTGAATTGTTGGTGTTTCATGTTGTCTGAGTTTGCTTCTCTTCCTGAAGATGTTTCATTACCAGGCTAGGTAATGTCATTGGTGCATGATGGAGTGGAGTTTGCTGACTGGTTATATGGGCAGCTTGTCCTATCATCTTAGCTATGTTTTGGCAGGTGTGGTGGTGGTGGTGGTGGAGAAGGAGGAGGGAGAGGGGGAGGGAGAGATGGAGGCAGAGGTGGGCAGGGGAGGAGAAGTATTGCTAGATTCAAAATCAAAGCATGTTATTTCGGTCATTGACCAGCCTTACATAAAACTAGGAGTAAAACAAAAGAAGATTAAAAGATGAAATAAGATAAATAAAACAAAATGGAATAAAAATATAAATTGAACATGGCTAGCACAAGTGAATGTTTCTTAGTTCAGGTAAACCACTTTGAACATACAGATAATCAGATTTGTTAACAGTTATTGTTATTACTAAGCTTGGAATAGGTTTAAACAAGTCAAACTGTTCCTAGGGAGGTCCTGTTGAATCTAAACAAAATCTTGGTGACATAAGAGAGTGCATCGTTCTGACCTGTTCAAAGGTAATTGAGATAAAAAGAGTCAGTACAGCCTGGATTTTGAGTTAATGAAGGTGTAGTGAATTTGTATTTACTTGGTAGTATTGACAGTAAAGAACTATGTGGGCTGTTATTTCAACGGCTCCTGACTTACAGCGACAAAGTCATTTGTCATATGGAATTTTCTGGAATCTCCCATCCAGGACCGATTTGCTACATTTATATCCCACCTTTTCTCCAGGCAGCTTAAATGAGGCTCTTCTTTCATTTTATGCCCATAAGAACCTGTGAGGTAGGATAGGCTGAGAGAAATGGCCCAAAGTCACCCAGTGTGTTTCTATGAAGACTCATGGTGGTTGAGAAAGAAGGTAACAACTGTCACAGTCTTACTCCATTCCCAGGTAGAAAAAGTGAAAAGGTGAAACACCCAAGGAGATGCTAAACCAGGATGTTAGAAAATAGGTTTGTACAGGAAGGGATATTCTAGACATTCTTGACACAGACTGTTTGAAGTTATACTGTAAAAACATTTATTGTGATGTAGGAAACTAAGCTTGGTATTCAATCTGGATTTTACAAGTTTTAGCAATGACATTAAAAGGGATAGCAGATATTTCCTATCCTCTGAATTAGCCCATGTGGTTTCCGATTTTGGTGGAATCAGTTCTGTGTGCAGGCAAGTTAATTAAGACTTCAGTACCCCCTTTTTTCCTTCAGAGGTTCCTTATCTTTTATAGCATAGATATCTCTTTTCCAGAAAAAGAAAAATAGACTGTAACCAATACTAACCCCCCCAAATCTCAATTAAAATTAAAATTTACTTTTGGTAATTTAAAAGAAATATACTTCAATTTGGATTGAATAAGATTATAACAGCAGAGACAATGAAAATGTTTCTGCGTGTTTATTTAAAAAAAAACCTTGATCCTTTGGGGCTTAAACTGCTGTCAGTCACATCATAGATTTGATTTTGAAAGTTTTCCAGTCCTGTGTACAGCGTATGTGATTTGTTTGATGTCAGCTGCATTAGCATTCTGATAAATATGCTGCATATCTAGTAGCCAAAATGATTTGAAGTCTGCACACTACATGGCTGTCTGTTTTTTTATTAAGTTCTAACCTCTTTTTAGAGGAGGGGGTGTCAGAGAAGAAGACACTGTACATAGTCTCCAGAGACTAAACTTTTGCAAAGTTCTGTTAATGAGGTTTTATTGAATTCGTATTAATAGTTACACCCTGACGACATTCAGGAAACTATTAAAGACCTTGGCTATTCTCCCAGGCTCTGGGGCAGAATGAAGGCTGAGCAATTGTTGGATGGTTTTTCTTTGGTTATATGCTATTTTGGGAGCTGTTCATGATTCTTTTTTGTTTTGTATTTTTTACTTTTAATTGGAAGCAAGTTGGGCAGCCTAAACATTATATAAATAAATATAAATTCATAGAAGTTAAATTTTACAATGGTAATAAAAAAGGCAGAAGCTATGAATCTGACCGTATGTATCAGGTGTTTGGTATAGGGACTAGCAATGGAAAATTCAGGACAAAAATCAAAAGGAATCTAGCAACACCTTTTCAGACTAACTTATTTAATTAAAAAGCATAAGTTTTTGTAAACTGTAACTCAGTTCATCAGATGCATCTACAGTTCACGAAAGCTTATACCTTTTAATAACATTTGTTAATCTGAAAAGATATTACCTCCTGATTGTTGGCTACTATAGATTAACAGGACCCTTCTCCTAAAATCTCTTCTGGAGAGAGTCCATGGTACTAGATCCAGCCACTCACAAAAGGATCAGGAAGATTATGAAAAAAGCCTTCAACTGAAACCAAAGATTTGGGTGCCATTCCCCAGATTTTTGAGGCTGGTGGACACATTTGACATTTTGAGACTAATTTGAGGTCAACCATGGCCAATCCCAACACGCTAACTCACTCTAATGCAAACGTTGTAGTTCTCTTTAGTCCTCAGGATTCTGGCAGCCATCCCAGTTTATCTTAGTCTTTTTTTTTTGAAGAGATGTGAGGGCTTCTGGGCAATTATACACACAGTGGGAGGACCCAGAAACATTATTGGAAATAAAAAATGATAACTGTTGCGAGTGGTGCTTTGCTTTGCAGCAGGCCAGCATCCCATTTCATTCAATGTAAAATTGAAATAATATATATTATTATATATTGATCTGGGATTGGTCTGCTTTCTACCTGGATGGGAGACCATCGGAGAATGCCAGGACTGTTGGCCAGAATGAAAAGGGAATAACTATCCCAGAAGAAGGCCTTGACTTCCATATTGTCACATCCCAATTTGCAGCATTTGGAAAAGAGTCAAATGTGAAAAATAACAGTGTTGTGATAGTTTGAAAAATGTGGATTTGGTCATCTCATGTCAGAATACAGAAACACTCCAGAAAAGAAGAAATAAAAAACCTGTCCCAATTTTTTGTTTGTTTGTTTCAGATTTTGCTAGTTAACAATTCTACTAGATATGCCTAATCACAATAGGTCTCCAGGCTTTAAGAGCACACTTTCAAATCTCCAACAGTGACTTCAGAGGTGTAATCTCAACAACCATGTACCTGTATTAATTTTATGTGGGACTCAGAATCTTGAGGACTTCAGGCTGTCTGGTTGTCACAGTGCCACTAGCCAACTCTATCAAGAAAGAGGATCAAGCCCTAAATGTTGTTCTAACTTCACTACCTTGTGAGAAATTAAGGTAAACTCTAGTTCTCCAGGTGGCTGCTGAAGTAGTGTAGAGCATCAATCAACCTTGTAAAAAATAAACCAATTGACACTGAAGCCTGTCAGGTGTCTAATAGGGGAACTAGCAATTCAGAACCTTAAGGACATTTTGAGAAGCGCTAGAGAATTAAATCCAAGTTTTCTCCTTGTAAAATAAATTCAGCCAACCCTGAAGTCTGCCCCATGGGTTAACTGAAAAGTCAGTCTGCTAAAGGCTGTTTTATTAGATGCAAGATCATGGCAGGGAAACATAAAAATAATATCTTTTGCTTACTCTTGGCTGTTTCCAAAGATTCAGTTGCTAAGACTATCTTATCCTGATGATGAGAAGGAAAAAAGATTTATTATTTTTATTGAATGTCTAACTGCTATGTTTTAGAATTTCCACAGTGATGAGCAGTATAAAAAGTAGCAAGTAGAATTCTTCTGCATCTGCCAAAAGAGCAGCTTATCCTAGTTTGGGATTTGACACGAGCGCCCCATTCAACATAACATGATTATGCAAGATGAGATATAGTAGAATTGATATAACTTTTTATTTGTATACAGCCTGTGTAATGAGAAATTTCTCTGACCTTCATGAGTACTTTGTTAAAGAGGGGGGAAATTGGACATTTTGGACAGTCTTCAGAGACTGTTTTATTTCAGGTGCTTAAACATCTCTCAAAACATGGATGCACAATATTTTTCAGCGAAGGGTTGACCTTGACTTTGAATAATATGCTTTGCCCTCCAAAGGAGGTAGCACTAGGAAAAAATAATGGCTGGGGCCAGACAAAACTAAACATGATTTGAATGGAATTAAAACTAAATGAATTAAATGCAGTTAATGTAATTTCCCATCTATTTTCCCCCCATTTTGCTCTGTAGGTTCTGAAAGCTGTACCCAAGGCTTTTGGTACCATCTGGAATCAAGGTTGGGCACTCTGGTGTTAACAGCTGTCCCAGAGGCTTCTGTGGATCTCACCACTGCCAGCCCTGGAACATCATAGATGTTTAGGAGGCAGCCTCTTATCATGGACACTGGATTGGCTGATGACAGTCTTAGAACCTGAATATCAGGGTCAACAGTTGCATTTGAATAATAGCAGTAGAGACAATGACAGGGGGAGAATAAAGATAGCAATAGTAGATGTGGTGGTTAAGGCCTGTGGAGATTAGATTCAAGTCCACCCTCAGCTATGCAAACTCACTGGGTGAACTTTGGGGCAGGCACTTTAACTTACTTACAGCCTGTAATTCTATGTAAGCTAGGATCTCTGATTTAGACACCACTTGCCAGCTAAGAAATTGTTGTACACATTGTTCTACCTTGGAGGTACATTTACTGTCTGACACACACTTAGAAAACCTCATTCATGGCAACTGGATATATCCACTGAAAACCTTTCAGTGGGTATGCCCATCTTCCTGAAATCAGGCCCCATTGCTCTCTCCTGGTATTTACATCGGTAGTAAAAAAACTGATTCACAGCACAACTCTATAACTTTCTACCTAGAAGTATATCCCATCAGGTTCCTGTAAGAGAGAATATATTTGCAGTCTAGATGTACATCATTCCATTGTTTCTCTTTATAAGAATTTATTTACTAGAATTAGAATTCATTCACCCAGTGATAGAACTGAGAAGGTGAATATTCATACGAATACTGCATTTTTTCACCCTTGGAGAAAGTATTCCTCTATTTATTGTTTAAATCTCCGTGTTGATAGCCCTTCATTCTTGCTTGGCATCCTTTCTCTCCTAAGAAGATGGGGGAAATAGAATTCATACTATCTCTGTAACTATTGCATGCCCAAGTTTGTTCTCTGGGCTTTGTCAGTGATTTTGATTATAAGGGGATAGACCTCCCGGAGCAATGCAACTGCTGTATTATTATTATTATTATTATTTACATCTCGTATGGACAATTACTAATGTTCATAAAGAAAGGCAAGGACAATGTTTCATCAGCTGTCCTTGCTCAGCGAATGACCTAAGCATTTTAAGAGAACAGTTTTGCTCCTTCAGCTGAAAGGAGCACTATACCATAGTGTATTTAGCATGCAAATGCTGCAAGGGTTTCAACTTAGCTTAATGAGAACAAGAACTAATAAACCTACAGAATGGAGACAGAATGGAACTGATATTAAGCAGGTAATGTAGAATTAAAGGCACCAAATACACAAACTAAGGAGTAAAATTGGAAAGGTCAGAAGTTTTTTTTTTTTAAATCAGAAACAACACAAAATGGAAATTAGCTATCTCTTCTGATTATCAGGCTACCCTGTTGCAAAACCTGTAGGTAAAACTACTCCCAAGTTTAACTTCCCATCTCTTTTTCTTTATATCAAGGTACTTTAGAATTTTTTTTGTTTCTTTATTATTAATTTATTTGATGGATACTCTGTCTACTCCAGGGAATACTTAGAGTCATAGAATCATAGGGTTGAAAGGGACCTTGGAGGTCTTCAACCCCCTGCCCAAGGCAGGAATCCTCATACCATCTCAGACAAAAGGTTGTCTAATCTTTTCTTGGAAACCTCCAGCGATGGAGCACCCACAACTCTGGGAGGCAAGCTATTCCACTGCTTAATAGTTCTCACTGTCGGGAAATTCCTCCTTATTTCCAGGTTGGCTGTCCCTCTGATGAGCTTCCACCCATTGCTTCTTGTCCTACCCTTAGGTGCTATGGTCAATAGATCGATGCCCTCTTCCCTGTGGCAGCCCTTCAATTATTGGAAGACTGCTATCATGTCTCCCCTCAGTCTTCTTTTAAAAATGAAAACACAGTATAAAAAAAAAAAAAAGCCATACGTTAAAATTAATAATAAAATTAGTACTAACGTTGGCAAATTGAAGCCTAGTGAAAGGAATGTATCTTTATAAATAGTGTTATTTAAGCCCTTTCCCATGGTCCTCTGATGGTCCTGTCAGTGCGGGCATCTTCAGAACAACCTTTCCTGAAGACCTTAATGGGACTGTAATGAGAGAACCAGTCTCTCAGATAGTCCCATCCTAAATCATTTAGGTCAATACCAATATATTATGATTTTGCCCAATACGCAACCAGCAACCAGCAACTACTGCAGTTCTTTCAGGATAGGCATCATATAGTTCTTGTTATCTTGGCAAGAGTTACTAGCCAAGCTGCTGTATTTTGTAGAATTGCAGCTTTTAGAACAGTTTTCAAGCCAACATAGATCCACATGGAGTGCTTTGCAGTAGTTAAAATGAGATATAACTATGGCATGAACAATTGTCACTAAATCTGACTGGTTTAGGAATGGCCACAGCTGGCATCAGGCATAATTATGAAAGCACTTTTTGCCATGACTGACAACTGTAAATCCAGTGGTAGCTGAGGATCAGAGAGCACATCCAGACTATAATTGCACCATCTCTATGGGTGTGCAAACCTTGAAAAATATAATGACTCTACATACAGGTTTCCTATTTTCCAACAGCTTCTCCATCTTGTCTAGATTTCATTTCAGCTTGTTCTCCATCATACTATTACTGAACTTTGGCAGGATTCAGAGAATACCCATTGCTTCCTTGGAGTTGAATGGTACAAAGTAATAGAGGTTGGTGTAATCATGATATTGCTGGTATCCCACCACCTCACTCCAGTTATTTTCCCCTGTGGTTTCATACAGATTTTGAGCAGCATGAATGACAAGATGGAACCCAGTGGGATGGCATATTGTAGATCAACAGCTGACAACAGTGCTCCCAATGCCTAATCCTGTAGGAAAATGCCATTGTTAATGGTACTGAAAGCAAGTGAGAGGTCCAGAAGAACTAACCAGACCATTTTTCCCACATGTAATTTCTAAGACAACCAGAACAGTAACTGTTGTTATTAATTAATTAATTAATTAAATTTATATGCCACCCACTCCATACAACTCTTGGAGGTTTTAGTACCATATACCAGTTGAAATGCCAATTGCAGTGGGTCTAGATAATCCAAATCATTCAGATGTATCTGGAATTTCTCCTGGTGTGGTTTCTGACCTTCCTTGATTTTTGGAGGTGGTGGAGAATACTACTGTAATTTTTTTATTTTTATTTATTTATTTGTTGCTTTTATTCTTCTACACTGTACAAAACCTTCATGGGAGGACTTCACTTAAAATGTTTTGCCTTGGGATTTATTTGAAGGGTGAGGATCCAAGGAGGTTATATTAGTATTAAAGATTAGCTGGTATTACACACAAATAGGATTTAGATTGATTATTTTCCATCAAGGTGATCCTTAAATGGATTCTGTCTTCTGAACAGGTAGAACAAGAGAGAAAGAATTTAAAGTTACAATCATTATTTCCCAACCAATATCTGTTTAGTCGTGATAGGTATGGATCTTCAAAATTCAGAAAAATATCATATGTCGGGCCTCTCTCTGATGACAAGGCAAAATACTGAGAGAATATAATTCTCAGGAGACAATGGATTTGTAGATTTCTTGTAGCTGGACTATGAAGCCAGTATGCAGTTATTCCAGCAATTGCTGTGTATCAGATATGAGCTATTTTTATTGCAGTCAGTGTTCAGTTTCTTACACTTCTGTTCTACATGATGGGTCAGAAGCAATTGTCTTTTGAATGGAAGATATATTTTCCATCTGTTCCTTGTTTTGATAAGTGCCTGACCTACTAGCTGGTTGTGTACTTTTGACCATGTAAGAATACTCTTACCCCTGCCTTCTTTGTCACCTTCCAGATAGAACATGAATGAGGTGTTGGAAACTGGGTCTAGCTGTGTTTTTGTCAAATCCAATGGGACTCTTAATTATTTATTTATATGACTGTTTCTGGAGATGGAGAGCAACATTCCCATGACTTTCACCACTATTTATTTATTATTGATTGATTGATTGATTGATTGTGGCAGAGTGTCCTACCTGCAGAAAACAATCCGTTCTTTCAAGTGCTGCCATGTTAGCAGAATGTATCTGAATCCAACAATTTAAGAACTTTGTAAACTTCATTTGATTTAGAGAAACATAGTCTGAAAAAATAATACAAAGTAGGAGAATAATACAGAATTTTCTGGTAGTGATGCAGTAGATTAGGACTGGGCTGAAAATAACAATGAACACAAACATATAATACAGTACATTTTCCAAGAAAAGAATATTTAGATCTATTCTTGACTGTACCTCCCTGCTGATAACATGGAACCAGAACTCTTCATCTGGTTTTGTTCCCAGACCAATATTTTCCATAATAATGTGATCCTTGCCATAATTATCCCCTAGAGGAGAGTTTTCTAGCACATACACATTTTATGCAAATTATGTTCACATTTATCCTCTTTTCTGGTAATGAGTAATGGCCATCTAAGTCTGACTCGACACAAGATGCTGAGTTTAATTTTTATAAGTAAAGCTTCTCAGGGATCAGACCCTCCAAGACAGGTACAAGTCTGTACTTTTTTCCATTCTATTCCACCTTATTCTTTTGGCAATGTTCAAGTGGCCACTGCTTCCATCGCTGGAACCTAAATATTTAAAATATCCCTTTCCTCAGTGCCATCAGAATCTATTATGAGGTCAATAAGAGTCCATGCTGACTTGATGACACATAATCAAAAATACCAAGGGCAGAGGTTAAGTTAGTTAAATTTATTTATGTAAAGGTCCCAGACCAATAAAACACAAAGACAATTCTTAAAATAAAACCAAATCTGAAACAATTAGTAATGGAGTAAGGCAATTGACCAGGTGCCTAGTTCATGTCTCTACCAGTTGGCTCAACTCATAGCATGTTTACTAGAAACTGGGCTTTCACAGTTATGATACACCATTTATGGAATTCTGTCCTGGGACAAATATGGCTGGTATCTATGCCTTTTAGTTTCAGGGGGCAGTTTAAGATATGATTATTCACCCAGGTATTTACTAGATGAAATAATTACAAGACCAGACCACTGCCAAAAGATGTTTGTGTGTGTGTGTGTGTTTGTGTGTATTAAATGAAAACACTTCATACGTAATTTTATTGAGCTTTAAATTATTTCATGGTACATTTGTGTACATATTCATGTGCCTAAATTGTTCTGCTCTCTTTGGGAATGGCTCATAGTCCTGAAGAATGGGCCTAGGATTTAGTATGTTTTATTTTTATTTTTGTATTTTTTTTTAATCCGTTCAACCATGTCTGATTCTCAGAGACTGCCTGGACAAGTCCCTGCAGTTTTCTTGGCAATGTTTTTCGGAAGTGGTTTGCCATTGCCTCCTTCCTAGGGCTGAGAAAGAACAACTGGCCCAAGGTCACCCAGCTGGCTTTGTGCCTAAGGCCAGACTAGAACTCACAGGTTTCTAGCCTGATGCCTTAACCAAACTGGCTCTTTAAAAAAAAATAGATAATATGTAAAAGCTTCTTGATACTATTTCAAACAACTTCAACAATGTAAGTCTTATGTAAATTACCTATGTAAAGTCTTGTGTAAAGTAAGTGTTGTGCTGGGAATGGCATTTCTATGTTCAAATGCCTAGAGTATTGGTGCTTGTCAGTGCAGACAAGGCTTGGCAGCAGAGATCAGGTTTAAGATCTATATAAGATATTTCCATGAATTCCTGATTACAGCAAGCACTGCACTAATTCCATTATCTGCATTCCAAGCTATGGATTCCAGCCAACATTCAAAAGTTCATGAAAAGAGTTATGTTGAAAAATAGACACAGCATCTAGTCTTAAGACTTGAATTGCTGAACCCTTCAAATCCTTTAGCTCTGGACAGACAAAACTGCTTTCATTTGAGAGCCCAAGATGTGATTCTTCTGCCAAAATCCGTCTTCTATTTTCTTACAAGTTTTCATCCTTTTGAAAGAGGATTTAAGATTAGTGTCTTGTTCTCTGTGCAGTTCAAAAATTCTGCCACTGATTTTTAAGTTGGCACATGTCTGGGACGTTGGTAAGGAGTCTACCCCCCATTCCAGCCCTTTCTCTGGCCTTCTATAACCTTCCCTGTTTTTTCATGATCTGAAAATATCTGTGGGGTGACTTACTTTATCTAAGGATGAAACCCTATCAATTTTGCTCTCTGCCACATATGCTTTTTTTAAAAACTTCAAGTTTATTTCATCTCACCATTGGAAAAAATGTGAATGCTGATAAAGTTACTTAAGAAAAAAGCATGAATCCTTTCCATCAAAATAAATGGGGATCATATTTGGCCATAAGCTCTGATTGAACCCTAGAGAATAAGTAGGGAGTTGACAATTTAGAATGCTCTTGTAGATGTTCATTTTATATTCCTGAGCCCCACTGCACCCCACTGTGATTACAGCAGTAGTGAGTAGGAATACTAAGCTTCTGTACAATACAAGTCTTGTAATAATCCTATTAATTTTGCTGAACAAAAAATGAATTATGTGTAGCATAGAAAATTAAGGCTGGAATAAATATGAGCAAGATTCTTCAGCACCCTCGTTATAGCTTTGTAACACCCTCATGTTGTGCTTGTCCCTGGGCTGGGACTGAAAGAAACATACTTATGCAGGTGAACCAAAAAGATTTGAAACAATTTTTTAAATAAGCCCATTTTTGTTCCGTAAAGCCCGCTTTCCGCTTTCTCCTACATGGGAGAACAGCCTTTGATACCCAAAATGGTACACCAATTCCTTGCATTGAGAAAAGTCCATAGGCATATGTGATCAAAGCTTCTATGTATTTCAAAATGTATTACAGAATTCAATTAAATATATAGATATTTGGACAACTACAATAGAAATAGATTTGGTCTACATTTCTAGGTTAACCTCTCTCTCTCCAAGTATTGCCTTGGATCCTTCTGACTGGAAACTAACTAAACCAAAGGATATGTCTGTATTATAAATTTAAAACACTTCAAATATCAGATATTCTTTCCCCAGGGATTTTCAGCTGTCATTCTGTAATAGAATGGTAGAAAACTTTAAAAGCATTGTCACCAAATTCCAATTATCAGAATTGGTTGGCAAAAGACCTCTCTTTCCTTTTGGACTGGTGTGCAAAGCTGGTGTAGCATTCTCTGAGTAGAATGAGTGAATGCTGCATCTGATGATTTAATTTGACCCTGTCAATTGGCACTGATCCCAGCAATGTTATTTTCTAAGTTCCAGTTATCCCTATTTACCCTGCTCAAGAACATTTTTATGTCTTCCCCTAAGGGAATCATTGTACTACTGTAGTAAAGAACTCTGTTCCTGTCATTTTAATACATTCATTCTCTTAGCACTGGGCCTCTATAGTAAACTAGGCAAGTCCTGGCTTTTATGGAAATTTGAAGGGACAAAATATAAAATTTGAACACCTATTGTCTGTTGGGTTTCTTCAGCCTATGGAGTATCACCTTAAAAACAGCATTGAACTTAATCTGAACTTAAAAATAGGAAAATGGATTGTCACTGACATTTTTTGGGATGCATTTTTCAACTTCCTACACTAATCTACAGCCTTGGAATTTCCTGCATGTTTCTCTTTGGACTAAATAGATATGATCCTGCTTAGCTTTTTGATGATCAGACAGGGTTGTCTATAACTACCAGCACTGTCACTGAGGATCAAAAACACACTTAGTATCCCTCCATTAACTGGACTTTGGATATTTTTAGCAGAGTTCAGAGGCTTCTGACCATCCAGTTGTTATACTTACCACTATTAGAGAAACTATTCAAGTTCTCCACTTTAGAGAAGCAAGACCTTCTGGTAGGACCTCCAATTGGCTCCTACTATGACTACCTTCTAAAAGCAGCTACAAACTTGGTTAAATGAGTTTTGTTTATATAATTTCTAGTTTACACTTATTTACTTAGTTCGTGGATCTTGCAAGTTGTTTCTCAATATTGTGAATTGTGTGTTGTGTGTTTTACCTTTGTGAACAGCTGAGAGTCCTTTGGGATTGTGGTGGTCTCTAAATGTGATTTATTAATTAATTTACAACAACAGACAGAAGAGAACACTTCCTGACATAGCACGTAATTAACTTGTATTGTTTGTTATTTAATGACCACCAGCAAGGATGGCTTTGAAAAAGGATTGGAGATATACGTGGAGGTTAAGTCTGTGAAGGGCTATCTTCCTCTATTTGCTTCTAGGTGGTTATAATTTGTCATCCAGATAACCAAATCCTGCTTGTGGGCACTCTGGAGATATTGGGTTCATCCTGTGTGAAACAAAATGCTAGATCAAAAAGGGCTTTTGCCTGACCCAGCAGGGTTTTTCCTTATGATTAGAAAGTCCTGAGAAGTAGAAAATCCTCTCTTTTGATCATTATTATCATCTATATTAGTGGGCTGTCAGTGTAGACTTTTTTCCCAGACATTATAAAATAGAAGACTTCATAACCATTTACCTTCACAATGTTTTGTCCACGGAAAGGCTTTTTGATGCATCTTTCCTTAATTTATGCAACTCTTAATGTAAATTGCATCAGAATGTTTTAAAAATGCAAACCACATATATTTCCCATGTTTCTAAATGCACCTTTCTGAAATGTCCGCTTTTTCTAAATACATAACAACTGATGGTTTATTTATTTACTTATTATTCAAATTTAATTACCGCCCATCTCCCCCAAGAGAGGGACCATCAACATTCCTTCAACATTCAATAGCACATATTTTTCTCCAAATGAAACCTTTTCTTTCTCCTCCTCCTCATTAGAGTTTTGGTCCGGGACATTATTTAATGGCAAAATTCCTGCCATTGTGCCATACTATGAGAACAGAAAATCCATACTTACTCCCAGGGGAATTCGTGGCTGAATGTTTTTGCATCCTAAACTGATAATACATTGCTGGGTTCTTGTGTATATGTAATGATATTTTAGGAGGAAAAGGGTTCATGGTAGATGGGCACGTTCCGATTCTGCTTTGGCTACAGTGGTTAATGCTGCCTTCTTGAAAACAGTCTCTTCTTCTCTATTTTCTCATACTCCTCAGAGTTCCTTAAACAAATTTGCAATTTTAGATGAAGCAGCAAGTGCTTTTCAAATCTCTAACTATTTTTTAGGCTCTCCGTGCAAAGTACTGAAAGCTTAATTCTCAAATTCTTTTGACAGTATTTTTTTCAGTTTGCCTGCCCTGGATGTGGATGGGCATTGGAGGCTTCAATGTACTGTGAACATTGAGCTCCATTTATATTTGGATTAAACCAAGGCAGTTCTTCAACTTTGGTATTGCTGGAAGAGCTGGCATAGTAGAAGAAGGGACTTTGCTGTACAAGCTATCCTGGCAGGAGTACCTTTCAGGAGGGACGCAAGATTGCCACTGCTCTAAGGAGTGGACCAAGGGGAGGGTGTTGCTCATGCAAAGCAGGCACCTCATAGAACAAGTGGCATGAGCTTAACATCTGGCCTGACATTTTTATTTATTTTTATTTATTTTATAAATTTATTCACTACCCATCTCTCCCCATGTTAATGCCTTATTTTCACAGTATTCCTGTAGTGCCTAAAAATGGGTCGTTCTCAAAATAAATGAAAGGGGAGGGATTTTCCATTAAACTTCTATGGCAGAGATTGCAGCAGGCCTTTGCCAATATGCTGGTCAGCTGGCCTGTGCCTAGGGAAAGAGAAAGTGCTATAATAATAATTTGGTCTTTCCTGCCTGGGATGTGAAATCAGATGCCTTTGCTGAAAGGTAAAAGAACATTGGAAGGCAGAATATTGACACCTGAGTAAGTGGAGAGTAAAATGAAAAAATGATCTATTTCATCCTTTTGCCCAGATATATTGGCTATGGGTTTATGGGAATTGAGGTCCATCACATTTGGAGTACACTAGATTGGGGCAGGCAGCTCTCTGGGGAGATTCATTTTTTTATAGTAATTTTATTAAACATTACAGTTAAAAAAAATAAAAGAAGAAAGAGAAAAATAGAAAGTGCAGAAAAGAAAAAAATAGGAAGAAAAATAGAAAAGAAAGATAAAATAATATAGGAAAGAAAAAGGAAAGAAATATATAAAGAAATGACTTCCCCCTTCATCACATGGATAAACAATTTTAGCAACTTATTGCCTTCTCTTAAAATACAACAAATGATCTCTTCTTCCCATATCCCATCTCTTATCTATAAACAAATCCATAAAGCATCATCATTTCAGTCCTGTTGTCAGCAGAAGTCCATTAAGGGTTACCGGAGATAACAACATATCTATTTTAATCTTGATCAGATAAACCAAGGAATATATTCTTTTACTTTTAACAATCTTGATCTTTAATCACTTCAAATAATGTCCTAAAACTTGATTTCTTTTCATTTTTTCTTTGTCCCTTCTCACAAAATTCTTCAAAACTTTAAGAAGCCTCTTTTGTAAATCCAATATAGGAAAGTTATCCAGGTCAATCTTTTGGTTTATTATTTGTATATCCCTTTTAAGTATTAAGACATCAGCCAGTTTCATTTGTATATCCAGTATAGCATCTTTTTCCATATGATTCTTGTAGCCCGTCATTTTTAAATCCACTTTCAGATTAGTCTCATTCTTGTCCGGTAAAACCTGTTCCTCTTCCATAACATCTTTTAAATACAGTCCATCTATAATGGCAGACACTCTTAAAATTAACTTCTGGGTCCATTGTTCACAAACTTCTGTACATTCTGTATTAGTAAGTCAAATTTAAGTATTCTTCTCCTTTAATTGTAATCTTTAATACCTTCTGGTTCCCTCTAGTGTCCAACCTTCAAAGTCCCATCCTATCATGCTTTCTTTTTCTTTTTTCTTTGAAGAATTCAAAACAGCATTTTCCCTCAGGAAGGATTTTTATAATTAATTTCAAAAACTTACTTCAAATACTTCTGGACCCTTAGTCTGTTTGTGACTTTCCAAAATCAATGTTCCAATCACCCTTTTGCTGCTTATCCTCCCCCCACCCCCCAATTTTTAAAGTCCTTAAAGTTATATTTAAAACTTCTAAGGATTGAAGGAAACTCACCCAATGCTGTCCCAAACTTGTCAATCCAAAGGCTCCTAATAGCTGAAAAGCAGTTAACAAGCAATTCCCAAAAGTGATTAGTAGAGGAAGTATGTGAACCCAGTGTCCATAAAGGCACCAACCACAGTTTGAGTGAAGATAGCTTTCCCTCATCTCCCAGAGCTCTAAACTCACCAGAGACTGCTGTCTTGTGGTCTCCTCATGAGGAACAACTGTCTGGAGCACTTGTGGGCAATCTCAAGTCCTCTCCTTCTCTGAAGAAGACTTATGAAGATCCAGACTACTCACCAGCTCTTCATTCTGCTGCAGTCATCAGCTCCTCTTTTAGCAGAGCCATCTTCAGTTCACCATTTCTTTCCTTGAAGTCTCCCTCTGGGGAGATTCATAATGTCTGAGAAGTTGTTTTCCCTCTCTGTCATACTAAGAGGTTTTGTCTCAGTGAGTAAAAGCTGAATTCTTGACTTTGACTTCCATTCACAAACTGCCCAACGCATCCCAATGCCTAAGTTCCCACAATGGCAGGGTGAAATCCAGACCAAGAAGTGGATAGAAGTGTGTTGGTAAAAAGAAGCATTTCCCATTTTGCAATTTTTTTTTTCAGAAGGAATAATTTTGATTGCAGAGGTGAGGGGACATGTTTACTTGTCAGTGTTTTTAATTTGCTAGAATGCCCTGAATGTCCACGCATCATCTTTTCCTCTGGAATGACCATCAGAATGATGCCTCATCATGAAGTACCATTATCTTTTATTCAGAAGGACAGCTTTAGTGAGGAATTAAAAATGGGGTCTTGTAGAAGCAATAAGCATGAAGGAATGGTCCCTCCCTTCACAGGTAAATAGATCTGCCTCTACTTTCCTGGCCTCTGAATGGGATCCTGAAAATGTGTATTTTCAGATTTTCTTTTAATATTCATCTCTTCTACAAGGCCACTGTGAAAAGCAGGGAAAACAATAATGAAAGTTATCATTTATGTAATATGGTTTTTAGTATTAAAGACTGGTTTATGCACTTTAGTCGAGTAATCCTTTCAGGAGGATTTTAAGATAAGCTATTCCCGTATTAAAAACGATGGACTGATACAGAGAGAATAGCTTGCTGTAGGCTACCAAAAACATTTTAATGCAAGGTTTTCCAATGTTTTATATGAAATGTTTGTATTCAATGTTTTGTAGCCATTTGAGGGTCTCAGCTGATTCTTACTATCCCTGATGCTAAAGGCTGAGCAACAAGTTCTAAAGTTTTGTTTTTTTAAAATTTATTTAGAATATTTGCTTCAAACTGGACATCTCAGTAGATTACTATGAAATGAGAAAGTAACCCAAAAGATGGACAGCAATTCTTCCAGAAAACCAGTATCAGTGGACAACCTTCTCCACCACTGTTCTTCCCTTTAAAAACATATAAAGCTTCCTAATACTATTCTGATTTAATTAAAAACACTGAGAACTGAATCTGAGACCTTCTGCATATGTTCTTCTATTGGGCTATGATTCCTACCAGGATAAGCATCCAGAGAAGTTTAACATCTGTAAGCAAGTTGGAGGAGGACTTGGGGAATATTTATGCACCTACTGGGAAAATTGTATTGCTCAAACATGGACTGACTGACCTACCTTCCTTCCTTCTTTCCCTCCCTCCCTTTTTTACAAATCAACAGAGAGAAGATTTTAGTCAGTTAATTACTGATGCTTTGGCCCCTCTTTCTTACTTCCAATATGTTTATTTATATTGATTGATTGATTGATTTATATATTGAATTTCATCACTGCTCATCTCACTCAAAGTTAGCTTTTCTTTCCACTCAACAATTGTAAGATGGAGCAACATTGTTGTTGGAAATGGACAGGAGATTCCTTGGTACTCTGATTTTATTTCCAGCTTTCTTGTGAGTCCCACCCTAGTTTTTATCCATCTTTCTTCTCCAATATGGAGAAACTTCTCTGACTTAATTTAGTAAGATAGTTCCAACCAGGAATTCCAGTCAGTGAATTGTAAGCTACACTTATATTTGGATTAAACCAAGGCAGTTCTTAATCTTTGATATTGCTGGAAGAGCTGGCATAATAGACGAAGGGACTTTGCTGTACAAGTTATTAGAACTGTTATTAGAATTGTGTCAGCCCTACCTGAAAGATCTTTTTGAATAGAGTTACAAACATCCTAAATGCCCTGATTTATCATAGAAGATATTTATTTAGTCATTTTCATTATGAAAATGCAATTTAATGCTCTACTGAAATTAAAATTATCTATGCTTCCCTCAAAAGTTATTATGTTGCCCACCATTTTTATTGGCTGGCATAATGTGGCTTCTTTATGTTCCTCATCAAATGGAGGAAATTGACCATTTATTTGATCATATTCTGTGTTCATTTAATACAAGGAGGCTGTTTCATAGTTTGCTTACTGTGGTAACCCATCACAAGTGTTGATTGGTTTTAGATTGCACAGGATACCAGCTGTCACTGAAAATCTTACTACCTTTCCTCTGTGAATTTAACTTAATGGTAAACTACCATGAGCAACAAGCTCCTTCTGGCCATTGCTCTGCAATAAATGTTTGAAACAAGTACATTATTCAAAGCACTTAAGTAATACTTTGCTGAAAGCTGCTTGGAAATTTTTTAGAAGTTTTATCCTCCCCAAAAGCCCGAAGAAATAGAATAAAAATCCTGTCCCCACCAAACAGGGAAGGAATTTTAGGTCCAACCAAAGGAGTTCATTAAAAAAAGTGCACTACCACTCCTCTCTGCTGCCACCCCCAAAAAATGCCATCCTGGTAAACAAAGATGGTAGTAGAGGCTGATGCTCTGCTACTTTCCCTTTTAAAACAAAAAACAAAAGTCTTTTAAGAGTAGTCAGATGGGGCAGGAAGCATCTAGGGACAGTTTTACCTACTCCTTGTCCATATTGGCAGGCAACTATTCCTCAAGATTTCAGACAGGAGTGTTTCCCATCCTTCTTGGGGCCTGCACTCCTGACCTACTCCCATCACATCTACAACATTTTTTAGTTTTTCAATGACAGGCTAGAAGACAGTCTTGGCTGGATTCCATGACTTCCATCAGCTCCACAATGCAGCAAAAGGTCATATACAGATTGTTATCTCCTGACAAACACTTGGGAGATTTTTGGAGGTATTTTGCTCTGTTTTCTCAAATGTCTACATTTGTCTACATTTTCCAATGACCAATATGATAAGCCCCCAAGTATAAGAGAGTCCCTCTCTTGGGGGAGATGGGCAGTAATTAAATTTGAATCATAAATAAATAAATAAGCAGTAGCTATTGGAACCAATATGGGTATTAGAATGGGCAACATTATTCAGAGGCTTACCCTGTTTTAGATAAGCAGAGGACATTTCAAATAAACATATTTATTGCCCCACATGATATCCACATGTTGGTTCCTCTCTCAATGGATGGCACTGAGTCCAGAGAAGGCATCATGTCCACCAGATGTTAGAACAGCCTCCATTACTATTCTGAAATTTGCCTTGCAATTTCTTAGAAGTTGTCTTCTCCTGAAAAAGAAGCTTCTGTTCTTTTCCTCTCTTATGCTCAAGCTACCTAAACATTTCTTCTGAATGTGCCTTGCTTTTCTTAAGCTTGACAGAGATGGTGGAGGCCTCTCCTACAGTTGTTGATGTTTGTTTGTTTAAATATTTTTAAACATATTTCCAGCACTTGGAGGCCTCCATATTTGTCCACATCCCACAGAGGAAAAAATCTAATGGGAGAAATGTATACATTTAATTATAATGGTGATTTTTGCATCATTGCCACAGTCCTCGCATTGTCTCCTTGTGCTGGCCAACCAATGGAGGAGGAATGCTTAGACCAAGTGGTCTGCTTTTCACCTAGCCATGTTAGCTTCTCACTATGAGGGAGGGGAGGAGGAGGAGGAGGAGGAGGAGGAGGGACACCTTTGTGGAAGCAGAAGGGTCCTTTGACTTCTGGAGACAGGAGGAACATAAGACAAGGGTTCCTGCCTATGAGAAGTCATCCCAGCGCACAGCTCTAGAAGGAGCATTGCATAATTCTTGCCACAGTATTTCATCTGGGGCAGGAGTCCAGGTGATTAACTTGCAGTTCATTGGTTCCATTTTTTTAAATGGCTGAAAGTCTTGCGACATTAGGGGACCAGCATGGGGGGTGCTAACCTCAGATTAGCGTATCCCTTGCATATGGAGGGGCCTAATGCACAACATTTAATCACAGATGTCTCTGATTAAACTGGATCACATTTACACAAACATAGGGACATGGTGGTGCTGCGGGTTAAACCGCTGAGCTGCTGAGCTTGCCGATCGGAAGGTCGGTGGTTCGAATCCGTGTGACGGGGTGAGCTCCTGTTGCTAGTCCCAGCTCCTGCCAACCTAGCAGTTCGAAAACATGCAAAATGTGAGTAGATTAATAGATACCGCTTCAGCGGGCAGGTAACGGCGTTCTGTGTAGTCATGCTGACCACATGACCACGGAAGTGTCTACGGACAAACGCCGGCTCTTCGGCTTTGAAACAGAGATGAGCAACGCCCCCTAGAGTCGGACATGACTGGACTTAATGTCAAGGGAAACCTTTACCTTTTTACACAGAAATTCAAGAGGAAATAAATGGGTGATCCACAATATACAGAGCATTACCAAATTCATATCACAATGGAATGCAAGTAGTGGCATTTTGCCCAACATTAGCCCTGTGGGAATACTTATCCCCCACTTCTGAGTCCCCTTCCATTGTCTTCCCCCCTAGGACACCCATACCACAACCTGGTTTTGTCCCTATGGATCTCAAAATTTCATAGTCAGCAGGACAGGGGCCATTGTAGAGGGTTTCTAATGCTGGACCTCTTTCTCACCCCTGAAAGGGATGGTTAGAACAATCCTATGGCTACAGGAGAAAGACCTATCTCAGTGGCTCCTGGAACATAAACAAGATGATTTTCTAACCCTTGGAGAAAAAGAGCCGAAATGACTTATGACTTCTGAAATATTCCTCTCTCCAGGTATTGTAAGGTTTTGCCAGCCCTTCAAGATAGGCCAGGGCAAGAAACAGGCACCACAGGGATTTTAGGAATGCTCTTTATTGTAGTACAAATAACAGAATCCTGAAAGCTTGCCCAAGCTTTCAAGATTCTGTTATTCTTGCCTCTGTTCCATCTTATGCTAAACAAATCAAGGTGGGATTATTTTGAGTTTCTTTCTCATACTTGCTTCAATCTCTGGACTGTGTAAAATCTTCTCCAAGTCTCTCTTTAATGGATCATTCCTTCCTTCTACTCTGCTTTCCCCCCTTAATGGCTCTCTCAAGGTCAGCTCTACGTTTCTTTAGAGGTTATAACCTTTATGTTTTAAACTACCATTATCTGTTACTACTTTGTATCAGAAGAGGAATTGGGAGGATTATTTGGCCCAAGTCTTGGGGTAAACTAATCAACATCATAATATAAAATCAAGCATTACATATCAATTTATTGGTGCTCAACACTGTGTGCTACATGCTTGTTTAAGTATGCTTTTACTTAAGGGCAAGTAAAAATGAAGCAGAAGACTTTTTTGGCGGCAGGGCAGAGGGCCTTTTCTCCATTCAGACTTAACTTCAGCAATTGCATTTATGCATGCTGAAATATAATGACTATATTCCATTTCCCTTGGTGTGAATTAGAACAACTCATCTGAAGTCTATGAAATGGCTTGAAATTTATGTTGGTGTCATTAAAAACATAACTGACCCATTATGGTTTCATTATGGTGATGTCTGTGTTGCTGTAGGGGACTCAATTAAAAACCATATCTGCTGATTGGTTGAAAAGACAAATGTTTTTAAGATTGTCTTGCACTGCTCCGAGGAATATGGTAAACTTGGAAATTGGTAAAAAATTGTGTTTGTTGTAATTCCCTTCTTCTACAGTGGTCAGATTTGTAAAAAGTATTGGGAAAAGGTACATTTGATGAAATCTGCACAATTGCACTGAGGGTTACGGAGATAAAATAGTAGAAAATGTGAGCCAGAGTTTCTCTATTGAGAATTAGAAGTTTATGTCTTCAAAAGATTTTGAGATTTCATAATCTAAAGAGGCCAGCTGCCCTTAATATTCTCAATAAAAGAAGATGGATCCTAACTTCGCTTTGATCAGTGTGCACAGCATAGAGTCCTGCTCACATGCTTCTACATGTATGTGTGAATGTGGTTATAGATACAGCTGGGTGCCAGTTTGAAAATAAATACATAAATTCTCTCAATGCAGTCCTCATTCTGCATAATGAAAATAAGTGCTCTGGTAGCAAAGTGATAAACTGAAATAAAAAATGGCAAGAATCTTTGTAAACTATTATGGTGCAGTAACCCATTTTAATACTAGCATCAAAGAGAACTGCCTTTAGTAGTGACAAATCTGTTGCAACATACAAAAGTGGCAGAAACTCAACTGGAGGTCTTCAAGGACATAAAAACAAAGCTTTTTGTGGCTCAGCATCCTGGATCATCTTCTTCTATGTTGCTTTGAATAAAAGAAAATGAATAATAATCATGAGGTATGCTTATAGTGACCATATATCCTTTATTATAAAGGACAGTCCTTTATTTCAGAAATAATAATAAAAATAATAATTATTATAATGGTATTACTATATACCATTATTATAATGGTATATTGGCAGTTTTATCTTCAGCCCCCTTTCTAACACTTCCTTCTCCTTTGCCTCCATCTTCTCCTTTACCTTCTTCCTTTTTCACAGTTGCTACACAATATTAAACAAGTGGATAACTCACTGATTCAATCCAACATTCTCCAACATTCCTTTCCTGATTAATGATAGCTTAGACCCCAGGTTATGTTCCTGGGTCTACTATATATGAGGTGGATTTGTTTGTTTTTGCTGTTGTGAATTTGCAAACATTTACTTGCCCTTAACTGCATTTGCCATCTTAATGCTCATCTACTCACTTTGTAGGATACTCTGTGGAGTACTTCATAATCCATTTTCATTTTTACAACTCTGAATAAAGTACACTTTTCTCCACTGTGAAAATTGTGCACTTATTTCTGATTTCTGCTTCCTATTTTTTAACTAGTGTATTTTTTTATCCCAGTATTAATAATCTAAAAAGCCAAGCAAGATCAACCCGAACTGGTATTTAGATGGGAGACCATCAGTAAAATTCAGGACTGTAGTCTCAACTGGGATGTCAAATAAAATTCCAGAAAAAGATAACTGCAAAGCCTTTCTGTATTGGAAGAGTGCCATCATATCCCCTTCTCTTCTTGTACATTCTCACCTTTCTTAATTTCTCTCCATAGGACTTAGTTTCCAGTCCTAAGATCATCTTTGTTGCCCTTCTTTAAACCTATTCTTTGAACTTTGTCTGAAACCTTCTTAAAATGTGGTGCCCAGAACTGGATATAATACTAGAAGTGGGGCTAATCAAAACAGAAAAAAAATGGAAATGAAAAATGAAGGACTAAGGAGTAAAACAGAAACAAACATGCAATCTATGGATAGTTAGTCCGTGTAAGAGAAAAGAGGTCAGAATTATATATACTCAAACCCAGCAGCCAAATGTTTGGCTGCAAGTGCCTAGTAAACAGTACAATTAAGTAAAAATAGTCCTACATTAAGCAACTCCGGGTAGTGTACCTGTTGTCTGACTTTGTCTTTTCTCTTGATTGTATCCATGATTGCTTAAAGATGTATGGTTGGAACATTCTTAGAGAATGCTATTCCTTCTAAGACCACTGTCCACTTTACTATCATTCAGTAAAGCTCAGTGTCTGACCAAGTTCTGGCTTTGCAATAAAAAGAAGCTGAAATACAATTCTGTAAGAACTGTGTATGCATCTTCCCCCTAAGGATTTTCTCTGCACAGCTGAAATACTAGCTAACATGTTGACAAGTGTCTTACATTCCTCCTTCTCATAATTAATAAAGTTATTTTATTTGTACTTGGAATTAATTATGTATGCTATTGGAATTACTGCTTAGACATCCAAATAGGATTAGCTGAGCAAAACAGAGTTTACTGGTTTTATTTGTCCATTTCCAAGTCTATTTCAGTAAAAGCAAAAGCAGGTCTTGACAGAAGACAACTCCAGGCCAATCAATTGCATGACACATTTTTCGACTTCCAAAGGTATTTTAGTGCCATGGATCTCTTTTTTGCTTTCTCTCTTTCATAGACAGACAGACAGACAGACAGACAGACAGACAGACAAAGAGAGCCAGTATGGTATGCTAGTTAAGGTGCCAAACAAGTAGCAGAAGGCTCAGGTATTAGTATTACCTTAGGCATGCAAGATGGATGGATAACTTTGGACCCGTCTCTTTCTCTCAGCCCTAGACTGAGAAGTCATAAAACATTTATCTATCAACCCTCGCTATACCAGTGTGGTAGATTATGGTCAATAACCGTCATCACTCAGTGGATTGATTGGTGCTGAAAATGATGATGATAATAATATTATTATTGCATATATACACAAGCATTTATGTAAAAATCGAGACATAGGTTTTTCTGTGGAAAAATGTAGGGATGTATAGATCAGTTTAGTTTCACCTGTTCATTTTTTTTTTCATAATCTCATAAGGCAATCCCATCTGCAGACATCTGTTTATTTTGTAATGGATGGGAAAATGGGTATTTTTCTATATGCATCTTACTATCGAATACATATTCTGTATGTAGTTGAGCTTAAAATATTTCACATTTTTATTAGTATGCTAGCATAAAATATACTTTAATATGCATTTTAGTATAAAATACATATTTTTATGTATACCATATTCTGTAGTTTATAAATATTTGGTCTACTTTTTAAAGCTGAAAGCAGTATCATAGAATTCAGGAAAAATGCATACATTCCAATTAGAGCATTCATTTGGGTTATACAAATAAATCAGTAGATTGGGATAAAAAGCAAACTGAATGAAATTGTTGAGCATCTATAGGAACATCTATCTATGTACTACTAAAATTGTCATTATGTTTATCTGTTTGTCTGTTTGTACCCTCAAGTTAGCCCAAACAGTGCATTATACCGCAATAATCATAGACGTATTATGTCTCCTTTGGTTGTTTAATGTACCTGTGAATAAATGCATAAGGAATCCTTGTGGTGAAATAACAGGTGTGTGGTTAGAAGCATGAATGCATGTGGACTTTTGTATGCAGATGATGAGGTATTGTTGACAGAGAATCTGAATGATTTGCAGTGAGCTCTAGATGCAACAAGCAGGATGGATCTGAAGATTAATGTATCAGAGACCAAGATAGCTGTGCTTGACAGAAAAGTGAGCAATTCTCTGCTATACATAAATAGCCAGCACATACACACCCCCAGAAAAGAAAGAAAACCAACTCTAGAGAAAGCTTAATTTGTGTACCTTGGTAGCATGTTTGCTAAATAAGGGGAAAAAGTGGGGAAATCTTAAGTATTTAGCATGTGGTCTGAGAGAAGAATGTGTATTTGTCAAAAGGAACAAAAATGGCTGTGTAGAAGAGCATGCTTCATCCCCCATTTTTAAATAAAAGTGAGACTTGGGTATGTCAAGAGGAACATAAAAATAAGTTGAATGCAATGGAAATGGGTACTTGAGGTAAATCTTATTACTTCAAAAGGGATTAGGGTGTTGGGTATGTATTTTTTTCCCTCTCTTGGGGTTCTCCTTTGTTTAAGTATGAAAGGCACTGGAAAAAATTTAATATGCTACCTTAAAAGATTTTCTTGGATTCTGCCAGATTATATGTCCTTACATAATACATGTAATACAAAGATTACATGCCTTTCTGCCAGTGCTACTATCTTTGGAAATGGAAAGAAACCAGTGATTACAACTAAATGACAGACCTATTCCCATTATTTAGCAGAACAGATAGGTAATATTTGCTAGCAAATCCTGTTTCATTTGTTGACTTGGGTGCTAGGTGTGGTAGTGCCATTTGTCAATCAAGCCTACAAAGACAACAGACAGAATCCATTGATTATAGTAACAAATCTGACACCTAAAAGAAATATTCCAGATAAGTACAAATATCCAAAGGGAAGATGGTTGAGTCCATGGGTACTGTCAAAGTGATACATAGTTCTAGGTTAAAAAAGATCATCTATGCATTTCTGTGATGCATGGGGTTGGTAATACAATTTGGAAGAGAGCATGTGAGACATGTGATCAGAGGACATCTCTCCATTTTTTTCTCTTTCTATTATAAACAGTTTTCTGAGAAGAAGGGGGGAATTTCTACTCTCCCTGAAAAACAGCACAAGGATTCTCCTCCTAAAACCTAAGAATCCCTCAAAAAGTTCAAAACGATCAACTGTTCTATCTGTCTTAAATAACCATACTAAAGAAAAGAGTCATTATTTCATGAAGCCTAGCTAACAAATCATATTTTAGCATACCTGAATGAGTCTGCCGATTGCCAGCTCTTTAACGTCCAAGATGAATTTATGAGAAATGTCAAGATGTGATAATCCGATGTTAGTATCGCATTTGGGCTTATTTCTCCACAATAGAAAGAGCTGGAAAATGGACAGCTTTAAGGTGGTTGGTTCAGAACTGGTGTAGGCTCAAAAAAATGCTTGAATGGAAGCTCTTTAAGAAGTTCAAAGCTCATAAGCCCAAGAGTGGATTTTAGAGTGAGAACTTTTGCTTTCAATCATAAAACAAGCAATCTAGTATAGATTATTTGAGGCACTGGTTCTTTGAGGTGACAGGAAGGAATGAGGTTTCCAAAATGGAAGCTATGGATCTTTACCCCCCTCCCACAAATCCTAATCCCTATTAAACTCTATATAGCAAATATTGTATTTTGTATCTGCTGCCTTTATGCAATCCATAGCCTGATGTGGCTTGCATCTTAGGGCCTTGCTATAGTGGTTATTCTTATACATCTTTTTAGTTAATATTTGGGTTTTTTAAATCTGCCTTTACTGTTTGCTCTCCCAAGCCAATTGAAGAGTCAGCACCTGTAACAGTGTTAAAAGTGGGGAGTGTTTCTCCCCTTCAGAAGTTTTCTATATCAGTTTGAGAGAAATCTGATACTCAGTTGTCAGTGTTCACTTATAATTACTTCTTCCACCTATCTGTTCAACCTCAAATGTTCCAGATCTGCTTTACTAGATACTTTCTTAGTCATTGCCATAAATGGCACTTTCAAGAACCTGAAGCAAAAGTGATTTGCTAATGAGGGTGAGCTTTTAGATTTTTGTATGCTGTCCAAGCTGGCTTTACTCTCTGCATATTGTGATCAAGATTTTTCAGAATATCCCTTTTTAAAAAACAAACTTATGGGCATGTATGTTTGCTTGAAAGGAAAAATGAAACTATTTCTAGGGGCAAGCATCTTTAATGTCTCTGGAACGAAAATGAGATGGTACATCATCTTTCAATAAAAGCAATATGATGGAACACAAGTGGGACAACAGAATGTTTTAGAAAGAACAAGAGAAAATCAGCCTCTGCCATCTTTCTCCCTTTTCTTGACCCACAAGACTTCTTTCATCTTCCATGTCCAATTATACATCCCCCTTTTCATAATTAATGAAAATATCTGAAAAATCGGGAGGCACTTTTGCAGAATGCCCCTTTTGATTATTCTTTTTTTTTAAAAAAATATGCTTCTCCATTTATATGCAGGGAGACTTAACATGGTTTGTATAAACATCCTGTGAATTTCTTAAAATAAAAATGCAGGTATTTAAACATTGTTTAAGCAACCAAATGTTTAAACTATTATTGGTACCTTGCACAGAGCTGGTAAGGTTGATCAGGTTTCTGAGCCAGCCCTGACCATTATACTGTAAAGTATGATGTATGATTGTTCATGTTAGTGTTCAAACATATAGTTTTTATAAAGTTTCTTTTAATTTCAGCCTTCTGTGGGAGGAAATCAGAAGCATTCTTTGTTGATGATAGCATTATTGTGCTATGAAAAGTCTTCTTTTCTTTGCATTTTATCCCTTCTCACCTCTCACAATTTTCTCTGCTAAACTGGGAAAAACAAAACTGCAATGTAAAAAAAAGGCTAACACCAAAGCATTATGTTTGTCTCCACCACTTTATAATTATAGGTTGAAGATACTAAAGTGAGTAAGTGTCAATGTTGCCCTTAAAATCTTTTATTGGTCATTGGATTGGAAAGGTTTAAAAAATGCAATATACTTTTCTCACAAAGGGCGGCTTTCTGAGTTGTGAGAAATCCCCAGATTGAGTTTTATCTCACTCCTATCAGTTTCATTAAACCAAGACATGCTTTTGAGGGTATGGGGGCTGTTTCTTCTGGTACCGTTCAAGAATGCATTGCATCAGTTTCTCAGTAAAGGCTATGTAACATTGTCAGTCTTGTGTTACTGTATACTGCCTGTAATAAACTAGATGTTTAGACTCCTAAATGCATCTAGTAAGTGTCAAAAGTTGAGGCCATGGACTGAATTTTCTGGCCTTATCTGTGCTAGCTGATCCATCATTGTGGAGTTCAGTGTTAGTGATGTCACCTAGTTGGGTAATGAAACATCTACAAGCAAACAACCAAGCTCAGAGAGCATCAAGAACTCTACAGTTCAACTCTGAGCTACGTACTTTCTCTTCTATGGTTCCGTCATTCTTCTGGTAGTGTCCAGGGACTTCAGACTTCTCATAAGCCTATCTGTGGATATGAGTCCATAGTTCAATCATTCAAGAGAGGGTCTTCTTAGTGATGGTGCTTCATTTGGAAAACTCCCTCCCTAATCAGTTGCAGCTGATACCAAGTCCTGCACATTTTCAACAGCAGCTGAAAAGTCATCGATCCATCAGCACATTGATCAGCTTGTGCTCTATCTTTCATTGTTCTTGCTGCCCACTTTTATTTCTTTTATCATTTTCTTTTATTTAACATTGGACTTTTATATGGCTCTCTTGTTTTTTTGTGTTTTACCTTTTGGCTTTGCAATCTTTCTTGATAACGATTACAGAAAGTAAATATGACCTCTAGATAGACAGACCACAGAAAGCTAATGCACTGTAACAAGAAAGGGCTTATATATGTGCCATTTATTATCAGACTATAATCTGAGCCTTTTGGGCAGCATAGCTAAGTTTAGGACCTCTGTTGCATCTGAAGGTTGCATTTTTAGGATTTTAGAGATACATCTTGATTTTTTTGGATTGTGTTTGTGAGAAATCCTTTTGGATATCAGCCTACTGCAAGTCACTGGATTGTGTTTGGTGCAATGACTTCCTGGCCCCCAGGGAGGAATTTCATGTGCTCGAAACCAAGTTGGCTGAACTGAAGATGTGTAAACAGTCTGGAGGGGAGTCAATCCTTGGGTCATGACATGATATCATATTCTACTGAATAACTCATTCAGGAGGGGAAAGGGTTTTGGTTGTGGATAATTAGAGCATTATAAATGCAGAAAGATAGTGACACGTGGTAATTTATCTCCCTGTTACAAAGTTTGTGGTTGTCAGGTGCCTTTTGGACAAGTTGCTAGACTATTCTAGTAGCAGTAATTGCCCATGTTGGCACCAAGTTCATAATGACATTGGGAAATGTATTTGCCCAACTCTGGGAGCCAAATTTAGGCTGTTTGCTGATAGATTGAAGTCCAGGAATAACAAGGTAGAATTCTCAGAAATGTTGTCGTTTTCACATGTAAGGCCAGCAAGACAGGTAGAGCTCAGATATCTGAATGTATGGATGATATGCCGGGGTCAACTGCGAACTCATGATGGCATCCACCCAAGAGTTCATATTTGAGTTGATCCAATATGAAGTTGATAACTCCTAGCAAAAATTTGTAACTTATCACTCAAATCAGGCTCAGTGCTAGAGTCCTGGAAGGTAGCTCATATGATGTCATTTTTAAGAGTCCAGAGAGTTCTAGGAAATTATAGGCCAGTCATCTCAACATCTGTTCCAGGCAAACGGGCAGCATTGTAATCAAAGAAAAAATACCTAGGCATGTAGAGGCAAATATTGATAGAAAATCAGCATGGATTTCACAAAGGCATGTAGATCAAGGCAGAAACCCAGCTAGTCCACCATTTTGTTGTTTATTCGTTTAGTCGCTTCTGACTCTTCGTGACTTCATGGACCAGCCCACGCCAGAGCTTCCTGTCGGTCGTCAACACCCCCAGCTCCCTCAGGGACGATTCCATCACCTCTAGAATATCATCCATCCACCTTGCCCTTGGTCGGCCCCTCTTCCTTTTGCCTTCCACTCTCCCTAGCATCAGCATCTTCTCCAGGGTGTCCTGTCTTCTCATTATGTGGCCAAAGTATTTCAGTTTTGCCTTTAATATCATTCCCTCAAGTGAGCAGTCTGGCTTTATTTCCTGGAGGATGGACTGGTTTGATCTTCTGGCAGTCCAAGGCACTCTCAGAATTTTCCTCCAACACCACAGTTCAAAAGCATCTATCTTCCTTCACTCAGCCTTCCTTATGGTCCAGCTCTCGCAGCCATATGTTACTATGGGGAACACCATTGCTTTAACTATGCGGACCTTTGTTGTCAGTGTGATGTCTCTGCTCTTAACTATTTTATCGAGATTTGTCATTGCTCTTCTTCCAAGGATTAAGCGTCTTCTGATTTCCTGACTGCAGTCAGCATCTGCAGTAATCTTCGCACCTAGGAATACAAAGTCTTTCACTGCTTCTACATTTTCTCCCTCTATTTGCCAGTTATCAATCAAGCTGGTTGCCATAATCTTGGTTTTTTTGAGGTTTAGCTGCAAACCAGCTTTTGCACTTTCTTCTTTCACCTTCATCATAAGGCTCCTCAGTTCCTCTTCGCTTTCAGCCATCAAAGTGGTATCATCTGCATATCTGAGATTGTTAAAGTTTCTTCCAGAGATTTTAACTCCAGCCTTGGATTCTTCAAGGCCAGCTTGTCGCATGATGTGTTCTGCGTACAAGTTGAATAGGTAGGGTGAGAGGATACAGCCCTGCCGTACTCCTTTCCCAATCTTAAACCAGTCTGTTGTTCCGTGGTCTGTTCTTACTGTTGCTACTTGGTCGTTATACAGATTCTTCAGGAGGCATACAAGATGACTTGGTATCCCCATACCACTAAGAACTTGCCACAATTTGTTATGGTCCACACAGTCAAAGGCTTTAGAATAGTCAATAAAACAGAAATAGATGTTTTTCTGAAACTCCCTGGCTTTTTCCATTATCCAGCGGATATTGGCAATTTGGTCTCTAGTTCCTCTGCCTTTTCTAAACCCAGCTTGTACATCTGGCAATTCTCGCTCCATGAACTGCTGAAGTCTACCTTGCAGGATCTTGAGCATTACCTTACTGGCATGTGAAATGAGTGCCACTGTTCGATAGTTTGAACATTCTTTAGTGTTTCCCTTTTTTGGTATGGGGATATAAGTTGATTTTTTCCAGTCTGATGGCCATTCTTGTGTTTTCCAAATTTGCTGGCATATAGCATGCATTACCTTGACAGCATCATCTTGCAAGATTTTGAACAGTTCAGCTGGGATGCCGTTGTCTCCTGTTGCCTTGTTATTAGCAATGCTTCTTAAGGCCCATTCAACCTCACTCTTCAGGATGTCTGGCTCTAGCTCACTGACCACACCGTCAAAGCTATCCCCGATATTGTTATCCTTCCTATACAGGTCTTCTGTATATTCTTGCCACCTTTTCTTGATCTCTTCTTCTTCTGTTAGGTCCTTGCCATCTTTGTTTTTGATCATACCCATTTTTGCCTGGAATTTACCTCCGATGTTTCTAATTTTCTGGAAGAGGTCTCTTGTCCTTCCTATTCTATTGTCTTCTTCCACTTCCGCGCATTGCTTGTTTAAAAATGATTCCTTATCTCTTCTGGCTAACCTCTGGAATTTTGCATTTAATTGGGCATATCTCCCCCTATCACTGTTGCCTTTTGCTTTCCTTCTTTCTTGGGCTACTTCTAGTGTTTCAGCAGACAGCCATTTTGCCTTCTTGGTTTTCTCTTTCTTTGGGATGTATTTTGTTGCTGCCTCCTGAACAATGTTGCGGACTTCTGTCCATAGTTCTTCCGGGACCCTATCTACTAAGTCCAGTCCCTTAAATCTATTCTTCACCTCCACTGCATATTCCTTAGGAATATTAGTGAGCTCATATCTAGCTGATCTGTGGGTCTTCCCTAATCTCTTTAGTCTGATCCTAAATTGTGCAAGAAGAAGTTCGTGATCTGAACTACAGTCAGCTCCAGGCCTTGTTTTTACCGACTGTACAGATGTCCACCACCTTTGGCTGCAAAGGATGTAATCAATCTGATTTCGGTGTTGTCCATCTGGTGAAGTCCATGTATAAAGCCGTCTCTTAGGTTGTTGGAAGAGAGTGTTTGTTATGCAGAGTGAATTGTCTTGGCAAAATTCTATCAGCCTATGTCCTGCTTCATTTTGTTCTCCCAGGCCATCCTTATCTGTAATTCGAGGTGTCATTTGACTGCCCACCTTAGCATTCCAGTCTCCTGTGATGAAAATAACATCTCTTTTAGGCGTGTTGTCCAGTAGGTGCTGCAGATCCTCATAGAACTGCTCTACTTCAGCTTCTTCAGCATTTGTGGTTGGGGCGTATATTTGGATCACTGTGATGTTAGATGGCTTGCCCTGAATTTGAATTGAGATCATTCTGTCGTTTTTTGGGTTGTATCCAAGCACTGCTTTAGCCACTTTACTATTAATTATGAAGGCTACTCCATTTCTTCTGTGGTCCTCTTGTCCACAGTAGTAGATCTGGTGGTCATTTGATGTGAAGTGGCCCATTCCAGTCCATTTCAGTTCACTGACGCCCAGAATGTCTATCTTTAATCTTGACATCTCACCAATAACCACATCCAATTTGCCCTGGCTCATAGGTCTTACATTCCAGGTTCCAATGGTGTGTTGATCCTTAGAACATCGGATTCGCCGTTCACCACCAGCACCGTCGGCCGCTAGCCGTCCTTTCGGCTTTGAGCTAGCTGCGTCATCACGACTGGGGCTAGTTGAGCTCATCCTCTGTTCCTCCCCAGTAGCATTTTGACCATCTTCCGACCTGGGGGTCTCATCTTCCGATGGTATACCGACATATCTCTGGTTGTACTGATCCATTTAGTTTTCACGGCAAGAATACTGGGGTGGGTTGCCATTACCTTCCCCAGGGATCGCATTTAGTCTGACCTCTCTGTCATGACCTTCCCGTCTTGGGTGGCCCTTCACGGTTTAGTTCATGGCATCATTGAGGTGCTCAAGCTCCAGCACCACGACAAGGTAACGATCCTTTGCCGAAGAGTCCACCATTAAGTAAGACATAATAACCAACCATCACCAGGAAGCTCACAGGCCTGGCTTGCAGGCAATAGTCCTTCATCCCTTTTGCTCTTCAGCAGTTGGTAGAGGTGATACTACCTTTGATTCTGTGAATGAAAGGAAGTTTTCTGATACTGTCTGGGATTGATCCCATAGCTTTTGGAGGAATTGAGGACCTTTGGTGTGGCGATGGATAGAATTGTCCTGGGTTCTGTTCTTGGTCATAGTCCATCCAAATTCTGGTTTAATATTTGAAATGATCAGATAAATCCACATTTTTTCAAGGTGACAATAAAATGAGTCAGTTAACATATAAAAAATAATATCAATATGTCCCCATATGCACCTGTTTACTGGGCCAATGACTGCAAATGAGAAAAAAAATGACATAAGATGTAGTGTAAAAGGGGCAATGATGGTATAGGAACAGCATGCTGCTACCATACCTCTTTGATTTTAAAAATTCCCACAGACCATGAAAAATCCTCCTCCTCTTCCTCCTCATCCTCCTCGCCTGACATTATTCCATCTCCCCATTTCTTCAAAAGCAAAGCACGCATGCCCTTTCTTTTCCCGCACAGAGCCTGGTAAAAGTCACTGCTGCTTTCAGAAGCTGCAAAGAGGCGCTACATTTATTTATTTATTTTCCATATTTTGTCACCGCCCATCTCACTAACAGTGACTCTGGGTGGTTTACAATAAAATTAAAATAACTACAGATTAAAATACAATTAAAATACAGTAAAAGCAAAATTCTTCATAAAAATATAAATATAAACTATAAAGTCCAAGATGGCAAATCCAAAGATCTTAATTTAAATACATATAATTCCCCAGGGCCTCTTCAAAGTGCTAACCATCCCTACGATTGATTACCCCCCTCCTGCCCCAAGCGAGATGGCAGAGCCAGGTCTTCTCTCCCTTTTGGAAGGCCGGGAGAGTGGGGATTCATAGTCCTTAGCCTTTGGGGAGATCAAATTGAAGCTCTGCAGAGGTGAATGCCCACCATTCAAAGTGACAGACCACTGCTGGGTAAGAGAGGAAGGAACGGAGTACGAAGCTGGCATTCACTTCAGTAGCAAGCCTAAAATCCTTTAATCTTGGACCGACCAAGAAGGAACCTTGCTTCATTTCATTTTAATATGGGAATAAGAGTTGGCTGCTGAAGTTAGGTTTGAAGTAAAGGAGGTTCTGAAGCACAGCTGACTGAAAAGGAACTTGCCATTTTCTTCATGGGAGCCAAGTCCTATTCAAACATGGCTACTTAATAAGAGAGAACAAATTTAAAGCAGACTGTTAGAGGGTTTTCCCTCAGTTCTCTAGAACAAGCAAAACTGGCTCTCTAAAAGTTTTGTTACAAGTGTGCATGCAGATGATGATGATGATGATGATGATGATGATGATGATGATTCAGGATCCCCAAGTCCAGAACAGATATGGGAGCAGATAAAAATCCTTATTATTTTCACAAAATAATGGATTGTTTTGAAATCCACTATTCCCTGTTAAATTTCTATGAGAATGAAAATGAAAACCCTTCTGTTTCATTGCCTTTTGGTGTGTTTGCATTGTACCTCTGCCCTAATAAAATACTCCTTCCTCTAGGGAGGTTGATGCAATTCTACTTTGAGAAGATGTTTGACAGCTCCTTCTAGGAGAAGTTCCTGAGCTTTTAAAGAATTTATTCCTTGTAGTATATGGTTTTTCTGAGGCTAGATTCCTATGGCATAGGTAATGGGATGTGTGTTTTTATGTGCATGTGTATGTGCATATGTACTGTTTGTGTGTGTGTGTGTTAATACACCTGCCTTTCACTATTAATATTTTTTTTTCCTATAATGGCGACCATCAAGAGGGATTTTTTTCCTGCTCTCAGTTAGCCTCCTAAGCTTTCTATATGGACAAGCTAGGTCAGTGATAATATAATGATAATATTTCTGGTTATCAAATTCAGCTAATTTTGAATGTGGGGTCTTATTTTAATAAATAGTAATATTTTAAAAGCCCTTTGTATCCAGCCCACAAGGGACGCAGTGGCGCTGTGGGTTAAACCGCTGAGCTGCTGAGCTTGCCGATCGGAAGGTCGGCGGTTCGAATCCACGTTACGGGGTGAGCTCCCGTTGCTAGTCCCAGCTCCTGCCAACCTAGCAGTTCGAAAACATGCAAATGTGAGTAGATTAATAGGTACTGCTTCGGCATGCCGGCCGCATGACCACGGAAGTGTCTACGGACAAACGTAGCTAGGGGGCTTTGAAACGGAGATGAGCACCGCCCCCTAGAGTCGGACACGACTGGACTTAATGTCAAGGGAACCCTTTACCTTTACCTATCCAGCCCACAGGACTTTCTTAGAAGCTGACAAAATCCATTTTCTTTCCAGTGGGATAGTAAAATCTGCCTTCAATTATATATTTCCTGTTCACTGAAGTCTTTCCGATTAGGAGTATTCCTCTAGTTTATGCTAAAAGACATCTCATAGCTAACTATTAATAATACTCAGAGGATAACACCTGTTCTTTGAACTCACATGGTGGTCAAGCAAATCCTTGACAACATATCACAAGGAATGTGCACTGCAGAGAACACGGCTGCTTTGAAGATCTCCAGCCATGCTTCATCATCAGGTTCCCTGTCCTGGAATGATCTATTGCCTCATCGACAAGGGCTGATAAACAGAGATGGGCTTCATGTAGATTCTGTATGGGTGTACTTTCAAAGAAAAGGAAAGCTGCTGTGTTTATGTATTGATGTTGTCATGAGTACTGATGGTGAGCAGGAGGGGGCCTCTATCCAGGGGGGAAAACGCATGCGTAGTACTGAGGAGTTAAGCAGCCATTCAAAGAGACACAGATCAGATCCGCCTTAACTTTTGGGGTTTATCTGTCTGGGTTTTCCCACACTTCTTCAGTTTGTTAGGATTTTCTGTCTTATGTAGCAGTAATAAACACTAGAGACCTACTCCTCGTCTCAGCGTGATTCCTGACTGTTAGGACAGATGTAACTGTAAATGCCATGAAAAGAATTTCAAAAGTTGAGAACAGAGTAAGTGAGTAATTTGTCTTTATAAGATTTTTTAAAAAAAAGTATTCAGGGCAAACGTCTAATCCAAGAGAAATGCGACTAATTCTGTCCAGATTGACTTGAATCAATTGCATGGCTTTTTCTAAAATACATTGGTAGTCATGTTGAACAGGCTGTATGATAAAGACAATACTCCAGAACCTTCTTGATACATGCAGGAATTTGGTTCTTCCATTATTATTAGTAGTAGTAGTAGCAGTAGTTAATGAAATTGCTTAGACAGCATGGATTTACTTGAAAGCTTACTTAACCAGTTTAAGGAAGGTTTGCTTTCAGAAAAATGTGCTTGTTCTTGTTTGGTTTTTGTTTTCTTTCAAATGCTTTGTTTCACTAAAACGAAAACAAAAACAAAAAAATGATGCACAGTAGAAATAAACAAATAAGCAAACAAGATTTATCCATTGCAACATTCAAAGGGTTCAGTCAAAAACATTTTCCTTGCCCCAGCTCCAATATGGCCTGCATACTATTTTTCCAGAATATGTCCCCACAGAGGAACCTATATCTTGAAGCTAATCTACTGCTAAGGAAGGCTGAACTGGGATCAAAAACAGTGAGCAGAAAAGTGGTATTTTCTGTCAGAAGATGGACCTCCTATGGTCCTCCTATGGAAAGAGTCTTTGTCCCTTGAGGAGTCATCTTCAGAAAGTGAGTCTCCTGTTCTTATTGTTCCTGTTGTTTGGTCAGGGGAATATCAACCATATGGAGAGCTTAGAATGGCCATGGGGACCAGTTCCATAAAAAACAAACAAGCAAACAAACATTGCATCTTTTCCCATTTCAAGAGCTGGTCAGGATTAAGAGAGGTTTATACTGATAAACAAAGAAACAGAGAAATAAATAAGTTGGAAGCAGAAGCCTTTCTCCTTTCCCTTTTCATTTCAGTCCTCCATAGTTTCATCCCCAGTTTCAGTCATTGTACCCAAGACGTTAAAGGTTCTTTGCCCCACTTCTAGAAGCTTCTCTGGCTCTCTCCTTCTTTCTGTCTTGCTTTAGCACCTCTAGGTAGGAGTAGCTTCTCTCTCCCTCCCCATCTCCAGTTCCTAGCTTCCCTCCTCCTCTTCAACTCCCTTTTCCTTCTGGCCATTTCTCCTTCTCTGAAATATATAGGTAACCTACACCCCCCAGACCTTGCCAACAAGGATGAGCTGAATCAGAAAGAATGGGCTCCCCAGCTAACATCCAAAATTACAGCAATAGCAACCAATGCCTTCATGTGAGGCCAACAACACTGCCAGCCTCATTCCAGTGATCTGTATGAACAACACACTGGGTTTAAGGACTGACATACTTATCTACTTCTTCATAAGTGGAAGGAGGTACATTTTCTAGGCCGTGTGGTGAGCCCTAAGACTGAAATTCTGTAGGTTCTGGATGATCTCCTTTTAATCAGATTTACCACTCCTGTGTCAGGCTGAGAGCTTAGATGTTTGAGGGGCAAATCTGATTCCCACCTACTCTTTTATGATACCAGCAAGTGTGAGGTTGAAGTGGAGGCAGTGTAGAGGAATGAATTAAAAGGAAGAGGGGGGTGGAATGTGGCCACAAAAGGGATAAAGGAATGCATGTGTTTCTTTGGCTAATTTCAGCCCTATTACTCTATTGTCCTCTGGGTATTTTTTCCAGCATGCTCAGGTATTCTTACATCAGAAGGCCCCAAATAACTGTTTGGCTTTAGCATGTATTACAACCGCCTTGTTGTATAAATGTGATTTTAGGAAAACAGTTTCAATGTCCAGTGATGGCTACAGCTCTAAACTCAGCATGACTAGTAAATATAAAATTTTATTTTAAAGCCATCAGCACTTTCAACATCTCTTGATACTTTAACTAATCAGATGATGGTGATGATGATGATGCAGAATACTTTACTCAAAGGTTATCTATTTGTTTGCAAAATAGGTATTGCAGAAGCAATGCAGTGCCTATTTGTTGTTGTTATTTCTCCGCTGTTGGAAAAAAAATGTTGAGGAAAGTAAAGATGCTGTTCCTTTAAAAACATATCCTCCCTTTTAAAAATAAGTCATAATCATGAGGAACCCCTCATCTAAAGTGTTAGCTTAGTGAATTCAAAGCTGTTCCCAACTTGAGCTACAAGTGACCTTTGGAAACATCTCCCTATGGGATCCATAATTTACTGCTTTGCCTTAGCAAAATAGCATTTAAATGGTGGCACATTGTGCATTGAAACCTGCAAATGCAACATATTGTAATGCATTATATGGAGCCAATCAGACAGGATTTTTTTCTGATTCAATTGCACTGCTGAAAAGCAGACCTTTCTAAATGGGGTTGGAAGGGGAGAAGACTATGGTGAATTACATATACTAGCTGTCTCCATATCAAGGAAGTCCTTTCAGTCCTTTTATGACAAGTCTGGGACAGGCATAAAAAGGGAATAGGGAAGAGCTATCATGAAACAAAACCTCCAAGCATTCACCAGTGCCCACCGTTTCATGTCATTCATGAGCTGCATTAAGCTTGCCAAGTTCTCATTGGATTTATCTTGTTTATTTAGGCACTCCTGTTAAACCTACATATGTGCAACCTGTTTAGACATAATAGATCAAGGATAAGACTATTTGTTCAGTCTCCCCATCATCCTCAAAAACCCACTGAAAGAGCCAAAATGTAATGGTGTTCTGGAATGCTGTTAGAGATGGATTCACCCTTATCTCTGGCAGTAGGTGTTCAGATGAGGGGTAGAAGGCTTATCACTGAGATGGCTTGCCTTGAGGTAACCAATGGTAAAATTCCATAGGAGTCAGGAAGCAGAGCAATCCCTCTCTTCTTGATCTTACTGGATGAATTACAGTTTGAAGTGCTTTTCATGGGCAGCTCCACATAGAGTGAAATGACATAACTTGAATGAGAGATGACAAGGGTGATCATCAAGGAAGCCTTCTGGTCCAGAAATGGGAACACATGATGGACCTGTGCAAGTTCTTCCTGGCCATAGCCTCCACCTGCTCTTAAGTCATTTGTTCTCACTTGCTTTCTTGATCATCAAGCAACAGCAAATTTGTCAAAGAGAGAAAAAAGAGAGAAAAGGTGATCTGTATTCCAGAATCATTTGGACAGTATAAAATAGCAAGCATATGAAAACAAATGATGCAGAATGTAACAAATGAGAGAATAAGGAAAGTGTAGCTAATGAAATTGCTGACCTCCTGTCATGGACCCTTTTTAGGTCAGTTCCCTACATTTTAATGTGACATTTGTTTTAAAGGTGGGCTCTAAATAAGGTTTGGAGAGTAGCCAATTTGGAGCTTGGTGATTTTAACATCAAGGGAATTTAGTAAATGAAAATATTACAGCTTCTGGGACACATCTGGGTCAGAAAGCTTAGAGCATCTGATCATGGAACTATAATTCCGTTTTTCAATTAAATCATAAAATATTGACTTGGTGATAGGTTTTTCATTATTGTCTCTCAGTCTTTCTAGACATGGTGTGATTAATGTGATCAGAGGCAAGGCGGAATGTGGACTCAGATCAATGCGCACATGATCCCTCAATTAATTTTAAGTACCACTGCAACTGGACCATCCAGAGCATCATGGTAGAATTTATATGTATTTTCTTCACTTGAAGACTATCCTCATGCACATGATCGCCAGTGAATGGGCAAAATGGCAACATCTATTCCATGAATACATTAATTGCAACATGCTACCCAGAGTCTCTTTGGAGTCCAGCAGCATCTAAATCTAAACAAACAAACAAATAAATAAATAAATGCAACGTACAAACTATTATGACACTGAATGAGATTTATCCAACTCCAGATGGGATGTTTCATTTACCCCAAGATATGAACTCTCACTTCACTTTATAGCTAAATCTACTGTTACATATTTATTAAATTCTCCTTTTTCTGGTTCAGCCCCTTATAGAGATCACAGTATATGACTTCCTGGATCTTTTCAGAAGTGAGCCAATGACGTATAATGCCACTGAAGCTCAGTCATGGTGAGTGAGTGACATTCAGAAACTGGTGACTCGCACTGATGATGTTACTAGTTGGGTAATGAAATGTCTGCAAGCAAACAACCAAGCTCAGAGAGCACCAAGGACTCCAATGCAGCAACAGTTCTCACTTGTTTCATTTAAGCTGAAAAGGTTGACAATCACAATATTCAAAAGCGTCTGAGGACCACCATATAAGCCAGGGATCAACAGTATGAATTCTGTACGCACATGTGTCGCCCTCCTTAGATACCATATATAGGAGTCCAAAATTAAATAAAAATCAATAAGTTAAAGGAAATCTCATGAGATGTTTGCATGATCTGAGATTTTTGACATATATCCTGAGCATTAGTGGTCCAGATCACAGGTTTGGACCATCAGGCGGAGTCTTTTTAGGAGCAGCACCAAATTTATAGAACTCTATTACCTAGAGCAGGGTTCCTCAACCTTGGCAACTCTAAGCTGTGCAGACAAAGCTGGCTGGGGAATTCTGGGAGTTGAAGTCCACACAGCTTAGAGTTGCCAAAGTTGAGGAACCCTGACCTAGAGAACTTCCCTTTGTTCCTTCTCTGTTGATTTTTAGGCATTTGGTAAAACAGATTCTGTTTCACAGCAACATAGAATATCTTCTCTGAGTTTAACTGTTGTTCCTTCTATCTTAGTACTGTTCATACTGATTTACAGTATTCCTCCAGCTGGATTCAGAATGCGGTCTTTTTCTGCCTTATTTGGAGAAGCAGTGGCTGAATGAGGATTATTTTCTGTGTTATGCTCAGATACTCAAAAGGAGTTTTGGGACTTCCTTATTATTTTTAGCTGTAGTTATAATTGCTTCTGTCATTTCCATAAGGTCCTGCTGTGTTGTCAGTTTTCTTTTCATTTGGGTTGTCATATCTGATTATTTTTGTAGCTGTTTTTTTGTTTTATTAAGTTTTATTGTACTGTTTAAACAACGCTGTAAACTGCATGGGAATAAGTTGGGTCAAAAGATGAGGCATCAGTGTCTAAATACCTAAACATAAGTTTACACTGCAAAATTTTCCAAAATGTCAGTTTCTGGTGGATAGGGACCAGAGAGAAATGTGCTGGGTGCATATTTCATATTTTATCAGCCTAATTTGCATTCCCTAACTAATAAATGAAGTGGAATGAAATTATCTTTCAGTGTTTGTTCTCAATATTGTGATGCAGTCATAACATGCATACCAAGTACATTCAGAAATTCATACCTTAGAGAAAATAGCATTCCAAAATCATGCCTTGCAAAAACATATTTTAGGGGAAATTCTGTTTTTTTAAAAATGCATATGCATTTTCAAGCATAAACAGCTACCTATATTTTTTATGCTGACTTAAAAATAATAAGCTGATGCAGAAACACACAAACCTTACCTAAGTAGTAAATGCGTACAAAAATTCTCATGTTATAGATGCAGGATGAGTGCACTAAGTACTCTTCCTGCATCTATAACATGAGAATGTTTGTACATATTTCACTTTTTTCTATTATCCAGGTTTTTTTTTCCCCTAATCATCAAAACTACAAATCATAAGTCCATTTTTTTCCATTTCATGCAAAAAAGTCTATAAGGGGTTTCCAGTAAACTTTTTTTTTGAACCATAGAGTAAGAATTAATTTTGTAATTGTACCCATATTTGCTGCAAAAGAAATCAGAAGCGTCTTCTTTCTATTTATTTTTATTTTCGCTTCTGCACTTTTTCTTTTCTTTTCTTTTCTTTCTTTCCTTTCCTTTCCTTTCTTTCCTTCCTCCTCGTAGGGTTAGTTTTTATGTTCTTTGTAAAACGTTTAATAACATTTATTTTTTTTTAAAAAAAACAGGCAACGTACCTCCCACTTCCTTTCTGCATGTCTTAAAATTTCCCCATTTACCTGTCTTTAGTAAATATTCTACAAAAGTACACAAATTCATCTTTCTTCTGGGAAATTGATCAATCTTCCAGTATTTTTTTCTATACAGGACTTGCATTTTTTTTTTTTCTACCTGTAGTCATTTTACTCCCTTTCTCATCCCCCCCCCCCCACTTTTTTCCTTTCTTCCATATCCATTTTTTCCAAGCTCTGTTCTTGGCCAAAATCATGTCGTCTCCCATTCAGAGCTCCTCACAATCTATCTATTCTTCACTGATTCTTTCTTTCAACATAAACAATCAAATCAAGTTTTAGATATGTACAGATTCCTCTTCTTTGTGTACATAAACTTATGCTTAAACCATGTATTTGAAACAAACAGGCTTTTTCCTAAGGAGATGCTCAACAAACAGTCACCGCAGTCATTCATTTTTTAATCTCCAAATGGGCCAGGCACTTTTGTTGTATTGCCTTATCTTGTTCTCCCCATCCATTCATGTTACTTAGCAGAATATTTTTTTTTTCTCATAAATCACACAATCTTCCCCCTGCCCCCTCATTTCTGGATCTTCCATTATCACCATTCACAGGAATATAATATGCAACCATCACCAATGTATGGATGCCTACTTTCATATACACTTATAGCCACCTGAGACTAATTCATAATTTTTTGACATATATTTGAGCCCTTTCATTCATGATTAAGAATATAGCTTCACTTTCCTGCAGATATTCATCAATTTCACTCTACAAGATCAGATCAGCCTCATTCAGATTTATTATATCCTTAGCCTCTCTTGGTTTCATAACTACATTCAACGTATCTGTTTTTCATTATTTATTTCATTTATTAATTCATGTGCTTTTCAATTTACTCGTCTTACCTTCCAAGCTGCAATCTTCAGTGTGCCAAGGTTTAACAGCTATTAATCTCCACTGCCCATCATGGCTTTGATCAATTGAAGCTTTCACAAAATTGTATTTAGTAAGATAGAGAAGATGTGGACTAGTTCCCAGCCATAGTTATAACCGTGCCAAATGCAGCAGTACTTCTCAATTTTGGTACATTTTGGCCAGCATGCTACATATGCAAGTACAGCATAATTTTCTCCCAAACATGTTCACACTATCCTATGCAAACTAGGACCTCTAATCTAGAGACTCACGCAAGCCAGCATACTGTTGCCTCCATACTGTCAATAGTACAATATGCATTGTTACCGACACACACTCAGGATGGATTTTTCCCTTACTGCTCCTTTGCCCTATATTTCTCCATTCCAACATGAATTAGAATTGTATTATATTGACAATGGTATCCTTTTGGGTCGGCTCAGGGAGTTGGGGTTGGGCAGCGTGGTTCTGCTCTGGTTCACCTCCTTTCTCCAGGGGCGGCCCCAATCAGTGTTGATAGGGAGCAAGAGATCCGGCCCATGGCCGCTCCCTTGTGAATATGTATAAATATGTAACTTATATTTAGCCCTTCAGACAGGCTATACAGAATTCATATTAATGAATTCATCAAGAAATTCCTTTACAAAACCATTTATGCTTCTTGAAGGATGCAGAATTGTCAGCCAATTGCAGAAACCCACCCTATATTCCATGACAATTGACAAATCTCATTATAATTATAGGAGTTTAACCAATTGCCAGCTGCCTGTGAACCAAAAAAGGTAATTAAAAAGGAGATACTCTGTATCATATATATGAAAAGACAGGATCTGAAAGACTGCACATATACTACAATCAAAAAGAATAATTTTTATTTCTTAGTTATGTAAATTATAGTATTTGCCCAACTGGCACTGTTCTGATGAAGACATATATCTTTAGTTTTTTTTTTAAGTTTACACATTTTGAAATATAATAGAGCTTTTCAAGATGGTCCACTTTCAACTTTCCAGGTTTTGACTTTTGTATTTTTTTTCACCTTTACAAATTTCGACTTTCATATTGTTTTTTAAAAAATATCAAAATGCAAATCAACCCTAACAGATTTATTCCGGATTCCAACTTCAAATTCATTAGAATTTCCTGCATCTGGACATAATTCCAAAACCTGCAGTGATCAATTAAGAAAGGATTTCAATATGGAAGAAAGGGCCACTGGGATATTCTTTGAAAATAATTAATGTGATCACACCGATCCTGTATAATTGCTCTGAATTCAAGTGAACTCTGGTTCTTGAAGTCATGAGTGCTCCATCATTGGAGATCTTCAAGAAAAAAAGGATCTATAATTTCTCTGAGATGATATGGAGATTTCTGCCCTGGGCAGAAGATTTAACTAGAAGACCCTCAAGATCCCTTCCAACTCCCTGAACCTATGAAAATTTTCTTTACATAATCAATACTTCATCTATCTAAATACTCTGCTCACAGCACCATTAAAATATTAATATTATAACCCTTAAAATGTATCATATACTGGTGAAAAACTACAGTCATTTTCTTTAAGGGGCAGACCAGAGATGCCAACTTGAACTTTTTATTTATTTGTTTACATTTATTAAGAATTTTTTTCATACAGTAACAGACAAATCAAAAGAAAAAGGAAAGAGAGAAAGAAATGAAAAAGTGCATGAGAAGAAAAAGAAAGAAAAAGAAAGTTAAGAAATATATGAATGACTTCCAACCTTCTTTTCAACAGATAATTACAAATTCATTGTCCCAACTTGAACTTTTCATTCAACTTGCATCATCTATAGCCCATTTCAGAATTCAGTTAGGCTGAAGATTCTTCTCTCCTTCCTTCAACCCCACTACATATTTTCAAATGGGAATGAAAGACATATTTAGGGTTATAATATTGATTCTTGTGTTGCTGCATGTCCTGATAACTGGCTGTGGAGGTACAGTACATCACCAGTTTACCTGCCATGGTATCCCTTTTAATCCTGCTTGGCTTTGGCTTTTTTCGGGGCAGGTGTGCACACATTCAGGGAAGGTAGTTTATCTTGGATGAATTATCTCACTGTGATAAACTCCTTCTCTTCCCCCTTGTTTTATGTTGGCTTTTGTTTTTATTTTCTTCCCATTGTTTTTGTCTGAATGGTTTGCTTGGGTATTTGACTGCCCAATTCCTTTGCAGGGGCAATACCTGGATGTATATAAAGAAAAGGTTTATCTATTTCCCTACACATTTTGATCACTCACTGAACTATGACAATTCATGTCAAGTTTCCATAATAATAGATTGCTATAAGTGTCTCTCAGAATTGCTCCTCCCACATGCATTCTTCAGCTTGCTGGCTGAAGAATTCTGGGAGTTGAAATCCACACATCTTCAAGTTGCCAAGGTTGAGAAACACTGCTGTCAATAATGAATTATTTGTTTTTCAGAGGTAATAAGCACCAGGGTTTTTTATTTTTGTGTTTTTTAGTATCTGTTTCAAATTAGCTATCAATCTGAGCAATGCACTGTATTCGGGATTTTAAGCACAAAGGTCGGGACAGAGGGGTGGGGAAGGCAGGAAGACTATTTAGTGACCAAGCTATTCTGTTGGTTCCAGGTTAGTCCCTTAATTTTCAAATCAGAAGTTGATTATGGCAAGTTCAATTTTGTTTAGTGTCTCATATTTTCAGTTGTAAGTTTATTCTCTCCTTTTCCTATCAGCTTGCAATTTTAAAGATAATAAACTCTGCCATAAAATGTATGCATTTTTATGCCATCTTTCCCAGTAATATCTTCTTACTCAATTACCTATAATACACTTTTTTTTTCATACACATTCTTCCTAATAAACCCATTTTTGTAAGCAATTTTACCATTTTTTTCTTAATACAAAATTCAGGAAAAAATATACAATTTTTGTATATGCCTATGTTCCAACATAGCAAACTTATCCAAATGTGATTTACATTAAATTGCAAATTCAACAAATTATTCCCCCAGAGAGTTCTCAAGTCCCCCTTTTGCAACTTGTAGTGTCTTGAACATGACTGATGAAAACTGATAGCATAGTTTCTCTCCAGTCTGACATGGGAAACAGATTAAAATGGCTGTTCTAGCTTTAAAATGCACATTTCACAATAGGGAATAAAAGCAAGGGGAAACTGAAAAAAAAACAACCCTCTGTCTCAACCCAGTCCTATCCTTATCTGTGATTTGGCCCTACCCTTTTTCCAGCCTCAGCCCCCCAGTCCCTAAATATTAAGTACTGCCCTTGTACTTTGGCCAAAAGTCTAGCCACTTTTGCAGTACAGGATATTAAACTGGATACTTCAGATTTAGCTCCAGTAACCTTTTCCACCCTCATGAATGGACTGAGCTCCATTAAGAATGTCTACCCTCATTGTCTATCATCTTAAACACAGTCTCTCTTCAAGGTAAAATTTATTCAGCATAATCTTGGGGGAGGGAGCTTTACTAACATTTCTTTTATTTAACCACTAATCTTTCATGCCTCACAATGGCTTCTACATTCCTGCTGTATTAGCACACAGAATCACATTAACAAAAGCTTTTTGCCATTCCAGGTTTTTTTTTTTGAACAGACACTCTAAGCATGTATAGTATTTCTATATAAGCTTACTTAAATCATAACCCCATAATAACTGTAGTAATAAAAGTGGAGTTTCCTTCTGCTGCCTTGATGCTGATATACTGAGCTGGGAATAAATGGCATTTTATTGTAGAAGGGGATAATGTATATATTTAAAATAAAGTCATAAAATGAGTGTCTGTGACCATATAGATGTCTGGCTGCTTGCAACATCAGTTCTACTATGATCTGCAGAAGTGGGGCGGTCCTATTTGTTGCTGTATCTATTATCTATCACTCTTTTCAGTGCTGAACCCCAAAAGTTTAACCTTGAAACCCAACCGTAACCACTCCCACTGTCTCCCTGATTGTTATCTGTTCTGTTTCTATGCTTCTTGTGGCATGTGGGCAACTATTTCACTGCCTCTGTTGTAGGAAGTAAAATCAATTCTGAAAATGTCAATGAAGAATATGTGTTACACATTTTGCTATTTGTGCATCTCTGGTGCCATGCACATCATTAACCTCTTGGATGCAAACACAGATCTTACAATAGTGCATCCCTCATTGTCCTTTTGGACCTCTTGGTGACGTTTGATCCCATCAACCATGTATCTTATTGCACTGCCTATGGAGGTTGGGGTTAGTTGCACTATTTTGCAGTCCTTTGCCTCCCTCTGTGAGCAGTTTTAGTCATCACTGGTTGTGAGAGATGAGAGGTTGGCCTAATTACCTGTGATATATGGAGTGATCCAGTGGTCAGTCTTCTTTCCTTGCTTTTTAACTTCTATATGAAGTATCTAGGTGAGGTCATCCAATGGTTTGGGATGGGTATATCCAACTTTGCATTGCCACCCCAGGCTGCAGGGGAGATGCTGTTGATGTCCTGACTGGTGCCTGGAGGCTGTAAAGGACTGGGAGAGAAAATCCTGAAGCTGAACTCAAATAAGATGGAGTTACTGTTGTACACTGGGGTTCTCTGTTGATACCAGTATTGTCTCTGGATGGGTAGGTACTATCCATGAAAGAGCAGGTTCAAAATGTAGAGATCCTTGCAGACCCATGTCTCCTGCTAGAACAGTGGGTGAACGCCATATCTAGAGGGTCCTTTGTCCAATTGTGACCCTACTTGGTGCAGAGGAATCTGGTTTCAGTAACCAATAGTCCTATCACTACCTGCCTGGACTAGTGCAATCTGCTGAACATACTGTAGGTACCCCTTAAAAACTATAGGGAAACTACAACTGTCCCAGAATGCAGCATTACCAGCTCCTAGTGATGGAAACATATGACATGGATTCTGCAGGTGCTACACTGGCTACCAGTTGGTTTCTGGATAAAATTTATGGTGCTGGTGTTGTCCTATGAATCCCTGCATGGCTTGGTACCTGGGTACCTGCAGGACCACCTACTCCAACCAGAATTGGCCCAACCCATTAGACCTTGTAGGGAAAAGCTGCTGATAGTCCCAGACTTCTGTGAGGTGAGGTGGGCTGACACCAGAAGCTGCTGATTTTCTGTGGCAGCACATCACTCTAGAATAGTCTCCCCTTGGAGATCAGACTTGCCTTCCTCCTTGCTGGCTTTCAGAACATTATTGGACACTGAATTACTTGGATGACATTACCTTGATTTAATGAAATGTGGCATATTTATTTATTTTTATTCTTGTTATTCCTGTATTCATTGGGTTTTATACTGTATGGATCAGGGTTTACCATGGATGTTTTACTTGTTGTAATACCATATACCCTGTAAGCCACTGAGAGTTGTCTGACTGTGGCAGAGTACAAATTCAATAAATAAAGAATTAAAAATTATTCTGTCTCAGCCTAACCCATCTCAAAGGGTTTTTGCTGTAGAGAAATTAGCAGGTGAGCACATTATGTATGCTATCTTGAGTTGTACAAAATAAAGACAGAATATACATCTAAGTAATAGTGATGATGTTGATGATGATGTTGATGATGCTAAAATGAAGGCTTATGGCTTGATTCTTCTATATTGTATCCCACTTATCCTGAATTTCAATTTAACTACTGTTAATGATTCAATTGGGCATATACTGGCATATTTCCTAGGCATTTTCTTCCCCATGATGGACATTAATACAGTACCATGGAGACCAAGGTTGTATTGTGATTGCATATTTTATTGCATAAATAAACTGGCATTGGTAGAGCAGCTACGGAACAGCCACTTTGAAATATGGCTATTCCTCTCCTGAGGCTTTCATCCCTTCTGCTCCAGGGAGGAGCAAACAGGCACAGCTGCTATTGGTCTTCCATTCAAGCTTTGATCACAGGTCCTCAACATCTTTCCAAGATACCTCTCTCAGATGCCTTTGCCTTTTCAAGCAAATGCCTGAGCCTGAGCCACTGTCCTGTCCAATCTGTTCCATGATACAAGGGATTCCCATTGACTCACGAATGGGCCAGCTCTGCTCAATTAAAATCCACAAAGCAAATGTAGGTAATGGGGCAGGCACATTCAATTCTGTGTACCTCTTTGAGATCCGAGTAGAGAGAGCTGATCCTGAGTGATTGGTGAGTGACAATAGAGACCATGTGTGAGTTGGATACAACTTAAATCCTTAATTTTTTCTTCTTGCCATTCCATCCTTGAGTCCACATAATACACTTAGTCCAGGTACTAAATTAACCCAATGTCTAAATATACATGATACATTGAACCATATGTCAAATTGGTTGGGTTCACAAAGTAAACAAGTAAAAAAAAAAACCTGAACGAAGTGTATGCTAAACAAACTTCATGTCTGTACAAATGCATCATCTAGGTCTTTGACTGACCTGATTCAGCAATGTTGTGAATATAATACATGTAATAGTATTGTGTGATCTGGTCCATTATTAAACATTCAAATCAAAAAACCATTCTCTGTGTTAATGGTTTGAATGTTTGGGAAGGGTTTTTTTTTTTTAAAGAAAGAAACGATACAGAGTGTGTGAGAGCCATCATAACAATCCAGCAGCATGACAAAGTTTTGAGTATTTACTTTGCTCCTTCCTTTCTGATACATTTATTATATAAAGACATCCATGTAGAATAAATAGGAAACAAAAGTAAAAAAAATTGTCTCTCTTGATCCCCATGGGTTATATACACTACAGGAAAATCCAATTAGAAGTGGAAGGAAGTTGTTCAGGCTGTTAGGTATTCTGCTTTCGAATACCAAAGCAGATGAACCGTCCTGCTGGGAATTTAACCTTTGACAAAACTGATTTTCTTTAGTTAATGCACAACCTTTTGGCAATAAGAGTAGGATAGCATAGCATAGCATAAGATAGCATAGCATAGGATAACCAGAACCAGATGTTTTGGGTTTCTTATTTATTTCATCTTATATTTGATAAATATGTACTTTGTAACCAATATTTTATGAAATAAATGTTTCTCCCTCCAAATGCTTTTTATTTGGCTCTAAAATAATCTGGAAGCCTATCCCTCTAAGATTTGGGTCATCCTTAAATAAGATCCTTGTTTAAATAAGCTTCCTCAAGGGCCTTATTTAAAATATTTCTATCCCTCAAAGATTTGGGATTTTTTTTTTTAAATAACACACTTGAGAATACCAATACATTTTGTGAAATCATGCCTTAAGCCTTATGATCTCTAAATTCTCCTAACATATGAGGAGATTTTTATTCTTACAGAGGCTTGTATTTCTGGGAAACAGAATGGATTTAATATAAAAGGATCTGTGGGTGAAAATATTCATTTTTATGTAGTGAAAGCCAGAGGCCACTGTTACAGATATTTAAAAATGGATGAAGCAGACCACCGCCTTGATGAATTCGCCACCAACATGTCACCACTGCATAATTTGATACCATAAACATGTGCAGGACAGATTGGATAGGAAATAATACATGATTTATTTCCAAATGAGTTCCCTCTTCTCCTTAAACTATTAATCCTGCTGAAATGAAATGCTGCAAAATTTTGGTACAAAATGTATAGGAAAAATGTTTATGTAACAGTTTATTAAAATTACAGTGGATCCTAAGCAAAGAGATGAGGTCCCTTATTTTATATGTTATATGGATGCTTTGCTTTATGCTAAGTGCCACTAAGAATGACTCATACGATCAGTTTCAGTAATAGCAAATTTATGACAGGCTTTTTTAAAAAAAAAAATCACCTGCTGCTAAAATTAACTAGCCTATGCATTTGGCTCAAATGTTATAAATCCAACATTTCTGAATTGTGTTTCAAAAATTTGAGCAAAGTGTGGTACTAAAGGAAGTCATGGCTGGTAGTTTGACAGAATCCTGAATCTTGACCACAGTACCAGGGACAACTAGTTTACTTTGTCTCATTTTATATGGGGAATTCAATAAGTTTAGTATTGTAAAACTCCTTGCTTTGTCTACCCCACCACTTTCAAGTTAATATAACCAGTGATTGAAGATACTTTACCCCAGGTACTAGAATTAGTGGCAGTGATACCAGATTCATCTTGCTTGCAGTGAATCTGCTGTATACAGAAAATCTCAAGCCAAAAACAACCTTGAACTGATAAAGTTTGTAATATTGGAAACTGCCTTATACTGAATCCGATGATTGATTTCTCCAGTTTAGTACTATTTATCCTGAATGGCCAAGTTTCTTCAAGGATTCCTTTGTGATAATTTTTCTTAGCCCTGATTGAACCCAAAACATGCTGCATTTAAAGTCTCTGCCCTCTCTGTGGGATTCTTGTTCTGCTCTTTTAAAGTACTTGGTTAAATATAACTTAAGCCCTACATTACAAGGACATGCTACACTGTTTTCTCACAACCGATATGTACATGATTTGGCACTAGCTTTTTCCTGGACTTTTTTCAACTTCCCACTTTAATCTAGAGCCTGGGATCTCCTATAGTCTCTTATTCCACCTTGGATAAGAGGTTGGATAAGGTCCAGGTTGCTTAATCTTTTGAGGTTAGCCAAAATTGGCTAGATGCTAATCCCCGCTACATAACTAAGATATCCTAATTTTGGAAGCAGACTTTAGTTCAACTGACATATTTTAAAGAGATCTCCAGCAGCATGCCTACCTCAAGCTGAGTCTATGATTCCACTAAAGGTTAGGCTTATGAGACTAACAAATGTCAGGCTAGCAAGGTGTGATTAATTTGAGAACTGTGAATTAATTCCAGACCAAATTGCTTCTTTCCCTCCAAAATGAAAATTGAATTAAGCTTCACAAAAGTTCCAGATCAGAAAAGTAACAAAATGCTTCTGCAGATGCACATTATGAAAGAAAACGTGTGTACTTTGAGAGAAAATATATATTTAAATTCTTATGGTTATTTAACTGATTTTCTGGGTAGTTTCTATAGTTTTAACAGAAAGCAGTAGATGAACCTTTCATGAACCTTTTCCCCTGATGTCTTAGTTGGCAGGAGGAAATATGAAGCCATCACTTATTCTGCAAATTAGTGTTAATTAGTATTGACTTCTTGAAACCTCTTGGACCTTTTCCCCCTTTCAGCATTGAACAGTTATGATTAATAACATCTTAGCCCTTGGCTATGTATTCCTACTACATAAGAAAGTTTTAATTATTTATATCCATCCATCCATCCATCCTTCCATCCATCCATCCATCCATCCATAATTAGATTATGGGACATAAATTAAAACTAGGATTTTTTTGGTTACAACCCAAAAACCTTAAGCTTCCTTAATACTCCGTCTAGCTGGTCAGGCTACCACTTCAACTGGTTTATATTTCAAATAGTAAGCCTCAAATTTTGCCTTAAAAAAGCACAGAAAGCCATAAGCAAATTAAAACTGGAATGCAATTAGCTGACATTTGCATCATCTCAGTTCTCTATTATTTTCTTTTAACTGAAGCAGTGAACAGCAATTCTAGATAAAAGACTAGGGTTGTTGTTGTTGTTGTTGTTGTAATATTCCTTATTATAGGGTTCCTTAAAAGTTTTACTGACATGCATAATCAAAATATGTTAAATAGTAAAAAAAAAATCTACTACTGAGGTTTAAGGTCTGTACACAATTAAAAATAGAATTTACAATAATACAGTGTCACTATAGATGTTACCAACATACAATTGTTATTTATTGAGAGCTTAGGTACAGGTCAGAAACTGGAGTTTCCTAGGAAAGCTGTGCCTTTTTTGGCCAAAGAACTTTGCAAGATAAGACTGCATTTCTATATCATTCATCGGTGGCCAAGATTTGTTGTCTATCATCCCTGAGGCAGGAGCCAGTTTGGACTAGCGGTTAAGGCAATGGGCTAGAAACCAGGAGTCTGTGAGTTCTAGTCCTGCCTTAGGCATGAAAGCCGGCTGGGTGACCTTGGGCCAGTTGCTCTTTCTCAGCCCAAGAGCCAATCAGGCGTGTTATGAGAGTTCTAGTCCCGCCTTAGGCATGAAAGCCGGCTGGGTGACCTTGGGCTAGTCGCTCTTTCTCAGCCCAAGAGCCAATCAGGCGTGTTATGAGAGTTCTAGTCCCTCCTTAGGCATGAAAGCCGGCTGGGTGACCTTGGGCCAGTCCCTCGCTCTCAGCCCAACCCACCTCACAGGGTTGCTGTTGTGGGGAAAATAGGAGGAGGAAGGAGTATTAGCTATGTTTGCCGCCTTGAGTTATTTATAAAAAAAATACAGGTGGGCTAGAAAATTAAATAAATAAATAAAAAAAATTTAAAAAAATATATGAAGGAAATTTTGGTTGAACACTGGGGAAAATATCCTAGTAGTAAGAGCAGTTGGACAATGGAACCAATTATCTGGAGAACTGGAGGTTCCCCTTTGCTGGATAGCTTACCACAGAGACTGGACTGATGGGGCTGCTTTAATTTGGATACCATAGCCTAAGTGACCTTTCCAATTTCCAAGTTTCTTTGATCTCCTGTCTTCATTTATTGGATTGATGCAAGGGTTACAACTCAAAAATGCATATTTAATATACTTTGAACACTACACAAAACATCTGTTAATATTACCAATATTAGTATTATTATGTAGTGTGCATACCTCCTTAATATTCCAATTTCTGGCATGGGGAGTTGCTTTAGAGTTTCTTTCAGATTGCTTTGCAATGCATGTTTTTTGGGGGGTGGGAATGAATGAATGAATGAATGAATGAATCAGAATAGTTAAATGCAAATTTTAACTTAAAACTTTTGCAGTTTAACTAACTTCTGAAATGAATATGACATCTCTGGAGTTACACAAATCAAAACAGGAGACTTCTAGACTCATGCTTTCTTATATCCCTTATATAGGGATGGATAAGATTTCTCTAGAAGGAGCAATGTAATGACCTGTGCCTGTCATTTGGAGTAATCAAGGCAAAGTAAGGGCTAGACAATTAATCTAAGCAACCTTGGGAGAGACTAAATAGGCACTCCACAGAACTGCCATTAGATACTTAATTTCCGTGCCATCTGTTTGGGGCAAATTAGTACAAATGAATTTTGTATTTTATTCACCTGCCATTATGAAGTTAGTCTTCATGATATGGGGTGCTCAGTTAACAGGGCTAAATTACATGAGCATATTGGTCATATCACATTTGAAGTATCTTCAGGTACAGATGGAAAGCTTTTTTTCCAGCAAGATGGGAATGCTTCTGTAAGATTCATAGTCTAAACTGAAAGATAAGGATTTAGATCCAACCACTTTTTTACAGTGATATCCAGATAATAGCCAGTATCTCTGTCATTCTTTTTCTATGTCATTTTTTTGTTATTTACAGTTGTCATCATCTCGTGTAGAGCACAGTCTCGGCTTTCTGATGTAGCAAAAATGGCAGAGGGGAAGTATGGAAAATAAATAAGATGAGCTTGAATTCTTAATATTGGAAGGTAAATATGTATAACAGAGATGTGGTGGGATGATTCTCACGATTCAGCTATAGCAGCTGAAGGATTACAATTTATTCAAAAGGAACAGAAACCATAGAAAGGGAAAAAGAATTGCACTGCATTTTAAAAATATCCTTTTCAGCTCAGAAAGCTAAGTGAATGAACTTGGTAGTGTTGCAGAGAAAAACAGGGTTATAGTAGAGGAATAAGCAAAAGCTTGTTGTTGGTCTACTATCACCGGTTCAAACAAACAGAAGATAATGGGTGCTTGCTTTCCAAAAGCAGATTGCAAATCTTTCAAAAAGTTCTAACGATGGGGAACTTTAATTACCCTAACTTCTGTTTAAAAACAAAGTCTACCCACCGTGATCCTTCCCCAAAATTTCTGACTTCTGCTGACAACTTTCTCCTTTAGAGGGTGGTCAACAAGATCAGTCATCCTTAACTGAATACTAACCGACAGGGAAGTTTTAGTACAGCAAATCAAAATAACACAAGACTGGGTTAAAGTGACTGTGATTTTAAGGAAACTGAATCTGAATCTAATCAAATGTGTACTAGTATTATTAATGGAAATCAGTGTTTTTCTAAAGATCTCAGATAAGTGTACAGAACAGTAATCTCAAACAATTATCTAATCCTAAAATCAATAAAAATGTAACAGATAGTTTAAAATAAAAATGGTCCAATTTATAACTGGAATGTTTGTGCAATGAAAAATTATTGTATTTTCATTGTCAGTAAGCACTAGCAAACTGGGGCATGTCTAGAGGACAGCAGCCAACATGATAATGGCCCTGGAAGAAAAAACCATATAAGGAATGGTTGGAGGAACTGCAGAAGACTGATAGTTGTCTTCAAATATCTGAAGTGCTGTCATGCAGAGCCTGTCAGAGTAGAACTGACTAAAGGGGAGAACAGGAAGCAATGGGTTTACATCACAAGGAAGTTGAACTTGATCTTACCATGATAAGAGCTGTTCAAAAATGGAACAGACTGTTTTGGGATGCGATGGACTCTCATTCCCTGGATATGGTTAAAGAAAGACTGAATGAATGAATGCAGCAGTAGATTCCTGCAGGGGATTGGACTTGGTGATCTCCAAGGTTATTTCTAACCCTTACTGTACGTTTCATGGGTACCATTACAGAGAAGACTGTCTCCTTTGATCTTAACCTATGAGTAGTCTATTCTACAGAAAGGCATCTTTGGGGCATTCACTAAATCCATTATAGATAGAGTATACATAACATGCATTATACTTTCCACTGGCCAAGTCTGCATAGCTTCACTTCATTGATTCCAGTGAAACTAAAGCCTTTCCTATCAGCCTTTCCTATCAGGGGAGGAGGGAAAACCTTGATTTTTATTTGTTACAACTATTACCCAGTTCTCTGGTTAAGAACCCTGCCAAAGCAGCTTATAATCAATACAGCTGTCACCATAAAAGCACAATATCAGCAAACCTATTTCTAGACTTGGTTGCTTGTAGCTGTTGGTGGAAAATGGCCATGTGTGCACAGGAAAGAGTCCATCTGAGTAGGCCTCTGTAGTAGTTGTTAACTTCCTCTGTGTAACGCAATATTCCAAACTGCCACCTTGTTGTGTCCCTCTCCCACCACCCAGTAATGCAGGCAAGAAGAAACACGTAGGCTTAGCAAGTCCCAAGTAGTCCATCATCCAGTAAAATAGGCTGCAGAAGATGTTTTATTTTGGGGTTGTATATTGTATGGCTTTATCTAGGATCACAAATTATGGAACAGAAGAATCCTGCCTTATAGTGAACTTTGGTAGGTGAACAGATCACCCATTATGGCCAGCTATTCCACTATAGACCAGGCATTAACCTGATAAATATAAAACCAAACAATATAAGCCACTGTATGTTGCCTTTATAGACTTCAGAAGTATGCTTGGTCAGATATCCAGAGGAAAATTATGGTGTAGGCTTATGAGTTCCTGCGTTCATCATTGCTTCTTAATAATATACAAATTATGTGAGGGTTCCCCCCAAATGGTATATAAAAATAGATTAGGACATTTTATATATGGTATATAAAAATAGATTAGGACTTTTAAGAGAGATTCCAGCTAGTAGGGCTGTGAGACAAGGCTCCATCCTGGCACCATTACTATTTAATGTTTACATTAATTTGCTTGTTTCATACCTGGATGACTAAGTCATCATCCACTGAAGCAGGCAAATAGCTGTTTAACAATTTTCTATTATATGGAATTATTATTATTATTTTTTTAAAAAAAAACTATGTTGGTTCATTGTATTTTAAACATGAGGCATTAGGGAAAAAAATTATACCAAGACTAAAATGAACATATTAGAAAGTACCCAAAATCTGGTAACTGGTCCTTGGATTGTCATCAGTTTGAACATGTGTCATGTTTGAAATATCTGAGCATGTCTTTCAAGTTATGGATAGCAGGGCCACTCATGTAAATGATGTAATTCAGAATACCCCAAAGTCCAAAATAACCATTCTATCATGTTATTGAGGTTCGGGTGCTCAGTTTATTCCAGCTACATTGAAGCTATACTTAGCTATGTCTTATACCCAACTACTGTGCTGGGCACAAATTGGGCTCTACAGTGAACCCAGGCATGGGGAGCCCAGCAATCAATTTCCCTGATGCCATGTTGCATTGCTAATACAGTGCTTCAGCTGAAGACAGGTGTCATGAAATGAGGCTCAGCATAATTGAACATTTTGCTCAGTTGGATTAACACTTCCAGTATTATAGTGATAAATTTTCTTCTTGTTCAAAGTGCTCATTAGAGAGGAAGTTCAGGGTGGGTTATAGAACTGAGATAGCAATGGTTGCATTGTTTGCATTGTAGATGATCTCCTCCTGGATCTATCGGCAGCTTTTGATACCATTGACCATGGTATCCTTTTGAACCGGCTCCAGGGGGCTGGGAGTTTGGGGCACTGTTTTGCAGTGGTTCTTCTCCTTCTTCTGTGGCTGGTTCCAGTAGGTGCTGGGGGGAGAGAGAGTTCAAGCCTAGGCCTTTCTTATGGGGGTGCCTTGGGGTTCTGCTTTCTCGCCTCTCCTATTTAACATCTACATGCAGGGCTGCAACTAGGGTCTGTGTCACCCGGGGCAAACATGGATTCCACTCCCATTTTGGTGCCCCCCCAGTGCTCATTTTGGTGCCCCCCCAGCACGACACCCGGGGCACATGCCCCGGTTGCCCCCCCTAGTTGTGGCCCTGTCTGCATGAGCTTGGTAGGTGATGTCATTTAATGGCATGGGGTACCGTATCATCACTGTGTGTGTGGTGCTCAGTTAAATCTCCACCCCCTGCTGGGCAGGTAATGCTATTCGGGTAGGTAAACTTTAGAAAGTAGCACTCCTATTTCATTCACACACACACATCATCCAGTATACTTAACTTTGGCAGTTTAGGGTTTCAGCCTCAACTGGATCTGCCCTCTGTGGTCTGAGATATATGGCTGATTGCTTCACTTGTTGACCATTATTCAGTTAGATCTTCAATGTGGCTCTTTTTTTTTCTTGTTTGAACCAAATAAATACATGGCTAATACCTATTTGGAGAACAGATGCCATATAGTGCATACTGCTTAATGTTTCTAAGGGAATCTGAATGTTGTCTCAGAGGAAGGAGAGAAGAGAAGAATCAGATAGAAAGGGAAAGCAATGCATTGAGATCCTTCCTAAATTACTTGCTAATACTCCAGAGGCCTACTTTGAGTTAATTGGTAATTTTTCATAGGCGAGATCTAATCTATGAGTATAAATTACTTTGCATGACTGTTATTCCTCAACTGAAACGCACCAATGTGTAATTTCCTTACATGAGGCAGGAATTATTCTAACTTCAATTAACTGGAATGGAATTGAAACCTTTCTCAGTCTCTGTTCCCTCTCATTTTCTCTCCCTTCCTCTCTGAATATGGGAGTACTGTTTGACATTTTGTATTTATTTAAATCATTATGGAGAATTAGAGAGGGAATGAAAGAGCGAGTGAATTGGTTTCAACAGGCTGTTTTGGAACACTGTTCTCAAGTATAACAATAGGAGCAGAAACAACAGAAGAGATACCTAGAACACCACTGGAGAAAGATGAATAGTGAATCCAGGCCTGCTGTGAAGAATATTCTTGGCATCTGCCACATAAAATTGCTCAGATCTACTTGGAGTTTGGACTCTGTGCAAATCCAGTTGAGGTGACTGAGACATCATCTTGCTCACTTATCTAGGAAGTGTTTATTCCTTTCATTCCTGAGGAAGTGGACAGGATCCTTGGGTCTGTTACCCAGCCACTTGTTTCTTAGATCCATCATATGATTGGATCCATATGGTGAGGACTTCATCTCTGAGGGAAGGTGTGGTTCCCTCTGTCTTCAAGGAGCTTGTGGACAAGTCTCCAGCCTCTCCTTTCTGGGGAAGGCTGTTAAGAAGGTGGTCAGGCTGCAACCTGCAGGAAGTAGATTTTCTGAACCCATTTCAGGCAGGTTTCAGGCCAGGGCATAACACTGAAATGGCACTAAACTCACTGGTTGATGACCTATAGCATAGCCAGGATGGGGGTAACACAACTATTCTGGCTTGCCTGGATCTCTCAGCAGCCTTATCTTTCTGGACCAACTAAAAGAATTGGGACTGGGGCCTCTGGTCTTGTGATGCTTTTCTCCTTTCTCTGTGTGCAAGTTCCAGTCCGTATTGGTGGAGGGGAGAGACTGAGTCCAAAGCCCTGACCTCTGGATATCAGGAAGGGATTTGCTTGCATGCCAGTTGTGCCCATTCCTACACTAGAAGGCTCTTCTCCCAGTGAGTCATGACTTGGTTACCTCTCATGTGGGATATTGCAATTTGCTTCCAATGGGTCTGCCCTTTGAATGGTCATTTGGAAGCTTCAGGTGGTCCAGAAGGCCCCACAGCAAGCAGTAATGGGCAAGCCATCCATGGAGATCCATGTAACATCCCTATTCACAAACTGCACTGATACCAGGAAGCTTTTGGGTGCAATTCATATGTGACTTGATCACAGAAGAGGGGGCAGACCTGGTGTGTATTACTGAAACCTGGCTGGGCATTGAAGGAGGTGTTGCTCTTTCAGAGATATGCCCGGCTGGGTTTTGAGTCTGGCATCAGCCGCGACCTCAGGGCAGGGGAGGAGGGATGGCTGTTGTTGTCTGAGAATCCCTAGTGGCCGTCAGGGGTCCTGCTCCACAAGTGGCCAGGTGTGAGATCCTGTTCTTCAAGCTGCGTTCCTGAGAACACTTGGGAGTGTTGCTACTGTGCCAGCCTCCCTGCTGCGTAGCAACCTCCCTGCCTGAGCTGCTGGAGGCCATCCAGGTTTGGCAGTGGAGTTCCCCAGGCTTATGATGTTGGGGGACTTCAATCTGCCTTCCCTGGGGCGGGCCTCGGAAGCAGCCCAGGAGTTCATGGCTACCATGGCAGCCATGGGCCTGTCCCAGATTATTCGGGACCCAACTAGAGACAGTGGCCTCACCCTGGACCTAGTTTTCTTGTCAGAGGAGTGGCAAAATGATCTGAGGGGAGAATTACATCTTTCCCCTTTGTCATGGTCAGATCATGCCCTGGTGGCCTTGAGATTCTCTCGTGCCGCCCCCCTCCACAGGGAGGCAGGACCAATTCGATTGGTCCACCCCCGGTGACTGATGGACCTGGCTGGGTTTCAGAGGCAGCTGGAGGTTATACCCGAGGATCTGCTGCATGGTCCAGTGGAGGCCCTGGCTGATGCCTGGAATAGGGAGGTGGCCTGAGCCTTGGACAGGATCGTGCCTGTGCGGCCTCTCTCACCCACACAAACCTGGCATTCCCCGTGGTTTACGGAGGAGCTGAGGGTTTTGAAGAGGGTTAAGAGATGCCTAGAGCGCTGCTGGAGGAAGACAAAAACCGAACCCAACTGAACACAAGATAGAGCTTGTGAGATTAAGGCCTACCTTGTGGTGGTAAGAGCAGCGAAGCGCCAGTACTTCTCCGCTCTTCTTGCGTCCGCAGAATGCTGCCTGGTGGCCCTGTTTAAGATTACCTGATCCCTTTTAGGGAAAGGGGAGTCAGACATCCATCTACAGGGCCATGTGGAGGAATTTTCAGGGCACCTGCAGGATAAAATCGCTCAGATCTGGACTGAATTGGACTCCAAGCGTGAGACAGAGTCGGAGGAGATATCCAGGGAACGTACTTACCAGGTTATCTGGGACCAGTTCGATCCTGTTGAACCCGAGGAAGTAGACAGGATCCTTCGAACTGTAAATGCTACCACGTGCCAATTAGACCCATGCCCCTCCTAGCTGGTGAAAGCAGCACGGGAGGTGACATGTGGCTGGGTCCAGGTGATGGTAAACACATCCTTGAGAGAGGGGGTGTTCCCAGCAGCCTTTAAGGAAGTGCTGGTGTGCCCCCTCCTCAAGAAACCATCACTGGAACCTACTATACTGGACAATTTTCGCCCAGTCTCCCACCTCCCTTTTTGGGGAAGGTGGTTGAGAAAGTGGTGGCTTTGCAGCTCCAGAGGATCCTGGATGAAATGGATTATCTAGACCCCTTTCAGTCAGGTTTCAGGCCAGGATATGGGACAGAAACGGCATTGATCACACTTATGGATGACCTCTGGTGGGAGCGAGATGGAGGCAGTGTATCCATCCTTGCTCTTCTTGACCTCTCAGCGGCTTTTGATACCATTGACCATAATATCCTTCTGGACCAACTTAGGGAGTTGGGGGTGGGCGGTGTGGTTTTGCTCTGGTTCACCTCCTTCCTCCAGGGTTGGTCCCAGTCAGTGTTGATAGGGAGTGAGAGATCTGGCCCACGGCCCCTCCTTTGTGGGGTGCTGCAGGGTTCAGTACTCTCTCTGCTCCTTTTTAACATCTACATGAAACCACTGGGCAAGATCATCCGTCACTAGGGAGTAAGGTATCATCAATATGCAGATGATACTCAATTGTACATCTCTATCCCAGGTGAAGTAAGTGATGCTGTGGCCACCCTTTCTGAGTGCCTGGGAGCTGTGGGGGCCTGGATGGGGGACAACAGGTTGCGGCTGAACCTGGGGAAGATGGAGTGGCTGTGGATTAATTTCTGGGAAATTGTCATCTTTAGTTCTGGATTGGGTTGCACTGCTCCAGACAGACCCGGTGCATAACTTGGGGGTCCTCCTGGACTCACAGCTCCTGCTCAAAGAGCAGGTGGCAGCCATGGCTAGGAGGGCCTTTGTGCAACTTCGTGTTGTGTGCCAGTTACCCCCCTTCCTGGAGCGAGAGGCTCTTCGAATGGTCACTCATGCCATGGTTATCTCCCATATAGACTACTGCAATGCACTCTACATGGGGCTACCCTTGAAGAGTATCCAGAAGCTACAGCTAGTGCAAAATGCAGCCGCACGGGTGATCTTGGGTTTCCCAAGATCAGCACATGTCACTCCTTTGCTCCACAAGCTGCATTGGTTGCCAGTATGCTTCTGGGTCCAATTCAAGGTGTTGATTATCACCTTTAAAGCCCTATATGGCATGGGTCCAGGTTACCTAAGGGACTCCTCCCCATCACATCAACCCACCCCACCCAGTCGTGCAGAGAGGGCATGCTACGGACCCCGTCTGTAAGAGAATTCCATCTGGCAGGGTCCAGGAGGCGGGCCTTCTCTGCAATAGCACCTGCCCTTTGGAATATCCTTCCCCCAGAAGTGAGATTGGTTCCCTCCCTCCTGGACTTTAGGAAACAGCTAAAGACCTTGTTCTGTAATTATGCCTGGGGCAGGAGAGAGAGTAGCCATTCTTGGGGATGGTTAGTTTCTTAGAAGGACCCAGCTCTGCCTGCAAATTATAAAGAACTTCCAGCCATTGAGGTTTTTATTATATTTATTGTATTATGTATTATAGTGCTTTACAGTTTTATATTTTTATTTACGTTTTATTGTAAACTGCCCAGAGTCCCTTTTGGGAGATGGGTGGTGATAAATTTGATTAATAAAATAAATAAATTCAAGGTGTTGGTTATCACCCACAAAGCCCTACATGGCCTTGGACTTAATAATTTGAGACTAACACTCTCCCTTTGTTTTTATCTGTCCTGTAAGATCTGACACAGCTGACACACTCCAGGTCTTAACTATTAAACAATGTCATCTGATGGGATCCAGGAAGTATGCCTTCTCTGTAACAGCACTTGCTCTTGAGATTTGAAAGGCCCCAACCCTATTGTCCTTGAACCAATCATTGGAGACCAGGCTATTTCCCCAGGACTTGGGCTACAGTAGTTGATAGGCTCCCTTTTTAAGGTTTCTTATGTCTGTTCCACTAGGATGACCATCTGCTTTCCTGTGGTCTGATGTGATTCTACTTCTTTGGTTTTCAGTTTGTATTCTGCCCTGAATCATTAAGAAGTTCAGCAGCTTTAGAACTGGGAATTATATATAATCCTGAATGTTCAGTATGTACTGGAAAACAAGGACAGAAAGGGGATATTGTCTTCAGGTCCTGCTTGTGGACTTCTCAGTGGAACCCACCAAAAAGACAGGGTGCTTCTAAAAGAAAGGTGCAGTGGTTGTGGAAGGTCCAAAGCACCACTGAATCATTTTTGAAGCATGCACAACCTTATATGTAAACAGGCATAGGATGGCATCACAGAAGATACCACTGAAGGAACATTAGAGAATATATCACTTCCATCAGAAAATAATGGATGATCCATGTATGTGTCTCTAGGAAAGGTAATCTATGCTCTACATGGGGCTGCCTTTGAAGAGCATTCAGAAGCTTCAGCTGGTACAGAATGCAGCTGCCCAGGTTGTAAATGGTGTAGGTTATTCTGCACATGTAACACTACTGCTTTGTGGGCTGCATTGGTTGCCAGTGTGTTTCTGGGTACAATTCAAGATGCTGGTTGTCACTTTTAAAGCCTCTTCATGGCTTGGGACCGAGTTACCTTAGGGACCATCTTTTCCCAGTTGTTTCTACCCATCCAATCTGGTCCAGAAGGATGGGCATGCTCCAGGGCCCGTCAGTCAAGGAATGTCAGCTGGTGGGGACCAGGAGACATGCCTTTTCTGCTGTGGTGCCTGCCCTCTGGAACATCTTCCCTCCTGAGATTAGGATGGCCCTGACTTTGTTGGCCTTTCAGAAGGCCTTGGAGACCTAGTTATGTGCCCAGGCCTGGGGTCCTGAGTGTGTGAAGGGCTATGTTAACACCTATGGATTATAGTATCTCTTGGCTGCTATACAGTATACATTACTTTTTTTATATATTGTGTTTTTAATTGGTTAATTGATTTTATGACTGGTCACCACCCAGAGTCACTTGTCTGAGATGGGCGGCTATACAAATTGGATAAATAAATAAATCCATAAACTGGGAGCCACCAGGGAAAAGGCCTTGAGAACTGATCTCAGAAACTGGGGAGGACCAAGCAGGACCTCGGAAGGAGGCATAAGCAGAAGTGGGGGAGATGCAAAAAAAAAAAGTCAAATTGCAACCACCCAGTTAAAGCCCCAGTCTTTCATAATATATCAACAATGCACATTTTAAAAGGATGGGGCTTCAGTCGTGTGGTCGCAAACAACACCTTCATCTTTTAGACACCCCCCTCCTGGCAGATGCCCCTGGAAGGAGGTTTCAAAACATATGCATATTCATATGAGATCAGATACTCTTTCAAGCAGAAATGGCATTTGGAGTCTCCCTCCAGTACCAGCTCTCTTTGCTAGCAACAAGGATGAACAGCATGATTTTCAGCCATTGCACACTTCTGTTAACTTGTCTCATTTTTTACAATAAAGCTCTATGTCTGTGATTTTTTTTAACTGAGAGAGGTTGAAATTGAATCAATGCTTTATGTACTCCCCTACTTTATGAAAAGCGATTCCCATTCTCTTTAAGTGAAAATTGAAATAGCCGTAAGCTGAGCAATCGCCAGCGTGGCAGGATTTTTGATAAAAGACAAATGTTGCTAAGTTTCTTTAAAGCGGGGGGAGCTTGGGCTCTTTATCCAGAGAGATAGAAATATTGCCATGGATTCTCTCTGAAGAGTTTGCTCAGTGGGAAAGGGTGATTCTTTTTCCTTATGTATTCATTCATTATGGTGCAATATCTTTCAGGTGGTTCTGGGAAAACCTATATAAGTCAGCATGAATGGCTTATATCCAGAAATACACTGGGAGCTGAACACAGTTGAATTGGGTACATGAATTTACATTTGCAATCTGCCTCTTTTTCTAAAGCAGCTGTTTAAATACAAACTAAAAGCCTGGAAGTGAACAAATGAAGTGATTCCTTACCTCACTGCTCAGCAATTGGTCTTGCCAGAGTGTTGTGTGGACAGAATGGATATCAATTCAATAAGCTACATCACACACACACACACACACACACACACACATATGAAACCAGTGACAGGTATTTCTTCATTGGCATTCCTAACTCTGATTTGGTAGCTGTCAGCCAATGGCATGGTTCATGGGGTTGTATCTGGTTTTGAAGGTAAGCAGTGAATGGCTTGCAGACACAACTGTACATGTAAAAACCTGCCTTGGGCTTGAAAAGCACACTGGCAATATTTTTATTCTGCTTCTTAGAGGCTGGGAGGTTCATGTTCATTCAGGTGATCCTGAATGACAGAGAGGAAGTGTGGTTCAAAGGTTCATATTTTGAGACTTAATCCTCACCTTTGCCATATACTCTTAGGCAAGATCCTTGGCTTTTAGCCTCAACAAATTGTCTTCTTTGAAATCATAAATACCTCATGATCATGTTGCCTTGTTGCTGAGCCAGCTCTGGGAATATCTGTAGCTCTGCGGAGAAATATATTATTGACCTCGGCCTAATATAGCATCAACATTTGTCTCAAAAACCATCACCCTGTGATGTTTTTAAGTAGATGTGTTCTGTGGAAAGGAGTGGTCTAGAATGAAGACAAATAGAGAGACAGACAGACAGACAACAACTGGGATAAGAAAAGGACTTTTCTTCCAGTTATAATTTGCCCCTTTGTGAAGGCATTCTTCAAAGAAAGTTGTTTCTGCTAATATTCACTAGAGTGCAATATTATTTATTTGATTTTATGTGCAGATTCTTTCTGTGTATCATTTGCCACTGTAGGCTATCAGGACCAGATAGAACTGCCAACAAATTCAAGCAAATGTAAATGCCATCTTTTCAACCCATCTTCCCCCAGATTTCAATTTTTGTTTTTGTCCTCTATCTTGGCAGTGAGGAATCTTTCTGCCCAGGGAGTCCATGGAAAGCTCTTAGGAAAAGAGTAACAGCTTGTTCAGAAAGCTGAACAACAGATCCCCTGGGAAAGGAACTTGGCCAACGTTAAAAGAAGGCAAGGTTGTTTCTCCTAGGTTACTCTTGCAGCTGGAGCCATGGAGATCGATACGACTTTGAAACTGATGTAGGTAGTACTGGGACATGAGATCTCTACAAGTAGGTTGGAAATAATGTATCTACATCACTATTTGGCTGCACAGAAACAAAATTAATAATTAAAACAAACACACACACAAGGTACATTAGATCTGAGGATCAAAGGGTCTGCAGGAAGAAAAGCTTCAAAGGCCACCCTCAAGACAGACCTTTGGGCTTTTAAGCTCCACAAAATGAAAGGGAATGAAGCATGGGACTCTCCTGAAGAAATTCATATTCAGTTTAGAGTTTGCAGTAGCAAAGAAACATGCAGGTTCTCCATCAAACAGGTCCTCATTCACCTAAATTACTCAAGAGAACTGGAGACCCAGGAGAGGCCCTCCATTCAGAATAAGATTCAACCAAACTTAAGCACTGTTAGGGCCCTTTAAGGTTGTAAGGAATGTACTTCAGTGGAGTTAACAAGTACCTATATATACTGTTCAGTTTTTAGTGCTCTTGCATTTGTACAGAAACCCTCTACAGTCTGAGTCAGGGTAGTTTCTGAAGATGTTTTCATCTCAAATTGCCAGGCAGGAATGGAATGTGAAGCTTTTCTGGGGGAAAAAAACTGGTCTGATCCATAGGAATAATGGCTGAGGCTGAAATCCTATATCCACTTACCTGGGAAAAAAAAAAAGGCCTCTTGTAGAATTATGTTGTTCATAGCTTCCAGGTAAGACTGTTCTACTGTGCAGCTGGGGAAAAAAATGGAAGTTAGAACCCAACTGTATTCTGGAGTATATCATGTTTATAAAGGGTGTTTCCTCCCTGCTGAGTTGAAGTCCTCTTCATTTAGTTACCTGGTTTCCCTTGGAAGTAATGGGTGACAAAACCTTGAAGCTGCAACTGGATTGTGGTAGAATAAGGGGAAAATACTGTTTTAACCCTGGTAGAGCTAAGAATGATTTAAAGCTGTTCAATCTTGGGGTGAGATGGGAAAACCATGGGAGTAATGGAGAAAGTCAGTGTTGCTAGGATTTGCTGGGGCTATGGTTAAATACAAAGTGAGGGAAACGTCTTGGAGCCTCTTCCCACTGTTGAGCTGAAGTGTTCCCCATCCATCCTTGAGGTGGCAGAAAATAATATTTTTATGAAAATTTCTGCCTCGTTTGCTGATTCCTGTCCTACCTGTATTGACTGTTAACCATCTCTGCTAGTGAAGAATATGAGTGACAAGGACTAATTAGTTTTACATCTCTTGAAGCTCTTTTTACATATGTGGGGAAAAACTCTACTTTTACATTGGGCCACCTAACAACAATGTAAGATTGTTTCACTCGCTGGTTAGTGATGAGGTGAAAGCAATGAAAACTGTACTGATATACAGAAGCATCTGCAGGGGGAGGGAGTCAAAACAGGTAAGATAGTGGTTGCAGCATCATAATCAAAACCCTGCTACTTCATACCAACATACAAAGTGGCAGGGCTTCAACTGCAATGCTGAAACCCCCATCTTGCCTGTATTTGACACACACATGCACCTATGCCCACACAAATTCACTGTTCCCACTGGTAAACTCTAACAGGCTCTCCCACCTTACCGGGCAGCTTCCCCAGCCTGATGATCTGCTGTTTCACAGGTTAATTTTGACAGTGGGTTTAGCACTTTGGGCAGTGTGGACAATCAATATTATGTTGCCGTAGTTTTCTGCTGTCTCAAAGATGGATGGAAGAGCTTTCCACAAGCCATGGGGAAAGGCCCATAGTAATTCAGTCTGATAGGGGACAAATGTCCACTGATCCAATACTGGGTATATCTTGCCCTAACTCTAAGCAAGTTTATTTACTTGGCAGCTATTGCATTTGAGTAAATCCTACACAGACTAGATTGTTGAATACCTTGTTTGTAATTGATTTATAAATGTATAAATTTAATAAACCAATCTCATTTCTTTATTCACAAAGTGCAGGATTCAAAACAAAAACACCTGCTAGTTCAAAAGGCAATTGCTGGCTCTGGCTGATTCTTTTATGTGTCTCTTTGAGCTGATTGCTAAGGCTTGTGTTAGAAGTTGATTTCATTTCTTTTATTGAGCCTTATCTTACTCTTGGTGGGCATTAAACCTTTACTATGTATTTCTTTATACATCTTTCATCTCTATGGGGACAAGCAAAATAATGGTTGTGGATCTCTCCTTAGGACATCTTTCAAGATGGAGTGAGAGGAAGAAGGTTGACTGATGGGCCTTCAGAGGCACGCAGTGTAAAGCAAGAGTGAATGCTATATTCAATACACACCCAACTGTGAAAGAACATACACTGCTTTGTATCTGAATATGCTTTCCATGTTCTGATATTGTGGATTCTTCTTAGTTTGTACTCGACAATAGGCTAAACAGTGTTGTTGTTTAAATGGCGTAGCCAATCTAAGTGAGGTGCGCCATTTTCTACATTATGGACGTATGTGTCTTGGTGTTCACAGTACAGCTATCTAATAAACCCCAACTGGGGTTTATTATTTAGATATAAACTGGCCTTCCCCAGTGTGGTTTTAATAGGACCATAATTTCTCACAGTCACCACCCATGCTGGCTTGATGAAGAAAATGGGAATTATAGCTCAAGACATCTAGAAGGCACCAGGTTGGGGAGCCTAACCTGAATTCACACATTTATTTCTTCCCACTGCAAATGTGATTTATTTTAAGCTGTAGATTTTACAGAAGACCCCGGATTTATTTTGAGTTGTAGATTGTACAGGGGACTCAAACTGAACACTGTAATTTAAAGGAATTTAAAATCTTTTTCTGTTTGGCAGCTTTTCACATATTGTAGAGAAATGCCAATTCTGCAGAGTAACTAGAATATCCAGACCTGTGGATGAGTTTTGCCCTCTAATTTATTCAGATTTCACATGCAAAGGAGTGGGCTCTGTGTGCGTGGCAGCTGTCCTGTTTTGATGTGGTTCTGACTAGCAAGCACAAGATGTAGTCACCAGAGCACAAATCAGTGTGTCTAGTAGTACAGAACTCAGTGTTCTCTCTAAAGATAAGCAAACAAAGGGAAACAGAAACAAGGCAAACAGTCCTAGGTCATGCATCTAAAGCAGAGCCATCTGAAGAGTCAGGTACAAAAGGCTACAAGGAGTAGGAGATGAATTATTAGGAATTGGGTCCAAGTGCTGGACAGTGTCCAAAACTGAATATTTTTATACTCCTACCTTTAGAGTTCCACAGTTATAGATGAGTGAGACTTGAAGAGGGCAAACTCTCTGCCTTGGATGAAAGAACAAAATCTAATTGGATTAAGGCATAGGAAGGATCCATTTTAATTAAATATTAGAATAAATTATTTAACAGAACTTGGCAATATAGCCCATTGTGTAGGTTGGGACAGATGAGCTTTGGAATTCTTCAGGAAGGGTCTGGAAACTCATCTGTTGCTAATGTTCTAGCTGTCAAGTCAGCAAGTGGATTAGGTGGCCTCGTAGTTATGATACTATGATTGCCAGTCCGACATTTCTGCTAACTGCCAGCATAAACAGGAAAGTAATCAGTCATCCTCTCCAAGGATTCTAGTGTAAGGAAGACTTCACCTTGGTAAATGATAAGAATAGTAGAAGTACAGGTCTTTGGAGGCATAGGTGTCCACAGGGAGCTGGTAGGGGTGCAGTTGCAGGTGGGAAAATAAAGAATGTGTGTGGCAACGTCATCATACAAATGCACGGAAGACTGTATTCTTCTGCCTCATGTCAGGTTGCAAGGACACAACACATGCTGATATCACACCATGCATGTTGTTATTTTGGTGTCATCACAGTTTACTGAAGGCACTGCCATTTCTAGGGGCACTTCACTTTCTTGAAAACTAAAGCAAAATGCACTTTTCAAAACTTCTGCAAAACAGAATTCTTCTAAACAACCGAGCAGCTGCATCACTTCATTGGATAGATGATATCAAAGCTAAATATGTTACTGAGGTGTTTGTCCCCGTCTTGATCTTGATCCTGGCAATTTATGGATACTGGCCAATCTGCACGGTCTTAATGCATAGTTTTTAGATACATAAGGTGAAGTAGATGAATCCTAGTAATAAGGATACTATTACCTTCAAGGCTGTGGCATGATTAGTACTTTGCTATATCTCTTCTTCATAGAACTGTTGGGTTTTGTTGTTGTTGGTTTTCCATGATGCACATCACTGCATTATCAAAAGCTTCTGGAGCTACCACATATAACAGGGTAGTTGGCAGTGTGGTACCACCTCCAAAGCAGGTGAACTAAATAAAACTAAATAAAATGATCATTTTTCTCAAGGAAGCCTTTGGTACAACCTTCAGATGATTCAGATCTTGCCTTCCTTAGCTCTTCAGAGAGGCATTCAGGGATATTTGAAGGTTTTGCTGCCTGAATGGTAACACATCAGGACCTTGGTGTTGTTTATTTCACTGAATTTTTTATACTTAAATTTTATGTTGTTATTTGTCAGTCACTCAGAGACTTCACAGATGGAGTGGTATATAAGCTAGCATAGCAAATAAATATTTTTTAAAAATTATGGGAAATTTAATTATTTCTCAAGATTTGGGCCATTAAAAAAAAAAAAGCACCTGCCCTACAAAAGAACATCTTGGAAGGTAAGCAACATCAATGCCTGTATGTGAAAGTGTCTTGTGATATCTCCAAATGTGTCTCAGATGTCCCACGTGTGAAAGTATGGTTGCTGGAGGCATTTGTATTACAACCATGAAATGGATTCATTCTGTTCAACCTGAAAAGGCTTCACTCAGATTTATGTGTTTGTTTACTTGCAAGGTTTATCTACCACTTTGATATAAATATCATAAAACAAAATTTACCAAACATGTTCAGTTGCTTAGGGCCAATAGACCAGAATTATTTTGTCACTGAAGTCCTTAAGTTATTAGAGCGATTTTCTTCCCTAAGCCTAAGAACACAGAAAGCCCTAAAATACCTCATTTTTCCTCTCTTAGTGCAGTTGTTAATAAGATACCATTCTTATCACCCATTATGCAAAAGGAATTATAGATATGCCAACTCATTTTTTTATTAAAGGATGAAATGGAATTTTTTTTCTTCTCATAATTAAAGGTTGCTTCCCCGTTTTCTGTAATTAAACCCCGTTATGAACAGAAGTATGCTTTTTTAAAAAAAATAATGAAAGGTTTATGGAATCTTGGTCTTTCTAAAGCAACTTGTGGTCTTTTGCCCTCTGGGAAAATTGAGGGGTTTAATCCCAGTTCTCTGCTTTGAGTGATGAGCTATAAGGTTAAAGATCAGTATTTGCAATTTTCACAGCCTGATCTGTGCCTCTTAGACACAGTTTGCTAACAGCATCAGCTGAAGCCTTTAAATTACCAAAAGCCACAAAATACAGGGATGATAGAAATTGCCAATGAGTTGGGGCTGAATCCTGCATGTTGTGTGAACCAACCCATTTGGTTCACTGGTTGGACTCAGGAAGAAGGGTTGTGTAGTGAATTAAAATGAATTTGTATACATAATGCACTGATGCTCTGTTCCCCCAGCTGCCTCCCCTTATTATCTTAAAAGAACAACAGCCCTCATCTAGATAGGTCTTCCCACTGTCCTCTCAATGGGAAATGTAAATGATGCCTAATGAGCTTCCACTTAGGGCCTCCCTGGCCTGTGAAACAAATTGCAGGGGAAGTTTCAGTCCATTCTGTATTGAAATCAGCCTATCTTCTTCAAACGCGCCTGCATAATGCATGCAGTCATTTATAATGCATAGCGTTATTACAATAAATACCCAAGGATTTGTAGTGGGAATGATGAGTCACTTGTAAATTGTTGCAAAGTGGATAAAGAACAAAATGTATTTACATAGTGCTTAATTCCTGTTACATTTGAAAGCAGTTGGCCAATGAGAACAGCACCAGTGTAATCTGAAATATGTAGTAATTGCTCTAATTTTTCCCCCTTTCTTCTATTTTTACTTGCAGGTTTCTTGAGCACTGGGGATCAAGCAGCTAAAGGGAATTATGGCCTTCTTGATCTCATTCAGGCCTTGAGATGGACTAGTGAAAACATTGGGTTCTTTGGGGGCGACCCGCTGAGAATAACTGTTTTTGGATCTGGCGCCGGCGGTTCATGTGTCAATCTCTTGACTTTATCCCATTATTCTGAAGGTAACCGTTGGAGCAATTCAACCAAAGGTATTATTGCAGGTTGCAAATTTTGACGATTTTGGTGTCTGCATGCCACCACCATGCCTACTATGTGATGCTCTTGCATATATGTTCTTGATGTATCTAGGTAATGCCAAAAATTAGCTGGTCTTAGTCCACCTTTGCTTTGAGGTCATGTACCTACACTACAACTTATGCAAATTCAGTCTCTATGTATTTCTTCTGCCGTGACAGTTTTCTCTCTCCTACTGTATATGTGTACGTATGTCTGTCTCTGTGTAATGGATTTCAGTGGTCTCAATGGCTTCAGGAATATGTATAACAATTACTTTCACAAGTATTTTCACAAACACAATAAGGAGGTATTAATCATTTTTTTAAAAAAAAATCTTCATTCATACTTCCAGAATGGGTATGAACTGAAGAGAAAAGTACAGATGCAAATCATATGTAAGGTTGGTTTATTTATTTAATGCATTGATACATTGCTTTCCTGTAGCAAAAAGTATTTCACAGTAAGCAGTAAATAAATAAAAGTTTGCAAAAAAAAAAGTAATGAAATACCATATAATTCCCAGATGCCAATTATCCATAAACTATACTAATATTTTCCAGTTATTGAACAATAATTTGGAAAAACTGTAATTTCACTATATATCCTAACTAAACTAGGGTCTATGTCACTACAGTATTTATTCAGTGAAGGACGGTTGTTTGTAAATTGTGAATCCCTTGTGCGAGTTGTGTTTTCAGTTTGGTTCTTCTTTCCATGGTTGAATTATGTAGTGTATACAACAAAGTTTTGTTTTGTTTTGTTTTTTAAACCCTTCCCATACTGAAACCCACAGTTATCTAATGAATCAATATGGTGGGATTCAAAGGAGATATTCCTTCATTTGGCCGTTCTTTACACAATGGAATTTGTTCCTCAAAGATGTGGTGATGGCCACCAGAATAGGTGGCTTTAAATGAGAATTAGATGAAATCATGGAAGATAAGACTGCTGCTGTCCACTGGTCGTGAGACACATGCCAGCTGCTTGGAAGAAGACAATTGTTCTCAAAGTCAAGGTTGTGACCTTTCAAAAGCACTTGATACTCCATTAAAACTGGATGTTTGAAGAGATATGCCTTTGGCCTGATCCAACTATGCTTTCTAAAGTTCTTAACAACTTAAATTGGAACAGAATTTTTCCTGCTTCTCATGGAACTTTGTGGAAACACCTGTATTTGAGAGTTCATGCTAGCAGGACTTTTTCTTGTGAGACAGTGGGTATATATCTGTATATCCATTTCTACATCTATGTCTATCAAACTATATTCTTAGGGACCTTTTCTGGAGAGAGAGTTAGTAACATTTGCACCATACAGAAATCCAGTTGTATTTATTTGGTGATCAGAGGCCTATTTAAGGCATAGCTAACAGCAGGAGGATGGCAAACTCCTTTACTATGAAGAAAATGAGCACTTAGTTGAGAAGCTTTTGTTTTGAGTCTGTTCTGAATTTCACTTGCTGCCACCCAAGGAAAAGACTAGAAGTATAGATGTATCAAGGTCCTTACTATGGCTTTTCTTCTGCTCAGTAACTCGTTTCTTCTTTACTGAAGGAAAAGCTGGAAGCCGGGGAAAATAATTTCTCTCTGCTATTTGGCACACTTATACCATTTACAACCCCCCCCCCCAAAAAAAACCTCACAACCCACTTCAATTTTCTATTGACTTATTTGCAAGAAGAGTCACTATAATTGAATTCTTATGTTTTGTTTTGTTGATTTGGATTTATTTTAATCAAATCCAGACCCTCCATAGAGCGCACAGAGTCCAAGACTGCTTACAGACTTTAAAATTGTGAACTAAAAAAGAAACCTTTAAACAATGAGAAAGAGCTGTCCAAAATAGTCAGCTCTATTTAAACCAGTGCCCAACATTATACAGAAAATTGAAATATATGTGGAAAAAAATTATGCTCTGTATTGGACTACAGTGGTGTCAGGGCTTGTACCAATTGAGGTTTTCATAGGAGAGCATTTCAGTCTGTGTGAATTCTTGAGTGGATCATTTTGTTTTAATAATCTGTAGGTCCTTTCATAGAAACATATGAAGAAAGCTGCCACTGAAAACTGGTGTATGAATGAGCTGTTCATTCTCTGTCCCCTCTCCTCTTATAATTATATGCCTGGATTCTCATTGTAACACCCTACACAGGTAGTCCTCACTTAATGACCATTTATTTAGTGACAGTTCAGACTTACAATGATGCTGGAAAAAAACAACTTATAACCAGTGCTCACACTTATAACCTTTGCAGCATCCCCACAGTCACGTGCTCACACTTTGGGTACTTGGGAACTGGTTTGCATTTATGAGCATTGCAGTGTTCCATAGTCATATGATCACCATTTTGACCTTCCTGGCTGGCTTCTTGTAAGCAAAATCAGTGGGGAACTATATGGTTCGCTTAACAACCACATGGTTTGCTTAATGACCATGGCGATTTGCTTAATGACCACCACAGAAAAGGTCATAAAATTGGGTTGAATTCACTTAATGGCCACTTCGCTTAGCAACTGAAATTCCAGTCTTAATTGTGGTCATTAAGCGAGGACTACCTGTAGCCAGTGATTATATTCAAATAGCAATGTACCTCTCTTGATATTTCCCCTCCAAAATAAAACTAGAACTACAAGTTGAGACAGGTTTATTTCCAATTCTTACTTAGCAGACAAATATGTTTGGATGTAATAGCAAATGATGGTCTTCCTGAAACTGGGACAGGGAAAAAAAATCAGAGCTGCAATTTTAGGAGAAATGAGAAGCCAGGGAGTGTGGTTCAGTATTACAAAGGAATTGGTAAAAATAAAGCCTTGAAACTGTTGAAATGAATAACATTTTCTACTGAACCATTGGTTGGTTTTTAAAATTGTGTTTTGTAGCTCCATAGAAACTTACCAGAAATTCCTCAGTAAGATCCATAAAGATGTGCACGAAATAAAATATACAGTATGTCTTGATTTGAGCTCAGGTTCAAAACACTTTCCCTCAGAATTTTCTTCTAGACTGTTCCAAGCTGTCGGAGTCCCAGTGGCCCAACATTCAAAACTCACTGAGAACAGGAAACAATGGGTAGTCAGAACAAGTTCCTTATTTTCTCAGTTACCATTCCAGGATGGTACCACGGGTAGTGTTGTTTATCTGCTTCCTACCACATAACTTCAGAAAAAAATGGTGAAGAAGGTGATTTTCAAAAGAATATTAAACAAAATCTCGTATCAAACAGTGGAACCTGTAATTTGGCTTTTTTCCTTTTTTATCTCTTTGTATTCTGCCTGACAAGCAGAGATTAATCCATCTTTTTGCTGGATTTGGTGCTTGTTTTCATTAGTGGTAGCTATAAAAAAAAGGCAAGGGGAGCTAGAACTGTTACATTAATAATGTTAACAACAGGAAAATATACCATATAAACATACTATACCAGCAACAACACCCAAAAATCCAGTAAATCCAATGAATTAAGCTTTGGATTTTTAGCATTTTACTTGAAGGTTGAATATCAACAAGACCCACAACCATAAATTTGGTACCTACTACACACCCACCACACACTCTACTCTTAAATCAATAAAACCAAAATAATAGTTCTGCATTTATAAAGACAACTATAAGTTATGCTGATTTGTTGAGCAGGTCCCATATTCCAGAATCTGCTCTGGCTTTCTGTGTGCTAATGAACAGACTAGTTTATCAGATGTCAAGGCAGAGGGAGATACCTGGAGATAGAAAGCTTGCAAAAACTTTTCCTTATCAGTCTTTTCCAGTTTCCTCTACCATCATATTACACTTACAGCTAAGATTAATTGCTTGACACGGAGAAGAAAGTAGAGGACTGATGGCCTGTGCTCATTGATTTATAGCAATCCAGTTCATTTTGAAAAGCACCTGGCTTTTTTAGAAGCAAATTAGAAATATATAAATAAAATAAAATAAAAATAGAGCCAGTTTGGTGTAGTAATTAAGGTGCTGGACTAGAAACCAGGAGACTGAGAGTTCTAGTCCTGCCTTAGGCATGAAAAACTAGCTGGGTGACTTTAGGTCATTCACTCTCTCTCAGCCCAACTCTCCTCACAGGGTTGTTGTTGTGGCAAAATATGAGGAGGAAGGAGTATTGGTATGTTTGCTGCCTTGAGTTGTATATGAATAAAAAGCTGGGATAAAAATCTAAAAGAAAAATGTATCCAAATTCAGTGTATCTACTTGAGAACTTTGATGATGCATACCATTGCCAGAGTAGATTTCCTACATGCATCCATTCACATTGTTGCAGTCTGGCTTTATTTCCTGGAGGATGGACTGGTTTGATCTTCTTGCAGTCCAAGGCACTCTCAGAATTTTCCTCCAACACCACAGTTCAAAAGCATCTATCTTCCTTCTCTCAGCCTTCCTTATGGTCCAGCTCTCGCAGCCATATGTTACTACGGGGAACACCATTGCTTTAACTATGCGGGCCTTTGTTGTCAGTGTGATATCTCTGCTCTTAACTATTTTATCGAGATTTGTCATTGCTCTTCTCCCAAGGATTAAGCGTCTTCTAATTTCCTGACTACAGTCAGCATCTGCAGTAATCTTCGCACCTAGAAATACAAAGTCTTTCACTGCTTCTACATTTTCTCCCTCTATTTGCCAGTTATCAATCAAGCTGGCTGCCATAATCTTGGTTTTTTTGAGGTTTAGCTGCAAGTTAGCTTTTGCACTTTCTTCTTTCACCTTCATCATAAGGCTTCGCTTTCAGCCATCAAAGTGGTATCATCTGCATATCTGAGATTGTTAATGTTTCTTCCAGAGATTTTAACTCCAGCCTTGGATTCCTCAAGCCCAGCATGTTGCATGATGTGTTCTGCATACAAGTTGAATAGGTAGGGTGAGAGTATACAGCCCTGCCATACTCCTTTCCCAATCTTAAACCAGTCCGTTGTTCCGTGGTCTGTTCTTACTGTTGCTACTTGGTCGTTATACAGATTCTTCAGGAGGCAGACAAGATGACTTGGTATCCCCATACCACTAAGAACTTGCCACAATTTGTTATGGTCCACACAGTCAAAGGCTTTAGAATAGTCAATAAAACAGAAATAGATGTTTTTCTGAAACTCCCTGGCCTTTTCCCCTTTTTTGGTATGGGGATATAAGTTGATTTTTTCCAGTCTGATGGCCATTCTTGTGTTTTCCAAATTTGCTGGCATATAGCATGCATTACCTTGACAGCATCATCTTGCAAGATTTTGAACAGTTCAGCTGGGATGCCGTCATCTCCTGCTGCCTTGTTATTAGTAATGCTTCTTAAGGCCCATTCAACCTCACTCTTCAGAATGTCTGGCTCTAGCTCACTGACCACACCGTCAAAGCTATCCCCGATATTGTTATCCTTCCTATACAGATCTTCCGTATATTCTTGCCACCTTTTCTTGATCTCTTCTTCTTCTGTTAGGTCCTTGCCATCTTTGTTTTTGATCATGCCCATTTTGGCCTGGAATTTACTGCCACTGTTTCTAATTTTCTGGAAGAGGTCTCTTGTCCTTCCTATTCTATTGTCTTCTTCCACTTCCGCGCATTGCTTGTTTAAAAATAATTCCTTATCTCTTCTGGCTAACCTCTGGAATTTTGCATTTAATTGCGCATATCTCCCCCTATCACTGTTGCCTTTTGCTTTCCATCTTTCTTGGGTTACTTCTAGTGTCTCAGCAGACAGCCATTTTGCCCTCTTGGTTTTCTCTTTCTTTGGGATGTATTTTGTTGCCGCCTCCTGAACAATGTTGCGGACTTCTGTCCATAGTTCTTCCGGGACCCTATCTACTCAGTCCAGTCCCTTAAATCAATTCTTCACCTCCACTGCATTTTCCTTAGGAATATTAGTGAGCTCATATCTAGCTGATCTGTGAGTCTTCCCTAATCTCTTTAGTCTGATCCTAAATTGTGCAATAAGAAGTTCATGATCTGAACTACAGTCAGCTCCAGGTCTTGTTTTTACCGACTGTATAGATGTCCACCACCTTTGGCTGCAAAGGATGTAGTCTCTGATTTCAGTGTTGTCCATCTGGTGAAATCCATGTATAAAGCCATCTCTTAGGTTGTTGGAAGAGAGTGTTTGTTATGCAGAGTGAGTTGTCTTGGCAACATTCTATCAGCCTATGTCCTGCTTCGTTTTGTTCTCCCAGGCCATGCTTACCTGTAATTCCAGGTGTCATTTGACTGCCCACCTTAGCATTCCAGTCTCCCGTGATGAAAATAACATCTCTTTTAGGTGTGTTGTCCAGTGGGTGCTGCAGATCCTCATAGAACTGCTCTACCTCAGCTTCTTCAGCATCTGTGGTTGGGGCGTATATTTGGATCACTGTGATGTTAGATGACTTGCCCCGAATTTTAATTGAGATCATTCTATCGTTTTTTGGATTGTATCCAAGCACTGCTTTAGCCACTTTACTATTAATTATGAAGGCTACTCCATTTCTTCTGTGGTCCTCTTGTCCACAATAGTAGATCTGGTGGTCATTTGATGTGAAGTGGCCCATTCCAGTCCATTTCAGTTCACTGATGCCCAAAATGTCTATCTTTAATCTTGACATCTCACCAATAACCACATCCAATTTGCCCTGGCTCATAGATCTTACATTCCAGGTTCCAATGGTATGTTGATCCTTAGAACATCGGATTCGCCGTTCACCACCAGCACTGTCGGCCGCTAGCCGTCCTTTCGGCTTTGAGCTAGCTGCGTCATCACGTCTGGGGCTAGTTGAACTCATCCTCTGTTCCTCCCCAGTAGCATTTTGACCATCTTCCGACCTGGGTGTCTCATCTTCCGATGGTATACTGACATATCTCTGGTTGTACTGATCCATTTAGTTTTCACAGCAAGAATACTGGGGTGGGTTGCCATTCCCTTTCCCAGGGATCACATTTAGTCTGACCTCTCTGTCATGACCTTCCCGTCTTGGGTGGCCCTTCACGGTTTAGCTCATGGCATCATTGAGGTGCTCAAGCTCCAGCACCACGACAAGGTAACGTCCTTTGCAGATGTAGAAAGCATCAAAAACCTATTGAAGCTATTTGTCAGAGGCAAGAAATGGTTAAGTACCTATATAGTGGTCAGAAATCTTTTGAACCCCAGTCACTTGCATACTAGCCTGCATTATGCCCAGCTGCAAATTACCACAAATTCCACAAGATCAGCAAATCTTGTAAGATTTCTACATCCTCGTCCTGAGATGTTACAAGACCTGATGTGAGAAAATGGAAAACTCATGAGGTTTCATTTCAGCACTCTTATGCTAGTTATCATAAGCTTCAGTGTACTCTCTTGTGTGAGATCACACACAATGTTAGATGTTGAGCTTTCAGGAACCATCATGAGAACTGACAAAGTTGCAAGGTCTTGCCAGTATTTAATAATATCTATTTTAATTGAATTTTGGATGGGTAACATTTTGGAAGAACCAACTCCCTTGAGCTTCAGGTTCTATATTGCTGACTCCTAACCTGCATCAGTGCTGCTGTTTTCAAGCTGCCTAAAGATATGAACTGTAGAATGAGAGGAAAGCTGTATTCTTGAATGGCCTCATTTGCAGGCCATGCAAAGCACAGGAGATGGGTCTTCATCTTCTGTGTGGCAGAGGAAGACACCTACTGGAAGTTCATCACAGTCCTAGTGGGCCAATATCTACCATGTTAAGACCTCATTAGGAGAGTAAATCTGAGGAAAAACAAATTGCAGTGATCAAACAGAATGGTGGGCACCAATTGGAAGGCACCTAATTTTTACTTCCTCCCAGAATGACTCCTGGAAGAGGGAGCTGGAGTGGAAAAGATGGCAGTCTCCAACTCAGTTGAGCTTGAATTAGTGTATTCCAGTGTTTCTCAACCTCAGCAACTTTAAGCTGTATGGAGTTCAACTCCCAGAATCCCCCAGCCAGCATTCTGGCTGGGGGATTCTGGGAGTTGAAGTCCACAGAGCTTAAAGTTGCCGAGGCTGAGAAACACTGGCCTATTCTAATACATGACCCACTTTTATCCTATGGATATCCCCAATTTTTGGCTAATATTGAAAACCTGAAAGGTCAATCAAGTCCTAGAAGGCTCACCACATTGAACAGCATTGTGCATTGAGAGATATGAGGAGATGCAACCATTTTTCTCACCGGTGGTATTCACTTCCTGATGGCTTATATAGAGAAGCAGTTTATCACGGTTGCTGCTTACTTAGTAAGGAATATCCATGCATGAATCAACCTGTCATCAATGGCTTGAAGAGGAAAGGGATGAAGGAGATCATTTGTTATTCTGTGCTTTTAGATGAACAATATGCATTTAAAAGATTGTAGGGTCCTTGCTGAAAGCGACAACTTGCAGTTGAAATAACACACCTCAGAATTTACACATTAGGGAGAAACACACACAAAAACAAATTGTGGTAGAAAAATGCCTTCTGTAAAAAGTGTATGCAGAAAGGGAATTGCATTTCAAAAAGGCTGTGACCCCCCAAATCCTTACAGAGTCTAGTGCAGATTTAGTGTTTGGCCAAATTCAAAAACCGATGCAGAAGCAGGCTGAAATGAACTTGTGGCAGGGTGAAAGAGAAAGTGGAAGATTTTTACATCTCCAATTGCAGATTGTTGCATAAGGTCTCTTGGAACTTTTTAACTTTCCACTGCCTTTCAATGCTGCTGAGAAGTTTAAATTGCATGTTCCTGTGTTTCCAGACAGTGAGATCATTCATTCACTGCAGAGAAGGATTCTTATTTTCCAGTCTGTTTTCTGCTTTTCACCCATTAGGTTCTTGAAGTAGCATTCATGCAATTAAAATACCTTATTTCACAATTGCCTGAACGGCCTCTACAGTTAACTGCTGGAGCTGCGCTAATCCTTCAGGAGAAGTGCTTCCAAATGCATGGGACTGCGTATGAGGCTCATATCTTTAAATCAATAAAGCAACTGCATCTTTTTCTAGATTCACAAAACTACTTCCTAATCTACTCCAGGTTTCTTTTGAGATTTCAGCATTAGACTGAAGAGGAAGGAACCTTCCAGGCAGTGTGGGGTGGACTGGAAAAGGCCATGGATGTGTAAGAGTGAAATGCCTTTCATTCCTCTGAAATGCTTCTGAAAAAGAATTTGCAGCAAAGCTGGAGTGCTATAGTAAATGCATTTCTGGATAGTTTCAGAGCAGGTTAGAAGTTATTCAAACACACACCCACACACTGAGCAGGGAAGAATTGTCCCCATTTTTTCCTTGTGCAAACTTGAGCCTCATTATTTTGGAAAGGTAGTACTTCTATAGAGAGCTAGTTTGCCTTTGGCATGAAGCTGGCTGGCTGGCCTTGGGCCAGTCACTCTCTTTCAGCCCCAGGAAGGAGGCAATGGCAAACCACTTCTGAAATCTTGCCAGGGAAACTGCAGGGATTTGTCCAGGCAGTCGCCAGGAGTCAAGACTGACTCAAAGGCACACCCCCTCCCCCAAAGAAAACCCTACTTCTATTACCGATTCTTCTTACTCTGCCATCAGTCTGGGCAGACATGGTTATTACTGGATATGGCTTCAAACCCTCTTGGGTTGGCCAATTGGCCTGTTCCTGTGCCAATTAGCTGATGGCATCACTGGGCACTTTCTTTAATGCCCAGCCCTTTGCAACCTTCAGTTGATCATCCCAGACTCACTTTGCTTCCCAAGTCAGTTTGAAGCCATTGTTGTAAATAGTAAGAAGAGAAAGGAATCAGAAGTCAGCCTGAGGAGTTTACTGGGTTGAGAATTTTATTCTGAATATGCATGGAATCAATCTATACTAGCCTTTCTCAACCTTTTGATCTTGGAGGAACCCTTGAAATATTTTCTTCAGGCCTTGGGGAAGCCCTGCACATGCAGGCTCAAACATGGGCCAGAAGTTACAAAATTATTATATTCGTTTCATCTGTAGGTCTGTATATATGCATTAACTGTGTTTTTAAACTGAAAATAAAGAATGAAATTTACCTCTTAAATGTGAAGTTGGCTGAATCTGAAATAATTTTAAAAATAAATCATGATCTCCCAGGGAGCCCCTGGTGACCTCTCATGGAACCCTAGGGTTCCACAGAACCCTGGTTGAAAAACCTTGACCTATACTAAGGGTTGTGCATTTCCTCATCTATGTTCCATTTTCAAAATCATTTTGGACCTGAAAATAAAGCAAGTGTTTATAAGTTTCCACTTGTAAGGAAGGCATATTTTCTTAAAGTATATTAAATAAAATTCTGACAATTTCTCTCTGTAGAGGCACATATATTATCTCTAATAATGTTTGTTTAAATCATATTTAATGATGCAAGCTACATGAAAGTACACATTTGCAACAAAACAGATACAAATCCTCATTTTGATAAATCACAAAGAAGAGCATCATGCCACTAAAACATGCAAAATTTTCAAGAAATCTGTCTTTCAGTCTGAGTGGAGCAGAAAAGGACATTTGGTCCTTGGAATTTGCAAAATATCCCCCCCCCCCCCAAATGATCCATTTAGTGTTTGGCAAATTAAGTCCAAATCCTGTATATGCCCTATTTAGGCAACATTATGGACATTGATAAACAATAATGACTTTGTTGTCCCTATTTAAATAAATGTGGTATAGCCTCCATTGTTATTTTCTTTCTCCCTACAAAGGAAGTGAGGGATATATGAGGGATAAATGTTGAATTCATCAGTCCTCTAAATAGGATCATAGAATGAAAGAGTTGGAGATCGTCTAGTCCAACCCCTTGCCTAGTTTAGGAATCCACTGCTAAAGCAACAGATTTAAAAGCCAATCAACATTTTGCTCAGTCTAAACTTAGGAAGCATGAGAAAAGAGCTCATTGAATGATCTTTATTGTTTCTATTAAATTCCATGATATAAGTAACCAACAGAGGAGCAAGAAGCTATAAATAAAATAAATTAAGCAGAGATGCATGAGTTTTTTTGGTAAAAAAAAGTATTTCCTGTGGCATATTTTGTATAACCATGTTTCAAAATGTGGCATATTCTTTATGAATTATAACTTGAAAGAGAGTAACAAATCCTTATGCATTAATCTTTTGCAACACTGTTTCAACCTACACTAAATTTTGTAAGCCATTTGCAAAAAAATCAGAATAACACTGTGCAATCAATTTTGCCCCATTTCATATGTTTTTTTCTTTCTCTTCCCAATTAAATATCTCAGAATTGGCAGTTACCTACTGTACATAGACAGACTGAAACTGTGTTAAAAAATCTCCCTGTTAAAAAATGAACTTGCAGGATGCTGGCATTTTACTTCCTGTATATCTTATTAACAAAACTGTAGTTTACTAGGTCATCTGATTCCTATTTGTTTGCCTATTCAGGTTTCCAGAAAGTGGAAACCTGATAGGGGCTCCTTCAAATTGGGTAGCAAAGTATGCCACAAAGCTAGGTTAAATGCATAATAGGGATTAAAAAATCAGTGTGTCTGTGGTTGCTAACAGTTCCCTTTAAAGTTTTATATGAAAACAATTACTAAAAAGTTTATATATGAAAACAGTTACTAAAAATAGCTTTTACTCTCTTTCATTATTAATCCACAATAATTAATTATAGTTCATATTTAGACATAGGTATGTCATATAATTTAATTGTCCATTTTTCAACCAATCAAGTGTTCCCTTTCCTCTCCCTTCCTACTGTTCTCTTCCTTCTCCTTCTCCACTATTTCTTCTTTCCTAATTACCCATAGAAAGAGTAAAGGGATAGCAGAGTGTAAGAGGAGCAGTAGCAACTACTCCTGCCAGACACAATCTCAGTAGAGGCAAAGAGAGGGAGCATGCTACCAAGGAGGTCCACTGGATTATTAATAGCACATTATGCAAAGTGTCCCCTACTTGCCAGTCTTCCCTATCTTTCTTCTGTATGGTAGTAGTACTTGCTGCCACTGCTACTAATTATTTTGTAATGATTAAATCTTGATTCAGATATTTTAAGCATGTGACCCCATTGTCATTATTCAGTATCAGTTTTTTCCTAACCTTCTCCTCTACTTTGTCACACAGGACTTTTCCAAAGAGCAATAGCTCAAAGTGGAACGGCTCTTTCCAGCTGGGCAGTCAGTTTTCAGCCTGCAAAATATGCCAGGATGTTGGCAACAAAAGTTGGTTGCAATGTATCGGATACAGTAGAATTAGTAGAATGTCTACAGAAGAAGCCGTATAGAGAACTTGTGGATCAGGATATTCAACCGGCCCGATACCACATAGCCTTTGGTCCAGTTATTGATGGAGATGTGATACCAGATGACCCTCAGATACTGATGGAACAAGGAGAATTCCTCAATTATGACATTATGTTGGGTGTTAACCAAGGAGAAGGGCTTAAGTTTGTGGAAAACATTGTTGACAGTGAAGATGGCATATCTGCTAGTGATTTTGACTTTGCTGTGTCCAACTTTGTTGATAACTTATATGGGTATCCTGAGGGCAAAGACATCCTGAGAGAAACTATTAAATTTATGTACACAGACTGGGCAGATAGACATAATCCTGAAACAAGAAGAAAAACACTCTTGGCTTTATTTACTGACCATCAGTGGGTTGCACCAGCAGTGGCTACAGCTGATCTTCATTCAAATTTTGGATCGCCTACATATTTTTATGCCTTCTACCATCATTGCCAGACAGATCAGGTACCTGCATGGGCAGATGCTGCTCATGGAGATGAAGTTCCTTATGTATTAGGAATTCCCATGATTGGTCCTACTGAATTGTTTCCTTGTAATTTTTCCAAAAATGACATCATGCTAAGTGCAGTGGTGATGACATATTGGACAAACTTTGCAAAGACTGGGTAAGTATTTCAAGGTGGGCATCTTAAATAGCTTCAGGGAATTTATAATGGACCTGGGCAACTCTCAAAATCTAATGCAGACATTCCCAAAAGCACTAGCACATGCTGAAAAAGCTATTTCTGACGAAGTGTCATTAAAATTTACAGACGATTGAATTTTTATGCTCTGACCATTTTCATCCATGTTGCAAAACTCGCTATTATTCTGCTTCAAGCAGAGAGGAGTAACATACAGATGTCTGAGAAAGGTGGGTGGATCTCATGTGAATGAATTCTAGTGAGATCTGATTGTAAATAACTTCTAGCATGTGCACCAAATAAACATGAAGAAGGGAGAAATTACACTGAACTGATTAATGCAAGGATATCATTTCATGTCTGTAGCAACACTGGGACAGTGAACAAACAGCCCTACAATATGAGGTCACAGGGATTACAATGAACTGATAAATTCAGAATGTTTGAATATTCAGAAAGTGCTTCTTGTTGTTATGATGATGCCAGCAGATAGCATGGAAATAATTGGCTCATTTAGCTCTATGGCAGCAAAGGCATGAGTTGCAACTGCACTTAATGTAACATTACTTAAAATGTGTTTGAAAAGGATATTAGACTGATTTATCAAAGAAGTGTTGGGTAAGGCAAATCTTCACCTTCCGAACTATTATGTCGCTCAAGTTAGTTTCAGGAAAGAAGGGAAGAAAAACAAACAAATCCAGGACTGGAATTAGTTTTATACCTTGCTAAACCAGAGATATGAAAGAAATGTAGCTTGGAGACGTATATACATTTGGAGAATTCTTCAATCACACAGACATAATTTTTGCATAAAGAAATGTACAGATTACATAAAACGTACTTTCATGGAAATGGGCATGTAAAAAAAATCGCAGAATTTGAAGCATTTTTAAAGTAACTTGAATAAAAATGGTCAGATCAGGCCAATATTTATTTACAGTATTTTATTTTATTTTATTTTTATCCTGCCTTTATTATTTTTATAAATAACTCAAGGCAGCAAACTTACCTAATAGTCCTTCCTGTTCCTATTTTCCCCGCAACAACAACTCTGTGAGGTGAGTTGGGCTGAGAGAAGGTGACTGGCCCAAGGTCACCCAGCCGGCTTTCTTGCCTCAGGCGGGACTAAAACTCACAGTCTCCTGGTTTCTAGCCCAGCACCTTAACCACTAGACCAAGATGGAATGTGTGCCATCTTAAGACTGGACTTAGACTGGATTTAGACTGAACTAAATTTCCACTGGAGACACCTAGCTGGTTATTACAGGGGGGGAAAATTCTGAACTTGTTTGAACTTGCTAATGCAATATTATATATTTTTATATTATTGTTGTAAAAACAGTGATGATGATGATGATGATGATGATGATGATGATGATGAACAGTATGAAATTATTAAAACTGAACTGAGCCCTCTCATTATATTTTGCTCTATGGGTTCTTGAAGGTTTAGTAAAGGATTTGATCTAGATCTAAAATACTAGATCATTCAAATGAATGAGATTTGATTTAGGAGTAAATTTAGTTCCATGAATTTCATGCAGTCTATTCTAAATATGACTAAGGCTGAATCTTAGTCATGCTCATAATTCAGCCTAATTTAATGCTGTGTTTTTTGAAGTGTTCTGCCAAGCAGGTAAAAATACTCTTAAAAAGAAATGCCAGTTTTCAGAAAAGCTTGACATTTCCCGTTTTCCTCCTAGGGATCCAAACCAACCAGTCCCACAGGATACCAAGTTCATCCACACAAAGCCTAATCGTTTTGAGGAGGTAGCATGGACAAGATACTCTCAAAAAGATCAACTTTATCTTCACATTGGATTAAAACCACGAGTGAAAGAACATTACAGAGCTAACAAGGTGAACCTATGGTTGGAACTAGTACCTCACCTGCACAATCTTAATGACATTTCACAGTATACCTCGACAACAACTAAAGTGCCATCAACTGATATTACTTTCAGGCCAACCCGGAAAAATTTGGTACCCGTAACATCAGCTTTTCCTACAGCCAAGCAAGATGATCCCAAACAACCACCAAGTCTAATTTCAGGAGATCAAAGAGACTATTCCACGGAGTTGAGCGTTACTATTGCCGTGGGGGCATCCTTGCTGTTCTTGAACATTTTAGCCTTTGCAGCATTATACTACAAAAAGGACAAGCGGAGACATGACGTCCACCGGAGATGTAGCCCACAGCGTACAACTGCCAATGATCTCACCCATGCACAAGAAGAGGAAATAATGTCTCTCCAAATGAAGCACAGTGACTTGGGTCATGAATGTGAATCCATTCATCCGCATGAGGTGGTTCTTAGGACCGCCTGCCCCCCAGACTACACACTAGCTATGAGAAGGTCACCTGATGATATTCCTTTAATGACCCCCAACACGATTACAATGATTCCAAACACTATACCTGGGATTCAACCCTTACACACATTTAATACATTTACTGGTGGACAGAATAACACTCTGCCCCATCCACATCCTCATTCACATTCAACAACTAGGGTATAGCCAAACAAGATGATATGAACTTTTATTTTGGGGGTGGATTAGAGTGGGTTATAATTGCTGAAGACTTAACTTGGCTTTCAACCTACAAGACTCTTATTATTTAAATTTGGAGGAATATTATGTGAATATACATATCAAGAACTTCAGGGAGTTGGGGAAAAATGAATTGTACATATATACAAATGAACTTAAAAAAAAAAAAAAGAAAGCATAACTTTAGCAATTGCTTGAAGCAATTGTCCTGAATGATACTTTTTACATTCACATTCAACAATTAATTTTTTTGAAGATTTAAGTTACATGATGGAATTAGGCATGTGCAACACAGGAGTGGGAGAGAAACTACTACTGAATTTTTTTTAAAAAAAATCTATAAATATGCACAAGGGACACATTAATGGAATGTCACATCATTTGCACCAGTTTTTATTTGGAATTGTTTTCTTGTGTAGACCATATTTACATCTTTGGATCAGTATCCAAAGCATCAATGCTGTTAAAGGCCTTAGAAACAGGCTCATGTGCTGAGATCTGCCAGTAAAAAAGGTAACCATGTTCTGGAAACCTGGCAGCTTCAAGATTATCACACAAGTGCTGTCAGTAATAAACATTGTGGGAATAAAGGAACTGAATATTTTTCGCACAACGTGCATGATAATTTATTATGCTTGGTGGGTGTGCTGCTGATTAAGCTGTCATTAAAATCTTTCTCATCCCATTGGAGTGTCCAACAGAAACTTATTTCCTTGATTGGCCTAATTGAAGGAAGGTTTGTTTTCCGGAAAGAAAAAAAATGTAATTAAACCCCTGCCTTCCAGTAACAGAAGGCCCTGCAGTAGTTTTTACAGAGGCTTGATGGGACAAGTCAGTCTTTCCCAACCTAATGTCCTCCAGATGCATTGGGTTTATTTGTGGTGAGTAATAAGGTCCAAGACATCTGATGGGCAACACATTGAGGAAATCTGCACTAAGGGCTCAGCAGTGAACAAATGAAAAGTAAATGCGACAGTAAAAAATAATATTCTCTCCCCACTCCACCACCACCACCACGCAATTAAGTTACAACATTAATAGGGTATCTTTTGATGAAGCATTTCCCATTTTAGTCTAGTTTCATCACAATCTCTTCCACTTATATCAGTGATATTTCAGTAAACAGAACAACAACAAAAAAGAGCAAACAAGGTTCCAAGATTTATTTGCTAGGAATATGTTGCAAGAAGTAAAAGTGCCCTTCCCGAAGATGATCACAACAAACACAGCTTTCACTTATTCATAGGGCCAGTTATATTGCATGAGAACAAATTCACACAATTTCCAAATTACTCCCCTTTTTGCTCTGTGTATTGTCAGTGTATCACAGAGTGCCCTGCAAAGGAGATTCCTGTACGATATTGATAGTGTGACTGGAATAATGTCACCATCTGGAAATGTTTAATTCTGCATCTTGTTTAATATTGTCTGGATCTGGAAAAAAAAAAAAAAAGAGTCTAAAATGACAGGATGATCTTTGTCCCTTTGCCCTTCCCTCCCAGTTACTTTTCAATTTTTTAAAAAAATGGTCTGTCATGGTCATTAAAAATAAAAAAAAATAAAAAGTTTGTATGTGTAATCATACATTTATATATTAAAAAAAGAGGAAAAAAAATTAAGATGGACTAAAGAGCACAGCCCTGGTGAATACATTTTCTCTTTTCCTGTATTATATTTCTATTAGAGTACAGTTATGTGATTTTTATTTTATTTTGCATTTTTTCAAATGACTAGCAATTTTGATAGTTTGTAAGATAACGCGCAGAACTTTCTCTGACAAACTAACTGCAGTAACAGAAATGTTTCTTTTCAGTTACTCTTTTTCAAGATTGAAAGCTTATTACACATACAACAAATTGTATACAACTTGATGGGGACAATTCTTTGTACTTCTGGGCCACTAATGTTGGCTCTACTGAGTGAAAAATAAAAGCTAATCTGAATAATGAACATTATAATTATTCCAATACTGAGACCTGGTATCTGCTCATTAAAGAGCTCAAGTGTTTATTGCTGTTTTGTCATTTTTTAAAAAATGAAGTAATGGTAACTGTCTCAGAATAAAGAGTTATTTCTTGAGACCAATCTGGCTTTTGAAGACTTTTGTATGCTTCTACGAGTTCAAATATATTTATATAGATCTCAGCCTATATTTGGATTCAGTTCTCTTTGGAAAATGTTCAGTTTTTGAATGCATAACTCATTAGCTACAATCTGTTGTACACTTACAGGGTAGGATCTATCACTGAACATCACAAGACTTTTGTATAGGATTGGGCTCCTTGATTTCCAAATAGCATTTACAAAATATTTGGCCAAAAAAATTGGCATTTGCAAAAACATTCAATTATTTCACAACACACATGCACAATATGATTTCAAATCATATTTTATAACTACCACAAAAGAGCATTTTTCTACAAAAAGGAAACATCCTATCAAGCATAAATGTTATCAGCAAACCTGGCAAATGTGTTTTTTTTAAATTCCAAACATTTCTTTTGGCTTTATTTTTAAAAAAAAATTTAATACAGCAGGGAACGATGGTCTCAGTGATCAAAATTAATTGCATTTTGGCCACCTGTTCCCCCTCCCCCCCCCCCCCAGTAGAAGATAAAACAGGGAAAGTCTTCAAAATTCAGGGTGGTCTATGTGCAATTTCTGCCTGATGTGGTTGTGACTGTGACCTGCCAAATGTAAACCAATAAAAAGAACTGTTTGCCATTGGGTAACTATTGTTGGATTGGAAGGTTGTATTTTGATATGTGATCAGTGGAAGCAAAACTAAAAGTCTGTGTGTATGTGTGTGTGTGTGTGTGTGTGTGTACACACACACACACACAAACAAACAAATGGCCATAAACCAAAATGACACCTTGAAAAACATCAGAAAGCATTTTGATGTGCAATTCTTAACATTATTGGTACCAAATAAATTTCTATGCTAAGTTCATGCCAGACACATATCTCTTTATAGCTTTTTCTATGTAGACAGTCCCTGATTTAGTTAAAAATGGGTTTGATAAAATCTAAGTATGATGCCATCCTCAACCTATTATTTGGGTGGGGGAATTCAATCAATCATTGCATTATAACTGAATGATGGAAATACCCAACTCTGAATTGTGCCAGAGAATTTGCTGCTGAATAATAAATGGCAATGTAACAAAGGGGAACATGATTAAAAACACGGGGCATAATCACATCAAATTATTTTCAATTAAATACAATTAGACTTATTTTCTGTCTTGGTGCTGCTCAGTTCTCTGCACTGGCTCCACCCAAATTTTAGCATGAAGCTTCCAGCAAGCCAGTCAAAAGCTGAGTGTGTCCTTGAGCCCCCCACAAAGTTGCACTCATCGGTTTGATAGTTTTTGTTATTCTTTTCACAAAACCAGGGTAGCTGTTTCTCACTCTGATCCTGCTATCTGGCGGTGAAACTCAATATATAGTTAGTACCTAAAAGCAGCTGTAGTTATATCTTGGATGGAAAGGCTCAGCTTAGCATCCCATTCGAATATATAAATGGAGATCTTGTGTATGGACTCATTTTGTCGGAGAGCAGATCTACCTCGCAGATCTACTTCATAAGAATGGATGTGAACACCATTGTGAATGAAGGCATTACATATCCAAAGGCCCCAAACTTGTAGCAACCACTGGATCACAATGCTTTTGTGCAACAGGAGAACTTCATCACATAGAGCAGAATTGAAAGCTACCGGTCCTCCTAGGAAAACCCATTGTTTTTTGTTCCTTCTGCTGTTACTACTGATTCAAAATAGTAGAATGTCTTATATAAAGCACATAATTTTGGAACTTCTAAATGAGCATTTAAAAATAAATAAATCAATTGAAACATACAAAGGTAAGAAACAATGTGAAAAAATGTAACCTAGAGATGTTTGGATATGATTTTTCCCTTCCTTTTCCAAGGTTAGACATTCAGAAAATTAAATTGAAAGTAGTAGTATTTTCTTTCATGCATATTTCTACAAGAAAGGTTTCAAATGGATCAAAGAAAATTTACAATCAGCATTTCATACCATTTCTATGTTCTCCTTGTGCCTACGTGTACATACATTTTTTGCAGTTATTGAAGAGGAAAAATAATGTACCTCCATAAGAAAAATAATGCTATGGACTCATTCCTTGTACATTATCCAATTTCCTAATGCATCTTGAAAATGTAGAACATTCAGAGAATACATCAGCAAGACATTTGATGGGGTATAACTCAAGGAAAAAAAACCCTCTACTGTATTCCTTACTTCAGATGACACATATCTAAGTACCTCACAAAGCAAAACAAGTGTCATATTGTCAATGCAATGCCAGTAAGATGAGTCTTAAAGCCCAGGAAGTCTCAATTCTGCCTTTCAAAAGCTGCAGCATCATTGGGGTTCTACTTCCCCTTTCCCCATCATAAATTCCAGTTACATCACTTGACCTGCATTGTTTTGATGGCTGTGCATAAAATAAAGGATTAAGACAGAGCTATAATTTTAAGCATGGTGAAAACAGTAGCATCTTTGCTGGTCTGTATATTTTACTGTTATGAGACAAGCTATAATGTTCTGAATTTTTTTTCATTAAAACAATGGGCTCTACTATCAGTTTATGTAATTACTGTGGTGGATGCATACCGGGGATGAAAAGCAGCAATACCATGTCCCCCAAAGTAGACTGCATGGTTGGTAGTGCTATTTTCTAAAAAGTAACATATTGCTGAAGTTGGTGTTCTAACATTGGGGAAGTTCTAGAAAGTGAGCAATAATAAGGTATTTTCTTCTTATAAGCTTGGTTTGCATGACATATTGAGACATAAAATAGTCAGCCATCTTTTAATCTAATGTGTTGGGTGAGCTAACCCTGTGTTTATGATTTGATGTATTGGATTAGTTGGATTAATTCCATAAACCATCAAGAGCTTATCCCTGGGTATGTCATGGAAACAAAACCATAGTGCCTGTGGTGGAATTCGGCACTGCTGCTGATTCCCAGGAAGGAGAATGCACATTCCAGGCAGATAGGAGGATTCACAGTCCAGAGTCTGTTGCGGGGAAATTTAAGAGGTTCAAGGTAGCTCCGCCCTAGACTCTCACAGATTATTTACCCTTGGGTTAGTTAGAGTAGCTTTAGTCTGGCAAAGCTTTAGTATGGTGAAAGCAATAAAGAACTTGAATTTTGAATATACTGACTTGACACTGTTCTTGTGCCGACCCTGACAGTGCCGGAGCTCTGGGTCATCAGATGAAACTGAATAGCTCAAGAGGTATGAATAAAAAAGGGAAGCCTGATAAATTTAAGGAAGTTGTAGCTATCAATGGCCACTAATCACAATGGCTCGTATACTTTAATCAGTGGCTATATGTCATCTGGATAGTCAAGACCAGTGCAAAATTACTCAGTTTGATTTCAACCTGCATCTGACTTCTTAACCATTAATCACTAGCTGTCTTTTGAAATATCAGAAAGCCAGTTTAAGGAATTTGGAGGCCTAGTGCAACCTTACATTTGGAGACTCCATACAAAAAGCCCTAGATTATCTTGCAGATAGCATCTTGCAAACTAAGATGTTAAAGCTCTGTATTCAAAATGAATTATCTGCAGAAGTTGGAGTCAAAATTAAAGATACTAACTAGAAGAAACATTGGGATATAAAATACACCATGCAGTGAAACCCTATGTAGAAGAATGATCTGATAGCCTGATTTGACTTGTTCTGCCATAGCCTGATAGCTTCAGCCTGATCTTCTGCTTAGGAGATCAGTGTACCTGCACATGGTATAACCCCTTAAAACTGGCCCAAGCAAAACTCACCATTTCAGGAATGGAATATTCTGCAGAACTATGGAATGTTCTTTTCTAAAGCACCCTAATCCAGTGTGTGACAATGGTTTTCTGGAAGTTAACCTTCTGAACAATGATTCCGGATATGCCAACATGGTGTTTTGGAACTGGACCATAGCTCTCAATGTCTGCTTTTGTAGTTTATTTGTTCAGTTGCTTCCGACTCTTCGTGACTTCATGAACCAGCCCACGCCAGAGCTTCCTGTCGGTCGTCAACACCCCCAGGGATGAGTCCGTCACCTCTAGAATATCATCCATCCATCTCGCCCTTGGTCGGCCCCTCTTCCTTTTGCCCTCCACTCTCCCTAGCATCAGCATCTTCTCCAGGGTGTCCTGTCTTCTCATTATGTGGCCAAAGTATTTCAGTTTTGCCTTTAATATTGTTCCCTCAAGTGAGCAGTCTGGCTTTATTTCCTGGAAGATGGACTGGTTTGATCTTCTTGCAGTCCAAGGCACTCTCAGAATTTTCCTCCAGCACCACAGTTCAAAAGCATCGATCTTCCTTCTCTCAGCCTTCCTTATGGTCCAGCTCTCACAGCCATATGCTACTACTAATGTCTGCTAGCTAGTATGAAACCACAAGAAGCACTCTTACTCTCTGATGAGGAAGGCACCATCATATCTCTGTTTATCCAACATCTCCGCAAATTTTGCTTGAGGTGCCTTAACAAACAAACACACACTGATGTGGTTTCATTTTAATGTAATTTTGAGGAGGGAACCCCTCTTTCCCACTGAGTTCTGCCTTTAACCAACAGAGATAATATTCTGCACTGAAAACCTTAAGAATATCTGCTAATCCTAAACTGAGCTCATGTTCTGTGATGGCTTTGAAATCATATTTGATGATGACTTCCATGCTAAGGCTACTCTTAGATGTCAACAAAGAGGAAAAGGGACTCTCTTCCTGAAGACTTCTCCAGGAACACCTGGTTCAGTTTTGCCTCTCAGCAAGGGCCAACCTGCCTTCTTGACAGAATAGCTTCTGTTGCATTCCTCTTCACACGATCTTCCACTCCCTTTTATGGTATTTTGAAAATAAGTGGGCCCTAGAATCCCAGCAGGAGAAAATTTAAAAGCAGGGTGGAAACATACTTTTTCAGCTGCGAAAAAACAAAGATGAAAATTAAATGCACATATGATGCATGAATACACACACGCAAACTAAGAAGAAAAAAATATATGGAGAAGAAAGTAACTCAGGAACTTTAGAAAGGAAGTTACAGTCTAAACAAACTTCTTCTCATCACAGATCAAGAGAAAACAGAAAGAAAGCAGCCCAAAATCTTATTTAACCAGCCTGTCTCACTGCTGGTATCTGAATGGATTCTGCCTCCCTGAGACCTAATATGCTGAAAATATGTCAAAGAATATAAGGAACCAATTTTCTCTGCAGCTGAGGAGAAAAACGTCCTACAAAAGAACCCTCCATCCACCATGGTGGTTTATGCTGATGATTGCTCATCCCTGTGTAGCAGCAGCCAGTGCAAAATGAGAGCCACAATCTCTCAAGAAAACACCTCTCTGTGTGGCGTTCACCCATAAAATAACACCATGGCTACTATTTCACATGCCTCTACCAGGTCCTGTGGCCTTCGAGCAGTAAAGTACTATTGTCTGGTTGCAGCCTCCTTGGTGGCATCTGGCTGGCCACCCTGACACCAGGCTGTTGGATGAGATGGGCCTCTGAGACGACCCAGCAATGTTAATCAGATATTTCAAAACCCATGGAAATAATAAGGACATTGAAGTAAAGGGCCTAAGAGCGTGCTAAAATTGTAGTTATATTTGTAAGGCAGAAATAACAAAAAACAACAGCTTTATAAGCCATCTAAGGTCCGGCTACTATGCTAGCAGTTGGTATTGTATAGCAAGATAGAAGTCTTTCCTGGTTTTGCTAGCCTAAACAAGTTAGTGAAGATCACTGGAAAGATCAGGAACAGCTGTTCCCTACTTATTTGCTTCCTGTTTCTCTGACAAAAAAATAGTTTATAACAATAAGGCGGTTAATCAAGTAGCTCCCCCTGTCCCACCCTCAAAAAAGTCTGTAGCTGACGCAGTACGCAAGAGAATGTTCACTGTGAAATTTTGGAAAGTATGCTGAATGGTACTAGATTTGCTTCCACGTAGTTCTACATCACCATGTGTGAAATTGGGTTCACATTATTGGTTAAAAGAAAAGGCATGGTAACTGCTGCTGCATACAAAAAGATGAAACGTAAATGAACAACCCTCACTAATGAACTGAGTAACCATGTGCAACATGCTTAAGTAGATGCCACCTTGTTTGACTCTGCTACTTGCCTTGTGGACCAGTTGAAGTGGTTTTGACCAACACAACACTCAGTGGTCCACTCAGTGAGCTCACTGCTCTAAACACTTTCAAAATGATGTCCAATCTACCCCATGGCTCCTAGCATGGGTCAAAAAACACAGGGTATGAAGCCCTCTTGTGTTTTCACATTAATGGAACTAGTATTTGGTGTCTAAGCTTATTAGGAAAATAAATATCTATATCTATAGACATAGCATTTAGCTGAAGATCATGATTACATAAAAAAGAAATTCAGGGTAAATGTGCTGGGTTTGTCTCTGGGTAAATTGTTTTTTAGAACTTCGAGGAACCTTAAATTTTAATAGCACTAGTTCTCCTGGAAGTATGGATGGGGTGGGGATGACCTAGAAGATCTAATTGTCCTTAAAGGTATTCAGAAATAGAACCTTTGCAATTTAACAGGAGGCTTTTATCGGTGTGTATTTTACTCAACCTTCATAGATAGGTAGACAGATAGAAAAAAGATATAATTCTGGAAGAAAAATGCAAGAGCTTTAAATACGTTGCAACAGAGACAATTCTTTGGTTCAGCTTGTAATTTTATCAGATATATTTTGAAAAAGCCAAAGAGAAGGGTCCCTCTCTTCCAAAGATACCATTTTTTATGGTTTAACTTTTCATATTCTGTAAATGCTTTTTTTCCTGTTCAAAATATTAGCCTTTTGTTTGTTTACTTGCTAATAATATGGCATCATACATGGTTGCAATCTAATGTAGGTACACATTAGATAATTTGATGATCTGTGTGAAAACAGCAGCTCCAAAATAAATGTGGAAAGTGTGGAAACTTCCTGATTGAAACTGTGTATAGTGTAAGGGTGTATGTGTTAATTTTATTCTTTCTGTTAGCTTGTCAAGATTCATGTGCAACTGTGGGTGAGAATTATGTTTCTCCTTTCATTTTAAATTTAAAAATAATATCATTTAGTCCTCCTTCTGTGGTCTCCAAAGAAATTTTCCTTCTTTGAAAGACAGATAAATTGAAATGGGTATATATATTTTTTCTGACTAGATTTAATTCTCCTATAAAGCTGTCCAGTAATAGATGCCAACATTCAGCTATACTTGACAAATACCTCACTAACATATCACAAAGAATCATGGATAAAAGCAGAGCCATGCATGGTGAGCTTTTCCTGCTTTGGGTATTTGTTAATGCTACCATGTAATTTATTTTATTTATTTATTTGCAGAATCTGAGACCGTGAGAGGCTTGATCGGAACAGAATGTTGTCCGTAAAGCTGATACTAGAAAAAGTAATATGGAAAATCACTCACGGGTTGGTAGTTGGAACACAAAACCTTCTGGTTTACATTAGAATGGAGCTAGAATGATTCACTCACAGACAGAATCAGGCATTTCATTTCTTCCAGGCAAGGAAGTTTGGATTTCTTAATTCATTGCACAAGATTTAGTACAAGCATGGCTGTGGCCATGAAATCAAAGCCTCTCTTCCTTTCTGCACAGGACACACATATAAAAGGTGTTGTGGCTTTGATGATGCAGCCATTATCTTGACTTTTCTGACCAACCCCGTGGATAAATGGTGTAGCAACAGATAAAGCAAATAATGAAGAACTAAGCATAGTATTTTTGAAATTATTGAAATACACATGCGGTATTGAGATACATTTGCACATTTTCTCATCAGAAGTGAATACATTATGTTCTGCACTGAAACCATTGCCTGGTTTTTACTACTTTCCTTTCATTATATATGCTGCATGATTAATACTGATGTGGGTCTTGTTTGCTGAATATCTTGCTGCTCTCCAGGAGGACCTTTATCATTCATGACTCCAAAGTTATTTCAAGAGGACAGAGTAGATGAACAGGATTCCAGATGTGTCAGACAGTAATGCTAAATATCATGTAGATGGTTATTTGATATGTATGAACTGCCTTTCTAAAAGTCAAAGCCAAGGTTATGCTCAAAGCATGCAGAAATAGTAAATCATTTCAAAGCACATTAAGCCTTTTTTTTTTTTTTTAAGAAAAAGTTAATTTGAATCCTGCACTGCTGAAAGGCTTTTTCTAAATATAAAACAAGGCTGAACAAGCTGTTTAAAACTGAAGTGGCTTGGAACAATGGCAAGACTATTGCAACGAAACAGCTGAGAGAGTTCTTGGTTTCCCCAAAGTATGACAGAGTCCTCCTTGGAAATCTCAGGAATATGGACAATTTCTAATAAAACATTTTCTTCTTATAGAGCTCCTATTAAAACATTCAGGCAAAGGCAAAGGGAGGGGCTGTTCTCTCATTATAGAAGTTGCTTTAGGCAAGACACAGATGGTAAGATTCCTTTCTGTGCTCCTTTGGAACAGTTCTGCCTTATTTTGCATCCCTGCTAATACATTCCCCAAATGCTCTTAATCTCAGGTACACACTTAAGACATCTACTGTCATAATGGAATAAGATAATAATTAGAGATGAGCTGGAACCTATTTATTGTCATGTCCATTTTTCATGTCATTTAGTATTGCCACTGAACGTGTTCAGGCAGCAGCAGGTCCTTAGTATCTTTCCCCTCTCTCTTTTTCCCCCACAGTTGGGTCTTCCTTGTTGTTTTCCCCCCAAAATAGTGACTTGACAATGGGAGCACTAAAGAAAATTAATATGGCATCTGCACAGCACAGATTGGAGGTATGCCATACATAGCTTGGAGACATCCCTAAGTCTATTGTCTCCTTCTGTTTCTCCATAATGACTTTATGAGAAGATTTCTGCTAATCTTGATAGCTGGGTGAAGTTTGCTGTATTCATAAAACAACAGGCAGCTCAATAGTAAAGTTTCTCACACCATCATTTTCTGTAAGCTGCCCAGGGTCACATTTATGAGATGGGTGGCTATATAAATCTGATAGATAAATAAATAAGAAAATAAACAAAACTTCCTGGCAGGGCAGTTGTTGCTTCCACAGCCTCTCTTGCTCATAGTACATATGAAATAGGCCATGAAAATCTCACTGAGGAATAAATGTTCCCTGTGTCCACCTTCTTAATTCTGCAGGAAAATATCTACTCATTTTTGAGTAACAAGGTTTCCCTGAGATCTATTAATATGTCAGATGGCATTATTTTCCATCATTGTTTGATGGAGCTTAATCATATGTCTTCACTACATTGTACTCATAGAAGCTCCAGTGTGCTTTTGCATTTTATTTACCATCAATATGCTGTGGTGATGCCCTTTCAGATATCAGCACTATATGAACTCTATAACCTGGATTCTACTTGAACCTGAAAGTTTTGCAGGCAGAAAATGGGGGAAGCTGAAAAAAAGTCTGAAGTGGTGCTCCTCTTCAGCTTCTAGGTTATCTAATTTCGGTAGATAGCATACTTTACATCAGGATTTGAAACATATGGCTTGAGATATTCTGTTGTTGTTGTTGTTGTTCAGTCATTAAGTCATGTCTGACCCTTCATGACCCCATGGACCATAGCACACCAGGCCTTCCTGTCCTCCACTGTATCCCGGAGTGTACTCAAATTCATGTTAATTGCATCAGTGATGCTATCTAACCATCCTCTGCCATCCCCTTCTCCTTCTGCCTTCAGTCTTTCCCAGCATCTGCGTCTTTTCCAGTGAGTCCTCTCTTTGCATTAGGTGGCCAAAGTATTTAAGCTTCACCTGTCCTTCCAATGAACAGTCAGGGTTGAGATATTCTACCATCACCTAAATTGGTCTTAGAAAACCTTTCTCTGATTGGCCATATATAATCTGTGGAGGTTCTCCAATATAGGCCACATGTTCCTTATGGAAGCCAACTATCTTTCCCTAGTCATGAGGAAGGGTAAAGAAAAATTCTGGTTAGAGAAGACTTTTTGCCACCTTTTTAAGTGCTTGTTTTGTGGATGTTACTGCTGGGGAAGGAAGGGCTATAAATCCTGTGCTCCTCTCATGCTGTGATCCCTCTGGAATTCATCTAATGATGTAGCAACTGGATTTAAAACAGAAAGCCTCTCCCATCTTCCCAGTGGGAAGCTTTAAAATCTTAATGCTGTGGAGGGTAGATCATTTATATATGAAAATGTGTGCAGTGACACTGCAGGAGAATGGCAAAGAGGTTTAGTGATGTGTATCTCTAAATATACCTCAATGCATAAAGGATTTTTGTAGATTTCTCTCTACCCTTAGAAATCACTGAAGATTTTAGGTTTCACTAAGAACCTGTCTATTAAAACTTACTCCTTAGATGCACTTCAGGGATGGCCACCTGGAGAAGGGGCAATAAGTGAATGCAACCAAGGAAAGTATCTCTGGCTGAAATGTCCCTGATTGCTGCTCTAGTGATAAGATGTGAGTTTTAAGCTTATCACCTGATCATCACCAGATGTGGTGAATAATCAGTGAAAAGTAAAAAAAGTTAGCAAGACACCACAGCACAGGTGAGCCTCACTGTAGACTTGGAACCTGGGAAGGTGCTACATACAGACCAGTTCCAGGGGTCTGTTCTCATTCCTGGGGGTTCTTGACTGGCAAAGGGTGATGTTTGTACTGTTTGTTTGTTTGTTTGTTTGTTTGTTTATTTATTCAAATTTTGTTACCACCCATCTCTCCCAAGAGGGATTCTGGGCGGTTTACAATGAAATTCATACCATGACAATAAACATTAAAATCCGATAAAAATAAACAAATTACCAATATAAAATACAATATAAATAAATATAAAATCCAAGTGGCTCTGAGATGCCAATCTGGTGGGAGGGGCTCTAAGGGGCAAGCCACCCCCAAGAATGGCTACCCACCTTCCCACCCCAAGTGAGATGGCAGAGCCAAGTCTTCAGGGTCTTCCTGAAGGTCAGGAGTGATGGGGCCTGCCTCACCTCTGGGGGCAAGATGTTGCAAAGGGCGGGGGCCACTGCAAAAAAGTTTATGACTTTCCCCACTTGTGTATTCATCACCTATGAATCCCAGAACTTATGAGTCACCAGCTGGCAAAACAATGTACAGGTAGTGTGCAAATAAGCTACACATGATTTGGCATGTGGCCTCTCAGAACAGTACACAAGGGATGAAGATCCCAGGTTGAAATACTGTGCTGGGGTAGCTCTGGATGGGGTTCAAAACCTCCTGAAGGAGCAAGTTCAAAACTTGGGGATTTTTAACTTCTGGTTGATCAGCAGGTGGAGGTCATAGACAGAGAGTCTTTGGCCAGCTTCATGGATGCTCCAGTTGTGGTCCTTTTAGGAACAGGAGGCTCTTCATGTCATCATTGCCTCAAGCCTGTATTACTGCAACATACTGCAAGCAGGGTCACTGGCTTCAAAATGGCAGGCACAAATGGATTCTCAAAGCCCTATCTCACTGTAATGTGCATGCACATAAAAAAGTCACATCCACCATTCTGAAGCCACCAGCTGTTGCTGTGGACACCCTATGTGGAGCTACCTTTGAAGACTAGCCAGAATCTGTCATGTGCTTAATTTACTCTTCCTAAATGAGAAGGTTTTATTTTTACCTCTATTAAATTTAACATTGTTATCTCTAAACTGTCAGGATAATTTTGAATTTTGCTTCTGCTTTCTGGGGTACTAGTAATCCTCACCATCCTTCAGCTGAGGATATGATGAGCATTCTTTCCATCTCTCCAGCCAATAAAACTATTGAAGTGATTTAAGCCCATGGCTTAACACTGTGGCACCCTGGTCAGACCAGATTAAAGAGGAACTGATCAATCACTGCAGCACCCCACCTCACTCCTATTTAAAGAGGAATCGTTGATTATCACACACTTCAAGCAAGCTGCAGGTCCACAAAACAGATAGGCCATCCAATCATTACTTAATCAGCTTGTTGACCAGAAACAGGTCTATTATTGGATACCTTGTGAAATGCTTTGCTCAACTCAAGACCTGCAATCCCACAGTTGATAGGGAACTTCTCCAGTCATGACAATGAAGATGAGTTTGACAAGACTTGTTCTCATCAAATCCATGTGGGTTCTCACAATCACTATTATCTTCCTAATAGGTTACTCCTGCAGGAATATAACGCTCTACAGGAAACAAAGATTACTCACACCCATTAGGTAGAGAGGAAGTCTCCCGTAAGTCAAGTTCAACTTCTGGTGCTCATATAAGAATGTCCATTTAGATTTTTTGATAATGATAAGGAGGTGGCCTTCTTCCAGCTCTTCAGTCTAGCCTACAGCCTTGGAATTTCATGGTGCTTTCCCATCTAAGAATTTACTGATCTAACCCAGCTTAGTCTTTTTGAAATCAACCAAATTTGGCTAGGTGCTGCTTGCCTGGTATGAGAAAGACAACAGTAACAAGCAAATAAATAAACAAAGCTTGCTATCTGGCTTAAATCTTCATGGTATTTGTGTGTCTCTGTGTGTGTGTGTGTATTATTCCATGGAGAGATGGATGATCAGACCAACCAAGTATAAGTATCTGTACTGCTATACACCTTTAGATGCAAACCATCTTGTGTTCTCAATATATGTCATGTCATGGGGACAATATAACTTTTATTGATTGATTGTTTTACAGGTAGTCCTCATTTAGGGACTGCCTCATTTAGTGACTGTTCACAGTTACAACAGTGATGAATAAGTAACTTTACAACCAATCTTCACATTTACAACCTTCACAGGTCTGTAAAATAAAGGAAAGCTGAAGGAAGATCATAAGCACTACTTAGCTTAACGACTGAGTTGCCAGTCCCAATTGAGGTCACTAAACAAGGACTATCTGTATTATGTGCTGTAAAGTCCAGTGTCAACTCTTAGCACCATAACAATAAATATTCCCCATGATGATCTGTCCCCAACCTGGTCTTTTAGGTCTTCCAACATTGCACCGATCACTGTACCCACTGCACTACACACATGGAATATGAGTAACATGTCTGTGCCTATCAAATTATTCTGCCTGAATTTGAATAGGCCAGCTCATTGAATGTCAGCATTTGAAGTGCCTAATAGATTTCAACCACGTGATCAGGCCTTTTTTATGTGGGTTGTTCCCCACCCCACAGACATCTCTGTTGAAACCCTGAACCTTTCTGCATAAAAATCATGTCTTTGTTCTTTTGAAACCTGATATGGGTAATCCGCCAAGCAACGTTTTTCCTAAATAATATTTTACTTACTGGTTATGGTCCTGGGTACCGCTGGATCAAAATGACTCTCATTAGCTCATTTTTTATCTTTACACTTTCTGAAACCTTCTTTACATGCCCAGCTTCTTTTCCTGTTTAGCTTTTTCTACTTTCAGCAGGCTAGTTCCAGAAGCATACAAAACAATAACATGCATGGCTGTTTTATTATTGTTCTTCATTGCTGATGAAAATGGATTCGTTTTTAACCCTTGGTAAGCTGCCCAAAGTTGGTGAGTGGGTGACCTTAAAATTATAAGCTAAAAATAAATATAAATAAAAGTATATTTGCAGAGGGGTGATTATTGGATGGCACTAGAATCATGTTCCCCTCTTTCACAATACCCTTTCTTTCATCCTTAAAAAAAATCTGCTACACTTGATATGGGTACACTAATGAGATCAGTATGATGATAACTGATACTCAGTTCTGTCTTTAATACTGTGCCCCATACATGAGCAAGACTGTTATTTTAATTTTTTCTCTCTGGGTTTTGGAGGAAGTTTGGAAAATTTTTCCTTCTGACTCTTTTTCAAACAATGTTAAGCTTACATCAGGGATCACGATGCAGTTTCCATGCATTTTGTGCTTGCAATAGGTGAACAGCATCAACCCCTAACTTTCCACAATAGTCCTAGGAGGAAGGGAAGCTCCCCAGAAAGGCACTCAATAGCCATTGTCCACCTGTGCTCTCCAGTTTTGTGTTTTCTGCCTCAAGATGCCAGGAAACTACTTTACCAATTTTTGCAACCTGCATCTGTGGAGAATCGAGTGATGCTGTGGAGGCTTACAATTCATCTCCACAGCTGGAATCATTGAGGGGAAAAGCTGAGGAGGCACGGGTAGATTGATGACAAAGGATGAGTTGCAGGTGTTGAAAACTCAAAGACAAACAAGAAGGTTGAGGAGGAGGAGGAGGTTCGAAGAGGGCTGGGGAGACTGAGAAAGGAAGCAGCTCATCGGTAAAGGGGAAACAATTGTAATTTGAGCCTGGCAGGGTAGGAGAAAACTTAGAAGACCTGTGAAGATGAAGCATTTCCAGTAAGGTTTGAAAGACAGAATGAGTACTGCCCTCAGTTAAGATGGTGACAACCATAAGAGTATTTCAACTGCATGAAAAACATCACAGTAGCTTGATTTGTCTTATATTCTAATATATATATCCCAGCTTCCAGCTTTTTTACCTACACCAGTAATCTTGTGGGGTAGGGTGGACTAAAGCCAGCCAGTAAGTTTTTATGGCTAAGGGAAGTTTCAGTCTGGATCTCTCTGGTCTTAGGGATTGCAAATAAGGAGTGCATAGTGTGGGCTCCCGGTGGGGAATGGTGGACTGAGCAGCTGTGCCCGTGGGCTTAGTGGACAAAGCTGCCATTGCAGCAACACTTTTGGGGTTCAGGAAGGTTCTCTGGAAGCCCAGAAATGTTTCCCAGATAAAAGAAAATACAAGGAATCACTCCATCTGTCCTCCAGATGGCTGCTTGCAGCCAGAAGATCGCAAATAGCGATTTGCGTTCGACTGGTAAGAGCAAGCCGGGAGGCAGGGCCATCATCACTTTCCAAGCCATTGTCAGGCTCTGCCTGCTACCCAGTAAAAATACAGACGCTAGTGTAGGCTTAGGTTCTGGTTTTATTCGAGTAACAGTATGTGTGCCCTTTAAGAAAGCTGAGAGTGAGTGGAGCGTGCCGGAACGGGATTTAAATAGCCCGCGCTGGTCAGCGGTCCACCCCTTCTTACTCCGGGTGCGCCCCCAAGCCCCGTCGGTTCCGTCGTCGGTAGGTGAGGGGTCGTGGAGCCCCTCCTGTGCTCCGGGCGTTTCCTTGATTGCTTCCCTGGCCGGTGATGGTTCATTGCCAGGTGATCAGGTTCGTAATCTCTTTGACAACCCGGGCGCGCCTCGTGGTCTGGTCTTGTCGGTTACCTTCTTTGCAACATTGTATCTTTCTCTTCCATGCCTCTGGCTAGAGTTGATACTTCGTTGCCAGCACCTGTTGCTCTCTTTTGTTACCTCGTTGCCTTTTCCCTTAATCCGCCCGGGACCCATTTCCCTGCATTGTCATGCGAGCCATTGCGATGTCACAAGCATCGCAACGGTGATCATGACAGCCGTGCTGTAGCATTAAAAGGACACTAAGACTGGCCACCCCATTTCTAAATCACTAATTTATATTCTTTTAAAAAGTATGCATACCCTAAGAGAGGCTTTCTACAGTAAGGAGAAGCTAGCTCTCTTGATGCTTATCATTATTTTTGGGATTACATTTTTTTAAAAAAATTCTTTTTAAGTTTTAGATGTTGTTCTCCTTCCAAATATAAAGGAAGATTGTGAGTAAACAATTGTCTTCCTGTTATTATTTTTGTACTAAATTTGAAGATATTAACATTTTCCTACACATTGAATCATCTGATCTGAACCTTCAGCTTTCTGTTTTCACTTTCCCTTGGGAACTGTCTGTTTATCTCACTTTCGGTTGTGTAAATACATTTTAGAACTTTTTCATATCCTCGACTTTCACTGGTTAGGCTCCTAGGGGGCACCATAATCTACAGCATGAGACATGGAGGATTTTAAACAGGTCTCTTCTGACTTCCACCAAGCTTTTATGCAAGATATTCAGGACATCATGGAAAATATGAGATTTAAAATGTGCCATCAGGTTGGGGATGTGGTGGATGAAACTGAGGAATTCAACAGCAATAGAGACATTTCTTTTAAGAGTGAGATTGGGATTTTTATTGAGATGCTGGATGAAGATCGGATAGTGGAGTTAGAGAAATCTAAGGGAGAGATCTGCAAGCCACAAATGAAACAGACTTTCTGGTGGAATGCTATGAAAAGTAGCTGGAATTTTTGAGTGGGGCAGTCAGGCTCTTTGATTCTTTTAAGAGAAAAGCTCTGTGCACATTGTGGGGATATGCAAATACTCTGGTTTATTTTGAAGTAGGATAAGGGTTAAAGAATGTTCATTTGGTTTGATTTAAGGGTCTCATTGATGTCATTTGCTTTTAAAGATTTGGATTAAGATTGTTAGGGTTAAAAATGTGTTCATTTGGATGGTTTAAAGGATTTGATTTAAGGTTACTGTTTTGAATTGTCCTTGTTTTTGGGGTTTATTAAGATAATGTTACTAAAACTGTTGTATTATCAAGTATAACAACAGACAATCTATGTGCTTTTTAATTTGATTCTTATTTTAGTAGACAGAAATGTACAGAATAGTGGTAGGAAGGGAATAATTAAATACATGTTATCTTTTGGAGGGGATAAAGGTGTTTTGGATGTTTATATGAACTTTTTTCCCCTTTATTTTAATATAAGGTGGAGGAGTAACTGTACTTAGTGATTTTTATTATGTGTTAAAGTGGAATGACTTATAGAAATAATGTGGTTTTGGTTTAATATAGAGTAAAAGATTGATTATGGAAATTTTTCTATATCCTTGCTGTTAAAAGTGAGAAGCCACATCTTTTTGTACATTTGCAAAAAAAATTCTCATGTGTTTTTGCACCTTTTTAGTTCTTTTTTCCTTCTTTGTAGTTTTTTGTTTTTTTGTTTTTTTGTAGTTTTGTAGTTTTTATTCTTCTCTTGAAACCTAATAAAATTTATTTAAATTTTTTAAAAAATGCACAGTGTGTAGGCTTCAAATTGTCCACTTCTAGGAAAATAATCACCCAAAGTCCCCCTTTTTGGGGGAGATGGGCAGTGATACAAATTGGAACAATAAATAAATAAATTAAAAACTTTCTGATGGATTCCAGGTTACAGTATAGACTTCAGATATGAACAAGGAGAAACTTAAGATCAGATCAGATTGATACATTTAATTTGCAGATAATTTTTTTTAATCAACCATTTGCTAATTTTCCATTCAATAATTTGAAGTCAAATCACATAATTGGCTCCTTCCTTCCTTTGAATTTATTGCAAATTTGAATTTATTGCAAATTTCACCAAGATTCTTAGAAAAATATTAGATTTTTATCACTTAATTAGAACTGAAGGTATCTTTCTAAGATCCATTAGATACTCCACTGAATATCCCAGGAGGATATTTTAAGAGACAATGTATTCTAAAAAGCCTTTCCAGTTATTTGGTATGTGTTACTTCAGCTTTAGTATGTGATTTGTTTGTTTCTTTATCCTATTTATATTGTTGCCCATCTATCAAAAGAATCTCTGTTTGGCAAACAAAGTAAAAACAAAACATTCCAGTAAAGCCGAAAATGTCCCCAAATGAGTCCCATTTCTTCCCATTAGAGCTTTTCTGCCACCTCGTCTTTATTTCATTTCAGCATTAAGTGAAGTTTTGGGGACATTTTCTCCCCAGACTTTTAAGTTGTATGCTCTGAATTAATTCATTGTGTTTTTAATTTAGATATGTTATTTTGTGCGATTAAGTTGTTAGACCTTTTACAAGATGATCTGTCCCCAGTATGGCCCTTGAGGTCTTCCAATGGTGCAACCATTGCCATTTTCATTGATCCCACCCACCTTACTCCTAGTCATCCTCTTCTTTTCTTTCCTTGTATCTTTTCCAGAATGATCAACTGAAGAGAACTAAGTCTTCACACAAGTTGTCCAAAATATGATAATTTGAGTCTGGTCATTTGTGTCACAAATAACATATCTGAACTGATTGTTTCTATGATCTGTTTATTTGTTTTCTTAGTTATCCATGGTACCTTCAAGAATCTTTTGCAACGCCAAAGTTCAAAAGCATCAATATTCTTTCCATCCTGTTTCTTCAAAGCCCAGCTTTTGCTTCTGTAGAATGTTACAGGGAAAACCACTGCCTGTACAATTCTGATCTTTATAGGTGTAGGTCATCCATTATATCTAAATACCATTTACAAGGGCTTCACTGATATCCTACCAAGGGCTAATCTACAGTCCACTCTAAAACCATTGTTGTAGAGTGACATATAATTCTTTTTAAAACAAGCATACCGTTTCAGCATTTCTCTGGCCTTCACTTTGCAAGGAAAGATCTCTAGTCTAGTACTATCTTTTCTGCTGTTGCCCTTCCTCCCCACCTCCACCTCCCTCCCCCCTCACAGTGGCAAAGCCGATAAGATTCCAGGAAATACTGGCTTCTCTAGAATACAACTTGAACAATGCTGGAATGGGATCAGAGCCATGTGTACGCTTTCATGGGCACATATGCATCCATTGAACACACTGAGAAGCATCTTTCTGAATAGCATTCCTTCACTTGATCAGTTCCCATAACTACAGCTGGTGACATTGAGGACAGAATCCAGCACCCAGGATTGTTTGCACAATGATCTACATTAGGTTAGATACTTACACATAGCCCTTAGCAAATGAGTCATCGGTGGCAGCTGCTATATATGGAGTCAAGCCATGGCTCTCCTTACAAGTATTCTCTTTCCAGCCAGTCTAATGGTAATATACGCAGTTTTCTGCCAGCATCCATTTTCACAATGCCAACTCAGAGCAATATGAGGAATCTAGCATGTTGCACAAAATCATTCAGAATCCCAGTTATCGCCACTGTTGTTCTTTTAAATAATCTTTCTAATTACACCAGCCGTTGATCAAAGCTTTGTCTGATTTCTAAAAAAAGTGATGAAATCTAAAGAAACACCTGGTGTTCAGGAACAGCTCTTTTTGTTCCACACTTGCATGTTTTCCTTGCAGTGCTGTCATGTACAATTTTGTGACACAGAATGATTTTCAGGTGCATCCTGGTCAGTGCTGTCTGTGCAGAAGAGCAATATGTGGTGCTGAAGCCAGTTCACCTATACTCCCAGAGAGGTATCCAACTCAGATCTACCTAAAGATTATGGGGACTGACTCTAGAACCTTCTTCATATATAAAGAGCATCTCCCCTTATGGGAAGATGGGGAAGAGACTCCTGCTGTTCTTTGGACTATACAGACCCAGATCACAGAATAGAAAGGGTGCCATTTAGAATATCAAGTCCAGCCCATGGCTTTTGTAGGAGTGTTACATGAAATAATCTCTGCATTATAAGAAGAAACAGAGCTCTTTTGCAAATTGAGGAGTCTTAATATGGCTACAACATCCAAGGACTGAGTCTAGATCTCTTTTTTCCTAAGCATAAAATATAAAATAATATTTTTAAAAAATCTGAAGACAGACAAATTCACCTTACTGTGAATTTCAAAACCAATAAGAAAAGAGTTATGGGACATTTCTGTAGTGCTATTCTTAAGTGTGTGAGATCAGTCAGAAGTTGAGTATAGTTTACAAAACTGGCAGCAAAGGGCAAAAGACATTTTATTTCTGGTGTTGTTAAAATAATGCCAATGATGATTGAAGCAATAATTTGGATGTTATTTCCACTCACTAACCTGACATTATTGGTTCACCAGTCTGTTTCTATGTGTAGACTATTGTTAACCACAGAAATAAGAGAATTCACTGTATGGAAGGAATCTCTTGAATATATAACAGGGCAAATTTCATTGCATGAAAAGAGATATCAGTATGGAAACAACTATCTTGGCTCTAATTTAGAGCAAGACCAGACTTGTTCTATATTCAGTGATTCCTCAAATAATTCTGATTTAGCTGAGAAAATATGCCAGATGACATCCTCTCTCATTTAACACGTTTGAGATTGAAGTCAGGGAACTAAACAAACAAATGGAATTGGCTCTGCTTTATCATACAGAGTTCATATTCCATTATCCGATATGGAAAATTATTCTAAATCTCCCAATCACCCCCTCTCCCCTGGCAGACTACCATCTTTCTCCAAGCAGTGGACAATTTAAATGTGTTGGTTGGTTTCTTATTAGATTTATAGTTTATTGTGTCAGTGCAGCTCACCATTTGAAATAATGGATAACACCTTAATAGATACACTGCAAGGGACAAAGGAGAAAGATAGGTAAAGATGACGATTATGAGCACATTCAAGAATCGTGAGCCTTGGCTAAGGAGGAGCCAAGCAGGAGCCATTCCAAGGGACTCAGTAAAGGAGTGTCTAAACTTTTCCCCACTACTGATCCTTTGCATAACCCATTCCTTTCTCTATCTATATTAGGGCTATGAGGCAGTTTGGATTTGAAGACAGACAGATGGTTTGGAACGTGCTGGAGTATGAATGTAGCAGCTACCAGCAAGTCCTTAAGCCAAATGTAGTTTTTCCTAGACTCAAAGTGCTGCTGCAGAGGGCAGTTATTATTATTATTTTTTAATCATATGGCAGAGCAGGTCAGTGTTCATGCTGCTTTTTTCTTGCTGGGAAATCCTTGTGAGGTCCAGCAGCCAGATGTGCAGACTATTTAGCTTTCATGCCTAAGGCGGGACTAGAACTCACAGACTCCTGGTTTCTAGCCCAGCACCTTAACCACTGGACCAAACTGGTTCTCTAGAGGGTAGTTATGTAAACCCAGGAAAAGATACAGCTCCTTAAAGGAATTACTGGCAGGTGCTTTAAGTGTGCACCCACATGTTCCAAAGCACCTTTTTGCTTTTGAATCCAAAGCACTACCTAGCTCTAATCTTGCTGACCTAATGGTGCAGTATTCTGGCCCTCACTGCTGTTCTGGATGGCAATCAAAGGTATTGTGTATATTGGTGCAGTGGGGTGTGAATACTGAAGATGCAGATTTATAGACAAATAGTCAGTGGCATGTATTTTCTGCAGTGCCTCCCAAGATATAAATATCTCCCTTATGGGATTCTACACAAGACAATCAAAATGGATCTTGTCACATTAATGCAACTTGCTGAGAGGTTGAAAAAAGTGCAATAAAGTTTATACACCATGACTCAGTAGCAGCTTAAGGGGAAAAAAATCCGGTGTTCAGAAAACAAAGCAGTGAAATAAGATCATGTAACTCATGGCCTGAAGGGATAGTGTACAATGGGGTTGCATATCATTCAAGTGGCACTGAAAGTCATATCAGGGCTGTGCAACTGTACCAGGTGTCGCTAAACTTGAAAGAACCCCAGAGGGTATAATTTTAAATATGATGTATTTTATCATTTCAAAGTAATTAACCAGAAAAAGCAGTACATACAACAATATTAAAAGATAATGTAACATATATATATATATATGTATGTATGTATGTATGTTATATCTGGTGAGTGTCCAAGCCACTGTCCTGGATGAGACCCAGGGCATCCAGGAGTACATCAGTAAGATGGCCCCTAAAGATGAGCTGTTGAGAGAATGCCTGAGGCAGCAGCAGATACACTGAAAAGCTTACTTATTTTTCCATAAGTATTTATTTAAAACATTTAAATAGCTGCCTGTCTCCGACAATGTGACTCTGGATGGCGCACAAAGAGGAAAAAGGGAAAACCCACAGAAACAAACAAACAAAAACAAAGCATGTCATTGAAATGAAGCAGCAACCAATGGCAAACACGGCTGAAATATACTATACCTCCTCCCTCCCTGTTGGAGCATGTGGGGTTAGCCGATACCCTTGGGAAATATCAGCCCCACTAGACAGACCTGACCAGAAAATCAAGTCTCCAGGAAGACTGGAACTATATTTTATAGGATAGTCATAATAACAGAATTTTATGCGCTGTACCTCCCTCCCTTCTTATATCCCAGTGAATCAGGGAGCTGTTTGCCTGAATATTATCTTGCTTTCCAGGACTTAAAGAATGTTTCAGCCCTCTTTGCCTGGGTAGTGGTTCTTGCCTATTTCCATCAATGTCATCTCCCTTGTTCTACAGGACCAGACCGTCCCTCAAATACCCTGGTTCTAGGCCATGTAGAGCTTTATAGGTGATAAGCAGCACCTTCTATTGTACCTGGAAGGCTATTGGGAGCCAGTGCAGCTTGCAAATATAGACTACGCATGGGCGTATTAAGGGACATCCATAATTACTTGCACCTTCGCATTCTGGGCCAATTGTAGCTTCCTGTTGCTCTTCAAGGACACCCCATGGAGGGCACATTGCCACAGTCAAATTGGGAGGTGACTAAGGAATGAAAAAGCGTGAGCAGGGCCACACAATCTACTAATTATTGATATGCTACTTAAATTTCAATGAGATGTTTCAATGCAATATACTAAGCACTAATTAGAAGTCTCTGATAAAATTTTAAACATTTTTACTTCCCCTATTTTAGTATTTTAGCAACGTTTCAGTTGGTAAGATGAACTATGCTGCAAAGCCTCTCTTCCTTTTACTAACTTTCTTGCTCAGTAGACTGGTGACCTTTCCAGCTTTGAACCACTCCCCATCTTGAGGTTTGTCTTCATGCTATCCAAGGGAATTTGTCTAAAAATATTCCCTTCATTGGAAAAAACTTCCTCTAATGATTATGTTATTCTAATGAAGTGATTAGGTCTTCTTATCCCTGCTGTGGATGCTATTAAACCAAGTACAAATGTTTAGCCTGCTGGGGCTACCCTCTAGGCAAAACTCAAATGACCCTCTCATGAGTCTAACTATTATTATTTGACTTTCTTTGCCCTTGGTAATTTCCCAGCTATTTGGAAAGTATGCCTGCACTCAACAAGATCCAGTAGAATAAACATAGCTTACCTGATTGGAGTACAAGCCTTGTGCTTCACTAAAATATGTTGTCCCCCTAATTGCCATGTAATGCATATCTAGGGATATGTGCTAAGTACTGAATAGGTCACTTGAAGCAACTGGTGTTATGGTACTGCTTGGTAGATCACAAGTGTGCAGGCCTAATCTACAAGCTGCATTTTATTCTCTCTCTTAGTATAACAAACCCATTCATTGGAAATTGTTTCTGAATGTATTTTGTGGAATGAGATAGTCACTCAAAAGACACTGGCATAACTTAGAAGTCTCTAATTGGAGACACAGATAGAGGTACAGTAGTCATTGCTTAACAATCACAATTGGGACTGGAATTTTGGTTGCTAAGTGAAGTGGAAATTTGGTTGCTAAGTGAAGTGATCATTAAGTGAATCTGACCCAATTTTACAACCTTGTGTGGCCGTTAAGCAAATCACCATGGTTGTTAAGTAAACCATGTGGTTAAGTGAATCACATGGTTCCCCATTGATTTTGCTTGCCAAAAGCTGGCCGGGAAGATTGAAAATGGCAATCACATCACCACAGTACCCTGTGACAGTCATAAATTCAAACTGGTTGCCAAGCACCCAAGCTGTGATCACATGACCGCAGGGATACTGCAACAGCCGTAAGTGTGAGGACTGGTTGTAAGTTGGTTTTTCATCCCCGTCGTAAGTCCAAACTACTACTAAAAGAATGGTCATTAAGCAAAGACTACCTGTACAGTGGGCATGTGATGTGAGTGGAGGATGGGGTAGAAGAAATGATTATGCTTGCAAGATTGATGGAAAGAAGAAATGGGAAAGAAAATAGGTAAAGTGGATGAACAGGATCAGCAGTGTCCACAGGGAAGGGTCAAAAGAAGCCAGATGGCAGATGTGGCAGCATGCCTTATCTACAAAGACATCCTCTGTGTTATCTACAAAGAAGCAGGGCTTCAATCATAATGCCAGGACCACCATCCTGCCTGTTTTGAGACCACACAAACACTCAAGACAATCAAAGAAAATATAGGAAAGTACTTGAAAGTGCTATAAGTTGTTATTAGAGACAGACTGGCAACATTCTGTCCATAAAATCACCAAGAGTTGAACTCAACTTGATGGCACAGGATATAAATAATGTTTTGTTGTTGTTTGTTTCTTGGATTTGATAGCAGGGATCTACCTTCCTAGAAGTGAGACAGAAGCAGCAATAGCAAACTGCTTGTCTCCCATAGTATCTGCCCAGCCAGTTCGATCTAGCAGGGTTGGCATGCTTCGACTGAACAATCTCATCTGCCTGGACTCCAGAAGTGCGCCTTCTCTGTAGCAACACCTGTCCTCTGGAATGAGATTCCTCCTGAAATTTGAATGGCTCCCACCCTACTGGCATTTTCAAGAGCCCTAAAGACTTGCCTCTTCACCCAGGGCTTTAGCAAAGATGACTGATGCCCCTTTCTTCCTTTGTGTTCCCCTCTGGGTTTGTTCTCTTTGCCATCATTTTTCTTCTGTTTTGTTCTTTTGTGTGTGTGTGTGGGTTTTGTATTGTTTTTTGTTCTTAAATGTTTTTAACAATTATACAGTAAATTTCCCAGAGTCACTGGGAGCCGAGTGGCATATAAATTTAATCGATTATTAAATTGTTATTGTTATTATACAGTACATAGCTCATGGGATTAAATTATATATGCCAACCTCATCCAGTTTCAATATGGAAGTAATTTCTTCACATAATACAAATACGACACAGCTACAGAGAATGCTGTGAATTAAGGAACAGGTTTCCAAAAGACGACTGAGGCTCAGAGAAGGGAAGGGAAGGGAAGACTGCATAATAGGATTCTTTTTAAAAAAGGAGGTAAAAAAAATCAAATGTTTGAAGGTAAGCTAGGTCAGTCTTTCAATGACTGACCAATATTTGGATTCACATATATCCCTGTCTTCTTGAAAATTATGTCTCTGCTTTTGCAGATAAATGCCCAGTACATATAAAAATAATAGAAAAGATTTTGCTGCTGTCAAAAATCTTGAGTAGAAGCAAGATAAAATACCTTCTCTACAAAAATGGTAAATTGAATTACAGGATACACTGATAATGTCTAAATTGACAAACTACTTGTAGGTTAAGGAAGACAGAGAACAAACTTTTTATTTGAAAAATTGGCATCTTTCCCTGCCCTACCCCCACTGGAATATGCATTGCAAATGGATACTGGAGAAAAGAGCTATTTTGCCATATTATAAGACTGATTAGTTGATACCTTTTTTATATTTTCCTTTGACAAATTCATGGTGACTCAGAGGTAGATCACACTAAATTGAAAGGAGCTTACTCTCAGGTAACTGCAGCTAGAATTGTAACTATGGTTACTCAGAAGGTTTTGGCATAATTCCTTGTACTGATTCAGATATCGCACTGTGTTCACTTGGGCTTCATTCTGGTAAATTTTGAATTTCAGACTTCAAAAGTAGTTATTTGCAGGAATACACATATACACCATGGTGTAGCGTTTAAGGACTCCTCAGCCATGGAAAGACACTGGATAACTTTGGGCCAGTCATCACTGTCAGTCTGACCTCTCTCATAGGGTTGTTACGGGGATAAATGGAAGACATATCCCTCTGTAAACTGTGTTGAGCTTCTGGAGAAAAGGTGGGATATACTGTACATCTGACAAGTAATAAATGAATAAAATCTGAAAGGCAATACTTCCTTCACTAGCCTGTCTCCAGATATTTATGATATCACCCCCCTCTTCAAAACCAGTTGCCCTCTATTGAGCATTCTTATCCATTATATAAATAAAGCAAGCAACACAAGTATCTTTTCAATATACAAATAAGTCCTGTAGGGATGAATACATTCATAACTATCATCTGTTTTTAATGTATATGTACAGCAAAGGAACAAACCTTAATCAGCCATTACCTTTTGCTGTATCCTTAGCCATGGAAAGAAAAAAAAAACAAATCCTGCTATAACTATTGTGAATTGAGGATGTTGGAAATTACTAAATGACCCTCATTACCCAACCAATATAAGATTTGGAGACGAGATTAATTCCCAGTGGGATGTCATGAGAGCCTCCTGCTTCTCTGTTTATCTCAGCTCATTTCCAAATTTCATTTGCACCATCTGGAAGCACAGCGTGTCTCCGGTTACCAACCCCAGTACTCTAAAAGGAAGAGGGAGAAGGATACATTTTAAAGCAGACATACCTTCAACCAGCTCTCCCTCAGCTTGGAAGCAATTTATTATCTTGATGGTTTCTACAGTATGTTTTCTGCCAAGGCCAGCACAAAAGAAATCAAGTGGGATTCAGACATGAGTGTTCTCATCTAAACAACAATCATAGAAGTGTGTTTGAAATTATAAGGCTTTAATAATAGCTCAGTTGCTTTAGACTGTATTAGGATAACTGAGTCAGGCTAGAAACCATTCAGGGAAAAGAAACCCCAACAGATTAAATTGACTAAACTGCCTTTTAATTTTGGCTGGGGAAGAGACAGAAGTTGGGAAAGGGCAATGAAGGAATGGAGAAAATTGAGATTTGACACGAACAGATGCAAGTCTAATAAAGTTGACAAAATTGGAGTCACTTCCACCAGTATGGCCTCTTAGGGCTTTCCTGGAAGTGATTATGCATGCCACAGAAAAGATGTCAGTGCCAATATTTGGTCCTGGATGCATGCAAAGCATCTCTGGCTGGTGTTTAAAAAGAGTGACTTGAACCAGTCAATACACCCCAAGGAATCTGTTAATGCTTATGTTGAAGTTCATTTCGTGTAAATTATCCCAAATAAAAAGAGAAAACAAAAGACGAAGACCAAGGTGAATATTGTCATTGGGCTAGAAAAAATTCAGACATCAGATGACAGGTGGGAAGACCTTTATATAGGTCATTGTCCAGAATATGTATTCTTCTTGGGAGATCTGAATACAAGAAGTCACCTTTCTCCTTTTGGTGCTCTCCACATGAGTTGAGGGTTGGGAGACATCGCTCTCCTGCTCCTGCTGCCTGGCGTCCTCCATATCCATCATCCATCTCAGAGGCACTGTCCCCTCCCTCTGTAGGCTGTGGGGTGTCAGCTCTGGAATCCGCCGCTTCCACACTGTCAGCCTTTCCTGTGCTTGTATTTCGAAGCAGCTGCTCAACTGTTCCCTGCAGCCCTGCAATCTGGCTTCTTGGGGAGCTCACCTCCATCTTGTCCTAGTGCCAAGAAGGAGGGGAAGAAGTCACTTCTTCATGCTGCTCCCCACCAGGCGGGGTCCTTCGTTGCACTGTACCCCCCCCCCATCCATGGGCCATGTGTGCTTGGGCTCCTCCACTATTTTGAGTAAGGGAAGAATCTTCCTTCGGGCTACCAGAGCTGTTGCAGTCCATCTGGAGGCTTTCTCTAGCCTCACTCAACTCTCTTCCTCTCTCCGAGGGAAGCAACTTCCTCCTCTGAGCATTCCTTCACCACCTGGCTGGAGGCGCCTTCCAGTTCCACTCCATCCTCATCCTCTCCCCATCTGGGAGAGGCTCCTTCAGGTTCTGGGTATTCCAGCTGCTGACCTCCTTTGGTAGACATGTTGTCTCCATGTAAGGTAACTAGCTATTAATTCAGAGACTCTTACTACAAACCATCAAGGATATAAAAGAGTTCTTTATTAATACAAGTGATAATTTCCAATGCAAAGACTAGACTGAAAAACACCTGCGCAAAATGGCAGTTACATCCTCCACCTTTGTACCAGCCCCCCCCATGAGGAATCCACTCTGTGACAGCCCCTCCCTATTCTCTCACAGCTCCTATACTTCCCAGTCATTAATCCTTCACTAACAAGCTGATAGCACCATTCATGCTGACCTTGGTGCTAGGCCTTTCAACTAAACAATTCTAATCAACATTCCTAACATCCCTGCAGGCATGCCAAACTAATTACTACAAAGCATTCCTAACAACCCTGCAGGTATGCTAAACTAATTACTACAAAACCCATAACCATGCTGGCAGGATACTCCATCCTGACAGTTAACTCCCATCAACCCAGCTACAGGTAGTCCTCACTTAATGACCACATTTGGGACTGGGATTTTGGTCACTAAGCAAAACGGTCATTAAGCAAAATCCAACCCAATTTTATGGCTTTTTTTGCAGCAGCCATTAAGCAAATCACTGCAGGCATTAATTAAACCACATGATTCCCTAAGCGAACCACATTGATGGTTCCCCATTGATTTTGCTTGCCAAAAGCTGGCCGGGAATTGAAAATGGTGATCACGTGACCATGGGATGCTGCGACCATCATAAATGTGAACCGGTTGCCACATGCCCAAATTCTGATCACATGACCAGGGGGATGCTGCAATGGTCATAAGTGTGAGGACTGGTTGCAAGTAGGTTTTTCCAGCACCATCATAAGTCCGAACTGTCACTGAACTGATGGTTGTTAAGTGAGGTCTACATGGTCATATAGATCTGGAAGATAAGTGACAGGAGTCTAAACAATAATGGCAGATTAAATCAGTTGGATGATTTCATCTGAAAATAGGTTTGGTCAATGTTATATAGGCAGAATCACTCACAGATTAATTGATAAAGTTGCAATCAAGCATAAAGGCATAGTCCCTCCAGTTCTCTCAATGGTTAGGGAATATAGCTTCTCCCCTCAGGATTTATTTCTTCTGAAGAAGTTCACAAAATACTGACAGTTTATAATATTTACATTTATTTCTTTGTACATTCTCCTTCATGAAAATCAATTTTTAATGTCGAAGCAAGAGGTGAAAGATCTGGACTGAATTTTTTCTGTATTTGTCCCATACTCTTAGAAAGTATTGTTTATTATACAATGATCATCTTAAACACTGTAAGTTTTTCTTTGTATCAGATGCAACTGGAACAATGGAAGGACAAGATTTGAATAGATTAATAGACTATTAAAAAGTCAAAGATGAAATCATTTCAATTTTTTTCTTCAGAAAGATCAGTACCACCTCACTGATTTCAGTATCTACAAATAAGTACTACAGTCCCAAAGGAATCACAGAAATAAGGTGGAACACTGATAGATTTTATTTTATTTGAAAAAGTTATCACACAAAATTTATATCATTTGTTGGGGCTTATTTACAAGTTGCTGTTGGACTACGATTCAGAAAGTCAGTCAGTCAAAGACAGTATGATTAAACAGATGCAGAATTAAACAGACTATTGACATGCAACAATCGTAATATCAGTGAAAGACAAACATCAGATTGATAGTTAATTACATTTAGGGAAAACTGGTATATGTCTGATGGCATATTGCTCCAATATTGATTACAAAGAGACACAATTCATTTTCTAGAAATTGTTGGATATGTACCAATCAGATCAGATTTTGGTGGCAATGTTATAAAGCTCAGCAATATTGGAAAACAATTTATAGTAGACTTAAATCAATTTTAAAGGTGGATTTGTCTTTTCAGACTGTTATTTTCTTATTAAATGTTACTGAACCTTATATTTCTACACAGGATAAAGAACTGGCATGGTACATGGTAACAGCTGCTAGGATTTTTTTATGCTTCTTATTGGAAATTATGAACAATTCCTTCCTGACAAGAATGAAAAGTTATGGAATATGCATCAGAGTTAAAGCTATCTGATAAAAACAATCTGATAAAGAATTTAACAATGCAAAAACCATTTTTGGATTACAATCGTACCAGGCTTGTACCACATACAAAGTTTCAGTTTTTCCTAATTTAAGATTATAGTATTCTATTTTTAAGATGATCTGTGAAACTCACAAAATTTTGCAGACTAGACAGAAATTATTGCAATTCCTTTATCTCAGATTATAACATATTTTGTGTAACTGTTATTTATTGTACAACAACCTAACTTTAATATTGACTTACTGTAATACTGATTTAAATCTTCAAACTGATAAATACACTCACAGAGAGAGAGAGAGAGAGAGAGACGACATAGACATAGACGTTTATTCCGTTCAAGCCTGGTCAAATACCTGCAGTTTTCTTGGCAAGGTTTTTCAGAAGTGGTTTGCCATTGCCCCCTTCCTAGGGCTGAGAGAAAGTGACTGGCCCATGTCACCCAGCTGGCTTTGTGCCTAAGGTGAGACTATAACTTACAGTGTTCCGGTTTCTAGCCTGGTGCTTTAACCACTACACCAAACTGGCTCTCATCAAAGTGATATATGACATCCTAATATGCAAATCTCAATCACTGTTATTCTGAAATTTTACAGCAAACTTTATGATCCTTGTAAATCTCCTTTCCATCTTTTTAAAACTTCTTTCTTTCCTTTCCCCTCATTTAGAAATTCTTACATCATCTTTTCTTTTATTGCATCTGGAGAATTAATAAATTGTAAATAATATTCTTAAAAAGCAATGTACACATTTGCTTAATATTCTAATAGCTCTGTGGAAATTCATCTCTTAATTCAATTTCCACTAGATCTGTTCCCCATACAGTGGCATTTGTGTATGCTCTCAGCCACCACCTTTACTTTTTCATTCCTCCAGGATACATCAGAATGCACTTCAGCACCACAGCAATCCTTCAGTCCAGATCTTTCCTTCTACCTGATTTCAGATATTGTTGTTTGTTGTTTATTCGTTTAGTCGCTTCCGACTCTTCGTGACTTCATGGACCAGCCCACGCCAGAGCTTCCTGTCGGTCGTCAACACCCCCAGCTCCCCCAGGGACGAGTCCGTCACCTCTAGAATATCATCCATCCATCTTGCCCTTGGTCGGCCCCTCTTCCTTTTGCCTTCCACTCTCCCTAGCATCAGCATCTTCTCCAGGGTGTCCTGTCTTCTCATTATGTGGCCAAAGTATTTCAGTTTTGCCTTTAATATCATTCCCTCAAGTGAGCAGTCTGGCTTTATTTCCTGGAGGATGGACTGGTTGGATCTTCTTGCAGTCCAAGGCACTCTCAGAATTTTCCTCCAACACCACAGTTCAAAAGCATCGATCTTCCTTCGCTCAGCCTTCCTTATGGTCCAGCTCTCGCAGCCATATGTTACTACAGGGAACACCATTGCTTTAACTATGCGGGCCTTTGTTGTCAGTGTGATGTCTCTGCTCTTAACTATTTTATCGAGATTTGTCATTGCTCTTCTCCCAAGGATTAAGCGTCTTCTGATTTCCTGACTGCAGTCAGCATCTGCAGTAATCTTTGCACCTAGGAATACAAAGTCTTTCACTGCTTCTACATTTTCTCCCTCTATTTGCCAGTTATCAATCAAGCTGGTTGCCATAATCTTGGTTTTTTTGAGGTTTAGCTGCAAACCAGCTTTTGCACTTTCTTCTTTCACCTTCATCATAAGGCTCCTCAGTTCGTCTTCGCTTTCAGCCATCAAAGTGGTATCATCTGCATATCTGAGATTGTTAATGTTTCTTCCAGAGATTTTAACTCCAGCCTTGGATTCCTCAAGGCCAGCTTGTCGCATGATGTGTTCTGCATACAAGTTGAATAGGTAGGGTGAGAGTATACAGCCCTGCCGTACTCCTTTCCCAATCTTAAACCAGTCTGTTGTTCCGTGGTCTGTTCTTACTGTTGCTACTTGGTCGTTATACAGATTCTTCAGGAGGCATACAAGATGACTTGGTATCCCCATACCACTAAGAACGTGCCACAATTTGTTATGGTCCACACAGTCAAAGGCTTTAGAATAGTCAATAAAACAGAAATAGATGTTTTTCTGAAACTCCCTGGCTTTTTCCATTATCCAGCGGATATTGGCAATTTGGTCTCTAGTTCCTCTGCCTTTTCTAAACCCAGCTTGTACATCTGGCAATTCTCGCTCCATGAACTGCTGAAGTCTACCTTGCAGGATCTTGAGCATTACCTTACTGGCATGTGAAATGAGTGCCACTGTTCGATAGTTTGAACATTCTTTAGTGTTTCCCTTTTTTGGTATGGGGATATAAGTTGATTTTTTCCAGTCTGATGGCCATTCTTGTGTTTTCCAAATTTGCTGGCATATAGCATGCATTACCTTGACAGCATCATCTTGCAAGATTTTGAACAGTTCAGCTGGGATGCCGTCGTCTCCTGTTGCCTTGTTATTAGCAATGCTTCTTAAGGCCCACTCAACCTCACTCTTCAGGATGTCTGGCTCTAGCTCACCGACCACACTGTCAAAGCTATCCCCGATATTGTTATCCTTCCTATACAGGTCTTCTGTATATTCTTGCCACCTTTTCTTGATCTCTTCTTCTTCTGTTAGGTCCTTGCCATCTTTGTTTTTGATCATACCCATTTTGGCCTGGAATTTGCCTCCAATGTTTCTAATTTTCTGGAAGAGGTCTCTTGTCCTTCCTATTCTATTGTCTTCTTCCACTTCCATGCATTGCTTGTTTAAAAATAATTCCTTATCTCTTCTGGCTAACCTCTGGAATTTTGCATTTAATTGGGCATATCTCCCCCTATCACTGTTGCCTTTTGCTTTCCTTCTTTCTTGGGCTACTTCTAGTGTCTCAGCAGACAGCCATTTTGCCTTCTTGGTTTTCTCTTTCTTTGGGATGTATTTTGTTGCCGCCTCCTGAACAATGCTGCCAACTTCTGTCCATAGTTCTTCCGGGACCCTATCTACTAAGTCCAGTCCCTTAAAGCGATTCTTCACCTCCACTGCATATTCCTTAGGAATCTTAGTGAGCTCATATCTAGCTGATCTGTGGGTCTTCCCTAATCTCTTTAGTCTGATCCTAAATTGTGCAAGAAGAAGTTCGTGATCTGAACTACAGTCAGCTCCAGGCCTTGTTTTTACCGACTGTACATATGTCCGCCACCTTTGGCTGCAAAGGATGTAATCAATCTGATTTCGGTGTTGTCCATCTGGTGAAGTCCATGTATAAAGCCGTCTCTTAGGTTGTTGGAAGAGAGTGTTTGTTATGCAGAGTGAGTTGTCTTGGCAAAATTCTATCAGCCTGTGTCCTGCTTCGTTTTGTTCTCCCAGGCCATACTTACCTGTAATTCGAGGTGTCATTTGACTGCCCACCTTAGCATTCCAGTCTCCTGTGATGAAAATAACATCTCTTTTAGGCGTGTTGTCCAGTAGGTGCTGCAGATCCTCATAGAACTGCTCTACTTCAGCTTCTTCAGCATTTGTGGTTGGGGCGTATATTTGGATCACTGTGATGTTAGATGGCTTGCCCTGAATTCGAATTGAGATCATTCTGTCGTTTTTTGGGTTGTATCCAAGCACTGCTTTAGCCACTTTACTATTAATTATGAAGGCTACTCCATTTCCTCTGTGGTCCTCTTGTCCGCAGTAGTAGATCTGGTGGTCATTTGATGTGAAGTGGCCCATTCCAGTCCATTTCAGTTCACTGACGCCCAGAATGTCTATCTTTAATCTTGACATCTCACCAATAACCACATCCAATTTGCCCTGGCTCATAGATCTTACATTCCAGGTTCCGATGATGTGTTGATCCTTAGAACATCGGATTCGCCGTTCACCACCAGCACCGTCGGCCGCTAGCCGTCCTTTTGGCTTTGAGCTAGCTGCGTCATCACGTCTGGGGCTAGTTGAGCTCATCCTCTGTTCCTCCCCAGTAGCATTTTGACCATCTTCCGACCTGGGGGTCTCATCTTCCGATGGTATACCGACATATCACTGGTTGTACTGATCCATTTAGTTTTCACGGCAAGAATACTGAGGTGGGTTGCCATTACCTTCCCCAGGGATCGCATTTAGTCTGACCTCTCTGTCATGACCTTCCCGTCTTGGGTGGCCCTTCACGGTTTAGCTCATGGCATCATTGAGGTGCTCAAGCTCCAGCACCACGACAAGGTAACGATCCTTTGCTGAAGGATTTCAGATATAAACATCAGCTATTTGTATTTATGACCCTATTGTTCATGTATTCCCTATTATACTACACTAGCATTAGACAGGATGAGGCCTATGGATACCTGTCAAAGGCAGCCTTGCTCCAAGAAAGACATGGACTCACTTAGAGGGTCTAAGGATTTCCGGTTTTATTGGAACAGTATGCATGCAATGAAAAAGACGGGAATCCTTATGTGTTGGCAGGGTGTCCTGTTTATACTCCGGTGGAGGACCTTGTCCTACTCCACCCCCTGTTGACCCTCGAGCCAGGACCGGATAGGTGCTTGGGACTGTGATGCGTCTGCTGATGGGTGATTCCGGTGATCTCCGGCGTTCTCCTTTGTTTCCTCGCCTTCGTCTGGTGCAGGTGCATCCCTCAGGGTAATGGGAAGGCGTTCTCCTGATCTTTCTATGGGTCCAAGTCCGGTCTGAGGGGCGTTTCTATTGTGTTGGTGATTCCCTTATGGATATGGGTGCTTGAGGGATATGTGAGTGATTAAGGGATTATGCTTATCCCTTCCTCTTTCCTAATGTGCATGTTCCCCGTTGTGATGCACATATGCCTTACAATGGGGAACATGACATGCTGCCCCCCAAAGAAAATCTTAGGGTGCTGGTTTAGATGGGTATGCTTCATGGAAGCTCTTTACCAGCCATTTAGCTGAGACATGTTGAGCTTGGACCCACTCTGGATGTGGGAAATGTCTCCATTTTACGAGGTATTGCAGTGTGCCCCTCAGCCTCCTGGAGTCGAGTACCTCTTGTATCTCAAAATGTTGTTGCTCATCTATCATGATGGGTGGGGGCAGGGGGTTTTCTGTGTGCCATTTCAAAAGGGTGGCTGGTTTCAGGAGGGTGCAGTGGAATCCTGGGTGTATGCGCCGTAGATTGTGGGGTAAGTCCAGTTTAAAGGTGACTGGGTTAATAATCTCTGTGATTGGGAACGGTCCAATAAATTTGGATGCCAGTTTTTTGGAGGGCTGTGGGGATTTGATGAACTTAGTGGAGAGGTAGACCCTATCTCCCACTTTGTAGTTTGGTTGCGCTGCCCTGTGATTATCTGCAAACTTCTTGTATGATGCTTGCGCGTCAGCAAGAGCCAGTTGGATGATGGGTCAAACCGTGCCCAGTTGTGCTGCCCAGTCATCTGGAGAACAGGGCTGGGTGTCTGGTTGTGGCAGTTCCGGGATTGGCGCAAAGTCTCTGCCATAGACCACTTTGAATGGGGTGTGACCTGTGCTCTGGTGTACCGCGTTGTTGTAGGCCACCTCTGCAAAAGGTAGCAGGTCCACCCAATTGTCCTGTTGGTAATTAATAAACGCTCGTAGGAACTGCTCCAGGGTGGAGTTGAGAATCTCCGTAGAGCCATCTGTGTGGGGGTGCCAAGCCGTTGACAGTGCTTGCTTCGTGCCAATGAGGTTTAAGAATTCTCTCCAGATCCTGGAGGTAAATTGTGTGCCCCTATCAGTCACCAAACGGGAGGGGGCACCGTGGAGTTTGTAGATGTGGGTGAGGAATAGGCGTGCCAGCTGTTGCGCGGAGGGGATGGATGCGCAGGGTATGAAGTGTGCCTGCTTGGAAAAATAGTCTTTTACCACCCAGATGATGGTTTTTCTTTGGCTGGGTGGCAGGTCGACTATGAAGTCCATGGAAATCTCCTCCCAGGGGCGGGAGGGGCTTGCTACTTTCTGCAGCAGTCCTTGGGGTTTCCCCACCTTCCGTTTTGACCTTGCACATGTGGGGCAAGCCGTGACATAGTCTTTGACGTCTTTTCTGAGGGTGGGTCACCAGAATTGTCTCCTAATTAAGTGTAAGGTTTTAACGAACCCAAAATGCCCAGCCGTCTTATCATCGTGGGAGCGGTTTAAAACCTCCGCTCTCAATGATTCTGGCAAGTATAGGTTTTTTTGTCTCCAGGCTAGCCCATTCGTAAGAGATACATGGTGTTGGTTGTTTTGCAACCATGTATCTTTCTCAAAGGCTTGAACGAGTCTTTGTTGCCAGTCCGGTGAAATTGACCTGCGTCTCCCTCCGTTCGCCGGTGGTTGTGCTGAGGTGCGTTGGGTTTTTGTCTGGCTGCGTGTGACAGCAGGGCAGCCCAGCTGTGTGTCTGTCCACACAGTGCCCACAATGTCCGATGCCTGGCCGGCATCCTGAGGTCGTCAGGAAAGGGCATCTGCCAGGAAGTTCTTTCTCCCCAGTATGAACTTAAGTTTGAAGTTAAATCTGCTAAAGAACTGCGCCCAGCGTACTTGCTTTGAACTGAGGTGTTTTGGGGTGCTGAAAGCCTCCAGGTTTTTGTGGTCAGTCCAGACCTCGAAGGGGCAGGAGGCCCCTTCCAGGAGGTGCCTCCATGTTTCCAAGGCTGCCTTGACCGCGAACGCCTCCTTTTCCCACACATGCCATCTCCGTTCCATTTCAGAGAACTTGCGGGAGAGGTGCACGCAGGGCTTCAGCTGATTGTCAAAATCGTGCTGAAGGAGGAGCACTCCGATAGAAAAAGCTGAGGCGTCTACTTGCACGACAAAGGGTCTGGTGGGGTCGGGATGCTGCAGTACTGGCTCCACCGTAAAGAGGCTTTTGAGGCATTCGAAAGCCATTTGACAATCAGCTGTCCAGTTTAGCAGCACCCACGGGTTTCATGATTTTCGTGTATCTCCGAGGCCCTTTGTCCGGAGTAGGTTTGTTAGCGGCAGCACAATTTCTGCTACCCCTGGATGAAACCCCTATAGAAATTAGTGAACCCGAGGAAACTTTGAAGTTGCCTCCTCGTGCGTGGGCGCTCCCACGCCAGTATGGCCTGGACCTTGCTAGGGTCCATTTTGATCCCCCTTGCCAAGATCCGATAGCCAAGGTAATCGATTTGCTCCTTGTGAAACTCACACTTGGAGAGCTTGGCGTATAGCTCTGCCTTGCGGAGTTTCGTGAGCACTTTCTTTACGAGGCGTTCATGCTCTACTTCGTTCTCAGAGTAAATCAAAACATCAAGGTGAACAAGCACCCCCTTAAACAAGTGGTCGTGCAAGACCTCATTAATTAGCTGCATGAACACGCCTGGTGCCCCAGCCAACCCAAATGGCAGAACTCGGTATTGGAACGACCCCAGCGGGCAGTTGAAAGCCGTCTTCCATTCGTCCCCCTCCTTTATTTGAATCCGGAAGTAGGCTTCCCTGAGGTCTAGTTTTGTGAATATTTTGCCCTTTGCTAGGTGGGCTAGAATGTCCTTTATTATGGGTAGGGGATATTTATTTGAAATGGACGCAGCATTCAGCCCGCGGTAATCTGTACAGAGCCAGAGGGACCTGTCTTTCTTCTCCCAGAAGAGAACTGGGGCCCCGACTGGCGAGTTAGCTGGCTTAATAAACCCCCGTGCCAAATTTTTGTCGATAAAGTCCCTTAATGCTGCCAACTCCCTCTGAGTCATAGCGTAAATTTTGGGCTTTGGTAGAGGTGCCCCTGGGACCAGTTCGATGGTGCAGTCTGTTTTTCTATGGGGGGGGGGAGTTTGTCAGCCTCCTTTTCCCCAAAAATGTCGGCAAAGTCTGCATATCTGACTGGCAGGCCCTCCGGGGTTGCTGCCTCCAAGTGCATCGAGGTGGTTGTCACCCTCCCCATTGCAGCGCGGGGAACCCGATCCCCTGTGGGTGCTTGGTAACGCCCGTCCGAAAAGGTGATCTCTCTGGTTGTCCAATTTATTTGAGGGTTGTGATGCACAAGCCACGGGATCCCTAAGATGAGTAGGGGTTGGCCCACCGGTGCCACTATGAAGGGCAGGCTTTCCTCATGGTCGCCGAGCCTCAGTGCAACTCTGTCCGTGTATTGGGTGACCAGGCCCCCTCCCGCTGCTGATCCATCCAACTGTGTGAACACCAATTGGTGCTGAAGTGGATAGCAGCGGAGGTTGAGCGTGGCCACCAGGTCCGGGTGCATGAGGCATTTCGAGCAGCCTGAATCAATCAGCGCCCAAACTCTCTCTGTTTTTCCCCCGTGGGCCAGGGTGACTCTCACATATAGGGTGGGACAGTTCTCACTCACCCCAAAGTTGTCGCGCCCTTTGTTGTCTTCCACCTGTCCTTTGGTGCTCTTTAAGGCAGGTGGCTGGCGTTTCCCGCCGGTTCGTCGCTTCTGCTTTCCTCGTCAGCGGTGACGTCAGGGAATTCCCTTGCCGAGGTTTCCCCCTTCGCAGCTGGCCTTTTCCTTAGTGTTGGGGTTGGTTTGTTTGGAGCCTTCCCCAGGCTGTCTCTCGCCTTTGCTCTCGGGCAAGTCGCCGCCTTGTGGTTCTCCTCCCTGCACTTGAAGCACTGACCACTGGCAAAACATCAGTCCCTGTCATCCTTACGAGGTTGGGATCTTGGGTTCGCAGGTCTTGCAGCTGTGCGGGGTCCTCTCACCGCCTCTGCATACTACACTTCCCTCCGCGCCTGGAGGAAAGTTTCCTGGGCGTCCTCTGCCTCCCCTGCCAGCCGGATCCACTCCACCAGAGTGTTGGGGTTGTTTCTGCAGAGTGCCCACCTGAGTACATTCAGGTTCAACCCTTCCTTGAATTTTTCGATGAGGGTTGATTGGGACCATACCTCGACCTTACTGGCCAGGGCTTGGAACTCCATGGCATAATCTGCCAGGGAGCGCTGTCCTTGTTTGAGGGCTTTCAAAGCTCTTTTTGCCCTCTCCCTTTCCAGGGGGTCCCTGAAATACAGTTCCACTGCCCACAGGAACTCGTTGCAGTCCTCGAGTTCCGGGGCACCTGACTGGCACAACTGGATGTACCAGTCGGCAGCACATCCTTTCAGCTTGACAGCTAGGGCATTTACCTTGCCCCTCTCAGTTCGAAAATAGGGGCCCCATTCTTCCAGGTAGATCCTCATGTTCATGAGGAAGAAAGAAAGTTTTGTGGGGTCCCCATCGAACTTGATCCTGAAGTCCTTGATCGTCACTCTCAGTGGGCTCCAGGCCACAGCTGGGAGATGCTGGGTACTTCGGGCAGTCGGGGCTCCATGGTCGGGACATGGGGATTCCCTCCATCTGGCGTCAGGTGGTGTTTGTGCCCTCTCGTGTCGGCTTCCGGTGTGTTGGACTCGCCTCGGCCGTGGGGTGGGAGGGTGGGGTGCAGCCCATCTGGTAGGTACCTGGAACCGGACTCTGCCTGGCGCTGCATTGTCCTCCGAACCTCTCCTCCGTCTCTCCGGCTGGTGTGTCTCTGACTGGGGGGGTGAAGGGTGTCGGGCTTCTGGTGCCTGGTCCCTCCGCTCCCCGACTGTGTGACTCATATGCCTCTGCTAACCTTTGGAGCAGCTGCCGCGTCACCTCCAGCGTTTCCTCGACCATGCTCAGCCTTGCCGCCGTTCGTGAGCTCGCCGTGGCGCGGTTGCCTCCGGTTCTTGATGCCTTTGGTGTCGGGACGTCCCGCGGTTCCTCTGGGGTGCCGGGCGATCCAGGCGAGGATCCGTCCATCTCGTCGAGGGTGAGCCACGGGCCTCGGGACTAACGGGTAGTGCTTGCCATGGCTTCTCCCTCCGAACTCAATCCTGAGCTCCCCTGGATGTTGCACCGTCGGGGCCTCGGGCATCTTCCGTTCATCTGGACGGGAGTTCTGTTGCCGGTTGCCGGGTAGCCACTTTTCCGTGAGTTGAAGTCTTCCATCCTAGCATGGATCCCTCACAGAACTGGTCCGGATTGGTGCTAGGGAAAAAAAAAAATTGGATTCCCGTCTTTATGTCAAAGGCAGCCTTGCTCCAAGAAAGACACGGACTCACTTAGAGGGTCTAAGGATTTCCGGTTTTATTGGAACAGTATGCATGCAATGAAAAAGACGGGAATCCTTATGTGTTGGCAGGGTGTCCTGTTTATACTCCGGTGGCAGACCTTGTCCTACTCCACCCCCTGTTGACCCTCGAGCCAGGACCGGATGGGTGCTTGGGACTGTGATGTGTCTGCTGATGGGTGATTCCGGTGATCTCTGGCGTTCTCCTTTGTTTCCTCGCCTTCGTCCGGTGCAGGTGTGTCCCTCGGGGTAATGGGAAGGCGTTCCCCCGATCTTTCTATAGGTGCCAAGTCTGGTCTGAGGGGCATTTCTATTATGTTGGTGATTCCCTTATGGATATGGGTGCTTGAGGGATATGTGAGTGATTAAGGGATTATGCTTATCCCTTCCCCTTTCCTAATGTGCATGTTCCCCATTGTGATGCACATATGCCTTACAATGGGGAACATGACAATACCAATGTGAATCTTTATGCTCTGCCACTTTCCTGCTATACCTCACTTGATTCTAATTTTAAAAAAAAAAATCAACAATGAAGTCTGCTTCCTGCAAAGAAAGGTACCAGCTTTCTGGTATCAACTTAAAATGATGCCTTTTGTGATGGAGTTTTTAAAAGTTAATAAAAGAACTCCAAGCAGCTAACAGCAATCTTGCAGCGTAGAAGTGTGAACCAAAAAAAGGAACTTGCACATTGAGCTTAATTATGTTCAGAAATAAATTCAGTCTTCACATAGTAGTTAGATGAAGAAAAATAGAGATAGCTTACTTTTATTCAGTAGATCTGGATACAGGAAGATTCATAGTAGAAAGCACTTAATCATCACTGGTTCTTTGTAGACATTTTCTATGTGGAATAGAAAGTCTGCGTGCAAGCGAGATGGTAGGGGGAGGAGCCGGTCTGCCAGAAAGGTAATGGAGATTGTTAATCCCCAAACCCAAGAAGACGGAGGAAGTGGAAATCAGGTGACCCATGTAACATCCCACAAGCACAATAGATATGCATTTGCTAGAGAGATCCCCTTATGCTTATGAGACAATGCTGAGTTGATCCCTGATAATTCCAACATTTTGAACTTCCCCTATATATCAATAGGTGGAACTAAGTGGTAGAGTCAGGAGGACAAAGTTGGTAACGCAGGGGAAGGACTGAGATTGAGGAAGCACACCTTCTGCTGGGAAGTATGGCCTTTGGCCCTGGAAGTAGTTCATTTTATTCAACAAGTAGTTAGAACAGGAGGCTATATGTGGGAGTTGTTAGCTAATAAAGACATTTAGTATAAATGAACCTCTGACTCATTATTATTGGAAGAGACTTTGAAACACCCTAGGGGGTCTTAAAAAGTAAGAATGGTGGGTGACTGCACTGCAATGCTTTGGAAGTAGGCCCACTTGTCCAGAGACAAACAAGCAAACAAACAAATCATACAGTTTTGGAGTGGCAGATAGAAGTGGGGGATTGGCAGGGAGCATACTTACCATCCTTGTCTTCTAATAAGTTGGAGTTTTATGATGGGCCATGACCAGGCAAAGGGTCTATGACAGCCATTTTGTGGTAGCACCCACAACATGCTTTCAAAATGTAAAATGGCCCCAACATCCCAAAAGGCTACTATAGTACTTCAACACTAAGTCGTCATGCGATATATTTGCAATGTATAAATTTAGCCATTGGGGCATGCAAAATGTCTTTTTGGGCCTTGGTGTTATGAGTCAATTAGACTTGCTCAACCAGCCATGGTCAACTCAAACCATGGCTTATAATGATGTATGACTCCAGTTATTCAATTCACACACTTCTTCAGAGGCATTCCAATCTAGTAAATGACAGTTGTCAGAAAATCTCTGCAACTTTAATGATATATGCCCAGCTAAACTTACCCAAACATTCATATTATTCTACTATATTTTCTTATTATCCCCGAACCACAGGCATGCTGTCCTTTCTGTGATTAAGTTTACACAGCCCGCATGGCCTAAGCTCTTGAAGGTTTGGAGCATTTAATTCTACAGATATACTTTAATTCCCTCTGTTCCTCCACACAGCTCATTTTGCAATGTGCAATGAGGCTACAAAAGCACATCCTTTCTCATTTTTTTCCCCATGGGATCATTTCAAATTACAGATATCTGTTTGATTAGCTTTTGCTACACCAATGAAATCTGAGATGGGTCTTTACCATCAGTGAAAGAATCTGACTGAACAATGTTTTTTCAAGTTTAACATTCAAGTGAATTGGAGAGCAGGGAGAACACGGGTGCATTCACTGCACAACTCTCTGCTTAGCCGAGGTACCTAGAGAAGATTGTATGCACTCTCATTATTTATTTAACTCGATTGCAGAATATATCATGAGAAATGCTGGACTAGAAGAAATAGGAATTGGAATTTAAATTGCCAGGAGAAATATCCACAACCTCCAAGATGCTGATGGCTAGCAGTGATGAAGACTTATGGCATCTTTGTTCTGCTGCTCAATTAAAAAAAAAATCCTAAAGTTATGTTATGGTAATAGACTTTCTCTTCCTAGACTCAAAAGTTCACAGGGACGGTGACTATAGACATGAAGTAATATATGTCTCCTCCTTGAGAGAACGAACCCGGTAAATCTATACAAAATATTAAAGCACAAAGGCATCACACTGGTAACAAAGATGTGTATTGTCAAGGCCTGGTTTTCTCAGCTGGGAAACCTATTCTCAAGAATTCTAAGGCAAGATAGCCACTTTTCTTTACCACTTTGTTTATTATACAGCACTTTCTTTATGTAATTACTTGGAACTCTGCCCTTCTTCCAAGAAACTAATCTGTAACATTCATAAACTCTTTCTAGGTCAGCTCCAGAATAAATCTGTGTGGTAAATTATTGGGCCTTTCCCAAAATGTAAGCAGTGACTTGTTGGGAATTAGAATTTGAGTCTCTCAGATCCGAATGTAAAAGTACATATTCTGGGATAGTTGCTTTCTCTTATCTAAAGAATTATTTTCTCCTGGAGACTTCTCACCACAGAAGTGATTCAATTATTCCTGATCGTTATATTTTCTTTCTTTAATGTTGATTGTTAACCCATATACTGTCCTTCCCCCCCAAAAAAATCTATGGCTTAATTTGGTTAGTTTCTTTGTGATTAATATATTGCTACCTACCCAAGGACCTTAGAAAGATGGGATGAACATCTGTTTCTAAAATTTAGCCATATGTAACCATGATTTATTTGCAGTTAATGTGTCAACACTTGATATTTATGTGTTTGTGTTCCAACCCCCTTACCTTATTACACTTCTGTGACAAAATTGGATGGTTCATTGGAATTACTACATTTGTGATATATGGCAAGAGGAAATCAATTAGGAGACAAGCTCAGTGATATATAGTATAATGAGATGGATATTTTTCATGTCTTCGTAGTTTGTCAATAAATATTGCATTCCTATAGACAATTCTACACATTGTATGCACGTGTGTAGAACCCAAAAGGACTCACACACCCCCGAGAACCCTTAAATTCCACATGCATTAATGGCCATCAATCATCAACAAAAATGTCCAACCACCCAAGACTCTATGGATTATGTACGGTTTTATATTGCTACAAAATGCTACATGTTTCATTGCTCATCAGGAATTCCCTTAATGCCAGTATATAAAATGTGATCTTGAATCCAACGAGCCCTATTATAATGCAGTCCATTTGCATGAAAAGAATTTCTTCAAGGCAGGTTAATGAAAGCATTTTGTCATTCACTCTGTCCTGAGTCTGCACTTCCAGCGTTTGAATTGAACGTGTAAGAGTTCAGCAGCCTATATGAGCGAGCCAGAAAGCTGTTTATTTTCTTTCCATCCAGGGAGGGTAGCAGAGGGTTATTTAACTGTAAAGAACTAGCAGGATAAGTGACAACCTAAAAAATACTCCAAAGAGAGTTTGGAATTTTCAACTAAACAGTATATAAAATTGAAACAAGCAACTGCTGCTGCAGAAATGTCATTAAAAAAAAAAAAAGCATTTACAGAGCAATGTGCAAACTATTTTATTTTTATCTAAAATAAAACAACTAAAGATGCCCCAGAACAGCTAATGAAGATTAGTAGTAAGAGAGTTCATACCTTTGGGCCTATACAATGCAAAATATAATATATAGGGGTTAAAGGGAGGGAGAACAAGGAAGAATGAGATGAAATAATGCCCCTTCCATGAACAGAACCAAAGGTTACCACTAATTGGTTTTTATATTGCTTTTGTGCTGTGTTGTATATTTTATATAGTTGCACTTTTTAATAAGTTTTAATTGGTATTCAGTTCTGATGTTATTATAAAGATTCTGTTAAAGCTGTACTGATACTGGGAAGCTTCTAATCTATCTAGGGAGCCTCTACAGATTATGTATGGCAACTTTAGTTTCTGTACTGTTTCTGTACCTATGAAATTAGTGGTTGCCCCTGAGTCTACAAGAGCAGAAAGTTCCATCTTCTGCCTGGAATCCAAAGTAACAATAGCAGGAGTAATTAAGTATGCTTGCCTGCTGTTGGCAGTCTGAGCTCTCCTTAAAATGGAGTCTGTGGGGACCTGGGTCTAGAACAAAAGGCTTCAGCTCAATCCTAGCAAGATTGAGTGGCTTTGGGTTTTAGGAGCCCTGGGTTCTGGGGACCTTCCATCTCTTGTTCTGGATGGGTTGCACCACCCCTAACAACACCTGTGAGCAATTTGAGGGTCTTCCTGGACTCATGACTTCTGCTCAAACAGCACGTGGCAGCCATGGCTAGGATGGCCTTTGCACAGCTACATGTTATGTGTCAATTACCACTGTTCCTGGACCAGGAGGTCCTGCTCACAGTCATTCATGCCATGATCACCTCCCCATTAGACTACTGCAACATGTTCTGTGTGGGGCTGCCCTTGAAGACTATTTAGAAGCTTCAGCTGGTACAAAATGCAGCAGCGCAGGCAGTTATGGGTACCTTTTGTTTGGCACACATGCCCCCTCTGCTCCGCAAACTGCATTCATTGCCAGTATCCTTCTGGGTTTAATTCAAGGCCCTGGTAGTGATCTGTAAAGCCCCATATGGCATGGGACTGGGTTTCTTGGAGAATTGTCTCTCCTCAGTTTTATCTACCCATCCTGTGAGATCTAGCTGGAGAGACATGTTCCAGGTCCTGCCCATTAGGGAATGTCACCTGTCAGGTCGACAGAGAAGGGCTTCTGTCATGGTGCTTGTCCTCTTGAATTCAAGATTAGACTTGCCCTGATGCTACTGGCTTTTCATAAGACCCCCAAATCTGATTTTGTTGCTAAGCCTGGGGCCAGAGTGTGTGGTTGAGCCCATATCTTGGTTATGCTGACTGTGTTGTTGGTTTTATGTCAGCTCCTATATTTGTTATTTATTGTTTTGCTATGATGGTTTTATTGTGTTTTTGTTTTTATTCTGTTAGCTGCCCAGAGTCATATGTATGAGATGCACAGCTGTGTAAATTGAATGAATAAATAGATAGATAAATAGAATTAATGCTAATAGTTAATGAATATAGCACTGGCAGGATTGTTATGGTATTATTAGCATTACAAGATTTGCTTCTAAGCCTTGTCTAACCTTGCTGACAATTGATTAATGGGTAATTGGTTCCCAATGGAGAAAGAAACATTACATTTTTTGTAGGTGTTCAAAGCAGTTGAAGGGGTTTTAAGATTTCTTAACTTAGGTATCCCTTAGCTGAAATCTTCTCTCCAGCTATTCTGGCATGAGAACTGATAAATACTGCAGAGTTACATCATTGCTTTGTTTCAGCAACTGTTGTCAGAGTGGATATTAGGTTTTAGAAAGCCATTAAGGGTTCAGTTGGAATGAAGGTTCTGCTTCGCACTAGGTCTCAGATAACAAAACACAATTTTTGTAACGGTGCTATCAACAATTATTGATAATCACTGTCTTTTGCACATTTACAATTTGTAAAAACAAAAAATCCTCCCAGATGTATCATTTACATATGAAGCTTCATGACAACAAAGCAGATGATTGATTCATCCAGTTCAGTTTTGTTTACAATCTCTGGCAGGGTAAACAAGAATCTTTCCAGCCTTACACAGAAACTTCTGCAAGCAAAGCATGTATCCTGCCATTGTGTTACATGGTAATGGGTTTTGGAGTGGCTTTTTGGCTCCTACTGTTCAAATTCTGCTTTTTTTTTGTCAGATGGAAATAAAGACTACAGTCCATAAAAACCTAAATGGCAAGAAATTTATTATCAAATAAATTATATTTAAATACCTTTATGGATAGTGGGAACATGCTAACTCTGTTGGTCATCTCTTGTATCTTAGGAACGTACAAGTAACTAGGTTGAACCAAGAAGGGAGTTGAGAATGGGGTCAAAGAGATAATGGATTCATCTAAATATCCTAGTACCATTGATATCAGGAGAAAGCAAGGTGCCATTGGGCCATCATAAATAGTTCACCTCCTGCAGTTTCATGGCAAACAAACTATACAGACTCAATCTGGAATGAAATGTTACCAGAGCCTTTAGCATGACCTGGAAAATGAAGAGAAGAAAAACTTATAAGAGCTCAATAGTTTTAAGACTACCTAGGGAAGGTACAGCTTAACATGGGCCTACTTTTTAAAAAAATGCTTATTTTCTGAGATGGATTTGTTGGGCAGTGGGAGATCTCCTACACTTCCCACAAGCTTTGAAATATAACCCTTTGAGAGCAGTGATCTGATCCTAATCAGTCCACTTTCAAGAAAGGATTCAAGACTTTCCTGTTGGGTTTGATGGAGAAGGAGCTAGAGAAACAATATGGGACTTTGCTTTTATATATGATTTTTTTAATATATGATGCAAGAATTTTATATGCACAATGATGGAAAGATTCACAAATACCTACAGTGGAAGACTGGATGCCCAAATAGCTAAATTAACAGCATTAATAAGAGAAAACACTGTTTCTGGATTTATTTCTACTTGGCAACCACTTTTAGATTACTTGCTTGAGTTACCCAAAATTAAAGCTTCATTTTTTTCTATTAGTGATTAAATGGTTTGGTTTGTCAGAGATAATGTTACTAAAGTTTAATCAATGGTAAGAGATTATATTTGTAAACTTAATCATATCTGTATTGGAGAAAGTTTGAAGTCACTTTCTGTTTCTGTTTTCTATCTGTTTGAACTTTTATAGTTTTTTTTTCTTTAGTTCTATGCTCTAGCTTCTCTATATTCTATATTTTGTATCTTAATTATATTTTGAAAATAAAGTCCTTATAAAAAAAAGACTTTCCTCTTCACCCAGGACTTTTCCATCTGAACCAGTGGAGTAGTGATTTTAACTGTGTTTATGAGATTTTAAATACTAATATCTAATATTACTGTTAGCCAACTTGAAGGTCCTATGCCAGAAAGGTAGGATATAAGTCCCTCCTTGGGAGGGAGATGGGCAGTGATAAAATTTGATAAATAGATAAATAAATAAATAAATAAATAAATAAAAATTAAAGACATAAAAAAACTGTACCCATTGAAAAATCATCTTATACATGAAATCCTAGAAAATGAAAGAACTCTGTCTCTCCATCCATCCATTCATTCTAAGATTATATCCCAGCAATTTGAGTGCTTCTAGAATTATTTGCTTCTAATATAAAATCAGGAGGAGTCTGGTAGCACCTTTTCAGAGTAATACATTTGGGAGCCAAAGCTCATTTCCTCAGTTGCATTGTTTGTAATCTATGGACTGCCATGCTCTTAAGGTCAACCAGATACACAGCTTTTTTCCCCAAAAAAACACTTATCTCCAGGACAGAAAATATCCTAACCTGTTAAAAATTTTGTCTATTAGGCTCAGAAACAGGACCAAAACCCCTGCCAGCACTCAACTTTAGATGCATGGCTTGGTAAGAGAAAAACAGAAACAAACAAACAAACAAACAACCTGAAAAAATCCAGAATAGCCTTCCTTTTGTGAGTTAACAAGACTAGGACTAGAATGCCATTTCTCTCACATTTTTTTTCATACATATGAACCTGAAGGTTAGTTGTTAAATGTAAAAAGAATTTTTTTCTCAAATAACTTTATTAAATTTTAAAATAGAAAGAGTAAAAACTAACAAAAATTAATATTAAAGGAAGGAAATAAGAAAAAGAAAGAAAAAAGAGAAAAAGAGAATGGCCAAGGTCAAAAGTACAAAAAGAAAAAAGAAAAGGAGGAAAAAAAGCCTGACTTCTGATCCTCACAACAGATTTAAGTAACAATATACATCATTCTCTTGCTCTAAGTTTACAATGTAACTTTCATTATAAAACCATATTCTTTCTAATAGTCAAATCCATACAACGTAATTTCATTTTTTTTTCTGTTTCCTGCAGAAAGTCCAAAGAATGTAATAAGAATTGTGGTAAGAGTGGTATACCCAGAAATGAAGCAGGGGTGGGAATTACCATTGTAGTATCATCATCATCATCATCATCATCATCATCATCATATTTTTATCCCACCTTTTTTACATATAACTCAAGGTGGCAAACATACCTAATATTCCTGCCTCCTATTTTCCCCACAACAATAACCTTGTGAAGTGGGTTGGGCTGAGAGGGTGTAACTGGCCCAAGGTTACCCAGCCAGGTTTCATGCATAAGGTGGGACTAGAACTCTCCTACTAAGCCTGATTGGCTCTTGGGCTGAGAGAGAGGGACTGGCCCAAGGTCACCCAGCTGGCTTGCATGCCTAAGGCGGGACTAGAACTCTCCTACTAAGCCTGATCGGCTCTTGGGCTGAGAGGGTATAACTGGCCCAAGGTTACCCAGCCAGCTTTCATGACTAAGGCGGGACTAGAACTCTCCTACTAAGCCTGATTAGCTCTTGGGCTGAGAGAGAGGGACTGGCCCAAGGTCACCCAGCCGGCTTTCATGCCTAAGGCAGGACTAGAACTCACAGTCTCCTGGTTTCTAGGCCAGCACCTTAACCACTGCACCAAACTGGCTCTCAGAATAAAAATGAATGCTTAGCGAATGGCTCAACAGTGAACAAAAGTAAGACAAGGATGTGCAATCTTCCCTTGGGTCTTTATTCTATTTATAGATAAATGAATAAGAAATGCTTGTGGTAATATTAGAGGTGTGTTGTTAAGAATGTGAATGATCAGTGCTTTTGAATGTAGACAATGATGTGCTGTTGGCTAAGAACTCAAATGATTTCTGATGAGTGTTAGATAGACTGTATGATGCAATGAAGTATAGAGACCTAAACATTAAGGCATCAAAGACTATGGAAAATGTGGTGACCACAAGTTCCATCCCCTCCTCTGACAAATTTGAGCATTTGATGTTGCGTTTGGCTGTCTGGAGTAGAGGGATACTGTAATACGCCATCCACTCCTGCTGTACAACAATCTCTCTTTCAGAGTCAGCTTGGATGATTTCCATCAAGGTCCTGGACCACCTTAAACTTCTTGTCTTGTGGGATTTCTATGGGCATACTGAGTCAGGGCTACCCAAGAAAACAGGCTTTCTTTATGTTTATTGATTTCAATTATTAATCCTTCTCTTTCAAATTGCCTGCTTGGAGCATGTACTGTATCTTCTCCTCAGAACTGAGCTAAAATAAGAGGACTTCCTGCTTTTCTTCACTATTTCTTAGCATCTTTCTCTTTTATTGAGCAGCTGGTATACTTATTCTTTTCTCTTTTTTAATTTTTAATTTTTGTTGTTTTTATTTTTATTATTCTTCATCAACCTCAGCTCATTTGTAGTTTTAGCTTTTCAAACACCATCTGTACAATTTTGGGCTACTTGACTACTTCTCCTTGGAGATCTGTCCCACTTTATATTACCTATTCTTTCTGTTTTTCGTTTTCAGAACTTTACTAAATGTTTGTGTTTGTCACGTCATCGGTTTCTTCTACTGCCTTCCATTTTTCTTCACTGAAATAATTTATAATTCTGCTTTTACTACCTTCTTTTCAAGGAACTCCTTTCCAAGTTGAGTTTTTTCCCCCGCATTTTTTCCCATATATTCCTCTTTATCATTGCTTTGAGTTTCTTGAATTCCACAACATGTATTTAAATACACTCAATTTTACTTCTCTTAAAACTCAAGAACTTTAGCATATTAACTTAAGGGAAGCTGAACCTCTTGCATTTTCCTTCACTTTGTGAAAGAGAAAGCTGTCAGTAAGGAAAGCAAGGATTTCTTGAAGATCATACCTGGCAGACTTTGCATTCCAGCAGCGGTCAACGTAATTAAATTCTCCTATCACTATTTCATACTACTTAGCTTTTTGGAGGCATCATCTATATCTTCTCCTTCATTGGGCAGGTGATAAAACACACCAACAATACTGTTTCTATTTATTCCTCCACTTTTGTTAACCCAGATGTGCTCCATATTATCACCATTTACATGGAATCAATCACTTGGTGGTGAAATTAGGGCTCTCTCTCCCCATTTATCTATCTATCAAATTTCATCACTGCCCATCTCTCCCCGACAGAGGGACTCATATTTTCCATATGAGCCACCTATATCACTTTTTAAACACCAAACTGTGGATGCAGAGTGCCAAAATGATTTAATAAGGGTTCCCAATCTTCCTATCACGGACAATTCTTGATACATTTTTTACATCTATGTTTGTTCCATGAGATTAGGTATCTCTGGGCATAGAAGGGGCTTCACACTTATGCTCTTCCTTTGGCTGTTCTTGATGGAAGATATCCAAAGATCTCTTCCTTGGAACATCTGTTGTCCTGAGAGTCTGGAGAAACTGAGTCCATTGAACATACCCTCCTCCAGTTCTATGGACATTAAAGTCCTTTGCTTTTTCCACAACCTCAAGGCTGCCAAGCTCTTCTTTTATAATATATAAGGTTGCAATGTTTTTGCAGTAATATATAAAATGCTCTGCTCTCTGGGCTAATCAGAACTAAGGCTATACTTGCATATTGTGTGATTGTTCATTATCTTAGGCCAGTGTTTCTCAACCTTGGCAACTTTTAAGATGTGTGGACTTCAACTCCCAGAATTCCGCAGCCATTATGGGAGTTGAAGTCCACACATCTTAAAGTTGCCAAGGTTGAAAAACAGTGTCTTAGGCTTTTACACCTTCTAGTTTTTACTGTTACATTTTCATAAATTTCACCCACTTTTTGATGGTATTTTCCCCAAAATTTATTACTCTTTTTACAATATATAGGCACTTCTGTAGTATTAGCATTAAGAATATATATAATCTTAATAATCTAGTTTGTAGTTTTTATATAGATATTGATGTTACAACTTCATAGCTTTGTATTAATAATTCTAATTTTTAGCTTTTTTCTTTTCTTTTCTTTTTAATTTAGCATTTTTTACTATTTTAGTATAGGGTCCAATATCTTATCTTCTGATCTACTCTCACTTCCCTTGAAAGCTGTTTCTGAATTTAGCAGTGCCAAATACTTTCTACATCTCTTATCATTCTTCTGTACTGGACTTGTTTTCTTTTAACCCTTCCCTTATATAGGGTTGCTCCTTAAGGCAATTCCTATTGTAATTTGATTTGATCTGATAAAACTTTATAATCTCTTAGAAGCTGAAGTAGCCTACCTTGTTTCTCCAGTTCTCCAACTTTTTCTTCAGACCCTGCTACAAGCTTGATATTGTTGCGAATATATGCCAGTTTTTCAGGCAGGAATACAATCATGACATAAGCATTCCCAGTGAACACTGTAGTCACATCCTGTTGTACTTGTTGGTCAAGTACAAACTCTTGACTTGGGAGGATAATATGTTAAGACTTCTCACTTAAACTCCCCTAGCACAAGCTGCCTTATATTCCTTCAATAGTTCTGTAGCAGCCTCTGCTTACTAAGCAGAGCCACAATTGGCAATACACACTGGGCAATGATCAACTAATCAGGAAAGGACATTTTCACCTCTCACAGTGAGCACATACTGTAGTCCCTAAAAACATACAGCTTTTTCTGGTCACACGTCTGTCTCTTCCATCTGTGGAATTCCATTGGCAAACTCCTCTGTTCAGTCTCATTGTTCATTCACTCCCAAGAAACTTCCTACTTTTGGGCAGGAGAGTGTGAATCCCAGAGCATACAACAACACACTCTGATATCCATACTCAGTGCTTAGTCAGCCAGTTGTTTCCACAGTACAGAAAGAATACACTGGTTCCTTGGAGGCAGGAAAGGGATGAGATCAATTAATTTTATAAATAAGAATGCCTTATTTTAGCATGAGTTGGGAAATTAATCTCTTTCACTGAGATCAATGTATTCAGGTAGAAGAAAATCAAGAAATGTATTGATTTAGCTATATAACTGTATTTATTTTACCTGAATGTGCCCTAGTATGTCATTCAAAATTTAAAGTAGCCCTTAATAAGGCTACAAGTAGCAAATTATAATAGCAACTTTAGCAGGAATGAAGGAACAGATGCATTCCTGAGGTCATCAACTTCATCACTTTGCATAACATCCAGTAAGTTGAGGCAGGTCACAATTTATTTTTAAGCAAAATCTTCTATGTATTTACTCAGGAGTAAGTTTCACTGACTCCAAAGGAATTTACTCTCCAGTAGGCACTGTTAAAAAATGTATTGGCCTCAGAACACCACATATAGCTGCCTTCCGCTGTATTTGATTATTTTCTTCAGAATTTGAAGAAATTATGGGCGGTAACAATTATGTAAAAAGATGGTTTTAAAGGACAAAACAGATTGGAGAACGTAGGTGGTAGTGGCTGGTACATGCAGAAAGCTACTATTTTCTTCACCTCCTTTTCTAAGTGGGGAGCAGTGAAACAGAAGTTGAACTTTATTGCATGCTGTTCCAGCAATTGCCACATTTGTGTTTGCGTAGTATTTTTTTCTCTGCCAAGTCCCATTTCGGTATCACCTTTAAAGTTTGCATTATTTTATTTCTGTAAACAACTCTGGTGATTTGTTGATGAAAACCATATAAACCATATACACCAAATACCATATAAACAAAAAGCATTTTTAATACAAAACAAGAACCAATGCAGTATAGCAGTTAGAATAAACTATTACAGCTAGGGAAGGTACAGGCAGAAATCTCCAATTCAGCCAGGAAGGTCAATAACAAGCCAGTAGTTTCTCACGGCCAAGCAGACCTCAGATTAAATTGAATAATAGACTAGGGTGTTTAATTCTTTGCATTCAGGGAAGCCCAGAGTTATTGAGAGTTGGGCAGCATACAAGTTTAAATAATAATAACAACTGGCAGTGGTCGTCCCAGTGGTCATCAGCACACCAAAAAACCTTGGACGGCACTTAGAAAATCTGCACATCAACAAAATTTCCATCTGTTAATTACAAAAGGCCACACTGCTTGGATCTGCACATATATTACACCAATACATTGCAGCATCCTAGGTTCTTGGAAAGAACTCAATGCAAATGAAGGCCAACACCAGCTAAAGAACTGACAGCTGTGATTTCATGATGTTGTCCATATAATAATAATAACAATAATGATGATGATTTTCCCTTTCTCCTAATGGGACTATACACTACAGCTGTGCAGATCCAAAGCAGGGAAGGGTGCTTCAGATACCACATAGATACACTTTCTGTTCACATCAGAGAATGTTCTTAAAGAAGCCATGCCTTTTCCTGGACTTGCATGGTAGTGGTGCAGACTCAACAACAAAACACTTGTTTCAGTTTGGGAAGCATTTTCATAGGAACCTGAAAAAGCTAAACTGCTTTAATGAACACTAGAAAGGCCCAAAGTACTTCTGAATTTGATGACATTAAAAATCAAGCCTGTTTTTTTATTTTAAAAGTCTTCCTTTTTTCCCATGCCCCACTTTTGGTAGCATCAGAAACCTCCAAAACTTGCACATCCTTTTGTTGATTTCACTGGTCCCAATAAAGCTATGACCATGGATGGATTTTTATTCTTTCTCATCAAGAAAACTATAGCTATTGTATTTATTTTACAGAATATTGAAGGGGATGGCAGGGCGTAAGATCCATGAGCACTTCCTTGAAGAAAAGGAAACATGAAACTGTAGCCAATAGTAACAATGTGTTGGTGGAACTGTTGAACTCCTATTTCCCAAGATCGCCACCTCTAGACAGATTTGGATTCCAACTGCAATAAACTCTGCAATTAAGAGAATTGCACTCCAGCACATCTGGACATCAGGTTGGCAGAAACTACTGAAATGGTCATTTGGTTATGGGTTCTGTTACCCAGTTGAAAGCATTCTTTTAACTTTTTTTTTAAAGACTTTTCTCTAGCATTTTTTTATCATCACCCTGAGGTGAGGTTGGCTCTCACACTTCTGGCCTTCAGGAAGAGTGTCAAGACCTGGCTCTGCAGACTAGCTGGGAGATCTGAGAGTGATAGGCAGCCTTGGGGGTGGTTGGTGACTTAAAGACGCTCTTTTGTTTCCCTCTTTTATCTTCTAGTTTTGTTATTTTTTTTCTATTTTTATAATGGTTTTATACCTTTCATTGTAAGCTGCCCAGAGTCGCTTTTATAGTGAGATGGACAGTGTATAAATTTAATAATACAAAATAAATATTTTTTTCGTATTTTTTCCCTTCTCTTGTCATTCTTCCAAATCTTTCAGCTTTCTGGTTCTCAGATTTCTTCCTTCCTACGGAAGATCACGAGACCCGACTCTCTGCTGTCACCTGTGGTCCCCCGGAGTTTTGTAGCAAGATTTGACCTTCTTGCATCCCGCCGGCCGGCCTCTGACGGACACCCCGACAGCTCCAGCGCGAGACCCGATGCTTTCGATTTTCAGGAGCCACGAGACAGCGACGCTCCTTGCGGCAGCTTTCCCTTGATCCGGCCTTAGCTTTGCTGCGAAAACCGTCTCCCTCCCTCCTTTGCAGCTCTGTCCTTCTGCCGGGTCGCTGCGGAAACCTCCCGCTGCTCGGCTGCTCCTGCCAACCCGGGCAATCGATCCGCTGTAATAAGCACACAGCAGCCGCCACAGGGGGTGGGGCGGCGGGAGGGTGAGCGGGAGAAAAGCGCTCCTCGCCGCTTTCCGGCTACGGAAACCCCCTTCCTCTCCCCCCCTGGAGGGCCCAGTGCCGCCGTACAGCGCCCGGCCTCCTTCCTTTTGAAGGTAAACGCGGCCGACCCCGAGGGATGGGAGCGGGCGGGAGGCAAGAGCGGCAGGCGCTGGCTGGCGGGCAGAAAGTTGGAAGAACTCCAGGCGAGGCGCTCGCTCGCTCGGGCCACGCAGGAGCGGCGCGCGGCGTTCCGGGACCTGGCTGGCCGGAGCGCGCGCGGCTCCGCCGCTGCGCAACTTATTTATAGGCGTATCCCCAGGCCGGGGTTTCGCATGGCCGGCCTCGGTCGTGCTCCTCTTCCTCTCGAGAGGCTGGAATGGCCCGGCCCGGCCGTTTCAGGTCGGGAGCAGGAGGAAAGGGGCGAAGGTGGAGGCTCTTAGAGCCCCCGCGCAGGCGGCGGGGCTCTTTTGCGCAGAGGGCGGCTCCGAGGTCTTTCGGGCGAAGGGCGTTAAGGGAGCGGGGTTGGAGCCCCGGCTGTGCGTGGTGGACACATCGGGAGAGTGCAAAGCATCTCCCACCCGCGCCTGCTTCTGGTCCAAAACGTGTCCTGCAGCCGCCTTGCTCTGCGGCTCCCACCGAATCCGGTCAGCAGGATGGAAATCGTCCAGCGCGGTGTAGGAGGTTGGGAAGGGCCACGTAAAAGCCCTAAGTCGGCCCGGAAGCGCTCGGCAGGAACATGGACTGGGCGCTGGAATTAGCTGAAGCCGTTGGCTGAACCCGGGCGCGGTTGTGTAACAGGACTCGGTGAGGAAAACGGCCCGCTCAGCTGAGCTGCGCTTGGCTTTGCTCGGGTTGAGGTCCATTTCCGTGCAGGGCCCCTCTGCTGCAGGGCTCAGCTGAGCGTAGGCCGACACAAACAATAGACTTTTCTCTGTACAAGAAGACAGAGGTTTAATCAGGGTAGGTGTTTGCTTAGCAAGGGGTCAGAAGTAGTTGGCCACTGGATTCTTCCAGGATTTCTTTCAAGCCCCCAATTTAAATTATATCCTGGGGTTTCTTGGTGGTCTACCATCCAAGTATTAAGCAGGGCTGATGCTACTCAGCTGTCTTGAGATCAGCCAAGGTTGGGTAGGTGCTGCCACCTACTGTGGTACAGGCAAATAATTAGGTACTATAGAAGGGGGGAAAAAACAGCCATGTCTTGTCTGTCTGTCTGTCTATTTAACAAGACATCGGACACCCCAATCAAAGCAACTCCAAATAGCATACAGTTCCCATCTTTATTCCTCAGCTAAAACAAACAAATGATGGGAACAGTTCCTCTGTGTGATTTTTTTTTTTTTTTATCTGTTCATTTAACGAACCTTCTTGATCTTGGGCCATGCCATTTTTCAGGTTTCACCTTTACAGGAGCTGCAGGAGAAAAAAACCTTCCTGTGGAGGCTCTCACTGGTTAGGTTCTTGGTTTGGTGACTCTGTGCCATCCTCTCAGATCTTGCTTCCGAGCACATTTACATAGATTTTGATTGGACGTGACCAATTCTAAATTGGGTTCCCTCAACATGCCAAACCACAATGGGATTTAATTGCTTTGGGTTGGATGCATTGTGAGAACCTATCAGTGGTCGTTTGCTAGCTATGTATTATGATTTAGTGGGCTGTGGGAACCCAAACAACTGTGGTTTATTTAATCCCTGTTAAGCCGTGATTTACCATGCCTTTTGTCAAACACAATTAGTCTTTGCATGACACATTAAATTGTAAAGTAGCCAACAACAATTTAGCATTTGGTGTTGTACAAATCTCTGGCTAGTTTATGATTGAATGTGTCAGTATAAAACATGGTTATGTCAAGTATGGATGAGATTATTGCATGAAAATATTCCATTTACATAAAACTAAGAAGAGTTCTAACCTGAGTTTACAGAAAGAAACCCCACACTGGGTTTAATGGTTCAGTGGCAGCATTATTAAGCTGTGAGCCCAAGTAACCTCAGCAGTACATTTTTAGGAGCATGCAGTACAGCTGTACCCGTAAGGAAATTTATTTGGGAGTAACTTGATGTCAATTAGCATATAAAGAGTTAGTACCTAATTTTGAAGAAAATAAACAGATCTCCAAAGGAACATGCTCTGGGGTTGAGTACAGAGTAAAGCCCACATAAACCAAGAAGAGTTGGTTTACTTAGTTGACCTAGTTTTCTGATTGAGACATAAAGTAGGGTCAATTTGGAGAGCATTTGGTCTAGTGGTAACAGCACCAGGTAGAAACCAGGAGTCTGTGAGTTCTAGTCCCGCCTTAGGCATGAAAGCCGGTTGGGTGACCTTGGGCCAGTCATTCTCTCTCAGCCCAAGAGCCCATCAGACGTAGTATGAGAGTTCTAGTCCCACCTTGGGCGTGAAAGCCGGTTGGGTGACCTTGGGCCAGTCCCTCACTCTCAGCCCAACCCACCTCACAGGGTTGTTGTTGTGGGGAAAATAGGAGGAGGAAGGAGTATTAGGTATGTTTGCCACCTTCTGTTGTTTAAAAAAATATTAAAGGGATAGAAAAACAAAATCAACCAGTAGGTGTGGGTAACCTGTTGCACCTATTTGCATTTCCTTGTGATTGAAATAGTCTCATTAAGTGTGGTTCATAAGCTCAAGTTGATTAAATTTCTGCCCATAGATTGGTTTAATGATATCTATTGGAATAGCAGGGCTTCTAGTTCAATGCAAGTTTATTCAGAAAGTAAATTCTCATCTCTGAATTCAGCTGAAGCTGCTCCTTCATGTGAGGACCTAAGATCGCCAGATCCTACTCTTCAATGCTTGCAGCATCCAGAACATGAAGTGCATGCTCTCTACACAGCATGCCATATAGCTTACTTGGTTCTGTTTCATGCTGTATTAAATTCTGAGAAAACTGGAAATTAATTGCTCTGATGTAGTCATCTGCATAATGCAAATAAGTGTGATTCATCCTACACAAAGGCATATTATTAATATGGCATAATTTCCTCTCTCTCTCCCTCTCTCTCTCTCTCTCTCTCTTTTTACTGGATTTTAATGCGGTCCTGCATTCTTTAAAATGAGAGGCTTTTTACTTTATTTCTTAACTTCATTGCCTTCAGTTACTCATCCAGAAAAGTATTTAATTATTTGTTTTCAACATGTTTGGGATGTGATTTCTAAATATATGTGCAATTAATGGTAAATGGATAACGAGGCCTTTTACGTTAAAGATTCTGTTGCAGATATAGACCAATTGAACAGTATTCCACTTTTTCTCTCCTGGGTAGATTAATAGCCTGCCCTATCTCTTGTGGCATAGCAAATATTACTGACTACATTAAATTTCTCCAACCTGGTGCCCTCCAGATGTGTTGAACCACAATTTTCAGCAGACGGTATAGCAGTTGCAGTCCAGCACGTTTGGGGTGGGTGGGCAACAAGATTACAAAACATAGGTTGGATCTTGGAGATTTTCTACTCCGTCCCCTTGCCCAGGATAAGAATCTTCGTATAGACCAGACAAATGGTTGCCAACCTTTACTTGAAAACCTCCAAATGATGGAGCCCTTTCGACTCTAGGAGGCAGGCACAGCTTAACAGCTCCAATGGGGAAATCTCATCTGTTGTGCTGTATGTTTTTTGCTTCCTCTTTGGATGTGTACATATGTTAGACAGAGCCTGATGATTGGATTAATTCATTCTGGGTTTACAAGAAAACTTGTGGAGCACAAACTAACACAAGCAACTGGATTTATACAACCTGTTTCACTGCAAAAATAAACAGATGTCCTGCCTCCCCACCAGGTCTGATACCAACTAGCAGGGCTGTGCGGCACTTGATACTCAAAGGAAAAAAAGGTATTTTGGAGCTTGTGAGGGTGCTCAAATAGTGCCTATATGCAACTTTTGAAATCAATCACCTCTTTCCCAGAATTGCGTGGCAAACATTATTTAGAGCATGCAAGAACATTCATGTTGCACCTATTTGCAACTTCGTAGACCAAACACAACTAGTATACCTACTGAAATAAAGGCCTAGGAAGTGCAAGTGTGTATTTTCCAGGAATATTATTTCATAGGAATTAAGGTGCTGAAGTTTTGCAGAGGAAACAAATGCTTGTTCCAAATCTTGTTCTCAGCATTCGCCCTCTCCTCATTTAAAATTAATTCCCACAACCAGACCTTTGGGACACTGCCTGCATGAACAGAGATTGAATCCTTGTTTTGGTGAGGAAGAAGATTAGCCTCTGCATTGTTCAGCTCCCTTCATATATAATAGGTATGAATTGCAGGTTTCCAGAGTAGAATAATAATACTAACTCTTTTCAGCTAAAGTTGCAGAGATAAACCAATGATTACTAGACTGAATCATCAGTCACTTTTTCCATTTTGTACATTTCTAAAACCCCAATCAACCATTCCTTCATTGTTTACGTGGACACTGCTTCCAGTTCTGTGTGCCTGGACGAACTTTGCCACAACCGAGGCATTTTGTAGAAGTAAATTTAGGTCTTTCATGATCGTCATCGAAAACATTCAAAACCAATGTGGAATATTTCACCCTCAACCCTGTTATTAAGAATATACTCCTAGATTCCAATATGCTTCTGTACTAATGCAACAGTAGGTTTATGAGAAAAAAGTATAAAGTTACAATATTTAGACATGTTTTTCCTCAGAATTTTGTTTAGTTTTATAGAGATAATATACCAAAGATGTCCTCTTATATTACAACTTTCAAATAGTGTGCGCTTGTATGTTTTTGATGCCTTACTCTATAACATGCTCGTAGAACCCTATCCTAAACCCTTTTTTTAATCCAGAAAACTGCAGAATAGGAGGAGGAAGATGGCTTTTTAATAGTGTTATTGCTTGAATCATTCTCTCCTGTGGCTCCACCCAATTTTGATGTTTGCCTCATGCTTCCTATTCATTATTCTTTCCTGGGCTACCAATCCAAACACCATGTGCATTACTTCTCACAATGGCTGAGTTGACACAACAGGCTAGGCTAGGCTAAAATGGGATTGGGTTCTGCATGGTGTGGAACAAGCCATTGTCTTAGGATATTTCATGAAGCAGGTCTACCCTGTTAAGTCATATCTTATTTGAATGGGCAGGGTATATTGTGAAAACATGGCAATTGTGTTCTCCTAACCTGGATTTCCTGTGTTATCTGAACCTAGCCAATGTTCTTCAGGGGCATTTGTACATAGTTCTGGATGCCAGTCAACCTGTATACAGTACTGAAGAACAACGAAGAGGCAGGGATGTTGGTTTGAATCTGCTCTTAGCTGCATTTCAGTTCACTGCTCTCAAGGACTCAAGGATTTTAATATTTGCTATGTTTATCCTGTTGCTTCATGCTGCGCTTAAAGGAAGTTAAAAAATGGAAGGAATGAAAAAAATAGGCTTAGCATTTATTTATTTATTTATTTATTTATTGTGACAAAGTAATGATTTTCTTGCTTGCAAATGTCAGACTCTTAGTACTATTCATTGGTTACCTGATGTGTCAGACAGTATTCCTGTTTATATAACTTGAGTCTGTTACTTATCCCAAAGCCTTTGACCTTCCACAGGTAACTCTTACATATTCTATTCTGTTGCAAAAGGCTTCCCAACTTTCAAGAGCAGTTTGGGGGGAATTCTAAGTTGATGGGAGAAGGCATATGTGAAAATATAGGTTAATCAAATTATATGAACAGAAATGTTTTCGACTTCCGGTGGGGATGTGGCAGACTGAACAGCTGTGCCCATGGGCTTAGTGGCAGAACTGACAAGGCGGCATTTTTTCGGGCTCAGGCAGGTTATTCCTGAAGCCCAAGAGTGTTTTTCCGGGAAAGAAAAACATTTGGAATCACCCCATCTGTCCTCCGGACAGCAGCTTGCAGCCAGAAGATCACAAACAGCATTCACGCTTGACTGGTAAAAGTAGCCCAGAGGCTGGGATGTCACCATTTTCCAAGCCGTACTGTAGCCCTAAAGGGACATTAAGACTGGCCACCCCATTTCTAAATCACCCTATATATATATATATATATATATATATGTATATGTATATGTACCCTAAGAGAGGCTTTCTACAGCAAGGAGAAGCAGGTTCTCTTGGTGCTTATCGTTATTTTTGGGATTAATTTTTTTTAAAAAAATCTTTTTAAGTTTTGGCTTGTTTTCCATCCAAATATTAAGGAGGACTGAGGGTAAATAATTGTCTCCCTGTTATTATTTTTGTACTAAATTTGAAGATATTAGCATTCCTTCCATTTTCCTACATGTTGAATCAGCTACTTTGTACTTTCAGTTTTCTGCTTCTACTTACCCTGGGGAATTGTCTGCTTATCTTACTTTCACTTGTGTAAACACATTCTGGAATTCTTTCATATGTTTGACTTTCTCTGGTTAAGCTCCTAGGGGGCGCCATAATCTACTGCATGAGACATGGAGGCTCTTAAACACTCTCTGTGACTTCCACTGAGATTTCAAACAGATTCTTTCTGATTCCTGTCAAGTTTTTATGCAAGGCATTCAGGACATTGTGGAAAATATGAGCTTTAAAATATGTCATCTGGTTGGGGATGTCGTGGATGAAATTGAGGAATTTAACAGTGACAGAAATGTTTCTTCGACTTCTGTTGAAATGCTGGATAAAAATTGGATAGTTCAGTTGAAGAAATTAAAGGGAGAGATTGAGTTACACGCCTTAACTGAAATTGATCTTTTGATGGAATGCTATGGAAAAGAAGGGGTTATTATGTAAAGGAGGTTTCCTGAAAAGAAGTTGGAGTTTTTGAGGGGAGCAGTTGGGCTGTTTGATTTCTGTAAGAAAAAAACTCGGTGTGCATTATGGGGATATGTAAATACTTTGGTTTATTTTGAAGTGGGATAAGGGTTTAAGAATATTTATCTGGATTGCTTTTAGGGTTTGGCTGATTTCATTTATCTTTAACTATTTGGATTAAGACTATTAAGGTATATATATTAAAAATTATTGCTTGGTTTTGGGTTTAACATGATTAAGATTATTAATGTTCTTGTATTATCAGGTATAATGGTAGACACTTTATACATTTTTTAGTTTAATCTTTTATAGTAGACAGGAATGTATAGAATAGTAGTAGGAAAGAAATAATTAAATAAATGTTATCTTTGTGGGGGAGTTGATTCGGAGGGGTGTATGTGTGTGTGTGTGTGTGTATTCTTTTTCTTTTAATATAAGGGGATGGAGCAACTGTATTTAGTGATTTTTATAATGTGCCAATGGAATGATTTATAGAAATAATGTGATTTTGGTTTAATATAGAGTAAGGGATTGATTATGGAAAATTGTTGTATATCCTTGATGTTAAAAGTCGGAAGTCACCTCTTTTTGTAGTTAAAAAAACAAACGTGTGTTTCTGCACTTCTTTAGTTTTTTTTTTTTTTGCTTTCTTTATGGTTGTTTGTTTTTCTGTAGCTTTTATTCTTCTCTTGAAGCTTAATAAAATTTACTATTAAAAAATGAGCAGAAATGTTTTCTATTGCAGTGAAGACACCATTGGACATAGCCTGAATTTCTACTTCTAGGCATCTTTTCCTAACCATGAGAATGCCAAAGTAACAAAATGTGGATCATGACATCATTGTCCCATTCCAAGCCAGCTACACACACACGTACACAGCTAAGGCTTTATTTCTGGTTAAAGCAAGTACAGGCAATGGCAGGCAGTGTGTGCATGCAACCAACACCTGCCTCAGCCTCAGCCAAGTCCCAATCACACATGAGCTGGCCTGCAAACAGATTGTTAGGAAGTATTGTTAGGTCATGTACTGTCAGCCCCACCAGGTAGACCAGACGAAGAATCAACTCCACAGGTAGACTAGGACTACTTTGATTGATTGATTGACTGATTGATTATGTGCCATCAAGTTGTTTTAGACTCCTAACAACCACATAGATAGATTTTCTCCATGACGATCTAAGACCTAATCTGGTCTTTCAGGTCTTCCAACAGTGCATCAATCTCCACTGTGACTGAGTCCATTCACCTTGCTGCTGGTCAACCTCTTCTTCTCTTCCACCTTTCTCAGCATAGAGCCTTTTATTGAGAGTGGCTATAAGAACAGAACCTTGCAAGTACAAAACTGGCCTGTGCAGACTTCTTGGTGTCAGTCTTCTGAGTCTGAGCTGGTCATGACAATCATAATGCAAACAGAGCCCTTTTGAATTTGTCAGGGGAAGGAATTGTGTTGCAGTGCATTTGTCATCAGTGGACTCCTTTGACCCTTCATATGGATGCCCCCTGATGCTTTCTTCTGATACTTAGACCATAGCTGAGACTTCCTAGCTTCTTATTTATCCGGTGCATTGTTGAAGTGGTGTTTTCCAACTTCTCCACACAGAAGCCCTGCAGGTGTAGTAGTGACCACGGTGATGATGAGTCAGGGGCTTCTGTTGGCTGCTTGTAGCTGTTGTGCACATGCACCTCCGCCCTAATCATTCATATGACAGAGTGGCAGTGGCTGAAGCACAGAGTCCATCTGCCAGCACCTGTCAACAGTCTTCTCACCACAGTTCATACCACAACAGGAAGTTCTAGGTTCAGTCTGTTGAGAACTGCTGCCATTTGGAGCACACAGTATTGGAATGGATGGATGGATGAGTGGATGGACTGTTTTAGTAGTAAAGCACTTCCCTAACTTTTTAGAGAAGGTTTGTATTCTTCAGTTCCCTAAAGCTAGGAACCAGATCTGCTAAGACTTCAGAAATCGAACTGAGCTAGGGACTCTCAGTGTTTTAGCAAACAAGTTACTGGAAACACATTTCTGTTTTTAGCTATATCCATTTGTATATACCTTTAGCAGACTCCTAGAAGAACTTTTCACTTGGTGGAAAGTATGAGCAGAATTAGGAAGAAATGGAAGGACTGAATAGGAATCACTATACCACTTCTTGACATATAAGGTTGACAACCAGAACAGAAATCAAGTTGAAAGGTGAAGTCAGATAAGCTGTTAGTTGTCTTGTATGAATTCTTCACTTCTCTCTGGAGAGGATTTTTAGCAGTCGTACTAAAGCAGAAGAAGAAGGTCATTGAGATAAATGAAATACACCTGGGTCATTCCAGATTGCTAAGTGATGCTGACGTTTCTGTATTCTGAGCTCTTAAGATCACAAGGCAGTGATTGGAGGAGGCTGATTGCACAGGAATATTATGCAGAAGTTGGCCAAAAGAGCAAAGAGAATTACATTTCAATGTGTTTGACAAGGGCTAACTGTAGCTCCCATTCAAAAGTAAGATTAAAAGAAGGTGTGCTGAAAGAAAAGCGATGGCTGCCCTCGCTTTGGGAAAGTATATTCAGTATCTGGATTTGTAGTAGTTTCCTGGATAAGGATGGGTAAGTCTTAATACCTTTGCTTCCATTCAGGATCTAATTTTTACCTAACAACAAGTCCTGTTTAGCTTATTTCTGAATCATTTTAAAAATCCAGCCAGAATAAGCCTGTCAGAAAATTCAAATGACTTTTCATACCCTTCTCTCAATGTTTGTATTTTTGAAGACATTTTTCCTAGCCTGCACAGTTTATCAGAGTTTGTCCTTGCACTACCATTCTATATACATTTTGGGTATAATTTTTTTCCCCAAATACACACATTTTCAGTTGTAAATCATGTTACAACTTTCTGAAAGAATGGATTTCAGTACATGTGTTTTTAATTGTCCTGAAAACTCAGAGATGTAAATTAGCTCATTAACAACATTGGATTGAAATAGCTTCTCATTCATCTTTATTGCCAACATTTCAAACAATGGTTTTGTTTTTGTTTTAATTTCTCCTCAGGTAGCAGCACATGCTTGATCTTGTATCAGTTCTGAAGCTAAGCAGGGGCGGTTTGGGGATGGGAAACCGCCTTTGTTGCCAAGTAAAGTGTATAGCTGTATCCATGTAGACATCAGGAATCAAATTCAACTTGAGGGCATCTTTACCATTTATACTTACCATTTTATACCTGTCAGCCCTTTGAGATAGGTCAGGTCAAGAATCAGACACTTCAAGGACTATTGAAACTCTGTGCCCCTCTAAGACCATGTAGAATCAATGGAGTTATTTTGAGTGTCTTTCCTATGCTTACTACGTTCCCAAGGCTGAGATTTTGCTTACTGTCACTTCTAATGGCTTTTGTATTCCTTTGCTATCTCTGCCTCCCTACATAATATACTGTATGTCAGGCCTAGCCCAGGAATGACATAGAATCAATCCAGCCAAGTTCAGTTCTTCATTTGCTCATACCGTATAGACAGAATCTTGCCAGACTAAAGCTATTCTACCTAACCTAAGGGGAAATAACCGGGGAAGGCTCTAGGGAGGGGCTACTCTGAACCTCTTTGTCTTCCCATGTACCAGGTCTGGACTGTGTTTTCTCTTGCTCCGCTCCTTGGAATGTGCTCCCTCCTTCCTGAGAACCATCTGCATTACTATGGTCTATCACGTTACTTCCCCTTTCATAGACACATTCCATCACAATATGTGACAAGGATTACAAAAATATAAGATTTGTTCCGTTTCTGCCTCAACTGCTAGCTTCTGTTACGGGACAAACTTCATTACTGAAGTCTTGCCTATGTAGAAAGGTGTTTCTCTTTCATTCCTTACTATTTCTTGGCCCAGTGAGTTTCCAAAGCTGTGGGCGGAGTTGAATCTGGGTCTTCTTCAACTCTTCATGACACTGGCTTTCCAGACCCATGCCTATCATGGTCTCCTAACTCCTGCCCATAATGGCCTCTTCAAGCTAGCCAAGGGTGGGTGAGGGCTTGATTGGCTTTATTCAGGGAATGGTGAACACATCTTTGCAATATGGAATTGAATGATGTCTAAGCTTGGGGTCTCCTTATATATATGCAGGTGAGCACCCTATAGCATCATATTCCAAACTTTGGCTTTAAATAATTTAATTGCAACCAGGGATAGTTATTTACAAATTATTTTGTAATAACTAATTCGATCCTTTGCAAATTTAACAACTGCAAGAGATGCTTTGTGGGCTCTTATAAGCAGCTCTCTTATTTAAATAGACCAAGTGGTAGGAGATTGAAATTGAACAGCCAAGTACTTAAACGATTTAGCCTGCTCAATAAGCTTATCATTAATCGTCCAGCGAGTTGGGGACTTAAACCTCTTCCTAAAGACTATCAAGACCTTTGTTTTGGAGTCGTTAATTTCAAAGTATTCTCTAGTGTGATAAAGCAATAAAGCTTTAAGACATCTTTTGAGACCTATTGGGTAACAGACAAAATGGCCACATCATGGAGGAGGAGGAGGAGGAGGAGGAGGAGGAGAAGAAGAAGAAGAAGAAGAAGAAGAAAAAATGGGGCAATAGATAAAGAATGGAGGATGAAATTCTGGCTTGGCAAAAACCTCAACAATGTCATTAATATAAAAGTTAAATAACAGTGGGGCAAGGATACAGCCTAATTTGATACTTTGCAAGTAGAGGTAGATTCAGTTAAGTTGCCTAGGCTTACCCTTGACTTGGATGGTAGCACCATGATGTTTAAAATTAGTTTAAGGATACATCAATTGATTGAAGTAGCAGCTAATTTCCTCCAATCCTTAACATGATATTGAATCAAAAACTGCCCTTAAGTTTATAAAGGCAATATAAAAGGTGCCTTTAGGTAAATTGTAATATGTCTCAGTGGGATGGTGCAACATAATGCATTGGTCCATAGTAAAGCAACCAGACCTAAAGTAATGAAAATGTTCTCAAAGGACATCTAGTCCAAGTGCTCATAATTAAATTTGCTATATAATTTGCTGATTATGGGTAAAAGACTAATTGGATGGTGACTTGTAGGATCACTTTTATAACTTATTTTTTATATTGGAAGAATAATGGAATTAAGCCAGTCATTAGGGATACACAAGGAATTATTTATAGTTGTGAAAAGAGGGGCTAGGACAGCAGCCCTCCATACAGAATGTAATCTTTGCCTACTTGTCTATTGAAAGATTCAATTTTGAACCTCAGAAGATGAAATGGGGGAGGGGCGGTATTCAGGGGGAGGTTCATCAAGAAGCTGGATCCAAATAATTCCACTAACTCTTACCTTGTCATAAATACCCCTTTTGGAGGGCAAAGTATGTGGGCAGAGTAGAGTTTGTGCAGATATTTTTGGAGAGAACCTGATTATCTCAATCTTTTTTCCATTTGGATTTAGGCCTTATTTTTGGACACAATTACCTACTGTATCATCAATCTGATAGATGACATCCTGGTAGAGAGAGTCAGGCTGTTGACTATCCTTGGTGTCCTAGTGGCTTTATGTACTTATATACTACACTATAGGATAAAGCAGTACCCTCCTGGATTATAACTGCCTTTGGGGAGTGGCCGCCCATCTACCCAGGAAACTGGGTGGTGAACACGATAAAAACAATTCTATTAAAACAAACAATTCTATTAAACCCAAAAAACAAGACTACAGAGGCTCAGTAAAACCACAAACTGATAATCATGTACTGATAATCACCATGCCAGAGCCCCCATGATAACATCCTGACCCCAAAGCCTGATGGTGATGCATCTGAAACAGAAGAAGCTATACATGATCTGAACCAATGTCTAGATGCAGTGATGTGAGGAATGATGACCAATAAACTGAGATTAAATTGACAAGGTGGAGACTTCATTGGTGGTTGATTCCTAGATATAGGTACTGAGGAGTTGGCCTGTTCTACCTGGGAACAGATATAGGTACTGAGGAGTTGGCCTGCTTCCCATAATTTGAGAGTAGTCCAGCAAGACATGTTCTACTATTCTGAATGAATAAGTAAGGAACCGTATCTTATACTATACAGGTCGTCCTCACTTAACAACCACAGTGGGGACTGAAATTAGGTTGCTAAGTGAGGTGATTGTTAAGTGAATCCAGAACTGATTTTATGACCATTTTTGCAGTGACTGTTAAACAAATCACCATGGTCATTAAGTGAATCATGCAGTTCCCTATTGATTTTGCTTATTGGAAGCCGTCTGGTAAGGTTGATTGTGTCATGGAATGCTGCAGCCGTCATAAATGCATGACAAGCCAAGCCCAAATAGTGATCACACGACCATTAGGATGCTGTGATGGTCCTAAGTGTGAGGAATGATCACAGGTTGTTTTTTTGGCACCGCTGTAACTCTGGATGGTTGCTAAGTGAATGGCCATTAAGCAAGGACTACCTGTAGCATTATCTAATAAGATTTTATGGAAAGGCAGCAAAATTTTAGCCGCTAGAATCTTCTGTATTGTACAAGAAGCTGTACAAGACATATATTATAAAGACAAATGTGCAATGCCTGCTGAATAGTTAATAGTTAGAAAGGTTTATTTTGACAAAGCTCTAACTAGGTATCTATATAATATAATTAGTGAGGAACGGGATTTCCCATTGATGAAAAACTCATGTGCATTAGCAGTTTTCATGTCAAGTCCAGCATATTTTATCACTTCTTGCTTGTCTTCTTTAAAGAGATGTGCTTGCTTACTAAGCACAGTGCAAAGGAAAGTTTATTTTGCTATATGTTGTCTTTACAGTGGTGTTTGTGTTGAGTGTATTACTCTGTTCCCTAGAAGTGCAACTGTTACAGCAGGACGATAGAGAAGAGTCACTGTACCCCATCCTCCCTTCCACCACAGTACTGTGTTTATTTATTTATTTATTTTGAGCACATTGCAAGTGAGCAGATGGTGTTTGTGGAGAAGAGCTTCAGCTACATTTTTAGGAATGAGTAAAGTTGCATCACTTTGTTAAATGGGAGAATAGTCATGCTTGTAGATGAATGACAGGTCTGTATTTCCAGTTATTGGTCAGAAATACCATTCCTGCATGGGAGATGGATGTTCTCAGCTTTCATTGCTGGTTTGGTGACTATTTTTAATGTTTTCATTCATGGTTTGCAAAGTGTTTATTTAACAAATACCTGTTTAGTTTCCAGAAAAGAATACAGTAATTAAAATTTAGATTGGCTGGTGTTTTTTGACTTGAAAAAAAAATAGAGAATTTCTTCAACTCTTCTTTTTAAATAATAACTCTTGGAGCTTGAAGGGGACTTGGTATATTTTGATCAATTATGATTGAATACTCCACACTTCTAAAGAGGTGAGGAGAACAGTCAAGGTTTAGAATCCTTTGGATAAGAGAAAACCAGAGACTTCATTTTATTTATTTATATACTGTACATTTGCATATCCTTGGAGAGAGAATGTTTTTAGCAAATTTGATATTTATTTATTTAACAAATTTTGCCTCCACCCATCTGCCACCAAAAGAGGGACCCTGGGCGGGTTACAATAAATGCTCCTGTTTCCATGCTAATTTCACTTCAATATACAACCTATTCATTGGTTGGGGCTGAACAGCATTAAGCAATATATGGTCCTGTGCAAAAGTCTTAGGCCACCATTAGATTTGTTGTTTTAGCAATGGTATAATGACCATATATAATTATTTCTCAGAGCTCAATCCTATGCATGTCGACTCAGAAGTAAGCCCCATTATACTCAATGGGTAGAGGTGTTTGTTTCCAGTGAGTAGGATAGGATTACACCTACTTCCTGCTGAATACAATGGGCTTACTTCTGAGTAAGGTAAATAACACCGTTTTCAAACACCTCTATCAGTGGGGCACGGCATTCATGCTTGGTGCATAAATCTGAATAATAGTAGTATTAACTGGTCTTCCTTGTAGGCATATAGATATTAGTCTATCACTGGCAGCGTTGTACTTTAGAATTGATCTTGAAATAGTCTTCTTAATGATGAATGCCATGCCAGAATTCCCCAGCCAAAGTTGCTAAGTTTGAAAAACCCTGTATTAGGTGCTTGTGGGCAGACACATTTCTTCCTCCTCTAAAATCCTGGTTGTTCTTTTAGTCCCTGACATGAAGGTAAAAGTCTCTCTTAATGTTTCTCTTCCATACAATAAGGTGAGCGAGGAGAGGAGCTATGGCCCATGGCCCTTGGTTGATTCCATAGAATACCACTCTTCGTATTGTGCTGAATATCAGACTTGTACATCCGAGCACATACAATTTGAGTGAAGCTTATCACCTTGCCTAAGCTTCGATGGTTGATCGCTCCCAGCTGTCTTCTACTATTAGCTTTCATTGTAGGGATGTCATTCATCTGTCCTGAACTCTGAGCCAGTTTTCTGTCCAAGGAAAAGGTTGACTGGTTAACTATAAAACTTGATAGGGAAGCATAGCAGCCATAAAATGTGGGATTTACTTTGTATTCATGTCTCAAAATATGGCGGGTCCCCCCTTCAGGTCCTCTACTCAGCAACCTGGAATATCCAGCACCCTGTTGAGGATGAGACTTCACTTTGTTATCATAGCATTAAATCATAATGGATTTTAGATGGACCCGCAGTAGGGAGGAGGGCTTGCACGTACAATTTTTACCAGCTCTTTTAGTCTTTGCAGATACAGAATGCCGATGTAGAATAATTCTGCTCCTACTTTGTGAATTGATTCTGTTAATTCCACTTTTAAGCATTATGTATATAACCAGACGAGGATCTGCTCTGCAGGGACAGGGGGAAGAATGTCCTCTGGTAGACATTTTCTTTAATCAGTGAGAGTCTTAGGCAGAGACACCCAGACACACACACACACACACACACACACACACGGGGGAAGAACAACCAAGGTTAGGAGAAAAGTCCTGAGATGAGACTGGTCCCTTGAAATAACGTGCAGGTGGCAACTGCTTCTCTCCTTGTGAAGCAAGTGGCTGTCAGTCCATTATGAGGCCAGGAGAGAAGAAAGGCTTTGAACCTTTACTTACTCATTTTTCAAATTTATATAGCTGCCCATCTCACAGACAAGTGACTCTGGGTGGCAACTTTGGACTGCTATATATAATAAGTTTGAATCCTAGTTTGTGGTAGCTGGCTTTCTTCATAATTAGGGCTTTCCTGTATCTGCAGTAAACATGTTATCAGAGTTGTGTCCTTGGATCTCTGACAAGTGAAGTCTGACACTGTGGTGGTTGTGTCCCATGATTGATTTATCTTATACATTACCTATCATGGAACACCTCTCAAGGTGGCATTCAGCATTTGAAGAAGAATAAAATACAATACAAAAAAAGTAAAATGCCATCCATCAAATAATATACTGTTGGCCCTGAGTAATGCAATAGTATCTTTATGGAATTTCAAATGCTAAGGCGGATAGAAATGCATCTCAATTATCAATGTCCTTGGGATATTCTTTATTGGAGGAGTATTCTATAGAGCATTAATAGAGTAAATTCACAACATAAAGGGACAGATCATGACTGAGAAGTCCCTTTGAATGGTTGAAGTGGAGTGAATATCTAAGCTTAGCCATCCTTAATGACAGCCACATTTCGAGTACATTAGAGGAATTGGAGGCGTTCAGTCTGGATGCTATTAGCGCATAAATATTCACTAATTTTATAATGCCATCTTTGTTCTTTTTTTACGTGTGTGTCTGTGTGATCGGCATTGTCTTTATTGCACTTATTTTGAAGATTGTACCATGGATGTCTTAAGTGGCTTTTTAAATTCTATGTAAGCCACTGAGAGTCTTTATGATTGTAGGATAAAAATTATTTGATAAATAAAATAAAGTACCTGAAATATGCTCCAATTTTCCAGATATGGTCACAGTTGGTATATCATCTTAAGTTAGCAGAAAATTCTTCGGTATTCTACTGTCAATTGAGCTTCCTTAATTATGCTAAACTCAAGGTCATTGTTAAATTTGGTTTAGTTGGTCCACCAGATGTACAGCTTTGGAAAAAGGTGAAGCTGCTTTAAGATACTGGAGATTGGCACTATGTTTGTATTTCTGAACACTCAAAAGCCTTTTTTGGAGACTGAATCTACACATCCCTAATATATAGAGTTGCTGGGAGTTGGCCAGCATATGCATTTAAATAATAATAATAATAATAATAACAATAACACTAATAATAATAACAGTTAAAGCAAGAGAAAATCCAACAAGAATTTCTGTTATTTTTAATTTTACTACACTCCTTTTAATCCATACATATTACAGGAAATGTATGTAAATATTCTTTTTCCTCCTTTCTAAATGTTGAAGTTCACTCACACTCTTCTGAAATATCTAGAACTGACTATAACTCAAAAACCAAAAGTAAGCAATTCACTTTGGGCCATGCTCTATAGTCCTACATGAAGATTTTAAACATGTAAGTTTGATTTAAATTAGGCCATAGCTTTCAAGTTATGAATATTTAACCTTAGCAATTTTACAGATGCATATTACAGGTGCTGACTTTTTTTTTTTAAAAAAGGAACATTTCTAACATACCTTTTCCCCCATTTCTAATGGTCCTAAGATACATTTTAATAAAATGTTAAATAGAAAAGAATGTGAGTGAGAAAAGATAATATTAATTCCAAACTAAAAAAAAGGAGTTACTCCAATTTAAACTGAATCCATTTTGTGAGGTTACTGAATCATTTTAGACAAGCGGAGTTACTAATTCAGCTTTTCTTATCTTAAGGTACAAATGTCTATTAAGCAGTTGGTTGCATTTGGATTTCATTGAAAGTCTGGTTTTTCTTCCCGGCCATGATGACTTTCAAAATCACTTCTGTGTTTGCTTAACTATAGCTTTTCCTGTCATCTGAATTCAAATGTAATTCAGAGGTAAACCATCTGCAGCCTTAGAATTGCAAATGCCCCCCTCCTTTTCTGCAGCTCCTGAAGGTCCTGTCAAGTATGCCGCCATGTCAGCTAGCAGCACACAGCCAAACTTAATACTTGGATGGGAAACTGGGAATTTTTTTTTAAAAAAAGCCCACTTCTAAATCTACAAAAAAGTTTGAGTAAAAAATGTTGAGACATAAGCATTTGAATGCAAAGCACTGAAAATATTTGCTTTTAGGAGTAAAAGTTTTGTTCAACAAAGTGTTCTTTTGTAATTATAATTTCTTCTTGCATATACTCACACGTTTTCCCTGACCGATATGCAGCTGGTGTTTCTCTATTTCAGAGGTTTCCAAACTTGTTTACAGAGAAAACGTGAAGGAAAAAAAACATGATCAAATGTAACTGTCACATTCCCCACCACTGCCTTGAAGGAAATGTTGCTTCAAGTGAAGTGTTTCTTTGCATTGTGTGTTTGGCTATAGAGCTTAAACATCTTTGCTTCAAATAGTGGTACTTAACACTGCTAACTTCTAGGAGTTGGGCTTGGTGGGAAACTGTTTTAGTAGGTGTTTAGATGTGCAGCCTTATACATGGTTGGCATGAAACGTGTGATGGTACCACTAGAATTCCATCGTGATAGAATGGACTGGATAGGCTGTAGTGTCACTCTATGGGCTGCTACACATATAATGCCCCACAGCAGCTTCCTCCTTAGCTACAGCCCTAACTTGATGGTGTGGTTTTGATTGCCTGAAAGCACAAAATTGATACAAGCTTGTTCATTCTCAGTGTTTTCATGTGTCATTTCACCCCTACTTTTCAGCAGCATAATGAAGAAGGAGGGAATTATCTCAGATGTCTGTGGCACTTTTTAAATAATATTTTTGATGGAAGCCTCCAAAGAATTTTGTTTCTTTCTGTTAACTAGCTCATTTTGGAGACCCATCTTTTTTTTCCTGTGTAGCTTACCATTGCTTCCAATTTTGTGCCTTGCTGACTGGGGAATTCTGGGAGTTGAGGTCCACACTCCTCAAAGTGGCCAAGGTTGAGAAACACTGGTCTATGCAGTGATTGAAAACTTCACTGATGTATGTAGAAAATTCTGTTGATCTTCATGGTTAGCTTGTCCGATGCTTTAAAAAAAACATGGGTATACTTTCATTGTGCTTGAACACAGTGGATTTCTCCTTGAAGTGACACAATTTTAATTAACTAGAAATTTAATTAGAAATTTGAATGTTCTTGCTGATTGGCTGAAAAATCATGGGAATTTCAAGGAAAGAAAACAAGTTTTGAGAAGACTAGCCACTGGTTAAAAAAGATTCTGCATCTTAAACGTGTCTGTTTTATGCACAGCTGGCTGTCACTGTGCTGACACTGGCCATTGTTGCTTGTTTGTTGATCTGGGACCAGTAAATAATTCAGGAGGAAAAGTATCCTGTCCCAGATAGACCTTTCAGATTGGGTTGTTATGTTATGAACAATATTGATTCCAAGCACTGTGTCTGATTTCAGTGTCAGCAGCCTTTCCAGGGAAATTGCTGTCTGGCTTGAATTCCCTAGGAGAATTGGTGATAATTCTATGCATAAATAATAATTTGCAATTAGGCTTTCTTAAAAAACAAAAATAACAAAAAACAAAAAACAGGCTTCATTGATCTTGAACATGGATGGCATGGTTTTAAGTACACCCTAGAGGATGCTAACAATTTTACAACCCTTGTCTCATGCTGGGAATATATATATATATAGGCAGAAAAAATAAGCCCCTTTTGAATGCATATCTTTTCTTCAGTGCTATGAAAGTTGTCTTCTGCCTTCTTGCCTGGGGATTTACAGTCACCTAATAAAATTTTGAAGGTTTGGAGAGATGGATTTAGGATTCAGCTGCTGGGAAAGGATAAGATGCAGGAGTGCTATCTGACTGGGGACAAAAATGAAGCCCTGAGAGGCTGAAGCAATAAATGATTCTTTATTGTTTATCCTTCCTAACTGAAAGAATAGAAGTAGAAGAGTAGCCCTGGGGTGGGGGGAATGTAAGGCCTGAAGTTAAACCTGACAATAATAATTGTTGTTGTTGTTGCAATAAACATAATGCAAAGTCGGAATGGAGGAGAATCGTGGTGTAGGGAACAGCCATCATATACTGCTCTCACTTAAATGCTTTCTCCCAGTGGGAGGGTCCAGACTGGGAAGTCTGATATGTTGCCGTGCTTGGGAACCAGAGGTGAAAGCTATCCTGAAGGAGGAACCAAATATACCTTGGCCCTTTGCTAACAAACCAGAAGTAGAAACCAAGAATAAACCATGTTTTTTTTCTGAATAAATCTGGCTTATTAGGACAGGACCAAGCCACAGATCCCGTTTGGATGTCATGCTAGTCACACTCCTGAAGAAACTTCTTTAATTTGTGTAACAGCTCTTGTAGGCAGGAGAAGCCACACGATTCTCAACAATTCTGATTTAGCAGGATATCCAATTAGACAGGAGTTTTTGAAGGGCAGTAGACCAAAACATTAACATCACTCTACCAATATACACAGTTGTTTGTTTTCTCTTTTGGAATTTCAATATCCTGCCTGGAATTCAGGGCCCTCAAACTCATCTGTGGAGTACTGGCTGGTTTTTTTGGGAAGCAACCATCTGTATGGACCAGAGTTCATATAATTCTTCTGAATTATATGAATTAAATAAAAAAAAAAATTAGAAGCGTTACATTCTATGCTGTTTAGTCTTCATGGTTCATATTTTGTTTGTGATTATCCTATTGGTAGATTTGGCAACATTACTTTTTCTGATTGCTGTAATTTTCCTTCTTTCCCCATCTTTGCTCCTTCTTGAATTGCCCAGAGTTCGTTAAGCAATATGATGAATTTGACTGCCTCCAGCTTTTCATGCCTAGTGCCCTCTTGATGTATTGGACCTGAACCCTTGTTAAGTCTGGCCATTATGAGGACTGAGAACTGAAGTCTTATCACATCTTCAGAAATCAGATTGTACAAAACTGGCCTGTGCAGTGAAATTAGTAAAGATAAGCATAAGGAATGTAAGTGCTGAATGTTAGGAAAAAGATGGAAAGGGCATTGCCTTAAATATTAATGAAATTCTATAAATAGTTTGATGCCTGATCATTTGGATGGCCCCTAAAGGACATGCTGTATCATACATTGATTGTTTTTAATGTGCCTAGCTGTTTTTTAAGCAGCTGTGGGGTAGGGTGAATATAAATAAGGCTAAAAAAACAGAAATATCCAGAGGGTAGAGTCCTAATAAAAACCATGCCTTTTGTTTGCTATGAGAAGGAAATGTATCAATGGTAATAGTTCTTCCCTCCAGTAGCAAATAGCAGAATTATTTTTCGAGAATGGAAGAGAAAGGAAAAAGATCTCAATCCTATTTGCTTTCCCCACCTAAACAAATCACATGTGATTATGCACTTAATGTATTGTGTAATTTGGCCCTCAGTAACAATTGCTGATGAATTAAATGGAGCTTATTCCTCCAGTTAAGTGAACAGCCATAATCTCAAATGTAACAAAAGTAAGCCAACACAGAGGTTTCCTTTTCTCTGATGAGTGAACGGCAGTGGAATCTGTGCTGCGAAGTTTCAGCCTTTGAAAGAAACCTCGTGCCACGGCAATAGACAAAAGCCCTTGACTTTTGAGCCTTCTCTTAAATTGAGACTGTGTTCTGTGGTTTTATCCCATTACTATAGAAAGAGGTAGAAAGTTCCTGTTGCAAAATAAATAAATAAATCAAACACCAGACACTATCTCCATAATCTCTAGTTCAATGAGCTTCATCCAAGTGCGAAAATGAAAAATTTTAACCTGCCAAGCATCGGTGGCAGGCTGAAATGAAAAAATTGCAACTTAATAACCACAAAGACTCCTGAAAACTTGCTGGCCAATTGAGTATGGTTTTGTCCAAGGTCACATTTAAGGGTTTATTTTTATTTATTTATGTCATGGAAAGTCAAGAGTAAAAAAGTGGCAGGGACAGTTTGAATAGTCAAGGTTATCTGATGTCTAGAATGAGTGATGTTTCCAGCTTTATTTGTTTAAAAGTAGTCAGAGGTTTCCTTCCACTGCAATGAAGTAGAAAGTCTGCTATTCTTTACGGTAATGATAAAGTCAGTGGAACATAATATCAAAAAAAGAGGGAAAGGGGACAGAGAAAGGGAAATATCTTTGAAAGCAATATTTCATCTTTGCATTGGACATTTGGTAATATACACTTGATGGCATAGTTTAGAAAGTACAAATTCTTCAGGCAGAGCAGAAAGTGATGCCCTACTTTGTAAGAAAATAGGTCACCATTAGGAGACTGTTCTAGCATCTGAAATGCTCTAAAATCCATACTACTTTGTTCCAGGGAAAATCAAAGGTGATTATTTTATTCTTTACTTTCTTGAGAAAGTGTTTGGGTTCACATGCCACTTTTAAACCAAGGTTGAATGAATAAGCAAGAAGAGGTTTGGTTGGCAGAATATTACTCAATTAATTATGATTTATAAAACCACACTGTCCTGATAAGCAGGAACCACACCGAGACGAGGAAAAAGTCTCTAGTGTTTTATTACTGCTACAGTAGACAGAAAATCCTAACAAACTGAAGAAGCCTGGGAAAAACCCATGCAGATAAACCCCAAAACTCAAGGCGGGTCTGTTCTGGGTTTCTTTGAATGACGGCTCAAGTTCTCTCTACTACGCATGCGTTTTCCCCCCTGGATAGGGGCCCCCTCCTGCTCACCCTCGGTACTCATGACACACACTAAAACTAAATGCAATATATAATGGTTTACATAATGCATGAACCAGGGTTATGTCTAGGTTTTTATGTGTTATTAAAACAAGGTTTTCAAGCATGATTTATTTTATAAGCTGTTGTGTTTTTGTTTGCCAATCAGACTAAGCCACAGTGACTAGAGTTCTGTATCATCCTAATATGATAGCAGCCCAATGATTTAATGACTTAGCACAGGGTGTGAACCAGGCCAATATGCCTTAGAGTTGATTTTCTTCAACAGTCCAACTTTCGTAGCCTCCATGCAATACTAACAGTGCATATACTAATAATGTTTTCAGCCATCTCCCCAAGATTCAGATGCCACTTTCACTAGTAACTCAAAGTCTGATTTGCTTGTAAAAGAAACTGAATCTCTGGTTGGTATGTATAGATGTTGGTGTTTAGACACCCATGCATACAGCCAAGGTTGTGAAAGACATTCTTTCTTGTGTTGCATTCTTTGTGCATTTTTCTGGGGAAAAAAGGTTAATTCAACAGTCTCCTTCCTCTCTCTTACTGTAACTTTCCTGTCCCCAGTCTTCCTCTCCCCATAATCCAGTCCTTTTCCTCCTTTCCTGTCCTCTTAACCTAGGATCAAGTCCTCCTTCCCTGTTTCCTGTCCCACAGTCCATGATGCAGTCCTCTTCCCCTTTCCTTGTCCCATAGGACACAATCCAGGCATCCTGTGTCTGTATTTTGATGAAATCTTGGCCTGCTATAGATGTCCTTTCAGCTAAGGCTTATGTTGAACTAATGTTCTGTAATTATTCACACCACATGCTTAATCACGTTAGAGATGATCTAGCTGAAAGTCAAGTAAAGAAGGTCAGATATAGCAATATAGTCAGTCTAGTTAGTATGACCCTTGTTAAATGTGTTTTGCAAAAAAAAAAATTTGCATGTTTTGCAAACTCAGAAAACAGATACATTCAATAAGCAGATTAATCAAGTTATGGGGCACAGCCGTTGTGTAAATTCAGGCCCAGAACATGTACAGTATGCCTGTGTTGTGCTTCTATACCACTTTTTCTTAAAATAGTGGCAATAGGTACACTATTGGATGACCTGGAAGAGCAGGTTAGGGATGGATCATCATGGAGAAAATCAGTATATGTGATCGCTAACAGTCGACACTGCCTTGATGGCAAATAATCAGTGAATCATTGGTCAAATGCAGTTATGTTTAGCTTCTGAAATGCGTTCAATTAGAGGTAGAAGATACTCTTTTTATTATGCCAGCATATTTACACATTCTCAGGCAGCGCTTGTAGTTGGCTAGTTTGAATGAAGAAAAATTCCCAGCTCTGCATCTCTCTCAACAACAGCTGACCCTGTAAGCAACTTCCCCACTCTGTTTTTAACATACTTCAGTTTGTTTGGCTTCTGAGATCTGACGAGATCACAGCTTGAAGGCTTTTAATTTTCTTAGCTGTCATATAATATGGCACTTCAAGTCAGTTCAAGTGCTCTTAATCTAACACATGCTGCAATGGAACTGTGAGCGTATCAGTCAATATGAAGTAAAGGGTATGGAAAATTGTGAGTGAGAAGGTACTGGTAATCTCATGACAACTTCTGTCCATTTTTAATCTTTGCCTTTTTATCCTACATCGCCTAGAACTTTCTACGTCCTTCAGACTTGTAAAAGTTGTCTTCAGTGTTTACATCAGTTCGATGGCAGCATCTTCTTTCCTTGCAAAGGACAGTTCTCTCCAGTTTACAGAAAGACAAAAGAGCCAGTACAGATAGTCCTCATTTAGTGACTGCCTTGGACAGTGACCATTTGCAGTTGACGAAAAAGTAACTTTGGAACTAATCCTCACATTTATGACCTTTGCAGGTCTATAAAGCAAAGCAAAGCTGAAGTAAGATCGTAAGCACAGTCGCGGTTTCACTTAGCGACCACTTTGCATAACAACCAAGTTGCCAGTCCCAATTGTTGTTGCTAAACAAGGATTACCTGTATGGTGTAACAGTTAAGAGACTGGAGTAGGACCAGTTAAGGTCCATCCCAGGAAAGCACATTCTCTCTCATCCTGTCCTATCCTGAAGGGTTGCTGTTATGGGAAAAAAACTACAGGAAGAATGAATGCAGTATGCACTGCCTTTTGCTCCTGAAGGAAAGAGAATAAAAATCTAATAAACAGACCTGAATATACTGCTTTGTGCAGACTTTTAACTGTGATCTTAAGTGTTAATTTTATCTAATAACGTTATGTGTATTCTAATTGCTATTATACCTGTTTCTAATGTCTTGATTTTGAAAGTTACTTTGATAATCAGCAAAAGAGGTATTCGCTATTTGGATCCAAAGCTGGCAGATGTGTTTGGGCATGTCACTTTACCTGTCAGTAGCATATTAAAGGAGCTGCATCTTTTTCTGGTCTCACAGAGCAGCCACGTGGGCTCAGGAAAATGCACATTTGAAGAAAGGAACCAGATACAGGCTACAAGAAGCGTAGGAAAGGTACCTGTGTCAAAACCAAACTACTTTTGTTCACTTTGGACACCTCTAGTCAGCAGTATACCAAGTGAAAATAAAATAAATGTAAGGGGATTGAAGTGATCTCAGATGAACTGGGACGTTTTAAAACTGAAGCGGAATCCAAACCAAATAATTTCTTCTGTGCATTTCCCTTAGATAGTTGTACTTATTTTGTTCTCTATTATCTGGTTGTAGTTCTCTATTTAGATATTTGCATGTTCCATTTATTTTGGAAAAGGAAATTTGTTGTGTGGAAAGATTCAAATGAATAAATTGCAGATCAATTTTGGGAAGATTTATATTTAGAACACATAGCTCACACATTTTGCTTGAATTTCTGTTTAGTATACTGTCAAAGCTGATTTAAAAAATCCCAAGGACCTTTGGCATTGAATGAAAACAGACCTTTTCTTTTCTCTTGTTTATTAAACGTTTCCTGAGCTGTTTAACCCTCTGCTAACTCATTCCCAGATGTACAATTAATGATTCAGGAAATATATAATTAAGTCTCCATTTCTTTCTCACCAAATCTATCTTCTTCACTCTCCCAGAACAGTGAAATATTAATCAGTCAATCTTTATTACAGTTTATGACCACTCATATCCAAAAGAGCAAAGGTGAAGAGTTAAAAATATATATTAATCAGTTTTAACAATACAAGCAGCACATGTTTAAATACAAGAAAATTCAAGGCAACCAAGAAAAGAAAAGGGAAAAAAACCTTTACTCAATAATAATGTACTGTATTATCTGAACTTTAATTAGAATTTCATTTACTGCTTCTATAGTTATTGCCAGTTGCCTAAACTGACTTATTTAATTAATAATTGATCCTTTTGAATTATTTGTTTTCATATGCTGCAAGCTACTCGGCAAAATCTAGCAATGTTACTTGAAATTTTTGCCTCCTGGTCTGACCATAGCAGGAATATTAATGAATATGCGTGTGTGTGTGTGTGTGTGTGTAAGCAACTGTACAACATACTGGGAGGGTCACAGACAATGTGGCTACAGAAGTTCACTCTATTGTAAGGTATGTGAAGTTTCTGAGCAATACATATGCATTAATGTATAAAATGGCAGATTTGTACATCTTTTGGACTCTTCTTCTATTGATAAACTTTACTGATCTTTCCGTAAGTGCCAATTTTCAGGGTGGAAGGGAAAGAAGCAACATAATCTGAAAACAAAAGTAGATAACAAACCAGATCATTTGCTGATTTCACACTGTGTAAGGACTCCTACATTATACTGTGGAAATATATTTTTGTCAACAGTGACATAAGGTAATTCTGTGACACTTTTAATTGCCGTGTTTCCATATCAGTGCCTTTGGATAACTCATTTTCAAGTTGCTAGGATTTTATTTGCTTGTTCAATTTAATTTAAAACTGTTTGGTATAATGATCACTGCATTGGTCTGATGATGCTTACAAAAGAATGGAGCTCCTTCAGTGATTTTAGAGGAGAACATTCCCCCCCCCCCCCACTGATTGCTAGTTACTAGTTCTGTTTTGTCTCTTAACTCCTAAACCTGAAATGGAATCTTCTACTTGAAAATTAACTTTGATCTCCCAATGAGTTTCCAGTAGTCTGGATAAGCCCTATAACATGATTCACCACACACAGTCTAGATTGCTAGTGATAAATGTAGATCAGGCTTCTATTCTTGCCTATGATGAGACATTGCCTTTCACCAAAAAAAAAAAAAAAAGGAGAGGAGATTTTGATCAACTAATATTCTGTAATTAAATTCTATTTGTTTCCATGGATCAATGCTATATTTAATGAATTGATGCTAGTTCCATACTGCTCAAGAAATTTAGTGCCTGTGTCCTATACCAAGAAGGAAAATCAAGGTAAGCTTTCCAAAGAAAAGACTGCGTTATTTGGGTTTTAGCAATTTCATTTTAAGCTGAGATCCTCCCTTTGTATTTTTTTGATAAAGAGGTCTATCAACAGTCTATTGCTTGGCAAGGCCTTAGCTGCTGCATATTGTGATATGGAAAACGGTATCTCCAGTGCTTGAAAAAGAGAATATGTGGTGTCAAAGGAAAAGGTTAAGCATATTCATGAATGCAAACCCAAAGCAGAAGAATCACATTCTTCTTAAACTGAAGTCAGTCTCAAGTTAAATCGGATACATGTGTGACTTTTTCTTTGAGACAGAATGTGGATGGACAACTTAGAGATGTCCTTTGTTAAGTTAAAAATGGGTTCAAATCCAATTCTGAAGCAAGACAAATAACTATTGTTGAAGAAAACTTTCTTCTTAGCACCTAGGGGAGTTTCCCCCTAGTTATTCTCAAACTATACAAAGCTTCAAGTATCATCAGCCCATGGAGATAGCATTCTTAATCCCTAATAATGTACATATTGTACATAAGAATCAGTATGATGTAGATGATTTAGATTAGTATGGCCATGTTATGTCCTTTGCAGCTTTTATTCTGCTTTTACATAGTGCTTTTCTGTATGAAGCATCTTCTGTTTAATGGGATATTCTGTCTAAGCCTATTTTAAATATAAGGAACCATGAGAAGACAAAGCAGAACTCTTTTCCCTACATAGCAGATGGAACAAGGTCATTTTATCATAGTCTTCCCCAGTGTAGCAAGAGGCATACTGTCTGTCTATTGCCATTACATAAATCAGCATGCACAAATTATATGCATTTTGGTGATGCCTTTTCTCCTCTATTTTGGCAAGGTGGAAATGGGAAGAAAGTGGGAAGATATGGGTCCAAATCCTCTATGTACTATGATGCTCACTAAGTGATCTTGGGTTGAGAAGTAAGCCTATTTAAAAAAGATTCCTCCACATTTTCTCTGGATTTTATAGATCTGCGGGGTTTAATTGTATTCTCAGTAGAATGGGCACAGTTTGTATCCTCCATTGTTCTATTTTCTTAATCTCCTAATTTTATAAAGAATAATATGGTTGCACATTTTGCTATCACTTTCCATTCTTTGGCACATTCATCAACTTTAAGACACAGAGGTATCTAAAACTAGTGCTGTGCAAAATCCTAACACTCCCTTTTGTAATGTTTCATCTGCATGCAGGGTTTGTATTAGCTCTTTTTCATCTTGATGAAAGAGAATTTGGACATTCATTTTTTTGCCCAAAGAAGAAGAACCTTTGAACTCTCTCATGGATGGAATTTGATATTTCTGCATTTATTTAGTGATTAGGTGTTCAAAGGGTGTCTACAAAAGTTCTTTCTCTACAATTATCTTTCTAGAAGTATTCAGTCTATCTAGTTTCCGATGCCGCAAGTAAGTAAGTAAGTAAATAAATAAATAAACAAACCCAAGTAAGACATGATGGATGGATGGATGGATGGATGGAGATAGATAGATATAGGGAATTGGAGGCATCTAGGGAGTCTTTACAGTAATGGCAATATACAAAACAAAAAAACTACACCAGAATTAGCAGCCCCTGCCAGCTCCAACAATAAAGCAAGCTCAAAAATTTTACAAAAGAAATTAGAAATTCTTAAGCACCCTGAGAATAATAGAGAAACAGAAACTTTTTCCATAGAGGAAGAAACTTTTGATAAACAGCAAGGAAGAATTCAGAACAGCATTGATTCAGAATGAGACTGAACTAAGTAACCTTTCCGAGACCAATTCTACAGCCCTCCTTTATCTTCCTTCCTGATTTGATCTATTGAACAAATTTGTATGAAATTAGTCACTGGCAGCTACTGCCCCTTTTATTTTCAGGGCTTGAGGAAAAGAGCCCTTGCTTTTCAGATCTACAGTAATGGGAAAAATTGGCCTCTGTGAGTGAAATAAGGCAAAATAATAGACATTATTCAATGTTTATAGCAAATTCCTTTTACCAATAACACAAATATCTGTTACTTGGGGAAAGCTTATGATAGATCTAGAGAGAATTTTGAAGTGCTGAGATATCAGAATGATAAAGGTATGCATTGCCAAGGCCTTGGTTTTCCCACTTATTACATACAGTAGATGAATTAAAACTAGTGGAAGCACTAATAATGAAGCCAAAGCTTAGATATTTAGTACATATGATGCAAATGAGAAAACCCTGATGCTTGGAAAAATTGAAGGCAGTAGAAGAAGACTAACAGAAGACATGAACAACATTTCTGGATTTGGAGTAGTGCTTGTGTTTGTTTTAAGCAATAAAACACTAAAAAAAAGCCTCACTAAAATTGCATATGGCTACTATTTGCAGTTTCTCCTATCTTTGCATTTAGAGTGTCATAAAAACATATTTTTAAAAAAGGATAGGTGGGGAAAAAAAACCCAAATCACTTGACCAACAGCTCATGCAAGATAGCCATTGGGCAAATGTTGAGTAGTGACTCAAGAAGAACTCTTTTCTGATCAGTGGAGCTGCTAGTTCTTTTTATTCCTGACACTTGCAGTGTGCATATAGAAGACAACTGAACATGCTGAGAATCAAGGTGGGGAAAAATCAGAGAAAAACATCAGTTCTTTCAAGGCTCTTACTGCAAGAATGCACATTGCCAGATGCCCAGTGAGTCCAGCCTCTGAAAGTGGCCCTGAGTTACTGATTGGTTGGAGAAGTTATATAACTGTACCTCTCTCTAACACTGGTGTTCTACAAAAACTACAATGAGCTAAATGCACATCTGTGAATTAAAAGGAATACTTTAGTCTATTTACTTTCCTCTGTGTATTATATGTAATGTGATGATAGAAAAGCAAACAGGTTTGTTTATTAGATTACACAGCTAATAAAGGTGGTGTAGAAAAATGTGTGTTGAAAGATAACAATAACCAAGAGACAAAAATTCAGGAATGTGGAAAATTTTGTTTAGTTTCCATTTTTATCAGAAGATATCAAATCTGCATTTTCAAAATCAATCTAGCAACTAGAAAACAGGTGCTCACATTTCTCTGCATTTTACAATGCATCTCTCTAAAGAAAAATCGCACACAAAAATGTATATGTAGTGAAAGTATTATATAATACAATTTTATGCAAGAAGAGGGATGCTGGTTAAGCAAAAATTCATGCAAAATTGAATATTGAAATATAGGTGGAATTATAGAAATGGAAGAGAACCAACTTCAACTTAAAAAAACCTTCAAAACTGACAGATGGGAAGCAGGAAGAATAATGGATTTCATAGAATATTTAAACAAGGATAGAGTGTAATAAATTATAAGGGAATGGAACTGAGATAATGTTTCTATTGCACAGGGTTTTCTTGAGGATCAAGCGTGGATAACCAACATGGAACCCCTGGCACCAATGAATCCATAGATACCTTCCTTGGTACCCATTAGGCTCTTTGCACACCACTTTTTTAAAAGAAATAATTTTAAAAAGAAGATCAAGTTCTTTTGATTCACACCCCCCATCATGAACCCTCAGATTACATTCATAGTTATGATACTATTTTGCCTACCCCTGCTACATAAATCTTAGTTTCCCAGGCTAGAACTCTGAAGGTCTCTCAATATTCCTTGTCCAACCTATTTCTTCTGTGTGCTGCTATTCTTGAAGATTGTGTTTGTGTCCAGAGACTAAACAGCTAAAAGCTATTCAAATCTGCAGAATTACTTCCTTTCCAGGCCCAGAGCAAATCTGGAAATTCAACAAAATGGTATGTTAAAAGTCAGTCTTTGTCATTTGGAGGAATTATCTCCAATCTTATGCACAACTCAGTTTTTTAAACTGCTAGTAGAAAATATAAAAGGAGTATTAATTTCAGCAATGTTCCCTAACTCCTTCAGTCTTTGGAATAAGGAATGATTACCAGTGTCTTATTCACAGGTATTCATGACTTAAAATTACTACCCTGGTAATTAAATGAAATTGCTCTTTGTTCAGATGTCTTCAATTGCTATTTATTAACAAAGGTTCTGTGCTGTGGTTATGCTTCAGCATGAGGAATTAATTAACATTTCTGAATAACTTTTAGCATTTTATTCCACTATTTAAGCTTTGATTAGAGCCAACACACTGCTTGCTTACGCAAATACAATGGCAAAACTGATTTTGTCAGTGACTGTGCTAGTGGTGGATAAAAGAACATCTGGAAAATAAGCTTTTGAGGGGGGTGTCAAATTTTATACATTTATTTTATTAGTTTATATCCTGCTTTTCCATGAGGAGCTCAAGGCAGTGTGCATAGGACATACTTTCCATTCCACCCTACAACAGTTCTGTCAGGTAAGTGAAGTTCAGAAAGTGACTGGGCCTGTACCACCTTGGAAGGTTGGGTCATCCAGTCCTAGTCCCACTATCCCACACTGGCTTTCCAAGAAGGTAGAAACTGAAATAATTTCCAGGTGGCTCCATTGGAAGTACTTGCCCATGATCAGACTTTCCATGGCTAGCTAGGTAAGAAACTGCAAAAATTTTCCCAAGACCCAGAAGCTCAGTTAATGTCAGGAATGTAGAGCAAAGAACCATGCTGAGATCAGAAGATTTAGCTCTAGTGTTTATTGTCCTACTTTACAAGGCAAAATCCTGCTAAACTGAGAAGGCACTTGCAAATCCTACTAGAAAAGCTCAGAAAGCTAAGGTGGTTCCTTTCTGGATCTCTTTATTGGGAGGCAAAGAGAATCAGCACTGTGTGTGCGCTTTTCCCCCTGGAGAGGGTCCCCCTCTCCTTCATCAGCAATGTCCATCACAGTTAAGTTGGTTTATTGTAGAAAAGCTGAAGAAGCCATTACAAAAGAATTCCAGAAGCTGCTGTGAATCAAACATAAGACCTATTTGGAGTGATATCAACATTCACATTCCTTTGGAAAACAGGGAAAAAGTCCCAAAATGCGATCATGTGACCACAGGACACTGCGACCAGTCGTAAATGCGAGCCAGTTGCCAAGTGCCCAAAATACAACCATGTGACTATGGGGTGGTGATGTGACATTTTGTGATGTCCCGAGGTGCTTTACAGGCCATTCCAAGGGCGTCATAACTTTGGACCATTGTTAAAAGAATGGTCACAAGTCAAGGACTACCTGTACTGGGCTTAGCTATAAAAGGCTACTTAATAACTTTTAACTAGTCCTAAATATTACCACAGAGAAAAAATTTCCAGCATCAGTTGAAGGTCCAGACCCGGAGGTAGAGCTGAGCCTCAAGTAGTTTTTCCCTGTTGTATGTGAACTCTCTCAAACACTGTTGCTCTTGGTTATTTATTGAGCTCATGAAGGACTATTTCATTGCTTATTTTGAATCCTCTTTCACTTTGAAAAGATATGCATTACCATATTTTAGAGCTCAGTATTGTACCATAAAGTGGAATGCTTGTGAACACAAAAGTCAGTGTATTTTGAATTCTATCACCTCCTGCCTGATTTGCTTTCTGCTGCTTACACTAAGGATAACTTTTTGGTGTTGTAATATGGAATCATTCATTTCAAAGGAAAGATATAGAGTGTTCTCTCCCCCCACCCCCCACCCCAAACAAGCACTTGACATTCCACCAGAGCTTTTGATGGCAGAGTTAGGAGACGGTGTTACATTTGAAAACAAAGTCCAGATGCCAATAGTAAGTGCGCATCATCAAGATTGACTACACTGAACTTGCTGGATGAAGCAAAACCCGATAAGATACTAATCCCATCTCATGGGATTTCACTCTCGGCTGAAACTAATCTCATTAAGTTAAAACCACCTGAGGCTTAAGAGAGAGACATACCCTGCCATGAGAAATTATATTTATCCCAACCAAGAGAAGCAAAAGGGAAAGAAAAACAGTTTATACCTTGCTTTTGACTTTGTCAGTTTTGAATTACCAGGTCATTTGTATCCCTTGGGAAAGTTATTAGCTCATTTAGCTCTACAGTTCTGTACCTTATCGAAAAACCAGTTACGCATACCTGTTCCAACTTCATGGTTTGCCCTTTCTTTAGCCACCTATTTGAAAATAATTTCTGGTGGAAAATAATGATCAAATGGCAGTTGATTACTTGGGGGTAACCGAGTTCTGTGATGCTTCAGAAATAATTTAGAAAAGGTGCTACATTGCACATGGGAGTACAAGCATAGCATCTGCCTGCTGCTTTTTAAATCAGTGATGTATTTTCTCAGGAGGGCATGACTGCCCTCTACAATTACCACATGGTCCTGGGAAAAGATGTGGCTGCTTTAAAGATTGGCAAATGGGCATTATCTGTGCCTGTACCTGGCATGCTCTCTTTAAAATTAGATGTAACCTTTTCTCAAGAGGAGAGGTGAGGTGTGCAAAATCAATGGACATTTGTCCCAGCGAAAAAAGAGCTGGGGGAAAAAAACTCTATTATATGAAATTATTATAATTGACTTTAATATTGTTTAAATAAAGCTAGCTGTTAAGCTACTGCCAGCATTTATTATTTGTCATAGGCTGTTGTATCATGCATTTAAATGACTTTCTTTTTGCTATGTATTACTAAAAAAAGCAGGCCTCGTTTCCATCGTTTAAAAGAGAATGTATATGTAGCACTATCACTGTGAATGATACTCTGCAAAATGTAAGATAAAATGTCTGTCTGTGTTGTTATCAGTGATGGCCAACTTAGTCACCTTCATTTCTCTTAGGAGTTTCTTCTTTAAATGCACACTTTCCAACTGTATTGTCACCCAAAGTTATCTTGCTTTCTTAAAAAGGTGCCACTCTTTCTCCTTTCCTGCCATCACATTTGGCCTGTTTGATGTCACCTGCCTTGCTTTCTTCAACTCTGATCTCACAGCCACCTTTTCAGTGAAGTCTATGGCACAATTCCTGAATTTCACCACCTTGCTGTAACCTAAATCACATGAAACTGAATATAGATTCACAGTGTATCCCTGATTCATTTGTTCCTTTATCATTTCTTTCATATCTGAATGTAAATTACTGTACTTGCTCTTCAAACCAAGGCAGCAAATCAGCTTCAAATGAGGTTCATTCCTATACAGTGTTGCTAAATTTTGGATGATGATGATTTATTAGATTTACTATTGCCACCCACCCCAAAATACTCTCTGCTAATCATGGGGCTAGGGCAGAGATCTACAACATGAAGTCCTCCAAAGTCCTGGATGTGATTCCTAGACCTTCTCCAAAATCCACCATTGCAATTGTTGATATGATGAAGTAGCAGTAATAGCTTTAATTTATTTTGCCCTTGGAGTTAAGCAGATAACAAGACATACCATACAAACCATAATATTTGCCTTGATATGCAAGTTAGAATACAACTTATTTCTCAACAAATAATTGTAACATCAAACCTAGTTTGTTTGTTTGTTTATTTATTTATTTATATTTATTAAATTTTGCCACCACCCATCTCCCCCCAAAGAAGGGACTCTGGGTGGTTTACAATAACGATAAAAGCATTAAATATCATAATAACTAAACTAGTTGCAACTCTAACTAGTTCAACTAACTAGTTCCATACTCTAAAGTCCAGCTGACACAACAAACAAAGCTAGGTAATAAATAGGCAAATAAAATTCAGCAACCAACAAAATATTCATAACCCATTTTATTTTTTTCTCCTCATTTCCACTAGCTTCCACAAAATAACAATACATACCCCAGTGATATTGTAAGTTCACAGTAAAATAATGACAAATTATGCCACTATACTTGGCCATTGAACAACCTTGTTGTTAGCCCTTTTAATACTATTAACTCAAGCTCTATTAAAGCTATTAAGTGCATCAGGAAAAGTAATATTCTCTTCATTAATTTAATTCAGAAGAATCTTGTTTTTGCCCTTGTTCTGTCCTGTCTCATCCCTACCTACTATTGGACTGCAAACGGGCATGCTGTTCAAAGACTACATGTGATCCTCAGCCTAAAATACATTACCGACCCCTAGTGTGGAAGGAGAAAGAAAGAGCATCAAATAATACTGCCTCATTATTACAAAAGTAACATTTTCAAACGCCAACACACTGGGTTAATAGCTTGGCCTGTAGGGACAATAATTAGTCAGGAGCAATTGTAGACCAATTAAAGTAATAATAAATGCAAACTGAAAATTCCTCCTTGTCTCAGCTTTGTGGCTTTTGAATTTATTAAAAAATAAAAGGGGAATATTAAGACAACCCATGGACACATTATCATTGATTTATTGGAGGTTTTTTTAAAAATAAAGATAATTTAGCTGCTTGGAGAACAAATCTTTTGTATGATGTTAACAGAAAGTAGTCTCTGTATAGTTCAAATGATTTTGGATGCGGTACTCATATATCGAGCAACGCTTGGTAGGAAATCAGTCAGAAAAATCTTGCGATTAAAGCCACAGTGGAAGACGTAGTTATGTCAGAACATTCGAAATACTGTATTCCTATTTTTTTCTTTCTTCCTAAGAGTCCATTCCACCTAAGTGCATCTCTACAAACTGTTACATGATACACTGTTGAAAACCCTGTGAAAAGTTCCACATTTGAGGATCTTGTCTTTAATATGTGCCCAACTCATTCACCACATTCTGACCTGCTTTTCAGATTGAGTCATGAATTTGAGATGGATGGCCATATAAATCTAATTAATTAATTAATTAATTAGTGAATGTTCATTGGAACACGCTCAGCACAACCTTGTCACTTGCATTTGAGAGACAGGAAAATTCCTTGGGGAAGCTTACTTTTTTTTTTTTTTTAAAGTAAATTTTGCAGACTGGTATCCTTGATTTACTTCAGAAAGAAGGAATGGAAAAGTTTCCAGGAATTCAGCTCAAGACAATATACTGCATATTAAAGATGTGCAAAGCACTTCAAAGGCACAGAGCACATGGAAAAGGAGGACATGGTTGCTTTAATACTTCAAGGAATGCAATGCTGTTTGTGGCAATGCATTCTGAGAAAGAGGTGTGTGTGTTATATAGACACACTGCATCTCTCTCACTCATTTACTCCTTAATTTCTCTTCTCTTCCCCATGGCTCTGATGTACACATAACTTTAGTTAAGTTTAATTTGAAAAGGGAGTGGAAACACATTCTAGGGAGTGTAAAATATTCCATCATAGAAGATTTTGAATCTGAGATGGGCCTTCTGGAAAGAGACTGAGCATAAAGTGGGCCCTGGCCATATTCCCTGAGAGTGGTCCATTCTTAAAAGAATGGTGGACTGTCTCCTGAGCACTTGGAATGGCCTGTTCTGAAATCAAAATGTGCTGTTTCATGATTGGGACTTCCTTTGAGGGAATATTTTGTCTACCCTTACGGATACTGTGCTTTGTTGTTCTCTGTTATTCATTTCTCTAACTCTCTGCAGCCTTTTTGGCTATCTATGCTTTCTTTTTTTATATAATTTTTACTGAAGTTTTTAATTACAGAGAAGAAAGGAGAAAAAGAAATAAAGAATAAAAAGTGCAAAGAAAGAAAAAGAAAAGATAAAAAGAAAAGAAATACATGAAGTGACTTCCGATCTTCATCACCTATAAGATTACAAAGAAATACCTCTTCTTCCCACAAGCTGTCCCTTATCTATATGCAAATCCATACATTATCAACTTTTCAGTCCTGGTGTCAGCAAAAAATCTGTAAAGGTTTACCAGAGCTTTAAAGAAACCTCTTATTTTAAACTTGGTCAAACAAACCAACTTTATATTCCTTCCTTTTACTTCTGACAATCTTGATCTTAAATTCATTCAGATGTTGTCATAGGTGGTGCTCTCTCTTTGGTTTTTCTTTTTCTCATCTTTGAGGCTTTAGCAAACCTCTTTTGTAAATCCAGTAAAAAGTCATTATCCAGGTCATTACTTTGGTTTGTCGTTTGTATTTCCACTTTGATTTTCAAAACTTTAACCAACTTCTTTTGTATATCTAGTAGGAAGTCCTTATCCCAGTCGTCTTCTTGGCTTTTCATTTGTGTTTCCACTTCAACTGCCTTCTCTGTTTTATAATCCACACTTTTTAAATCTCTGCTGATCATTCCCAATGGGTTAAGTTCTCTTATGATCTCTTCCCTGAGAATTTAAGTGAAATATAGGAAAATATAGGAATCTGCATTCCACTGGAGAGCCATTTTTTCTTGCAGAAGACAGGTCAGTCACACACGTCTCCTTAGCCACTTCATGAGTAAAATAAATGCCAGAACCTACGGAGTTTTACTAAAATGTATTCTTTTTTGGAAAACAAAAATAAATACATATATACATCAGACTATATCACAGCAATTGGAAAAAATGCAGATTATTCTAAAAACAAAAATAGCACAGTATATTCACCTGAGTAATTGGCAAGTTTTGTATATGTAGGATGAAATATAGTCACAGAGTATTGTAGAGAAGGCCTTTATAATTCCTTCAGTGCTACTTACTGTTCTTATTTATCCAAAGATTCAGGGCATACAGGAAAAAAATAAGCACTGCCACATTATTCCCCCCTCCCCAACCTTCAGAGGTGGTCCAGAAGGATATAATTATAATTCCTTCAGAGCTTGTTGGCCTCATGGGGTAAACCAGATAAGAATCACAACCAGATGAGCTAATTCTACTTTATTGTAAAGCTGCATTGACAGCATCTTACAAGTCTGAAAGTACAATTCTTTCCACCCCCACTTCGATCTCCTTTACAGCCCGCAAAACTAGGGAAGGTCTCTTCTGAGCCTCTTGCCCCACCTACTAACCAGCTCTGGGCTATGTTGTCTCTTATCTGACCATTCCCTTGGCAGCATCTCCCAAGGTCTTTCCCACATACCGTTATAGAGCTTCTAAACCAAAAGCTCCAATCACTCCTTCATACCCACCCACTCACCCATATATTGTAACAATCCAGCTCAAGTCTAGCTGGCCAGGCTAGGTTTCACTTCCATAAAAACAGACAGGAAGCCTTGGGGCTGGGTTAGGGGAAATCATCCTTGAGTGATAAATGCAACTGGGAGGGAGGAGGGACTGCCACCCTTTTTAAAGGAGGAGGCAGTTCACCTCATCCTCAATCTGTCACTCAGCCCAGATGTGCTAGATATTTGTGGATCAGTCTCCAACCTTCTCTTGGGAGGTTGCTGAGAAAGTGGTGGGACTGCAGCTACAGAGGGCCCCAAAGGAAACAAATTATCTGCACCAGTTTCAGTGCCAGAATACTGCATAGAAATGACACTGATTGTACTTATGGATGACAATTGGTGAGAGCAGGATAAGGTGAATGGAATCGTCCTAGTATTGCTTGATGTCTCTGTGGCTTTCAATACCATCAATTGTGGTATCCTTCTGGATCATACCTGAGGATTAGAGGTGTGGACAGAGTGCTGCGATGCATTTCCACCTAGGGTTACCAGATATCTGCACAGGTATAGGAGGACACAGACAATTGGAAAGGAGGACAAATGGTGGAGCAAGGGGAGAGGAAACCCTGACCCGTTTTCTTTTTCTGCATCCACAACAAAAAATACAGGAAAAAAAATGTACTTAGGCCTATATGTACAGTATATGACATTAGTTTTTCAGCATCAGAAAGACTGGTTTTTCCATTGCAATTTTTTTTCAACACTCTTTATTTTCAAGAACATATGCTAGTGATAATATAGATTCACTGATGCACTTTTCAAATTTCACTATAGAAATGTATGGTAGATCATGTGATCTACAGACTACAGCGATCATAGTTTTGAAAGGGTTGGATTAATGCTGATTGCTGGTATCAGGAAATAAATAATGTAAATCTAGGCTGTCAAATCTGTTGATGGACGAGGGAAAGAAAGAAGCAGACAATTTACAAGGTCATAATTACAAGTTTGAATGACTACTGTCATGAGTAAGGATGGCGAGCAGGGGGCTCCCATCCAGACTGTCAAGCGCATGCGTAGCACTGATGAATTGTTCAGCCATTCAAAGAGACACAGATCGGGACTGCCTTAACCCTTGGGGGTTATATGTCTGGGTTTTTCCCACGCTTCTTCAGTTTGTTAGGATTCCTGTTAAGTACTAGCAATAAATATTAGAGACCAGTTCATTGTCTCAGTGTGTTTCCTGGTTGTTAGGACAACTACTGTGGTGAAAACAGTGCCCACCCCCCAAAAAACCCCTAAGACACTTAAAAAAAAACAGACAATATTTGATTTTAAGGCTATACCTGCCAGACAGAGGACATGGGGACAAAAAGTAGGACATGCCCTCCTTTTGCCTGATGTCTGGTAACCTTATTTCCACCTCCCTAAAGGGGTAGTTCTAGTTGGTGGCAATAGCGAGAGAGAGACTGAGCTCTGGGCTTTTCAGTTGTGGCAATGCTGCAAGGCTCAATGAACCCTCCATTCCTGTTCAACATCCACATGGAGCTGCTGGGTCAGGTCATCCATCCATACAGTGTCACGGTACAGGGATGGTGCCCAGTTGTACATCTTGACTATGTTGCCATTGAAGTGTTACCCAGGTGGAAGGTGATTCAGATCTGCATGGGGGAAAAACAGGTAAGGCTCAATCCCAGTAAGTTTGAGGATATAATCAGATTCTGGGAAAATCTCCATCTTTAGTTTTTGATGGAGTCCTGCTCCCCTGTCCCAGATGGGCTCATAACCTGGGGCCCTCCTAGATTCACAATTCCTGCTTAAAAAGTGGCCAGGAAGGCCTTTGCACACCTGTAGCTAGTGCATCTGTTGGGATAGAAGGCTTCACATATGCATTAAGTATCTCTTGATTAGACAACTGCGATGTTCTGTACATGGGGCTGCCCTTGAAGAGCATTTGGAAGCTACAAGTGGTCCAGAATACTGTACTCCTGGCTTCTATTTGTGTTGATATTATACCACTACTGCACTGGTTACATGTTGGCTTCTGGGTGCAATTCAGGGTGCTGCTTGTCACCTTCAAAGCCCTGCGTGATTCAGGGCCAAGATAAGGTCACATAGGTCAGGGTCAGTTTACATCTTTTTGCTCCAGATATGTGCCATCTTCAAGGGCCATGGAAGCATGTCTTCTCTGTCCCCTGCTTTAGAATGGCATTCCCCTGGTTACTTCTCTGTTGGACTGCAGAGAGTCTACAAAGACTTGGCCGTTTGAACAAACACTGGCAAGTTGAATTAGATGTATGTTCCTCTACTAACAGAAATTGTTTTAATGGGGGGAGGGTGAATTGCAACCACTCAGGGTCTTTCATTGTAATTTTATGGTTTTGATTTGTTGATTGTGCTTTGTTTTGCTTTAATCCTAATTACAGAAGAGGAATTGTATATTGCTCAAATTTGGTTGTGATTGGAGCAACCTGTAAGCCTTGTAAAACAAACAAAAATGCTATGGGGTGATTTAAAGCACTAAAATTCCCACCTGCTTTTATATCATCCAACAATGTCTCTGCTTGGTACCCTCCTCATGTCTCCTAGTGCCATGGCCTTATGCAGTTTACCTGGGAGCTGTCTGTTGTCTTGAGAACCATCCTTGTTTGGTCTTCCTAGAGGTCCCCATTCTGGCATTTTTCCACAGGCTGCATAAACTAAAATATTCCAGAACAACCCTTTTGCTTCAGTGGTATGCTTTGTGTGTGTTGCATGTACTCCATTCTTTGTGCATATCCATTCATACCTTCACACAAAGCCTGGCAGGACTATATAGAACCCATCAGAAGCACTGGAGTCACAGCATGCTGAGAGAAATTTTGGAGGGTGCTTTCCTCCTTAGTAATCCCTCATGAGGGAAATTCCATAAAGGAAAATATAAGGTCCCTGGTAACAAGCCAGAACAATGCAAACACAGGTACTTAATAGTAACAGATGTTTTGGCAGGCATTTTAAAAATTCAGGATCATATCCAAAGTGGAGGGAGAAAGCTAAACACTGATTATGCTATAAGCTGGGCTTGTGTGCTTCCTATTAATTCTGAGTGACAGGCCAAAATTCTCATTTTCTTCCACAGAACTGCTTACTGAGTAAGATAATTCATACGGTAGCAGTGTGGCGAGCTGCCAGAAAATTATCCATGTTCTGCTGTTGAAGTTTTGAGGAGAGATGCTTTTTATGAGTTTTTTGTTTAATTAGTATTGCTATTATTGTTTGAGGAAAACTAGTTGTGCTAAAAGTAGGACACAGTGACCTAGGGATGGATCTTGATAAAGAAGGAGGTGGGGTTTCTGTACATCAAATGTTTTCCTCCTCAAATTAGAAGGGGGGGGGATGTGTCACGGTGGTCTTAACACAGAATCTCATTAAAGCAGCTGTCAGTGTTCCTCTATTTTACCATCACCTCCTCAATTCCATAAGATGCAACTGTCATTTTGAGTGAACGTTGTGCCAAAGAGGCATTACAAATAAATGAAAAATGTCACAACTGATTTTCCTGTCTTTGGAATACTGGGTGTCGGCTTTGTCACAAACTGTCTTTGTTACTTCCCTTTTTCAGATTTCTCAGGTGGACATCAGGAAACACTTTTTGATGGTTGTAGACCTTTTTTATTTGAGCCTCATCTCAGACCTTTTGTTACTATTGGAGTAGTAATTTGGGCAGGGGGCTCTGCAGAGACTCTCCTGCTTTGTTTATCCATTTTTGTGACCAGGCAAGGAAAAACAAGAATGATTTTAGCATGACAGTCCTTGCAGCAGAAAATGTTAGCAAAAAGATGGTGATAGTTCACATCTATCCTACCCCTCTTTCCATTTTGAGGCACTTACAGGGATATTGCACACAGCATCTGCTTCTTTATAGAAGTCATTTATTTTCTTGCCTGTATAACATTCCAGTTCTTTAAATCTAATTGTTGGCATTTTTTTTAGGGTGCATTTTCCTATTGAAGGAAAAGGTTCCTGCATGATTATGTCATCGGAAAATAATGCAGAAGGATGGAGCTGTAGGAAAGTGTCTGGGGATCAAATAAATAAAATAAATGAAATAAAAAAATAAAAAATAGCCTATTATATATTATTTATATTGTAGATTCATATCCTGCCTTTTTGTTTAGGAGTTCAAGATGGCTTGCAGAGTCATCCACATCTCTGCTACTGGGGAGCCTCCTCTTATGATTCATTGCCCCCCCCCCAAAAAAAACCCCCTGTAAAGTAGGTGAAACTGAAGGAGAGTGACTGGCCCAAAGTCAGTTTCATAGCTGATGGTAGACAAAGACCTGGGTCTCCCCAGTAGCAGTTTAACACCTTAACCACTACACCATGCTGTCCTTTTGGTCTATGATTATGATGGTTAGGGTTGTGCAGCCTTTCAGATACAAAGGCAAAAAGAAGTGTTTTCCAGCGTGTAGGGGGCCAAATGTAGCAGCTGCCTGCAAACTCTTAAACCAAAACAACCCTGGGCAAGTCATGGCATCATTAAAGAGGAATGCCAGAGCTGGATGACCAAAATCAGGACTTCTGCTCGATGGGAAAAAGCATTTCGCTGCCATCAATTGGCCATTCAGATTTTTGCAGATATGATAGCTCTGCTTTAAGGAGGTTCTGTGTTTGTACCCCTGCACTCTGCAGTCTGAGAAAGGCCTTTTGGAATTTAATTCCAAAACACTGTCCTGCCCTAACGATTACACTGTTCTCGGTGACTTAGAACAATTACAAGTCAATATAACAATTAAAAGCACTTATACAGGCATCAAAACAGAGCAAAACAAAATGGCCACAGTAATTAAAGGAAAAAGATATATGCCAGCTTTGTTAAAATATTTGTAGTGCTAAATTAACACACACACACATACACACACAGCCATGCATGCACGCACACATGCACACAAACAGACTCTTACAGTCTACATCCCATCAGGCAGAATGGAACTTCCTTTCTGCTTAGAGAAGGGAGATCCATAGATACCAAAAAAATCTGTTCTCACTAGGCAATCTAAATAATTATTTCATGGATCCTGCTGGAAGCAAATTTGAATGCCAGCAGATCCATTCAGAATGCCAGCGGATCCATACAAAATTAATGCTAGCAGAAATACAGCCCAGCTAGTGTTCTTCTTTTCCCAGAGAACAATACATGATAGATATGGTTGAAGGAAACAATTGTTTTTTTAAAATGTACAAATAAGGAAAGGCACATCCATTACTTTTGAAAGTTAAAATTAGAACATGTCTGCAGCTTGATCTCAGCAGATGGGAACATGACAGCACTTGTCTGATCCTGTCCATGTGTGAAAGCTAAATAAGATCAGACTTGGTTAGTACTTGCATGGGAGACCTCTAGGTAATACCAGGGCAGCAGTCTAGACTGGGAAGTTAAAAAAAAATCCAGACAAAAGCAGTGGCAAACTTTATCTGTGTTGCTGCATGGACTTGTTCATGAAGTCATCAGTTGAACTCAAATTTACTTGCAATTTGCAGTCTAGAGTCTTCTTCCTCAACACTTCCTGAATTGGCCGAGCTAATCATATGACACTTCATGGTCACTCCAGGAAGGGCTGAAGTGGGGAAGAAGTTTCTCTTAGGAAAAAAAAAAAGAGTGGCATTATTGTAAGCAGGCTGGATGGTTAAGCAAAGGTGAAGGAGATCCATTAGCCATTAAGTACATTTTTTTAAAAAAATAGTGCATTATTCAACCTGTCAATATATAAGGAGGGAGGGAGGAAGAGAGGGAGGGAAATTTTAACCTTTCTTCTAAGTGGACCTTTTTTTTTTTTTTTTCTTTTGCCTCTAAATCAGATTTGACTCATACTGACTACATGAACAAGTCCATGCAGCTTCCTAGGCCAGGGTTTTCAAACTGGGGTCTCCAGAATCCTTGGGTTCCATGAGAACTTGAATAGGTTTCTCAGGTCTAAAGGGAAAAAACCATGGCTGCAAGGGACTACAGAAGAAAATCTCTGCAAGTGTTGGAGAATTTTTCTCCCTTGCAGAGAGGTTTTCTTAGTCCCCTGTGCAGACTTTTTCTGCCTTTGTCTCTAGGTGAAAAGGCTCCACAAGGGACTTGGCAGGAGTGGGGGGAGAGAAAAGAGTGGGGCTTGTCATCTGACATTCAGAAGCCCCACCTCTCTTGATCATGGATTCTGGGATTATTATTTTTTTCTTTCAATGAATAGATTCTTCAGCCTGAAAAAGTTTGAAAACGCTTGTTCTAGGCAGCATTTTGGAAATGGTTTGCCATTGCCTTCTTCCTACAACAGAGATGGAGAGCGACTGACCCAAGCTCACCTAGTTGGCTTTTTATGCCTAAGGCAGGACTACCAGTTAGATTTCTCCGCTCTTAATCCAGCTCCTTAACCACTACAGTGGCTGTCCTGTTGCCAGCCCACTGAAGATGCTGATAACATAAATGAAGGCATTTGAGGGGCAGATTCTGCTCCTTCCATGTTTCCAACATGCCCCCAGAACAGGAAGAGAGGGGTACCACCAGCCTTGGAGATGGCAAATTTACTTATATTTTCAATCCAGAAGCTTCCACATTGCTACTGTAAACCCTGTACTGTTATACACACACACACACACACACACACACACACACATGTATATAATATTTATATAATTTATATATGTTTACTGTAAACCCTGTACTGTAAAATTCATATTTATATTTATTATTTTAGTATCTCAGTTTCATACTTCATAATTTTATATGTTGATGCTTTTAAATGGTTAATTTTATTGTAAACTGCCCAGAATCCCCCTTTTCAGGGGGAGATGGGTGGTGGTAGAAGTTGGAATAACCAACCAACCCAGGAGTACTATGGCTTTAGCTTATGCTGTCCTGCCTATCTTCCTCATTCAGGACAAGAGTGCCCTGTTAAAGGAAATACTGCATTTTTATTTCTCTTCTATTATATGAAATAAGGTGCCAAGAAGGAGATAACCATAACCCCAGATTACCAAATTTCAGGTGGTGAAGGAAGACCCAGAGTAGGTCTAATTATCTAATGACCTCAAACTGCCAGAGAAGGGATTGTTTGGTATGCTCATGGACTCGACCATAGAAGTGTTTTAAAATTCAAAACCCAGCCATTTCATCAGAGTTTGGAAAGTAATTGGCATCTCATACAGCTCTTCCATTTGGCCAACAGCTATTTTCAATCATTTTTCAACAGCGGCGTTTGGTAGATGGTATTGCAATAAGATAGTTTGGAATTGATCAAAATTGTTCTTTATGATCTGTAGAGCTTCTTCTTTTTTTTTAATAGCTTGGAGGAGAAAAAAAAACTAAATAAAAAAAATCTGACTGCTAAACATATTTGTGCTCTTGCTATTTATATTTATTGCTGAGTTTAAGCTTGAAGTGATCGTTTGATTCCTGTATTTTTAATATTATTGTAAACAGCTCAGAGTTGCACGAGCAGGGCAGCATAGAAACATGGTGAAATGACTAAATAAATAGATAAATAAATAATGTATACAATCCTATGCATATGCTATTTCTTTCCTGGCAAGAAGTTAAGCATCACCATAAGTCACAAAATGAAGCATGCATCTGATGAAGTGAGCTGCTGCTCACAAAATTTTATGCCTCAATAAAGTTGGTTAGTCTTGAAAATGCTACCAGACGTTGTGTATATTTTGTTACAAAGTAAAAGATACTCTTTTTTTTCTTTTCAACAGCCAAATGTTTTATTCTGTTAAAAGAAATGGGAGGGAAATAAACACCTAAATTCAATTAACCAGTACAAGAGAATATGTTTTTTTCTGTAGCAGTTGCTATGCTTGCAGTAATAACCCTGGATTTAAATTTTTAATGGAAGATATAGATATAGATATGGCATATTTGATACATGCTTGTAAGGAAGCACACCAGCCTCTCATTTGGCGAGCTAATCTCTATTAATGGTGGCATTTGGTAGAGTTACAGGATATTCCATTTAAAACAGGTATTCTTACAGCAAGCAGCAGAATGATTTGACCTGAAATCAGAAGCCCAAACTAAGATAGCAAATATAACCCCCTAAATCTGTTGCCTGGAGGGATTTAGGTGATGGCAGAGATGCAGACCTGATTGGAAGTACCAGCTAATTATTTTTTAAAAAATAATTTCCAGGCTGATTCCTTAGGATTTAGAGTAAAATCCTCTCTACAATTCTCATCACACTGTTTGAAAGAAGCTAGGATCACAAACAAGCTTTGGGGGGGGGGTGCATGTTGCTAGGCAACATGTTTGTAGGTCTGCTCATCTGGCCAACACCTTGAGTAACCCTTATTACCATACATTTATAAGTCTGAAAGGAGAAATAAACCTTAGTTGTTTATATGATCTCACATCACTGTCAGTACAACTTTAAGGTGTGGGAGATAAACCAGGGTCTACATACTGAATTACCACCAAATGTACTTCCAGTTGTGGAAAACCTTGAAACATCCAATCACTTTTGTACCAAAATAACAGTGAGATTTTTTTTTACTAGTATTGACTATGTAAGCTGCTTAGAGTTGGTTAAGGGTTGAAGCAGCCCATAAGCCTCAAGTGAGTGAGCAAGCAAGTAAGCAAGTAAGTAAATTAATAAGTGGCATTTAACATTTACTAAGGCAGGGTCTCTAAATTACAAAAACTCACAGTAGAATTCTTTTCTGCTGTAATAAAGTGGTTAGAATGTTCAACTAAGACAAGTTCAAATACTTACTCAGTTGTGAAGCGGATTCACCTTGAGCTAGCTACTATCTTTGAAGGTTGCTGCAGTGATAAAGTGGGAAAGAAGCATGGGTAATGTGAAATCTTTGAAGGAAAAGCAGAATATAAAGATAGAATTAACTACTCCAAGGTGTTTTTACATCCAAAACAAACATTAACAAAGCTACCACTTTAGACATTTTACTGTAGACACAGTAGTTTTATATGAAGGGTAGGTAAAGGTAAAGGTTTCCCTTGACGTAAAGTCCAGTCGAGTCCGACTCTAGGGGGCGCTGCTCATCTCCGTTTCTAAGCCTTAGAGCCGGCGTTGTCATAGACACTTCCGGGTCATGTGGCCAGCATGACGACACGGAACGCCGTTACCTTCCCGCCGAAGCGGTACCTATTGATCTACTCACATTTGCATGTTTTCGAACTGCTAGGTGAGCAGGAGCTGGGATTAACAACGGGAGCTCACCCCGCCGCGCGGTTTCGAACCGCCGACCTTCTGATCAGCAGCTCAGCGGTTTAACCCGCAGCGCCACCGCGTCCCTGGTATATGAAGGGTATCCACATGCAAAACCATTAGAGAGAGAACAAGTGGGAATTTTGTAGCATTAGCAAAGGAACATAAGGTGATATGACATATCTGTTCTTGGGAGGGAATTCCATTGAGATAGCAGCAGCTTTTAATGAACCTGATCTTGATTGCCATTAAAAAAACTAGGAGAGAAAGATGTTTGATAGTTCCTCTGCTTTGGGATGCTGTCTTATCTTGTCAATTAACGCTCATTTAAAAAATGCTTGTTCAAGGGTAATTTTTAATTGCTTACAAAATACACACTAAATGCTTTTATAGCAACAATTTGTTTTTCACAACCTGTTATTGCTTTCAAACAAAGTGCTAATAGAAAGAACTACTGAAATACTTCTTGATAGCTTTAAACAAACATCTCCCATTCCTATCAGTCTCAACCAGCAGGCATAAGACTACAGTTGTAGTGAACAATGGATTTCATCTTCCTGGTTTTTCCTGCTCTGTAGGAATAATTTATCTACCACAATGTGACTCTGCCTTTAAAAATAGGGTCACTGAATCTATTTTCAGTCCAGCAGATCTGCTACATGAGTAACGCTATATTCACTGTCCATGAGAATTATCTCAGAAGGAGAAGTCGCCGTATCACTCATGTGGCCGACCAGCCAATCATATATTTATTATTGCATGCTCATTAATGTCCAAGAAAATTAAATATGAAACAGTGAAACCTAATGTCACTTAATTGCAGAAGGGGGTTAGCAACTGGGAAGTGGAAAAGAGTTAAACAATAAACAGAAAATGTAGCTTTTCATGGTTGCTACCTATTGCTGAAATGATATCCAGATCATGTCATTTGACACCATATGCATTGCTGTTTAGTCAGATCTGAATCTGAACCTGGCAGTAGATAACATTGTACTTGATAGAGCTGAACCCATAGGTAATGTGCTGGAGGTATCACATTTTCTCTCACAGAAACCCTCTGAGTCTATAACCTGGTCTCACTTCCAGACCCATGCTAGCAGCTTGGTTCCAACACCAGTATTCCAGTGAGGTCCCTCCCTTGGTGTTCTCCACCCTGCAACCTCCAAAACGTATAAGTGATAAGGCTTCCATATCCTGTTCCCTTTTCAGTATGCAAAAATGTAAACTAGGCATCTTGGAATGGGGTTAGAGTATTGTAGCAGAATTCTGAAAGACTGTCAAAATCCCTCTCTACTTCAACTTATACCTAACACAATCAATGCAGAGTTGTTTTGAGTTCCTTTCTCGTGCTTTCTACTTTGCCAGGTCCTGGGGTTTCCATACTTCATGGACCATTTATCTGATGAAAGGATATAATAAAGGAAGTCTTCAGAGGGTGCTTTTACAAACGGGAAAGAAGGGACAGCCAGTAGGCTGCAGCATGATGGGGAAAATGACTGGAAGAAAACAAGCGCACTCTCCACCGCTGCTGTACTACAGTAAAGTAAATTCAAATATGCTACCAAGAGATAATGTTAAAATAAATTTTTAAAAACCCTGATAAAACAGAAAGAAGCTTCTCTCAAGGGAAAAGAAGTTTGGGAAATTGGAGGCCAGAGTCACTTGTACATTATTTGTGTTAATGTTTTTTTCCCCCTTAATAGTGAGAATACCACTTTAGCTGCTATAGGCTTGATTCTTTCTTCATCTTTCTTCTACTGTTCAAATCCATGCCTCCATTCTTGCATTTTTCTGAGCAAAGAAGGGATCTGGTAGATTAAAGTGGTGGCCTCATCTCTTTCTCTTTCTCTTTCTCTTTCTCTCTCTTTTTCTCTTTCTCTTTGGATAGAGGTAGTCTCACTTGACAACCATTTGTTTAGTGATGGTTCAGGCTTATGACAGTGCTAAAACCTGACTTACGACCAGTCCTCACACTGCTTTGGCAACAGGTTCACATTTATGACCTTCGCAGCATTCCATGGTCATGTGATTGCCATTTTTTACCTCCCCAGCTGGCTTCTGGCAAGCAAAATCAATGGGGAACCATGTTATTCACTTAACAACCACATGGTTTGCTTAATGCCCATGGTGATTCACTTAATGGCCACCACAAAAAGGTCGTAAATAAGTTAGGATTTGCTTAATTACTGTTCCGCTTAGCAACTGAGAATCCACTTAGCAATTCTGGTCCCACTTGTGGTCATTAAGTGAGGACTACCTGTAATCTTATGTCCTTTCCAAAGTTTGCAAAAAATGAAAACAAAATTTAAACCTGGCTCAGAAATTGCATAAAAATCAGGATTAAAAATTAGGATTAGGATTAAAAATACAAGTCTCAACTCATGAATACACAATTTTACTATATTGTGTATCTTACTATATTATACTATAAGATACAACAGTATAAAAATATTAAGGAGTTGGTTTAGTGTTACTGAATATGTGAGTTCATTCACAGACTGTTACTTTAGAGTATTCAGATTAATTCATTTAAGCCATATAAATATGGATTTATTAAGCGAATCAGAAAGGAACTACAGCCTTAAATGCTACAATGGGATATCTTAAAAGGGCTCATAAGGCAATAGAATATATTTTTTAAGTAGTAGCTATTTATTTTCCAGTAGAGATCAAAAGTAATTAAAAGGAACTATAAGTAATCCTTTAGCATTGCACATTAATTCCAAAGAGAAGTGAATTAATCTTCTCTCATTGTTTGGTAATTCACAACTCAGCATGTTAATTCTAAAGGACTCTAGTTTAATCCTGCAGAATAATATAGGGTCCCCACACCTACAGGTATTGCAGCTGCCTAATAAATAAAGTTGTTGATGATGATTCTTCTAGGCCAAAATAATTGAAATTAATTCTCAATCTGACATCATTGTATCTTGACTACTAGGTTTGTTTACAATAGTTTTTTAAATTATACTATATTTTAATCATTGTATATATTTTATGACCCACTCATTGAATCTGTAAGTCCTGCCTCAGTAGATCCTTATGTTCCTTGCTGGCATCCTGCATGCTCCAAAGCACCTTTTCTAAATTATTTCCCAAGCTCTGCTTAGGTTTACTACCAACCCACATATCTGGTAACACCCTACCGAGAGCACAGTAATCTAAACTGGCTAGACATTATGTAGATGTATTCTTACGATGGATTTTGATGCTGGATACCATATATCTCAGCTGGTCTGCATTAATCCTTGCTTTAGAGGAATAATTTAAAGGAACTACTTTAATGACCAGCCACTGTGTAGGACAGGCAGGCAGAAGACTAGGAGAGCACATCCACGAACACCAACTAGCAGTCAGAAGACACAATGAAAACTCCTCAACTCCTTAAAACTTCCTTAAGAAGGAAACAAAAAGACCAGAACACCAACACCCAGATAAGCAGGAATTAACATATCTTTTCCAGATTGGTCATGGCCATTCACAACAGCCCATTTTTAGGACAAGAAAAAAAAACATTAAAATGATCCTATCTCCTTTGCCACCAGGGAGCAACACCCCAATTTTGTCTTCTTTCTGGTCAAATGGACAAAATACCAGACAAATTCCCAGGATATAGCAAGCCAACATTTTTTGATTTCTAATAATATTCATGAAGCCAACATGGGCCCAGAGGCATTCTTGGAAGTAAACATGATGCTAGGCTACCTCTTTGCTGTGAACATTCCAATCTGACATTTGTTAAAAGGAACTAAACAATAAAAGCAGGTGAAACAGAGTGTTTCTGTACAAGGTTGTCCCTCTCTCTCTTTTAAATGTATAATGTATCTGGCAACCCATCTTGCTTTCTGGCACATTTAAATGGCAGTGGCTGAAAAGGGACTTTCCCATGGCAACTGTCATAGCTCCATGGCATATTATTTTTCTTCCACCTCTAAATTTCAATTATGCCTCACTTCTTGATTTTTTATTCTCCCTTCCCCCATAAATGTGTTTGTTTCTGTCCATGTGCAAATATGAAAATGAGGTTGGATCAGCAAAAAATTAACCATGTTTTATTCCTGCGAAAGAAGAGTATAGTATTTGGCAGCTTTCACACTAAAATAATATTATTTAAACAATAATGAAATAGATCAGAGAAAAATACCTTTTTTTTTTTTTTTTACTTCTGCTGTTGCTCCCACAGGGAGGAGGTACCATTGCCACAAAAGATAGCAATGAAAGCAGTGGAAAAAGGAAAAAAAAAAATCATGTTCTCCTCATGGTGTTTCTCAACCTTGGCAGCTTGAAGACGTGTGGACTTCAGCTCCCAGAATTCCCCAGCCAGCATGCTGGCTGGGGAATTCTGGGAGCTGAAGTCCACACGTCTTCAAGCTGCCAAGGTTGAGAACAGTGCTCTAGTGTTAGGCCTTCTAAAAGTTTCCTTAACAAGGCTTTTTGTACAATGTTCTTGAGTCTTTTCCATTATTTGTCAAAGTTTATTTCCAGTTGGGGGCCACAGGTAAATGCCTTCCTTTAGCATTCCCCAAGCAGAGTTTTCTGTTTGGAAAGTGAAAATCCACTGTTGTTCTTTTCCTTCAATGTCATCTTGCAATTTATAATCAGATTTTTAAGAGAGAGAGAGTGTGTATGTGCTAGTGATCATCTTTGTTACCTTATGAAAGGCATGTGTCTCGGGAGACATGTCAATTCCCACAGATTAATTACAATTATGCTTTCATATAAGAAGAGGAGGGGTCCAAGTTTATTCTCAAGCTTCTGGATGATGTCAAAACCAAAGCTGGAGATAACTAAGGGGTGGGGAAAACATGCTTAACCCATCTCAGCCCATTACTCTTTTTCAGCTACTGCTTTCAATCTTAAATTATACTTAACATTCAGAAAATTGGCCTCGGTCAGGGGTCTTGCAGAAATCCATGAGATGAATGGGTTTTTTTTGTTCAAACTAAAATAGCTTGAATGATTGATTGAAGTCTGCTATATTTTCATGTTTTACATTGCTTTGTTTGGCTGTTTTAGATAATTTTTTGTGCTGCTTTAGTGGCAAAGAATGCTGTACCTCACTATATAAATAGAGACACATTAAATGTTGTAGGCCTTAGGTGGCCTTAATATAATCAAATTTCCCCTGAGATTTTGTTAATGCACAGTCCTTAATATTTTGTACAAGTTAGTAGCCAAACTCACATGAATTTCAGTGGGACTATACTTTGCTCCACTGAGAGTTTTTATTTGTGTGTGTGTGTGTGTGTGTGTACAGTATGTGTATGTATGTGTGTATATATATATGTACACACACACACACACATAGTGTACACACACACACACACCCAGACACACTTAGTGGTGCTTAAAACAAAATGTGCATGCCATCCCACTATGAGTATTTTAATTGTTTTACATGTATCAAGAAAATAAAGCTCATTTGTATTGAAGCAAATATTTTGCACCTCCTATTTTCACAGAGTTAATTGGACTGATGCCAACTTAGTCATAGGTAGAAAAAGGAAAACACATAGAAACATTGATCCAGTTTATTCCTATACCCACAGTATATTAATTTTGTGTTTGGATTCGATCTTGCAGAAGATGCATAACTGATATTTAAGGAAGCAGTTTTTATTACAAGAGAGAGGTGGAAGTCTGAATAGAACAAAATCAGTTCATGTTTATTAACATAAATAGAATGGATTCTCTTCTGTCTGAATCTATCTGCATTTTAATGGAAAAAGAGTTTCTTGATCTTCAGTAACCTGTTACTAGTTTGTGGTCTTTTATCTTGCATATCCCCATTCTTCCACAGTGGTAACCAGTTATCCTCCATCTAAAAAGAAGCCTAATTTTATATTAGAGGCTTCTTAAGTGAATTGATACACATGGCAATCTAAACTACTCATCACGTACCCACCCACATAACGTAAAACCATGAAGTCAAAGTTATAAAGTTTCTCATTGTTCCATGGTTCAAGAATTCAAGCATTTACAGTATAATTGTAGAGCCCTGGCTGGTTCAGTATCTGTAACTCCTTCCACATTTCATGTTGATGATGGACAGCTTCCAGTACATTCAAAACCCACAAGCTCAGTCTTTACTAGAATTTATGTATTTGTTTATTTTACTTGCTGTTGCAATTGTCACTCAACTTTAAGCTGCTCACAATCTTATCATACATAAATAAGATTAAAACAGAAAAAAAATAATAAACTATGTTACATAATAAAATATCCCTACGCTGAAGAATCATAAAGCCCATATAATTGTATACTCCTGCACAGAAGGAATCCTTTGCAAAACTTTTTCCCCTCAAAGGCCTGTTGAAATAACCAAGTTTTGATTGCCTTCCTGAGCCTCAAGTTGATGGGGTTGTGGGGAGAAGTTCCAGAGAAGGGGAGCAGTGAACAAGATCTTCTAGTGGAGAAACATTCATAATTTGAATCTAAGACTTAAGGGTTCCTCTGCCCCCATTGCTGGTGGAGGTACTTCTGACTTCCAGTGAAGAGATGGCGAACTGAAGATGGGTCCACTGAGAGCGGACCCGATGACCGCAGTGGAATGGAGAGCTGGTGAATGGACCAACTCTTCATGATTCCTCTCCAAACAAGGAGAGGGCTGGGATTGCCCACAAGTGCTCCAAACAGCTGCTCCTCATGAGGAGACCGCAAAATAGGGGTCTTCAGTGGTTTTAGAGTGCTGAAAGACAAAGCAATGCCATTGTCGCCCAAATTGCAGTTCAGTGCCTTTAAAAAGGGTTTGCATACTTCCTTTCTTAATCACTTTTGGAAATTGCTTGTTCACTGCTTTTTGGATATTAGGAACCTTCATAACGGCAAGCGTTATTTCACTGGGTGAGGTTCCTTCAATCCTTAGTGAAAGAAGTTTTTTACAAGTTTAAGAACTTAAAAAAATGTTTTTTTGGGGGGGGGGGAATAAACAGCAAAAAGGTGATTAGAGCATTAATTTTGGAAAGTTATAAGTGGACTAAGGGTCCAGATGGATCAGAAATAAGATTTTGAAACTAATTATAAGACTCCTTCCCATGGGAAAATGCTGCTGTTTTAAATACTTAAAAAAATATGGTAAGATGGGATTTTGAAGGTTGGACCCTAGAGGGAACCAGAAGGACTTAAAGATTAAAATTAAAGGAGAACAGCACTTAAATTTGGCTCACTAATACAGAATGGAGCAAAATAGTTTAACATTGGATGTATTGAAGGATATTTGTGAACAATGGACCCAGAAGTTAATTTTTAAAATGTCTGCCAGTGTAGACAGATTGTGTTTAGAAGACGATATGGAAGAGAATCAAGCTTTACCGGATAGGACTGATGCTGATTTGAAAGTGGATCTAAAAATAATGGGCTGTGTGAAAGGAGATGCTATACTAAATATACAAATGAAACCAACTGATGTCTTTCCAAACCAAAAGAGTGACCTGGATAACTTTCTTATACTGGATTTACAAAACAGACTTGTTAAAGCTTTGAAGAATTTTGTGAGAAGGGAGAAAGAAAAAATGAGAAGAAATCAAGTTCTAGGGCTTTATTTGAGGGGATTAAGGAACAAGATTGTTAAAAGTAAAGAGAAAGAATATAAAAAGATCACTATTGTTAAAAGTAAAAGGAAGGAATATAAAGTTGGTTTATTTGATCAAGGTTAAAATAGATATGTTATCTTTGGTAACCCTTAATGGACTTTTGCTGGCTATAATGAGGTTTTAAGGATTTGTTTATAGATAACAGTTGACATATGGGAAGAAGAGATCATTTGCTGTATTTTAAAAGAAGGTGATCAGTTACTAAAATTGTTTATACTTGTTATGACAGGGGGAGTCTTTTCTTTTTCTTTCCTTTCTTTCCTTTCTATTTTTTTCTATTTTTTTAAGTTTGTATTAGTTCTTATAATTGTAATGCTCAATAAAATTATGATAGTGGAGGTATTTCTCTATTGCTTATTGTGATCTGTATTCGGAGGCATACTGAAGAATAAATAAACCATTCTCTTTAATGACACCATTTAAAAAAGGCAGAAGAAACTTTCACTGAGGCAGAGAATGTGACTGGCTGCCAAAGCCAAGGAGATGACATCCCATTGAAATGAAACCATAATCATTTGTACTTTTCTTAAAACTTGGGAAGTGCTACTTCAATCTTTCTGTAGATGTATTATCACTAACAAGGACTCCAGAGACAGCTGGCAAAACTACTTAGCTATCAGCTCAATTGCTGAATGGTGATGCTCCCAAGGGGTTACTTGTCTCAAATTAGATAGGGAAGAGTTGAAGAAATATAAGGCAATCTGGAGAAGGGACTACAACATAATTTCAGTGGTCATCAGAACTCTCTCACGTGAATAGAAAACAACAACAACAGCAGAACATTAATCCAGAGTATAAATAGTATTGTAAAACAATTTCACTCAGATGTGCGGGCTTCAGTCTTTTATGAGGTTGGCTTCTTAATGATGGATGGGAGGGATGGGAATGGAGAAGTGCAAACTTCCTGTTTTTTTCTCCAGTCCTATATAAGTTTTCATCTCTGTCTGGCTTGGGTGAACAAACAGGAAATCTATATTGTTCTTTACCTGAATATACAAATTTGGGTTTAGCTAAAGCCATTACTGCCTTCTAGATGTGTTGAACAACTCTTATGCTAACTGGGAATTATGGAAGTCATCCTCCAATGTCTTTGGAAAGCACCAAAGGTGCTTCCACACTTGGGAAAGCTTCACTAATTAAATGGTGATAATATCAACAATAATCATAGTTACGGATGATAAGTTCTCCTATGCCACAGAGCCTGGATTGGTATGTGCCTCTGATCACACACTAGCTTTCTACATATTTTTAAAATCTATATTGACATTAGGTGAACTCTCCATTAATTTAACTTGCCTCGACATGTTACTTGACATGTTGGGAGTAGACTACATTTTCAGAGTTCCCAGCTAACATCCTGATTGTAAATTCTAGGGGTTGTGGTCCCAACATTTAAGGAAGGCATCATGTACATCCACTTGCTGTTGTTGCAGTGCATGGTGAAGATTGGAGGCCATCTCTAGAAGCCAAAGCATGATCTTCTGTCTCTCTAGAAAGAGAGTAATAGACTTGCAAGACTGATGCCAGGCCAGGCTAGGAAGCCAAAATTATGAATGCTAATACTACAGTATTTATAAGGTTACACTAACAGAATCTTGCAAGTTGGAAATATGCTTCCCCCCTCCTCCCTTTATCTTCCTGAGAACTAGGGAAGGTCCTGTCTGAGATGCTTTCTCAGGTTACCTTCCTACACTGGACTCAATCTTCTTTTGTCTGACCAATGTCTTGGTATAGGCTCTTCCTCCTGTTCCTCAAGGTTATTCCTTCTGCCCATTACACGGGTTGGGAAAGATGCCCTAGTTTTTGTTATCTCTCTCCCCATGTATATTCCAGTGCGTCTTTACAATATGCTAAGGATAAGCTACAAACAGGCATTTCCAGAGGGATATATGATAAAAACTATGTCTCATTCTACATACAGTACATTAATTTAATGTATCAGGTCATTTATGAATATGTGAGGAAAAAAGGTTTTTTTTTTAAATGTCATGCCTGTTCTTTTCCAAACCAACATGTGTGTAATGATGTCGTCAAGAAAACACTGCAATTGTGTACTTGACTTGTCATCACACACATGTCATCATTTGCCCCCACCCAACATTCATTTATGGACACAGCTTTTTACATACACACATACATACTCACAAGAAACTCACAACAAATTAACTCTCATAAATAGTCTTACTAATATATTCATGTCATGTTATGCAATTAAACTGTTACTTAACAATAGGAAAATGGGGAAAAATATAAACTACTATGTACAGTTCATTTTTTTTCTCTTCTGTGTTTTATTATTGCATATGAAAGAAATTTTAATTTTAAAAAATCAGTCTCTCTTCTACTGGATGTCATAACACCACCTACTCAATCCATTTCATATGTTGGATGAAATGGGTCTTTGCCTACAGAAATGTGTGAGTTGTCACCAAGGAAACCCAGCCCCCTATGCCTTTCCCCTCTCTAAATATGTTAGTCTTCATTAAAATCTGAAAGATTTTCTCAAAAATTACAAAGCAGAGTAAATTATGATCACATCTTTGAGTACCTATAGAAATTAGCTTTTACCAAACAGTAATAAATGTTATTAACCCTGGCTTTTGGTTCCACTCCTAATAACTAGTTACATACACATGTGGGACTGTAATTTAGTCACTGTGCTCTAAATGGACGTTACAGTTTTTACCTGCCAGCCGGTTAGGCTTTGTTTCATTGCCAAAACCTGTGTAAAAATTGTAGCCCCAGAAGCCTGCAGAATTAGCACCATGCAGATTTGCAAACTGAATGTTCACATTGAGAGAATTCCCAGGAATCTGAGCCAATTCATCCCTGCAGTAATGCATGGAGTATATGAGGGACTGCAAATCTCTAACTGAAATAATAAATCCCTAAATCCTTGCAGAACAGACTTCAGCTCAATCCTAATAAAACTGAGTGGGTCTGGCTGTTTGGACCCCCAGGGCTGGGGATGTTACCATCCTAGGTCTTGGATGGGGCTGCAGTGCCCCACTCAAGACTGGTACACAACTTGGGGGTCTTTCTGGACTTGCAGCTACTGCTCAAAGAGCAGGTACCAGCTGTGGCTAGGAGGGTCTTTGCACAGTTTCCTCTTGTGCACCAGTTGCACACTTTCCTTGATTGCAGGTTCTTCAGACAGTTACTCATGGCCTGGTTACCTCACAATTGGATTATTGCAATGAACTCTACATGGGGCCACCCTTGAAAACCACCTAGAAGCTACAGCTGGTTCAAAATGCAGTGGCACAAGCAGTAACGGGCAGCACTGCTCTCAGCTTCCGAGAGCAATTCAAGGTGCTGGTTATTACCTATCAAGCCCTGTATGGCGGAGAGCCTGGATATCTGAGACACCACTTGTCTCCAATAGTTTCTGCCCACCCAGTACATGCCAGCAGAGTGGGTGTGCGCCAGGTCCCCTCCAGTAGATGTTATCATCTTGTGGGACCAAGGAAGTGTGCCTTCTCCCCACCCTCTGGAACAGCATTCCTCCAGAAATAAAGATGGCACCCTCTCTCCTGGGGTTCTGAAAAGCTTTGAAAACCTGGCTTTGGCCCCAGGCCTAGGGGTGCTGTTTCTTATTTGTTTAATCACCCCTGTTTGGTTTTGTTGATTTTGTTGTTAGATTATTTGGGGCTATCTGTCTGATTTTATGTTTTTAGCTATCTTTATGCTTTTTCTAGTTTTGTACTATCAGCCTTGTGAGGTAGTCCAAACAAGAAGCACACCCAGAAGTACTAGCTCTAACTTTATTGTAATGTTGTCCCCAAAATGGGGTAGGACCATTAGTCTGGCGTGGCAGACCCAATCACCACACAAGATCGGAGAATTCAACAGCAAGAACTCATTAATTGTAGATCCACAAGAAAGGAGGACTCCCCTTCAAGGCAGAGGAGCCCTGAGCAAAAGCTTCCCTTGTCTTTTATACACAATGTGCCCTCTTCCCCTCCCACACAACATGCCCATGGTTTTCACTTGTAAGCCCAGCGGTTTAGCATCTATACAATCATTCCTTGATCACACCCTGTCCACACTCCCCTATAGAATTGTCAGTTGTCACTAAGTCTTATTAACAGGACATGGTTTTACAGCAGAAACATCCTGCCAGGTGTAGCAAGCCTGCTACCTAGCGTTTGTCAGCCCACATCCTCTGGAAACTCAACCCCATGCATCTATTGTGAAAGCAATGGGTTTTCTAAGGGTGGAATCAACATGGGCACTTCTACATGCATTTGCAATCAGCTCTGCACAAACCCAGGTTCAGCTGTAACAGGCAGGACACTCACACTCCACGTGACTCTTGCCTGAGCCCATCTCCATGTATTCCCTATCCCACTGGACTTCTCCAGTTTTCCCAGCCTTCAGTAAGTTTACATTAACATAATCTTGCAAATCTCAAAGTACATCTCTCCCCCTTCATCTTTACATTCCAAGAAACTAGGGAGGGTCCCCTCCAAGTCATTTGCCACCGCCCCATTCCTTCTGCTTACTCAGTTGCCACTTGTCTGACCATTATCTGGTCTGTGGCTCTTTCTTCTGTTTGCCAAGGGCATTCCCACATTTCACTGCATGTCTTCCACCTAAAGGAAAATGTAGTTGGGTGACCAATAAATGTAAAAAGAAGGAAGGAAGGAAGGAAGGAAGGAAGGAAGGAAGGAAGGAAGGAAGGAAGGAAGGAAGGAAGGAAGGAAGGAAGAGTGGTAACAACTGACATATCCCTGCAGTGCTAATTATTTAACACCTTGGTTTTCTCATTATAGGCTGTGAAATGAGGTCATAGGAGAGGCTGCAATATGAGCTAGGGATTTTTGTTTTCACAGATCAATTATCCTGCTACATTAGCTTTCATACTGCTAGTTGTACCCTCAAAAGAATCACAGCAACATACCTAGTTCAGTAGACATGCATTGTACTAGGATGATTTACATCATCATTCCAAGCCTCGGTATAATGTTCGGGTAATGAAAAGGAGTTGGAAACTAATGTCAGTGTTTCTTTAAGGAAGGAATGGGCCAAGTCATGGCATTTCCATAGAGATGGTAATCATTACTCCGTAGCTGATGTTAACACATCTGTTTTGGGAAAATTGGTATTAATTTAATGGTACACAGATGGCCAGTTCAGTTACTTTAGAGAGGCAAAAATCAAAGAACAGTTCAGCCCAACCTTCCCAAAGACTGTTACATTACACTGGTGGATGGAGAACTTCCTTCTGATACTTCCCCAAAAGTATGCTTCAACTTGTTAATTGATCTTTGGGGCACAATCTGTTGTTATTCCGGTAGCTTGCACACTGACAACAAGAGGCCTGCTGCTCTTAGTGGACCACTGTGTTTTCTTTTTATGTCAAGGCCTGCATTTTTGAACCCAAAGAAACCAAGCTGAGTCCCCATTCCCTAGATATCCTGGCTGTGTGTGATTTATTCAGTACTTGTGCCTGCTACTGGTAGCACACTGCATTTGGCTGGAATAGCTGGCCAACTAGATGCCAATTACTTCTTCTGCAGTGTTTGTGCTTTATACAAGAGAATGATAAATTCACAAGGATGGCCCTGGTCTATGGAAGGTGGGTACCATTGTAAACATAATAAAAAAAACTGATGGGAAGAAGATTCTGCACAGCATTGAAGAGATCCTTCTGAGAGCTTCTGAAAGCTAGCTACATTGAAATTATAAAGTGTGCATTACTTTAAGAGAGAGTCTTACTATTACGTACTTATAATAACTATACAGTAGTTATCAACATAGCTCAAACATTGTACAGAGAAAGGGAGGGAGGAAGGTCGATCTTTGGCATGCAAGCTTTCTGTCTGTACAGAAAGTCTATACAATGAAAGAAAAATGATCATATTACCTGTTATGTTGATAACTAGATAACTAAAGAAAAATGGCAATTAAAGTTGGGGGGAAAGGCATTTTTCATTTGTTACAGCAAAGAAATGAATGCAAGATTTACTAATGAGCAAATGCCCTACATTTGTTTCTTATCTGAGTGCTACTTATTTGGCAGTCTTTTAGTTTCCCTTGGCAACCAGAACAGGTCAGGTGGAGATTACCAGGAAGGTATGGGGAGTGAGAGAGAGATAAAAAAAAAGATTGCTATGATAAACTGTCAAATTTCCAACTACATTTTAGCAGAAGTGGCAGAATATTAAGCAACATTCTGATACGTCTTTCCATAAGAAGCCATGTATATAAAATAGCAAAGGAGGGGTTTGCAGAAGCCTACGCAATCTGTGAAGAAGAAAGATAAGATTTAGGGAAACCTATAAAAAAGAAAACAAGAGTTTGTTTGGCCTCAAAAAGTAACAGCACCTAGCTGATCTCAGTATAAAGCAGGACTAGACCTGGTTAGTATAGCTGGTTACAGCATTGGGAAATCCAATGGCTGTAGAATAAATTGAAAAACTATAAATGGTAAGTCACTTCTATACTGTTGCCAGTAAGACAACATGGTCATATCGAGATAGGCACCAGGAATGGGACTGAAGTCAAGGGAGCCTTTTCCTTAGATTTGATTGGTTGCATGGTTGAAGTTAGGAACTAATCCCCCATGAAGTTAATATTATGTGAGGGGCAATAGAAACATGTAAGTGAATTCTATTATTTCTGTTATTCTGCTCTTCTGTGAGTTGGCAGGAATAATCTGTTGTGCTTTACTTGTGTCAATGTTTTGCATGATGTCAAACTATTTTCTTGCCTCCCCTGCATACAATTCTAATTAAAAGATTACACTCCCTTAGTAGGGCTTGAGTATGGCAGGTTCTTCAATGATTCAGCCTTTGTGGAAAAACAGTTACCACCAAATACTTCCATGGTGCACAGAACAAACTTTTCCATTTTCTTGTTCTTAGTTGACTTGATTTAAGTAGTGCCATCAAGTCAATGTCAACTCTTGGTGTGCACATAGATTTTCTCCAGGACAATCTGTCCCTAGTTTGGTCCTTCAGATTTTCAACAGTGCACTCATCACCGCTGTAATTGAGTTCATCCCCCTAGTTGCTGGTCATCCTCTTTTTCTCTTTCCAATTTTCCCAGCATGTTAGACTTCTCAAAAGAACTAGATTATTCTTTGCATGTGACCAAAGTATGATAATTTGACTCTGATCATACGTGTCTTGAGTGAAAACTCTGGATTGATTTGATCAATGATCCATTTGTTTGTTTTCTTGGTTGTCCACAGTATTCTCAGGAGTCTTCTCCAACACCAACATTTAAAAGTATCAATATTCTTTCTGTCTTGCTTCTTTGGACTCCAACTTTCACTTCCATAAAGTATCACAGGGAAAACCATTACCTGCATAATTCTGATCTTTGTAAGTACAGTATAGACATATCCTAGCATCTGAATATCTTGTCCAAGACCCTCATGGTTACTATACCAAGTGCTAATGTGATGCCTGCCTGCCTGCCTGCCTTCCGGTTCTTTACTGTTGATAGGCAACCCTAAAAGGCAGAAGCTATCCACCCCTTTAGTATCTTCACTATCAGTCCTAATGTCCTTAGTTAGTTACTTGTTACTGAAAATGGAACAGTTAAAAATTAATCTTTACTTTCTGAGTTTGGGTGCTTGCAAACAAGGATGCCCCTGTCCATATGTAGAATTTTACAAGGATTTTCTATTATTTTGTAAACTTGTTATGTTTTTCTACAGCTCATTCCATTGTTTTTCCTTTTCTACAAAATACCCAAAATAAGAAAAGAAAGAATAGTTACATTTTGATTGGTAGGACTGACAGATACTTATCTGGAAGCCCCCTCTGTCTGACATATGAGGGTTTGTAAGAAGTGATCATGATACATATTATCTAAAATGGGAAGAAGAGTCACCCATCTTCTCTCCAAGTAACTTCACAACTGACTGCATGTATGTGCATATGTATGTCTGCATGTATGCATACCCGTCACCTCCCCCCCACCCCCATATACTGTATAAACACAAAAAAAGCATTCTCAGTTTTGGACATGTCGTCTAAATGCAACCTCCAAAGAGGAGTGGGAACATGGATCTATGGGTAAAAAATCTATATCCCAGCATGAAAATAGTCTGTATGCCCAACCTAGCATGCATGACTGCTAAATACATTTTAACCTCTAGTGGGATCATGCAGTAAGTTACTTAATGTGCTTTTGTACACAAAACCATGTAAATAAACTGTTCGCTCATGAGCAACTAATACAATTATTCTCTCTCATGCAGACCCAGAATTGGAAATGTATACTTTTTTTCTCCCACTCCTCTCCTTTTCTTGCCTTTCTCTCTTTTGTTTCTGGAGTTCTATTGTTCAAGATCTTTTTTTATTTCTCACAATCAACACATTGGTTTTTGCTTGGCTCTTTCATGTCCCTTGTGTTTTTAATTAACATTTCAAAATCTTGGCTTCTTTCACTATTTTGAATAATCCAAGCTCATCTGCATTTCAATAGCATACCTCTAAAATTGTACAGGTTTCATATTAAACACCAATTAACATTTTCCTTTCTCTGCCTCAGAACAGTCTAGTCCCCCTGAAAATCTTTAATAACAACCTTTGCGTTCATGTGACACTTAAAATATTTAAACAAAGGATATTATAGGGGGAAGAAATTAAAGCCAAATAGCTAGCCTTAGCAAAGAGTAATGAATATATAAAGCTGAACATAGCTGTATTATTTATGATGACTTTGGCCAGCCATAGTTTATTCTTTATTTAGATAGATATATTGAGATTCCCAGTGTTTAAGCAAATGCAATATTTAAATTTATAAACTTCAGAATCAATCTTAAAAAGTTCACTAAGTATTTTCTTTTGTAAAAAAGAAAAGTTGTATACCTCCTAGTATATTAATTTCAGCTCCTGGCTGAAGGGTACTTTTAACTTCTGGGCCCCTGAGTAATCTTGCACAAAGAAATGAGCTTAAGTCTACTCTTCCAGGGCTCTTAATGATGGCTGTTGTGAGTGGATGTTGGGCAAAAAAAATATCCCCAAATAAAAATGAAATTTCAAAAGGATGACAGCTACAATTCAAGCCAGTTAGACCTTTTTGGCTAAGTCACTGCTGTGGTTCTCCTTTTCAAAAATGTTTGTTTTCCAAGAGGCTACTTAAAAGTTTTGTTGAGGCCACCTGGTGATGCGTTCAAGTCAAGACATGAAAGGGAAGAGGGCAACAGTGATTATCTGCCCACTCCTGACTGATCAGGGCTTCATAATATTTGTGCAGATGTCAGAAGGTGGGGTAAGATGCAATGTGTGATGTTAATGCTGGGACTAGATGGCATAGCCCTAAGTTCCATTCATGAGTCAGCTGAATGCATGAGCATGCTCTCTTCCACATAGCCATCTTGATGTGCTTTTGTTCCATCTTTGAGGTGGGAGGAAGCATATGGTATCGAAAACCACTACCCATATAGCATATCATTTATTGTGCTTCTGGATCAAGGCTAGGAGTGCTGATACTTTTGCAGAGCATGGGTTACTTTCAGGGCAGTGATTGGCAGGGCAGAAGAAGAATGAGGTGGAAAAGGGGAGGGGGGGACTGAAATTGGCATGGTACTTTTTTGAGATAATGTTGGCATGGGCAGTGGGAAAAAGCAGAGACTGTAGGTTTCCAGTCTCTCTGCTCAGCAAGCACTTGAGATAGCACACAAACACATTAAAAATACATTAAGAAAACTGTGTACTGCATGCAATAAAGTAAAGCTAGGGATTAAAAATAAAACATTTGGCCACTTCTCCTGTGATTGGTGCATCTGTATGTTAGGAACTTAGCAGTGGGAATATGAACTTTATGTAAAGTCCACATTTGATCCTCTGCAAGGTTGATGTTCTCCACATGTACACATGTACACACACATTGCTGGGCAGGGATCTACTCTCTCTGGCAGCTAAAGCAGAAATATAAGGAGGTATCTGCAAGGAGGTTATTGGATGAGTGCTATGTAAGGGTTAAGAAGACCCACATTGATTTAATAGTTTTGTGAACTTCCTAATGGTGCTGAACAAATATCTCTTTTTTCCTTGTGGTAATAATTATTTATTGGCCACCAAATAATCCAAAGCTAAGAAATCTGTTTTAAATTTGGGCTGTCAATCTGGGGTGCTTACAATGAATTACAAACCTTCAGCCTGGGAAAGAGCAGCCATGAAGGCCTTAGAAAAGATACTCAAATGCTGTGATGTGTCTATACTTACAAAGACCAGACTCATGCAAGCCATGGAATTCCCTATGACACTCTATGGAAGTAAAAGGTGGACTTTGAAGAAGCAGGATAGGAAGAGTATTGACGCTTTTGAACTTTGGTGGCAGAGAAGACTCCTGAGAATACTGTGGACAGACAAGAAAACAAAGCAATGGATTCTTGAACAAATCAACTCAGAATTGTCATTCAAGGCACAAATGACCAGGCACAGATTATTCTATTTTGGACACATTATGTGAAGACCAGCTCTGTGGAAAATGATTTAATGCTGGGGAAGGTGGAAGGAAAGAAAAGAAGAGGACAACCAGCAGCAGGGTGGATGGACTCAGTTACGGTGGCAATGAGTGCACCTTTGGAAGAGCTGAAGGACCAGGTTAGGGACAGACCATCATGGAGAAAATCTATCTATGTCGTCAGAGTCAACAATGACTTAATGGCACAAAATCAAATCAATCAATCAATCAATCAATCAATCAATCAGCCTAGGAAAAGATGTGACATCCCAAACTCCATGAATCTGCATTAAAAACAAACAAACAATGGAATGTTACCATGCATGGTGGACTTGTGAGAAAGCTAAGAAATTTTGGATTCAAATTCACATGATGATGCAAAGGATTTTAAAGATAAATATTATAAAGAAACCAGAGTTATTTTTTATTGTGGCTTATGGACAACAAACTAGAAAAGACTCATGGCAGATTGATTTTGTAGGTGGTAACTGCAGCAAAACTATTGTATGCTCAGTGATCAAAGAATAATAAAACTCCCACACTGGAGGAATGGGTTGTGAAAATGTCAGAACTTATTGAGATGGCAAAACTGACCTGTTTGGTCAGGGGAAAAAAAAAGACTTTTCTGAAAGACTGGAAGCTTTATATGGACTTTTTGCTGAAAGAAGAAAAAAAGTGATATGATGATTTATGGGTTTAAGAATTAAAAAAAGATGTCGACTAAGTGAGGGGTTGAAGGGCTTTGTATAACATATAAGAGGGAGGCAGGATTATAAGATTGATTTATCTGTTGCAGAGAAGTTTATGAAGAAATTTATTCATAACTTTAGTTTCTTTTCTTTTTTCTTTCCTTGCACCTTTTTCTTTCTTCTTTCTTTTCTTTTTCTGTAGATCTGACTTTTACCGTATGTGAAATTCTCAATAAATATAAATTTTAAAAAAAACATGGAATGTTGATGCTACTGTAATTGGAGTATGTACTATATCTATCTAAGCCTTTTCCCCCCTAAAATTTCCATTTCTAAATCTACTGTATCCCCAGATATAATTTTTTAATTTGGGGTGCAGTACATTTTGGGTGGGATATAAGTATCAGATCAGCAGTTTGTGGAATTACAAAATCTGGTGGTTAAAGTTCTGATCTATGCTTATAAGTTGCAGAGATAGGGGTAGGTCATTTTGTATTATTTGCAAACAGGTCCTCAGATATTCCTCCTTTCCCGTGAATGAGTGTTGGATTGAAGCCTGAGCAGCCTTACTAGTTTGCTGCACTACACAACATCTGGAGTCTGTTTTCAGCTAATTATAAATTGTGCTTCAGGGACTGGATAAGTGATGATTTTGTTTTTAGTTTTTCTTTTGCCTGTGTACATCTGTCTTCTTCTATACAATATAGCTGAAAGCAGCCAGCATCAGCATTTCATTGACAAATGAAAACCAAACATCTCTCTCTTCTTGTGATTTCTGTGTTTCAAAGTTCCAGCAAGATGAATTGGACTTCTTGGATGCAAAGCCCAAGAGGGGGAGTCATAAGGAAGTTATGAATAATTATCCACTTCTAACAAGGTGGTTTAGAACTGTATCATCTCTCTACTTCAACTTGTTTCTGTGCTAAAGTAGTAGGATTCTTTCTTCCTCATATTTTCTCTCCCTCCCTCTCTCTCTCTCTCAAACAAAAGCTTATGCCATATGTGGAAAAGTTCTTTTTCCTTCTTCTGCTCCGTTTCTGTTAAAGGCCACATTCTCCCAGAGATCATCTGTTGAGTGGGTGCATGGTAACATTTCAGAGCCAAAATTGGCAGGACTAGCCTTTCTCCCCCTCTCCCTTCCCAGCAAGCCTCTGAGTTTTTGCCTTTGAACTGACTGTTTGCAGAAGGTATTTGTAATTAGACCACCAGCTATAGGCAGCTCATCCCTTATTTGTATGGTCAATCAATATTTAGGAGGTGTGGCACAAGAAACCAATCCTCTCACTGAAGGAAGAAGGTTTCAGAGAGGCACTATTAAAATCATCTGGATATCAGGAAGACGGGTAGGCAATTGCAATGTGTCATATCAGGGAATGGGCTAGCTGAAATTGTATTTTTCCAACTATGTATTGCCTGAATATAATGGCATATACAGTATGCTCCATAGAGATAAGCTGTAAAGACATATTCATTTTTAAAAAGGACTTTAGTGCTGGAAAAAAAAAAAGCCTTACTCTCCTGATGACTTAGAACATACTCCATTAATCCTTTAAATTGCTCTTTCTTCCAATTTCACTTGTCTACTTTTTTCATAGAATCATAGACTTGGAAGGCGTCATTGAGCCCAACCTCTTGCTCAGTAATCCAAAGAAGTATTGAAGAATATGTAGGATCTCAAATTAAGGCATCCTAGATAGACCTCTTAGTTAGCCTCTCTTAAACACATCCAGTGAAGTGAACCCCACCACCACAGTCAAGGTTGGGTCAATAGTAAAGCAGTAAAGTAGAACAACGACTCAAACAACTGTGATTTAACTAAAGGGCTAACTTTGGGCTCAAGTTCAAACATCTCTCTATGGAATGTGATGTGAGCATGGAAGTTATACTGCCACCATTTCTGGGACCATCAGATTCCAGAAATCTAGCTTTTATTTGTGTAATAATCATTGTTCAATATAATGGATATACTGCATTCATTGCATTTTATGCAAATTGGAAATAGCAGGCTTGAGAGGAGTATGTCTGCCACACCCTACAAAGAGAGAACTGAAATTTCAGTCAGCCTGATGAGTTGGATTGAGAATTGGTGTTCATGGCTACAAAAGAAAAATGTACCAGCCACTTAATTTGAAGCACTTGCTGACAGATGTATCACTGCTCACAAGGACAGCCAAACTATTCCTATTTTTCCCTCATCCTTTGAAATATGTATTATTCTTATTATTACAGAAAGACTAATGGATTTCAAGAACTAGAGTTAAAGACAGAATAATGGAAATCTATGGTTATGCTAGATGGATAAACTCAGCAGTTTTGTAAAGCTGATGAAAAAATTGCCAGTTTTATGGATATGCTGAAGGACAATTTATTATTCAAAACCAACTTGCAAAAACATTATATCAGCAAACTCGTGCCATACACATATTCTCTAATAGTTATTTGATAATTAGGAACTATTTTGTGTTCTCTGAATGTGGTAAAGAAAAGAATCAATCCATAGAATCATGGAACGTAGATTCCATGGATGGGGGTATAGGACAGCTCCAGAGCATGCACCTTATGAGCAGAAGGTTTAATTCTAATAATTTCCAGGTTGGGAAAGAATCCAGCCTGAAACCCTGGATAGTGTTGCCATCTATTGCCAGCTGTACTGGACTAGCTAGATGATAGGGTCTAACTCAGTGTCTGGCAATTTCTTATATTACACTATAAAGGAAACCTAGATTTCAAGTTGCGCTGTTGCATCATAGCTCTTGGTCTCATGCTTTGCATCTGTCTCCAGCCTTAATACGGAGCACATTTGTCCATCCACGTGTCTTTGTATGTTCACAATAGTCATAGTTTTATTCTCAAAATGATAGTCAGCAGAACTATCAAATACAGCTAGAAATTGCAGGGGCTGATCTACTGCCTTTTGAGGGCAAAGGGAGTGTACTCCCCCCAGAAAAGGGGTAGATCAACTCATCAATAAATTAATCTTGAATTTGGGGCTAAAGGTAGAATGACATTATGGAACTGTATAAAATTGTAGGGTGACAAAATAGAAGCGTATGAAATTATGCATTATGGGGAAAAAACATAAGGTTTTCTTCCAGTTTATCAAGTGAAGCTAAATGATGGGAGATTCTATGGAGATTGTTGCAGCCCCCAGAAGGAGTGAGCCCCAAATCTTTAGCTTTTGTTGCATATTTTGGAGCTTGGGAAAAAGTTTAAGGGGTACTTTAACCATTAAAGCTTCCACCACCAATAAAAAAGGTCCTGCCTCCACCAGTTTTGGAGTGCAGATCCTGATATGTCAGATAAAACCTAATGCAGCTATTTTGCAAATAGAATTTGCACTCTAAATTCCTGGATTAATAGAAGATCTTCATACAGTACATAAAATGAAATAAGCAAAACACAAGCAAATTTGGCTTAAGCATTCATGATTGTTTCTGTCTTGTGTATCAGATTCATTTTCCTTCTTCCCTTTCTGCATTGTGCTACATTTAATTTAACACTGCATATTCTTCCCTCATTATAAAAACCTGGTAATAAAGCAAAATTATATTTTTAATTCCCAGTGATACCTTAATCTAACATTGCATTTACCTCTCTTCTTAACTAATCTTCTGCCCTCCTGAAAAGACTTGATTAAAAGAGAGAGAGAGAGAGAGAGAGAGAAATGGCTGCAATATATCAACTTGGATATAGTAATGCATAATATTCAAGTAACTCTTATTATCGTGTATTAATATGCAGAAGACAGGAGGGCTATTCTCTTGTTTGCTTGGTGATAGGGAGTACCAATTCACATATTCTTCTTTTGTGCTCTGGTATAATTACATTCAGTTTCCATTAACAAGATGATGCATAACTGCTTTAAGTTACTAATCCAAAAATACATGCATATAGCTCAGTCATACAATCCTTGCTTAACTTTGTAGAATGTTCTACGAATTACAGAATGGGTGACATCTTGGATCATGGACTGTCATCATGCCTACATTTGTTCCCTGTCTTTGTCAATGTTGCATCTCTTCAATTATCTTGAATATCTGAATCCTTTTGACTGCCTTTTCAAGAACTTTTAGTAACTCACAAGAAGAAGCTTCTGCACATACAGCACATACACAAAAGCTTCATTTGGCTATTAGACCTACTGGAGGAGGCAGTTGGAGTGATACAAAACAGCACACAGCTTCACCTTGTTTGTACATTCATCCTGTCCGCTGATTCCTGTAGTATCAATGCTGCCTTTCCAAACCCCTGGATTTTTCCTCATCCTCATTAGCAGTGAACAATCCATTCTCTCCCCAGGGTTCTTGTACAGGCAGAAAGTTCAAGTGTTTATCAATCTTCTCTAACATCTTACCAGTTCATGTAGTCTCTGGGGTATGGAGAGACATAGTATATGCAGATTTCTTAAGGCAAAATATAAAATGCATTGTGTAGTGCTCCTTCTGATTTCATTTTACTCCATGGTCACTGGGGACCACCATGAGTTATCATGGCGAAACGTAGTCCTCATTTTCATCTCAGATGGTCCACTGAAAGCTGTGTGTGTGTGTGTGTGTGTGTGTGTTTTGTAGGGAGGGAGGAATCTGTTCAGGAGTGTATGTGATTTTTTTTTCCCTGAAAGGAAGACTAAGATTAAGCTTCCATCTCTACAAATACATTAGCCCTGTTCCAGATTAGGCACTGCATTTTATATTGTCAAAGAGAAAAAAATGGAAATAAAGTAGGATGATACAAATTTCATGCCAGCAGCATTTTAACTCTCCGTTTCACAATGCTATGGTATATAGAATCCAATATCTGGAATGGAGAATTGTCATAGCCATCACATCCCTCTCCTTTATTGGAGTCTAATCATCAAAACACAAATATGCTCTAATTTCATTCAATCCCACCTGTCTCTCTCCAAACAGATGCCACTAAAATGACTTAAATAAACCATCAGAAAACCAACTTGGCTGAAGGGATACATTTATACCTTGAGGAACCATTTAGCTTACTTTTGGAATGTGTGAGTTGGGTAGGGTTAAGTTTTTTAAAGAGATCTGGGAGAAAAGGTTTTTTTTCCCCTCTGTACAAAAATACTGTGTACTTAATTAAATATAAATCTGGATTCTTTGGGTACAGTTAGAAAGAAGAAAAAACAAGCATTTCATCTTCTTCACAATTTAATTAGAAGACACGTTGCTCATTTCAAACCATTTTAGTATGCTAGAATTAATTCTGGGACAAAGGCTAACAAACAGATAAACTGTAAAAGAAAAAGAAAAGGAGAAAATTAAAGCAGATACAGTGACATCATTACTAAACATATGTACATTTTTTGTGGCTTTTTCCCACCTCATCTTAGGAGCCCCCTATTGTTATTCCTGTTGACTGACTGAATGAAAGGTATTTCCTAGAGCTGGTCATCTGGATATTGCTATACTGCAGTTCCCAACATTCCTCACTAATAGCTCTGCTGACTGGTCCAGCATGAGTTGTAATTTGCAACCTCTGGAAAACCACAGGTTTCTTGCTCCTCCCTTTGAGCCTTCACTATCCATACTATTAAGGATTCTGAGGTTTTGTTGTTGTTGTTTATTCATTTAGTCGCTTCCGACTCTTCGTGACTTCATGGACCAGCCCACGCCTGTCGGTCGTCAACACCCCCAGCTGCCCCAGGGACGAGTCCGTCACCTCTAGAATATCATCCATCCATCTTGCCCTTGGTCGGCCCCTCTTCCTTTTGCCTTCCACTCTCCCTAGCATCAGCATCTTCTCCAGGGTGTCCTGTCTTCTCATTATGTGGCCAAAGTATTTCAGTTTTGCCTTTAATATCATTCCCTCAAGTGAGCAGTCTGGCTTGATTTCCTGGAGGATGGACTGGTTGGATCTTCTTGCAGTCCAAGGCACTCTCAGAATTTTCCTCCAACACCACAGTTCAAAAGCATCGATCTTCCTTCGCTCAGCCTTCCTTATGGTCCAGCTCTCGCAGCCATATGTTACTACAGGGAACACCATTGCTTTAACTATGCGGGCCTTTGTTGTCAGTGTGATGTCTCTGCTCTTAACTATTTTATCGAGATTGGTCATTGCTCTTCTCCCAAGGGTTAAGCGTCTTCTGATTTCCTGACTGCAGTCAGCATCTGCAGTAATCTTTGCACCTAGGAATACAAAGTCTTTCACTGCTTCTACATTTTCTCCCTCTATTTGCCAGTTATCAATCAAGCTGGTTGCCATAATCTTGGTTTTTTTGAGGTTTAGCTGCAAGCCAGCTTTTGCACTTTCTTCTTTCACCTTCATCATAAGGCTCCTCAGTTCCTCTTCACTTTCAGCCATCAAAGTGGTATCATCTGCATATCTGAGATTGTTAATGTTTCTTCCAGAGATTTTAACTCCAGCCTTGGATTCCTCAAGCCCAGCTTGTCGCATGATGTGTTCTGCGTACAAGTTGAATAGGTAGGGTGAGAGTATACAGCCCTGCCGTACTCCTTTCCCAATCTTAAACCAGTCCGTTGTTCCGTGGTCTGTTCTTACTGTTGCTACTTGGTCGTTATACAGATTCTTCAGGAGGCATACAAGATGACTTGGTATCCCCATACCGCTAAGAACTTGCCACAATTTGTTATGGTCCACACAGTCAAAGGCTTTAGAATAGTCAATAAAACAGAAATAGATGTTTTTCTGAAACTCCCTGGCTTTTTCCATTGTCCAGCGGATATTGGCAATTTGGTCCCTAGTTCCTCTGCCTTTTCTAAACCCAGCTTGTACATCTGGCAATTCTCGCTCCATGAATTGCTGAAGTCTACCTTGCAGGATCTTGAGCATTACCTTACTGGCATGTGAAATGAGTGCCACTGTTCGATAGTTTGATCATTCTTTAGTGTTTCCCTTTTTTGGTATGGGGATATAAGTTGATTTTTTCCAATCTGATGGCCATTCTTGTGTTTTCCAAATTTGCTGGCATATAGCATGCATTACCTTGACAGCATCATCTTGCAAGATTTTGAACAGTTCAGCTGGGATGCCGTCGTCTCCTGCTGCCTTGTTATTAGCAATGCTTCTTAAGGCCCACTCAACCTCACTCTTTAGGATGTCTGGCTCTAGCTCACTGACCACACCGTCAAAGCTAGCCCCGATATTGTTATCCTTCCTATACAGGTCTTCTGTATATTCTTGCCACCTTTTCTTGATCTCTTCTTCTTCTGTTAGGTCCTTGCCATCTTTGTTTTTGATCATACCCATTTTGGCCTGGAATTTACCTCCAATGTTTCTAATTTTCTGAAAGAGGTCTCTTGTCCTTCCTATTCTATTGTCTTCTTCCACTTCCGCGCATTGCTTGTTTAAAAATAATTCCTTATCTCTTCTGGCTAACCTCTGGAATTTTGCATTTAATTGGGCATATCTCCCCCTATCACTGTTGCCTTTTGCTTTCCTTCTTTCTTGGGCTACTTCTAGTGTCTCAGCAGACAGCCATTTTGCCTTCTTGGTTTTCTCTTTCTTTGGGATGTATTTTGTTGCCGCCTCCTGAACAATGCTGCCAACTTCTGTCCATAATTCTTCTGGGACCCTATCTACTAAGTCCAGTCCCTTAAATCGATTCCTCACCTCCACTGCATATTCCTTAGGAATATTAGTGAGCTCATATCTAGCTGATCTGTGGGTCTTCCGTAATCTCTTTAGTCTGATCCTAAATTGTGCAAGAAGAAGTTCGTGATCTGAACTACAGTCAGCTCCAGGCCTTGTTTTTACCGACTGTACAGATGTCCGCCACCTTTGGCTGCAAAGGATGTAATCAATCTGATTTCGGTGTTGTCCATCTGGTGAAGTCCATGTATAAAGCCGTCTCTTAGGTTGTTGGAAGAGAGTGTTTGTTATGCAGAGTGAATTGTCTTGGCAAAATTCTATCAGCCTATGTCCTGCTTCATTTTGTTCTCCCAGGCCATACGTACCTGTAATTCGAGGTGTCATTTGACTGCCCACCTTAGCATTCCAGTCTCCTGTGATGAAAATAACATCTCTTTTAGGCGTGTTGTCCAGTAGGTGCTGCAGATCCTCATAGAACTGCTCTACTTCAGCTTCTTCAGCATTTGTGGTTGGGGCGTATATTTGGATCACTGTGATGTTAGATGGCTTGCCCTGAATTCGAATTGAGATCATTCTGTCGTTTTTTGGGTTGTATCCAAGCACTGCTTTAGCCACTTTACTATTAATTATGAAGGCTACTCCATTTCTTCTGTGGTCCTCTTGTCCACAGTAGTAGATCTGGTGGTCATTTGATGTGAAGTGGCCCATTCCAGTCCATTTCAGTTCACTGACGCCCAGGATGTCTATCTTTAATCTTGACATCTCACCAATAACCACATCCAATTTGCCCTGGCTCATAGATCTGACATTCCAGGTTCCAATGGTGTGTTGATCCTTAGAACATCGGATTCGCTGTTCACCACCAGCACCGTCGGCCGCTAGCCGTCCTTTCGGCTTTGAGCTAGCTGCGTCATCACGTCTGGGGCTAGTTGAGCTCATCCTCTGTTCCTCCCCAGTAGCATTTTGACCATCTTCCGACCTAGGGGTCTCATCTTCCGATGGTATACCGACATATCTCTGGTTGTACTGATCCATTTAGTTTTCACGGCAAGAATACTGGGGTGGGTTGCCATTACCTTCCCCAGGGATCGCATTTGGTCTGACCTCTCTGTCATGACCTTCCCGTCTTGGGTGGCCCTTCACGGTTTAGCTCATGGCATCATTGAGGTGCTCAAGCTCCAGCACCACGACAAGGTAACGATCCTTTGCTGAAGAATAATCACTTGTACATATCCAATAAAATAATGTTCATGATTCTGAGTAGATAGGGTCCCGGAAGAATTATGGACAGAAGTTGGCAGCATTGTTCAGGAGGTGGCAACAAAATACATCCCAAAGAAAGAGAAAACCAAGAAGGCAAAATGGCTGTCTGCTGAGGCACTAGAAGTAGCCCAAGAAAGAAGGAAAGCAAAAGGCAACAGTGATAGGGGGAGATATGCCCAATTAAATGCAAAATTCCAGAGGTTAGCCAGAAGAGATAAGGAATTATTTTTAAACAAGCAATGCGCGGAAGTGGAAGAAGACAATAGAATAGGAAGGACAAGAGACCTCTTCCAGAAAATTAGAAACATCGGAGGTAAATTCCAGGCAAAAATGGGTATGATCAAAAACAAAGATGGCAAGGACCTAACAGAAGAAGAAGAGATCAAGAAAAGGTGGCAAGAATATACAGAAGACCTGTATAGGAAGGATAACAATATCAGGGATAGCTTTGACGGTGTGGTCAGTGAGCTAGAGCCAGACATCCTGAAGAGTGAGGTTGAGTGGGCCTTAAGAAGCATTGCTAATAACAAGGCAGCAGGAGACGACGGCATCCCAGCTGAACTGTTCAAAATCTTGCAAGATGATGCTGTCAAGGTAATGCATGCTATATGCCAGCAAATTTGGAAAACACAAGAATGGCCATCAGATTGGAAAAAATCAACTTATATCCCCATACCAAAAAAGGGAAACACTAAAGAATGTTCAAACTATCGAACAGTGGCACTCATTTCACATGCCAGTAAGGTAATGCTCAAGATCCTGCAAGGTAGACTTCAGCAATTCATGGAGCGAGAATTGCCAGATGTACAAGCTGGGTTTAGAAAAGGCAGAGGAACTAGGGACCAAATTGCCAATATCCGCTGGACAATGGAAAAAGCCAGGGAGTTTCAGAAAAACATCTATTTCTGTTTTATTGACTATTCTAAAGCCTTTGACTGTGTGGACCATAACAAATTGTGGCAAGTTCTTAGTGGTATGGGGATACCAAGTCATCTTGTATGCCTCCTGAAGAATCTGTATAACGACCAAGTAGCAACAGTAAGAACAGACCACGGAACAACGGACTGGTTTAAGATTGGGAAAGGAGTACGGCAGGGCTGTATACTCTCACCCTACCTATTCAACTTGTATGCAGAACACATCATGCGACAAGCTGGTCTTGAGGAATCCAAGGCTGGAGTTAAAATCTCTGGAAGAAACATTAACAATCTCAGATATGCAGATGATACCACTTTGATGGCTGAAAGTGAAGAGGAACTGAGGAGCCTTATGATGAAGGTGAAAGAAGAAAGTGCAAAAGCTGGCTTGCAGCTAAACCTCAAAAAAACCAAGATTATGGCAACTAGCTTGATTGATAACTGGCAAATAGAGGGAGAAAATGTAGAAGCAGTGAAAGACTTTGTATTCCTAGGTGCAAAGATTACTGCAGATGCTGACTGCAGTCAGGAAATCAGAAGACGTTTAATCCTTGGGAGAAGAGCAATGACAAATCTCGATAAAAGAGTTAAGAGCAGAGACATCACACTGACAACAAAGACCCGCATAGTTAAAGCAATGGTGTTCCCTGTAGTAACATATGGCTGCGAGAGCTGGACCATAAGGAAGGCTGAGCGAAGGAAGATCGATGCTTTTGAACTGTGGTGTTGGAGGAAAATTCTGAGAGTGCCTTGGACTGCAAGAAGATCCAACCAGTCCATCCTCCAGGAAATAAAGCCAGACTGCTCACTTGAGGGAATGATATTCAAGGCAAAACTGAAATACTTTGGCCGCATAATGAGAATACAGGACACCCTGGAGAAGATGCTGATGCTAGGGAGAGTGGAAGGCAAAAGGAAGAGGGGCCGACCAAGGGCAAGATGGATGGATGATATTCTAGAGGTGATGGACTCGTCCCTGGGGGAGCTGGGGGTGTTGACGACCGACAGGAAGCTCTGGCGTGGGCTGGTCCATGAAGTCACGAAGAGTCGGAAGCGACTAAACGAATAACAACAACAACAAACAAGTGATTATTAGACAGTCACCTGTCTGGAAGATAGAACTGTAGCCAGGACACTGCAATAAATCTCTAAGTGTTCCAACCCCTATTTTGGAATTCTTGCCAAGCATCAGAAGTAGAATAATAAAAATTATTGCATGAGGAAGATGATGATAAAGGTGAAGATCAGCTCTCAGTGGCTTAAATGGCTCCTTCCAGTCCTGTATTTCTATGAATTTTAGGAAGTATATAAATGGAAGTATGTTTTCTTCCATGGATTTCAATATAGTGTTGCTGTGGAAGATAGGATAATCTGAAATTTCATTCAAAACTGAACTTCTAGTAGCTCATATCAATAAAACATGAATAATCTCAGGCTGCATATTTCCTGTTGAAAATGGAGACTCCCCAGTATTGTCCCCATAAGGACAATGTAAAAAGCTAAGAGAAATCTAAAGAAGGAAGGCCTGGAGAAGGCATGGCAAAGTCCCTGAGATTCTGAAAATCAGCCTAAAGGACTAGACTAGAGGATTCCTTTCTCCATTGCCACTTTTGATGACAACAAAGGATTGCATAGCGCTCTTCAAAGATTTGAAGGGCTATCACAAAGAAGACAGTTCTGGAATTTTCTCTCTCATCCCAGAATGCGAAACATAGAATAAGAACCTTTAATTACAATTGGGAAAGCCAATGCTGGTTTATTGTTGGTAAAAACTTTCTGACAGTAAGAACAGGCAACAGTAGGAACCACTTATTGATGGAGGTAGTGGCCTCCATTTGCTTGTTATGTTCAAACAAAAGCTGGCAGCCATCTGCCAGAAATACTTCAATTAAGATGTTTTGATTTGGCCCTGTCCACTTCTTTGAATTCCATACGGATGGTTGTGAATAAAGCATAGAATGAAGTGAGTTGGCTAGCTGGTCTTTTGTTCTTACACGTTTGCGCCATTTTGTCTTTAGCCATTTCATCAAGCAAACAATAATTTGATACATTACTGTGACAGGTAATCAAAGGCTGTTTAATGTGTGGTTTGTCAGATAGCGATCAGAGCAATGTTTAGTTTAAATATTCAGGATGCAGCAATCAAATATAAAAGAGAATATTCATCAGGCAATTTTTAGCTAAACTTTTAGACAGTAAAATGGGATCCTGACAAACTGCACCAATCTGGAAACAAAGTTTTTCATTGAGATGTAATTGAGCAGCATTATTAAGATATACTTTTTACCCCACCCCCACTCCAATTCATTTCTTTAAAATGGAATTAAATGTGATAAGGAACATTTTCTCTATAACTGCTTTCTATTTCTAATATTATTCCACATACATAACTGACCCAGCTGAGAATGTTCATTCTGGGCAAAGAAGTATTGATACTGATTGCAGAGATGGGGTGAGGGAGCCAAATCAATGACAATTTCTATTTTAGTTATTAGATGATAAAATATTTTAGACCAACTTTTAGCCTTTGAGTGTGTAATGTGATTTACAAACAAAAATGGGATGTACAAGTAAGAAATTTTTTGAAACTGTAATCAAGGAAAAATAAGTGCAGGGAAGAACAAGCCTCGTTGAAGGAAAACCAGTGAGGATTTTGCAAGGGTAAATCCTGCTTTATGTAGATTTTAGAGTTCTTTGAGAGTATCAGCAAACATGTGCATGGACATGGCAGTATCAAATTGGATACCTGCATTTTCAAAATCCCTTCTCAAAGTTTGCTCTCAAAAGATCTTGAATAAAATTATCAATCATGGGATAAGAGGACCTGTCTTTTTATGGACTGTTAACTTGTTAAAACAACAGAAAGCAACAAGTAGGAATAATTGGACACTTTCCCACTCCAGATGCATTTGTTTGGCCATTGTGAGAAAACAAATGCTGAACTAGGATGGGCCTTGGCCTGATTTAGAACACCTAATCTTGTGTTCTTAAAAAATAAGTAATAATAAAAGCAGTTACTAACAGAACATGAAAATTCATGCAAAACCTCAGGCTTGCTGAGGCAACATGTTGCCAATTTATTGAAAAGAAGGATACAGTGGAGCCAAGTGGGCCTTTCTTGGGAGGATTTCTCTAGTCTAAGCATTATAACTAAGAATGTCCCATTGTCTAGCATCCACCTGCTGCACTCCTGCCATTAAAGAAGCACAAGCAAGGGACTTGGTTGTTGTTATTCCAAATGCAGGAGAAGTTTTGATTCAAAGATACAATGTGGTCCCCATTTCAGATTTGAGAGGTAAAGGTGACCACTACTCTAAAAATGAAGAGAAAGAGCTCATGTATGATTGATTTTATATACAGTAACTTCAGCGAGGCAATTATATGCACAAAAATGGAAAACTACAGAAACACCAATAACGAAGGAATGGATTGTGAAGATGACTGAGTTCGCAGAAATGGCTAAAATGACTTGTTTGATTAAGGAGGAAACTACAACTACTTTTATAAAAGATTGGAAATCCTTTATAGACATGTTGTTGAAAAAGGATAAAAATGAACTGCTGATTTTGGGATTTATTGATTAAAAAGGTTTGTTTATGGGAAGAAGGGAATTATGATATCCAGTATGGGAGGGTGGAGATGGTAATTTGTCATGTTCACTGTTTCAATGTGCCTGGTACATCATAACACTTCACATGTCATTTGCTACTCCCGTATTTGATTTCTAACATTTCACGTGTCAATTGTTAATTGCGTGTTTGATTTGCAGGGAAGGGAGGCTTCCATACCCTGGACCGTTATCTCTGGGCTGAGGGAATGGAATGTGTTTGGGTTTTCTCAAATGTTCAAGGTTGCTTTCCCAGGGATGGTGAAGACAGTTACTGGCATCTGGGGGGGGGAGGGGTTTAGAACAGCTGGGTGGGGGGAGGTCTTACGTTTTGAGCCAAGGGTTCTTAATTTGTATTTGGCACACTTTTGCTCATTCTCAGCTTTCTCTGTACTTGCATACTAATCCTTCAATAAACCAGATTTCCTAGAGTCTACTGGTGAGCCTGGTTTTGTTAGGTTAGGCAACCATTACATGGTAGTTATGCTTATAACTACTGCAGATTGGAAGTTGCTTCTTTAGATATCTTCCTTTTTCTTGCTTTTTTGTTATTCTTCACTTTTCTTTTACCCTTTTATTGTCTCTTTCTTCTTCTATGTTCCTACAGTTTTTAAAATCTTTGTAAAATCTTTTAAGAAAAAAATATTCATAAAAAATAGAAATGAAGAGAGAGACAGAATATAATCCATATTGTAGAGGGTATATTAGCTTATAGTTGCAGTAGACCAAATGTCTCCCTGTCAAATTTATTGCTGTTACATTTGTAGGGGTTATCAAACTTGATTTATCGAGGGGAGATGGGTACCTAAACAGGAGACATTTGAGGGAAATCTTCCCAGTAGTAAGCAGAGGTTTGCCTGAGGTTTGGCTGCTGATGTATTTATTTTCTGTAACTTCCACGGAAAATGATACATGTCATCATGTAGAATTATGTAAATTGTCTGAGAGAACAGAAGCTGGCATAAGGAGTTTGTGGTCATCATTGCCACATTATTTATGGTTTTTAAAAAAAAGAAGTGGATAAGGGGAGGCTGCTCTTAAAGTTGGCTTTATGAGCAACTTTTGATGCTACATTTTTTTATTCCATTGGATTGCTCTTCAAAAGTAGTTCTGGGTAAATGGAAAATATCACAGAGTAAACAGTGAGCTGTTTTGCCTAAGCTAATAGGAGTGTGGGGGAAAAGAAGTATTTGTGAAACAAACCTGTCCCAATAAAAATTCAGTGTTGAGGCCCTTATTTGTCTATTTTTTGTAAAGGAGAGGTTTGTAGTTGTAGAGAAAGATATGGGATCTTGTTATTATCTACATTAATTCCCAGTGCATTCTGTTCTCTCTTGAAGTGTTTGCTATATGTTTCTGCATGGTTTCCCCAATGTGACAGTGGTGTATTATCAAATAATTGTTTGGACTAACTCCTGGCTATTGAGATTTAATGTCATAATGGGATGCTGCATAGCAACTGGACTTTCAAGGGCATTTGCAGTACAATAACACTAGAAGCACATGCTGATAGATAGATAGATAGATAGATAGATAGATAGATAGATAGATAGATAGATAGATAGATAGATAGATGGGTAGGTAGGTAGGTGGGTAGGTAGGTAGGTGGGTAGGTGGGTAGGTAGGTAGGTAGGTAGGTAGGTAGGTAGATAGATATGGTGAAATTTTCATTGCCATTTTTATTTAGCCTCTCTTCACTTATTTATATGTTCCGTAATACACATTCATATATTTCTGCAGAATTGAAGTGGTGCTTGACCAGGAAAATGCTGTACAATTGATAGAGGCAAAGCACAGATATTTAAGATCTTAGAATCATAGAATAATAGAACTGCAAGAGTTAGAAAGGGTTATTTAGGTTATTGAATCTGACCCCCTGCTCAATGCAGAATCCAAACTAAATCCATTTGTTATCAAGCCTCAGCTTGAACTCATCCAATGAAGGGGACCACCACTTTTCTAGCTAATTAGTCCCACTGTCAAACTTCTCCAAATGCTAGAACATTTTTCTAACATTCAATTGGAATCTACCTTCCTATAACATAAATATAATATTGTGTGTCCTCTAAAAGGATAGAGAGCAATTCTTTACTATTTTCCATGTAAAATCAGTTTTCAAGAATGCCATTATGTTCCCGTGAGCTTTCTCTTCTCAAGGTTAAACATGCCCAGTTTTTATCCTCCCAGTTTCATTTTTTTACAGTTAGAAACCTTCTCTACTTTCTCTGAATGCTTCTTAAAGTATGGTGCCCAGAATCGGACACAAATCTCAAAGCAGGATTTGACCAATGCAGATAACAGTGGAAAGATTAATGCCTGTGATTTGGAAATTATAAATCTGTTACATTTGATCTTCCCTCCCTCCCCTCCCCTCCCTCCCTTTCTCTCTCTCTCTCTCTGCCTAAATCTCTGTCTCTCTGTTTTAGTTATAACATACTGCTGACTAATATTCAGTCTGCAATTTATTCATCCAAGATCTTTACAAGTGCCATTATGTAGCCAGGTATCCCCATTCTGTGCATTTGATTTTGGTTTCCAGCTTGAAGACCTTTTGCATGGGTCTGTGTTACATTTCATTCTTACTTTCCACCCATTTCTTTTACTCCTTGAGGTCATTTGGAATTTTATTTCTACTTTCTATCCCACTGAATTGTGTACCATCTGCAAATCTGATGTGCATCTGTCAGCTCAATAAGGTAGACTAGACTAAGAAACCAATGCCATATACTGTAGGTCAGGACTATTTTTATTGTAAAGCTATAGTAACAGAATCTTGCACTAGGAATGAGTTTGTCTGAAATGTTTTCTTAGGTTATTTTCTTGGTCTGGGCTCAAGCCCCTCTTATCTGATTGTTACTTTGGTAGCAGCTTGTCCTCTTTGTTTTATGCCCCTTGAGTTGTCATTCTGGTGAAATCCTTGGATTCTGTGGATGTTTCCAGTGTGACCTGTATGTCTGTTAGAAATGGCAACTCTGGTTATCTAAGTTCCTCAGCATAGAGGCAGGGTTGAGTCATCTATGCACCAATTCTTCAGTGCATGCTGTAGGCATGCTGAGCAAACGTTTGGGTGTTCATACAATCTTTCAAATCCCATGGTGCAAAGAGATCCAAACTCTAATATATAACACATAAGTGAAATACAGTCCAAAGAATAAAGGAAGAAATACTGTATATGTATTCAATCAACCAGATTCAGAAGTAGAAGTCAACATCCTCAGGCCAACTTAAAAAACAAACGCACAAACAAAAAGAAGTCTAGCCCTCATGACCATGTAGCAGTATCATCTAAACCTTAATAAAGAGATGGGAAGAAATTTCAGTTTTTTAATTATCAGTGTCATAGCATTGATCTTTGCTCCTTTCTATTGCAAAGAGAAACAGAATATCATGTGCAAACTAAAAAAAAAATGTATTTTTTTGTTTGCATAATGATACAGAGAATACACAGTTTAAATACTTCACTCCAGAAAATTGTATTGTTTTAATTTCTTCTCTTTTGTAGTAAAAAAAGTATGTAGCTAGGAATACAGGAGTAGCACCATTCAGGTGTATTAAAACTGCTATAGATCTTCACTAGCCATTGGAGAAACCCTTTGATTGCTTTACGGTTATACTATATATCAAGAAGAGATCCAGATTTGTTGTGATTTGATCCATGACATGCTTTCTCTTAGCATAATTCTATGATTTATTTGAAGGCTATCTCAGGTCTCGTCCCTGGGGGAGCTGGGGGTGTTGACGACCGACAGGAAGCTCTGGCGTGGGCTGGTCCATGAAGTCACGAAGAGTCGGAAGCGACTAAACGAATAAACAACAACATCTCAGGTCTATGTATCTCATCCTGCCTCTTCAAACACATTGAACTGTGTATGAAGAAGCAGCAGCCAGATCCAGGAATTTGTATTAGGATAATGTATTGAGATGGTTCCCTAGATTCAAATGAGCATGTTAAATGCTAAAACAAAGGCTTCTCTGTTAATTGTATTAGAGATCTTCAGCAAGAATGAGTCAGATCACAAAAAGTGTCATTGTGTTAAACTAAGCTGAGAATTAATTTGCAACACACAAAGCAGAGAATCAGTTCAAACTTATTAGCTAGTAGAACACACAGCAGGTTTCAAAAGGATGATCATCTTGTGTTCTACCTTGCATAATTGTTTCAGGCTGGGGAATGTGCATCCATCTATAACATTCCCACATGAAGGGAAAAATGTTACAGACTCATCAAGGTAGGATTGCTGTGTAGCTTTGCTTGTTTGTTTACAAGGCTTATATGCTTAACCAGTCACAGTTAACCTCGAGCAACTTACAGACTACAGCCAGTATTAAGGTTAAAACAATATACACGAATGTCCATAACAAAAATGGACTATATGGTACATATGAATGGTCATTCTTGGGAGGGAACAAGATGCATACTATCCCTCAGACGCGAAGGTTCATTGCAAAAAGCCAGGTCTTAGTAACTTTGTAGAAGGTCAGAAGAGTCAGATCCTGTTTGATGACAGGGGAAATACTGTTCCAGAGGTTAAGGGCAGTGATAGAGGAAGGACTACAAGCTCAGGGGGTCATACCCCATGATTTAGAGTAGAAAAAGACAAGGCATATATGACAACAAACCATAGGGTTGTGTCAGGAATAAGGTGAAGGAACAACGCTGAGTCGAATGAAGGTCTAGTCTTTACTGTTCTACCCTACTGACAGAATCTTACCAAAACTGAACAGAACTAATAAACTCTAAGGGAGAAACTCCAGAACTCCAAGGCAGTTCCTTTCTGATCTTCTTGGCTGGGAGCCCGAGGCTTTCTACACTGTGTGTGCATTTTTCCCAGTGGAAAGGGCCCCCTCCTTCTTTGCCAGCGATCTCCATAACATCACCCTCCCCTTCAGAAACACATTCCATCACAGGTTGTTTAGCTAGAGATATATTGCCTTATATTATTCAAGAGGAAAGTTTAAGAAGATGTGGAAAGTGAGGGCCATAGAGGTCCCAGTGGTGGTAGGAAGACTCAGAGCTGTGACTCCCAAGCTGGAAGGGTGGCTCCAACAGATCCTGGGAAGAACATCTGAGCTCTCTGTCCAGAAGAGTGCAGGGCTAGGAACAGCTAAGATCCTGCGCAGAACCCTCAAACTCCCAGGCCTCTGTTAGAGGACCCGAAGTTGAGGAAGACACATGCCACCCATAAGGGTGAGAGGGGATTTTTTTTAATATACTGATAGATAGATATTACAGATTACATATAATATTTTTAATTACACATCCCCCCCCCATTTAACATGCAGCCTTAAGTATATTCTGTATTTCCAACAGTACCAATTGACACCATATGTTCTCCAATTGTGAGGCCCTGTTTGTGAATTTGGACTGTAAGGATCAGAGCAGATTGTTGCTAGTGAACCAGCCTTCCTGATAAATAGCATTCTCCCCACCTAGCAACTTGACGTTGTGGCCAGATTGGTTGGCTGGGTTACATACTGAGGGTCACCACCTCTCCCCCAAGATTCATATGGACCCAACCCTGTTGCCTTCCGTAAGACATTAAAGACCTGGCATTTCCCTTAAGCATTGAGGCCAGGCTGTTACGTAGGCCCTGTTGGTTAATAGTGGGTTGTCTGTCTGTGACTGGTGGAACCAACGAGAGGTATTTATTTGGACTTGAAGGTATTTATTTGGATTTAGAGGTATTTATATATACTGACTGCCGTTGTAACTATTTTTAATTATTTTGGATTGTTTTAATTGTTTTTAATTATTCTTTTTAATTCTTTTAATTCTTTTGGATTGTTGACGTTTTTCATTTAATTTACCTTAGCCACCTGGAGTTGCTGCAGCAAGATGGGCAGCTATATAAATTGAATAAAGAAATAAAGAAAAATAAACACTGATAGGAGCAAGCAGGAGGTCACAAATTGGAGTGGGGAAGGAAGTTAACTGTCAGTTCAGGTGTGGTGCCTTCTCTGAGCTGTCCTTTTACTTTGCACTCCATGCAAATGAGTAGCTGCCAGTTCTGTCCAGACGTAAGGTATAATGGCAGGGTACAGAGAGGCAGAGTACTTGGCACCTTCCAAAAGCTGTTGGACTATTGTTCTTGTAATTCTAGATTGTTAGCAAGCTGTCTGACATTGATGGGATTTGTGAGTCCACCTATTGGAGAGCTATGCATTGCCCAGCCCTGCTTGGACCTGAAAATCGGTACTGTTTCTGTTGACTGTGAGCTTCTGCCTGATGTGCCCTAGGCAAGTATTGTAGATGCATGGTTTCATAGACATTCCAAGAACTATAACTGCATTGGCACCTTGTGTCCAGAAAAGCCTACTTTACTTTGAGTATGGGGCATTTTACATTGAGAGAGATTCCATAGCCACTTCATAAGCAAAAATCCCTCCTCACCCCATGTGCATTTCTAATAGAAATAATCTCTCTGTGGAAGATGGACCTCTACAGCCAGTGAAGACTTTTGCAAAACAGAGTTTAACTTGTGATAATTCGGATGTTTTTCAACTAAATAAGGATCTCTGTATATGTGGAATCTGCGGTAAACCATGATGATGCCAAAATGATGACATGTGTGTGACAACATCATAATGCAAATGCTGCCATGCCATATTTGTGTCCCTATGTCCTACATAAATATGCAGGTTGCAGCATTTCTGTGGTGTCATTATTATGTCATCACTTGCCCCTCTTACCTCCCTCTACAGATGCTCATGATTAAAAATATTGTTGTAGGTGATAGATAGATAGATAGATAGATAGATAGATAGATAGATAGATAGATAGATAGATAGAGATAGAGATTAAATTTGGTATCTAATAATGTTAGGTTGACATATTTCTGTAGGGTTATAAATACTTAGCCCTAAATAAGTGAATTGTATACAAGTTACCCTTGATATTATCTTTATTTTTTTAGATTTATCTATATTCTTAGAATTGGGGGCCATCCATAGTTTCTCTTCTTTTCCCTCTTTTTCTTCTGATGGTGGTAAATTTAGTTAATAATCTTTGCAGCAAAGCATGATGTCACAGATTTAACCAGCTGGTGACATTTCTCAAGGAAAACTCCATTCCATTGGCTGGCAGGCTTTTACAATGGCTCTCTTCTGGGGCTGTAACCTGAAAAAAGCTTCTATTTTGTCTTTTCCCCATCCTCCTTCTTATTGTTTAGGTGATTAATTGAGTTGCAAGTGTTTGTTGCTGTTCCTCAGCTATTAGACCTAATCCTGGAAACTTGTTCTTATGGGATTTTGTGCTGTCTGCAATGGAATTTCAGAACCTTTTCTCAAGTACCCATTAGGAAGCTTGGCTACTCATTTGTTAAGCCCTTTTCAACTAGGTAATTAACAAGTGTCATCTTTTATGACATTACCTCCGTGAGGTGTTTTTTTTTTGACAGACCACTGAAACCTTCTGTCATTTGCATTCCTTTCCTTCACTTTCCCTCCACCTGTCTCAGTTTTAGTTCCCCATTTCATGCTGTGGAGGAATAAAGACCAAAATGTTACCCCAAACCCTATCTTTGTCCTTATATACCAACAATTAGAATTTTATATAACAGGGATCACTGTATTTCTGTCTGAACTTGGGAGAGCTCAAAGTGGGAATGGGAAGAGGATGGCCTAGGCTGGCCTTCCCCACTGTGCCTCCCATCTACACCTGGCTGTACCGAGGATCAATGCCTGGTTGTACTGAAGATCAAGATCTGAAGGGGATTTATATCCACAATCCTTAGAACATGAGTATGACTGTCCATGTGGGTAGGGATCCTGATTTAAGTAGTGTGTGATCATCACAGGTAGAACTCCCATTCAAGCTCTGATATTCTGATATTTGACATGATAGGAACAGTACACAGGGTGACACAGAGTTCTGGAACAGCATGAATAGCCCAACAGCTTATTTTACTTTTGAGTTCAAGCAAATGCCATCATTAGATGTGCTTGCTTTTATACTGTAGCAATCAATCTTATGGGAAGGGGCCCAGGAACAATAGAATGTATAGCTGTCACATAACTTTTATATTCATTATAAGAGTAGGAAGAGTTTAGACGTGACAAGAAGCTGTGGTTTTTAGCTATGGTTATCACTGGCATCTAGCTGCATGGAATATCTTCATAAGGAAGGCTTCCAGATCTTGCTGGCTGGTTGCTTAGGCTACTGATTTGGAGTGATGAACCAGTGTAGGGATGAAGACAAGTTTTCAAATCATCATCATCACGTTCATTACAGCCCTAAAGCCAGACACAATAAAGCTAGATAATAGCAACAATCTTACATTAATACATGTAGATATAAAGCAAAATCAATTAGTATACTGCGATCCAAAATTAATTAAGAATTAAAATACTAAAATAAATTGAAATACAGTACTATGTTAAGAAGGGACGCGGTGGCGCTGCGGGTTAAACCGCTGAGCTGTCGATCGGAAGGTCGGCGGTTCAAAACCGCGCGGCGGGGCGAGCTCCTGTTGTTAATCCCAGCTCCTGCTCACCTAGCAGTTCGAAAACATGCAAATGTGAGTAGATTAATTGGTACCGCTTCGGCGGGAAGGTAACGGCGTTCCGTGAGTCATGCTGGCCACATGACCCGGAAGTGTCCTATGGACAACGCTGGCTCTAAGGCTTAGAAACGGAGATGAGCACCGCCCCCTAGAGTCGGACACGACTGGACTTTACGTCAAGGGAAACCTTTACCTTTACCTTACTATGTTAAGAAATTCTAAATCTAAGTGATGGTGCGGCATATTGTGCAGATGGTAGCACAAAACTGGGCAACCTGGTTTCAGGTCCTTGTCTGAAAGAAGTAGCATTAGATAGAAATCACTCTCCCTGCCTGGAAATTTATTCAATAATGGATATATACGAATCTGTCTAGAGTCCTTATATAGGGAACAATATAATAACATATGGCTTAGGGTTTCTATTGAGCCATCACCACATGGACATAGTTGAAGGTGCATAGGAGTACCCTTAAAACATCCAAAAAGGACTGCTGAGGGCAGTGAGTCCAGCCTGGCTAAAGTGAAAGCTTTATGAAATTTCACAATTGTGATAGATGATAAATAAGAAGCTCGAACGAACCCTTCCGGAAGAAAATGACAGATACTGGGGTGTAGCACCTTACTTAAATTTGTTTGGAGATCTATATCCCAGATTCGTTGTTTCAGGGCGGTTCTAGAATTATCAAATCCTAATGAGCACAGACTTTCCATAGAGAAGCCCAGCAATTTAATTTTGTCTAAGGCTTTTTTTTAACCAAGATGACTTAAAATGATCTCTAAATATTAATGGGGCTAAACCTATAGGCAACATAGGTTTGAAAACAGTTTTCAAAGGTGAAGGGATCAACATGTGAGCTTGTTTCTCTGAATTGTAGAATCATAGAGTTGGAAGGGACCTTGGAGGACTTCTGGTCCAACTCCTTGCCCAGGGCAGGAATCATCTTACCATCCCAGACAAATGGCTGTCCAATTTTTTCTTGAAAACTTCCAATGATGGAGCATCTACAACTTCAGGCAGCAGTCTGTTCCACTGCTTAATAACTCTCAAATGAGGCAGCCTTCACTGAAGCCTGCTTCTGAGGTTCCCTTCATGCTTGCACACTGCTTTCCATATTTGAAACTGGAGATTTTAGGGGAAGTATAACTTGTCAGGGAGCTGAAATCTGTCTTCCACTTTCTTGATAATTTTCTTCTCTTGGGTAAGAAACGTCTGTTATCTACTATATTCTTAGGATTCTTTTACATTTATTTTGTTGGAGAGTTTCTTTCTTTCTTTCTTTCTTTCTTTCTTTCTTTCTTTCTTTCTTTCTTTCTTTCTTTCTTTCTTATTGTGATATAGCTGATGGTCTTGGGATGTCTCCATCACTCTGAAGCACCTCTACCTTCTTACACTTTCTGATCTGAAAAAAACAATGGAAGGAGTTCCATCATGACTGAAGTCTGACTAACCTGGGAGGCTGCTAGAGAAGGGACTGCAGAAGGAAAGAAATGGCATTTATATACACTCTCTGGCAACATCCTAGTCAAATAAATATAAGAACATCACACTTCAGCCCTGAGAATTGTGCTGAAATCTTATTTTCCTTTGGGGGGAAAATGTTGAAAGCAATTCCCCATCAAATTGAGTAAGAATGTAAAACAAAATTAACAAGGAGTTCTGGGCACTCTAGCACCCATTTTCCTGTCTGCAGCTGCAGCTGAAAACTTAGCATAGTCATTTAAGCTCCTTCTATTAAATAAAGTTCACCTGGCTGAGACAGGAGTTTCAGCACATCAATTGCAATAACAGAAATATTTCAGGAAATTTCATCTCTCCAGGGCCACCAGGACTTCCATTCTGGCATCTGGGCAATAGTGAAGCATTATTGCTGCTATCTCAGCCAGCCATATCTTATTGGAAGAGAAGGACAGAAGATGTTTGAGGGATCAGGAAGTCCAGTGAGCAGTTTCTAAAGTGGAATTTCCTTCAAAGAAAAGAGCTCTGGTCATGTTTTTGAGTTGGTGTTATGCAAATCATGAGAAAACAATTAACCTCTTTAAGTTATTGCTGCTTTGAATGTTTATTCAGGAAAAAAATAGGTTTTGAAAACCTAAGAATGGGTCCTACTGTCTATCTTTCACTGGCTATTCATCGTAGTTCCTTTCCCTGTCTTGCATCTTCCTAAAATGCTTGCAGTGGTTAAGGTAATACGTAATACAGAGCGCTGGTATTGGAAGAAAACTTTGATGGCTTTTGTGTTCTTTAGTAATTGAGATTCTGGAGTATTTGGGTGCATTACAGCAGAGCTGACAATAGAAAGCTCTGGCAATCTCCCATTCAATGCACCAGAAAGGATATAGCCAATCAGGCTTGACTAATAATATCACAAAGGCAGATTAAGCTCAGGAGCAGCACCTTTACTCTGAATAAGCTTTCTGAAGGTATACTATAATCAATCAAATTTGAATATGCAGCACCATCATAGGCTAAATCAGAGTGCCAACCATAGTTCCTGCTCTTTAGGTAAATCCGTTGGGCTTGTTGCGTCCTAACAGAGGTCAAAACCTGGATGGGGAGGTGAGTTTTGCAACAGTAAATTTTTTGCCCAAATGATCTTCCCCATGTCGCATGTTTTATCTACTCATATTTAGGGCAATTTATATTGTTATAAGTATTGCTTCCAAAAAATAAACTGAATGAAATGATTGGCGGTTTAACGGCACATGACTCATAAGGATATGTACATTTCATCATTATTATTTGGGAAGAAATAGTGGATCCTTTTTTGTAATTTTTTAAAAAAATAGCTGAGCTTCTATGGATCTTTACTAAATTACAGTGAAAATCGTGTTGGAAAGATTTCAGTCCTTCCAGTGCTCTAATATGTACTATACTGAGGACTCTTGCTTTGCCTAGGGAAAAGGAAAACATTGACAATCCAGAATTTTGCCTTTCATAGAATCAAAGTTGGAAGTCAACTTAGATGTCAACTAGGCCATCAACCTGCTCAGTGCAGGATCCACTACAGCATCTTTGACAGGTGACCATTCAGTCTCTGTTTGAAGACCTTCAATGAGGGAAACTTCATTTCACCATTTCATATGGCAACCTGTTCCACTGCCAACAGATTACACAATCGGAAAGTTGCTTCTGATGTCTAGCCTGAATCTGCTCTCTTGTAGTTTTAACCCATTGGTTCTGATCCTGTTTTCTGCAGAAAAAGCAAATAAGTCCACTTCTTTTTTTCTGTGGCAACCCTTCAGATATTTCTAGACCATTACCCTATCTCCCTTAAGTCATTTTTTCTGCAGGCTAAGTATACCCTGATCTTTTAACCATTTCTCATAGGGCTTGGTTTCCAGACCCCTTACCATCATCATTGGCTTCCTCCAAATTCTCTTCTGTTTGTCATTATCCTTTTGGAACTGCAATTCCCACCATACCCAGAACTGTACACAGTGTTTTAAATGGGGTCTGACCAGGGCAGAATGGAGTAGAACAACAGTACTTCCTTTCCTACAAAACCAATGTATAATCCAGTGAATCTCATTTTATTTCAGCTGTAACAAATATACTTTTAGCCCAAACCCAAACAAAATAAATTAAAATCCACATTCTTATGTTCTTTCTCTCTTGGAAAGAGAAAGAGGTGTCAAAAAAGGAAGAAATATACTGTAGATATAGCGATGCCCACTTTTCGCTTGGTCCCTGCATTAATATTTTAATTGTTTTTAGCAATTCATTAAAGGAAACATTCTCACTAGTGAAATACTGTATAGAAAGAACTTTTATGCCAATAGTTTTATGTAGCACAAAGAATACATAGAGAGAGAAACACTAAAGTTAAGCATATAGCTTTTATAAGAATATTCTTATGACTGGTGCTTACATGAAATTAAGCTTCTGTTAATATAAATAATAAAACATGGAGAATTTCTAATGTACTGTACAACTTGGAAAAAAAATCACAGTAATTCAGAAGTAATGTTTACATGAGGAACATTCTCCAATCCCCAATGCCATTCTCTTGCTCTGCTTTAATGAACCCAACTTAGGATTTCTTCCACCATGTACTGTATTTATCAATTTGCATGATCCTTCTCTTCCCTACAGCCAGTCTTTCTCAAATACGACATGTGCTCCCAGGCAGACTAAAGGGATCAAAAGCTTAGACACCAACTCTGGATAGAGTAATGGATAATTCTTAAGAACAGAAGAAGAGTGTCATTCTTTTTGTGCTCTCCAACATCTGGTAGTAAAAGCCACATTGCCTATTTTATTTATTTATTTATTTATTTAATCTCCCAAAGTATTTGTTTTGTGATGCATAGAAATTTTACAAACTGTTGTAGAAAAATACAGCACTGTAGCCATTTTCAGCTGGACCGTATGAAGTAGGGTTCTACTCCCATTTGGTTGAATGTGAATACACGCTCTCTGGATGATTAGAAGCTCTAAAACAGTGTTTCCCAAACTTGGCAACTTTAAGATGTGTGGACTTCAACTCCCAGACTTCAGGGAGTTGAAGTCCACACATCTTAAAGTTGCCAGGTTTGAGAAACACTGCTCTAAAACAAGTTTCTGGGTCACCTGGAGGGCTGTACTGCCATACAAGTGAACGGGAGTATAGATTTCCTACAGACTTTGAAGCTGAGTATTTTTCCCAGATATGCTCAGGCAAGGCATTTGAACTTTATTACCTCCAAATATATGTAGACTAAGAGATCTTTAAGCAACAGCCAAAAATATGCTTTGGTGCATTAAATCAGGTCACCATATATACAACCATCTCTTCCAATTTAAAAAAAGCATTATATTGTTATTGTTGTTGTTGTTATTATTATTATTTTGGGATACAGCAAAAATAACAATAAATTCAATCAATCCTTATGATGTTAACAGGGAAAAAGAGTCAGATGTAGCTTAAATAAAATTCCCAAATAAGTGTTAGCTGTGCAGAGCTGGTGTCTAAGCTTTTGATCCCTTTAGTCTGCCTGGGAGTACATGTTGTGTTTGAGAAAGACTGGCTGTAGGGAAGAGAAGGAACATGCAAATTGATAAATACAGTACATGGTGGAAGAAATCCTAAGATGGGTGAGCAAGAAGAAGGATTTGTATTATCTGAGGAGGCTTTGTTTTCTGCTGTAAAACAGAAGGAAAAAGAAACACAGTCAAAAATAGAAAAGGGCAAGCTTGCCACGCATTTCAAGGAGACTGAGAGGACATTTAAGGAGGCCCCAGTTTGGAGATAGATGTTCTCATGGAGACAGAAAATTACTGTTCCTAAATGTCCTGCTAAGAGATTTAGAGAGCAATTGAAGAGTAGGTGGCCTTGATCTATGCCACAAAATAATAGAAAGGACTTAAAACAAAACAAAGCTCCAGGATCTCTTTTCCTTTCCTTGGATCCCACTGCTTTCACATGCCTTTGCACTATGACACTTGAGAAACTTTCCCTCTGTGGAAGGATGAACTACCATGAAACAAGAAAACGTTACATGTGACTGTCAAGGTTAAAGTTGTTGTTTTTTTTCCTTTGCAGAGGTCTGACTGTCAGCTGCCCAGCTTAAGCACATTGTAGAGAAAAGGGGGCAAAATTTTTAAACCTCTTATAATCACCTGCAAATGGGGACAGAAGGAAGGAAGGAAGGAAGGAAGGAAGGAAGGAAGGAAGGAAGGAAGGAAGGAAGGAAGGAAGGAAGCTGTAGACAAAAGCGAAGGGGTTCCCTTTAGTTTGTCAGGAGATGCTGCTGGAGTGAGGTAACAGGATAGGATGTGGAACAGAGGAAGTAGTGGCTGGAAGAGTCAGAAGCCAGATGATCAATGACCAAAGAGAAGAACTGGAAAGAGCCTGAGGCAGCTGAAGCCAAAGCAGAATCTGGAAAGAGCCAGCAGAAAGGAAAGTGCAACCTTGGACTGTAGGCGATAGACAGCAGGTTCTAAGTCAGTGTTTCTCAACCTTAGCAACTATAAAATGTCTGGACTTCAACTCCCATAATTCACACACTCACACATACACAATACACACAAAATCAAAATTCTTGTAAATATACTTTGCACTAAGCTTGCATGAGGGACGCGGTGGCGCTGTGGGTTAAACCGCTGCGCTGCTGAGCTTGCCGATCAGAAGGTCGGCGGTTCGAATCCGCGCGACGGGGTGAGCTCCTGTTGCTAGTCCCAGCTCCTGCTCACCTAGCAGTTCGAAAACATGCAAATGTGAGTAGATCAATAGGTACCGCTTCGGCGGGAAGGTAATGGCGTTCCGTGTCGTCATGCCAGCCACATGACCACGGACGGGTCTACGGACAACGCCGGCTCTAACGGCTTAGAAACGGAGATAAGCACCGCCCCCTAGAGTCGGACACGACTGGACTTTACGTCAAGGGAAACCTTTACCTTTACCAAGCTTGCATAGAAGCAAACTAGTAAACACTTGTTAGCTGTGTGTACGTGTCTGGCTTTCTTCCTATCAATTCCCATCATCTGAGATCTTCAATTCTATCTTACCAGGTCTGCCTTACTTCTACAGGCAAGAGGCACAGTGGGTTGGCCTTGGGGAATAGGAGGTAGCTATGGTTTGGTGGGGGTGGGGAACAGGCAAATTTCATTCTGGTCAATCAGAACCTTCTCTCCAAATGGCCACCAAGGATTCCATGAAAACAGTCTCTGGGGCCTCTCTCTACACATACAATATCACTCTGGATTTCTCTGGAAATATTGGAGAGAAAGGGGAAAGCTTTAGGACAGTGGAATATTTAGTTCTGCTTGGCTAAATATGTAGCATTGCCTGAGCTAGGAGGTGGGAAAATGCTAAATTGTTGGTCTTGTGAAGGGGCAGTTCTAGAAATGGCAACAAAAGGAGCAAAAGCTGGATTTAAATCCCCCCCCCCCCAGAAAACCCAAACAGCCTGGACATATGATGTTATTATGGAAGAAGCAGCAGGAGGATGTGTGTGTGTGTGTGTGTGTGTGTGAGAGAGAGAGAGAGAGACATTGTCATAACCACGTGTTCAACAACACTCAATTAAGGTTGGTGAAAGGTGAAAGGTCCCCTGTGCAAGCACCAAGTCATGTCTGACCCTTTGGGGGGATGGTGCTTTAGCAAAGTTTTCTTGGCAGACTATAGCGGGGTGGTTTGCCATTGCCTTCCCTAGTTGTCACCTTCCCCAGCAAGCTGGGTACTCATTTTACTGACCTAGGAAGGCTGAGTCGACCTGAGCCAGCTACCCAAGAATTCAGCTTCCACTGGGATCAAACTTGGGTCGTGGGGAGAGTTTCGGTTGCAACACTGCCGCCTACCACTCTGCGCCACACAAGGCTGTCCAATTAAGGTTAACATTCATTATTTCCATTTCACAAGATAACACTCCTTATACAATGCAACCTACAACCTACAATACAAGGCAAAAAAAACCAAACCTACTCCGTATACAAAGGCATTTCTTGCCTCTTATGAGTGGGTCCAAGGGCCTTTCTCTACTTGTATCTTCCTTTTGGTACAAACATCCACTGGTAGCACCTTTATTCTATCAGGGCTTCAGCCTATACAGTATGTGACATTGCCTTAAATCCTGGTTAGCTACACGGATGCTAATATACCATTTCCTCTTAAAGTGACAGTGGTCAGCAGCAGTTTCAAGGTGTATACAGTCCAGACATTTTGCCACCCAGCGGCAGAGTCAGGTTACCTGTAGGAGACAAGAATGAGCCTAACAGCTATTAGTCACTTTAAGGTTGGTGTGTATATGCTTCACCCTTTAGGGTCCTGGCTCTCTTCTCTGCCCCATTCTTCTCCCCTTACACTCCATGGATTTTGGGGAGTTATTCTGACTATGGTTTAGTGCTTTTTCAGAACTCACCTCACATGGATCACACTTGTTATGACAGATTTTGAAACAGAACTAAAGCTATTGTCACATCAATGGGAAGGGAAGGACAGGGACCTGCTTAGCAAAACAGGAGAGTCTTAACTGGGCAACCCCTCCTCCACTCCATAGAAAGGGTTTAGATTGACTGTGGGTATAATGCTCTTCTAAAGTGCATTAAAGCCATGCTGAAAACAAAGCCACAGGACAGATGATATGTGGGCTCCAGGACACAGTGGCTTTGAAAGAGCCAGGTTTTTTGCTTCATTGGCAACCCTTAATCCCACGGTTCAGCTGAGTAACAGACTTGAGGAATACCAGATTTTGAGAGAAGGCTAAACTGGCCTAATTGTCTGTCAGTATCATTCATCAATCAGAGAAGAACCATGATAGGCAAAAGGTTTCCTGCCAGCTAGTCACATCTAAAAGGGGAAGAAATAGAGCCAGAGTTTTACTATTCATATGTTGTACAAATCCAAAATTAGGATAACATGATCTGGCAGCAAGAAAGACCAGGGGCTCTATAGGCAGGATAGGGATCAGCAGTGGGGACAGCAAATTTTTGCCAGTATAATTTTCTGCCAACCTAGAGATGGATTGATGGATGATGCTGACTGAACTGTGCAGAAAGGCCCAAGGTGGTCTTTTCATCATTAATGGCCCCTTTTCCCCAAGATGTAGAGAAATTTCTTTTTAAAATACAAGCCTTACACTTCAATGTTTTATGCATGCACCTAATATCATTTTCATAAAGGAGGTATTAGTATTAGACTATGATTTAGATTAAGATTTTAGCATTTAGCAGTGTGTCAATAAAGCAAACAAATAATAAATAAACACTCGAATAATGTGTGAAGGTCAAAGCGAATAAAAGATGATGGAGCTGCATGTACAACTTCATTCTCTATCCACTTTCAAATCTCATGTGCTAGGCAAACACTCAAAAAAGATTTAGGTACTTGTCTTTTACCCAAGTAGTATTAGAACTAGTAGTACAATAGAACAGCGCTTGTTCTCCATATTTTGATCTTGATCTTGATATCTAGATGTAGGTATGGATGTACATATGTGTGTGAGAGAGAATATATATACACACACACACACATACACACACACATATATATGTATGGCATTGTGCAATAGCAAATGAGCCTGCAAGTTTGTTGCAAAGATTCCACTTTCCCAGGGCCAGAAGTAGCAACACAGAGACAATGTGTGTCTGTGTTAGCATGATCTATAGGTACTGTGATATTTTTTTAAATAAGGTATGAAGTCTGTGAGCAAGGTGCAAACCACTAGAGAGGTAACTGTACGATGAAGAGAGGATTTTCACACTGACTTATTGACTCATAATTAAGGGAGGTGCCACCCAAAATATTTCAAAAACAGCTTCTTTTCTTTCAAATTAAAGGAGCTTAAAATTATATATAGAATAAATTATTAGTACCCATTAGTGTGAGCCAAAAGCAATTTAACAGGTACATGCTGTTTCTGCATTTTTAAAAACTGAATTAAAAAGGCCCGAAGCTTGTAATTCTTCCTTGTAGGAGAATTCTTCTGTCCTCTTGATTATTTTGCTTGCCTCTTTCTGTACCTTTTTCAGCTCTACAGCTTACTTTTTGATTTGTGGTGATCCAGACTGTAACAAGATACAGTAATTTTTGCCAACTTGGAGAACTTTAAAGAGGATTATACAAATTGATGGATGATAAGGTTAAGTAGCTACTGGTTAGGGCAATATGTTCTCAATTACAGTTTACGGGGACATAAGCAGGTAGGTTTTCCCTCCTGATTTTCTCTGGCTACAGTGAGAACCATGGGTATGATCAAAAACAAAGATGGCAAGGACCTAACAGAAGAAGAAGAGATCAAGAAAAGGTGGCAAGAATATACAGAAGACCTGTATAGGAAGGATAACAATATCAGGGATAGCTTTGACAGTGTGGTCAGTGAGCTAGAGCCAGACATCCTGAAGAGTGAGGTTGAGTGGGCCTTAAGAAGCATTGCTAATAACAAGGCAGCAGGAGACGACGGCATCCCAGCTGAACTGTTCAAAATCTTGCAAGATGATGCTGTCAAGGTAATGCATGCTATATGCCAGCAAATTTGGAAAACACAAGAATGGCCATCAGATTGGAAAAAAATCAACTTATATCCCCATAACAAAAAAGGGAAACACTAAAGAATGTTCAAACTATCGAACAGTGGCACTCATTTCACATGCCAGTAAGGTAATGCTCAAGATCCTGCAAGGTAGACTTCAGCAGTTCATGGAGCAAGAATTGCCAGATGTACAAGCTGGGTTTAGAAAAGGCAGAGGAACTAGAGACCAAATTGCCAATATCTGCTGGATAATGGAAAAAGCCAGGGAGTTTCAGAAAAACATCTATTTCTGTTTTATTGACTATTCTAAAGCCTTTGACTGTGTGGACCATAACAAATTGTGGCAAGTTCTTAGTGGTATGGGGATACCAAGTCATCTTGTCTGCCTCCTGAAGAATCTGTATAACGACCAAGTAGCAACAGTAAGAACAGACCACGGAACAACGGACTGGTTTAAGATTGGGAAAGGAGTATGGCAGGGCTGTATACTCTCACCCTACCTATTCAACTTGTATGCAGAACACATCATGCAACAAGCTGGCCTTGAGGAATCCAAGGCTGGAGTTAAAATCTCTGGAAGAAACATTAACAATCTCAGATATGCAGATGATACCACTTTGATGGCTGAAAGTGAAGAGGAACTGAGGAGCCTTATGATGAAGGTGAAAGAAGAAAGTGCAAAAGCTGGTTTGCAGCTAAACCTCAAAAAAACCAAGATTATGGCAACCAGCTTGATTGATAACTGGCAAATAGACGGAGAAAATGTAGAAGCAGTGAAAGACTTTGTATTCCTAGGTGCAAAGATTACTGCAGATGCTGACTGCAGTCAGGAAATCAGAAGACGCTTAATCCTTGGGAGAAGAGCAATGACAAATCTCGATAAAATAGTTAAGAGCAGAGACATCACACTGACAACAAAGGCCCGCATAGTTAAAGCAATGGTGTTCCCTGTAGTAACATATGGCTGCGAGAGCTGGACCATAAGGAAGGCTGAGCGAAGGAAGATCGATGCTTTTGAACTGTGGTGTTGGAGGAAAATTCTGAGAGTGCCTTGGACTGCCAGAAGATCAAACCAGTCCATCCTCCAGGAAATAAAGCCAGACTGCTCACTTGAGGGAATGATATTCAAGGCAAAACTGAAATACTTTGGCCACATAATGAGAAGACAGGACACCCTGGAGAAGATGCTGATGCTAGGGAGAGTGGAAGGCAAAAGGAAGAGGGGCCGACCAAGGGCAAGATGGATGGATGATATTCTAGAGGTGACGGACCTGTCCCTGGGGGAGCTGGGGGTGTTGACGACCGACAGGAAACTCTGGCGTGGGCTGGTCCATGAAGTCACGAAGAGTCGGAAGCGACTAAACGAATAAACAACAACACAGTGAGAGCCAAATGCGGGACCAGATGCTGTAAGTCTTTGAGCTAAACAAGCACGGCTCTTCCTGCGTTATGACCACAAATGTTCTTCATTAGGGAATCCTCATTGGGCTTAGTTGGGGAGGCACCATTAACAGGAAAATGCATTGCTGAGAGAGAGATGGTATGTTGTGGCCTTCTGCTTGTACTTGCATTTATGGCAATAGAAGAAACACTGGATCACTTCACAGCCTTACTTTCTTCACAAAAGGGTGTTTCAGAATAGGATGTAGATGGGACAAGAAATAACCACAGAACTGAGAAGGGCTGCTCACTTTTTAATCCAAGGTTATGTCAGGAGAGAGAGAGAGATTTGAGAGCTGCCTAATCTTACCTCCAGCTTTTTTTGCCTCTTTGAATGTCTTTTCAATACAACCCACCCTGAGGAATCCAAATTAAATTACCTTGGACTAAGTGGATTAATTTCTCAGAGTAAAAGAGCACTATGGTGGGTAGGTAATCATGAAAATTTGGTTTCTGGGGAACTGACTTTTCCTGGCTGCATCTTTGCAAATACATATTGAGTGACTTCATGATAAAGTCCCAAAACCTGAGCAAAGGACTGAAAAATGTCTACAGAGCATTGATTTTATTGAATAAAAGTGATTATTTAAGGCTTTTTGACAGGCATTCAGGACTTTCCTCCCTCACCCCACAGAAAATTTTGAGATTCTTGCTATTACCAAGTATTCACGTATAATGGAATGAGATTAACCTGCTCCTACTAAATTCAAGCAGTGATTAGTAATTCAGCTGGAGACTTTTGAGGGCCTGGGCAGGAGGTCATAAGAACACTATTGGATCAGATTAAAATGGTTTACAGTATCTGCAAACAAAAGCTCTTTGTTCCAGTCATAACATGCATTTACCTACTCACTGTGGAGGTCAACTGAAACCTCTACTACTGCTACAAAGCTCCTTTTGGATGCTTTCCTGCTTTCATTCCCCAATGCAAGATCACATTTGAGGCCGTGGGCAGTATCTGCCAGTCCCTAGGATTCACTTTGGCACCTCTTATTGCAATTCAGTGGATTCAATACTGGTTGTATTTTTTAAGATCCTGAGAAGCTGGGGAGGGTGGCAGCATAATAAACAGGAGTGGAAAACCAGAAAACCAAAATAACTTGACAGCAAGTTTTTTTTAAAAAAAATCCTTATTGGCTAAGATCGTGCCTTGTTGGACAAGGATCCATCGCATCCACGGCCCATGTTCTTTTAAATTGCACCATCTCTAAGGACACAAGAGCCTATTTCAAATCACCATATTTGGTGAAGCACCCAGACATTTCTGATTTATTTTCTGTTTAGTTACTCTGTCAGGCCAGTACAATTCTGTTTCTTTGAAAGTAGCAAAAATTTGTTATACTGTTTGTAAAATGGCATGCTTTGATTGCCCCAATGATCCAGTTACATTTGTTATGTTTGTATTTTATTTTACTTGAAACAAAACTATTTGGGGAACTTGCAGAAGTCTCTTCAGTGACCATAACTAAGAGCTACATAACTAAGAACTAAAGTAACTCTTGGGATTGTATTATAATTGATGAGTTTCATGCTTGGATAAAAAATAGGGCTCATTGGAGAATTTCAAGTACTGAATCATGTTTTAGCCCTCCTGCCGTGTGCAGCTCCTGTAGCAAATGTCTTTATTCAATCCCTCAACGTGATCTTTTTTTCTGGTTTTGTTGGATGGAGTATTTTGATGTACACCACCAGCAATATTTTGTTTTCCTCATCCTTCCAAGTAGATTTTCTATCCAGCAGTACAGCAACTAGAGTGAGGAAAAGAGGGAAATGCCAATGTTCACTCTACGTGATCCTTAACCAGTTGTAACATGCAAGGAATCCTGATTTGACAAAAATAAGAGCAGAAGAATCCACTTAACATCCATGATTCAGTGTGTGCAGTCTCCTTGTGACTGTTATTGGCAACTGCTGTTTGGAGACTTGTGTTGTTACACCATGCCCTGTACTACAAGTTCCTTATCTGTTCTTGTGTGACAAATAATTCTGCAGTGCTTGTCTATGGTGACTTTTGAGGCTTCCTTCTTTGTTAGGTGTCTTGACAGTGCTTGTATTAAACACCCAGAGCCTTATACTCTATTAAGTTTTTATAAAATGAGCTGCCTGCGACATGCTGATTCCTTGATACGGGCAGAGATGGCTAATCCTCTACAGATGGTTGGGCTGGTTTAGTCAAGGCTGTTAGTCATAGGACAGTTAACAGCCCCCACCCCCCCAAAAAAAACAAGTGCAGTGGCTTCAAAGCTAAATATTAACTGTAATAGACAGGAAATAGTTTAATTTAGAAAAGGGTTTTTTGGGAGGAGAATGGCAGTATACTCTGACTACAGCGGCATGAAATAGGTAATTTAGTAAACAGTTACAGTTTTATTGTGGTTTAATTACACACAACTTTCAAAAGAGGTATTTTCAGGGAAATGTAATTCATTAGGTAATGCTAATAGGAAACCTATACTAATAATATGGACCCTTATACAGCCAAAAGGACAATCTCTGATCTCAAAGGGGAGATTTTTTTTTCTAGGTTGTAGTAGAAAAATATGGAATAAAAATCCTGTGGGGACAGAAAACATCCCAAAACAGATTGAAGAGGATTATGTATGCTCAACATTAAGTCTGGCTGTGGGTCAAGGAACAGACAATCACAGGTGAAGATATAAAATGGAGTATTTTGGAGAAAGACAAAGAGCCCTCAGTAGCCTACCCTGTAAAATGTACTACTATATTTCTTGAAGAGCAAATATGTCACATTTAAAAGACATGGGGATGTGTGACATGTCAGGATTCACTGATTATATCAGCATTCTTTTTTCAAGCTAATATTTCTGGTTTCTGTGGAAGGACAGCCCACCTGAGCAGGTTTGAGCCCCTGTGCTCCTTCCTCCCCCTCCCTTCTCGGCCTTTCCCCATTGTCAGGATGACCCAGCTGCCAATCAAGTGGCAGCTGCCAATCAAACAGCAGGTGGGGCGGAGGGAAGACAAGATGGCTGCCTGGGAGCTCTGCAGCCACAATCCTCACGAGGAAGAGGCTGAATCAACAGAGCCACGGCCCAGGAGCCACATAAAGAGGCAATCAGAAAAGAGGCAGCAGCTGAGAAAACTGGGGAGGGAGAGGCGTTTTCTTCCTTCCCTCAGACTGGCTTGAGGGAAAAGTTCTCCAAGCCATTTCCCTCAGGTGGAACCAAGATTGGGAAGAGGAGAAGGGTCAAGGAGCCCAGCCAGGAACAAGCAAGCTGGAAAGGCTAAGAAAAAGCCAGAACAGAAATAGAAAACAAAGTGAAAAAGATGAAAGTCAGATTGAACTCAGTAGAAAAAGGAGTATAGCTCTAGAGAAAGTGACAATACAGAGATCAAGACCACAGGAATATAGAGATCAGCAATACACAAATATATCAGAGATACAGAATAGAAAGACATGAGAATATAGTGAAATTGGACTTTAAATAATATAGTATGCGTAAAGAGTTTCTAGGGAAAAAACAGTTAAAATAGAAAATAGTTTTGTTAAGATTCATTTCTGAAGTAGTTGAAGACATTTATTCATTTACCATTTTTTTTTTTTGATTTGTAAGCTTTCCTTTTGTAAAATAGAAGTGCCCCCACCCCCCGAGGGCGATACAAAAACCCAACCAAGTGTCCAAGTTTTCAGTGCTTTCAGTGTCTGCTGAGTCTGTGTCAATCTGGTTATTTGTGGTTCAAAACACACACACACCATGACAGCTTGGTCTGTCTGGAAGTCTGTGGGTGCCTTGGTAAGAGCTAGGTGCTGCCAAATGTGAGAGATTATTTCCACCCTTGCTTAGGTAACAGTTGAGTTGGAATATGTATTCAGCACTTCTAGCCAGGCAAACCTAGAGCAGTGTTTCTCAACCTCAGTAACTTTATGATGTGTGGATTTCAACTCCCAGGATTCTGCAGCCAGCATGTGTGGACTTCAATTCTCAGAATTCCCCAGCCACCATGATGGCTGGGGAATTCTGGGAGTTGAAGTCCACACATCATAAAGTTGTTGAGGTTGAGAAACACTGCTCTAGAGGTACCTGTTGGATCAGAATACATATACAAAGAAGCAAAACCTGATATCTTTTATCTCTAGGGAGAAAACCTAGGAGGACCAGTTGGCTAAATCCTTGAGCCAACACCTCTCCCTACCACACATACACTCAAGGTTACATCACCAGGAAAGAAAGATTTATAGCCACTTCTGTTCCTTGAGTCTTCCTGGAAGCTGAACTCTGGGAGGTACCTAAGGATATTATGGAGTGAAGTATTCCAGAATAAAGGAAAGAAAAAACAGCATATGCAGACTTCTAGAGTCAGTTAATGGCAGAATATATTATTTAGCTTGATTTTAGATGCACTCAAAACCTTACCTGATTTATTTGGTAACTGTTTTCCTTGATGCTTAATCTCCATTTGGATAATCCTACCCATTGTCCCTTCATTTACCATTATTCTTGAAATTTAAGCCTTTTCTCTAAGTCCTATCTGTATTTCTCTTTGCTTGTATTCAGGCAATACCAGAAGGCACCCCTTCCCTTTCAAACCCATAGCAGTGATATATCTGTCCACTGCAGGGTACAGGGACATGTGAAAGCTTCCACATGAGCTGGAACCATGATTGTACATCCCTCTATCGGAATCCTATTGGAAAAAGCTCAAATGAAAACAAAATAAAGGATATCCAAAAAGTATGAGGTATTCCTTGAATATTGTTAAATTAAAATTTAGGACGTTTTTTGAGTTTGAAATGTAGGAATTAAGGCATTTCTTACAATCCATTCTGACCTAAAATCATGATGTTGGGGCACTGAGGTGAATTATTAGAGAAGTTGGTGTTTACTTTTTCAACTCTATCTTCTTTTTAAAAATATAAGTTAAGTATCAATTCCACCCAACCTTGTAAATATTTAATTTTGTTTCAAAAATATTCAAATGATTTAAGAGTTTTATTTTATCTTTGATTCCATAATGGATTTTTAACATATTTTAAAGTGGATTGTAATTATTTTTAGCCATATTTTGGCTTTCCTAAATAAGATGGATACTGAAATAGTTTAATATTTAAGATAATACTTTGTTGGATAACCTTGTACATGTGAGATATAAAATTACAAAGAATTAGTAAATTCAAAGAATGCTGGTTTAATTTTTAAAAATCTGCCATGTGATGTGGAAAAGCTATGCAGCAGAGGGTATTAGGATTTTGCTCTTTTACAGCTCCTAAATTACTTAGGTGCTCTTGATATTTTCCCACAGTCTCATAAATTAACTCATTAATCAAACATTAATGGCCTCGTCAAGGCAGATGTTAAATCCAGCTGCTAAACATAGTTTTAATGGGTTTTTCTCATCTTTTTTTTTTTTTTACAAAGTCAATTAATTCCAGGATAAACTTATACTCCTAGGGAAAGAACATGTAGTGTTTGTCAGCCAAAAAGACAGTCTTTCTGAACATATATCATGATTTAAGGTCAGTTAGATATTCTATTAATTTTAGCTAGGAATATGCACCAAACTGCCAAAACATTCAGTATGGACATCTTTGAAAGCTGTTGGACAAAGGTGGACAAAGGTTTATGTGTGATGAAATGGAAAAATTGAAGGATTGAATTCAGTGTTAATTACAGTTTACCCAACCACAAGATGTAGCAGCCACACTGAGAAAGGACACCTTGGAATTCTGAAGGTGGTGCATGGTAGAAATATGTAGTAGACATCACCAGGTTAACAGGCTGGTTAAACAGTGCCAACAACTGTTGATGTGAACATTTTTTTTTTCTGGTTGAACCTAAAACCCATAGTTACTCAATCTTAGCAGTGTTGAGCCACAGCCTGTTCCTTCACATCCAGAGTCTCACACTTCTAGGTCTTCCATCTCTTTAATCCCATTCTTTCCCCCTTAACCTTGCCAAATGCCATTTTTCTAAACTATCATAAATTCATATTGCCTGCCAAAGTATGTGAGATTTACTTGCAAATAATCCCTTCAATTAAACACTCAGCCTTGATTTGGTCCAGGACTTGTTGATTGGTTTTTCTTGCAGTCCATGCTACTCTTAGTAACCATTTTCCCATCCTTCCTCCCTCTCTTTCTTCATATTATATGCCCCTTTAATCCAGAGGGTCTCTGGTTAATTTGAAGGAACTTTCTTTCTCCGTGTCCAAGTTTCACTGCATTACTTTAGTAATGCAAATAATATTACTTTAAACTATTCTGATTCTTTCTTACCTTTGAAATGGCTTTATGCTTCATGTTCTTCCTACCTAGCAATACAATCTCACACCCTTTGTATAAGAATTTCACCAAAATAATTGGTTATTTGCATACCTAATTAAAGCATTATTCTGTATGAGGAATGTAGATATTTTCTTGAGCAATCCAACTTAATAGGCATTATTTTTGTATAAGATTATTAGTGTAATTTACTATTATTTACTTAGCAGGATTATATTTGTTTTTAAATACTCATTGTAAGACATTTACCATGCTTGTACCATACTCAAACATATCTTAAATGCCTTTTATTTTCCACTGTGTGTGTGTGTATTCTTTTATATTTTTCCCTATAAAACTCCCTAGAAGTCTCTGTCCAGAAATGTGTAAGTCATAGCATCACATAAAAATTCTGTAAATAGCATGTGTAAAAGTGTTGCAAAGATATAGGATAATTTATGTTCCCTGATTTTGGGGAACTAAAAATGAAGTTACAAGATTTTGTAGTGAGGCTTTGTATGTTGCTGCAAGGTTTTAGAATGAAAAAAGATACAGAATTCATTCAACTCATCATTTTTTTCTGTTTGAAAAATATGGATCCATTAGTGTCTGAGATTTGAAAACAGATTGGTTATGGATGTTTTATTCATTATGTAATACACTGACTCTGTGAACTTTGCTTTCTTAAGGTGCATTTTTGAAAATGTAAACTATCTCTGCCACGTAATTTCTGAATCCTCCCTCACAATTGCTTTAAAAAGAAAACAGAACTTTTATTGATACTGCGTGTTCTAATTTTTTAGAAAACTTGCACAATGAGAAAGAGAGTTCAGGACTGAATGTTGTTGTAATCCTGATCTACATTGGCAACTTGCATGCACCCTCTGATCAAAATTTATTTCCAGGTGAAAAGTATCATAAAGGTCATAGTTTGTAAATAATCCCTTTCAGAAAATAAGCTTTTGACTTTATCATGGATATGGTTCATGGTGCTTAAGGTGTGTTGGACTAATAGCAAGGCAATCCTTGTTCAAAATCTTGCTCATCCACAAATCCCTTGGATTAGTCTCTTTCAGCCTAACCTATTTCACAAGATTCTTATAAGTATAATGTAATGAGGAAAAAGTATGTATGATGCTGAGCTGTTTGGAGAAAAGTCAGGGTACTGTAGGAGCTTAGTAGATAAATCTCACACAGGAAAAAAATGACAGGTGGCAGCTACAACTTTTCAAATGAAATTAGGGCCTTCCATTGATGTGAAACAGGGAATCTGCAGTGCTAAGATCACATGTAAACTCTGAACCCATTTTTCTGGTCTCAGAGTCTTTTTTCCAATTATGATTGCTAAATTCCAGCAGCACATTGAGGCCATTTGTGGCAGGAAATGTATTAAAGTTGTGGCATAGATCTTAAAATAGGCTGAACCCAATTCAAACTCAAACATCCACAAGAAATTTAGGAAATTCTACGGTTCCCTGGTTCTATCCAGTTAGTGTCATGATCCACCTGTTCTGGCTCTTTGACCCTTCAAGAAAATGCAAGTGTGACCCCTGAAACCACCAAATGATGGTCTACTCCTGATGTACAAACTTGACTGTTTAGCAAAGACAATTTGGTTCAGTTGTGTGATTCTGGAACAATCATAGCACAAATTCTGTTGGCTCTATATAGATCTTGAAATTTAGCTATTCATATTAAGGCAACAATAGATGAAAATAAAATGGAAAGGATTACACATTTCTCCCTGTGGAGCAGAATGGTAAAAGCTGCTGAATGGTATAGGCTTTTATTAGTCTTAATGGCCCGTTAATGGCTTGGTGGGGGGGGAGGCATAATAGCAGACACAGCAAAGTGAACAGGTTTGATCAAAGGCCAGGTGTACAACAAAGGATGGTCAAATGAACCTGCATTTACATTACTGATATGTAAGATTAAAGAGAATCTAACTTGTTTTATTGAAGCTATATGACCAGCAGTTTTTCATAGGGTAGTCCAAAGGGTTTGGCTTTGGCTACACAACCATTACTAACATGGTATTTAGAAGTTCATTTGCACTCTGAGTTATTCCAATTAAATGTCCACTATGGATAATAAATTTTGTAGAAAAAATACAGCGGTGGCTCTCTTTACAGGGAATCATATCTATTTATTTATTTTATCCTGAAGAAATTTCCTGAAAGAGAGAAAGATTTCTATTTGTCTCTTCTCCTGTTTGACTGTTGTCCATATATATCCTTCTGGGTTGCCCAATTTTGCACTTCTATATGTACTATCCACCTCTTCTTGGATCTGGAACATTTAAAATCAAATTTCCTTTTTAGTTTTATACATCTTCATTTTTATCTGTTTTCCTTATTTCTGACTGCTGGCTTTGTCACCATAATAAAGATCGGATCTGATAGATCCAGTCTTGAACCATCTTGATCCAGGAGTCTATTGTAAGATGAGATTTCTTTGAGTGTGTGGAGTGCTTTGCTAACGTGTGATTGAAAACTGCAGTACTCAAATCCTTTCCTTCAGGTGTGCAAGGATTTCAGAAGCTGTTCTCCCAGCTGGTTCCAAACAGTTCTCCTTTTGGAGAGACCAAATTAGAAAAAGAAAGGCATGATCATTCAAAGCTAAGAGGATTTTGTTGGTTAGAAAGAGAACTTTAATGCACACGCTGATTTCAAAGGGGGGAAAAAAGGGAATCAATGTACAAGCAGGGATAGATCATTCACTCCAAGATTAAAGTGCTTACGACAGAGTTACACCTATTAACTCAGGGGTCAGCTTTTTGTCTGTCCTATGTATAAAATGTCACGAGAAGCTACTCACCTTTGAATCTGATTTCTTAAAAAAAAAGCCTGCTTTGCTGAAGCAGAGCTTTACCTTGATGTCACATACACCTGGAGTCAAGAGTAAGATTCCTGTAAATCTGAGAGCTGGTATTATTTCAAATGCCCACTGTAAAGCTGCACTGTTCCTTCTTACGAGGAAGCTTCCATTATTATGTCAGTCTTGTCTTTTTGTAAGAGAGGGAAGAGGACCATCATGGTTGCTTAGATCCATGTCCCCTTGCTCATTATCAGCCATTGCCTCTAGTCCTAAAGGGAATGGCCACTAACATATCGCCAATACTATGGACACTAGGGCTGTGCATAACCAATTGACCTCAAAGCTGGTCCACCTTGAAACAGCCATTTGCAGCCTCCAGCCTCAAACCTCAAGGTGTATGCTCCAAGAGTTTTGTTTCAAGGTCAGAACAAAACTAGGATGGCATTCCTGTGGCATTCCATCATTCCTGCACATAAGGAACACATGTCAAAAGTGGTAGTTCAGCTACAGAATGGGCTGTGGGATGTTTTGAGCTCAAAAACTTTTTAAGAAGTTTGTTTTGAGGTCTGATCAAAATACTAAAGCCATTTGGAGTTTACAGGTAGCCCTCAGGTTACAACCACTTGTTCACCAACCGTTCAAAGTTATGACGGCAGTGAATGAGAGGGTCTTACGACTATCCCTTGGAGTTCCAGTCTTTGCAGCATCCCCATGGTCACACGATCACAGTCTGGGTGGTTGGTGCCTGGCTTGTGATTATGACATTGCAGCAAGCTATGGTAATGTGATTATGATTTCTGGTGTTTCCTGCCAGCTTCCTACAAGCAACGTCAATTGGGAAGCTGGCGCAGAAAGTCGGAAGGCGCTTCTACTCCCACTGCTTTTTTCCCTGCCCATGGCACCTCTGCCCCCTCACAGCACCCATGCATCCATCTGTGTTCTGCAGCACCTGCCCACGATACCCCCTGCCTTGTGGCACCCATGCAACCACCATTGCTCTGTAGCACCTGCCCATGACAACCACCCATGGCACCCACACACCCACACTCCAGACCACCTGCTTGCAGCACCCCCCTGGCACCCATGCAACCACGTGTGTTCTGGAGCACCTGCCTGCAGTACCCCCCTGCCTGCCCACCTGTAACTCTCACCCACAGCTTTCAACTGCCAGCCTACTTGCCTGAGACTCCCACCTCTTCCTGCTTAATGACCCGCATGGTCTTGGGGTTACAACGGCAACCAGGATTGTGGGATTACCATTGCTCAGTGATGCGACATTGCACTTTACAACTACATTGCTTATCAATGGAAATTCTGGTCCCAATTGCTGTTGTAACCCAAGGACTATCTGTAGTCCTCATGGAACATTGCCAGCTTGGAATGTTCTGAGTGTAGCTCTTTTTGTTCTGAGCTTAAAGGGGATTTCTTAGTTGGTGTATCTTCCTAATGGGCACCACCATAAACCATTCACTGAATAAGATCTCATGTGCAAAGTGTTACTAGAGTTTATTATACTTAATTCAAATAAATAAGTTCATCATTGGGATATCTGACTAGTTTAAATTAGGAAAAGTCGATCTCTCAGGTTTTCAAGGATTGATCTCCTCTATGTGCATTCCTTATCATTGACAACTTTCTGTGGTACTGGATAGTTTTTACTGAACTTTCTTTATCATATAGAATTGTATATGAACCTTAACCCTAACCTTAATATACATTTTTTTTTTAATGCAGTGATTCCTATTTTTTTTTAATCCGTTCAGTTCGGTCCAGTTCTCAGAGACTGCCTGGACAAGTCCCTGCAGTTTTCTTGGCAGAGGTTCTCAGAAGTGGTTTGCCGTTGCCTCCTTCCTAGGTCTGAGAGAAAGTGACTGGCCCTAGGTTGCCCAGCTGGCTTTGTGCCTAAGGTGGGACTAGAACTCATGGTCTCCCAGTTTCTAGCCTGGAGCCTTAACCACTACACCAAACTGGCTCTTGATTCCTAATACATGCTTTAAAAAAAAAAAAAAAAGACAGCTACCTCTCATATACCCTTTTAAGTATGCAAATTTTCCAAATTTTATTCTTGGTTTTGGATGTCATTCTCTCAAATATACAACTATTAATTTCTAGATGGAGAATAAAGAACATTAGAGAATCCCATTTGTTGCTGCCCATCCATCACGTAGTCCGTTATTAGAAGGTTGCACTGTTTCACTCCCCTTGAAATCCATGGCAGATTTCTTCCACATCCTTGGTGCATTGTGTTTGTGATTACTCTGCCTGGAAAAAAGAATTGAAACATGAGCACAATATTGGTCATGGTAATTGTCTCTCAGCTCACGTACATGAGGAGAACATTGCATGGTCACATAAGTACATTATAGAGGATTTGTGTAGTGCAGAAAATGTCAGAGTGATGAGTATTTTCAGTGGTTGGGCATGCATTCTTCTATTCATTGTCAGGGGAAGGTAATATTTTATAAAGTTTGTAAAAATGGTGCAAATCATCTTGTAGCAAATACTGATCAAGCTATTTGCAAAAGCTTGCCCAAGGATGTCAGAAGGATAGTTTGAAAAATAGCTTTCTTGCATTGCTGACAGATTTCAGAGACTGATGGCTTGCTATTACTGTAATGCACATCTGCTGATGTGTGTCAGCAGTGAGTCAAAACAGCTTTTGAGATTATGTTGCTAACATGCTGAGAGAAGAGACTGAGTCAATGGCTAACCAGCATTGGCTGTGCCAGGAGCAACACAAGTTCCTTTGATGTGAGTTTACTGGTAGAATATGTAAAGGCGTTTAAGGCAAATCGGATTCTCTATAAGAAGCTTTCTCTTGGACAACAGGCTTTTGCTGTGACCGAGGGCAGATGCACTAAAACGACTTTCATGGAAGAGTGAAAATGGCAATAGAAAAACAGTTTATCACAGAGAGAACCTGCTGAGAGTGTGAAACGTGGAAATAATGGGTAGGGCAAGTTGGGATGAAAGAGTTTTTTGAACGGGATGGAAAGAGTCTTCAGGAGGACAGGAGAACTAAATAAACCTGATAGACTGATGATAATTACAGATCAAGAGAAGTATTGCCACCTCTTGGCTAAAGCAGAGAATTGCTGGACGCGGGCTGTGATGGCACTTGGATGTGAACTGGATTTCTCTCTGCGTGGTCATTGTAAACACCTGAGATTTGCTTTGAATGCTCCAAAGGAAGCTTGTTACATTCACATGAGCTGTAAAGGATGTCCCAAAAGTATTACTTATTTCAGGTTGTCACTCTACTCCCATGAAGTATGAAATCTAATTCACACTTACTTGGAAACATGATCTATTGAACACAGTGAGATTTACTTCTGAGTGGACACAAAAACCACGGCATTGTAAGGTTTTATTTAATTATGTATTGATAGAAAGTGGTGATAAAGGAGAAGTTGCTCTGCATCAAGCAATGCATTGTCTCTTCTGATAACTTCATAAGCAGCTAACTTTAGAACAGACACAAGTATGTGTTTTTTCCCCCTCTTGGCTAATTTCTTGAAACAATCTGCAACCTACAGCAGATTCTAAGTGTCTTTATTATAAATCCCAAGAGATGCTAATCTGGTTTTAACTATTCTGTATGAACTGCCATGCTGTAATAAATGCAAATCAACGTCTGCGGTTCCGTGTTCCCACTTCCCACTCCTCTTGTAAGTAACAATCCTCTTCTTTCCTCTTGTCCTCCCCCTCTCCAGGTCAGGGGAATAAATGAATGCAAGGGAGGAGAGGAAAGCAATATGATATTATTGATTGTTACCTGGATTTAAAATCTGGCATTTTAGAACCAAGCAAAAGCACTGTACATGTTAACTTTCATTAGCAGCACCCTAATCTCTTTCAGCTTTGCGGTGTGTGTTTGTGTGTGGAATGTAAACCACTCTGTTTGAATTTGTGCATGCAAAAATTACATAATTATAATCTAATTATAGCGATTATAGAGCTGGGGAATACTTGTTTCTATATCTGTTCATATGTGTGTATGTTTGTGAGAATGAACTTTGAATAAGAATAATAAAAATTAAAAGTTGTTTCTTTTATCAAAGGAAGACAGAAATGATGTATGTGTCCCACTTCCCAAGACTTCCTAGTTTATCCTTCAGCCCTGAAATTTCCTATCCAAGTATTTCAGTCCCAACCCTCTTTAGCTTCCCAGCTCAGATAAAATCTAGTATTCTCAGATACTTTAGCTGACCATTGCATATAAAAATGTTGAATAAAACACAATGAGAACTGCATGAAGAGTATGGGGTAGTGTATAACACCAACTTGTAGGAAGCAATAACTGGACCTTGTATTATTTAAGGAAAAGTAATCTACAGACTTCTCATTCCCCCAGCCCATGGCCAAATGAGTTGCACTAGGTTTGCACCATTTATTAATGAAGTACTATTCTGCTGTTTCAGCCATGGCTGGGCACTGTTTCCTAAAGGAAATAAATATGTGTAGCTTCAACTCTGGATAGATAGATAGATAGATAGATAGATAGATATAGAATACACTATACATTATACATTATATATTTATTTAAATTTATTAGATTATTGTCGTTTATTCGTTTAGTCGCTTCCGACTCTTTGTGACTTCATGGACCAGCCCATGCCAGAGCTTCCTGTTGGTCATCAACACCCCCAGCTCCCCCAGGGACGAGTCCATCACCTCTAGAATATCATCCATCCACCTTGCCCTTGGTCGGCCCCTCTTCCTTTTGCCCTCCACTCTCCCTAGCATCAGCATCTTCTCCAGGGTGTTCTGTCTTCTCATTATGTGGCCAAAGTATTTCAGTTTTGCCTTTAATATCATTCCCTCAAGTGAGCAGTCTGGCTTTATTTCCTGCAGTATGGACTGGTTTGATCTTCTTGCAGTCCAAGGCACTCTCAGAATTTTCCTCCAACACCACAGTTCAAAAGCATCGATCTTCCTTCTCTCAGCCTTCCTTATGGTCCAGCTCTTGCAGCCATATGTTACTATGGGGAACACCATTGCTTTAACTATGCGGACATTTGTTGTCAGTGTGATGTCTCTGCTCTTAACTATTTTATCGAGATTTGTCATTGCTCTTCTCCCAAGGATTAAGCGTCTTCTGATTTCCTGACTGCAGTCAGCATCTGCAGTAATCTTCGCACCTAGAAATACAAAGTCTTTCACTGCTTCCACATTTTCTCCCTCTATTTGCCAGTTATCAAGCTGGTTACCATAATCTTGGTTTTTCTGAGGTTTAGCTGCAAGCCAGCTTTTGCACTTTCTTCTTTCACCTTCATCATAAGGCTCCTCAGTTCCTCTTCGCTTTCAGCCATCAAAGTGGTATCATCAGCATATCTGAGATCGTTAATGTTTCTTCCAGAGATTTTAACTCCAGCCTTGGATTCCTCAAGCCCAGCATGTTGCATGATGTGTTCTGCATACAAGTTGAATAGGTAGGGTGAGAGTATACAGCCCTGCAGTACTCCTTTCCCAATCTTAAACCAGTCTGTTGTTCCGTGGTCTGTTCTTACTGTTGCTACTTGGTCGTTATACAGATTCTTCAGGAGGCAGACAAGATGACTTGGTATCCCCATACCGCTAAGAACCTGCCACAATTTGTTATGGTCCACACACTCAAAGGCTTTAGAGTAGTCAATAAAACAGAAATAGATGTTTTTCTGAAACTCCCTGGCTTTTTCCATTATCCAGCGTATATTGGCAATTTGGTCCCTAGTTCCTCTGCCTTTTCTAAACCCAGCTTGTACATCTGGCAATTCTCGCTCCATGAATTGCTGAAGTCTACCTTGGAGGATCTTGAGCATTACTTTACTGGCATATGAAATGAGTGCCACTGTTCGATAGTTTGATCATTCTTTAGTGTTTCCCTTTTTTGGTATGGGGATATAAGTTGATTTTTTCCAATCTGATGGCCATTCTTGTGTTTTCCAAATTTGCTGGCATACAGCATGCATTACCTTGACAGCATCATCTTGCAAGATTTTGAACAGTTCAGCTGGGATGCCGTCATCTCCTGCTGCCTTGTTATTAGCAATGCTTCTTAAGGCCCATTCAACCTCACTCTTCAGGATGTCTGGCTCTAGCTCCCTGACCACACCATCAAAGCTATCCCCGATATTGTTATCCTTCCTATACAGGTCTTCTGTATATTCTTGCCACCTATTCTTGATCTCTTCTTCTTCTGTTAGGTCCTTGCCATCTTTATTTTTGATCATACGCATTTTTGCCTGGAATTTACCTCCGATGTTTCTAATTTTCTGGTCTCTTGTCCTTCCTGTTTTATTGTCTTCTTCCACTTCCGCGCATTGCTTGTTTAAAAATGATTCCTTATCTCTTCTGGCTAACCTCTGGAATTTTGCATTTAATTGGGCATATCTCCCCCTATCACTGTTGCCTTTCGCTTTCCTTCTTTCTTGGGCTACTTCTAGTGTCTCAGCAGACAGCCATTTTGCCTTCTTGGTTTTCTCTTTCTTTGGGATGTATTTTGTTGCCGCCTCTTGAACAATGTTGCCAACTTCTGTCCATAATTCATCTGGGACCCTATCTACTAAGTCCAGTCCCTTAAATCGATTCTTCACCTCCACTGCATATGCCTTAGGAATATTAGTGAGCTCATATCTAGCTGATCTGTGGGTCTTCCCTAATCTCTTTAGTCTGATCCTAAATTGTGCAAGAAGAAGTTCGTGATCTGAACTACAGTCAACTCCAGGTCTTGTTTTTACCGACTGTATAGATGTCCGCCACCTTTCGCTGCAAAGGATGTACTCAATCTGGTTTTGGAGTTGTCCATCTGGGGAAGTCCATGTATAAAGCCGTCTCTTAGGTTGCTGGAAGAGAGTGTTTGTTCTGCAGAGTGAGTTGTCTTGGCAAAATTCTATCAGCCTATGTCCTACTTCATTTTGTTCACCCAGGCCATGCTTACCTGTAATTCAAGGTGTCAACTGAATGCCCACCTTAGCATTCCAGTCTCCTGTGATGAAAATAACATCTCTTTTAGGCGTGTTGTCCAGTAGGTGCTGCAGATCCTCATAGAACTGCTCTACTTCAGCTTCTTCAGCATCTGTGTTTGGGGCATATATTTGGATCACTGTGATGTTAGATGGCTTGCCCTGAATTCAAATTGAGATCATTCTATCATTTTTTGGATTGTATCCAAGCACTGCTTTAGCCACTTTACTATTAATTATGAAGGCTACTCCATTTCTTCTGTGGTCCTCTTGTCCACAGTAGTAGATCTGGTGGTCATTTGATGTGAAGTGACCCATTCCAGTTCACTTCAGTTCACTGACACCCAGAATGTCTATCTTTAATCTTGACATCTCACCAATAACCACATCCAATTTGCCTTGGCTCATAGATCTTACATTCCAGGTTCCAATGGTGTGTTGATCCTTAGAACATCGGATTCGCCGTTCACCACCAGCACTGTCAGCCGCTAGCCGTCCTTTCGGCTTTGAGCTCGCTGCGTCATCACATCTGGGGCTAGTTGAACTCATCCTCTCTTCCTCCCCAGTAGCATTTTGACCATCTTCCAACTGCGGTCTCATCTTCCGATGGTATACCGACATATCTCTGGTTGTACTGATCCATTTAGTTTTCACAGCAAGAATACTGGGGTGGGTTGCCATTACCTTCCCCAGGGATCGCATTTAGTCTGACCTCTCTGTCATGACCTTCCCGTCTTGGGTGGCCCTTCACGGTTTAGCTCATGGCATCATTGAGGTGCTTAAGCTCCAGCACCATGACAAGGTAACGATCCTTTGCTGAAGTAACGATCCTTTGCTGAAGTATTAGATTATACGCATATGTATATGGATATTTATAAGAATATGGATAGGGATGCTGTAATAAGGGAGAAAGGCACCTTATTTGAGAAAGGAGTTGAACCAGCCTCTTCTCTGAGGTAACCACGCCTATGGGTAAGCAGCAACTGCAAAAGGAGGTCTCTTTGCTGCTACTTCCCCTTCACTTCCACCAGCCTTCTAGGGAACCAGGAGAGGACTGAAGGGGAAGTCCTCATCCCATCCTGGCTCTGGCTAAATACAAAACAGGGAAACCAAAACAAAACGTTGGGTGTCAGTAGCTCAGTCAAGCTGAGGCGGGTGATAGAAGGCAACCAGTCAATTCCAGGACTGAAACAAAAATCAAATTTATTAAAGGTACCAAAAGAGGATAAGTTTCCACACATACAACACACAGTTTAAATACAAAAACCCCTAGCACAATTTCAACTAAACTAACTCTCAACTTTGCCTGAGGCATTAATTATTTAATTAAAAGTTTTGCATGGCTGTCCACTTTAAAACAACTCTGGGAGACTCACAATAACAATATAACCCCAAAGTATAAAAACCATAAAAACATAAAACTGTAAAACACAACCAAAACCTCAATCATCATCCCCTTGGGATGCCCCAACAACCAACCCCAAAACACCCTCACTCTACCCCAGTGCCTGAATAAAAAGCTAGGTTTTGATGGCTCTCCAGGCTAAAAGGGTGGCGACCTGCTGGATCACTGAGGAAAGGATATTCCATAAGTCAGGGGAAGCCATGGAAAAGGCATGATGGGAAAGTAGCAGGATTTCAGGGAAGGGACCTGGGGTGTCCCCACCCTATCCAATCTGCTGGGACAGGCAGATACCCTCAGGGAAAGGAGGTTCCCCAGATAACCAGCACCTTGAATTACACGCAGAAGGAAACTGGGAGCCAGTGCAGCCTGAGCAACAGCACAGTGTGTGCCACTGCACTATGGACCAGTTCTAGCTTCCAAGAGGACTTCAAGGGCCGCCCCATGTAAAGTGCATTGCAGTAAGCCAAACAGGAAGTGACTAAGGCTTGAGTGACCATGAGCAAAGCTTTCCAGTCCAGGAAACAGCACTATTGGCATGCAAGACGAATCTGTGCAAAGGCCCCTCTAGCCACAGCTGCCACCTGCCCATCGAGCAGGAGGACCCCCAAAGTGCACACCAGTTCAGTCTGGGGAAGTGCAATCCCATTCAGATATGTCAAAGATGACATATCACCAGACACGGGGCAGGGGGGCGCAAAACCCCAAATCTCTCTCATCTTACCTGGGTTAAGTCAAAGTGGATAACCTCCTCATCCAGGACTCCAGCCAACTCCCTCACAAAAGCCCACCCAAAACTCCTCCTGAAAAAGAACCCTTATTTTCTTTTATTGGCCCTCAGGGGTCAGGTGATTGCTTCTGGGCACATCAGGCTGGCTTTTGATTAAAAGGGCTAGCTGGTCCCCAGTACAGGTACAAAGAGACGTAGATACATATTTGCCTTCAAATCAGACATGACTCCTGGCAGCTATTCCATGCAACCTTCTAGATAATATTTATTTATTTTATTTTATTTTATTTTTCGTATTTTTCCACCACCCATCTCAAAAACGACTCTGGGCGGTTTACAAACAAATTAAAACAGTAGAAATTAAATATCAATTAAAAAGATACATTATACAGTATAAATATACAAATATAGTAAAAGCTCTAAACTATAAAATATGGAATCTAAACCCACACAATATTTGGTTATCGTTGCTTCTTTCCTAGGGTTGAGACAATGACTGGCCCAAACTTCTGTGCCTAAGACAGGATTAGATTTCAGGTTTCCTCTCTCATAATCCAGTTTTTTTTTTTAAAGTCATTGGGTATAGCTTCAACTTCAACAAACACAGTTCACAAGATTAAAACATCAAAAACTAAGGATGAATCCCTACATTTTTCATAACTATATTATAGATCAGAATTCCTTTAAAATGACATTCTTAGCTACCTGGAGAATTCCTTGATAAGGGATTATATACTTTGACATTGTGGGTTTTCTTCCATTCCCTCTGCATCTTGCAATAATAAAGTTTTGATACTTAGTAGAAATGGCTTCCTCCCCCCTCTTTTTTGTTTTGTTTTGTTTTTTAAATACAAAGGCTGCAATTGTCTGGTCAATGGATAAACACATAAAGCCTCACAGAAATAATCTGACATTGGACTGCAAGTAGTCCTCACTTACTGACCGCAACTGGGACCAGCAACACTGTTGCTAAGCAATGCATAAGCATCACATGACTGTGCCTGATTTATGATGTCAGTTCTGGCTGCAATCGTAAAGCAAATCACCCGTGGTCATTAAGCATGATGTCACATGACTGTGATTTGTGACTTCCTGCCAGCTTCCCCACTGACTTTGCTTGTTGGAAGCTGGCTGTAAAGGTCACAAATGGCAATCACATGACCATAGGACATTGTGACTGTCGTAAATGTGTGCTGGTTGCCAAGTGCCCAAATCATGATCAAGTGACTGTGGGGACACTGCAATGGCTGCAAATTTGAGGACCAGGGGTAAACCTTTTTCAGCGCCGTCATAACTTTGAATGGTCGCTGAACAAGCAGTCGGTAATCCTGTATAATCTGTATAATCCATTGCAGAAATAATCCAACCTTGGCTCTTCGTCTTGTTAACAGAAGTGTCTGCAGGATTGAAGGTTTTCATCAAAATAGAAAAGCCATGTCCTATGATCCACGTTGGAAACTCTGCCCATTTTGTATGTCCCTGCAGTGCCACAAAAGAGAGAGAGCTCACATCATGCCATGTTGAAGTTGCTTTCATTATTGCCTCTGAATGTCAAGATTTGTTGAAAACAGCATAATGTAGATGGAAAGGAGATGTGTGAGCAGGGAGAGTTAAACACTGGTTCTCAAATAAAAAAAGATGGAATATACAGTTTCAAAATGCCTTGTATTTGGACAGGAAACCCTTTGTCAACTACACTGCAGTTTAAACAAGTATAAGAAATTCTACAAAAAGGAAAGGCAACAAATCCAGATTGTATTTAAGTAACGTAAGAGCTGGACGTAAGAGCTGGACTACGGCAAGTTCAGGGTCAAGTCTGCTTCAAGACAATATCAATTCCTGATGACTTCAAGGAGGTGTTCATACTGTGCTCTTGGAGAAAATATATAAGTGGCGTGTAATTGTCATCTTCTGGTATTTTTCTTTTCTTTTTTAGCTTTTCAAGATCAGCTGAGGTCAACTTCGAAGAGAATATTTGTAGCTCAGGGTTGAACTATGGAGTCCTTGGTGCTCTCTGAGCTTGGTTGCTTGCTTGCAGACATTTCATTGCCAGACTAGGCAACATCTTCAGTGCAAAAACTGGAATAGCATTGAAGATGTTGCCTAGTTTGGCAATGAAACGTCTGCAGAAAACAACAAGGCTCAGAGAGCACCAAGGACTCTACAAGGTCAACTTGCTAACACCACCCATTGAAAAGTGCTTAATTTCAGCAGAAATCAGCCTAATATATTCAGAAAAGCATCTACTGGAGATGAATATAATCTGGTCATGTTGATGGTGTTGAATTTTAAAATTAATGAATCTATACATCATCTGCCAGCAAGGCCCTGGTCTTCTAAATAGAACTAATAGGACAGAATAAATTGAGAGAATTAACAAACATTAATATACGTATAGGCTGGGAGCTGGAAAGTCCCTACTGGATGCATATGCTGATGAACCCAGGAAGACGAGGATGTGACAGTGATATCTCTGTTATGTTGGGGTAAGGAAAATATTGTGGGGAACTCTGGGTGGGCTGTTACATTTGGCTCCATTTGGGGATAAGTTAGTATCAAATTCTCTCCCTAGCTGTGCACAGCTCAGATTCTCCAGGATTGTGATTCCTCATGGGCAGAATCTGTAGTGGCTACTAAGGTACTACCTTGCCATATTATCTTTTTGTTCTGTGAACTCCAAGGAAGTCCTATTAGACCTATTTCTGGGAAGTGAAGGGGTCTAAATCCAGGAAACAGCATTTTTCATTTCAGTGCTGGTGTTCTGGAACAGCCTTCTGACGGTGATCAGACTAGCCCCTTATTTGATGGCTTTCATGAATATTTTAAAGAACAAACTGTTTTGATGACCCCTATAGTCTATTAAGCAAAATCTCTCAATGTGTATTTATTTATTTATAACTAAAATAATTAATTAATTTGATTCTTTGTTTCAACTTTGGCTCTGCCTGACTCCAGACCAACTCTGGATAACTCACAATATAAAAAAACACATACATACAATAAAATAAATGCAATATACAGTAAAGGTAATGAACAAGTTGGCAAATCTGGAGAACTAACATAAAAACATGTGCAACATCTGGCAAACACATCTAACAAAGGGTTTCATCCATCCTACCACAAGGCCTGAGAGAATATCCAAATCTTTAAGGCCTTCTGGAATGGGAGCCATCTGGATCTTGGGGACATCTCATTCCAGAGGGCAGGCACCACTCTTATTGTCATTATCTTACAGGAAGTCCTCACTTAATGACCATTCATTTAGTGATGGTTCAGATTTATGATGGTGCTGAAAAAACTGACTTACAACCAGTGCTCACACTTATAACCGTCGCAACATCCCTGCAGTCATGTGATCACGATTTGGGGACTTGGCAACCAGCTGACATTTATGACCCTCACAGCGTCCTATGGTCACATGATCACCATTTTTGACCTTCCCGGCTGGCTTCTGGCAAGCAAAATCAATGGGGATTCATGTGATTCACTTAATGACCATGTGGTTTGCTTAATGACTGTGGTGATTTGCTTAATGACCACCACAAAAAGGTCATAAAATTGGCTCAGATTCTCTTAATGACCACTTCGCTAAGCAACTGAAATTCTGGTCTCAATTGTGGTCTTTAAGTGAGGACTACCTGTATTCCATTTGGTTTTATGAAGTGTTTTGTTTTCATAAATTCCCATTTTTTCATTCATTTTCAAATTTATTGTGGAGATTTTAATATTTTCATAGCATGATAGCTTGCAGATTGTGTTGGGATATTAAAAAGAGAGAGAGAGGATAGCTGTATCCTGTCAGGATTGCAGAAATATGAATGACCACTAGATGACAACAAAGAATAAGAGTTTTCTATGATTCTTTGCTGCCATCTAATGATTGACCAGATTTTTTTTTATTTCAGAGCAGGTAGCTCTAAAATATGGCCTCAGAAAAGGCAACATTTGGAAACCAATAACAGAAGTTTTAGCCTCCCAGGAAAGCTGCTTGCTGATTGGAAACAGCCATTTATTGAACAGAGAACCTTCAAAGAGAGACTTCAGAGTAGAAACCCTGAATTACAGCCTATATTGAATCATGATGCTGTTTTTCTGTCCCACTACAGGTGTTAATTGACCTAGGAAGGCTAGAATGCTTGTTTTTATCAGCTATTTCTGCTTCTGTAAATACACACACACACAGAGCTCAATCCTGTTTTGCATGTCCATTCAGAATTAAATTCCATGAAATTCAATGCATTTATTTCTGAATAAGTGGCTGGGTATTTTGTGTTCATCTCAATCTGACCTTGCTGTTTCTTTCTCTCTTTTTTTTTTACTCAAAAAGTATTACCACTGGAGAAAAATGCTTCTTGCATCTGATGGGCTCCAATCCATAAAAAGTATGCCATAATAAATCTGTTAAATCTTTAAGGCTATTTTTGTCTTGCATCTGCATTACTTCAGTAATTGTATAAATACTATCCTTCCCATCCTTGAATAATACAAGTTCATGTGGTGCTTTTTTTTTTTTAAGGAGGGGTGTTTAAGTCCAACCATAAATTGCATCTCACTATAAAATAAAATAAAATAAAATAAAATAAAAAATAAATAAAATCTTAACATGAAGGTTGCTATTTGGTTTATAGAGAGTTTGGCAGGATTGTTGCAGGGAGGACTATATCTTTCCCCATTACTTTTTGCCTTCTAACATTTAGAAAGTCATGGAGGTAATGAAGTGATGTCCTGTCACTTCAGTGGAGATAATTGTGGGGGAGCCCTGGAACCCCCTAAGAGGCTTAATTAATCAGTTTTACTGCTAAAACATTAAAGGAAAAGAGGCAGAACAATCCTGAAGGGTTATGGAAGCTACAGCATTTCCCCCCCCCCTTTTTTTTTGTAAAAAACTATAATAATGTTTAAACCAATACAAATAATAATGAAGTTAATATAAATTGCAAACAAAACAACTAAATTTCATTTCATTTAATGTACCACAAAAACTATATAACAAAAATATTTTTCCTATTTTTTTTCCATAGTAAAGAACCCAGCATATGTGTTAGAGATGCAGTGACACTGTATGGTGTTAATTTGTCTCCCTTTTTGGTTTAATAAAATCTTGTTTTTCCTTCCATCCATATGTCTGTCCTTTGTCACAATTTCCAATTTTATTCCTTTTAAGGAAGATATGGAGAAGGAACCAATGACTAAGTGCAAATCAGCCATCAACATAATTATTCCATTTACAAGTATATCTATTAATATCAAACATTATTTGTTTATTTCAGAAAGCCGAATGGTAAACAGAAGTATATACAGATATCTCTGAACCTATTTGTCTGGCATTTGACAGGCATCTTTGCTAAGAAAGCAGTGCCATCCCTACATATTCAACCCAATCTTTTTTAAAAAAATAGTAGGAAAAGAAATAACAGTAGAAAGAAATGAAGCAACATATGTCCATGAAGGAAACAAATTAAGTGGTTTCCAAAATGAAGTGACAAATTTGAAGCAAATCTGTATTTGTTACTTTCACAGCATATGTGGTATGTATGTAAGCCGAGTTTTGAAGATTGGCCTTACAATTTTTCAAAAGTTTTTCTCCCTGAAAAAAGTACTTCTGCCTTATTCTTGGGATGCTTCAGCATTTCTTTCAAATTTCTCTTAGAGGTATTTTTGTGCTTACATAACTGTTGGAGATGGCCAAGGGTGCTTTGCTAATGTTGTTGATTTCTATTATACAGTATATTTCTCTATTACTCTGATGCTCTGCATGGCTGTGTTTCCCAATCTGAAAAGGGAAGAATTCTTTTATGATGTTTTCTTCTGTGATTTAATGGAAGCATAGGAAGGAGCAGATTACTCTATAGTAAAAGATTGGATGCTGGCCGCCTCTTGGATATCTCTTACCTAAATCAGTGCGAGAACACTCTATTCTCGCCCACAAGAATTTCACCTACTTTCTCTTGCCTTTGAAATACATTTCAGAAGGAGATTTGTTTTCAGCAAATTCAGTGAGAACTGGTAGGAAATAAATGCAGGATTTTTTTTTTTCTGCATGTCATGTTTGTCATATAAACATTTGAGATTAAGGGTGTTTTATCTTCCTCCTCCTCCTCCTCCTTTTGAAAGGAAGCACAAGTTTGAAAACTCCTTCAAGGTGCAGAATGTTGAAAGTATAATTGAAGAAAAATGGATCTGCTACTTTTGCAGTAAAGAAATTTGCAGAAAATAAACTGGCTTCTTCATCTTTTGTTACCAATGTAAGGTATCTATGTATTGTTTTGCTTTATTTTTATTCCTACTTCTTCACATTAATTCTATTAGAAGCAGCCATCTTTCTTTGTTTTGTCAAGACATTTCAGGCAGATATGGTTTGTCTTTTGTTTCATCTAGATAACAACGTGTTTTAGGTATTACTTTATGTAGGGCTTCCAGATCTTGGCTGCAAAAATCCTGTCAACCCCTGGATGACAGCAAAGAGATACAGAAAATTAACTGTGTACTGCCATCTAGTGGTCTTCCAGATTTGGTAGCCCTAATTTATGTATTTTGAGAATTATTATTTATTTAATAGTGCTACTCAAAGTAGGCCATCCACTAAGGAATGTGCACTGAATTCCAACATGTAGCTGATGAAATGGCATATCCTTTAGTACTTGTCCAAATACACTAATCTCAAAGAAAACTGTAGCCAATGCAAATAGTAAACTGTCCTATTCAGAATACAGCAGGAAGTGCAATACTTCATGCATGCATGCATGCATGCATTCTTGCTACTCTCCAAGGAAGAAGAACTTTGAATCAAGAACTTCAATCAATGCCAGACATTTCTTTGAGAGACAAGGGAGTCTGGCAATTTGGAAAATTCTGAGGAATTCTATACATGGTTTGTGTGAATTGTATAACTAGGGTTGAGAACAGAATAGCTTGTAAAGGACTTGCAAGCAGAAAACTTCATGATGAGCTTTGAGATTTCTATTTTGATACCAGTATGTCCACATGCTAGATTTTTAACTTGACCCACTTATCCTATTTCAAGGCCTGGAAAGGGGACTATGCAAAGTTCAATAAGCAAACTAGAGTTCAAAAGACCAGAGTAAGTCTAGAGAGTGAAAGGGTGGCCAAAGGTGATTGCTAGAGGAGACAATAGATACTACAAGGCCCTCATGCAGAAAATCGTCCAGAAATCCCATCCAAGATCACTGAAAATTGAAACTGAAAACATCTGCAGGGAAATAGGTTGTGAGTGGTGACTGGCAAGAACACTTCAGATTTTACTCATACCGAAGATTTTTATTGGGCACCTCCTATGACTTATGGGCAACAGCTATAAAGCTCTGTATGTGTTGTTACTTGAATGCAGATTGTAGTGTTGTTCCAAAGTGGATTTGTTTCTTACTTTCAAAAAATCCTCCCTTCCTTCCCTCCTCTCTCCCTCCCTCCCTCCCTCCCTCCCTCAATGGTGATAGTGCTGGTTTCTAAATTATTGTTAACTGCTGCAACACTGCTTTGTTAACTGCTTTGTGACTGAAAAACACAGTACATGAATATTCTAACTAGATGAATGTGCTCCAGGAATGTCAATATCTGATTTGAAAGTACAGGGAAATTCCTTTCAGGAGATTAGGATAGACATTTCTCATTTGCAGATATATTCCAATTTAGCCATTAATGGAGAAAGCTACAGACCAATTTGTATTTTAAAAGAGAATCCAAGAATATTATTAGGAAGCATCTATTCCACATTTTGTGAGCCCGGGGGAAAAAGGGGTCTGATTTCTAATATGATGCACATGCAAATGTGTATTATTAGGAGGAATAATTCAAAAAAGGAATTTGCTTCCTGAGAAAGACGAAGTTCTACGTGCACGTGGAACTGCATGTAAGCCTCGGCTACCTTGTGCTCAGATATTGCATAATTTGCTAAAATGAATGATAGAGCCATTGTACTGATGAATGCTTGCATTCTGTAGCATTAAATAAAATTTATGTTAGACCAACTGTCACTAAAAACATTAATTAATCAAAGGCACTTGCACACTAGACTTTAATTTGATTTCTATTAGTGAGACATCAATACTACATTAGCTAATCCTTGGTTTAATGACAATCATAATGTGCCCCCCCACCCCTAATTCTCTAAACTTTCTCATTTATCTTAGTATTCCAGCTTATTTGGGGATTTGATGGTATTTCTGCAGATTTATATTTATCATTCCTGGACAAGTTTATGCCCATAATCATCTAATGAAATGCTCTAAGCTGACCCCAGTTCTAATTGTTCCATTGTAGTCATTTGTTGTTTTTCTTCAATTTCAAGCTTTAAGGTGAATTTATGTGCTGGTTATGTACAGGCTGGCTTGGCACATGAAGATTTATCCAGTAATGCATCATAACACGAAGTTATGAATCAATGAAAATTAGAGTTGGGCAGATTTTTTTAAAAAAAAATTATCCCCCAAGTAGAGAAATTGAGTAGGTGTTTCCAACAGTGTCTCAAAGCTCTCCTTTAGTAGGGATGGTAACAGTGCTACTGGGAAAAAAGACCATGAGAGTGAACAATCATGGGAATCCAGGGAGGTTAAGTATCTTGGGAGATATTGTTGACCCACATAAGGTGTTCACACTCTCCTTGGCTATCTTATAGCTAAATATGTACAACACTCCACTGATGCTGTGTCTCTGAATCCCTCTTCTTTCAAGGAACTGTAAAAGCAAATCATATTCCATGAAGCTGGATAAGAGGTGATGGAAAGAGATGCAGGGGAATAATAATCTTCTCCACTGTACTTTCCAGATAGTGGGAATTATTTTGTTTTGTCAGTTCATTTTGCATCTTTGTAAACAGCAATTTTCTTAACTACTCTTCTAACTGAAAAATCTTCCCTGTTTTTTCCAGTCTTCTTCCACTTCCCCAGCCACTGCCTGCCTCCTCATTTCTATTGTCTGTGATTATGTATTACATCACATTCCAGTACAAAAATGTGTTTTGGGGTGTGCAGGGGCACTAAAGCGGCATCAGTCTACAGCCCTTTAAAGCAGCTGTGTTTTTCTTGGGTTTGCATAGCTGTCCTCCATAGCTGTTTTGCAACCCTGAACCTTTTTGCTCTCAAATCCAAAGTTCCACACAATCCTTGTCATTTTCTGTTGTGTTCCTACCTGCGCAAAAATAAAGCATAATACAGCAAACCAACTGGACATGGTTTCATCTTTCCTTAACCTAGTGGTGAATTGGACCAATGAGAGTTATCTTAGGAATATGACATAGCTTTATTGGTTTGGCTAGCTGCTGGGCTAAAGAAATAATCTGTACTACAGAACTAGTGTGGCAGGTAAAACAAACAAACTAGAGAGCAATTAGGACACTATGGAATATCTACCTTCCCATTATCATGAAGGTAAGGACACTTTGAAATGTAGTTTCCTTCAATATTGGTCTGGTTTTGACATTCCAGCAAGTGCTAAGAATATGGTAGTCAATTGTCTACAACACTCTAAGGGTTCGGGTCTTTGTGTCCCACACCGAGACCTACTATGTGGTTCCTGACGTTGGGATTCTATTCAAATGGATTTAAGTTGTCAGAAGAAGAGGGGAAGCAATACTTAGTTACTGTAGATTATTATTATTATTATTATTATTATTATTATTATTATTATTATTTTAAATTGATTATAGCTGCCCTCTCAGACTTTGGTTTGCTTACAAATACAAATACAAAACAATAAAAACAGTTAAAACATGTAATAATTGCTCTGAGGGCTTTTCCTGTGACTAAGACTGCAGTGGCTAAGATACAGGAACTCTTTCCTGATGGGGTTTAATCCAGACTATAAATTCAGACAGAGGGAATCGCTTCGTTAATAAGGTAATTAATGGTTTGAGACAGTCCTTGGGGATTAATATGAGGCTGTATTGTTTGTATTGTTCAGAGTTACATTTAGTTGCATACATAGTTACAATAATTATACATAGTTACATACTTAGTTTAGTCTGTGGTCGTGTTGCACAGTGTGTTCCATTCAGCATCCAAAATGGAGCAGGACAGGTTTGTAGCATAAAATGGTTCTTCTTGAAATACAACAGTTCTACCCTAGGAAGACAATTCCTGGAAGAGAAAACATTTTAGAGCCATCCCTTATAGGAGGTTGATTGAATCAACATGTTGTCTTGGCAGTAAACATGTTTTTCCTACATCCTCATTTGTGTAGAAATATAAGTAGTCCTGCTTGGGTCAAGTTCAATTTGTATACATGCAGGGATGTGTGTTTTCACAACAGTGCCTAAACTGTTTGCACTGATTTCTTCAGAATTGTTTTTCAATTTCCCAATGTAGTCTGAAGCCTGGTACTAATCCTTCTTAGTTTTTCAAGGCCGCCAAGGTGTTGTCATCTAGCCAAGCCTTGTTTTCTATGTTATACATTTGTATCCATAAAGTGACCCAGCTTCGTCTTCAAATGCTTTCAGGGATATATCTGTGTAACAGAACTCAAGTTATGATCTTCAGTACCACAAGAGATTCATATGCCTCATTTTAGGTCTATGATGTGTCTGACCCTGGTCATTTGTTGTCCCCCCACCTGCCCCAACATCAGAATGGCAACATAATGTGATGAAACTTGCAGTGATAATAACCACTTCTGTGTGGAAAACTCATGCCAAATATCAGACCAATAGCTCCACAGGGGTTTTGTGCAAAGCAAAACAGTGTTTAAAAGGAAACAGCTGTTCTCTCCCTTGAATGTCAGCTCCCTTGTCTTTCTCAGATGTAGGTCTGGATAAGATCTGACAATGAACTGTTGGTCTGTTTCTGGTGGGGAGTCAGCACAGTGATGGGGACTTGAGGGATAGTTTGTTCCACAGAGTACCCATAAGTTTCAAAGAAAAACCCTACTGAGATATTCTGTGTTGTACCATATCCCTTTCTCAGCACACGTGTTGGTAATTTCATTACATTACCTCCAGCCAGTTCTACTGATGCTAGTTTTCAGGGTAGTAACATTTCAATATTGATTTTTTTCTAGACAGTCTTAAATAATGCTGTCATATTAATTACCTACCAAGCATTCATGAGGTCAGGACTCATGTATCTTCCTTAAGATAATACAATTGCAATGATCACTTTTTCTTAAAGATCTCCAGGTCAACAATGTGTTATTAAACAGACACTTTACTGCATACATAAACTGTTTGTAACATGGCTGTATAACATGAATATATTGCTCAGTTTACTGTAACAATATTCTTTTAAAAAAAGAACTATTTATGCCCATCTATAGTTATATTTATATTTCAACAGCAAAGACTTAATAATAGGTAAGTCAAACCAGCATTTGAACAGAATCTTGGATGATTCACCAACTCGTATTTTATCTATCTATCTATCTATCTATCTATTTAATTAATTTATTTAATTTGTCCCTGCCCATCTCCTCCCATTGGGGGACTCTGGGCGGTTTACAATAAAATAGTCAATTAAAACAGCAAACCTACAATATAAATACAATATATACATATATAATTAGCCTTAATAGATAAATATAAACATAAAAATAAGAATAAGAATAAGATCCAAGTGGCAGGAGGTCTAATACAGTCCATACGTGGGAGGAGCACTCCAAGGTACCAGCCATCCCCATGCAGAACTACTCCCTTCTCCACCCCAAGCGAGGTGGCAGAGACAGGTCTTCAGGCTCCTCTGGAAGGCCAGGAGTGCTGGGGCCTGGGGGCAGCATGTTCCACAGGGTGGGAGCTACTGCAGAGAAGGCCCGCCTCCTGGACCCCGCCAAATGAAGTTTTCTCACAGACGGGGTCCGTAATATGCCCTCTCTGCATGAGCAGGTGGGATGGGCTGATGTAATGGGGAAAAGGCAGTCCCTCAGGTAACCTGGTCCCATGCCATGTAGGGCTTTAAAGGTGATAACCAACACCTTGAATTGAACCCAGAAGTAAACTGGTATCCAGTGCAGCTTGTGCAGCAAAGGTGTTATATGTACCCTCCTAGGGGCACCAAAAACAGCTTGCACGGCTGCATTCTGGACCAGCTGAAGCTTCCAGATACTCTTCAAGGGTAGCCCCATGTTGAGCACATTACAGTAATCTATATGGGAGATGACCAAGGCATGAGTGACTGTTTGAAGGCCCTCCTGATTCAGGAAAGGGCATAACTGGTATACAATACAAAGGCTCTCCTAGCCATGGCTGCCACCTGCTCTTTGAGCAGGAGCTGTGAGTCCAGGAGGACCCCCAGATTATGCACCGGGTCTGTCTGGGGCAGTGCAACCCCATCCAGAACCAAAGATGAGAAAGTCCCAGATACGGAAGAGCCATTAACTCACAGCCACTCCATCTTACCAGGGTTCAGCTGAAGCCTGTTGTTCCCCATCCAGACTCCTACAGCCCCCAGCACCGAGAAACGGCAGTCAGAGCCTCACTTGTATCACCTGGGATGGAGATATATAAGTGAGTATCATCAGCATATCGATGATACCTTACCCCGTGGTGTCGGATGATCTCACCCAGAGGTTTCATGTAGATGTTGAAAAGGAGTGGAGAGAGAAACGAACCCTGCGGTACCCCACAAAGGAGGGGCCAAGGGTCGGATCTTTTGCTCTGTATCACCACCAATTGGGACCAGACCTGGAGGAAGGAGGTGAATCAGCGCAGAACCATGACACTCACCCCTAACTCCCTGAGCTGCCCCCAAAATATACCATGGTCAATGGTATTGAAAGCTCCTGAGAAGTCAAGAAGAGCAAGGATGGATGCACTGCCATCATCCTGCTCCCACCATAGATCATCCATAAGTGCAACCAAAGCTGTTTCTGTCCCATAACTGGGCCTGAAACCTGACTGAAAGGGGTCTAGATAATCCATTTCCTCCAGGACTCTCTGGAGCTGTAAAGCCACCACTTTCTCAACCACTTTCCCCAAAAAGGGGAGGTGGGAGACTGGGTGAAAATTGTCCAGAACAGTAGGGTCCAGTGATGGTTTCTTGAGGAGGGGCTGTACCAATGCCTTCTTAAAGACAGATGGAAACAACTGCTCCCTCAAGGATATATTAACCATTGCCTGGACCCAACCACATGTCACCTTCCGGGCAGCTTTCACCAGCCAGGAGGGGCATGGGTCTAGATGACATGTGGTGACATTCACTGTCCATAGGATTCTGTCCACTTCCTCAGGTCCAACAGGATCAAACTGTTTCCAGCTAACTGGGTAAGCTCGTTCCCCCAGTATCTTTCCAGACCATGCCTCACACTTAGAGACTAACATGCAGTGGATCCGAGTGATTTTGTCCTGCAGATGCTCAGCAAATTCCTCTGCATGGCCCTGTAGGTGGATCACCAGGCCCACCTTCCCCAAGAGAGATTGAGTAATTTTAAACAGGGCCGTTGGGTGGCATTTTGCAGATGCAATAAAAGTGGAGAAGTATTGATGCTTTGCCGCTTTTATTGCCACAAGGTAGGCCTTAATAGTGGCTCTAACGTGTTTGGTCGGATTTGGCCTTTGTCTTCCTCCAGCGGTGCTTTTGGTGTCTCTTAACCTTCTTCAGAACCCTCAGCAACTCCATAAACCATGGGCAGTGTCAGGTTTGATAGGCCAAGAGAGGCTGCATGGACGTGATCCTGTCCAAGGCCCCGGCTGCCTCCTTATTCTGGGCTGCAGCCGGGGCATTCACTGGACCGTGCAGCAGATCCTCGAGTATAACCCCCAGCTACCTCTGAAACCCTGCCAGGTCCATCATTTGCTGAGGGCAGACCAATCGAATGGGTCCTGCCTCCCTGGGGAGGGAGACGGCATAGGAGAATCTCAGGGCCACCAGGGCATGACCTGACCATGACAATGGGGACAGATGTAACTCTCTCCTCAGATCATATTGCCACTGCTTTGACAAGAAAACTATGTCCTGGGTGAGGCCACTGTCCTGAGTCAGGTCCTGAATCATTTAATGCTATATACAATAACAATGAGAGCCAGTTTGGCATAGTGGTTAAAGGCATCAGGCTATAAACTAGGAGACCTTGAGTTCTAGTCCTGCCTTAGGCCCAAAGCCAGCTGGATGACTTTGGGCCAATCACCCTCTCAACTCTAGGAAGGAGGCAATGGCAAACCACTTCTGAAAAACCTTGCCAAGAAAACTGCAAGGACTTGTCCAGGTGATCTCCAAGAATTGGAGCTGATTGAATGGATTAAAACACAACAACAACAGTAACAGCTGCATGTTTTGGGAAGGGTTAGGCAATATTTTTTTTATTTATTAACTGTATTTATAAGGCTGCCTAACCCAAACAATGTGACTCTGGGCAGCATACAACAAAAAAATAAACAATAAATCCACCCACCCCCACATGCCATTAAAACATATACCATAAATAAATATAACATACAAAAATGGCGACCAAGCAACTTAACAGAACAACTGAAAGGTGACTTCACTTAACTGGTCGCTGATGCCTGAGGCAAAAGCCAGGTCTTTACTTATTTAAAGGCAAACCCAGTTGGGGCATATGGTATAGAGAGAGATTGTTCCAGAGAAACAGAAAAGGCACAATTCCTAGGTCCCATTAGATGACAAGATTTAAAAGAAGGAACCTGGAGCATGTTCTCCCTATGGGAGTGTGTAGGGTGGGCAGATGTTCTTGAGAAAGTTTGCCCTGCAAGTAACCCGGTTCCAGTGGACTGTGACAACATTATTGCTTTAGGCGAAGTCATAACCGGCCTAACTTTTCTATGCATGTTTATTTATTATTAAAATATGCTTTCCACAACTTTTATGCCAAAGGCACATGAACCAATTCTATACATTTAAACATATAGATCTCAATCCCCCCTCTTGAAGAGAAATAATGAATAATAATCAGAAAGATGATCCATCCAAGGGGCAGGTAGAACATACGCTTTGACATACTATAAGGTGGCTAACAATTGGGTGGAATAACATTTTTCTAACAGGAGACTTTTGCTAAGACCACCCAGAACAGGACTTCTAAGGCAGTTCTCTAGGACTTAAAGGTGTTTATCAGATTCAGCTGATTCCCAGATAACAAGCTCAATATATTCAGTCTTTGCCATGCGATCACTACTTGCAAGCAGCTGTGATATGGTCTGCTCCATAGTAAAAATAAGCTGGTTGACGTGTACCCAGGGTAGGTTATTCGTGTGTGCCACAATGTCCAAGTCATTAGAACAGCCTTTTGGCAATGAATGAGCCACCTGGGGGAAGCATTGCATTGGCCTTGGACAAAATCCTGTGTTCCAAATGCTCCTAATACATGGCGATAAAACGTATAACCTCAAGGAAAGAGGTGTAGCTGTATGAGTGAAAACGAAGGGCTGCAAACATGTATTAGCTCAAGAAAAGTATTTTTTAAGGTCACAGTTTCTTTTCATTGATAACACCTGATAATTATCAGTCGTTTTTTTTTTAAGTGTCATCTGCTTTAATTATTGTCACACCCACTAGGAAATATAATAAAAGTTAATGGGGGAAATAATAAAATGTGTAAGAAGCACCTATGAGATATGCTGGAGCCATTTCTCAAGCATGCAGCTAGGTCTTCAGAAAAAGGTAGCAAAGATATCGGTGTTGACTGTTCTAAAAAAAAAATGCTGCCTTCAGGCCCCCTTGAAAGTTTTGTTATATCTAGATACATAAGAACTATGGATATGCAAGAAGACATGATCTACAAAAAGGTGCTATGCCTAATATACAAATTAGATTTCTCTTTTAATGTGTTTCCTATCTCAAATGGGCAAGAAATTGCACTATTGATTTTCAATAACCTTGTTTAAAAGTAGGCTCCAGAGACCACTATAAAAGGGGGGGGGGGATACTGAGGCCTGATATTGTCTGAGGATCCAGTTTATCTACCCTTAGAGTATGGAATTGTAGCCTAAGTCTCCAAATAAGCTTGCATAAGTGAAATATAGGAGATAAGATATTGGAGAATCGCTGATGTACATAATATAAATCATTTTGAGAATTAAAAAGTCTTCATTTATCTTTCAGTAACTATATTGATTGACTTGGTTTAGGAGCTGAATCACACAGATGTGCATCCCACACGATTTGGTTTATTTGATAATTCTACTTAGTTCAGTACCTTGGTTTCATTTATGGTCATCTGCTTGGTTGATTGGAAAGTATCTCAATTAGATACTTTTGAGCCCTGTGGCATCTCCAGAGAGTTACCAACATATTTCATTAATGTTGGGTATATGCACAAGGTTCTTTCTTTCCACTCAGCTGGAAGTAGAAAAAAAAAACTTTCTTAAATTAACCCCCCCAATACTTTCCCTGGGAGATGCATACAGCCAACTGATCATTGGAAAGACTACAGAAAGCTGATAGGCTAGTAAAAGAAAAAAGCCAGTTATAATGACCATGTTTAAAAGGGTGGGTAAAATGAAAATGGGAGACGTGTGCAGGTCAGTTTGTATGAAGCTGCTACTTTTAACCCTTTTGACTCAGCCATATTCAAGCTAAATGGGACAAAACGATGTTTCCTAGGCAAGATTGGTCTCTCCCCATTCAACAGCAGAATGGATACTGCTGGTAGAAGAAATTTTTCTCTCCCTTTGCAATCCTCCAAATCTGACTCAAAATGGGGGTCTTTCTGGACCAGATACAAAGATGGCGCAGTGATTGGAGAAATTAGAAAAGAGGCATGTGTACTCTTGCAATTGTAGATGGAATCCACTGGGCATGAATGGATCGATAAACATATAGTCACATTATATTGATGCAGGCTTTCATGGCCCACATCAATCTAGCAATTGGATATAGTCACATTGTTTTAATTGATTTCAATTATAAATTATAAAGTTGAAAAACATGTCATTAATGTCATTATGATTCTTTATTACATTGGGTTTTAGCTGGAGCTAGATAAAGTTGAGCAAATAAAAGGAAGACTGTTCTTTATACCATTTTCTTTTTCTTTTTAACTAAACTTTTTGGCACCTTACGTGCATTATCCCTCATCCATTGGATAACCACATGAAAGGTTGAGCAGGGTTGTATCTTTTCTTTGTGACCCAACAGTTGCATTTCCTCATGATGTTCAATGTACATATTGAGGATCATAACATAGAAGGGACTCTGCCCCTGCATGTCAGAATTTATTTTATTTTATTTATTTATTTTTCAAATTTTGCTACTGCCCGTCTCCCCCCAGAGAATGCTTAATTATAGGCTTATCCTAGTTTACCTATTCAGACAAAGCTGAGAAATGGCAGGAAATTATATCCCCAAATATGCCATCCCTACTGTAGCTTATGATTAAGGAGCTGCTAATTACATGGACAGTCCAAGACTCTCCAGTAAGACATAGGTGACTTAGGAGTAGCATACACAACAGCAAAAGTCCAGAACACTTCAGGAACAAAATTCTAAACTGGGGAGGAATTGTAACAGCACAGTCAAACAATAGGCAAAGGATCTCACAAGAACACAGCAAATAACAATGAAAGAACCAGCAAGCATCATTTCAACCAACCAGCCAAATGTATGGTGAGGTTTAAAGATTCCATGCTGAGACTTGCCAGTGCACAACTGAGAATTGTCAATCCTCCAGCAGCAGCTCATCTGCCCTCCTGTCTCCACTTACAGCCTTCTGAGGCAGCCTGACATTTCTGTTCTGTGCAGGCTTCTGACTTTGTATCTTGAGTCCACATCATTCTTGAGGTTTGGGTGACCTGCCTTCCAGAACAGAATCTGGGGCACAGGCTGAGAAGTCCACAAGTTGGAAGAATTGGACAAAGCAGGAATAGGTTACACAGTATCAAGAAGCTCTGAATTTCTGGGGAGTCTGCTTTCTGCTTATGTTCAGATACATCTAAAGATGTGTTAGCCAAGGGCATGATGCTAAATTTGCCCCAACTGTAGTCAGAAGTGACCCACCCACACCCACACACACACAGAGACACACACGCGCGCATGCACACACACACACGTGTTCAGTATAACAAGCAGCCCTTGGGAAGTCAAACTGCCTGTCTGTACCCAGGGATATGTTAGAAGAAAACTTATTTTGTCTCATTATTTCCTAAACAAATTAAGAGAACACAGTAAGAGGATTCAGTGTAAGTGTCTGAAGGTCTAACTGCATTCCAGACTAAGGAACAGGAAGCAAAGCCCATACTCACTGACACTGATGATGCTAGCTAGTTGGGTAATGAAACGTCTGCAAGCAAGTAACCAAGCTTGGAGAGCACCAAGGACAGATACTCTCTTCTATTGGAACTCCAGACTAAACTAGATCCTCGGCACGAAGGTTTAAAGTCTAATCTGAAATGGGGGGATGGCTATTAGTTCCCTATAAGCTCTAATTTTGAATTTTCTACTAGCACTTGAAAATGCTCTAGACAAAGGTGTACAACTTTTTTTCAGATTAAGAGCTCCACTTGGCTTCTGAGTTTCAGGACAAAGGCTCCAGTTACAAAAATGTGTGGAGCCAAAACAAAAACTATTTTTAATTTTTTTATTTATTTATTTGGCACCCCTGACTCCAAAACAACTCTAACAATATCGAACAAAGAACCAGATACAACCCAATGCAGTATAAATAAACAAGGTAACATCCAGTCTGATGGGTGGGCACACTCCAGGTCTGGTCCTTTAAATGTTGCCACCTAGTGGGACCTAGGCAGAATGCCTTCTTGGTAGCTGCCACTGCCCTTTGTACTGCATGTACAAATTGTGTATCTGGAAAATGGAACTGAAAAGCTAACCTAAATTAGAACATTCAGTATCATTGCTCCTCTTATACTTAATAATCTGTCTCTTTTTTATATTAAAAATACAGTTCAGGACCAATTTTTGGACACACTCAAGCTTTTAGACACGAGATTTTGATAATTGGACACTGCCTTGGGGGCTGTGCTTGGATGGCGTGAGCAGCTACTGCAGATTCTAGGTGTTTCTTATTATTGTTCAGGAAACATAAGGTAAAGGTAAAGGGGGCGGTGCTCATCTCCGTTTCAAAGCCGAAGAGCCGGCGTTTGTCCATAGACACTTCCGTGGTCATGTGGCTGGCATGACTAAATGGAATGCCGTTACCTGCACGCCGAAGCAGTACCTATTAATCTACTCACATTTGCATGTTTTTGAACTGCTAGGTTGGCAGGAGCTGGGACTAGCAACAGGAGCTCACCCTGTCATGTGGATTCATACTGCCGACCTTCTGATCAGGAAGTTCAGCAGCTCAGCGGTTAACCCGCAGCGCCACCGCGTCCCTTTCAGGAAACGTACTGAGGAGTATATGAGACATTTTGAAATCCTTATTGGTAGCTCTTAGCAGCTGAGTGAGGCAGCTCCAGACTAGCAAAAATCATGCTAGAATTAGTGTAAAGTTGCCCTTGTACATTGTTCAATGTGTGTGTGTTCATAGGTGTGTTTGTGTGTGTGAGTGTGAGAGAGATGTTTCCTTTCAGAAACCCCAAATCCCTAAGTATATTACATGTAATCCCCACAAAAAACATGTTCCTGAATGCCAAGCAAAAGGCCATTGAACGTATATTCTGTGTATAACAAGCAGGATTTAAAGCAATAAGCAGGGGGAGGAAGCTGATTGCCAGATGCAAATTGGTCAGTCGGAACAGCATGAGTAAGGCTCATTTTTGAAAGCAGCTTTAAAAACCCAGTCCACTGGCAGTGGTTTGCATATGCCAAAGTAATCATTCAACTAATTGCCAGGAGTACAGTGGTGGAAATGGAAGACTTTTTGCAGTAGGGTGGGTATAGTATAAAAACACTATTAAAATGCTCCATGAGAGATTATGGTGGGGTGGATACATGGAACAATTATTCTCCTCACATCTTCCTTTAATATAGAAATCATTAAATTGTTCCATACAGAGCAAAAATCTCCTGACTTTACATGTGCTGTATGCAAGTTTTTGAAACAAAACGTAACAATTTAGGCATCAGTCCTCTATTTGCTTCATTCCAAAACCCAGGAGATTTTTAGCCAGAGGTCTGGAACATCATGGTATTTTATGAATAATGTATACAAATGACTTCCAAAGATTTCCTTAGGAAGCCTATTGCAGAATTTGCCATTCATATTTCATTACATTTTAGTGGTGAAGAAGCTTGCACATTCCAGGGATGCCACCCCTAAGTTGACTTCAGTAGGCAATGCCAACCCAATGCAGACTGGCAGAGATGTTGAAGTAGTAGGAGACTTTATCTTCCTAGGATTAAAAGTTCACAACGGTGGTAAATGTAGCCATTAAATGAACACATGTCTGCCATTAAATACACACAGGTACTTGGGAGAAAGACTATGATAGATCTTGATAAAATATTAAAGTCTAGAGACATCACAGTGACAACAGATGTATCTCTTGTCAAAACCTTGATTTTCCCAGTTGTAATGTATTGTGAAAGCTGGATCAACAGAAAGGCTGATGTCTTTGAGCTGTGGTGCTGAAAAGACTGAGAATACTTTGGACTAGAAAAAGAACAAATCAATCAATACTAGATGAATTAAAACCAGGCTGCCCAGTGGAAACACTAATAAGGAAACTATCATTGTTGTAAAAATCTGCATGTGTAATGCAAAGGCAAGAGTCATTGGAGAAGATCCTGATCTCTGAAAAAAAAATCTAAGAAAATAAAAAAAGAAGCTGACTGAAGACAATGTGGCCAGATACTATCTCTGATGGCGTTCTAGAAGCAACAAGGAAAAAATCAACCTTAATTAAGTTCAGTTGTTTTCAGTTTCAACTCAATCATGTTTAAGTTTTGCATGAATTAGACCTGCAGCAAGTTGATAAGAAAATGTATCTGCAACCACAACAAAGTGAAATGTACAAATTCAGTTATAATGTGAAAATCTGATCAGGGCAGAAGAGACAAGCAACTTTACAAAATTCAAAAGAGGACAGAAGTCCCAACATGAAACTGCTGCAATGGTTTCCTTTATTGTCCTGAACACATTTCAGTCAACCTCTTTTCCAAGGGAAACTAAAATTAATGTACATTTAGTGTATGTTTAAGATGGTAAAAGGATGTTTTTTTATTGTATTGAAAATAAATTATCTCAAAATATGTCAATAAAATTTTTGGAGGTACTGATTAGAGCTGTGTATTGTTTCCTTTGCTGTGATAAATCAATCAGTTGGCCCAGCAGGGAAAGTATGTAGAGCGTGGGGGGTTCAGGGGAGGAAATTACATTGTGGAGGTTAAATTTTGTTGCATATATTAGATTTCTGAAGAGAAATAATAGCATTGGGAGGTGCAAATTGGCTCTGATTTGATTCAAATTTGTTATTCAATGGAAGCCCAATTTAATTTGAGGTAAGATTTGACTTGGGGAAAATTGTGTCCATGGGCTGTACTGGGAAAATTCAAAATGTCAGAAGTTGCTTCCCTTTTGATGTTGTGGAATAAAAATAGCAGAGCTGATAGTTTCTCTAGAGAAATGTAACTCTACCAAGTGTCAGCCAAGTCGCTTCAAGGATTTACTACAGCTCATAGGTATTTCCCCATACTTCTTTCAGGATAAGAGTAGCATGGCTAAAGGAAGGACAAGTGACAAGTCTCCAAACTGTTTAATGTCTAGCAAAGTACCTGTAGAGAAAATGTCTGAACCAAGCATTCTACTTCAACTTAAAAATCCAACCTTTCAAAACCTGTTTAAAAAGTAAGCTCTTAATTTTCACTCATTGCTTTGGAATGCTATAGGTTTCTGCTTTGCTACCTCTGATCTTTGAGACTTTTGAGGGCTGTCATAGCTGCTTGACAAATTTGGCCTCTCCTGGACTTGGTTGTATGACAGTTTTGGCTTGCCACCAATACTCTATGTTAGTTTAGTAGCAGAACATTGGAAACAGGCTGGAAAAGTGACATATACAAGGACACAAAGTTCTGCATGCCAGAGGGAAAGAACCTGGTTCTGAACAAGTGACATTGATAGCTTTGCCCTTCTCACCATTCTTAAAAGAAATAATGCTTAGAGCAGCATCTTACAATAAAAGCTAGACTGTCAGATCCCCCTGATCAAAGGTTTTACAAAACCCCTTATTGGAGCATCTACCATCATTTCCTTCTCCAAGGAATGGAATCCATGTTGCCAGATGGGAGGGGGTGTGAAGTTGGAGTGTGAAGTGGTTTATTATGGCTATGGAGGACATCAAGGACACAGGTTTGAGATATGCCAGGAATACCATCTGGATGGGAGGGGGGGTGACATGGTTTCATGGGAAAGGGGACTAACTAAGGGAATGTAGTTTTAAGTTAGGTTTGAGCAGGAAATCCTTATTCGCAGCTTGCCTTCTGTACCATTCATTATGCTTCATTAAAACAGTTAAAGGAATCCCAGCCTCCTGACTGTGACTGTGTGAATGCTCGAATGATCAGGTGCTGACATTAAGCTGCGAATCCATCTTTCCAAAAACTCTTCCTGAGTTTTCCTGAGTAATCAGCTGAGAGTTGACAAACCATGCCTAAACACAGAAAATCCCGGGCTAAGCAGCCATTGCCTTTACCATCATCGGAGAGGACAGTGCTGTATGCCAAAGTGGAAGAAGAAAAAGTTGAGACAGAGGAGAGCCGAGGGAGCAGGGACAGTGAGTGCGAGATGGAACCCCAACTCAACACTACGGAGTTGAAAAGTGCCCTCCATTCCCTCAATTTCGTGAGAGAGCCTCAGATGCCAAGCATTATTATAGAAGAACCACAGATGGGTCCCTCCCAGCTCAGTGCCAGAGAGGAAGAGGGAAGGGCCCCTCCACCCATAGAGGCACAAGTAAGGGTGCAGAGTCCAGGGTTGCATGGGACCATACCAGACCCCAATGGAACTCCGCAAGAAATGCGGAGCCTGGAGGTGATGATGTCTGCCATGGAAACAGTGTTGCAGCAGGTATTGAGAACCCTGGAGACCATGGTGTACCCCTTGGCAGAAATCTCAACTCAGCTATCCAGAGTGGTGTCACCAGACTCATGAGGAAGATGGCGTACCCTAACCCCAACCCGGGATTTCTAATCCCCAGTGAGGCGCCGGTGGAGTGGAGGCCACCCAGAGAGCCAAGGTGACTAGGGGAGAGCTCTGCCAGTGGGGCGACACCGGCTGCGACCCCAAAGGACATACAAGTTAAGTCCGATGGGGACCCACAACAGTTGGCATTCTTCTTGACCAATGTGTCCATATACATGAAGGAATATGGGTCTTGCTTTCCCACTGAGTACAAGAAAGTGAGCCAGGTAGGCGCCAGACTCTGGGGACCTGCGGTGGAGTGGTTTGTGCAACTGTATGATGCCATGGCCCTGGAGCTGAACAGCCTGCGTGACTTCATGAGGGCACTGAGAGACTGGTTCGAGGACCCACTCAACAAGATGAGGGCGAAGACAGGTATCCAGCAACTTAGGCAAAGGGAAAGGACCATGGTGGAGTATGCCATGGAGTTCAAAGCTCTTGCCGGAAAAGTTATGGACTGGTCGGAAACCACTAAGATTGATTATTTCAAAGGGGGCTTGCAGCCAGAAATCCTGAGATGGGCACTCTGCCATGGAGACCCCCCCACTTTGAAAGAATGGATCTGCCTAGCAGGGGAGGTGGAGAATACCCAATACCAATTCCCTCGGCAACTCTGAGCACAAATGATGGGAAGAAATACCATAGCCCCAGGTCAATTTCCCTTCACCCAGAGAAAACTCTTCTGTGACAAGGAGGACCAGAAAGACCAGCCAGGGAAAAGGGGCAGCTGTTTCAAATGCGGAAAGGACACCCACAGAGCAGCAGAATGCCCATGCGGGGAGTCAGACACACTGAGAGGAGTGGCTAAAACTGGCTAAAACCCCGCTGACTAGATGCAAGGCAGCCACTGCAATGGCGCTGACCCGAAAGGATCCAGAGGTGAAGTCCCTGATTGACTCTGGTGAAGACTCCAAACAGGAGGAGCTGGAGCCAGTGGGCAACGAATTTCACCTGTTCTAAATCGCGTCCGCGAGCAGGTGGAAACTCCAGGGTGCAACGTGCCTACTTCGGAGATAGATGACAAAGAAGACCCTTTGGTGAGTGATGATTGCCCCACCTTGCTGGTGAAAGTAGAACTAAAAAACCTAAGAACCCAGCACAAAGCCAATCTGACAGCTATGTTAGACTCAGGGTGCACAAAATGCTTGATACACCCTGCCCTGACTGACACACTGAGCCTTAAAACCAAAAGACTTAAAAATCCAATTATTTTCACCCAGATGGACGGTTCAGTTGCCCACGAGGGTCCCATGGAATTCCGGACTGAGACTTTGGCCATGAGGTTGGGGGGGCATAAAGAAAGCTTGCAATTTATTGTAGCCCCTATCGCCAACTATTCTATCTTCCTGGGACTCCTGTGGCTAAAGAGTAGAAAGCCACAAATCGACTGGGACTCAGGTGCTTTATTGTTTAAAAATGGGGCTGGCAACCTCTTTACTGTACTACAACCAGGGCGGGATGTAGCCGGCACCCTCCTCACCCACACCCCTGCAGCAGAACCTGTGGCACAGCCTGACATTCCACCCGAGTACACAGACTTTCTTGATGTGTTTGATGAGAAGGAGTGTGACCAATTGCCTCCTCACAGAAAAACTGACTGTGCCATTGAAATTGACCCAAAGGCTAAACTACCTAAGCCAAAAATGTATGCTATGTCAGAAACTGAGAAACAGGTTCTCAGGGAATTCATTGACAAAAACTTAGAGATGGGGTTCATTGAGCCTGCCAATTCACCTTTGGCAGCCCTGGTGCTCTTCCGGGCAAAAAAAGATGGCTCTCTGAGACTCTGCATGGATTACTGTGGAATAAATGCCATCTCAGTAAACAATCAGTACCCTCTCCCCTTAATGAAAGACATGCTATCACACCTATCAAAGGGAAAAATATTCACCAAACTTGACCTCAGAGAAGCCTACTTTAGAATTTGAATTCGGGAGGGGGATGAATGGAAAACAGCATGTAACTGCCCTCTAGGTTCCTATCAATACAAAGTCCTCCCATTTGGGTTAGCGCGGGGCCCTGGAGTTTTTATGCAATATATCAATGAGGTCCTCCATGAGCATTTGTACAAAGGGGTCCTGGTTTACTTGGATGGCATTTAATCTATTCTGACAACTTCAAAGACCACGTTCAGCTTGTCAAGAAAGTCTTGTGCAAACTAAGAGATGCTAAGCTGTATGCCAAGCTCTCTAAATGCAAGTTCCACAAGTCCCAGCTGGACTATTTGGGTTATCGTATTTCTTCCAAGGGGGTTGAAATCGATCCTGCCAAGGTACAAGACATCACTTGCTGTAATGCAGAGGAGGAGAGATTTAGTTTGGTCTAGTTCTTAAGACACTGGATTAGAAGCCAGGCGATGGTGATTTCTAATCTTGTGATAGGCATGACTTTTGACCAGTCATTCTCATGGAAGAAGCCACTTTGGGCAGAAAACTACAAAGGTCTACTGAGAGAAACCTATAGTCACAGGGGTCAGGATTGACTCAAAGGACCATAAAAAGAATAACACGGAGAGAGTTTACTCTACGCCAGTTATGGAGAATGTAAAAGCAAGATTTGGTTGAATGCACACTACTAAATTGAACCCATACTTAGAATGCTGAAAGCTGACTTAAGCTCCCAGTTCTTCCTTGAGAAATAAGGATGAAAAGCTGAGAGCAGAAAATGTGAATGAAGCAATGTTAGTCTTGGCACCCCCAGAAGAACCCAGAGAGGCAGATAATTTAATGAGATACAAAGGCTGCCTAGCCACTTAATTCCCTTCTCAGCATTTTGCATATATGGAATTGCTGCTGCAGCATTGTATGTTGTCTGTTACCATCTTAGAAATAGCAAAAAGGGGGGGAAAAGCTATAGAAGTTGGCTCCAAAGTGTTTAGGAAAGAAATGATTCCCAACAGAATTGTGAATCAAAACCAGGACCAGATTCTAAGTTATTCTCTGTTTTGATTAACAAATATGCTTTGAAGGGTTATATTATGAGTTTTTTGAGGTCTTAGGATTGGATGAAAAACAGTCCTTTAGATTTTTTCCCCCTGTTTTACTAACAGAGCAGCTACTTTCAGTTCCTGCAGCCTAGCTTTGCAAGTGTAATCTACAACTAGACAAGCCAGCCTGTGTTGTTCCTCCTTCTGTCCAGTTTTACTGATAAATTATATTTCCTTTAAAGCCCAGTTTAGCTTTGATTTGGCTCTGTCCAGTAAACATAAGCCTTATTTTAATATCCAATTTGTATTTGCAAAAGTGTATTTTTGCATTTCTTTGAATATGTAAAATATTTTTCCTTCAAGCCCTTTTAGAGCACCAGCATTTGGAAAATTGCACAGTAAGCCCCTTAGCTCAATTCTCATGTGTCCTCTCCCCAATAATGCTTCTACGTATTTGATATATGTGTAGTGTTGCAAGTTTCTTCTTCTTTACAGTAGCCCAGTTATCTAGGCCACTGTTATTCCATGAAGGGGAACTATACTTGCGGGAATAATGATTTCTCAGTACAACTCACTACATTTATGGTACTCCTAACATTCTCATATGAAGTCTCTTAAATAGTTTTTGGTGTGCTTCCCCTGCCCCCAGAAATACCACTAGAATATCTTTTCTGTGAAAACAAATCACAGCTATGAATTCTGAGCTTACAGTTCTTGGTAGAATGATTTCTTACAAGCCTAAGGAGAAATTTCTACAACAAAGTATTTCAGTTATGTCTCTACAAGAATATAAAACAGGTGTGTGTGTGAGAGAGAGAGAGAGACAGAGGGAGAGAATGATTTGTTTAGGACAGGTTGTTGACTTGTAAAGAGTAATTTTGAAATTCTGGCTTTAACCTTTTTCTGTGGTTTGTCACATTGATCCACTTCAGTCTAATATGAAAAGACAGCTTTTGTGAGCCATGATACTGAAAAGATACAGTACAGCTCCAGAGAGTAATCAGGAATGCCAAGCATCCACAGCCCCATACAAAGAGCAAGAAGTCACTAACAGGAACAGGAACATTCTTGTCAAATCACTTTGCATCTGTGGATAAGACAACAGGCTCCAATCAATCAGAAATTGATTTTAGCATCTTCCAAATACTGTCTTTCTCTAATATGAACCACCACCCTATACTATCTGATAAGGCAAGTCAAGAGGATTGGGAATAATTCTGGTTTTCATGCTGTAGGTTCTCCTGAGCTCTCATCTGTCTTTCAGAAGTCCCGCTCTCTGCATCACCCCTCTGTGTATACATACAATACTTCTATCCAGCAGTCTTGCAAAGGGGTTGATTCTCATAGCCCTGATGTTGCCCTTTGCTTAACAGCAATGCTTAGGATTTGTGACTTAGTTGGGCAGACTCCTTGTCTCTTGTGTTTCACCCTTCACCTGTAAGTCCTGCAGATGGTGAAATAATATAAATAGATCTAGTCGAAGTGATAGATATAGATACACACCATACCCACACACAAATTTAGTACATGACATTTGTACAAAAATCTCCATAGTAGCCATGCTCACATTCTTTGGCACAGGGCACTTCCTGGGGATTAATGGTTGTCTGAGGTTAATGGCCCTTGGCTATGCTCTGGGCCATCAACTTCTCCAAGCTGCTCATTAATTCACATGAAATGCCAAGCATCGAGTTGATTATAGCTTTATTTGGTTCTTTCTTTTTTGCATCCAGTTCAGGAGTCCTACATTTAGAGTTTAATGACACTGCATCTCCTAACGTTTGCTGATATTTCCACTCAGTGTCAACTCAAGAGTGCCATGCTTAAGAGCATTTGAAAAAGTGCACCTAGAGAGCTGTTGGAAGTTGAGCACTCTAACTGGATGCAAGATGCACAACTGATTGGGACACCATACTACTGCAGGCAAGATCTGTTTGCTAGGACTGAGTTCTGCTTGCTTTGAATTGCATGCAAGCAACAAACGTATGCATACCACAGACTTACTGTTGACTTTTTTTCAAGAGCAGAAAGGAACATTGTTTTGCTTTGTTTTTAGATAATTGGGTTTGAAACATTATGCAGATGTGAAGTGTGCTGTTATATCATTGTCAAGCCCCAAAGCGCTGTCAGATAAACCATTTTGAATAATACTATCTGTATTCTGATATAAAGCTGTTTCAAATTAGTATTATGAGAACCTCCAACTATGAGATCAAGGTTTGAATTTTTTCCCTCCTCCTTTCAGATGCACAGGGAAGAAATGTTAAGCTCCTAGTTTCATGTCATAACATGCCACATTTTCTTGTGTTTTTCAAATATGGAATAATTATTTGCAACATTATAGCTTTTATTTAAGTGGGAAACCATGGTTGGGTTCACCCTAAGCCTTACGTCCTCAACATAACATCCAGCATCTATAATATATCAGCCAACATCTTCCTTGGTGTCCACCAAGCTCTCTGCTCTGCCTAATTTTATTTTATTTTTTAGATACTTTTATTATTTCTTTAAAGGATGTTAGTATTCTGTGAAGCAAAGCACCAGGCTCAATCATAGCTTATAATTTCAACAATTCTTCTGGGCTACACATATTAAGTTCTGAAAATTTGATGGTGTGAAGTTGCAACCTAGTTGGTCTTCTGGTGTATGAGTGTGGTTAGCCACACTCACTATGGCAGTGCCCAATTTGCCCATTGCTCCAAAAAAGTTGGGATCTCTGTACTTGCTTACCGTATTTATTTATTTATTTATTTATTCATTCATTCATTCATTCATTCATTCATTTTTCCAATTTCTATCACCACCCATCTCCCCCCAAAAAGGGGGGCTCTGGGTGGTTTACAATAAAATTGACCATTTAAAATCATCAGAGTATAAATTACCAAACAAACAACCAAGATAAACAAATAATAAATATAAATATAAAATCCAAGTGGTGGAGATTACATTATATAGGGAGGACTCTACGATACCAGCCACCCCTAGGAAGAGCTATTGCCCTTCCCATCCCAGGTGAGGTGGCAGAACCAGGTCTTCAAACCCTTTCAGAAGGTCAGGAGCGAAGGGGCCTGCCTCACCTCCAGGGGCAAAATGTTCCAAAGGTCGAGCGCCACTGCAGAGAAGGCACACCTCCTGGACCCTGCCAAGTGGAACTCCCTTGCCGACAGGGTCTGTAGCATGGCCTCTGCAGGACCGGGTGGGATGAGCCAATGTTATGGGGTTGAGATGGTCCCTCAGGTAGCCTGGCCCCATGCCATGTAGGGCTTTAAATGTTATAACCAACACCTTGAATTGGACCTGGAAGCAAACTGGCACCCAGTGCAGCTCGTGCAGAAGTGATGTCACATGTGCTGAACTTGGGGCACCCATAACTGCCCACGTGGCCATATTCTGGACCAGCTGAAGCTTCTACATACTCTTCAAGGGTAGCCCCATGTAAAGTGCATTGCAATGGTCTACGTGGGAGATGACTAGGGCATGAGTGACTGTCCGGAGGGCATCTCAGTCAAGGAAAGGGCGTAACTGGTGTCCAGCACAAAGTTGTGCAAAGGCCCTCCTGGCCATGGCTGCCACCTGCTCTTTGAGCAGGAGTCATGAGTCCAGGAGGACCCCCAGGTTCTGCACTGGTTCTGAATGGGGCAGTGCAACCATTCACACTCCAACTCAACATCCCCTCCCATCCGGCCACAGAGAGTCTAACCCATTGATAAGGAAGCGATGGAAGATGCTCCGATGAGGGGTTCTGTGAACATTTTGATCAGAGGAATCTGACAACTTACTTCACCCGGGATGGAGATATATAACTGCGTATCATCAGCATATTGATGATACCTCATCCCATGGTGACGGATGATCTCACCCAGTGGTTTCATGTAGATGTTAAACAGGAGAGGAGAGAGAACTGAACCCTGTGGCACCCCACACAGAAGAGCTGTCCCAAAAGGATACCATGGTTGATGGTATTGGAAACAGCTGAGAGGTCCAGAAGAGCCAGGATGGATGCACTCCCTCCATCCTGCTCCCACCAGTGATCATCCATAAGCGCGACCAATGCAATCTCTGTTCCATAACCTGGCCTGAAACCTGACTGGAAGGGGTCTCGATAATCCATGTCATCCAGAATCCTCTGAAGTTGTAATACCACCACTTTCTCAACCACCTTCCCCAAGAAGGGAAGGTGGGAGACAGGACGAAAATTGTCTAATAGAGTAAGGTCCAGTGATGGTTTCTTGAGAGGGGCTGCACAAGTGCTTCCTTAAAGGCAGCCAGAACCACCCCCTCTCTCAAGGATGTATTAACCATCACCTGGACCCACCCACATGTCACCTCCTGGGCTGCCTTCACCAGCCAGGAGGGGCATGGATCTAATTGACATGTGGTGGCATTTACAGTCTGGAGGATCCTGTCCACTTCCTCAGGTTGAAGAGGATCAAACTGTTCCCAGATAACAGGGTAAGTACATTCCCTTGGCATCTCCTCAGACTGTGCCCCACACTTAGAGTCCAACTTGGAACAAATCTGAGTGATTTTATCCAGCAGATGCTCAGAAAACTCCTCTGCACAGCCCTGTAGGTGGGTGACTGAGCCCTCCTTACCTAAAAGAGATCGAGTAATTTTAAACAGCGCTGTCGGGTGGCATTCTGCGGACACAATAAGAGCGGAGAAATATTGACATTTTGCCACTCTTATCATCACAAGGTAGGCCCTAATAGCAGCTCTAGCTTGTGGTTGGTCAGATTTGGTCTGTCCCTCCACAGCACGCTCTAGGCATCTCTTAACCCTCTTTAAAATCCACAACTCCTCCGTAAACCACAGGGAGGGTCAGGTAGAATGGGGCAAGAGAGGCCGCACAAGTGCAATCCTGTCCAAGGCCCCAGCTGCCCCCCTATTCCAGGCTGCAGCCAGACCTCCTCTGGACCGTGCAGCCAATCCTTGGGTATAGCCCCCAGCTCCTTCTGAAACCCTACCAGGTCCATTCAGTTACTTATATGCTGAATGACCCTTAACCTGCTTTTATTGCATAAAACACCCATGGCTGAGTTTGTACAATAAGTTATGCTCAAACTAAGCAAACTGTGTTCTCTAGCATAAGATGAGTGTGCATCTTGGGGAAACATTTTAAAAGGTCTTGTGTGATTTGAATTAGTCAGACATGCACAGTTACAGACATGAGATGCACAGATACCCAGGAACAGCCTTTGAAGGAACCACAAGAACTTCAAGGACATAGTAATTTTAATATTTCAGAGACAGGTACTTTGCTTTTGCCAATGCACTTCTTTTGAATGCTTTCCATAGTCTTACTTTCTACTGTTCCATATTGCAAACTATGGTATTTCATCTTCTCAGAGAAGAATTCTCTAGACTGACTCTGCTTAATCTGGCTCCCTAGTTATCCTGGGCAGGAAGAATATAACTGGACTTCCTGACTCACTGCAACTTTCCTTGAACCCATCTCCAACTTTTAATTGGTTGGTAAGATTTGTCAGTTTCTTGTATTTGCTACAGTTCATTTATTACTATTTTATTGTTATTATTATTATTGACTTTTTTCAATTGCATCTTTTATGACAAGTTTGATGCTATTTTTCTAAACTGCCTGGATAGCCACAGGGAGAATATTTATATGTTTGTAATATATGTTTATATATTTTAATTACATGCAGTAAAACTAAGGGACGCGGTGGCGCTGCGGGTTAAACCGCTGAGCTGTCAATCGGAAGGTCGGCGGTTCGAAACCGCGCGGCGGGGTGAGCTCCCGTTGTTAATCCCAGCTCCTGCTCACCTAGCAGTTCGAAAACATGCAAATGTGAGTAGATCAATAGGTACCGCTTCGGCGGGAAGGTAACGGCGTTCCGAGTCGTCATGCTGGCCACATGACCCGGAAGTGTCTATGACAACGCCGGCTCCAAGGCTTAGAAACGGAGATGAGCACCGCCCCCTAGAGTTGGATTCGACTGGACTTTACGTCAAGGGAAACCTTTACCTTTTTTTAAAACTATGTAGCCAGGTCTCTTTGAGCATTGGCATGTCTTCCATTTTGCATTCCTGGCATTTTCTCAACTCTAGCTTTCTGGTTTGCCCTTTGAACTTTTTTCCTTAATCTGCTTATTGGCTGTAATTCATCCTAATACCTTCTGAATGATTTGGTGGTATCTCCTGGATGGGGTTGAATTTATTCAGATTTAGGAGGAATTAACCACACTGGATCAGGATTACACAAGAAGGCAGCCAGAATGAACATTCTAGCTAAGTTTCCTCTCTCTCTGTTCCAACCTAAATGTTTTCTTTTGCTTGTAGTCTTTAGTTCTTTATACCTGTCATTCATTTATGTGCTGGTTTCTCTGTTTAGCAACAATACTGTGAACCTCTCTTGGATCAAAAAGAGTGTTTATGATCTTTGGAGTGTCACTGAGTATGAAATCCAGATATAGCGAGCATTACAGCAAATACTATGAAATCTAGGAAGATCCTGATGAGAATTGCAGAACTGTAGTGAGTAGAAGGGAAAAGCTTTGTGTTCCTTGGCCTGCTCAGAAGATTATACTTAATTAGGTAGCATGATACCAGGTCATAACTATTTGCAACTTAGGACAGTTAATACTATTTTGAAATCCCACATTCCTCTTGGGTTTCTTTCTGACTGGATCCATAAATCTTGCATAAGCATGATATGATTTGCTTATTTGTGCCTGTATGTATCATTTGATCCATTCATTGATGTTTGTGAACCATATACATGGCTCACTGTAAGGTGAGAACTTGTCCTGATTAACAAAATCATGGCCATGGGTAATGTGTAAACCTGGTTTTTCTCTATATCATGATCGTCAAAGCCCTCCCATTTGATGAACCCCTACTCAGAATGAAAGAACATTTAACATTAGATGTCTTAATTGGTTCATGCTTCATCTCAAGAAGGAAAAAGAGATCAGATTCAACTTATTGCTCCCAAATGAGTAGAAAAAGGAGACATATAGAGGGCAGAGATCTCGCAGTTAATTATTGTGCATTTGGAATGATTATTCTTGGGGATCCTGAGTTTCCACATGAGGTCATATGCCATGATTACAGTCTTGTACTGATCTTATACTATCAGACCATTGCAGTTATGGTTGATCAGATCATAGAAACCATGTGTCTCAATGTGGTGGCATCAATACTAACAACAACAAGATGTTGAAAAACATGAAAGGAGTCTTTTCAATATACCTGAGCTGAATTACTTGAGACTGCAATAAATGTGAATGGCTTTGTTATTGTCCCTGAGAAAAAAGCTTTCCTGTCTGTCTGTAAGTCATGTGCGCTTTAGGGCCTCCAGCTATCTATCTCTGCTTTCCATGTAACTCATCACTATCCTTGAAAGGAGGAAGAACTTCTCCTTCAGTCACAGATAGTTTTGCCAAATCTTTCAGATGTAGCTGATCTCAGTTTACACAATCATTAATAAGTGCCTCTTAGCACCAGGATAGGCAACTCAGTCCTTTCTGTCTCTTTTGGACCACAGCTCCTCTAATACCTGGCCCATGGCCATGGTGACTTGATGCTGGGGGCAAATATAGTCCAAAACATCTGTAAGCTATCCCTTCCCTTCACTTCCCTTTTTGTAGAGTATTAGTATGTACATAGTAATATACATACTATATACTACACTATGTAGCACATAATACCCACCACTGAAGAACTCATTATTTTGCATCTTCAGAACTCTTCTTCAGAACTAATTTTGAATGGTTACAAAATACGTAAGTACACTTCTATATGTTCTTGCATGTAGAAGTAAAGCTGCCTTCAAGTTGAGCTTCAATCTTGGGAATGTAATGCTTGCAGTTTTGCTTGGCAGCGTACAGAAGCAGTCTGCCATTGTTGCTCCCCTTCTCCTTCTTCTGGGGGAGGTGGGTGGGCAGGGAGAGGAAGATTCCTGCTCCAAAGGGTTAAAAGTATATTTTTGGGGGGGGGGAATCAACATAGAGAAGCCACAAAGAAGGTTTGGTTTTGGTTGGAGGAATAGGAACAAAAATAAACATAAAAGTGACTGTTGGGTGTAATTCCAATTAGGGAACAGGCCAAGGGGATGATTGAAAGGCTTTCAAGGGGAAAAATGGGATTTGAGAAGGAACTAAATAGAAATGAAAAAGATGGTCACACTGAGGAATCTAGGGAGCAATCTAGGAAGCAGGAGAAGGTAGAAAATGTTTGGGATGCAAGATGCCTTTGGGTAGGTAAGAAAAAAAAATAAATCATCAGATCTTATAGAGATGAGGCAGCATATAAGAAAGGGCAAACTCTTAGAAAAGTTCAGCCTTGTTGCTCTCCAACTTGTTGCCTTCAACTCCTAATTTTCTCAGCAATGGCTATGCTGACTGGGGAATTCTTGGAGTTGGTCCATGTATCTGGATGGTGACCAGGTTTGGTAGGACTGCCATAGGGCAGAAAGCAAAAAAAATATATGGTTTGATTGTCTTTATATTGCATTGAGTTTAGTCTTAAGTTTATGATGGCCCTATTAAAGCTCCATCAGAAGGGCTTTAATTACTAATGACTAACTTATCTAACTGGTTTCAACTGATTTATTAAAAGTATAACTATGTGTGGATCCAACTACTGTGATGATTAAACTAAAATAGTTAAGGAAAGCACTAAAACTAGATAGCAATAAAATTAAAGACTGAAAACCTGTTGAAGAAAAATGAGGCAAATATTTTAACAGATAACTGAAATATGAGTTTGGCAATCTGTTATATTAATTTATATGTATTTGTTAAAATAAAAAAATCCAAAATCATATCAGATTTTCAAAACTACGAACTGATTTGTACGGTCACAATTCTCTAATAGAAAAGAAATTTCCACCTTAGCTTTTTGTTTTTCACTTTTGTCAGTTTAGGACTTCCCCTACCTGTCTCTGTTTTTAAGATGTCAGATGCCCAATATCCTGATTAAGGGGCTGGAGATTAAGAATAGAAATTAATTTAGGATGTTTAGATGATACTTTTGATGCATCTGCAAAAAGCTTTTTTTTTTTTTTTTTTCGAGAAGATGAGAATTATAGCGCAGATGATATGGTAGGAGGCATAATAAATGCAAAAAAGAAAGTCATGCATCTCCCAGTGAAGAGAAAGTTTGTACTGAATTAGAAACTATATGAGCAAAGTTTAAGTGGATAACCTACTGGGTAAGTACAGTTGTGATTCTCAACGCATTTAATAGGAGCATACAGAAAGAAACAGCTTCCCCTCAGATTCAGATGGTCCTGACCCTGCTGACCTTTACAAACTTTGTGAAGACTTCTTCTTTTCCCAGGTACTGGGGCAGAAGATTATGTAAGCCATTTTTGTTGTGTAGTATGTGAGATATTGGTCCAGGGTGCAGGTTTTATTGATTCTTATTTGCACTGTGATATTTTGACCATGAGGAGACAGTATGTGAATGGTGTCATCCTTATTGGGACTTATCAGATGTATGTAGTAATAAGGACTGGTGAGGCCCAATAAGGATAAACCTAGTCACATACTGCTTTTTGGTGGTCAATATAACTCAAAAGATCACACAGGATATACACTGTGTAAATAGAAAAATGCCCCTGCCCCCAAGAGGGTGGTGATGGATGATATATAAAACCTTGTCCATGGGGGCATGACATGTAACATCTGTATACATATTGTAACATCTGGGAGTTTAAGGTAGAGTTGGCTGTATATAGGTTAAAAACTATACCTTGTTAGCCACCCAAAATCATTTGATGAGTGGGTGGCCATAAAAATTGATGAAATAATAAATAAATCAGGAGGCAGATCACCACTGCAGTCCCCTCAATGCAGCAAATAAGATCACCTATTCAATTCTTTGCTTGATCTTCTGTGTATGGAACGGGAATCTTATTTTTTCTGTACCATTTCCCTTAGGGAATCTTTAGGTATTTTGAATCAGAATATATAGTTTCACCCATGCAGAATAATTGAAAATGCAAAACAACCTTGTATTAAATCTGCTGCATGTTCATCTAACTGTCACTAGCATTTTCAAGTTCAGTATCACAACAGTGTTGATCCTGTCTTCTAGTAATAACTAAATTTTGCAATGCTGTGATCCAATAAACTATACAGGAACTTAGCCCATCCACAATGTCACTTTCCCATGATTTAAGAACAGCAGTTTAAAACAGTTGAATATTTATTTCCCAAATCATGATATAAAGCCAAAAAAAAAAAAAAGTGGAAGAATACTGTATATCATGTGCAAATCATGATATGGAGTGAAAAACTGCATAATATGTGTTTGATATAGGGCAAAGAAAAAGTTTATACAACTTCAGCTGTGCAATTCTACCCTTATCTACCCACAAGTAAGTTGTACAACGGTGCTTTTTTCGAACTAAGTGCATATAGTATTGCGGCTTAAGTCTCCAAAGCATGTAGTGGAGCTTATTGCTAAATGAAACTTTCATGAAAAGACCTATAGTTCTGAATTCAAGACAGAAAATTCCCATTCATTGTTAATCTTGCCTCTCAGTCTGTGATCTGTCTGGGACTGTCTTTATGAAAGAAGTTGCAGCTACAGTACAAAAGTAGTCCTGGGAGATCAATAGTCTGAGTGTTTGGCTTGTGGGGCATAGGAAGGATGTGGCATGAAATTGGAGGGGGGTTCCAGAATCCCACAAACCTGCTCCATCAGGCATTACAGAGAGTGATTATGGCTGTTTTCCTGCTAGTAGGTGATGTTAGATGGGAGGAAAAAAAAATCCCCCAAGCACTACCCAGAAATGGTCTTACATTAAAACGAGTCCTTGTCCTCAGTGCTGAGACACAGTACAGGTAGTCTTGGTTTAGTGACCACAATTGGGACTGGCAACTCAGTTGTAAAGCAAAGTGGTCACTAAGTGAAAACGCAACTGTGCTAACAATTTTACTTCAGCTTTCGGTTGCTTTACAGAGCTGTGAAGGTTGAAAATGTGCACATTGGTTGCAAAGATACTTTTTCATCACTGTCATAACTGCAAATGGACTCTGTCCAAGGCAGTTGCTAAATGAGGACTACCTGTAAAGCTCAACCACGGGGGAATTCCAATTATGTAAACATACTTTTCTGCTGACCCAAGGATAGATGGTTTATTATTATTATTGTTGTTGTTGTTGTTGTTGTTGTTTGCCATCCAGTTGGTGTCATCTGTTAGCAATCACACAGATAGATTTTCTCCATAATGATCTGTCCCTAATCTGAATAGCCTGTTAATGCAACCAAGAGGAAGCACCTGAGGTCTTCTCAAGAGTACCCTAATCTCTTCTGAAGAGATTAAATAAAGTTGGAATGTTCAGCCATGCAAAGAAAAAACTGAGGAGAGTCATAATAGCACTCTTAAGATAATTATTTGTTTATTAGATCTATTTCCCATCTTTCCTTTAGAAACTCAAAGCAGCATATACCATGCGCCCTCCTATTTTCTCCCACAAGTGGTAAGTTGGGCTTGTTGTTGTTTATTTGTTCAGTCGCTTCCGACTCTTTGTGACTTCATGGACCAGCCCACGCCAGAGCTTCCTGTTGGTCATCAACACCCCCAGCTCCCCCAAGGACGAGCCCATCACCTCTAGAATATCATCTATCCATCTTGCCCTTGGTTGGCCCCTCTTCCTTTTGCCTTCCACTCTCCCTAGCATCAGCATCTTCTCCAGGGTGTCCTGTCTTCTCATTATGTGGCCAAGGTATTTCAGTTTTGCCTTTAATATCATTCCCTCAAGTGAGCAGTCTGGCTTTATTTCCTGCAGTATGGACTGGTTGGATCTTCTTGCAGTCCAAGGCACTCTCAGAATTTTCCTCCAACACCACAGTTCAAAAGCATCGATCTTCCTTCTCTCAGCCTTCCTTATGGTCCAGCTCTCGCAGCCATATGTTACTATGGGGAACACCATTGCTTTAACTATGCGGACCTTTGTTGTCAGTGTGATGTGTCTGCTCTTAACTATTTTATCGAGATTTGTCATTGCTCTTCTCCCAAGGATTAAGCGCCTTCTGATTTCCTGACTGCAGTCAGCATCTGCAGTAATCTTCGCACCTTGAAATACAAAGTCTTTCACTGCTTCTACATTTTCTCCCTCTATTTGCCAGTTATCAATCAAGCTGGTTGCCATAATCTTGGTTTTTTTGAGGTTGAGCTGCAAGCCAGCTTTTGCACTTTCTTCTTTCACCTTCATCATAAGGCTCCTCAGTTCCTCTTCGCTTTCAGCCATCAAAGTGGTATCATCTGCATATCTGAGATGGTTAATGTTTCTTCCAGCGATTTTAACTCCAGCCTTGGATTCCTCAAGCCCAGCATGTCACATTATGTGTTCTGCATACAAGTTGAATAGGTAGGGTGAGAGTATACAGCCCTGCCGTACTCCTTTCTCAATCTTAAACCAGTCTGTTGTTCCGTGGTCTGTTCTTACTGTTGCTACTTGGTCATTATACAGATTCTTCAGGAGGCAGACAAGATGACTTGGTATCCCCATACCGCTAAGAACTTGCCACAATTTGTTATGGTCCACACACTCAAAGTCTTTAGAATAGTCAATAAAACAGAAATAGATGTTTTTCTGAAACTCCCTGGCTTTTTCCATTATCCAGCGGATATTGGCAATTTGGTCCCTAGTTCCTCTGCCTTTTCTAAACCCAGCTTGTGCATCTGGCAATTCTTGCTCCATGAATTGCTGAAGTCTACCTTGCAGGATCTTGAGCATTACCTTACTGGCATGTGAAATGAGTGCCACTGTTTGATAGTTTGAACATTCTTTAGTGTTTCCCTTTTTTGGTATGGGGATATAAGTTGATTTTTTCCAATCTGATGGCCATTCTTGTGTTTTCCAAATTTGCTGGCATATAGCATGCATTACCTTGACAGCATCATCTTGCAAGATTTTGAACAGTTCAGCTGGGATGCCGTCGTCGCCTGCTGCCTTGTTCTTAGCAATGCTTCTTAAGGCCCATTCAACCTCACTCTTCAGGATGTCTGGCTCTAGCTCACTGACCACACCATCAAAGCTATCCCCGATATTGTTATCCTTCCTATACAGGTCTTCCATATATTCTTGCCACCTTTTCTTGATCTCTTCTTTTTCTGTTAGGTCCTTGCCATCTTTGTTTTTGATCATACCCATTTTGGCCTGGAATTTACTTCTGGTGTTTCTAATTTTCTGGAAGAGGTCTCTTGTCCTTCCTATTCTATTGTCTTCTTCCACTTCCAAGCATTGCTTGTTTAAAAATAATTCCTTATCTCTTCTGGCTAACCTCTGGAATTTTACATTTAATTGGGCATATCTCCCCCTATCACTGTTGCCTTTTGCCTTCCTTCTTTCTTGGGCTACTTCTAGTGTCTCAGCAGACAGCCATTTTGCCTTCTTGGTTTTCTCTTTCTTTGGGATGTATTTTGTTGCCGCCTCCTGAATAATGTTGCGAACCTCTGTCCAGAGTTCTTCTGGGACCCTATCTACTAAGTCCAGTCCCTTAAATCTATTCTTCACCTCCACTGCATATTCCTTAGGGATATTAGTGAGCTCATATCTGGCTGATCTGTGGGTCTTCCCTAGTCTCTTTAGTCTGATCCTAAATTGTGCAAGAAGACGTTCGTGATCTGAACTACAGTCAGCTCCAGGTCTTGTTTTTACTGACTGCATAGATGTCCGCCACCTTTGGCTGCAAAAGATGTAGTCAATCTGATTTCGGTGTTGTCCATCTGGTGAAGTCCATGTATAAAGCCGTCTCTTAGGTTGTTGGAAGAGTGTGTTTGTTATGCAGAGTGAGTTGTCTTGGCAACATTCTATCAGCCTATGTCCTGCTTTGTGTCGTTCTCCCAGGCCATGCTTACCTGTAATTCCAGGTGTCATTTGACTGTACACCTTAGCATTCCAGTCTCCTGTGATGAAAATAACATCTCTTTTAGGCGTGTTGTCCAGTAGGTGCTGCAGATCCTCATAGAACTGCTCTACTTCAGCTTCTTCAGCATCTGTGGTTGAGGCGTATATTTGGATCACTGTGATGTTAGATGGCTTGCCCTGAATTCGAATTGAAATCATTCTATCGTTTTTTGGATTGTATTCAAGCACTGCTTTAGCCACTTTACTATTAATTATGAAAGCTACTCCATTTCTTCTGTGGTCCTCTTGTCCACAGTAGTAGATCTGGTGGTCATTTGATGTGAAGTGGCCCATTCCAGTCCATTTCAGTTCACTGACGCCCAAAATGTCTATCTTTAATCTTGACATCTCACCAATAACCACATCCAATTTGCCCTGGCTCATAAATCTTACATTCCAGGTTCCAGTGGTATGCTGGTCCTTAGAATATCGGATTTGCCGTTCACCACCAGCACCGTCGGCTGCTAGCCGTCCTTTCGGCTTTGAGCTAGCTGCGTCATCACGTCTGGGGCTAGTTGAACTCATCCTCTGTTCCTCCCCAGTAGCATTTTGACCATCTTCCGACCTGGAGGTCTCATCTTCCAATGGCATACCGACATATCTCTGGTTGTACTGATCCATTTAGTTTTCACGGCAAGAATACTGGGGCCGGTTGCCATTCCCTTCCCCAGGGATCACATTTAGTCTGACCTCTCTGTCATGACCTTCCCATCTTGGGTGTCCCTTCACGGTTTAGCTCATGGCATCATTGAGGTGCTCAAGCTCCAGCACCCCAGCAAGGTAATGATCCTTTGCTGAAGTTGGGCTACAAAAGAACAATTGGCCTAAACTCATCTGGTGACTTTCCATAGCTAAAGGGGGGACTAGAACCTGGATTTCCCCAGCATTAGTCCCACACCTGAACCTATGATGGCTCTATCTACATGTGGAAGGCAAGACATGTTTTCCATTGTTCTAGAGTGCAGGATACAAAATAATGAATCAAAGTTATATGGAGGCAGATTCATTTTGAATCTTAGAAGAACTTCCAGCTAGTAACAGCTGTTTAAAGATGAAACCCAGAGAAGGGCTTGGCTCCTCTTTGCTGAATGTGTTCAAACAGGATAGGCAGCCCTCTGCCTAGGATGCTTTCACTTAAATTCCTGCACTGAGCAGAGAGTTGAATTTGACAGCATAAACAGTCCTTTTCAATTTTATGTTTCTATGACTTTTTTTTTTAAAAAAAGATGCACATGTGAGTGCCATTTCTGTGTCCAGAAATTGTGTACATGGTACCCACATTTATGCAAGATTCACCTTGCAGCTCAGGATGAGAATAAAGCTCTCCATGCCTATATGGCTTATAAAGGCTTCAGAAGTGCTTTTTTATGAGAAATTGCTTCATTCCTCTGGAAAAGTTCATATTCTTATAGGTAAGCATCTTACCTTATTGCAGGTCCCATGATACCAAGAGAACTTGCTTGCAATTTTAAAGAGAAGAAATAGTGCCAGGGAATGTAGGTGGGAACTGAGAGTGGACAAAGAAAAAAAAAGTGGTCCCAAGCAAGCACACTGGGATGCAAATAGGACAGCTGTATTCTTTAATTGAGCCGGATTAATAAAATGTAATTTTTACAGCCCGTTTGCAATAGGCCACTGGGGAATACATTTTATTACCATTCTGGGTGTCTTCTAGTTAATAAATTCATGTCTTTTGAGGATAAGCATTTGGCTTCAAATCCCAGGTACAAGTTTATTAAAATTGTAATAGTTCTTGAAGACTATAAAAGGAAATGAAGTGCACAAAATATGCATTTCCAGAGCATGGCTTTCAAACCATTTTTTACATGAATAATTTTCAACATCTCCAGCAGAGGCCATGTAGTGTGGCTGAAATTAAATAATAAATATTTAACCAACTGTAGTTCCTTATCTACATGCCTTCCAAACGTCGCTGCTTTTGCCCTTAATCCTTCATTTAACCATAAATGTTATAGCATTATTGACATATTAACTAGAGTTAGTGTGAGCTTTTGAATGGCTTTTTGAACAGTGATTGAAAAATACGGATAGCTTATTATGGAACGTAATAGGTCACTATACATATTTTAAAGGGAGTTAACCCTTCTCAAAACATTTTTTCCCAGATATGTTGGACTTAACCTTGGTAGTAGCCCGATTTTCCACAACTTGATTAACCCAAAAATTAACATTCCAGAGGTGAATCTTCTTCCCTTCACTTTTTGGCTTTGGGACATTACTCGTCATTTTTTTCTTTGAGACAGGGACATTATTTTTGAAATAACTTTCTAAAAAATGGTTGAAAGTATGAGTAACCTTGAGGTACAGCTCCTTAAAAGAATCTTTAAAATCTTCCCTATCCCTCCACAGAATGTTATGGTGCCCTCTAGTGCCTCAGGATATTGGACAAAAGGCTGTCTTTCAGAAAGAAAGTGTTAACCAGTGGGTGTGATGGAATGTATCCCTGAAGGAGGGGTGATGTGGTGGATTTTGAGGTTGCCACTGGTTCTTAGGAAGGAGGGAGCACATTCCAAGGAGATAAGAGGACTTGCAGTCTGGAAAGCCTTGGCGGGGAGGCTGAGAGAGAGTAGCCCCTCCCTAGAGTCTCCTAGGTATTTCCCCTTAGGTTAGTTAGGATAACTTTAGTCTGGTATGATTCTGTCTGTATGGTGAAAGCAAATAAAGAACTGGAAGTTGGAATACACTGACTTGTCATTGTTCTTGGGCAGGCCTTGACAGCGGTGGGTGGAAAAGTAAAAGTAAACAAAGCTGTTCTCACAGGTACGAAAGCAGATAGATCAAGGGTCAGCTCCGCAAATTCAACAAAGTGAATAATTCTTTTGTAAGCCTTCAAACTTTGATAAAAATAACAGTAAACAGGCAAAATTCTTTAAATCCAAGAATATGATTTAAAAAGAAAAGAGAGAGAAAAAAATATTTAGAAAAAAAGCCAAATTAACAAATTAATAACTTCCAAAAGTAATGAAAACCATCAAGGGATTCCGCATTTCTTTGTTGCAAAGAGTCTCTCCTTAATAATAATTTTAAAAAAAGAAAACATGGTGTTTTAGAAATGGGGTGGGCAGCTTTTGAGTCCATTTGAGGCTTCAGCATGGCTTAGGAAAAGATGACAACCCCTGCCTCCCGGCTGCTAGCTTACCAGTCTATTGCAAGACGCTGCTTTGTAGTCCCTTGGCTGCTTCCAGCCATCCAGAGGACAGATGGGGTGATCCCTGGAGTTCTCCTTAATCTGGAGAACACTTCTGGGCTCTAGGAAATCCTGCCTGAGCCCAACATGGTCTGTGTTGCCCAGTCAACCGTGGAGATCACGGAGACACATCACAAGTCACCAATGCCTCACCGGAAGCTGTCCACGAAGGTGTATTTCAAATTAACTTGTAAGTGATGGAATATTTGTTCAACCATATGCTGTGAGTTCCATAGCATTCCCAATGACATAATCAGGAATTATGTGGAACCACATGTGAGCATGGGCTGCCCAAGTTGGACCTGGGGAGGAAGAAAATATATTATCACCGAAGAAACAACATTTCCTGGGTTCTTTTTATAGCACTACCATGGTGTATAATGAAGAACATGTATTATGTTCTTCCCTGTATTTAGATTTTATTTGGATTAGGGAACTTGTGGCTCTCCAGATGTTCCTCTGACTGAACTCTCAGCAGCTCTAGTAAGGAACACTAGATGATGCAATTCAGTAACATCTGGAGGGTGGCCACAGATGTTCTTGACATATATCTTATCTGTCTTAATGTTGACCATTTCACTAAAAATGTTGGTCTTGTTCAATATTTACAGAGGTTTAGACTCTAAAATACATCTCAATATTCAGACATAATTGGTGTACTCCTACTGAGAGAGGAAAAAGGATAGCTGCCCTTTGCTAATTTCTTCAAGATGAGTCAGTCGATAGCTATTTCATACTGATGGACACATTTCTTTTGTAACCTTTGTTCATAGACTTCAATCAATTATAACATCTCATGGTTATTTTGTGTAATATTCTTGCTAAAAATTCTGCACGAAGAAACCTTCACATCCCTTTCCTTTGCTTTTTACTGGCATTCATGTTTTATCTGAATTTATTTACTAGCATTCAAGGGCCAGGACAGTAGCTTTAGTGATAGAGCATGGACTTTTAGATAACTTTATTTCTGATCACTTCTAGTAATATTTAGATATGTTCATCCATCCATCTGTTGCATTCACCTATTAATTTACCAATTTAAAACCTGTGTGGTAATGTGCAAATACATTGTTGAAAATTATATCATGATCTTATCAATCAGAATACTTTTAAAAACATGTTTTGATGTTTCCTGATTTTTCTTGAGCCAAGAACTGTACATCTGTATTTGCCATCCAACAGTTACTGTATGAGTCAAGACAATTTAGAGTAGGATGTATAAACACAGATTGAAGGAGACCATCATTATCTTTCCCTCTTTTCTCTTGCACAGGCAATGTTGCTAACGTTTGAGATACTTGGTGCTTATGGATTGGGCTAACTAGTGCTGCAGAAAGGACCTCTAATAAGGTAATCAAACTAACATTGCTTATAAGAAGTGATTTACTGGAGTTCAATCATATTTCAAACTCATGCCATATAACTAGGAAGATGCCTTTTTAAATTGGCAATACTGCACATTAGGGAACTCTAATCAGAACAGCAGTGAAGTTTTTTTTCCCCCTTATTATGGCTCACATTCCAGACTTATGCTACATGCTAAAATATACAGAAATCTGGATGTTGAAAATGTTTGGCTCAAAAATCATGTACCCATGCTCTTTCTTAAGAAAGTCTTGTCCTCAAACTATAGTTACATTAGGGAAGAAAGGGCATTCCATGTCAGTTCAGAAATATTGTTTCAAAATTAATTGGCATTAAGGAAGACAAAACAATTGAAAACTTACCCTCAAGAAAATTCAGATTTTGACCAAAACCTGGTTGATGGGAAGCCATCAAATAGAGTAAATTAAGCATTTTACTAAAATAGAGCTGTAGAGAGCCAGTTTGATGTAGTGGTTAAGGCACCAGACTAGAAACTGGGAGACCTTGAGTTCTAGTCCCTGACTTAGTCACAAAGCCAGCTGGGTGACCTTGGGCCAGTCACTCTCTCTCAGCCCTAGGAAGAAAAACCTTGCCAAGAAAACTGCAGGGACTTGCTTAGGCAGTCTCCAGGAGTCAACACTGATTCGAAGGCACAAACAAAAATAGAGCTGCAGTAAATTGATAGACAAGCTCTGACTCTGCATTGGCTATTAGCCAGACACATATAATTTTAATTCACATTTATTTCACCTGAGAATGGAATCTACAACTGCATGAAGGACAGTCGCAACACCCCTCCCACATTCTGTTGGACAGAAATACTGTTTCTTTTTAAAAAAAATACAGGAATAATTTGGGAATTGAGGGTGAGAAGAGATATGGAATTCATTCCATATCTCCAGCCACCTCAGAATTAACTGACTGGAAATCTTTCAGGATCTGGCAGGGAGTCCAAGAAGATCTGAGACTGAGGGAAATCTGTTTAAGGAGAAATAGCTATTTTGAAAGCAATAACTATCAAATTAGAGACCCAGTCTGGTGTAGTGGTTAAGGCAGCAGGCTAGAAACCAGGAGTTGGTGAGTTCTAGTCCTGCCTTGGGCAGAAAGCCAGATGGGTTACCTTGGGCCAGTCACTGTCTCTAAGCCCTAGGAAGCAGGCAATGGCAAACCACTTCCTAAAAATCTTGCCAAGAAAATTGCAGGGACTGCCCAGGCAGTCACCAGGAGTCAACTCTGACTCGAAGGCACACACATACATGCACACACAAACTATCAAGCTGCAAACCAAAGCAAGAGATGGAGTCCCAGAAGACTTCAGCCTTTCATCCTAAAGGCTCGACCCTGGCTCTACAAGAGCATTATCTTTTTAAGCTCTATATTCTTTTTCAGCTTAACACAGTACAGCCCATATTCAAAATTCTGTAAAACTTTTGGAGTCTCGCAGCCATCAGTGTCTCCTTTCTTGATAACACAATATACTGCACCTATGAAGGCTGGGTGACCCTGCCTATCAAAGACAGCTGAGTGACCATGGGCCAGTCACTTTGTCTCAGCCCTAGGAATAGTTGGCAATGGTAAACTATTTCCAAAATCTTGCCAAGAAAACTGCAAGGACCAATCCAGGCAGTCGCCAGGAGTCAAGACTGACTCGAAGGCACAACAGCAGCAGCAGCAACAACAAGTAGGCTGTACTATTTGAATTGTTTTGTGTTCAATTGTGTGTGTGTGTGTATGTATATAATGCAATATTAATTATAGTATTTGTGAAATGGTGGTGGTAATCTTGCTTATAAGTCCACTATGTATGCCACCAGATATTGTCATTTCCCTATGAGGCTACAGAGACCTATGTGGAAATAAATAAATCTAAATAAATTAGATTTATTCCCCATGAAAGCAGCAAATGTTGCTTGCCTACATTATTCTTTGAAACACCAGGTATAATGACCACCTTATATGGATAATAGCTCCCAGGTAGCAGATAGTGGTATGGTAAAACTTAAACTAAGATTTTTCCCTATACTGCAATGCAATTTGTAAATGCTTCTTTCTGGTCTTATTGAACCTGTTCATCTCATGCTGAAGGAGTTTGTTGTGGTATTCTTTGACTCATGGTATCTGCCACACTTGCTCTCTCTCATAGATGTTCTCTTTAGGATGATAAAATATTTCCATTTCAGAATGCTTTGAGGAAGTAGTCTGACTGCAGTATTCAGTATCAGCATGTGCTTTGTCGTTGATTTTATGGTTCATGCTTTAACTGCACAGTTTTAATTGTTTTAATAGCATGTTTTAATTGTATGGTTTAACTAGTTTGGAAACATGCATTTGGTTTATGTAAGCTGCCATGGAGATCCTTGACTGAAGTCCACTGACAGACTGACTAACTGACTGACTGAATAAATGAATAAATAATTATTAAAAAAATGAATATAAAAGATTTCAGAATGTGAGATTGATACAGAGGAAAATAAAACATGGGGATGTTATATGCATCCTCTTATTGCAAAGTGCAGTAACATCTAAAATAGGTTTAAATTCACATAATTGCAACTTCTGTGGAGATGTAGCCCTGGGCCATTATCTGATGTCAGTAGAGCCTCAACAATTCAGCATAAAGATGCAGTGCAGTTTAGCACCTGATTTAAATACTTAGATCTGTGGTAATATTCTTTATGTGACAGATGCTGTTGACCCCTAACACCTTGCTAATGAATGATGTGATGATTCATCCAGTTAAGCCTGATAGGTATGATTTTTTCCCCCTGTATTAAAAAGCCTGATTTGTAAGTTTACACATGAGGTTATGAGTATTATCCCAATGCCTGGTTCCCATTATTTACCAACGTGTATCCATTCTCAGAGGCAAATACCTAATCTGGGCCAGGCTTTATGGAATATTTTATCCACCAAACCAGATGAAATAGAGTGGTATCAACTTTCAAAAATAGATGGAGCTCATTCTTAATTAGTTTGTAGGACATTCATTCAAGCCTACCACCCAGACAAAAGCTGAGGATTCTTAAGGAAATTTGTGTTTGCTAATTCTCATATGACAGAGCCAGTCTGGTGTAGTGATTAAGGCACCAGCCTAGAAACCTGGAGACTGTGAGTTCTAGTCCCACCTTAGGCACAAAGCCAGCTGGATGAACTTGGGCCAGTCCCTCTCTCTCAGCCCAAGAGCCAATCAGGTGTGGTATGAGAGTTCTAGTCCTGCCTTAGGCACAAAGCCAGCTGGGTGACCTTGGGCCAGTCTCTCTCTCTCAATCCAAGAGCCAATCAGACATGGTATGAGAGTTCTAGTCCCGCCTTAGGCATGAAAGCCGGCTGGGTGACCTTGGGCCAGTCTCTCTCTCTCAGCTCTAGGAAGAAGATAAGGGCAAACCACTTCCAAATATATTGCCAGGAAAACTGCTGGGATTAGTCCAGCCAGTCACCAGGAGTCAAGACTGACTCGAAAACATTCCCCCAACCCACCTTCCCCAATTCTCATATGAAATGACTTGACCTCTGGAAATGATGCAGAGATTGGAATTGAAATGTTGTGATCAAGTTCTCAGACTTTCTTTTTCTTTCACAAATGTATCAGAATGCATTTTAAATGTAGATTTCGAAAATACGTGCATTTGTTTAAAAAGTATGTAGCAACGTGATATAAGAGAATGTGCTGAGACCAAGAAGGAAATAGGAGCATCTCTAAACACAATCAAGAAATGGGAGTTCCAATTTCAGACTTATCAAATGAATAGACTCTTAGTGCAAACATTCCAGCAAAAAGATATTCAAAAGGTTCAAAGAGACTCCACCGTAATGAACTCACTCATATGGGAGGGCTAGAAGGTTCCCATCTCAATTCCCAAGACTCTGTACTGTAACCCATAATTCTTGGCATTAAAACTCATTAAAATAAGCCTTTGTGAATCCTGTTTCCTTGATTTTGTGCTGCTGTTCAGGGCTTGACGTGTGAACAATTATCTTAAAAAACAAAATCTCAGATTAATGAAGAAACAGTACAAAAATAAAACCTTAGGACAGCAAAACAGAGCACAGGTTGAAGATTTTGTCCAGTCTATCAGTTGCCTTGATCAAATGAATTAAAAGTCATCAATTTACTTCACTGGGGAAAAGAAATTATTGCATGCAGAGTTTATAATGAAAGGCACATCTATTCAGTTTTGCTCCATTTCTTATTTACTTGACCATGAATCCATTTCCTACAAGAACAAAAACAAGTCACAAAAGCATATGTGTGTGTGTGTATGTGTGTGTGTGCTTCCATTTGGCCTTGTGTTCAAACTTTTTGCCTTTCCCTTCCCTCTTCCCCGTATATACAATTTTGTATGTGCTGTGTTCCCCTAATAAAGACATTTTTAGCATAGCTTCCATATGCTTTTTCAGTACACATTTTTAAATTGCAAAATTTACCGCAGCATTTTGCAAAACACGAATTACAGGATGTGAGCTCATTCTAGTTCATTTATTGCAGGGATGGGGAAATTATGGTTCTCTGGCTACTGCTGAACAATAATGGATGGGAAATAAAAACACCATTTCACTATAGCTTAGTTAAGAAAAACAAATAAACAAATGGTGTTCAATCCAATTTGCTTCAGAATACTCATAAAGAAATCTTTTGCTAACTAATCAACAGCACTTAGTCATTTGCTAACATTGTGCTTGATTTCTAATTACTGGTCTGGTTTGTCACTGTTTAGAACAATCAAAGCTAATTGACCATATATAGATTTTCTTGTAGGCTGTAGTGATATTTTTAGTTGTATTGTTCCAGTTTCTTTTTAAACACCCCAAACTTCTCTGAACCATTAAATCTTAAATTGGACTTTGAAAATAAGTATATTTTTATTAAAATAATCAAAGGGAAGAAAATTTTCTATTGCAAAGTTTAAAAAATTGCAACAGCAAGCCAAATGCAGTGGTCTTTATTTCATGATTAGTGGACATTTCTACAGGTCAATGTGTTTTTTTTAATGAAGCTTTGATTTAAAAAAAATAGAATATTATTTCTTATAACAGTGTTATAAATGTCAGGAGCAAGGCCTAGAATCAAGTAGATATGTGCTGCCCTTTTTAGTTCAAAAATGTAATGTCTGAATACAATAATGAATATCAACCAGTTAATGGGTTATGCAAATATCTTGGTAATAAGTAATTTGTAGTCATTTATTTGAAATGTATTTTTCTTCATTTGGCTGTTTTACATATTCCAGCCTCACTTCCCTTTTCTTCTTCTTAAGAAGCTTTTTATGTTCTTCCCATGTGAAGCTCTAGATAGACTTTTGAATTGAAAGCCAGGGGAGAGGAAGGGAAAATTGAAAGCTCAGTGGTAGAGTTCAGGTCTATTCCTCTTTAAAAGGAAGAAGGAGAATTTGATCACAGGATTTCAACAGTGCTGTGTGCTTCCTTATCCACCCTGCCAAACTGTTAGTAACATATGCATATTAAAATATTTGCATGAATGTTTTTAAATCTCTCCCAAGCTGAGCACAATAGTCTCCTCTTTACCAATAGAAGGGAATACAGTATCTGTGGCTCAGGGTTGAACTGTGGAATCCTTGGTGCTCTCTGAGCTTGGTTGTTTGCTTGCAGGCATTCCATTACCTGACTAGGTAACATCACCAATGCGAGTGAGTGTGGGGTTGGCTCCCTCTTCATATACTGTAGCTTGCCCTGCCAGTGTTGGTGGGGGTGTGGCTTTCTCCTTGGTGGTTTCTTGATTAGGGCATTGTCTTCTGCTTGATGGTTTGTCTGGTGTTAATCCCTGCTTATCTGGGTGTTGGCTGCTGGAGAGGATGTGTTCTGGTCTTTTTGTTTCCTTCTTAGTTTTATTGTCTCTTTTGAATGGTATGTAAATGTTGTTTTCCTCTATGTGTCTGTTGATGGCTGATTTGTCTGAGTGCCAAGCTTCCAGGAATAACCTAGCATTTTTGGATTTAGCTTGGCCTAGGATGCTCACACCTACCCAGTTGAAACTATGACTGAGTCTGTCCATGTGTTGTGAGATTATGGAGTTCTCATCATGCCTTCTGACTGCTAGTTGGTGTTCATGGATGCGCTCTGCTAGTCTTCTGCCTGTCTGTCCTACATAGTGGCTGCTATAGTCCTTGCACTGTATGTTGTAGATGACTCCCCTTGGACTACTGGGTCTTTTGGGTTACTTAGGATGTTTTGAAGAGTTTTCGTTGGTTTATGTGCTATGGTGATGCCATGCGGTTGTAACAGTCTGTTGGTGGTTTCTGAGATGTTTCTGATATATGGCAGCATTACACTTTTAAAAAAGGAACAACTAGAAAAGGCATATGAAACTATCAAAAACATCTTCAAAAGAATAAAATTCACAAGGGAAGAAGAAAGCAACATACTACCTTTCCTGGATATCCTCATCAGCAGAGGAAATCATGACAAATTAGAAACACAAGTCTATTGAAAAACAACCCACACCAACCAAGTGCTCCATTGCCAAAGTAATAACCAAACCTCCCACAAGAGGAGCTGTGTAAGAATGTTATTCATACAAGCGCAAATACAGTACAGCAATCCAGAACACAAGAAAAGGGAAACAGACTGCCTATCCAACATCTTCCAACAAAATGGATCCCCCCCAACTTCATCAAAAAGTGCCTGACCACTCAACACACTACAACCCAACCAACACAAGCTATGAAAAGGATAACACTGCCATACATCAGAAACATCTCAGAACATCAAGTTCTAGGACATTATTTGAAGGGATTAAGGATCAAGATTGTTAAAAGTAAAAGGAAGGAATATAACGTTGGTTTGCTTGATGAAGGTTAAAATAGATGTGTTGTTATCTCTGGTAACCCTTAATGGACTTTTGCTGACTAGGACTGAATGATGAGGCTTTAAGGATTTGTTTATAGATAAGAGATGGGATATGGGAAGAAGAGATCACTTGTTCTATATTAAGAGAAGGTGATAAGTTACTTAAATTGTTTATACTTGTTATGATGAAGAGGGGAAGTCATTTCTTTATATATTTCTTTTCTTTTTCTTTACTATATTCATTTTTTTCTTTTCTATTTTTCTTTCTATTTTTTTCTGCACTTTCTACATTTTTCTTTTTCTTTTCTTTTTCTTAGTTTGTACTAGTTTTTAGCTTTTTAATTGTACTGGTTAATAACATTACTGTTAAAAAAGAACTGGTTCATGGGCAGAAGTTTGAATTCAGTGAAGAAGCAGAACAACAGGACCAAATCAGGATCAAAGAAAAAGAAGAGAACGGAACTGAAAAGGGAAGGGGAAGGGGAAGGGGAAGGGGAGGGGAGGGGAGGAAAGGAAAGGAAAGGAAAGGAAAGGAAAGGAAAGGAAAGGAAAGGAAAGGAAGAACAAACACAGGATGTTTTAGAGTTTAGGAAGATCTTGTTTTTCAAGCAATAAAACACTGAGGCAGAAGCTCTCATCTTTTCCAATCTCTCCAAGAGAAGATAATGACCATCATGATCAAATTCATTCCAGAAAGTTCTTCACTGAGTTGGGACATTGACATGCATTCAGCAGTTCTGACATAGTACAGTACTCTATGCTGAATGTAACTTTTGATTCTATGGACATAGTTAGCTAAGGTGGATTAGACACAGAAACAGATATTTTTCAAGCAAAGTCACCTTGATTTTTTTTGCACAGTTCAAAAATACCAGGTCAGAGTCTTGAATAGCATACATTTTATATCTGTAAAGAACCTGGTGAAAAGCTTTTTAATAATGTAGCGGAGGTGGAAAATTATTAGGACATCCCATTAAACCTTTCCAATTTATTGTAATTAAAAATCAAAATGCCTAGAAAACATTTTTCTTATTTAAACAAGAAAGTAGCTGTAAGCTTGTAACTTGAACACACTTATAGACCTATAGATCAATGTTTCTCAAACTTGGCAACTTAAAGATGTGTGGACTTCAATTCCCAGAATTCCCCAGCCAACCTTGCTGGCTAGAGAATTCTGGGAGTTGAAGTCCATACATTTCTAAGCTGCCAAGTTTGAGAAACACTTATATAGACCGTGACCTGAGTTTTGGAGTTTGATTTATCTAAGGAGATAGTTGAGGAATAATGAAGAACTGGGAATAGTTGTGAACTTATTATTCCCCATTTATTTGCTTTATAACCATTGCATATTTATGAATTTGCCATTCACAGGCTGTCACTGTGTTGCTCTAGGTCGTACACTCATCTTTGTTATATGCTGTCATGCTCTGTTTAAATTGTGCTGAATGTCGAGACCTAAGAATAACAACTGTGAGATTTAGTGTTGCCAGTGAAATTTTGCCTAAAGTTAAATTTGAAGTGAATTTTGGGTTGAGGAGGCACGAGGAGACTTGCAAAATATCACATATTTTACACAATCTTAGCTCTTTCTTTTTTTGCCTTTCTCTCCCTATTATTGGATGGCTTTTGTTAATAAGATGGCCTATGATAGAAAATTCATCAAAATACACTAATTACAGAAGCGGCAAACATTTTGTAGTAGGAGTCATACTGAATCCTTCAAAAACCTTAAAAGGTAAGTCATTTATCTCCTCCCATCCATTCTTTCTGCCTTTCTCATGCAGAAGCACATATGTGCATCTCCCAGCTGTACATGGATATACATATATACATATAATTGTAATATTGCTGTGAAAAGAAACAGCAGTCTGCCAGCAGAATACTTGGGGCAGCAAAGTAAGATCCCACCATCACAGGGTCACTTTCACCGGTTATCACAGAGTGCAGGAGATTGCTGCTAAAAGTGAAAAAACGTAACAAAACACTTCTTATCAGGATCACTGAGATAGGTAGGTGAAGACACAGCAATGTGTGTATCTGCCTCAAGGTTGATCTGCTGGATCATGAAGAAAAATCATCCAGAAGAATCATCCAGTTCTGCAAGCCACAGAAAGAATGGGAAAGGCCTGTATGTGTTCCCTGAATTGTGACTTGCACACTTCTGTGCTGGCAAGACAATTTTCTGTGCACTTTCTCAGTGTGTGCACACACAGTTAAACCATGGAATTCACTGGCATCAGTTTAAAATGGGACTGGACAAATTTTAGCAAAATCAGGCTTTAAATTGTTTATTACCTCTTGAATCGTTGGCAGAAAATCTGAAATACCAGCTGCTGTGGAGTAAACATGAAGAGTTATCACCCTCCTGCCCATGTTACAGCTCCTTGAATACATATCATTGGTCATTATATGACAAAGAACAGGGCTGTCTTGAATTCTTACTGAGTTAGCTGGGGCTTATTCCCCCCAAAATGGATGTAGCCCTCAGGCTGAAGGTGATAGGCTTAGGAGTGATCAGTTTATATTTTAGGAGTATATTGGAGAAGACAGACAGGCATCATGAGGGCTGCCTCAGGACTGGGCCTTGAAGATTAATGTTAATGCTTTAAAAATATCAGGCAAGGTTTCCAACAGACATTTAGAGAGCAACACATTTACAACCAGCCTTTGATCTTGTTTCATAAACCTAAAACAGGAAATTCCCAGCAGAGCAGAGAATATGATCAAGATTAGTAACGTTTTCCTTTTAACAAATTCCACTTCCACCAATCAACCTTTTCCCACTCATTCAGGAAACTGAAGGAAGGCGAAAGAGAAGGTTGTTGTGCACTTAAGGAATCTGTTGAATCTTTGCAACTGTGTGAATACTCTGAGGCAATTAAGTTAGAACAGGCAGAGTATTTATGAAGGCGATATAAATGTTAATATAAATGATAGTTTTGTGTACATGAAGCAAAAAGGTCAGATTTCCCCAATGCTCACCTGGGACAATTTGATAATGAACATTTAATTATGTCAGAATTGTATTATTATACAGCAGAGATAGAATATTACATATATCTATTGCCAACAATAGAATCATTATATTTCTAGTGTGGACAGCCAGACATTTGAGATAATTTATTGACTGTTAAATTGAGAAGGACTGAACTTGAGTCTTCCCTCCCTCCCTCCCTCTCTCTCTTTTTCCCTCCCTCTGTCCCTCCTGCCTCATAGTAACATCCTTTGCCTTGCTCTTCTTCATTCCATTTTGTTTTCAAGATTTATGAACTAAAGATAGGTAACAACAATCAGGTATGATTTTAGGCAGTTCTGGGCTGAACCATATCTTCCAGATTTCCTCAAATTTTATTCCTGTGAGAAAGAGGCTTCAGAGTCACTTTCTTTGGATGGTATTTTGAGCTCATTTTCTTGCTGCAAGGCAGCAGAAGGTATTTGTACAGGGTTTATATATCTTTTCAGCACTGCAGCCTCCCTAAGTTTTCCTCATGATTTAACTGAAGTATGAGAAGCCAAGGAAAAGAGGTCATTGCACTCATAAGAAATGTAAATCCAAGATCCCTGTACGCTACCAATGCAAGTGTTTTGAAATGTTCCTCCTTCTTTGAAAATAAATACCAGAAGCAGTTTGTTTTCTGTCACCTTGAAAAATGGTAAACAACATGGAGAAAAAATGGCATTAACATTTCTTTTAGGATACTTGGGACTAGGTAATGTAGATGAGACAAAATTCATGGAAAATTCACTCAAACATTTTGTTTAGATGGTTAGGCTGCGCTGCAATTATCAATTGTATGAGGTCATCACAGGAACTTCCAAAGGACATGTGTTTCTTTCCTTAGAAGTTGTCTGCCTTACAGCACTTCTTGGAATGATCAGATTGCTACAGGGAAAACAGCATTTTGGTGGAAAACCTCTTGTTCCTGTAAGGACCAGTATATTTTTAATGTTAAAGAGTGGAAAATAGAAGATTCATTGGCAACCTTGTACAGTGAGGAACAAGTCCTATCTTCTGTGCCCCTATGGATGTAAAAGTAGCTTGAACCCTACTTGCACTTCACTTGGGATAGGGCTCATGCTGCCATGCTTCTGCTAACAGGGAAATGCCTGAATTCACTCCCATAAGGATCCATGGAATTCTTTTAATTGATTGGTTGACTCTTATGGGAGGTAACTCTCAGAAGTTTTCCCACATGCAGATTCTGAGAGTTTCCTTAGTCGCTGACTATCCTCTTTATTGAGGAGAGAGGTCAAATAATCAAGATTCAGAGAGGTTTTTTTTTTTTTCCTCATACTCATACAAAATTTAAAGATTTTGCAGGTACATGAGGAAATTCATACAACTCCCTTGGCATCTTATGCCCAATATAGCTAAGGATGGAATTAATAGAGAGAGAGAATGAAAAACTGTGGCCACCTAATGAAGCATTTTGCTTACATTCCTTTACAAACAAGCACTAACAAGTTCCTCTAATGGCCAGTATGGGGACTTCCCCATCAAAATTTATCAATTTGGCTTATAAGATGTCAAGTGGAGAGTCTTTTACCCTCTCAGTTCCAGAATATACTGTATATTTTTAAGCATTTGATTAGTTAGCTAAGCATTAATGATTAAATTAACCATTTCTGCTTGAACTTGGTTAGACTTCTGTTGTGAATATATAGAGTTAATTTCTCCATTGCTACATATTCTCCAATTTTGGGTCTTCCAATCTTACATTATTGGCAAGGATTTTCTGTTCCACCTAATATTTTCTTAAATGGTGCCATAACTTTTCATAGTAAAGTTTAGATTAATATGGTAAGATGATTTGCTGTGTTCAGTTACTGATGTTTAATGATAACTCTTTTTAATCTGCTTTTAATCTTTTAGGTAAAATTTCTCTCTGTGTTGTAGGGATGTGTGTGAGAGTTGATGCTATGTATGTGGGAGGGTTAATAGTTTTAAAACCATATTTCCTTCTGTAGTAGATTAATTACAGATTTGGATGCATGGTAGACTGTAACTATAAGCTGTTTTATCAGAATTTATAATTTATACATTGCACAAAAATATTCATTCAAAATGATATATTTTTTTAAATAAAGGAAGATTTTTTGTTTACTGCCTTTTTGGTATTTTATCTCCCAAGAATTCATTGTTATTTCTGTTCTGAAGAAAATAGAGAGAGATAATGATGCTTTCTCTGGCAATATATAAATTCCTTCTGTATGCTAACTGAACAGCTAGTTACTGAAGCAATCACAATCCATCCAAAGATAAGCACTTTTGAGCCCCACTGATTTCAATGTGAAAGGCTTAAGGCATATGTTTAATTTTGCAATTGAAATCAGTTGGATTTAAGAGCCCTTAACTAGGTAGATTGAATAGACAGCATTTTTCTCCAGTCAAAATCAATGAGTCTCAGATTAATTGTACATATTATGCTCATTCATGTTTTGTTTATTCTCAGGCTGAATCAGAGGAATCTGTATTAGCCAAGATGATGAAAAAACAATGGCGTGCATGGTGTGTCACTACACAAACCCCACTCTTTCACACTTGTATCCTGATGTCATATGTAAGTATATAAGTTGTGGGGTTTGTGTCATGACATCATGATGCATGTTTTGTCATTGTCCCCCTTGACCCACTGAAGATGTCTATAGATTTGTTTCATATCTGATGTGATATTCATCTTGATGTAGTCTTAATTATAGTTTAATGGTGTTATCTATCATCAGGATATGCTTCTGCACAATTCCTTTACCATAAACCGAAAGTTGAAGCCATCCAAGGCATAACTCTCTATATAGAAGACTGAAGGAAGAATTTCTGGCCCTCCAGATATTGCTGGACTACAACTCCCAGGATCCTTGCCACTGATCTTGTTGGTTGGATCTGCTCAAAATTGTATTTAGCATCATCTTAAATGCCACCCATGATATAGGGGTTCACCTGGAAATACATACTATTTAGAATGTACTATTTAGGGTTCTGCAATGTTACTTGTAGTTAGTTATCAGTGTCAATTGCTTTCCAAAAGAGAGCTTCAGCTGTCCCCCCAAATAAAATATAATAATGGCTGAAATCTCATGAGAGACATAAATGGATACAAGACATGGGCCATACAGTAGCTGCTACAGCTTTCACAGTAATAGTATAAATATTTTTATTTGATTCCTACTTATTCCTAAATGCATTATGAGTATACACAAGAAATTACAACAAAGACTTGATGGCACAAAACCAGTCAATGTTTGTGTGGGGACACAGAGACATGGAGAGTCATGAGCTGATTGGATTCCTCCAGCTTCAGAAAGGATCTGAGAAAAAGAGATGCATTGGGGGTCTTTTTAAATCTCATGAGATCAGACTCAAACAGTAGTTCAAGGGGAAATTGTTCCAGGGAGTAGGAACAAGGTGGGAGGGCTCTGAAACATATGGCAGCCATTCTGGCACATGGAAAAACTAAGCAGCACCAATTGCATGAACTAGGTTGTCACTAAAAACAGCAGTCCTTTCTCTCCATTGTTAGCAGTCTAGTGTACTCATCTAATCATATATTGACACTATCCCCACCACAATTTGCTAATTCTGAGTAAATGATACAAATTATTTAGCCCAATTCTGCTAGACAGATGGAAAGGCTCAACAAGGGAATTTCTTTTGCAGAAGCCGTGTCATGTCATGTATATTTGCTATTCTGCTTGAGCAAAATTTATGTTCTGTTATCTATGTCTGTGTCATTTATCTTCACATTGATGTTGACTTATCTAACCCGTATAGGTTTGCTTTTAATTTTTGAACTCAGATTTAGAGAAACCATGTAAATGGAAACAGATCCAGTGGAGTATACTCCATTCCTGACTGTGCTTTGACCCTACATGATAGTCCCTATGTTGTTACATATGCAGGGCTTATTAGCAAGACACCCACAGCTTTCTATATTGATTGGCTGCATAACAAAATGCACATCAGGCTTGTGAAAAGATCAGGGGAAGAAAAAACATTATCATCAGCAGGAGCCTAGAGTCATTATGCAGTTAACGTCTGGCTTTGATCCAAAATCTCATTCCCACCAAATTTACACCAGTGACTTTAAGGGAAATTGTCCTTTAATTAGGCTGGTGTAAATGAGAGGTAGAAACAGACTCTTTTCCCTGTATTTCACTCTGCAAAATGATTATAACTTACTCTTCCATACCCTTTTAACAAGTCAAATTATATTCCATGTTTTGTTAAATGCGGTTTTCCCCATATAGAATGAGGATGGAGGATCAATGTCCCAGGTTGTTTGTACATCAAAATAGCATGCTCAGAAATATTCATTTCTTCTCAGTATTCTATTTTTATTTTGGGGAGTCACCCCTCCACTTTCCTTATATTTGTTATGATGTTCTGAAGTCATCTGTGTTCCACTTCCTGCAATATTGATTTTTCTTTTCTTTTCCAGAGCATATGCTTGAAAAAAATCAATATGATTTATATTGGCAATTGCTTGTGACATTACAGTTTAAACTCTGCCAGCAGCTGGCTCCTAGCAAACCTTAAAAATAATGTTAACATGTCATCTGATGCTCATGAATTAGAAATAAAACTATACATGATTAAGATAGTTGGGACAGTCATTCTCTTTTACTTAGTCTAAGTTTACTTTAATTGAAGATAAAATAAAGGCAGTGTCAACTGAAAGGCAACATTCAGACCCAGAGGAAGTTGAGTGGCTGATGAAGGAACTGCAGCCCATATCTCTGTCAAAGGAGCAAGACCAAGTATTATATGCTAGAATAAAGAAAGCATTCATTCATTCATTCATTCATTCATTCATTCATTCATTCAATTTATATAGTGCCCATCTCAGACCAATGACTCTCTCCCACCCACCCCCACCCCCTTACTCTAATAAAAGCTGAATGGTAGGTAGATTAAAGCCCTTGATTACCTGCTGCAATCCCGATCCAGATTATAATCTCTATTTGTACAATTTAAGCTGGCAAAATATTTTTATTGATCTTAAAGAGTTTTCTTTTGCAGTGTAAATGGCAGGAACCAAAGGCCCAGTTCAGGGTGGGACTACACTGGGGGCCAAGTATTATGGTCTCACTAGTCTCAGAACTTGAATCTCCTTTCTCAGTGACTACTTCTCTTGACTTTGATGCCCTTAAGGACTGATGCCAGGCATGCCCATTCATTGATCCTATGCATACTCATGTGCTCTATGTGAGGGTGCCTTCAAAGAACATTCAGAAACTACAGCTGGTCCAGAATGCAATGGTGGGGACAGTTTGGGGCACTTCAGTATATGCTCTCTTCTGCAAGCTACACTGGCTTCCAGTGAGATTCCAGGTTCTATTCAAGGTGCTAGTTATCAATTATGAAGACTTACATGGCACAGGACTAGGTCATCTGCAGGAATGTCTGTCTCCAATTATTTCTTCTTCCCCCATCAGAGCTGACAGGCAATTTTATCTTGTGGGAAACAAGAGGTATGCCTTCTGGGTCATAGCCCTTCCCCTGTGGAAGTTCCAGATGGCCCTGATCCTGTTGGCCCAAGGTATTACAGACCATGATGTTAGTTGAACTAACCCAGTTAGTTGGTTCGACCATTGTGTGTATGTTCATTCTGGCTGCAAGATGGAAGGATCTGTTTGGAGCTCTGCCATGTGATATAATGAATGTTGTTGACATTTTTTAAAATTGCTTTTCAGTTGTTTTGCTGTATCTCAGTAGCGAGATGGGCAGCCACATAAATTGCTTAAATAAATAATAACTGGTACAGAATAGATAGTTCAAGTCACTAATACCGCTGTATTTTGACCTAGCAAAAGATACTTAGGGACCCCATTATGAAATTGTTACCCATAACAGTAACAACAAGCACCTGTGGTCTCTGGCATTATCAGGACCCTGGAGAGTTCACTTCAGAAGCTTTAGCACCTGGGATGAATTTGTGTAAAATGCCTGTTGCTCCAACATCATTTGCGCTCAGCAGAAGCCTTAAGAAGGCTGGAAAGGCCAAGTGTTCCCTTAACTTCATTGCTGTTGTTGATCACTTTGGATTTAAATAGCCCTGAACCAGGGTTCTGCATGGTCACTAAACTTCAGAAACTATGGAAGAGACATCCCTGAGTCTGTAGACCTAGATAATCAGTCTAGGAAGATGTATAAGGGGAGTGCTGAAGGTTCCCCTAAGTGAGGGTGACTGGGTTCACAACCAGTCTCCCTTATGGAATCCCATTCATGTTACCAAAATGTTACATCAGTAAAATGAGCAACAGGGCGGATACAGGTAATGTCTCAGTTACTCCTCTATTCAGCTGCTAACCAAAACAGCAGTATATAAGCTGAGAATGGTGAAAAATCTCTATTCCCTCCAATTAACAAGGATCAAAGTGAATCACCTTAACTTAATATCAGCTCCTCTAGCATACATATCATGGAGTTAAGACTCTGCTTTGCTGCTATGGTCAAAGGTCACACAGTTACCAATAGATGAGAGTTAGATGGATGATCCTTTCTTGTAATGAAAGATATAAAGTAGTGAATATGGCATACCTGGCTAGGCTCTGTATGTGATTTAACCCCCTAATAATTGCTCTTCCAACATAAGAGCTGGAATAGTAGGGGTGCAAGGTAAGTAGTAGGTCTAGACAACCTGGCCTCATTGTTTCTGTTCTGGATATTGCAATCATGTGGTGCAGGGAAAGGATGCTTCTGGCTGTCTCTGCAAGAATATCCATGTGCAGCCACTTTGTTTTGGTGGGAAAAAAAGGGGCTGGGCATGTACATATTTGCACTGTTTATGCACAGATGTGGAAACAGGGATAAAGACACATCTCCTTTATTGATCCAGAGAGGTGCTTTGAATCTGCTTCAGAATGTTGTGGAAATACAGCTGTAATGAATGCCTGGACATGACTTCTGCTTGAGAAAGTTGTTTTCTATCGATGATCTCTTTGTTATCCTGCTGGATCTTATGCCTTTAAATTCTAGATCTCTGACCTCAGTCTTCATCCTGCCCATGTATGTTGGCACTTTCGGCTATCCTTGTCCTCCAGGATTTTCTACTTCATTATCCCAATTCCCTAGAACAGCCCTATTTCTCTATTCATCTATGAGTTCTCTTACATCACAAGCTCCTGGAGGAAAGGATAAGACAAATAAGCTTTTAATAATAGCGCTAATAAAAATGAGAAAAAAATTCTTCTGAGAAGTCTATTTTACCTGTTTGTGGAAGCTATAAGTGAGTAATGCAACACTAAAAGCCTGAATAAAATAACCAATTAAAATCAATGAAATACATAAAACATGCTTTAACCTGTGTCATCAACTTATCCATTTCTTTCTTTCTGGACTTCTCTAGCTCATCTGGATGCAAGGAGATACAATACAGTGCAAAAAGCACAATAAAATGTTCAATTAACCCAACACAGTAAAAATGCCCAGTTACAAATCAAACAAAATAAAACAGGCTACAAGTGATTCCCTGTTAAAAGCTTTTAAAATGTTGCCACCCAAACTCAGCTCATATAGAAAAGGTTTTATTAAACACTTGCAGCAACTGTTCAGCGTTTCATCTTAGTGGGCTTCTAAGGGGAAAAAAATGGACCTTAATATATGGGCCTTCTAAGGAGGAAAAAAAAGTTAACATATTGGCCTTCAGATAAACCAGAACCTCTTGCAGTTCTAGAAGGTCCTATCATTTTTACTATAAGATAATTAATCATCTTTACCACTAGATAAATGAAGCTATTTAGAAAAAAAGCATCTGAGATATATATGTATGTGGGCTGGCTTTTAATCCCATTTTTAAGGGTTAAGCCAAAACGCCTCACCTTCATTTTGATGATTTATGGGATATGGCTATATCAGTTGATTTAGGTGGGAGAAATTTGGAGTTAGGAAGAGAAACATAATTATTTGCCCCTGACCAGAGTTGCTTTTGGAATCTGGCAGTTGCCAAAAAGGGCTCTGGATGGCACATGGTCATTCTTTACATTCTTGATAATGATCAGGGATTTTTTTTTTTTTTTCATATGTTAGAATCTTATAACTCAGGGCTATGTCTTGACTTTGATCATTGAACACCACAGAGGGATATTACAGTTGGGAGATGAGGGCACAACTTTAACTAATCTTTCAGAAGGTACTTGATGATTTTCAGGACCATATTTCCCTTTGACCAATTAAGTGGTTATTTAGAAGTAGGCTTGTGGCAGAAATCGCTTGGCCTTGAGGAAGAAAGGCTGACTGATGTTGCTAGTGCGTGCAAGAGTGTAGCAGGAGGAATAAAAATCCATCCCAACAAATGTACCTTAAAAAACGGGTGTTCACACATTAATCAGCCAAAAGGATTAGGCTGTTACAAACATTGTCTTCCAATCCTAAGGCTTTCCTGAATGTCTGCTCCCTGAACCCTTTTTCACATATATTCAACTCAATAGAGACATATTGTTTGCATTGCTTTCTATAGACAGCTTTTAACAAACTGAGGGCATGGAATGCAATTTTTTTCTTCCTCTTGGAAATTGTCTTGTCCTGGGAATCTAAGCAGTAAGGTGCTTTTCAGTTCCTTAAAGATGTTTAAAAAATTGCTGCGGGTTGTATACCAGGACTGGATAAACTATAGCTCTCCAAGCATGGCTGAACTATAAATATGAGTGGCCTCAGGCAGCACTGTCAATAGTGAAGGAAGCTGAGAGCTCAATCACGTCCCACAGACTCAATCACGTCCCACAGATTTCCCACTCCTGCTTTATACAGGCACTGAAGATCTACAATGACAAAATGCTCCAGGCTTAAAATTGGTGGCAGGGGGCAAAAGATCTTGAAAATCCTGTTGTCCCAGGGTTCTTGAACAATTTGTCATGAAGCTTATCATGGTCTAGTGGTTAAGGTGCTGGGCTAGAAACCAGGAGACTGTGAGTTCTAGTCCCGCCTTAAGCATGAAAGCTGGCTGGGTGATCTTGGGCCAGTCACTCTCTCTCAGCCCAACTCACCTCACAGGGTAGTTGTTGTGGGGAAAATAGGAGGAAGGAGTATTATGTATGTTTGCCGCCTTGAGTTATTTGTAAAAATAATAAAGGTGGGATAAAAATTAAATAAATAAACAAACAAACAAACATAGGGATGCGGTGGCACTGCGAGTTAAACCGCTGAGCTGCTGAGTTTGCTGATCGGAAGGTTGACGGTTCGAATCCACATGATGGGGTGAGCTCCCGTTGCTAGTCCCAGCTCCTGCCAACCTAGCAGTTCAAAAACATGCAAATGTGAGTATATTAATAGGTACCGCTTCGGCGGGCAGGTAACGGCATTCCGTTTAGTCATGCCGGCCACATGACCACAGAAGTGTCTATGGACAAACGCCGGCTCTTCGGCTTTGAAACAGAGATGAGCACCGCCCCCTGGAGTTGGACACAACTGGACTTAATGTCAAGGGAACCCTTTACCTTTACCTTTATCATGGAACACTTTCTGGAGCTGCAGGTTTGACATCTAAAATTATTTTCCCAAACTAGACCTTCCTCCAAGAATGGGTCTACTCACAGTTATGAGATAATCCTAGCGTTTTTAAGCTTTGAATGTCCACCTTTTTTTCAAAATAGTCCATCTTCATTTCCTTCTTCCTCCTCAAAGCTTTTGGGCCCTGACTGTCATGAGTACTGATGGCGAGCAGGAGGGGGCCTCTATCCAGGGGGGAAAATGCATGCGTAGTACTGAGGAATTAAGCAGCCATTCAAAGAGACACAGATCAGACCCGCCTTGACTTTTGGGGTTTATCTGTCTGGGTTTTCTCACGCTTCTTCAGTTTGTTAGGATTCTGTCTTATGTAGCAGTAATAAACACTAGAGACCTACTCCTTGTCTCAGCGTGGTTCCTGGCTGTTAGGACACTGACTGTGAATTCTCCTTTTTCCCTCCCCTGCAAACCATCCTAGCATCCTGAAACTTCTGAACTTCAGCTTGGAACAATTTATGATGCCCCTATTGAAACTATTTGCCTTTCAAATATTCAGATTTCCTGCTTGAAAATATTCCATTTTCATACTGAAATATGACTTACTCTCAAGTTGTGATGGTCTATATCTCTACATGCTTTCTTTGTAGTTTTGCATCAAAGACTAAACAGTGACAAGAAACAACCTGACAGTGTCACTGTCCTTTTGAAAACAACAAGAAAGAAACCTTCTGGGATTCTATTAGTACCAAAAACATAGGCAATAAAAATCTCCCCCCCCCCCTGACTCCCCTGGTATAATATTTAACTTCTTGATACTCTCTTCAGTTTTTGTTTGTAACCAATAACACTATTTTTGTCCTTGTGTTATCAAGGCAAGGCAGAGGTATTTGTCCAACTGATGTTTAGATGTCACATGATGCACCCCTATACATACACTTTTGTGGTTTTACAAGTATGAACACAAATTGTACATGGTAAATCCAAAATCTCCTAGTTTGGGACTTCTTTATATGTTAATAGAGAGTGGATTGTAGAGCTTGCTCCTGAATTCTGTTCTTTTGCTTTCTAAGTCAGGATTACATCTTTAATGTTTCTCACAAAAAATTTATAACATATAAAGATCAAGGCAAGGCTGATTTCGTTTTCCTGATAGGCCCCAGGTTATCTTAGCCCAGCATTTTGCTTTTCCAGGAGCCAACCTGATGCCCCTGGGATGCTTGCAAGCAGAAGATGGAAATATACCACTCTCCTACCATTGTTCCCTGGCAACTGCTATTTCAAGGCATCCTGTCCACCATGTGGAAGTAACAACTGAGTCTTTAATAAACCTAGATATATTTATCCTACATTAATTTACCCAGTCCACTTTTAAAGTCATCCATCTTGTGGTTATAAATTTCATAGGTTAATTATGTGTGGTGTGCAGAAATGCTTGTTTGTTTGTTTGTTTGTAACTCCTTCCATTCAGCTTTACTGGCTGGCCCCTGGTCCTTGCATTTTGGAAAAGGGGGAAGAAAGAAAAGAAAGGAAGGAAGGAAGGAAGGAAGGAAGGAAGGAAGGAAGGAAGGAAGGAAGGAAGAAAAAAACCTTTCCCCTTCCCTTCCCTTCTATACCTTGATGTTACTCCCCAGCTGCATTTTTCCCACTTAGATGATTAAATATTATTGAGTTTAATTAAATTGTCCTGACTTATACACATTTCCCACCCCACCCCCTCAGGGTTTGTCAGCATTGTGGAGCAGTCTCCCAACTGACTATTCAAAGTCTAAGTGTGGTCCTTGCTTTGAAAAAAGTCTCATTCCCCCATCCTCAATGAACATTGGTGCTAAAACACATCTTAGAATCCTCAGCAATTCCTTTTGAAAGAGTGTTTCTTTTTTTTTTTAAGTTAAATTTATTTAACCTTTTTTTAAAGGATCAAGTAACAGTGATTGCTTAGTGCACAAGCCACCAACCTTTTGTGGCCAAGGTCATTTTGATGTTTTAAGTCATAGTTGTTCAAAGAAAATGGTTTCCATGGGTTGCTTCTCAATCCTAAAAGGGAGCCACAGGGGATATGGCCAGTCACACTACACTAATTAAACAGAAGACATGGGGATAGGTTGTTCCCTACCATACTCTTAAGCCCTCTAGTTTCCTGTCATTTTTTGAAAAACCCCAGTAGGCACAAGCAAAGCACTGGTCTGTAGCTACTCACCATTTGGATCTTTTAAGGAAAACAATGGGGACACAGGGAAATCCAAGGCATTCATTAAAATAAATATAATTTTGCAGGTTGGTGCTTTTCTCTGAACCATGTTACTGTCCTTTTTTGTTCTGATTAAAATTATGCTTTAAAAATGTAGGGAGCAGAGTGCAACAGGGGACATTAGGTGCCAAGGGAGATGTCTGTGGGCATCTTAAAGCCCACAAGGCACTAAGAGTTAGGTCGTTGTAAAGCATTGTTTGTTTGTTTCAACTGATTCCAGAAGGGACCAAGAAAACAGGAGTAGAGGATTCCCTCTGAAAATGCTGGTTGGATCCACTGCATTGTCAGTAGTCATAAAAATATTTCTTATGTTGCAAGTGCTGTTGGAATTGGGGCTGCACTACTTTCTTCAAAGTAGAATGAGTAGGTTTAGTACTGTTCTTTCTGACATTCAGGTTTGGGAAAAAAGAAGGAGTTAAATGATATTCTCTCCTTCAGTCTCTTTTGGTGTTAGTACTTGTGTAACATCCATCAGTTCATTCCAAGAAAAGAAAATGATGAAGCCTTCAGTTTATCAGCATTTGCTTAAGGCAGTTACCTCTTTGTGATCTCTAGCTCCATTTACACAAAGGGACACTCAAGTAGGTGGTAGAACAGTTACCTACTTTGGCTCATTGAAGAGGCTAAGCAGAGTCAGCGTTGGTTAATACTTGGGTGGGAGACCATCTAGGTCAATTGGCTATCCCAGAAAGTTTTTTTTAAAAAAAGAATTCGAGCAAACCATTTCTGTACTTTGTTCTTTATTCATTTAGTCGCTTCCGACTCTTCATGACTTCATGGACCAGCCCACGCCAGAGCTTCCTGTCGGTCATCAACACCCCCAGCTCCCCCAGGGACGAGTCCGTCACCTCTGGAATATCATCCATCCATCTTGCCCTTGGTCGGCCCCTCTTCCTTTTGCCCTCCACTCTCCCTAGCATCAGCATCTTCTCCAGGGTGTCCTGTCTTCTCATTATGTGGCCAAAGTATTACAGTTTTGCCTTTAATATCATTCCCTCAAGTGAGCAGCCTCCAGGCTTTATTTCCTGGAGGATGGACTGGTTTGATCTTCTTGCAGTCCAAGGCACTCTCAGAATTTTCCTCCAACACCACAGTTCAAAAGCATCTATCTTCCTTCACTCAGCCTTCCTTATGGTCCAGCTCTCGCAGCCATATGTTACTACGGGGAACACCATTGCTTTAACTATGCGGGCCTTTGTTGTCAGTGTGATGTGTCTGCTCTTAACTATTTTATCAAGATTTGTCATTGCTCTTCTCCCAAGGATTAAGTGTCTTAATGATTTCCTGACGCAGTCAGCATCTGCAGTAATCTTTGCACCTAGGAATACAAAGTCTTTCACTGCAATTATATATTCTCCCTCTATTTGCCAGTTATCAATCAAGCTGGTTGCCATAATCTTGGTTTTTTTGAGGTTTAGCTGCAAGCCAGCTTTTGCACTTTCTTCTTTCACCTTCATCATAAGGCTCCTCAGTTACTCTTCACTTTCAGCCATCAAAGTGGTATCATCTGCATATCTGAGATTGTTAATATTTCTTCCAGAGATTTTAAATCCAGCCTTGGATTCCTCAAGCCCAGCTTGTCGCATGATGTGTTCTGCATACAAGTTGAATAGGTAGGGTGAGAGTATACAGCCCTGCCATACTCCTTTCCCAATCTTAAACCAGTCCGTTGTTCCGTGGTCTGTTCTTACTGTTGCTACTTGGCCGTTATACAGATTCTTCAGGAGGCAGACAAGATTACTTGGTATTCCCATACCACTAAGAACTTGCCACAATTTGTTATGGTCCACACACTCAAAGGCTTTAGAATAGTCAATAAAACAGAAATAGATGTTTTTCTGAAACTCCCTGGCTTTGTCCGTTATCCAGCGGATATTGGCGATTTGGTCTCTAGTTCCTCTGCCTTTTCTAAACCCAGCTTGTACATCTGGCAATTCTCGCTCCATGAATTGCTGAAGTCTACCTTGCAGGATCTTGAGCATTACCTTACTGGCATGTGAAAGGAGTGCCACTGTTCGATAGTTTGAACATTCTTTAGTGTTCCCCTTTTTTGGTATGGGGATATAAGTTGATTTTTTCCAATCTGATGGCCATTCTTGTGTTTTCCAAATTTGCTGGCATATAGCATGCATTACCTTGACAGCATCATCTTGCAAGATTTTGAACAGTTCAGCTGGGATGCCGTCATCTCCTGCTGCCTTGTTATTAGCAATGCTTCTTAAGGCCCACTCAACCTCACTCTTCAGGATGTCTGGCTCTAGCTCACTGACCACACCGTCAAAGCTATCCCCGATATTGTTATCCTTCCTATACAGGTCTTCTGTATATTCTTGCCACCTTTTCTTGATCTCTTCTTCTTCTGTTAGGTCCTTGCCATCTTTGTTTTTGATCATACCCATTTTGGCCTGGAATTTACCTCCCATGTTTCTAATTTTCTGGAAGAGGTCTCTTTTCCTTCCTATTCTATTGTCTTCTTCCACTTCCGCGCATTGTTTGTTTAAAAATAATTCCTTATCTCTTCTGGCTAACCTCTGGAATTTTGCATTTAACTGGGCATATCTCCCCCTATCACTGTTGCCTTTTGCTTTCCTTCTTTCTTGGGCTACTTCTAGTGTCTCAGCAGACAGCCATTTTGCCTTCTTGGTTTTCTCTTTCTTTGGGATGTATTTTGTTGCCGCCTCCTGAGCAATGCTGCCAACTTCTGTCCAGAGTTCTTCCGGGACCCTATCTACTAAGTCCAGTCCCTTAAATCGATTCTTCACCTCCACTGCATATTCCTTAGGAATATTAGTGAGCTCATATCTAGCTGATCTGTGGGTCTTCCCTAATCTCTTTAGTCTGATCCTAAATTGTACAATAAGAAGTTCATGATCGGAACCACAGTCAGCTCCAGGCCTTGTTTTTACCGACTGTACAGATGTCCGCCACCTTTGGCTGCAAAGGATGTAGTCAATCTGATTTCGGTGTTGTCCACCTGGTGAAGTCCATGTATAAAGCCGTCTCTTAGGTTGTTGGAAGAGAGTGTTTGTTATGCAGAGTGAGTTGTCTTGGCAAAATTCTATCAGCCTATGTCCTGCTTCGTCTTGTTCTCCCAGGCCATACTTACCTGTAATTCCAGGTGTCATCTGACTGCCCACCTTAGCATTCCAGTCTCCTGTGATGAAAATAACATCTCTTTTAGGCGTGTTGTCCAGTAGGTGCTGCAGATCCTCATAGAACTGCTCTACTTCAGCTTCTTCAGCATTTGTGGTTGGGGCGTATATTTGGATCACTGTGATGTTAGATGGCTTGCCCTGAATTCGAATTGAGATCATTCTATCGTTTTTTGGATTGTATCCAAGCACTGCTTTAGCCACTTTACTATTAATTATGAAGGCTACTCCATTTCTTCTGTGGTCCTCTTGTCCACAGTAGTAGATCTGGTGGTCATTTGATGTGAAGTGGCCCATTCCAGTCCATTTCAGTTCACTGACGCCCAGAATGTCTATCTTTAATCTTGACATCTCCCCAATAACCACATCCAATTTGCCCTCGCTCATAGATCTTACATTCCAGGTTCCAATGGTGTGTTGATCCTTAGAACATCAGATTCGCCATTCACCACCAGCACCGTCGGCTGCTAGCCGTCCTTTTGGCTTTGAGCTAGCTGCATCATCACGTCTGGGGCTAGTTGAACTCATCCTCTGTTCCTCCCCAGTAGCATTTTGACCATCTTCCAACCTGGGGGTCTCATCTTCCGATGGTGTACCGACATATCTCTGGTTGTACTGATCCATTTAGTTTTCACGGCAAGAATACTGGGGTGGGTTGCCATTACCTTCCCCAGGGATCACGTTTAGTCTGACCTCTCTGTCATGACCTTCCCATCTTGGGTGTCCCTTCATGGTTTAGCTCATGGCATCATTGAGGTGCTCAAGCTCCAGCACCACGACAAGGTAACGATCCTTTGCTGAAGAAAATTACAGAGTACAGGAATTAAAATTAAAACATGAGAGAAACCTATAAAATTACAATTGATTTTACCATGAATAATTTAAATGCTATAGATAACTAAGATAGATAACTAGAAAAGGACATAAGTAATAATAGAATTTATAAAACACTACAGGAATGTAAAGCTATGCTAACTTATGTTACATCTGATACTTGCCGAAGCCCTGCTAGGGTTTGTTGGGAATAAGACAATTATGGTCCAACCAACTATAGCAAAGAAATAGCAAAATAAAACATAGAATGGTATGTGTATATTTAAAACAAAAAAGAAAAAAAGAGGGGGAGGAAAAAAGGGGAGTAAAGGAAAATAAAAAAGGGGGTGTCAGCCAATTGTAATTTTTAATGTGACAGAAGGGGAAAATAATTAAGTACATAGCTGGATAACAGCTGCATTTACTATATTTAATATAGTATATTATTATAAATGCACCCAAGACCTTCCCGTCTTGGGTGGCCCTTCATGGTTTCGCTCATGGCATCACTGAGGTGCTCAAGCTCCAGCACCACGACAAGGTAACGATCCTTTGCTGAAGATTTCTGTACTGCTTCCAAAAAAAAAAAAGGAAAAGGAAAAAAAAAGAATGGAAATATCTATAAAATCAACTGGTATCAAGCTCAACTTTCTCTATAGGGAACTTTTAAAGTGGATTATAAATCAGATATTCATCAGCTAAACTTAGCCTTAACTGATTAGCCAAGTAAATCTGTAGCTGCTTGGGAAAACATACAGTATATAGGAATTAAAGTTTTCAGCAATATTAAAGAACATTTCTCCTATACCTGAGTGTTTGCCTGATTCTCAGAAAGCCCCAGTGACCCCTGGAGAAGTTCTGGAGAAAGCTCTTCACTGAAATATAGGAGAACCACGGCAAGTCCATTTAAATAACCCTGAATAAGATGGACCAATGGACTTGATGGAAGGCAACTTCTAATATTTTTAATCATTGGGTTGATTGTATTTTGATAATTGATCAGGAAAAAAAAATCATGTCGCGATTTATTTATTTATTTCTGAGGTTTAGAAGCTGCCCAATTCCAAAATGATCCTGGGTAGCTTACATCAAATAAGAACATTTTAAAAAAAACAGTAAGAAAATTCCACGTACCCATACAAAGCCACTCCCTGAAACAAAAACATCATCTCTAGGGTTCCACAAACACCATACCCGAAGACCTGGGAGAAAAACCAGATTTTTAAGGCCTTCAGGATGGAGATGACATGTTGTTGTTTATTCGTTTAGTCGCTTCCGACTCTTCGTGACTTCATGGACCAGCCCACGCCAGAGCTTCCTGTCGGTCATCAACACCCCCAGCTCCCCCAGGGACGAGTCCGTCACCTCTAGAATATCATCCATCCATCTTGCCCTTGGTCGGCCCCTCTTCCTTTTGCCTTCCACTCTCCCTACCATCAGCATCTTCTCCAGGGTGTCCTGTCTTCTCATTATGTGGCCAAAGTATTTCAGTTTTGCCTTTAATATCATTCCCTCAAGTGAGCAGTCTGGCTTGATTTCCTGGAGGATGGACTGGTTGGATCTTCTTGCAGTCCAAGGCACTCTCAGAATTTTCCTCCAACACCACAGTTCAAAAGCATCAATCTTCCTTCGCTCAGCCTTCCTTATGGTCCAGCTCTCGCAGCCATATGTTACTACAGGGAACACCATTGCTTTAACTATGCGGGCCTTTGTTGTCAGTGTGATGTCTCTGCTCTTAACTATTTTATCGAGATTTGTCATTGCTCTTCTTCCAAGGATTAAGCGTCTTCTGATTTCCTGACTGCAGTCAGCATCTGCAGTAATCTTTGCACCTAGGAATACAAAGTCTTTCACTGCTTCTACATTTTCTCCCTCTATTTGCCAGTTTTCAATCAAGCTGGTTGCCATAATCTTGGTTTTTTTGAGGTTTAGCTGCAAACCAGCTTTTGCACTTTCTTCTTTCACCTTCATCATAAGGCTCCTCAGTTCCTCTTCACTTTCAGCCATCAAGGTGGTATCATCTGCATATCTGAGATTGTTAATGTTTCTTCCAGAGATTTTAACTCCAGCCTTGGATTCCTCAAGGCCAGCTTGTCGCATGATGTGTTCTGCATACAAGTTGAATAGGTAGGGTGAGAGTATACAGCCCTGCCATACTCCTTTCCCAATCTTAAACCAGTCCGTTGTTCCGTGGTCTGTTCTTACTGTTGCTACTTGGCCGTTATACAGATTCTTCAGGAGGCAGACAAGATTACTTGGTATTCCCATACCACTAAGAACTTGCCACAATTTGTTATGGTCCACACACTCAAAGGCTTTAGAATAGTCAATAAAACAGAAATAGATGTTTTTCTGAAACTCCCTGGCTTTGTCCGTTATCCAGCGGATATTGGCGATTTGGTCTCTAGTTCCTCTGCCTTTTCTAAACCCAGCTTGTACATCTGGCAATTCTCGCTCCATGAATTGCTGAAGTCTACCTTGCAGGATCTTGAGCATTACCTTACTGGCATGTGAAAGGAGTGCCACTGTTCGATAGTTTGAACATTCTTTAGTGTTCCCCTTTTTTGGTATGGGGATATAAGTTGATTTTTTCCAATCTGATGGCCATTCTTGTGTTTTCCAAATTTGCTGGCATATAGCATGCATTACCTTGACAGCATCATCTTGCAAGATTTTGAACAGTTCAGCTGGGATGCCGTCATCTCCTGCTGCCTTGTTATTAGCAATGCTTCTTAAGGCCCACTCAACCTCACTCTTCAGGATGTCTGGCTCTAGCTCACTGACCACACCGTCAAAGCTATCCCCGATATTGTTATCCTTCCTATACAGGTCTTCTGTATATTCTTGCCACCTTTTCTTGATCTCTTCTTCTTCTGTTAGGTCCTTGCCATCTTTGTTTTTGATCATACCCATTTTGGCCTGGAATTTACCTCCCATGTTTCTAATTTTCTGGAAGAGGTCTCTTTTCCTTCCTATTCTATTGTCTTCTTCCACTTCCGCGCATTGTTTGTTTAAAAATAATTCCTTATCTCTTCTGGCTAACCTCTGGAATTTTGCATTTAACTGGGCATATCTCCCCCTATCACTGTTGCCTTTTGCTTTCCTTCTTTCTTGGGCTACTTCTAGTGTCTCAGCAGACAGCCATTTTGCCTTCTTGGTTTTCTCTTTCTTTGGGATGTATTTTGTTGCCGCCTCCTGAGCAATGCTGCCAACTTCTGTCCAGAGTTCTTCCGGGACCCTATCTACTAAGTCCAGTCCCTTAAATCGATTCTTCACCTCCACTGCATATTCCTTAGGAATATTAGTGAGCTCATATCTAGCTGATCTGTGGGTCTTCCCTAATCTCTTTAGTCTGATCCTAAATTGTACAATAAGAAGTTCATGATCGGAACCACAGTCAGCTCCAGGCCTTGTTTTTACCGACTGTACAGATGTCCGCCACCTTTGGCTGCAAAGGATGTAGTCAATCTGATTTCGGTGTTGTCCACCTGGTGAAGTCCATGTATAAAGCCGTCTCTTAGGTTGTTGGAAGAGAGTGTTTGTTATGCAGAGTGAGTTGTCTTGGCAAAATTCTATCAGCCTATGTCCTGCTTCGTCTTGTTCTCCCAGGCCATACTTACCTGTAATTCCAGGTGTCATCTGACTGCCCACCTTAGCATTCCAGTCTCCTGTGATGAAAATAACATCTCTTTTAGGCGTGTTGTCCAGTAGGTGCTGCAGATCCTCATAGAACTGCTCTACTTCAGCTTCTTCAGCATTTGTGGTTGGGGCGTATATTTGGATCACTGTGATGTTAGATGGCTTGCCCTGAATTCGAATTGAGATCATTCTATCGTTTTTTGGATTGTATCCAAGCACTGCTTTAGCCACTTTACTATTAATTATGAAGGCTACTCCATTTCTTCTGTGGTCCTCTTGTCCACAGTAGTAGATCTGGTGGTCATTTGATGTGAAGTGGCCCATTCCAGTCCATTTCAGTTCACTGACGCCCAGAATGTCTATCTTTAATCTTGACATCTCCCCAATAACCACATCCAATTTGCCCTCGCTCATAGATCTTACATTCCAGGTTCCAATGGTGTGTTGATCCTTAGAACATCAGATTCGCCATTCACCACCAGCACCGTCGGCTGCTAGCCGTCCTTTCGGCTTTGAGCTAGCTGCATCATCACGTCTGGGGCTAGTTGAACTCATCCTCTGTTCCTCCCCAGTAGCATTTTGACCATCTTCCAACCTGGGGGTCTCATCTTCCGATGGTGTACCGACATATCTCTGGTTGTACTGATCCATTTAGTTTTCACGGCAAGAATACTGGGGTGGGTTGCCATTACCTTCCCCAGGGATCACGTTTAGTCTGACCTCTCTGTCATGACCTTCCCATCTTGGGTGTCCCTTCATGGTTTAGCTCATGGCATCATTGAGGTGCTCAAGCTCCAGCACCACGACAAGGTAACGATCCTTTGCTGAAGAAAATTACAGAGTACAGGAATTAAAATTAAAACATGAGAGAAACCTATAAAATTACAATTGATTTTACCATGAATAATTTAAATGCTATAGATAACTAAGATAGATAACTAGAAAAGGACATAAGTAATAATAGAATTTATAAAACACTACAGGAATGTAAAGCTATGCTAACTTATGTTACATCTGATACTTGCCGAAGCCCTGCTAGGGTTTGTTGGGAATAAGACAATTATGGTCCAACCAACTATAGCAAAGAAATAGCAAAATAAAACATAGAATGGTATGTGTATATTTAAAACAAAAAAGAAAAAAAGAGGGGGAGGAAAAAAGGGGAGTAAAGGAAAATAAAAAAGGGGGTGTCAGCCAATTGTAATTTTTAATGTGACAGAAGGGGAAAATAATTAAGTACATAGCTGGATAACAGCTGCATTTACTATATTTAATATAGTATATTATTATAAATGCACCCAAGACCTTCCCGTCTTGGGTGGCCCTTCATGGTTTCGCTCATGGCATCACTGAGGTGCTCAAGCTCCAGCACCACGACAAGGTAACGATCCTTTGCTGAAGATTTCTGTACTGCTTCCAAAAAAAAAAAAAGGAAAAGGAAAAAAAAAGAATGGAAATATCTATAAAATCAACTGGTATCAAGCTCAACTTTCTCTATAGGGAACTTTTAAAGTGGATTATAAATCAGATATTCATCAGCTAAACTTAGCCTTAACTGATTAGCCAAGTAAATCTGTAGCTGCTTGGGAAAACATACAGTATATAGGAATTAAAGTTTTCAGCAATATTAAAGAACATTTCTCCTATACCTGAGTGTTTGCCTGATTCTCAGAAAGCCCCAGTGACCCCTGGAGAAGTTCTGGAGAAAGCTCTTCACTGAAATATAGGAGAACCACGGCAAGTCCATTTAAATAACCCTGAATAAGATGGACCAATGGACTTGATGGAAGGCAACTTCTAATATTTTTAATCATTGGGTTGATTGTATTTTGATAATTGATCAGGAAAAAAAAATCATGTCGCGATTTATTTATTTATTTCTGAGGTTTAGAAGCTGCCCAATTCCAAAATGATCCTGGGTAGCTTACATCAAATAAGAACATTTTAAAAAAAACAGTAAGAAAATTCCACGTACCCATACAAAGCCACTCCCTGAAACAAAAACATCATCTCTAGGGTTCCACAACTTCAGCAAAGGATCGTTACCTTGTCGTGGTGCTGGAGCTTGAGCACCTCAGTGATGCCATGAGCTAAACCGTGAAGGGCCACCCAAGACGGGAAGGTCATGACAGAGAGGTCAGACTAAATGCGATCCCTGGGGAAGGTAATGGCAACCCACCCCAGTATTCTTGCCGTGAAAACTAAATGGATCAGTACAACCAGAGATATGTCGGTATACCATCGGAAGGTGAGACCCCCAGGTCGGAAGATGGTCAAAATGCTACTGGGGAGGAACAGAGGATGAGCTCAACTAGCCCCAGACGTGATGACGCAGCTAGCTCAAAGCCGAAAGGACGGCTAGCGGCCGACGGTGCTGGTGGTGAACGGCGAATCCGATGTTCTAAGGATCAACACACCATCGGAACCTGGAATGTAAGATCTATGAGCCAGGGCAAATTGGATGTGGTTATTGGTGAGATGTCAAGATTAAAGATAGACATTCTGGGCATCAGTGAACTGAAATGGACTGGAATGGGCCACTTCACATCAAATGACCACCAGATCTACTACTGCGGACAAGAGGACCACAGAAGAAATGGAGTAGCCTTCATAATTAATAGTAAAGTGGCTAAAGCAGTGCTTGGATACAACCCAAAGAACGACAGAATGATCTCAATTCGAATTCAGGGCAAGCCATCTAACATCACAGTGATCCAAATATACGCCCCAACCACAAATGCTGAAGAAGCTGAAGTAGAGCAGTTCTATGAGGATCTGCAGCACCTACTGGACAACACGCCTAAAAGAGATGTTATTTTCATCACAGGAGACTGGAATGCTAAGGTGGGCAGTCAAATGACACCTCGAATTACAGGTAAGTATGGCCTGGGAGAACAAAACGAAGCAGGACACAGGCTGATAGAATTTTGCCAAGACAATTCACTCTGCATAACAAACACTCTCTTCCAACAACCTAAGAGACGGCTTTATACATGGACTTCACCAGATGGACAACACCGAAATCAGATTGATTACATCCTTTGCAGCCAAAGGTGGCGGACATCTGTACAGTCGGTAAAAACAAGGCCTGGAGCTGACTGTAGTTCAGATCACGAACTTCTTCTTGCACAATTTAGGATCAGACTAAAGAGATTAGGGAAGACCCACAGATCAGCTAGATATGAGCTCACTAATATTCCTAAGGAATATGCAGTGGAGGTGAAGAATAGATTTAAGGGACTGGACTTAGTAGATAGGGTCCCGGAAGAACTCTGGACAGAAGTTGGCAGCATTGTTCAGGAGGCGGCAACAAAATACATCCCAAAGAAAGAGAAAACCAAGAAGGCAAAATGGCTGTCTGCTGAGACACTAGAAGTAGCCCAAGAAAGAAGGAAAGCAAAAGGCAACAGTGATAGGGGCAGATATGCCCAATTAAATGCAAAATTCCAGAGGTTAGCCAGAAGAGATAAGGAATTATTTTTAAACAAGCAATGCGCGGAAGTGGAAGAAGACAATAGAATAGGAAGGACAAGAGACCTCTTCCAGAAAATTAGAAACATTGGAGGTAAATTCCAGGCAAAAATGGGTATGATCAAAAACAAAGATGGCAAGGACCTAACAGAAGAAGAAGAGATCAAGAAAAGGTGGCAAGAATATACAGAAAACCTGTATAGGAAGGATAACAATATCGGGGATAACTTTGATGGTGTGGTCGGTGAGCTAGAGCCAGACATCCTGAAGAGTGAGGTTGAGTGGGCCTTAAGAAGCATTGCTAATAACAAGGCAACAGGAGACGACGGCATCCCAGCTGAACTGTTCAAAATCTTGCAAGATGATGCTGTCAAGGTAATGCATGCTATATGCCAGCAAATTTGGAAAACACAAGAATGGCCATCAGACTGGAAAAAATCAACTTATATCCCCATACCAAAAAAGGGAAACACTAAAGAATGTTCAAACTATCGAACAGTGGCACTCATTTCACATGCCAGTAAGGTAATGCTCAAGATCCTGCAAGGTAGACTTCAGCAGTTCATGGAGCGAGAATTGCCAGATGTACAAGCTGGGTTTAGAAAAGGCAGAGGAACTAGAGACCAAATTGCCAATATCCGCTGGATAATGGAAAAAGCCAGGGAGTTTCAGAAAAACATCTATTTCTGTTTTATTGACTATTCTAAAGCCTTTGACTGTGTGGACCATAACAAATTGTGGCAAGTTCTTAGTGGTATGGGGATACCAAGTCATCTTGTCTGCCTCCTGAAGAATCTCTATAATGACCAAGTAGCAACAGTAAGAACAGACCACGGAACAACAGACTGGTTTAAGATTGGGAAAGGAGTACGGCAGGGCTGTATACTCTCACCCTACCTATTCAACTTGTATGCAGAACACATCATGCGACAAGCTGGGCTTGAGGAATCCAAGGCTGGAGTTAAAATCTCTGGAAGAAACATTAACAATCTCAGATATGCAGATGATACCACCTTGATGGCTGAAAGTGAAGAGGAACTGAGGAGCCTTATGATGAAGGTGAAAGAAGAAAGTGCAAAAGCTGGTTTGCAGCTAAACCTCAAAAAAACCAAGATTATGGCAACCAGCTTGATTGATAACTGGCAAATAGAGGGAGAAAATGTAGAAGCAGTGAAAGACTTTGTATTCCTAGGTGCAAAGATTACTGCAGATGCTGACTGCAGTCAGGAAATCAGAAGACGCTTAATCCTTGGAAGAAGAGCAATGACAAATCTCGATAAAATAGTTAAGAGCAGAGACATCACACTGACAACAAAGGCCCGCATAGTTAAAGCAATGGTGTTCCCTGTAGTAACATATGGCTGCGAGAGCTGGACCATAAGGAAGGCTGAGCGAAGGAAGATCGATGCTTTTGAACTGTGGTGTTGGAGGAAAATTCTGAGAGTGCCTTGGACTGCAAGAAGATCCAACCAGTCCATCCTCCAGGAAATAAAGCCAGACTGCTCACTTGAGGGAATGATATTAAAGGCAAAACTGAAATACTTTGGCCACATAATGAGAAGACAGGACACCCTGGAGAAGATGCTGATGGTAGGGAGAGTGGAAGGCAAAAGGAAGAGGGGCCGACCAAGGGCAAGATGGATGGATGATATTCTAGAGGTGACGGACTCGTCCCTGGGGGAGCTGGGGGTGTTGACGACCGACAGGAAGCTCTGGCGTGGGCTGGTCCATGAAGTCACGAAGAGTCGGAAGCGACTAAACGAATAAACAACAACAAAGGGTTCCACAAACACCATACCCGAAGACCTGGGAGAAAAACCAGATTTTTAAGGCCTTCAGGATGGAGATGACATGTTGTTGTTTATTCGTTTAGTCGCTTCCGACTCTTCGTGACTTCATGGACCAGCCCACGCCAGAGCTTCCTGTCGGTCATCAACACCCCCAGCTCCCCCAGGGACGAGTCCGTCACCTCTAGAATATCATCCATCCATCTTGCCCTTGGTCGGCCCCTCTTCCTTTTGCCTTCCACTCTCCCTACCATCAGCATCTTCTCCAGGGTGTCCTGTCTTCTCATTATGTGGCCAAAGTATTTCAGTTTTGCCTTTAATATCATTCCCTCAAGTGAGCAGTCTGGCTTGATTTCCTGGAGGATGGACTGGTTGGATCTTCTTGCAGTCCAAGGCACTCTCAGAATTTTCCTCCAACACCACAGTTCAAAAGCATCAATCTTCCTTCGCTCAGCCTTCCTTATGGTCCAGCTCTCGCAGCCATATGTTACTACAGGGAACACCATTGCTTTAACTATGCGGGCCTTTGTTGTCAGTGTGATGTCTCTGCTCTTAACTATTTTATCGAGATTTGTCATTGCTCTTCTTCCAAGGATTAAGCGTCTTCTGATTTCCTGACTGCAGTCAGCATCTGCAGTAATCTTTGCACCTAGGAATACAAAGTCTTTCACTGCTTCTACATTTTCTCCCTCTATTTGCCAGTTTTCAATCAAGCTGGTTGCCATAATCTTGGTTTTTTTGAGGTTTAGCTGCAAACCAGCTTTTGCACTTTCTTCTTTCACCTTCATCATAAGGCTCCTCAGTTCCTCTTCACTTTCAGCCATCAAGGTGGTATCATCTGCATATCTGAGATTGTTAATGTTTCTTCCAGAGATTTTAACTCCAGCCTTGGATTCCTCAAGGCCAGCTTGTCGCATGATGTGTTCTGCATACAAGTTGAATAGGTAGGGTGAGAGTATACAGCCCTGCCATACTCCTTTCCCAATCTTAAACCAGTCTGTTGTTCCGTGGTCTGTTCTTACTGTTGCTACTTGGTCGTTATACAGATTCTTCAGGAGGCAGACAAGATGACTTGGTATCCCCATACCACTAAGAACTTGCCACAATTTGTTCTGGTCCACACAGTCAAAGGCTTTAGAATAGTCAATAAAACAGAAATAGATGTTTTTCTGAAACTCCCTGGCTTTTTCCATTATCCAGCGGATATTGGCAATTTGGTCTCTAGTTCCTCTGCCTTTTCTAAACCCAGCTTGTACATCTGGCAATTCTCGCTCCATGAACTGCTGAAGTCTACCTTGCAGGATCTTGAGCATTACCTTACTGGCATGTGAAATGAGTGCCACTGTTCGATAGTTTGAACATTCTTTAGTGTTTCCCTTTTTTGGTATGGGGATATAAGTTGATTTTTTCCAGTCTGATGGCCATTCTTGTGTTTTCCAAATTTGCTGGCATATAGCATGCATTACCTTGACAGCATCATCTTGCAAGATTTTGAACAGTTCAGCTGGGATGCCGTCGTCTCCTGTTGCCTTGTTATTAGCAATGCTTCTTAAGGCCCACTCAACCTCACTCTTCAGGATGTCTGGGTCTAGCTCACCGACCACACCGTCAAAGCTATCCCCAATATTGTTATCTTTCCTATACAGGTTTTCTGTATATTCTTGCCACCTTTTCTTGATCTCTTCTTCTTCTGTTAGGTCCTTGCCATCTTTGTTTTTGATCATACCCATTTTTGCCTGGAATTTACCTCCAATGTTTCTAATTTTCTGGAAGAGGTCTCTTGTCCTTCCTATTCTATTGTCTTCTTCCACTTCCGCGCATTGCTTGTTTAAAAATAATTCCTTATCTCTTCTGGCTAACCTCTGGAATTTTGCATTTAATTGGGCATATCTCCCCCTATCACTGTTGCCTTTTGCTTTCCTTCTTTCTTGGGCTACTTCTAGTGTCTCAGCAGACAGCCATTTTGCCTTCTTGGTTTTCTCTTTCTTTGGGATGTATTTTGTTGCCGCCTCCTGAACAATGCTGCCAACTTCTGTCCAGAGTTCTTCCGGGACCCTATCTACTAAGTCCAGTCCCTTAAATCTATTCTTCACCTCCACTGCATATTCCTTAGGAATATTAGTGAGCTCATATCTAGCTGATCTGTGGGTCTTCCCTAATCTCTTGAGTCTGATCCTAAATTGTGCAAGAAGAAGTTCGTGATCTGAACTACAGTCAGCTCCAGGCCTTGTTTTTACCGACTGTACAGATGTCTGCCACCTTTGGCTGCAAAGGATGTAATCAATCTGATTTCGGTGTTGTCCATCTGGTGAAGTCCATGTATAAAGCCGTCTCTTAGGTTGTTGGAAGAGAGTGTTTGTTATGCAGAGTGAATTGTCTTGGCAAAATTCTATCAGCCTGTGTCCTGCTTCGTTTTGTTCTCCCAGGCCATACTTACCTGTAATTCCAGGTGTCATCTGACTGCCCACCTTAGCATTCCAGTCTCCTGTGATGAAAATAACATCTCTTTTAGGCGTGTTGTCCAGTAGGTGCTGCAGATCCTCATAGAACTGCTCTACTTCAGCTTCTTCAGCATTTGTGGTTGGGGCGTATATTTGGATCACTGTGATGTTAGATGGCTTGCCCTGAATTCGAATTGAGATCATTCTGTCGTTTTTTGGGTTGTATCCAAGCACTGCTTTAGCCACTTTACTATTAATTATGAAGGCTACTCCATTTCTTCTGTGCTCCTCTTGTCCACAGTAGTAGATCTGGTGGTCATTTGATGTGAAGTGGCCCATTCCAGTCCATTTCAGTTCACTGATGCCCAGAATGTCTATCTTTAATCTTGACATCTCACCAATAACCACATCCAATTTGCCCTGGCTCATAGATCTTACATTCCAGGTTCCGATGGTGTGTTGATCCTTAGAACATCGGATTCGCCGTTCACCACCAGCACTGTCGGCCGCTAGCCGTCCTTCCGGCTTTGAGCTAGCTGCGTCATCACGTCTGGGGCTAGTTGAGCTCATCCTCTGTTCCTCCCCAGTAGCATTTTGACAATCTTCCGATCTGGGGGTCTCATCTTCCGATGGTATACCGACATATCTCTGGTACCGACTGATCCATTTAGTTTTCACGGCAAGAATACTGAGGTGGGTTGCCATTACCTTCCCCAGGGATCGCATTTAGTCTGACCTCTCTGTCATGACCTTCCCGTCTTGGGTGGCCCTTCACGGTTTAGCTCATGGCATCATTGAGGTGCTCAAGCTCCAGCACCACGACAAGGTAACGATCCTTTGCTGAAGGAGATGACATAGATCTGTCTTAATTAAAAAAAATAATAATCCTCACTTTTTCCATTATATCAATGTCCTTCCTGAATTGTCTTTTAGATTTCTTCAGTCCTCTTGAATAAGTCCTCTTTGGAAATCTCTATAATAAGAACACTGAGAAAGTTGTAGGTGAAATCTTCCTTCTGGCAAGGAACAGGGATGTGGAAAAGATAATCTGCTACAATATGCCTATTCCAAGTGTCTCCAGGGTGCAGTGATTGGACATCTGGTTCTGACCTTTTTGAAGATCAATATCCTGTACCCACTCTGCCCAATCATTAGCTTTAGGGAGGCCCATTGCAACCACAACTTTGAAACAAACCCATAAACTGGAGAGTTACTCTCCAAACTATTCTTTCAAGGGGATTTGACTTATCCAGAAGAATTAGGAGCACTAATTCCACATGAAAGAATAGTAATTTTAACCATGAAATTAAACCTTTCCCTGGCTCCACATGTAGCATTGTACATGATACATATGGCAGAAGTGCTAGCAGAGTTTTTTAAGGAACTAACCTGGACATCTTGTAATTAAGTGTATTCCATAGCTGAGTGACATAGAGGATCTGAGCCATATGAAGCACTCTAAGAGCCAATGGTAGAAGTTGGTCACCAGATGTCCTATGTTATTGCTTCTTGATAAAGTCCTGTTTTTTTTTCAGGGCATCTTCTCTCCCTTTCCTTCCTTTGTGCTGAACCACAAATTTCTGAAATACATTCTGTGCACGTTTCAGATAATAACTCTTCAGAGTGAGAAAAACAGCTTTCATTAGGGAAAAAGGGGACTTTTACAAGTGAAATTTTATGTAGTTAAAACTAAGTTTCTTCTCTGTAATAACATTAGAAATATTGGGGACAAAATGTTCAGTAAACTAATTCATAATCTTTTTAGTTTCTTTCTTCAGAAAGCACTATGGATTAATCAACTTCGTTCTCCCTTCTTTCCAGTCTGTATTTGTCTGCCTTTATTTAAGATACTTTGCTGGCTTTTAAAAAAAAAGTGTGAATGTAAAAGAGATGTGACCCTTCATTTATGTTTGGACCCCACCTGAAAGCAGATTTTGTCATTAGCTGTAGAAAATCCATTGTCAGATAGACAGAACAGTTATTTTTCTCTGCTGTTAAGCCCAGCATTCAGTCACATTACCAAGTGCAAACATTTTGATAAACAACAAAGCTGTGCAATACTTCATTTCCTGCAAAACTTCAGTGTCTTTTCTTTCTACTGACCAGCTGCTGAAAGTTTCAAACATTTATGCAGATGCAATCTAGTTCAAAGTCTTTTTGACTTACAGAGCTTTTTTCTCAATGGCTGCAAATTCCATAATTTGCCTGCATTAAGATACCAGGTTAATTTCTTGGTTTCTCCCACTCAGGAAGATAGAAATATATTGATTCCTCTTCTGACACTCTATGGAAGGAAAACCTAGACTTTGAAGCAGCAGCATAGAAACAGTATTGATGCTTTTGAACTTTGGTGTTGGAGAAGACTCCTGAGAGTACTATGGATAGCCAAGGAAACAAACAAATGGATTATGAAACAAATCAACCCACAGTTCTCACTTCAGGCATAAATGGCCAGCCTCAAATTATCATACTTTGGACACGTTATATGAAGACCTAGATCTCTGGAGCAGGCTCTAATGCTGGAAAAGTTGGAAGGAAAGAGAGGAAGATGATGACCAGAAGCAAGGTGGATGGACCTGATTACAATAAAAAATAGTGCATCATTGGGAAATTGGAGGGCCAGGTTGTGGACAAATCATCCAGGAAAAGATTTATTTATGTGGTTGCTAAAAGTCAACAGTGACATGATGACCTATAACCAATAAAATCTCTAGTTCAAGCAGTGCAATCCCTCAAGGGGAAACTATGGATACCTTGTTTTGGGGGAGAAATATCAGAGGAATTTAAAGGAAAGTGAAAAGTTTTAACAAATCTTTGAGAATCATTCCTTGTGTTTCCATTGATTCCAAGTATAAAGAAAAAAAGGGGGAAAGAAGAAAGAAATAGCTTATGCTCTCCTATGTAATTTGTAGGTGCGTAGGGTTTATATCTAGCCTCCCATGGTGAAGGAATAAAACATCATTTAATTACATTTATTTTACTATGCTGAAACCTGTAATTGTGAGTTTCCAGCCATTCTTTGGGCAAGACAGAAAGGATGGCTTTGAGTGCAGCTTTGAATATGCTGAATAGACAAGGGGGCAATATTTGCAAGGATAATTTATCACGTGCTGTAAGAGAAGCATGCAGCAGCAAGCTACAACACTTCAAGATTCCTACTGATTTTTTTTTTCAATTGAATGGAGTCAAAGAGATGTCAATTAGTGTGCAAAAGGTTGCTGTATTTTTGGTGGTGTGTAATTAAAAAAAGAAGAGAGGGGAGGCAAAAGCAAAGTGATATTTTGCTATTAAAAATAAAGCTGCCCAAATTCATTCATTCCTTCCTTCCTTCCTTCCTTCCTTCCTTCCTTCCTTCCTTCCTTCCTTCCTTCCTTCCTTCCTTCCTTCCTTCCTTCCCATAACTGAATAATAAAGATGGGGGTAACCCAGATAGAAGGGAACTTGATGCTCAGTTTTTGTGGTCATCTAAGGATTAACACCAGCACCTTACTTCCTAGGAAAGTTATGCTTTCCCTAGCCCATCCACTTAAGGAAAACATTGACTCATTTCCTAAGTGTTAAGAGAGATCTTAGGCTGATCTCACCTCAAACTTTGTGTCTAGCTTTGAGCACAAAACTGGAACAATAAAGAGAAGGGCAATAAAGATGATTGGGGGGACCAAGCAAACTCTCTTTAGAGATGACTAATCAAGGAGATGATACTGCTTTTCAGATACTTGAATGGGGCATCATACAGAAAGTGGTCAATTTCTTTTCTTTATTGTTCCTAAATCCATAAAAAGATTACAGAAAGGCAGATGCCTGTTGAATTTTAGGAAAAAAATGATCTAAAGTATAAAAAAAACAAGCAAAAAGATGAAAATAGCAATGGTGGGAATAGGGAGACCAAAGCTTGGTTCATTGGAGCAAGGCTTCCATGGATAGCCATTACCATATTCCTGTGTTTAAGTGCCAAATAGGCTGTAGTGTTCTTGTGAGAAGCTTTGGGAGTTGTGTTAAAGTGATTAGCTTGGACAATAACATGCATTCTTTGTTTCTTTGTTTTAAAGCTGGATTTTGTAAAGGAGCTATCCAAATTCCCTCCAAAAGCATGTTCTGCTGTCAGGCTGTATGTTCAGCCCATCCCTCCAAAGATCAGCTCATTCACACAATCTGGATGCCTCTTATTTCTACCCACTAAACTAATCTATGTCCTGTCAGGCATGAAAATGTGCCACTCTGTGAACTGCATATTCATAAACTGGAGACTCTGTTGTGATGTATTGTTACTGACAGGTGATAAAAGCTGTCCACTGGTCCAATTTCTCTCTTGTATCTTCCTGAAACCCAATATGCGGGTTGGCCTATTCTCTTTTATTGTGTAACATGAAGTTGGTATGGACTGAATGCAATGAAACTAGACAACCGCATTTCAATTAGCAGAGATAATCTTTTTTTTAGAACTAATCTCTTCTCTGCAGACATTTGAGGAGTAAATATTTGCAGAGTAAATAGCAGTAGCAACCCTGAGTCAAAATTTGTCATAGTTCATTTCCTTACACTGAAGGCTGGGTGGGAGAGAATATAATTCAGGCTACATGCAGTCCTGTTTCTCTGGTGTACCAGAACACCTTTAGATTGTACTTTTGTGATTCAGCATCAAAAGTACAGGTTTTTGGTGTCATAATTTTTTCTGTTATTTTTTTCCAGTATTCCCCTCCCCCCACAACTCTTTAACTCTCCTACCAAATGAAAATTTCAGCCGCTTCCAAAGGGAAGGCAAGAACTTATTTCTGCCTCTAGATAAATTAAGAAAAAAAAATGTATAGTTGATTTCTTTGTACTAAATAAGGCTACTGATTCATCTAGGGCCACATAAGAATATTTTAAAAGTACAAACATTTGTCTGGTAGATCAAAATTGTTCTTGCTTCCCTTGCAGTAAACAAGCAACATGTAATGTAACATAGCCATATATAGCACCCTGACATATTGCTTAAATAGATGTGTGTATGTGTGTGTATGTATGCACACACGCACACACACACACACACAGTATCTCTCTCTCTCTCTCTCTCTCTCTCTCTTATATATCTCTCTATCCTGTATATATATTTAGCAAGGCTGCCTTTGGAAGCTAGAACCAAAGGATCTCGATCCTGGCTCTAACACAGGTGATATATTGTACAGTCATTCCAAACTAGTATGTGCATATCAGTGCTCACACATAAGCAATTGCTTTGCCTGGGCAAAATGAAGAGACATATTTTAAGCAATAGAAAGGGAAATAGGGTGTTCCATAAGAGAGGAGGTCCTACAGAAAATCCCCATCAGACCCCCACCTGTTGCATATGGGGATCAATAGCAAGCAATCTCTAGCTGTCTTGGTCAGGTGGGCAAAACGTATCTGGGAAAGGCAACTTCTTAGATACACAGAATATATATATATATATATATATATATATATATATATATATATATATATATATATAATTTATTTATTGTATATCCTACCTTTATTATTTTTATAAATAACTCAAGGTGGGAAACATAGCTAATACTCCTTCCTCCTCCTATTTTCCCCACAACAACAGCCCTGTCAGGTGAGTTTAGCTGAGAGAGAGTGCTGGCCCAAGGTCACCCAGCCAGCTTTCATGCCTAAGGCGGGACTAGAACTCTCCTACCACGCCTGATTGGCTCTTGGGCTGAGAGAGAGGGACTGGCCCAAGGTCATCCAGCCGGCTTTCATGCCTAAGGCGGGACTAGAACTCTCTTACCACGCCTGATTGGCTCTTGGGCTGAGAGAGTGTGATTGGCCCAAGGTCACCCAGCTGGCTTTCATGCCTAAGGCCTGACTAGAACTCAGTCTCCTGGTTTCTAGCCTGTTGTCTTAACCACTAGACCAAACTGGCTCTCAATATAAGGGTTTTAAGTAGCAACCAACTCCTTGAATTGCACTCAGAAACACAGTGGTAACCACTGAGATCCTGCAGCATGACAGTATTGACACCTGCCAATAAGCATGTGAGCTGCTGCATTTTGGATTAGTTGAAGTTTCTGGTTGGTCTTCAAGGGCAGCCCCATGTTGAGCAAATTGCAATAATTGAGATGATAAGGGCATGAGTGACTGTCTTCAGTGCACCGTGTTTCAGGTACAGCTACTAAAGCTGGGCAATGGCATTTTTAGCTATGGCCTCTCCCTGCTCCTACAGTAGGAGCTGTGACCCCCAGATTGTGAACTTGCTCTCTCTGGGAGAAGCACAACCCATGAGAGTCAAATATAGTATAGAACTGGAATCAGTAAGATTTTGAATTAGCACTTTGTCTTGTTTGGATTGAGTCTGAATCTAATTTTTCCCCATCTAGACTCTAACAGCTTTCATATACTAGGTCAGGATTTCAACAACATGTGGCTTGGGGTGGAGATGTACAACTAGATGTCTTCAACATACTGATGATACTTCACCCCCAACTGCTAGATGATTTCTTCTGGTAACTTTAAATAGATGTTAAACAAGATAAGAGAGGAAACCAAACTTGGTGGCATTTCTTAGCACAGTATCCCAGGACTCAACCTGTAACTCCTGGCATTACTGACTGAACCTGCCCACTTAGGTAGGAGTAGAAAACTATGCTTTCAATTCCCAACCCTGACAGGGTCCAGAAGGTCACCAAGACATCTAGGATAACAATGATGTTCTCATGTTCTCTCCTTCCATGTCCTGCCTTAGGTCATCAATGACAGTGACCAATGTGGTTTGTGTTTCATGTCTGAGCCTGAATCCTGACTATCACAGGTTGAGGTAATCTGTGTCCTCCAGAGCCTTTTTAACTGTAACCTAGTCATGTTCCCAACAAACTTGCCTAAGAAGGGGTAGTTGGAGATAGAGCAGTAATTATTCATTTCTATGGGCAGTTCTCTGTGAACTTAGCTCAGCCACTTGTGCCTTGGACCTTTAGTGAAAGTGGCCAGGGAAGGGACTGGAAGTTGGATCCATGATTCTTAAGGGAAGGAGAGGTTCCAGCAGCCCAACCCACTCCTCAGGAGACCAGGTCCAATGCACAAGTGGCTGAGTTAAGTTCACAGAGAACTTTGTTCACTTCCTTGAGATTTACAGGCAAAAAGCCTCCCAGAAAACTTCACAAGACATGACTCTGCCATCTCAATAGATTCCAGCTCAGAGCAGATGCTCATCAGACAATTGCAGATTATACTGATTGGTTCTTCTAGCCCATCCTTCCTTCCATCCTTCTAAATAGTGCAGCTGACCCACATTCTGTAGATGCAATAAGGGCAGAGAAACCCAGCCTTTTGAAGCAATCCATGGTTGAGTAGTCACTGCTACCTAATTATTGCATACATCAGTGTGGATAATGCAGTCTTGCTCTATTGCTGTATTGCTGAATAGCAGATATTCTCATGCACAGTTTCCATCTGCTCAGTTTTAGAAAATATGGAGAGAAATTTACTTCTTAAAATTTAACTTGGGATGAGTAAAAAGGCACAACAAAAGTATCTTCCACTACATTTTGCTAAGAATTTGCTTAGGCTGCAATATGGAAGTATTGGCATTGCCGGTCAAAGCTTTTTAGAAGATACCTTCTGTCAAATTCATTCAATTCCAAATGCAGTGGAAGAGGAATCAATACAATATTTCTATTTTCCTCAGTGGGAAAATTATGTTAGCTTTTTTTTTTTTTTAAGTTTTCTGTGCTAGACCACTGGCAAAACAGTTTGCTCCATTCTAGCTAGTAAAGTATCTGACTCAAAAGAAAACCAAGTGTCAAATGGCATTTCTCTGGGTGGGGTACAACGCTACTTGTGCTGAAGAAAACTTTCCCAAAAATTGAAAGACTTTAAATCGCTCTCTGGCCTAGAAACTCAGGCACCCCGAGTTTTGCGTAGAGCTGATAAGAACTTGGTCCCTGAATTGGGAGAGAGACTAACTTTGCCAAGTGGCTTTTTCACCCCTCCCGGCAGCAGGAATCATGAGTGCTTCAGGCAAAGTGCAAAGTCTTTATTAAAGGGGCTAATTCTTTTTATAGGGTACAGAAACAAATGATACATACACTTGGTATATGTGATACATCAGAAAGCAACTAATCAAACAATAAAAGAAATTGATTACATGTGAGAATTGAACAATAGAAAACATTGATGGCAGATAACATTCCACAAGTGGCAAATTTCTGGGTTACATCACCCAGAAATTTCCCAGCTGGATTTGTATCTTTCTTAAAACTTGCAAATCTATTCAAGGACTTTCAGAATTTTCAGAAATCTCTATTGTTTAGTGGCTGAAAAGGCTAGTTTTTGCTCATAAAAGAAAGAAAGGGTTTTGGGTAGAAGGAAAACATGGTTTCCTGAACTTCAAAAGAAGGCATGGATGCCATGCTAAAATGCTAATACCACCTTTATTATGAAGCTAATAATGAAGCCTAAAATTCCAGGTAACAACTCCACCTCCTTAAACATTCAGATCCCCACACCTTTGTGGGGAGTAGGTAGAGGTAAGATGGTGCTTTAAAGCAAACCTCTGGGCTCCAAATTATGGCTGTGGGTGGAAAGCTGAGCAAGCCTGCAAATGATGCCCATTTTATGACATTTTATTTTCAAAAGATACTATTTTGTACAATAAATGTGACTTGTTGCTAAGGATGTGGGCAGCCTGGGAGATCAGCAAGATTAAAATGAGACTCTTCACATACTCACTTCTTCTGTTATTGTGGCTGTTGTTTTAAATGAGAGTTGTCAATCAGTTTTGTTTTTTGCTTGGTGTGCTCTAACCATCAGAGAATATAGAAGAAGGCATAAACTGTTCAGGTAGTTCTTGGCTTACAATGGCAGTTGGGATCAGAATTTCCATCACTAAGCAATGCAGTCATAAAGCACAATGTCACATGACCGTGTTGCTTAGTGATGGCAATTCTGGCAGTCCAAGTTGCCATTGTAACCTGAGGACCATGTGGGTCATTAAGCGAGGACCTCATGTGGTCGTAACTTCCAACTTCCCGCTGGCTTCCCCAATGACTTTGCTTCTGGGAAGCCAGTAGGGAATGTTGGAAATCCCAATCATATGATTCAGGCTCACTGCACAGTTGTAATTGTGAGCCAGGCACCAAGCAACCAGATTGCAATCACATGACTGTGGGGACACTGTGATGGCCAGAACTCCAAGGACCGGTCATAAATACCATTTGTTCAGTGCCGTCGTAACTTTGAACAGTTGCTGAATGAATGGTTGTAACCGAATGACTGCCTGTAGAACGGGTGGGTAGAAAAGACAAATGTCAGTTGTGTGCTTCACAATTAAACTAATGACTACCTTAAGGGAGGATATCCAGGTCTAGAATCTAAAATGACATGGGAGCAGCAACGATTACACAGGGCAGAACAAGAGTTTGTATCACATGCACAACCAACATGGAGCTTTAGCCAATTGTACCTTATCACAGCAGCTTTCCTCTTTTATGTGTCTTTTAGATGCGTTGGGTATTTATTTATTTATAGTATTTATATCCACAATCATGGATATAAATCATACACACAATCATACATGGACTAAGCTCTCCATGCATGGACTAAGCTGGTTATGGGAATTGGGGGAAGTGAAATCCATCACATGCTGGATGTAAAAAAGGTTGAAAAAAGTTTCCTTAGAATATCAGACAAACAATCTATATAACAAATGTGCCAGATACAGTACATATGCTTGTAGCATATATACTGTAGACTTCAAATAGTTTGTATCTGGAGTATATATGTTCTGTCACCTTGAGGCCATACTAGGCCCCATATGGCTATTGAAAGCCATATTCCCAAAGTAAGCATGGGGAAGATACAAAATAGACCTCATAATTGGAGAATTTTGCATTTCTAAGAGATGAAATAGATAGCTCTGCAAGGCTTAACATGACAGTTTTCCCTTTGAACAATGTGTCTTCAAGTTGAGCTCTACATACCTCTGGTAATTTCATGGACAATGATGCACAAATGATTTACCATGCCTTCTTCTAGAATTTTTTTCCTTTTTCAATTTTCCCAATAGACTAAAGCCTGGAATTTCCTGTGGTGTCCCATCCAAGGATGGACCATGTCCAACCTGCTTAGTTTTACAGAGATCAATCAAGTTTGGCTAGGTGCTGCCACCTAATAGGGTATTTTGCCTTTTAAAACCCTCCAGAAGAGGCCAAGCTTTAGAGTGTTACCTACTCTAAGGGGCTCTCAGGATCCCTGGTATGTTGCATGAAACTTTTAGACCACACCTTGTGGTACTCCTAGTTTAGAAAATGAAAGCAACTCAGACAGATAGACAGACAGACAGATGATAGATAATGTTCAGAGTGCATTATTTACTTGAAAAGAGGTAAAAATCTCCTGGCTGTGAATATTGTGCAAGACAGATGCTGAATCTAAAAATCCATAAAATAACATACCATTTACTGCTTTTCAGATACATTGTTTTCATGGTTGTTTAATCAGGTAACTAAGACATCTTATGTATGTGCTGCTGATAGGGGGCTACAATTCACAGGCATGAATTTTGGGACAGAATTGACTACTTGCAAGAGCTGACATTTCTAATCTATTTGATAGGCTTCATTTAAGAGACCTTGGAGCTCTAGTTACAGAAAAAAGAAAAAGAAGTAGAATCCACCAAAACTTAAACCTGCTCATTGAATTTTGTGTTTACCTCTTTATGTCGTTTTTACTTGAGCATTTCTAGGAAGCAAATGAACTCAAGAGAATAATTTAGGAACCTGAAGATGTTTTTTTAATGGCTTTAAATTGTTACAGTAAAGATAAGAGAATAATGCTGTTTGGTTAATGATTATGTTTCTTTCAGTAGGCTTGATGAAATCTTGGTTTCTGTTAGTGACTTCTCCATACAGATTGCTAACATTTACTCTTGGGCTCCCTTTCCAATCTCTCTTGTGGGAACTGTATCTGGAATGTTTCACAAAAGGAGAACAGGAGAGTGGGTTTAACCTTATGCTTCATCTTGGCAGCTATAAAACTGCAAGCCCAAAACAGGAACCCAACCTGCCTTACATGGAACTTTAACCTCTGTGAGCCAAGAGCCTGGGTCAACAGCTTAAAGCAAGGACAATCTGTGAATATGTTGCTGCTTTCCATCTTCCCTGCCTCAGTCTTTAGAATACATTAAAAAAATTGTCTCATAGCTAGTTGGTAAGAAACTGAGCAGTCCTTGCAATAAACGTGTCCATACCCATTAACATTTCAAAATCCTCTTATTTTAAAGGAGACAAATAATAGGAAAACAGTCTCTACTGGGGCCTGTTTGTGGATGTAAACCATTTTTCCTCCTTTCCATCCAATGAAACATACCTTTGCCTTCAGCACTTTCAACCCCTTCAATTTTTATTGTCACCTTAATTGTCTTCCTGGGCTTTGAAGGGCCCTGTTCTTTGAAGGGCAAAATAAAATTTTGCTATTGCTTTGCCTGGCACTTTCACTTTTTGAGAACGCTGCCATATTTTATATTATGGGCTGCCATGCTTGGCTGATCAATCTTCTAATGAAAGTACCCAGTGGTGACTGGGTACTTCATTTTCCATGGTATAGAGGTGGTTTTGAAATATGTATCCAGAAGAATGAAAGAAGTACTTCCTGCTTATGATGGAAAACACTTTGGCTGATCATTGCCTTGAGTATGACTGCAAATGTGTCTTTCAGTCAAAGGGTATCTTGTATAGCTACGGGTATGTATAGATTCCCCCCTATCAGAAACTCTTCCATGATTTTACTGAAGGGAATACAATATTGCACAGGATGTTATCAGCGCAATACCTGCACATGGATAGTCTCTCCATTGATATAAATAGGGTATTTTTGTGCCTACAAGTGATCCTTTGTAAACACATCATTACATGTTAATTTTGGATTAAGAGCTACAGCACATTGGTTTCCTTTTTCGGCTGTTGCTACATTTCAGGACATCAGCTGGAGGACAGCACAGTATCTCCCCAAGCTAGTTCTCATCACACTTTCAGGTTTCCCAGGGAAGAAAATCAGTGCAGAGTAGAATGATGAAATACAAACTTTGCATGGAGAAACCCCAGCTTCTCTTTCTGGAATCTTTGGTTGAAAGAATCAGGTAAGTAGGTAATGTGAATGAGCAGCCTCTGCTGCTAGGATACACATGACTACGGCATCCATGATTGCTGGTTTACAAAATCTTTTCTCCTCTCTTGTTTAATAGGGTTTTTTTTTTTTTTTTGGCAAACTTTTGTAGCTGTCAAGTTTTTAGCTGGCAGGCAGACAATCGGGAAACTGATCCTTCTCCTTAGAGCCTAAATATCTGTCAGGTTCTAACAGTGTCTCCCTGGCTTGTTTCATGCTACCATTTTGTATTCTGTATCCAAGTTTCCAAGCTGATTTTCATTTGCTTTGTTCTTTACCAGAGCTTTCTTTAACCAGAAGTGCCCAACTTCTGGACTATGGACCACATTGATCTTTTGAGTGGCAAATCAAGACCCATGAACTACAAAGTATATTTAGTTTAACCAAAATTAAATATAGTAAATGCAGCTGTTATCCAGCTATGTACTTAATTATTTTCCCCTTCTGTCACATTAAAAATTACAATTGGCTGACACCCCCTTTTTTATTTTCCTTTACTCCCCTTTTTTCCTCCCCCTCTTTTTTTCTTTTTTGTTTTAAATATACACATACCATTCTATGTTTTATTTTGCTATTTCTTTGCTATAGTTGGTTGGACCATAATTGTCTTATTCCCATCAAACCCCAGCAGGGCTTCGGCAAGTATCAGATGTAACATAAGTTAGCATAGCTTTACATTCTTGTAGTGTTTTATAAATTCTATTATTACGTATGTCCTTTTCTAGTTATCTATCTTAGTTATCTATAGCATTTAAATTATTCATGGTAAAATCAATTGTAATTTTATAGGTTTCTCTCATGTTTTAATTTTAATTCCTGTACTCTGTAATTTTCTTCAGCAAAGGATCGTTACCTTGTCGTGGTGCTGGAGCTTGAGCACCTCAATGATGCCATGAGCTAAACCATGAAGGGACACCCAAGACGGGAAGGTCATGACAGAGAGGTCAGACTAAATGTGATCCCTGGGGAAGGTAATGGCAACCCACCCCAGTATTCTTGCCGTGAAAACTAAATGGATCAGTACAACCAGAGATATGTCGGTATACCATCGGAAGATGAGACCCCCAGGTTGGAAGATGGTCAAAATGCTACTGGGGAGGAACAGAAGATGAGCTCAACTAGCCCCAGACGTGATGACGCAGCTAGCTCAAAGCCGAAAGGACGGCTAGCGGCCGACGGTGCTGGTGGTGAACGGCAAATCCGATGTTCTAAGGATCAACACACCATTGGAACCTGGAATGTAAGATCTATGAGCCAGGGCAAATTGGATGTGGTTATTGGTGAGATGTCAAGATTAAAGATAGACATTTCGGGCGTCAGTGAACTGAAATGGACTGGAATGGGCCACTTCACATCAAATGACCACCAGATCTACTACTGTGGACAAGAGGACCACAGAAGAAATGGAGTAGCCTTCATAATTAATAGTAAAGTGGCTAAAGCAGTGCTTGGATACAATCCAAAAAACGATAGAATGATCTCAATTCGAATTCAGGGCAAGCCATCTAACATCACAGTGATCCAACTATACGCCCCAACCACAGATGCGGAAGAAGCTGAAGTAGAGCGGTTCTATGAGGATCTGCAGCACCTACTGGACGAGACGCCTAAAAGAGATGTTATTTTCATCACGGGAGACTGGAATGCTAAGGTGGGCAGTCAAATGACACTTGGAATTACAGGTAAGCATGCCCTGGGAGAACAAAACGAAGCAGGACACAGGCTGATAGAATTTTGCCAAGACAACTCAATGTGCATAACAACCACCCACTTCCAGCAACCTAAGAGACGGCTTTATACATGGACTTCACCAGATGGACAACACCGAAATCAGATTGACTACATCCTTTGCAGCAAAAGGTAGTGGACATCTATACAGTCGGTAAAAACAAGGCCTGGAGCTGACTGTGGTTCCGATCATGAACTTCTTCTTGCACAATTTAGGATCAGACTAAAGAGATTAGGGAAGACCCACAGATCAGCTAGATATGAGCTCACTAATATTCCTAAGGAATATGCAGTGGAGGTGAAGAATCGATTTAAGGGATTGGACTTAGTAGATAGGGTCCCGGAAGAACTATGGACAGAAGTCCGCAACATTGTTCAGGAGGCAGCAACAAAATACATCCCAAAGAAAGAGAAAACCAAGAAGGCAAAATGGCTGTCTGCTGAGACACTAGACGTAGCCCAAGAAAGAAGGAAAGCAAAAGGCAACAGTGATAGGGGGAGATATGCCCAATTAAATGCAAAATTCCAGAGGTTAGCCAAAAGAGATAAGGAATTATTTTTAAACAAACAATGCACAGCAGTGGAAGAAGACAATAGAATAGGAAGGACAAGAGACCTCTTCCAGAAAATTAGAAACATGGGAGGTAAATTCCAGGCCAAAATGGGTATGATCAAAAACAAAGATGGCAAGGACCTGACAGAAGAAGAAGAGATCAAGAAAAGGTGGCAAGAATATACGGAAGACCTGTATAGGAAGGATAACAATATCGGGGATAGCTTTGACGGTGTGGTCAGTGAGCTAGAGCCAGACATCCTGAAGAGTGAGGTTGAATGGGCCTTAAGAAGCATTGCTAATAACAAGGCAGCAGGAGACGACGGCATCCCAGCTGAACTGTTCAAAATCTTGCAAGATGATGCTGTCAGGGTAATGCATGCTATATGCCAGCAAATTTGGAAAACACAAGAATGGCCATCAGATTGGAAAAAATCAACTTATATCTCCATACCAAAAAAGGGAAACACTAAAGAATGTTCAAACTATCAAACAGTGGCACTCATTTCACATGCCAGTAAGGTAATGCTCAAGATCCTGCAAGGTAGACTTCAGCAATTCATGGAGCGAGAATTGCCAGATGTACAAGCTGGGTTTAGAAAAGGCAGAGGAACTAGGGACCAAATTGCCAATATCCGATGGATAATGGAAAAGGCCAGGGAGTTTCAGAAAAACATCTATTTCTGTTTTATTGACTATTCTAAAGCCTTTGACTGTGTGGACCATAACAAATTGTGGCAAATTCTTAGTGGTATGGGGATACCAAGTCATCTTGTCTGCCTCCTGAAGAATCTGTATAACGACCAAGCAGCAACAGTAAGAACAGACCACGGAACAATGGACTGGTTTAAGATTGGGAAAGGAGTATGGCAGGGCTGTATACTCTCACCCTACCTATTCAACTTGTATGCAGAACACATCATGCGGCATGCTGGGCTTGAGGAATCCAAGGCTGGATTTAAAATCTCTGGAAGAAACATTAACCATCTCAGATATGCAGATGATACCACTTTGATGGCTGAAAGCGAAGAGGAACTGAAGAGCCTTATGATGAAGGTGAAAGAAGAAAGTGCAAAAGGTGGCTTGCAGCTAAACCTCAAAAAAACCAAGATTATGGCAACCAGCTTGATTGATAACTGGCAAATAGAGGGAGAAAATGCAGAAGCAGTGAAAGACTTTGTATTCCTAGGTGCAAAGATTACTGCAGATGCTGACTGCAGTCAGGAAATCAGAAGACGCTTAATCCTTGGGAGAAGAGCAATGACAAAACTTGAAAAAATAATTAAGAGCAGAGACATCACATTGACAACAAAGGTCCGCATAGTTAAAGCAATGGTGTTCTCCGTAGTAACATATGGCTGCGAGAGCTGGACCATAAGGAAGGCTGAGAGAAGGAAGATCGATGCTTTTGAACTATGGTGTTGGAGGAAAATTCTGAGAGTGCCTTGGACTGCAAGAAGATCAAACCAGTCCATCCTCCAGGAAATTAAGCCAGACTGCTCACTTGAGGGAATGATATTAAAGGCCAAACTGAAATATTTTGGCCACATAATGAGAAGACAGGACACCCTGGAGAAGATGCTGATGGGAGAGTGGAGGGCAAAAGGAAGAGGGTCCAACCAAGGGCAAGGTGGATGGATGATATTCTAGAGGTGACGGACTCATCCCTGGGGGAGCTGCGGGTGTTGACCGACAGGAAGCTCTGGCGTGGGCTGGTCCATGATGTCACAAAGAGTCGGAAGCGACTGAACGAATAAACAACAACAACTCTGTAATTTTACATTAATAATTTTATCTTTACCTTATTTTATTGTATCAATATGATTTTTAATTTTTATCTCTATTTTAGAGTGATTGTTACATTTTTAGTTCTATGCTAGTCTATGACCAAAATGACAATAACAATAATAATAATTTGCTGACAGGTTTTGGAGGTTGCTGCATCTAAGATTTTTGGAGGCCTCATGCAATTTTTGGACCTCAAAATGTCTTTGCTATACATTGCCATTATTATTATTATTATTATTATTATTATTATTATTATTATTATTATTATTTTAAGATGTAGGATAGTTACAACTGAATGTCACCAAAATGTGAAAGAGAAGCCCATGACTTCCCTGGTTTGCATTGCTGGCTTTTATTTCTTTCCCCCTACTATGTAACCTCAGTGTTTCAGTGTGAAGTTATGGTTAATCCTTGCTCAAAGATTGTCTTTTCCTGCTCATGGAAGTTTCCTGCTTTTTGAAGAAGGAACAATGACTACTAATGCTGTTCTAATTGACACAGTGAAAAGGATGTCATCAGGATTGTTGATTGGCGCCAGAGTGTAGAATTCCACCCTGGTTTCAGCAATTGTGGGGGATGTAAAAGACAGATGGGAGATTAGAATGCAAAGTTAATTAGAAATGCAATGTGTGAAATATTAGAGGAAATGATTAGTGTACTGAGCTAGCTGTCTATCTGGAATGTCATACAGTTGCTGATGTGTTGGACTGAAGAATAATTTGTAATGATGAAAGAGCCTCTCTTCACATGCTTTTATTTATCAAGCGGTCTTAACAAGGGATGTTTGTATCATGGGGCTGTAAGAGATTATGATTTTGTAGATCCAGCATGTGTGGTAAGGGATTAAATCAGGCCTTACCATCATGTTCATTTTATAAACCTGTCTGGAGTTGCTCCATATGGTCTGTCACTGAACTGCAGGTGGCAGCTCCTCAGTAGGGACAAGCAGATCAGGGTAAATTCACCTATTTATTTATCTGTCTGCTTTGTGGGGGCAGTTTTCCGGTCTGTTTTTTCCACTATGGATTTTTAAATTAAGAAATCTGTTTTATGACCAATGGATCAACGTATGGTTGAAATGAAAAAGAAGACCCTGCACCTGCAGGAAAAACGCTAGGAAGGAAAAAAAAAAAAATAGGAGGCAGAAGATGGATTGGATTCCCTTTTTCAAATGTCCATATTGTTGCAGAATGCTGGGAAAGCCTTTAGCCCAGGGGAGATCAGAAAAGTCACACACCAGGCATTTCTATAAAAATAATTTATTTACAAAAGGCAAAACAAAAGCAAAACATATTTAAAGGACTTAGCTCTCATTGAGAGCTACCTAGCTTGGCTACATATCGGCACAGAGAAAAAGAGGAAGTAAGAAATAAGTCCGGGCAGGTTCCTCCCCCCAGGCGATTTGCATCAAGCACATGAAAGGAGACAATCATATACAACCTCTTCACCAGGTCAAAATGATTAGGTACAATAGCAGTCTTAATCGTTAGTAGGAAAACATCAACACTCCCCTTTTTACACTATAGATTAAGATGCAAACCAATCTTCTCTGACAACTTTATATGTCTTTCCATTCACATTACTTTACCATTATCTCCCCTTTGGTTTAACAGAAAGCTACCATTCTTCTTCCTGTGTTTTTCCAAACCTAGGTTGTTATAATTCCAAGGCTTTTTAATGTGAAATGGCTTTTCATGCAGGCTTCAAAATCAAGCCTTTGTTTTTCTGTTGATGTGAACAGCAGCAAATCATCAACATAAATGCACAGATACATACAGCCTTGTTTGTCCTTCTTCATATATACACAGGGATCTGCTTTTCCTTTTTCAAAACCAAAATTCTGCAGTTTTTCATCTACTTTTTGGTTCCAGGATCTAGCAGCTTGTTTTAACCCATAGATTGACTTCTGCAGTTCACAGACTAGATTCTCCCCTTTTTCATAGCCAGGGGGTTGCTGCATGTATAATCTGTGGTCTAAATCACCATAGAGAAATGCAGTTTGAATGTCATAGTGGTGAACTGACATTCCTTTGAGTGCAGCAATTTTTAACAGTAATCTAATTGATTCACCTTTAGTAACTGGTGCAAAAGTCTTGTCAAAGTCTAAATCTTTCCTTTGAGTGAACCCTTTTGCAACTAACCTTGCTTTATATTTTTGGATTTTGCCATCAGCATCCCTTTTCAGTTTGAAAACCCACCTACAACCCAGACAGCGTTCATTGGGAGGTAGATTTACCAGTTTCCATGTTTTATTTTCTTTCAAGGATGCTAATTCCTATTGCATGGCAGAATGCCAATTTTGTGCAATCTCAGGTGGTAAAGCATTCACTTGTTCTAAAGACTCAGGTTCTGTGAATATGTGAAAAGCCTTTACTGTTTCAGCCTGAAAACATGATGGAGGAACACCTTTATTACTCCTCTGAGATCTGCGAGGTAATACAGGGCTTAAATTTTGACTCCTATCACTTTCCTGAGAAGCATCTGTCTCATCAGACAGATCTTCAGTTTGCTTTTCTGGTTTAATGTCCTCATCAGGCAAAAGATCACCATCAGCAAGTCCTTGCTGTACTCTTGTGGTGGTCAGATCAACTGGAGAGCTAGAATTTAATCTCCCCCAGTTTTGTTCAGCAAAAGAAGCGCTTTTGCTAATTATTAATTTCTCTCCCATTATGAACCTGTAGCTCCTTTGGCTTTGTTCATAGCCAACAAAGATGGCTTTCTTTGTTGTGGGGCCTCCTTTCCTTCTCTGCTGTTTTGGAATATGAACCCATGCAGTGCTACCAAACACTCTAAGATGGTTTACCTTTGGTTTCACACCATAAAACAAATGGAATGGAGTGTCCTGAATCACAGAGTTATACAAATCTGTTTTGTACATAAGTGGCAGTAGATATGGCCTCTCCCCAGTACTTAAAAGATAATTGTGAATCTTTAATTATGCATTCCATTGCATTTTGCAAGGTTCTGTCCTTTCTTTCAGCAACACCATTTTGCTGAGGGGTGTAAGGGTTAGAAAGAATTTGTTCTATCCCCTTTTCCACTAGGAACCTTCTGAATTTGTGAGAAAGGTATTCTCCTCCTCTATCACATTGGAGTGCAGATACAGGCCTAGGGAATTTTCCATTTGCCCATGTCACAAAACTTTTAAATTTCTCAAATGCCTCATCTTTATGTTTTAAGATGTAGATAAATGTGTATCTTGAGAAATCATCAATGATGGTCATTGCATACCTTGCTTGTCCAAGACTTGGAGCAAAAGGACCAATAATGTCAGAGTGTACAATTTCCAAAGGTCTAGTTGTAACTGTCACTGTGCTTACTCACAGGAGCTTTTAGTGTTTTGCATTCTTTGCAAACTACACAGTCTAAGTATTTATCACAGGGTTTTATCTTTAGGTCAGCACACAGCTGTGGCATTTGTGCTATATACTTGAAATTAGCATGACCAAATCTCCTGTGCATCAGGTGTACACATTGGTCATGATATGGAGTGTTGCCAACTGCAGCCTTGCAGCTTGGCTTCCTTGCATTTTGCACAATGTACAAGGAGTCTTTTAACATACCAGTAGCACACAATTTCCCATTTTTTCGTATCTCACAACCATTTTTCTTAAATGTTATGATATACCCTGTTGCAGCCAATTGTGCCACAGATAAAAGGTTTGATTGTAAATTTGGCACATACAACACACCTTTTACAGTTTCTCCCAAGCAGGATAAATACAAGTCACCTTGTCCCATAATTTTGGTGACAGACCCATCAGCCAAAGACACACTTTGTCTTTCAGTTTTAGACAGTAACACAAAAGAGCTTTTACAATTACATAAATGACAATTGGCCCCAGAATCTAACACCCATACATCAGAATTACCCTTCTCGGCAACCTGTGCAATTTGGCTTGTCTGAAGAGCCTTCTTCTGTGTTGCCCTTGTGTTCTTCTTCTCTGTCTTTCTACTCTTGGGTCTCAAGGCACAGTCTTTCTGCAAATGTCCAGCTGAACCACAAGTGAAGCATCGCTGGCTGGCTAGCGCTGTGGCCTCAGGTTCCTTTCCCTTCTTTCCCCTCATTTTCTGGTATTGCAGCTTTCCAGAAAAGATGGGGGGGGGGATCTTTCCTCTCTCTTCTCCCATTCAGCGAGTAAGCGCTGTGTAACATATGATGGGGTGAGGTCTGTTTCAGGCATAGCCTCCAAGGTACAAATCAGCCTGTCCCACGTTTCATTCAGTGAGGACAGGAGGATATAGGATTTTGTGAGAGGTGTAAATTCCATTCCTCTCTCCTGCAACTCAACAAACAGCTGCTGAATATAATGCAAGTGCTCAGGAAGGCTATCTCCTTCTGCAAGGTAGGCTCTGTACAGCTTTTTCGTCAGAGTAACTTTACTCCCTGCTGTTGCCTTTACATATAAGTCTCTCAAAGCATCCCAAAGTTGCTTTGCAGACTGCATGCCTTGCACGTGGACTAGCTGATTGTCCTCAACTCCCAAGATAATGGTGGCTCTAGCCCGCACATCCTGCCTCAGCCATTCAGCACTGGGATTTTGGGGGTTTTGCTCACCAATTGGCAGCCAAAGATTCTCTCTGCAAAGATTCATCTCCATCTTCAGGGCCCAATTCAAATAGTTGGTCTCTGATAGGCGCTCCAGAGGCATCGCTGAGGGCTGGGAGGTAGCCATGGCTCCTTCCTCCTTTTGCAAGTCACCTCAGCTAGCTTCTTTGTCCTGTAGACCGGCAGTTGCTGGAAAATCTCCAAGTGGCTCCAAAGAAAATCTTCACAGGTCTTTGCTACCTGCCTTTAAATAGTGCATGAGGTGTGGAGCTGATCTCTCTTGGTTTTACTGGGCTGTTTACTGGGCACATAACCTGTTGCAGAATGCTGGGAAAGCCTTTAGCCCAGGAGAGATCAGAAAAGTCACACACCAGGCATTTCTATAAAAATAATTTATTTACAAAAGGCAAAACAAAAGCAAAACATATTTAAAGGACTTAGCTCTCATTGAGAGCTACCTAGCTTGGCTACATATCGGCACAGAGAAAAAGAGGAAGTAAGAAACAAGTCCGGGCAGGTTCCTCCCCCCAGGTGATTTGCATCAAGCACGTGAAAGGAGACAATCAAATACAACCTCTTCACCCGGCCAAAATGATTAGGTACAATAGCAGTCTTAATCGTTAGTAGGAAAACATCAACACATATGGTCAGGGGTCTTCTATCTATTCACACAGTCACAGTGTAGAGTAGGTTGAAAAGTTTCCTTTTCTCCATCATGTGGAATCATAAGGTAACCAGGGCAGATCCATGACTGGGGAATGAGAGAGGGAGATTTTATTTATTTATTTATTTATTTATTCATTCATTCAATTTGTCCCCACCCATCTCCTCTGATCAGAGGACTCTGGACAGTTCCTACTTCTTAGATCAATTCCCTAAACTGATTCCATCCACCCAAGCTGACGTCTAAATTCACATGGATAGGAATTCATTAAAGAGGGCTTCATATTTCAGCTATGCCTTTCTTGAACAGCAAAGTCTTCCAGGGCATTGATGCCTGTGCTTTTCTTCTTGATCTCATCTTCTTCTTCATCTTTCAGACTGACTTATTCTTTAGTTCTGGCTCTATCCCAAAACTTCTTTGAGTTGAATTAACCCTTGGCAACTACATATAATTATCTTGGCAAAAGTACAAAAATGGTGTCTTTTAACTTTCTAGTCCACAGACCTGGGATTCCCTGGTAGTCTCTCATCCAATTATAACCTAGGTTCAAACCTGCTTAGCAGCATTAGGAACAGCCAAGGCCACCAAGGTCCTGCCACCTGCTGTAAATTCTATTTCTCAGATCCCAGCCAATGTCAAATTATCACCATATAGGCCTGACTAAATTTTTTCAACCCTTGATGTCATTGGTCATTCCCCCAGGGATATAACATTTAATTGGAGCCATCATGCTTTCAAACATGCCCAAGAAGAACATAGCTGGATTCCAGTTTTGTTTAGTGAGCTACTGAAATCATTCATTCATTTGTTCATTTATATTAACAGAAATCTTCCAGAGAAAACTTTTTTCTAGGTTTTGTTGTTCTTTTGGTTTGTTTATTCTGAAGGATTTAAACAGAGGTTCAGAGTGCTGCTTTGAGGTCTTGATTTTTTAATTTTAACTTTTTGTTTTCTAGATGGTATACAAATTCAGCAGCTCATAATCACTATTATGTATTTATTTATATTTCAAATTTCTATCACCGCCCATCTCTCCTGAAAAGGGGACTCTGGGCTGTTAGGGTTAGCAGCAGAAGCAGCAGCAGCATTTTTTTAATGCAATTTTGTAAGCAATTTATAGAGGACAGTTACATGGTAGAAGAACTATTTCTTCCTAAGCCTTGTTAGTTCTTATATACATCCCAGTTTTCAAACCAGTGAAACTATTGGAAGGAAAATCATATTGATTCTGATATGTCCTTCATATCAGACAAGCAGGGTTAAGGAGTCTAGTCTGAGGTCATGTTAGGAGAATAGAAGGTTTTAGGTTCAGCAGATCCCAGGCCACCCTGAAGTAGACTCTGAACTATTCTATTTTGATCCATATCAGTGAAGAGAAGAGATGGTTTTTCTCCTAAGACAGCAGAGTTTTCTGGGGACATAGTGGGAATTCCAGGGTAGACTGAGCCATGAGAGGAACGGTGCTCCCTCCTGCCAGGGTTTGGCAGGATGCATAGGTTACTCCATTAAACTAGTTCTAATAACTGGCATTAATATCAGTGTTAACTAGATGTACCTCTTGGATTTCTGCAAGATAACTGTTTTAGGGCACTGCCACACACTTCAGCAGCTTCATTCTTCTTACCCGGTGGGTGAAAGATTCTCAGAGGCATGAGCTCTCACTGCTGCTCCGCCCCAAGGCTTGGGGTGGATAAAGAGGTAAAAGGAAGAATCATCTGGAGATCCAATGGCAGAGTAGGTAGAAGGTAGAAGGAAGAATCATCCGGAGATCCAATGGCAGAGTAGGTAGAAGGTAGAAGGAAGAATCATCCGGAGATCCAATGGCAGAGTAGGTAGAAGGTAGAAGGAAGAATCATCTGGAGATCCAATGGCAGAGTAGGTAGAAGGTAGAAGGAAGAATCATCTGGAGATCCAATGGCAGAGTAGGTAGAAGGTAGAAGGAAGAATCATCCGGAGATCCAGTGGCAGACTAGGAAAACTGGCACACTGTTTGAGACCCAAACTCTTCTTCATTTCCTTACTGTGTTTCCTTTTACTGGGGTGGGGGTGGGGGCTACCAAGGGGTGGAAAAACTGCCCTCTAATTGCTCATGCAGAGTGGTAACTGGAAGATGGGATGATGCAGGAGTTCCTGCCAGTGGGAAACTGTCTTGCAGATCCAGAAGAACAGTGGCAAAAGTATGACAGTTAATTGGCTCAGCTTCTCAATTCCCACACAAGCCCCACAATATTGAGAAGAAGCAGTGGAGGAAATTTCCACTATCTGTGGAAGGGACCTTAGTTTCTATTCCTTAGCACCCAGTTCTTCAAACAAATTGCAGCATAGAAGTCCATGTATCCCCTGTATGTAACAAATATCAGGGTTGCCTTTGGACATTTTTGAGAAAAACTGATAGTAATTTGATCAGAGTGCAGATCAGCTTATTTCACACTATGCTTACTTATATCTAAATAAGTAATTGCTCGGATTCGCTCTAAGTTGGGTCTGTGGAGATGCCTGGGGAACGTGCTTACCCAGTTATCTGCAAACAGTTTGATCCTGTTGGACCTGAGGAAGTGAACAGGATCCTCCTGACTGTAAATGCCACCACCTACCAATTAGATCCATGTCCCTCCTGGCTGGTGAAGGCAGCTCGGGAGGTGACGTGTGGCTGGGTCCAGTTGATGGTAAATACATCCTTGCAGGAGGGGGTGTTTCTGGTGGCCTTTAAGGAGGTGCTGGTGCACCCCCTCCTCAAGAAACCATCACTGGACCCTACCATACTGGATAATTTTCACCCAGTCTCCCACCTCCCTTTTATGGGGAAGGTGGTTGAGAAGGTGATGGCACTGCAGCTCCAGAGGATCCTGGAGGAAGCAGATTATCTAGACCCCTTTCAGTCAGGTTTCAGGCCTGGATATGGGACAGAAACAGCATTGGTCGCACTTATGGATGATCTCTGGCAGGAGCGGGATGGAGGCAGTGCATCCATCCTGGCTCTCCTTGATCTCTCAGCAGCTTTCGATACCATCAACCATGATATCCTTTTGCTCAGGGAGTTGGGGTCAGGTGGCGTAGTTTTGCGCTGGTTCACCTTCTTCCTCCAGAGCCGGTCCCAGTCAGTGTTAATAGGGGAGGAGAGATTGGGCCCACGGCCCCTCCTCTGTGGGGTGTCGCAGGGTTCGGTACTGTCTCCTCTCCTTTTTAACATCTACATGAAACCACTGGGTGAGATCATCTGTCTCCACAGGATGAGGTATCATCAATATGCAGATGATACTCAACTATACATCTCCATCCTGGGGGAAGTAAGTGATGCCGTGACCACCCTTTCTGAGTGCCTGGGGGCTGTGGGGGCCTGGATGGGGAACAACAGGCTTCAGCTGAACCCTGGTAAGATGGAGTGGCTGTGGGTTAATGGCCCCTTGGCTCCCAGGAATTTACCATCTTTAGTTCTGGATGGGGTTGCACTGCTCCAGACAGATCTGATGTGTAACTTGGGTGTCCTCTTGGACTCACGACTCCTGCTCAAAGAGCAGGTAGCAGTTGTGGCCAGAAGGGCCTTTGTGCAACTTCGTGTTGTGCACCAGTTACACCCCTTCCTGGAGCAAGAGGCCCTTTGAATGGTCACTTGTGCTCTGGTCATCTTCCATATAGACTACTGTAATGCGCTCTACATGGGGCTACCCTTTAAGGGTATCCGGAAGCTACAGCTGGTCCAAAATGCAGCTGCGCGGGTGATTTTAGGTGCTTTAAGATCAGCACATATTACTCCTTTGTTCCACGAGCTCCATTGGCTACCAGTTTGCTTCCGGGTCCAATTCAAGGTGTTGGTTATCACCTTTAAAGCCCTACATGGTATGGGCAGGTTACCTAAGGGACCGTCTCATCCCCGTTACATCAGCCTGTCCCACTCGGTCATGCAGATAGGGCATGCTACGGACCCCGTCTGCAAGAGAATTCCATCTGGTGGGATCCAGGAGGCAGGGCTTCTCTGCAATAGCTCCCGCCCTTTGGAACACCCTCCCCCTGGAAGTGAGGTTAGCTTCCTCCCTTCTGGACTTCAGAAAATGGTTGAAAACCTGGTTTTGTCACCATGCTTGGAGTGGGGAGGGGAAGAGCCATTCTTGGGGTTGGTTGGTTCCCTAGTTCTGCCTGGGACCAGTCTTATCACCTTATGAGCTGAATTAGATCTGCTGTTACTGGATCTCTTTACATTTTTTATTTGTAGTTATTGATTATTGATATTATTTATGTTTTTATTGAATTTTAAATTGTTTTATTGTGAACCGCCCAGGGTCCCCCGTGTGGGGGAGATGGGCAGTAATAAAAATATGACAAATAAATAAAATAAAAATATGTAAGTGCCTTCGATATATGTGAAACCCAGAAAAATCACCCTTGGTGGATGCTAATGTCTAATATGTAGGCCTAACAATTGAGTTTCAGTTGCCAGGCAACCAGGAAAGTTACACTGAAGTCCCCAAAGAATAAATAGAAGATTCAGCAAATTGGGGTCATTTTTAGAACAGATGATGAAGAATTATTTCAGCATGGTCTTATTGTGTGTATCATAATAATTTAATTGCAGATATATTAAATTTATATTTTTCCTTTTTCTCTGGGCTTTGATGAAGGATGTAGGAAGGTAGATATTTCCATTATAATTAGAAAAATATGTTCTTACTTTCTGAAACTAAGCTGGGAGATGGGGGCAGGAGTGTTGAAGAGCAGTAGGAACTTGGTATATATGCATGTTGGCATTCTTGGTTATATTTGGGATTTATGAAGTGCTGGCCTAGCTTAGGTAAAGACACCTTAATTATGTAGGTTTTTACCTCACTTATTCCAAGGATTTATGGAGAAGGAGGAAGGCTTACTAAAATCTCCATATCTGCATGCTAAAATCCTGAAGACATGCAAGATAGAATTTACAGATGGCAGAAATATGTGATGGCTACAGTATACACAAGGCCTTCAATTTAGAAAATTATCTTCTCCCCCTTTTATATGGCCCCCATTTGTTGAGGAATACAATTCTTTTCAAAAATATTTACCCTTCCAGTTCCTATTTCATCCCATACTATATGTCAGAAAGGAATTTACTGGTTTCCCCAGGATAGCCACATTCAAAGTTATATACTGTATGTAGTGATGGAAGTCTTAACAGAAGCCCAATGCAGATGCTACAACATTGATAGGTGGACTTTCCAACTCTGCTTAAAACTTTAGTGACAGACAGCCCACCAATTTCTAAAATATTATTGTTTCTACCATTATATAGTCCTTTTTAATGCTTATTTGTGTTCCCCTGTCTTGTCATTTGAAACCATCAATTCAGGTCCTACCATATGGAGCAACAGAAAACAAATTTGCTTCCTCAATTCTTTGACAACTGTTTGGATAGTTGAAAGGTGGCAATTTAATTGCCTCTTAATTATATCACCTACAAGTTAAATGGTTTGTTCAAGCTGTTCCCTGGTGAAATAATCTAGCATGACATTATTGATCAGGACCTTCCTTGTGAGATATATACTTTTACACAAATATAGGTGCGGGAGTAGAACAGAAGATGGTCAGTGTAATGGTTGCCCAGCCCAAATACTCAGACTCACAAGAGGTTGCTAAATGAAATCTGATTTATTAGGGAACTTAGGACAAATACAGAGAAAGCTGAGAATGACAGAAAGTGCGCCAAATACAAACTTAAACCCCTCGTTGCAAACGTAACCCCGCCCCCCTACCAGCAGAGCCGCCCGTCCCAGGTGCTGGCAACTGTCAGATCTTCTAGCCTGGGAAAGTAACCTTGAACACAGGAGATAACCCAAATACATTCCAAAAGCACAGCCAAGAGATAAATCCCTCCCAACAGGAACCATCCTCCCGTGAAAGATGAAACACGCATCCAGCTAATGACATGTGAAACGTTACGATGTATCAAACACATTGAAACAGCGAACATGACAGTCAGGCTCCCATTTCAGAGGGCTCTGGAGGAAACAGATTACCTGGACCCTTTATGCCCTGGTTTCAAGCCAGGGCATAGCAGGAGCACTATGATGGCACTGACTGCACTTGATGGCTGGTATTGCCAAGATGGGAGTAGTGCAGCTGTCCTGGCTGTCCAACGACTTTAATACATTGATCATGGTATTCTTCTGGATTGATTACAAGACTGAGAGGCAGGGCATGGTGTTGCTGTGGTTCTTTCCTTTCTTCATGACTGAATCCAGAGGGGAGAGGTCAAACTCAAAGCCCCTGATTTGGGAGGTGCCACACAGCTCAATGCTCTTATTCCTCCTGTTTAATATCTGCATGTTAAGTGAGGACATCCGTTGGCCTAGGGCCAGGTATTATCAATAAGCTGGTGAAACCCAACCCCTGGCTGACCAAGTGATGCTGTCAGGGCCTGGAGGCTGTTGGAGTCCAGATGGGGAGGAACAGACTTAAGATAGAAATGGACAACTTTGGAGGTGAGGCAGAAAGGCTTTTGCATAGACTAGTCTCATGTGCTATTGCATCATTCCTGGACTGGGAGGCGTTCTCATGCTCTGGAGTACTTAAGCTTTGCTCACCTTTTGCGTGGACTGTTGCAGTATGCTCTTAACATGGCAGCCTTTGAAGATCACTCAGAAGCTTTAGCTGGTCTAGAATGCAGTCACATGAACAGTTATGGGTATGTCATAATATGCCCATGCAACACCTCTACTCTGTGAGTTGCAGTAGGCTCTGGGTGCAATTCAAGGTGCTTGTTGCTTCTTACAAAGACCCACATGGTATAGGCTCTCTCCTGTTATCTCTGTCCATCCTCTAAAATTAGAGTCCCATCCATTCAGAAATGTCATCTGATGGACCCAGGAGCCTCCCTTCTTTGTCATGGTGCCTGCCCTTTGGAACGGCATCTGCCTTGATTTGAACAGCCCTGACCTTACTATCTTTTAAACCTATCTTGAAGACTTGGCTCTTTCTCCAGCGTTCAGGGTTGGGTGGGATGTGGGCTCCTTCTGTGAGGGGTGTTACAGTTTTTAATGGATGATCATCCTCCTTTACTATTGTGTTTGATGTTTTATATTTGTATGCTGCCCAGAGTTATCAAGGTATTGGATGTCCTTAGGCACATGAATTAGAAGTAAATAAATAAAATTAGTAAAGGTAAGCTACAAGCATTCTCCTTAAAAAAATCTTCCACAAGTCCACATATGAACACAAGGAGGGAGTAAACAGCAATGGGGGGTTGTGCTTTCTGCACACACATGAGTAACACTTTTATACAATGGTAGATATAGAACCATGAAAATGCAGGACTCTGAAGATCCATTAAGCATCTCTGTGTATAATTATGTATATAAGAGCGGTTTTCAGAGATTTAGGTGTATATTTTGGGGTGATGGTTGATGGTATTGTGCTTCCTCAAGTGTGTCATTTGAACAAGTGAAAGGGAGTATTGAGCACCTTTTAAGTACCTTGGAAGCAAGATGTGGAATTTTAAAGGGTCAGGAAGACATATCCAAAGTGAAAATTCTGCTTTTTTTTTTTTTTTAATGGTGTTCTGAAGAGGTAAAAGCTCCCAAAAAGGTATATCTCCTAAGAAATAGTGAATATGCTCTTTAGGACCAATAAACAAACAAACAAACAAGGGAAAGCTTTGGTAATCCTATAAACCCTATGGAAAACACAAACATGGCATTGTTTATTCATTTACTTGGAACACTCTGTACTCATATACTTCAGAACAACAGGCAGAAGAGCTATTAAAAAGGTGATCATGTTCTTGTTTTCCATAATGAAATTTAAGTTAATGCAAAATGCTTACAAAACAGTTTCCTGCTAAGGAACAGAATAGGTAATTACCAGAAGCTAGGACAGAAATATAAAGGAGAAGTTCAGTGCTGGTGCTAAAATATCATTTTATAGCCAATCTTTATTGTATTAATTGTGTTAGGAATGCTTACAAAAAATAAATGCATAATATGGCCATGAAACACAATGAGGTTCAGTGTAAATAACCTCAATTTTGGTTCAGTCTACAAAATATTAGGGTCAGTTTATATCTTTGCTACATAAGCAGCTGCAGCAGCTGGATTACTCTCTCTGAATTTAGAAGCTGAGCAGGGTTGGGTCTGATGGGGGCCCACTGTGGAATCCTAGGGGTGTAGCTGAGCCTGGGAAGTCAAGGAAGCATCCCAGAAGAAGGAAGTAGAAGAACACTTCCATACTGAAAATTGCTTGGATATGTCTGCATCGTTGTTAAGAGGTAAGCTGAATTCAGGTGTGACTAAATCTAAGTGCCCTTCTGGATTAGAGAAAAGGTCCATAAAGTCATTTCAACAGTGGTATTTTCTGAAGTTCATTAATTTTGTTTGTTTTGTTTCTTCCCAGAACCCAGTATTAGGGTTGAAGATCAACCAGTATTGACCAGTAAACCACATTCTGTTTTGGTGAGTAGGTAGCCTTCAATTTTTCATAAATACATAAATAAATAAATAAAATCTGGGCACTGTTTCTACAGTCTTGCATTGTCATCTCATGTGCACTGAAAACTCAAACCTGTCCAAGGCACAGAGATTATTCCGCAACTGCAGCTCAGTGTGCATTGACAACTGTCTCTTCAACAAATGACGAAAAGAACACAGGGTAGACATTACAGTGCTTCCATGATTTAGTTCAGTGTTTTTCCAAGTTGGCAACTTTAAGATGTGTGGACTTCAATTCCTAGAATCCCCCAGCCAGCATGCTGATAGCTGGCTGGGGGACTACATTGATAGGCTCCCTCTGTTGCTTGCCTTAAGTCCTAAGATCCCTTCCCTGGTCTGGTACCTTCCAGATGACTTGAGGCTCCAACTCTTAGAAATCTAAGGTAACCTGGACAATACTGGAAATTATAGGAACAGTAGACCTGTTACAGTCACTTTGGGGAAACTGGTGCACACCACAGACAAGATGTGAATTTTATTTCCTTTAGAGGCAAAGGAAAATTTATTGCACAAAAATAAAGATTTTCTTTTCAAATAAAATTGAGGATATAACCATTTATTTCCAGGGTTTTCTATAAATTTCCCTATGCCTGTATCTATTGGTTTCAGTATCTATTTGCTTTACTATCTTATTACTATATGCTACGTATATGTATGTGTTATTTCTAGAGCAGTATTTCTCAACCTTTGCAGCTTTTAGATGTGTGGACTTCAACTCCCAGAATACCCCAGCCAGCATTATCATCAGCCACCCTCTGGTGCACTCACCATTCTCACCATGATGCTTTCTTGATTAGTCACTTCTGCTGCTTCTGCAAGCAATATTTACTTTTTCCCTCTCTGAGAAAAGCACAACTCCTGAAACACCTTCACCCACCTGTCTGGAATTCTTAATGGAATTGTTAGTCATCAGTTGAACCAATGACTTGAAGTTGAAGAGAGAGGACAGATGGGTTTGCACTAGCACTGCTTCCTCAAGACCTCCAAATGCATTGGTCAAACTCTCTAAGAAGTAATAGGAACTTTCTCCAGAAAACCACTCTTTAGTTGAAAGATGGAATAATAGCTTGATTCAGTTCAAACATAATTATATGTTTTATATGTTTTTACATGTATATTCCACCTTTTCTCTAAGGAACTCAAGGATGCATATATGGGTGTTATTCCTCATTTGATCCTTACAATTCAGTGATACAGGCTGGTTGAAAAAAAAGTGAATGGCCTAAATCACTCAATGAATCTATGATGGACTTGAACTGAGGTTTCTTCAGGCTGAGATGCTCATTGTTATCTCCAGCAGCCTTGAATGTCTGATTGACTTACTCTCCCAGGACATACTCTCCCAACCTAGCACACCATACAAATTTATAAAATAATGAAGTCAAAATAAAACCTGCAATGTTCTTTTTGTAATGTAGCTATTTATGCCAGATATCTGTGTCCTTGGCATGAAATTAAAGACAGCACTAATGCTTTGGTGAAATCCATTTTTTATCGGCAACATAAATATCACAGAAACGTTGATAATGAAAGGGTAAGCAGCTATCTCTCCTCCCCACCCCATCCTTTTAAACTCCAGGACATATTTTCACAATAATATTTTTTCAAACTATTTACAACTACCATGCAGCTAAACTCAGTGGGACTGGTTTCTGAATACTTACGTTAGGATTGTTGTATTAATCTGTTAGCAATTATTGTTATCTCAGATGAAATTGCCAACCATCCCTTGATACTGTGTCACAAAACCACCAGCTGCCCTTAAACCCTGAACCATAAAATAACTTCAGGAAACACATGAATTGTAGCTAAATAATGTAGCCCTTGTGATTTAAAACATAAAATATATGGCTGTGCAAACCAGATACACTTTCCAAATTAAAAAAAAAGCAGGAAAACTTAACACAGAATATAGCAAAACAAAATACTTTTCAGTTAATGTATTTATTTCAAGAGATACTACACTTCCTATCTCTTGTAGATAGCATAATTGGATATTATGCTATATAACATTGTTCCGTGGTACATGTGGTACATATCTGAAAGGTGTGTGGTTAACACAACTGCCTGCATTAAGAATCTAACTACATTTATTTCCAACATTCTGACCATAATAGTTTCTAAATTTTATGCAGATTTAGATATTTTATGGATCACTGGCCTACGTTAAAGCTTACTTTGAAGAAGACAACGAGGATTGTCTTCAAAGAACATGAAAGAGATAAAAGAACTTGGAGTGAAATAGATTTTAAGAGAGTATCAGAATGGAAGTGCAAAGAATAATAACCCCTTTTGGAAAAAAATCAATTACTAATAATGTTGTTATACCATTTTAGCTGGATTACCTCCTCTTCAGCTTTTTAGTACAAGAGAAGTCTTAGCAACTTTAATAGGACTCTATGATAATTGAACAATCAACTGTCTGTGATATCAGCATTCCTTAATCTTACATTTGTGACTTACACAATAGCGTAATGGGTCACTCATGCGATCAGAAGAAAGGTATTTCCCTGACATGTCCAGTTCAGTGGTTTCTTATTATGTGGAGCTTGATTTGAACATTGATGGGATTATGCACTGCTTGAGAAGAATGTAGAAGTATTTTTCATTTAACTTCCTAGAAATTTCAGTAACTTGATCAATGTTCTTCTTGCTCAGTTCTTCAGATGTTTTAGCCAAACTTTCAAATGTACTCCAAATTTTACTGTAGGCAAAATTCAAACAAACTTTGGAATCTTCTGAATTGTCATGTGAATGCTAATAATCAAATATCTATTGGCTTCCCTTGAAATTTCTCAGGTTGCTTTGCTTCAAACTTTCCTCCAGAATTTAGACAATTCTGCAACTTTGCACTGTGGCAGAGCTGCTACTAAGAAGTTCTTCAACACCCATCCATCCAAACTGAACAACATTTAAGTTGCTCATCAGCTACTTTGGAGCTTGCACTAGGATGGCAGTGCAGTTCTGTAGAGTTACTCTTTCTTGCTGTGCTAGTGTTCCTGCTCATCCGATTTCTCTACCAACAAAATCATCTAATCAGACTTTCTGCACTTCTGGGCCTTTCACAAAAAGCACCACTGACCAAATATGAACAGGTCATCCTGACCAAGATGAAAAGAAGCGGTGTGTAAGTTCTTGCAACTTCCATACTTATCCATGGATGTTGACCAAAAAAGGGCATTGTGTAAACAAAAGACCTAGATGGAAAGTTCAGAGGACTTTCAGGTGAATTTTGTGAATCCATCTCTTTTGTCCTCTGTGATTATTTATTGCCCAATGATCGCAGAGATTTGTTCAGCTTCACTGAGTTCTTTGAAGCACCAGGTGGTGGTTCTTCTCTTCCCATCAAAATGCACTTCCAAGTGCTACATCTGCAGCATGCAAAACTTGCAATAAAATAAAATTTGTTGGACACCTGTTCAAAAGCACTGGGAATTCACCATTGGAAGAGATATGAGGTGATCCTTCAAAGACTGGTTCTTGGCTTGCAGTTGAGTTCCTTTGTGCAACCACCAAAAAAAAAAAGGAGAATACATCTGTGAACAGTATGCCTTACGTATCATCCAATCTTTATGTTCTCGCCCATTTTGCACCTGTTATGTTCTGTTTTGCAGAGAGGAAGGTTTATCGATTAGCAAACAGAAAGTAGAAATGTGAGAGAATATATGTATTTTAATCTTATTTCTTTCAATTAGCTTTACATCTGAAAAAAAAATCAGTAGCAATGCATTTAAACAAATATATGGTGCTTTGCTAGAAGTAAAGTGTGGCCAGTGGCTGTACTAAAGTGTAAATATTTGAAAATGAGATAAGTGAGACATTTTCCTACAGAACTGGGGGGAAAAAAGTGAGGCAACAGTCACACTTCTTTAGATGTGGGCAGTCAATTTTTACCTTTTCAAAATGATCAATTGATGCACAAAGAATTTGCATGCTATTCTCTTATTACATTTATGTATATAATATGTAATGTGTAATAAGCCATAGCTGGATATAGACTTATAGAATAAACTGGTGTCAAATTTGGTACTAATTCGACAAGCCCATTTATAGCACATACAACATAGTTTAATGTTTTCTATTAATTGACACTTCTGTAATAATCATATATATTCCTAATTTTAATACATGTTACTTTTGTGCAGAATTAGGCAAATGGTTGCCTAACTGACCAGACCAGGTCTTGTGGTCCTTGGATTCTCCTCTGACCATGAATTTCCCATCTGAGATGGGAAATGCATGAACATTGTAGTATATGATATGCATATCGGTGGTTTTTTTAAAAGAAAGATAAGAAAACCAGGGAGGGAGGTGCAGAGGGAAGAAATTAGCATCAATCTTTTCCACCTTCTCACACATAAGATAATTATGCTTTTAAAACATGATCTGGCTCATCAGGATGTTTTAAACATGTAAGGAGGGGAAAGAGGTTGATACTGGATCCTTCCCACTACATCACTCTCCATGAAAACATCTGAATTCTGGATTCCATGACAACGCCACATATATCTGTCTAAGAGACAGAAGTTGCCCTTGGTGTAGGAGTCTAATGAAGGACAGGAGGGAGAATGAGGTCTCCCCCATATCCCATGACCCTTTTGTAGAACAGAGATGTTTTTGTAATATCTCAAGACAATTTATCTCATGCTGTTGAAAGTTTTAGGCTAGAAAGATGGCATGTTACAATGAATCAAAGTTAGGAAAACTTAGAATTATGTTCTGTTTTTAAAATGGATGTTAGGTTAATTTGGTGGTAAAATTACAAAGTATCTAGGATTTTCAAAAAGCAATGGAAGCAGTGCCATGACAGGTTAAGGACTGCTACAGCCATGCTTTGAATGAATAGTAGACCTTGTATTCAATTTATCAGACTGCATGGGTGTGCTTGTCTGTTCTGCAGAAACATAGTTCCTGGAATGGACTGTGCATTGTGAGTTCGGAAGAAATTGATAATAAGACTCTTGGTGGGTGAATGATATCAAAACAATTCCACACACAACAACATTGATATAAATTTATATTGCCTTCCAAACTACAGTGACATTTGCATTATGCATTTTGTTTTAACCAGCTCTGTTTTGGATTTAGGTTTTGTCCTACATTCATAAAGTCAGGGATATGGAAATTATATACTTTCCATTTGATAAGTATTTTTAAATACTCTGTATGGAGGGCAACCTGATGGGAGAAACTAGAGGGTTATCTAAAAAATAAGCATCCATTTCAAAAGTCTCAAGAAGGGTAAATGCATATAAAATTTTGAATAACTGAACTTTCTCCTGCTTATGCAGACTGCCACAGAGTCAGAGATAGAAGGAATGCTTTGTTGTAGGATAGGAATCAGGACAGGAAATGTTTTGGGGCCTAAAAGCTTTTGGAGAGACCAAAGACTACAAGATGTGGGACAATGATGCAAAGTGAGTGAGGATGCATCATATTCTTAGCAGGAGCTGAGAATCTGTTTGGTTTATTTTCAAGTTTTTGCAGAGGTGTTAGAGGAGTTCTTTGTTTATTTTTAAATTGTGTTAAGCCTATTTCAGAATTTAAGTAAAGACTTCTTCAAGGTTGAGTTGACTACTAGTGATTTCATGGGTATGGCTTATTCCATTCCATTGCTTTCCATTGCTTTCCATTGCTTTCCATTGCATTCCATTCTATTTCAGCAACAACACAAAAGTCATGCCCTCTTTCCAGGATTTCCCAGTCTAGTCTGCAGCCTAATGGTCTTTCATCCAAGTCTTAACTAGATCTAGTCCTGCTTAGCTTCACTGAAATCAGCCAAGGTTATCTCGAAAAAAAGTTGGTTCCTCTAATAGAATTGGTATGGAAAAGCCCAATGGATGGAGTTTTCTTGTTATGTCTTTCCTTGGGATTTAAGGGAAGTATGAGAAGTCAGAGGAGTAAGAAACCACTGGAGAGAGGATTATACCTCTTGGCCAGCTTATATCTGAATCACTGCAAGAACACAATGCTTCATCCTTGAGAATTTCTCTGAAATTCTCTTTTGCTTTAAAGAATTTCTAAAGCTAATTTTCCCATGTGAAATGGAATGACAAATGCTAGGAAGAAATGCAGTATTTTAATACCCAGCACTAGTTGTTGAAGTCACAGTGGAAAGAAAGACTGCAACAGATTTTCACTGATTATGCATGACTGGAAGGGGTTTCATTCTCCCCCCGCCCAACAAAAAATGTTAATGGTCAACTTTTAGTCCTGAAACTGCTGAATGCCTACTGTAAGTTATTATGGATAAGTAGGGAAATGGGACTCAGAATGGGACTGAGAACTTTGCCCCCCTATAATACACTTTTACATTTGGTGAGATGCACACCACATGTGAATAGAGTAGAGTAGAGTAGAGTAGAGTAGGGTAGAGTAGAGTAGAGTAGAGTAGAGTAGGGTAGAATATTCTAATAGAATATTGTCATGGGACTGGGAAGTGACTAGTATCTTGGGTTCAGGAAACTCCTTTGTCCACTTTGGAAAAGAATGTGGAAGTTTCAGAGATTCTACATCTGGGGTAGGAGGCAAGAAACGTAAAACTGGGATTGGCTTGAATGGAAAATCATGGGGAATGCATGGTAGATGGATCTGAATCTGTTTATATGCTGAAAGTTCTTCGCTGTGTGCCCAGTAGCCTATCACAGAGCATCCTTCTTTGCCCTTCATTCAGAATTCATGCACAAAATCTCAATTCTATTGCCATATTGGGACACCATTCATTTCCTTCCAGTAACATCTCTGCTTTTTTCCCATCCTGTTCCCCCACTCCTTGTTTTCTTTCACGGGCAGCTTAATTAGAATGTTTTATATGAGTGAGTTGATCTGCAACCTTAAACTTTGTGAAATGATGTTGAGTAACCCCTATTTTTTAAAAGAAAGAATGAATGGGGCAAACAATACCAACCTTTTTAGAGACAGAAAGAAGAAATGTATTACAGTGGAGTGGAATCTATAAAAATTCAAAGAACCTTATGCTCTTTAAAATACAACCACTCAACTGTCACTGAGATGGAACTTCACAGACTGTTTTCAGTGTATATAGATAATTGTTGGGGAAAATCTATTGCAAATGCCAGATTTTATGTGAATGTATGAAAATTTAATGTGTTCCAGCACAGCATGGGACACCAACGCAAAACCTAGATATTTCTTATATCCAGTTTATTTGACTCTGAGCATGGAATTTTTATGCATGAAGGATCTACAGTAGAAGAGGGCCCACCAGATTTCAAAATGAACCTGCAAAATGCAACCTCCCCCCCCCATGAATAGTCTTGATTGATAATGCACCAATTAACTCTGTTAATTCTTAGCAACAACGTAGATTTTCTCCATGACAATCTGTCCCCAACAGATTGGGGACAGAACAGTCCAGTATCATTTTGAAAAAAATGGCTAGCATCCCAATGTATTTCTCCATTATATATTTATTTAAAGAAGGTGTATACAACCTGTAGCCTCCAGTGCATTGCATGTAGCTGCCAGGGAACTCTATAACAAAGTTGTTACTGTGTTTAAGGTAACTTGTTAAATACATAGGAAATAATTAAACTCATGCTCAAGTATTCTAAACCAAATCAAATCAAACTCTGTTTAAATAAAATGAAATCTACCTTTTGTCCTCTCCCTTCATATTTTTCACAGTATTGCCCTTGCCACACTTCCCAAAGATGTGGTTCGCTGTTCCAGAAAAGCAATGAGCTTCTTATGTAGATAATGTTTCCCCATTTTTACCCAGAAAAATCTCTTTTAGTGACTTAACAAAATCAATAACCAGACAGCCTCTGTCCTCAAATTCATAAGAATGAAAGTATGAGAGAGAGAGAGAGGGAAGGGAAGGGAAGGGAAGGGAAGGGAAGGGAAGGGAAGGGAAGGGAAGGGAAGGGAAGGGAAGGGAAGGGAAAACCAACTTGGTGGTCTATGGTTCAGTTGCCCAGATGGATAGAGATTGATATATTCTGGTCTGACTGATTCTGATTGGCATCTGTCCCTGGTCTGGATTGGCCTTTACTGGTATACGCCTTCATTGGCAATGTAACAAGGAGCTAAAAATCATGCAATCATTGAGATAGAAAAGGCTATTTAAGTTCAGTGCAAGAATCTAAATGGAATCATTTCCAAGAAATGGTTATCCAGTTTCTATCTGAACACTTGCAATGAAGGGCATCACTACGCTGGGTAATTGCTTCCACTGTCAAATTGTTCTTCCTGTTAGAAGCTAACACTCAGTTGGAATCTGCCTTTGTGTAAATCCCAGGACATTGGCTGTTATTTTCCCAGAATGCCTGGAATGAAGGAACATCATTTATTTATTTAATTTTCTATCCCACCTTTATTATTTTTATAAATAACTTAAGGCAGTGAACATACTTAATACTCCTTCCTCCTCCTGTTCTCCCCACAACAACAACCCTGTGAGGTGAGTTGGGCTGAGAGAGAGGGACTGGCCCAAGGTCAGCCAGCCGGCTTTCATGCCTAAGGCAGAACTAGAACTCAGAGGCTTCTAGCCCAGCACCATAACCACTAGGAACAATGGCATTGTTCCAGGCATTGTGGGGAAATAAATATAGGCTCCTTCAGCTGGTCAAAATTGAAGAGATCCCCTCAGAGCCAAAAAGCCTGCAAACAGATCCACAAAAGGAAACATTACAATCTGTTCCAGCTCTCTGACATCATAGCTTTCTGTTGACTTACAACAACCATTTCTTGCCACAGCTTTTTTTTTATTAAAGATGATAAAACAATAAAAAAACCCACACCCCAATACAATGTTCCTTTAAAATGACTTTTAATTCACCCACACAGAAACACACACACACACTTTGTGTTCTGTTTTTGCATTAATCATCATACTGATGTCCATAGAAATTATCACAGGGCAGAATATCAAGAATTTTGAAAGGGCACCTCCTATATTACAATGTATGTTTCTGTTATTACCACTAGGGGGTGTCATGTGGATTTTCTGTTTCAAGCACTAAGCATGTTATTCTGCTATTGTATGATCATCCTGTTGATTTTTTTCAATGTTGATAAAACAGAAAGAGGGAAAATCTTACAAGTTTCTTAATATACTGTACTTTTGCTGAGATGACAGGTGTATATCTGAGTGTAGGTCTCTTCTGCACTGCAAAACAATACTCAGAAGTACACAAAGGGGTCTATTTATTTATTTATTTATTTATAAATTTATTCACTGCCCATCTCCCCCTCATGGTTGTTAGAATATATTGATATGCTCTCTCCCTCTATATCATTCATTTTTATATATGAACACACATAAATATACATGGTGTGTCTGTGTGTATAATAATAGTTGTACATGCTTAGTTTATGATTGGAGGCAGAAGTCAGAAAAAGCAAAATAATGATTAAGGTACTAGATTAGAAGGTGGGGACGCGGTGGCGCTGCGGGTTAAACCGCTGAGCTGCCGATCGGAAGGTCGGCGGTTCAAAACCGCGCGGCGGGGTGAGCTCCCGTTGCTCGTCCCAGCTCCTGCTCACCTAGCAGTTCGAAAACATGCAAATGTGAGTAGATCAATAGGTAGCGCTTCGGCGGGAAGGTAACAGCGTTCCGTGTCGTCATGCTGGCCACATGACCCGGAAGTGTCTATGACAATGTCGGCTCTAAGGCTTAGAAACGGAGATGAGCACCGCCCCCTAGAGTCGGACACGACTGGACTTTACGTCAAGGGAAACCTTTACCTTTACCTACTAGATTAGAAACTGGGAGACAGTGGGTTCTAGTCTTCCCTTCAACTATTTTGGGCCAGTCACTTTCAGCCCAAACCACTTCACAGGGTTGTTGTAGTGAATATAAGAGGAGTGAGCATTATGCAAACTTTGAATTGTACAAAATAAAAGGAGGATATAATTCCAATAAACAGAAAAACAGATTGTTTTTAGATATATATTTTAGGTATAATACTTAGGTACTTACAGTATCTTTTAGGTACCACTTCAAGGTCATTGAATGGAGATCAAGGGAAGCACCCTAAACTTTAGAGGAAACACTTATAGGATCCATTCCAGAGATCCTTGTCATTTCCAGGTAATTCTGAAAATGTGTAGCGGTTCTTCCAAACTGGCTGCCATTTTGCTAGTCACAAAATACTTACCCAACTAGCAAGCTCATCTCTGTGGACTCACCCCGGGAGAGGCTTTCAACCCCTTCAGTTGACTTTTGTCTTTTGAATGACAATGGGCTCTCTTCCAGACATAGAACTGATTTCTAGCGGTCCAGTTTTTCACTTTGTAAAAATGCCTCCTGGGTTTATGGGAGTTCTAGAGGTATCTTTGGAAATAAAGCAGATGCTGAAGGTATGGGACATGTGTTTTCAAGTGGTATCCATAAAATGTAAAAGAGGGAGAAGGATGGATTGGAGGGAAAAGCTTACAAGTGTGAAGAAAAGCTTTCAACCTTTCATCTTAGCCTTTCCTACATTAAAAAAAAAAAGGAAAGTGGAGAGAGATATTTTAACAGAACATTTCAGTAGCTCCATAAAAGCTTGAGGAGAGATATATAAAATAAGCCAAGGGAGGATAAAGTGATAAGATTTCTGGGAGTAAAAAAGTCACAGAGCCCCCTCTGCAGCTGCTAAGTCACTACTTCACTTTCATACGGAATGCCGGAATTTAACACTGTGCATTGATGTTTTCCATTGTTGCTTAAAGGAGCACATTTTTCTTTCTTTTGCATGGACACACACACACACACACACACACACAAACGTGAGTGTGTGGGGGGGATGTGCTTGTCTCTATATTTACCTCTACAGAATTGTTGAGCAGGGTACAAAAATCTGTGCACATGTATTCTTTAGTCAACAGTCTGGAATTCAGTCAGAAAGCAGAATTTAAATATTCTAGTCTCTCAAAGGCTTGATTGTTATCATATGAGAAGCAGGTGTACATTTGTTTTTTGTCACATGTACACACAAATTAATTGAAAAATAATTATGCCTGCTTTGCCATGGAAAAAATAATTTGGACCCAAGAGTTAATTGTTTTCAGTGATGTTATCTTTAACACCAATCAAGTATTAATTGTGAAGCAAACCAGGCACTTTTTCTGTGGGCAGAAGTGCCTCCTCAGCTTTCTACATTCTTATCCAGGCAATGGCAGCATGTGTGTGTGTGTGTGCGTGTAATCCATCCATCCATCCATCCATCCATCCATCCATCCATCCATCCATCCATCATCTATCTACAGAGAAAATGGTCTTAAGGCAACTTTTTTGTTGTTGCCTGAAGTAGGACACAGAAAAAGCAAGAAATTGGTGCCCTTAAAAATGTGCTGTGGAAAGTAACTTCTCAGCTTACTAGGTTCTTATCCACACAAAGATAGAATGTCATTAGGGAAAACTCTGTATTTTTCTACACAGAAAATGATCTTAAGATAACTCTTCCACCTAAAATCCAGTAATGAGCTATATATGCTACATCTGAGGTATGGGCATGGGGGAATGGAGGGATTTCAGTGGAAGCAGTCATAGGGCAGTGTTCCCCTTTAGATTTGCTGCCTGATATACTTTGTTGAATGGTTGGGCCAGTCCTGCATCCCCTGAGGAAGATTGAAGTATGGATCACTAACAAGTCCACAGCAGGGGAGTTTGTATGGGTCAAAAAAAGCAAGATAGAAGTGATTGTGGCAACCATCTTGACTTTTTGGATACGCACATACATCCCAGATGCCCAGGTTTCCTCTAGTATTCAATTTCTGACCTATTCCAATTTCACATGAGTTTAGGTCAGTTCCATCCTGTTTCTGCATTGTTTGTTTTTTTAATGTACACAAGAAGGTATATTTAATTGTACTTATTATGGATCTTTGAATGCCCTTCTCTTACAGAATATCAACTTCTCAACAGATTTTCTCTTAAGCAGCACTTTACCTGCTGGAATGTTTTCCAGACAAGAATCTGTTTGTTTGTTTGTTTGTTTGTATTTATTCCCCCTGCAAATCCTTCAACTTTTCTACCATTTCTGAATGCAATGACTAATTTGAGTCCCTCACATTGTGTTCAACTTTCTACCATCTTCCTCCTCCTGGCTCTCAGTTCATAAGCATCTCTATAAGGAAATAAATATAAGAGTTGGCTTCTCCCCATTATTCATCGTAAGCCAATATGACAGAAAATGAACTATTTGCTCTTGTTCAAACCTGCTCAGGTGTGGTCTCTTCTAGCTGTGTCAGATGAAAGATTACATTCTATCTTGAAATCAGATTCCTCTACAAAGCAAGTGTCTCTTGAAACTATGCAGGGGTTAATTGGAAGACTGTGGGAAACATATGCCAGAGGAAGAAGGTATATTTTCCCTGTGAAAAAGGAATATACCTTTTAGAAGTATCCATGGCAAAATGTCTTGCATATACTTTACTCTCAAGCAGAGGGTGAGATGCAAACAAAATGAAGGAATTTACTAGTTCCATGAGAGCCCAGTTTTAGTGGGAAGTGATTTTAGCACATGCTTAATTAACTCTCCCACTGAAGTTACTCCATTTTTCCCCCCCTAATGTATGGCAGGTACATTTAGGACTCTTCTAAAATTTACTCTTTTTTCTTAGACATTGGAATTGCTAGTGTAGTTTATTCCGGTGGTGGGGATGAGGGGGTGAGAAATTCAGATTTTGAAAGTTACATGAGTTGATTTGGGATCTAAGATTAAAGGCTTGACTTGATTCAGGTTTCAATTTGACAAAAGATTTGACCATAGGCTAAAATGGGTAAACGTCAAGATACCTATTGCACTCTCTCTCTCTTTTTCTTTTTCTATCAGAATGGGATGAAAATAGTACAAATGCTGCAGCCTTCACAGACTTTAAACCTGCAGTGTTTCAGCCAGATAACTTGTTTCACCACAAGCAATTCTGAAATATTTCTCTGTACCTCCTCAAAGGCAGAGATCGCAAAGATGAGGAAAACACAGCATTACAACACGATTGTCCGGCAAGATCCTATAGAGAAGTTGTGCTGAAACAATGCAGAAAGTATCCTAATTTAAAATAAAAATTTTAAAAGAAATGTTTAAAAGTAAGTTGTTAGGAAAGATCAAATAATATATCCTCTTCTGATCATACCTGATCAACAAGAGTCACTTGTTGATATGGGCAGCTGTACAAATTTAATTAATAAAATAAATAAATATGATTTTCTCTGCTGGCAGTCTTGTTGGTTAGCCTCTTCTGAGAATGATGAATTACTTGCTACTTAAGCAGTTTTTTTAAAGAAGTCTGAGAAACCTCTGTGTTATCATTATTGCATATGTGTGTTTGTGTGCGTGTGTAGATATACATATATATCTCCCCATCTCGGGGGGAGATGGGCGGTCATAAATTTGATAAATAAATATATAACACACAATAAAAATAATATTTCAGTATTATAGACAATAATCTAACAGCAAGCACCCATTTCAAACCCATAACCAAGATGAATTTTATTTTCTCCCTCCATGTGAATCTGCCTAAACAAATTGTATCAGCACAATGAGAGACAGAACAGCAGAGATAAAGACTCATTGGCTGGCTACTCATCTCAGTCTCAAAAATCCCACCCAACCATGCAGTCCCCTCCTGGCAGCGTTATCCCTATATGGAAGAAAATCTGCCTGATGTTTGCAGGTTCAATCACCTTTGAAACTCAGTTTGAGAGGTGATTTATCTGACTCTCCTTCAAATCAAGTTACCCATTCAAAACTTCATGCAGGTCTACTGGTCCTTTTCTGTCTTTTGTTGATGCAATAATAATACTAACAACAACAAGAAGAAGAAGGATGTTAAGAGGTGCACAAGTTTGACTAAAAAACATTCAATAGAGAAAGCTACTCAGCCTTGACTAAGAAAGTTGCTTGATGAATTTTGACCAATATTCTCTCATTTAGCCTTTCTCAGTTTAACATAAATCTTCAGCTTGTTTTGACTCTAACATGAGAATGAAGAAGACCTTTAATGCTCTGAAGGATGATTGATTTATAAATGCACTAAAAAAAAAGAATGTTGGGATTTTTCTTTCTTTCTTTCTTTCTTTTTCTTTCTTTTCTTTTTTTGCCAAAGGTGGGTAATTTAATTTATGTTCATTAAAAAAATTAATACTCCTATAACCTAGGCAGAATAAAAAATCCTGCACTTTTCTGTCATTGTGGAAGATGACCATAGCCTGGGAAAATATTCTTTAAGTTAAAAAAAAAAGCAAGACAAAGCACCCTAAAATAGCCCTGTTTCTTCCTTCTTTGCGTATGAGAACATAATAACACTCAGCCTCCTTAATTAGATGACATTTTCCAGAGTGTTCTAAATGGGAACAAATTACTGTACTATTGGCACCTATGTAGCACTATATTTTACTGCACATATTAGTTTAATATGCAGGGTATTTGCACAATAAGGTTGTTAAGTCTGTTTGCTTTGCTCCAGTTGATAGCTCTGTAAATGCCAAAATGAAATAAATCTTGGGGGCTTTGTTCTGTTTTTTAAAAAATCCAGCAGCTCATTCCCAGTTTACCACTTACAAACATTTTCCTGGGTCCCCTCTTGCACAGTGAAGGGGGAAAGAAAATATTTCTTCAAAATGAAAAGTTATTAAAATCATTTGAATTCTGCTTTGTTGCTTAGAAGGGTAGGAGAACCAAATGTGATTTTCCCCTTCATATTCTCGTGCAGTGCTTGGTCCTTTCCTAATGCTACAGTTAAGTCCGCCTTACAGTTATAGGGCAAAAGCAAGTGGTGATTTTGGAGATGATCTTTGCAAAAGTTCAGCTTTTCCTGACCAAGGAGAAAAGTGAGTCGATGTAATGGTATGTGGGAATGACCTTGGGAGACAGGAGGAAGAGCTGCAGTCTAGACAATAGTCTAAGAAGAGGCAGTTAAGTCTGCAGAAGGAATGGGGGCATGGCAAACATCTCAGAAGGGACCCTCCCTAGTTTATTGGACTGTAAAGGTGAGGGGGGAGAGATGTACCTTTCAGGCTTGCAAGATTCTGTTAATGTAACCTTACAAAGAAGTTAGAGCTAGTACTTCTGGGTGTGTTTCTTGTCTGGACTACCTCACAAGCCGCTGACATTCTACCTTCTGTCTACTTTCTGACAATGTCAGAGACAATGGCAAACTGGCTCAAACATGCTGCAACTGATCCTGGTCATTGCAAGATCCTTCCTTTGCTTGTTAAAAAACATTTTTTCCCCCAGCTGGGGCAGTTGCAAATGCTCATTTATTATTTTGACTCTGCAAATAATATTTTCCATTTGCAATAGAGTAGACAGTGTGAAGCGTACTCTAATGTTATTCCTGTAACTCTGATAGAGGTGGGAATAAAAAAGGACTCCCTTGAGTCAAACTCAATTCCTGGTGATTTCATGAACTACACAAAACATGTAGTTTTCTTGTCAACAGGACAGAAGTGTTTTTTCTTTGTCTACTTTCAGAATGTTCTTTCAACTTCCCAATCTAGTTTGCAGTGGTGGGATTTCTTGGTACTTAAGATGGCCAAGGTCAGGAAATTGCTGGAGCTTAAACTGTGGAGCTTGCATGCGCTCAAGCATATTCCTTTCTTTCTGATCAGGGCAAACAAACCTGATGTGTTGTTTCATCTCAAATATGGAAGGTAGAAATGTTTGTGTGTATGTGTGTGTATATGTATGTGTCAAAAGCACCTACCAAGGTGCTTCTGTGTTGAAAGGATTTGCTGGTGATGTCACCGTTGCCTGGGGGATGCCCGAGGGGGCTCCTTTCATGTCCCTGTTATTTTCCCACTGAAGTGGTACCTATTCATCTATTTGCATCATGTTTTTGAACTGCTAGGTCAGCAGGAGCTGGGGCAAGTTGACGGGAGCTCACTCCATCACGTGGCTCGCGCTCTCGGGTTTTGAACTGCTGAGCTGCCGACCTTAATGGTCCTCTGACTCAGCGCCTTAACCACTGAGCCACCATGGCCCCTGTAGAAATGGTTATAAAGCATGACATTGGAGGCAGAATGTAAACTGTGGTTTATTAGTATAATAATAAGTAGGATCATTTAGAGCCTTGTTCCACCCTCAATACAGACAGAAACAAAAGTGATCTAGCTACCTCATGTCTACATTTGTGGCCAGTCTGTATCTTAACTTCTATGCATAGTTGCAATTTAGCCCATTATCTATTTCCATTTCTGCTTCCTAATCTTTGCCTCTTGGAAGCAGCAAGCCTTTATTGGTTCTGTATTAATTGAATAATTTTTATTGCAGGCCAATAGTAGTTTTAGTGACTTTTTCCAAATCTGCAATTCATATCTTCATTCTCAGTACCTTAACATATTCCATTATGCAAACCAATCTCCTCCTCCTCCTCCTCCTCCTCCTCCCATGTTTTGTGTCCCCTTTCACTGTAAGTGTCCGGGAAAGCAAGAGGCATCATCAAAATGAATAATGATAATATAAATAATTTTATTAAATTAACATCAATAATACATTAATAACATGATAATGATAATATTAATACTAGTAATATGATTCTAGTGAATATTTGGAAAAACCTGAAAAGTGGCATTTCCCCCTGTAGGTCTGAGAAAAAGAATAATCACAGGGGTATTCTCAGGGAGAAAAGGCATTTCCCCAAAAAGAAAAAATGTTGGCATGTGCAGTTTGTTTAGGAAAAGGAGTCTTCAAATAGGTGTCTTAAATCTAGCCTTTTATATTTCCCCTTTCTCTATAGAAATATATCTGTGGGCTTCCTCTGATGAGTCCAAATTCATTCCAGTTTCTTACAGGAACCCAAGGTTTCAGTGTAGTACCTTGGAAAAGGCCTTGCAAATCACAGACTTTGAACAGGCAGCTTTCCGTGAAAAAGAAAGTAAGAGCAGGGCAGGTTAAAAAAGGGAGGTGAGAGAGGGATCGAGTTGGATAGGAGGAGTCCAAAGTCAGTCAACCGGTTACTGTGTCCGAAGAACATGTAAATTCAACCGAGGAGATCAAAGGAGGTGATGTCACTTTACAGCGAAACAGGTCAGGCAAGCCCAGGTAACTGTGGAAGAGAGGCTGCTAATTATTCCCAGAAAAAAACAAGGTGTACGGTTACATGCAGCAGTAGGAAGTCAGGAGGTCAAACTTTCTCCTTCCCCAATTCAGCTGGACACTACCTGGATCTTTCCTTTCAGAAACACACACACACACACATACACATACGGCAGAGAACGATACAAGCTTCCCAAGTCTTCCCTGGCCAGGTAAGTGTGGGGGTGTGTGTATGTCTATGTGTGCAACGGATGAGACCACGTTTGATCTCATTGCTGAGTAGGATTAAATTTCAAGGAAGTTAATGGCCCATTTTGTGCACAGACAAGTATACCTGGTATAGCTCTGCTGGTACCTGTGAAGGTTTTGGGGAGAAGGAGGGAAAAACCCATCCTTGCTGTGTTTGTGGGTTTGGTGAGGGTGGGGATGGGGTGGGGATGAGGTGGAGATGCTGCTTCAGTTCAGGAGAGAGGGTGGGGATCCTGCAGTTTTAACAGGGTGAAAAGGTGCCACAAATGGATGGAAATCAGTGTGACATTCCAGTGACTTGTGGATCTTGCAGTTTTATTTCACAGAGGAGGTATTTGAGGAGGAGGAGAAAGGAGAGGAAAGCAAATGGAGTTTTCTCAGTGAGGAAACAAGTAAGTGAGAACATAATATGTTATAAACCAGTAAAACACAGTTATTTGCAAGTTAACTGGCACTTTTATGAGAAGAAGAAATAAATTGGCCTGCAAAAATGTAACCCTTTTTTTTAAAAAGCCCCTTAGCCTCCATTGTAGTAATTATAAAGTTCAATAATGGCTATTTCTGTGCAAATATGCCAAGACTGGGGGAAGATCAAGCAAGAAGGGCTAGATTAGGTTGTACTGGATAGATGGATGATGCTTCAACCTGAGCTTGGTTGCTATAGAAAATTATTTTGGTTTGCTTCTGTACAGCCCAGATTAGGAAGCTTGGTGGTAGCCTGCCAAACATTTTTTTTTCTTGGTGATAAAAATTTTGAGAAAGATGTGGACATAGTCATTTCTTTGGTAAACTTTATGGAATGCAATTTGCTACTTAGCAATCACAGAATGTTTACAAAGTTTTGTGCTTCCACCTACTCACTGAGTTTTAAGCCAGAAATTCCTAACATCATTTAATCCTTGTGAGTAGGTAGTTGAAATACATTCTGATGGTGTTGCAACATGATGGCATATGCCACTTGAAGCGACACCATGGTTCAACACACTTTGTGATGGCCCCCTCCTCTGGCACAGCCTACTCCATTGTATTTGGACTGTCCAATCTTCGTTAGGTTTTTGAAGACCCATGAAAAGACAGCTTTTCTGGAGGGTGTTCAGGATGAAATGAAGGATCCTACTACTACAAGGGTGTAGGCACATTGGTCTGGATGTTGTTATCAGGTTTTTTGTTTGTTTGTTTGTATGTGTAGTTCTGTTACTGTTTTTAATCCTACTTTGTATTTGGCTGTTGTAAACTGCAGAGAGTTTCTGGAATAGAATGGCATATAAACTACAGTAAATACATTATCAAATAAATGTATGCATCTGTATGTATAGGCTGTATAGTAAGTGCATAAAATTATTTATTTTACTTATGGACTCAGTGCATATTTTTAGTTCTTGATTGGTACTTAATCTGGATTATGGTTGCACGACAGTGTGGTAGCCTCGTAATCTCTGGGTTCTAGAGAAACCAGGGACTTCTTGTGGAACAAGAAGTTGACTGTACAAAGAGAAGCTAATTGAGTGAGCATCAGATGATGTTTGTAGGCATGAGGAATATGTTCACACAATCTATTAATTTCACATGGCTTTGAGGAAGGTTTATGACAATCCTGTGCATGCCATCTCTCTTTCCTTTCTCTTTCTCTTTCCATGTCCTCCAGAAGTATATGAAACAATGCATTAATATACGTTTTAGAGAAGTTTTTTTTAAAAAATTATTTTATAGATTTGGACTGTGAAATTCATAGAGTTTCATTTTTGCCTGGCATAGCCTGAAGCCCACAGGGTGTGGTTTGGGAGAAAGGAGAAAGTGAATGGGTTTTTTTTGGCTAATTGGTTTACATGCAGTTCAAAGAGTGTATAAGTCTGCTTGCTCTTTACTGATTGCTAGGGCTGTGGGATCTGGGCTGCAGAAATCTAAAGGACCATGACATGACAGCAAAGATGTGCTACCTTCTAGCAGCCATCTGGATTTTTGTAGCCCAGATCTAGTATCTCTACGTATTGGCCACCAGATTGGGTCTGATCTCAAGTGTCGTCCTACTTGAAATGGAGGGCCTGACAGGTGCGGTTATGATGAAAAATAGATGGGATCATACTGAGCACTTTCATCTCCAACTATAGCATGTGGGAACTGACCGGTATTTACTTTAGGCAGCTGCAGGACATAACAAAGCAAAGTAGACAAGGCCATATCAAGTACCTGGGCTAGGCCAGGATTTTCAGTTTTTTTCTGGATTGGGAGCAGGGTATGGGTGAAGTTTAGTTGATTTTTTGTTTTGTTTTGTTTTGTTTTAATATCAAATCTATTGTGGTACTTACACAACAATTGTAACATGTTTCTCACAGTGGGAAGTCTTGTGACTATTTTTGTGAGGGGAATGTTTTTTTGCAGGGGTATATAGAAATCAGAAAAAAGGGATGAGGTCTACATGCAGCTCTGGGGAGTCTCACACCTGGCAGTGAAGCTGCCTGATGGAACAGATTCAGGTCTACAAAATTCATCTGTCTTTGACTTATTTCTGGTTCCTCCCGCCTTTTCATGCGTCCACCAGTAAGTCTAGTCCATCTCATTTCCAAATTCCTTTAAATTCTCATTTGAAAATGATCATGTAAAAGATATATTCCATTATGCATTTTGAATCAAATTCTTCCAGAAAATATTTCCTTTTTAAGCTTCTTTTGACATTTTTTTTCAATGTACTCTTGGGAAATTTGGAAAGTGTGACTTAATTAATGTTTGAATGCCACATTAATTTAGGAGTCAGGTCATTTTGTATCAGAATTTGCAAAGGCCTTTAATACCAAGCATTCTTCCATTTACTGTGCCCATACAACACATTTAATCGAGTCTGTTAAACACCTAATGGCTGCATGGGCAGAGATTGCTAAATTTGCTTCCTTTTAACCTTGTTTGGATTTGGGTGGCTTAGTGTGCTGCCAACCCAGCCAATTTACATTGTTTATGGCTTAATGTCTTGTGCAAATCAGAAAGTGGGTTATTTCACTACCCAGAGGAAACATGGTGTGTTAGAGCAGCTGCTATGTAGGCACCAATGCAACAGAACATGAATTACAAGATGTGTTCTGTGAGAGAATGTCATGTGGGCCATGACAAATAAGTGAATTAAATAGTTAGAAATGGTAAGCACGTAATCTTGGAATCAATGACTACATGTAACGATTGCCTAAACCCAAATACTCAGTCTCACAAGCTCGGGCTTAAAGATAACTGATTTATTAAAGGAATAGTATGCAAATACAGAGAAAGCTGAGAATGAGCAAAAGCGCGCCAAATACAAACTTAAAAGCCTTGCTTGTGGGCCGGTCCCGCCCCATCTCCCGTCAGGACGCTCCCCCTCCCAGGTGCTGAAAGCCGTTAGACGCGCCTGGGAAAGTAACCTTGAACAGGAGCGCAAACCCAAACATGCATTCCAAGCCCTCAAAACAAGGGAGGGCGAAAGAATGGAAAAACCCCGGGTGAAGGGATACGGAACAGAGAATGACATGTGAAACGTTACAATGTTAACCAGACATTAGAATGAGAACATGACATATTGCCCCCCCCCAAAAAAATTAGGGAGCCGGTTTGTCAGGATAGGCAGAGTGAAATTGGGCTACGAGACGAGGAGAATGTACGTCTGGAGCAGCAACCCATTCAGGATGAGGGAAATGTTTCCAGCGGACGAGGTATTGTAGAGTGGAGCGGAGGCGTCTGGAATCGAGGATAGATGTCACCTCGAAGTGTTGTTGGTTGTCAATCATGAGGGGAGGTGGAGGAGTGGGTTGTGGATGCCAACGGTCCGACGACAGGTAGGGTTTGAGTAAGCTACAATGGAAAACAGGATGTAAACGTTTAAGGTTGTGAGGTAAATCAAGTTTAAACGTAACAGGGTTGAGCTGAGCAACAATTGAAAAAGGACCGACAAATTTAGGACCAAGTTTTTTAGAGGGTTGTGGGGACTTGATAAACTTAGTTGACAAGTAGACTTTATCCCCGACCGCAAAAGATGGTTCTGGGGAACGCTTTGCATCGGCATGGCGTTTATAGGTAGCCTGGGCATGGTGGAGAGCGAGTAGAATATTAGACCATGAGTCTTTGAGAGAGTCTGCCCAGCCAGCAAGGGTGGCTGGGAGCGGTTGAGGATGAGGAAGTTCAGGAATCGGAACAAATTCACGTCCAAAAACTGTTTTAAAGGGAACTTGACCAGTGGTTTGATGAATGGAATTGTTGTAAGCGACCTCAGCAAATGGGAGTAAATCTACCCAGTTGTCTTGCTGGTAGTTAACAAAAGCTCTGAGGTATTGTTCCAATGTAGAATTAACCGCCTCTGTAGATCCGTCCGTTTCCGGATGCCAGGCGGTAGAAAGCGATTGTTTGGTACCCAAAAGTTTCAAAAATGCCCGCCAAAATTGTGACGTAAATTGTGTGCCTCTGTCACTCACCAAACGGGCGGGGATACCGTGGAGGCGGTACACGTGGATGAGGAAGAGGCGTGCCAGCTGTTGTGCGGTGGGGATAGAAGCGCATGGGATAAAATGGGCTTGTTTGGAGAAAAAGTCTTTGACGACCCAAATGACAGTTTTTCGTTGACTAGGAGGTAGATCAACGATAAAATCCATAGAGATATCCTGCCAAGGGACAGATGGAGTGGCCACGGGTTGAAGGAGACCCTGGGGCTTGCCCGGTTTGCGCTTTATCGCCGCACATACAGGGCACGCAGTGACATATTCCTTTAAGTCTTTGAGTAAAGTTGGCCACCAGAATTGGCGGCGAACGAGGTGCAAAGTTTTCACGTAGCCGAAATGTCCAGCTAGCTTGTCATCGTGGCAGCGCTGGAGTATGGTTTTTCGCATTGGTTCGGGTACATAGAGACGATCGTTGCGCCAGGCAAGATCATCGGTGAAAGTTAACATGTGGCGATTGGCTTGCAACCAAGTATCTGTTTTAAGGTGGGAGAGCAACTGTTGTTGCAAATCGGAGGTAATGGACAAGGGAGGCGGGCGGCTGGAAAGCGGAGCGGCTGGAGGCGGAGTTGATTGCGCTCGGGTCTGGCTGCGAGTCACCGCTGCCAAACCTAATTGTTTGTCGGTCCAGACGGTGCCTTGGACCGTTGGCCCCGGGCCAGCATCTTGGGGTCTGCGCGAGAGTGCATCAGCTAAGAAATTTTTCTTGCCTGGTATGAATTTAAGGGTGAAGTCAAAGCGGTTGAAAAACTCAGCCCAGCGTAGCTGTTTGGGACTGAGTTTCCGACTGGTGCTTAAAGCTTCCAGATTCTTATGGTCAGTCCAGACTTCAAAAGGGTTTGAAGTGCCTTCCAATAGGTGTCGCCATGTCTCTAACGCTGTTTTTACAGCAAAAGCCTCCTTTTCCCAAACATGCCATCTTCTCTCTGTTTCTGTGAATTTGCGAGAGAGGTAGGCACAGGGTTTTAAAGCGCCAGATTGGTCAGCTTGTAATAGCATTGCTCCTATGGAAAAATCAGAAGCATCGACTTGTACCACGAAGGGTTTAGAGGGGTTTGGATGCTGTAAAATCGGTTCTGTGGTAAAGATTTGTTTGAGCGCTTCAAACGCTTGCTGACAGGCGGGAGTCCATTTAAGGAGCGCGCCTGGGTTCTTTGAACGTCGCGTATCCCCCTGTCCTTTAGTTTTTAACAGTTCAGTAAGGGGGAGGGCGATTTCTGCAAAATTTTGGGCGAATGTTCGATAGAAATTAGAGAATCCAAGGAAACTCTGTAATTGTCTCCTGGTACGGGGAGGTTCCCATGCCACGATGGCTTCTACTTTTGCAGGGTCCATTTCAATGCCCTGAGCTGAAATGCGGTACCCTAGGTAATCAATTTGCGACTGATGAAAGGCACATTTTGACAGTTTTGCATACAGCTGTGCTTTTTGCAATTTAGCTAGTACCTGACGCACCAGGTGGATATGTTCTGACATGGTTTCAGTATAAATCAATACATCATCCAAATATACCAGTACCCCCTTAAATAGGTGGTCATGCAAGACCTCATTGATTAGTTGCATAAAAACCCCAGGTGCCCCAGATAACCCGAATGGTAAGACTTTATATTGGAAAGCCCCAAGAGGACAGTTGAACGCTGTCTTCCACTCATCCCCTTCCCTTATGCGAATGCGAAAGTAGGCTTCTCTCAAATCCAGTTTTGAAAAAATTTTGCCTCTGGCCAGATGTGATAACATATCTTTGATCAGGGGCAAAGGATATTTATTTAATATTGAGACCGCATTGAGCCCGCGGAAATCGGTACAAAGCCTTAATGACCCATCCTTTTTTGGCCTGAATAGGACAGGCGCTCCTACCGGGGAATTTGCCGGCTCAATGAAACCTCTAGCCAGATTTTTGTCAATGAACTCCCTTAGCGTGGTAAGCTCTTTGGGAGACATGGGGTATATTTTTGGGTGAGGCAATTTTACATTTGGTAAAAACTCAATGGCACAGTCCGTTTTTCGGTGGGGTGGCAAGCGATCTGCTTCCTTTTCCCCAAATACTTCAGCAAAATCTTGGTACTGATTGGGTAGCCCCTCAAGAGGTTGAAGCGTTTGCACAGTGGTATACGCTACCCCTCCACCCTCCATGTCCTCCAGTAGGTCCTTTTCGGGTACTTTGTAAAATCCATCTGCAAACGTCACAGTTCTATGCAGCCAGTTGATAAAAGGGTTTTGCTTCACAAACCAAGGCATCCCCAATATTACCAGAGGACCCCCCACTGGAGCTACCACAAATGGCAGCTTTTCCTGATGGGAGCCCATCTGCAAGGCGACCAGTCCCGTGGAAAGATTGACTGCTTTCCCACCCGCCATAGTTCCATCCAATTGGGTGAAAATCATGGGTCTTGGCAAAGGGAACGTGGGCAGTTCCAGAGCCGCTACGACATCAGGGTGCATCAGGGAACGGGAGCAACCCGAGTCTAGCATGGCCCACACTTCCACCGTTTTGGTTTTTGAGCTTAGTTTAACTTTAACAGTCAGTGTGGGGAAGTTTCCACTCACCGAATCATGGTTACGCCCGGTTTCTTCCACCTGCCCTAGGGCGCCCTTCAGGGCAGGTGGTAGGCTTTTCCCGCCGGCTGCTCGAATTGCAACTCTTCCTCCTCTTCACCGAAGGGAAGGTCTGGGGGGTCCAGTTCCGCGAGGGCTGCCTTCAGTTTTCGTGGTGGAGCAGGAGCAGGCGTCTTTACCGTGGGTTTCGTCTGTCGTTCCTCTGGACGGCGTCTTGGGCACGAAGTGGCTCGATGTCCTTCTTTCCCACATCTGAGGCACTGACCCTTGGAGAACCGTTGCTCCCTCTCTTCTTCCCAGGTTTTTGGTTTAGGGCGGCTGGCAAGTCCAGATGTGCGCGCTCCTCTAGCGAGACGTGTTTGTCTAAGCTCTTTGGTATGGGCATAGGTTCGTAGGGCATTTTCTGCGCTTCCCGCCAACTGAATCCACCCATATAGCGTTTTAGGATCATCTCTACCCAGAGCCCATCGAAGGATTTCGGGTTCAAGCCCCTGCTTGAACAATTCGATGATTGTTGGCTCAGACCAGTCTTCCACTTTTCCTGCCAAAGCTTTAAACTCCAACGCATATTTGGCAACTGGGAGGGACCCTTGGTAAAGTTTCCGCAGGTCATTTTTGGCCGTTTCTTGAGCTAAGGGGTCTTCGAAATGCTCTTTAAGTGCCCACAAAAAGTCATCGAAGTCCTCTAACTCAGTTGCCTCAGCTTGGCATAGTTGCACATACCAATCCGCTGCCTTTCCTCTCAGCTTGTTAGCAATGAAATTGACCTTGCCATGTTCAGACCGAAAATTTCGACCCCAATCTTCTATGTAGTGCTTGGCATTAGTAATAAAGAAGGAGAGCGTGGTGGGATCCCCATCGAACTTCACTCCAAATGGTGGGAAGGATCTTGCCGGCTCAGCTGGCTGTGGCGGTGCCGCTAATGTCAGCGTGCGCCGAGCCCCCATGGGTGGTCGATCCCTAGGAGGTCTTGCCTCTCGCTCCCCCCCTTGACGGGCTGATCGAGTCTTGCTTCTCCCCCGGGTCACCATGGTACTATGCCTGGGGTACTGTGACGGCTCTTCCTCCCAATCCTCCGGGGTGGGCTCTGCCTCTCCGGGTAGATCCTCTTTGGGTAGATCCTTGAGGATCGTCACAATTAAATCCATTTTATCTTCTAATGCCCTCATACGGGCCGGAGTGACCGGCTCCTCCGAGGGTTGGTTGGTTACCACCACCCTCGGTGACAAGGGGACTTCGTGCTCCCAGGTCAATTGTGGAGACCCCCTCCCCTGCGCTCTTTCCATGACAGTTCTATGTTCACTCCTGAGACTCTCCTGCATGGATATCAGCAGCTCGTCCAATTGGATATCTCGCAACTCTCGACGGGCTGCTCTTTGCGCTCTCGAAGTTAGCACTGGCCGGCTTTTGACCGCCTCCCGCTCTTCTTCGCTTCCCTCACTTGCGCGAAGTTGAGGTTGAGGTTCTGTCATCGCTAGCGTTCCCTCTTATCCAATGATTGGATGGGGCTAGCGGAAAATGGATAGAATGATTCTCAGCTTTATGTAACGATTGCCTAAACCCAAATACTCAGTCTCACAAGCTCGGGCTTAAAGATAACTGATTTATTAAAGGAATAGTATGCAAATACAGAGAAAGCTGAGAATGAGCAAAAGCGCGCCAAATACAAACTTAAAAGCCTTGCTTGTGGGCCGGTCCCGCCCCATCTCCCGTCAGGACGCTCCCCCTCCCAGGTGCTGAAAGCCGTTAGACGCGCCTGGGAAAGTAACCTTGAACAGGAGCGCAAACCCAAACATGCATTCCAAGCCCTCAAAACAAGGGAGGGCGAAAGAATGGAAAAACCCCGGGTGAAGGGATACGGAACAGAGAATGACATGTGAAACGTTACAATGTTAACCAGACATTAGAATGAGAACATGACACTACATGGTTTTCAGCCATAGGTAAAAGAATTCAGGGATTTTCTCACAATCCATATTTTAATGTTCACATGTGAAATGTTGGCAGGTTATACATTTGTTCTGAGCTGCTGTCATGAGTAAGGATGGCGAGCAGGGGGCTCCCATCCAGACTGTCAAGCACATGCGTAGCACTGAGGAATTGGTCAGCCATTCAAAGAGACACAGATCGGGACCGCCTTAACCCTTGGGGGTTATATGTCTGGGTTTTCCCACGCTTCTTCAGTTTGTTAGGATTCCTGTTAAGTACTAGCAATAAATATTAGAGACCAGTTCCATGTCTCAGTGTGTTTCCTGGTTGTTAGGACATCAATCCTAACAAACTCCTACTCCCATCGAAAGAGGGAGGAACAAGCAATTAAGGAGATACATTTAGAAATGTCTTCAGAAAACCAAGAAATGCTGCTCGCCATCCTTACTCATGACAGCTGCTTTGACAACCACCTCTGAGTAAAAATGGAAGAGTCCCTAATTAAGCCCTAGGGCTTTTGGACTTTCTAACCATTTAGTAGGGGAATAATGTCTTTGGCTCAACAGTGCGGGAACAACACATTTTTAGGGAAGTTCCCTTCATCATCAGTACAGTTTTCTACTAAGTTGGGCACTAGAGAAGGAATAATATTTTGATGGTTAAGCATACAGTTCAGGTCCTGGTATCTCCAGTTAAATCTGGGGTGAACCACTGGGATGCCATGAAGGCCCTGTATATATATAAAAATCAAAACAGCACAACAAAAACTCCCTTAGAGACAGCTCTATCCAAAATATTATGCCAAATTGTCATTATTGAAAGGTTTGTCTATTTGTTAAATTTAAGTATTTAGTGCAAGAAGATTATATGGTTATAGAATAGAATGTCCAAGTATGTTAAATACACTAATAAATCATAGTACAGAATATCACAATATGCTGTGGCTCTTTCTCACCACTATTTCACGATAGATTACTATGTGCATTATGAGGAGTATATAAATTGCTACCTCTTATGCATAATCAATAAAGCTATACCAAACGGTGTAAGGAATGCCTAAGACTAACTAAAAGACTCAGACTCTAAAGCAAGTTTAAGCTTTGGCTTTTATTTAGAATAGAATGCACACCAGTAGAAAGCTGAGAGTGAGGAAAGCGCACCAAAGGTTGAATTAAATAGTCTCGTGCCAAACAGCGCTCCACCCCCACACTCCCCGGGTGTGCCTCACGAGTTCCACGGAGTGTCAGGCCATCAAGACTTGATAGGTGAGAGGTTGTCCAGCCCCATTCGCCCCGGGCATCGCCTCGTTTATCTTTCTGCGAAGTAATGGTCCATTACCGGGCGATTAGACTTCGATATTCCTCGAAAGCACCCGGACGTACCCTTCCGAACCTCGCCCTGATCATTTCTTTGACAATGGTGTCAATGGTCGATTACTGGGCGATGAGGGCTTGTAGATCTCCCAGACCCATTACCTTCTTTGTCCGGTTTATCGCCCGCACCTCTCCAGCCATTGACACACTTCCGCGCTTTGTCATGCGAGCCGTTGCGATGTTGCAAACATCGCAACGGCGATCATGACAAACGGTTAGAAAATCATCTTCAACTATACCAGCCTTCGCCCATGACCCTCTTTATTTCTCTCTCTTTCTTTTTGGTCAATTTATCCATTAGGGTTATTTGCCAACAATGTTGAATCCAGAATGACATTGAAATATTATTCCCTCTTTCCAACAAAGGGTTATAAATTGGTCTAGCAGTCACTAACAAAAAAAATATATTATCCATGCTTTTTGCAGCAACTTTTCATTTGTTTCCTCATAGGCTGAGAATAAGGCTAACCAAGGGCCTAGCACAATATCTTGATTAGTTGTTTTTCCTATTTCAGTGAAAACATTTACCCAAACCCAACAAGATAGAAATAACCTAACTTCATGAACCAGTTACAGGTAGTCCTCAACTTACAATGTTCATTTAATGACCATTTGAAGACGACAGTGCTGAAATAAATGACGTGTGACCAGTCCTTGCACTTACGACCATCACAGTGTCCCTGTGGTCATGTGATCAAAATTTGGGCACTTGGCAGCTAGCATGTATTTACAACAGTTGCAGCATCCTGGGGTCACGTGATTGCCATTTGCAACCTTCCCAGCTGACTCCTAATAAGCAAAATCGTTGGGGAACCAGAAACGGTAAAAAAATTGGGTGCAACTTACTTAACAACCACATTGCTTAGCAACAGAAATTCTGGTCCCAGTTGTGGTCATAACTTGAAGACTACTTGTAATCTATAGGTAGAGTGTGGAAATGCATAAGGCTGCTAAATCACAGCCGGAATGTCTTATTTTTCAAGTGATGAAGGAAGAGGTGGGATAGAATCAGACATGGTCACCCTGTACATTTACAGTGACATTCAGCAGTGGGCAAGGAGAGAAACACTATGACAAAATACCAAGGCAAAATCTTCTGCAGTAATGATTCTCACCAAGGGACATAATGTTCTGCCCAAAATCTTTCTCCCCAATGAAAGAGGCTTCTGTTTTATTCTCACTACTTTCTTAGAGTATTTTGGGTTTTCTTTTATAGTAGACATTGTTTTCCTTCTCTTGCTGCATGATGATGCCATTTTTTTCTGCAAAGCTGGGGTTTATTTTATTCTCTAAGTTAATTGGTACTATTGACTGGGCATGTGATTATGATTATTTTGTGCATTTGTGGGTGCCGTGCTCACTTAGTCCAAAGGCATTTGGGTTTCTCTGTATTGATTTTAATTGTTCATTCCCAAAATTTTAAGGAGTGAACTGCCTCTTAAATGAACAAACAAAAGATATTTTCTGAAAATAACATGAAGGCATTTCCACTTTTGAATAAGATTCAGATTGCCTGCAAAGCCAAGCCATGCTTATGCTTTGCAAAGACTTGCAAAGCAAACCTTAACATATGGTTTTGGATTGTGGAAAGTTGTTGTTGTTTTTTCAAATTGGATAGAATGACAAATGGATTATCTGCTTTGATTGCCAGATTGCATTGTGAGTGGACTATGCTTTCAACCTGACTGAAGCAAACTTAGCTTAATTGATGAATCACACTGAATCCTGAAAATACTGATTTTTGCAGGTGGGAAAACTAGAAGTGTGGCTGGGTTAACTGTTTTGCCTGAAGCGGTGCACCATGTCAGCTGTGAAGGGCTGGAAACAGAAGGGGAGAATTCCAGCTTTCCATCTCTGGGCTCTGAAATCATTTGGATTTAGGATATTTTCCAATTTTTCCAGGTGCGCTGCCTGATTGCTGCATAGCATAGCAAGCTTGCTAATGCAGAATGAGATGAAAGCCTGCCTTTTCCTGCAAGGCATGAGAGAAAAGGAGAGATCCAGCTGAATGGATCTGAGAGCCCATTTTTATTCTTTTGTCTGTTCAGATTTGTAGTCATGCCTTCTCAGAAAGGTCAAGTAAGGTATGGAAATAAAATACATTTGCAATGGAACTTAAAAAATGCCCAGCTTGCTCCTGTGCTCCCATGGAGACATAGATGTGGATGAAACCTTATGAAATCTTTATATTCAAATACTTTTGGGGACCTGAGCACATCTGGAAGATTGAGAGCAGGCCATGAACACTTTCTCAAAATGGCTACTCTGGGGTGGGGGCTTACTCATTCATAAAATAGCAGCTATCATGGCATAACAGGCCACAAACATCTCTTTACTTAAAGGCAAATTAGGGAAGTTGCTCCCCCCACACTCTTTCTAAACTTCTGGGAGACCCTTGACACTCTGATACCATCTTTTCATTTTCTCCAAAGGAAGAGATAGTTTCAAGCAGAACATTGGCTTGTAGCCAGCTGTAGTCATTACTTTTGAATTATGCCTTTTGAATTTATACAGGCAGCCCAGAGGCACCATAGGAAATATAGGTGATGCTGGAGGGTGGTGCTTGGCTTTCCAACTTGTCAACTTCCTGCTTATTAGTTTATTTAAAACTGAACAAAAATAAAATTAGAAGTCCTGGTAAATGCCAAGACTGCAGGCACAAATCTGGAATACCAGATTTGATTTCTGGAGTTCAGAATACATTCAGCTTCTGCATTCTCAGCTCTCTCTCTCCTGCAAATGCAAACAAGGGTGTTGTCATGTTCGCCGTTCCAATGTTGCTGGTACATCGTAACGCTTCGCATGTCATTTCGCTGATACGTGTTTCATCTGGGAAGGGAGGAGGATTCCATCTCGTGGGGTTGTTATCTGTTGGCTGCTGGTTTGGAATGTGTTTGGGTTATCTCATATGTTCAAGGTTACTTTCCCAGGACATCAGTAGAAACGGTTACGAGCACCTGGGGGGGGGGGGGAGTTTGCTACAGCCGGGCGAGGGGAGGGATTACGTTTTGAGCCGAGGGTTTTTAGTTTGTATTTGGCATGCTTTTACTCATTCTCAGCTTTCTCTGTATTTGCATACTATTCTTACAATAAATCAGATATCATTAAGTACCTGCTTGTGAGTCTGAGTCTATTGGGATAGGCAATCATTGCAGGTGTAGCTTCAGCTAAGGAGTATGAAGACATAAGTAGCCTGAAGTATCTAGGCATTTCAATGGGAAAATACAAGAGAAAGGGTGACCCAGCACTCCTAAAAATAGGAATAAACTTAAATCAGGAATGATAGATGTTCATTAGCCAGAATTCAGGTGCCACACAGTGATGGGTATGTAGTAAGAATTAAGAGATAGCATGAACATGCCTCAGAATTGTGATCAGTACCAAATCATGCTTGCAAGCCCAGTCTTGATTTTCCCTGAACAATTTTTTTAGGAGCATTATTGAGTACATGGTGGTTATTATTGGCAAATAACTGAATTTAATTCATTGCGAATCTCCTATTTTCTGCTCATTCCTGATTTACCAAAATTAATGGGTTAAATCTGCACTTTCCTAACATGTTAATGGTGTATATCTTTTAAAGTTAGGCAAAGCAGCATTAGTCCAGCCAGGCACTCCTCCCCATATGTCAATATGTGTGATTCTCAATCTGCGTAATTGTCTCTACAAATATGGCTTCCACACACGGGTCGCTTATGCACAGAGGCCCAGTTGGTTGGTCGGAATGGCGCAACCGTTCCGCTCTGAAGACTGTGGGTTGCAGTTTGCTTCATTTCACTGAAGCACTTTGAAGACTTCCTGTATCCCTAATAGCTTTCTGAAGTTGGTTGCTCTGCATTGTGTTATACCGAGTAAATAATCCAGTTTCTTGTCCGCAGCTGAAGGGGAACCGTCTCAATAAAGCTGTGCAATTTTTCCTTCCCAAACATGGATATTTGCCAAGGAAAGAGTGGAAGCTACAAAAGTGATTCCACTTCTTTGAAACTTTTCCAGGTTTCTTGTTGAAGCACGCAATTTACAGGTCACATTCTGCCTACTCTCAACTCAGGGATGATGCTTTGTCTCAAGAGTTCCCTATACATAATCTGTTTTCTGCATCCAATCTCTTGGGACTGGGACAATTTCAGCTTCTTAAGTGTTTCCATGATGATTCCAAAGGAGGCCCTTATGTGAAAAACAGTGCATTGGAACTGGTCACCCAGGAAGATTGTCTTTTTTTCCTTCTTCACAGCAGATTCCATAAGATAGTTTTGGAATTGTATTCCAAGGAAACTTGGGAGTTCTTTAAATTTTAGTGAGAAGTTCATGAATGGAAAATGAGGCTCTCTAAAAGACAGATTGCTCTGGGTTACAACTCAGCATGCCTGATGAATTGTTCCCTTTTTATATAGAATAAGCTGGCTAAAATTTCTGGGATATGTAATTTCAACACATCTGGAAAGCACCAGGTTGGGAAAGGCTGATCTAGAGCATCAGCCTTTGGCCTGGCCTGCAGTTTGAAGGGGTACTGCCCATCCTGGCACCTCCTCATGTCTAGTTTAGGGGAACAATATATTTTCCGTGCCAAAATCTGCCATGCAATTCTAAAGAAGTTTTCTTCCCTCTGAAAGAGGCTTATCTCTTTCTTTATGCTTGAGAACTTCTCATTTTTCACTGTGGGTTTCTGAGTTGTTAGTAGAAATTATGCAAGGTCCACTCCTGGCATTGCTTCCTGTGGTACACCTTCCCATCACTCTGAAGCTTCCCTGGCTGCACATTTCTCTACCTACAAAAGGCCCATGGGACAAATGTCTTTATGCTGTCTTTCCTAGGGCTTTAATTGAAGCATGGGAAGCCAGGGAGAGTGCGGACCTCTGGAGAGAGAATTGCACTATTGTTGCATAATAAGACATCCCAACATGCCTCTTGGCCACTTCTTAACTAAGGACTTGCAAGAGCATCATGCTCAACTCACAAGCATTTCACCCAGTTGCTCACCTCTTTTGAAAGAAATTTCAAAAGGAAATGCTGTTTTAGAAAACTTGCAGATTGTGCCCCTCCCCACACATAGCACTAAATAATACAGTTATGTCATGCAGGGGGTGTTCCTATGCATGTAATAGGCATTCTAGACTTTAGCATAGAAATCAGAAGGCATGATATGAGTGGGGAAAAGGCAAATCAAATTGGTGGAAGTCATCACTAAGAACTGTAAAACTAGAGGAAGCTGCTATTAATCTGTGTAGTTTAATATTGTCTTCTCTGTGGGTCAGCAGCACTCCAAATTTCCAGACCTGGAGATGTGATGAATTAAACATGAGACTTTCTTAATGCAAGGCCTCTGTTCTACAGTGGAATTATAGTCCCCTTAAAATGACAGTTATTACATGGCTTGAATTAGCAGTACACATTTTGAAAAGGGAAAAATAAATACTCTGCAACAGTTGACGTTTTCCAAGAGTTTCAAACTTTCGGATGATGGAAGCATGAACTTTCACTTGGAATAGAATCCAGTTTTGCTGGGCTGTGTCTCATTAAAATTTTACAAGAGTATACATGGTTCTATGTGTGTATTTTGAGTTTTTCTTCCATGTCCTGTTCAGACTATGAGGCAGCCAGACAGAATTATTATCAAACTCTTTATTTAAAGCAACTATTTACAACAGTAAAAGTCCTGATGAATAAATAGCAGGCGATTTCAATCAGACCACCCAGGCAATGACGGATGAACAGGCAGAATCAAACTGCGGCAGAGCAGCAAGGCAGAATTCAGCCAATTCTCTGATGGAAGCTGTCAGACTTAGTGATGCTAGAGTGCGTGACAAGACAGAAGCTGAGGGCAGGGTCCTGTGGACTGGCATGCAGGTAGGATCGAGCTGGAACATGGAGACTAGGCAAGACTGGACTGGAACCCCTGGTCAAGGCTTGACTCTGGAGGCTAGGCAGGGATGGACTGGAGAGTCTAGGCAAGGCTGAAATCTGGAAGCAAGACTGGACGGAATTGGAGAGTCTAGACAAGGCTGAGAGCTGAAGGCAAGGCTGTACTAGACTAAACAGTTGAGGCAAGGGTGAGAACTGGAAGTAAGCTTGGGCTGAACTGGAGAGTTGAGGCAAGGCTTGGATCTGGGAGCACACCTGGATCGTGCTGGACGATGCGATGAGGCTTGGAGCTGGACGCAAGGCTGTGCTCAGCGGGGATGGCAAGGAGAGGCTTGACTGGAGCGGTTTGTGCAGAAGATGGCTGTAGAAGATGCTGGCACTGGTTCCACTCTGGCTTCAGGCAAGGCTTCCGATGCAGGTAATGGCTCTTCTGCAAACGCTGTGAGCTCAAAGGATCGGTTGCATCTGGCAGCTTGCTCTTCACGCGCCTGCCTTTTAAAGTGATCCCTTCCACACCTTTTCTCTCCTGCAGCCAATTGAGCTGCCTTCTGATTCATGTGCTTCTCAGCTTTCCTGTCTTGCGCACTGATTGGGGAATTCAAATCCCCTTCTGGATTTTGTCCAATCCGCGTTTGCAAATTCTCCTGCTCTGCTGAGTCAATTCCTGGTTCAGCTTCTCCAAGTTCCTCCTGATGAGTTTCATTTCCCCCTTCTGACTCCAGATAAGTTTCATTTTCAGAGTCAGAAGCAGGCTCAAACCTCACATTCCAGGGGTCTGCTTCAAAGCAAAGAGTACCTTTTAAACATTTATTTGCATATTTTTAAAACAAAATATTGTGCCACAGGCCACAGCCAAAGCTTCTCCTGGTTTGTACCTCTTCTTTTCCCAGTAAATTTCTGAACTGCCCACATTTTTATACCCATGGTTTCTGTCCTAACAGCCAGGAACCATGCTGAGACAAGGAATAGGTCTCTAGTGTTTTATTGCTACATAACAGAAAATCCTAACAAACTGAAGAAGCGTGGGAAAAACCCAGACATATAACCCCAAAGGTTAAAGCGGGCCCGATCTGTGTCTCTTTGAATGGCTACCTAATTCCTCAGTACTACACATGCGCTTTACAGCCTGGATGGGAGCCCCTGCTCGCCATCCTTACTCATGACAGTTTCCATATGAAAATGCTTAGATTTTATGAGTTTTCAGTCAAAGTTGGTCATTGCTACCTTGGCACATCCTCCTGATACCTTATGATCCCATGCATCTATATCTTCGTTTTGCTCCCTTTAAGATCTATGGGATTGATTTGTCCTTTGCAGTGATGCCCCAAACACACCAATCAATTCTTGCCTCTCACCCAGCTAGGTATAATGAAAGCTATAATATCAGGTACAAAGGCTTTGTATTGGAAAGTTTTTAATTTATTTTTTAATAGTAGTATACCTGTGACTCCTCATACAGGTACAAAAATATTGTATACAAAATCCTGCAGTGAATATCTGGGCTCTGTGTATAGGGCATAATTATTTCCAGAATAACTGCCAAGATGCAGATGCAGGATATGAAGTGGACCCTGACTTTTTAAATGTGTAATTTGTAGGACAAAGGAGAAAGAAACATTTGATAGGTCTCCCTGGGTGCTGTGGCATGTCCAAGTGAGACATTAAGAAAGCTGGTGTATGTTTAGTTCCAGATGTTATTGCTATGCCAGATAATCCTTTTATGGATTCTCTTTAATGAAAGTGGATCAAGGATTACACCCCTTAGCTTTCCATGGTGCAGGGCCATTTTATGGATTTAGTAGTCAATATAACAGAAATTAAACTAGAAGACCAACAGTTTATGGAGAAGTAAGCTTGGGCATTGTCAAAGGACAGAATTTAAATAACAATCATTTTTAAACACATGTCATAGTATAAACTGAAATTATCCATTGATAATTTCATTGCTCACGGTACATATCAGCCTCGGGCTTTAAAAGCCATACCCATGATACTATGTTCTGGTAGGAAATAATTTCTCTATTTACTTTCTCTGTGCCTTGCTCCTGATAAAGGCACCAGAGCAGTATGTTTGGAATCTGGACCACAAGTTGCTAATGATTAACCACTAGCAATTTTGGAAGCATGAAGGAAACAAGGAAGAACAATGATTTATAGAGTGTATGCACATGTGATGGAATGTGAGGGTAACCTTGGAAGACAGGGGAAGGGATGACGGCCCAGACAAAAGAGAAAGGAGCCCACAACAGAGTAATGAAGGGCCTCCCCTAATTACTCAGGCAGTAAATAGGGAGGGCGGGATATTTATTTATTTGTTTCTCAAATTTGTACTACCGCCCATCTCCCCCCAAGGAGGAACTCTGAGCGGTTTACAATAAGTAAATCAATTAAAGCATTAAAACAATCATCATAATAGAACATGAAATGTAATACAATACTATATAAATTAAGAAGTAAAATAAAAATCCAGATGGCTACAAAAGATCATAAATATGAGGGGAACACTCTAAGGTGCCAGCCATCCCCAAGGATGACTCCCCCCCTTCCCATCCCAAGCATGGCAGCACAGCCAGATCTTCAGGGACTTCCTGAAGGTCAGGAGGGATGGCGCTTGCCTGACCTCCAGGGGGAGGATGTTCCAGAGGGCAGGAGCCACTGCAGAGAAGGCTCATTTCCTGGACCCTGCCAGATGGAATTATCTTACAGACAGGGTCTGCAACATGCCCCCTCTGCATGAATGGGTGGGATGCGTTGATGTCATGGGGATGTCATGATTTGTACTTTCAGACTTCAGATTCTGCTAATGTAGCCTTATAATAAAGTAGAATTAGCTTATCTCATCATGTTTCCTGTCTGGTTTACCTGGGAGGGCTGACAGCACATGAGTGTGTAAAAAATGTATATTATCAATTATTGTATATCTGCAGTTTTGTTAATATACAAATGATGAAATGAAATCATCTGTCTATCTGTCTGTCTATCTGTGTGGTGTAGAGGTTAAGGCATCAGGCTAGAAACTGGGAGACCAGGAGTTCTAGTCCTACCTTAGGCACAAAGCCAGCTGGGTGACCTTGGGCCACTCCCTTTCTCTCAGCCCTAGGAAGGAGGCAATGGCAAAACACTTCTGAAAAAACTTGCTAAGGTTTTTGTAGGGACTTGTCCAAGTCCTGCAGGGACTTGTCCAGGCAGTATCCGAGAATCAGACACGATTGAATGATAAATATGTTTGTGTGTGTGTGTGTGTATTTCTACACTTTATATTTCAAGAAAATTGCAAGTCCAGTCAATGGTAGTTATTTAATCACCTTGCATCTTAAATCCATAATTGTCCCCCCTCCCCCCAGGTGCACCCAATCTCTTCTCCCACATTTCTTCTCTTTGGCCTAGCATTTAGAAGATGCTGCTAAACAACTATCCAATGATGAGGGATGCTAGGACCTCAGCAACATCTGGATGGCCACATGTTCTCCATTCTTCCAATTCATATTTGGAGAAAATTATCAGTTCTAGCATTCCCATGTGAATTTTGGTTTTGTAGAAGCACCAAATAACACATTGCTAGGTCTTCTGTCCTCCCTATGAGTTTGTCCTAAAACGTTAGGCTAGCAGACTGTATCCTGTGAATGTGACTGAATGAGTCTGTGTCCAGCCCCCAGTTCAGGAAAGCCAGGGCTAGCCTGTTGCTGATAGTTAATTTGTCAATTCACTCTTTCTGGAGAGAGAACCCATTATTATTCTAATTGTTCTTATTGCCAAGACATTTCTTCTGATGTTCAACCAAACCTTTTTTTCCTATATCTTACACTCATTAAACATAAAGCTGTCCTTGTGAGAACCTAGAATAGGTCTTTGCTCTTTGTATCTAACAGCTTTTCAGATACTTGAAGCATGATTTCATGAAAGTGTCTAGAGTTCAGTCAAAAGCTTGAAATCAGAGATACACTAAAAAAAAGATCGAGAAGGTCATCTGAAGCAGCTGTGCACTTTCACGCATGTGTTCTGGACACTGATGGGCTCGGCCAGACATACACGGTCCACAATTATAAGAGATGTAGCTCTGTATGACAGCACATATTTTAAACGTTAAAAGTTACACTTGTCAATCCTGGCAACTTAAATCAACTAGAAGCAGTATGAAAGGTGTTTGGCTTGGACAAGTGGAGTGCAACCAGACATGGATTTGTGTGCATGTATGCTAGCATAACCTTTTTAAGCACCAAAGAGTTGTTACCATGACCTATTCATGCATTACCTCATTTTAGATGTACAGCAATTTTAAATTAATTTCATCCCCCAAAGGGTAAATTGATAGGCCAGCATTTGAAACATATACAAGGATTCTGGATTTGGTCCAATTTTTAAACCTAATTCATAGTTCCCAGAGCACGCAAATCTGGATTTCCCAGAAAAACCCTTGAGGGAAAATCTGGGTTTATTGTAGTGTAGTGTTCTTGAGGAATGGTATGAATTGATGAGGCTGCTAGTATATCCTCTTAATTTCTACTGAAAGCATCTTTCTTATTTATTTATTTATTTATTTATTTATTCATTCATTCATTCATTCATTCAATCAATCAATCAATCAATCAATCAATCAATCAATTAATTTATATAGCCACCCATCTCACCACAAGTGACTCTGGGTGGCTACAACAAAGTTAAAACCAGTCAATAAATACATTAAAAACTAAAAACTAAACTAAAACAAAAAATAAAAGGAAGTTAAAAATAATGGAGCCATCTCACTAATTCACCCATTCCCTGTGGTTCCCAGGCCTTGAGAGACCTCAAACCAGGTCTTGAGGGACCTCTGAAAGCTCAACAGTTTCTGCTTAATATTAAGGATTTCCTTTATTTATTTGAGAACATTCCCAGGGGGGTTTCTAAACCTAGTAGTATGCTATGACAATTTTAAATTTTGTATTCCCTAGGCAGCAGTTTACTATTTGTTTCTTCTTTCAGTGTTATATTTTCTTTCTAAACTTGTCCTATATGCTACCTTGCATAATCTGACAATTAGGCAACCTCATATTCCTTATGTGAATAAATCCTATTCACATTTCTATACTCAGGTAGTATCCAATTTAAACAATTTAGAATAATTTAATTTAAAACTACCTAACATAAGATAGGTAGAAATAATACAATATTGGTCACAAGAAGGGCTTTGCAACAAAATGTTGCAATATGCTCCTGTTCAGAGTGCAAGTGGGTCAACTAAACCTTCTTCAGGATACTCCACCTTTTTTTCTCCTTGTGTGTGTTTTTTTTAATTGACACTTAATATTTCATGGTTCTTGAGCATGCTTATTGCTCACTAGACTAAATCTGAGAACTTTGCCCTTTTAGTTCAATTCTGTTTGTTTACAGGGTTGTTGATTTTTTTACAATTAAGACTTTTGCAAATCTTAGAGGTATTTTTTTTTTTAACCAAACACCTATCAGTCTTTAATTGATATGCCTTATCTTTCACTAATAGTAGCAGGACTAGGAAACCCCTAAAAATCCAGTCAATCCATTCCTGGATGTTTTAGCTCAACAAGGTGTCATTTTAGGGCCTATGACCTATTTTTCTGTTTTGAGTTGATGCAGGTATTTTTCCCACCCACTTTTCCACCTTGGTTTTATCCTCCCTGCCCCCCCCCCCAGCTCCCAATGTGAATCTTGGCATACCACTCAGTGCCCAAGTATGCTCCTCAGTATGCCCAAGTATGCACCTTCTTCTGTGCAACAACAGGCAGCACCGCAACCAGGGTCTGTATCACCCAGGGCAAACATGGATTCCACGCCCATTTTGGCACCCTCCCAGTGCTCATTTTGGCACACACACACCCCCAGCGCAGCACCTGGGGCACATGCCCCACTTGTCCCCCGCCCCAGTTGCAGCCCTGACAACAGGTCATATAACAAACTGGTCATCTGAAAATAATTGAGGTCTTTGGATGTTGAGGGCCAAGACGAAATTGACTAAGCGCAAGAGAGAAGGAAAAAATGGCACATAAATAACATAATTGCATTCATACCAAGTGGGAGAAAATAGCTGAAAACGGAAAGATTTTCTGCCTTTCCAGATTATTATTATTATTACTTTCAGCTCACTCCTAATTAGGCCATGAAAACTGCTTGAAATTCGATGACTGTGTGTTCTCGTGTCCTGCTGTGTTTTTTTCCTTGCTCAGTGAATGCCACATGCATTTCTTTTTCTTGTATGTCAAAAGTTTTGAGACATGCCTTTTCCACAAATACTGAAGATTGTCAGGGCATCAGGCTAAATAATGCACCTTTGATTCTTCCCAGCTTTCCTCAATGGTAGGCGGGAGGTATTTCTTTTGGGGTCATAGTTTTTACAGGAAATGCTTGTTTCAAGGACTGCATTCTTTCTGTGATCTATAAGCTAGTTTGAAGAGCCTTCTGGTGGTGGAAGGGGGTGCAAAAATGTAGTGAATAAAGGAATAATAAAAAATACCCATGCAAAATAATATTGAATATTATCCTTCCAGCTCTGGGTCCCAAAAATATTCATCTCTTCTTTAGGAGTGCTAGCAGGCAGATTTTTGTTTTTTTTTTGATTTGCAACATTTTCCACACTTAGTTCCCTCCTTCCTTCCTCCTGAACTTGAAGGTTAATGCCTAACAATGCTCCCTTTTTAATCCAAGGCAAACTTTGGGGGCCAAGACTTCATAACTGGCTTGGATTGCAGTTTGATAAGGAGGAGGACATGTCTCTATCCAATACTGTCTCTCTTTTCCCAAAGTTAACCTCATTGTGGCAGGACAGCATTTTAGCAAGGTCCACATCATTCTCGCTCCTTTTTTTATCATCTAGAATATTGCAAGTGCATAAATCCCTAGAAATGTACTTGTCCAAGATGTCAGAATCTATTTGATGGACTCATCCTGGTTGGTAACTTGTCTTGTACTATGCACTTGAGTGTCGCCTAAGATGCTTGCACAGCCGCCAAATGAAATATCAGTGTATTTCCCAAGTGGTGAGTAATTCAAAATGGCATAGTTGCAGGATTTCCAATTGCTGTCACAGGTAGAATTTATTATTATTAATGCCTGGCAGAGATATTCTCCTGCACTTTTTTCTATCTGCCCTCATTCCATTAGATGAAAGAGAATTTCCTTCTGAAATTGTTTTAAAACAGGAGATGGTGACTTGCTTCTACTTATTCATTAACAAAGTAGTTAAGTGGTGTGTCTCCTGTTTTTCATTGTACTGTTCTCTTTCTAGCAGTTGGCAAACTGCCTGGCTTCCCATGATTCAGTTAAATCCCAACGAATCAATCATGAAGGCAATCCTCCTATTGGCCTTTTTCTGTAGCAGTGGTACCTTCACTGCTAATGGGCAGGTTGTCCTTGAGAACTTATTGGAATAGTTCTTCCATTATATAAATTTGAAAAGAAATGAAAGTTTCTCCACTCCCACGTTTGGTGGAAAATTTCAAACTTGTGCACAGTTGTACTAGAGAACTTTTGCTCAGGTACCCAGTTACACTGAACGTGTGACAACTTGTGCCTGGTTGGTGTTGCTATCATTATCATTGTCATCCCAGCACAAGGCCTATGTGGCCTCACTTTTCATGTAGAAGGAAAATGTTATACCTGTTGGCTTGTCTCGTGATTTAAAGAATATTGCCTACTATCCTGTGAATATTTTCCCAGCGGGGTTTACGATAGTGCAAGCCTCTTGTTGAACCTGAAAGAACTATTACATGACTCAGACCTTTTGAAATGACTGTAATAATTGTAAGAGTGGCTGAAATGAGCTGGTATATCAAAAAGCCTAAAACTAATGCACAGATGAGTGGTGGTAATTATTTATGATTTGACTTCAGGAAACTGGGTGGGGAAGAGGGGAATCTATAGGTTTGGATTGCTCATGCACAGGATAATTTGAACGGAAAGTCACTGAGCTATAAACACACAAAATAACGGCATGGTATTTTCACACTGTTTGTGGTAGAGTTGAACCAATTTTAGTTTGCTATCTCCAAGCCTCTAATTTCTGCATCCTCCTTCATTTTTTGATATTACTGTGTTTTTCTTTCTCCCATTTTTTTCTTTTCCTTTCTATTCAGAGGCAATATTTGTTTGCTTTTTTTTAACAGTAATTTTATTAAAAATTACAATTGCAAAGATAAAAACTAATACAAACTAAAAAAAGAAAAGAAAAGAAAAAAGAAAAATAGTAGGTCCAGAAATGAAAAAGGAAATAAAGAAACAATAAGAATATAGCAAAGAAAAAGAAAATAAATATATAAAGAAATTACTTTTCCCTTCATCACAACAAATATAAACAATTTTAGTAACTTATCACCTTCTCTTAAAATACAACAAATGATCTCTTCTTTTCATATCCCATCTCTTATCTATAATTATCTATAAACAAATCCTTAAAAACCTCCTCATTTCAGTCCTGTTCAGCAAAAGTCTATTAAGAGTTACCAGACATAACAACATATCTGTTTTAACCTTGATCAAATAAACCAACTTTATATTCCTTCCTTTTATTTTAACAATCTTTATTCTCTTCAAATAATGTCCTAGAATTTATAGATTCTTTTGCATGAAATGGGAAAAAACACTTATGACTTGTGGTTTTGATGATGAGAAAAAAAAATGGGTAATAGAAAAAAGTTATTATTATTATTATTATTATTATTTTGTAATCATAGAGTAAGAGATACTTTTGTAATTGTATTTGCTGCAAAGGAAGCTTCTTTATATTTCTTTTTATTCTCTCTTTCTGCACTTTTCTTTTGTCTTGCTTCTTTCTTTGTTCTTTTTACTCTCTATCACTTTGTGTTAGTTGTTATATTCTTTGTAAAACTTTTAATAAAAAATATTTTTTAAAAAACCAAATAATGTCTTAGAACTCGATTTCTTTTCATTTTTTCTTTGTTCCTTCTCACAAAATTCTTCAAAGCTTTAACAAGCTTCTTTTGTAAATCCACTATAGGAAAATTATGTCAATTAGGTCACTCTCTTGGTTTGTTATCTGTATATACCTTTTAATTATTAAGACATCAGCCGGTTTCTTTTCAGTGTAGCATCTTTTTCCATGTCATTTTTGTAGCCTTTCATTTTTAAATCCACTATCAGATGAGTCTCAGTCTTGTCCAGTTTTCTTGTCTTAAAATTAACTTTTGTGTCCATTGTTCAAAAATATCCTTCAGTATGTCCAACGTTAAAATATTTTGCTTCATTCTGTATTAGTAAGTAAAATTTAAGTGTTCTTCTCCTCTAATTGCCCAATAATGTCCAACCTTCAAAGTCTCATCCTACCATGTTTTTTCTTTTTTAAGAATTCAAAACAAAAGCATTTTCCCACAGGAAGGATTCTTATAATTAATTCCAAAATCTTATTTGAAATCCATTTGTACCCTTAGTCTGTTTGTAACTTTCCAGAATCAAAGTTCTAATCACCCTTTTGTTGTTTATCCCCCCCCCCATTTTTTTAAGTCCTTAGACTTAAAACATCTTTTGCTACGATTTGAAGGAAACTCACCCAGTGTTTTCAAACTTGTCGATCCAAAGGTTCCTAATAGCTGAAAAGCAGGTAACAAGCAATTTCCAAAAGTGATTAGAAAAGGAAGTATGAAAACCCAGTGTCCTTAAAGGCACCAACCGTGGTTTGAGTGAGATGGCTATTCCCTTGACTCCCAGAGCTCTAAACCCTCTGGAGACTGTTGTCTTGTGGTCTCCTCATGAGGAGAAACTGTCTGGAGCACTTGTGGGTGATCTCAAGCCAGAAGAGGAATTACAAAGAGCCAGTCTACTTGCCGGCTTTTCATTCTGCCGTGGTCATCTTCAGTTCACTATTTCTTCCACAGAAGCCTATTCAGAGGTAATATTTGGGTGTGTGTGTGTGTGTGTGTGTTTATGTGTACAGATTAAAATCCATATGACCTTTGAGCAAAATGTTTAATAATAGGATGCTTGCCTGCAGATAGTCCTGCTATTTAAGCTGTTGAAAAACTTTCCTGCTCCTCCTCTTAGCAGTTACACAGAAAGTTGTAGAGTTTAAATCAATGCTTGGCTCATTGATACATTATTATCCAGTAGATCATAAGAACATAAAAAAGAGACTTGCTTGAGCTGGCATCATAAAGAATGTCAATTCTCAAATATCTATTAAGAAGTATTTGATAGCATGAAGCCTCTATACATCATGTTGTAAACATTGCAGCCAATCCAGACATCAGTGTGCCATAAGTTTCTTTCTATTCCCATAACTGATTTGGAGCAAGTATTCCTAAAAATGTCACTACTTTTAAGATCAGAAACAATCACAACTGTACACTGAATCATATGTTGGAAACAGCAAACACTTATCTTTTCTTCTTTTCTGCCCCATAACGTTTGCATTTACAAACAGTATTGATGTTCCATTTGTGCCATCCATAGACCACATGTGGCTCTTGAGCATTCATTCATTTTGAACATTCAAAAATGTTGAACTACTTTTTTGTTTTGTTTTGTGAGAAGGAGAGGAGGAGAATGCAATCTTTAAAAGGTGTGAAGCTTCCTAACAGCTGGGTAAGTCCATTTTTTTTACTGGGCTTGCAGTTTTTAAAGAATGTTATGGGTGCCTTGTCTCTGCAAGGGTGCTATGAGGGCCTTGTCTCTGTACCACTAATACCCCAAAGATAAAAAGGATCCTAAAATTTTGGCCCTCCTCACTCTGGTAATGTCATAATATCATCAGCCATGGCTCCTAAAGCCTTCAAGCAGAGAAGAAGTATGGTCCATAGGCTATGAGAGGTTGCCCATCTGCGTTGCCATAACGACACCAGTCCAATATGATTGGTAGCTTATATTCAATGAAATAAACCAAACACACCTTCCTAAATGCTCTGGGAATCAGCTTTGAACTTCTCTACATTTCCAACCCATTGCACTGATAAACCTTCAGGAAATATCCTAAAAGTGGAGGGTTTTGGAGGGTGTGCCCCATCCCTTATTTTTACTCTCCTTTTACCCCACCAAGTCAGCTTTCCTCCCTTAGTGGTATGGCTTCATTGGAACTGGGCAGTGAAAAAGTAGCCAGTGGGAAAGAATATAATAGCACCATCCTGACAAAATCGACTGTAGTTCAGAAACTGAGAATGGAAGCCTTCAATCCTTTTGCTACCTTCTCCATACTACTCCCCCTGATAAAGGTAGAAAATGGGGAGGATGCTTTAGTAACTAGGAGGAGCGAATAAGGGAGAGGTAAAAAGACCTCTGAGTATGAAATGTATGCAAATTCAGGGCTATATACAGGATTACCTGAAAGGCTTTCATCTCAGTTTGTAGAGACAGTTGTTTGACTAGTTTATAACTAGTATAAGAATGTTAACTAGTTAATAACTACTTTATTTCTGAGCCAACTTTTAGTTACCTTCCAAAGGATCGCCAGGTCCTCAAATCTATCAGTGTCACTTGGAACTTCTTCTAGATAGGGTACATATCTGATTATGAATCCAGCTGACCTCTCCAACTGCAGTTTTGAGAGTTTTGTCAATGGGCAATTTCCATTTGCAAGCAGTGAAGGTCACTGTAAATGCAGTAACATTTTGCTGAATTATGTTGCATGAGATGTTTGGTGTGGAAGTTGGAAGGAATGCGTGACTCACCTTAACTCATCTCACCTTACCTCTGAGTTCTGGTCTTCTGATATCCTAGTGGTTAGATGTCCAAATTGAGTAAAGTGTCCCAAAAGCACATCAACATCTGGACAATTGATGAGAATCAGAACCACCAAAACACTTTTTTTTTCATTCTTTTTACAGAGAGGAAAATGACTCCCCCCCCCCCAGCATGAAAATGAGATGGGTGAAGTAAGGCACTTATTTCTGTGTTTTCTAGCACAGATTGGCTGAGACATTTTGGTGCTCATCTCTTGCCCATGAAAATCAAGTTCTGCCAACTAAACTAATCTAATGCCTTAAAGTGGTCAGAGCAATCTGGTCATGCCCTGTTTCATTTTAGTTGTAAAATCAGAAGGCTTGGGTGACAAGTGCCATTGCTGAGTATACCTTTTCTGAGTAGTTAGACTAAAAAGATTACCATGTTTATTCCATATGGCTTCCTCTATTTCTTCAGGAAAAATCTTTTTTCAAAGATTTCATGAAATAAAGACTTAAAAAAATCTTCTTAAACTATTTATATCATAGTATCTGTTATCCTGAAACGTACAAGGTCCTAGAAATACTTCTGATCCTACTAGAAATATTAATATTTCCAAATTAGTTTAAAAGACTTAGCAAAAACGTTTGCTTACCCATTACGCTGCCAAATTAACACCGTCATTCCTTTGTCTACCTATTTCCTCCTGACTCATGTAGAATCAATGGAGAAACATCATTTGTTTAACATTGGACATCTAAGTTGGCCTTAAAAATCAGTTAGACTGTAAGTCCTGCCATATCCTGGAAGAAGGAAATGTTGTACCTCTTTTATACTGTTGACAAAAAAAAAAAAGCCTATAATGAAATTACCAGAAGTTGACCTTTACTAGAATAATATTTTATATCATTTATATTTTTGATATTTGGCAAGCAATAGAAGTGTGATCTCCTTATATCAGTGGTGGGCAACATTTTTGTCATCCTCAAAGCTTCCTTTGAGCAGATCATCTATTTTTTGCAGCATAGTTTTCCACTATTTTGTGGTAGAGAAATCACACTTATACACACCTACACCTACACACAGAGAGAGATTAATACACTTAAAGCAAACAAAGTCTAATAAAACCCTTATAAAACTACAAAACATTTCCACCCCTCTCATAACACATCATGGTAATCCTGTTGATCATGAAATAAAGAATAGTCAGAATTAAGAAATCCACATTCCTAGGTCAAGCAAAATTGTATAGTAGTTGCAAGCTTCCACGTTTCATCAGGCAAAGTTATTAAAAACCAGAAAAAGGTAGGAGAATGTTTGGCTGAAACAGTGAGTCATCCCATGTATTTTGGGGAGCCCTGTTGCAGTTTTTGTTGCCTTTATAGCAGTTTTAGTCCAGGCTGTCTGTGTAGGTTTATGTTTTTATTTTTTTTAAAAAAAAAAATAGTTTTGTATGCCATGAGAGATGGGCAACTATAACAAATTAGAATGGCTAAATAAATAAATAAAACCCTAGACTAGCTGCATTCTTAAATGGAATAAGAGTTTCAAGAAATACATTGTGAATTTAATGCATACGGTGACCATATTTTCTTGGGGAAAAAAAGGACCAACCTGAAAAAGGAGCAAATCTGAAAAAGGTTCATGAGGATAAAAAAAGTGGAGTTGAATTACAGCATGGGCTGTCCTTAAGGATGCTGGGAGCAAGATGTGGATGCATTTGATTTTGACCTACTCAGTTTACTGTATACTACAGTATAGCATATGATATATAGCATACTATGCCCAGGGATGTATATTCAAACCTCCCAGCATACAGTGCTGCATCACTCACTTGTAAAAAAGTCGTAAGTTGAATGTTATGAGTTACCCTTGCACACATTCACACATTTACACATCAGAAAGAAAACTAGCAACTTTGCTGATGTTGCAGCTCATTCTCCCTTGTTCTTTCTCAACTTGTGAAATTACTTGTAAAAGCCATAAAGCCTTCTGTGTCATTCATAAACAGTAAAAATGTTATATCATATACTTCTGACTTGTTGATAATGCTATCCTTAGCCTGAAGCACAGAAAAGAAAATTATTCCTTTTCCACATTTTAATTATGCTATAAACTTGGGGCACTAACTATTGATCTTCCACATCTGGCATAAAAAGATTGCTTTTTTTCTCATCACATTAATTCAAACATATTAGAGGAACGTGAAGAAACATGAAAATCAGAGCTTCCTTTTCAAAGAAGAAGATATGATGACAAAGTTTCTTATTTTTATGTTCGGTTCTTATTATTGTGTTTTAAATAGTTATCTGAAAACTAGCTAGCTATTAATGTGGACATATTAGTTCACATTAATATATTCCAGTACTATGTCTTTATTGATTGATCGATGTATATGTAATATCAAACTCTGATGATAAAATGCATATCAGATAATCTCTCCATTTTTCCTAAGATCAGGATCTGCAGGAATCATGGGGGAAGTTGTTCTAGAAAACTAGAACAATTTTTGAAAAGATCTTGCTCCTTATTTTGTTTGCCAGCTAATCACACTGGTCCTTCTCTAACATCGCAAAAGTTCAGTGCAAGCAAGTGATTTGGTGACCCACAAGTGTCCTATTCTTCATATACTGCATGTCATGAAAGGAACAAAAAGAGGAAACAGGATCCTAGAAAAATAAAAAGAAAGGGGTCTGTGTGAATGAGTAGAAATGGAAGGCCCCTTTTGGCTCTAGAATGTGGTCCTTGATTGAAATGGTTGCCCATACTTGGTCTAAAACCATATAGAGTTAATGGGCAGAGGTTCTCACCTTTCCCTCACCTTCCCATCCTTCATGTATCAGTTCTGTATGAATAGAACTTATGCACATGTTACATTCTTTAGAAATGGGTGGTATATAAAGCTATATAATCAATAAATACAAGTTGTTTGTATTTGCGTATGATCTGAGAGCTGGCCATGCTACTAAAAGCAGCTCATGAGAGCCACTCAGAATCAAGCTTCAATTCATTTTAAAATGTTTACTAGCATTTCTACAATGATTTGCCCAGGTTGAGCTCTGACTTCAAATTTTGCATATGAGGAAATTCTGGTAGCATCAAATTATTTCTCTTGGCTGCTTAAAAACAGCAATTAGCCATTTTATGTTCAGAAACAGGCGCATTATCAGAATGAATGATAGAATGAGTGAGGGAGTTAATTGATTAGGATCCTTCAACCAGAGAAGTTATTTGACCAACAAAATTATCATAAAATTATTGCTGGCAACTTCAACAACAATTGGCCCATATGTGAGCATTTTGTTACATCACAACAAGCCTTATTAACAGCTGAATTGAATGCTAAGAGATAGCAACAGAACCCTAATAACTTTCAGATAGCATGTAACAAAGCTTAATATTGCAGCAAAGGAACTGATATCAGAAGGTGAATGGAGATCCAAGGATTGTTTTCTTTTTCTGTTCTCAAATATGTGTTTGCTGCTTCTCTGCAATAATGTAGTGGGTTACTGGCTTTAACGGTTGTACTATTCATGTACTTTGGTTTTTTTAACATTCCACATAGCCACAAGGTAAGACACATTTTTTTGTTGAAAATATGCAGGTAACAGGGGGTATAGCTGCAATTTAGTGAATGGGTAAATGGGTAGCTATTTGCCAAGAATTAAGAGGGTCAAAAATACCTTTCTTCTATGAAATTGAGCTTTCGTTTGAAAATGAAAGCAAGCCACATTTCTGTCAGACTGGCACAGGTTTCCTCCCTCAACTCTGGCTGATAGAACATTTTATATTCTGCCATCTTCAATCCCAGAAGATTATATGTGAAGGGTAGACAAGGTTTCTTAACACTTCTTCCTTTAGTCTTCAGTGAGTGTTCTTCCAGATTGCAAGATTTCTCTTCAGCAACCTTCTCCAGAATTGCCTTCAAACTAAAAAAGCCTTTAGCAGTATAACACTGCCCAGTACAATTCAGGATTACCAGTCAGCATAGCTTTTCCTAAAGCAACAAATCTTCAGCTGCCACCACTGTCTAGATCACTAAAACCACAACAAAGTTCATATTTTGTATGTATTCTTCTGGTGACCACAGGACCGTAAGAGCTTTGCTGGCTCAGATCAAAAATCTGCCTAGTCTGGCATTTTATTTCCTGTGTTTGGCCATGTAGATTGGTTTCATGAGTGGCAGACTCTCTCACTGACAGAGATAGAAATGATTTACAAGCAAATCTCACCAAAGCAAAACAAACCAGCAGGTCAGTGAGTAGAACTGGCAGGTAGGTGATTGGAGATGGGATTGTATGAATCCTGTTGGAACAGGCCTGAACCAGGAGTAATAACTAGAATGACAGCCTCCTTTACAGCCTGAGTGATAAATAGTATTTCTGTATCTCTGCTGAAGTAGGTTCTTCTTTGCAAGACTGAATAAGTAACTTGCAATACTCTCTGGTGGAAAGTGAGGTAGAAATTGATTTACACTAGTCAAACAAAAACGTCAACTCAGGAACATTTCCACCGAACCGCTTGTGAAAGAATCTGCTAGATCTTCTATGCGAAGTCCCCATCTACTTCCTCTGGGCCAGGTAGGGTTTGATATACACATCTGGGCATTCAACATTTTTTTCTCCTTCGATTCTTTAAAATATCAAGGAAAGGCAGTAGATACTTCCCAGGTGGCTGGTTTTGTCAAGAACTATAAGCAGCATTTCAGCAGTTACACAATAAACCAGTTTGGATCATGCAGTGACAATATTTGCTAAACAAGGCACATGGTGAGTTTGAATGAAGATCTATAGGGAGCCACCATCACTGGAGTTCTCAGATCTAGTGATCTAACATTTAGAAGGATGATCAGCCTATGGGACACCATCCTTACCCCTGTACCCCCAAGGTTTGGTTGGCTCCAAACATTTTGGCACTTTGAAAATCTTAAAAAAAACATGGCTTCTTCCTCAGGCATTGGTCTGGGATGTTAAGTGTATGGCTATAGGATGAATGACTTTTTGAGGACCTCAGCTCCATTGAATTAATGTTAATTAATGGTGTCTATTTTTTTTTTAATGGAATTTTATTGTTACAGTTTTCATTTAATGTTAGCCACCCAGAGTTATGGAAGTGAGAGGGGCAGCCATATAAATAATTTAAATAATAATAAAAAAATGTGATGATGGCAGCAATGGAACGGTTATGTATGCAAAAATAAATAAATGAATTAAAACACCCTAATAGTTGTTTTGTTGGGTATGGAGGAGCCAACTCATTTGATTCATGAGCATACAAGATATTTTTAGAATGGAAAATAACTTACAAAAATTCTCGCTTTCTGCATCATACACAGAGACATAGGATGCTTGAGGAATTCAGAATTTGTAAATTCATATTTTCAGTGGCTTCTTCAAACTTCCTGGACTAATGTACAGATAGGAACATTATTATTTACCAACTTCCATACCTCAAACATGTTCCAATGCATTTTTTTTAAAACTGCATTTTAAAAATAATCTTTTATGATATCTTAAGATTATAGGGCCTTTGGGAAAGAAAATGCATTTTAAATGAATTTTTAAATTTACTTCATCTTTCCTTTGTATTGTTTAAGCTTTAGTGATTTGAACATCGCCATTTGAATAGAGCAAGATCACATGCAAGCAGTCAATCTCCATAAACATTAAGTTATTTAAATTGTTGTTTGTGTGCCCTTCCTGAAAAGCTTCCCAAATATCAATATCTCAACCTCATGTGAAAGTAACATTTCCATCCGACTGAAAAATGATATTGCAATTTAATTGTAAGCTGCCCAGAGTCATGAATGTGAGATGGGAGCTATATAAATTGAATAAATAGATAAATAAATAAGCAAGCAAGCAAGCTTGGGATATTCATCAATGTTCATAAATTTAATCTGTAATTTGTATACAGGAGAAATTTAGTTTGCATCCTAACATAAATGTGCTAACCAGCTTATTCTTGCATGTATTATCAGAGTCAATTCCTTCCTTCCTTTTCATTTCTCTTTCCCTCTCATGACTTATTAATCCTGAAACATAAATGCTGTCTTCATTTTCAAAAGAAATTTATCACTGTATGTCGATTTTTGGGTAATACTACAGACCAATTGCTATAATGATCCAACGTGACATGATTTACATGCCTCTTGAAACATATTTTCCTGTGCAGTCCTTGGTGCTCTCTGTGCTTAGTTGTTTGCAGACATTTCATTACCCAATTAGGTACCATCATCAGTGCTAGTGAGTGTGGGGTTAGCTCCCTGTTTACACACAGTGGCTTGCCCTGCCAGTCTTGGTTGGGCTGTGGTTTTCTCCTTGGTAGGTCCTTGATTAGGGCACTGTTTTCTGAGTGATTGTTTGTCTGGTGTCAATCCCTGCTTATCTGGGCGTTGGCTGCTGGAGAGGATGTGTTCTGGTCTTTTTGTTTCCTTCTTAGCTTTTTTATTGTCTCTTTTGAATGGTGTGTACATGTGGTTTATCTCTATGTGTCTATTGATGATTTGTCTGAGTGCCAGGCTTCCAGGAATTCCCTAGTGCTTTTGGATTTGGCTTGGTCTAAGATGCTCACAGTTTCCCAGTTGAAACTATGGTTGAATCTGCCCATGTGTTGTGAGATTTTTTTCTTCTTTGTGTGAGTGTTTGAGATTTGAGATTTTTCCCTAACCCTTCTTTGCTTATGAGAGTGTTGCTTATGGATTTTTTTTTTAAAGTAATTATTATGGCTGTTTTTACATATATAAGTGTTTTAATTGTTATATATTATTGATGTATTTATTTAAATGATTTATATGGCCATCCATCTTGTAAAACACAACTCTGGGCAGCTCACAATAACAAAAAAGCCAAAAACAGTAAAAAAGAAAAAGAAAACAAAGATTATATCATTTTAAGATATTTTACCAAGAATGAAAGCAGCTTTGAGATCATTTTAGCATAAGCAGTTGTATAGCTATAAAATAAATAAATAAGCAATTTCAATACATTTTGTTGAATTACTTTAATTTTTCAGAATACATTCAGTAAAGGAAACAACAGTGACCTTAAGAAAAAATCCAAATTCAGAGTCACAAAGAAACCGTCTGAGGGAAATTGTGCAAGTATGCAAATGAAGTGTATTACTGCAAATTATTAACTTGCATCAATTACAAAACTATATAAATGCTGTAAATTGGTACAAATAATGTAAAGGACATCAATTGTCCAGGCTACTTTGGAAACAGATCCAGATGGACAGGCAGGTGCTGGCTGGTCTACTACCAGATATCATGGTAGTAGACCAGAAGACAGTGGTGGTGATAGATGTAGTGGTACCAAGTGACAGTAACATCTGGAAGAAGGAGTATGAGAAGCTGGAAAAGTATCAGGGCCTGAAGGAGGAACTAGAGAGAATGTGGAAAGTGAAGGCTAAAGTGGTCCCAGTGGTGGAGCACTTGGGGCTGTGACACCTAAGCTGGGAGAGTGGCTCCAACAGATCCCAGGAGCAACTTCAGAGCTCTCTGTCCAGAAGAGTGCAGGGCTAGGAACAGCTAAGATACTGTGCAGAACCCTCAAACTCCCAGGCCTCTGGTAGAGACCCGAGGTGGAGGAAGACATGTACCACCCATAGGGGTGAGATGGGAATTTTTTTATCTGTCTTTCTCCCTTCCCAAATTTTCTGTTTTTCCCCATATAAGAATTTAGAGAATGGAACATTGATCTAATACAGATAAAAATATAATCTATATAAATTATAGTAGGTTATGATTGATTTTTATTCATTTTAAAGTATTGGAATGAACCTGGCCTAAGACAAAACATAATTTCAAGATGTAATAACTGAAATGCCTTGCAATAAGGATGAAATGACATCAGAAAAGAGTGATTAGTATAAGTTGTTAAGGCCTCTTATTAAGTCCTGAAAAACAAGTTGTTACCAAATTGGTGGTGTTTCTATCTATTGCTTTGCTTTTTGTGTTCAATCCATGCTAATTTGGGGATTTGCAATTTACTCATACAAACTGCTTTGAATTGAAATCTTACATATCAGTAGGTGGGTGTTTTAAGATTGTGGGCATAATGCAGCCACAAACTGAACAATTACAATCTCCATTTTTTTTTCAGTCTACCTTTTTCTTATAAAAAGGAAAAAACATTTCTATCAAACAAAAGAGAAGTAAAAGTTTAAAATTATAATACAAGAGGAGATAAAGTAGCTAAAGTTCCCCCTGTGTTTCTTCTTTTCTCAACTGTAGATGAAACTAGTTTCTGATATATATTTTTTTCCCAGAAAGGGAGGGAGGGAGGGATATATATATATATTTCCAGAAAGGGAGGGAGGGAGATCGGGTAGGTAGACTTTTTTCTACGTCATTATTGGGTGTTGAAAATTTATTTCAAATTTATTGTTTTTTAGAGTCCTTGAGATCACTTTATTATTGGTGAAGGAGGTTGTTATTTATTTGCTTGTTAGATTTATAATCCTTTTTTTTTCTAGGAATTCAAGATTGTTTATATGGTTCTGTCTCTTCATTTAAAAATACAGCAACTCTGTAACTAGATTGACACAGCTAGTTGACAAAAAGTGAGTCCAAATGTCCTAGCCCAAAATCACAGTGGCTACTGCTGCTGCTATCTATTACACACCCTTCCATCACTCAGAAATTTGGTTTGAGACTGAAAAACGCCAATGGAAAGTGTATTCCTTTGTTATAGTCTGTGAGTTCTAGTCCCGCCTTAGGCACAAAAGCCGGCTGGGTGTCCTTGGGCCAGTCCCTCTCTCTCAGCCCAACTCGGTGCAATGTAGACTAGCCTCCTTGTGGTGCACCCCAGGCAACATGACTTATCACGGCTAAATAGTCTACACATCTGGCTGCTGGACCTCACAAGGATTTCCCAGCAAGAAAAAGCAGCATGAACACCAAACTGCTAGGCCATACGATATTTATTTATTTATCCACCCACCCACCCATCCCAGGGCATAACCCAAATGTGACTATAAAAATGTGAGCACAAAAATGAGATTGTTATGCAATGAAAGGCAGGACATACCCAGAAGCTTCATCTAGGGCAAAATGAGCAGCCTGCATCTCACCAGGCAGTCTTCTTACTACCATGTTACACATCTGCTCTGGAGCTGCAGTGGTTACCAGTATGTTTCTGAGTGAAGCTAAAGTGCTGGCTATCATCCGTGAAACTCTACATGGCTCAAGTCTTAGGTATCTATGATACCTGACCACTTATCTCAGACAGATTTTTCCTGCCCAGTCTGAGTGAAAGGAGAATGCTGGCTAAAGGTCCCCATCTTTCATGAGAATGAATGAAGCAGCACTGTGAAAATTCCTCTCTTCTGTAATAGCTGGCCCCACAAGGGTGATTCCTTCTGGAATTCATAACAACTTGGGATCTCATTGTTGTAGAGTTATTGAGCTCTGAGGTGACTGTCATTATCACTGTTATTTTAAGGCAACAAATTAGGTTTTATTGTATTGTTCTGTATTGCCTATAATCAGACAATTGCCTTATATTGCATTGTTCTGCACTGATTGCAATGTTCTTATAAACTACTTAGAGTTCCCTGTAATTGAAGTGGTCTATAAATTTCATAAATCAATCTCCTCCAACCTTGTCATTTGTTTTCCTAGTCTCATCCATCACATTTATTTATTAATTTTATTTATCAAATTTTATCACTGCCCATCTCTCTCCCAAGTAGGTGTGTTTCTGCTTTTCTGCTTGCTGATCACCATCTCAAGGGAGCATTTGGTCTTTATTTGACCAAGGACACAATGATTGGTTTTCCTTGCAACTGTTTCCAAATCCACAACTTCTATCTTCTTTTTCTCACTGTTTCTCAATGTCTAACTTTCATAGCTATTTATTAATCACTGTGAAAACCTTTGCTTTAATTGTTCCAAGTGTTGTTAAGGAAATATTCTTAGCCTTACTATCATGTCTAAATTTAATGAATGAAGTAATAAGTACGATTTATGACAATTGTAAATTATCTGTTTATTTACTGTTATTTTATTTTCCATCCACTGTGTCTTTTCTCACATTCTTCTTTTTCTCTTTTATGTAGTAATTTTTTCTGTTCCTGAAATGTTTTAAAATAAATACATTAATAAGGGAGGAAATTCAAAATTTGGATAATTAAGAAGCCCCCTCTTTTTTTTTTTTTACTTCTTATGTTGGTAAAATGAGAGCAAAGGGCCTTCAACTATTTAAACATAAGGTATTGGAAAACTCTATAATTTGCATCACTAGTTTTGAAGAAAGTCTCAGGAGATGGTAGCACCTAGCTGACCTGGATGGGAGACCTCCAAGGAATATTATAACTGTAGGCTACAGTGGGAAATTGAAAAAGCATCCCAGAAGAAAGGCATTAGCAAACCAATTCTTTATTATGTTGCCCAGAAAACCTCATGAATGCATCCATGAAATTACCAGTAGCTGAGTTTGTCTTCAAGACATGCACACATTTGACATCAGGACTTAAAACAAGGACAAAGTAATATTTCAATCTTTTAGGATAGATCTCAAAGAAACCATCTTGGAGGAAAGACACTTTGCCAGCACAATTGAGTGAAAAATTGCTGAACTCACATACATTAAAAGGCTATCTTGACAAATACAATGGATTTTTTAAACAACATTACAATTAATGCAATAATTCTTAATAAGGTACTTATAATCTCTCATACATGTAGCCTCCACCTGCATAACCACCCTATCTTCTGTTTTCCCCCCTTTCCCCCCACCTCATCCTATCTTAAATCCTATATCTACTTAGCCACTCCATTGCATCTGATGAAGTGAGCTGCAGTTCATAAAAGCTTATGCCTTTTAATAAAATCTGTTCATCTGAACAGGTGCTACCGGACTCCTCCTGAATTTTGTAAAGAATACAGTATGTGCATGAAAAGAGGGGGAGAACTTGCTTTGTAGATATATTTTTGCTTATCCACTTAGCCCTGAGTCTCAAAGAATTGTTTCTGGAAAAGTAGTATGGGTGTATAGCTGTACATGCCCCATTTTTGATCACTCCTGTAGTAGATGACTTCTTCTGAAAGGCTGTTGTAACTATACACACACACACACACACACACACACACATACATACACACATACATTGTGTGTGTGTGTGTGTCTATATATTATATATATATATACATTTATTTAATAATCAAATTTATCACTGCCTATTTCCCCCCGAGGAGGGATTCTGGGTGGTTTAAAGTAAAAACACAGTTAAAACAATGCAATATAAATCTATACAATAAATATAGTACATAATAAAATATAAATACGATGGAGACCAGATGGCTAAAAGTTCTCTATAAATCCGCAAGTAAAACAGGGCCATTCTAGGGAGCTAGCCATCCCCAGGAGTGACTATTCTCCCTCGGGCCCCAGGCGTGGTCACAAAACCAGGTCTTTAATTGTTTGCGGAAGTCCAGGAGTGAAGTCTCACCTCTGAAGGGAGAATGTTTCACAGGGCAGGAGCTACTGCGGAGAAGGCACATTATTAAATTCTTTGATAATTAATCTTGCCTGTGTGGAAGCCATTTTGTGAAGACATCCACAGAATGTGTTTGAAATACCAAATGTGTATGCTGACACCCAAACGTTGCATGGTTCCCTCATACCTTGTGGCTGTGTTTGCACAACATCTTCATTAGGTAAGTGAGGATTAGTGTGTTGTGTGAGCCATTACTGAGTGCAGAGATCACACAGATCTTATTATTATCCTGAAATGAAAGTATTTATGTTCATAAAATTTGGATACAGCATTGGGAACATCTGGGAAATTTATCTGAAATGGGCAGCTCCATTTAAGTTGAGCATTTGAGAGTATTAAGTTCGCTAAGATTACCATGCATTAAAATAGCTTAGAGAGAACAAGAAGTTACCTGCTTATGGTAATGCATGTCCCTGGTTCATCTAACTAGCCACCTGTGCTCCGATTGTATTGGGAGAATATTTGTCTAAATCATTGTCTTGTTTTAACTAGCACGGACATATAATTATGTAATTTGCTTTTCAAGTAACATAAAACAAGGAGGGGCTATTATTATTATTGCCTTTGAATTATGATTATGGTATTGACAGAACAGGGTAAAGGGTGTCACGGTGCTGGTGTGATTAACTGCAAATGTAGGATATTGTGTTATGTAGAGTTACGGCTTTAGGTAGAGACAGCTGGTCCATTGTGCTAATGGGGTGGAAAGCAGAACAGTTAACAGTAGGAGCCAAGAGTAATGGGTAGAGCTCTGAGTTGTGCTATTCATATTTATTTGTTTGTTTAAATCTGAGTCTTCTTATTGCTGCCTGCCATACTGACTATTGATTATAGCCAGTATTCCAGGTGCAAACGTATAGTATGCTCTCAGCGGGGTCCTGATTGGAATTATCCCAGGTATATTACTTACAATGGGGAAAAAAAAATCAGGTTCCATAATATTGCTACCTGTAATAAAGTCAGTGAATTCAGAAGGGTCACCAAACTGAATCTCAGCTTGCAGTGTGACCAGCAATTATGATAAGGCCCAGCCACATTCTGGTTTGCAGTGACAACATTTAAACTTCTCTCCATATTTAGTCCCCATCTGCCCTTCAAGGCTCAAATAGAGGCCAGAAGTCACAAAACTATTATCTTTGTTTCATGTGTAGGCCTGTATATATGCATTAACACCATTCTTAAAATAAAAAAATAAAGAATGAAATTTACCTCTTTAATGTCAAGTTGCTGGAATCTGGGGAAAAATAAACAAATCATGATCTCCCAGGGAACCCCTACTGACCTCTCACAGAACCCTGGGTGAGAAATCCTGCTCTCAGGATATGTTGAAATGCCTTCACAGAATTCTGTCTTGCATTCCAGGGTGGTGAAATGTGGGAGGTGTATCTTTTGAGTGAGGTTGGGAGAAAACATACCCTCAATTTTAATTAATGAAAAGGGTCTCATTGGTTACAATCTCTAAGTAACTCCTTTTCATCAACAACCATCAGTCATCACACTTGTGATCTGTGTCATATTTGGTCTATGTTATGGAACACATGGCTTTCTTGCTGCTCCTGTAAAACATCTCCAGCATGCTATAATGCAGAAGTTTTTGGTTCCTGCTGCCTCACCTTTCCTTTCATGCAGTGTTGCTACCCTCAAGCTCTAAACTTTTAATTCATTCTCATTCTCTCTCTCTCTCTCATTTAAATGTTAATGATCCCCCTTGTTTTAAAAAAAGGAATATTTCTATTTGTTTAACATTCAGTCACTTTGAGGAAATGAAAATTTAGTTTATTCCCCTATAAATGTTCACAATGACTATTAAGTCAAGTTCACACTAAATAATTTAGTCCTTACGGTGGGGAAGAACTGTTTGCTTAGAACAGATTTTACAATTGGCAGCTTTCTATGTGTGCCACCTCAACTGCCTTGCTCTTCACAAGCAAGACACTCTCCTTTACTATTGTTGCAGAATTCTTTGATTATGACCTTTGGATTTCCTATCTTTTACTTTTTCCTCTCCTAGAAGCTTGGTTGCCTTTTCTTGGCTATTTTTAAATATTCAAATAAATATAAATACATGTTAATGCTGGTAGTTGGGGAACTGATGTTGGGAGAGTTATGGTAGGCATTTTAATGAACATACAAACAAACAATTGGGCAAATGTTAATCCATGCTAAGCAAGCTGAGTTCAGAGAGGATCAAGAATATTATTTAGTAAGTAATTTGAATGTAATAGTTATGAGAAGAAGCAGAGGGGTCCACAGTATGTGAATAATAATAAAAAAAATATCAAGATGGTGGCCATGATGGTAGGCAAATATTCTACTGTATAATTGAGTGAAGTATGGGTTTCCCTGCTAGAAGGCAAAACTCTTACGTGTATGAACTAAAAATGTAAAATGTGGAAGTTGGAGAATGGGTTAGTTAATAGTGCATTATAATAGGTTGTTCAAACAAACTGAAATCTTGCTGCTTCAGATCTGCAATTGTAAGATGGTGATGATGATGAGGAGGAGGAGGAGGAGGAGGATAACAGTGACAACAGCCACTATACACTGTGATTATAAAGAACTCTTTGTGCAACAGACATGAAACCACTGATCTTCCAAGGAACATTGGACTGCTGCATAGAGACTGCAACACAAGTCACACATCAGGAATAAAATAAAATAAAATATATACAACGATTGCATGATTGCAGTTCTTCAGCTTTTCATTTCAATATAGAGATAAAAGTCAAGTTCATAAAGAGGTCTCTAGGTAGATCTCAGTTTAAATGAATTCTGTAGCCTTTGTGAATATGGAGTTCCATGTATGCATCAAAAGTTAAGTGGTAATTAAAAATGGTTGGATTAGCATAAAAGGCTTTTGAATAGACTCTGATGGGGGGAAAATCATATGGGGTGAATCCTAATATATTGATTCAACATACAGCAGCCTTTGGATATCTACAGTGGGATAATTAGCATTACTTTTCTTCTTCTGGGCACAGTAATATTAAGAGTTCTGCGAAGCACCTCTTGACAATAGAGGACACTTCAATAATTTCTATCCCAGTTTTTGAAGGATTGGGTAGTGAGAAGATCCAAATGTAGGAATAGTAATTTCTGCATTGTCTGTTTGGCAGGGAAGTTTAATACAGAGGAACACTCTAGGCAACATTTACCAGCTCCTGAAGAAGGATAATTCAGGTAGATCCCCATCCCCTTATGATCCTGGCTGATTAAAACAAAGGAGGAAAAAAGCTTCTTTAAAAATCAGGCATGATGATATGTTATGACATCCATTTCCAAAATCCATACAGACGTTGAATTAGAACACCAGCCCATTTTCTGCTTGATATGTGTGTTTCTATAACTGTTCTCTATACAGGAGGTTGTTCATTCTCAATCTTAAAGCCCCAGAACTATGGCTGCAATCTAAGTTACTGCAGAATTATAATTTATGATGAGACAGGAGAGAGAAAAGATTAAGTATATGGGAATAATCATGTAACTCTATTAATTCAATTTATTTTTAATTAAGTGAAGATTTATAATAGACATTTCATTTTTATCTTGCTTTCACCCAGTTGAATCCTAGTCCCACTGTCTGCATGCCAGTTGATGCCCAGTGTGGTCCTTGGCCTGTCTTACTCCAAGAATGCTGCTCTTTCTACTTTTTGATGTCTGATCACTGGAAATTCAGTATGCAGTTATGGTCAACAATACTTCCAGAGTTAACATGTCAAATCTTCTAAATTGTAAAAGAGCTAAGCAGATTGAGTAGCCTCCCTCTCAATGCAAGTTTGGGTGAACCATGTCCGTGGACTCTGGAAACCAGCAAAGACAGGGTGGTGGTGGTGGAAGGATCATCTCATTGTGCATTAAAAAAGAGCAGGTTCATAAAGGAATATATAGGGTCATAAAGTAGCATTCCATAAACCACAATGATATGATCGCTTTTGTTTGCTGCAAAGGTTCCCTGAAGCCTAAGGAAAGTAACATATCTGTGACTTCTTTTTTTCAAATGGAAAAGCTGACTCTCTGTGAGAATAAGATTGTCAGCCCCACTGGCTAGACCAGACTAGGCTAGACCAGACCAGAAAATCAACCCCACAGAAAGGCTAAAACTACTTTTATTGAGATTGGCTATAACAACAGAATCTTGCAAGTCTGACTGTGCTGTTCCTCCTCCTCCTCGTCCTGCTGCTGCTGCTGCGGTGAATTAGGGAGGTGTCTGCCTGAGCCACTTCCAAATGGTATTTCATTGCTCTGGACTTAAAAAATGTTTCAGCCCCTTTTGCCTAGGTAACCGTTCCTGCATATTTCTGTCAAGGTCATCTCCCTTACTCTCTACAAAGCTGGAACTGCCATTATATCTTTCTTTGTCACTCCCATCCTCTTTATGGCATTCGATAATGTGAAAGTGTTGCATCACTAGTTTTTGCATTGCAATCATTCTTCTCTGCTTTGTTTTAAAGTGTTTTAATTATCATTCCTCTCTGCACTAGGCTATGCCACAGGAAGCAGTTTTATACAGTTTGTGTTACTTACATAAGATGTTATAGAGAGAGGTAGGGGAGAAATCCAAACCCTTAAAATTAAACCATGATGCTAAACATTATAGTGTTACATTGAGAGTGCTTAGATTTGGCAAACATTGCTTTCTTTCTGTTGCATATATCTTCATAATTGTGCAAGCTCCTGGGCTGATGCCTAAGATCCCAATTTAAGTCCTAAGTGAGAAGTCATCTCCTGATGCCTGCCCTTGAAATGAAAACATGTAAAACCAGGGAGACTTCAGACAACTCGAAGGGAGAGATGGTTGTACAGTAAAAGACAAAACATTCAAAAATACACTTTAGCTACCTTCACTGAATAAGTACAAAAACACCACTTTGTATGAATCTGTGTATTATATGTATGTATAGAAAATAATTTCTGTGTCACTGAATTTAAAATTGCAGAAGAAATTAAATTTTATTATACTAATGTCTTATGGTTTGCATTAACCTTCAAAAGTTACAATTTTGTATCAAATCTTTAATTTCATCAAAGCTCACCTGATACCAGTGGCAATAAAAATGCATGAAGGTCCAAAGTGGAAGGAGCATTTCCAAAGGAGAATTAATGTTGTATGTGGCTTATTTCAGATTTAAGAAAGTTTTATAGAATGTAAGAATCAACTACCATGTGATTCACCAGGAATACTGATGACTAACAGTTCTAGTCTTGATGCCTGACTTGATATACTTTATACCAGTGGCACACCAGCTGAACAGTGTAATAAAAACAAGCTAGCAAACACTTGTTTTTATTATACTGTTTACACGCAGATAGCTGTAACTAGAACTGTCCAGGACAATTCATATGTGCCCACATTTTTGTTGTTGTTTATTTCAGAAAGTGATTTTTTTTTTTTTTGCATATCAAGGCAAGGCAGCAAGCAGATGCTGTGGTGCATTTAATGTGCAACATGCACAGCTAGCCAAGATTATGTTGAAACCTTCCATGGATATTGGACAGGAAAAGTAGAAGACTATACGAATATTCCTGTAGTCATCAAGAAAAGAAACATATATAGCACCAACTGTGAATTTGTACTTGGATTCTTTTACATGAAAAAATGTAGATGACAACAAATCTTTGAGAGGTTCCTGTACCACATATTTAAATTACCAACAAAATATTATTCATTAATGTAGAATTTTAGTATAAGTATTTGAAAGTGACATTTAAAATGCTGCTGCTGCTGCTGCTGACGATGATAATGATGAAATAGATGCTTACTGAAAATAGTCCAAAAAATTCACATGATGCTAAAGCAGCATTTCTCAGCCTTGGCAATTTTAAGATGTGTGGACTTCAACTTCCAGAATTCCCCAGCCAGCTATATTATCTATATCAGGGTAGGAGATCAGGGTGGGGGCTGTTGCGTCAGGTTTTTCTGTATTTAGTTTTATGCCTGTTGTTTTATACTGTTTTATATTGTTGTATTGATTGTAAGACACCCAGAGTTGTTTTAAGATGGGCAGCAATAGAAATGTTTTAAATAAATAAAATATTGTATATTATATAGACAGTGGACTAATATGTCCACTTCAGTACAAGCATTCTTTACATTTTGTTTTGTTTTACAGTTACTGCATAAGCATCATGCAGTACATCATTTGTGCCTGAATGAAAATATTTTTTTTAATTTTTTTTTTAAAATTGCTTTTTAATTAATAACAAAAAAGAGCAAAACACAAAGATAATAATGATGGATAATACTCTGGTTTCTGTTTTGTACTATGCGGCGAAAAGTGCCTGAATGAAAAGATTAATGATAAACTGAAGTATAGAGTTCGGGCAGGAAAGCTGGAGATGGATTTTCAGAGATGTCCAGAGCAATATCAAATTATGTCTCTTGGGATCAGTTCTATGGTGCACACAGTAAGTAGACTCAATCCTTGCCCACCTTGACAGTGAAGAACAAGGAGAAGAGGATTGACATAGTGAATCCAAGGAATACTAAATGCCTTTCCACTTCAAATGCCCCCTGCTACTTTGATAGAAGCAAGAGCCCAGGCCTCACTAAAGAAAGATTATTGCCCAGTCACAAATATATGTTGGTATAAGATACTTCAGAAGGTGATAGCCAGCCAGCTTCATGTGTTCTCAGATTATCTAGAATCCCTTCCACTCAGATTGAAAATATATTTTAGCACCAACATTTCTTTGGTCACTTTTGTTGATGACCTGTTCTGGGAAAAGACAGCAATAGTGTGACTCTGCCATTCTGGCTTTCTTAGTGTCTTTTGATACTATTAACCAGTATCCTATTGAGTTAACCAGTGCTAGACTAAGAGGTAGTGTTCTTCAGCAATTCTGCTCCTACCAGCAGGATCAGTTCCAGAGGGTAGCTTAGCTTAGCTTTTTAATAGTTACAGTATGTGAAGCTTTTGAGGGTTTAGAATTGAATGCTATCAGAAGGTAGGTAATACCCAACACTATTTCTCAAAGACAGATGAGAAACTGCAGGTGTTAGACTGGTGTTGGAATGCTGTTAATAGGCTAGATGAGACTAATACACAGAGAAACCTGCTCCACATTTACACAGTCATCTCAGCAGCACTGGTTGCTATCTCAACAGCTTCAGCCCTTACAAGCTGAGACCAAATGAGAAAGTACATGTAACAGCCTATGAAAAATGTAGGAGAAGCCCTGAAGGATGGCCCTCTGCCAGTATGGGCAGCTTCAAAGGGGGCTCTTGTAGACATTAAGAATCAGATTTGTAATGAGAGAGATATTCCTTCAGATAGTTATATCTAAGACTTCTAGTTTTTTTTTAAAAAAAATAGGCCCATCACATCTGGATTACAAAGACCTAGATGACGGCAGTGGCATTTGTCATTTAATAGCTGACTGGATTCTTGCAGCCCAGATATGTGTCCTTGCTTTAAACATCAATACAACACATTACATTGTGTTCAATAAGCTATTGGCAATCTGTGCAGATCTTCACTAGCATTACATGATCTCTATATTTGGAATAGCAGTCTAGCTGCTGCATTATGTACCAACATAATTATGTACTTCTAGACATTTTTCACAGGTAGGTGTGCTTTGCAATAGTCAAGAGAAGAACAATGTCAGATGAAAACCTACTTTGTACTCTTCCATCTGGAATTATCACTTGCAATCGTGCTATGCCTTATTTTTTCTTGTAAAAATGTTCATCTCTATATTATTGTATTAGGGCCATTGTTGTTTTAACTGTTTTAAGTATTGTTCATTTTTATTTCATTATGTGATGTTATCCCATATCTTTTATACAGTTTAAGAGATTGTTAGATATCTTAGACCCTGAGATCCTTAACTATCTACAAGCTATGAGCATTTCAATAAATAAGCAAATTAACAGAAATATGTGGCAAGACTTGAATAGAGCTTCCCCCAAAGATGGATTGCTTTTAAGAGTAGAGCTACAAGAATGAGACTAGGACGTTTTCCCAAATGTTTTCTCCTTCTGGGAATGGGGCCACAAGGCTAATTGTACTTTTGGGATCAACGTTTATTGCTTTTAAGAATAGAGGGCTAGGCCTGATAGCTACCAATGCCAATGGTATCATCTCATTCTATCTCAGCTCAGTGCAGACATTTAATTTTGAACCCATTTTTTCTTCTCTCTGCCAGATTTGCTCACCAGTCTTAATTTTTCTTATTTCTATTAGGTGGAATAATTTCATTTTGAAACCCACTTTCTCCTGTCAGTTTCTGCCAGTTCTATCAACAGTTCAGATAGAACAGTTCTGCCAGTTCTGTCAACAATGTCCACTGGCCAGCCTGACTCTCTCACTAACCAATCCACAATAGAGCACAACGGGGCTGTTGCCTGCCACCGGCCAGCTTCTTGCTTCAGTGCCTCACTTTTCCCCCTCTTGGGCTTGCAGCCTGCCTTCCTGCAACTTTGATCCCATCTTTCTCTTCAAACCTACTTCCAGTAACTGACTCACTTTCTGTGCCAGCTGTGCCATAACAGCCTACCTCAGCTGTTGAGCGCAGTTATCTAAGGATATATATATATATATATATATATATATATATATATATATATATGAATGAGAGCATAACATCTTGCTTCTCCTGTGCCCACCTTTCAGAATACTAAAGCCCGTTTCTTCCCCTTATTGTGATCAGTCCATTCAGAGCTTTTCCAGCAGCATAGCTATGCTAATGAACCCATCTAGCATCTATCTCTAATAAGGTTGGGAGGGCACAGTTCTCTTAAAACCTTTCCAATCTTTAACATAGAGTTCAGAACATCTTCAGAATGTACATCACTCCTGAAATTTGGGCATCCTTTGACATACCCATAAAAGGATACTGTATATAGTCCCTCCTCAGGGGGGAGATGGGTGGTGGCAAAATTTGATGAATGAATGAATGAATGAATGAATGAATGAATGAATGAATGAATGAATGAATAAATAAATAAATAAATAAATAAATATGCTTTCCAAGTGGCAGAGGGTAGGCAGTCTTTAAGATCTTGGAAACCCAGAGAGTTAAACTGGAATTTTTAAACTGGAACTTTTAAACTGGAACTTTTTGGTGGCCTTCCCAGAAGAGGTAAAAACTTTCCCTTGAGCTATGCCAAGTGCTTCCCACAGAAGCTAACACAAGATTTAAAGAAAAGAGTACTTTAAAAAAATGAAAATAATTTTTAAGTTGGAATGGGATAATTCCTGCACTAGTTCAGTATAACTTCACTATAGCCATTCTGAACCTACATGCCATTCTTTTCAACCTGTCTTAAAAGGATAACTATTCCAGTGAAACCTCTGAAACCCTTAAAGCTATTGTATTTGGCCAAAACTTCGCAGGGCTAAGGATCTACCATCCCTGCTTCAGTATTTTAATTTCGTCCTGGCAAAAAAGCAGCTTCAGTTCTGCTGTTTTCTCACTATCTTCTGAGGTTGAAGATTTTTCCAAATTGAAAATCCAAGCAAGCCAAATCACATCTTAACACCTCCAAACAGATCTTGAAAGGCAAAATCAAATCATGCCACCTTCAACTTTCAGTTCTCCAATTTAGAGTGGATCAGGGCTAATTTGCACATCTCTGCTAGACCTATTAAAGATATTACTAAGGCTGTTTGAAAGGCTCTGTATAATCTATATACCCACTGTCACTGAGATATCCTCCCATGCTTAGCATTTTATCTTAAGGGCTGAAATATTTTCCACCATCTGCTCTTACTTATAAAAGTGGAAGATAAGAATTGATGGAACTGCATGAAGCCCACATAGACAACACATCATGGCTATTTGTTAAATGGGTTGGAATCCTGATCTGAAAAGCAATTTTGACCACTGGATGGCTTTTGGGGGACTGTATAGGGAAGGGAGAGGAGAGGAATATCAAGGCAGTGAATTAGATTAGCTAAGAAAACCAAGGGGAAGGTAGATCTATTGCTCTATCAATGTAATTTTTACTGTTTCTGAAGCTTTTAAGAATCTATCTCCGTGCTTCAATTCCAGGCATAGCTGGCTGCACTTGAGAATGTTACCATGGGCTTTTTGTAGTAACCACCATGCAAAAATGCTGGGGGATCAGAGGAGAATACTCAGTTGTTATCAGTGGCAAAGTGCTATGAAAACGAAGTATAATGTTATAATCTACTATATTGACCCTGAGGTTTTAAAGTCAGATTTGCAAATACCATCAGTCTTGATTCACTGTGCATCCCCAGAGGTTATCACTGAATTATATCTCTTAATGTGATAGAATTGGCAAATTGTGGAATACATGTGGAGTGATTGTATCCAATTAATTAATTTTGCCTGAGTGAAATTGTAGCTCCTTTTAACTGAAGTGAAATCAAACATGTTGCCCTGGCCCATCCATATATTTGTCTGTCCCCTCCCAAATTATAGTGCAACCCTGAGTATGCTGCTTCAAATAGTAAATAATCCCCCATAACTTGGGGGTGTGGGGGATAAGTGAGGAAAAAAGAAAAATCGTGGTCTTGCCTGCATGTATGACATGGTCTTTACCACTTTTATTTACTGGCTTCTCTACTGTGGTTGGAAAATATAGTCTAGAACTATAGATAGTCCTTGATTTATGACCACAATAGGGACCAGAATTTCCATTGTAAGTCATTGCGGTCATAAGTTGAGTCACTATGTGATTGAACCCGATTTTACAATCATTTTTACAGAGGTCATTAAGCGAATCCAGCTTCCCGAATGGGCGTTTTTTGCTGGAAAATGGCAAAACAGTCACAAAACGTGATCACGTGACCGTGGGATACTGCGACTGGTCATAAATGTGAGCTGGTTGCCAAGTGCCCAAAATGCAATCATGTGACTGCAGGGGGTTTGTGCAATGTTTTGTGATGCTTGGAAGTGCTTTATAGGCTGTAAAGCAACCATTCTGAGGCCTTTGTAGTTTTGTACCATCATTAAGCGAGCAGTTTTAAGTTGAGGGCTATCTGCTGGTCTATAATTATAATCATGATAGATCTAGCTCTTGCACCAACAGCTTTCTAGAACCACAGTCAAAGACTTTTGCAATCTTTTGATACATGGTCACTTTGATTAAAGAATATACATTTGGGTGTAGTATGTCTTCTTCAGATGTTGGCTATCACAAATTCTGTCCCTTTTTCTATTCTTATGGAATGTGTCATGAATGGTAGAAAGAAATAGAAATCAGAAATATAAAGATGTATGTGATATTCCATGTATTGTTTAGGTACAGTGTATCCCTGTTGCTTAAGACCCTGCACTATTACTAGTAAGTTTGTCACCTGCTGAAGTACAAAATAGTCCTGAAGCACCAAAATCTGCTAAGGAAAACAGGTTTAGTATCAGAGTTAACAAAATGTTAACCAACTCATCGCAAGAAACCTCCCAAGTCTGCTGAACAAGATCTTAGCAGTTCTCTTGAAGGGACAATATACCATTGTTATGTCATTGTATGATGCCAAATTTGGGCCATGCTAGCTGTTTCTTGGTTCTGGGTTAGAGACTGACAACACAGCCCTGACAGTCACCATCCACCCTCAACACCATTAGATGGCATTCATGGTTCTCCAAACATTACAATAGATAAATTAGATATGATGTAGCAAAATTCTTCAAGATTTCCCTCTTATCCCATGAGTTTTCTTTTTTTTAATGTATAATTTTTATTGAAGATTTTAATTACAGCAATAAAAACTAATACAAACTAAACTCCAAGAGAGAAAGGAAAGTAAAAAAAAAAAAGAGTAAAAAGTACAAAGAAAGAAAAAGTTAAAAAAAGAAAGAAAAGAAAAAAAAGAGTGAGATAAAGAAAAAGAAAATAAATATATAAAGAAGTGACTTCCAACCTTCATCACAACAAGTATAAACAAGTTTGGTAGCTCTTCACCCAAGCAGATATCTTTTTTACAAACAGATATCTCTTCTTCCCATATCCCATCCCTTATCTATAAACAAATCCACAAGACAACAACTTTTCAACCCTGGTGTCAGCAAAAAGTCCATAAAAGGTTGCCAGAATTTCATAAAAAACATGTCTTATTTTAACCTTGATCAAATAAACCAACTTTATATTCCTTCCTTTTACTTCTGAAAATCTTAATCTTTAATTCATTCAAATATTGTCATAGGAATTAATGTCTCTTCAATTCTTCTTTGTCCCATCGCAAAGGCTTCTTCAAGGCTTTGGAGACAATCTAGAAGCTGCAGCTGTACAAAATGTAACAGCAAGATTATTGACAGGAGCCCACCAAGACAGGAGTACACCTGTATTAACGTCACTGCATTCGTTGCCAGTTGGCTTTCGGGCCTAATTCAAATTACTAGTCATTACCTTTAAAGCCTAAATGATGTAGCTCCAGGGGACACCATAAATGCAGTTTAACCCTTCTTTTCTCTTACCATTCATATTATCTCTCTATTAGATGAGACACTGCTGGGCCAGAAATAAATAGTGGATATAATGAGACCTTTATTCACTGCTCTTATGAGCCTTTTGTGGTCTTCAGGAACAGCCCAACTTCCCATAAATTTTAAGGGGATCTTTCAGATAAAAACATGGAAGCTGCTGGCATTGCTTGTAAAACCAAACTGAAATCTCCAGGAGAACTATTTCAAAGAATCCTTTAAGCTTTCTTTTCAAATAATATTAAAATGATGAGCCCAGTATTTTTAGGAGTGAGATCACTTGTCTAAAATAAGGCAAAGCTAAGCATGGGCAGTAGGAAATCAAACTGGGGGAAAAGGAAGTATGACAAATAGCTTTCTGGCAAAATGGTACTAGTTCTTACCTCCATGATAGCCTTTTTCATGCAAACATCCCCCTAACAAATATTTTATAAGCCCATTCTACATCTTAACAATGTAAATACACCAATTGGCCTAAAAGTTGGTAATTGTGTTTTGGAGCAATGAAGGTATGAGCAATCATATTGTGATTTGTTTCCTAGAACATCCTGGCTATACCCTACTGAATGCACTTTTATCAGCTGGATAATCAGGAGGAATTAATTACCTATGTGTCACTTTCAGAAGAAATTTATCAACTAAGGCAGTGCATGCTTTCACCCATTAAAATTAATGTGACACTTAAAGCAGCTACATCTTTTTTTAGCCTGGAAAAAAGGGTGTTTTATGAATAGCAAAGAGATGCTGTGCTTGTACTTGTGTGAGATTTAAGGCATATTTGAATCATTTTCAAAGCATTTTTAGCCCTAGTATCATGTTGTTGTTTATTTGTTTAGTTGCTTCCGACTATTCGTGACTTCATGGACCAGCCCATGCCAGAGCTTCCTATCGGTCGTCAACACCCCCAGCTCCCCCAGGGATGAGTCCGTCACCTCTAGAATATCATCCATCCACCTTGCCCTTGGTCGGCCCCTCTTCCTTTTGCCTTCCGCTCTCCCTAGCATCAGCATCTTCTCCAGGGTGTCCTGTCTTCTCATTATGTGGCCAAAGTATTTCAGTTTTGCCTTTAATATCATTCCCTCAAGTGAGCAGTCTGGCTTTATTTCCTGGAGGATGGACTGGTTGGATCTTCTTGCAGTCCAAGGCACTCTCAGAATTTTCCTCCAACACCACAGTTCAACTAGTATCATAGGTATTCCTATGTTTTAAGACTGATTGGGAAACTTAGATCAGACAGTAATATTTTGTTATGGATTTGAAACCTGTAATTAAAGATAATCATGGATTAGGACAGTGCCTGAATCGAGTAACCATAGTTAGAACTGTTGAATTTAAGATCATTAAAACTAGAATAATGAGCAGAGGGATGAAAAAAAAAGAGTGTTCTCCATATTCATTCTATGTCCATATTTTTTTCTGCTCTAATGCTTCTGAGGATCAAATAAGATGGAAGTCTTGAGGTCATATTGATGAAAAACAAGTGATCCCTACAGTCTTCACAGTCCACTCAAATTCAAGATCTTCAACTCTGACCTATTAAAAGCTGTGAAATGTGGAATTGGAAGAGAGCAATTAGTCTAATCTACTTTTTGCAACAATCTCAATTCCTATAAATTACAGGTGCTTCTGCCTAAATATCTAGGTAATTGGTGTCATCATTGAATTGCTCATAATTTTAGGGCATTATTTTTCTAACATTAAATTGGAATCTGTTTTCCTGTAACTTAAGACCACTGTTCTGTGTCGTCTATTCTGGAGTGGCATAAAAAAGGTCCTGAACTGTGTGGCATCTTTTTAGATATTTGCAAAGTACTATTGTATCCTACCACCTATCTTTCTTCTCAAGGATAAAGATGTCCAACTCATTTAAACTCTCTTCATAAACTAAGTTTAGAGTCCCATAAGCATCTTCACTGGTCTTCTCTGAATTTGCATGATGAACTACCTGGGAACACAGGATCATAAATAAAAAGCCTTTATAGAGCCAACAGATCTCTAGGCTTCCTCATAGAAGCTGCCATAAGCCTGGGTTGAAGTGTGCTGGGAGGTGGTAAAAATAGGAAGCTGAACATATGAAATTGCATTTGTACCTGGTAGTCTTTAAACTTAATAGCAACAGTGTCCCAAGCATTTCAGCAGATGTCCTTATGTTTTCCTGTTACCTTTGGGCCTTTAAACAGAGATTCCAGGAGCTGTATAAGGAACATCCTGAATATGTATATAAACAATCCCACACTGGTTAAAAATAATTAAAGTAAATAAATTAATGTACTACTTTACCAAAAATAGCTTCACCACTTATTTTTAAGTGGTAACACTGATAGTAGCTTTTTCCCCCTTGATATAGATATAAATAATGGCTCCATAGACCTCAGAGAGTTGTGGCCATTCACGAACTTCCCGTTTTCTTTCTCCCAAACTTTCTATTGTCTTTAGTTGCCTTTCTGGAAATATCCTTAATTATAATCCTATGCACTTTTAGTCATTAAACTATACCAACAGAGCTTCACAGGAAGATAAATCCTGTCAGTTTCCTATAAAATGCTGACACCTGCCTAATTTCCATTCCCTTTTAAGAAGAAGAGTGAATAATTTTCAAAGAATCATCTTGGAGCTTTCCTGGAAATGTGTTCATGTCATTTTGACTCAAATAGGAAGATGCCGCTTACAAATAGCTGTCAGTCTAAAATAAGTACCTCTGGAACTCTTCCAGCCTAGGTAGGTTTTTACTGTATTAAATGGATTATGTGATTGCATTATGGGAGGAAATTCCATCACCAGATTTGTCAGAAGTGGCAAACTCTGCAACAACCTCACAAATTCACTTTTAATTTGAAGCACAGAGATTTCCCCAATACCTAAGACAAAAATTACGGAATAAATTATTTAAAAAATGTTTTTAATGAGAGCACCTTCTTTTTAAATATTTCCTAAAAACTTAGATTTAGGATGCGTAATGATGGTGATTATCTACCAATGGAAGCAAAGAAGATACGGAAGCAAAGAAGATGTGGTAAGAAAATACAGTCAACAAAAGAACCTAGGTCTGGCTAAAGGCCTTTGTTGTCCAGCAAGTTGTGGGACATACTGTATGGTCAACCAGATGCATTCAGGAAAATCACAAGCTGGCTGTGATTCAGGAGGTAATATACAGCCATCAAGATAAATAGCCTAATCCTCTAGAATTTTTCAAGTCCCCCTTTAAAACCATCCAAATTGATGGCCATCACTTGGAGGTGTAACTGTGAGTTCCAAAGATTAATTATGGTTCTGATCTAATATGTGTCATTCAGAGAAATATCCTAAATCCATGTATCTAAGCTCAATAAATGGATTATTATTAATTTTTGTTGTTGTTGTTAGTGGACATTTATAGGAGAAGGCTGACTTCAGGCTTGTTGGATATACTTTTTTTTCTTATATTATCTCCAAGATTATCTTTTATTTCTTATATTATCTCCAAGATCCACCATGTGGAGAAAAAAAGAGACAATGAAAAGAACACAGCACCCCAGGCACATTCTAAGAATTCATTTTTTTTAAGTTAATCTAACATTGAAATCCACTCATGGTTATTCTAAGATACTTTGGCAACCTAATTTTAAGTAAGGGGTGGGAGGAAAATTATTAAGCAACAGAGAATAGGAAATCCCTGCTGACATCCTCCAACTTGCTTACAGAACTACTGGTAGATCCTGTTCTGCTATAGCCCAATCCTACACTTACAGTATTTCATAGTTATTATGACATAGTGGATCTCCACTCAGTTTGGAAGATTTTTGGCTTCTTTGTTCTCTAATTGTTTAGAATTCTTAAATTCTGGTCAGAACCAGATACAGGGACAAATTCTATATGCAACAATTCTATGCAGCAAATTCTATGAATATGCTATTTCCTTTAAAAAATAAAATAAAATGTAATTGTGCTATTGCACCATTTCATATTTGTCTGATGTGAATTTAAATCCACATTAATTACACATCAAAATGATATTTCCTTAAATGATTATACAATATTTTAGATAATAATAAAACTCATTCCTGCCTTTTATTCCAAAAAATAAATTATAGGTTCCTCCATTTCTTATCCATTGCATATTAAACACTCCTATATTTCTAGAAGTAATAGTTTTACAAAAGAATTGTATTCATAAGAATGTGGTATAGCTGACTGGTTTCTTCCTTGTTCTTTGTGACTTGTTATTTATTGCTATTGGATATTCTTGCTATACTTGTATGATTGTAGGGGATGTATATTGTATGTTTCGGCAAGCATGGATTTTATAGAATTATGTGAATATTCCATTAAGAAATTCCCAATTTAAGGATCAGAGTTATTGTAGACTGGTAAGTCTAAGATAACTCTGATTCTTAAACCACGTAAAAATTTGAGGAATTTACATTTTACAGGCCCATCTCACTTCTTAAAATGGATTATAAACTCTATATTAAAAGGGACGCGGTGGCGCTGCGGGTTAAACCGCTGAGCTGCCAATCGGAAGGTCGGTGGTTCGAAACCGCGCGGCGGGGTGAGCTCCCGGTGCTCGTCCCAGCTCCTGCACACCAAGCAGTTCGAAAACATGCAAATGTGAGTAGATTAATTGGTACCGCTTCGGCGGGAAGGTAACGGCGTTCCGTGAGTCATGCTGGCCACATGACCACGGACGGGTCCTTAGGGACAACGCCGGCTCCAAGGCTTAGAAACGGAGATGAGCACCGCCCCCTAGAGTCGGACACGACTGGACTTTACGTCAAGGGAAACCTTTACCTTTACCTTAAACTCTATATTATCTAATCACCTTGATTATAAGTAAAATTATCCATACAGTTTAATTCCAAAATGAAATATATTTACCCCATTGGGAAATTATTAAATATTATACAAATCAGCAAACTAATGCATTTTCACTATTTCACATATGTTCCTTAGGTATATTTAAAGCTTTTGATTCTCTGGAACTACATGAGAAGTATTAAAGAAATTTAAATTTGGGACTGGCTTTTGCAAGATGATTGATCACATTTATAGATCAACTAAAATTCAGATAATAGTTATGAATCAGATTGTTGAATCAGATTGATAGCAGGGCTGCCCTTTATCACCTCTATTATTCAATTTGCCTATAGAAACATTGGCAATAGCACTTCAATCCAATGATCAGATTTTGGACATAAAATTGGGCAACAAGAAATATCTTTTAAATTTATTTGCAGATGATATGCCCCTGACTCTCTCGAATGCATCCCAATCAGCTAACAAGAACAAAATTTAAGCTACCCAGTTCATTAGAATAGGTCTCATATACTTTTGTTTTCTGAATTCTTTTAAATATCTGGGATTAGTTATAGTAAGCAAACTTCCCATTGCGATTATAAGTATTGTTCAGAGTTGGTTTCTCTGGAGTGGCTTACAAAACTTATAAGTAAACAAACAAACAAGCAAAATTAAATCTCAGATATAAATTGGTAACAATAAATAGCTTAAAATCCCACTGAGTTTATGGGAAAAGTCAGAATTACTTCAGAACTGATACTTATACAGAGAGATCTCTACGCTAATATTTTTAAGTTATTCCAAGCAGACTGATAGGATACTAAGATTTTTAATGGAAAAATATGATTTTTTAAAATTTAAATTATGGCTATAGATGAAAACGATTGTGATGAGGGTGATGAGTTTAAACTTTCCTGATTTTCAGCTTTATCACAGGGCATACATTTTTACTTCAATTTCAATTATGGGCATAAGTAGACAGTTACTATGTGATCCTTTGACATCATGGCAGAATTTGGGATCTATTTTTATCTATAGCTCCACTGTATTTCTTACATTAGGGCTGCAAAAGCAGCCTTGGAAAGTGTAGGGGGGAAGCATAATTTCACCTCTTTTTCCTATGATAAACTTTTGAAATCATGGACAAGTGAGGGTATTTATATTTTAGATCAAGCAGTGTCAACCACTTGACACTGCAAACAGTACCAGATTGCCTAAAGTTGCCAAAAATGGTAGCATATTCAATTATGTCTTGATTTAAACAATTTGGCCTAGATGCATTTTACCAGCATCTAAACCTAATCAATTACTATCAGTATTGGAATATATTTTCAATGGTGCTAAGCCTATAGTATTTTTATAAATGATTCAAGAGTATTGCTGATGTGGATGTTAGCTGTTTTCATGATGCTCACAGGATTAGATTTTTTACTAAGAAATATATCTGTTGTTAAAGAGTGAAAGCAATAGGAATAAAATATTGGTATACTCATGAGATTAGTACATCCATTAGTAGGATGTAAAAGGATTTTGCTCGAGCATAGGGTATGTCTGGAACAAAAAGTTGACAATAGCTCTTATGATATTGGAGGACTGTATTTAAAAGAACATTTGGTACAGCCATGTTTGGATGGGTAATTGGGAAATTTGAGAAGGCAGCTGAGCGGTGAGGAAAGAGATAGGGTATAGGAACTGAGCTTTCTGCTATAACACCATTAAGGAGAAGATAGCACATAAATTATCATTGCGTTAGTGAGCGGAAATCACTGTTGGTTCACCATACTTCATGAGGAGGATGGTGAGAACACAGCCAAGTCTCTTACGTTTCAGAAAGAGAATAATAATTGTAAATCTGCATCTGTTTCTACTTGTCCTTTGTGTTTGGGTAAAAAGAAAAAGGCAAATAATATTGGAAGTGTTATAAAAACCCTCTTAATTACAGTACCTTCTTTGGGATACTTCAAACTCATACCTTCTATTATTCTATTAACCAACCGAAAATGGATGTACATCTGGCTTCATGTCTGATTTGTGAACTCCAAATGTATCTAGGAAGTGTTCGTTATTCATTTATCAATAGTTTTTTAATCTCTTCCTTCATCCCAAAAACCTCTCATATAAGTATGCTTTGAATTGCAGTCTCTGTCGTCCAGCTGACCGCAGCCAAAAGAATAACCTTCTCATATTTTTATCCTCTATATGTATTGGATGTCAGTAAATATATTGAAAAGATCTGCTTGGTAAATCTTACCTCAAAAATTCACCCTGATCTAACACTGGTAAACCTCTTGTTCAACATGTAACATTGGTGGAAAATAATTGCCATATCTGCTTCTTCCTTTTACCACCAGCAAAGTATCACACCCCATCTCACCCAAACTGGGGAATTGAGAAGGAATATAAAATAAATGTTGTTCATTTGCAGTTAAGGAAAATCCATATCTAGTCACACCTCATTATATAGGAAGAACAGCTATGCTACGTAGATCACTAAAGAAAATCATGTTATTACATTTTGTAACTTCCCACTTATTGATGGATTTCTGAGATCGTAGACCTACAATTTCTGTAGAGGTTATAATTATACTTCCCTCAACAGGTGTTATAAAGAACAGTATTTAAAACAGTAATATGCATTCCAATACTAACTACCTATGCTTCTATTTTTAAAAACATCTTCAACACAGAGTTCCTTTTATGTGCAATCAAGACTGCACCAGTTTATGGAGTCATGAAATGGGCTTCTTTATATACAAAGCCAATCCTCCCCTGTTTTATTGGTGCCTGAACATGTAATATTCATGTTTTACATTCCAGTCAGGACTCTCATCAAAGCCTACCAGATGTTGGTTGCAAACTCCAGGTGGCCACTAGATGGGAGCAAAGAGAGATAGAACCATCTAACTCTATTGGTCATCTGGATTTTTACAGAACTGTGCTTTTCCTCTCATCCTACCAGCCTTCCTAATAAGTACACAGTATTTTTTTCCCTAAACAATTCCCCAATTTGGGTGGGGTGGGGTGTGATATTTTGCTGGTGGTAAAAGGAAGACACAGATATTGTCCTAACAGTCAGGAACCACGCTGAGACGAGGAGTAGGTCTCTAGTGTTTATTACTGCTACATAAGACAGAAAATCCTAACAAACTGAAGAAGTGTGGGAAAACCCAGACAGATAAACCCCAAAGTCAAGGTGGGTCTGATCTGTGTCTCTTTGAATGGCTGCTTAACTCCTCAGTACTACGCATGCGTTTTCCCCCCTGGATAGGGCCCCCCTCCTGCTCGCCATCAGTACTCATGACAGATATGGCAATTATTTTCCACCAATGTTACATTCTGAACAAGAGGTTTACCAGTGTCTTTAATAACATGTACAGCTCACTAATTATTCTAAATATATAATTTCTGCCTTGAAGTTCAAATCAAATCAATTATTTATTATGGTCATAGAACAGCATAAGGAGGGTGGGGTACAGTCAATTAAAAAGCATAGAAGGTACATCAGCGTTTTTAAAAAATGAAAAGCTAGAAGATATAAAGATATGTATTGAAACAGAAAGTATATATAAAAAAACAAGAGTCTAAAAGTATCTAAAAGGAGAGGTAGGAGCATTAGATGGGTGTAGGGGAGCATAAAGGTTAGTACGTGAAAGGCTATATCTGTCACATTACAGAGCTCTCTGGTATGGTGAACTAGATGCTCATTAAGTCTAGTTTATGGCACAGGTCATCATCCAATGAATTTTAAGCACTGCTGTGCAGAACCTGGCAACATTATATATTGTAGCAGGGTTGGTATCTGAAAGCAGCAGGGAGGTGTAGAATTGTCCTGTACTCCCTGGGTATTTATGCAGAAATTGTGAGATAAGGCTAATACAAATGTCTCTATAATATAGGCACTGGAGAATCACACACTCTATTGTTTCTATGTGTCCAGAGTTACGATGGCATTGTCTCTCCAGGTAAGGAATCTTCCTGTATTGGCCTTCAAGGACAGCTGAGGGGAGGGCATTACATTGTGCCAGAGTAAAGGCCTTCTGATGGTTGGGTACCTTGAGTTTAGTTAAATATGTCATAGGGGAGGCAGAATACCTGTTGGATTCACTGGCAATAAAGGTTGGGGACCTACTAAATCCAGCTGGCACTCTGTGTCTGCTACACACTGTTTAAGGAGTGCTTTGGCCCGATCTTATCCCATGCTGAGTAGAAGACCTGAAGAGAATTCCAAGGATGAGATTTTAGTTGCCACTGCCTGTTTCCATGTGGACCAAAAGTCATCCCTCATAGTTAATTGGGCAAGGCCAAGGGATAGTCTGAGCCAATAGTTGAGTATGGTCACCCACCCTCTAGCCTCCACTCTAGTCTCTAGTCTCTAGTCTCTAGTCTCAGGGTGGCATTAGAGACACATTTTGGGACTGGAAGGTCTGATATTAAAAACTGGATTATACAAGTTCTAATGGTGCAAAGTTGGAGAGGGGCCCAGCTAGGCACCATACTGAAGTTGTGCTGTTGGTTTGGCTTTGAATAATTTGAGTGCTGCAGTGGCCACCTCTTGTCTTAAGGAATTTAAGGATGGCAGATTGAGCTCCTCTGTGCATTTTCAGCAACGTAGTCCCCATAGGCTTTCCTACTGTCAGCAGAATGGAGGGCTACCTGCAGGTATTTGAAACAAGAAACCTGCTCAATCTTGTGGCCATCTATGTTCAAGGAGTGGCTCTTGGGCCTTTTGGCAAAGACCATGATTTTAGTTTTCTGATAATTGAGTTCTAGGTGGTCTTCCTTGCAGTGCTGTGTTAGTGCTCTCAGTGCTCTTTTAAGGCCAATAGATGTTCTTGAAAGTATTGCTGCATTGTCCACATAGAGTAGAACAGAGATGTGTTCCAGCAAGTTTTTTGGGGGGTATGAAAGTTTGTGTTGTGGAGGTGGTCCACTGTGGAGCTGATGTAGAAATTGAATAGGAGTGGGGCCAATATGCAGCCTTGCTTGACGTCTTTCTCAGTTTCAGTGGCACTGGTGAGATCCTCTGGGGGTTACATCTTTGAGTGAGGTCCTTTCATGTAGCATATGTATTAAATCAAGTAAATGTTGGTCAATCAAGGAGGGCTCCAATTTTTCCCACAATTTAGCTCAGGATATGGAATCAACTGCTGCTTTGAAGTCTATGAAAGTGGCATAAAGCAAGGTTGTGTTGCAGGAGGTGTATTTTGCAATGAGATGATGGCCTACTAGGCACTGATCAATGGTGGATTGGCCTTCCCTAAAGCTGGCTTGTTCCTCTGCAAGTATGTTTTCTTGTTTCAGCCAGTCCTGGAATTTCCATTGTAGGTGTCTTGTGTAGAGCTTGCTGCTTGAGTTGAAGAGGCTGATTGGTCTACAATTAGCAGGACCATCCTTTTTCCCTTTTTTATATATAGGGACAATGATCACAAGTTCCCAATCCTTGGGGAGTCGGACATAGGTATTGATGCAGGTAAAGAGCGAGGCCAGAGCAGGGGCCCAGAAGCCCAATTTGTTTTTAATGGCCTCTGGAAGTATTAGGTCTTCTCTTGGGGCTTTCCCTGGTCTTAGCTGAGCAACAAGGTTCTGATCTCTGTCACTGTCACTGATGCCCACACTGCAGATTTTCTGTAGTTTGGCTAGGGCATCCACTTGCAACAGAGGCGTCCATGTAGAGTTCCTGAACATATGCCTCCCAGGTCCCTGGGGGGAATATGACAGTCCACCATGGTTGGACCATTGCTTTGAGACCTTGATGTGATATGCCAGGATGAGGCTGGGTCACTGGATTTGACTGCCTGGATGAGTTGTGTCCAGTTGTTTTTCATGGCTTCCTTTTTCCTGCATGCCAGCAGTTGTTTGTAGTATCTCTTCTGCTGGAGGAACAAGCCATGTCCAAGCCATGGCTTGACAAAGACTGTGTTAGTGCCTAAAGAGCTCTTGCTACCACTTACAAGGCTGATATATCCAATCTGGATATGACCATTAATTCCTCCAGCAATTCTTTCTGTATATGCTTCAGGGACCAAAGTTCTGAATATAAATGTTTCCCTTTTCTCTTTCTTCTTCTTTTTCTTCATTCCTTGTTCATACAAGGACATATCAAAGACAAATGTGGCAGATTTCATTCAATATTCATTTTGTGGTCTAGTCCTAATGAAAATGTATTACCACCGTAATTATCCTCGCTTTCTCCTTTCCTTTTTCACCTGCTTTGGTGGATTTACAGCAAACACTTCTTTTTTTACTTTGGCTGAACTTTCATTAAATCCAGCCTGGTTCTCTCTCAATGCCAGCAATATGCCCCCAGGAAATAAAGTTCATACTTTGCTAAGCCAAACCTCAGGATAAAAATGTTTAAAAACAGCTTGTGGGTAGATTACATTCATAACAAGAGCTCTTTGAGATTACCTAGTCTATATAGGAGGATAATCTTTACTCTTGAGTAGCCCTTTGGGGAGTTTTAATGCTAAAAGCTACCATCTGTGTCAAGATTGGGCACCTCCGACTAGATCATAATAAACTGCAGATTACAGATGAGTTCTGGAGCAATGTCTGAGACTGAGGACATATCCCTTTTACCATTTAAGCTGTTCCTGTTCTGTGCCTAAATCAAACTGGCTTAAGAAGGATATGTCTAGACTTAGCTACTTTGGCAACAGTTTGCAAGCTATTCAGTCCACACCACAGGCTACTATATCTTCCTACTGGACAATTCCGCTCTGTGATGTCCCCCCACCTTTCTCTTTCAAGGAAAGCAACTGCTTTGGCTTGGACTTAGAACACACACACATATAATTTATATGTGTGTAATATATATATACTGCATGTGTGTGTGTGTGTGTATACACATACATACACACATACACATACTGTATCTATATACGCACACATACTCTGTGTGTGTGTGTGTATTGTTTATTCGTTTAGTCGCTTCCGACTCTTTGTGACTTCATGGACCAGCCCACACCAGAGCTTCCTGTTGGTCAACACCCCCAGCTCCCCCAGGGACGAGTCCGTCACCTCTAGAATATCATCCATCCACCTTGCCCTTGGTCGGCCCCTCTTCCTTTTGCCCTCCACTCTCCCTAGCATCAGCATCTTCTCCAGGGTGTCCTGTCTTCTCATTATGTGGCCAAAATATTTCAGTTTTGCCTTTAAGATCATCCCTTCAAGTGAGCAGTCTGGCTTGATTTCCTGGAGGATGGACTGGTTTGATCTCCTTGCAGTCCAAGGCACTCTCAGAATTTTCCTCCAACACCACAGTTCCAAAGCATCTATCTTCCTTCTCTCAGCCTTCCTTATGGTGTGTGTATATATGTGTGTGTGTGTATGTGTGTGTGTGTGTATACACACACACACACACATATACATATACATATATATATTAACTATATTATACACACACACACACATACTGTATTATATATATATATATATATATATATATATATATATATATATAATAACTAGAAACCAGTCCCGCCTTAGGCATGAAAGCCGGCTGGGTGACTTTGTGCCAGTCACTCTCTCTCAGCCCTAGGAAGGAGGCAATGGCAAACCGCTTCTGAAATCTTGCCAAGAAAACTGCAGGGACTAGTCCAGGTAGACTGGTCTAGATATAGATAAATATAGATAGTGTTAAAGCATCAAAGTGCACATATTGAGAGCCACTGACAAGGACAAGGACAAGGACAATTTAAAAAAAAAAAAAAACTTTCTTGCCAGGCCTTTTGTACTCTAACAATTTCTAGAACTTCTTTTTAACCATTGGTGCTAAAATAGCACAGTGACTAAGAATTTTACTCTGTATGGAACAGGCTGCTGGTTCATGTTCATCAGAAGCATTGCTTTTTCCTTTCTTTTACATAGCTACCTTTCCCTAGGTAGCTGAGTTAAAACAACAACAACAAACAAACAAACAAAAAACAAATGTTCAGGATTTCTCCATTTCCTTGTTTCTCCAGACATTTTCAGTTGATTTATTATTTCCTTCATCTACAGTTTTCCCTACCAAGCTGAGGGCTTTTTAAATAAATAAATAAGAAATAAGAAGAATAGGGTGCTACTCTTTCAAGGCACAGCAGGGAAACATGCTAATACTACTTTTATTATAAGGTTATAGTAACAAAATCTTGCCAGCCTGAATGGCTTCCCTCCTCCCTCCCTTTATCTTTATGAGAACTAGGGAGGGTCCTGTTTGAGATGCTTCTCAAATTACATTTCTGCCACGGACTCAAGTTTCTTTTATCTGACCGTTGTCTTGGTTATGGCTCTTCCTCCTGTTCCTCAAGGTTATTCCTTCTTCCCATTACACTTGAAGGGAAGAAAGATCTGAATCACTGGAGCAGATGCCTCTGTGCTACATGGCTAGGAGGCTGCACTATTGAAATTACGACCGCCTCTTCTTTACAGAAACATGGGTGGCATCAGGGTCAGGATTACTTTCCATACATTCTGCCCCAAGATGTTACCTGACTTATTGAGACAAAACATAAGGGTTGGATCTGGCTCCCACAGTAGATTTAGCACCTACCCTTGGTTTACTTCCATTCTGACAAATGTTTCACTAAAAGAATTTTGACAAATGCTTCACTAAAAATTCAAGACTAAACTTAGCAGTTGGATATAAAGCTGAAATGTTCTGGGTCAGTAGTAGTTAAAGAACAGAAAGTTGACAGGCAGTTACATGTAGGAATGTAAAAAACACAGTCTTCCAAGGGACTAGCATATTAATTTTTTAAAAAATATTTAAATGATTTGAATTTGAGGATAAACAATGAGCTGGCCAGATTTGCTGATATCAAATTATTTAAAACGAACTAAAGCACAGCAGGTTGCAACACTTTGGCTGATCTTGAAAAGGTCAGACCTCGTTATTACTGGAATGGGAGACCACCAGGCCATTTTAGAGCCATAGACTAGACTGGGGAGCTGGATAGGAGTGGGAACATAAAATGAAACAGCAAAACACTTGTGTATTGTTTCCAAGAAAACTTCATAGATACATCCATGCAGTCATCAGTTGTTCAGCTCAAGTCAAGGATGTCTTTTAGCTTTTAAAACAAAAATGATATTAACAGCTTTGAAAAATTCCAATGGACTTTATTGGCGGCTGGATTGAGGATTGTGGTCATAGAGGGTAATTCTTCCCCTGAAATAGGGGTCTGTCTGTTTTCCCTATGGTTGAGAGCTGGGCGGAGGGGATTTGGCTGAGACTTTGGTTTGGATTGTGCCTGAGCAAACTCTCCATGCCCATGGATCCCAGAACTCTTGAGTTGAGGCTGATGAAGAATTTAAAGAGATGCCTAGAGCACCACTGGTAAAAGATAAAGAGTGAAGCTGACCAAACATGGGCTAGAGCAACTGTCAGAGCCTACCTCGTGGCGATAAGGGTGGCAAAACTTAATTTTTCTCCACCCTTATTGCATCTGCAGATATCCATCCAGCAGCCCTGTTTCAGGTGACCCAGATCCTCCTTGGAGGGAGTAATTCTGGGTTCATCTGCAGGGTCGCTGTGGGGAATATGCTGAGCACCTGACAGATAAAGTCACTTGGATTTGCTTTGTGTTAGACTCCAGCCTTGATGCAGGGCCAGGCAGGTTATGGGGGCTGAGGCTTGTATGGTTATCTGGGAGGAGTTTGATCCTGCTGAGCTGAAGAAGTGGACAGGGTTCTTTGTTCGGCCACCTCTGTGTTAGATTTGTGCCCTTCCCAGCCAGTCAAGGCTGTCTGGGAAAGGACATGTAATTGGGTCTGGACAGTGGTTAATTCTTCCTTGAGGGAGGGGGTGGTCCCACCAGCTCTTAACTAGTGCCAAGTAGTCATCTATGAGCCAGCCAAGCCATAAAGGCTGCCAGTAAGGACGCCGTGTCATCTGCTCCTAACCTCTTCTAGGAGATGCTTCCAGAGAAGTGTGCCTAAAAATAATCAGGGCTGAAACACTGGTTTGTGAAGGAAAATCAGTCTTTCTACTGCAGTATTCTAATGTGAATGCACTGAAATCATACTCTGCTGGCTTGAACAAAGCTAATTCACTAACATCAAGAGGGTGTTTCCAATATCATTGATCTTCTGTGTTTGCATGGAAGTGGGCATGGGGTTGTTCATGTTCTTACAGTGGTTGCTTTTTTGCTCTTCTTATAATCCACCTCTTCTTTTTCTGAAGAGTAATTTCAGTCTACAGCCACTTCATATTATAGTTTCTGCTATTAATAATCCTGGTAATTATGGCTGTTATTGCAACTCTACTTTATTTGAGAAAGGCTATTTTCACAGGAAGGTACTGTCAACTCAGGAAGTCCATGCCCTTTTATCAAACACTAAACTTGCTAGTGCTTGCTTCCAGCAGAGATAATAAATTAACAATGAGGGCAAATCTAGCCTATAGACTTAACACTGATTTAACAGTAATTCTCATTCTCTCTGTCTCTGTCTCTCTCTCGATCTGGGCTGCTAGAGTGCTAGGGGCAGGTATTTGGCTGCATGGAGAACTCTCAGTCCTTCACCAAACATCAACTACCAGACTATATTGCAGGAATGATATGAAATGATATGAAATCCTTACAAGTTTGTCATATAGGTACAAACCAGAAACAGGCCATTCCTGGTGGTGGATTAACATGATTTGGGATGGTGAAAGTGGTGAGGGTAGTGTGGAAAAGAGGGTCCAGCTGTGACTTGGATGTGGGTGGTGCCAGAACTTTCTTTCCCCCTTCCCTTTATTTTAAGGTGGAGAAATTTGAGTTGTTCATTTGCTTCGCTGGTTTTACAGATACCTTCTTCATGTACTTCCCTCATGTAGGGAAAAAGCCAGTTTGGTGTAGTGATTCAGGGACTAGGCTACAACTGGGAGACCATGAGTTCTAGTCCTGTCTTAGGCACGAAGTCAGCTTGGGCCAGTCACTCTTTCTCAGTCCTTGGAAGGAGGCAATGGTAAACCACTTCTGAAAATCCTTGCCAAGAAAACTGCAGGGACTGGTCCAGGCAGTCACCAGGAGTCAAAACTGACTTGAAGGCCCAAACCAATAACAAAAGTGGGAAACTATAAACAAATATGCATGCTTTTTTTTACTCAGTGTACATTTCACTCTTAGTATATTGTCTGTAGACAATTGGTAATGGTGGATAACTTTCTAAAGATTCTCTTTCATTGCTATTCTTTCTATTCAAAATCTATTCTGCTCTGGAATAGATTTTATTTTTTTCAGTATCTGGCTATGATGGTTTATTTCAAGACCATCTCTCTGAAGTTACAGCTTCCTCTGGACATACAAGAACGAGACTGACACAGAGAAAGATGTTTCATTGGACATACAAAAGAAACTGGATGATGTCTTAATAATTAAAAGGGATATAGAAACAACAACCCAAGAGAGTGACCTGGATAATTTTCCTATATTGGACTTACAAAAGAGGCTTGCTAAAAGTTGGAAGGATTTTGTGAGCAGGGACAAAGAAGAAATGAAATCAAGTTCTAGGACATTATTTGAAGGGACTAAAGATTAAGATTGTTAGAAGAAAGAAAGGAATATAAAGCTGGTTTATTTGATCAAGGTTAATGTGTTTGTTTTTTTGTTTATTATTCAAATTTTGTTACTGCCCATCTCCCCAAAAGAGGGACTCTGGGCAGTTATAGATATGTTGTTATCTCTGATAACCCTTAATGGACTTTTGCTGACATCAGAACTGAAATGACGATCCTTTAAAAAGTTGTTTATAGATAAAGGATGGGATATAGGAAGAAAATATCATTTGTTGTATTTCAAGAGAAGATGATAAGTTACTAACATTGTTTATACTTGTGATGAAGGTGAGAAGTCACTTTATATATATATATATATATATATATATATATATATATATATATATATATATATATATATATATATATATCTTTTTACTATATTCTTATTTTTCTTTCTTTTCCATTTCTTTTCCTATTTTTCCTCTTTTTTCTTTCTTTTCTGCACCTTCTACTCATTCTTTTTATCCTTCTATTTTTTTAGTCTGTATTAGTTTTTACTGTTTGTAATTATTATCTTTATTAAAATTACTATTAAAGAGAGAGAGAGAAAAGGAGGGAGAGAGATGACCCTGGTTTGTTGTCTCACTGCAGATTCTTTTAGTAAGATACATAAGCTCTGTGGGGATATACAATATTCTTCCTACTTTTTGTGATGTAATATGATTTCCTAAGCTGCATATCAGGGTGTGCAGCTTTTCTAGGTTAAGGGCAGCATTTAGTCATTAGGATACATGTCCAAGCAATGTGGTGAGATTAAAAAGAAACTTGCTAGGGTCAAAGTGGACGAGGCATACACTTCTCTGTGTTAAATATACTCATGCAGTCAAAACACACAAATGCTCACACTACTGCCCACCTTTACAATCCATCTTTAAAATAAATCGTTCCCAACAGTCCTCCTTTAAAATCAATTGATTTGCTCTTCCAATCCACCTTTAAAATAAATTGTTTTGCCCTCCTCCAATCTACCTTTTAAGTAAACTGTTCCTCTACCCTCATACATCAATTTTATTTGGTTGGCTGCCTGGCTGATCCTTAAGATCCTTGACGAAGTCAGAGTATGCTGGTGGATTCTCTGGCAGGCCCAGTCTGAAGTCATGGAGAAGGAAGTTAGAAGTCAGGAAAGGAAGAAGGAAGTTGCATGGTTTGGCAGCTGCAGTAGAAATCAGTAGAAATGGGGTGGGGATTACAAAGAAGAAGAAAAGACTCTAGAGTCCATATTCAAGACTTAGGGGGTTCTAGGTTGTACACTTATGTGTACAAACTGGAATGATACATTACCATTTTTTTTATCTGTTCAATTGTGTGCAATTCTTGGAGACTGCCTGAACAGGTCCCTGCAGTTTCTTGGCAAGGTTTTTTGGAAGTGGTTTGCCGTTGCCTCCTTCCTAGGGCTGAGGGAAAATGACTGGCCCAAGGTCACCCAGCTGGCTTTGTGCCCAAGGCAGGACTAGAACTCATGGTCTCCCAGTTTGCAGCCTGGTGCCTTAATCACTACACCAAACTGGCTATCCAACATTGCATTAAGGAGGCTTAATTTTACCTGTTGTACAATTATGGCCATTGTGGATGCAAACTATGGCTTGGTGTGTTGTGTAAACCTAGCCAGTTGTGATTCTTCATGGTTAAACAAGCCAATGACCATATTCTCTCTCGTATAAACATACAAACCTTGGTGAAATCCTGTCTTTGAGCATAACGTCTTTATCCTCAAGTTCTGTTAATCTTTTTTCCAGAACTGAAACAGCTTTTTCATTGACGCATCTATTTTTTTTAGTGAGAAGTTGATGAGGAAATGCCCACTTTAAAAAGGAAAAAAAAAAAAAAAGATTTGCCAAGATTTTCTTAGGCTTGCTCAGTGTGGTGGCAAACTGCAGTTCTTACAAAATAAATCATGAGCTTGTGTTTGTTGCTAATAATTGTTTTCTTTAAAATAAATAAATATATGGCTTTGTGCCAGGATTGGCTAGAGAGTATTGTTTTCCCTCCTCCTTGTTACATCTTCACCCATGCTATAATTCCACCTTTCCTGAAGCTTTTCACCAGCTACTGAGATTTATAACATTCTAAATTCCCTGTAGACACCATCTTTTTCCTTTATGATATGAGTTACCAGTTTTTATACAGATGATAACCAGGTTTATGTATTTTTTTTCTGGAAGACTTCCCCTGGTAGTTTCAGTAATCAGATCACCTGACAGATGAGGAATGCCCTAGGAGGCTGCAAATGTAAACCCAGCTCAATACTTAAGGTGATTTTCCATCCATGATATCATGGAAATGGAGCTGAACTCTTTACAGAAACACATTCTTTTTTTTTTTAAAGGAAAATTCAGACAGACTCAAATTTCAACAGTTTGAGATAGTTCAAAATTGGTCAGCAATGTTGGGGAGTAAGTTAAATATAACCAAGAATCCATGTACCTACCATTTAGGATGAACAATATAATTGGTAGACTTTAGATGAGTAAAGTAAGTGATGCGGTGGCTGCCCTCTCTCAGTGGGGGCCTTGGAGGTCTGGATGGGGAACAACAGGCTTCAACTGAACCCTGGTAAGACAGAATGGCTGTGGGTTGATGGCTCCTCGGTATCTGGGAATTTGTCATCTTTAGTGCTGGATGGGGTTGCACTGCCCCAGACAGACTCAGTGCGTAATCTGGGGGTTCTCCTGGACTCACAACTCCTGCTCGAAGAGCAGGTGGCAGTCATGGCCAGGAGGGCCTTTGCACAACTTTAGGTTATGCTCCAGTTATGACCTTTCCTGGATCGAGATGCCCTCTGGACAGTCACTCATGCCCTGGTCATCTCCCATATAGACTACTGCAATGCTCTCTACATGGGGCTACCCTTGAAGAGTATCAGGAAGCTTCAGTTGGTCCAAAATGCGGCCGCTCAAACAGTGATGAGTGCTCCAAGATCAGCACACGTAACACCTTTACTGCGTGAGCTGCATTGGGTTCCAGTTTGCTTCCTGGTCGAATTCAAGGTGTTGGTTATCACCCTTAAAGCTCTACCTGGCATGGGGCCAGGTTACCTGAGGGACTGTCTCATCCCCATAACATCAACCCGTCCCACCCGATCATGCAGAGGGGGCATGTTACGGACCCCGTCTGTAAGAGAATTTCATCTGGTGGGATCCAGGAGGCGGGCCTTCTCTGCAGTGGCGCCCGCCCTGTGGAACATTCTACCCCCCGAGGTGAGGCAGGCCCCTTTGCTCCCGACCTTCCAGAAGGGTGTGAAGACCTGGTTCTGCCGCCTCACCTGGGCTGGGAAGGGCAACAGCTTTTCCTGGGGGTGGCTGGTGATGTAGAGTTCTCCCTACCGAATGGAAATTTCCCACTTGGATTCCATATTTATATTTATTTGTTATTTTAGTATTGTGGGTGTTGACTCGGTGATTTCATGATGTTGAGGTTTTAAGGAGAATTTTATTGTAAACTGCCCAGAGTCCCCCTTTTGGGGGGAGATGGGCAGTAATAGAAATGTGAAAAATAAATAAATAAATAAATAAATAAATAAATAAATAAATAAATAAATAAATAAATAAAATATAACCAAGAATCCATGTACCTACCATTTAGGATGAACAATATAATTGGTAGGCTTTAGTTGAGTTGCAATAGTTGCAGTGTGTCTAACATGCCAAACATAAATATGTAGGATATTTTTTTTTCAAAGCCAACATTTTTGAGGATGCTATATTGCAAGGACGACCTTCCAATCAAGAAGAGTTCTCCATCTTCTTGTGGTTGTTATTGTTACTATTATTTAACTGAGATTCTTTGCTTTTCAAAGGACTTCATCTCAGCTCCAGGTTAGCACCTATCTTTTGCTGAAAAAAAAAAATGAGGCAAGTTTTGAAAGTTTGTCCTTAGGCAGATCCAGGGGAATTGCTTGGTATGACACAAAATGGGTTGCACAAAATTAATTCATTTTCTGGTCACTTCCAGGAATTTACAAAGAGGCATAATTTGCTATGGTTAAAAAGTGAGTTATGGTAACAAGAAGTTGGCAATCTTTCTGGATTGATAGGGCACTGGTAAAGATGTCATGGAATTATCATTACCTAACATGAGAATATCTTGAATATCTTGACAATATCTTGCCATGAGAATAGAGAGCCAGTTTGGTATAGTGGTTAAGGTGCTGGCCTAGAAACCAAGAGACTGAATTCTAGGCCTCCCTTAGGTATGAAGGCCAGCTGGGTGTCTTTGGGCCAGTTTCTCTCTCTCTCAGCCCAACCCACCTCACAGGTTTGTTGTTGTGAGGAAAATAGGTGGCAGGAGTATTAGGCATGTTTGCTGCCTTGAGTTGTATATAAAAAGGGTGGAATAATAATAATAAATAATAAGCAGCCTATCCCAGGTCCTTGGGAAGGACTCAATAGGTGGACAAAAATGCCAAATCCAGTCTAAACATCTGGCTGACTGTATGATCAACCATAATTATATTCTCCTGGTTGAAAGATCTGTAATGGTGACATCTTGTGGAATTTAGTAAGGTTAGGTAAATAAGACTAAGCCTGACTTAGATTAGACCATAGACACCCGAATATCTTATCCCTTAACTGAGTCTTATAGGTGTCCTCCAAGATCGGCATTCCTGAGTACTAAGACACAATGTGTTTTGCTAGATCCTAGTCCACAGATTCCTACTATTCTGTTTTATTTTACTTTTGCTTTGGCTTTTACTATTTTTCCTTAAGCCCCAAACTCTCAGGAAGTGATCCTTGGGTGGTTGTTTAGAAATACTGTAAATCCCATTGATTTCAATGGAACTTATTTCTATACTACTACTACTACTACTACTACTACTACTACTACTACTGTTATTATTATTATTAGGACAGCAGCTTCAAAACACATGGAGTTCACATTTCAGTGGCAAGATTTGCTCTGTGACAGGTAACTGGCCTAATGCATGCATCATCCTAGCATTGCTCAAGCTACCATCCCTTTCTGCTATTAGGACTTGTTACAATGTTATATTTACATTGTATTCAGTTGAAGCTTTAATGTCTGTGTGCTTTGCCTTTATTGACCGTTATACTCCAGTGTATACATCTTCCCCATCTCTGTGCTCATATACAAATTGCTACCAGTTGAGGAAAACATTTTGTATGTATTATGAAGTGGACTCTCTGCAGTGAAAGTGTATATTTTTTTAAAGGACCAAATAAGTTTAAATAAAAACCTAGACACTAGAGCAGCAAATCTTCTTCAATTGTAATTAGGATTTAAATGCTTCAAGTGTTTTTTTTTTAATTATTATTATTATTATTCTGGTTGGGGTGTTCATGGTAATTTTCTGATGTCTTCAGTGCAGCGTAACTATTAGAACTAAGCAGAGATTTGAATCGACTTTTTGCTCTCAGTATGAACTTCAGGTATTGGAAGCTAGGTGATTATATAACTGTAAGCTTGTTCCAGGATTAAATATACAGGGGATACATATTCCAGAGATTCATATTAGAAGTGAGCTGAAGTTTTCAGGTTTAGTTAGCTTTTTTCATTAAAGAACTGGGAATTGTTAATGGGGAAGAACAAAAGAAAGATTTTTCAAGGTGTGAGAGAAAAGTGGTATAAAAGAGCTGGGTGATTTTGGGCAAGTCACTCTGTCTCAGCCCTAGGATGAGGGCAATGTTGCCTAGAAAACTGCATGGACTTGTCCATGTAGTCACCAGGTGTGAAGACACACACACATACATACATACATACATACATACCTATAAATACATGCATACATGTAGATATCTAGGTAGATATTAGGCACCTATTATACTCAGGTAGTTTCCAAACTCCTGTTTTGTATTATTTGAAGACAGGCATGACATGTTGCCACTAAAAATAGTAGAGCTGTTTCCTGCCCACTTTTAGTAAAAAGCCAAAGAAAAGAATGGGGGGGGGGGGAGAACTAGTGTGTTAAGCCCAAGATAAGCTTAACATACTTAAAGAGTGGCAAGAACTCACCCCCCCCCAAAAAAAACCCCATTAAAAATAATAAAAAGTCTATCTCTACTCCTTTAGTTATGTCATTAGTGTATGAGACAACTTGGCATAGTGATTCAGGTGCTGGACTACAACAAGTTGGCCCAGGTTCAAGTCAACCCTCAAATCATGGAAACTCACTGAGTGCCTTTGGGTCAGTAATTCTCTGTTCTCTCATCCCAGCCTATCTCACAAGATTGGTATTGTGGGGATAACATGTGGAAAGATCTCAGTGTGAATTGCCTTCAACCCCTGGGAGAGCAGCTGGATAGAAATATGTGCAACAATATAAATAAATTGTCCATTCTAGCCTTTAGTTGTTAAAGGAAATAAGTTAAATATCTGGTCCTGGTGCCTACAAAGTCGCTTCCCCGCAAGGGAATTGTACTATCCTTGAAAAATGCATTGTTAATTTTTGTCTGGGATTTTTTTTTTTTAAATGCTTCCCTTCAAAAGTTTGGGTGGGAAAGAAACCAGTAGCTCAGCATGTATTGACACAACCCACTTTCCTACTGTTAAGTGAGCAATGATTTATTGAATCAACCCAACTGCCTGAATCAACATGACACACTGAACCATAAACTCCAGGGGTTGGTTACTTGGAACACATTAAGCTTAAATGAAGCTGGTTAATTTTGGTCTCAGTGTATTGTGCCCATATCTATCTATCTATCTATCTATCTATCTATCTATCTATCTATCTATCTATCTATCTATCTATCTATCTATCTATCTATTTCCTAAGGCTTGTATGCTGCCTGCACCACAAAAATAAACAATTTTAAATGTGAGATTCAAATAATACATCACTATGATAAAATACAACTGACATATAACCTCTAGCTGACATAACCACAGCCATGATAAGTAATTAAAATCACCATATACAGGGGAGAAAAGAGGCAGGCTCTGAATATTCATATGTGCTTTCAAAAATATCCCAATCAATAACAGAATATAGATTTAGCAAGACAATATATTATGCATGGTTATGTGGTTTGGAATAAAGTTAATTTCAAATAAATTTGGCATTCATTGTAAAGAATCATGGACCTATATAAATTTTTTTGAAAACCACTTTACAGTCTGGGCTGTAGTCTCAGGGCTGAAGATATACTTTGGTACACAAAATAGTCTGGGAAAACCGAAGTAGACAAAATAGGTAGTGCATCAAAATCTATACATTTATTTGCCCATTCAGCCTTGTGTTGCAGGATTTGACTGACGGCAGCTCTCCAGGGAGTGGTCTTGATTCTTTCACAATACATCCTACCTCATTCTTTCAAGAACAGGTTCAAGGAATTCAACCTGGGGCCATCCTCATGCCAAAGATGAGCTATAATCCCACTTTTATACTTAAGAATTCTGTATTCAGTATTGTAGGTATAGTTTCAGCAAACAGAAATACTATCTAGTTAGTGGACAGCTGGCTCCATTTGACCTCATCACCACAGTGGGACAGTTATGTTTCTATTAAATGACAGAAAGACATTTTTAGTTAGATGTTACACACTTCTAATTTTGAGGATTGATGTTTATTTATACTCTAACTTTCCTCCCTTGCCTAACTCATAATAAAAACCAGCAAGATTATTAAAAATGAAATAAAATAGCCCTACAAGAGCAACTATTGAATATATCTGGAGCAATGGAACAACTGAAGAAAGCAAATCATATCTACATTTTACCAGTCAAATGAGGGATTTGGAAATGTTCTGACAAATGCCCAGAAGTTGGCAGAGAAATCTCAAATTGAAGCTATTTTATCAACCATTCAGAAATACAACTGGCATGAAAAAAGGAAACATTTTGATTATGAGGCCTGGGGTAATCACATAAGAAATATAAGAAACAATTTAAGCTGAATTCTTTGTGTGATTGATATTCAGGTCAGTCAATTGAAAAAGGAACTCAAGGAACGCAGCAGTATACAGTATTTGTATGATATTCCTAAACTCCTTGTTATACTTGAAGAAGACTTATTTATTCATCAAATTTGTAAAGCTGTCCAGCAACATAATGACTCAATACCAACAATTCAGGGGACTAGGGACAGTGTTAGCACATGATGGCATGCACAGTATTGATATGTGTGATTTGGGTGATAAACCAAAATGCCTTTCAAAGTATGTTTCAGCAGGATCAACTCCAAAGACTGTTTGGGGATATATGTGCCCATATATATGTATTTTGCTGATCTGTTCATACTTTCCTGTTACTTTTCCTGTTCAGCCATTTTAACAGAAAGACGTCAGAATTGAGGCCTCTGAAAGTTTTGGACCAAGATGGGGACAGAGGCTTTCCATTGAGCTCCCTGTTAACAGGTGCTAAAATATTATGGCCAAACCCTGGGAATACAGTAAACTCAACTATGATGGGCACCACTGAGCAGGAAATATTTCTCCCTACTCAATTTTCAGTGCAATTGCTAACTGTAAATAGCCAACTCTGAGTCTCCTGTTTTCCCATTTTATGCTCCTTTGTTTTTAGAAAACAAAATTGGACTGGATGTCCCTTCAATTATAAGACTGTCCTCTGGCACTCCTTCAAAGGGGGAACAGAATTTCCTTGCAATAGCGGACTATTGTTTTCAAAATGTTCTCGTGTTCAATAAACTACATGGCACTAAATGCTCAATATACGAGGAATTCAAATGAAGGCAACTGTTAAAAAAGAAATGGCAAGGGACTTTCAGTGGGGATATGGCAGACTAAGCAGCTGTGCCCACTGGCTCCACAGGCGGAACTGACAACACGGCAATTTTTGTCAGGCTCAGGAAGGTTTTCCTGAAGCCCAGGAGTGTTCTCTGGATAAAGGAAAACACCAGGAATCACTCCATCTGTCCTCCAGATGGCTGCTTGCAGTCAGAAGATCGCAAATAGCATTTTGTGTTCAACTGGTAAGAGCTAGCTGGGAAGCTGGCACATCATCATTTTCCAAGCTGTGCTATAGCCTTAAAGGGACACTAAGACCGGCCACCCCATTTCTAAATAACCACATTTATATATATATATATATTAAGTGTGTGTACACTAAGAGAGGCTTTCTATAACAAGGAGAAGTGGGCTCCCTTGGTGCTTAGCATTATTTTTGGGATTACTTTTTAAAAAAAAAAATTTTTTTTAAGTTTTGAAATTTGTTTTCCTTCCAAATGTAAAGGAGGATTGAGAATAAATAATTGTCTTCCTGTTATTATTTTGGTATTAAATCTGAAGATATTAGCATTTTCCTACATGTTGAATTGGCTGATTTAAACCTTCAGCTTTCTGTTTCTACTTTCCCTTGGGAACTGTCTGCTTATCTCATTTTCACTTTGTGTAAACACACTCCAGAGCTTTTTCATATTTTCAACTTTCGCTGGTTAAGCTCCTAGGGGGCGCCATAATCTATGGCCTGAGACATGGAGGATTTTAAACAGATTTTTTTCTGACTTCCATCAAGATTTTAAACAGATCTTTTCTGACTCCTATCAAGTTTTTATACAAGACATTCAGGACATTGTCCAGGCAGTCTCCAAGAATTGGACACGATTGAATGGATTAAAAAAATAATAATAAATCTAGCTAGAAGGGTATAAATAAGTAACACACACATCTCTTGATGGGATATATCAGAAAGAAGAGAATAAGGATGGAAAATAGTACAGCAACAAAACTGTCCTTGAAGGCAGGGGCTGACCCAGTGGCATGAAAGAATAAGGAAGCAGATTCAGGTTAGATATTAGGAGAAATTTCCTGCAAGACCTGTCAGCCTGTGGAATAGGTTGCCTCATAAAGTGGCACATATCACCTAGCAGCACCTGTTATTTCAAAGTCATTGTCCTCCTGCCCTCTGCAGATACCCCTGAGGAGAAAGCAGGTGAAATGAAAGAATCAAGGGCTCTTCCTGGAAAACTTCTGTCAATTGAAGCAAACAATACAGAGGTTAGAAGGACAAGTAATTTGATTTGGTATTCAGTAGAACTGGGTGACATCTTGAAGTAATGATTTGATTCAAAGGAGATTCAGGCAAATTGTCCCTTCAAATAGAAATGTTGAACTGAATAATCAGATTGACCCAGGGCATCAGTTCAAGGCAGGTGTCATTAAATTGCTTTGGAGAGATTCAAATGCAACTTGAAGATTTGATGGACTTCCTGGTTGTATAGAATCTCAAACTTGTTGCAGCCTTCATTACATGTGCAAAAAAGGTGGGGGTGGGGGAGCTTGTGTGGTATGTTGGGTTCTCTGATACTGATGTAGAATCACAGAATTTAAACAATGGACTCCAAAGCTTTGCAAAGTTTAGCAATCAAATCAAAACATCCCAGACAGATGATTGTCTAGCTTCTGCTTGAACAGACTGAACAAAGAGGAGCCCATTAACTCACTGATTCACTGATTCCACTGTTGAACTATTCTTACTGTTTGGAATTTTTATTCTTAGATTAAATCAAAAACTGCCTTCCTATAATTTAAGCCTATTATTCTCTGCCCAGTACTGTGGAATGAGAGACATACTGTATCCAGTGCTGTGGAATGAGATGTCACACAGTCTTCTTCTGTGTGACATCTTTTCAGATATGAGTTATTCTTTTCATCTTTTTTCAAAGGCTAAACATTCCCAGTTCCTTGCATCAATTTATAGATCTCCTTTTCTGGTCCCCTGATCTTCTTCACTGTTCTCCTCCAACTCTGTTCTAATTTTTCTGAAATATTCTTAAACTATGGTGCCCAGAACTGAATATACTGAGGTGCGATTTGACCAGGGTACAATTGAGTAGAATTATCATTTCTCATAATTTGGAAATTACACTTCAGTTGATGTTTTTAGGGGATTATCTATCCCTCCCCATTTCGATAAGCATATCCAACTTCAGCCAAATAATTAGATCCAATACAGATCCTGATGGCACCCCACTTGATACTTTTCTCCAATTTAACGAAAAACCACTGATGAAGCCCTCTTTGAAGTATGATTTTGGATCCAACTGTGTATCCACTTAATTGTCATGTCATCCAGCCACACTTAATCACCTCGTTAATAAGCCCGTCATGAGCTTTTTGTCAAATGTCATGTTGTACTGAAGTTAAGGTATAGGTATATATTATGTCTATAGCATTGCCAAAGTCTGCTCAGGAGGTCAGAAAGTTACATAATAGTATGTATGTATGTGTGTATGTATGTATGTATGTATGTATGTATGTATTTATTTATTTATTTATTTATTTATTTATTTATTTATTTAAGAGATTTATATGGCCACCCAACTCACTCATGGTGAAGCTGGGCAGCTTACAAAAATAAAACCCCAAATAGAAAACCCACTACACACACACACACATACCCTGGCAGCAACAACACAATTCAAACAAACCACTTGATGGGCTCTGCCTCAACCTGGGATCCCTGGGCCTGCTGGCAAAACCATGTCTTCAGGGCCTTTCAGAAGAGTATCAAGGTAGGGGCTAATCTTATCCCTGCAGGGATGATGTTCCACAGGGAGGGAGTGACCACAGAGAAGGCCCTTCTTCTTAGTCCTACTACATGTACTTCCTTAATAGGGGGGGGGGACTCGTAACAAATAGCACCTCCATGATCTGGTAGGTTGGGTAAATGTAACTGGGAAAAGGCGGTCTTTCAAATAACCTGGCCCCAAGTCATATAGGGCTTTAAAGGTGATAACCAGCATCTTGAATTGAACCTGGAAGCAAATTGGCAAATAAAGCAGCTCCTGCAGGAGAGGTGGCATGTACGCAAATCTGGACTTGCACAAAACCATGCGGGCTGCTGCATTTTGAACCAATGGAAGCTTCCAGGTACTTTTCAAGGGCAGGTTGTGACAGTAGTCAAGACGGGAGATTACTAGGGTGTGGGGGACTGTGAGCAGGGCCTGTTGGTGCAGGAAAGGGCATAACTGGCACATAACCCATAGTTGCACAAAGGCCCCCCTGGCCATGACTGCCACCTGCTCCTCAAGCAGGAGTCGCAAGTTCAAGAGAACTCTCAAAAAGCAGTTCACAGCATCGCTTAGTTCCCCATGGGCTGAGATGTACAGCTGAGTATCGTCAGCATACTGACGATATCTCACCCCATGGCAATGGGGTGAGCCAGGACAACACTCCCAACCCCCTAAGCAGCTCCAGAAGAATACCATGATTTCACTCAGTGGCTTCACGTAGAGGTTAAACAGAAGCAGAGAAAGTACCAAACCCTGCGGGACCCCACAAAGTAAGGGCTGAGGCCTGGACCACTCGTATGCTATCAATACTGACTGAGAATGGCCCCAGAGGAAGGAAGTGAGCCAGGACAACACAGTGCCCCCCTCTCCCAACCCCCTAAGCCACTGCAGAAGGATGCCATGGTCAATGGCATCTAAGGCTGCTGAGAGGTCAAGTAGAGCGAAGATGGATGCCCTACCCCCATCCCACTCCCACCAGAGATCATCAAAAAGTGTGACTAATCTAATGCCATTTCCATCCCATAACCAGGCCTGAACCCTGACTGAACAGGGCCCATAGTAGTGGTAATAATAATAATAATAATAATAATAATAATAATAATAATAATAATAAACAGGTATCATCTCCTCTACCTTCTCCTCAGAAAGAACAAAGTCCTCTAACTGAAAAACAAGAACTGAAACAAAGAATAATTGAGCATCTAGAACAGCACAAGAACAACAGAATAACGTTTCCTTCATTGAAGCTTGTTACAAAAAATACAGCTAGCACAAGTATAAAAAGGTGCCAATACTGTAATATCAAATATAAGCACCAGCTTACTGCAAGAAACAAACCAACTGATGTATAGCACAGCTGCAGTTATAACTGAAGATTTTGGATGCAAAATCAACAAACAAGAAAAAAAAGCCAAACAGTGCCTCACCAAAATGGAAGATCAGGTTGGAAAATAAGGTCAGCATGCAAAGATCAGATGCAAGCAAGGTAGAACAGATGAAAGAACAGATGCTGAAGAACAAGAAGACCAAAGAATACCTGATCAAAAGTATCACCTAGAGACAAGGAAGATTAAGAAGCACTGGAAAGAATAAAGCAGCACGTAACAGCCATAGCCAAGAAAATCAGCAGATACAAAGCTCGAATTGCGCATTATAGACAGAATCTTCAATTTCAGTCAAATCAGAAACATTTCTACCAATTCATCAATGGAGACTACAATGAACCAGCCAACAGCTGACAAAGAAGAAACAGTACAGTTCTGGATGCAGCTGTGGGACAACCCAAAGAAATACAACAAGAATGCAGCTTGGATAAAGGAAGTAGAGAAGGGAAAAAAAAGAAGCTGAAATGAAAGAACTTGTAACAGCAGAAATGGTGGAGAAAAGGGCAAGGAAGATCAAGAGTTGGTCAGCATCAGGTGAAGATGAACTGCATGGTTTTTGGTTGAAACATCTGACTGGTCTGCACCCACTCATTGCCAAGCAGTTCAACAACATACTGCAAGGAGGTGAAATTGAAGATTTGAAATGAAGGATAATGAAAGATCCGACAAAAGGGACAGAATCAGGCAACTACAGGCCAATTACCTGCTTACCACGAACTTTCACATTGCTAACTGGTCTTGTAGCTGATGCAGTCCAACAGCCTCTAGTTGAAAACAAGCGCTTTCCATCTGAACAGAAAGGAAACCGTTCAAACAGCAGAGGGACAAAAGATCAGCTCCTAATTGACAAGATGATTTTGGAAAACTGTAAGAGAAGGAAGACCACCTTGAACATAGCTTGGATTGGTTATGAGATGGCATTCGACTCCTTGCCACATGACTGGATAATCAAATGCCTAGAAACAACAGGAGTCAATAGAAACATCTGAAACTTTGTGCAAAGATCCATGGCACAATGGAAGATACAGTTGCTGGTCAATGGTGATAGACTGGGAGAGGTTGAGATCAACATAGGAATCTTTCAAGGAGACTCACTATCACCACTACTGCTTGTCATTGCATTGATTCCTCTGTCAGCAATATTGAACAAGCCAGGCCATGACTATCAAACCTCAAAAACATCTGCCAGGCTATCCCACTTCCTTTACATGGATGATCTGAAGCTATATGAAAAAACACCATCTGATTTGGAATTGCTGCTCAACACTGTCCAAATATACAGCCAAGATATTGCAATGGAGTTTGGACTGGACAAATGTGCCCCCCTTACCATCAATAGGGGAAAAATAGTGAAAACTGAAGGAATCAAGATGCCCTATGGAAATAACATCAAGAGCCTGGATGATGAAGATCACTACAATACTTGGGCATCCTTCAGGCTGACAACATCAAGCACACTGAAGTCAAGAAGAAGGTTAGTAGTGAATACATCAGAAGAGTGAAGGAGATCTGAAAGTCCAAACTCAGTGGCAGAAATACCATCAAGGTGATTAACATCTGGGCTATCCCTGTCATTAGATATACAGGTGGCATAGTGGGCTGGACTCAAGCTAAATTAGAAGCCCTGGAGAGGAAGAGCAGAAAAATAATGACAATGAATCCTGCCCTTCATCCACACAGTGATGTTGACAGACTCTATATACCAAGGAGCATAGGTGAGCATGGGATGTTGCAAGTACACCAGACAGTTGAAGAAGGAAAAAGGCATTGGAAGAATATCTGAAGGACAGTGAAGAAGAGGCACTGGAGCTAGTGCACCATGAAGGCTTACTGAATACCAAAGAGACCAAACTGGCCTATAAGAAAGACCAAATGAAGAATAGAAAAGGGACATAGCAAGGCAAAGTATTACGTGGCCAGTATATTTTAAAAAAACAAAAACAAACCTAGCAGGCAAAGCAGATAACAAGAAGACCTGGCAATGGCTAAGAGCAGAAAAGTTGAAGAAAGAGAGGGGAGCTAATTCTCTCTGCACAAGAACAAGCCTTAGGAACAAATACATGTAAAGCCAGAATTGAGAAAAAGCAACAGACAGCAAATGCCCTCTCTACAAAGAAACAGTGCACCACCTGGATAGGTGCTGCAAGAAGATTGCACAGGCTGATTACCAACAACAGCCTGAGCAAGTAGCAATAATGGTGCATTGAATATCTGCAAGAAATACCACTTGCCTGCAAGCAAGAACTGGTCGGACCACAAAATAGACAAAGTAAAAGAAAATGAATAAGCTGAAGTGCTCTGGGACTTTAGAATTCAAACTGACAAGCATCTGCCACACAACACCCCAGACTTAACAACTGTTGATGAGAAGGACAAAAAAGAGTCTGGATAGTGGACACTGCAATACCTGGAGACAGCAGAACCGAAGAGAAAGAACTGGAGAAAATCACAAAATATAAAGACCTGCAAATAGAAGTAGAATGACTGTGGCAAAAGAAAGCAAAGATAGTACCAATAGTACCAATAATTGCAAAACATCTGGAGCACCACTTGAACATCATTGGCATTGACAAAATCACCATCAGTCAATTGCAAAAGGCAACTTTACTTGGAACAGCTTACATCCTGTGACGATCCCTTTAATATTATTAAACAACAACATCTACCTATCCCAGGTCCTTGGGTTAGATAGATAGCTGGACAAAATGCCAAATCCAGTCTAAACATGTGGCTGACTATGCGATCAACCATAATAATAATAGATTAATCTGGCAGGACTTGTTCTTCACAATTGCTTGACTCCTTAATTACTTCACATTCCTGTTATTTCCATTCCTTCAATTAAGAGTTCCCTATTGATTGAATCAAATCAAGGATAACTTCTTTCCTCCACTTTCTAAAAGGAAAAAAAAAATGTTAGCAAGAAAAAAACAGGAATTTCCTGAAAGGACTCTGCTTCCAGAATTTATCTCTCTACGCATGTTTGGATAATTGAAACTTCCAATCAAAATGCTTTCATGATTGTTTGAAACATCTGCAATTTAGTTTTGGAAGGCATCATCAGTGACAATGCTTTTATTTGTTCCTCCACTTATTAGGGACGCGGTGGCGCTGCGGGTTAAACCGCTGAGCTGCCGATCAGAAGATCGGCAGTTCGAAACCGCGCAGCGGGGTGAGCTCCCATTGCTCGTCCCAGCTCCTGCCAACCTAGCAGTTCGAAAACATGCAAATGTGAGTAGATCAATAGGTACCGCTTCGGCGGGAAGGTAACGGCGTTCCGAGTCGTCATGCTGGCCACATGACCCGGAAGTGTCTATGACAATGCCGGCTCTAAGGCTTAGAAACGGAGATGAGCACCGCCCCCTAGAGTCGGACACGACTGGACTTTACGTCAAGGGAAACCTTTACCTTTATCACTTATTTTACCCAGATGCTGTCCACATTCATTCATTTGGATTTCTGAAATAAATATTTTTAATATACAGTGCCATACCTCCTTTCTTTCTGTTGCTTCATTAATAGTTTGCCAATGAGTTTTATCACTGGGGGCATGTTATTCTACTGTTTTTTATCATACTCAGACTGAGTGTGTTTGGAAGTATTGTTGACTACTGAATTACAGTTTGTTCCATATAGGAAAACTGGTGTCAGAGGTATGTTGATTTTAAGCTTTTAAGTGCAGCATATGTTCAGGTAAACAGGAATACATTTGCATGGATCTAAAAAGAGATGCCCATTGCACTGATATAATCAACCTTCAGATAATAAAATTCTTTTGCACTGTTCATTAACCTCAAAGAACTCTGAGACATATTCATAAGCCTCCAAGTCCAGTACAGGAGATAATGTGATTACCGCTATAATTAATTGGAAATAATACTGAAACTTAATTATCCCTGCCATATGCTCCCATGCATGCTAGGGAGTATGATACTCAGACCATATCTATCCTCTGACTAGTGAATTGTGCATTCTGCATTGTTAAGCTAATCATATGCCTAATACTTAATGTCATTTAGAATATAATTAATTTCAGGCAAGAATGTAGATGGACAAAGAATAATCTACTCAGATTCCCATGTATAGTTAGCTATGGTGAAATGAGATATTGTGTGTGTGTGTGTGTATACACACACACACACACACATACACACATACATACACAATCTATATCTATATCTACATAACTATATCTATATCTATATCGTCTATATCTATCTATCTATCTATCTATCTATCTATCTATCTATCTATCTATCTATCTATCTATCTATCATCTATCTATCTATAGTAATATACAGTATAGATACCCTGAGTATGCATTATATGCAAAGGACAAAATAATACACATTATACTACTGGAACTACAACAATATTTTACTCTTTCCTTTTGTTTCAGGAACTCAAAGTGGTATTTTAACTCAAGATGATCAACTTCTCATTAACTGTAACAATTAGAGTCACATTTACAGAACATTACTATATTTTTCAATCATGCTAATAATTGTGCCACCCAACATTCATTAATATAAATGAGATAAATTAGGGCCATGACATTATAAACAGGAAAAAGGATCTGTTGGATCCATTGAGTTAATTGTGATACTTTGTTGCTTAGTAGCATCTCCCTATCCTTCTGGTTACTGTTTCTGTGTCATTAATGAGTATAAAAATAATTTTGATAACTTGAAGTAATTGTTGGAAGCCACCACAGGAATGGATTTATACTGTTACCAAAGATCTACACTCTGTAAATCTAGACATAAGCTTAAGGATGATCCATATGGTTTTATGGTTTTAATTGGTTCTAATGGTTTTCTAAGGGATGTGGTGGCTCTGCGGGTTAAACCACTGAGCTGCCAATCGGAAGGTCGGCGGTTCGAAACCGCGCGGCGGGGTGAGCTCCCGTGCTCGTCCCAGCTCCTGCTCACCTAGCAGTTCGAAAACATGCAAATGTGAGTAGATCAATAGGTACCGCTTCGGCGGGAAGGTAACGGCGTTCCGTGTCGTCATGCTGGCCACATGACCCGGAAGTGTCCTATGGACAACGCCGGCTCTAAGGCTTAGAAATGGAGATGAGCACCGCCCCCTAGAGTCAGACACGACTGGACTTTACGTCGAGGGAAACCTTTACCTTTACCTTTTAATGGTTTTCTATGCTTTTGGTGTTTTATCTGTATTTTGTCTGTTGCTTTTGTTGTTTTAGCTGTGTGAGCCACCCAGAGTCACAAATGTGAGATGGGTGTCTATGTAAATTGAATTAGTCAATACATATTTTATTCTCACAGAAGATTCTCTCTTTTCTACATACTGAAATACAATTTCTTCACACAATGGTTTTCTGAGAATAGACTTTATGTAGAAGTATCCAATTAATTATCCTTCCAGTGGAACCATCAATGGAATGAAAAGAGGTCATTCTCTCATGACTTCCTGCATTTCCCTGTATAACCTCAAAATCTGTTCTAAGGAGTTGGGAGATACCCCAGAACAGATTTATTTGGCTGGGAATACAGGGAGTAGTATGGGGAAAAGAACTGTAGATAATGCACTTCTACAAACAGAAATCCACTAATGTGACATTGAATTTCACTACTTTACATGGACAATTCAAAAAGGCAATATTTAACAGGAGGGTTAGAACATCTTTTACTTCCCTCATAATTCTGAACCCTTCCTCCTGTTTTTTTTTAAACAGGAGCAATTGTTTTATTGTACATTAATTGAAATATGATATTAAACGCACTTCAGTGGATGAACCTGGCCTGAGACCAGCTTTCAATTTGACCACTGCCAAAAACATACCTTCCTTAGCTACAGCTTTCTATTTTGTTCATGTTTCTCATTCCTTATTTGTTCAATAGTCCTGTATAATGTAAGTATAAGAGCAAGGTCTTTATGGGAGAAAGGCTTGAGGACGATTGACAGTTTCTGATTGCCTAATAGAGACATCTTCTCCTATATACATTCCATTTCTTTGATGTGCAACTGTTTTTCTCCCCTTTATAATGGGAGAAATGAATTTATAATGAATTGAAAGTAAAATATCAACTACACTTGACATTTCCCATGATTTTGGAAGTGTATGCTTCCTGCTAATCTTCTCCCACCCCTACAGAAATATAGAGAAGCTTTCCATTTGCATGGCCCTGGGGGATCACAGCATCTCTGTAGCCATCTCATTGACTTGTAGAGTGTCATATTACAACTAGTCTAGGGTTCTCTTCTACCTTCTGCTTCAACTGCTTAGGTAGACAAAACATCTATTATCTTCATTAAGCTGAATCATATGTTTAAAATCACATTGTAGAAAACTAGCCTGCTGCTATATCTAACAGATATTAGTTTCTGTCCTGAGAAATAGACGTATCACTTTACGATGCCTAAATCAATATGATAATTTTCACTTGTTTGGGTCTGCATCTTTTTTTTTAATTAACATTTTACTGTAAAATGATTTCCTTGCAGCCTTGTGTTAATAATCTATTCTTGTGTTAGTTTCAAAAGCATTTCTTTGCCTTTGGCTTCTGCTGGGAAACAGCTGTGATTTGAGATGTCAGAGTAGCCATTAACATCAAGTGTTGTGAATCACTGTTTGTGAATGAGCTTTGCCTAGTCTCACAGGATTATTGGGTGTAGATCTGAGATGGCGAATGTCATGTTTGCTGGGCAAAAATATCATTACCTTTTCCCTGCAATGGAAAAGTTTCCTTCTTCATCATAAAAGACTAGTGATTTTTTTTTCCGATGCGTTATAGACTAAATTATCAAAATATTAAATGGTTGCTGTACTGCAGAATATAAACTATGCTGAAATACAGTGACTTGCCTGACCTTGCAGACATGGCCAAATACAATTTTCAAAACAATTTATTGATAAAAATATTTATATGAAAAGTAGGTGGGCTGCCTCCATTTTTGTTGGAGGAAAGAGATGAGTTATTTCTGGAAGGGCAGAGGAGCAGAGGAGCAGAAATAATGTATTTCTCAAGAAAACCTGAGCCTTAAACAATGCTCCCCTTAAACAGAGTCCCACATCATCACTTTTCCAACTCCTGTTTCTTTTGCCTCTCAGAATCCTCTTTGGTTCGACAGTGGCAAGAGAAGCAAGGATGTTGTGAAAGCAAATAATGCATGTTTATTTCTCCTCCTAAGTTTGTTGTACTGGATGTGCCTTGCCAACATTAACTCTCAGAAGGATTTCAGTTGTTATGGACCATCAGGAAACACTGACATGCTCTCTATGAGCCAGTATGTCAGCAAGAATTTTCCCCTCCTCTGTTCTTACTCCATGAACTTCAACAGCTTTTTAAAAAATCAATTCAATTATGTCCAGTTCTCGGAGACTGCCTGGACAAGTCTCTGCAGTTTTCTTGGCAGTGTTTTTCAGAAGTGGTTTGCCATTGCCTCCTTCTTCCTAGGGCTGAGAGAGAGTGACTGGCCAAGATCACCCAGCTGGCTTTGTGTTGGTTGAGGACTCACAGTCTCCTGGTTTCTAGCCTGATGCCTTAACCATTATGCCAAACTGGCTCTCGCAATAACTTCTTAACCAACCATATAAGGCTGAAAGGCTAGAGTATGGACCTTGGCATCCTTGACACATTTTGGATTTCAGGTCCTATCAGACTCCAGCCAGTATGATCAGGGCTTGCAGGAAATGTAGCCCAAAACTTCATCAGGAGCCCTGGTTCCTTACCATAAGAGTCATGAATCATGTTAAGAGTAAACTGTGTGTGCATACATACATACTGCATTTAGCAACACGCAAAAGCAATTCCAGCAGAATGATCTGAAATCTTGTGAGCCCCCTAATTTCCAACTTTTAACAAGGACAGGTTTAGAATTCAGCCTCAACAATTTTGTAAGAACATTAGAAAAACCCAGTCTGATCAAAGACCCTATCTGGGACAACATTCTGTTCTTACAGTGTCTGGGATATCCTTGGGAAGGTCATTGATAGGAAACAAATACAATAGACATCCCTATTCAATTTTTAAAAGGTAAAGGTTTCCCTTGACGTAAAGTCCAGTCGTGTCCGACTCTAGGGGGCAGTGCTCATCTCCGTTTCTAAGCCTTAGAGCCGGCGTTGTCCGTAGACATTTTCCGGGTCATGTGGCCAGCATGACTCACGGAACGCCGTTACCTTCCCGCCGAAGCGGTACCTATTGATCTACTCACATTTGCATGTTTTCGAACTGCTAGGTGAGCAGGAGCTGGGACGAGCAACGGGAGCTCACCCCGCCGCGCGGTTTTGAACCACCGACCTTCCGATCGGCAGTTCAGCGGTTTAACCAGCAGCGCCACCGCGTTCAATTTTTACTGGTAGTCAAAATGGTATAGACTCTAAGACTTAAACACAGTTAAAAGTTTGGTTCATGCAAATTGTTTTTTTTTTTTTTCTGAGAACACCCAATCAGAGATAGAATATATCCAGGTCCACTGTTCTGCAGTGCTCAGCTGCTCAGGTATCTCAAGTAGTCATCATCCCAATAGCAGATCTTGGCACAGACCAAGGTGCCAATGTGGCCTCTTGTACCATTATAGCTGCTACCATGCCAATTGGTGTGTTCTTTTTTCCCTCTGCTCTTCTCCCTCCTGCAGGTCTTCTCCATAAGCTGTAGGTGGGAGATATCAAACCTCATGCCACTAGGCAAGATCAAGGAAGCAACAATTACCCAGATTTTATCTTTAATGTTAGTTCGGGGTTTTGTACAGAATCTTGGAAACCCTCCCTTATAATGAGTCACTGGATGATTTGAAACACTTCTTCCAAGTTTATTTCCAATGGGCTTACTTGCAGTTTGTGAGATAGTTAAGACTGCGGCAAGTTAACAATTTTGCCTGATACCTCCTAATAGTTTATGTCTCTTCTCTCTTCCATTCCTTTCCCAGCCTCCTCCCAATCCCTCATCTGAGACGTGTATAGGATCTGCTGCAATTGCTGGTGGCAGTTCATGTTACTCCCTCTCTTTCTCTCATAGCATTGTTCTAATGCTGGTGACCCCCAAGCTGCATCCGCTGCTCTCCCACCACCACCAGTCCTCAAGTCACAGCTGCCTTTTGCCTCCCAGCAGAATACAGGCTATTGCTGCTGCTGTTGTTGCTGCTGCCACCGCCACCATCTCCCCACTCCAGAAACTACTGTGCCTGCTATGTCTCATCCTCTTGGTGAACTTGCCCATCTTGGATGCAATGAACCAGGAGCTCAACTGGAGGTTGCCTAATTTACCATCCAACCTAATGATACCCATCATGATTAGTGGCTAAAACATGACCAAATGAGATTAGAGCAAGCTACAACTCAGTAGTGGCAATGAGCTTGTTGAACTGGATATTATGATATATGAATTTGATTTTTTTTTCTTAGCAAGAAGTCTCCTCATCATTTCTTCATGGATCACACTTGATAGATCATCCAAAACATTTAATTATATTGTCATGGTTGAAAGACTCAGGTAAAAGTCAGGCCAGTATTCACAGCAAAAACTAGTTAAGCTAATAGAAATCATCTCTGGTGAATTGCTCTGAAGCAATGGGATTGACAGAATTTCAGTAAAATGTCCTTACTTGCACAGATGTAGCTTTTTGTGCTAACTTGAAGCTTCAGCCCAACATTTCCATGAGGCTCTTACAGTTTTGCCTTTCTGTTGCTTGGCAGATCTGCTTCAGTGGAGTGATTTGATGGTAATTATGACTGAATCAAATGGCCCCTTGAAAGCTTTGCATGGCCCTACAAGGTAGTTATATAAAGTCATGCTTGACCAAGATAACATGGGCAGAGAGATTTCCTTCCTCCCTTACAATATTAGAACTTTAGGTCATCCATTGAAGCTGAATGCAGGGGTATTCAGACCAAAAAAAGGAAATATGTTTTACTAGTGAACGTTGATAGTTTTAAAAGGGGACTGGAGAGGTTAATGGAAGACAACTCTTTATTACTTCCTGAATCATAGGTAGTATGCTAAATTCTCTTGGGAAGCACAGTAGAAGAGGGCTCTTACCCTCCAGTTCAGGCTTGTCAGCTTTCCAAATGCATCCAGTTGGCCATTATAAGACTAGAATGCTGAACTACAATATTGTTCTATTGTTCTTATAGTCTTACTTATTTTTTGTGAACACAGGCTATCCTAAAACAAATGTGTAATCAGCTATTTGGTCAAAAATGTTAATAAACAGAAATGCCAATTAAAGGGATTGTAAATATTCATGATCTTCATTTCTGGGAGTTAGGGCTATTGATCAGTGGTGGTAAATGAATGTTCTGAATCCAGTAAAGGATTTCTGAGTAGCTTGTGTTGATTCCATGGGAAAAGCAGTAATGTAGTTGTTGAAAGGATGTAGAGAAAGATTACACCTTTTTTCACAGCTCAAGAGAGGAGGAGAGAAGGATGAACAATAATCCTATCTGCTCTTTAGAATTAGGAGGAAATTGGATGGTTACAGCCTATTCTTTCACAAGGGAGAAGTCCAATTTGTACTGCTTAACTCTAACCTCAGAACGTTTATTTTTTTAAAAGTCATGTTGCTTAGATGATTCTATACTTCACATTATCAATAATCTGAAATATAACACTGTCCTGCCTATACATTTTAAGATAAGGATTGATGCATAATTATGCTTGAAGAGTATGAGTTTCAGCTCTCTACTTATTTGCTTGAGAGAAAGCTGAACTGAACACAGTGGGATTTACTTCTGCATTCTCTATGGAATTAGGATACTTCTACTTCTAATTCTCTATGGAATTAGGATATAATGAGTTTTGGTGTCTTTTACCCATACAATCAACCCTGTACAATTAAACCAGGAAAACATGTACAATCTAAAATAACAATACAGAAAATTCTGGAAGTAAATAACAATCAATTAACAGATAAAATTGGCTGATACATAAAAAGCAATTAACAGATAAAATTGGCTGCTGCTTGACATACTAAACTTTTAAGTGAAATTCACAGAAATTCACCTGTCACTGCTTATGTCCATGCCCTGCTTTTTAATCTTCCTTGAGACATCCAGGCTAGCATTCTTTGTATAGAGTACCTGCCTTTTGCCAGCTAGGATCCTAAAGAAGTGATGTCACTTTGTGATAAGAATGATATATTTGCTGAAATCATTGAGATGTCTTGGTGCAGTCCAAATACTTATAAGACTCTGTACAAGTAAAATAAAATTATTAAGTTGAAATTTCTCTTAGCAGATCTTTTTCAGTCATGAAAGTATCTTCAACTTAGCACAACCTTCTGCTAACATAACATAACATAACATCACACATCACATCACATCACATCACAACATGGATGTTTCATTAATGCTTCTTTCCTGCATAGCCTTTTGTTCCATATTGTGCCTTGTTTTGGAACATCTACCAGTCTTCTGGAGTTGATAATCAGAGTTTCAGGAGACAGCAGAAAGAGAAAAGAGAATTATGATCTGCTGGATCATAGCTGGAATTTATCTGGCTATCTATTTGATATACTGTTATCCCAGTTCCTACTTTAGCAGCATTCAAAGTGGCTAATTACAGAATTTTAAAGACAATTACTCCACTGTTACTGTGCTTGTTTCAGTGCCAAACATGAATATACAGTAACCCAGTCTTAAATAAAAACAGCTAGGATAATAACATTACATGTGCTACATGGAACAAACAATAAATTACATAACTGGTCAGTTATGAAAATCATAGCCAATGTTCTTGAAAAAGTATTCTCTGATCCACATTTAGTTATTCACAGAGTTCTTTTGTCCAGAGTAAACAAACTCCTTTAAAAAGAACAATATTATCTTGATTAATTCTACATATTATTCTCACAGCACAAAATGAAAGCAAAGAATTTATATAAGGTTTAAAACTCTAAACAGCAGCTTGGATGGTAATAAGCATTTACAGTTGATCCCAGAACCCTGAAACTGTGTAAAATACATCATTATAAATCTATGCAGAAGATATTTGAGCATATTTACAATATCTTATCAATTTTACAGAAATGTGCTTGAGAAAAACGTCTAACACAATATTATAAACTTGCATAACCCCAAAGAACACTCCTAAAAGCCTACTGGAATGGACTGAGGTGAGATAAAAGCTCCATGCATAAATCCCAACTTTCGCAATAACCATGTGTAGTACTATTAGGGTGCATATTTATCTCTTGATTGAAGGATGTTTTTGATTGCTTTAAAGTGTTAATCTATGGATTTGGGTCACCTCTGGATATCAGAAGGACACCCATAACTGGGATGCAAACCCAGAATGCGATTTTTCCGAATGGTAGAGCATGCCGATTGTTGTTAGAAACTTGAGATAAAGACTAAGGTACAGCAGGAAAATGGTACTACTCTGTGGAGCAAGTGTAGGGAGATTGCCAGCACCTATCTAACCAATCACATACCTTCATTCTATGTATTAGTCATGATATGAAATCATTATGCCTTCTCTGTCCTATGCCTGCCCTATGAAACCAGATCTCCCTTAGATTTGGATAGTCCCTGACCCTCTTGGCCTTGAGAAGGCTGTTAAAACCTGGCTTTCCCCCAAGCCTCAGGGCAAAAGTCTTCAAGCTTTAGGGCTTTATATGGACGTTTGTTTTTATGGAATTGCTGTGTAGTGTCTCAGTGGATTTTTGTACTGGATTCTTTTAATTGGTTATGGGTTTTTTATATTGTTTTTCTATGAAGTGTTCACTGCCATGAGTTATATATTTAAGACAGGTGGCTATATAAATTTTCTAAATGAAATACATAAATATAGCACATCTTTATTTCTTATTTCCCTGAAGAGATCTCAGAAGCCTAGGTAAACACTGTTCACAGTTTATTAGTAGGCAAACTCCTAGCAAAGAAAGTTAGAAACCCAGGAAGCTGTTGCCTACTGAACCAGGTCTATTTAGCTCAATACTCTGTCCATTGAACTATTGGATAATGGACACTGAACCCGATTCTCTTAGATTTATTATTTATTTATTTAGTCAATTTATATAGCCGCCCATCTCACTTTTATGTAACTCTAGGTGGCTTACAATAAAACCAATAAAAACACAAAATACATAGTATAAAGAATAAAAACACATAGCAGCCAGGCACAATCTAATCCATCATCCATACAACCAGGGGTTGGGTTCTAACCCATGCCCAGAGCCTCTGGGCACAAGGCCAAGTTTTCAAGGCCTTAGAAAAGGCCAAGAGGGATGAGGCCAATCTAAGTTCAGAGGAAAAGGGTGGGTGCCATGTTCCAAAGGGTGGGTGCTGTGGCAGAAGAGGCTGTCCTTCTGGGCCCCACCAGCCGACACTCCCTAGTTAATGCTACCAGGAACATGCCCTTCCTGCCAGATTGGATAGGATAGGTAGAAACAGTTGGGGAGAGACAGCCCGGTATGTAAGCTGGTCCTAAGCCTAAACTTTAATGGTTAAACCCTTTCTAAATTGCAGAAGTTCTTATAGGCTAGGAAAGTGAAATCATCTCTTAATACACTACCTGGTGGGGTATACTGTCCTGATATGTCAGGGTGGCAACTCTGAGAATGCATAGCTAGCATGAATGCATAACTGGTTGCAATGACTAGCCAGCTGAATATGCTAAGAATCTCGATGACAGCTTGAGCAAAATGATGGTGGAGCTACTGTATATTAAGTATGGCTTATAAGCAATATCTAATAGAGATCCACTTACACACATGCTTTCTTAATCTCAGTCTCTTACAAACTTCTTCATAATAAGAGGAGAATGTACTTCATTAATTTTCCGAATTGTTTCAAGCCTAGATAAAGAAATGGGGTTTAAGAAGTAGATGCATACAGTATGAGTTTAATTTAAACTGCTTTGGAGAATTGTTATGTACATGAATCACTTAAAGGGTAAGGTCACATCAATCATAATTATTTGAAAGGTAGTAGATTTTGTGTACTTGGTATACTGAATTACAGCATACTGTATCTAATAATGATTAGTCGTAAATCCTACAATTATTGAAAGAATAGCTTCATGATTAGTCGCATTGACTGAGTTATCCTCCATTATTACAACAGTATGGTAGCATTTCCATGATAGCAAGGAATTTAATTGCCATGAAGATTTATTTGCCGAATACAAAACACTTTTGTAAGCAAGGCTTTTGAATTGTACCTTACAAGCATCCAGAGTATTATCTGCTAATTAGATACAGTAGGTGCATATGTAATGTTAGCTGAGACTGTTCAACCTTCTGACACAAGCTTTTAATGAAAAAATAAAATAAAATAATTACAACTACTGTAATAAATTTGGTATCTTTTTATAAGATTAAATAATCTCTTGAAAGTGATTTCAAGAGTTGACCTTCGAAGCTGACCTTTGGAGTTAGGCTGAAAACTAAACATAATAAAAAGAAGAAAAGCTCTAACTAGCCAGGTAGAGGTTAAACGTGCCTAGAATTCAGTCCTATACATGTCTACTCTGAATTAAGTTTAATTATGTTAATGGAGCTTATTCCTAGATACGACAACTCAAATATCACTAGTAGTCTCTCTCTCATAAAAGATGGAGGAGATGTGAGCGGGGTGTCTATTTTCTTCTCGGCCTTAATTTTTACTTAGTCTGGGTTCAATATTTATTGCATCTCTCCCTCTCTCTCTCTCTCTCTCTCTATCTCTCTCTCATGGAACCAAAGATGGAGGACATGTGAGGGGGGTGTCTATTTTCTTCTCAGCCTTAATTACAAATCTTCAGGTTAGTCTTAAGTATACGGTATGATTCTCATTATTCCATTATCTTTGTCCATTCTTAAAGAGTTGTATTTCATTTCTGGGAGGATTAGTGGTGGAAAATATGGTGGTCTCCATTCACATCAAATGGCATTTTAAACTTTTGCAAAAACAAAAAGAACGGCAATAAATATCCTGGACTATTTAAACATTTTTATTTGTAGTATTTCTTCACCCAAGGAAAATCACTCTAAAGTTGGAGGGATAGAAGGGATCCTATCTGAAGTGGAGGAAATATATATAAAGGTAAAACATTAAAAAAATGTTTAGATATACAAAGGACCCTATTTGATTAGTATATACTCATTCCCCTACAATTAAATAACTGAATGGATCAACATGATACATTTTGGCTAAAAAAACTAGAGACATCTATCAGATTGCTTTGCTTTGAAATCTGTCCTAAGCAAAATCTTTGTGCATTAGTATGCAGGAGTGAATCTGTATGCCAACTAATAGTTCCTAAATGGCGTCAACAGTGGAGGACTGAAAAGCTCCTCAGAAAATAATTTAGCAGGAGGGGAAGGTAATCCTATGGATACAGAAATACAGACAGATTTACAGACATACTCCATAAGTGTTCTTTCACTCTAGAAACACTAGTAAAGGAAAGGCAATCTTATTGTGCAATTAGGATGTACTGAGGCATCAGAAGATAATGGATCAGTCTTTCCCCTCAGACACTCACTCGCTGTACTTCTTCCCTTTTAGCATATTTTAAAAAATGCCATGTTTCTTACGGCAAGCTAAGCTGTGCGGCAAGTTCCAAAATGTTTGCTTATTGAGCATTTATTCCCTAGACATTGTATCCTAGTCTTCCTCAGCCTAATGCACCCCAGATACATTGGACTATCATTACTTTAAATCCCGGTCTGCGTACCCTGCCTGAAATGTATGGGAGTTATAGTTTAACATTCTTGGGGGCACAGTTGGACAACGTGGCTGCCTTAGCTGAGAATAAGACTTATTGTCAACAAAAGCAAGAACAATCCAGTATATGACACAAAGACCTATATGCTACTCGTTGATGATTAGACAGGATAGATGTATAGAAAGAACAGAGTTATGTCATAACCATAGAGTAAGAGGTAAATTTATAACTGTACTTGTAACTGCTGTAAAGAAGATCAGAAGCCACTTCTTTTATCTTTTTTCTCTCTTTTCTATTTTTCTTTTAGGTTTTTTCCTTTCTTGCACCTTTTGCTTTCTTTTTGCTTTCTTTTGTTTTCTTTTCTTTTTCTTACTTTATATTACTTTGTATTAGTTTTTATCTTCCTTTTAAAAAATCTTTAATAAACACACACACACACACACACACAAACACACACACACACATATATATATATATAGAGAGAGACCCATATGCTATTAGCACATTTTTTAGGACTCTTACTGATGCTATTAAATCAAAACAAAGGAGTTAAACAATTAGGGAAAAAAATACCGACAATTTTCCAGAATATTATCACTGAAGTTCCTTACACCTTCAGAAACTGCCAAACAAATGAAATGAAAGCTCACTGATATAATCCCACCCCACTGACATAATCCCACCCCACTGACATAATCCCACCCCAAGAAAGTGCCCCATTGCAGATGGATGGAGAACATGGATATTTTTATATCAAAGGGTAAAACAAACAAACAATCACATGTCACTCCATCATGCCTCTTCCATTGAGCAATGTGCCCTGGATTTTTTGGCATCCTTAAGCCTCAGAAGGATTTTGTTTGTTTATCTTAAGTTGCTCTTACTCTACACTTCATCCCTAAAAAGATTGCAGAGGAATATACTTAAGGCAGCGAGACAATAAAACAAGCATTGTCACATGCAGACTTCACAGCAGCCCAAAGAAATACATTTTAACTGTCCTTGTAAATACAAGCAGTGAAGAAGCCATGAGGACTGGATTTTCCAGAGCTGCCCCGGCAAAGATTAATTTGCAGATTGCCGTCTTATGAAAATTTCAAGAGACAGTGAGAAGAACCTCCATGAAAAGAACTGGCTCTTAGGAAGGTTGGCATGGAGGAAATTAGTTCTTCAGGAAACCTGGAAACATGCAGTTTAAAGCTTACTTAAAACCAGCTCTTTGATTTGTCCATAAGCCTATATTCTGTCTCTGTGAGGAATTTCACAGCAGTATTCTGAACCAACTGAGATTTCTGAGTGTTCTGCAGAAGGAGCCATGTCTAGAATAAAATACAGTAATCAGGCCAACTGGCTAAGATTAAATCACCATAACTAGATTTGTATGCCTGGAGAGCATTCTTTGCTGGAATTGTCCAATCTTAATTATACTAAGATCATTTTGGCTATAGCTGATGCTTAATAGTTTAAGTCTAAAAGTTTACTTGTCATTGGTTTACATACTGTATGTGCAATTGTTAGAAGGATTTAAAGTGGACAAAAAGGCCTTTAAATTTGCCAATGAAATAACTCAGTTTGAAATGAAACTTTGTACAGACAATGAACATGTTATTACAAAGGTATATAAGATGTTGTTACAAATGAACTTAGAAGACAAACAGGTTAAAGAATGTATGTTTAAATGGGCTAAGAATTTTGGAGATAATATTACGTTGGAACAATGGGAGGACATGTGGAATAAAGGTCTGAAATTTACTTTGAATTATAATTTAAAAGAGATTTTTTATTAAATGATGTACCATTGATATTTAACCCCCAATAAGTTGTCAAAAATGTATAATGGGGAAACGTATGTTGCTGGAAATGTTCTCTTGGTGAAGGAACTTTTTATCATCTTTGGTGGACTTCTGAGAAGGCTAAAAAAAATTGGGATCAAATATGTGTCAATATTCAAAAGATTCTTAAAGTGGACTTACAGGAGAAATCAGAACTGTTTCCCTTGGGAGTGATGGATAAACAACTTGAGAATTGGAATGGGACTTTGCTTTTATATATGATACAGCAGCAAGATCTTTATATGCACAAAGTTGGAAAGACCCACAAATCCCCACAGGGGAAGAATGGGTGGTTAAAATAATGGAATTGGCCCAAATGGTTAAGCTAACAGCATTGATGAGAGAAAATACCGTGTCTGGATTTGTCTCTACTTGGCAACCACTTTTGGATTATTTGCTTGTGTCTGAAAAAAATGAAGTTTTGATTTTGGGGTTTGACAATTAAATGGTTTGTTTTTATAAAAAAATAATTTACTAAGGTTTAACTAATGATTATATTTTCCAATATGCATTTATATCTGTATTGGAGAAGGTCAGAAGTCATTCTTTTTCTGTTTTCTAATTTTGCACTTTTCTAATTTTTCTTTTTTCTTTAGTACTGTATTCTTTCTCCTCTATATTCTACATTTTGTATTTTAACTATGCTTTGGAAATCAATAAAGTTCTTAAAAAAAAAAAACTAGGTCTAAAAGAACCCTCCAAATTATAAAACTGGGTTTAAAGAGGGAATGCACCCCCTCCCAACATTTTTTGTCTTCCCAGAATATAGTATTTGTTTATTAGCTTCATCTGGTTCACTATTTACATCAAGCACTAATCTAGGACTTTGAAACTTTCTCTGGAAATACAAAGGTGAAATAGAACTGAGTGTCATTATTTACTAAAATTAGAAAAGTGTTGAATAGTGCAGAAACCAAAGCCCATGCTCCCCAGTAACGCCTTCTGGAAATATCTGGAAATATCCTCAAGAAAATGGTTCTGAGACTATTTTTTTCCCTAAAGAACTTGCCACTCATAAGTAAGAAAAGAGAGAAAAACAGAAATCTTTAATAAGGCAAATTCTTCTATGCGACTCATATCCCCAGAGTCTTCTAGCTTTACCTCTCTTTCAACCTTTCATCTAGCTTCCTTCCAGCTTATGTCTTTTATTTAATTTCATGGAGGAGATGCAAGCACAGAGACAAGGCATCTGTAGATCTGACCATCTCAACAAAAAGGATAGAGGACCATTAACAGAATGTGGCAGTAGTTTCCCTTCTGATATATTGAAAGATTGAATTTATTACTATCTTATATGGAACATGCAAGTGTAATGCATTTGTCAAACACTGAATTATGCTAGATTTTTTTTTCTTCTCACCGCTTTCTAATAAATGTAAAATGTAAGTTTCATTTGCTCACTCCCAGAATTGCTCTTAAAGGAATAGAACTCTGGATTAAACTGGACACACCATCACCCTTGGTACAGTGCTAAGCAGTTGGCATGTGAAGACCTTAGAGTCCAAGATCATGATTCTTTCATGGCGTGTGCCTCAAGAGACTCAGTCTTTGAACATTCAGTCTCAGAATTGTAAAATCAGTTATCTCAAATTACAAATGGTCCTGGCTCAGTGTTAGGGCCCAAGTCTTTTGAATCTGTGGTGGTATAACTAATTCAGGTGGTCACCCTTCATCAGAGGAATGCTGATAGCCTATCATATTAGTAGTATTGTGGAGCCAGTTGGCACATTTGGAATACTGGTATATATAATCTGCATTTCCAGAACTGCTGCCACATGGATGTAAACTTGCCCATGCAGAACCTTTGTGCCATGGTGGTCATAGCCCATCAAAAAACACTCATTGACCAGAAGACAACCCTTGGCTACTCTCTGTATCTTCCAGGATGGTCTATATCATCCATGTACTTCTCTTCTCACCTCACCTCACTTCCAAATATACATATTTTCAAGCAGAGTACTTGGAAAATTATAATGAGATGATAAAATCATATAGGGCAGCAATCCTGGCATGCTGAAAGAAGGTTATGTAAACCATTTGATTCCCAAGGACACAAAATTGTTATCCTTGGTTTGGATCATAAAACCCACCTGAGATAAGATGACACCTGTGAGAAAGCACTTTTGATGCGGCCATCCCTGGCAAAACCTCCCAGGTTTTCAGCTTTATGGCACTGAAAAAGTGAATTCCTATCTTCATCTTTTATTCATTTTGTGGCACCCCTAGTGTCATTGCCCTTCAAGAAGCAGGTGACATAGAGAACAGGTTGGGGATTTGCCTGCATTCAGAGGAAATGCTTACTGAGTCATGAATCCTTAGCTGGCATTTTTGACATGAGAATCAAGGCTGATTTTAGAGAGATTCTGAGAGAAAGAAAGAATCCTTGCACCAAGGCTTTTAGAAAATGTTGGGGAGCTTGCTAAGATGGAACACAGTTGATCCCCAGAAGCTGCTGTCAGTAAATTGTCATAGTATAAAATTTACTTCTTTCTGTCTGGGTCACATGCATACAAACAGACACATATTTGAGTGATAGAGCTGAAATGTTTAAATGGCTAGTCTGTTCTTTGTGAGGAATTCCTTTAACCGTATTATTTTTGAAGATGTATAAAAGTCTGTTTCAATGGCAGTGTATCTGTACTTGCATATATGCCTTAAGTATTTAAATACCATAAGTATTTCTTAGCGTTATCATTTAATATACTGAATGGCCCTTCCTTCCTTCCTTCCTTCCTTCCTTCCTTCCTTCCTTCCTTCCTTCCTTCCTTCCTTCCTTCCTTCCTTCCTTCCTTCCTTCCTTCCTTCCTTCCTTCCTTCCTTCCCAGTATTCTCAAGGAGAATACATTTGGTTGAAGTTCTGGTAGGTGAGGGTGTGAATTCTTGCATTTAACTAAGTCCTAGCTACCCAGAGAACTTGAGTGTCTGTGAATGCCCCTGTACGGTCTGCAGTGGCCAGTGATCTGCCTGCCTTTGCATGTTTTATTGAAATCCCACTGGAGGACTGATGTGAATGCTGTCCCTGTGAACCCTTTACAAAGTAGGAAGTAAGGTTAGTCAGGGAGGATGTGGAACAGCAGAGCTATTCTGTATCATGAGACAGCAAGTCCAAAAGATGGAAATACATTCTGAATTATCCTAAAACTAAGACAGAAAAACAGACGTGTCTTTTGGAGAAGAAGAAAAAAAAAAAACTTCAGTGAGACTGAAGGAGAGATTTAGATATAACATTAAAGAGCATTGTATGTGGCTGTCTAGGATGAAGGAATTCATCGGAGTCAAATGTTGCTTTATGGTATCTTGGGAACAGTTAATGCTATTGATGGGTATTACCAAACAGTGTTTGGCAGAGGCAAGACACCGAGTGAAGTTCTGTGTTGCAGCATCAGTCCCTGTAGAATTGCTAGCAAAACCCTATGCATCTGAAGGGCCTCTAGCACATAGCCTCACTGACTTCTATGCTGACCATCTCTCAGCAATGTACATCAAATTCAGCAACAGCAGTTGTCATCACTTAGCCAATATTGACTTATCTTGAAAAAAGGCTAAGCAGGGTCAGACCTGGTAATTATTTTGATGAGAGACCTTCAGAAAAGTTGTAAAAAAATCCCAGAAGAAGACAGGAAATTCCTTCTGCATTATTGCTCAGGAGGCTACATGAATGCATCCAAGCTCATCTAGTCTTTACCTTTACCATGGCTTTTTTCTTTTGTTTATATATTTATTCATTTAATTTTAAGTAACCTCCCCTCTAAGTATGGCATACAGCAGATTTGTCCAAATACTAGATTCCCATTTTGCAAAAATACTTTACATAGGAATTTCTCCTGAAACAATTTGTTAGTCTGATTGATGCATACATACATACATATATACAGTATATTTACACACACACAGTACATATGCAAACCTGTGTGTGTGTTTTGCTTACTTAAAATTGTAATTAGAAGTATCTCCATTAAAATGGTCTGTTAGTGGGCATGGAAGAGGCCCATCCTGACAAATATCATTGAGTTCTGTCTTGGCCTGACAGTTCTTTATATCTTCTCTCTGCTGTCTCACACATCACGGAAGCTTTTAACCAACTGGACAGATATAAATGCTTACCCACTCAGAAAAAAGAGCAAACCCAATCATTTTTTCTGTGTTTGGGAAAACAATCTATATTCTGTTTCCCCCACATCTCCAAAACACCGCAGCACTACTCCAAGCAGAATTGGAAGGATAGAATGTGTAAATCCATTTATCCATAAACAAATTCCACAAGTGTGTTTCTGATCAATCCTGTCTGGAATATGGGTGGGGAAAGTGAGATGGCAGTTGGATAAGGGAGAAAGCTGGAGAAGAAAACTGGCAGGCAAGGGAAGTGCCAGTTGTTTCTGGTGGATACCCCCCTTTCCCAGCCTCCTTTGGTAAAGAATCAAGGATGGCTATTAAAACACAGAATGCCAACAGAATGGCTGAAATTCGCACATCATCCATCCATAATAAACTGTAATTTAATCTCTGGCTTTGGCTCAGTCAATGAGGTTTGTAAACTATATCTTATAGCTTAGAGCAGGGCTTCCCAACTCTTTGAGTTCAGTGGGAGAATTGGAATCTTTTAGATCATGTTATGAGCCTATTCAAATACTTTGGCCACATAATGAGAAGACAGGACACCCTGGAGAAGATGCTAATGCTAGGGAGAGTGGAAGGCAAAAGGAAGAGGGGCCGACCAAGGGCAAGATGGATAGATGATATTCTAGAGGTGACGGACTCGTCCCTGGGGTTGCTGGGGGTGTTGACGACCGACAGGAAGCTCTGGCGTGGGCTGGTCCATGAAATCACGAAGTCAGAAGCGACTGAATGAATAAACAACAACAAAGAGAGAGAATGAGCACATCCACCTCAATAGTGGAGCCATCTAGACACATCTCTGGTTCCCTGGGACCCCCAGGACTGGTAGCATAACCAGGTATTGGTATGTATTATGGTATGTATATATGGTATTCCCAGTAGTAACATATGGCTCTGAGAGCTGGACCATAAGGAAGGCTGACGAAGGAAGATAGATGCTTTGGAACTGTGGTGCTGGAGGAAAATTCTGAGAGTGCCTTGGACTGCAAGAAGATCAAACCAGTCCATACTCCAGGAAATAAAGCCAGATTGCTCACTTGAGGGAATGATATTAAAGGCAAAACTGAAATACTTTGGCCACATAATGAGAAGACAGGACACCCTGGAGAAGATGATGGGTGGCTCTAGAAATCAAATAAATAAATAAATAAATAAATAAATGATGATGCTAGGGAGAGTGGAAGGCAAAAGGAAGAGGGGCCAACCAAGGGCAAGATGGATGGATGATATTCTAGAGGTGATGGACTCGTCCCTGGGGGAGCTGGGGGTGTTGACGACTGACAGGGAGCTCTGGCGTGGGCTGGTCCATGAAGTCACGAAGAGTCGGAAGCGACTGAACAAATAAACAACAACAACAACATGAGCATATTCACAGCATCAGAATCATTGTCAGCCCTTCAAGGTAACCCAGGTCAGAAAACTGCAGAAGAATTACTGCAACTCTGTTTTATTGTTGAAGGGTAGCATAACCAAATCTTGAAAGCCTGACAGAGTTTCACTCTGCCCCCTCCTATACTAAAGAGAATCATATTTTTGTTATCTCTGAAGATGCCTTCAGCATGTTAGACTCCAGATGGAAAAAATTAATTGGGAAAAAAAAAGATCTCACAAACAAGCCTGGCTTATTAAATAATTAATCTATAATCATTTTCCCTCTTTCACCCACACCCTATACACCACCTCACAGATATGTAAATAAATACTGACTTTTCCCAATAGTAATGAAGCACTGGAAGAAAGAAGTAAGTGCTGCAGAATAGATCTGGGGTTTTTGGAGAATCTAGTCAAAATGGTTGCTCAGAAGCAGAATGCAAACAGGATGCAAAAGTGAATCAAAGGTTTTATTTTTTTTGGTAGATGGAAGATTCTAAGAAATGGACAGATTTCAATGGTGGGAAGTATTTTCAGTGGAGAGGCATTTCAAAAAGCTAGCTAGCCTGTCTGTTCTGTTATATTGTGATGACAGAATATTTATAAATGCCTGTATATTTAACTCAGTTTTTACTGTGTGTTGATACAAAAAGATACATGCATGTGTGCTTTCTTCCTGGAAATGTATTTTATTGATCATTTGTTTATATTATGTAAATAAACTATAATTCTGCTTGCCTACAAACAAGCATACAAAGTGGTTATCAAAACATTTAAGAGCCCGATTAAAAATATACTACAAGCCCAATTTAAATGGAAGTAAAACAAATGCAGTATATAGATCTAAATTTTAATTATCAATAAAAAAAAGTCAGAACTAATTAAACAAATTCCAACTAAGCAAATGCTGAACAAGCCATGATGGGAAAAGACAAATTGTCACTTTGATCCTAAAATCTGAGAGTTGGACTAGATGAATGTTGTGTTATGGTAAAGAGTTCCAGAAAGTAGGAAGAATCTTCTAGGAGACCTTTTTCGCTGGATTCTAGCAGTAAATAAATTCTCTGAAATGAAAATTGGATCATGATATGCATAGATCTGGTATCTACAGACATTTGGGGCTATAGCTCCTAAAAACCCTGATTGTTAACCATGGTGATTAGGGCTTATGGGAATTGTAGCCCAATATATTTTCAGGATATTAGGTAGCTTGCCTTCAGACTAAGGTAAGATCTATGGCTCCCTAGATCTCAGAGGATAAGAAGACTGTGTCTTATTAATCTTGGCTTTCTTTTTGAGTTTCTTTTTACTGGAATATGAGATTATTCTGCTACTTTCCTTTCCCTGCATTTTCATCTTCTCTTCTCTAGTTCCCTTTTTGCTATTTGCCTGGTAGAGGAATCAGCCATAAGCATTCTTTTCCTCCATGGACTTAATATAAGGAACTTTGTGATGGTCTTCATTCCGTTTTTTGGTCAGTCAAGCATGTTTCTTCTCTGTCACACATTTTGCAGGCATCTGCTTGATCACTTGCTTAGTACAGCCTCAAGGGAAGCCTTGCATGTGGGAACTGTGCACTTTAGACTGAGTTTTCTCCTGGGTAATCCCAACCCTACTGAGCAAATTCACAGAAGACAACTTGGTGGTTGTTGAAGGAGGCATTCTATATTTATGCTTAATGTAAGGATTATAAGACTTCTCTTCTTGGTAGTCAAATAAGTTGAGTAGCATAAGAAAATCAAGCAACATAAAAAGCTTTTTCACAGCCTGGGTTGTCTCTTAGGTGTTCAAAATGAATGCACAGATAGAGAATCTGCATATTTAAACACATATCTACAACATATGCCCATGCTCACTGTCATAAAGCAGTAAAAGTTGTAAGTACCATGTAGAAATTGTAAGCATTTATTATGTGACCTGAAAGCTTTTCCTTATTTTTAAATTCTATTTTGTCTTTAAAAAATGGCTGGCTGTTGGAGGCAGCTGAAAAGCACAATATTCCTATTGAATTAAAAAAAAATGCTTCAGGGCACAGCCACATGTTGTAATACACTCTCTCATTTTTACAGTGTATTACAAAAAGACGTGGCTGCCGAATTTCCCCAACAAACTCCATTGCCCATAATAATCAAGGAACCAGAAAAAGACGACATGCCACATCATTTTAAGGCTGCTGAAAAATGTTTTCTTTGCTGCTAAGTTCTGTTAAATAAAGGGGGATTTATTCATTCATTCATTTAATATTTATTTGTTTGTTTGTCACATTTCTGCACTGTCCACCTCCAAGTGACTCTGGGTGGTTATATATATTTGTACGCCATTTCTGATTACTATTATAAATGTTGAAGAGGCTTATAGTCAATTAAAATAGAAGTAGAAATAATTAAACAGAGAGGGAAAAAAAATTAAACCCACAGAGACAATTTTTAAAAGGGACGGCAAAAAGGAGAACAGAATCAAGACCAAAAGCACATTATTGTTATTAATAGTATGACACAATTATATAACATTTATGTTATTTGCGGGACTACCTCTCCCTGAACATGTCTACCCTTGGATATGGCAGGAGAGGCAAGTTATGGGCCCTGTCCATTAAAGAGTGCTATCTGTTGCTGCCCCTGCCCTGTAGAACATCATTCTCTTGAAGTTTAGATTGGCCCCTGACCCTGTTGGACTTTCACAAGGCTCTGAAGACATGGGTGTGTTCCCGGGCTTAGAGGTTGGAACATCGATCAGAATCTGTAAAATGGTTGCATTGATGGCTGTTTCTGTGGCTATTTTTTAAAATCTTGGCTGCTGATTGTCTATTTATTTTGTATTTTTTGGTGTTTTCTGCTGGTTTTCTCTTGGTAACTGCCCAGAATCACTTATTTGACATGGGCAGCCATGTAAATTGAACATTCATGCACGTGCACACACACACACACACACACACAGGGTGTACCAAATATCAGTCTCCATAGACAATTTATTATATAAATTACATTAAATGATTGTCATTTTCTTCTAAACATTTCTTTACTCATTTGAAGCAAGACCTTTGAACATTTTTAAGTATAGCAACATTTTCTCTAAAAAGTAATAATAATATTGTGATTGGCCTATAGGACCTAACTTTTGGTTAACCATCTCTCTCTCTCATTCTCTCTCTCTCTCCACACAAAGAGAGAGAGAGAGATGGTTAACCAAAAGTTAGGTCCTATAGGCCAATCACAATATTATTATTTTTTAGAGAAAATGACATAACCACTTTGATGGCTGAAAGCGAAGAGGAACTGAGGAGCCTTATGATGAAGGTGAAAGAAGAAAGTGCAAAAGCTGGCTTGCAGCTAAACCTCAAAAAAACCAAGATTATGGCAACCAGCTTGTTTGATAACTGGCAAATAGAGGGAGAAAATGTAGAAGCAGTGAAAGACTTTGTATTTCTAGGTGCGAAGATTACTGCAGATGCTGACTGCAGTCAGGAAATCAGAAGACGCTTAATCCTTGGGAGAAGAGCAATGACAAATCTCGATAAAATAGTTAAGAGCAGAGACATCACACTGACACCAAAGGTCCGCATAGTTAAAGCCCTGTAGTAACATATGGCTGCGAGAGCTGGACCATAAGGAAGGCTGAGAGAAGGAAGATCGATGCTTTGGAACTGTGGTGTTGGAGGAAAGTTCTGAGAGTGCCTTGGACTGCAAGAAGATCAAACCAGTCCATACTCCAGGAAATAAAGCCAGACTGCTCCCTTGAGGGAATGATATTAAAGACAAAACTGAAATACTTTGGCCACATAATGAGAAGACAGGATACCCTGGAGAAGATGCTGATGCTAGGGAAAGTGAAAGGCAAAAGGAAGAGGGGCCGACCAAGGGCAAGATGGATAGATGATATTCTAGAGGTGTCGGACTTGTCCCTGGGGGAACTGGGGGTGTTGACGACCGACAGGAAGCTCTGGCGTTGGCTGGTCCATGAAGTCACAAAGAGTCAGAAGTGACTGAACAAATAAACAACAACAAAGCCTCACAATAAAGTAGAATTAGCTCATCTGATCATGTTTCCTTTCTGTTCTACTTGGGAAGGCTGACATCAATCTTGCAAGTCTGAAAGTACAATCTCCTGCCTTCTGGGCCTCTTTCTCCACCCATTATGCAGCTGTGGGCTATGCCCTCTCTTATCTGATCGTTCCCTGGGCAGCATCTCTTCGCCCCATCTTTCAAGGCCTTTCTCACATACCATTACATCTGCTCAGTTCCAGTTTGTCCAGCAAATTGGCTTTGGAATTGCCACTCTTCAATCTACTTACTGGGCTCTGTACCCATAATGCAATATCACCTTGGCCATGAGGAAGACCAGAACCCTAGTTTCAATACTTCATTCACTGCATTTTGAAGGGAAGGTCAACTGTAGAGCTGCAGGGTGGTTGGTGCCTCAGAATGAAAGTCTCCTTCAAACACACCAAGACCCCTTTCTCAGATTCCAACTGTTCAGCAAACAAGACTAATCCATCAGTTGCGACTGAGCTGCACAAATTCAGACAACCACAAGATGGTAGCCCTAATAATGAAAAATGATGTTGATATACGCAATAGCACCCACAATAGCACAGCTTCACAACTCAACCTGTCTAATACTCATACTTTCTTGAATTCTGGTTCTGGGAACACCTACATAGTGGCTGCATCTTGGCTGCACTAATCTGGGCAACACTATATTCATTTCATAGAGTTAGAAACTGTGAAATCTAGGCTATCACTTGGTGATAATTAGGTCAAGAGTTGACACTCTTTGGGGGGAAAAAAATAGAAAAAAAATATGATGGATGGAGCATCAGTACCTTATAAGCCTTAGCCTAGTACACACTGCTGCCCTTACACTGTTACATGGAGAAGTTCTATTGTAAGGACCCTAACAGGAGAACATGACCAAGAAAGCAACATTTCTTTCAGTTTTCATGTCAAGAAATAATGGGTTACGATTCAGAATTTTGGAAGCTGAGTAAGCAAAATTCCCACCACTGTCATCAAGGCAGGGTATCTACAGTATGAGTTGTTTGAAAGTCTTTTTCCCAGAAAAGGAAATTGAAGGACTAACTCCACTTTTCCCTGATTAGCCTGGCATTACAATATCAGCCCTTCATTAGTGATATTTTGAAATAGTCTCTTTTTTTTTCCCTCAGCCTTAGCAAGTTCTCTTACATGTATACAGATACCAACAGAACCCAGGCCCATTTTGGGTGCATGTTAACAGTATCCTGTGGGGATAATGTGATTTATACCATGGGGAAAATATGATTTATCCCTAGTGTTGGATTGGCAAAAAGCATGACAAAATCAGCTGTGTGGGTGCGCCCTTACTGGGGAAGTATATGTGGAGAAAGTCTCCCAGTGATTATTTTAATTCGTGGGCAGACAGATGTCACAGAAGGTATCTCCATCCCAAGTTGAAAGAGCAGAAATTTGAAATGTTTGTGTCTCTCAGTTTTATGAAATAGTCACATCAGGAAAAAGAATGTTCTCTTGTGAGGCATATTTACAATAATATTTTTAAAAAATGACAAGGATTGCACAGTTCATTAGGTGATTATCTTGCCAATTGTCCTTATTGGACCTGTTCTCAAATATGCTTATCTGGGTTAATGGGTGCTAATGACTTTGGAAGACAATTAAAAAGGCTAATTGAACAAATCACTAATGCCAAGGCTGTTCAGCTCAGAACAAGGGCTTGTGAGATATTAGATATTTCTGGAGAAAATAGAGGGGGCTCTAGATTCCAAAATTGGTGATTTTTTACCCAATGATTTGATAATGTGCTCACAGATACACTGTTAAGGAGATTTGACTGGGCTAGGAAGGTGGTGGGAAAAACGGTTTGGGGAAGTCCAATTCTTTGTTCAGGGCAATATTCGCAGACAACTTTCTCAAAGAAATGTAGTGATTTTCATGTATGGGCTAGCTAGTTTCTAACTATACCCTGAAAAGAAATTCAGGACTCAACCAGTAGAGCTCAAGATTTGCTAACTTTCATCCATGTCACGTTTTACATCAGAGACTTCTTCTGGAGGAGGGCATAAGGTAGAAGCAGCAGTATCCACAGGGGGAAGGTCAGAATCAGCAAAATGACTGATAGAACTTTAGGATGCAAACCCCAACCTTTTGGAATGTGGGTGCAGTGTTGTCATATGCACAAAAGGGGAGTGGCATCACAATGCTGTGTCTACATCTTGCTGATTTTGACACACACAAATACATCTCAGTGGATGCCAGTGGATAGAACAAGATCAGTGTCACAACACTTGAGAGACATGTGGTGCCATTAAAATCCATTCATGACTGAGGCAGGAAATTCAGCAGATCTCTAATAGATCACTGTTCAATGTGATATACACTGCTTGAGGAGCTCCAGTGAAGAAGAGGCCAACACCCCTTGGGGAAAATTGGTTTCTTTAACAAAACTGCTCTTGCCATCAGGAACATTCCTTTTTCTTCCTACAAAATCTTCTCTCTTAAACCTTTTAGACCTAATCCTGCCCCTCTGAGACAGAAGAATATGAATGTTTGCTTTCTTCTTTTGACAGCCCTTCTTGCATCTGAAGCATGTTTTCATATCCCTACTCCACATACTCATTTCCAGATTAAAGAAATTCAGGGTTTTTTTTAATCTTTACCTGTAAGATTCCTCTTCTTCTTTCTTAAAGTGCAGCACCCAGAAACAGATACAGTATTCCAAAAGACCAATGTAAATATACAAATAAATACATCTTTTGGGCTCTTACCTGACTGTTACTTTGGCTGCAGCTCTTCCTCAGGGTTATTTTCATAGCCTGTTACTTAAGCCTTTTAATGTTTTTGTCTCTAATATCAAATATATACTCCTCTAGCCTTCAGCAAAGGATCGTTACCTTGTCGTGGTGCTGGAGCTTGAGCACCTCAGTGATGCCAGGAGCTAAACCGTGAAGGGACACCCAAGACGGGAAGGTCATGACAGAGAGGTCAGACTAAATGTGATCCCTGGGGAAGGTAATGGCAACCCACCCCAGTATTCTTGCCGTGAAAACTAAATGGATCAGTACAACCAGAGAGATGTCGGTATACCATCGGAAGATGAGACCTCCAGGTTGGAAGATGGTCAAAATGCTACTGGGGAGGAACAGAGGATGAGTTCAACTAGCCCCAGACGTGATGACGCAGCTAGCTCAAAGCCGAAAGGACAGCTAGCGGCCGACGGTGCTGGTGGTGAACGGCGAATACGATGTTCTAAGGATCAACACACCATTGGAACCTGGAATGTAAGATCTATGAGCCAGGGCAAATTGGATGTGGTTATTGGTGAGATGTCAAGATTAAAGATATACATTTTGGGCGTCAGTGAACTGAAATGGACTGGAATGGGCCACTTCACATCAGATGACCACCAGATCTACTACTGTGGACAAGAGGACCACAGAAGAAATGGAGTAGCCTTCATAATTAATAGTCAAGTGGCTAAAGCAGTGCTTGGATACAATCCAAAAAATGATAGAATGATCTCAATTCGAATTCAGGGCAAGCCATCTAACATCACAGTGATCCAAATATATGCCCCAACCACAGATGTTGAAGAAGCTGAAGTAGAGCAGTTCTATGAGGAACTGCAGCACCTACTGGACAACACACCTAAAAGAGATGCTATTTTCATCACGGGAGACTGGAATGCTAAGGTGGGCAGTCAAATGACACCTGGAATTACAGGTAAGCATGGCCTGGGAGAACAAAACGAAGCAGGACATAGGCTGATAGAATGTTGCCAAGACAACTCACTCTGCATAACAAACACTCTCTTCCAACAACCTAAGAGACAGCTTTATACATGGACTTCACCAGATGGACAACACCGAAATCAGATTGACTACATCCTTTGCAGCCAAAGGTGGCGGACATCCATACAGTTGGAAAAAACAAGACCTGGAGCTGACTGTAGTTCAGATCACGAACTTCTTCTTGCACAATTTAGGATCAGACTAAAGAGATTAGGGAAGACCCACAGATCAGCTAGATATGAGCTCACTAATATTCCTAAGGAATATGCAGTGGAGGTGAAGAATCGATTTAAGGGACTGGACTTAGTAGATAGGATCCCGGAAGAACTCTGGACAGAAGTTCGCAACATTGTTCAGGAGTCGGCAACAAAATACATCCCAAAGAAAGAGAAAACCAAGAAGGCAAAATGGCTGTCTGCTGAGACACTAGAAATAGCCCAAGAAAGAAGGAAAGCAAAAGGCAACAGTGATAGGGGGAGATATGCCCAATTAAATGCAAAATTCCAGAGGTTAGCCAGAAGAGATAAGGAATTATTTTTAAACAAGCAATGCGGGGAAGTGGAAGAAGACAATAGAATAGGAAGGACAAGAGACCTCTTCCAGAAAATTAGAAATATCGGAGGTAAATTCCAGGCCAAAATGGGTATGATCAAAAACAAAGATGGCAAGGACCTAATAGAAGAAGAAGAGATCAAGAAAAGGTGGCAAGAATATACGGAAGACCTGTATAGGAAGGATAACAATATCGAGGATAGCTTTGACGGTGTGGTCAGTGAGCTAGAGCCAGACATCCTGAAGAGTGAGGTTGAATGGGCCTTAAGAAGCATTGCTAATAACAAGGCAGCAGGAGATGACAGCATCCCAGCTGAACTGTTCAAAATCTTGCAAGATAATGCTGTCAAGGTAATGCATGCTATATGCCAGCAAATTTGGAAAACACAAGAATGGCCATCAGACTGGAAAAAATCAACTTATATCCCCATAACAAAAAAGGGAAACGCTAAAGAATGTTCAAACTATTGAACAGTGGCACTCCTTTCACATGCCAGTAAGGTAATGCTCAAGATCCTGCAAGGTAGACTTCAGCAATTCATGGAGGAAGAATTGCCAGATGTACAAGCTGGGTTTAGAAAAGGCAGAGGAACTAGGGACCAAATTGCCAATATCCGATGGATAATGGAAAAAGCCAGGGAGTTTCAGAAAAACATCTATTTCTGTTTTATTGACTATTCTAAAGCCTTTGACTGTGTGGACCATAACAAATTGTGGCAAGTTCTTAGTGGTGTGGGGATACCACGTCATCTTGTCTGCCTCCTGAAGAATCTGTATAACGACCAAGTAACAACAGTAAGAACACACCACGGAACAACGGACTGGTTTAAGATTGGGAAAGGAGTACGGCAGGGCTGTATACTCTCACCCTGCCTATTCAACTTGTATGCAGAACACATCATGCAACATGCTGGGCTTGAGGAATCCAAGGCTGGAGTTCAAATCGCTGGAAGAAACATTAACAATCTCAGATATGCAGATGATACCACTTTGATGGCTGAAAGTGAAGAGGAACTGAGGAGCCTTATGATGAATGTGAAAGAAGCAAGTGCAAAAGCTGGCTTGCAGCTAAACCTAAAAAAAACCAAGATTATGGCAACCAGTCTGATTGATAACTGGCAAATAGAGGGAGAAAATGTAGAAGCAGTGAAAGACTTTGTATTACTGTAGATGCAGTCAGGAAATCAGAAGACGCTTAATCCTTGGGAGAAGAGCAATGACAAATCTCGATAAAATAGTTAAGAGCAGAGACATCACACTGACAACAAAGGCCCGCATAGTTAAAGCAATGGTGTTCCCCGTAGTAACATATGGCTGCGAGAGCTGGACCATAAGGAAGGCTGAGAGAAGGAAGATCGATGCTTTTGAACTGTGGTGTTGGAGGAAAATTCTGAGAGTGCCTTGGACTGCAAGAAGATCAAACCAGTCCATCCTCCAGGAAATAAAGCCAGACTGCTCACTTGAGGGAATGATATTAAAGGCCAAACTGAAATACTTTGGCCACATAATGAGAAGACAGGACACCCTGGAGAAGATGCTGATGCTAGGGAGAGTGGAGGGCAAAAGGAAGAGGGGCCGACCAAGGGCAAGATGGATGGATGGATGATATTCTAGAGGTGACGGACCCATCCCTGGGGGAGCTGGGGGTGTTGACGACCGACAGGAAGCTCTTGCGTGGGCTGGTCCATGAATTCACAAAGAGTTGGAAGCGACTGAACGAATAAACAACAACAACAACAACTCTTCCAGCTTTTTGTGTTTTATGTGTTTTGTTTGTAATCAGGTTTTTATGATAGTTACTGATATCAGATACCCGTGGTAGTTGAAGGAATGGGCGATGTGTGAAAGAAAGAAAGAAAGAAAGAAAGAAAGAAAGAAAGAAAGAAAGAAAGATTGGCAAAAGGAAATAACCATTGAATTAACTTCTGTATGTGTGCTGTACATTCTGGCTATGAGGAAGGAAAGAACATGGTGTATGCCAAATACTCAACTACATTAAAAAAAAAACATTCTTGTATGAACCCATATAGCACAGAAAGTTCACCAAGGAAAGGTTTCAGCAGATACTAATCAGTAATATGTCACAGAACATTGAGCAAGCTCTTATCCATGTACCCAGGGAACTAATTGAATCGTTAGGAGAGGCCTCAGAAAATTGACCACATAAGGAGAAACTCAGTTATGAGTTTGGTGGCAATCTAATTTCACTTAGGTGTCTTTTTTTAGGGATGCGTGTATGGCATGTCTTTAACTGTGTCAAGTAATTTCACAACATTTAAAATATCACCACCACCACAAGGCAGTTTGAGGAATCAAAAGTTCTCTGGTACTCAATAAGCAGTGGCAGAAAAGCAGTTTTCTTGAACTTAATATAATGAGGCCTACATCACTTAAGAGACAAAATGGTATCCATCCATTTCTAGTTACATGGGTAATTGCATAGAATATTTGTGTGGTCTCTTGACGCTTTGCTAAAGAATTCAGGTTTCACACAATTACTGTTAATTTATTTAATGACAGGATTATTTAATTTTCAGAAAGACCTTCAGCAGGATTTGTCTTAAGCAAAAGAACCAACCATTCATTTCAGTGGCCTCACAGCAGTGAGTATCCCTTACCTAGGAGTAAGGCTCATTGAAATCAATAGAACATATTTTTATTTGTTTATTAAATTTATATAGCCACCCATTTTACATATGTGACTCTGGGTGGCAACCACAATCAAACAACAGAATCACTAAAAATCATTAAAACAATTAAAAACTATAAATATAAAATATAATTTTAAAATTGATTATGCCACTGTTGGTTGATGGATTGATTATGTGCCTTCAAGTCAGTGTCAACTCTTAGCAACCACATAGAAAGATTTTCTCGATGAGGATCTGTCCCTAACCTGGTCTTTCAGGTCTTCCAATGGTGCACTCATCACCACTGTAACTGAGTCCATCCACCTGGCTGCTGGTTGTCCTCTTCTTCTATTTGTTTCCACCTTTCCAAGCATTAGTATGCCATTGTTACTGGATTTTTTACATAAGGTTCCACTCCAAATGTTTTTTCTATTGCTTCTCTTTCTCTCTTTCTCTCAAAAGAAACCTGCAAAAATTTATCCTGGATAAATAAAAGAAATCCATGCACTGCAATGGGGAAAGCACAGGCTTTCAGTTGTCAGAGCAACCTATATGTTTGTGAGCAATATACATTGGGATGGATCCACAGAGATTTCTAAAACAAATGTAACAATAAATGAGGTGTGTATTTGGTTTGTTATCAGCATACACAATAGACACACAAATGGGACTTTCGCAGAACAACTGTTTCCAGTGAAGAAAAGTAAAGGAGATGGATGTGCTTTGTCTAAAAGTATGATTTATTGGTGGCAATGATTTAAGTTAGAAGCTTTAAAAGCTGTGCTTCAGAAATTGCCAGTGAATGTTATTTTTTTAGCTTTCCAATTTTACTCCCCCTTCTGCAAAACTCCCCTTTTGGAGTAATTGCACATAATTCCATATCTTGGAAAGCTCTTCTGCTCAATTTTTAAAAAAGAGTTTAGAGTTCAGATTGGAAACTTTGTTAACATGTGACTAGATTTGTAGTTTTTTATCAGTTTTTACTTCTAAAGGCTGCAGGTGAAAGCCAATGGAAAACAGTACATAAAAAGCCAATATGCATGACTCAAATAATGTTGATTTTATTTTAATTTTTTTAATGGCCACATTGCCTGCAGGAGAAACAGTTTGGGGATTGTTTGGGGAAGCTGTTCTTCTTAAATAGGCCACTGCTCAATTTTTTCCATCTCAGTTCAAATCTGCATTATCTCCAAACTGAGTGAAAGATCTGTAGTTCAGGGATTTGGCAGGGTGTCATGCTGCACTTCAAAAACAAAAACAAAAAACAGGGAGTTCAGTAGAGTGTTTTTTCATGTTTTTTCATGTTTGTTCATTGGAGTATTGGATTCAGAGATCTATGGGATCATCCTCAATTCAGAGTGAATCTTGAAAAAGTTGCCCCATTGCAGCCTTTTGGACAGCTGAGATGGAGAGAGATATTGATGTATATTCACTGCCACTGCTATTATACTTCCTTGTCACCAGAATCTATTGTTGTATAACTGTGTGTGCTGTGTCCCTCTGTCTTGTGAAAACTGATTTATTTTCTCCATCAAACTTATAGTCCTTTTTTGACTCTCATCAGTTAAGATTATTTCCTTTCCTTTCCTTTCCTTTCCTTTCCTTTCCTTTCCTTTCCTTTCCTTTCCTTTCCTTTCCTTTCCTTTCCTTTCCTTTCCTTTCCTTTCCTCCCATCCCATTTTATGGAATAACTGTAAGTTTATTTACAGACTCAAACAAAATAATCTTGATATCCCAACTCTCTATATTTCGCATTGCTGCTTGAAGGTACTTTTAGTTATCATATTCAGTCATTTTTACCTATGATACTCAATTGAGTTAAGACAGTAAAACAAATGAAATGGGGCAGGGGGTAGTATTGATGCAGAGTATCTGAAGGATTTTGAACAAAGCTTAAAGAAAGCCTGTTTAACTCCCCACTTGTATTAATTATGGAAGCCTGAAGAGAGCAAAGCAGAGAAGTAGCAGAACTTGTGGATAGGAGATGTAACTGTCTTCCTTCGCAAAGGTAGCTGACATTATGAAACCTCAATTAGCTGTCTGGAAAAGAATTTTATATATTTTTTTTTAGTCACTACCACCTAAAACGTAGTTCAGTACTCTAAATTATGCCAATAATAACAAGCTGCTGTAACCGCAGACATGAAGACCTTTCCTTAGAGAGTTCTATGACCTTCTAAGAGTTTTCTGTAGTATTTCTTTGGCCATATTCTGATAAAAAGATAATGTCACCTTTGATTCAAGTTTGATTCTTGGTGGTTTCATGGCCGTCTCTATCCAGTTTTCTTGGCAACAACTGATACATAGTGAATAAACAGAGATATGTGAGACTGAAGTGTACTACAATTAGATTTCAAGCTTTTGGTCTCCAAGTTCAAAATAATAAAAACAAAATAGGTTTCTTGAGAACTGCATCATTCAGAATGGAAAGTAGGATACTGCATCTTAGAATTTCCCCTATGATTACCACAGTTTTTGTTTTTTAAAAAAGACAACAACATAGTCTTGATCTATTTATTCCTTAAGCCACCTTTATGAAGAGCCATTTGTAGTCCAGAGAAGAACTTTTGCAGTGTTTTCATGGAAATCATCATATTTTGTAAAATAGGAGGAAAGAGTCCCCATATGTTCTTATCCTTATACAGATAACTTCTAGACCATTCAGTCACTGCTTCCTGGTAATTAGATAAATTTTTCAATAGGCAGATGAGGTGGCCTTGTACAGCTATGTTTTTAAGGGCTATGTACCATTTGTCAAAAATCTTAAGGCAATTAATAAAACAAAGGTGTGTGACTTTTTGGAACAGTCTTAACTTTTCCATTTTCTATTGGGTATTAGCAACGTGATCTCAGGTGCCCCTGTCTCATCTGAATCCAGCTTTTACATCTGGCAGTTTGCCTATTATCTTATTAGCATATGAGATAGATGCAACTGTTTGATAGTTTGAGCACTTCCTTTAGCTCTGCCTTTTTTTGCACTGATATACTGTATACATTGATCTTTTCCAGCCCCTTAGCCACTGCTGTGTTTTCCCTATCTGCTTATAAGCTACATCAGGGCTTGGCAAACTAAAACCCATGAGCCAAAGCCAACCTGCTGCCTGTTTATATGCCACCCACAAGCTAAGAATGGACAGGCAGATGGGTGGCAGGTTGCCAGGCTTCATTCAACCAAACTCCTGGAGTGAGGGGCAGGGCAAATGGAGGGGGTTGGGGCATCCTGAGCATCAGTGTCAGCCTATCAGCAGCCTTTTTGCTAGCCGGCCAGTGCTATTCAATGGCTGCCACACTCCTTGGCCTGTAGACCTGTCTGTCATGTGCATGGAGACAGAGGAGGGGCTGGACCTAGCCCTTTAGAGAAAAAAAATTGCTTACCCTTGAAGTACATGCATCACTTAGCTGAATCGTCTTGTAAGAATCTAAGCAGTTCTACTCGTATTTCATCAACAGTTGCGACATCGTTGTTAGCAATATTTTCTAGAGCCCATTTAGTCCTTTCCAGAATGATTGGCTCTAGCTGAGTCATCCATAGGTACCCTCGATTTTGAGAACATTTTTCTTGTATGGTTCTTCCATATATTCATGCTAGTTTTATGTCTTATTCTTCCAGTAGATCTTTGCTTCTTTATCTTGTAGCGTACCAATCTTTGCACAAATGTTTCCTTTGATTTCTGCAATTTTCTTGAATAAATCCCATTTGATTGCTATTTCCCATTTGATTGCTATTATCAATTTCATTGCGTTGCTTATTTAGATATAATCCCATACATCTTCTTACTCTTATCTGCACTCACTATTTATTTAGGCAATTCTCTTCTAACTTTATTGCCTTTTGCATTATGTCTTCCTTCAGATATTTTCAACATATCAGCAGACAGCCATTTTGTTCCTTTGTGTTTGGGATATTTCTGTATGCTTCATCTTTAATTATGTCACAAGTTTCAGTCTGGAATTCTTCTGGCACTCTGTTTATCAACCCTAGCCCATTACATCTAATCTTCACCTTTACCGTATAATCATATGAACTACTGCTGAGACTCTGTCTTGGTTTGATGATTTTGTTTTCCTTCATATAATTGTGTTTTTGCAACACTTTGTTCATGATCACTGGGTCTTCTGTTTGCTGAGGGAATAGAGCTTCTTCATTTTTGCTTGCAGAGTATATCTTCAGTTTGAACTGAGCATTGTCCATCTGGTGATTCCATACGTATAGGTAGTCCTCGACTTATGACCACAATTGGGACTGGAATTTCCATCACTAAGCGATGCAGTTGTAAAGTGATATGTCACATGACCACATCACTTAGCAACTGCAATCCCAGCAATCCCTGTTGCCGTTGTTAAGCAAATTTCACGGTCATTAGCCAAGGACCCACCCCAATCCAAGCCATTCCAGGCTTGGCCCCTCCCAACCCCAAGCCTCAGTAAGGTAAGGGACTGCATCCAACTCCCCACGCCTGCTTATCTCTCCCCCATCTCTGCCCTTTTGGCCACTGTGCACCCTGCCTTGTGGGATGGCAAGCAGCCCCAGAACTGTGTGGCTCTTGGACTGCTTGCCACGCTGTGGCTCAGGGGCTTCTTGGCACGCCATGGCTGTGGGGCTGCAAGAAGCCCTTGAGCCACAGCGCGAAGCCAGCCACCCCTGAAAGCCCTCACCACACTCCACTCCAAGATCCTGCCACCCTGCGCTCTACCACCCCTGCTGACCTTCACCATCTTCTTGCTCCCATTGCTAACGAGGTGTGCCCAGCCTGGCCTTTTCCACCAAGAAGCCCTTTTGTACTGCTTTGCATACCTCTATTAGTCTGTCTCTTGCTTTGTTTTGTACAACAAGGTCAAATTTTCTCATTGTTCCACATGATTTTAGCATGATGTCTTTTTTTAATATAATGTATGGACGAAGTATTACAAGTTACCACAGAATGTTCAACTTCCATTTTGTCTGCATCGGTCTGCGTAGACTTGAATAACTGCAATATCAGTTGGCTTGTCTTGGACTTGAGTTCAGATAATTCTGTCGTGTTTTGGGTTGTATCCAAGCACTGGTTTTTGTGATGTAGTTTCTAAAGATTTCTAAAACTTGCATACATTCTGGAAAAATTGTGTACCAAAGGGCATATAACAGAGAAAATGTTCTCTAAAAATGCATATATTAGAAGAAATGTGAAGAAAACTGCAGAACATTTTCTATATAGACTTTTTACAAAATATTCATAAAAGGCTGAGACAATGGGACAGTATAACAGAAAATTCAAAAGACTGTACAGAGCAGAACAGATATAGCAGCCCTTCCATTCCACAGAAATTATTTGTACTATTTTAGATTACTTTTCTTGATCTGCAGGCCAATTTACTGTTGTGCAAAATATTACAATAGAAAGAACCACAGTTCTTCTAACTGGTCTCTCTACTTTTTAATAGGTAAAGGATTAAAAACTAAAGTCTCTTTCAAGTTGAACTTGACTCTTTGTGACATCATGGCTATGTTGATGTAAATTCTTGACAGCTGTATAAAAGTGGTTTACAACTGCCTTCTTCTGGTCCCCTCCTCCCTCCCTAGTTTACAGCATTAGCGTTACCTGAATTCTCCCATCCAAGTTCTAACTGGACCAAACCCTATTTAGCTCCTGAACCCTGACAAGACTGACCAGGTACTGCCACCTGCTGAGGGTAAAGGTGGCATTACAATTTAAAATCTGTATTCTAAGTAGGGAGAACTGAATTCCCAGATTCTGGAGTGCTTGGTTAAAATAGCTATATGAAAAAATTTACCTTGAATTGTGAATGGTTTCCTTTATTGAACATATGAGAAAGTTCATGCCATTACTTTCTAAATACCTGGAAAACACAGAGAGAAAAAAGATCTAAATAAGAATTAACCTAGAAGTTGAATATCTCATGAGCATCAATGCAACCCAATGTACGTGTGTTGTTTAACTTGCTAACCCCCCAAAGATTAATGTGTGAACATATTCTAGGACAAGCTTTAGTATACACACCAACACATACATGTCAACAGCAGAGCAAAATAAAACAAAAATAAAAGGAGTGAGTTCACTAGCTGGAAAAATGAGATCTGCCATGTAAAATAACATAAATGAACCACTGCAGTAGAAGGGGTGATCCAATAACAAACACATTTGTCAAACACGAAGGAGGGAACTGGACAGAAGCCAGAAAATTAAAATATATCCAGCAGATAAAGAAAAAAGAAAACTGTTTTCCTTGAAATGGGTTCTGGCAATATAGATCTAAGGGAGAATGCTTTCAAGCAGTCAACCATGAGAGATGAAATTGTGAAAGCTGCAATTTCATATTTCTATTCTGCACTGTGTGGTCCCAATGGAAAATGTTAGCCCCCCCCCCCCAACATTTTGCCTGCTATTTATTTCTTGCTTTTCTTAGGGGTGGGGGATAATATAAGGTTAAGGGCTTACACATAGATCAGCATAAGAGAAGCACACAAAGGATAACATATGTCTAAATACACAGATTCGAGAATATGCTAAAAATGGTATTTATGTATTTCTTTATGCATGCCTATGGGCATATATATGCATATGTGACTGATAAGCTGTTCCCAGCAAAAGCTTATTGAATAAGGCTTGTGGTGGAACTTGCCCAAGAATTGATGTTTATGGTTTTAACAAGTCAGTTAATGCACAACCATAACTGGTGGAAATATGCATACAGTTCATTAGATAGAGGTAAGCAAATGGTATGTTGAACAACAGTTATAATTGTGCTTGCTATTGGACAGGCTGATGAGAGACTGCCCAAAACATGAAGAAGCTGCTGTTGTTCACTTGCACCTTAAAAAAATGTTTCCTTCCATAGGGAATGTCTCCTTCCAATCCAGGATGAGCATTAATGGAACTCATAACTGGGAACTTAACTGTGGGTCCTAAAACATATTCTGTTGCTGTTTATTCGTTTAGTCGCTTCCGACTCTTCGTGACTTCATGGACCAGCCCACGCCAGAGCTTCCTGTCGGTCGTCAACACCCCAGCTCCCCCAGGGACAAGTCCATCACCTCTAGAATATCATCCATCCACCTTGCCCTTGGTCGGCCCCTCTTCCTTTTGCCTTCCACTTTGCCTAGCATCAACATCTTCTCCAGGGTGTCCTGTCTTCTCATTATGTGGCCAAAGTATTTCAGTTTTGCCTTTAAAATCGTTCCCTCAAGTGAGCAGTCTGCCTTAATTTCCTGGAGGATGGACTGGTTTGATCTTCTTGCAGTCCAAGGCACTCTCAGAATTTTCCTCCAACACCACAGTTCAAAAGCATCGATCTTCCTTCTCTCAGCCTTCCTTATGGTCCAGCTCTCGCAGCCATATGTTACTACGGGGAACACCATTGCTTTAACTATGCGGGCCTTTGTTGTCAGTGTGATGTCTCTGCTCTTAACTATTTTATCGAGATTTGTCATTGCTCTTCTCCCAAGGATTAAGCGTCTTCTGATTTCCTGACTGCAGTCAGCATCTGCAGTAATCTTTGCACCTAGGAATACGTTTTTCACTGCTTCTACATTTTCTCCCTCTATTTGCCAGTTATCAATCAAGCTGGTTGCCATAATCTTGGTTTTTTTGAGGTTTAGCTGCAAGCCAGCTTTTGCACTTTCTTCTTTCACCTTCATCATAAGGCTCCTCAGTTCCTCTTCACTTTCAGCCATCAAAGTGGTATCATCTGCATATCTGAGATTGTTAATGTTTCTTCCAGAGATTTTAACTCCAGCCTTGGATTCCTCAAGCCCAGCATGTTGCATGATGTGTTCTGCATACAAGTTGAATAGGTAGGGTAAAAGTATACAGCCCTGCCGTACTCCTTTCCCAATCTTAAACCAGTCTGTTGTTCCGTGGTCTGTTCTTACTGTCGCTACCTGGTCGTTATACAGATTCTTCAGGAGGCATACAAGATGACTTGGTATCCCCATAACACTAAGAACTTACCACAATTTGTTATGGTCCACACAGTCAAAGGCTTTAGAATAGTCAATAAAACAGAAATAGATGTTTTTTCTGAAACTCCCTGGTTTTTTCCATTATCCAGCGGATTTTGGCAATTTGGTCTCTAGTTCCTCTGCCTTTTCTAAACCCAGCTTGTACATCTGGCAATTCTCGCTCCATGAACTGCTGAAGCCTACCTTGCAGGATCTTGAGCATTACCTTACTGGCATGTGAAATGAGTGCCACTGTTCGATAGTTTGAACATTCTTTAGTGTTTCCCTTTTTTGGTATGGGGATATAAGTTGATTTAAAACATATTCTACTATTGCTGTTTATTTTTACCATCACCACTCAGTTGCTCATCCTTGAGATTTAAGTCATCTTCACCTATGACTTATATCTCTAGAACAAATTAGAGAGGTGACTGGGGCGTTGATGGCAGTGAGAAAGAGAAACAGGCCTTATTTACCTATTCTCTGATGGCATTCAATGGTAAGACATCTGCCAAAGCTAAGTACTTTGCATACACACATATGCTTTCTCTTGAACTAGAAACATGTAATCATGTGTAGAATTAGGCTCCCCATTGTGACAAGCAGGCTCTAAGCATGGAGAGTGTTTTTTTCATTTAGGCCACCAGCATGCCTAGGAGAAAAAAAGGTCATTTCATTGTCCTCAGTGTTGGAACTGAACATATGAACGAGTCTTAAGATAACTATGGAGACATAGCGTACAACTCGGGTCTGTATCCAAAGATCTGTACCATTTGTTTTATGTGCCCAAGGAAGCTTCACATTTATATTTCTCAAATTAAAGTCTGTAGCAAAGCTTTTCTGCAACTGAGAGCTTGACAAGTAGATTATGAAATGCCAGAAGATGTTTGCCATTCAAAGAAGAAAGTGAAACCTTTCAGAGCACAGGTCCAAGTAAGTAGTTATTTGGATCTCTGCCTAGATTTCTAAATAAATTCTTGTTTATAACCACTTATTTTAAGGCTGATCTGTTGCTAGGAAACTTAAGAGATAATATTTTAAAATCAAGTATTAGACAGATGCCAAAGTAGCTAAGATGCTAGTATTTTCATTTCCTTGAGATAAACGATGCTAGCATTGTATTTGTTAGTATCAATACATTTGCTGGCAATATTTTTGTTGTTGGAAAACAGTAATTATAGTTAGTGTACAAATTGCAAGGAAGTGGTCCCCTAATTTTTGTGTAGCACTTTTTAATTATTGTTTTAAACACTGATAGAGAATGATTTGCCCCATCTCTTATTAATCTACAGCTTTCTTCCCCACTCAGAGCTCTGCCATGTCTTTCCACCACTGTGTTCCTGATTGAGGAGGGCAGGTTGGCCTCTGGGTCAGCACAGCATTGCTTTGTCTTATCAGATTAATTAGATAAATACACATGCAATGCTAAAATTGGGAACATTAGACCATGCTACTGCATCTTTTTTGCCTATTCCTAGGTATTGGATTAAACTATAGGAAGAAAAGCTATTAGCTAAAAATGAAGGGGAGTAGAATTTCATTCAAAAGCTTCCACACATCCACCTATCCGTAATTTGAACAGAGATTATAAATAGTTGCAGATTGTCCTTGTTATCTGTGGTCTCATTCTTCACAGTTTCATGTATCTACCATTAACCAAGAGAGACTAGACTTTGATATACACATACATGTTTTTAGGTATCCAGAGTTTTGGCCTTGTTTGTTGTTACTTTAAGGATGTGTAAATGGTAGATGTATAGTATACATTCTGAAGGGTTATATTCAAGCATCTGTGCAACGCTTTTGCTTCTTCTTCTCTTTGCTCTGTTGTGGTAGATCTTGCTAGGCATTCATGTCTGTACTATTCCAGCAAACAGAAAGAATGTAACTATCTCCCAGTCCCAAGGACCACACAGATACTAGCTTCCAGTAGTGCAGTCAAGAAATAGTGAAAGAGCTAGAAGAAGCCATTATGAGCCATGTGGCATGAGCTGAGTGACTCCCACCATTAGGAACCAGGCGAGTCATTCTGGAGAAAAAGGCCAGGCACTACAATGAAGACGAGTGGAACTTTATAGCTGACTTGACCCAGCAAGACCCACCATGACCAGGAAACCCAGGTATCAGGTTTGATTATTTGGGGTAAATGTTTGGATAGATCTCCTTTTAGTGGTGGGTGAAGTAGAAGTATGTGGTATCTTTTGAAGTTGTTCTCTACATTCCACTTTTGTTCTACTTGTTGCTGACTACTGTTCTTTTTTTAAAAAAATATTGTACTTAGTTTGTGAAGCCATGCAGAGTTATCTGGGAGCTGAGCAGCCCAGAATTATGAAAAATTAAATTAAATTAACATATAACTGTCAACATCACCTTCCTGTAAAGGTATGCTGGCTGAAGAATTCTGAGAGTTGAAGTCTTAAAGTTGCCAAGGTTGAGAAACACTGCTCTACATAAAGGAAACATATGCAAGATTGTATTCTTCAATTGGTTGGAGTAAGATCCTGCTTATTGTGCTTCAGTGCCAGACTGTGTGAAGTTTTTGGATATAAAATTCTTCCTCTGAATTTTCTCCCACCTTCACCTTTCACTTCACTTCACTAAGTGTACATGCACTTGGCAATCCAGATTAAACAAGATACTTGTGAAAGAGGTATCTCCACAGCAAACCAAAGGCCTTTATAAGCTATGCAGAGGCCTGTAAGCAATGTCACTTATTGATAACATCAATAAGCTATTGATGTTTGTAGCTATTGGATACATCATTCCCATCCTCAAATTGTTTTTTAAATGGTGCAGAATAGAGGATGGATCACCTGGTGTTTTATTTTCCATCTCTCTTTTGCTGCTGTTATATAAATAAAAAGGTTAGGGGCTAGCTGATTTTGGGGCAGCTGTGCATGCTAATTACTTACAGTACTGTTTTTAGTGGCTCTGGAAAGTTCTGTGCTGATAGATAGATAGATGATAGATAGATAGATAGATATTAAAAACATAGATGTTGTTATTAAGCCTTCTGACTTTTTTTTCCTCTTGCTTATTCTTTATGTGTGTGTCTCCCTTGCTGATTTTACCTGCCTTTTGTCTTATTTGGCCAATTAACTGTTTCTATTAACTGGCAAAATAGGACAGAATTCTGTTCTAATAAACACCAAACTATATTTTTGCTAGCTAAACTGAAGGGCATGCGTGCTTGCTCTGGTTTGGATATGGGGATGGACTGGGAGTGTGCTGGATGAAACTAAACTGGAAATTACTCAGGATAATTTTTCCAAAAGGAGCTGTACCTCTCACGATTCCAGAAATATATCCTACAGCACTGCTCAAGGTATATGTGCAATTTGCAGGCTTGAAGACCAAAAACTGCCTATGTTCCAACTCACCCTATTCATAGAGGCAGTTTCTATTTGCTGATAAATCACTGGCATTGTTTGTTTTTGTTCTTTTATTTTTTGTTCTTTTAATTAAACAGAACAGAGAATGAAAAAAAGAGAACGAGAAAAAAAGAAAAGAAAAAAGAAAGCTCTCTTTGTGTGCACATTGAGGATTTACTTCATCTTTATATTAAAGTTTTACACAGCAATTTCATATCTCATTCTAATTGTCCATATTTGTAAGCAACTCAATTATAAGTTGCAAGGAACATCAGATCTTTAATCCATTGAGAAATTGGGGCCATTTTCTTATCTTTGCAATGGTTGAAGGACATGTCTTTTAGAAGGGCCCATAGAATCCATTTCTGTTGTCCAGCCATCCATTTCTGTGTAATTAGTATGTGGTTCAAAAGAACATGGACATCCAAAAGTATTAAATCATGCCTGAAAGCCAAATTAATATGTGTAATGACTTCTTCCCAAAATATAACAGTTTTAATGAGGCATTATTTACATTGCATTTCCAGCAACATAACACTCAGTCCTTTTCTTTAAAAAATGCAGTGGTATCCAATAAGTCTGAGCTATTGGGTTTTGCTGGTGTTGAACAAGCCAATGTCTAACACCTACTGAAATTTTTGATACAGATATTAAAACAATTTCCTGTTGTTTAGACAAAACGGATTATCTCCAATTCTTTGTTTCATCCAGTCTTTAAAATTTGCATATCAAATCAATTTAATGTAAAATGTATTTCTAAAGGTTAATTTAGGCTATTTTCATCTTCTAAGATTTGTGATCACTTCTAATAATTTAGGTCTCTCTGAAGCTGAAAATTATCTGACATTATTTTCTTTTCTTTCTGTCAGTTCTTAGCAAAAAAAAAAAAAAAAAGTGTGAGTTCCTACAATAGCCTGAATTATGTTTCAGCTCTCTTGCTGAAATCTTTAGAATGTAAGCTTTGGGGTGGTCATTTGATAGGAATAGTTTAGTTCTGATTCCTGCACTAAGTTTCTGAAATTTTTGTGGATATGACACTGAGCCCTCTCACCCTTCCCTCTTCTTCCAGTAGAACCAGTGCAGTATGGTAGTTGAGATTTTGGACTAGAAGTGGGAGGCCCAGGTTCAAGTCCACCCTTAGCCATGGAAGGTCCCTGGATGACTTCAGGCCAGTAAATCTCTCTCACTCCAACTTACCTCATCAAGTTATGATTGTGGAAAAAAATAGGAGGAAAGAGTGCTCTGTATACCATGTTGAACCCTAAAGATGAGAAATAAATTTTAAAAAAATCTGGCAAAGATTGGGGGGGGGGTATCTTCCGACTCCTGTGTATTTCCTGTCATCTGAAATACGAAAGTGCCATAGCTGCAGGACCTTGGGGACTTGAGTGCTCTGATTCTGCCATCTGATTTGCCTCTTACTGATTCCAACCCTAGGATAATTAACATGGCCCAGGAGGCTCATGCCTCGTTGCCTTCACAGGCTGGTTTAATAAGGTGCTATTCCTCGTCTTGCATTCGATGTGTGCGGGTCCTTCAAGTGGCACCACGAATAGGTGGCTTTGGGAATGCCTGTCTGCTGGGTTAGTTATTAAATGCTCATTACGTTAGCTGCTGCTCAAACTGATAGCAGATTTAAAATGTCATTGCTAACAGCCCTTTTTTCCCCCTGCTGTCCTTCTCTTAATTCATTTAGTTCTGCAAAGAAAGTATTTTGTGAAGAAGAAAAAAAAAAGTGGACTGGGGAAGGGGACATTTCTTTGTTGGATTATATTCTGCACTCATCCACGGAACATAATATTCCTCAAATCAGTGAATAATAGAGAAATAATAAAAAAAAAACCAAATCCAGTTACAAACAGATGTAAAAACAGTACAAATGTAATGCCTGATGTGACATTTCACATGATGGTTGTCTTCTGCTGCTGCTGTGCCAAAGTTAAACTGCAGCTCATTTCCAAAGCAGGTTGTAGAAGCAACAGCTTGCAGATGCTTGGACAAGCCGAGAGATTTTCCATACCTCCCAGACAAGAGGTTTTCTAAGGGGTGTGGTGCAACCAACTTTCCTGAAACAGTATTTATAGAATTTAAACAGTTCTTACAGAATGGGAATATCCACTGCTAAAGCAACACTAAAGACAACCTTAGTGACCTGTTCTGCTCCTTTTTCAAAGACCTCCAGTCAACCTTTTCTTGGAATGAGAATACTAAGGCTGTGCCAAAGTCTGCCTTGAACTTTTTTCAAAGGTTTTCTTACAGGGCCAAAGAGGCTTCTGTCTTTCTACTTTATTCTTAGGGCACTCAAGGCATTCTTTCAAAATTCTGTGTTTTTTTAACTTTATTGCTTGACAAAGTGGAGGAAGCTACTCTGACACCGCTTTCAGTTCCACATCTCTCATCACTATGAAACTTTATTGGATGTCTTCATTTCCAGTCCAAAAAGGCCACAGGGGAGCACTATCCTCATGATGTCTTCCCTTGAGATGGAATGGAAGCAAAGAAAGCCAGGGAGGCCGCAGAGAGAATTGTACAGTGAAAGAGAAGATTCACAAAACAGGCATACACACAGCAAGGCCTCATAATTACGTAAGTTTAAGAAAACCACACTCCACCCTTTCTTGAATAGGACGTCTAAGATTTTATTGATTTGAGTCTATAGAAAGCCAATATAGAGATAGGCTTTGCATAATGATCACAACAGGAAGCAAATTGTAATGTTCTGTACCAAATTGAATTACTGATCAGTCCATCTTCAAAGTCAGCCATGAGCTGAGTATGCAACAGTGATCAGGAATGGGATGGGATGGGATGGGATGGGATGGGATGGGATGGGATGGGATGGGGTGGGATGGGATGGGATGGGAGCTGTGAATGCATCAAATGCTTGCAGCAGTGTTTGAATCCAAGTGAGGCTAGATGAGAATGTACTAACTGTTGGGGTATCTTGAAAATCTGTATGGCACAGTGCTACCTCCAGAATTCCAATACGAAAAAAAAAAAAACCCAAAAACCATGCATGTAGGAAATATATAAATAATCATTGACAAGTAGTGAAAACTACATAAACGGCAGAAGATGAATCATAAATCTAAAGATCCAATGTTGGGAATATTACTGCATTTCTTTCACTCCTGGCAACAGAATTTATTGAACGAATGCACTGATTAGCCACAAATAGGATATCATACATAGCACATAGCACAAATGCAAACACAGTTTACCCAGATGGGAAGACAATCAAATGGTTAGCTCATAAACACCAATAAATCCTAGCTTCATTATATGGGCGCTAAGGAAATTAAAAAGACAAATCAATGGAGCTTGTCACACCCATATGGCAGAAAAGCTTTTAAATCTATATTCCTTGCTGTGAATGTTATATAAATTGAGAATTAGGAGTAAAATGGAAACAATAGCATTCAATATTATTTGGCCATTTGTAAGGAGATAACTCCAAGGAGCATATTTCAAGGAATGAATTGGGGGTGGAGGCAGGGCAGGGAGAACCTCTCAAACAAGGGAAGGCCCTAATCCCATTATCCTTTTTAAGGAATGCAGTAGAATTATAGTAAAAGAATAGCTTACAATTATTAAGGTCCTTCAAGGAGGCCTTAAAAATGTGCCAGGTGCACAACAGGTATTACCAATCTTCACTGAACAAATTGTCAGTAGAATATGAACAAGGAAGCAAGGATTATACGGATTTCAGAAAGGAGTTTTAATGCACAGATGAGGGCTAAAGTAAAAAAAAATCTTGGAAACTATAATAGGAACTTCCAGGTCTTATTTCTTAGTGACTTCACTAAGGTGAACACTTTAAATCTCTTCTTCCAGGGCTTTGGGCAACTAGGACTGAACTGCTCTTTATGAAATAAGCTGCTATTGAATGCTTCTCCCATCTGCTGGTTGTTTATGTCTCTCATTCTTCCCATACTTCCCCAGGCTTCCCACAATCGCAAGTGGCCTTAGTAACCTTCCAAGGCAAATGCTTTTTCAGCATCAGCAAAAGTTGGGGTGGGGAGGTTTGCATAGCACTAACTCCTGCTCTGATGATACTCAGATGTATATCTCCACTCCACGCTGTACAAGTGATTCTGTCAAGATTCTTACCCCATGCCAGGAGGTGGTGAGGGTCTGGATGGGGAAGAAGAGGCTGTGACTCAATCCTAGCAAGACTGAGTGGCTGTGGCATTTAGGGCCCCCTGATACCTACTGGATACCTTCCATCTCTGGTTCTGGATGGGATAGCACTTTCCTGGACAGAGTTAGTATGGAACCCAGGCTCCTCTTGCATGCACAGCTCCTGCCTAAGGAGCATGTAGCAGCTGTGGCTAGAGGGGCCTTTGTGCAAATTCACCTTATGTGCCACTTGCCTCCATTTCTGGACAGAGAAGCTCTTTTCACAGTCACTCATGCCTTAGTTCCTGTAATCTGCTTTATATGGGGCTGCCCTTGAATGCATTTAGAAGCTTCAGCTGGCCCAAAGGATCATAACTGTAACATTTCTGGACACTGTTCATCTTTAAATATGAGAAAAGGGTCTCTGAGAAACAGATTTCTTATCCTTCTAGTTCAAAATATCTAACTTAGGGAGGACAGACAAATTTTTATGATCGGCCAGATGACCATGCCCACCATTGATTCCTATCTTGAATCCAAATGCTGCTGTACTTAGATTATCAGATAGGATTAAGGAACATTTTCCTTCCTACTAAAGTACTTGCAGCTCTAAAATATGAGATGAGATCTGTTGAGAAAGGAAGGACATAAAACCTTTCTTCCGTACATGCCTTTAATTTACTTTAGCATTCAAGTAGATACAGGGGCAAGTCTTTGTATGTACTATAAGCTCTCCATGTCCTACCTCATGCTGGTCAAAGCTTCTGCTGGAGCTCCATGTATCTGTGATAAAAGATACAAAATGCTTTATGTGAATTTTCTGAAATGAATTAGTGGAGAATCAAAGACACAGATATTTTTTTCAGCTTTTAGTACGAATTGCTGTTGCTGCCAACATTATCTTAATCATATGCTTATATCACTATTGTGGTATTTTATATTTGTGAGCTAAGCTATTGTTAACTAAGTAAACTAAATCAAAATTTTCCAGCTTCAAGAATTCTAACTGAGACTATAAATGTTTAAGTAAAGTTCCTTGGTAAAATTTGGCAGTGAAGGATGAAAGGAGTTTCAAACGACTATGGTATTTTAAATTAGCATAACAGAATTATAAAGCAATAAGCAAAAACTTACTCATTCTGTCAGTCTCCCATCTAATTGGTGTAATTTGCATTGCAACACTGGAAAACATAGTGCAAATCTTCTGCAGCAAATACTAAAGTAGAATTATAATTAAGGTTGTGTGCAGGGCACAGTTTGTTTCTGAGTTCTTCCTATTTGCATTTATTTGTATCTCAATTATATTTGTTTATAGGGATCTTTTTTTATCACTTGCTCTTTTATCATGATTATAAGAAAGAAAAATCACTACTGTTAGAACTCCTCTTTTTTCCCTTTTCATTATAAAAAGAACATCAGAAGAAAGGCAGTTCATAAATAAGTCATTATGACAATTTTAGGATGTTAGTGATTATTAGTGAGAAATAATGATCTAGTCAAACTGATCAGTAAATATTATGAACAATCAGGGCTGGCGTATTCTTATGTCGGAGGAAGAACAAGAAATGGTTCCTTCTTCTTTCAAAGTCCAGTTGCAAAATATCCAACACTATTTACTGAAGTGTCTTTCCATCTCAGTTAAAAAAAAAAAAAAGATATCTCCAAGCTGCTGGTGGAGATGGTCATCTTGTGATGGTGGATGCAGCTGGTGATTTGAGATTAGAACACCTTGCTTCACACTTCACCCTTCACACGTTTTGCTGAGTCTTTATGAATACTTGTCACTTTCTTCAGAATTCTTTGAGATCTTTCTTCGGAGTGGAAAACTTCACATTTGTTTGACTTTTTTTTTTAAAAAAAGGCAAACTACAACGATAGTCCCTCCGGTCGGAGGAGATGGGCGGTGACAAATTTGATAGATAAATAAATAACTAGTTTTAGACTGCACAGCATTAAACATTTTAGGAGACACCTTGGCATTCTTGCTTGCTTGCCTTACAACGCCTCAGTGTTTGCCCTGCTCAGACAGTGAGAGCAAGTTGCAGCTAGCATCAGCCTGCTATTCCTGCCCCCCCCCTACAATTCCTTGACATGCAGATCAGTCCTAAACCAAAATCTACAATTAAGTTTGAATACTAGATATAAAACTATACTTAAATCCTAGTTTGCTTGAGCTAAACTAAATTAAATTAAACTAACTGGTCCAAATTCAGTAATGGCAAATAAAGATACTTTGTCATGAGGCTTTGGTTTCTTAGGAAATGACCAGACAAGTCCAAGGCACATACTTTCTTGCAAGTTTCATTCCCTTTATTTGTAACAGAGATTGCTAATAGAAAAGCATCTTAGTTCCATTTTGAAGCTTGAAAAAATGGATTATGCAGCTTCCAGCCAGTTTTGGTAAACAGCAGGAACTTTAGATCACCCCTTCCATTTCCCTTTTTACACAACTTCTGCTATAACAAGGTTGGATTGTGGTAAAGCAGTTCTTGATTTACAGTCTACAGTCTACAGTATTTCTAAATTAACTATTTCTCTGACTGCAAAGAAAAACTTCTGGTTTTGATAGCGTCTAAACTGTTATGGGGAAAACTGTTTCTTCAACTCCCTCCCCACTTAGAGTAGAGCAAAGGCATTAATTATGCTTTGCTGACAATCTGTTTGTCTAGTAGGATATAGTTCCTTGAGCTTCCTCTGGAACATGATCCCAAAATGTGATGGTCTCACCCCTTCTGGATAGTATCCCATGATGCAATCTCTTCCCCCATTGGATAGGACCCCACAAAGTCTATTTTATTCAGCCATCTTTTCTTGAACCACTGTGGAAAAGGCAGTCTTCAGCAGCTAAAATTGCCTAACCCATCATAACTTGCCAGTTATCTGCTCTCCCCTGCACTACTCCAAGCCTGGCCAGTTCTCCTCCCCTGCCAGTATATCAGGTCCTTTTCATTTCCTCTCCCACAGAGAAAGTTTCTGAGTATTTCCAATGGCTTTTCTCCTTAGCCCCACACTTTTTCCCAGCACTAATCTGTCTCAGTGCCCAAAGGCTGTGGAGGTCTAGATGGGGAAGAAGAGGCTCAGACTCACATCAGTCCAAGCAAGATCGATCAGCAGTATATTTTAGGGTCACTTGATTCTGGAAATGTTCCATCCTTAGTTCTGGAGGGGGCCTCATGGCCCCACTCAAAAGTGATACACAATCTGGGGGGTTCTTCTGGACTTGAGGTTCCTGTTCAAGGAGTGGGTGGCAGTGGTGGCTTGGAGGGCCTTTGTACAAATCTATTTTTATGCCAGTTGTGTCTGGATTGGGAAGCTCTGCTCATGGTCACTTGATGACCTCTAACGTGGATTAGTGTAACATGCTGTAGGTAGGACTACGATAAAAGACCACCTGGAAGCAACAGCTAGTCCAGAATGCAGCAGTGTGGGTAATTATAGGTGCACCTCAGTATGCCCCAAAAGGCTGGTTCCTCCTTTGGGCAATCACCTAGGATGTTGTGTGATCCATCTTGATATCATGCGAAGTGGATTTTGAACCTGGAGTGTACTGTTTTATATTATTTGGGTTATGTGTGTTATTATTTGTATCTCTTTGCTGTCTTAAAATATTTTTAGCCACTCAGAATGGCTTTTAAGTGAGTGGCCATATACAGTGAATTAAAAAATCATAATCATGCTAGATCAGTGTGTATGCCTGGGTGATCACGTGACAGGATTTGACACTACAGGTTTTATTGTGTCTTGTGAAAGGGAAAAAAAAGTGTGTCTGTGCACTGTTTAGAGTACTGCTTTTCCTCTTCTGGTACGAGTTGAAAGCTCACCGTTTCTTTTTTTTACTGGGAAGGTTTCCACAAGCCCTTGAAACGTTTCCCCACCTCCAACATGTGAACAAAGTTCTTATGAGAACCAGTATTTGTTGAAGCAAGTCAAGCTGCAGAAAGACCAGGGCACTTGCTAAAGCCTTTGGAACAAGATTTACTTTGACTTACCACCTGGGCTGACCCACCTCACTAGAAGGTCAAGGCAAAGCGCATTTTTGAAGACCCTTGTTAGAGGCACTCTCAGAAGTAAGTGGCTGCCGCTGCATTCTCTGGAACGGAACAAAATACATGTTGTATTTGGCATGTTGTTGTTTATTCGTTTAGTCGCTTCCGACTCTTCGTGACTTCATGGACCAGCCCACGCCAGAGCTTCCTGTCGGTCGTCAACACCCCCAGCTCCCCCAGGGACGAGTCCGTCACCTCTAGAATATCATCCATCCATCTTGCCCTTGGTCGGCCCCTCTTCCTTTTGCCTTCCACTCTCCCTAGCATCAGCATCTTCTCCAGGGTGTCCTGTCTTCTCATTATGTGGCCAAAGTATTTCAGTTTTGCCTTTAATATCATTCCCTCAAGTGAGCAGTCTGGCTTTATTTCCTGGAGGATGGACTGGTTGGATCTTCTTGCAGTCCAAGGCACTCTCAGAATTTTCCTCCAACACCACAGTTCAAAAGCATCGATCTTCCTTCGCTCAGCCTTCCTTATGGTCCAGCTCTCGCAGCCATATGTTACTACAGGGAACACCATTGCTTTAACTATGCGGGCCTTTGTTGTCAGTGTGATGTCTCTGCTCTTAACTATTTTATCGAGATTTGTCATTGCTCTTCTTCCAAGGATTAAGCGTCTTCTGATTTCCTGACTGCAGTCAGCATCTGCAGTAATCTTTGCACCTAGGAATACAAAGTCTTTCACTGCTTCTACATTTTCTCCCTCTATTTGCCAGTTATCAATCAAGCTGGTTGCCATAATCTTGGTTTTTTTGAGGTTTAGCTGCAAACCAGCTTTTGCACTTTCTTCTTTCACCTTCATCATAAGGCTCCTCAGTTCCTCTTCACTTTCAGCCATCAAGGTGGTATCATCTGCATATCTGAGATTGTTAATGTTTCTTCCAGAGATTTTAACTCCAGCCTTGGATTCCTCAAGCCCAGCTTGTCGCATGATGTGTTCTGCATACAAGTTGAATAGGTAGGGTGAGAGTATACAGCCCTGCCATACTCCTTTCCCAATCTTAAACCAGTCTGTTGTTCCGTGGTCTGTTCTTACTGTTGCTACTTGGTCGTTATACAGATTCTTCAGGAGGCAGACAAGATGACTTGGTATCCCCATACCACTAAGAACTTGCCACAATTTGTTATGGTCCACACAGTCAAAGGCTTTAGAATAGTCAATAAAACAGAAATAGATGTTTTTCTGAAACTCCCTGGCTTTTTCCATTATCCAGCGGATATTGGCAATTTGGTCTCTAGTTCCTCTGCCTTTTCTAAACCCAGCTTGTACATCTGGCAATTCTCGCTCCATGAACTGCTGAAGTCTACCTTGCAGGATCTTGAGCATTACCTTACTGGCATGTGAAATGAGTGCCACTGTTCGATAGTTTGAACATTCTTTAGTGTTTCCCTTTTTTGGTATGGGGATATAAGTTGATTTTTTCCAGTCTGATGGCCATTCTTGTGTTTTCCAAATTTGCTGGCATATAGCATGCATTACCTTGACAGCATCATCTTGCAAGATTTTGAACAGTTCAGCTGGGATGCCGTCGTCTCCTGTTGCCTTGTTATTAGCAATGCTTCTTAAGGCCCACTCAACCTCACTCTTCAGGATGTCTGGCTCTAGCTCACCGACCACACCGTCAAAGTTATCCCCGATATTGTTATCCTTCCTATACAGGTTTTCTGTATATTCTTGCCACCTTTTCTTGATCTCTTCTTCTTCTGTTAGGTCCTTGCCATCTTTGTTTTTGATCATACCCATTTTTGCCTGGATGTATTTGGCATGAAATTACAGAAACGGGAAGAGTTCCAACATGTGGACTACTTCTTAGTCATTACTTAGTGTTAGGACTCCCTCCCAGCTCTTTGGGGTTGGAGCTCATGCCGAAAGAGTTGTCTTGGTAACCACACCTAGTTGCACTTTTTCTAGTTTGATTCAAGCTATTCTACCTAAAACAAACAAAATGGGATTCCAGTAGCTAGCCGGTATCTGCAGTTGCTCTCTGTTTTTGCATGGCACCTGCACGTTCTTTTTTTCACTAGAGTTTATCCCTGGCTTGATTTTGGCTTTTTCTCTAACATAATGCCCACTTTTGGGGATTTGACCCCTGACTGGTCTAGGGCAGGCAATCATCGTCGTATGAATTCTTACAGTAGAATCGGATATACTGATATACTGGAAGTTGTAGTTTCTTAATTGCATTCTAGTCACTGGCATTTTTGAGGTATTCTTCTAAACAGGTTTTGGCTTTTAGGGGGTAGAACACTAGAATGATAGTCATCCATATGTCTTTTCATGTAGTTAGAACAGACATCCAAAGCAGTGTTTCTCTACCTTTCTGCAGTCATGGATCACTAAAGAAATGTTTGGAAGATGTAGATACCAACTAATTAAACAAAGAACCCCTCCCTACATTTTCTTACTGTATGCAACAGCATGGGACCACGGGGGTTCATATTGGTCTGGCAAATAAGATCATGACTATATCTGCATTTGTGTTTGCTTTCCCACCCCACTCCATCTTTGAAGACCTTTTCAAACTGTTTGTTGTTTATTGGTTCAGTCGCTTCTGACTCTTCGTGACTTCATGGACCAGCCCACGCCAGAGCTTCCTGTCGGTCATCAACACCCCCAGCTCCCCCAGGGACGAGTCTGTCACCTCTAGAATATCATCCATCCACCTTGCCCTTGGTCGGCCCCTCTTCCTTTTGCCCTCCACTCTCCCCACCGTCAGCATCTTCTCCAGGGTGTCCTGTCTTCTCATTGTGTGGCCAAAGTATTTCAGTTTTGCCTTTAATATCATTCCCTCAAGTGAGCAGTCTGGCTTTATTTCCTGGAGGATGGACTGGTTTGATCTTCTTGCAGTCCAAGGCACTCTCAGAATTTTCCTCCAACACCACAGTTCCAAAGCATCTTGAAAAGCATTTTCAAACTTAACTTTGTACTAAAAATTTAGTCCAAAATTAAGTTATCTCTTCATGTTAGGGATCAGTCTGAGTGTTCAGATTCAGAAGTTGAAGAGCTCAACCTGTCTCAGCCTCAGCCTACACTGCCGAGAGTCACTGGAAGTTGGTCAGCATATAAATTTACTATATTATTATTATTATTATTATTATTATTATTATTATTATTATTATTCCAGAGGAATTAGCCAATACAGCATATTTCAGGCTTACCAAATCCTTTAAATAAATAAATAGCAATAAATATATTTTGCTTGTTATTAGAAGCTGGTTAGGTGTGTGTCTATCTGGCAGCATAGAACAATTTACCACTTGAAATATTTTGCCAAAATAACAACAATCCTTAACACAAACTTGCTGGTTAAAAAATATTATTTATTTTTAGGAGTACTAAAGGGCTAGGGGTAACTGGTCTCCAGCCCAATAAAATCCTATTTTTAGATATTGTATTTTCTATTCTATTCTATTCTATTCTATTCTATTTTTATTTATTTATTTATTATTTTTATTTATTTATTTTTTATTTTCATTTATTTTTATTTCATTAATGTATTTATTTTGTATTTTTATTTACTTATTTATTGTTTTTTTTTAGATATTGTATTTTCTATTCTGGAATGACTTTGATGGAACTAAAGGAAGCTTTAAGAGATAGAAAGGCATGGAGATCATCGATCCACAAAGTGACTGAGAGTTGGACATGACTCAACAGATAGAGCAGAGCAGACCAGACCATTTTCTATTCACACTTGTCATATTGGGTAGCTTGTGCAAGATCACAATTCCACTTATGTAATGGTATGTGGGAATGACCTTGGGAGATGGGGTGAAGAGATGCTGCCTAGGGAATGGTCAGATAAGAGACAGCATAGCCCACAGCTGCATAGTAGGTGGAGCAAGAGGCTCAGGAGGGACCCTCCCTAAGTTCTTGGGCTGTAAAGATGATGGTGGGAGAACTGTACTTTCAGACTTGCAAGATTCTGTTAATCTAGCTTTACAATAAAGTAGAATTATCTGGTCATGTTTCCTGTCTGGTCTACCTTGTAAGGCTGACAACTTCACCCACCATATCTTCAACATGTGTTCAACACAGACTGTTTATAAATTATATGTTGACTTGTGTTGTTATTTGCAGTGCAGCTGCTCTCACCAGGGAACCATTGGTATTCATGGAGAGGTGGTGAGTGGGCTCTTGCCTGCAAAGAAGGGGAGTTTGTGAATGGACCCTTGAGAACTACTTTTTATGTATTATGTATATGTGGGATAGTGGGACGCGGTGGCGCTGCGGGTTAAACCGCTGAGCTGTCGATCGGAAGGTCGGCGGTTCGAAACTGCGCGGCGGGGTGAGCTCCCGTTGCTTGTCCCAGCTCCTGCACACCAAGCAGTTCGAAAACATGCAAATGTGAGTAGATTAATTGGTACCGCTTTGGCGGGAAGGTAACGGCGTTCCATGAGTCATGCTGGCCACATGACCCGGAAGTGTCCCTAGGGACAACGCCGGCTCCAAGGCTTTGAAACGGAGATGAGCACCGCCCCCTAGAGTCGGACTCGACTGGACTTTACGTCAAGGGAAACCTTTACCTATATGTGGGATAGATGCTTTTGAAGATGTGGTGTACTGAAGAAGACTCCAGAGAGCACCATGGATAAATGGATCATAGAAGAAATCAACCCAGAGTTCTCACTCAAGACACAAATGACAAGTCTCAAATTACCCTACTTCAGACACATTATGTGACCTAACTCTGAAGACGTCCATAATTCTGGTGGAAGGAAAGAATGGGTGAGGATGACCAGTAGCAAAGTGGATGGACTCAGTTACAGTGGCAATGGGTACACTGTTGGAATACCTGAAGGACCAGGTTGGGAAGAATATTGATCTATATGGTTGCTAAGAGTCAACACTGACTTGATGGCACATAATCAATGAAGGACTTTGACGTGTTTGAACCATTTTCTACTTCAAAACAGCTAAAGACCATATTGATAATGTTCAGCAATCGTAGTTGGAGAGAGCTCTGAGGGATGCAAAAAGTGGGTGGGAACCTGGAGCCTCCAGTCACTCAAGAGGCAGACTTTTAGCAGGAGCTATCTAAACTTGATTAATTTTGGATGCTAAGCAGGCCAAGAAAATTGCAATGAATGCCAAGAAAATTCAGTGGGTATAGTCCATCCATTGACTTAAGGCATTTTTATCTTTACAAGCTAGTTGGTTTTGGAAGAAAATAAATCTGTACCTGCTAGTTGATTTGGGAGGGAGGGAGGGAGGGAGGGAGGGAGGCCCTAATATTCAATTATATTTTTCACAAAGCCAATAGTAGGGTTTATTTATTTATTTATTTATTTATTCCATTTGTATGGCTACTAATCTCAGCAAGTGACTCTGGGTGGCGAACAGTCTTAAAATAGTTTCAAAACAAATGTTCATCATAAATACAAAAATTAAAATACACAGCAGCCACAAAGATGTCACTATCGATGGTTGTTAGCATGACCAGGAGGCAGGACCCTTCACACCCTCAGAACCACATATTTAGGGCCTTGTGAAAGGCCAGCAGAGTCAGGGCCATCCTAATCTGGAAGAAGAATTTTCCATAGGGAGGGTGCTGTGGCAGAAAAGGAATGCCTTCTGGGCCCTACCAACTGGCATTCCCTGGACAATGGGACCTGGAACATGCCCATCTTGCCAGACTGTATCAGAGGTAGAAACAACTAGGAAAAGACCAGAACCTTGAGTTGCACCCAGAGGGACATTGGCAACCAATGCAGCCCTTGTAGTAGTGGTGTTACATGTGCTGAGTAACCTACATCATTGACTACCCATGCAGCTGCATTCTGCACTAGTTGAACATTCCAAATGTTCTTCAAGGGTAGCCCCATGTAGAGCCCATTGTAGTAGTCCAAACAGGAGGTCACAAGGACATGAGTGAGCAAGGCCTTCCAGTGCAGGAATGGGAGCAACTGCCACACCACCCGAAGGTGTGCAAAGGCCTCCTAGCTACAACAGCCACCAGCCCTTCCAGCAGGAGCTGTAAGTGCAAGAAGACCCCCAGATTGTGCACTGGGTCTGTCTGAGGCAGTGCCACCCCACCCAAAACCAAAGGTGGAAAATCCTTGGCACTGGAAGTTCCAAACACTCAAAGCTACTCAGTCTTGCTTGAATTGAGCCAAAGCCTGTTGTGCCCCATCCAGGGCCCCACAGACTCCAGGCACTGAGACAAGATTTCACAGCATCACTCAGGTAGCCTAGGGTGGAGATGTAAAACTGGGTATCATCAGCATACTGCTGGTACCTTGCCCCAACCATCAGATCATTTCACCCATGTACAACAGGAGGGGGAAGAGGATGAGCCCTGTGGCACCCCACAAAGGAGGGGCTATGGGCTGGACCACTCCTCTCCTATCAACACTGACTGGAACCAGACCCAGAGGAAGGAAGGGAATTAGCACAACACCCACCCCAACTCCCAGAGGCAGTCCAAAAGGTTATCATAATCAATGGTATTGAAAGCCGCTAAGAAGTCAAGAAGAGCAAGGATGGATGCACTACCCCCATCCCGCCACAGGTCATCCAAAAGCACAGTCAACGCTGTCTCCATCCCATACCCTGGCCTGAATCCTGACTGAAAAGGGTCCAGATAATCCAGTTAAGACTTTGGGACAAAGGATTCAGATCTAGACCACATGGAGGGCAGAACCCCATTATTCTGATCCATATACTTTATATGGCTTCTTCTGTATTGACTATTGGTTAAATAAAAATGGATGCATAGTGCAAAAAATACATTTCAGCAAATTTGGCATTGGATTAAGTCCCAATGAACTACATGAAATTTACTTCTGAACAAATTTAGAAATACTTATCTATTTGAAGTGTTAATTAAGATCTATAGTTTCATCTATGGAATTCTCACCTGTAGCCTGAAAATATAGAAAAAAATGTACCATTCAGTTCTCTTGAATATTGAACTGGTTCTTAGAAAACAAATGCAGCAAATGCAATCTAACTTTAAATTATATCCAAAGGCCAGTGAAATGGATGGGATGGGATTATTTTTCTTTTCCACAGAGAGAGAAAACCTGTGCAAATATAAAATATTCATTAAACATAGATGTGTCTCAAAACTCTGGGGCATTTTCATGAAGAAGAGTGGAACATAGATGGAAATTAGAATTAAAGGAGTAAAATTAACAATAGCAAAATTAGAGTTGCATGAAATTAAAATATGATTGCAATAAAAAAAAAATCTTGACAAGGAACAATGTTAGGAATAATTTGTTTATTTAAATGTCATCATGAATTCTTCCTGGAATAATGCCTATTAATTCCAGGTTCAATAGTACCCTTTGATTAGAGATGTCAAGGTTCTTTGAAAATTCTTCATTAACTTTGCTTCACCTTGTTCCTGATAAGCACAGGATTACTGTGTTACCCTTCCCTCTAACTATGAGTGCTTTACACTTTCACAAATAAACAAGTTCTGGTTATGTCATATGTGGATAAAATGTGTTACGTTGTATGATTTCCAAGAGATTTCAAATGGTTCAAGATTTTCCCCATCCAGTGGAAGGTGGAAAAATACACTATAACAAAACAAATAAAAGACAGTGGGACCTTCTCCTAGCATAGATGGCATTAAAAATGTGAAATAAAGTCTCCAATAGAAGAGAATATCTGCAGCTCAGAGCTGAACTGTGGAGTCCTTGGTGCTCTCTGAGCTTGGTTGCTTGCAGGCATTTCATTACTTGACTAGGTAACATCATCGGTGCTAGTGAGTGTGGGGTTAACTCAAATCAAGTCTTTCACTTTTCAAATCTTGTATCAGCTATGCTCTCATCTGTAACAAGGGAATAATAATGTACTACATTTCATGGATGTTTAGGAGAGTGTTCATGCTCTAACATCCTTCTAAAGAATCTACGCTTGGTTGCATCTTCTGCCTTTTCTTTTTACCCACTCATGCCTGGAATTACTTTCCAGAATACCAGCCTGATGCTTCTTCTATTACTTTCTCTAAATCTTTCTTCCAAACCCACCATTTTTCCGGAGTCCCGGCACTGTGGAGAATCAGCAGGTTCATTGGACCCATCAGGAGTGTGGGGGGAGGAAGAATAAAAAAACATCAGGATAGTAGCCACAACCAGACAATCAATGTCCCACCCTTTTTAATCTGTGTGGTAAAAAAAGGGTGGGGCTTTGATGGCATAGTTGGAGCTGTCATCTTGAGTTGTTTGACCCCTTCCCCCCCATGCCCCATGGACACTGTTGATTGGCCCTCAGCTACTAAGACAGCAGTATTCATGCTGTCTTAGCTTTTGGAGACATCTTCCCATGGCTTCCCAGGCTTTGGAATGCCAGAATAACTTTCTCCCGATTGATTGACTCTTGAATCAAGTTTGTACCCTTACAGTCAGATGAGATTGTACTTTTCACAGAACTTGGAGGAAATAATACAAACATTAACTCTGGTAATGTGAAAAAAGAAGTCCCAAGAAATTTGAAAGCACTACAGACAAAACATTGAAATCAATACACCTTATCTAAATTTCTCTCAACCTCTTTCCCATCCTCTGTTGCCTTCCCTGTGACAATTTTTAGAATGTAATTTCCTGGTGGTATGGGGTTAGTTGTTTAATATTTGATAAACACTATTTATCCATTTATTTATACAAAAACTTGTATACTACCCTGCTCTAGAGATGCTGGGTGGCATATGATAACAATAAAATCCATGGGTAAGAAGTAACCCCAGTGCTCTAGCCCTAAAAATTACCATGTACATTTATGTTTTGATATAAACAGAACATACAGTAACAGAACAAAAATGAGAGTCAGTTTGGTGTAGTGGTTAAGGTGTTGTACTAATATTGGGGAGACCTTGGTTCAAATCAACCTGCAGTCACTGCAGTTCACTGAGTGATTTTGGGCCTTTCATTCCATCTCAGTCCAACCTATGTCACAAGATTTTTGTAAGGAAAAACAGGAGGAAGGAGTGTTATGTATGCCACCTTGAACTCCTAAAATAAAGGCATGATATAATCTAAAAAAACAAACAAAGGACATCTGAGTAGTATTGCATTATAAATCCTAAGCCTGCAGTTCTGTACACACTAACTTAAATATATACGTTTCAAAGCTGGGTAGAATAGTTCTACAAATGTTGTTATTTTTACTCATCTGTATCATAATGGCTTATTACAATATAGACCACGATCATACTCTATCCAGAAAATTAATTGGGACTGATTTCCTTATCTCCAAGTAGGCACCCTCCATAATAGGCTAAAATACAATGCTTGTGGCCTTAAAATGAAATTCTTATCATCTGATAAAGAACGGGTAGAATATGTGAAATGTTGGTTATATAAATGCATTCAGTTCTTTCTTGAAACCATGACTTTGTTTTTTAACTTGATCTGATGCAGACCTATAACTTTTCACATCCACCTCTAGTAATTCAGCTCACGCAGGGTTTTAATCTGAAAATTATGTGCCATCAAGTTGTTTTTGACTCCTAGCGACCACATAGGTAGATTTTTTCCAAGATGGTCTATCCCTAACCTGTTCTTTCAAGTCTCCCATTGCCTCTGTAACTGAGTTCATCCACCTTGCTGCTGGTCGTCCTCTTCTCATTCCTTCCACTTTTCCCAGCATTAGAGCCTTGTCCAGTGAGCTGGGTCTTTGCATAATGTGTACGAAGTAGGATAATTTGAGCTTGGCCATTGGTGCCTCATACATTTGTGCCTTGTACATGTGGATGGCATGTACAGAGTTTTGAAAACTCTGGATTTATTTGTTCAATGACCCATCAAGCTTGTTTTCTTGGCTGTCCATGATATTCCCAGGAGTCTTTTCCAACACCAAAGTTCAAAAACATCAATACTCTTCCTATCCTGCTTCTTTAAAGTCCAACTTTCTCTTCCATAGAGTGTCACAGGGAATACCTTGGCGAGCACGATTCTGATCTTTGTAGGTACAGACACATCCTGGCATTTGAATATCTTTTCCAAGGCCTTCATGAGAGCCATTAATCTGAAAGAAGCCTAGGTGAGATAATATGTACCACAAATGATAAAACTGGAGTATTACAATTTATCAAACTCTAGTAACAGGAGAAGAGTTGCAGAAATCTTGTGCCAGTCGGATAGGATTTTCAGTAAAAATTGCCCTATTTCTTCTCAGTATAGAGGAGTACCATGATTTCCTTTCCTTTCCTTGCTTTGTTATTGCACTTTTTTTGTTAATAAAACATTTATTGCATTGTTCATTTATTGCATTTACATTTGTTCTGGGTTTTAATGAGATGATTAGCTACTGATGGAGTTTCCTATGGCAACAATAGTAATAAAGCACTGTTTCTGGCAGACCCTGCCAGTAACTATGCCCAAAATACCCTAGATTCTCCTTGTCCTTCTCCTCCTCTTTCTCCCCAGAAGTCGTTGTGGGGGTGGGGGGAGGTGGCCTTATCAGCAGTCACCACTTAAAAATTATTGGTGGAAATGACAGTTCCAGGAAGAGCTGTAAAATCTGCTCTTTTGCTGAAGCAAAGTCATACTGTACACTGTGTCTTGTATGTGGAACAGATGCATTCAAATGAGACTAATGGAAAGTATACTCATCCATGCACATTTCTTCAAGATTTCATTTTTGTAACAAATTAGAATTAAACTCTCATTTCATTAAGTTGTTTGTTTCTTCTGGAAAAAAAAAATGCTTCTCAGACAAGTGTACTAGGTAGAGATGTCTGTTCTGTTTTTGCAGATGGTCTGATGATCGTTGCCCAAGGCCATGAAACCAGTCACAGAAGAAGGGTTAGGGTTGAATTTATAGTTTAATAGTCAACAGAGTTCACTGTCCATTTAATTTCAAAGGAAATCTTCCAAATTTGTCCCTGTAGCGTGAAAAACCCTTTGAAACCGTATCAATCTTAGAAGTCGTTTAACAATTAAACATAATAACTGCACAAATTTTAGCTGATATTTTGCCTTGTCTTCAGTTTTCATAGCTTGCTATGGTGTTTAGATGTTTGAAATCAGCATACAAAGCTATATGCAAAACCATATAATTCTCTTTCGCTTTCCAAAACTACAAAACTAAGATTCATCAACATGCAGAAAAGTCCATTTTGCAAACTTTAAGATGAAGAAGATATCATAGAAAATGCTATTTTAATATGCTCTTAATATGAAAGCTGTGGATTTCTGGATAAATTAGAATTGGAGTTTTCTTGAGTGTCTGCCTCTTTAGAAAGTTCAGGTTTAGCTATGGGCAGTTAAACTTTAGTAGAAAATGGTTTTCAGGGAATGTTGAAATACACATGTTTGTAATAGGCTGTAAAATCTTACAACATGAAAGAATAGAAGATAAGGATCAGAAGATAACTCCCATTTCTGGAGGGGCCAGCAGAAACCCACACCATATTTACTATATAAAGGGCTCTTGGCTAGATATTTTAGTTCAAGATTCTAGAGAGAATCCTAAAAGTTCTAAAAAGCCAAGGAAACTACAGCAAAAGGGGAAAAAAAGAAGGCAGCTACTGTCACATTAAGCTGCTATTTGGGGTAAAGAAATGTATGCTATTCCAAAAGGTCAGGGCCCAGAACCATGAACGCATATCTGCTCCAGAATGAGATCACAGAAAAACCATAGAGTTGGAAAGGGACCTGTAGACTTTCAGGTCCAACTTCTTTCTCAGTAGAGGAGTCCACATGAAAGCATCCCTGACTAATCGCTCTTCAGGCTTAAGCAAAGGGAAGTTTAAGTATTTGTTTCCACTGTCCAGTTATTCTTATCCATAGAACATTTTCCTAACATATAACTAGAATATGCTAGTTAAGGCCATTATTATATGGGATTGTAGAGAGCATGTTGTAGTTTTCTTCTCTGTAAATACAGCCTTCAGCTACTTTATTTATTTATTTATTCATCAAATTTATCGGATTTATTTATTTATTTATCGGATTTATTTATTTATTTAAATTTCTTCACTGCCCGTCTCACTCAGAGAGCAACTACTTGAAGGATGAGTCACACAATTAACTAGGTAGACCAAATTGTGATTGGATATTTTTTGGTTTAGTGTATTGTGGAAACCCAGCCCCTGTTGTGTGAAGAAAGCCATAAGGTTCAACCCTAATATGCTTCATTTTTTTGGCACAGTGTAGGGAATTATTTGAGTAGTTTTTTCCAGCTAATTGTCCCTCATCTGTGACCTTTGCCAGTAACCCAACTTCAGGATTTGTAATGAACATTACAAATCACAATACTTTTATTAAGGCTCTACTAAGCAGCATACTTTTATTATGCATTAATGCTGTAGGCAGCATAATATTATGTTCCTTCATTACAGATAGTCAAAAGCAGAAGAGATATAAACAATAAGCAGAGGAGACAAACCCCATCCAAGATGTAAACTAAGTTTATGTGAACCTTGGATAATGTCATGACCTCATTGCAGACAGTTTTCAGATCTTAAAAAAAATGCAGGATGATAGAAAAACTTATAGAATGATAGAATATTCATAGAGGAGACAGCAGATGTCTATGGGTATGATTTACCAGTGAAACCCAACAAATTAAAAAATGGTGCAAACAGTAAAATATAGGTAAAAAATAAGATTGGGAAACTTTTTTTAAAGTCAAGTAGATGGTATAAAGGGACGCGGTGGCGCTGCGGGTTAAACCGCTGAGCTGTCGATCGGAAGGTCGGCGGTTCGAAACCGCGCGGCGGGGTGAGCTCCCGTTGCTCGTCCCAGCTCCTGCTCACCTAGCAGTTCGAAAACATGCAAATGTGAGTAGATCAATAGGTACCGCTTCGGCGGGAAGGTAACGGCGTTCCGAGTCGTCATGCTGGCCACGTGACCCGGAAGTGTCTATGACAACGCTGGCTCCAAGGCTTAGAAACGGAGATGAGCACTGCCCCCTAGAGTCGGACACGACTGGACTTTACGTCAAGGGAAACCTTTACCTTTACCTAGATGGTATAAAGATCAGGGAAGTGAAAATGTCAGTCACAGCCTGGGCACTTAAATGATAGGGTATGAACCAAAGTAGAAAAATCAACACTGAATTCTTCAGTGATAAGATTAACACAGCTGGGAGGTCTCCAAATGCATAGCCTGTGACTTGTTCCATTGGTTTATAAGTGGGGTTGGCGTCATAGAAGAGGGTCTAGTGTGTATGCAAACACAGAAGTTGTGGTAGGTTTATCTGGGTTTAGGGATTAGAGGATTAATGATATGAATTAATCATATCCTTCTTCAGTCTTATCAGCATACACAGTTTCTTCAAATTCCTCCTGTAGGCATTTCTTTGTAGTGTATTGTTAATATTTATTACTATTTTTAAAACCTGTTCTGGTTTGTCCCCATCATGAAATATGTTATACCACCAAAACTTGAGAATGAATATCACAACTGTGTGAGCAGGGTCCATCGTGTGGCTCTTTGGTGTCTGCCTGACACCCATCACAAGGGAGAGTTGCATAACTGGGAAAGATTTATGATTGACCTGCCTTGTATTGTTGCAATATTCTCTTGGTTTCCTGTCACAGTCATAAGAAAACTATTTTTTTCTCATTTGATTTGTGCCTACTAGACCAGGTAATACCTCTCTAACACCTGGGGTACAGCAGCAGTCAAGTTATGGACACTTAACTTGCCTCAGTGTTTGCAAAGGGACCAACACTAAGGATCAATTCCTCAAGGTCACCTTTTTATTCAGGTCACCACTTGATGTAGCAAGGGAAGAAAGCACTATGCCTTGATGACCATATCACTATATATAGAAGCCTCTCCTGATATGACATCCTCCCAATGTGTTGGGACTGAAATACTGAGAGTTAAATACTGAGAGCAATGTGTTGTACAGAATGTGTAAGATGTATAAGAATACATCTACCCACCTTGCAACAGCAGTGTAATTAAGAGATGCAAATTTCCCTGTAGTCTTTATATCTTCCTGCCAATGGTGATCATCAACTTCAGTAATATAGATGCCTACTTGCAGTATTCTAACAGTGGACAAACTGGCTTGGAAATTCTGAAAGCTACGTTCACACATCTTAGAGGCATGCAAGTTAGAAAAGGCTGGTTTAGGTAGTCACTGCCTGAAGTTATACTTTAACATCCAGACCAACAGTTTTTAAGCACTAACTTTGCCTGTTTTTAAGCATGCTATTTGCTTCTTGTCCTCTGTTAATAATTTCTTTGCAATGTTCCTGAAATGCCAGGCATTAAAAATATATACAATTTATTAAGTAAGTGATGACTGTTCATTTTAATTGTTCCTCCTTTTGTTCCCTGATACCATTTACATTTTCTCAGCTTCTGGCCAGAGATATGGAATGAACTGAAAGGCAGAACAGAAGATTCTGAGTGCACACAGAAGTGGCAGAAAATATTTTCCATTCATATGGATTATCAGGGATTTCTTTCCCACTAATGTAAAAGGAGATTTGAGCGCATGTCACTTCCTTTTCTTTCCTGCTATTGCAGCAGACTAGGTTTGGAGGCAATTGGCTCAGAACATCTCTAGCTTGTCTCTGAGACTTAGCTGGGTAACCTGATTGCTGCTCACAACAAATATGATCTGATGTCAGCCGAACAAGGTAGACCAGACTAAGAAACCAATGCCATATAGGTGAGGGCTACTTTTATTGTAACAGCTCTAGGAGCAGAATCTTGCAGGTCTGAATGTGCTTCCCTCTCCCTCTGCTTTCATATATGAACTAGGGAGGGGCTTGTCTGAGATTTTTCCTACATTATTTTCTTGGCCAGGGCTCAGCCCCGCTTTCTCTGGACATTGTCTTGGTAGCAGCTCTGGCCCCTGTCCTTCAAGGCCATTCCCTTTCCCTCTACACCTGAGGACATCTTTGCCACTATAAGGGAACAGGGATACACATATTAGTCTTGCTGGGCTGAATAATACATTTTGAAGGTGAGAGTGAATTTTCATATTTATTTCAGGAGAAAACCACTGTGTATACCTAGCTCTGAGTCGTTTACATGAGTTAACCTGAGTTAACATATGGTGGAGCTCATATCCCAAACACTGGGCTGTAAATGGCTGGAGGAAAGGGATTGGAGTGGCGAATTGGTTCCCCTGAGGAAAGAGCTATTATTCTCTGACATATTTTTTATGCTATAATATAAATTTCTCAAACTTGACATAAAATTTATGAACCTCCAATTTTTGCATTCCTGAGCCGGTAAATATGTTCTTCCAGAAAAAATATGGAATAAAACATCATTTCATTACTTGTATTACCAAGAAATTATGTTATGAATCAAAAAAATTCAAGGATGTGAATATATACAATATGTATGTATGTATGTATGTATGTATATATACACAAACATATACAGTACATGTACATACACACACACACACACACACCCCTATGAAGTTATAAGATTTTGTCAAAAATTAAATTAGGAAATAATTTAGGAATTCTTTCATAGATGACAATTTTGAGTGATACATTAAACATGTTGATACAACTAGTGGTATTTCTCACAAACTTTTGTTTCTTTGTTTTTTTTCATTTCATTACTTGGGTTTATATGTTACCCCAATTCACAAACAATTTACAATCCAATCTTACATCCCTAGCTGTAAACTGAGATATGTTGAAACATTGCAGAGCCTCCATATTTTCTTGGTTTTTGTTTTTAATATCAGAGTTAAAAAGTTATTTTTAACTTTTTTTATTACTCAATGTTTTACATTTTATTACAATGTTATTAATAGAGAGGACTGAAATGGTGAATGCAGGGAAGTGGTGGGTGGGCTAAAACAGGAAGCTTTTAAAACTGTTTTTATGTACTCCCCCTCCAAAAACATTGTGGCTTTTTTTTTTGGGGGGGAAGAACAGTGCTAGTCTTAGAGACATACCATATTCATAAATCCACCACAGGGAAATGCTTGGTTTTAAATAACACATTTGGTCTGACCTTTTAAGGAAATTACTAATGTCTTTGTTTACAGTGCAGAGGGCATGCATGTGGTAGACTCGTTTTCTACTAAAATGAATATATCCCCAATATTGCTGCCAAGTTGTCAAAAAGGAAAAAGACACTTCATTAAGATAATGTGACCTTTTAGAATAATACCTTTTCAACCTTTTCCTGTGACTTTGGTTGGTTGGATTTGTGCTATGAACCTTGTAGATTTCCTGAAGTTTTTAAAGAAGTAATGGAGAGTCTGTTTCTTACACTGTCTCAAATAAGATTTTTTCTGTCTTTCTACTGTGACAAAAGACTAACTTGAAAACTTCAGAAGACACTGTGAAGAGAATTTCAGCTGATCTGCAATCTGAACAATGCACAGCCTCTTTTGAACTGAATCTGCCCACCCTATAGCTATCCAATAGGATGCTTTGGGTTCCCTCCATCTGAGAGATGGGAGGAGTGGAGCCCATGGCAGTCCCTCTCAGTGGTTGCCTTGGTCCTATGAAGCACCCTCTTCCTTGAGTTTCAGCATACCCCCACCTTGGGTTGTTTTAAGAAGCTGAACAAAATGCTATCATTCCACCAGACATATGGAAGCAACTGGTCCGTCCATCCTTCCTTCCTTCCTTCCTTCCTTCCTTCCTTCCTTCCTTCCTTCCTTCCTTCCTTCCTTCCTCAGAGAAAATATTATATTGTGGTTTTGTAATATTTATAATTATTTTTCAGATGTTTTGGTGGGGGAGTTGTGTGGTTGCATTGATTTTTAATTATTGCGAATCACTCAGAGTCTGGTGATGGAGTAGTATACAAACACTGGGATACATAAAGATTAGATTATTTGTTCTAGAAGAATGGAGGTCTCAAGTGAGAACTTGGAAAGCTGTAAGGTATAACAGAAGGTGGGAGGAAAAAAAAACTGAAGTAATAGATTGAATGTACCTGTTCAGATTTTAGTTGAGGGAAATCACCCATGTGAATTCTCTGTGCATGTTTCTTTAATTGCCAAGTAGAAAAGAAAGACAAGACCAAATTTAGACATTTGCTGTGTAAAAGTTGTATTTATATTTAACATTTTTTAACTGTTGGGAATACTTGAAAACGTTATCCATCACCCACACTCTAGCATGATTTAATCCACTCTACAATCTCATTCCACTTCTTAGAAATGATACTAAATCACAGCATTCCTTATATAGTCTAGGACAGGCTTCCCCAATCTGGTGGCCTCCAGATATATCAGGATGGCAAACTCCTTCCTCAACAATATGGCAATGGTTGAATTTTGAAGCTCGTGGTCCAAATGAAACAAGCAGAACTTGACTGATATAAAATAAACTAATAAGGATCAGACCTGGTTAATCCTTGGATGGGAGGCCATCAGGAAATTTCAGGGATGAAAGCCAAACTGGGATGGTGAAGAAACATTTTAGAAGAACACAGCAAGTTACTGAGTTTCTTGCTTTTAGCTCAGCTCCTGGTGACTCTATGGACTGGTCCATGTAGTTTTCTACATGGAATTGACCTGAGAGACAGTAACTCAACCAAGTACATGCTAGAAGAATAATGTCTTAGTGTAGCCAGTATGAGCCCTTGGGCAAGGTATTATCTCTCAATCTTAGTTCTTTGTCTATAAAATGGGTATAATAATGTTACACCGAGAGTTGGAAATAGGTATTTTACCATTCCTTTACTTACTATCTTATGTATCTGGAGATTTAGAACATATAGATACAAATGAAGGTTTATAACTTTTGTTAGTTTAAAGCTTTACATACTTTATTCAAATGCACACAGAGATACCCTCATACCTAACCAATTTGAAGGCTAGCTGGTCAAGCATAGATTTGAGTTCCAGAAGAATGATGGGATCACCACCATGTAGACTTCATTCTGTATGACAACTCCAAAGTTCTATAACTTCCAAGATTTGCCTGATCCCAGCTTGCCTAGTATTTTTCTACTTGAGTGCCATATCCCACACAAGACCTATCTTTTATTTTAAGAACCATTCCCTTATTTTGAGAACCCTCCATTGCCAATGCTTAATTCTAGCACTTTGTGACAAGTTGCATAAGCTAAAAATCTAACCAGAACAGATGCATCTATTTCTTTGAGCTACTTTGGATGAGTTTCATGTACTCCTTCTTTCATACCTGTTCATTCATCTCTTAACACCTATACACAGCACGAATCTGCAAATGCTACAGAGGACAAATAAATAAAAATATAACCATACTTCTTACTAATACAGTACAGTATGGAGAATTTAACAATAAATAAATGGGGAAATGTAGATGTGTGGAGATACATGAAATAACAATGTACAAGGTCCTCCTTATACCAATTACTAGATATTAATGAAATTATTGGCAGGATGTATGGGAATTCTTTTTAAAGAGAATATGCGGGGATCTTGCTATGTTGTCCACCATCCCCAAACAATGTTGGAATCTCTCAAACAGATTCTGGTTACTTTGGTAGCTACTTCTGGTAGCTTTAGTCTGGCAAGATTCTGTCTGTATGGTGTAAGCAAATAAAGAACTAGAGTTTGAATGTACTGACTCTTCGCTGTTCTTGGGCTGAGTCCAACATCAATCTTGCCAGACTAAAGCTATTCTAACTAACCCAAGGGTAAATAATCCGTGAGACTCTAAGGTGGAGCGACCTTGAACCTCCTAACTTTCCCAGCAACTGCCTCTGGACTGTGAATCCTTTTATCTGCCTGGAATGTGCTCCCTCCTTCCTGGAAATCAGCGGCAGTGCCGAAATCCACCACAGGGTAAAGCAAAAGTTCTTGGTGGAAGTTGTGGAGTAGGAGAATTATGAAAAGTTGCCTTTTCAGATCTAATACGTATTTATTTCCACCAGCACTATCCATTCTGACTTGTTATAGTTCTCCATGGTCTCAAGTCCTTTCTGTGGCCTGCTACTTGATTCTTTTAATTGGAGTTTGCAAAGATTGAACCAGAGACCTTTTGTATATAAAGCATGCACTCTGCTTTGGAGATATAGTGAATAGTCACCATACTTTCTTCCCAAGAAGTCAGTACTCATCTGAATGGCTGAAAAGAGGTCAAAGACAGGATGGTCAGCAAGCTAATCTTCCTCATTCATTTTTGGCTGAGTAATATGTATCCCTTCTTTCCCCTAAATCCTCTAAAAGGATTAAGCAAAGCCAGGATGAACTTATTGAATGTCTGAAGTGCCAACCTGTGTGGATTTTGCTTTCCCAGTTGTTAGGACTATAACAGCTAAGTAGTACAGATCATCTGTATTAATTGGATTCTGCTTGTTGGTGAATTTCCTATGGCATTGTCAATCTCGCTGAATTGCTAATCTTTTTGTAAATTGATATATGATAGGAGGCTACATTTGATATTGTCTGTTGCTTTTTAAGGTCTCAAAATAAAAATGCATTAACATCACTAGAGGCTAACAGCCTAGCAAAATGGCTTAACTGCATAAATCTTTGCAGGAATGATCTTCTATTACAATCTAAGGTCAGTCTTTAGATTTACCAATCCTAATATCAGCACTGGTAGTTATTGTACTTTTTTTAGAGACTGAAGTGATAGAAGGAAAACCAAGGGAAAGTATCAAGAACATGTGCAGAGGAGGACAGAGCTGTTGTTCCTTTTTTGCCTGTTAGGGAGTTTCACCAACCAACTGATTACATCCACTTATTTTGGCTCTCTTGTGCTTTTTTCCCCCCCTGCCAAATGGATTAGGGATAGGATTATTGATTGATGGTTGACAGTCACTTCTGCAAATATACGTACCCACACCATAATCACAACAAGGATATTGCCCCAATCAGTTACATCTGCAGTGGGCAAAAATGTTTTGGACAAGATTATAACACTAATGGCTGGCAAAAAAGAAAGAAGAGCCCATGACAGTAGTTGGGATTAATATGAACTCAATAGGAGCAGTAATACAATATATGTTACAGTAATGCAATCAGTTTCAGTCAGGTAAGCACTCAAGAAGTCCATTCTTACTTCATATAGCTTCCAAGCACACCCAACAGCATATCTGGTCCTTCTCTCCAGCCCAGCTGTTCCTTACATACCCCGATGTCATGTTTACCTGGTTTTTCAAGAGTTGGTAGGCTGATTACCTTCCCTTGTTGTATAAAGCTGCAGGCTGTTTCAAGAAAAAAAGGAGATAAATCCTGCTAGATTTCCAGAGGCTTAAAGCAAGTGTGAGCCCTTCAGGGTCGACCAGACTAGGAATCCAACATCATGCATGCTAAAACTACTTTTATTATAAGGTTAGAGTATAAAGAATCTTTAGTAACATGGCTGCGAGAGCTGGACCATAAGGAAGGCTGAGGAAGGAAGATAGATGCTTTGGAACTGTGGTGTTGGAGGAAAATTCTGAGAGTGCCTTGGACTGCAAGAAGATCAAACCAGTCCATATTCCAGGAAATAAAGCCAGACTGCTCACTTGAGGGAATGATATTAAAGGCAAAACTGAAGTACTTTGGCCACATAATGAGAAGACAGGATACCCTGGAGAAGTTGATGGGTGGCTATAGAAATCAAATAAATGAGTAAATAAATAAATAAATGATGATGATGATGCTAGGGAGAGTGGAAGGCAAAAGGAAGAGGGGCCGACCAAGGGCAAGATGGATGGATGATATTCTAGAGGTGACGGACTCGTCCCTGGGGTTGCTGGGGGTGTTGACGACCAACAGGAAGCTCTGGTGTTGGCTGGTCCATGAAGTCACGAAGAGTCGGAAGTGACTGAATGAATAAACAACAACATAAAGAATCTTGCAAGTCTGAATGTGCTTCCCCCCTCCCTCCCTTTTTTGTCATGAAAACTAGGGAGGGTCTTGTTTGAGGTGCTTTTTCAGGTTACTGTTCTGACCCAGATTCAAATTTCTTTTATCTGACTATTGTCTTGGTTGCAGCTCTTCCTCGTGCTCTTCAAGATTATTCCTTCTGCCCATTACAGCAACACACTTCCGATTTCTTTTTTCTAATCATTTCACTCCCCTTCTTATTCCTCTTCCTCTTCCTCCTCTTCTTGCTCCTTTTTCTTCTTCCCCTCTTCCTCTGTTTTTTTCTCCTTTCACTCTCCTTCTTTCCACAAGCTTTTAGATTCATTTAAATCTCCCAGTTTATGGGATCCACTTGGACTCTTCCCCAGCTAGACAATCACTCATTCAGCACTGAGCATGTAGATGATTGGTAACGATACACATCACAACATCAAGTCTCTTATTAGCCTATTGCTGTCACTTGACTGGCACTTTGATAACAGCTGAATCTCTAGGCAACTTTTCTAGTCTTCTCCTAGTATATATTTTGCTGTCTGTATGTCTAGTGACACAAGAAACAAATGGATCATCAAACAAGTCAACCCTCTCAACTGAGGCACAAATGAGCAGGCACTGACTTGATGGTACATCATCATCATCATCATCATCATCATCCCTATTGATTGCTGCCAATGCATTTCTTTTTGCTTTAACTGTCATGTCTGACTGTTACCAAATATACAGTAGTGTAAAACAGTAAGTTGGCTTCACTTGAGGATAAGAAGCTTTTCCAAACCCTGCCGACTTTTGCCATAAGTCACATAGATAGATAGTGCTATATACTGTAGAATTGTCTTGCGTGTCTCTGTTATGAGTCTTGAGGCTTGATTTCTCTGTTTTCTAAATAGGGTCATATTTACGATTGTGTAAAGTGGGGCAACTGCATCAAGAAGTTAATTCAAAGTCAAGAGAAAGGCAGTTTATTATTATTTAATTTATTCTTGTATTGAATCTGCAAGGACAAAGAGAGGTGTTTCTGGAATGTTTTTTCCTCTGATACCAAATATGGGTGGAACTGAAAGTATTTGTTTGATGTTTTATATTGGAAAGTGAAGGCCTTTGGTTATTCTTATCCTTATGCAAAGACTAGAATGTGTCAACTCCCACTCATAACAATGTACTATGAAACAAATTTATAGACTGACCAACTTTTCCACATTAGTACGGGTTAATTTTTCATCACTTTTTATTTTTTAATTTGTTTCTCTAAATTACAGTCTTTCTTTAAGGAAAAGCAGTATACACATTTAAATAATATTAATGCTACTAATAAATATTAACAGTAGGGGCTCCACCGTGAAGCCTGTTCAAAATAATCAGGCAGGCATTTCTTGAACTTAGCTAAGGGAAAACTATGGGCACTCTGTATTCATGAGTAGGTCCTGATTTCTAGAGAAGGGCCGAGTTTATCTCCTAATGAATTTGGAAGTTTCTTAATTGGGGGCATTAATTTATGCTGCTGACACATTTTAAATATTATTGCACAAAAGCAGGCTGAGCAAGGGAGAGGAAAGTTTTACTCTATGTTAAATTTTGACCCAAGTTCCTTGTTTGCTTCTTGGCAGAGTTTCTGGTTTATACAGGTACCTTAGGTTACATTGTTCTTTTTTTTAATTAAAACCACTTCCAGGATCCTGGTGAATGGATGGTTCTTTTATGGAATGAAAAAGACATACACATGTGCCAAGTGAAGGATAGCACTTTGTGGTTAATCAGCAGCACAAGAATAATGAAACTGCTTAGAAAAATGGAAGAACTGTCCAAAGTACAAAACATTTAGTTAAACAATGAACATCAGGCCATAGATATGTTCATGAATTATCTAGTCTGCCTTAATTTGTGAAAGACATCTTTCTTTGGTCCTTGACAGATTTTATTAGAAGGGAATTCCAGAGCTGAGAAAATCTTTGCATGGGCTTTTGTTATCTACCTAGAATAATCATAATATACAGAATTGTGAGCCATAAGAAAAATGGAGATCAGACCAAGGAACCATCTGGACTGTGATGCTCCTTTAGAGGAATACTTAAAATGAGGTAGAGGTGGAACAACTACAGGTCAAGTTTGAGGCACCTTGGAGGCTCAGAGCTAGTGAAGAGCAATGAGGTAGGACTAACAGTGTTACCAAAAAGGTGTTGGTGGATGTGGAAGAATTTCTAGGCTCTTCCTGCCTTTCTCATATCAAAAAATGAAAATCCAAGAGAGAAGATGGAGCGCATGTCTAAAGCTAAGGTCTTGCAGGATAAGGAACCTCTCTAAGGTTTCAGAACCTCTTGATTGTAGCAGTGAAACCTGATTGTGGCATTGAAATTTGGGCCTTGTAGCTCTCAGTTGTCAACAACCTCAGTTGCAAGCATCAAGTAACCTGGACCTTGGTTCATTTCTGGATTTTTGGTGTGCATTCATTTAGCTTGATGACCTAGTCTTGCTTATCCAGTCTTGACCTGCTTCTATTTGACTGATGTCTGATTCTTCTTTGTTTGACATATGGTTTATTGCTGCTTCAAGTCATAAATAGGACCTAGGGCAACCAGGAGTACTTCTCAACAAATGCTGCTTCCCAGTTCAGTGGCTTCCAAATACTGTATAAAAGTTTCATTATAACCATTATCATAGCAAGTAGATACAGTTTTCTCTAGGTACAAAGTTCGCTAAAGCACTGCAGGTTCTTGCCTTGCCTGCTACAGACATATTTCCCATTCTTACATCTCCTTGAACATCTCACTGTGAATTAAGAGACTGGCTGCTTGCATCTGAAGACAACTCCTCTTTGGACTGACAATAAGGAGAGGGAGACAGGAAAGGTGGGAAACAGAATAGAGCCAACATGAGTAACTCATTTTCATACACAATTTAGCCCTCAGCCAGTCATGAAGGCATAAAGCTGTTTAAGAGGTTGTCTGATTCTCTCATGAAGCTACCGAAGTTTGAATGTTGACCCTTTTATATACATATGAACACACGCAAAGTGTTCTAAACCAAGTGGGCTACTTCGTTTGACCTCCACTGAGTATCGTACAGTGTCAATACCATATGCAAAAGTTAACATACTGTAGACAGGTCCAGTGCAAAGAAACAATATTTAATGTAATATTAACCAAATTATATATACAATAAATATTTTCCTCCACAGTAATTGGTTAACGACCAGAGGAAGGGCAGGTTCAATAAGCAAAGATCCAAAAATGAGCCAGATCCAAAAATGAGTAAATACAACCTTTCTTTTCTTTTTCTTTCATTCTTTTGGATATCCTTGCTTCCCAAGTTCCAGGATGTGGAAAGGGTTATATAGGTCTTACAAGAGAAGTAAATTGATCTTTTGGATAGAAGCTTTGCAGTTAGCTTCTTATCCACATCAAATTAGCCTGAAAGCTACATGTGGACTAGACTAGAGAGCCATCAGTTGGTTCCTCTTATCCTAGAGCAGTGTTTCTCAAAGTTGGCAACTTTAGGATGTGTGGGCTTCAATTCCCAGAATTCCCTAGCCAGCCATGCTGGCTGGAGAATCCTGGGAAGTTGAAGAGCACACATCTTGAAGTTGCCAACTTTGAGAAACACTGTGCTAGAGCATCCTTACCCAACATAGCAGCCTCCAGATTAAAAACAATGGCCTGGAATCATGGACCCACATGCATTGCAGGGCCCTAGGTATGATGCTTATTTAATATTATGGTAACAGGATTTCTAGTGGTACTTACAGAGATTGGTTCAGCATATGAGATCTTCTCAGTCTCTTTTTGGTTGACATCCAAGCAAGCCCTTTATGAAATGCGACACCATTTTTTATCTCTTGCACACAGGCACACAAATACACCCATTTGTTTTCAGTACTGCGTACGCACTTACTTGATTACAAAATAGTTGTAGAAGGATGAAGACAACTAATCTGACCAATTGTTTTTTCTTTGCAAAAGTGTAATAATCATATCCAAGTAACACTGAAAGAAACAGACCCCCACCTGCCCCCAAATGGGTTGAATTATTATAATCCTAACTAAATCTGTCAAGAATTCATTTCAACAGAGCACAATTAATTTAACCACTTGAGTAATTCTCATATTTAAACCTCATTTAACAATGTCTTTTGCACTTCTAACAGCTTCTTATTTTTGTCACTTTAAAACAATTTGCAAATAATGTTCATGAAATGCTCTAATTTATATTAGGTTCATACCCTAACATTAAATGTGGTGACTGTTCATAAAATCAGTCCCATTATAACTACTAATAAACAAAGGCAATGCACATTTTTTAAAAAAAATCTTGAAAAAATATATGTACAGAGAAACTAGTTAGATGATTTCTCTGTTTTTTCAATGGAAGGAGAAATTCTCCAAGACTTTTTCACAGGCAGCAAGATTATGGAAAAAGCCCATTGAATAAAGATTCCTCTTGATTTCTAGAGATAGAATTGAAGCCTTGGAGGCTGCAGAATACTGGAAATCTGATGGTAGAATGAAAAACAGGGGAAAATGGCATCCCTTTGGGCCATCTCCTAAATAAAGACATCCCCTGTACAAACTTCTCAGAAATTATTTGCTCCTTTGAAAGCACCTGAAAGTAAATTCTCTTTCATCATAGTGGAAGAGAATAATAGGAAAACATTTTTATTGTAAACCTCCCAGAGTCCCTCTTTTGGGGGAGATGGGCGGTAGCAAAATTTGAATAATAAATAAATAATAAATAAATCAAACATCCAGGGACACTTCTCTGCCAGAGTTTTAAGCAAAGATCACTATAGCATGGATGAAGTGTTCGCGTTGAAAATAATTGTGAACATTGTTTCTACATTAACAATTGGTATTTTACCTCCTAAACATTTTCTAACTAATTCTGTCCTAGGCCCTATTATAGTTTGGGAAAGGGGTGAACACAGTAGCTCTTAATTACGGCAACTAAGAGAGTTAATGAAACTTCCATGTTCAAGGACAGTATATATCTGAATTTTAGCCAGCTAAGGATCAGTTAAAGAGAGGATTGTCACTTACTTGCCTTTCTGGAGGGGTAGCCTTTTCAAAAGATTTTGGTCAGATTCATCAGAGCAATACATTTTCAGGAGGGACTGTAATGTAGCTGATTATTTTCAAGTCTCTGTTGCGCATATTGTGATATCGGTCAGGACTTGCAAGAAATAGTCTTAAATTCGGAGCCAAATTTACTGAATTGCTGGTATTTATTCATGGAAAAAAAAGTCAGATGTGTGTTTTTATGTGCATTTTTTTAATATGTAAGCCACTCAGGGTTGTAGAGGATTTGGGTGGCCTTGAAATCTGCTAATAAAGTAAAATAATAAAAATAAAAGGTAAGTTTTGGATCACAGCATCAGACTAGAATTTTTATAGCTAACATATCAAAATCATGCCTCAAAGAAAGTAATATTAAAATTGGTGTTGCTGCTGGATTTTGTAAATAATGTGTCTAGAATATGCATTTAGTCCTTTTATAAAGTGTGCCAATATTCTAAGTTCATCCTTTTTGGATTGAAGTTCCCCTACAATGCACACACATTTTCACATGTGCAGATTGTGTCACAGTGCTGGAAAATGTGTGTGTGTGTGTGTGTGTTTGTGTGTGTGTATTGTCATCTAGGGAAATATCAGCTGCCTTCAGGCTATGCCATTCCAAAATGAGAATAGTCCAAATCTTACTTGCTGACATTTGATGGGGCATGATATGATTGAATATGAGAATGACCTTGGAAGAGTGGGGTGGGGAGAGATGCTGCCTAAGGAACAGTCAGATAAAAGGGGGAGGAGCCCACAACTGAGTAATGGAAAGAGAAAGAAACTTAGAAAGAATCCACCCTAACTTATCAGGTGGTAAAAAGAGATGTCAGGAGATTTGTACTTTCAGACTTGCAAGATTCTGTTAATGTAGCCTTACAATACAGTAGAATTAATTCATCTGGTCATGTTTCCTGTTCGGCTTACCTGAGATGGCTGACATCTAAACAGAAGTGAAAGAATTATATTTACTTGGTGGCAGTAGAGTTATAGGTGTAAGAGTGTAACTGACACATTGCAATATAGCACAATGGAAATGCTAATGCTTTGATGGTTTTTCAGATGTAAACAGTTAAACTATCAAAATATGCCTTTACTGAACCGATTAGTAAATTAGATGGCAATCCAAGTGAAAACACAATTCCTACTTCTGCAGACTTTCCCCCCCGCTCCCATGGCTTTCTAAAATACCCAATGTAAGGAGTTTTAAGAGCACAGGAGGTACCTGGAATATGTTAAAATGAATATTTTTATTATATGCAAACCTCCTGCCATTGAAGGACTGTCTCCCAGATGGTGAAGGTATCATTAAAAGTTCATTTGATAACTGTTGGATTGGCTTTAAAGCTTTTTGAACTGCTGAGGCCTTCTAATCGTAGAGTATCGCTCTTTTTTGCCAGTGAAGCAGATCCAATGACTTTTCTAGCATATGGTCTATTTCTAACAACGAATATGCAATTTATTCACTTTAACGTATAGACTGTTAAGCTAATCCTCCTGTAGAAACATTATGGTTGCTTGCATGCTTTAACTCTCATGCTTCTTTGGCACAAAGGTGGGGAAAATAGTGTTCTCAGGAGACACCTTGAATAGTTGGGAGTATGGTCACAATTCAAATCCAGTGATAAGACAGAGTTCATTGCCTCTGTTTCTTTTCTAGTTAAAGCTTGTAAAATGAAATGGAGCTATGGCATAGAGAAACGGAATCACCTACATCCTCAAGGGGGTAGTTTTGCTTCTTTCTGAAGTTGCGGATCACTGGCTTTTATTTTAAGTAGGTTTAATGTGCATGCAGACCTTTTAAATGTAGCCAACCATCCAAATTTGAATTCCTGTATCTTCTGCATATGTAACTGATTGATTCTTTCTAATTATTCCTCGAGTGCTTTTGACTTTAGTCTTTATATACTAGGACTGTACAATAAGGGGATATTGAAATGTATTCTGAGAAAGGATGGGGGAGAAATTAATACTGACCTCTTAGATGGACTTCCATAGGCTGCACTGTATTTAACTGGAATACACACAGATGTTGAAACCCTGAACTTTTGGGAATTTTGCAATGGGACTTATAATTAATACTATGCCTAAAATTTGCATAGAACAGCGCCCATAGTAATATAACTATTAGGAGAAAGTATACACAAATACTGTATGTATTATGGAAAAAATGCTTCCAAATATTCCACATTAAGGTAAATGTATTCTAGCTACATATATTGACAATGTGTGAAATCCATTGGCTTGAGAATGGCTTGACTGCTTAGAACATCTTTTGAGTAGTCCAATGCTTGCTGCCTAAATACTTATTTATGTATTTATTTAGATAGGAAGACTAAGGAAAACTTAAAATAGGGTGGAGTAGGGTGCTGGATGAATAAGATCTCGAACTTTAGAGCAAAAGTGGGCAATCCACAAATTCTTGATAGATTTGCATAGACGGTCGAATGCTATCAGAAGTGGCTGCCAATCCTTTGACAGTGTGGTCTGCAGCCAAACTGCAAGGACAAATTTAAAAACAATTCATACTCTGAATAAGTTTTTATAGGTTCTTATTGCACCAGTTCTAAGGAGAAACACACACATAACAACTTAGAGCCTTTCCCCGCTAATAAGTTATAGGGCCTTCCTTGATTTGGCAGAAAACTCCGCCCGCGTGAAGTCTGCTGTTCCCATGGTTGATCCTTACCTTGCCTTTATTGTCTGTTTTCCCCATCACCTACTTTAGTAAACCTTCTATTTCCTATTCAATTTCAAGAAAAAGAGTTCTTATCAGACAGTTTGTACAGTTTATTCTTGGATATAGTTACTGGCATTTTGCAAGACAAAAGTTTAACTAAAGAAACATTAATTCTTGCTCACAGATCCACAACATGCATTTAGATGTACAAAATGGAGCTATCATAAAAACTTATTCCTGTTTTGTTTAACAACATGAGAAGCTGCTGCAGTCACTGAATGATTGACATGACTTCTCTCCTAATCTCCAGTGCGGCTTACGGGATAGAGAGATAGAGATAGAACATTCCAGCCCTTGATGGATTTGATGCCATAGCTAATCTGATACTCTGACTTTTATCTTTCAACAAGGGTCAGGGGAGCCTCCATAAAAAGGAAAATTAAAACTTCATGAACGTGGTGTTCAGTTTTTAAAATCGGCTCGTCTCAGAGCTGAACTGCTGTCAGACTGATTAAGACCTTGATTTGTACTATGTCTGCAAGTGGCAAATATTTATCTGGATGTTGACTCATTATGAGGTTCCTTCTAATAAACTTTCACACTTTGTTTAGCATTTCAAGCTATGAATGTTGGCTTTTTAAAAAGCACTTGGGAATTTCTGATGTTTCCACATCCAAACTGACCTTTTGTTATGTATGGTTATATTTAGCGTTATTTCAAAAGGAAGCAGGCTAAAAAGTGCAATTAAATTACTACCAAATAGCTGCAAATTAGCCCTCCCACCAGAAGACTTTTTTTGTATTCTTAATAATGCAATCTGCTTTTGTTGTGGGGCCTACGTTAGAGTAGACGACAGTGCTTTAATACAATTAGCTATTCTATCCCTCTCACCCTGTAGCAAGTAGATCATCTGCCTATTTTCATCTTAAGAAGGCATCTCCTTGGAAACCCTACTGTTATCTATATAACTTAGAGGCAGGAAAATATAATGGTAAGGATCAAAATAAATTCTAGCCTCTTCATGACAACATTTAGGAACCGCTTTCCCCATTTGCTGCAGAATTGCTGTCACAGCAAATAATTCTGGGGTAATTTCTATGTGACATTCATTATATCTATCCCAAGGTTTTTGTGAGTTCATGGGACATAATCCAATTCAGGGCACACCAGACATCTACTTGTGATGGGGGTTATGTTGTTATTTTTCCTTTATTAGCATAGCAAGCAACATTAATCACTTAGTTTCTTTTTTAGACGTGGAAAATAAGTTAGCCATCAAAATAGTGGGAAGATACTGCTGGTTACTGAACACAATTAACCAGTTCAGTTATGCAAATTTAGTGGCTGCATTTTTAATGATGACCATGATGATGAAGCTGCTGCTGATGATTTTGTGATAGTGATGTTTAAAATGACAGTGATGATGATGCTTAGTGCTGCAGTTGCTAAGTGGAAAACCACATGACTGTGATGGACTTACGACATCACTTCCCATTCTGTCATTAAGTGAATCGCTGTGGTTGTGAGATATCATGTGACTTCAACTTGTGATTTTACTTCCATGTTCTCCATTAACCTTGCTTGTTAGAAGTCAGTTGGGAAGCATGCGAATGGTGACTGTGTGACTGTAGGACACTGCGACAGTCGTAAATGCAAGGATTGGTCACAAAGCTGTAAGCGAAGACTACCTGCATAAACAATGCTGACATGTTTCTTAGCCAAAAACATTCAAAAGCAGCTTGTTATGAGATACTTTCAATCCACAGAGTTATTCTACATCATACAGTGATCCATCAGATAAGTAACTCTCTCCATTCTAAGTGTAATATTTAGTGAAGGTGGTCCAAATGATTTTGTTGCCTGAGGCAAAGCGTAAAAGGTTATGCATCCTCCCAAATTCCAAGTACAGAAATTGACTCAACTGTAATTCAAAACTCTAACTTCAGTACTGGTGCAGGAGCAGCATCTTTTTAGGACATTTGAGAAAGCTTCTTAAACCACCATTCAGTATCTGCTGCCTGAAGTGGTCATCTTAGTCTGCTTAATGATACAACTTGAATATCTAAACCACTAAGAACATTAGCAGCATACTGATCACCCTAAACTTCTTGCTGAAATTGTGTTCATTCGTCATGACCCAATCTGTAGGGCTCAGGTATTTTGCCACACTGGAAAATCTCTTCCAAGTGCAAAGTTGAGTCTCTTTTCCTAATGTTGTGTGCCACCAGATGTACATTCGTACTGTTTCCTAAGCTCTTGAACAATTTGTGCATGCTGTAAGAGTTTTTAAAATGAAATGATTACCTGCTGTAATGCCATCTGTTTATGTGCTTTAGAAATATTATTTGTAATTTCCGTTAAAAAAAAGTGGACCTTATAAATGTGAAGAAAGTACTAATAAAAGCAGCAACTATAATTAGCAGATGGACTGGGCGAAGCAGGTCCTCTAAGCAGGCATTCTTGATTGTTTAGAGTATTGTTGAGTGCAGTTTTTCCACAGATTTAATTATCCTTTCTCTCAGAAAATAGTAGTAAGGTATTTATTTCTGTAATCAATCTGTTACTTCTGGGAAAAAGACAAAGAAGGATAGAGAATGTGTGTGTGTGTGTTTGTGTGTGTGTGTGTGATGCCTTAAGATTTTTTTCTTAACAAATCAGCTGGAAAAAAGGTTCATGTAAATACTGTTTCTGTTGCAGTCAGCAACAAATTGGAATTTCGGATTGCAATATATTTGATTTTTCATCACTTTGGCAAGACTCCTAGGAATGCTTATTTGGAAATAGGTCTTATTGAATGGTGTGACATTTACTTCAAAGTAAGCATGTACAGGATTAGACTGTCATTTTATTTCCTTGTAACATTTTCATCCTTCCCTCCTTGAAGGCCAAGAACCTGTCCATTATCGACCAGAATTTTGAGATTAGAACCACAGCCAATACTTTTCCTGAAAAAAAAATGACTAATAATGAAGAGATTATTAGTATTAAACTTGGCAGATCAGAAGCAAAGATGGGGCTAAATCTCTTGAAGCAGGAAGCAGAGATGTAAGATACATTTCATCTGGTGCATTAGAGGAACAGAAGAACAGCCTTGCTATGGCCAAGACCCATTTTAGTCCACAATTTTGCTTCTCACAAGTAGGTGATGTTGACATACTGGTGTTGTTCTCCTGCAACTGGTATTTAGAGGCATTCTGCCCCAACATAGAGATAATGTTGAGTTTCAAGACTATTTTTTTTAATCTGTTCAAGTGTGTCTGATTCTCAGAGCCTGCCTGGGCAAGTCTCTGCCGTTTTCTTGGCAATTTTTTTTGGAAGCGGTTTGCCATTGCCTCCTTCCTAGGGCTGAGAGAAAGTGTACGGCTCAAGGTCGCCCAGCTGGCTTTGTGACTAAGGTGAAATTAAAGCTCATGGTCTCCTGCCTTAACCACCTCCCCTAACTGGCTCTCTTCATAAATTTAGCCAACCTCTTTTTAAAGCCACCAAAGTTTGTGATCATCACCACATCTTGCAGTAATGACTTCTAGATGCTAATCATGTGGCTGTGTGAAAAAGTGCCTTCTTTGGTCTGTTCTAGCTGGAGGGCAGTTACAGTTGGGCCAGCATGGGCTTTCAGTGCTTATGGTTTGTCTTCATGGCTCTGGATTAACTGCTCAGTTACACTGGATATTTTAATGATACCTGGTTTCAGAAGAGTCTGCAGGGTATGATAAAAAAAAGTCAAGATGGTGGCTCTGATGGTGCAACTGAAGCTCTGCCTGTTTTTTTTAAGTGTGTCATATACACAATGTACATTAAAAATAGGATGAGTTTTGATCACACTGTCCTGGTGCCATGTTGACATTTTTGACCATACTCTACAAACACCTTGCCTTATTTCCTGGAATATCAAATGCTTTTTCTCAGTAGTTTGATGTGTTCCCCAAATAACATAAATTATGTGGATTTCATCACTTGATTTTTTGAACAACCAACCTTTGATCCTGGTAATAAGCAAATCATGTTGATCAGTGTGGACAGTTTCTTGATTGTTTTTCCTGTCTTGAAATTCTAGAGTTTGGTTAGAGGCAGAATACAAAATTATATCACACATTAATTTTTTTTTAAAAAAAACTATAAACACACCACACATTACCTTTCATTATCATTTTTACATTGAGTAACCTAATGGCAAAGCATGGTGGCAAAGTGGATTTTTCTGCCTCAAAATAATTTGTACGTTATACTAAGGAAAGATAAGCCACATTACAGCTACTGCAGTGTGTAAATCCAGCGTATTTACAACCTCTGGCCTGGTGTGTTTAAGGTTACCTATGATGATATTTGAATATCATATCATTTTTCCCCCCAGATCTTCTGTTTGTTTTCTGGCACTTAGGTGCAGCTCAAGAAAGTTTTCATGAATATGCCCTGAACTGCTTGAAAGCACCATGTTCTGAGCATTGCTGCTTCTGTCTTTGCACTTTGGAATAGTTTTGGTACTGAAATGACTTTGATATCAAAAGGAAATAACTTTAATATGTGCTGATGAAAGTAATGGTACTGTGGATTTGCCAAATAAACTACAGCCCAAATAATTGAGGTGTTTATATCCTCTGCCAGATGGTGGATTAACACGAGATAATTCTGCCTCTTGCAATTACTTTCATCTAAATTTTAATAAAATAACAATATTAAGGGGGAAAAAAAAGAATCCATGTAGTCTATTTTCTTGGGCAAGCTATAATCTATAATTATTAGCAAAGTCTATAAGAAGACAATTTGAATTCATTGGTGAGGGTTGGGAAAGTCTATGGAAGTGTTTTTCAAACTAGGCAACTTTAAGATGTGTGGATTTCAACTTCCTGAGTTCCCCAGCAAGCATGGAGAAAGTAATGCAAAAGATAGTTTTGATTGGGACTGCATAGATCCTTGTATTTCTGATCTGTCTTTTACATTTGGGGGTGAAATCAATACTGATATGTTGCAAATTCATTCCATCTCATTTCCACATCCTTGAATATTTAAAACAGGTGTGCGCACACATACACTTGTATATAAGTGTTTGTGTGTGTGTGTGTGTATGTGTGTGTGTGTGTGTATGTGTGTGTGTGTGTGTGTGTGTGTGTGTGTATAAATAAAATAACCAAATATTTTGAATGGATCCTTCCATAAATGCATAAACATTTATAAAATAGGAATTTTTAAAATGAAGGTGATTGATGTATGTCTGACATACATTTGTTACACCATGGTAGATTATAGGGTATTGATTTTGGAGGGTTGGTGTTATATCACATCAATGATTTTTCCAAGTTTGTGCCCATGCAGGAATGAAACAAACTCACCTGGCCCTGCAAGCTGCCATCTGGGAGAGTTTCAGTCCTCTCAAAAGAATCCTACTAATATTATAAACAATCATTAAGACAATCTTAGGCAAGCTGAATTTATATGCTGCTGGGATGATGATGATGATTGACAAGGATGACCCAATGCACTGCTATCCATAAGTAAATGACTTACCCAATGAAGTGGTGGCAGGAGGGGAAATCCAGAGAAACCATCTTTGCCATTAACCAGCCAACTTTTTGGTAGCTATCATTTTTCCTTTTTAAATTAAGCAAAAAAAAAAAAAAGTTAGTGATGGCCCAATCAGTGTCAAAGACACAATAAATGAACTGCAGGGAGACGTCATTCCCCTTCCCTCAACCTTTCTGTTTCATTTTACATCCCATGGGCTTTCCTGGGGCTGAAAGTAGCAGAAAACAGGAGTTTCTAGAGAAATTTCATTTTGCGTGGCCACCTTATGCAGGCAACTAGATGAGAGTTCACCTTCTGTTTGCCTTCTGTTCTGGGTTTTCATGACACATCTGACTGGGAGAGGTAGATTAACCCAGAACAAACTCAGGGTTATTGAGGGTTAAAACTGCCGTTCTGACCCAGTGCTAATTGGCTTTTCACATTTGGATAGCATCTAAAAAACCAATCGGTTGTGCAGGCCAACACACTTGGATTTTAGTAATGATTATCTGAACTTTCTCATGCCTGGCACCCTATAGATGTCCTGGGACAGCAACTTCTACCATGTTCTGCCAGTATGCAGTTGCGACACATCTGTATATCATGCAGCTGTTACCAGGTTTTCTCTGCTAAAATAAATGAATGTTCTTCGTACACAGATGCTAAATATTATTAGTAGCATTTCAAAGCTCTGACTGAAAAGGAGGATATTCATAAAAGGATAACACCACCAATCAAGACTTGCATCTCAAACTGGAGAGGTTTGCCTGCTTTAATATAATAAACGTGGTTGTTTACACTGCTACTCTGAAGTTATAATGCTACTAAGATAACTTCTATTTTATAATGATTGGAATATTACATTTTCATTCCATTTGCCTGACATTTAATCTCATAACAGCATTACTTTTATGTGCTGTTGGAGATCTTTTACTTTTAATAATGTCCCTGTTCATAAATAAAACATTGAAACAATGTGGAACATTTATAATCAGTACAAGGAAGCTTTCTTAATAGTTTTTAATTCCTCTTGAATCTCTATAAATATCTCATCTCTTGTAAGCCTCTGTTTGCTGTTGTTTAAACACAGTGTTTGACAAGCTTCAGAAATGGGGAAAAAATAACTGTTGATGCTATGGTAACTATCTTCATTCCTAAGGTAGCTTTTAAAATTCTCTTTTAACTGTAAAGGTAGTCACTCAGTTTTTAAATATTTTATTAGCCTTATGTATTTCTTTCATTATAAACACTCAGAACTAAATCTCTCCTTTCTGGTGTAAATCAGCAGGAAATAACTGAAGTTAGAGGGGCTTATGTAATACAGATAAAGCTGAGACAAATTAGCAGACATTGACTTTTTTCTCCCAAGAAAAGATTTGTAGATTTGCTGGTGGGTAGGGCTGGGTTGTGGCTCTTCCCAATCACACAGGAGGGTTGGGGTTCATAAAAAAGCTGTGCTTGCCACTCAGGATCCCATTTTTCCATCAGAGGGTCTAAAACGTTGCTTTTGTCATCTGAGAAGAAGTTAGAGTGTAAAAAATTTTCTTCTTTAATAAAATGTAGGCAGTAATAAAATAATTCTCCAGGACACCCTGGAGAAGATGCTGATGCTGGGGAGAGTGGAAGGCAAAAGGAAGAGGGGCCGACCAAGGGCAAGATGGATGGATGATATTCTAGAGGTGACGGACTCGTCCCTGGGGGAGCTGGGGATGTTGACAACCGACAGGAAGCTCTGGCGTGGGCTGGTCCATGAAGTCACGAAGAGTCGGAAGCGACTAAACGAATAAACAACAACAAGGCAGTAATAATGATTTTTTTTTAATCGTATGGCATAGCAGTTCGGAGTTCATGCTGCTTTTCTTGCTGGGAAATCCTTGTGAGGTCCAGCAGCCAGATGTGTAGACTATTTAGCCGTGACAAGTCACGTTGCCCAGGGTGCACCATGAGGAGGCTAGTCTACATTGCACCAAGTTGGGCTGAGAGAGAGGGACTGGCCCAAGGTCAGCCAGCCAGCTTTTGTGCCTAAGGTGGGACTAGAACTCACAGACTCCTGGTTTCTAGCCCAGCATCTTAATCACTAGACCAAACTGCCTCTCAGTAATATGATAAAAACCCAGGAAGTAAAACATCAGCCCAACTGCAACAGATATAGTAAAGGTAAAGGTTTCCCTTGACGTAAAGTCCAGTCGTGTCCGACTCTAGGGGGCAGTGCTCATCTCTGTTTCTAAGCCTTAGAGCCGGCGTTGTCCGTAGACACTTCCGGGTCATGTGGCCAGCATGACGACACGGAACGCTGTCACCTTCCCGCCAAAGCAGTACCTATTGATCTACTCACAGAGCAAAAAAGAGCGAAATTCCAGCACACAGCAAGCATAGTCTTCAAAAGCTGTAGACTTCTGTTGGCTCCTTTTGTTTCATTAAAATATCTTGCCAGAAAAGTGAGGGGAAAAACTTGCATTGGGAAGGAGAGAATCATAGGAGCGTAAGAATTTAGCCTTTCTTCAAGCCAGCCCACATTACCCACTCATTGAAACTCTCCAGTGGTTCTTCAACCCAACTTGGAGGTATCAAAGGTTGAACCTGGGATCTTTGAAAGGGAAAAGAGGTGCTCTATATTCTCTTGCCAGGGTTTCAGATTTATTTATTTATTTGTCTATCAAATTTGTATACTGCCACAACCACAGGACTCATGGTGGCCCCCAAGAAAAACAAATGCAATACAATAAAGTGACATAAAAATAAGGCAAAGAAAGCCCAAACACAATTTACGGCATCAGGCCCCCAAAGCCCTCTGGGAAAGCTCAGTCTTAGCTCTTTTTGGAAGGTGGGCGATGTTGGTGACAGACATATGTAGAATGTATGTAGACGTAGAACACAATTCACAGCTGGGATTTAAAAGAAGATTGTTGGTCTATCTTGTCTGTAAGCTATGGGTATAGAGAAGAGTTTGCAAGGAGGGGCTGTAATGCTTTTCTTCGAGTGCACCATCACAGTTCCTGATGCCTTCACAGACACGTAGTTTTCTTGATAACAATTCAGAAGTGACTTGCTGTTGCCTTCTTTCAGGATGTTTTTTTCAGCTTTCTAGTCTAGCCTATAGCCCAATGTTTTCTCAGTGGTCTCCTACCCAAATATTAACCCTGCTTAGCTTTTTGAGATCCGGAAATGTTGAAACAGCTATAGCAGCTGTAGCACTAGTTAGAAATGTGTTCCTTCACTGAAGTTTTATTGTATACTTCTAGTGGACCAGCACAATTCCTGGTCCACTAGAATAATTCCACCAGAATAATCCCAATAATAATGGGATGATTATTATTTTTTTAATGAATAGTATTCTGAATCCCTCAAAACCACAATCCATGTATGCCCAGAGGAAAATCCACGAGCTGCTATTTAAATTACAACTACCTTCATTTTGCTAGCCATGTTACATCTTGTTATCAAACTCTATCCTCATATTGTAGACCTTGCTAAATAGACCACCTTTTGGGAAGGTGGATAGCATTCAACAAAAAGGAAGATTTTTCTTGTTGTGCTAAGGATTCAGCATATCATTGTCGCAGAAAAGCAAAGAGGCTTAAAAATGGAGCCTTTGCCAGGGTTTAATCTCTGTTGGAATGTGTGTGTGGACAAAGGAAGATCACTGAGTTGCCAGTTTTTCAGAGAGCCACATTAACCAGAAATAAATACAAGCTGACTTCTGGGTACAGTTGAAAATGTTGGTTCTCACCATTAAAGCCCTTCATGATTCAGGGTTGGAATATCTGCAATATTCTCTTGGTAACATCTGCCTACTGAATAACATTGAGAAAGTTGGGCTCAGGAATTGCCATCTGCAGAAGTCAGAGTAGCATGACTTTCTGCCTGATATCCAAATGACCCCTTCCTTTGTGGGTTTTTTTTTTTAAGTCTATAAAGACTTGATTATACAGTCTTTTTTTACCGACTATACAGTCGGTAAAAACAAGACCCGGAGCTGACTGTAGTTCAGATCATGAACTTCTTATTGCACAATTTAGGATCAGACTAAAGAGATTAGGGAAGACCCACAGATCAGCTAGATATGAGCTCACTAATATTCCTAAGGAATATGCAGTGGAGGTGAAGAATAAATTTAAGGGACTGGACTTAGTAGATAGGGTCCCGGAAGAACTACGGACAGAAGTTCGCAACATTGTTCAGGAGGCGGCAACAAAATACATCCCAAAGAAAGAGAAAACCAAGAAGGCAAAATGGCTGTCTGCTGAGACACTAGAAGTAGCCCAAGAAAGAAGGAAAACCAAAGGCAACAGTGATAGGGGGAGATATGCCCAATTAAATGCAAAATTCCAGAGGTTAGCCAGAAGAGATAAGGAATTATTTTTAAACAAACAATGCACGGAAGTGGAAGAAGACAATAGAATAGGAAGGACAAGAGACCAGAAAATTAGAAACATTGGAGGTAAATTCCAGGGAAAAATGGGCATGATCAAAAACAAAGATGGCAAGGACCTAACAGAAGAAGAAGAGATCTAGAAAAGGTAGCAAGAATATACGGAAGACCTGTATAGGAAGGATAACAATATCGGGGATAGCTTTGACGGTGTGGTCAGTGAGCTAGAGCCAAACATCCTGAAGAGTGAGGTTGAGTGGGCCTTAAGAAGCATTGCTAATAACAAGGCAGCAGGAGACGATGGCATCCCAGCTGAACTGTTCAAAATCTTGCAAGATGATGCTGTCAACATAATGCATGCTATATGCCAGCAAATTTGGAAAACACAAGAATGGCCATCAGACTGGAAAAAATCAACTTATAACTCCATACCAAAAAAGGGAAACACTAAAGGATGTTCAAACTATCGAACAGTGGCACTCATTTCACATGCCAGTAAGGTAATGCTCAAGATCCTGCAAGGTAGACTTCAGCAATTCATGGAGCGAGAATTGCCAGATGTACAAGGTGGGTTTAGAAAAGGCAGAGGAACTAGGGATCAAATTGCCAATATCCGATGGATAATGGAAAAGACCAGGGAGTTTCAGAAAAACATCTATTTCTGTTTTATTGACTATTCTAAAGCCTTTGACTGTGTGGACCATAACAAATTGTGGCAAGTTCTTAGTGGTATGGGGATACCAAGTCATCTTGTATGCCTCCTGAAGAATCTGTATAACGACCAAGTAGCAACAGTAAGAACAGACCACGGAACAACGGACTGGTTTAAGATTGGGAAAGGAGTATGGCAGGGCTGTATACTCTCACCCTACCTATTCAACTTGTATGCAGAACACATCATGCAACATGCTGGGCTTGAGGAATCCAAGCCTGGAGTTAAAATCGCTGGAAGAAACATTAATAATCTCAGATATGCAGATGATACCACTTTGATGGCTGAAAGCGAGGAGGAACTGAGGAGCCTTTTGATGAAGGTGAAAGAAGAAAGTGCAAAAGCTGGTTTGCAGCTAAACCTCAAAAAAACCAAGATTATGGTAACCAGCTTGACTTATAACTGGCAAACAGAGGGAGAAAACGTAGAGGCAGTGAAAGACTTTGTATTTCTAGGTGCGAAGATTACTGCAGATGCTGACTGCAGTCAGGAAACCAGAAGACGTTTAATCCTTGGGAGAAAAGCAATGACAAATCTCGATAAAATAGTTAAGAGGGGAGACATCACACTGACAACAAAGGTCCGCATAGTTAAAGCAATGGTATTCCCAGTAGTAACATATGGCTGTGAGAGCTGGACCATAAGGAAGGTTGAGAGAAGGAAGATCGATGCTTTGGAACTGTGGTGTTGGAGGAAAATTCTGAGAGTGCCTTGGACTGCAAGAAGATCAAACCAGTCCATCCTCCAGGAAATCAAGCCAGACTGCTCACTTGAGGGAATGATATTAAAGGCAAAACTGAAATACTTTGGCCACATAATGAGAAGAAAGGACACCCTGGAGAAGATACTAATGCTAGGGAGAGTGGAAGGCAAAAGGAAGAGGGGCCGACCAAGGGCAAGATGGATGGATGATATTCTAGAGGTGACGGACTTGTCCCTGGAGGAGCTGGGGGTGTTGATGACCGACAGGAAGCTCTGGCGTGGGCTGGTCCATGAAGTCACGAAGAGTCTGAAGTGACTGAACGAATAAACAACAACAAAGACTTGATTGTTCCAATAGGCCCCAGGGACCTGTCTATAAGAATGGAAGGTTTTAAGGTTTAGTTGGTTGCTTGTATTTATATGAGCTTTTATGGATTTATATGGATTTTAATCTGAGTTATGGAGGTCAGGAGGTGGGAATAGTACACAGCTCAGAGTTGGTTCTGACTGGAATGGAAAGGAGAGAAGGAAGGAGGGAGGGCGGAAGGAAGGAAGATCCCACAATCCACACTGAGTTTCATTTTGCCTTTCCTATCTTGGTAGAGGAAAACCGAAGGAAGGGGAGGGAGGGAAGGAGGGAGAGAGGAAGATGAGAGGTAGGATCTTTGCAATATAGCATCCCGGTATTGGTGTTGTACATAACATGAGTCATAGAGTGTGCTAGCTTATTAACAAAATAAAGGATGCCTAGTTTTTCTCAAAGGTAAGGAATCCACCTCTGTTAATGCACTTGAAGGGTTACAAGCCAAGCACAGAGTGGTTTGAACAACCTGCCCGTCTGTTTCCTTTGCTGTACCCATACACTTTGCGGTTGTCTCCAGAGTATGCATGTTCACACCAGATGATTAACACGGTTCACATACACAGGTCTCTAGCCTAGGGACTGCCAATGCCCACTAATGGGAATAAATGTTTTATGCCAAGGCCACTAAACATGATTGTTAGTCTGTTTCTTTTCTCTCTTCCTCTTTTATCACCCAACCCTTTAAGCAAGAAAGCTTGTCACTGCCTTTGATGGTTATTTAAAATACTTCAATGTACAATTTTCCCTTTGTCATTTTTAATTTCTGGATGCATTTGTCTAATAGGAACTATGAAAGTGTCACCTAAATTGAAAGTATTGTGCCTTTCAGTGTACATATCTACATGTGTGGGTGGGAAAATACAGATCTTGAAAAATGAAATGTCATTTTGCAGTTAATTGCCGTGTGGAACAGAGGCCTTAGCTGAAAAATTTAGTGGTGAGGAGCATGGAAATAAGCAGAGAGGCCATTTATTTAGCTTCAGATTGCTAAGGTTAGTGCAGGGGTGTCTGTGGTGTGTGTGTCAAAAAAGTCAAGATGGTGACTGTGATTGTGTAATCAAAGCTCCTCTACTTTTGCATACATCACAAACATTTTCATTTTTTTGATACCCCCTCTTCCATAGTTGCCCCTAGATTGGGGGGATATATATATATATATATATATATTCTATTAAAATGATGCAAATGTTCCAGTTGTGCTTGTATTTTAACTCTGGCAATTGTTATTTGGATGCCACTGATTGTTGTTTCTTCCCCCACTTCACTGTCATCAGATGAGGTTGCCCCAATGCTATGAAACCCAAAAGAATTTGTTTAAATAAGTAATGGCTTGACTTGAAGTGGGAGAAAATAGAGATGAGGATATTGTTTGATTCTGGGGGGGGAAAAAAAAACTGATCTTGGGGCAGGAATATAAAACAATACAGCCAACTGATATTCCTTTTGAGGCCCAGAGAAGATTAAAAAATCACCTCCCTTTGTTTTTGATCTTGGAGGTGCTTTAAGGAGCAAATGGTTTATCATCTAGATGCTTGATGTATCCACTCACCTCTTACATCTCCCACCCACCCTCCCCAAATCAGCCCTCCCCATAACTACTGTTAGAATGCATTGTTTCATATACTATGCAAAGTTGTATATAGCCCTCAAGGCAACCAGCAAAATTGCACAACCCTGGCTTAGAGTCAGCAGTTCATAAGCGCAGCTACAACACATTGTAAGAATCACTTCCCAAGCCTGAAAAGGCCAATAATGCTGGAGCCATGGCCTAGGATAGATTGAGAAGGATAGAATATAGCACAAGCATGACAAAAATCAGCCTTTCACAAAAAAGTCTGATAGAGATGCTTAACTAAAGGTTACTGTGACAGGTTTCCAACTGATACCTACATCTGCTGAAATATTTTCTGGAGAAGACATTCAACTAGGGGGGTTCCATGGATGTTGGGAAGCATAAATGTTTATTCAGATATTCAGTTCTTTGCCTATGGATATAAGGCAGCTTCTTTTAATCCAATTGCAGGTAAACATTGAAGTTATGCATTGGATTAGCAATAGAGCCATGGAACCTACAATATTATATCATCTTGAGCTTGTTGAGAGGTTCTAGCAGAGGAACATATATCTATGTCTATTCTTGACCAAAAATATATATGTCTATTCTTGACCAAGAAAGTTATACTCTTGCTATCTGGAATGGTCAGCTTTCCCCCCCAAGCTTTCAGTGTGAGGAGAGATGCACATGGAGTTGTTGGGGAAGAAGGGGCCAACCACCTAGCCAGCCAGATCAATCCAATCAACCTTGGTAATCTGTGGGGTGACAGTTGTCACAGCCAGATTGCCCTCACATCCTATTCTGCCATTTGTTGCTCATACTGCTCATATTTCTAATATGCTAGGTTGGTGTCAACTAAAATATAACACGGAAATTGCACATCAGGGCTAATTTTCTTAATAATGAGACACTGCTTGAGTGTAAAAAAAACAAACATCACTGATATATGGAATAAGTCATGCTATGTTCTTTCTTTTTTCCATGGTTCCATTGCTCTACTTCGGAAAGAAACCAGGAGCTGTGAATTCCAAACTGTGGAATAGTCATAGTCTGTTCATTTGTGTGTCAGCTGTGAGAACATTTTAGCCAATATAATGGTCAGTGATGGATGTCTAATCTTTTTTTTTTTTGATAAAATCTAGAGAGAGACAGTTTGGTGTAGTGGTTAAGGTACGAGGCTAGAAACCCGGAGACTGTGAGTTCCAGTCCCACCTTAGGCACAAAGCCAGTTGGGTGACCTTCAGCCAGTCACTTTCTCTCAGCCCTAGGAAGGAGGCAATGGCAAACTAGTTCTGAAAAACCTTGCCAAGCAAACTGCAGGGACTTGTCCAGGCAGTCTCTGAGAGTCAGACACAATTGAACAGATTTTAAAAAATCTAGAAGGGGAAAAAACATATTTGGGCCCAATATTTCATTGGAAGCCCAGAGCAGGAAACTGATAGAACATTCCTTTACCTCTGCCACAAATTTCTCCTGTGACATGTCCTTGTTCTCCTAACTATATATTTAAAACAAAAAAATTGAAGACTCTTTCAGATCCAAGGTCTTACAGTCCTGCATTCTGCTTCTTATGATGACCAATCAATTCATTCTAAGACAACATCAGCAGCATCTGAAGATAACAGAAAGTAAGCATAAGAGCGTGTTCCACAGATAAATTATATTTCAGAGGTACTTGGCTCATTCAGTTTAGATCTCTGTGAGTTAAATAGACCACCTTGATTTAAGCAATGATTAATTGGGGGTGGGAAGATGAATGAAACTCACCAGTCTCATCCTTGATTTTTTTCAGTCATGGTTACCACATGGTTTTGTGTAGCTATTTTCAAAAGCTAAGAGTATATTGTTAGAGGTAGGGGACATTTTCCTCTTTTAATTTGAATGTGTGCCAGAGAAAAACACAGCTTGTACAAACACTGACAGCTTTGGATGAGATTCCTTTAATGATAACTGTATTCTTCAAGGAAAATAAACTCTATGTGTATGGGAAGAATCTTTTCACCATATCTAGTTTTGATTCCCTATTTAGACTGCTTTGTTTCTACAAGTGGAGTTTAATAAGCTGAAGGTCAGGGGACTGCACTGGTAAAGGACATTGTGTTGCTGTGAAGAACCTTCTTAGGAAAGTCAAAGAAAATCAGGCTAACTTTGATGCCATAAGGGCTGTTAGCTGATTGGCTATGGTCATTTCTGCTAGGATTATTGTTGCAGCTATTTTAATAAGTTAAACCTTTTTAAGAGTTAAAAAGAATGGGAAAGAAATAACTGCTTTTCTTTGCAATAGTTTATAGTCTCTTGCGAACTCAGTCTTCACAAGTTCCCAGATTATTAAAATATGGCTTGACTGTTATGCCAGAAAAGTTAATGAAGTGCTTTAGATGAAGTACCATTCCTTGAAATACAGAGTGTGAATATCTTCTCAAAGTTTTGATGTGGCTTTCTGAAATTTTAATTCAAGCATTTTGAGGTCTTTCTCAGGTGGTCTGCACATGTGAGTGCATGCATGACAGATGTGCCCACTATTGTTGTTAGTGAAGCCACAACAACAGTCTTGTTAAAATATATTTGTGCATGCACATTGATATTCAGATGTCCTGGGAAATTCTTGAAATGGCTGTTCTGAAGCTTTGGGAACCTTGGCACTTCAAAGATTGGCATTTCAGTCACAGTGGTACTGCAACTGATGCGCTCCTTCAAATGACTTGTACCTAATAATTATGTTCAACAAGATGTTGATTTTTGTTCAACATGACGGCATTTCTCTGTGCAGGGAGTTCTTTTCTGAAGTCTGGCTACCATGCAGTTCAGCTTCCTTTTGCTTGAGGAACCTCAAGAATGGCAATATTCCTATCTTCCTTATACTTCCTTATATATAGTTGTACTAATCATGATGGCAGGCAGAAACAATGTTAAATATCACACTGCAACTATATCTATTCTCCTCTCAGCCCATACGATGCCTTAGTTAGGGATCAACAGATCAGACTATTTCTGATCTGTCAGTCTATTTCTGCATATGCTCTTCATACATCTGCTCCATCCTATTTCAGCATTAATCTGTGCATTTTTAACTAAATAAATGAACATATGGAAAAGTAGAGCAAGGGAACATCCCCAGAAGTTTTAAAACTGGCTTGATATACTGTATGGATGATCTCCAGGTGCCATTGTGTTTATGTGACCTTTGATCCTAGATTGTCCCACTAGATCCTTCCCAGTTGTTGACTGTTTTGTGCAGACTCACTTGGGTATTCATGGAGAAGAGGGAGAACATATTCTGAGATGTCCTTGGGAATGTATTCATTTCAGAAAACAACTGTGAATTGAAAGTTTCCTTGGCTGCTTTGACTAACTTCTCACTAAACCATCACTGTTGATGCATTAGGTAACTTTATTGACACTACAATATGTCAACCCTTGGACACATCCTTTAGATTACATTATCTTTTATGTCATTAGCAACACTTCCATTGAATTATATGGGGCAGGTTTTAGTAGCTGAGGGCTTTAGAAATTGAGAAGGTTGTTAAATATGAGGTGAATTGGCAGAAGAATGATAGAAAGCCATGAAGAGGTGGAAGTGAGAGTAGTGTTACAGAAATATATAATGTGACTAAAGTAGAGCCAAGTATTTGAAATTCAGAACTGACCTTGATGCTCTGGATTTCAGCCACTACGTTTGCATTCTTTCTCCTTCCTATCAAGAGCATGTAATCCATCTTTTCACTGGCCTCTGGACATGATTTTCTTTCTGGATGGACTGAGGAAAAAGAACGCTTTTTAAAAAGTTATGGTGAGAATCAGGAACAGAATGAAGCTAAGGCGTTTGAGAAAGCATGAATAAATAGAAAATTTGCATTAGGTGGTCACGGGTATCTCTTTGATACAGCCAACTCCATTTCTATAATTGATATACCAAGCTATCTAAATGTGACTATCAGGTTTCTCTAATGACATTTCTGAAATTATGGGCATCTACACAATATAAAAGTCTGTCTGTCTGTCTATCACCTATCTATCCTAAGAGGGGAGAAGTAATACATTTAGGTGGGTAGGTATATATCTGTATATACATTGCGAAAATAAATACTCTAGGTTTCACCACCAACAGTTGTCATAGCAACCTGTTGTACCTACATGAGTTGGCACGCTCTTGAATACATTCAGAAAGTTATTGTATAATGGTGAACAAATGCCATACATTCAGATACATGAACTTCAGAAAATGCAAGTAGTTGATTGCTCTATTTGGTTCACTATTCAAAGCTAAGAAAATCAAACCAAGGAAACCCATATCTCTGTGCTGCTTAAATATCTGTAGGAACTACTTTGGACTACTAATACTATATTATAGTGGTCAGAAATGTACAAAGACACAATTGGTAAAAAAATATGAAAAATGTATTCAGTCCATTTGAATGGGGAACAAGTTTGGGAGGATAGAAAATGGGAGAAAAGCCATGATGGAGAGAAGTTGTCATCACTATTATCACTGTTAATGATTCTTGCTCTAAAAGTGTATGATGCCTGGCTAAGTGCAATTGGCATTATTGGTATTTAAATAACATTCAAATGCCAGCAACTTTCAATATGTGGGATTATGGGCAAAGCAAAGGATTGTGGGTCTTATGGGCAAGTTACAAAATCTTTGGCAACCCCTGAGTCCCTCCCTTGCAGGAAGTGACTATTCTTTCCTTAACTTAGATTGATCACTAAACAGAATTTTGAGAGAAATGTGGACGTTCTGGTTCAACTGAAGAATTTAAGAAATATTGAAGCAAGCCCCAAGAATGCTTAGTCTGATTAGCCCCCCCCCCGAAAAAAAAAAGTGGTAGGGATATTCCTCCCTTTTCTGAGCTGATGATTTCATCTGAAGCAAAATATATGAGAACAAACAGGAATCTCAGTGTAAAACGTCCATGGAATTTTAAGGCAAAGAGAATTTTGGGAAAACACTTTTTTTGAGGTATTCTGCCAATTCCTATCACAGACATAAATCTAAAAAAAAAAAATCTTCCTGAAAGAGCTTTTGTTAATAACAAATTTCCCTTGTGGAAATAAGAACTCTTTAGGGAATCTTTATCCTATCTGGAAAAGCCTATCCAATTAAATGTTTGGTGGAGAGCATCTCCTTTGAGAATCTTCTCTCTAATGGGAAATAGCTGTAATATCCAGTGTATTAAAAAAGGCTGTTGCTTGTTCAGGATAACAACCATTTCATAGAATTTTATATAATTTTTATGAAATGCTTGCATGGATAGGTTATTAAACAGGACTGATCTGCATGTATCCTATTGCCTGAAATTTTCCTTAAAGCTGTCATAAACGCACCACACTTGGACTCTGCTAATTTAGGTTTGTTTATTTAGTTTCATTTAGCATCCACATTTACACCATTTGATCTGATATATTGTTTTCTATTTAATGTGTGGAGGTCTGAAGGCAGCTGTTATGGAATGCTGACTTTTACTTCTGGCTCTGATAAAGGAGGCATTTTAGAAGTTTCCGTGTCTGCCTTGCATCTACTACAGTGTGCACTCTTAAGTGTGCACATGCTGCAAAATCAGGAAGTAAAAAGTCTTTTTTTTTTTCATGAAACAGCTCCCAGACCAGTTTTCAGTCATACACATAAATCAGTAAATTCATAAGATTCAGCCTAACCATGACCAAAAAAAAAAAAAAAAAATGCTGTGTTAAGTGAGATACATTTTGATACTTTCCCCCCCTTCCTTTAGGTTGGTAGGCAGCGGGCTTTGTTTATATTTTGATGTGCTTTGTAATCTCCTTTCCCCACTGTTCAGAGATGTGTTCCCCTCCCTTTCTTCACTGCAGCATCTAAGTAGGTTTATCCAATATGTGAAGCTATCTGGAAGATGGATCTTAGATGGAGAAAATTTATTAATATGCTACAAGAAAGAGGAGGAGGCTGTGATGCAGGTGTCATTCAGATAACCACCACTTTGAGGAGTTAATATCTGTATCTGCATTTCATTCTAATTGATGGGTCTGTCTGCTGTTTGAAAAGCGTTAAATTGCCACTGCTTCTGTGATGGAATCTCTATTGTCGAAGTATGAATGAGACTTAAGTCTCATCCCTGAAGTCAGTTTAGAAATGATTTGTAGAGAATTGACTTTGAACGTTTAGATTAGAGGTCAGAGTTCTACTCTGAGGGCATGTATGTTAAGATAGAAATGGGCTGCAACTGCCACCCTTACGCTTTGCCATTAAAGAAGCCATTTTTGCTAAGAATACCAACTGAGGCATGATTTTGATTCATTTAAAATGGGAGGCAGATGAAAGAAGGGGGGGAAATATAACCCCCCCCCAAAAAAAAATTAGATCTGCAGAATAAATTCCAGGTAGATTGATCAGTCATGAAGAACTATATATTTATATGCAGGTAAAAAATAAAACGTTATATCCAAAAGGGCATTTTATTGAGGAATTGAAGAGCAAGGAATGTCACCCTGAAATTTCTATCATAAGCCAGTGTTTCTTTGTAGATGCCCAAATAGGATATGTTTTATTGCCCTTATTATCAGTACAATACTTCCTTCTCCTCCTCCTCCTCTTCCATTTCCTCTTCCTGTTCTTTCAAACAGAGTGCCAAGGAAAAAAATAATCATTCCATGATTGCACAGTCCGTACTTCAAGGTTGACCACTGCCAGTGGCATCATTTAGTGACCTTGACTGATGCCCCAAAAACTAATCAGGAACAGGTCTGATTAGGTACGAGACAGCAGGAAATCCCAGGGCTGTAAGGATTTGGAAAACTGGGACTGGGTTATTGGAGAAGCAGTCTGGAAGAAGGCAGTTGCAAACTGCTTCAATTCTGCTGCCAAGAAAATTCCAAGGATATCTTCAGGTAGTCACAAGGAACCAAAGAGCATTTCTCTTTTCACTCACAAGCTCACAGTTTAAAGCAAGTGAGACACAAGGAAATGGATTGAGAAAGAAAGGGAAAAAAAGGTTGGCTAGTTCAGTAAGTGAGATAAATAGATGGGATTACATTATTGGCCAGAAAATAGCAGATGGAAACTGGCTGATATCTGAATTAGCCAATGGTTAGAATAAAGTAATTTAGTTTTCCAGTTATACATTGTAAATTAAATGTTTGACAATTCTGTAAAAATAAAATCTATCCATTTAGGAAAGGATCCTGATACCTCCCTATGTCTTAGTAGTCTTGGGCTTATATCCCACCAGCGCATTAAGGAATATTTAAATAATTGGTTACATTCACATTCCAGATATGAAAGGAAACATATGCCATTGACATTTAGAATCCTAGAGTGGGAAGGGCCAGGTTAGGCCACCCATTCTAAGAGTCGGATCCAAGCAGGAATCCAAATTATTATCATCTCAACGAATGACTATACAAACACTCTGCTTAAATACATCCACTTAAGGGGAGGCCAGCAAATCTCTGGGTAATTGATACACCATTTAATGTATTTATATTTATTTATAATAAATATAAGTATTTATAATACATTTATATATTTATATTTATATATTATTTATATTGTTGTTTGCTTTTAATTGTTTTTATTTGTTTTAACTGGTGGTTTTCTTGTATGCTGCCCAGAGTCATCTTTGTGAGATAGACGGTTGTATAAAACTGATAAATAAATAAATAAACTGCTCTTTTAGTTAGGAAGTTTTATTTTTTTCCTAACCTCAACCAGAATCTGCCTTCCTGTAATGTAAATTTCTTATTCTGTATCCTGTCTTGACCTTTCTCTGTGTCATTTTTTTCCAGGCATTTGAACATGGTTATCCTATGCTTCCCTGGTCTTTTCTTCTCAAGGCTGAATGTGCCCAACTTCTTCAAGCTCTCATCTTAGTTTATAGTCTATATACACGTAAAAGGATGGCTTACCAAAAGGTCCATGCAAACCAGAGCGCACAGTATTTAGATACTGATGACCTTCCAGCCACTTCCCTGGAGTTAGAATGGGACATGGAGAAAGAACTGGAGGACCTGAGCTTTGACCATTTTAATTTGGATGGGGGAGTCGCTCAATCAACTGAGAGTACTCAGAACACTGACTTGGAGTCTATTCAGCCATCAGCATCTCCCAAAGGAAGGTTTGAAAGGCTCCAGGAAGATTCAGATTATGTCTCCCACCATACACGGCGTCCACCAAAGAGCAACTGCTGCAGTTTTTGCAGGATATTTAAGCTATTTTGCACTGCTATGGGTTTACTTATTTTGGGGGTTTTGATAGGCTACTATGGACATGCACAATGCCCACCTTTACTGAAATCTTCAGAAGCCAGTGATCCTCCCATCATTCAGGATATTCTTAAAGATATCAAAGCAAAAGATCTTGCAGACATTTTCAGGTATATGCTTTATTTCTACTTTTTAGTTTGTTGATGCTGTCAAAAATATCTTGTTTTATTTATTCCTGTGTTTATCTCTCACCTTATCTATGGGAGCTCATGGAAAATGAGGAAAAATACTTCAACAGAAGTATCATTCATTTCATCCCTATATCAACACCTCTGTCAGGTAGATTGGAGTGTGAATCTTCTGCTAAGAATAAGAAATTCAGAATGGGGAGAGGCAAGATTTAACAGCCACACTGGGTTGAAAGCCTGATAATATGTCTCTGTCTCTGTAATGTAACTTTTTCTCATCACTTTTTAATCCTAGTTTAAGGTGGTCTAGATTGGTATTTTCAAAACTGCTAACCAAATCTGTGGACAGAAATCACCAGTGGAGGATGACATATGACTACCATGACTATTGACATATGATTATTGGATGATTAACTATGTTTCATTTTCTACACCAAAATATTTTACATAGTGATAATATATATCAGTAGAAATGGCCTGTGGTATATATTTGTAGATGTTGTACAGTACTGTTTAAAAGCTTGTGAACGCTTCTGAATTTTCAATATTTCTGCATAAATATGACCTACAATGTTCTCCACACAAGTACTAAAAGTAGATAAAGAGAATCCAGCTAAACAAATGAATCAAAAAGATTTTACTTGTTCATTTATTTATTAAAATGATCCAAAGCTACCTATTTGTGTACAGTAAAAGTATGTGAACCTCTAGGATTATCAGTCCATTTGAAGGGGAAATTAGAGTCAGATGTTTCAATCAATGGATGATGATCAGGTGTGACTGTGGGAGGTCCTGCCTTATTTAAAGAACAGAATTCTGGGTATTTATTATCAAAGTCTGATCTTCACAACCCAAGTATCTGGAAATATATCATGACTCAAACAAAGGAGATTTCTGAGGATCTCTGAAAAACAATTGTTGATCACAAGGCTGGAAAAGGTTACACAACTGTTTCCAGAGAGTTTGGACTCCACCAGTCCACTGTCAGGCAGATTGTATACAAATGGAGGCAATTCAACACCACTGTTACTCTCTCCCCCAGGAGTGGTTGACCAAATATGATCACACCAAAAGCAAGGCATATAATATTCCAGGAAGTCTCAGTGAAGCCCAGGGAATAAAGGCCTCTCATAACATTGTGAATGTTCATGAGGCCATCAAGAGCAGAATGCTGAACAACAATGGTGAGAAGGTATGAAAGGCAGGGTTGCAAGCAGAAAGCCACTACTTTCCAAAAAGAACATTGCTGCCCATTTACAGTTTGCAAAAGACTATGTGGATACAGTAAAAGGTTATTAAAGAAGGTTCTGTGGACCACTGAAACCAAGGTAGAACTTTTTGGCCTGAATGAAAAGTGGTATGTTTGGTGAAAGGCAAATGCTGTATTCCAGCATAAGAACCTTATCCCATCTGTGAAACATGGTGGTGGCAGTATCATGGTTTGGGCCTGCTTTGCCACTTCTGGACCAGGACTTCTTGTCATCAGTGATGGAAGTATGAATTCTGAATTGCACCAGCAAATTCTACAGGAAAATGTCAGATTATCTGTCCATGAACTGAAGCTCAAGAGAAAGTAGGCCATGCAACAACAAAACAACCCAAAACACACAATTCATACAACCAAAGAATGATTAAAGCAGAAGAAAATTAATGTTTTGGAATGGCCAAGTCAAAGTCCTAACCTTAGTCCTATAGAACTGTGAAGGACCTGAAGCAGACAGTTCATGTGAGGAGCCCACCAACATTCATGTGTTGAAGTTGTTGTGTAATGAGAAATGAGCTAAAATTCCTCCAGGCCGATGTGCAGGACTGATTGACAGTCATCGGAAACATTTAGTTGCAGTTATTGCTACCCAAGGGGGGCATACCAGTTACTGAAAGCAAAGATTCACATACTTTGGATCATTTTCCTCAATAAATAAATGAAAAAGTATAATGTGTTTGACTCATTTGTTTAATTAGGTTTTCTTTATCTAGTTTTAGGATTTGTGGAGAGAACAGATCACATTTTAGGTCATAGTTACGCAGAAATATTGAAAATTCAAAAGGATTCACAAACTTTTAAGCATCACTGTATATACAGGGGAGTGATTTTATCAATTTATTCAACACTGAATATTTCAACTTAATGGCTTATTTATTGCCTTTTTGCATTACTTTTATTGTTTGATAATTATTCTTTTTCCAGGTGTACATTTTGCAAATATGATGCTGATCTTTTAAAGAGGAAATTAGGCTGTGTTCACAAAATGCATTTAATCAAGTCCATTAAAGATCTACTTGGAACATCCGCACAATATTGGTTGGTTTAGCATTAACTTGGAAGATGTATCTTTGTAAAGCATGTTGTGCAAACCCATCCTATTTGCTTAGCTATAATGGCAAAATGCATTGTAAGATCTCAGGAATAGATTTATTTGGTGATCAGGTTAAGTATTTTTTTTGTGAACATAGTCACTGAACAATGGGGTGGGTGTGGAATGCATTGATTAAACAGTTCCAAGGTTTTATTGAACGTTGCTAAGTGATTCTTCATAGCAATATCTTTAGGTATCAAGTTTCATCTCATAGGCAGGAGAGAAGCCCTTAGGGAAATTCAGAAAAAACTCAGGGACTACAGATAAATAATCTTTATTGAAGAAAGTAGGAAGCCGTCATCAAAGATTTTAGCAACTACTGTGATTCAAGAGCACGTCCTATTTAAAGAACTGTCTTGCATTTTGTTTTCCTACTGACTCTACACAATAGACTACTTGGACCCCTCTTGCTGGTCTGTTTCCCTCCATCCTTTGTATTTATAACCTTCAGATTTGCTATCATATTGCTGTGTGAGAATTAAGTCTCCCGCTGGGCTTTTCAAAAAAAGTAGAAACATTTCCTGAGGCTGAATTACAGGTTACTGGATTTGGGGTAGGTGTACTTGCTCATTGAAAAATACCATTTCAGAGAGTTTAACTAAGCCTTTGCTTAGGGTGCTTACCTTCTAACTTTTGTGAACTTCAAGGGTGGGAAGCCTCCGCAGAGTAGGGTGGGGCTTCAAAAAAGTGAAGATGGTAGTCACAACCACACAACTGAAGCCCTGCCCATTTTGTACACAGATGAGTGTTGCACACATGTACAAAGGAGCAGGGATTCAATCAAATGGTTGTGATCACCATCTTGACTTTTTTAAAAAATCTCCCTGTGGATGCCCCAGTCCATCACTGTACCTAATGAGGGGGGATATATGAAAAGTATGAGGAAACTATGGATGGACAGAATGTTGTTGAATGTGTGAATTGTTGTGCTGGGGGTGGTGATTAAGTTTAATTTTGCATTGTGTTTTACACTATGGAAACCTACACTCTGCACATTCAGATGTTAGTATCTCTGTTTTTGGTATAATATATGCACTGGCTCACTTTACACTGCATGTTTAATCAAGTCTTTTAGCAACTTCATTCACACCACTTCCTCCCCCTCGTTAATTTGGGAGGGGGTTAGCGTGGTTTACTGTGATGTGACTTACTATGTTGTGTTAATCCAGAAAGTGGTCTGGTTAGTTTATGATTCAGTGCATTCTGCAAATCTGGAAAATAGATTAAATCAATAAGCTGGCTGAATATGTGATGTTAAGCAAACTAATTTGTACAGGAGCTTTTGTCTTTGTGAGCTATTTGGGTGAAAATATGCCATTTCTCCCTGGCAAAATAAAATCCCAGGCTAGCCAAATGAACAACAAAACAGAAATTTCCATCTGTCCATTACAAAAGGCCACACTGCTTGGATCCGCACATATACTATGCCGATACATTATGACATCCTAGGTTCTTGGGAAGAACTCAATGTGAATGAAGGCCAACACCAGCTAAAGAACTGGCAGCTGTGATTTCACCTGGTTCTGTATAATCATCATCTGTGGAGTCTTTGGCACTCTCTGAGCTTTGCTGTTTTCTTGAAGACATTTCATTGCCAGACAAGGCAACATCTTCAGTGTGAGAAAGGTGTGGGGTTTGCTCTCTGTTTATATACAGTGGCTTGCCCTGCTTGTGTTGGTGGGGGTGTTGTTCTCTCCTTGGAAGTTCCTTTATTAGGCTGTTGTTTGCTGCTTGATTGACAGAGTTAATAGTTCCTTGATAAGGGTATTGTGTACTGTTTGATTGTTCATCTGGTGTTAATCCTAGTGCTAATCTTTGCATATTTGGATGTTGATTGCTGACAAGGAGATGTTCTAGTCTTTTAGCTTTTTTGGTCTCTTTTGAATGGTATGTAAATGTTGTTTACCTCTGAGTGCCTGTTGATGGCTGACTTGTCTGAGTGCCAAGCTTCCAGGAATTCCCTAACATTTTTGGATTTGGATTGGTCTAGGATGCTCACAGTTTCCCAGTTGAAAGTATGGTTGAGTCTTTCCCACTCCCTTCTTGCAAGATGAAGATGTTGCCTAGTCTGGCAATGAAATGTCTGCAAGAAAACAACAAGGCTCAGAGAACACCAAGGACTCCACAGTTCAACCCTGAGCTTCAAATATGGTCTTTGATTGATCATCATCATCATCATCACCATCATCATATTTATTCTTCTCTGCCCATTTATTCTACTCTGCCCAACTTAACCACAGGGCAAAAACAGTGTGTGTACTGGTGTGTATATGCATGTATGTGTGAAATAAATAAACAAACAAACACACACACACATACACACACACATACTGTGTAGTATATATATATATTAATCATATGGCATAGCAGTTCAGTGTTCATGCTGCTTTTTCTTGCTGGGAAATCCCTGTGAGGTCCAGCAGCCAGATGTGTGGACTATTTAGCCATGACAAGTCACGTTGCCCAGGGTGCACCACGAGGAGGCTAGTCTACATTGCACCGAGTTGGGCTGAGAGAGAGGGACTGGCCCAAGGTCACCCAGCCGGCTTTCATGCCTAAGGCATGAAATACATACATACATACATACATACATACATACATGTATATATTTCCTATCCCTTACTCAATTCCCTACCTGAAGCTTTGGTTGGATTCTGAAATTTCAGTAATATAAATGTGGTTTGATTTCAATTTGATTTCAATTTAGTGCATTGCTTTAGGCTAGCCATTTTTGCCAGGGTTATCCCATCTCCAGATTTGACTCAGAAGTTCCAGATTTTAGTCTATCATATCTGAATTCTGGGGGAAATACCAAAATCATGAGAGTAAGGTAAAGGTGTGATAATTGCCTTCACACTGAGCAGGACAGAGTAAACTACTTTTAAAATTCTAACAAAAAAACAATTCCCTCCCTCCCTCCCTTCTCCAGCCTCCAACTGCTAAAGCTAAGGGTTAGCGGAATCTCTGTGTTATTGGCTCCCTTGGTATTTTTTGAATGAAAGCCTTGTGCAGGACAGTGCTTCTCTCATGATAAAAGGCAAACCAGCTGATAAACCATGGGAGAAATAAGGAAGAGGTAGTGTCCTAACAGTCAGGAATCACGCTGAGATGAGGAGTAGGTCTCTAGTGTTTATTACTGCTACATAAGACAGAATCCTAACAAACTGAAGAAGCGTGGGAAAACCCAGACAGATAAACCCCAAAAGTTAAGGCGGGTCTGATCTGTGTCTCTTTGAATGGCTGCTTAATTCCTCAGTACTACGCATGCATTTTCCCCCCTGGATAGAGGCCCCCTCCTGCTCGCCATCAGTACTCATGACAGGTAGGAGATTTAGAGAGCCAGTTTGGTGTAGTGGTTAAGACACCAGGCTAGAAACCAGGACACTGTGAGTTCTAATTCTTCCTTAGGCACAAAGCCACCTGGGTGACCTTGGGCCAGTCACTCTCTCTGAACCCTGGGAAGAAGGCAGTAATGACCAACTAGTTGTGAAAAAACCTTGCCAAGAAAACTGCAGGGCTTTCCAGGCAGTCCTCAGGAGTCAACACTGACTCAAAGGCATGCACACACATGCATGCACACACATGCACACACACACAGATAACATTTGGCCCCTGGTCTTGGCTTTCACTGCCATAAGAATCAAATGCCATGATTAAGCCAACCTCTTCAGCTGATGTCCTTCTTCAGTTCCCCAGATTCTTCAATTCTAGATGCTCGCCCTGCATCTAGAGTGGCAAAGCTCCCTCCATGAAACAAGCTAGTCTTTCTAGAGTTCTATGATGACTTCATTTATGAAGTAAATGAAATAAGCTCCAAACATTGGTATTATCTGTTTATTCAGGTTCTTGGGCATATCTGCGCTGTACCCTTAAACTGTTCCTGTCCTGTGTTCATGATGGCTTAAGAAAATCCTGTCGAGTTTCAGGCTACCATGTCCATCCATTGGACAATCCCTTTGCTGCTGTATGCTTCCTACCTTCCAGGAAAGCAATATGTTTGTTTGTTTAATTTGTATGCCGCTGATCCCAGTGAGTCTGGGTGGCTATTGCCAGCCACTTCCCAACTTCTGGATGCATCTTACTGTGACTTACATATTTCTATGTAATACAAAATTAAATTCATGTTATATACACAAAGTTAAAACAAATTTCAGAATGGAAGGATCAGAATGTTCAATATTTAGATATCTTGATTATGTGCTATCAAGTTTGGTATTGACTCTTAGGAACCACATAATGTAGCCAGACCTTCTGCAGGATGATCTATCCCCAGTGTGGTCTTTCAGGCCTTCCATGTGTGCACCCATCACCACAATAATTGAAGCCAGCCACCTTGCTGCTGATTGTCCTCTCATCTGCCTTCAGAATTGGAGATGGACACCCTTCACATCTTCAGAGCCCAGAGGGATAAAAAAATGGATTGTACCTTGATCAAGGGGTGTGGCAGGAAGGGGTCTTCTTCTTCCCTTCCTGCCTGATGCAACTTCTTTTTATTTACAACTCTAGGTCACCACTAGGTTAAGATCTTAGCCCACTCTGTAATATGCAAACAATGGTTTACAGCCTGTGAAAAGCAATGTGGACTTTTTTCAACAAAGAGATTTGACCTTTGGAGTCAGGATGTTTTGCAAAAATGTCATCCTGATTGTCTTGACAAAACCATTTGGGTGTCCTCAACTTACTTCAAGGTAGACTGTAGAGAAGGTGCCTCTCAGCAAAGATCTGTGGGGGAGCTGAGTAGAGTAAGGCATGATCGCTTATCCTTGCTGTTAGAAACCAGGAGGCCACATTGCTTTGTGGAAAGAGCTTCAAGGGGGTGATTCATTAAAAGTATCATTGAAGCTCTAATGATTTCTATTTTAGCTTCATATGTGAACTCATCTATCATGCTATGCCATAACATGGTAAGGAATTCCATCAAAAGGCTAAAACTTTTGGTTTCTGTCTTGAACAGAATTCTTGGCTTGAAATGTTTTTTCTGCTGCCATATGATATTAGACTGTCACAATTATCTAGACAAACTCCAAGAACACATTATTTACTGTTATAAACCTTGCCCCTTTCTCCCCAAATCTCTGCTTTTGCCTTTGAAATGCAGATAATACATTTCATTTACTCAGTGGTGTCTGCAGAGTACAGTCAAAAAGTGGTGGGATTATACATATAAAAATCAAGTGCAGCTTTGATTGCATTGCTGTGGCCACCACCTTGACTTTTTTTACCACACCTTGCAGACACCCCTGCAGTCACTGAAACAGCCACTTGGCATTTCCTTACTTCAAATTACATTTCTTCTGAAGCTCAGCACTGCTCTGGTAATTGTGGGTTATTTAAAATGTGCTTCTTAGTGTGAAAGCATGGCAAATAAAATTTCTAATGAGAGTGAGATCACAGGTAAAGATCATTGTTTTTGTGAAACAAAGCAAACAGTGGAAAGAAAATAGAGCCAATCACTGCCAAACAGCAGGAACTAAAAACTCAGACAAATTGAATAGTTTTTGTATACATAAGCCCTAATTTTTTTTTATTTGAACCAGTATTACAGATACCACAGAAAAATACTAAGACAGAAGGAGAAACAGATGTTTGATTTCCTGAGTATTAATTTGCCTAAAGCTCTTGTCATCAGCACCCATAACCATTAGGTAAATTATCATGTATATATTTATATTAAAAGTTTACTATCAGGAATTGCAAAAATAAAATATAGTAAAATAAATAATCCCAGTGTGGAGTATTCTTGCTGAGAGTTCTGTCAAGATAGTCAACCAGGAACCTAGATTCTGTTTTGAGATTTGCCATTCCACTTCCCTTCATCTTTACTAGCTAGTAACGGCTTAAACAGCCTGCCCCTCCAATTTTTTTTCTAGCAGTAGCCCTATGAGGCATGTGGTACTGAAGTCACCCACTGAGTTTCTGTAGATCACTTAGATCCTAATGTATCTTAACTACTATTCTCAAGGTTTCACATACTTTTAGAAAAGCTTTTTTTTTCAAGGATCTTTTTAATCTCTCCAACATGCTTGTTGTTGTATATGGGAGGAAAATTTAATAGTGCACACCCAGTTTGAAATGATAGTCTTAAGCTGCTGTTTATAAGATTTCAACTCTGATTAAGCTCAGGTACTATCCTAGATATATTTAATTTAATACCAGGTATCTGTGGAATACACATACATACACATACATACATAAAAATAAAAACCTGGAATTCTTCTAAGAAAGGCCAACTCAGCAAGTAAGCTCTTATATGATAGTTTTCATATGCTTTTCCACTACACAATGTTATAAGAAATAATTCATAAAGATAAGATCTCCTTCAAGTCAACCTCAAATACTGGTGATTTAATAGACTCATCCATGCCATTTTCTTGACAACATGGAATTAGTTTGACAATGCCTTCTTCTGGAATGTCTCTTCAATTCCCAGCTTGTCTACAGCCCTCATATTCTGTAGTCTCCCCTCCAAGCCTTAACCAGACCTGATTCTGCTTAAAAATCAAGCCCCATCAAGGTTAGCTAGATAAGAACATTTATAGGCTGATCATTCAACACTGGCATTCATGAAAGCTCTGGACCAACCTTTTTCAGGCCAACCCTTTTTTTGAAAAAAGTTCCCACCTACCAAGTGCAGCTGTGTGATGAAATGTTGCCTGTATCCAGTTAAGGATAAGAGGAAGAATCAGTTGGTGCAGCTAATATGAAGGAAGTGTAAGGTAATAAAGGAATGAAACAATTTCTGAGTGTTTTTTTATCAGAAGTTCCTACTCTTCCCATATGATCAACCCCCAAACAATTTGGCTTCTCTGCTTAAAACAAAATCTTGGGACTCCCACTTAAAACACTAGCTTGCCTACATGTTTACCCCAACATAATTCAGTTAGACGGAAAGCTGAGTTAAAAACTGAGATCACAGCCTGCAGGCTTAAGAGACCCTCATGTTCAGCTGGAGAGCAGGTGGCCTGCCTTACCACCCATCATCTCCTTCTCCAAGGCTGAGCTGGGGAAAAGCAGGTTCCACAGCCCCATTGGCCAACTTCAAAGTGGGAAGCTGTACTGCTAGAATAGCCACTTCTCTTTTTTTCATAGGCTGGGTATCATATAATGATCTTCAAAAAAATTCTAGCTATAGAAATATTGAATGTAACCCCCCCTGCCCCCATTTCTAACTCCCAGGAGAAATGACACAATGAAACTAAGCATTTGTCCACAATGGGGGAAGAGAGCTGCCGTGCAGGTCCCCTAGAACCTTTATTTTTGCATACTAAAGGGAATATTAATCTTGAAAACTCACATTCAGTCTGAATCCCAAGAAGAAAAAGGCTATGCAAGTGTCAAGTCTATCTTGCTGTCACAGTCAAAATGGCCATGGAGGAATGGAGCCTAGCACCTGGATAGGAGGGTGTGGTCCCAAGCAGGTTGCCAGTTTATTTATTTATTACATTTATACGGCTGCCCAACTCACACAAGATGACATTGGGTGACATACAATAAAATCAGTGCTGATCTATCCTCTGAAAGGTCTTCTCTATTCACTGTAGAATGTCCACATGGGAAATCCTGTTGGGATACAATGGAAAATACTACGTTCATGCTGGAATTCCTTAGAATAAGTCCAGACTACCTCAGCAATAGGGTGGTGATGAGCTGGTGGGGTTGGGGGGAGGATGTTATGGAAACATGACCCCTGCAAATGGTTAGTAGAATGTCTTCACACCATGGCATGCAGGACATGTTGTGAGCCCTGTGCAAAATATGATGATTTTGTATTTCTCATAGCAAAGAAAGCATGGTCAGAATAAAATTATATCCATGTGTCTAAATGTTTGATTAACACAGACTAATTTACAGGTAGCCACTGTAGGGTATGTTACATTTGGCTTAACATTGTGGCATGTAAACCATGAGTTATGGCTTAGCTAGGATAACCAGGTTTCAGTTGCAAAAATCCAGATGTTCCACGGTAGCAAAGAGATGTAGAAAACCCTAGTGGTTTCCCAGATTTTTGCAGCTGAGATTGGTAGCCCTAGATTTAGCAAAGTGATGATCAACCTGTGAACCCATACCTCATGCAGCCCTTAACCACCTTTTTACAGCTGATTATCTTTTTACTGAGTAAGTCTCAGTTAACAAAAAGGTGGATTCGTGTAATGTCTAAATGCAGCTACAAGCTAAGAAGATGGATGCTTGAGGGACATGAAACCCCTAGTTGGGTTTTTCTGAAGAATCAGAAAGCATCCATTTCTCTTTGCATTTCACCATTATGAAAACCTTCTAATAAGCACAGATGTTCTCTTTAATAATGTGAAAATAACCAGAAACAGTTCTAAAATTAAAGTTGGCATACAATCTGATATATATCTCAGTACCACTAATCAGTAAAGGCAACTGCACCTGTGCATGGCCTCTAGTTAGGCACGAGGATCAGGGATTCTATTAAACATCTGTACTGCCGCTTCCTATCTAATGTAGGGTAGGCACAGGCAGGCCTTCCCCTGTGTAAGCAGTTGCTGGTGTCAGGTACTCAATTTTCTCCTCTACCCAATAAGGAATCACCACAAACCACAAAGGAAAGTGAAAGCACATTAATGCAACTCTAAATAGCCACTTAAAATAAACCTCACACAAAAACTATCTCCCATTGCTAGGAAACAAGATTTTTTTTATTATAGATTCTTCTACTTCCTAGGAACAGTGATGGCTGCAGGCTTTGAAAAATATGAGCAGGGCACAGTGGGAACTTGAGTTAAGCTTGTTTAGCAGTGAACTGAATCTGCTGTTAAGAAGCATGGGTTTATGCAAACACCCCCCACCCCCCATCCCATAAGTGCACCTTGCAGATGGTTGCAACTGTAGTCATTTCAGACTATTCCTATTTTTGAGGTATAGATGGATATAACTACATTTGAGATGCTTAAATTTCCATTTCTTGAGTGTTTGAAAACTGATGACCCAGAGGTACAAGTGGAATATAATAATATATGGGATGCAATTAACTGAAATTAATTGCTGCATCAACCAATAAGTATCCAATAGGTAACTTTGATAAGGTGGCACTATCATAGACTACTATGTGTCTTCAAGCTGTTTTTTTTTTTTTTTAATTTATTTACCTGGATGGAATCCAATGCATTTTTGTAGTTTTCTTGTTTATGTTTCTTTGTGACAAGGCATTTTAGCAGAATGTTAGGAATTGGCTTTATACTATACAAAGGTGGATTGTTACTGGGGACAGGCTGAGATGGAGGACATCTGCCCAACCAGAAGATGGATCCAACTTGATAGCATTTAACTAAGAAAAAAAAACAAAACTATTTGCTGCTTTACCTATGATAATGCATTTGCACATAATGCCATTTGCACAAAGATATGATTTAGTTTTGTTTGGTTGAGTGAATCCACTCATTGTGGTTTGTTCACTGCTTAATAAGGTTTACTGTTTAATATGATGTGTATCTCTATCCAATTGAGGATTATACAGTGAGCCCACAAAGGTGATTCTGACCATTTTTAAAATCCTAAATGAGTTGAGTACAGGACCCCTTAGGGCAGGTTTAGCAACCTAGCCTTATGCCTTCCATGTGATTTCTACAGCCACACTGGCTACAGTTGGTGGATATTGTTCAAAATGTGTGGGGACTGCCAAGTACTGATCTCTCCTCAGGAGTTACTTCCTGCTCTCTAAGTTAATACAAATAACCCTTTTCCATGTCCCAGCTGGGATAGAGATGTTTGGCCCTGGTTATAGACAGAGTCTTTTTAGCAGTGACAACAATATTATGGAACACCTGGCTTTGAACTGCAAGGAGATATACTCTGGATAAGTTACTGGAGACAAAAGAACATGAAAGCACATAACACCAAGCTCTGCTGAAAGCATGCTAACATACTCTCAGCTGCTTCTGGGAAGTGCTTTACTCTGTACTAGAGACTGATATTCTTTTCCATTTTTGTTTTCCAGCCAGCAGTAGTTAAGGCATTCTGAGTAGGATTATGGAGGTAGAAAACAGCCATCATTATTAGCAACCATAGACAGTCTGGTCCTCTACAAACCTGTCTATCCAATACCATCCAAATTGGCTGCCATTTCTGTAACTGGTGGTCTGTTGATCCTGAATCTCTTTCTTTAGTTTCAAAACTTCAGCACACTAGGAAGCTTTCATCCTTAGTTTTTATGGCGGGCCTTGCTTCCTAATTTTTATTGGCTTTGTGTTTCCATTTAATTTTTAAACATCAATATATAGGTTTTCTTTTTGTTCTGTTTTTAAACTGACAGCTGAGTCATACCCTAGAATGAGGGGAAAGAAATAACTTCATTAATAAATATCCCAACTGCCTCCTTATTTAAAAGATCTCCAGGATTGTAGCAGACAGGCCATCTTTTTTTTCATTTCACCTCCAGCTAATCCTTTTAAATAGGGAGGCAAGAGACTGATCCTGGATCTTCTGCATGGACAACAAATGTTCACCTCACCTAATGCTCAGCAAGAGAGAATTAATGCAGAGCTGTATGACGAGAGCCAGTTTGGTGTAGTGGTGAAGGCATCAGGCTAGAAACCAGAAGACTGTGAGTTCTAGTCCTGCCTTAGGCACAAAGCCAGCTGGGTGACCTCGGGCCAGTCACTCTTTCTCAGCCCTAGGAAGAAGGAGATAATGGCAAGCCACTTCTGCAACTGTGCAAAGAAGACTGCAAGGACTTATGGAGGTAGGCACAGACACAATGGTGCTTGGTTGCTTGGTGTGTGTGTGTGTGTGCCCGTATATCTATGAAATTATCATCATTGTTGTCATTAATATTAATTTAAATCATTCCCACGGCAGAATGAAGGCTCTTCACTGAAGATTATGGACCATAATCCACCATGTTGGTCCACTATGGGTTGGTAGATATGTATGAACACACACATTTTAGAGCTATGGAGCACTTTAGATTTCATTCCAAAAAAGTGCTTTGAAGCATCCAAAAATGAAAACCTAGTACTGTTTATAGCACTTTAAAGCAGCTGTGTCTTTTCCAGGGATCATGTAGTCATTATGGAGGGTAGCCATGCAATCCTAGGAAAGTCCTCTACTACATTAATAAATTGCCCACAAGAATATGGTTCAGTTCCAAACCAACTTTTGGGACTTAAGTCTGAAGTGATACACAGCATAATATATATCTATAATGTGTGCATTTGTTATGCGCTGTGTTCGTATATCTCCACATCCTTGGCATTCTGACATAGAAATGCTAACAGGTCCTGCTCAGTTTTTTCAGTGTCTCCAAAATTCTGCCATGTTTTATGTGTCTCTCTATGTGAGTTTCTCACCCATTTTCATTTGCAGCTGTTGTTTTTCTATATGTTACATCCCAGGCACTGTGCCAGAGCATGAGATGAAACCACCTGGAATGAAAGGATTTTTTTGGAATGGATGGCCTCAGTTATTCTGTTATCCTTTCATTTTCTGTAATTCTGTTTTTCAGTTCTAGGTGTTTGTTGTGTCTGCGTTTTTGTTCCTTTTTCTGCTTCTATCCAATTGTAAGCTGCCCAAATCCACTTTTTTTTGAGTGGGGCAGCCATATAAAATCAACAAACAAACAAAAATGTCTCCTAATATATGTAATGATTAATGTAATTTTTAAATACATATGTCCCTAATGGAAGAGATGTTTTAACCATACGCATTTGCATGCAGATTTCAAAAATTAATCTGAGGTGAATTCTACCCCTGAGTTTTCAGAATTCTTTATTTCTTACAAAATAATGTATTTTTCTCCTGCTTTTTTCTCAAAGAATAAAGACCTTCCTTCCTTCCTTCCTTCCTTCCTTCCTTCCTTCCTTCCTTCCTTCCTTCCTTCCTTCCTTCCTTCCTTCCTTCCTTCCTTCAGCACCTCCTTTGTTTTCAGCAGATTGCTTAGAATAAAAATGTCAAGCAGTTCTTTAAATTTTTCATTCATCTTATTAACAATTTCTTTAGTACTGAATAAACAACAATTTCTGCAAAGTCTCAAACATGACCAGCAATTTGTGCATTATAGAGAGGAGGAGGAGGAGGAGAAGGAGGAGGAGGAACACCTATGTTTATAGCTTGTGATGACTGTCTATCCCTACACATCTGAAGGGCAAGCATGTGTTTCTAGTCAGTAGTGACTCCAAGTATCAGTGACATAGTGGAAATAGGAGTTAGTGCAGATACACTATACAACAGTAGTTTGTAAACAATATGGAAATATCCAAACCATGTATTTCACCTTTATCAGAGAGAGAATGTACATGGATTCACCATCAACAGAAGAACAACCACATTTCAGGATGGCATATGTCCACACCAAAAGTAAGCATGAATCCTAATCTAGAGTGGGCCCTAAATAAGTTTGCATCTAAGAACAACTATCCCTAGACCAATCTGTCCATGCTTTTCTATAGCACATATGATGCTGTCCCACCATTAAAGGACATTGAGGTGCATCAAGAAGGGGCTTTCTTCATGGTGGTGTCTTATTTTGACCATTTGCTGCCTGCCTGACCTTTCTATTAGCTCCTTATGAGTAAATGATGCTCACTGTGAAAAGTATTTTGGTATAGTGTTAGTTTGTTTTATTTTTATTTTTTTCTGTTCTGGCTGTGCATTCTTGTCCATCTTAACTCAACAAGAGACAAAACAACTGCCTTGCTCGGGATCATCATTCTTGTGCACTCTCGATTTATCACTCCCATCAAGTGACCATTTGCTGTCTGATGGGAGACTGTGAGTTTGTTATCAGTGAGGATTCTGTTGCCACCAAGGGATCAGTAATTGTTTGTCCACAATACGGGGATGACCAGTTTCATGCCCTTGGCTATTATGCTTCCACTCCATTTTATCAGCATGGCCGCACCACTTGTATATCCAGATTACATCCCGCTTGTGTTTTTGAGATTTTTTTTAAAAAAATCAGACTGTATTCATTTTTGTTTGTTTACTTAGTTGAATAAAAGATTTCAAAACTAAGCAGTTAAAAATTGGCATACAGTTACAAAATACAGCATCCTAATCTGAGGAATTCAGGGGTACAGAAAGAAAGGATAGTAGGAGTGAAGGAGATGTTTTGGAAATCTTCCTGATTTAACTAAAGGCTTTAACTAAAAGTTTGTTGTTTGGTTGTCACCATCCATGACTGAGTCTTGGTGCTTCATTGATCTCTTCAGGCAATGCTGGATGGAGAAAAGGGTATTGGGTGAACAGGGAATCCTCAGTCTGTCTGGTCCCTGAGAGGCTGAGAATCTCTTCTTCTTCTGAGTATGTCTCTCTTTCAAATCTTTAGGATGCAGCATGAATTCTCTTACATTAGCCCATCCTTCCCATTGGTTCTTTACTATTCTTCTCTATGTATGGGAACTTCTGAGGGTCCTCCCTTGCCGTGTCTTTCGACTTTGTTCACCTGCATCCAAATGTCTGTCTGTACAGGTACTGTTCCTTGCCCCACACGGTGGTCTATTCAGAGTTTGCTTTAGCTATTCTTGCTGTTAAATATCAAGTTCACATTTCTTGCTTCTTCTGAAAACTCCACGTCTTTCCTGATAGTGTATAAAAAAGGTATGGGGTGGAAGATGGAGGGAGGACAAGTAAAAGGTGTCCCAATGCACATTTCTAAAGTCTCTGTTCAGAGGAGACGGGCGGTGACCAATTTGATAAATAAATAAATATATGAAACAGATTAAAAATATATTATTTCTGACATGACTTCCTTCATTGTCAATGTCTTCTTAGTGTGTGTTAGTGCTAGGTATTTTAAGAATAGTATGACTATCTACCCTGTGATATTTTTATGGACTGTGAGTCACAAAAATGGAAACAAACAAAGAAACAAATGCTATAGCCCTCGTTTTGTGGTACATAAACACAGGAACATTGTAACTGTCAAAGCTCTGTGTGCATGGTAGCAAAAGTTGATGACTTTAATAATTCATTTGGCTTTATCCATGTGGTGAAAATTGCCCATAATAATGTGTATGTAGCTCTGTTTTGCATGCAGTATGGGTTTCTTAAGATGTAGCAGAGTTTATGTATTTAGTTCTGGCACCAAAATAAATAGGATGTGAACTAGTGACATAGGATGGCAGAAGGACTGGGGAATATTTCAGAAACAGTTACTCCCAAACCTTGCTACAAATCCATTAAGGGATATAAACAGGCCTTGGCTGGATTGGGCTAATGATCCATCATGTCAGCACCCAGATTTCCACAATGCCAACCAGATGTTCTGAAGAAATGCACAAACAAGATAGGAAGAGCAGTTGATAGTCAGAGATCCCTTCTGAACATTGTGACTCTATGTACCCACAGTGGCTTATAGCTACCGATAGACTTGTTCTCTCCCTAATTTTATCCAATCTCCTTTCAAAAGTTGTTATCATCTATCAAATTTAAAAATGAAATCCACAATTTTCTATGTGTTGCCACCTAAGATCGCTTTTCCTCATGGCCATGTTAATATGCATTTCTCCAGGCCTTGAAATGGGAACAAAATATGCTGACATAAATAGTGCAGCTAGTGAATTAGCAAACTTCTAATCTGTCTCAAAAACAAGATTTGTGAGTTATCCTGCCCTTAGTTTTACTGCAGGATGATTTAAGGACAGTGATTGGTAGATGTCCTGGGTTCTGTTTCACCTCCTACCCAGTGTCAGTAGTGAATGGGACAAACCACCACCAGTCCCTCTCCTTTGGGTTAGTGTGGACAGGAGCCGGATGTGGAGGCCTTTAGTTACCTTTCAAGTTGCCTAAGAGACTGGTTGCTAGTGTAAAGGGGCTCTAAACCAGTAACCTGTCACTCGGGCTATTTATCAGCATGAGTCTACTGGTAGATGTGTCCAAAAATGGCCCACTTGATTATTCATGGAGTGAAGGAGGTGTTGCAGAGTGCTGGAAAGTGTTTGGCCCGAGAGATCAGAAAAAACACACCAGGCATTTCTATAAAAATAAGTGTATTTAAAGAAAGCATAGAACATGAACAGTTTCTTTATCCAGAAACCTGGATAGGCTCAAAAGCTTCTTAAATAGAAAGAAAACATATTTACAAGCTCGTACGCACACATACATGCTGAGCAGAACAAGCTGCTGAGCTGGGCTGGAAGAGAGGCTGTGAACAGAAACTGAAACTTCTGGTAGCAAGTCCAGGCACGTTCCTCCAGCCAGTCAGCAGCTTTTTCTTATTTGCTCATCCTTTCCACACCCCAACCTGAGGACAATTAAGTCTGACCTGTTCACCCTGCTGATACTTGATTACCATGGTAACCAGGGTGTCTGAGTCTTACTCCAAGCAGAAACAAAACAAATACCAACAGGAGGTATGAAGGATTGGGGGATGTATTGGATAAAAGGGGAGGGAGTTATACAGTGCATTGAGAGAGCTCCCTCTTGCTTCATCCTGGCCTGTCCAGTACCTACCCACCCCAACTTGTCAGCTGAGCTATTTGTGGATAGAGATTTAACAGGCTTGTTACTTGAGTTGAAGGAGAAATTGACCAAATTCTTGTCAGTTTTACCCCATTCCCCCAACTATACCAAATCACACTGCTGCAAAGGAATGGCAGTGCGGTCAGCAAGTGGCCAAAGCTGATAGCTCCCCAGGGGAGGTCAAAAGAGTCAAGGTGACAGCCACAGCTGCACAATCAAAGCCCCAAAGGAAAGAAAGTGATTCCCCACCCCTTCCTGAATACCCCTGCTGCACCCACAAGTAGCCCATGGAGTATGCAAAATGGTATTTGAGTATGCAAAATGGCACTGCCTCCCTCCCAAAGTTAAACATAGCCTGTGAAACATAGCCTGTGAAAACCCTTATTCACAGAAGTAGCAGAAAACTTTTTTTTTAATTTATATTTTTACTAATTTTCATATGATAAAAGACAGAAAGGAAGAAAGGAAGGGCAAGAAAAGAACAAGAAAACTAAAGTTAAGAAACATATGAATGACTTCCAAACTTGTTTTCAACAGATAATTACAATCTTATTGTCCGTCCTCCTCCTCAAATATTTTGCAAATTCCCTCACCCCCCCCTTAATCTGCATCTTTCTTAATCTTCAAATCCATAAATCATCAATTCATTTTTTTTCTTCTTTAAGCAAAAAGTCTATATAAGGTTTCCAGTCTTTCAAAACATTTTTTTGTTGTTTGTTCTCTGGCCAAAGAGGTCAGTTTTGCCATTTCTGCAAATTCTGACATTTTCACAATCCATTCCTCTACTGTGGGGATATCATAATTCTTCCCAGAAAACCTTTAATGACATACAGATCAAAAGGTCTTTTGAAAAACTGTCAAACTAATAACAGGTCTGCTTGTCTTCCAGAAGACCAGGGTACCAGTGTATAGAAGAAGCCGACATAATGTCTGAATGGCTCTTTGAGATGTGCTTGACCAGCATTACATAGTTAGATGCCTCCATAGTAAGTCCTGCAGCTAAAGCCAACATGGCCATTGAAGGCAGTAACCAGTGACCAGAGCAATCAGGAAGATGACCTTGATAGAGTTATGTAGGAGCCATTGCCTAGACAAAGGCTGAAGCAAGTTCAGAACAGCAAGATAAAATTTGGGAACAGCTCAGGCAGATGCCTCCCTAATTCACTGAACTATAAGGAGGAAGAGGAATAGCACAATCAGACTTTCAAGATTATTGTAACCAGTCTTAATAAAAGTAGCTTTTATTCCTGGTCTGGTCTACCTAGTGGGGCTGACGTTTGCCCATAGAAATTTTAACTAGCCAACAGAAGCTTGGCAGATCCATCTTCTGACTGTGTCACTAGCAGGAGGGTGAATGAATAGTTATAGATATTTAGTACACCGGGAGATGGAAAATTCTACTTTAAAGTGGAACAGTGAAGGGACAATTTAGGTGACCTCTACAATGGGTTGGGAATGGCACAATGGCTGCATCATGAGGACATGATCTGTAAAACCATTAGAGGGTCTCTTGGTCTCACTGTTAGTGGGATATAAGGATGGGGCCATAGTTACCTTTCAGCAATGTCTCATTCAACCAGCAAATAATCCTACCTGTTCTGTCCCTGTGTGAAATGCCCCAGCATTCCCAAAGTTCCACTGGCAATAAGGTTTGAAAGCAGACATAAGGGAATGAGGCATTTACTGTTGCCTGTCAGCCCTTCAAGACAGACTAGACTAGGAAATCAAAATCATGTAGATCCATGCGATAATAACAGAATTTTGTAAGTCTGAATATGCTTCCCCCCTCCCTCCCTTTATCTTTGTGAGAACTAGGAAGGGCCTTGTCTGAGATGTTTTCTCAGGTTACAGTTCTGCCAGATTTCTTTCATCTGGCCATTATCTTGCTAGCAGCTCTTCCGCCTGTCTTTCAAGGCCGTTCCCTCTTCCCATTACACTCCCCTATTTGTTGCAATCTGATTAATTTTCCTCCCAGTACAAATTATGGATGAGACATTCTACCCCAAGTAGAGTGTTGGGACTGGGAGAACTTTGAATCTTCTGCATTCAATATCTCCTACATATTATTTTCTCCAGTGCCAACAATGGTCCTCCAATGCTGAAGAAGGCAGAATTATAGAGATTGTAAGGGAGATACAGTTCTGGATTTTTCTTCTGATGCTAAGCATTGTGGGAGTAATCTGATCTATCCTTCAGATGCTGTTTCTGGGGCCATAGGCTAGCACCTTACAATTAATACATCTCGTTTCTCTAAAATATCCATGCAACTTATGCCTGCTTTTGATTAATTTTATATAGGGTTTTTGTGTGAGAGGTAAACAGAAAACCTGGGCATATTGTTTTGAACAAACATATGGTCGCATTAATTTTAGGTATATACAGGCACACAAAATTCACCCTGCATTCATAAGGTCAGTGCTACACAGGGAAAAATTATACAAAGAACACAAGGTATGTTAATAAACTGTGTCTGTTTACTGTATTAGAAATATTATTCAGAAGACTCGCATACAGATATAAAAACTAAGAATTCTATTTTGTCCATCTATTGTTCCAAATTTTACTTGTCTTGGCAAAGTGAGACTTGAAAGCAAAGATGTAAACCAGGGTTAGGAAACTTATAATTCTAACTCCCTAATTGGTCATGCTTATTGGAAATGATAGGAGTTGGAATCCAGATATTTCTGGAGGACCGTAATTTCCCAACTCTGATGCCCCATAGTTCCCTTGGATGAATATTATACTGAGGAGGAACAGGAACTAATTACTCCCCAGGAAAGAGAATATATCTTGGAGATCTTTACAGAACAACTTCCTTTGTTCCTGATTCTGCAAAAATGAAACTGGGCTCTGAACTATGAGTGTGGCGTTCAAGTCACAAGGTTATTGTGGGGAAAGTAGAAGGTGGGAGCATTCTACCACCTTGAGTTGTACAAAATAAAGGTTCAATATGATAATGATATAATCTTGGTAATAACAGTACTTATTGTTGTAGGCTGTTCTACTCAACAGACTAGTAGCCATAATTAGATCTAATGAGTGCCAGCTGTCTTATGATGGATGTTGGCAACTTCTGCTATAAAGGTTTTTGGCTGGGAGAGCTCTGATTGTAAAATAATGGTGATTTGAATGTAGTCTTTGTTGTACTACTGGAATTATTTAAACTCTGCCAGCACCTTCATGATACCATGATGCCTAAACCCCTGAACGAGTTGATCTCTGAACTAGATTTTTGCCTACAGGGTCTAGTGTAACTGTCCTTTTCAAGTGTTGACTATGGATAGTCTAACTCAGTGCTTCTCAGCTGGGGTTCCATGGAATCCTAGTGTTCCATGAGAGGTCACTAGGGGTTCCCTGGGAGATCATGATTTATTTAAAAACTATTTCAAATTCAGGCCACTTCATATTAAAGAGGTAAGTTTCATTCTTATTTTAGTTTAAGAACACTGTTAATGCATATATACAGGCTTACACATGAAACAAAGATGATAATTTTGTGATTTCTGGCCTATATTTAAGCCTGAATGTGCAGGGATTCCTCAAGGCCTCAAAAATATTTCAAGGGTTCCTCCAGGGTCAAAAGCTTGAGAAAGGCTTGTCTAACTCTTTCTTCTTTCCTCTTTTTTTTTTTTTTTAGTGAAACCTAGGATAGGAAAGAAATAACGTTTGGTACTAGAACTTGATATTTAGGTAATTCTTCCATAATTCTGAGAACCTGAAACTCTTGCCTTTCATACAACAATTAAAACGTTGGATTAGACTTTTTATGTCGATTGTGTATTGTTTGAAAATGGACCCTACAGACTCCAGAAAAGGATTGTGAATTTGTATAACACACTAGTACCTTTCCAGGAAGGTCAACTGGTGTCATTACAGGTATCTGTGACCTGCAACGGTCAAGCTAGATTCAGTTTATTGATGTGTGATATGGTTTATTAGGTACTTGTCAAACTTCATCTCCCCCCGCCCTCCCCATTTCTAAACAGGCATAAAAAAAGACTTCGTTGAGATATTGATGAATTAAATGTTTGGGTTACAATAAGCCTTTGGTAAATTTAAACACCTTTAGGTAGCATTACTAAAAAGTCAGATATAAGAAATCTAGAATGAGTAAATCACTAGGGATTTGCAGATTAGTCTCACTCTGATCTGTGTGAATTATCAAATATAAAACTAGTAAAATAAGAGCATATATTGTGTTATATAATGTTCTCTAATACAAGCTGGTCTTGATTCAAGAATTCCAAATATTTGTACATATCTTCTACCAGTACACTGGGGGGTTTTGTTTGTTTTTGCTTTTTTCAAAGTCACTTCTTACATATTTGCATGAGAATCCTCTGGCTCACTTCACTTTTTCTTCCTTTCTATAAACCATTGATGAAAAAATAAGTTTGGCCTGAGAGATTTTAGGGAATGGTAGCTTTTTGTATCCTATTCAACTGCTGGTTGAGCTTATTTATTATTATTATTATTATTATTATTATTATTATTATTATTATTATTTTGGTCTCCTTGGATACAGGAATTCCCTTAATAGTATATTCAAATGGTTTTGAATGTTGGTTATCCAAGAGGGTTACAGATTGTAGTTTATAATCCTCTTATATTGTTTCTGAGTATTGTATTTTGTTAATTGGCTTAGCATTTTAAGTTTTGGATTCCTATAATCATAGAAGTGGAAGGAAACTAAGAGGTCATCAAGTCCAGCTCCCTGCACACTGCAGGATTCACTACACCACTCCTGCAAGATGATTGTCCAGCCTGTTTGAAAACCTTCACCAAAGGGAAAGAAACTGCTCCATGTGGCAACATACAATAGATTAACAGCTCTTAGAGTCCAGAAGTTCTTCCTAAGGTCTAATCTGTATCTATATCCTTGAAGTTTCATCCCATTAATTCTAGTCTTACTCTTTGAGCAAGTGATAATAAGCTTGAACCCTCTACAATGTGATAACCCCTCAGATATTTGAAGACAGCGATCATGCCCCTTCTCAACTTTCTCTTCAGCAAGCTAAACATACCTAGATCTTTTTACTGTTCCTCGTAGGACTTGGTTTCCAGTCCTTGGTAGTTGTTCTCTGGACTTGCTCCAGTTTAAACTGGGCTGTGCAGAACCTCCAAATAGGACCTGAACAAGGCAGATAGAGTGGGAGAATTATTTCCCACAATCTGGATTCTATGCTCCTCTTGATGTTCTTGATTCAATGTATGATAGTACCTAGCTGGCCTTGGCTAAGAGAGGTCGGCCATGCCTAGGGCTTCAATGGGAGACCATCTGTACGTAGCTAGATTCCAGAAGAAAGCAATAGCAAAGAATTGTTCTACTGTTGGCAAGAACATTACAGGGATATATCCAGGAAGGCACCATGGCTCCAGGTTTACCCAAGACAGTTTTTACCTTTTTTTTAACAAAGTACCTTTATGATCTGTTAATTCTGATATTGTTGTCTTCTGCTATTGTACTTGATATTACTCTATTTATGCATGATGTCATTAGCTGCCTTTGGCTTTCTTTCCAGTGAGGAACAAAGAGCTACAAATAAATGACAGACTTGAGTTTCATGGAATGGAGCTGAACAACTGGATTTTCCCCAATTTGTTGTGGGGATCCTTTACTGACCCCTGGAAGTCTTTGGAATATAGCTGTTGGTTCATCTGACCTCTCTGGACAAGTGAATGATAAAAATAAAGAGAAGGAGCAGCAGCAGCCATGATTTTCTTGTGGTCTTCTTCTTGGCCACACTTGCACATTAGGTCCAGAAGAAGAGGACAAGTGAATGACCAAAACTGTCCCGCAAAAGAGCTCCCAAAATCTGGAGCCAACATAGTGAAGACTCAGGTAGTGGCACCCATCCCATCCCATCCCATCCCATCCCATCCCATCCCATCCCATCCCATCCCATCCCATTTATTTATTCAGATTTCTATCACTGCCCATCTCCCCCCGAAAAGGGGGGACTCTGGGTGGTTTACAATAAAATTAACAATTTAAAACCATTCATATATAAATTACCAAACAACCAAGTAATAAAATAATAAATATAAATATAAATATAAAAGAGCTCCCAAAATCTGGAGCCAACATAGCAAAGACCCATGCTTTTTACTTTCTTGATACTGATGCTAGGCTAGCATCAGGAGCAGCAGTAACAGGATCTCCTTACACATATTATTCATAGCTCCGGCCATTTTCTTTCGGGTCATTTCTCCCAAATTGGCTGTTAATTTCCCTGACATTGTCTGGCAGCATCATTCTAGAAAGTGTCCATCTCAGTTTTCTAAATGCAATTATTTCCCAACCCTGTGGATGCACCCTAATATTTCCTGCTGCTTTCTGCCTCCCCTGCTGATTCTGTCTACAAGATTTGCATAGCAATGCAGGCCCAGATATTGGATCCCAGCAAACCACCTGCATCTGCTGACATATTCAAAGAATATGGGAGAAAGGCCAGTTTTTCTCAGGACGTGTGCCCACTGTGTACGTGTTTGACAATAACATCTGGCGACACAGATGCTAAATTGGAGAGAGCCATAATTATTTCATGAGTAGGAGGCAAGTTGTCATCCACAATTATTACCATTCTCCAATCACAGGTATTAAAAACAGCACATCATTTTGTTCTTAGCTGATAGCATATGTTTTTTGGGGAAGGTTGACAGTCCTGGGTTTTGTTCTTTGCCATTTAAACTTGAGCTAGCTTTTCATCTGGAGTTGTGCAAGCTAAAGATGATTCCCCTAAGAAGACATGGGAGAGAGATCAAATGCAAACAGTGCTGGGTTTGTTTACTTGGAACACTGCCACAATACTTTTGGGAGGGGGGCAGCTGCCAAGCTTTGTAGGAGAGTCCATTATATATGAAGAGAGACCTATGCTGACAAGTCACCATCACCTGGAGCCACTCATAAACAACAACTGTTGGATAGTGTCCCACTCAGAGCAATGTGGCTTTTCCTTGCTTTTCTACCATTGCTAACCCTTTCTCTCCTTTCCTTTCCTTTTCTTTTGGTGTCTTTTTCATTCTGCCCCTATTCCTTTCCATGTCCCCTGTTGGCTATTAGTAAAATAAGGTATGATTGAATGGGCTGTATTTACAGAAGTATTGATAAGCAAGTACTTAGATCGTCTTAAAACAGTTAAATCAGAGTTTACTCTTTTTTAATTAAAAATGTTTTTTTTAATTAAAAATACTTAAAACCTGCACAGATTGCAAGGAAGCATTGGCATGACACTATCTTCTGGGGCATTTTCAAACACTAGTCTATTTTTTTAAGCATCTCGTAATTCTAAGCAATTAGGCTGGATTGAGACGTAAATCATATAGAAATGACCTACTGTGTGTGTGAATGAAGACTAGATTCAACCCATTAAGAATCTTTTCGGTACAAAATGAGCCTTAACATAATTGATTTGGATTACTGTAATGCTCTCTATGTTATGATATGCCAAGGTATAGGCATACCATAACTTGGCTGCAATATTCTGAATGACCACTAGATGATAATAAAGGGTTATTAGTTGTCTGCATTCTTTTGCTACCATCTAATGGTTCACTTGATTTTTGCAGCCCACATCTGGTATGCCTTGAAGATCATTTGGAACCTACACTTAGTCCAACATAATATAACCATCTTTGTGACTAACTATACAAGTTGGAAGCATTTAGCACCACTCTTATTATAGCTGCTACCATTACCAGTGTACTTCTGGGTGCAAATTCCTATATTGTTTGTGATCTTTAAAGCCACACATGTCCTGGGATCAAATTTGCCTGGTCTGAAGAAGTTTTCTTGGAGTTCCCACTTGATGTGAAACCAAATTAGCAGTCAAAGAGAACATGCTGCTCTGATTGTGTAGAATTCCTTACTATCTGACGTTCTGAATGAAAATAATATCCGTGTTAGGAATTAATGGCTTGTCAAAAATGTGTATTTTAGGCAAATGATAGCATTTTAGTCAAATGATGGTAAAAGTAATGGATATAAGAGAAATGTGCGTGGAAAGGCAGATAGATTTTTCTACATCCTTTTTTTGCAGGGGGAGGAAAAATTCACGCAGAAATTGAATTGGATGGAACTAATTTAAGATTGGAAATGTGAGACCGAATCTGACAGATTTGGTCATTCTTACAATTAATATTCTAGTAAATTCAAAGTTCATAACACATGGCAAAAATCTGCTATTGTGAATAATGTGTGACATTGTCTTTCATGCCTTGGGTGATTAATGTTTCTTATTATTTTCATCCTTTCTTCTCATTCATTGACTAAGATGTTCAAATAGTGATGGTTCATAAGCATGTAAGAGAAAGGGTGAGTGCCGATAAAATAATTGTCGTTGTTGATAAGATGTTGTCTTTTCCTGGCTTTTGGCAGGTACTAATTCTCTAGTTCTGATGGTATGTGTATGTGTTTGTGTGCACTTTAGTACACTTCAACACTACTACTATATGTGCTTGGGCTTCTCATGAACTAGAGCCTCCCACAGTACTACTTTTGTTGGGACCTTAATGCTATGGACTCTTAAACATTCTTATGCATTCCAGAAATCCAAAATTTAAACTATAATTAATAGTCAAGTAGTGGCTAAGGTTCTGGGCTAGAAACCAGGAGTCTGTGAGTTCTAGTCCCACCTTAGTCATGAAAGCCAGCTGGGTGACCTTGGGCCAGTCCCTCTCTCTCAGCCCAACTCGGTGCAATGTAGACTAGCCTCCTCATGGTGCACCCTGGGCAACATGACTTGTGACAGCTAAATAGTCTACACATCTGGCTGCTGGCCCTCACAAGGATTTCCCAGCAAGAAAAGCAGCATGAACACCGAACTGCTATGCCATACGATTAAAAACAAAAAAAAAAAGTCCGATTCATGGAGACTGCCTCGACAAATTCCTGCAGTTTTCTTGGCAAGGTTTTTCAGAAGTGGTTTGCCATTGTCTGCTTCCTAGGGCTGAGAGAGAGCAACTGGCCCAAGGTCACCCAGCTGGCTTCGTGCCCAAGGTGGGACTAGAACCATAAGTCTTCCGGTTTCTAGCCTGGTGCCTTAACCACTACACCAAACTGGCTCCTAATTTATGTATAACATAAATTTTGATGGAGTTTTTAAAGGTTAATAAACGAACTCCAAGCAGCAAACAGCAATCTTGCAGAGTAGAAGCATGAACCAAAAAAGGAACTTGCACATTAAGCGTAATTACATTTAGAAATAAATTCAGTCTTCACGCTGTAGTTAGATGAAGGAAAAATAGAGATAGCTTACTTTTATTCAGTAGATCTGGATACTAGTCTGGTCATAGTTGTTGTTGTTTATTCGTTTAGTCGCTTCTGACTCTTCATGACTTCATGGACCAGCCCACGCCAGAGCTTCCTGTCGGTCGTCAACACCCCCAGCTCCCCCAGGGACGGGTCCGTCACCTCTAGAATATCATCCATCCATCTTGCCCTTGGTCGGCCCCTCTTCCTTTTGCCCTCCACTCTCCCTAGCATCAGCATCTTCTTCAGGGTGTCCTGTCTTCTCATTATGTGGCCAAAGTATTTCAGTTTTGCCTTTAATATCATTCCCTCAAGTGAGCAGTCTGGCTTTATTTCCTGGAGGATGGACTGGTTTGATCTTCTTGCAGTCCAAGGCACTCTCAGAATTTTCCTCCAACACCACAGTTCAAAAGCATTGATCTTCCTTCGCTCAGCCTTCCTTATGGTCCAGCTCTCGCAGCCATATGTTACTACAGGGAACACCATTGCTTTAACTATGCGGGCCTTTGTTGTCAGTGTGATGTCTCTGCTCTTAACTATTTTATCGAGATTTGTCATTGCTCTTCTCCCAAGGATTAAGCGTCTTCTGATTTCCTGACTGCAGTCAGCATCTGCAGTAATCTTTGCACCTAGGAATACAAAGTCTTTCACTGCTTCTACATTTTCTCCCTCTATTTGCCAGTTATCAATCAAGCTGGTTGCCATAATCTTGGTTTTTCTGAGGTTTAGCTGCAAACCAGCTTTTGCACTTTCTTCTTTCACCTTCATCATAAGGCTCCTCAGTTCCTCTTCGCTTTCAGCCATCAAAGTGGTATCATCTGCATATCTGAGATTGTTAATGTTTCTTCCAGCGATTTTAACTCCAGCCTTGGATTCCTCAAGGCCAGCTTGTCGCATGATGTGTTCTGCATACAAGTTGAATAGGTAGGGTGAGAGTATACAGCCCTGCCGTACTCCTTTCCCAATCTTAAACCAGTCCGTTGTTCCGTGGTCTGTTCTTACTGTTGCTACTTGGTCGTTATACAGATTCTTCAGGAGGCAGACAAGATGACTTGGTATCCCCATACCAAGTCATAGTAGAAAGCACTTAATCATCACTGGTTCTTTGTAGACACTTTCTATGTGCAAGCAAGATGGTAGGGGGAGGAGCTGCACGCAGCACCTCCTGCTTGCAGGTCTGCCAGAAGGGTAATGGAGATTGTTAATCCCCAAACCCAAGGAGGAGGAGGAAGTGGAAATCAGGTGACCCATGTGACATCCCACAAGCACAATAGAGATGCATTTGCTAGAGAGACCCCCTTATGCTTATGAGACAATGTTGAGTTGGCCCCTAATAATTCCAACAAATTTAAGGCTAAAAGTTCAACCCCACTGATCTTCTAGAATTATTTTGAGTAGTGAGAAAATATTTTTGAGTAATGAGGCTTATTTTTGAGTAGTGTGGCAATAACATAGGAATATGTTGCATTGTTTTGTTCAGTTTTAGTTTTATTGATTTTTTACTATTGCTTATGTTTTTATGTAGTGTGTCTATTTAGTAAAAATAATAAGATAACATTTGTCTGTATGACCTTCTAATTTGGAAATAACTGGGGGAGAGCAAAGCAAGTCTTGGGATATCATAGAAGAGATACTGTATGAAGACGTGGGCAAGAGTTTCTACCTCCCTTGAGCCACAAGGGCAAAGTCTCTGAGAATAAGGAGTCTCATGAAATCTACTTGCCAACAATGCAAAAGGAAGAACTTTAAAATGGGCTCTAGGAAAAGCCCATCCATGCTTGTTTCCTGCAACAGAGGGATGCTGGTGAGATAATTCTGATGAACAATATCCCTCATTCATTCCTTTACTATTGACTGGGCTTCCACAACTGGCCTATATATTCAGGAAAGAAGCAAGAGTGCCTAATTCCTCCATATGAATTTGATACCAAAGGTTGGTAGTTGTCTGTTAACAGCAGAAGTGACATCTCTGCAAGATCAAACATGAATCTAAGCCATGAGGATAGATCCTGATTCAAGGTGGCCCTTAATGCCTGGAACATTAGCTTTAAGCCTCAAAACTGCATTAGGGTACATTTTGGAGAACAGAATAAAGTCCTAAGGAAGTTTGATTTGGATAGTTTCATATGCCCCTAAGTTTGTAAACATGCCTAGCTGTATACTATACAGCGGTTGAACAACTGTTTTAGCCATAAACAGTTTAATTGCCACTAGAATGTAATTTGCCCCTTGTTGTCTATAAAATTTGGTTGTAGCTAATGCACTCCTTTGGGCAGTTGAAGTGGCACAATTAATCTGAGTTAATTTTTTAAGAGCCTGAAAGACTATTGCCCAAATATTTAAAACATTTAACTTGTTCTAGTTTGTAAGAGTTGATTATTCACATATGCCTTTGTCTTTTATTTATCATAGTAAATTTAGATTTACCATAATTAATAACCAATTGCTCCTCTTTACAGTAAGATGCCAGTTCTTTGAGCTGGCTTCATACCTACATAAGGCAAGGAGAGAAAAATAGCATCATCTGCATCAAGTAGGACTGAACAGTGTTTGTCAGCTAGTTTAGGCCCATGGGAACCTACCCTTTGAAGAATCTTAATCAGAGAGTTAACATATGTATTAAAAAGCAATGGGGCTAAAATACATCTCTTAGATGTCTGGATGAAACCAGAAAGATCCCCTTTCAACTTACCCTGAGGCTATCCCTGCCCACATACAGTATTCCCGAACCCTTGGAGCAGTGTGGTCTGGAGGAATAACAGAATGATCCATCCTTAAATATAAAGATATACAGTGACCATATACATATAATTTATGTAGATTTTATACAGTACTATCTGAAGGTTAACCTTATTACAGCTCCTTCTCCTCCTCTTCCTCCTCCATCTATATTCCTATATATTAAAGCAATAAAAAACCTATATACTAATAATATGTGTTACGTAAATGTCATATTTTCCCCAAATGTCCAAACTTGTGGCTGATTGTTGGAAATCTGGAAAAAAAAACACCTTTTTTCCTATGTTTTCATGATGTCCAGAAATAATAATACTCTCTGTGTGAATGAAGTACACAGATTTTATCCCTTTTATCACTTCGAATTGACTGTGTTCTTATGTACAAATACTCCAAATGGCCTTGCTCCAGTCAAGGTAACCGTATATACAAGGGTGTACTGAAGCTGTTGTAAAAAAGTCAATATGGTGGCCACAACAATACGGATGACACACATTAAAAAACCTGCAGAACTTCAGTCACACCTTCATGGCTGCCATATTTATTTATCAAATTTGTCACCGCCCATCTCCTCGCACCGGAGGAGGGATACTCACTTTTTTTCACCATACCCTATGGTAGTCCTCACTTAACAACCATTTGTTTAGTGATGGTTCAGATGACAGTACTGAAAAAAAACGACTTATGACCGGTCCTCACACTTACGGTCGCGTGATCACAATTTGGGTGCTTGGCAACAAGTTTGCATTTATGACCATTGCAGCATCCTGTGGTCATATGATCGCCATTTTCAACCTTCCCAGCTGGCTTCTGGAAACCAAAATCAATAGGGAACCGCATGATTCACTTAACAACCACGTGGTTTGCTTAATGTCTGCAGTGAATAGCTTAATGACCATTGCAAAAAAGGGTCAGATTTGCTTAATGACCACTTCACTTAGCAACTGAAATGCCAGTCCCAATTGTGGTCATTAAGCGAGGAGTACCTGTAATTGTAGTCACCGGCTGCCTGCAAGTTGGTTTTCTCTTTTGTCACTTTGTGATGCTTTTGTTAGTGAGCTGAATCGGGCATCTCCCTTATTAACTTTCTAGTTGTTCCCCCAGGCCTTTTAATATACAAATAGCTTAATATTTAAAATGTATATACTGCAATTAAGCGTTTAACCTAATGAGGAATTCAAGATGTTATTGTCCATATGCTGCATTTTAATCTTTGTTGTAGTTTGTGCATGTGCATGTATACTTTATAAACTGCCCTGGCAAAATGCTTTCAATGGACAGCATATAAGTTTTTAAATCAATAGTAATATAGGGGACATCTAATGAGGCTGTGTGATTTAGATCCTCATTTAATGAGGGTGGTGATTTGGGACAGAGAAAATAAAATAGTGGCTGGGTTTTTGAAGCCCTGATGCATTTCAGGTGTCAGGTACAGAAGCCATGATACAAATGAGGTGAAATTACTGAAAGGATGAAACTTAAACTTGATTTATTTATTTAGTAAATTTACAAGCCGCCCAACTGCAAAATGACTCTGGGCGACTTACACTTAAAATAAGAAAACAATAAAGAAGAACCTAAGCATCTGTGCAGATTGAATAACAAGCAGTCTCCCAGGGCTCCACAAACATCCTATCCTAAGGCCTGGGAGAACAGCCAGGTTTTTAAGACTTTAACTCCTTAATAACATGAGGCTCAGAGCTAAAGAAACTTCTTGGGGGATGTCATTCCAGAGGGCAGGCCTTGCAACCAAGAAAGCATACCTCCTGGGTCCTTGCTTGACTGAGGGAACCCAAAGTGCACCACCTCTGCCAGATCATAAGGATAGACAGTAACCATGGAAGATAGGTGGCTTCTCAAATGACCTGGTCCTGTGCCATGAAGGCTTTAGGTGATAACCTAGAAATACCTACTGGCAACCAGTGCAACTCACTGAGCAGAGATGTCACATGGGCATACTGTGGTATGCCCAACACTGCCTGCTCCACTGCATTGTAGATCAGCTGCAGCTGAGCGGTTTCCAAGAGCAGCTCTCTGTAGAATGTGTTGCACTAGTCCAAGTGTGAACTAACTAGGGCATAAGTGGATGGTGGGATTCCTGATCCAAAGAGGTGCAAGTGGCATGCCAGATGAAACTGTGCAAATGCCCTCTTGGCCACAACTGCCACCTGTTCTTCCAGCAGGAGCTGGGAATCCAGAGTGATCCCCAGATTGTGCATCAGTCTTCACTGGGGAAGTGCAACCCTATCCAAGACTAAAGACAGAATATCACTGGACCTGGGGGTCCCAAACAGACACAGACACCCAGTCTTGGTAGGATTGATCCTGAGTCTGTTCTACCCCATCTAGACCTCCACAGACCCCAGACACTAGGACAGGACATCAGTAGCATCACCTGACTGGCCTGGGGTTTTGTTGTACAACTTGGTATCATCCACATATTGATGATACTGGACCCTGAACTGGCAGAACACCTCTCCTAGCAGTTTCATGTAAAGGTAAACAGAAAGGGAGAGAGGCACCTGAGGCACCCCAAAATCGAGAAGCCAATTAGAAGAACATCAGGGTGGGTTATGCCTTTCACAGCACATCCCAAAAGCAAACAGATAGCATTCTGCCCCAGTTAAAGAGGCAAATGGAGATCTGCATATCTTTTCTTATTTTTTTTTCCAACTATGAAAAACAGCCTTAGAAAATGCAATTGGAAGTACATAATGGTCTATTTAAAACTGAATTCATGCAAATTTCTCTTCCAAAATACTTTTCTTCCCATATATATTTGGGGGGGGGGAGCAGGGGTGAGTTTTTGCAAAAATAGTACAGGACTGGTAGATTAAGCAACTTCTCCTTCTCTATTTTCGATGGCAACCATCAAGGATGTTGGCAGAGAGTGTCAAAAAGACAAGATGGCAGCTGTGGCCATGTGATCAAACCCACATCTTGGCTTTTTTGTCCTTCCTGCTGATACCCTGACAGTCAGCCAGTTTGTCCTTAAAGTTCATCTCTTGGAAAGAGAGAGAGGCAGAAGAAAAACAAAGAGAATTGATCCCTACAAAAGGAGAGAATAGTTTACAGTTGAAGAGGGATAGCTAGAAGAAGAAATGTTAAGATTTCTTACACTGTTTATGGTTAATGGATTAGTCCTTGTTGCCCTGCTTGAAAAATGACCCATCATTTCCCCAACATTTTTTGTGCTTTAGTTTCAGTAGCATTCTTCTCCCTGAAGGTCTGTTAGGCAAAGGTTTATGGCAAGGAACACAATTTTCTTCCAATGTTTCACACTACACAGTGTCTTACATTTTCTTTTTGGTGACAATAAGAAAACAAGTTATTTTGGTATTAAATAAAAGGACATCCCTGGAGGTTGTGTGTTCATTTCTTAAGGAATGACCATCAAAGACCTGAAGTCCATGTACACTCAATATGCTGCATCCTGCATCACTTTCTCATTTGGCCTGCTAGACTGCTTTATTCCTGAAGACTCTCCTAGAACAGCTTTGCAGGTGATGCAGGGCAGAGATAAAAGAGTGGGAATTAAGGAAAGAGAAAGTGTAACGGTTGCCTAATCCCAAACACTCAGTCTCACAAGCTCGGGCTTAAAGATAACTGATTTATTAAAGGAATAGTATGCAAATACAGAGAAAGCTGAGAATGAGCAAAAGCGCACCAAATACAAACTTAAAAGCCTTGCCTGTAAGCAAGTTCCGCCCCATCCCTCGTCAGGGCGCTCCCCCTCCCAGGTGCTAGAAGCCGTTAGACGCGCCTGGGAAAGTAACCTTGAGCAGGAGCGCAAACCCAAACATATATTCCAAGCCCTCAAAACAACGGAGGGTGAAGGAATGGAAAAACCCCGGGTGAAGGAACACGGAACAAAAGATGACATGTGAAACGTTGCAATGTTAACAGCACATTGAAATGGGAACATGACATATTGCCCCCCCAAAAAAAAACTATGGAGCAGGTTTGTCAGGATAGGCAGAGTGAAATTGGGCTACCAGACGAGGGGAAAACACGTCTGGAGCAGCAACCCATTCAGGATGAGGGAAATGTTTCCAGCGGACGAGGTACTGTAAAGCGGAGCGCTGGCGTCGGGAGTCGAGGATGGATGTCACCTCGAAGTGTTGCTGGTTGTCGATCATGAGCGGAGGGGGTGGAATGGGTTGTGGATGCCAGCGGTCCGACGACAGGTAGGGCTTGAGTAAGCTACAATGGAAAACAGGATGTAAACGTTTAAGGTTGTGAGGCAAATCAAGTTTAAACGTAACAGGGTTAAGTTGAGCAATAATTGGGAAAGGTCCGACAAATTTAGGGCCAAGTTTCTTAGAGGGTTGTGGGGATTTGATAAACTTAGTTGATAAGTAGACTTTATCCCCGACGGCAAAGGATGGTTCTGGGGAACGCTTTGCATCGGCATGGCATTTATAAGTAGCCTGGGCATGGAGGAGAGCTTGTTGAATATTAATCCATGAGTGCTTGAGAGAGTCCGCCCAGTCAGTAAGGGAAGCTGGTAGCGGTTGTGGATGGGGAAGTTCAGGAATAGGAACAAACTCACGTCCAAAAACTGTTTTAAAAGGAACTTGACCAGTGGTTTGATGAACGGCATTGTTGTAAGCGACCTCTGCAAATGGGAGTAGGTCGACCCAATTGTCCTGTTGGTAGTTAACAAAAGCCCTGAGATATTGTTCCAGTGTAGAATTAACCGCCTCTGTAGATCCGTCCGTTTCCGGATGCCACGCGGTGGAAAGTGACTGGTGCCCAAAAGTTTTAAAAATGCCCGCCAGAATTGTGACGTAAACTGTGTGCCTCTGTCACTCACCAAACGGGCGGGGATACCGTGGAGGCGGTACACGTGGATGAGGAAGAGGCGTGCCAGCTGTTGTGCGGTGGGGATAGAAGCGCATGGGATGAAGTGGGCTTGTTTGGAGAAAAAGTCTTTGACCACCCAAATGACAGTTTTGCGTTGACTAGGGGGTAGATCAACGATAAAGTCCATGGAAATGTCCTGCCAGGGGACAGATGGGGTGGCAACGGGTTGAAGGAGACCTTGGGGTTTGCCTGTTTTGCGCTTTATCGCGGCACACACAGGGCAAGCAGTAAGATATGCCTTCAGGTCTTTGAGTAAAGTTGGCCACCAGACTTGCCGGCGAACAAGGTGCAGAGTTTTTACATAGCCAAAATGTCCAGCCAGCTTGTCATCGTGGCAACGCTGGAGTATGGTTTTTCGCATAGCATCGGGTACATAGAGGCGATCGTTGTGCCAGGCAAGATCGTCAGTGAAGGTTAAAGTGTTTCTATTGGTTTGTAACCAAGTATCTGTTTTAAGGTGGAAAAGCAACTGTTGTTGCAAATCGGATGGAATTGACAAGCGCGGCGAGCGGCTGGAAGGCAGAGCGGCTGGAGGTTGCGTTGATTGCGTTCGGGTCTGGCTGCGAGTCACCGCTGCCAAACTTAATTGTTTGTCGGTCCAGACGGTGCCTTGGACCGTTGGCCCTGGGCCAGCATCTTGGGGTCTGCGGGAGAGTGCATCAGCTAAAAAGTTTTTCTTGCCTGGTATGAACTTAAGGGTGAAGTCGAAGCGGCTGAAAAACTCAGCCCAGCGCAGCTGTTTGGGACTGAGTTTTCGACTGGTGCTTAGAGCTTCCAGGTTTTTATGGTCAGTCCAGACTTCAAAAGGGTTGGAAGTGCCTTCCAATAGGTGTCGCCATGTTTCTAAAGCCGTTTTTACAGCAAAAGCCTCTTTTTCCCAAACGTGCCATCTCCTCTCAGTTTCAGTGAATTTGCGAGAGAGGTATGCACAGGGTTTTAAGGCGCCAGAGTGGTCAGATTGTAACAAGATTGCTCCTATGGAGAAATCAGAAGCATCGACTTGTACAACGAAGGGTTTAGAGGGGTTTGGATGCTGTAAAATTGGTTCTGTGGTAAAGATTTGTTTGAGCGCTTCGAACGCTTGATGACAGGCAGGAGTCCATTTAAGGAGCGCGCCTGGGTTCTTTGAACGTCGCGTATCCCCCTGTCCTTTAGTTTTTAACAGTTCAGTAAAGGTAAAGGTAAAGGTTTCCCTTGACGTAAAGTCCAGTCGAGTCCGACTCTAGGGGGCGGTGCTCATCTCCGTTTCTAAGCCTTGGAGCCGGCGTTGTCCATAGGACACTTCCGGGTCATGTGGCCAGCATGACGACTCGGAACGCCGTTACCTTCCCACCGAAGCGGTACCTATTGATCTACTCACATTTGCATGTTTTCGAACTGCTAGGTGAGCAGGAGCTGGGACAAGCAACGGGAGCTCACCCCGCCGCGCGGTTTAACCCGCAGCGCCACCACGTCCCTAACAGTTCAGTAAGGGGGAGGGCAATTTCAGCGAAATTTTGGGCGAATGCCCGATAAAAATTAGCGAATCCAAGGAAACTTTGTAATTGTCTCCTGGTACGGGGAGGCTCCCATGCCACAATAGCTTCTACTTTTGCAGGGTCCATTTCAATGCCCTGAGCTGAAATTCGATAGCCTAGGTAATCAATTTGTGACTGATGAAATGCACATTTTGACAGTTTCGCGTACAACTCTGCTTTTTTCAATTTAGCCAGTACCTGACGCACCAAGTGGATATGTTCTGATATGGTTTCAGTATAAATCAATACATCATCCAAGTATACCAGTACCCCCTTAAATAAGTGGTCATGCAAGACCTCATTGATTAGTTGCATAAAGACCCCAGGTGCTCCGGATAACCCAAAGGGTAAGACTTTGTATTGGAAAGCCCCAAGAGGACAGTTAAATGCTGTTTTCCACTCATCCCCTTCCCTTATGCGAATCCGAAAATAGGCTTCTCTCAAATCCAGTTTTGAGAAAATTTTGCCCCTGGCCAGATGTGATAACATATCTTTGATCAGGGGCAAAGGATATTTATTTAATATTGAGACCGCATTGAGCCCGCGGAAATCGGTACAAAGCCTTAATGACCCATCCTTTTTTGGCCTGAATAGGACAGGGGCTCCTACCGGGGAATTAGCAGGCTCAATGAAACCCCTAGCCAGGTTTTTGTCAATGAACTCCCTTAGCGTAGTGAGTTCTTTGGGAGACATGGGGTATATTTTTGGGTGAGGCAATTTCACGTTTGGTAAGAATTCAATGGCACAATCCGTTTTTCGGTGGGGTGGCAAGCGATCTGCTTCCTCTTCCCCAAATACCTCAGCAAAATCCTGATACTGATTGGGTAGTCCCTCAAGAGGTTGAAGCGTTTGCACAGTAGTATACACTACCCCTCCACCCTCCATGTCTTCCAGTAGGTCCTTTTCGGGTACTTTGTAAAATCCATCTGCAAAAGTCACAGTTCTATGCAGCCAGTTGATAAAAGGGTTTTGTTGCACAAACCAAGGCATCCCCAAGATTACCAGAGGACCCCCCACTGGAGCTACCACAAATGGCAGCTTTTCCTGATGGGAGCCCATCTGCAAGGCGACCAGTCCCGTGGAATGATTGACTGCTTTCCCTCCCGCCATAGTTCCATTCAATTGGGTGAAGATCATAGGTCTTGGCAAAGGGAACGTGGGCAGTTCCAGAGCCGCTACGACATCAGGGTGCATAAGGGAATGGGAGCAACCCGAATCTAGCATGGCCCAAACTTCCACAGTTTTGGTTTTTGAGCTCAGTTTAACTTTAACAGTCAGTGTGGGGAAATTTCCACTCACCGAATCGTGGTTACGCCCGGTTTCTTCCACCTGCCCTAGGGCGCCCTTCAGGGCAGGTGGTAGGCTTTTCCCGCCGGCTGCTCGAATTGCAACTCTTCTTCCTCTTCTCCGAAGGGTAGTTCTGGGGGGTCCAGTTCTGCGACGGCTGCTTTCAGTTTTCGCGGTGGAGCAGGAGCAGGCGACTTTACCGTAGGTTTCGTCTGTCGTTCCTCTGGACGGCGTCTCGGGCACGACGTGGCTCGATGCCCTTCTTTCCCACATCTCAGGCACTGACCTTTGGAGAACCGTCGTTCCCTTTCCTCTTCCCAGGTTTTCGGTTTGGGGCGGGTGGCAAGTCCAGATGTGCGCGCTCCTCTAGCAAGATGCGATTGTCTAAGCTCTTTGGTATGGGCATAGGTTTGTAGGGCATTTTCTGCGCTGCCCGCCAACTGAATCCACCCATACAGCGTTTTGGGATCATCTCTTCCTAGTGCCCAGCGAAGGATTTCTGGTTCTAGCCCCTGCTTAAACATTTCAATTATTGTTGGCTCAGACCAGTCTTCCACTTTCCCTGACAAAGCTTTAAATTCCAACGCATAATTGGCAACTGAGAGGGACCCTTGATAGAGTTTCCTCAGGTCATTTTTAGCTGTTTCTTGGGCTAGAGGGTCTTCGAAATGCTGTTTAAGTGCCCACAAAAAGTCATCGAAGTCCTCTAACTCAGTTGCCTCAGCCTGGCATAGTTGCACATACCAATCAGCTGCCCTTCCTCTCAGTTTGTTGGCAATGAAATTGATCTTGCCATGTTCTGACCGAAAGTTCCGGCCCCAATCTTCCATATAATGCTTGGCATTAGTGATAAAGAAGGAGAGCGTAGTGGGATCCCCATCGAATTTTACTCCAAATGGTGGGAAGTTTCTTGCCGGCTCAGCTGGCTGTGGCGGTTCTGCGAATGTCAGCGTACGCCGAGCCCCCATGGGTGGCCGATCCCTAGGAGGTCTTGCCTCTCGCCCCCCCCCTTGACGGGCTGATCGAGTCTTGCTTCTCCCCCTGGTTGATAGGGTACTATGCCTGGGGTACTGTGACGGCTCTTCCTCCCAATCCTCCGGGGTGGGCTCTGCATCTCTGGGTAGATCCTTAAGGATTGTCACTATTAAATCCATTTTATCCTCTAATGCCCTCATACGAGCTGGAGTGACCGGCTCTTCCGGGGGTTGGTTGGTTACCACCACCCTCGGTGACAAGGGGACTTCGGGCTCCCAGGATAATTGTGGAGACCCCCTCCCCGGTGCTCTTTCCATAACAGTTCTATGTTCACTCCTGAGGCTCTCCTGCATGGATATCAGCAGCTCATCTAATTGGATATCCCGCAACTCCCGACGTGCTGCTCTTTGCGCTCTCGAGGTTAGCGCTGGCCGGATTCTGGCCGCCTCCCGCTCCTCCTCGCTTCCATCACTTGCGCGAAGCTGAGGTTCTGTCATCGCTAGCGTTCCCTCTTATCCAACGATTGGATGGGGCTAGCGGAAAATGGATGAAATGATTCTCAGCTTTATGTAACGGTTGCCTAATCCCAAACACTCAGTCTCACAAGCTCGGGCTTAAAGATAACTGATTTATTAAAGGAATAGTATGCAAATACAGAGAAAGCTGAGAATGAGCAAAAGCGCGCCAAATACAAACTTAAAAGCCTTGCCTGTAAGCAAGTTCCGCCCCATCCCTCGTCAGGGCGCTCCCCCTCCCAGGTGCTAGAAGCCGTTAGACGCGCCTGGGAAAGTAACCTTGAGCAGGAGCGCAAACCCAAACATACATTCCAAGCCCTCAAAACAACGGAGGGTGAAGGAATGGAAAAACCCCGGGTGAAGGAACACGGAACAAAAGATGACATGTGAAACGTTGCAATGTTAACAGCACATTGAAATGGGAACATGACAGAAAGTGTAGGTATAATTAGGAACAAAAGGGCCACAGTATACACACAGTAGGGACGTGGTGGTGCTGCGGGTTAAACCGCTGAGCTGCTGAGCTTGCCAACCAGAAGGTTGGCGGTTCAAATCCGCGTGGCGGGGTGAGCTCCTGTTGCTAGTCCCAGCTCCTGCCAACCTAGCAGTTCGAAAACATGCAAATGTGAGTAGATCAATAGGTACCGCTTCGGCGGGAAGGTAACGGTGTTCCGGGTAGTCATGCTGGCCACATGACCATGGAGGAAGTGTCTACGGACAAACGCCGGCTCTTCGGCTTTGAAACGGAGATGAGCACCGCCCCCTAGAGTCGGACACGACTGGACTTAATGTCAAGGGAAACCTTTACCTTTACCTTTATACACACAGCATGTCAAAGTATGAATTGCTGTCATCTAGATCAGTGTTTGTCAGTCTTGGCAACTCTGAGATGTGTGGACTTCAACTCTCCGAATTCCTCAGGCTGGGGAGTTCTGGAAGTTGAAGTCCACACATCTTAAAGTTGACAAGGTTTAGAAACGCTGATCTAGATTGTTGTGAGTGTGCATGAAATAAAATATCTTAGTAGAATCATAATTGGAAGGAGCCACATATAGCTATTGTCTCACTTCCTGCTTGCTCAGGAAAAAGCAGGATGACTTTCATGAAAAAAAAAAAATACCTCAACATTCAGAAGAAACTTTATCCCAAATCAATAGTGGGATGGTTGCTCTTCCCACAGCCATTAATCTCTCTGGGAAAGAGATCAAATGTCTTTGCAAAGCTTTGGGGAGAGGCTTGCTTTACAGGCTTGCAAGCAAAGGCTAGATAGACATTTACATGTAGTCCTCAACTTACAACCACAGTTGGGATCAGAACTTCTGTTGCTAAGTGAGGTGGTTGTTAAGTAAATCATGCCCAATTTTATGACCTTTTTTGCTGCGGTCATTAAGTGAATCACCACAGTCATTAAGTGGAACATGTAGTCATTTAAGTGAATCTGGCTTCCCCCATTGACTGCTCATTGGAAGCCAGCTGGGAAATGGTGATCACATGACCCTGAGACACTGCAACAGTCGTAATACATGCCGGTTGCCAAGCACCTGAATTTTGATCATGTCACTGCAGGGATGCTGTGACAGTCATAGTTGCGAGGACCAGTGGCAAGTCACTTTTTTCAGTGTTGTTGTAACTTTGAACAGTCGCTAAACAAATGGTTGTTAAGTCGAGGACTGCCTGTACCAAGGATGTTTTTTTTTTTCTTATTAAAGACAGTGCTGAGTAGAGAAGTTTTCCTGCATTTTTTTTTCTACCATTACTCATTCAGGTTGATGGAAGAGAATTTGCTTGTGAAATTGGTTGAAAGGAGAAGAGCATTTCTGTGAAATTCTCCTGGGGGTGTATGGTATTTTTGCACTTACCCAGTTATGATATGGCCAAGAGCTATCTTATATTATGATCTCTCCAAGGGTCTGCAGACTCTCTGGCTCCCAACATTTTGGTTAAATCTCCCATTTTTTCCCCAGCTTATGCAGAGTGAGCAGCCAGGGAACCTTCAGAGTGACAGAAAGATGAGTAACAGTAGCATTCTTTGTCATCTCCATCAATGAAGTAAGCTCAAAAAGACAACCAATATGAATTCTCAAGCACTCTGAAAATAAGGCTGAAAGACAGAAACCTTGTTTGCAAGAGAAACCAGTATTTTAAAAATTGCAAGGTTGGTTTCAGTGCAATTGTAGCTTAGAAATCCTGAGAAAATGAGGAACAATTGGGAGGAATTCACAGTGTGTTTAAGTCCCCAGCATAATTACAGTGCTGGATTGTTCCAAGAATTACCTGTTTTTTGCTACACGGGAAGAGAGATTTAATGAATGAAGAAGCTTCGTGGTATGGCTGAATTGGAATGAAGGACAAATCTGTTTGTTCTTGAGAGCAGCATATGAATGGAAATTAGGCAGAAATGTTACTATGAATGACATTGTTCTCTCTGAATCCTTGCTTTAAAAAAAAACAATTTTCATTACGGATCTCTAATATATTTGGTTTGGTTTTTTTAAAACAAAAAAACTAGGCAGCAGATCCAATCACTAAAAAAAAATAAATGGTAAGTTAAAACCAGTGCTTTATTTTTCCTACATAAAATAGCATTTTCCACTGTTACGTGTTCCATTGTATATTGTATGACTTTGGATCTGGTAGAAATTCATTTATGAGATTTAGCAGCTGCCCAACTCTAGAATGACTCTGAGTGGCTTACGCTTAAAAAATAGAAAACAATAAAAAGGAAATCCTTTGATCCCAGACAAAATCCACTCCTTATAACATAAAGCACAATCAGCAAGGGTTGCAGAGGGTGTAGAATAAAGACATGAAAAAACAGAAATTAGTAGCACATAGAGATGTGGAAAATATTTTTAATTTTAAATATTTCAGACTCAGAACATTGCACACTCTACTAGTAAATTGCATACATCTGGGCCTCTTACAGACTTGATTTTTTTTTTTTTTTAAAGAACCATTGATGATTCTTAAGACCTGGATTTCATTTAAAAAACAGGCCAGGATAAAGGAAAACTATTGAAAATTTTGTTGACAAGTTTGGATTAGGAGAATTTTACAGTCATCCCTATTGTAAATCAAAATGAAGGTTTTAGCAAGAATAATCTATAATGCTAAATCGAATGAATGAATGAATGAATGAATGAATGAATGACTGTGGTGCATGCTAACATTTTTAAAACACTGCACAGAAGAAAACTGTTCAAATAATTACACCAAAGCATATAGACTGTCTTTCTGCAGTGTTTTATGAACGGAAAAAAATGTGTACTCCACTACTATGGGCAGACTTTACAGGTTCCAGTGCTATAATTTATTTGGCAAGTTTCCCTGATCAGATCATCAAAGAATAATCAGAGAGAAAGAGTCTACAAAATAATAAAGGCCAAAGAGGGGAAATTTTATTCTCTTGTTATTACAACCAAACTAAAATCTATGTTCAAATGGAGGTTCCAATAAGTAAATCAATCAATTCCATAAGAATATAAGAGCCCTGCTGGATCAGACCAAAAGCTTATCTAGCCCAGCGTGCTGTGTTCAGGTTGATGCCTTACTGGGACTCAAGAAGTCAGACCAGACATTTGATTGATCTAAAGAAAAGATATCCCACTTCAGTCCTGTATTCCTTACAAGGAAGCCAGCTGGCTAGACAGGTGAATTATATTTTAACCCTCGCAGTAATAAATTAGGTATTGATGCAAACCACAGAATATCTTAGGGAAGAAGCCTAAGGTGTATCCTTATTCCTCAATCTGTTCAGTGGTAGGGATAGCCTTATTTGGTTATTTGGAAGTTCACCTCCTCTGAAACATGGAGCTAGATGGTGATAAACACCAGATTTGGTGTCTACTTCCATGAATGTGTATAATTTCTCCATATAAACTTCTCTAATTAGAGCCTCTTAAATTTGACTTTTTTTTCCATGAAGGGATGACTCTTTTTGGAGGACAAGGATATAAATGATCACCATTTCTGGGTTGCTCTAGGATTGCAACTAATTAAACTTTACTTTCCCCCGTTTGTCAGATCGATGGGACTGAACCTCCCTAAAACAACCAGAGGGTACCAGTTTGATGAAGGTTGTTCTGCAGTTGTTCGTTATTATTATTATTTTTCTAAAATCCTGCTAACTGAAAAAAAAAATGGTTAAACTGTTTTAGGTGATAAGCACCACTGGCAAGACCAGGTCTCAGAGATCCTTGTTAGCCCAGAACATATACACAATTGGCTTGTAACCTGATTCCTTCTGCATTATGACTCATTTAATGCCTGAGCAAACACAACTCTCCCCTCCCTGCAAGGTTAAATAACCGGGAGGAGTTTGCTTCATGCTTTCTGTAGTTCAAAACTTCCCAGGAAACAGCAATCTTTATTTTTACTTTTATTTATATTATTTAGTATTGTATTTTTATACTGTGTATTTTATGGTCATTGTTTTAATCGATTGTTGTAAACCGCCCAAAGTCCCACGATGGGAGGAGATGGGCGGGGACAAATTAGATAGATAAATAAATACATAAATAAATCTGGCCATGGGGGAAGGAGGGGGGAAGAGTTATGGTGGTACAATTTTCCAGAATTCAGCAAGAAAAATCCATTGCACCCAGATTTCTATATGCTTTAAGTACCCAGATGGAGTGTGTTAGAGGTTTTACTTTGTTCTGGGTATGCTCAGGGATTTGCATGATTTCTCTCAAAACAACTTTTCTCTGAGACACAGTTTCCATTTTGGATGGATCTAAACATTGTTGCTTTGTTTACACGGGCACTTTGAATCCAAATCTTCTTCCCTAAGCCTAATAGCACCTTTGTTTCTCTTACTTTACTATGTCTTAATCAGGGGTGTCTTCAGGGCATGGTTAAAAATGTCAAGATGACAGCCACAGTAGTGTGATTGAAGCTTCACCTGTTTTCCTGTCCATTGCCATCTTGATGTAAACCTTTGCCTTAATAAAGTAAATACTATTTTAAATAGACATTTTGGTGCCAGGTTCTTTCTTGGTGGGTTGTAATTTGGTAACATGCCTCAGAAAACATAGGGCTCAGCACACTGATCATCTGCACACTAAGTCCAATTAAGACCAAAAGACTTAATTCCTCTTCCCTTTTTTTTTGGCCTTACTTATATATCCCAGATTTGTATGCTTGTTTATTTGTTTATTAATTGTATAAGGCCATTGTGACTGGTTGGCAATATTAAAACAGTTCAAGAACAGCAGGCATCTGGGGGAAAATGAAATAGAGGGACACAAGGGACCCATATTCCCTCTAGCCTAGGGCCTGGGGAAGAGCTAGGAACAGGTTTTGGTTCCCACTTTTGGTCAGAGTGGGGGCCAAAATGTGTGGAAGGATGTTGCTCCAGAGGCCAATGGAGCACTGTGACAGAGAAGGCTGGCTTCTTAGGTCCTGTCAGATGACACTGTTTCTTGGATGGGACCTGGAGCATGCCACCTCTGTCTGAACTTACAGGATGGGCAGAGACAGTTCCTCCTGGACAGAGGATAAGGAAGTGATGATAACTCTTTGTTGGAAACAAGAACTACTGCATCATTTGGGCTGCCTTGCATGGGTGAGTGAAGGCTGAGGGGTGAGTAAAACTCTTACATCTTAAACATTTGAAAATGTGCAACTGTTCAGTATTACTCCCATTTTATTAAAATTCTGCTGAATTGAAAAAAAAATGATGGAAGCACTGATGAAATTTTATTTTATAATGAGCTCATCATTCAAAGCCCGATTTCCTTTAGGACTAGGAAACATAACAAGTGTCATTTATTTGACTTTTTATTTGTCATACTTTGCTTCTACTCCTTAACCATCCAACATGGTGTTATGTACTTATTATGTCTCTCACCTCCCCTCTTCCTGATTTCATATGGGCCTTCCAGCTTTACCTTCTCTTCTTTGTTGTAATTGTTCCCTGGTTGTTTTATTGTCAGCCTCCCTTGATGAATCATTAGATATACAATCAAAACTTGACTTTTGATGTTTAGTCTTTTATTGTTTTATTGCATGCTGCTTGGGAAGGGATGCCCTTCTTTCCCTCCTTTGTTCTAGACATGTATCTTCTATGTTTCTGTGTAAGTAAGCTTAGCTGCAATGTTGAAAGTGCAGGGGTGGGGGTGGGGTTTATAAAATGTCCCATGTATCAGTGGCATGGTTGGGAGAAGAAAGAAAAACTGCATATTTGTGGCAAGGGAAGGAAGATATTATGTTCTCATCACTCATGTGAGTCAGAGGCTGAAGATGCAGATCAGAGAGACCATCAGCCTGAAGATCCTGTGGCAGCTCTGTGTGGCAGTGACCATGTGAAAGTGGCACCTGATTCAGATAATGAGGGGCCAGATTCTGGCAGGGCTTCTAGCTAGCTGATATGAAGGGCAGAGCACAGGCAATCAGCATGTCTCCTTGGCTGGATAGGGCAACACTGCCATCATCAAACACTTAAGGCTATGTAAGAATAGCCTTCAGGCCTTTTCCCTCTGTTGGAAACAACTTTCTAGCTCTGGACTTGTGTTCCTCTCATTCTTTCTCCTTGCCCTGCACTCAGACCCTCAACATGACATTCGGTCAGGCTTGTGTAATTCTCTGGTGCCAGAACCCTGGACTGTCATGGAGAAGGCTTTTATCTCCACCTCTGTCTTATTTTTACTGCTGACCCAGATTTCAAGGCAAGTCCTAATGTTCTTTGGTGAATTATAGTACCCCCAGCTACTCTGGACCAAGTTTATGATGCAGCAGTAAAGGCTTTCAGCTTACATGCTTTTCATTGGCTGGTACAGAACAAAAGGAGGTATTGGTAAAAAGAAATGTTGCATTTACAAACCTGTTTCTCTAGAATACCTTTCTTTAACTGTTCTGTGTAACAAAGCAGATTTTCCCTTGACACTCCATCTTTGACTAGAAAAGTGTTTCTCCATAAATTCTATTAATTGTCTGTTATAATAATTGTAAGAAACACAACCAATGCATGGAGATGATAGACAGACAGACAGAGCTGTTCTGCCTAATCATAAGTGACTTAAGACAGCACCCATAGATGATTAAAACACATCATAAAAAAGAGGAATGACAGTAATAAACTTTTACCATGTTTTTAAAGATTTCCTAAAGGGCTGCAGGATCAGGTTCTATGGTCTTTGAAGGGAATTTTGCTCCAGAGGGCAGGGACACTGACAAGTATATGTGTGTGACATACATACATGCACACCACATGCCCAAACCCACACATCCATTGCAAGCTCTCTAGGTTTGGTGATGGGAGTAAATACTTGACATAATTGTGTGGTTGAATTAACTAATCTCCATTAGTTGGTATTTATAACCTTCTCACTTCTACCCAATCTTAGTTTAACATTTCTTCTGCTGTGATTTTTTGCTGGCTGAAAGGTTAAGACCCAAATCACAAACCCATACTGACATTGCATGCATGCATATTATTATCACCACCACCACCACCATCATATACACAACAACATGAAATCATAGCTGCCAGTTCTTTAGCTGGTGCTGGCCTTCATTCACATCAAGTTCTTCCCAAGAACCTAGGATGTCATAAGCTATCAGCATAGTATATAGTAAGTGTGGCCTTTTGTAATTGACAGATGGAAATTTTGTCAATGCGCAGATTTTCTAAGTGCCATCCAAGGTGGTGGTGGTGGTTGTTATTACTATTATGTGCCTTCAAGTTAGTGTTGACTCCTGGCAACTGCCTGGAAGATTTCTGGCAAAATAATCTTCGCAGACTGGTGCATTGGGTGGAGGGGAGAGGATGCCCAGAAGAGAAAAAACAACAACATCAAAACAAAGGGAAAATGTTTAACATCACCCATATTTCTCTGTGGCTTCTCCCACAATCTGGCACATGGCTCACAAGAAATTATCTCTGATGAAATGCTACCCTCAGTAGAAGATTCCTTGGACTTAAATGTTGTCCAATTTATTGGGTTTTATTCCCAAATAAACAGGATTCGGCTGTAAGATTTACTACTAATGATGATTTTCAAAGCTGTTGCTGTTCCAGGACCAATATTCAGTAGAAAATTCGAATGTTTGCTTGCAGAATACCTTCTGGGGTGCTCCTTGGATTTTTCCAGCAGAAGTTCTGTGTTTTTAGATGGAAACCTTTATAGCATATTTTCTGCTTTCAAATCAGCACAAATTTATTTACTGTAACATTGGGAATAAATGTTGCATTCTATCCTTTAATATTCCTGGCTTCTAAAATGTTATCTGTGGCTGTACAGAACTTTATAATACTGCAAAATAGTTTGCGCAAATGCATATTACAAATTGCCATGCCTTCATTACTCTCATGTGTTACAGTTTGGTTGTGATCTCCTTACTGAGTTTCAAAATCTTTTAATTGGCAAAATGAGCGATCAAAGAGAAACAAAGGTAAAACAAAGCATGCAAATGATAGCTTTCTAGTGAACGGCTGAATCTCTCGTAATTGGTTCTCTGTCAGTCCATTTTAATTTGGATGTGCTACTGCACTACATATTTACTTGATGTCTCACTACCGGGAAATGTAGGAATCTGGGGCCCAGTCATGCAATTGCTTAGAACCGCCAACCTTTTGATTGTGGGACTTTGATCAGTGTCTTGTGCACAGCCAACATGTTAAAGAATTGGAATTGACTCAAATCTAATTTATGGATTTGGTGTCCATATGGCTACATTTCCCATCCTCGGTGATCCTTGCTTCCTTGCCAGGCATCTGCAATCCTCTTTAGTAGCATCTGGAGAACCAAAGAGCATTTTGGAACCCACATATATGCACACACGCACCATAATTTATTTTAGGATGCCTTCTAATGTTTGTCAAACAAATACAATTTGCTGGCTCAGTTCTTTTGGACCCCCTCCCCCATTTTTAATTTGCATGCCAAATGCTAAATATGGAGCATTTTTAAGATTTCTTCTTGCCAGCCCCTTTGCAATGGAGCTGCTATTTTCTCAGTTGGCCTGCCTCAGATGTGTAATTACCAGATGCTCTCCAGCACTCATTAAACTGAAATCAACAACCTTTGAAAACCCAGAAAGATACTGGGAGATGGACCTCTTCAACATCATTTCATTAAATTATCTATAATCAACTCCAAGAACTGCAAAGGATGTAATATGCTGCCAGAAGACATCTTGAATGCATCTGTCCCCTCTGATATATATGCTAAGGAGACCAATAAAGAAATTGGAGAGCAATTTTCAACTGCTGAAAACATTTAGCTACTTAAATCACTGACACTGAGGCTCAGAGATGAGAAGCTTTCCTGAATCATGTTTAGCAGTACACAGGAAGATACAGCAGCTTTTCACATGTAGCCCATGTTTCTATATAAGGAATAACTTCATCATCCTCAACTTTTGTTCTGCCTATTATTGAATCATAGATTGCATATTGATTATTTTTATTATTATCATTACCTGTGGTTTCAGATGGGAGTTTTTTCCTGATGGAAAAAGCTTTGCAAAAATTTGGATAATATTTTTTTAAAAAATTATGTTTGATTTCAAAGGGTTTACACTATGATTTCAAAGCATACCCTAAAAATATAATTGAAGTGCACCAAAGGCCCCAAGGAGTCCCAGCTACAATTAGAAGAAAACCCATACATCAACATAAGCTCAAACACCACAATGTTATATAGAAAGAAAATGTTTTCAGCTAGAGCTGAGCATAAATAATATTTCAAGTTCTCCATAGAATTTGTGGCAGATAATATGGGTATACACTTTCTCTGAGGATGTCCTAGAGCAGAAGAAATTTTACAACAACATTATGGAAGCATAATTCCCCCTTAATTGTGATGGGGTTACTAGAAATGCTCCATGGGATGTAAAGGAAGTGTGAAAAGGCAGAGCAACTGCAGACCACCTGTCAAGAATTTTTTGCTGGTTAATGGATAATGAATTGAAAGAGATTCGTACACATGCCTAGGCTCCCTTGTGAAACCCATGGAAAAATAGAATATCCTTTTTTTAAAATTCTACAGGGTAAATTCTTTTTCATCAAGTTGTATGAAACCATTAGGTTAAATGGTTGGGGGAGATGGGCGGTGATATAAATTTAATTATTAATAATAATAATAAAAGAGTCCCCCTTTTGGGAGAGATGGGCAGTCATAGAAATTCAAAAAATAAACAAACAAACCAGTAAGGGAAAAAAGGGAGGAGAATTTCTCTCTGATAGAAGAGAATATTGGTAGCTCAGGGTTGAACTGCAGAGTCTTTGGTGTTCTCTGAGCTTGGTTGTTTGCTTGCAGATGTTTAATTACCCAACTAGGTAACATCATCAATGCAAGTGAGTGTGGGTTTTGCTCCCTGTTTATATACAGTAGCTTGCCCTGCCCGTGTTGGTGGGGGTGTAGTTTTCTCCTTGGTAATTCCTTGATTAGGGTATTGTTTTCTGCTTGATTGTTTATCTGGTGTCAATCCCTGCTTATCTGGGTGTTGACTGCTGGACGGGACGTGTTCTGGTCTTTTTGTTTCCTTCTTAGCTTTTCCATTGTCTCTTTTGAATGGTGTGGTTTAACTTTATGTGTCTATTGATGGCTGATTTGTCTGAGTGCCAGGCTTCCAGGAATTCCCTAGTGCTTTTGGACTTAGCTTGGTCTAGGATGCTCACAGTTACCCAGTTGAAAGTATGGTTGAGTCTGTCTATGTGTTGTGAGATTAAGGATGTAGGTGTCTGTCCTCCAGTAATTCTTTGGCTTTTTCTTTGTATTGTGTTCTGTTCATGATAACCATGGTTCAGCCTTTGTCTGTGGGGAGGATGGTGATGGTTTCGTCCTTCTTTAGGTTTTTGAGGGCCTCTGTCCTCTGCTTTGAGTTGGTTCTGCTTCTGTGATCTTCTGGTCTGCCTTATGTTTTCTTAGGTCTCTGTGGCAAGTCCTGTGGTTTTAAATGATGGCTAGTGGACAGCTGGACATGTTGACTACCCATTTGGGTTCAGGTGCCTCTTTGCTTCTGAGGTTTAACTTGAGAAGTTTGGTTTGGAGTTTGGTGTTCCTTTTTCCAGCTTGTCTTAGAGATGTCATCTTGATGGTGGTTGTCAGCATCTTTGTGTGTTCTGGAGCCACATTCCAGTTGCTCCTTGTGGTTATCCATGGTATTCGTTTTGTCTGAGACGAGTGTCCATGATCATTAGCCATATCATTTTTATGCCACTTTGTCAAGCTCTTTTCCATCCAGCCATGTAGTTTATTGGAGGTTTGTATCTGACACTGGTGGGCAGGACATCCTGCCATAGGCATTTGTGCAGAAAAAGTAGCTGTTCCTTGGTGAAGGTTTGCCAGAGAATTTCTCTGTGTGGCACTACTTTTAGCACATCCTTTAAAATATGCTTGTTTTCAGACTCATGGAGAACAGATCTTCAGAGGGGTGGCTTACTTCAGTGAAGAGTAATGGGAAACACTCCCCTGAAGCTGCTTCACCAACAAGGCGGCCACCTCTCTTGTTAGAGCAAAGTGAAGCAACCATGCTTCCTGGCCCATTCCAACTTTAGTGAGCCCTGTAGAAGACAAACCACTTTCCCTCTTTGGCATGGCTTGCCCCGGGTTTTTGAAAGCCAGTGTGGGTTGGAGTAGGAGCAGGAAGATCCAGGTTCAAGTCTACCCTCAATCATGGCAGCTTACCGAGTGTCCATAGGACAATTGCACTCTCTCTCTCAACCAAAACTGGAGATGGTTATGGGGGAAAATAGGAGAAAGGAGCAATATGTACACTGCCTTGTGTTCCTGGGTGAAAGGCAGGATATAACTACAGTGACCATACATCCTTTATTATAAAGGACAGCCCTTTATTTCAGAAAGCTGCCCTTTAGATTTATTTCATTTAATTGTTTATTTTCTTGGATTTGCTCTTGAATTTTTGTTTGGAAACAAAGTTATAAACATAAACAATTATTATTTTTAACGTTATGAACCTCCTTCAGATTTGCCCCTTTTTCAGGTTTGTCCTTTATTTTTTCCAAGCAAATAGGGTCACTGTAGATTGAACTCTAAAGCTGTGTTTCTCAACCTTGGCACCTTGAAGATGGCTGGCTGGGGAATTCTGGGAGTTGAAGTCCACACATCTTAAAGTTGCCAAGGTTTAGAAACACTGCTCTTAAGAATAAACATGTTTTGACAAGCAATATTAGGGAATATGCGTTCCTTGGCATGCTCTCCCCAAGGCCCCAGAAGCTGCTTGCCCATGCTTTGCAGAGGCCTCTTCTGGCTTTGGCACATGACAGGTAAAGGTTTTGGGTCAAGATGCTTAACTGAAGTAAACTGTGTTAATTCTTCACTTCACTCTCTATGGTACAAATCTTTTGGTTGAGGTGAATTTGAATCACCTATTCCAGGCCTATTTTCTTTGACCATCCTGATAAAGGGGTGGGTCAGTGGAACTTTTTTCTTCCATGTTTTGAGACTTTGTTATTTTATACTTTCTACTAACATTTACAGAATTTGACAATATCATCAGAACGATGAAACACATGTTGTAAAGGTAGAACACAAGTTCTGCTCCTTTTATACATGCATGGATTATCACAATGCACATACAAAAGGGGCAGAGCCTGTGTTGTGACAGTGCAACACTTATTTTGTCATTTGCTTTCCCTTGCCCCTATGCTTCTGCAGATACTTCTTCCTAAGGCCCCACCCAGTTTTAAATTGTTGATTTTGCGCTTCATATTATATTCCAAGAGAGCTAGTTTGGTGTCGTGGTTAAAGGCACTGGGTTAGAAATTGGAGACCATCAGTTCTAGTCTGGCCTTGGCATGAAATCAGCTGGATGACTTTGGGCTAGTGTCTCTGTCTCAGCCCTAGGAAGAACTGGCCAGCTACTTCTTGAAAATGTTGACAGAACAATGTCTATATTGTCGCCAGTAGTCAAGGCTGACTTGAAGGGACCAAATAAATAAATAAATAAATAAATAAATAAATCCAATCGTTGATGTTTATGTTTTTTTAATTAGGAAAACAAAAACATTGCAACTTTCTAATTATGACTTACTGGCCAAAGTTATGTAAATTAAATAACTTTGAAAAGATGTCTCATGCAAAATCCTTGCCCTTAAGATCTTTCTACTAAATGGAGATAAAATTCATTCTCATGGGTTCAGACACAAAAGAGAAAAACAGAATCTAGCCTGTCAATCTAGGTAGTGGGTAGAGGCAATTGGAACTCAGCAAAACCAAACAATAAAGAGCCAGTGAAGGACAAGAAGATTCCTCTCTCAGCTGAGGTTTTTAAAAAGAAGGGGACAGCTCCCTTTTGTCTTCATGTTGTGCTTTTTGCCCATGGGGTGGGGATGTATCTATCCTGGATGGCTTGAAGCCAGGTAAATAGCATTCAGTTGTTTGTGAGCTAGGACTGGGTGCTCTAGGGAACATGTATCAGTCAAGGAACTAGTGGAAGCTAGGTGCAAATTAAAATCTTAAATTTCATCTTATATTTGTTTTATGGAAAGTGATGCTGGTTTGTTGGGCCTTGGTTTTATTTTGTAATTCTTTGCTTTATTTTGTTCTGTTTGTGTTCCCTTTTTGTGTCTACCTGGCTGGAAGAGTACCTACTGAAATAAACCCTGTTATTACCTGTTATTTACCTTTCTTTGGCTTTCAGCTTTCATTTAGTTCCTTAACCTTGAGATACATAATGAAGACCTGCCTTTTTTTGACTGAAGCAGCCCTCTTATTCTGATGGGAAATTTAACCATTATCACATGGCTAAGTGACCAAAAAGAAAACTCTAGTTGGTGCCCCACCCTGTTTGCACTTGAAGCTGTAGTTGATGGGCGTATATGCTTCAACCAGTCAATAATTGTTCTTCAGGTTGAAGAACACATGCAGCACATTACTCTGCCTATCGTACTACCAATGTATATAAGGAAGATGACATGAACAACGATATCCCTTCTGAACCTTTCAAACGTTCCCTGTCGTATAGTGATAGGCCAAACATCCAGATCTAAATGCATACTTGCCAAAAACTGACTCAAAAGATTCACTCAGGAAACATGAAATATTTAAAGCCAGGTAGTGATTAATTATGCAGTTTAGCATGCCAGACAGACTCCTCTAGCAGTCTGGTAATTGGGGGCATGAGTTGGATTCAAAGACCTGGAAATGTTCCATGTGCAGTCATAACCTGATGTTAATTAAAGAAACACTTGGGTCGCTGCTTTGAATATGGAATTCCACATAGCAAATAAAGCAAACTGAAAAACCAGAGTTGCTTATGCTGGTAGCTTTCTTTCTTTCTCCCTCTCTCCCTCCCTCCCTCCTTCCCTCTTTCATTCTTTTTCTCCCTCCCCCCAGGGTAGGTTAGACTAAGAGGGAGTGACTAGCCTAAAATCACCTAGTCTTTTGTGGGTGGTCTTGAATCTGGATCTCACCTAGTCCTAGTCCAATATCTCAGCCACTACACCACACTGGTTTTATATAAGGAGATACTTCCCATGAGACTTTGTATTTCTAGGTGCAAAGATTACTGCAGATGGTGACTGCAGCCAGGAAATCAGAAGACGTTTAATCCTTGGGAGGAGAGCAATGACAAATCTCGATAAAATAGTTAAGAGCAGAGACATCACACTGACAACAAAGGTCCGCATAGTTAAAGCAATGGTGCTCCCCGTAGTAACATATGGCTGTGAGAGCTGGACCATAAGGAAGGAAGATCGATGCTTTTGAACTGTGGTGTTGGAGGAAAATTCTGAGAGTGACTTGGACTGCAAGGAGATCAAACCAGTCCATCCTCCAGGAAATAAAGCCAGACTGCTCACTTGAGGGAATGATATTAAAGGCCAAACTGAAGTACTTTGGCCACATAATGAGAAGACAGGACACCCTGGAGGAGATGCTGATGCTAGGGAAAGTGGAAGGCAAAAGGAAGAGGGGCCGACCAAAGGCAAGGTGGATGGATGATATTCTAGAGGTGACGGACTCGTCCCTGGGTGAGCTGGGGGTGTTGACGACCGACAGGAAGCTCTGGCGTGGGCTGGTCCATGAAGTCACAAAGAGTCAGAAGCGACTGAATGAATAAACAACAAAATGCTTCCCGTGACACGTATTTCTTATCTCAACTTACATAGGCTAGATTGTTTCGAAGTTCTCTAGGTGTCTCAATTTTTAAAAAGTTCCTTTGGCCTGCATTTGCAAGTTGATCTTTGTTCGGAAAGAAGCTTTCTTCAGTCTTTATAACTATGAGTTCTATCTGTGATGAGGAATTGCAGGGTCTACAACCAGACCAATCTGTCTTCTCTCACTTAGTCATATCACCCCCTACACAAAGTGAGTGATAGCGCACTAAGATCTTTCTCAATTCATAGATTCTCTTCCCATGCTACAGACACCTGAAAAATCATAGTAGCATGCAAAAAAAAACCCCAAAACCATACTAATTTTTTCTATCAGTGTTCAATCAATTTAATGAAACGTTCAATGTCTGCTAGATTTCCAAGAGAGGTCAAAATAATTCTCAGTAGTTTCATATTTTGCTCTTATATCTCCATATCAGTGATGAAAGTTAGTAATTTGTTGGCTAGGATAGATCTTAGATTCTTGTAATAAGAAGAAAGGTTAGCATGTTCTCTCCAAGGCTTTATTCTTCAGACCCAGAATGTGATTTAGCAGGAAATCATATCAATCTCCATCATTCCACATTATCTTCACTCCACTCACTTTTCTTTCTGGTTGTGGGGACAGAACTGCCGTCTTCTATCCTTGCATTCCCTGTTGTTAGAATCAGGCAATATTCTATTTAATCTCCTTTTTGTATTGCATCTCTGGAAGCTTCTTACGTTGCACTGTTTGTGGGGTATACTATGCATGTTCCTAGGATATAGAATACTTTATAACACACCTCTGGAATGAGGTTTCCCCTGAAATTTGAATGGCTCCCACCCTACTGGTATTTCAAAGGGTCTTAAAGACCTAGCTGTTTGTCCAGACCTGTGAAGGGGATGATTGATGCCCCTTTCTTCCTTTCTGTTCCCTTCTGGGTTTATTTTCTTTGGCATTGCTGTTCTTTTGTCTTGTGCTGTTTTTGTCTTTTTTGTCTTGTTCTCTGTTTTTAAATGTTTTCATAATTGGAAACCTCACAGAGTCTCTGGGAGTTGGGCAGGATATAAATTTAATAAATTATTATATACACAACAAGATAAAATCAGAGCTGCCAGTTCTTTAGCTGGTGCTGACCTTCATCGGCACTGAGTTCTTCCCAAGAACCTAGGATGTTGTAAGGTATTGGCATAGTATATGTGCAGATCCAAGCAGTGTGGCCTTTTGTAATTGACAGATGGAAATTTTGTCAATGCACAGATTTTCTAAGTGCCATCCAAGGTTTTTTTGGAATGGCACCCAGTGTGCCGATAACCACTGGGACCACCATGGCCAGTTTATGCCATAATCTTTCAACTTTGGTTTTCAGATCTTGATATTTTGTGATCTTCTCCAATTTTTTTCTTCTATTCTACTATCCCCTAGTATTGCCACATCTATTATCCACACGTTCTTCTTTTCAGCCACAGTTAAATCTGGTGTGTAATGCACCAAGACTTTATCAGTTTGTATTTGGAAATCCCACAGTATTTTAACCTGCTCATTTTCCACTACTTTTTCAACTATATGTTCTCACCAAGTTTTCATTACTGGAAAATGATAAGTTTTACAGATGTTCCAGCGAATCATTTTGGCGACTGTGTTATGTCGTTGTTTATAGTCAGTTTGTGTGATCTTCTTGCATGAGCTGAGTATATGACCTACTGTTTCTTCTGCTTCTTTGCACAATCTGCACTTTGAATCATTTGATGATTTTTCGGTTCTGGCCTTGATTGCATTAGTTCGAATAGCTTGTTCTGGAGCAGCCAAAATCAAGCCTTCAGTTTCACTTTTTAATGTTACATCTGTAAGCCATTGCCAGGTTTTCTCTTTACCCACTTTCTTCTCGATCTTTTATAGAAATTGACCATGTAATGCTTTTCCTGGCCAGCATTCTGTTCATGTTTTTATTTCATTATTTTGAAATTCATGTTTTGTTTCCTGTAATAAATTATTATCATTATTACTATTACTACTACTATTACTATTTCTATTATTTGTTGTTTATTCATTCAGTTGCTTCTGACTCTTTGTGACCTCATGGACCAGCCCATGCCAGAACTTCCTGTCAGTCATAGCCAACCCCAGCTCCCCCAGGGAGGAGTCCATCACCTCTAGAATATCATCCACCCATCCATCTTGCCCTAAGTTGGCCCCTCTTCCTTTTGCCTTCCACTTTCCCAAGCAACAGCATCTTCTCCAGGGTGTCCTGTCTTCTCATTATGTGGCCAAAGTACTTCAGTTTTGCCTTTAATATCATTCCCTCAAGTGAGCAGTCTGGCTTTATTTCCTGGAGGATGGACTGGTTTGATCTCCTTGCAGTCCAAGGCACTCTCAGAATTTTCCTCTAACACCACAGTTCAAAAGCATCAATCTTCCTTCACTCAGCCTTCCCTATGGTCCAGCTTTCACAGCCATATGTTTTGTTGTTGTTGTTTATTCGTTTAGTCGCTTCCGACTCTTCGTGACTTCATGGACCAGCCCACCCCAGAGCTTTCTGAAGGTTGTCAACACCCCCAGCTCCCCCATGGACTAGTCCGTCACCTCTAGAATATCATCCATACACCTTGCCTTTGGTCGGCCCCTCTTCCTTTTGCCCTCCACTCTCCCTAGCATCAGCATCTTCTCCAGGGTGTCCTGTCTTCTCATTATGTGGCCAAAGTACTTCAGTTTTGCCTTTAATATCATTCCCTCAAGTGAGCAGTCTGGCTTTATTTCCTGGAGGATGGACTGGGTTGATCTCCTTGCAGTCCTTTCGGCTTTGAGCTAGCTGCGTCATCACGTCTGGGGCTAGTTGAACTCATCCTCTGTTCCTCCCCGATAGCATTTTGACCATCTTCCGACCTGGGGGTCTCATCTTCCGATGGTATACTGACATATCTCTGGTTGTACTGATCCATTTAGTTTTCACGGCAAGAATACTGGGGTGGGTTGCCATTACCTTCCCCAGGGATCGCATTTGGTCTGACCTCTCTGTCATGACCTTCCTGTCTTGGGTGGCCCTTCACGGTTTAGCTCATGGCATCACTGAGGTGCTCAAGCTCCAGCACCACGACAAGATAATGATCCTTTGCTGAAGAGCCATATGTTACTACGGGAAATACCATTGCTTTAACTATGCAGACCTTTGTTGTCAGTGTGATGTCTCTGTTCTTAACTATTTTATTGAGATTTGTCATTGCTCTTCTCCCAAGGATTAAACGTCTTCTCATTTCCTGACTGCAGTGAGCATCTACAGTAATCTTCGCACCTAGAAATACAAAGTCTTTCACTGCTTCTACATTTTCTCCCTCTATTTGCCAATTATCAGTCAAGCTGGTTGCCATAATCTTGGTTTTTTTGAGGTTTAGCTGCAAGCCAGCTTTTGCACTTGCTTCTTTCACCTTCATCATAAGGCTCCTCAGTTCCTCTTCGCTTTCAGCCATCAAAGTGGTATCATCTGCATATCTGAGATTGTTAATGTTTCTTCCAGCCATTTTAACTCCAGCCTTGGATTCCTCAAGCCCAGCATGTCTCAGGTTGTGTCTGCGTACAAGTTGAATAGGTAGGGTGAGAGTATACAGCCCTGCCGTACTCCTTTCCCAATCTTAAACCAGTCCGTTGTTCCGTGGTCTGTTCTTACTGTTGCTACTTGGTCATTATACAGATTCTTCAGGAGGCAGTCAAGATGACTTGGTATCCCCATACCACTAAGAACTTGCCACAATTTGTTATGGTCCACACAGTCAAAGGCTTTAGAATAGTCAATAAAACAGAAATAGATGTTTTTCTGAAACTCCCTGGCTTTTTCCATTATCCAGTGGATATTGGCAATTTGGTCCCTAGTTCCTTTGCCTTTTCTAAACCCAGCTTGTACATCAATTACTAGATAACTATGTGGTATACTGTATGTTTTAAAAATGATTCAGAAGCTGTGGTTTGGTTGTCACATGACCAGAGCGCTTCAGTACTATTACTCATTAAAGCAGCCTTTTTCCAGGTTTGTATGGGGGGGGGGGGATATGCCACTGGTTTGAAAAGTGACTCATTAAAGTTAATAGAACTCTTAAAGCAGCAGCAGCAGCACTACTTCCCGTCCCTTCAAGCTGTCACAGAAACCAGCCTGCATTAATGCTCATGCAAGATCCAAGGCATTTCTGAATAATATTTGAAGAATAACAGCCCTACTGGATGATGAGGTCGCCACACTCAAACACCCAGAATCATGCCATCCTAGTATTTGTTATTTATACCATTTCTAGGAAGACATCCTCTTCTCTACCTACCTACCTAATCACCTTTCCTGTTTAGCCTAAGATGATTATTAGGGTAGAATGCTCTATCACTTTCTTCCACCTTTCCAGTGTACACTTTGCTTGGTTCTCAGACTGTCAAAAAGGTTAGAATGCTTGGAGGAAGTAAATGCTTTTTTTTTTGTTTTACAAAAAATCTACAGCTATACACACCAGCAATTAGGAAACCATTCCCCTTGTACTGATAAAATAATATTGAATAAGCAATTCATAAAGAAATCTCAGTTCGAGTTTGCATCAATACTATATTCAGAAAGGCCCACTGAAGCCAGCTGGAACTTTGCCTATAACAGAGCTCCAGGTCAGGACTTTGAACAAGTGTCCCTTTGTTGTGGATAATTAAGCAATATTCTTAACACAGGAAAGCTCATTTGAATTCCCTTCCCTTCCTACAATAGATTCATTTACATCATCCTTAATGTTTCTATGTGACCCTTGTGGAGGGTTCTGCCTTCCCTTTCTCCCTCCCTCTTTTGTGAACATATTTTCTTTTCCACTAAAAAGTTCTGGATGCTTGCAACTTTTATTAATTCATTATAAGCAGTCTGAGAGGGAAGAGTTGTCCTTGGAGATGGAAATTCTTATGTGATACAAAAAGGAGGTGTTGTACCTTTCAGACTGAAGTTGTTGGCTTGAAAATAAAAACCATTGCTTTGAAGGTGGGGGGATTCTTACCACATTGTCTTTATGATAAAAAGAAATAGCTAGATTGGCAGAATTTTTCTTGCTCTTTACAGCTGCTAAAACTAATGCTACACTGTCCTCTTTTTCCCCCCACTCCATTATCAGAACCTTCCACGGTCTTAGCTATAGATATAGGTATACATAATTACTCTATATAAGGGAAGATAAACCACACTCACTATTTTAGGATTGTGCTTCTGTTTCTACAAACAGAGCAAACTTTGGTAGTAGAAGGGCCAGATGCAATGTAAGATGAGGTTTCTGTACCTTTAGTAGCTGGGCAGAAGAGGGAAGTCCAACAGATGTAGCTTGTCATGTATTGTACAGTGATAAAAGTACAAGGACCTGTCCTCTTCTGCCTTTGGGCACTCTGTTTGGAGGGGATGAATGTGATAGCCAGTTTGGTTAAGGTGCTGGGCTAGAAACCAGGAAACTGTGAGTTCTAGTCCCTCCTTAGGCACGAAAGCCGGCTGGGTGACCTTGGGCCAGTCCCTCTCTCTCAGCCCAACTCACCTCACAGGGTTGTTGTTGTGGGGAACACAGGAGGACAAAGGAGTATTAGGAGTTCACCGCCTTGAGTTATTTATAAAAAAGATAATAAAGGCGGGATAAAAAAAAATGATGATGATGATGATGATGATGATGATTCTCCCTGAAATAGAGAATATCTTCAGATAAGGTGCTCAAATAATTTTCGGTAAAGGTGCAGGAGGACAGATGAGTAAACCTCGATACAGACCAAGTCTGAATTTGATACGAGTTTCATTGATATCAGGACGAGGCTTTGTGATTTCCCCCAGTTTCAAATTGGTGTATGTGACTACTTGAGAGAACATGGGGGTGGGGGGAACCACTGCTGATTTTTCATCTATATTGGGCAGTAGTATAATTTAGGAAGGCTCATACTGCATACAATTTCTGCATACAATTTCACATGAAAATCAGTCTTTGTCAGCTAGTTGCTTTTTGTACTTTGACAACGGCTGTTGTTTGGGATCAGTGTTCCATCTCTGAATTCTGCAGTGTTGGTGGCTGAATGCTGGTATAATAATAAAAGAAATTGTAGCAAGAGATGAACTCCATCTGCTGGCAAAATTTTATTTACAAAGGAGTGGAAAATAACCCAAGTATTAATAATACCTAGAGGCAGATATAAAACTCTGCCACTGACTGTTGAATTAACAAGGTAATATGTCTATTCACGAATTAAATTGCTAGCCTTAAGGTATTATTTTGTTATTGGTTTTCCCTGATTTTTGTCTTATTCAGAGGGAGCAGATCATTTGTTGTTAAGAACGGTATTTTTTCAGCTAAAAATAAATGATGCTTAAACATCTGGTTAAACCGTTTTTCCCCTTGTCCATGGAGATCAAAGGAATTTTTCATCTCGATTGTTTCATTATTCCCAGCTTCTATTTGTGCTATAATTTTTCAAATATAAATCCTTCTGGGTTTTATTTTGTTTTGTTTTTTTCTAAAGTAGAAGAAGCAATGAACATTCATTTATCTACAAGATAAAAGAAAGCTACATCTGTGTATAGGCCAGGTATGTATCTGAGTTTTGATTTAGACTTGTTCATCAATATTCTGAGGTAAAATTATATATGCAGTTCAAGCTGGTCCTAACATTTGGTAGAGGGATCTCCTCCAATAAGGTGCAGGATGTCATGAATGTGCATAATTTTATTTATTATATTTCTAGACCACCACAATCCCAAGACTCTCAGCAGTTTACAAAAATTGAAACATACAGCAATAAAAACTAAAATGAGGAAGCTGTAAAATCATTATAATTAATTTCAGCTTGAAACAGCATCCCAGTAACAATTACCATTTCAACGTCACTGTGTCAGTTAGTTCCTTAACAGTGCTCCAGAATTGTTCTATTTTGACCAGCTTTCAGAAATCCAGCAGGGGTGGGTCATGCTGTACTTCCTGTGGAAAGCTAATCCAAAAATGCAGGCTGCAATGAAGAAGTGTCTTGGGAAAGACTGTGGGCAATTTGGGGATGGAATGGAAGGGAAACTAGACATAAGCAATCAAGAGACAGCAGGTGAATCTGTTGAAAGCTTATCTTACAAACAGCAATTCAGCCCAGGTGGCCAAAAACCTGGGAAGAAACATTACACATCATTCAGATAAATGATTCTACCTTAATGAACTCACTATAAATGAGTTCTTATTTATAGTTCTTCAGCTTCTAAAAGACTGTATTTACCCCAACCTCGCAATTCTTAATTCTTTCTCAGATGTGTGGGGCTTGACACATTTCTTTTTCCTAGCCACAGACCTCCTATATTGCAGTAAGGTAAAGGTAAAGGTTTCCCTTGACGTAAAGTCCAGTCATGTCTGACTCTAGGGGGCGGTGCTCATCTCCGTTTCTAAGCCTTAGAGCCGGCGTTGTCCCTAGGGACACTTCCGGGTCATGTGGCCAGCATGACTCACGGAACGCCGTTACCTTCCCGCCGAAGCGGTACCTATTGATCTACTCACATTTGCATGTTTTCGAACTGCTAGGTGAGCAGGAGCTGGGATGAGCAATGGAAGCTCACCCCGCCGCACGGTTTCGAACCGCCGACCTTCCGATCGACAGCTCAGCGGTTTAACCCGCAGCGCCACCGTGTCCCCACCCACGACCTCCTATATTGCAGTAGTATGGAACTATTCACAATTTTTCCTACTTCATATAAGATGGATCGATTCTGGTTACTAGAGGCAATCTGGAAGCACTATGTCATGCTAAACCATAGTTTGCACATGTTTGTCCATGGTTTGTTGATTAAAATATAATTTGTGGGGTTCACACCTTATGCTAAACCATAAACCTTGGTTTATAAAACACAATAGCTCAGTTCATATACCATATTGAGTTAAAATCCAACAAAACACATTACGGCATAAATCCTGTAGGCATGTCTGCAAACACATAGGCAACATTTGTGGGATTTTCTGCTTAGCCTGTTGAAATTGGTAACTCTTGGGCACTATGCCTCTGTAGTGCTGTAGAATTTATAAACTTTGGAATAACTATATAAGTGTCTTATATGGAAGATCCATGAGTTCCAAATATGCCCAGTGGAATCAGTTTGAGTCTCTACTGTCTTCACCAGAGTTATAGTGACTGGGCAGTTCCTTGCCTTCTCCCTAGAGATCAAAGCCAAGCCACCACTCACAGGTAGATGAAGAAATGCTTGTGATCTGAGGGGAGCATGTAGTAGTTAAAGTGTTGGACAATGGATCAGAAGACCCAGGTTCAAGTCTACCTTTACCCACTGGGGACTTTAGGCAGGGTCATGTTTGCTCAGCCGAACATCGATCATATGGCTGCTCTTGCATGGAAAAATTGGAGAAGGGGTTGTTTTGCATGATGTCTTAAGTACCTGGAGAAAAGGCAACATAGAAATAAAGAGATGCCAAAATTAATGTGATTTGACTGGGGAAAGGCAACTGATTGCACTACTCTCTTCTTAGCAAAAACAGCTGAAGAAGGAAGTGAATATCAGGGTGACTTAATTACAAATATTTCTCAAAAGTGTTCACCTCATTAGCCACCAAGTGTTTCCTAACACAGTGTCTAAAATGTGTCTATTTCTTTTTAAACATTCTCATTATGTTTGACAAAATTTTCTTTTTTTAAAAAAAAATCCCCTTCAACTTGGTGAAAAAGAATTTGTTTCTGAAACAGAATCAGAAGATAAGAAAACTTTGGGAAAGTTCATCAGTGTAGGGTTCTTGCATTTGATTATGAGATGGCTGAAAGATATTTGCGGAGTATATTTCATTGCACAGTAATATTTATGATAGTATGCAACTTCCCCAACTTCTGTTGATGAAGTTGTAGCCCAGAGGAAGACATAGGAAAATTCCCCCAAGGTCTTTTCCAGCAAGAAGGCTTCATAGTGATGGATGTCTATATAATACAGAACACAGTGCCTGTGTTTGCTTGACAACACTGAACACCAGCCAGCCTCATTTTAGACTAGTTTGTTGTATGAACCCATCCCATGTACAGTAGTTTGTTTAAGGATCAGTGTGTTATATGAAGACAATTATAGAGAGAAAGAGCAACTTCAGGGATCTCATGAGGATATGATAAGCTCAAAAATTCCCCCCAAAGAAGTTGTTAAACACTTTACAAATGTGGTAGAAAGAGTGGTGCCTCTTTCATGGAGAAGAAATAGGTTGGAGGACCTTCATACCAACACCTGTGAAAGATTCAAAGGTTCAACCCCCCCCCCCCAGGTACAAATTTAAGGAACCTCATCCTCTTCCAGAATGTGTGATATCCCCACTTCCTCATAATTTACCTCCCAAACTGCGCCTCATTTTAACTAGACAGACAGACAGAAACTTTATTTCAGTCATTGACCAGTAAAAATACATTCAGTAAAACAAGGCAAAGTTAACCCCTAACATCAACGACTACTGTGGGTGAAGCTTACACATAATGTAGCAATTTTTTTTCTGTTTTTAGAGAGAGAGGTTTATCCTGTTTATCTAACACATAATGCAAATAAAAATTATCAGAGTGCCCTGGAAATTTAGATAAAAAAGGGGTAATCAGCTGGTGGTGAATGTCCCTGTAGAACTGACAGTACAAAAGAATATGGGTTGTGGTTTCTATGGCACCCATGTCACAGGCACAGTTTCATAAGGGTTTTTTTCTGTATTTCCCTTCCAACACAGCTGTGGGGAGAACATTAAATTGAGCTAAAGATAAAGCTGTCCTGAATTTGGGAACTGTGATGTGATGCAAATATGAAGCTAGAGCTAAAATTTGGTTATTTACAAATATGTTGTCAAAGAAAGCAGCCATTTCTGTTTGGCCTTCTATGTCTAAGATCCTTTGCCTTAATATTGATCTAGCTTGATCCAGCCCTAAAGTCAAGACAGCATCACTAGAAAAGCCATAGTGGCTCAATTTCATTTAGACAGCTGTTTCCTAAGACAATTTGAAGTTGTCTGCCAGTATTAGATGGGCCAGGCCACCAGGATTGTGGTGCAGTTTTAGCCAGTAGATAAAGATATTTATTCAGAGATTGGATTCAAGTTTAGTGACTCCTGTTTCCCATCAAAGTACAGCATTTGGAACACAGCGGGTAACCTGGAAGATGCTTCTCAAAAATTTTGTTTGAATTCTTTCTAAGGTAATCATGCTGTTATATGGTCCTAATTGAGCCCTGTATAGCAGTTGTGCTCAGGCTTCAGCTGCAAACAACTTAATTGCAATAGGAATAAACTGTGCTCCTCTGGCAAAATAATAAGTTTGAATAGCTGAAGCAGATCTCTGTGCGTTATGAGATACATAATCCAAGTGGGCATTTCTGCTTCCTGAAGCTTGAAAAACTGTCCCTAAATATTTAAAGATCTTAAGTTGCTCAATGGACTGCCCACCTAACTTCTAGCTTCTCTGTTTTGGGCATTTGGAGAAAGTGAGAATCTTGGTCTTCGAATAATTTATCATTAATTTGTCCTCAATACAATAATGAGTAAATGAGCTCAAGGCTCTTTTAAGGCCAGTGGAAGTCAATGACAGAATTACTGCATCATTGGCATACAGAAGTAAATTGATATGTCTGTAGGCTAAATTGGGAGGCCTCATTTTTACTAGTAATTAAGTCTGGCCAATTCGAACTGCCTGAAAATGCAATCTCTATCTTGTGTGAACCCTAACATCATAGAGCAGATTAGGAGAACTGTGTCTTCTTGCTGGAGATTTTAAGTTTCACTTTTAATTAGTTAAAAATACTGTATATGTGTTTTATGTTTATTTTCATTTCAAGGTGCCCATGACCATATTCAAAATTATGTGATAAAATCTGCTGTCTGAAATTGTTGCTGATATCTGGTTTAGCCTTTTCCCAAAGATAATTATAAGGCTGAGATATCACACTAGACATATTTGATTTGATTCTGGCTCAGTGCAAACACTGTTACTGTGGCTTAGTCAACAAAGCATGATTAAAATGAAGCATGGCTTAGTATGATGAGTGAACCCAGTCATTGTATATGACTAATCAAATGTAATCCAATAAGATTTATAGTTTATGCTAAGATTTAAATCCAGGATTTCACCAAATCCAACATACCGGCCAGAACTATAACATACTAAAAGTTTTTTGCAACATTCTTTAGATTATAGCAATGCATCACTGCAGCTTCTCAATTCAAAATAGCAGTGCTTCCAGAGGAAGAATAGTTCTGATCACATTATTTAATTAATCTAATTAAGCAATAAAATTGGAATGACCCATAGAATTGGAAAGTGGGAGAGGTTGCAGAATTGCAGTTGCAGAAAGGCAGTTGCAGAATTGCAAACATCTGTCCTATAGTGGTCATCATAAATTGGGCAAAGTAAGAATACCTCATTTTTAAATGAAATTAATTCATAAACAGAGCTCCCTGGACATCATAGCAGGTGACAGTACTTTGTTGAACTTGGCTGTCTCCAAAAAGCTAAGCAGGACTGTACTTGGATAGGAAGCACCAGGAAATCCTAAGGATTTGACTTGAAATTCGAAAAAAAAGTATCTTGGAATAAGGCAACAGCAAACCACTTCCATATCATTGGAAAATAATTCCATTATGAGCATTTTTATATACTCAAAAGTAGTTGAGCCTGATTCAAAGGAATTTCTACCTTGTAGAACGCTGATATTGAAGTTGGCTGCACAATTCTGAGAAGGCATTTTAGCAAACAGTGAGTATAGTAATTGCTGAAGAATTTTTTCCTCGGTGAAAAAAAGTACAGTATGTGACCAAAAAAGAAATCAGGCTGTGAAGAAAGAGCCTACCACATTTCCTGTACATGTAAATCTTATTTTACCAGTCTCGGACTAAATTCTAGGACTATGCAGACCTTCAAGGAGACATTTCACTTCAGTGAAGTTTTGAGCAAAGTGCTGCTTTAAAGTGACTTGTGAAACCTCCAGGGACCTTTGCTTCTAACCTGAGAAACCGAGTAATCACAGCTCCTTGCTTGGCCTCAGAAAAGTGGCTTCTGTGCATGTTCAGCACATGTGCAAAAGCCACTTCTGTGAAAGCAAAGCTGCCAACAGAGGCAGATTCACCTTGCCTCAGTGCAACAAAGAATTGCAAAATGCCTCTTGAGGCACTTTGTATTATGTGCTTGTGAGCTGAAGCACATTGTTGATACGGATTAACCACCGTCCACATAGTCCTATTTCTTTGAATTCCAGCTCAGTCATGTTTCTTTGGAAACTAGCATCCTTATGGAACCAAACTACTTTTAAATAATAGTTTCCATTGGCTAAATATTAATCCTGTCTAGGTCCTGCTTTATCGTCTTAGCATATTTGCCCTGCTTGCTGTTTTTCTCACTGTCCTCTGTGCATTAAGGGACACGCTTAGGATCTGGGGATCTTTTATATCCAGGTAGATTCTCAATGCAATTTATAATCCTGAAATTCAGGGATTGCCATTAGACAGGCAATAAGATGCAGAAATTGTTTTCCAAATCAGGAGCACACCCCCAGAATGAAAACCGATGCAATAAATTTTCTCCCCAGTGCTTTATCATCACTACCCTTTGGTTAATATTGCAAAGAATGAGTGAAAAAAGAAACAGGAAATTGGGTGACAGAACTGAAATTGTCAGTATACTGTGCATATATTTCAATGAATGACAATATTTCTCCTCGCTAATTTGGAATTAAAGAGGTGTGGGTTGCAGGGCAGAGTCCTAACCAGAGCAATAATGAAACAATAATGGGAATATCCACTGGCCTCAGATCCACTGTCTGATTTTATTGTAATATTAATGAGTTTTAAAGGTTTTGAAGATGTGGGGATTTTAGATGGCTTTATTACAAAATGACTTTATTGGAACCCCTATTTTGGGATTGTTGTCAATTAAGTGTGAACTATGAGATGATGATGACAACAACAACATTGGAAAGGTGGAATCTAAATAAACAAGCTGTCAATTTAGGTTTTAAAGATTAATCCATCCCAAAATCCTATAGGAGCTGAAATCTCTGAGTTTGTTATAGTTAGTAACAAGGTTGAGAAGGGAAAGCCTCTATCACTACAATTGCATTTTGCAACCATTTTTAGAAATTTGTTAGGAAAAGCAAAACAAAACCAGTTTGTCCATCTGTGTTTTAGAGAGCTTTATAAGCTGTCTTTCAACTTGTTCCTGGAGTGCCTTTTTAAAATGTTCCTTCATGGATTAGTAATTCTCTTCATTTCACCTACCCATGGCAGGTGCATCTTTTCACAGTGCAGTATCCAAAAAGAGACTAGAGAATGGCAATCTGTAGAAACCAACTTCTGATGTAAGTAACAATTGAGAAGACCTGAGACTTATATTCCATGTGTGACTGAGTTCATTCTTGAAAAAAGAGGAATCATAACTCAAAATCCATCCACTCTTCAGTGGATAGTTAATATTGCTTTCCATTGTCAGTCAAATCCCTTGGGACAGCTTTCCAGGAGAACCTCCTGTGAGGACCTCCACTTTCTTAGGAGCAATGCCTCCCAGATGATGCAAGCATTGCCATCCTTGCTTTGGCTAAAGTTTTAAACAAGGGTTCTGCAATGGTTTTGAACCCCCAGGAGCCAGAATTAGGCATGACACTCCAGCAGCTGAACTACGAAGACTGAAAGAGCAGGAGAAAGAAGTCAGGGAGGGGGGAAAGGGAACACTAAACTGGATTAAATGTAATTATATATAATTAATGTTTCATTACATGAAATACAGTTAATTCTATCACTGTGTATGTAGTTATAATTTTAGTTTCCTCCTGAAAGATGACAATCAGAGGAAGATGCATCCTAGCATATCATGTCATGACAGGTATGGAAAAAATAGAATATCATGTCATGATATGCTTGGGGAAAAAAAAGAATATTATTTTTTTAATTTTTTTATTAATTAGTAATTGTTCAAGATATAATTAAGACACATAACGTAGAATATAAGACTGACAGAATACGAATCTAAGAAAGAAACAGGAAAAGCTAAACTGGTGCAGGAGTAAGCAAAAGAGCATATCAGACCAGAATATTATGTCATGACATGCATGAAAAAAGTAGACTATTATGTCATGACATGCTTGGAAATAATATAATTTGAAAATTTATATGAACCATTTCTGAATGTATACCATTTAAGATCCAATGAGCAAATCAGCAGGAATGTAGCAATGCAATTAATACCTCCATCCCACACAAAACAGAGCAGGAGACTGATCAGTGACTATGGCCAGTGGAGTGTAGCAATGAACGTGTTAGACTAATTCCAAATTCTTATCCGGCCTCAGTCATGGAACCTTCCAATTCCTTCTCAGCCCAACCTACCTAACAGGTTGGTTCTTATGGGGAAAAAAATGGAGGGAGGAGCACTCTGTACTCCATCCTGATTTTCTGTAGGAAAAGTGGGGTATAAACCCAACATAACCATAAAATTACTCTTCCTTACATCTCCTTTTCCCCTAAAATTGGAACTACTACTTTTGAAATGTAGTTAGTTGCAAATTCTGGGAAGGGGAAACAACCATGAGCACACCAACACACATTTTTAACATAAAAGAAAGAATCAAGGGTAGAAGTTAAAAAAAAAAATCCTTTATATCAAGGACCAACAGCAATTCCTTACTCTTTGGAGCTGTGCTGTGAGATTCATTGTCTTCTATCAGCACAGCCATATAGGCATAAAAACAGGAAAAATAAATAAACTCTGATGGAGCTAATTCATGCCTGACAAGATGTACCCTGGACTGGTTTGCAAGTACAGGAAGGCGGTGAGAAAATTAGTCTTAACAACACCTGAAACCTATTACAGATTTTCCCCTCCAGCATTCTTGGCTGATACCGAGTACAGAATGAATACCTGTTCAAAGGAGAAGCTGTAAAGCAGCTAAGTCTTCTGGGGTTCATATTTCACAGCTATGCAAGTTAAAGGGTAGGAAATCAGGCTGTGTTCCACAGGTTGTGTTTCTTATGCTGTCATCAGGAGGTGCTGAGAGCTTTTGCAATATTTTGCAAAAATAACAAATGCCGATTAAATGGGTACAGAGATGGATTGTACTTATTCCCAAACAGAGATCATTCAGAGTGACAAACATCAGTTCTTTCTGTTCTGTCCAGGATAAAATGAGTACAGTCACATAATGTGACTTTTATGTTTTTAAAAGATCATATTGAAGTCAGTGCATGTTCTCTCAGCTGTCACTGTTCTTCGTTTGAGCCCAGACTTCAGCAATTTACTTTGCAAATAATGTTAAAATATGATCTAATGCAATAATTCATTCCCCCTCTGTCCATATGACCATGGCAGTGGGGAATAGTTTGCAACATAGCCATTGAAATGATGCATTTTATTGCCAAATACAACAGCTATAGTTTAGAAATGTAGGTATATACACTTAAAAAAGGGTTTCCATATCATTTGATTCTCTGCCTTTTGAAAGAATGCTGATGGCTTGTAATATGACATTTAATAAGCATGGTAAAATATCTCGGAAGAGTTATGTGCAAATAAAAGTAAAAATAATGTCTAGGTGGACATGTTATAAGCTCTTTTTTTGTTTCAACAGTGAAGAAGTGAACTGTCCTTGACTACTTCCCAGATACTTAATTGATATTAAATATCTGGGAAGATATTAAACCTCCCAAACTATCCTATAGCCTTGGAATTGGTGATTACCTATTCCATTACTCCCTAGCCTTAACTCTACTGTGAGGCCTGTCCTAAAGATGACCATGTGGATTTAGGTTTCTACAGAAAACAGTGCTATGTGGGAATGACCTTGGGAGACAGGAGGCAGAGCCGCAGCCTAGACAATGGTCTAATAAAGGAAATTTGAGTCTGAAGGAGGAGGGGTGGTGAAAGTGTCCCAGAAGGGACCTTCCCTAGTTTTGGGGAAAGTCAAAGTGAGGGACAGGAGGGGTACTTTCAGACTTGTAAGATTCTGTTAATGCAACCTTACAATAAAGATAGAGCTAGTACTTCTGGGTGTGCTTCTTGTCTGGACTACCTCGCAAGGCTAACACTTTGAGAAGCTAGGAAGCACCAGAATAATTCCTATTCTCCTGGTAAAATGGAATGGTAGTCTCTGAATTATATTTGGACTATTTTGTTGCTATTGTCTTTGTGCCTATTTAGAATGAATTTGATTCCGATCAGCCCAGGGGTGGAAAAATTTCAAGTAGGCTAGAAAAACTCAAAAGGAAGTCCTGAAACATTGGTTTTGAAATGACTTCAAAAGTCTATGAGACTGAATGGCTAGACAATAGGAAATATTTGTTTGGCACTTGCCTGTCAGAGATGTAGAGAATTTTGAAAGCACCAAAGAAACTGACATTTGGGACAAGGCCACATTGAAAGGTCAGCTTTTTAAGAAGCACAGATTTCCTGAGTCACATTGAGATCTGGCATTTATTTTGTGGTGGGTGCATATTTTGGGAAGTCTACAACATCATTCATCATTGTCAGAAGGAGAGGATGTGATGGGGAAATTCAAATAGGAAAGACAAAAATGTAAAAACCCAACCATCTCCAGTGGCTTATTTATGCAATAAAAATACTGGTTTTTACTCCAGTGTTATTATCTGAAGGCTGTGTTCTTTTAAACTTGTATTTATAGAATATTTTTAGAGCATCAGTATATACGTGACAAAACACACTGTGCATTACAGAGAATTCTGGCACTTATACTGGAGAGGCCACTCATGTCATTTAGCTCATGGGTCAAGTATGTGACTTGCAAGGGAGGCTTATTGGTGATTGTTTTGTTGGTTGAACATCAACAATCAGGTGCTATGCAGGTGCTTAGCATTGTCTGAGAGTTTAGTCTGAAGGCCATCTGACTTGCTGAATTGATTCAGTGCAGCAAATTGAATCAGCAGCTCTCAAATCAATCTGAATATTTGATGGACCTTGATGAACCACACACATATTTTTCATCAGATCAAACTGACTCTTTAAACCAAAGAGTCAGTTTAAACCTTTAAACCAAATTAGAATCCAGTTGCAGATTCAAATCCAGTTGCAGATTCACATAAAACCTTGGGTAATTTGCCCTTCCCTAGTGGTTAGAGACATACACACACACACACACACACACACCTTAGGTGTGCAGCAGGGAATTGTCAAAATGAATCAGGATGCTGGTTCTAATTAAAAAGATCATGCCACTTATACACTGTGCCTGAATACAAAGAAAATCATCAGGAATTTTATCCATGATTGAAGGTCCTCTCATTAAGGCTCTTCTGAAAAGTTTCCAGTGAATTATATAGGTTCTTGTAACATAATTAAAAATCAGTGAAGATGAAAACATTTGCAGTTTGGATAGCTAAAGCACCTAATTGCTGACCTCTAATTTATTACATTCAGAAGTTTTTGCAGGGGTATGTCCAAAAAGGATAGTGGCCAGGAGGTTTTTATGTGACACACATGAAAAAAATTGCAAAATTTTGATCACACCATCATGGCTGCCATCTTTATTTATTTATTTATTTATTTATTTTAACCATACCCCTTATTAGGCTAATATATTTCTATGAAACTATCAACCCCCCTCGGACAGGATGTGTTAACGTTTGTTGAACTTGCAACCTGAGGCTGAATGCTTATCTTGATTCCTCCATATTGTGGTAAAAATATAATAATAAAACAGTTTACTGTTTGGTGTCATTTCTTAGCTTCATCTGCCAAGGGCTAGTTCCTTTTGCATAGCGGTAGGCCCACTGCTGCATTTACACAAGTTGGGTCAAAACCGCATCTCTTTCTAGATATGTCTAATTCTTCCTTTCAGTTCAATTATACCTCTACGTTAAGAATGTGCAAATTGTGGCCTGACAGCATTTTATGGGCCCAGTAGACATTTTTCAGTGGCAAAAATGCCAGTTTTCACAGCATTATCCCACCCCTTTATTTTCTTAATAGGAGATCTTTAAAAAATGATCCCAATTACTGCAAAAAATCTTACCATCCCAGCTGTAAATAAATCTCTTCAGCAGGTAAACAAATTCTAAGCTGTGTTTGTATGAGTCTGTATTTTTATCCTAGAGTTTTGCTGTTCAGATAGAACCAAGAGAAAAATTATGTTCTCCTGACCAGGTAAAGGTAGAAAATAAAATTATTGGCATTTATACCTAGCCCTTCTAAAGTGAACATTGGAGTGAAAAATCAGAGCAATCTTTGGGGAGCTTATTTTGAAAAAGAGTCAGAGAAAAAAAAATAGTGATAGTTTTCCTACCAAGAGATGGATCCTGTCATTTTAAAGTGCAGACATTTTGAGAATATATCATCATGAACTTTGTGATGATGAACTGTAGGGTGAAAAACGGCAAACAAACCAAGAAAGGCTGCCATGCTTAGACCCTTAAGGAGGACATTGACTAGAGCAGTAGCAGTGTCAAGGGGGGGGGGGTATGGCTGAAAAATGTTGAGATGTTGCAAATGTTCAACCAGGGTGATTCTCCCTTAAACCACCAAATTTTGGTAAGTGATCTTCAGATTTTTGGTACAGCCCTATTTTCCCAATTTGGAGACATGAGTGTCTTATGCTATCTACTGTATTCTTGAGCTAACATTTCATGTCCTTCTGCATGATGTTATGCATGTTCCTGACACAAAGGAATGAGCATCGTAATCCTTGGTGACTTCCCAGACTAACTCTTGCCCTTATTCCTTGAAGTCTTTCATTCAACCCTACCAGGATTCTAACAGACACAATGCATGATGATATATGTATGCCCAGTTCCTTGACTTACCAACAGTAAGGGAACAATCAGTCAAGAAATACGCTGCACACTAACACTTGGTAGAGCGGCCATGAATACAACCAATGGATCATCAGACAAATCAACCCAGGGTCTCACTCAAGGCATAAATGACCAGGCTCAAGTTATACTACTTCAGACACATTATGTGAAGACCTAGCCCTCTGAAGAAGGCTCTAATGCTGGAAAAGGTGGAAGGAAAAAGAATAAGAGGATGATTAGCAGCAAGGTGGCAATGGCAATGAGTGAACTATTGGAAGACCTGAAAGACCACGTTAGGGACAGAGTGTCATGGAGAAAATATATGTGGTCACTAGCAGTCAGCAATAACTTGATAGTACATAATCAGTTCCTTAATTTCCAAAAGAAAGATCTGAGCATTAGAAAGAACTTAACAGTTTGACAGTGAAACTGATTACCCAGAGAGGTGGTAGCTCCCTTTCACAGTAGAGATATTCAGGTAGATCTCTCAGGGATGCTGAGCAGAAGGTTGGACTCATGCTTTTTTCCTCTTCTGTGACCTTATGTCATGCGCTGTCTCCCTCTGAATAACACTCAGACACTGGTTTGCGAATCAGGCTCAGGTTTATTGCAGGGCAGGTACAGCGTCGGTAGAAAAAAGCTGAGAGTGACAGGAGCGCGCCGGTGCGGGGTTTAAATACCCCGCGCCGGTCAGCGCCCCCTCGCTCACGGTCACGTCACTCCCCTTTGTCCAATACGTTGCCCTGCCGGTGGGTGAGGGTTTCCGGGATCGCCCATCATCAGGTTTCCCATTCCTCTGCTGATTGCTTTCAGCTGGGCGATCCCCGTTGTATTGCCGCTGATGGCTTGGGTGGCTCCGTGATCCGTTTAGCTATTGTTTGTTAGCCGTTAGTCGTTGTGGGTTGATGGCTACTTATCTTGTACCCCTTCACCTATTTCCTTGTCATTGTCATGTGTGCCATTGCGCTGATGACTTTAGCTCAACGGCACTCATGACATACTGCCCCCTTTTCGAATAGTGTTCTCCCCCGGTTTTCTGGGTTTTCCCCGTGGAGCTGTCAAAACGCCACATTTTTTTTTTTTTTCAAAGTTCCCGCCGGAGTAGTTGTCGCCCCTCCCTTTGCTCCTCCCTCTACCACGTGCCTTCCCAGGGTGTGTCCATGGTGCGCATGCTCGGGTCCTGACCTGGCGTGCGCATGCTCCAGCCACACCCTGTTTGTTTGGCTCAGTTCGGCGAGGCGAGAGGCGTGGCTGGTCGGGTGCTTCTCAGCTCCAGGTAGGGCCCTTCTTTTTCTTATTCAAAGTGCGTCGCCTTTGTTGTGTCTCCTGGGCGTTGCCCCCAGGTTGCCCTGTTGACTTGCTTGCCACTCCCCCGCGGCCGGGGGGCGGGGGGAGGGTGCTGGCGAACGTTTGTCACCACCCCGTGGGCCCGGGGCGGGGGGAGTGAGTCCCGGGGGGGGGAAGGTCCACCCAAGTCGCGGGCTTGGGGGGGCCCTTTCCCTTGGGGCACGGGAGGCGGGGGGGGCCTGCGGGGGGGGGTTTGGTTTTGCTGACCTTGGTTGCGGTTTGTCGGGGTATGCCCGGTGAAATGCTCTGGTCAGGTCAGGCGCGTTAACGTTGTGCGCCGCCACCCATTCCGGGTGGGGGAAGTGTTTCCACCTGACCAGATAGTGTAGAGTTCCTCGTTGCTTGCGGGAGTCGAGAATGTCCCTTATCTCGAAGTGGTGTTGCCCGTCGATCATTACCGGTGCGGGCTGTGGCGTGCTTGGGTGCCATCGGGAGGTGGTTGCCGGTTTCAGGAGGCTGGTGTGGAACACCGGGTGGAGTCTCCGGAGGTTGTGTGGCAGGTCCAAGCGTATTGCTACCGGGTTCACTATTTGCGTGACTCGGAACGGCCCGATGTACTTAGGCCCCAGTTTTTTCGAGGGTTGGGTTGACTTTAGGAACTTGGTGGATAGATAGGCCATATCCCCCGCCTGGAACGTCGGTTGTTGGCGCCAGTGCTTGTCGGCCTGCTCTTTGTAGGCAGCCTGTGCATCCTTCAGCGCCGCCGTGATTACTGGCCATGCTTCCGCGATCTTCCGTCCCCAGTCGCTAGCGTCCACCTGGGGTTCCGGGGGTTGAGGTAGCTCCGGTATGGGGACGAAGTCGCGCCCCGAGACTACTTCGAACGGAGTTTTCCCCGTGCTCGTGTGGACGGCGTTGTTGTATGCGACTTCGGCGAACGGGAGCAGTTCAGCCCAGTCGTCTTGGTGGTAGTTAGTATAGGATCGTATAAATTGCTCTAAGGTGGCATTAAGAACCTCAGTGGCTCCGTCCGTCTGAGGGTGCCAAGCCGTAGATAGGGCCTGTTGGGTCCCCGTCAGCTTCAGGAAGGCCCGCCAGAATTTGGAGGTGAACTGTGTGCCCCTGTCGGTCACCACACGTGCGGGACATCCGTGTAGCCTGTACACGTGGATGAGGAAGAGTTTGGCTAGCTGTTGTGAGGATGGGACCGACGTGCAGGGGATGAAGTGGGCCTGCTTTGAGAAGTAGTCCTTCACCACCCAAATGGCCGTTTTCTTCTGGCTGGGTGGGAGGTCCACTATAAAATCCATAGAGATTTCCTCCCATGGGCGGGAGGGTTCTGCCACCCGTTGCAATAGCCCCGCGGGTTTGCCTGGTGCCCATTTGGCCCTAGCGCACGTTGGGCAGGACGCCACGTAGGTTTTTACGTCTCGCCTGAGCGCGGGCCACCAGAATTGACGCCGTGTTAGGTGTAGGGTCTTGAGGAACCCAAAGTGTCCCGCTTGCTTGGCGTCGTGTGACCTATGCAAGATCGCCTGGCGTTGCGAGTCCGGGACGTAGATTCTGCCTTCCCCCCATGCCAGGTCTTGTGCCATCGTTACCTTGTCGGGGTTTGCCAGGAACCAGGGGTCGGTTTTGAGGGCGGCGGCGAGGTCCGTGCGCATTCCCCCTGGTAGTTGCGGTTGGCTTCTTTCCGTCGCCGGCTGTCCCGCCGTCGGCTGCGCCGTAGAGTCGAGCTGCCTCCGTGCGCCGCTTCGGGTGGTCACGGCCATCCCCAGTTGCGAGGCGGATAGGACCGTCCCAATGGTGTCTGGGGCGGGCTCTTCGTCTTGGGGCAGTCGGGAGAGGGCGTCGGCCAGGAAGTTCTTCTTGCCCGGCATGAACTTCAGCTGGAAATCAAAGCGGCTGAAGAATTGGGCCCATCGGACCTGTTTTGGGCTAAGGCGTCTAGGCGTTCGTAGGGCCTCGAGGTTCCGGTGGTCCGTCCAGACCTCGAATGGTTGGGTGGCTCCCTCGAGTAGGTGTCGCCATGTCTCTAGTGCCGATTTCACCGCGAAGGCTTCTTTCTCCCAGACGTGCCATCGCCTCTCTGTCTCGGAGAACTTCCTTGACAGGTAGGCGCATGGTTTCAGGAGTCCCGTGGGGTCTTTCTGTAGCAGGATGGCTCCCAGGGAGAAGTCTGAGGCGTCGGCTTGGACCACGAACGGCCGTTCTGGGTCCGGGTGCGCGAGGATTGGCTCCGTCGTGAACAGCGCTTTCAGCTTGTCGAATGCGGTCTGGCACGCGGGAGTCCAATTCAGCACTGTGCCTGGGTTCTTGGCGCGTCGGGTGTCCCCCACCCCTTTGGTTTTGAGGAGGTCCGTTAAGGGGAGGGCTATCTCAGCGAACCCCCGGGCGAATGACCTGTAGAAATTCGCGAATCCGAGGAAGCTCTGTAGTTGCCGTCTGTTGCGGGGCCGCTCCCAGTTTAGCACCGCTTCGACTTTTGCGGGGTCCATTTCGATGCCGTCCCCGGAGATTCGATACCCCAGATAGTCTAGGCGCTCTTTGTGAAACTCGCACTTTGTAGGCTTTGCATAGAGCTGCGCCCTTCTGAGCTTGTCGAGGACTTGCCTGACTAGGGTTACATGTTCCTCGTGCGTTTTTGTGTAAATAAGGACGTCGTCGATGTAGACCAGGACCCCTTTAAACAGATGTTCATGCAGTACCTCATTGATGAGCTGCATGAACACCCCAGGGGCCCCCGCGAGTCCGAAGGGCAGTACCTTGTACTGGAAAGCGCCTAGGGGGCAGTTAAACGCCGTCTTCCATTCGTCCCCCTCCCTGATTCGGATGCGATAGTACTCCTCGCGAAGGTCCAATTTGGAAAAGACTTTGCCCGTGGACAGGTGGGCGAGCATGTCCTTCACCAGGGGTAAGGGGTATTTGTTGGACAGGGAAGCCGCGTTTAGGCCCCGGTAGTCGGTGCAGAGCCGTAGGGTCCCGTCTTTCTTCTCCCGGAATAAGACGGGGGCTCCGACCGGTGAGCATGCTGGCTCTATGAATCCCCTGTCTAGATTTTTATCGATGAACTCCCGGAGGGTTGCCATCTCCTTCGGGGTCATCGAATAGATTTTTGGTCTAGGTAAGGGGACGTCGGGCAGTAGGTCGATCCGGCAATCCGTCTTGCGGTGGGGGGGTAGTTGGTCAGCCTCTGCCTCTCCGAAGACCTCGGAGAAGTCGGCGTATTGTTCTGGTAGGTCTGCTGTGGTGGCGGCGTTGTCTTGTGTGGTCGCCTCCGCTCGTCCTACCGTGGGGTGGCTTCTGCCCGCTGGAACTGGTGCTCGATACTCGCCGTCGCCGAATGTGAAGGTGTGGGTCTCCCAGTTGATCCGCGGGTTGTTTGTCGCGAGCCATGGCATCCCCAGGACTGCAATGGGCCGTCCGATGTGCGTGACTACGAACGATGTGCGCTCGGTGTGAGTGCCCATTTGCAGGGTGACCGGCTCGGTTTGTAGCGTGGCTGGTTTCCCTCCCGCTGTAGAGCCGTCCAGCTGGTGGAATGCCAGCAGCGTGGGGAGGGGGAAGCAGCGGAGTTCGAGTTTGGCGACTAGGTTGGGGTGGATGAGGTTTTTTGAGCACCCCGAGTCCACTAGTGCCGCGGCCGTGGTGGCTCCGTTGCTGGCAGAGAGTTGAATTGCTGCCAATATTACGGGGCTTTCGTCGTTTCGTTGAGGTGGTCCGCGTTGCTGTCCCACCGCCTGCCTCGCCACGCGTCTCAGGGCAAGCGGGGAGCATTTCCCGCCGGCTGGTCGGGGTCTGTATTGTCCTCTTCCCCCCAGTAAGCGTCCCAGCCCTCTTCCGGTGTCGCTGTGGCCACGGTCATTCGGCGGTGAGGAGGCGGCCCCGGGTTGGGTGGTTTGGGGCTAATTTTCGGAGTGGGTTTGGGCGCGCTGGTCGGCGGTCGGTTGGCGAAGCAATCCGCCGTCTTGTGCCCTAATTTGCCACACCTCCCGCAGGGCTCCCGGTTGAACTTCTTTTTTGGGTATATGGGGCCGGCCATCCCCCCGTGTGGTGCGGGTACCTTTTTCCCGGCATAGTTTGTGTCTTCCGTGGTTGTCATGAGGAAGGTGCGGTGCGCGTGTTCGGCTTTCCCCGCGAGGTGGATCCACCCGTGTAACGTTTCTGGGTCGTCGCGGTAGAGGGCCCATTGGAGAACGTCGCGGTTGAGCCCCCTTTTGAACATTTCCAGCAGGGTGGTCTCGGACCAGTCGCTGACCTTCCCCGCGAGGGCTTTGAACTCCAGGGCGTAGTCAGGGACCGTGCGTGTGCCCTATTTAAGTCTTTGGAGTGCGCTTTTTGCCCGTACTTTGGCTAGGGGGTCTTCGAAGTAGTTTTTCATCTCTTTGATGAAAGCGGGGAAGGTGGCGAGGGCGGGGGAGCTGGACTCGTACAGTTGGACGTACCAGTCCGCCGCCCTGTCTTGGAGTTTGATCGCCATGGCGGCGATCTTGTCGGCCTCGGAGTCATAGGAGTGTCCGTGCCTCCCCATGAACTCCCTAGCGTTGGTCACGAAAAACGAGAGTTTTGTGGGGGTCCCATCGAAGAAGATGGGGAAGTCCTTTGGGGCCCGGGCGTTTTGTGCGGCCCCGCCTCTCGCTTCCCGGGGTGTGGTGTCAGCCGCCTGTGCCGTCTGCTGGTCCTCCGCTGGCCCGTGTGGGTTCGGTGCTTCGCTCGGGGTGTGGGCTTGTGCGGGGACATCGTTGGGTGGCGCGGGGGGCATAAGCGCCTGGAGCATGGTCCGGAGTTCCGTCAGTTGAGCCCGCATGGCCGCGAGTTCAGCTCGTGCCTCCTCGTCCACAGCCCGCGCCGCCGCTGGGGCCGGTTCCGTTGGCGCGTCCTCGGGGGTGGGTTGCCGGCGGGGTTCATCGTCCCTCTGCCGCGGGTCCGCTTCCTCCGCCGTCTGATGGGTGTCTCCGTCGTCCTCCTCCGTGTTGAGCGCCGTGGGGCTGTCGCTCCACGCCCGTTGCTGGGGTGCGATGTGGGGCGCGGGGTCCTCCGCTGGTTTCGGAAGCCGTGCTGCTCCCTCCCGCGGTCGGGTTGCCTCCGTCGCCATCTCCCCTTGGGGTTGGAGCTGAGGCTCGGGTCGGGTGGGGTGGGCGTCCATGGCTCCGGGAGTCCGCGGTGCCTCTGGCCTTGGTCGGTCCTCCTCTGTCTCTTGCCGCGCGGCTCGCCCTCCTTGCCCGCGCCGTTCCGGCCTCATCTTGCTGGTCTTCTCGCCGTCTACTCCTCCCGCGGCTCGTTGTCGTCCGGTGGGGCTCGGCGAGGCTGAGTTTATGACTCTCAGCTTTATGTCATGCGCTGTCTCCCTCTGAATAACACTCAGACACTGGTTTGCGAATCAGGCTCAGGTTTATTGCAGGGCAGGTACAGCGTCGGTAGAAAAAAGCTGAGAGTGACAGGAGCGCGCCGGTGCGGGGTTTAAATACCCCGCGCCGGTCAGCGCCCCCTCGCTCACGGTCACGTCACTCCCCTTTGTCCAATACGTTGCCCTGCCGGTGGGTGAGGGTTTCCGGGATCGCCCATCATCAGGTTTCCCATTCCTCTGCTGATTGCTTTCAGCTGGGCGATCCCCGTTGTATTGCCGCTGATGGCTTGGGTGGCTCCGTGATCCGTTTAGCTATTGTTTGTTAGCCGTTAGTCGTTGTGGGTTGATGGCTACTTATCTTGTACCCCTTCACCTATTTCCTTGTCATTGTCATGTGTGCCATTGCGCTGATGACTTTAGCTCAACGGCACTCATGACACCTTAGATGAAAAGATTTATTTATTTAATAGAGCTGCCCATCACACAAATGTGACTCTGGGTGGCATACAATAAAAAGAGAACAATTAAAAGTAAAACTTAAAAAACAAACAAACAATTAAAACACAAATATAACTAAAACCATGGGAGAGTATCTTCAAGACTGTAGATACAATATAGCCATTTCACATGGTCCCCACTTCCATGGGATCCCCAAGCCTGCTGACACACCCATGCTTGAAGAGATTTCTGGAAAATCAGTTTGGTAGCAAATTTGGAAGGACCAAAGCTGTAACCAAAGTTTTGTGCAAGTTCAAGACATTGTAAGAAATCTGATTTTTTTTTTAAAAAAAAAACTTATAATACATGTTAACCTTTTTCATTATTTTTTAATATAAAACAGACTTAGTTGTCTTGAAGCCATTTAAAGTTGTAAGTAGCTATTTATGAAAAGTACTTTAAACCATAATTACAAATAAATTAGCTGCAAAGTTCAAGAATGATTAAATATGCTATTAACTAATTCATTATGCTCTATTCACGAGTTATCAAATTGCTAGTTTATAGAACATGCCATTTGGCAAATACTATATTTTAGTGACAGAGCAGAACGTATGGGCTGTAATAGCAATCTTGGTTACACTAAACCCCTATGCAGTTCCTATCCATGCCTACTCAAAATCAAGTTCCCTCAAGTTACTTAGTAGGATAGCTGTAGGGATTGGAGTGGGGGGCACAGTGCAGCAGTGTTTCCTAGGGCTGGTTCCACTCAGTGGTCTTAGTGGGAGAGAAATCTAGCCCAAGCCCTTGCAGGTGTCCTCACTTTTCCTGCTCCAGGTTAACATCTAATGAAACTGCTAATGGCATGGGGTTCAATATTGTCAATATGCTGGTGATACCCAGCTACATATCTCAACACCAAATGTTGGGCCTGCTCTTGGAGTTGTGGGCTCCTTCTTATTGTCACTCATATTTTAGTCACCTCTTCTTTGGATTAATGCAATGTGATGTACATGGGACTGTCTTTGAAGACCACTCAGAGGCTGCAGCTGGACCAGCATGTGGCAGGGTGAGAGGTTATGGGTGTACTTTGGCCTAATTTGCAAGGTGCACTGGTTGCCACTTGTCTTCTGTGTCCAACTGAAGATGCTGATGGTAACCTATAAAGCCTTTCATGGCTTAGGCCCTAGATATTTGTCAGGCAATGATCTCTGCCTCACCTATAAATCTTAAAAGTTTGCCATGCCCCAGGTCCAATCATTTTTTTTTAATTATTTTTTAAATGTAATCTTATGGGATCCAGGAGGCTTGCCTGTTGGAACAGCATTCTTTTCTGAGGTCTTATCCCCCTGACTCTGCTGTCCTTTAGAAAGGCCTTAAAAACTACTGGACCAGGGCAACTTCTTAACCCTTTGGAGTGTTTGTGATTTCAGTTTTTACCTTCCCTGGTACAGCTGTTAGTTTACCATTTTGTAACTGCTTTGTCAGTTTAAGTTTTTAACTTTCTTTGTAAGCTGCCTTGGTCTCTAGCCAATTTAGTGGCCCTATACATTGAATGAATGAATGAATGCCTAAAGGGGGATCTCAGTTTTAAGGTCTGGTTTATTAATAACAAATAAGCAGAAGCAAGGATGGGAGTCTTGTGTCTCTCCACCAGTAGTTATATTCAAGAGATTCTCAGCCTTATAACCATAGATGTCTGTAATTCACATCATTTGTGTAGTGATGTCATGCCTCACATGGCATCCCTTCTTTCAGCCCTTCAAGGTAGACTATGAAGTGTGTGTGGCTACTCTGGGTCTCTTTGTAACATTCTCCTGCCTTCCTAGACTTAACCCATGTTTCTTCTGTACCTGGTGTTTCCCTAATGGCCTCTGGATTCCTTCTCCAAGGTCATCTCCTGGCTGCCTATGACTTCCCACCTAATGTTCCTCCATCCCAGGATGCCCATTGCTTACAAATCACTTGGTAGAATCTTCCATGCTATATTATTGTATTTCTGTTGATAATCTACTCAACTATTGCTGCGGCATTTCTATTTAAATTACGTTCTTGTTTGCATGTTTCTAAGTTTGTGTTTATACATATAAATTATCATGTATTCATTGTATGCAAATCAACTGCCACTCCCCCCCCCTTTTTTTTCTTTGCTTTTTCCTTCCTCTTTTTAGGCAATGTATAAAAGTCACCATCCTTTTTCTTTGCTTCGGGCTTGTATCACCTTTACACTAAACCAGATCTCATTGTCCTGAGCCAACCCCTGCATCTATCCTCTGTGTTCTCATTTTTTGGACCAGATCGTGCAAAGACTTGGATGGCTTTCTTCCTCTTTGCATAGTCAGCTTCATTACTTGGGAGATATAGTCCTCCTGAAATAAGTAGAATTATGGAAGTAAATATGGGAGGGAGAGGAAAACTTTTCTGAACAAACATGAACTGCTGTGATCAATATGGAATGTACATCTTTTTTTAGCAGCTCTTCACATTTCTTTTTTTTAGAGAAGACCCCCTTTTGTTTATAAATCCTCTCCTTAAATTTCCTGTTATGAGTCTAAAAGGCTATTGATTGTTTTATACCTTGGCTCTTTATTCTCTGAGCTTGGAAGGAGAAGAAAAGCATCTGAAAACACAATATTAAAATACAGCAAAGCAGTACCTTCTGTCTATACTATTAAGAATACAATGGCCATTAAAACGAATATCTAATTCCTGGGACCCATCTGTTCACCAGAGAGCTGGTAGAGGAATTCTCTGCCTTAAGGGATGTACAAAAGTAATAAAAGAGGCCCGGATCAATGCTCTGGACTGTCTGCAATACAGAAATACAACTTCCTTGTAAATCTGACCTTCCCGGAATATAACTTGTGTAGATGTTCCTAGTTTCCTCATCCTTTGTCCCTGTTTGCTTTCAAAAGAGTCCCTGTAAGCAGCAAGTAAAACTTGTGATTTCTTTGTGCAAACACAGTAAGCCTTTGGAGGAAGGCTACATTTGCCATTGATAAATAATAGTTTTGCTCTCTTTATCCGAAGGCATAATTGATACTGCATTTTCTGAGTAGCTCCATTTTCTCTTTAATGTCTAGCAACCACTACTACCATCTGGCCTATAAGATCAAACATTCACATTCTACTCTGACCCATTTCTTTCTTAGATAAAACAATTCAGGTAATTGCACAGTAGAATGCATTTAATACTATGGAGCATCCTGAAAATTTTACTTTGATGTTCTGAACATCTGCATGTTGCTGTCATTTCTTTGAACATTTTTGGTTACTGTGGTTTTATCTAAACACACTTTGCTTTGCCATTCTAATTTTGAGAACACATCTGATATTCTGGCAGAACCTTTCCACCATTGCCCTCAACTTTTATTTTTGCCTTTCATAAATAAATAAGCAAGCAAGCAAACAAACAAGCAAGCTTTGGTGTGAAAATGGGAGATTTTAAAAAAGTTCTTTTCCCTTCTCCTTAAAACACAGTCCAAAACCTGGATTGCCTCATATATATACGAGATAGGTAATTCTCTTATTGTTTCCTAGCTTTCTCATGGGCACCTCATAACTCTTAGCTTTGTCACATTGGGACAAGTTCTGAACTTAAGTGAAGTTGGATGGTAATTAAGTTGCTACCTCAATGGTTTCTGACCAAATTTTAAAGAGGTACCCAAAGGAATATCACAAGGAGCAGTCTTGGATCCTCTGTGTTTCCAAGTTTTTCATGAAGTATTTGATGAAAAAATAGAAGCCACCCATGTCTTTTGTGCAGAAGATACAAAAAATGTGTAGGGTGGCTGATAGTAGGGGATGTTGGGCCCTGTGCTGAAGGGAAGATACCAGGCTTCTTGATGGAGAATTGAGCCATTGTCTCAAACAGAAATGCCAGTGGGGCACCACAGGTACTATCTGCTGTCATGGAGGAAGACTGTGCAAAGTTCCTAAGCTGAGGTTGGCAGTAGCATTCCAGTATTGCCTGGAAGAGGACAGGAAAGACCAAAGGATACAACTCTCTAATGCCAAGATGGCTTATCACTTTAGTTGGATGTTATTATTTATTTTAATCATTTGATAGATGGAAGCTTCAAGGGAGACTGCATTTGTTTTAAAAGCTCTGGCTCTGAAAGATTAAAGGAGCAGTTGTGGATAAACAAATCAATTTGCCTATTCCTTTGGTGTTCCCAGTCTTTGCCTTCTGACACTTGCCACTGTGCAAATACAGAAGGCTCCCCACCACCCTAGATAAAGGGGGTCAATGTCATAGCCTCCAAGGCAAGGTTCTCAATGCGCCCTCACCCCAAGTTTAGCCATCAGTTAAAGAACCTACATTTGAGGGGGGGGGGCTACATTTGAGGAGAAGGAGCAGATCTCTTCTAGGATCTGAGACTTGTAAGGGAGCAATGATGTGATGGCTCACAAAGGTCTTTTGGGTGCACAGCAACAGCATCAGGTTACATCAGTGCTAGGGTTACCAGAACTGGGCTGCAAAAATTACAACTACCACTAGGATAGTAGCAAAGATGGCTTTCTGTATCTCCTTGGACATCCTAGCATTGCAGCTATCTGCCACCCTTGGCCTCTTCCATTGCTACTCTGCTGCCACCCAATTCCTGTAATTTTTCATGTAGCCCACTTAGGATACCAGCGCATTCCTTATGTCATGCAGTCTTTGAGAAGTTCACAATATTGCCCAAAGTTTTTGACCTGCTAGCTATTTTTAGCCCGTTTTTGTTTTATTTCACTCATTTTGTGCTTCTCTATTTTACTGTTTATATACTTTGCTAGATTTTAGTCTTTATTGTTTTAATATCAATAGTAAAGGTAAAGGTAAAGGTTTCCCTTGACGTAAAGTCCAGTTGTGTCCGACTCTAGGGGGCGGTGCTCATCTCCGTTTCTAAGCCTTAGAGCCGGCGTTGTCCGTAGACACTTTTCCGGGTCATGTGGCCAGCATGATGACTCGGAACGCCGTTACCTTCCCGCCGAAGCGGTACCTATTGATCTACTCACATTTGCATGTTTTCGAACTGCTAGGTGAGCAGGAAATATCAATAGTAAGAGCAATTATATAGTTTGATCTTAATGTTACAAAGTTTTACAGTTCTACATTAGTAATCCCTATAAAATTGGTTCCCTCGTTGCGCTGCCCTAAGCAAATGCCTAGGTGTGATGGTTGCCTTATTCCCAAAGAGACACAGACTCACTTAGTCAGGGCTAAGGATTTCCGGTTTATTAGGAATAGAATGCATACACAGAAAAAGACGGGAATGAGTACATGGCGTGCGAGGTAGCCGGTAAATACCCACAGTGTGGACCTGGTCCTTCTCCACCCCCCATTGTCCCAAAGTCCTGATCTGGAGTCTTGATGGGCGATCAGGGTGCGATTCCGGGGTCTCGATGGGCAATCAGGGGGATTAGCGCTGATTACCTCTGTCCTCTTCCTGTGTCCAGCGCAGGTTGTCCCCCAGGGTAATGCAGAGATGTCAGGGAGATAGGATGATGGCTTCTTGGTCAGGGCAAAGGTATGGCTCCTTTGTCCTTTATTGGTATTTGTCTTTTAGTGCTTAAAGGATTATCACTAATTCCTTCCTCTTTCCTTCCCTTCTCCGGAAAGGCATGTTCCCCGTTGTGATGCCTGTATGCATTGCAACGGGGGACATGGCACTAGGTGTCTCTGTGGGCATGCACTGGTCCTAGAGCAGACCAGTTTTTTTGTTTTTTTTAAGGTTCAGCTGGGGCCCTTGGTCCCTCTAAATGCCCTGTTGGTATTAATGCAGCAGGAGTATATCCTACAAAAGAAAAAAAATGAAATACTGGTAGCAGGAATGGACTAAACCTAACAGAATGAAATTTAATGTAAACAAATGCAAAGTTCTTTGCTTAGAAAACAAAAATTAAATGGGCAGATATAGCAGGGGAGATACCTGGCTTAATAATAATCCTTGTGAAAAAATACCTTGGAGTAGTAATTGATCCCAATAGGAGACAATATATGTAGCTCAGAGTTGGACTGTAGAGACCTTGATGCACTCTGAGCTTGGTTGTTTCACTACCCGACTAGGTAACATCATCACTAGGGAATATCATCAGTGCACTGATGAAGTTACCTAGTTGGGTAATGAAATGTCTGCAAGCGAACTCAGAGAGCACCAAGTATTCCACAGTAATAGCTGAATAAATGTGGTGTGGCTGAAAACAGGGCAGATACATTTTTAAGATGCATCAGCAGAAGTATGATTTCTATATCATACGGAGTAATAATTTGCCTCTATTCTGCTTTGATCAGCACTACCTTGCACTTGGAGATGGATTGAGAGGATTGGAACAGGTTCAGAGAATAATGAAGATGATCGTAGGATAAAACAAAGCACCATGAAGAAATATTGAAGATCTATTCTCTTTCATTCTATAGTGTAGAACGTAGAATAAGGATTTAAGTTGCAGGAAGGCAGATTAAGTGTTAGGAAAACAATAATAGTAAGTGAGCACTGTTTGGCAGTGGAACCAATTGTTCAAACAGCTGGTGGGCTCCCCTTCAGTTCAATATTTCTGTGTTCTACTAGAGAAATTAGGAACAGCATGGATCTGAGTATCAAATGCTGGGGAACAAATGTAACAAAGAATTGTTGCCTTTATTCCCTGATGTTGGTCTTCCCAAAAGCTTTTCCACTCTAGGAAACAGAAAGCTGGACTACATAGAATAGATGATACACCAGAGCTCTTCTTATGCATTATGTCTTGGGCCTGAGAGAGTTTGGAAAGCGAAGCCTTCAGAGACAGCAATGCTAAAGAAGCATCAGAGCAAGTTTCCACTCTTTCTGATCTAGGACCTTTTGTCAGTCCTAGATTGCATAACCTCTATCAGGCTTCTTCCTTCTGACCTCAAGGAATTAACTTCAGTCTTCTAGTGATCCCAAGGAGCATTCTCCAATATGTCTGTTAAATCTTTAACCATCATCCATAGTGTCTCTGAAAAAAGGCAACTGGCCCTTTTACAGTCAGTACTTGAAGAGAAGGAGCTCTACTTACAAAATTTTGCTAATTACTCTAGGTGAATAACTCATCAGCACTGAAGCTGTAGGATTGTTCTCTGTTCTTCTGAACCTAAAATCTCGTGCCCAGGATTTACAATATTGCTATAGACTCTGCAACCTCCATTGTTCTAAGCTACCCCAGTTAATTGTTTCTTGCTGTGGGCTCTCATCACAGCCATCATCTAGATTAGATAAGAAAGGGTCAAGTGGACCAGGACATTGTGGTCCTATTCCAAGCCAGGAAAGGTAGACAAGTGGGAGGAAAGACTTCAAGCAGGAACAACTCACAAAGGGAGTAAATCTCTATGACAGTAAGATAAGAAATATATAATGAAGCTGTGAAGCACTTCAGATAAAAAAGGGAAGATGTGCTTTGGAGTGCACATAGACATGCCTGTAGCACCTGTTGGCTATTCTAAAGCAAAATGCATGTTGTGTTAGTATCATACAGCAGCCATAGAGAATGAATAAACTATTCCAAAAACAGATGCAGCTGCTTGCCAAAAGATATCCTCATGCTTTCTGAAGCACATTTTCCCCTTTAAATCTGAAGTGCTACAAAGCTCTAATACATAGCACTAATTTATCTAAAGATGATGGCCAGAAGCCAGCATGTCTATTGGTGGACAGGTTTTTTTCCCTCAATATTTTAATGAGGTGGAAAAGCTACTCTGAGCATGTCTATTTTCTCTCTGTCATGCAACAGACTGAAACAACCATATATACAGGGCAAGAATGTGCATCAGTATGGTTCATGCTGCCAAAGAGTTAAGTGGAATTTCGTTTTATTTACTTATCAATTACAAGAATAACATAAGTGTTCAGTTTGACATCAGAATAATCTCAAAAGCAATACGAAATCACATTATACAAGTTGAATGAATTAAAAAGAAAAGATGAATAGAGTCACATGATTAAGTATTGCACCAAGTATCATTCAAAGCTATAATCCTAAATCCAAAATAACTGGAGAAATTCAAACAGAAATTAAAAGTTAGCAGGATTTTAGTGCAGCTAATACATGTTTTGACTATATTCATAGGGTTGCTGTTGTGGGGAAAATAGGAGGAGGAAGAAGTATTAAGTATGTTCACCACCTTGAGTTATTTATTAAAAATATTTATTTATTTATTTTTATTAATCAAATTTATCACTCTCCATCTCCCCCTAGGAGGGACTCTGGGTGGTTTACAATAAAAACACAGTTAAAACAATGCAATATAAAGCTATACAATAAATATAGTACATAATAAAATATAAATATGATGGAGACCAGATGGCTAACAGTTCTCTATAAATCTGCAAGTAAAACAGGGCCATTCTAAGGAGCTAGCCATCCCCAGAAGTGACTATTCTCCCTCCAGCCCCAGGCATGGTCACAAAACCAGGTCTTTAATTGTTTGCAGAAGTCCAGGAATGAAGGGGTCTATCTCACCTCTTTGGGGAGAATGTTCCAAAGGGCAGGAGCTACTGAAGGTATCCGTAGCATGCCCTTTCTGTGTGTCAGGATGGGACAGGTCAATGTGATAGGGATGAGACGGTCCCTCAGGTAACTTGGTCTCATGCCATGTAGGGCTTTCAAGGTCATAACCAACCCCTTGAATTGGACCTGGAAGCAAACTGGAACCCAGTGCAGCTCGCACAGCAAAGGTGTTACATGTGCCACCTAGGCACCTAGGATTGCCCGCGTGGCTGCATTCTGGACCTGCTGTAAAAGGTAAAGGTAAAGGTTTCCCTTGACGTAAAGTCCAGTCGTGTCCGACTCTAGGGGGCGGTGCTCATCTCCGTTTCAAAGCCTTGGAGCCGGCGTTGTCATAGACACTTCCGGGTCATGTGGCCAGTATGACTCACGGAACGCCGTTACCTTCCCGCCGAAGCGGTACCAATTAATCTACTCACATTTGCATGTTTTTGAACTGCTTGGTGTGCAGAAGCTGGGACGAGCAACGGGAGCTCACCCCGCCGCGCGGTTTCGAACCGCCGACCTTCCGATCGACAGCTCAGCGGTTTAACCCGCAGCGCCACCGCGTCCCACTGGACCTGCTGTAGCTTCCAGTTATTCTTCAAGGGTAGCCCCATGTAGACCACATTACAGTAGTCTATAAGGGAGATAAGCAGGACATGAGTGACTGTTCAAAGGGCCTCTTGTTCCAGGAAGGGCCATAACTGGCGTACAACACAAAGACGGGATAAAAATAAAATGCTATGCGGGCTGCACTGGGTACCAGTCTGCTTCCTGGTCCAATTCATGGGGTTGGTTATGATCTTTAAAGCCCTATATGGCATGGGGCCAGGGTACCTGAGGGACCGTCTCATCCCCATCACATCGACCCGCCCCACCTGGTCATGCAGAGAGGGCACGTTATAGACCCTGTCAGTAAGAAAATTCTGTCTGGTGGGGTCTAGGAAGCGGGCCATCTCTGCAGTAGCTCCTATCCTCTGGAACATTCTTCCTCCAGAGTTGAGACAAGCACCCTCGCTCCTGGACTTCTGCAAAAAGCTAAAAACCTGGTTCTGCCAGCATGCCTGGAACAGGAAGGGGAATAGTCTTTCCTGGGGATGGCTAATGCCCTAGAAGGGCCCTTTATACTCATGGGTTGAGATACAATCTTTAGCCATCTGGATTTTATAGCATTTTATATTTTCACTGTTTATTTGTATTTATATTTATTGTACTTATAATGGCATTGAATTTTAAACTTTGTTTTTGTTGTAAACAGTCCAGAGTACCCCTTTTGGGGGGAGATGGGCAGTGATAAAATTTGATAAATAAAAATAAAATAAAATAAAACAAAACAAAATAAAATAAAATAAAATAAATAACTATTTTTTTAACAAAATCATTCAGCATGTGTAATATGATTTCATATTGTTTTGTGGATTATTCTGATGTCATCTTGAACTGGAGTTGGGCAGCCAATATGTTCAAACAAATAAATAAAAATAACATAACATAACATAAAATTCTTTAGGACCATTTTGCATATCCCTGTATGAAGAAATCCAGGCAATCTGTAAAATCCAACCAATACAACTAATCTGTTAAAAAAAAAAGTTATCTTTACTACAGAATACTTGCATAATCTTTCTGAATTCTGCTAAGGTTTGACCTGATCTGTACAATTATGGATTTTGTTAAATATAATTTCCTTGACTTTTGCTTTGTAGTCCTTGGTCCAATATCTCTAGAACATACATTTCTGAGTGGCACTATATTTTTATTATAAAGGCACAGGCTTTTTCAAGTTTGACTTTTGGACAGTGTGGTTTGCCGTTGCCTGCTTCCTGCCTTCCTTCTTTATCCTAGATCTAGACATTTTAGTGGTCTCCCATCTCTAGTCTTCTTAGCTTCCAAGCCCAGATGAGGTTAGCCAGCAGCTGCTCCCTGCTCTGTGTATGTATATAACTGCATGTATTTAAGTGAATATACATGGATTACATGATGCTATTTCATATGCAGTGCAGCTTAGAGTGAAGTGTATTTTGAACTGTTAACAATATTCTATCAGACAATCAGGTTCTTAGAATATCTTTTGCAAAGGCATAAAAGGGTTTTAAATTACCAAAGGAGAAGCTATTGTAGAGTGAATGAATACAATGTAGTTGCAGTAATAACCATCAGCAGTGTGTCCTAAGAAAAAGGAGAAGTTTATTTGGAGGTCATCAGGGGTAGAGAATTACGATGTTCTAAATTTACCCTACTTCAACCTGCCAAATACAGATCAAGTTCTAAATTAGGCTTATCTTCATTCCCAATGTATCTGTATATGTTACCCCATTGCCTGATACTGTATATGTGAATTTATAATATGTGTATATTATATATAATATAAATAAACCCAAATCTTGAATATTTACCTAGGCAGCTGGGGACACTTCTAAAATACACACACATTGAGGTCACCATGAATTTCCTGCATTGACTCAGGAACTAACAGGACATCTTTTTAATTGCCATTCTTTTCCACTCTCCTTCTCAGATTTTAATTACTAGGCTGATTAGTGTTCATCAGTGACCAAGACCCTATTTAAACAGAAGAAAGAGCTAAATCATACAATTTAACAATCCCCCTCCAAAATATATGGCCATTAGCTAACAGCATAACATCACATGCATTTGGACTTAGCAATGGAATCTAATCAGCCTCTTGGCTCAGTGAAATGGGGAAATGATGAGGACTTGAAATTGACAAAGCATATCACTAGGGAAACTGGTGCTTATATGATTAGTGGCTATACTTACAATGCCTCTTCCTCTCCAAGCTCTTTCTGGATATAAATAGGAAATAATGCTCCACTGTTCGGATATTTGCAAAGTCAAGTCTAAGTTCCTGAAACTGTCTTTGGAAGCAAAAGATGCCATTCAGACTTAATTATGCCATTACTTTTTTTTAATTGAATCATTGGCATGTTCCCTTTGGTCTTGCAAAGAAGCAGAAATAATGCATTTTGTATAATTTTTGAAGGTCCCTGTCTTAAGTACAAAATGGGTGAGATACAAGAAAACAACTCTTCCATATTTTACTTCCTATCAATCTATTGTTCTTGGTCTCTTAATTTTATTGTATGAGGTATAAAAAAATACCATAGACTTATTTGCCCGAGAATGTAAATTGCTTGAGGTCACAGGTGAAAATGAGCTTGATGTTTGCAAAATCACACTGCAGAACAAATGACCCTATCACCTCAAGCAATGATTTTTCAGAAGAGTTCACACATCTTCAAATACCATTCTAACATTATCTAGAGGGACAAGCAGATTGATTATGGCATACGTTTTTGTGAACTAGGCATTTTATTAGCTACATCTAATAAGGTGGACTGTGACCCACAAGAGCTAATGCCATGATAAATTTCTTACACTTTTAGGTGCCACGAGACCTGTTGTGTCACTTCCATGTATGAGTTTTGGTACATATGAGCTATCGATCATCAAACATGCATAGTAAATGATTTAAAAATTGCTTGTACCAGGGCAAATACCTATCATCACTAGTCAATATCCCTGGTCCTACTGACTGGTTTCTATATAATATAATCTAATTATAAGAAAGAGAATATAATGGGACAAGTACCTTTCTCAAATCTCGATAAAATAGTAAAGAGCAGAGACATCACACTGACAACAAAAGTCCGCATAGTTAAAGCAATGGTGTTCCCTGTAGTAACATATGGCTGCGAGAGCTGGACCATAAGGAAGGCTGAGAGAAGGAAGATCGATGCTTTTGAACTGTGGTGTTGGAGGAAAATTCTGAGAGTGCCTTGGACTGCAAGAAGATCAAACCAGTCCATCCTCCAGGAAATAAAGCCAGACTGCTCCCTTGAGGGAATGATATTAAAGGCAAAACTGAAATACTTTGGCCACATAATGAGAAGACAGAACACCCTGGAGAAGATGCTGATGCTAGGGAGAGTGGAGGGCAAAAGGAAGAGGGGCCGACCAAGGGCAAGGTGGATGGATGATATTCTAGAGGTGATGGACTCGTCCCTGGGGGAGCTGGGGGTGTTGATGACCAACAGGAAGCTCTGGCGTGGGCTGGTCCATGAAGTCACGAAGAGTCAGAAACAACTGAATGAATAAACAACAACAACACCTTTATCAACTTAAAACATTCAGGCCAATTGTCCAAGAAACATATTTGAAATTCATCCTGTTGCTCAGTCCAAGGAGTAAACTTGACTTAGAAGTTTTTTTATAAAGGTTGCATAAGATTACAGCATCTCTTCCTCTTCCCAAAGCTCCAACAGCATTTCTATCTGTTGTTTCCTTCTTTGTCTCCAAATAGAGGACCTCTTGTGGGGCTATATAATAATATCGGTTGTTTTTATTTTACTTATTTACAACTCTGAATGACTACCAACAATACAGACCAAGGAGAGAAGAAAAAGCAAAATGATTAACAACAATCCATTAATAGCTGACCCTGATGGAACATGAAGTATTTTTTCCTATGCTACTAGCTGTGTCACATTGTGGACAAACAGGTGTTTCTCTCTTCCTTACCAGCAACAACAATAACAACAAAATCCACTGGCAATCCCTATGAGAGAGCGAGAGAGGCGTGAGTCTGTGTGTGCGTTTATGTGTGCGTGTGTGTGAGAGAGAGAGATCCTCCTGTAAATCACACCTCTTATACTGTATTTGCTCTGATGTATTTCAGTGTGTATCTCATTTTACAACCTTTGATGTCCAAAATCAAATGATTAAACTGTCCATGACATAATGGAAACTGTACATTTGAAGGGACCAAGGCTGTTCTTCTTCTCTATTACAGCTGCTTTTCTAAAGGCAGAAAAAAAATAACTTAATATACAGTCTTTAGTGAACCTTGGGGGAGAAAGTCCACCTGACAGAAATTGTCAACTTCTACTGTACTCGATAATTAAGTGAGCAATGTGACAGCCAGTTAGCTTTGCACTTTGGGGGGGGGGGGCATTGGGGGGAAGAGTTAAGATCAAGGGTTAAGAATGTTTTAAATTAAATGCTTTAAGTAAAAATTAGGAAAGAAAAGCCAGTGGCTAAAGCAAATGGCCAATTTTGTAATAGCATCCTTAGGGTCATTCCTGATGCCAATCCAGGCCCATGAATATGAGCCTTTCTTGATTTTTGAATGTCATCAGGCTGGCAGAGATCTAAAAATGGGCATTCTCACTTCTAGCACAGAAGTCAACATCTTTTCAAAGATACTGGTGAGGTCTAATACAAATGTTGACTGATTTGTAAGATCTGTTTTCTCTCCGTTGTTTGTTTTTGTTTGGTTGTATAACCTTATTCTGCTAAATATAGCCAAGTGCAGAACAGTGACATAAATGAAGAATTTCAGACAGACAACTTCAGATATCAGGTCTGATCAATGATAGAAACAAGCAATTCCCAAACTGTTGTTTGTGGACCATCAGCATCCTCCACTATCTCACCCCCACTCTCTGCATTTACCGGCCACAGACTATTTGCCACCTTAGATCCTATCTCTCATCTTTGTTACCAGTTAGTTGGCCAAACTAGAGCTGGAAATTGTCATTACTAATTTGTAAAAATGAATCAGTGTACAGTGATACAATAATTATTGTGCAGTGTACAATAATACAATTAGCAATGTGAACACTGAGATTCAGAAAACTGATAATGGTGAACAAATCTCAACTGCAATTATTGACTGTGAGTCTGAATGTGCTCAGCTAAGTGGAACCGTGATTCTTGTGGCCATGAGTTTGCTGTTTGTATGAGTAATAATAGTTGCTGTTATTACATGGCAAGGAATACATAAAATAATTCAAGTAATAAATATGTATTTTTCTTTTTGATTATTATTATTATTATTGGCACAGATGTATGCAGTTTAGGGTTGTTTGTTTCTTTTTTTCCTCTGCTTTTGAGTCAGTATCGACTCCTGGTGACTGTCTGGACTAGTCCCTGCAGTTTTCTTGGCAAGCTATTTTTGGAAGTGGTTTGCCATTGCCTCCTTCCTAGGGCTGAGAGACAGTGACTGGTCCAAGGTCACCCTGGTGGCTTTGTGCCTAAGCTGGCATTAGAACTCATGGTCTCCTGGTTTCTAGCCTGGTGCCTTATGCAGGCTCTCTATGCACTTTAGTTTAGAGATGTTGTTGTTATTTGTTCAGTCACTTCTGACTCTTTGTGACTTCACAGACCAGCCCACGCCAGAGCTTCCTGTCGGTCGTCAACACCCCCAGCTCCCCCAGGGACGAGTCCGTCACCTCTAGAATATCATCCATCCATCTTGCCCTTGGTCGGCCCCTCTTCCTTTTGCCCTCCACTCTCCCTAGCATCAGCAACTTCTCCAGTGTGTCCAGTCTTCTCATTATGTGGCCAAAGTATTTCAGTTTTGCCTTTAATACCATTCCCTCAAGTGAGCAGTCTGGCTTTATTTCCTGGCGTATGGACTGGTTTGATCTTCTTGCAGTCCAAGGCACTCTCAGAATTTTCCTCCAACACCACAGTTCAAAAGCATCGATCTTCCTTCTCTCAGCCTTCCTTATGGTCCAGCTCTTGCAGCCATACGTTACTACGGGGAACACCATTGCTTTAACTATGCGGACCTTTGTTGTCAGTGTGATGTCTCTCCTCTTAACTATTTTATCGAGATTTGTCATTGCTCTCCTCCCAAGGATTAAACATCTTCTGATTTCCTGACTGCAGTCAGCATCTGCAGTAATCTTCGCACCTAGAAATACAAAGTCTTTCACTGCTTCTACATTTTCTCCCTCTATTAGCCAGTTATCAGTCAGGCTGGTTGCCATAATCTTGGTTTTTTTGAGGTTTAGCTGCAAGCCAGCTTTTGCACTTTCTTCTTTCACCTTCATCATAAGGATCCTCAGTTCCTCTTCGCTTTCAGCCATCAAAGTGGTATCATCTGCAAATCTGAGATTGTTAATGTTTCTTCCAGCGATTTGAACTCCAGCCTTGGATTCCTCAAGCCCAGCATGTCGCATGATGTGTTCTGCGTACAAGTTGAATAGGTAGGGTGAGTATACAGCCCTGCCGTACTCCTTTCCCAATCTTAAACCAGTCCGTTGTTCCGTGGTGTGTTCTTACTGTTGCTACTTGGTCGTTATACAGATTCCTCAGGAAGTTTAGAGTTGAGTTGAGTTTAATGTAGTTTTAGACTAAACATAGCAGTTAAAAGATACATTGCACAGCTATCCAGTAAAAGCCTATTCATGCCTGAACTAAGAACAGCTGGGGACATGCAGGGAGTAAAGAGGACAGCCAAGGATGAACCCTAATGAGTTATCTATCTTTATTTTCCATCACAATTTTCTCCTCCTTCTGGTCCTCAAAATGACCATGACAATGTATGCGTGCTACAAATATCTGCATAATATGGAGTAAGAACAGTTCAGCTAAAGACTCACGTACAGATCCAGAATATCTCTTAATACCATAGAGTAGGATCCTGAGAACAATAACCTATGATACTTATTATTCCCTGCATCTTCCAAAAGGAGTGTCTGGAATGTTAAGCTGTGCTTTGAAACTCTTCAAGGAGGCCTGATGTATATTGGCCTGACTCAGCTCTGCAAGTTAGAGAGATTTCCCAGGGCATTTTGATGGCCAGTGGAGCAAATGGTACAGTTCTGTCCTACTTTCAGAAACAGAAAGGCTGTTCACTGTAAAATGATCTTGATCTTTTTCATTGCTGAGATCCAGACAATCAGTATACAGTACAGTTGGGCTGACAGTAGTGTGCTTAGAACCACAGGATGATAAAGCACCAAGAATGTTTGGTATTATAGGCAGAACATTCTGAAATCCAAGTAACTATATTTAGATTAAAAGTCTTTATGGATTTGTGCCATTATAGTTGCTGAGATCTGCCTTGATGGAGGAATAATGCATTTGCATGGGGCTATTCATTGATAGAGATTTATGTTTCTAAATGGCAATTCTGTGGATTAATTGCAGTGCTTTGTGCAAATGTCAGTTACTGGCTTTTGATGGATCAGGCTGTGTACTTTTTTGTGTTGGAGGAGAGTTAAGATATTGCTTATCATCTGTCTTGTGTATCTTTTGCCTGGAACAAAAATGTACAAGGAAGAGATTGTGAAAAAAAGAAAAAGAGCTATGCTTTCAGGTGCCAGAGGAGTTTGACATGATAGGAATGAATGCTCTGTATATTTGCATTCTCTCTTTCTGGAACAGCATGCTGTCACTTTCCCCCTAAATAAAGATCAGTTCATTTGCAGCACATATGTGCATTAATTCCCTACTGTTATTTCTCCAGCAATTAGACGTCAGGAAAAGGTAATGGAAAACACCAGTTTAAGTTGTGGCCCCAATGGAAAAGTGGGGAGGGAATTAAAACACAAAGACAAGTAATATTTGAAAAGCAGGCACACAACCACATGTGTATATTTCACCCCAGGATGACAGCTTGTGATGGAATTTCTGCCCATAAGGCACCTTTATAGGAAAACAATAGCTCCATGGTTGGTTGCAAATGTTTTTACCAAGGTCTTTTCCTGCTCCAGTCAGATAGAAATCCATGCGAATAAATATCTTTTCACAGCAGCAGGCCTACAGGGCTCACAAGTAGGTATTAGGTGTTGTTAAGATACAGCGAGTTCGCATATCACAGTGCCATCGCGTGGGAATCAGTTAAAGTATTATAAACCAAATGGCTACGGTGGGATTTCAGTATCATCCACCCATCTACTCAGCCATAAGGATTTACGGAAAGGGGTGAAAAGCTGGCTCTGCCGTCTTGCGTGGGGCATGAGGAGGGGTTACCAACCATGGGGGTGGTTAGCCCCCTGAAGATGCTGCCATATGCTAATTCAAAAACTTTTTACTAACTATTCCCTTGGAATATATTATTTAGGATGATTGTTTTTATTGCATTGTTTTATTGCTGTATGGTTTTATTGTATTTTAACTGGTATTTTATTCTTGTTTTATTGTAAACCGCCCAGAGTCCCTCTCTGAGTGAGATGGGCAGTGACTAAATTTGAAATATAACTAATAAATAAATAAATAAATACATTTCCAGAGGTGACATTCATGTAAAATATGTCATTGGAGGGGTGGGGAGGAATCACACACTGTTCTTCAATGTGTGACTCAGCCCATCCAAATGATTGTGATTATTCTGGCTACTAAATGTTTCTTCATTCAATAGAGGGGGGCTGCATTTTCAGAATCAAATCAACAAATTAACTTTCAATGTTGGTTTCAAGTAAGAATGGTCAAAATATGATTTTAGACCATGTCAACTTTGCATTTTTTTTCCATACATCAATTTCTGATCAATCTGTGCATTTAAAAAGTTGCCTAAGTGGTTGGTTAGTTGGTTATTTCTTGTATTCATATACAATTATACTGAAGTATTGATTGCTTAATGCATTTTCGTTCAAAATACATATTTCTGAATGTACTTTTTCTCAATGTTCAGAGAATTGTAAAATCTAATGTATAGCTCTGTTCTAATCTACTAATTAGGTTTGTTACTTTTTATTAAAATTTGGGGGGAAATTTTCTCCAGCATTTCTGAGGTGGAGGGTAAAAATATTATAGCTATAGGCCTGCAAAATCCAGATGACAAAGAGTTGGGTTTTTCTGCTATGTGGTACTTATCTGGGGTTTGCAGCCTAGTTATGATAGCCCTAAGCACTGGGGAATGTTCTATGCATGGGCATGCATAGTGGGTTTCTCCCAGTCCAAACTTTTAAAGCTAGGAGTATCAAAGAACCTGGTAACTGTAATGAATATATGTAGATACAGCAGTGGGTCCTGATTTTGGCAACTCCCTGATATGTGGACTTCCACTCCCAGAATTCTGTAGACACCATAGGGATTCTGGGAATTGAAGTTCCAAGGTTGGAAACACAGGTGTATACTAATTCAAAATGTAAGACATCCTAGATATTTGTCTAAAAGGCAAAATAAGGACTCTTTTAGGAGTGGGTAACTCATGACATTTTGCACAATCCAATAAGATTGCCTCTGCCCCTGCCCCTGCTATTGGTAGAGATGACTGTAGAGTTGAGATTCCCAGAATAAAGCTTAACTTCCTTTGGGAATGGAGCACATCCATTCAGGCAGGAATGGTCCTTTCAGGTCCATTGATCCCCACCAAGAAAGTTTCCTGTTTCTTGCTGTAATTCCTGTTCTCCCCCACCCCAAAAAAAAACAAAAAAAAAACAAAAAACACCCTTGCCTTAGTCTGCATTACTGACATCCCAATATGATTGCTAATTCACATTCAGGCACTGCCTCCAACTTATTTCTGATCAATCCTGGTTCTATCTTTGACCCATGAGCTTCACCATTTGTGGTCATGGTGTTGTTTGTTAGAGCTAAGCCTTTCCAAATTAGGCAGCAAGAACTGCTTTGGTTTGCCATATGCAGTTTGACTCTTTTATGAAATAATAGTGCAAGATGATCCTTTGCACACTGAAAATGCAGATTCTCCTCCCACCTCTTTGGAACACCCCCCCCCCTTTACTATGTGTATTTGGTAGCAAAAATGCATATATTAGGAGTTCCACAAAAATGAAATTGACTGATTTGTTCAACTTCCAATAATCATTCTGTACCCCTTGCTGGCCATGCGGATTCATCCCCATCACACTTTTCATTAATGCCTATTCTATATCAAAATGCTGGTTTCTATAAGTGTTCATTTTTCTATAGAGACAAGTTGTATCCTTCCACTTTTAGGGGCTGTCACACTGCTGTGCTGACAAGAAATACTAGCATTATGATTGTTGTGAGCTGATGAGCTTTGCAGACAAATTGCTTTCTCCCCTTCAGGAACCTTCCAGCTTCTTTTTTGACTCACACAATCACAGTCAAATTGCTGGAGCTTGATAGTATAAATTGGGAACAATGATCTCTTGTGGTATATCTCTGGATAGATTGAACCAACGGTTTTCATCTTACCAAAGCATCTTATATGTGAATGTATAGGCCGAGGATGTGGGCCAAAGATTGGTGGGATAATTCAGGTCATGTAGGCTTATTTGTAGAATTGTGATTCCATGCCCAATGAGTAAAGAAGGCCAACAGGTAAAGAGAAAACTGTATTCAACAATGATCATTCGATCTGGTCCACAGGAGGAGATACCAGCATTGGGATGGTTATAGTATTTATAAACATGCCAAGCACAATTTGTAGCAAAAGATTTCTCATTAATGTATATATATATTTTCCTTATATGGTTAACAGACAGATGCATACAAAGGCACTTTGGTCCTTTAAAATGCTAACCGGTCACTTCGCCATCTTAGAGTGTCCTGACATGCGTAAAGGGTTATTACCTTGATTTTTTTGTATGTGACCTGCCTGCTGCCCGCCTCCTTACCTATATCATTGCTACTTAGCTCTTTATCACACTTGGATTGGAGCTTTATGAAAAATAATTAAGACCCTTCCATAGTTTGTCTTCTTAATGTTCAATTAAAAATTCTATGCTTTGTGTAGTGGTTGATTTGTCCAATCTCTATAACAAACATTAGATTAAACATGGATGAGCAATGTTTGGATATTTGAATCCACTCATCAAATGCTAAATAATAAGTAGTGAGAAAGCAGAGATACATGTATGCATTTGGGAAGCTCAGCCAATTTCCTTTGAAAAGATTGGAACAAATTATGACTTGGTTGCTTTCAAAAGGATCTAGTTAAGTCTTACTTTTTCTAGATTAAGAACTGAAGGACATAACAAATACTTAAACTTTCAAGAAAACTGTATTCTGGGTTGGGAGCTGCTTAGAAATTTTAGGGATAAATATTACTTACAGGGCAACAAGCTGAACATGTTCACTTGGAAGTAACTTCCATTTAGACTGGTAGGATATACTGTATTTCACAGGTAAGTAAAATTTATGTTCATCAAGCTAATCATGCTAGAAGTGTTACTAGCATTTGTTTGCAAGATTGCATTATTCCCAAGACTAATTAAAAACACTTAATACCTGCTGATATGTTTTAATAAAGCTTAAGGCATAATTTGCATCTGTATTTTAATATTCTGAAAATAAATTATGAAGTAAATAAGGAATGTGATGCTTTTTAAAATTCAATCAAGGATATTGTCACTAAAGTTTCAAAAGCATTTCATTTAATTATCAAGTAGAAAGCATCTTTCATTCTGCAATGAAAAGAATGATTTTATAATTGTAATCTTCGTTTAAAATACCCCCTGTAATAAAGAATGTGCTTATGACGGAGAAGTACCTCAATCTTGTTTGTAGTGGGATGGATTTTCTTTCATTATTTATTCTATTAATGCTTCCAATACTGATGGGAAATGTGGATATTCAAGGAGCATTTGTGTTAATCAAATGACTTGGCACATTTTGGGACTGTCCAAGTTCATGTCAATGCATTAAAGGGCACAGCCGATGAAATCACTAGCTTGTAATGTACTAGTGATTGGATTAACTTGTCTATTTTGTGCAGAGTGTTTGAAGACTTATTGGAGATAAAGTGGAAAAGATTAAGTCCAAAGAGCTGACCTTTGGCTATCATTCCTCTTGAAAAGAGTTCACAAGCCTTTAGCATAAGCCTACTACACTTGAAATGTGTGTGGACCTTATATGGTGTCCGAAGAGATCAGAAGTAGTGAATGTCATGCTAATTTGTTTAAAAATAACCTCTATTTGCCTTTTTCAATTAAATGGGTACTGTAAGACAAATGCAAAGTCCCATGTGACCAGATTTGTGGCTACTCTGAACTTGTCATGCAACCTTCACTTCATCATTCTATATTGGAGACTACTCTGAAGGATCACAGCACTTTGAAAAGTAATCTTCTAAGAAAGAGAGAGCAGGAATTGAAATGTGAGGTTGAGTTCAGATTGGTACCACATATGGGTGTCAAACGCTCCAGAAAAAAGCACTGAAGATGTTGCCTAGTCTGGCAATGAAATGTCTGCAAGAAAACAAAAAGGCTCAGAGAGCACCAAGGACTCCACAGTTCAACCCTGAGCTACTGTCAGGGTCAGCCTCGCTCCGAATAAGTCACGGACTCACTTAATAGGGATTAAGGATTTCCGGTTTATTGGAACGGAGTGCTTGACAGAACGAAAAACGGGAATGGAGGCGTGGTGGCATGGTGTCCTGTTTATACCCCCTTGCCGGACCCCGTGCTCCTCCACCCTCCATTGTCCCCATTCCCCTGACCGGACGGGGGATTTAGATGTTGATGGGATTTGTGATGGTTGTTTGGGCGTTTTCCCGGCTGCCGTCTTTGTCCTATGGGTGCAGGTGCGTCCTCCGGGGCACAAGGCGTGAGTCCTTCTGTGTCATCGATGCTTATCTGAATTACCTTGTGATGTCCTTCTATGAAGCTGTAGATCAGTTCATGGGTGTGGTTGCTTGGGTGATTAGTTGAGCATTGATTTGATTGTATCCTTCCTCTCTTTCCTGATGATCATGATCCACATTGTGAGGCTCTTGTGTGCCTTGCAACGGGGTCATGACAGCTACAAATATTCGCTTCGATTGAGTTCAGTTGACCTACGACGTGAATAGATGCTTATTGTGCCATTCCTGGATTGACATTAAAGACATATGGGAAAACAGATCATCCTCGGACTGTGACGGTGTGACATATAATTTCTACTATGGCCTTGCATATTTCTTAACAACATGGTCAATGTGGTATAGAAATGAAAGAAGGATTATAAAGAGGGATTATAAATTTACAGTAACTTTGGTGGAGAAATCAGGGGCAGGCAATTAATCATATGGGTTGAAATCATTGTTATTAACCATAAGTAGAATCAGATAGATAATTCTTAGAAGCAAGATGGATGTTTGATCTTTCAATTGTTAAAGTTCTTTGAGAAACCATGAATGAACTTCTTCCTGTGGTGTAGGTTTCTACCTTGCTCCATTCTTCTACCTTGCTCTATTCCAACTGGGATTGTGCCTGGCTTCTTTTTAAAGCATCTGTCAAAATGGTACCAATGGTTTCCCTTAATATAGTTTCCTGACCCTGGGAGTCCAAGTTCCCTAAGCCATCAAAATTCCCCCATAATCACTTTTTTTGACATCTGCCTTATCTGGCTCATGAGAAGTATCTTTGGAATATCTAGCCAAGGATTCTACATTACTTTCTGGTTTCATGGTTTAGTCATATCCATACGTTTTCTTGGCTCAGCTTCTCTAGTACCTAGTCTATCTCCATTAAATTAATGTCTTTGTTATGCTATTATACTGGTCTAACATAATGTCTGGATTTTCATATCATGCTAAGCCACAGTGTGGTTCAGATCTTGGTTTAGTGTGTTGGTTGGAACCACCTATTGTAACTTTTAAACCATGGGTTTAATATGGTGTTGTGTGAACTCTGATAATTGGGTTTATTCCCCAATCATGCTTAAGTAAACCATGGCTTAGAGCAATACGTAAACTCATCCAGTAGCTATTCCTAGAGCAACCTTTCCCTCCTTTTCTTGTTTTATAAAAAAATTAGATTCCAAGTTACCTTTGAATACAATCAAAAGCTCCTTTTTTATTGGAAAAGCCAATCTGTTCACCCACTGTATCTGCTATTCTTCCTTGTAGAGATTTGATACAGCAGAGTGGAAAAGAAGATAGAGATGTTGCAACAAAACTTCTGGGTCAGTGGACATCCTCTGGTCTTGAAGATGTCCAGCTCATAAATTACTCTGTCTTGCTCGACCTGCCAGGCTCTTCACCAAATACAGTGATTCTGAGTAACACCGGGGAGTGCTATTATCCTAGTGGACAGCCATGTAACAAAGACAGCCACAATCATCACAGTCAAGACCTTCTGTACTCCTATGCTGCTTACTCTGCCAAAGGAACTCTCACGGTAATGTGACCATTTGTGTTATTTTGCTAAAAAAAGTCAAGCAGAAAGAAACAAATTTCCATCTAGGTGTAAACCTATTGAGGGATATATCATATTTTGGGCTGAAAACAAGCTAAAGTACGGGTAACCTAGAACAGAGCCTAGAACAGAGCCTACTTCAGTTCCTGTTATGGTACCTTTTTATTATGTTTTACGTAACGGAAGTGTTTGCATTTTTCATTAAAGTTGTTGCTTGTTAAGATGCATGCAGGTTGGATGAATGCATACTTTGGGATTCAGAAATTACATGTGTATAATTTTTGATGCAATCCTGAGATGTAGCACTCTAAATTCCAAATGATTGGAAGTAGGCTTATCACCTTAGAATCAGAGGTCTGTTTTTGTTTTTTACCTTTAAAGGGGAGACCCTTTGATCAGAGAAATAAAATATAGTTCAATATATGATTGCTTTATTTAAAGTTACTAAGACAGCTAGTGTTGCAGAGGGTCCCTGCCCAATATTCCAGAAAACTCCCAGACTGTTGGCCTTTTTGATAGTTTTCTCATGTGTTGTGAATCATATACTGTAAGGACAGACAAGAAGGTTCCTCTTTTTGGGTAGAAATGATGCTCTCCAAAGCAACATACAAGCACTTTTTCTTCCTATGATGGATTTCTTTGCTGTCTGGTATGGCCTTCCCCAAAATGAGATTTTGGAGCATAGCTGACAGGATTTTTCCTATTAATGTCAGTTAGTGGCTGTGGCAAGTATTTTATTTCTTTGAGGTTCTACAAAAGCTTGTAAACTGAGTGAGCAGTTTTGTGCTCAAGCACCTCTAGAATGAGTGCTTCTGTTGAAGTGTGCTGTAGTTCATGAAAACTTACGCCTTTTAATAAAATTTGTTAGTTGGAAAAAGTACTACCAGGCTGCTTATTTTAAACAGAGCAAATACAGGTAGTCCTCTTTGAACAACCACTTGTTCAGCAACCATTTGAAGTTACGATGGGACTGATCGAGGGGACTAATGATGGGTCCTCATAGTTGCAGCTGTCAGAGTGTCCACACTGTCATGCGATTGCAATTCAGGCCCTCAGCCACCAACTCACAACTGCAACTCACCTTCACTGCTGGCATCCGACAAGCAAAGTCAATGGGGAAGCCAGCAGGAGGTCACCAATGGCAATCACATGACCATGGGATGCAGTGACCATGAAGGATTCACCTAACAACAGCAACTGGGACTGCCGCATCTGCTGTCATAAGTTGGCACAGTCACTTGACGTCACGCTTTACGACAGCATCACTTAGTGACAGAATTGCCAGTCCCAATTACCACTGTTAAGTGAGGACTTCCTGTATATCAATCAGAATACACAGTTTATACCACTCTAACCAAAGATTAACCTTTGTCTCTTTGCATTTTAAGGGTCAGCTACATATGCCAATGACTATTTTGCTTGTTTAAATGTGGAACTGTCCCATCAGATTCAAAGAAAAGATATTCATGTATCCTTGAATAAAAATTCTCACTCACCTTCCAGCCAGATTCAGTGTATGGCTGTTTTTAACATGGAGTAGAATGCACTCTCAATAATGAGACCTCTACTAATGATATTGTTAATTAAGAACAGCCTACTGCCCACTCCCGCTCCAACCCCCCCTCACTCAGTATGACCAACATATGCTTAAATTCCTTGCTTGGATAGGTCAATTGTCAATGTCATTCTCTGTAAGCCTAATCATTTATGAGGTAATTTGTGAATGATGGTGATTTTTTTTTTAAAAAAAGGAAGCGATCCACATATACGTATTGTGGTAAACCACAATACATATCTAGTTTGGTCATCAGCCTTGAACAGTAAGAGCCCAAATCTAAAACATCCTTATTTATATGAGGCTATTATTTGTTCTCTTACAGTAGAGAGTAGAGCTCACAAAGCCATTTTTTATTTAAAACTACTGCAGGATTATACATACCCAACCTTTCCTGAGACTAGTATTTAACATTTATTTTGTCTTAGGTGCAGAACAGAGCATAGATGTGAAGAATCCAAGCCCAAAGGAATTTGTAACTATATTTGTGCATAGAACAAGAGCATATGGGGAGATAAATTTACAAGCATCTCCACCTGCTTTTGAGCAATGTATGCTCCGGATATCTGTAGGCCTCAAAAACTGAAGATCCATCTGGTGTTCATACTGTATAATTAAACTTAGCCACCTGCAGATGTAAAAGGAATTAGGGCTTTCACTAGAGACAAAGACCTATTAAGTTTACTTAATTATGCATCTCTACCATCTGAGTTAATGTAATCAATGTTGCAATGATGCAAACTTTCTACAAGATGCCATGGCTACTTATATCTTTAAGATGAGGAGGCTAATTCAGATAGTAAGATTTCTTTTTGCAAACTGTGGCCTGATTGCATATAATTTGCAATCCTTATACACTATGTTGGTGATGTTAGCATCAGTGGCTCTGCAATGAAATTCAATTGTCCCAAGTTTCACTTTGAACCACATAGATAAATGTGGCAGGGAGGAGTTCTTCTTGAACCATAAGCATACTGGGGGATAAGGGGAGGCAAAGGACAGAATGTCCATTGTAATGTCAAACCACAAACCACATAGCTTACATGTTTGGAAGGCCAGGTTTGCCTCAGTATGCCATGATCAACATTTTGTTGTTTTCATGATATCATAGTTTATACTGGAGTCCCATGCTTCCAATTACCTGTGGTGTCTCTATACAATGGGACAAGAAAGATTGATTAGCAGGATATGAAGATGACTAAAAGTAATAGGCAAGAAACACAGTCATTGTTTTCCAGTTGCAAAGAGACCTACAGAAAAAGTAGGCCTGCTTCTTCCCTTCCTTTGTCTTACTTGTCTAATGGAAAATTTAAGATGAACCAGTCTGTAAGTGAAAGTGCTAATCTGACTTCCTTCTCCATGCATGGAGGATAATAGACCAATATACCCATGCAAAATATACTTATATAACTTATGTTTGTATATTCCAACATACATCGAGTGAAATCATGATGTATTTTTACCACAGTCTGTACATTTATTTATTTTATTTATTTATTCTTCAAATTTCTATCACCTCCCATCTCTCCCAAAAATGGGACTCTGGGCATGCATGGGGGAGAACATCTTCATAGGAATATAGATTGTGTGCTTCTGAAGTAGAGACTTTGGATAACAAAGGAGTGTGGACATTGGATATTATAAATCCTTTATCTCCATTTGCATAAGTGTCCACAAGGGAGAGACAAAAGGGGTAGGTGACTTTACCTGCATCATAGTAAAGGTAAAGGTTTCCCTTGACGTAAAGTCCAGTCGTGTCCGACTCTAGGGGGCGGTGCTCATCTCCGTTTCAAAGCCTTGGAGCCGGCGTTGTCCATAGGACACTTCCGGGTCATGTGGCCAGCATGACTCACGGAACACCGTTACCTTCCCGCCGAAGCGGTACCAATTAATCTACTCACATTTGCATGTTTTCGAACTGCTTGGTGTGCAGGAGCTGGGACGAGCAACGGGAGCTCACCCCGCCGCGTGGTTTCGAACCGCCGACCTTCCGATCGACAGCTCAGCAGTTTAACCCGCAGCGCTACCGCGTCATTACTTTCTGTATATAATTTACTAATTGATATTATGACTTGACTGATAGAAATTACATAATCTGCATGGCATCTTCTAGATGCCTGGGTTTACATATGCTGTTTCTGAATGATGGTAGCAGCCTTTAGTAGTGAGAATAAGCAATATTCTGAATATTCTAGTACAATATCCAGATTGTGATGATGCATTGGACTTTTAATCACCACCTCCTATTCTGATTTGGTTGTTAGTAATTTAATTTGTCCAGCATGAAACAAACAAACAAAAATCAAGATTGCAATTTGCATGCAAATGTTACTTGTTAGATTTATAGTCTACCTTTCTTTCACAAGTTCATAAAGCACCATTCACCCCCACAATTAATCTGGGAGATTGGTTGGTCTGAGAGATGGTAACTGTCCCAAAGTCATCTGGGTGAGCTTTATGGCTAAGGGTAGCCTTGAATCTGGATGTCCCCCATCCTAATCCATCACCTTAATCACCATACTGAGCTCAGGTAGCCATATCCTATACAGCAGATTATTGAGGCAAAGTTAATGGTCTAAACACAGAGTAGAACATGGTTAGCTGTATTTCTTGAAACAACCAGAAGGATACTTAAAACATGATGAATGGGATAGATTTTTCTATATATCTTTTCCAAAGTGTAAAGTAAAGTCAATGCTCCTTTGAATTGAGTCCAGTACCTGGTGACTTCATGAACACATCCATGTTATATTTCTTGGCAACTGTAGATAAGTGATTTACATTGCCTCCTTCTAAGATTTTTTCCTAAGTCACCTGGGCTTTTCTGGTGTCTAAACTCTGCTTAGTTTTTCAAGATCAGACAAGATTAGCTAGATGCTGCCACCTCATGAGGTTTTCCAAGATGCAGAAGAACAGAATTTGGCATTTGGATTATTTTACACCTCAGTGATAATTGAGATCCCAAACATTAATTTTCAAAACAGAGATCTGAAAATGATTGAAGTGGATGCTATCAGATTTGAATTCTGAACCTGTAAACCCAACTGAAAATAAAGAAGTAAGATTCTTGACTATGGGTTAATAAAGATCACAGCTTCATTCACCTCCCTAGGCAGGTGATCTCTGGGCTCTGAAATTGAGTCCAGCACCTGGTGACTTCATGCTGATTCTCCTTGCTGATTAAATGACACTAAGCCTAAAAAAGCCCTGAACCCAGAGAAACTACATAACCCATGTAGTTTTTAGCCATGTCTTTCAGTATTGAAGGTAGTGCTCCTTTTTCTTCAGGAACATAGGAATATATGACTCAGTTTCACCCCACCCCCAGGGGAGTTTTTTCCTTCCTTGAAGTTTCATAACACTGAGTAGCATCTACTGTATAGATGGGAATAGTGTCCTCTTTTGTTTCAATATCTTTTGCTCCCCCCCATCTTTAATTAGTTCAGTCCTGTGTCTATGCAAATCTTTGTTAAAGACAACTGCATTAAAAAGTCACATCCAATAGACATGCCTGTAAACAATTGTTTCCAGAATAACGTATACATTTTTTAAAAATATGCATGTTTATATATATTTGCTCTGGTTTAGAAACTGGTTCTTTCTGCAAAGTGATTAAAAATCAGCAGTTCTAAATGTGACAGGGCAGGTATGTTGTGTATATACAGATATCCATTTCATAAACTTCCATGAAGATATATATTAAGTGGGAGTCAAATATTTCTTCTTGAGCATTTTCATGAGTCTTTAATATATTTAGCATATGTAAAATGGCAAATGGGATTTTACCAGTGTACAGAAACATACAATATACAGACAGACTTTGTCCATTGTATATGAAGTCTGCTAAATTGAAGTCCATTAAATCAAAGGTCCACTGTTTCTTAAAAGAGATTAGCACAAGAGAATTTGCATTGTAAAAGTCTACTAAGGAAAATGTGCATGTCAGATAATGCAATCAGGGTGATCTTGCTTTTAAAAAAGTGTTCTTAGACAAACTATAGTCATGTGAATTATGGGGAAGTTGCATACCAAGTCTCCATATGTTACCAGACATTGTGCATCTAAACAGTTATGAAATGCACCATGATTTCTTAAAGCAGAAAATCCATTTTAAAAAATCTCATCCTTTGGTTCCTATGGCAGTAAGAGTGGGATGGAATAATTTTCCCAGGCAAATTTGATAGATACTGGTGTAATTTCTGGAGATACAGTTGGGAATGCTTTGATTTTTTTTCAAGCCATGACTGCATTTCCTTTTGTGTATTGTTGTTTGTTAATCTTTGGGAGCACATGGGAATTAAATTCAGTTAATTAAATACAGGAGGTTCTATTCAAGGATTTGCGTGTTCCTTGGCTGTGAGGACTCCACCTTCAAAATGACAACCATGGCCTTTTTTTAGCCATTCTTCTCTTCAAGATGGGGAGAACCATACAATCTGCCATGTATTCTCACAGGAGAATACCCAGATATTCTTCACAAGCATATCTCTCAGATACACATAGCAGAAGCTGTACCAGGAGGAAGTTCCCCCAGGTAAAACACAACCCCAAGTAACCTTCCCTTGTCCCCTCAGGCCTAATGAATAGAATGCATATGGTGATGTTAGAACTATGTTGCTTGGGGTTGTGAAGGTAGATGTACTTTCATGTGCAGATAATGCTGTGTTGTTAGCTGAGAATATTGCTGAGTTGCAGAGAATATTAAGTAGATTCTATGGGGCAATGGAGACTATGGATCTGAAAAGTAGTGCATCAAAGAGGAAGGAGCTGTAGGGCAAATGCAAGTTATACATGAATAGAAAAGAGATTAGCACTTAAGATGTGCAAATACCGGTATAAATGTAGTAGTATGTGAGCATGGCATATGCATAAAGTATGTGGGCAGTAAGCATGATGTATGTAAGGAGCATGTGTAGTATAACAAGAAGAGATTGGGTCAAGAATAAATGTGGAATGAATACAAAAATGAATGATCAGTATGGGAAAGTACATTGAATCAGTCTGGTTATATAAGGAGAATGAAGATGGAAACACAAAACAAATATATGAAGAAAGTATAAATCAATGGAAAGGAAGGAAAAGACTGAGAAAGTCATGGTTGGACTGCAGTGATGAGATCCTGAAAAAGAAAGAAGCATGGCAGTGTATAAAATGATACATGGATATCACAAAGCAAAGATGGTTCATGAGAACAGAAAGGCACGCAGACGGTTTTGGTACAATGAGGTTGGTATTAATTAGCATAATGTTAGTATATACTATATTTGAGAACCAGTTTGTTGTAGTGATTAAGGCATCAGGCTAGAAACTGGGAGACCATGAATTCTAGTCCCATCTTCGGCACGAAGCCAGCAGGGTGGCCTCAGGCCAGTCACTTTCTCTCAGCCCCAGGAAGGAGGCAATGGCAAACCACTTCTGAAATCTTGCCAAGAGAACTGCAGGGACTTGTCCAGGCAGTTGCCAGGAGTCAGCCTTGACTCAGAGGCACAACAGTAATAATAAAAAACCTACATTTAGCCATATTTCCTTTGACCTTTCTTATCACATTGTTAATTTCTTTAGCTTACAATTTCTTCTTTCTGCTTTGCATATGTTGCTTACCCTGAAAGGAAATAATGTGTTTTGGATGTAGGTATGCATGTATGTATGCCCAGGTAAAGTGTATTAACACAGTGTGAATACATACATAATTAACAGAAATAACACCCTATTCCCAGGAAATATTTTAAGCAAGTATTTTTAAAACATTGCATTAAAATAATTTGCACAACCCTCTGGCCTGCAAAACACAGTCATATATCAAGCAGAAGAATGGTGCTCAAGGTTCATTAGAGATAAGTGATTTTTTTACCACTCCCTTTAGAACTTTGGGAACATATGGCAGGTGCTTCACCACTGGATAGAGACAGTGTGTTGACCTTTTAAAGCAAGAATACCTCCTACCTACTCAGAGTTTTTTTTTTTTCCCCACTTGCTACCACAAAGGATCTCCTTTCCTTTGTAGGAAAAGAGATTCACAGGTTGATCACAAAGGTTTGGGCAGGATTTTGAGGCTGATTGGCAATCATTCTTTAGTCATTTAGAATGTTGTCCATGCATATTTGTGTGAGTAAATTTATATGCTGCCCAGAGTTCGAATGATGATATGATGATGATGATGATGGTGATGATGATGATGATGATGTGAGGCTTGCTGGAGCCATGGTGCATTTTCCAGTGAAATTCGGCAGGACGATTTGCTGCCACAATTCAACAATATGGTTTGCTGCTGAAATTCAGTGATAGTATACCACTTGGGAGCTCCACCACAATCTCTTTTTTCAAAAATGTTTTCCCTTGTTCCCTCCACCACCACCAATTTTTTATTTTATTATTGTTCTTCCCCCCTTTTGTTCTCCCCCTTGTTTTTAATATGAATTCTGGCATGTCACTCAAAACTAACACATGGCTCTTGTCTGAAAAAGATTGTCCATCCCTCCCTTAAACCACAATTCGAGAATAAGGGATTGTGATTTAGGGTTGGATTAATATATTTCCCTCCTCTCTTTGCTCTGCATTGACAGTGTGATCCGGGTTGCTTTTAAACCAGTTTCTTGTTACTGTACGTCCATCCCTTTTTTATGTAGCTCCATTTCCAGTTTTATGGTGCTGCTTATCCATTGAAGATACTGGTTCTACTACATACAAGCTTAATGAATGGGAAGAGTTCAGACACTACATGGCTGAGATTCAGAGAACCTCAGGGAGGGAATATGGGAAATCCAGCTGCTGTTCTGTGTCAGCAAGTGATTGTATCTAAGAGCCTAGCTCACCCTTCCAGGGTTCTGTCACTAAGCTATGAATTAGCCTGTTTGAAGTTGTCTGGAAGGACCTCTTGGCTTACAGAAGCAAACCTACAGAACAATAACAGTGCAATGGTAATAATATAGTGGTATCATTGTAGCTTGTAATGCACACTACTTAGCATGTGTCTGCATTAGCTGATTAATGTATCCATGCAAATGAAGTCCATGGGAATAAAATATTGTGAACACATATAAATGAAAATTAACATCATGGAGCTGGGCTTAGTCACATGTAAAGACAAACAGGTGATTATCACACCAAGTAATGTGAATAAACCAGCTGTCTATGGATACCAGCTGTCTATTCATTCCTGATATATGGAGAAAGAATCTGCTAATAAATAATCTGCCTTTCTGTTTTCCTAGGCTGAAGTCTTTGACGTACAATATGGGAGTCCAGAAGATTTGCTCAGGATTAAACATTTTACTAATGTCTCCAGCAAAATTGCTCTTTTGAAACTTGGACATATGCCTTTGCTATATAAGGTTAGTTCTGGAATTAATGGAATTTCCCCAGTGCATTTTTGTTTCTGATTTTTTTTGAATTGCGACTAATAATGTCTGTGGTCTGGTTTGGTACAGCTGCATTTAACTGTTTCTTTTCTTTTTTTAAAAAAAAGTTCCTAACATTATAAATATTATAAAATATTGTATTTTTCTTTTTCTCTTGTTTTTTAAATTTTAAATCACGTGGTTTTCATCACTAATATATCTATATCTAGTTTTGTTTCTTAGTTAGTTGCTTATAATACAATTTCACAATTTTTACTTGGATAAAATATTTATCCAAGTAAGGCATTAAGATGATAAGATACTAGGGAGATATCATTTATACCAGTGCCTCTAGAAGAAAGTAGCTGATGTAGCAGTCTGAACGACATCCACAAAGAAAGGGGAAAAGGGGTGAAATGATGACATCATTGTGCAAATGAAGTGACTTACATCCTGGTATCTGTTATCATGATGTCATTACACCATGATGCCATTTGCATGATAACATCATGATACATCTATCATCATTATGACATCTTCATGCTTTGTTACAGCTGCCACTGACATCAGTCCCAAATTCCTTGCTTTGAGAGACTTATCAAAATGGAGCATTGTAAGTGAGATAGCCTGTGCTATAGCAACTCAGGAGAATAATAGTCATCTCATAACATATGACTCTGAGGACCTGTTTAAAGTGAAGCATCTTGATTGGATGCGATGCCGCTTGTGGGCTCCTGCTGGAAGACCCTGGGCAGGGGAGCCATGATGGAGACTCAGGGCAAGGAGGAAGAAGCAGGTCTCCTTGAACTGTCTTTGAGAAACAAAACACCTCTGATACCTATTTCCCTACCCCTTGCAATAAAAATACAGTACCATCAAAATAAATAGTAATTTACTGCCCTTTTATGATACCCTTAATTTGCTGCCTGAGGCAGCTGTTTCACTCTGTCTTATGTCAGGGACCCCATTCTCAACAGAGTGACAACAAATAAATGGATAGCCTTAAAGCCACTGAAAAGCAGAAGGATGCAAATTCACTTATGCAGTATATTTCTTTATAAGTGTACTCAGAAATAAGTTGTACTTCCTTAAGGGCAGAACTTCAAGCGGAAGCATCCATGGAGGTGGGTCAAGATGGCAGCTATAACTATATGATTGAAGAGCTGCAGGGCTTCAGTCATAAGATCACAGCAGCCATCTTGACTTTTTGGACTGTCCTCCCTGCATAGATACCCCTGATTTTAGGCATCCCTGCCATGGATGGAATTGAAAGCTGGATAACAGCTTGAAGGCCCAAAAGTGCCAATTATGCTTCAGGAAAGGCACTGAACTCTAAGATGTTTGTGTCTGCATGATGGGGCAGAATGATAAGAAAATCTATGGCAGAATGATAAGAAAATCTATGCTCCAAAGGAGAGCTATAGCAATAGCAGATGATGTTTTTATTGCACATTTGTCTTTCTTCAAACATGGACTTGTAGAGGGCTTATCTCCCATTTCTAATTTCTTCGCATCCCACTGCTTCTTCCATCTGTTTTCTTTCCATTAAATAAATGTGAAAGAAGCAAAAATGGAATAGCTGCACAATGTATTTTGATTGATCGCACTAGGAATTGCCTGCCTTGAAACACCCAAAGTTCTCCATAAATAGGAGCAAGAAAGGAAACTGTTCTGGGGAATATTAGCACTGAATTAAGCATATAACAGTAGTCATTTTGAAACAGGACTGAATCTCTCAGTTTTTGTCAGCTTTTCATTTTTCAAGTCATAAGCCTGCATCAATTTGAAAATAAAAATAATCATAAAAAGGTGACCCAAAAATGTGTGCATATCCTTGTGCTTCTATTTCCAAGACAGTTTTGTCTGGCATGTCTCATTTTTGCAATTATATATATATTTTTCTAATATATTATATTATTCTATGTTATTTTCACCCATATGTAATTGTTTCTATGCGCTTTTCTCTAGTAACAATTTTATATACTTCAGCGCCACGACGTATTACATGCTATGTTCAGAGAAATTTTGGAGAATATTGGATTTTGGTTTACATACTGGTCTGGAAATGTGCAATTTTGTGAGTGTTACAGGGTGACCCAAATGAATTTCTTCCCAATTCCTATTTCAGAGCAGTTTCAGGGAGTTGTGCATTTTTTCCCCTAAAATTTTTCACCTTGCCTTTTAGAAATCTGATTTCAGGACAATACACAATGGAAACAAATCCATTTTCCCCCACACCTTGGTATCAAGTGGCATCATTTTATAAAGCCACTGGAGCAGAAAGAAGACAAAGAGCAAAGAAATATAAATATAAATATAAATATAAATATAAATATAAATATAAATATATATTGTTAAAAGAGCCATGTAGTTATAGACAACCACGCTGTTTCCTATTGTTAGGTGATCTGAGATCAGAAACAGAGACCTCATTCTTCAACATCATTACTTATCCTGTTGTAGATTTAAACATGCCCCAAGGAGAAGCTCAACATAACACATTGTCTGTCTAACCTCCTCAAGTTTCAGAATCTTACTAGGTTTGCTGGACTCTCTCCAAAATTCAAGGTTTCCAGCTGTGCTGAGATGCTATAGGTTGCTTGAGAATGGATGCTATGAACTGTAATGGAATAAAGCGTAGCAGAAAAGCAATATCCAGAGAGGGCTCAGACAATGTGTTGCATATTTTTAAGCCATTTAAAGATGCTTGTTGCTGTCCCTCTTAACCTATATCACAGTTCATTGCAGTAAGGGAATTTGCATGGCTGTCATGTCCCTGCCAACCAGAAAATGTTATATAAATCATGACACTGCCATTCACTGATAGTGAATGGTTGATGCACAGTGTGATGCATTCCCTCCACATGTATACAGTAAGGAGGTTTACATAATTCATTATAAAGCTAACAGGAATAATAACCAAAGACAAAAAAGCAGTATATGAACAGGAATACAACAACAATATAATAGCAATAATTATAACAACTACAACTACAACCACCACCACCACCACAATAATGTTGATGATGCAGCTATGCAGGAGTTGCAACCCAGACCCTTAACCCATTAAACAGCTGAAATACAATATCAGCCAAGTACCTAGCAATCCAAATTTCCCATCAATATTCTGAAGCAACAAATCATTTCCTATGGCATATATATCACAAGGATTGTGTTCCCACATTGTGCTAAGGTGTAGTGTATTTTATTTGATTTTGGCATAGCCAATATTATGTGATCCATATTGGTTTATGGCTCCATGTGTTCTGTAGACCCAGCTCATTTTGGTTCACTCAATATACCTTAGTAAATAAACCATAGCTTGGCACAATATGTAGAGCCAACTAAGGTGATTTGATTACATCTTAGTGTTAATAGAATCCACCTTGGTTTGTAAACTGTTAGTTGGTCATATATGAATCAGTCAAATATACTGAGCTAGATGGCATGAAAGTGGTATAATGGAGGGTAGGTTTCTAATTAAAATTCTCCTCCTACAAAGGGGTTTGATGGTGGATTAAAATTGCAAGTAACCATTGAAAAAAATAATAAAAAGGAATCAAGGCAATGGTGACAATTTGACATTTAATCATTCATAGCATTCAATGACTATATAGCTTCCTGCTGTATTCTGGCCATGCTACAATTCTCTGTTAAATGCCAGATATAATGGAAATTGCAGTCAATATGTATCTACATATTTATCTGGGCCTTGCATAAATGTGAATTTTGCTTACAATACACGATGTATGTATGTATTAATTTATATATCATATTTATATTGCCGCCCATCTCACAGAGCATGACTCTGGGCATACAATTAAAATAAATCATTAAAGTCAACAATTAAAAAAACAGTTAAAACACCAATCACTATTACTAGTGAGAGAGTAGCAGAGAGATTTATTGTTACAGGCAATGCAGCCATCTCACTCATGAGATCCCCAAGCCTGTTGACACAACCAAGTTTTGAGGGACTTCTGGAAGAATGTCAAGGATGGGGCCAGTCTCACCTTGGGGGGAATTATGTTCTGCAGGGTGGGTGCCCTGGCAGAAAAGGCCCTCTTCTGGGTCCATTGATATGTAACTCCTTTGCGGACAGGACCAGCAACATACCTTTTCTGCTGGACCTGATGGGATGAGCAAATGTAATTGGATGGAGGCAATCCCTCAGATAACCCATCCCCAACTGTGAATGATTTTGGGCTGGGCCTACGCTCCTTTGCAACTACTGATTGGACCTGCACGCTAATAGGGTAGGCAGACATGTACTGGAGATGACATTACCAAAGCCACTCTCATCTATCCAATTCCTATTATAAATCATCCCTGAGGGTGACCAATATAGTTTCATGCCTAGGCCCGAATACTGGCAGCCAAGATCCAGATAATTTCTTCCAAGATTCTCTGTAACTGTTGCCCCACCACTTTCTCCACTAACTTCCCCAAGAATTGGTGGTTGTATATAAAACAGTAGTTGTCAGGTAATTGCCAATACAGGTCAGGAGGAGGAACAAACCAGTATCTCTTTCAGGGATGCTGGCATTTCCCCCTTTTTGCAAGGGAGTGTTGAGTTTTGACTGGATCCACATCCTTGTCCCCTTCCTGTCCACTTTCATTAAGGCACAGGAGAAAGCCTGGCTGACAGTTCTAGTTCTAAGCAAGTAGATAAGGTTTTAATCTATACAAAGCTGATTTCTTGCCATTGCCCTGTAAGAAGATAATGGTGAATTATTGGTATTCTAGAGAGATGCACACTATTGATAAATTTTTATATATATTTACTAATTATAACAGATGCTACACATGATAGTAGCCAAAAGGCTAAGAAGTGATGTGAGGACAATCTGGGTGTGACATCCCAAATGTAAAGGGTGTATCATTCTTTTGTCAAGGATATGCGATAGCTCTACTCTCTGTTAGAATCTACAAACAGGTTCAAGGCCCATATTTTAATGACCTCATGGAAATGAATAATCATGAAGCGACTATCATTGGAAAACTGGCTCCATAAGGGCTTATTTAGAAAGTCAGCATAGGATTCTGGGGATATCTGTATTACTTTAATAATTCATAACTAAATTTGATGCAGATCATATTTTAGTTCACAGAGTTATTTGCTAACAAGTAGCATAGCATGTGTCCAGGTAGCTGAATCTGGCTGATCATGAGAAAGCTAAATTTGACAGTTCTGCTTAGTACTTGATCATCAGAGAATCCCAGGGAAGTTGAAATAAATTCCCTGAACATTTCATTTTCATTTTACTGTCAGTAAAACTACATGGCCTTATAGTAACCAGGAGTCAAGCTCAATTCAACAACTTTTAATATGGTACTTACAGCATTTCCCCAAAGGTTTTTGTGTTTCCTCAAAGATGAAAAAAAGACCTTTCAGTGTCCTTGAAAGACATATATCCAGAACACATAAACTCAACACATCCCTTTAATAATTTCTCAAGCATATCTCTTATCTTCAATCTAACCTTAACGTTTCCCTCTTGGGAAATTGTTTACATTGCATTTTATAGCAGCATGTAGTTATAAGAGATGCTTTCTGCAATGTATGGTATCTATAAGTTATTATTCCTGCCAAAAAAGAACCTTATTTGGAATTTCTGGAGTCATTATTCTAACCAATAGTTTATATCACGTTGTTGTTGTTCATTCGTTTAGTCGCTTCCGACTCTTCGGGACTTCATGGACAAGCCCACGCCAGAGCTTCCTGTCGGTCGTCAACACCCCAGCTCCCCCAGGGACGAATCCATCACCTCTAGAATATCATCCATCCATCTTGCCCTTGGTCGGCCCCTCTTCCTTTTGCCCTCCACTCTCCCTAGCATCAGCATCTTCTCCAGGGTGTCCTGTCTTCTCATTATGTGGCCAAAATATTTCAGTTTTGCCTTTAAGATCATCCCCTCAAGTGAGCAGTCTGGCTTTATTTCCTGGAGGATGGACTGGTTTGATCTTCTTGCAGTCCAAGGCACTCTCAGAATTTTCCTCCAAAACCACAGTTCCAAAGCATCGATCTTCCTTCTCTCAGCCTTCCTTATGGTCCAGCTCTCGCAGCCATATGTTACTACGGAGAACACCATTGTTTAACTATGCGGACCTTTGTTGTCAGTGTGATGTCTCTGCTCTTAGCTATTTTATTGAGATTTGTCATTGCTCTTCTCCCAAGGATTAAGCGTCTTCTGATTTCCTGACTGCAGTCAGCATCTGCAGTAATCTTCACACCTAGAAATACAAAGTCTTTCACTGCTGCTACATTTTCTCCCTCTATTTGCCAGTTATCAATCAAGCTGGTTGCCATAATCTTGGTTTTTTTGAGGTTTAGCTGCAAGCCAGCTTTTGCACTTTCTTCTTTCACCTTCATCATAAGGCTCCTCAGTTCCTCTTTGCTTTCAGCCATCAAAGTGGTATCATCTGCATATCTGAGATTGTTAATGTTTCTTCCAGAGATTTTAACTCCAGCCTTGGATTCCTCAAGCCCAGCTTGTCGCATGATGTGTTCTGCATACAAGTTGAATAGGTAGGGTGAGAGGATATAGCCCTGCCATACTCCTTTCCCAATCTTAAACCAGTCCGTTGTTCCGTGGTCTGTTCTTACTGTTGCTACTTGGTCATTATACAGATTCCTCAGGAGGCACACAAGATGACTTGGTATCCCCATACCACTAAGAACTTGCCACAGTTTGTTATGGTCCACACAGTCAAAGGCTTTGGAATAGTCAATGAAACAGAAATAGATGTCTTTCTGAAACTCCCTGGCTTTTCCCATTATCCAGTGGATATTGGCAATTTGGTCCCTAGCCTTTTCTAAACCCAGTTTGTACATCTGGCAATTCTTGCTCCATGAATTGCTGAAGTCTACCTTGCAGGATCTTGAGCATTACCTTACTGGCATGTGAAATGAGTGCCACTGTTCGATAGTTTGAATATTCTTTAGTGTTTCCCTTTTTTGGTATGGGGATATAAGTTGTTTTTTTCCAATCTGATGGCCATTCTTGTGTTTTCCAAATTTGCTGGCATATAGCATGCATTACCTTGACAGCATCATCTTGCAAGATTTTGAACAGTTCAGCTGGGATGCCGTCGTCTCCTGCTGCCTTGTTATTAGCAATGCTTCTTAAGGCCCACTCAACCTCACTCTTCAGGAAGTCTGGCTCTAGCTCACTGACCACACCGTCAAAGCTATCCCCGATATTGTTATCCTTCCTATACAGGTCTTCTGTATATTCTTGCCACCTTTTCTTGATCTCTTCTTCTTCTGTTAGGTCCTTGCCATCTTTGTTTTTGATCATACCCATTTTGGCCTGGAATTTACCTCTGATGTTTCTAATTTTCTGGAAGAGGTCTCTTGTCCTTCCTATTCTATTGTCTTCTTCCACTTCCGCGCATTGTTTGTTTAAAAATAATTCCTTATCTCTTCTGGCTAACCTCTGGAATTTTGCATTTAACTGGGCATATCTCCCCCTATCACTGTTGCCTTTTGCTTTCCTTCTTTCTTGGGCTACTTCTAGTGTCTCAGCAGACAGCCATTTTGCCTTCTTGGTTTTCTCTTTCTTTGGGATGTATTTTGTTGCCGCCTCCTGAACAATGCTGCCAACTTCTGTCCAGAGTTCTTCCGGGACCCTATCTACTAAGTCCAGTCCCTTAAATCTATTCTTCACCTCCACTGCATATTCCTTAGGGATATTAGTGAGTTCATATCTAGCTGATCCGTGGGTCTTCCCTAATCTCTTTAGTCTGATCCTAAATTGTGCAATAAGAAGTTCATGATCTGAACTATAGTCAGCTCCAGGTCTTGTTTTTACTGACTGTATAGATGTCCGCCACCTTTGGCTGCAAAAGATGTAGTCAATCTGATTTCGGTGTTGTCCATCTGGTGAAGTCCATGTATGAAGCCGTCTCTTAGGTTGTTGGAAGAGAGTGCTTGTTATGCAGAGTGAGTTGTCTTGGCAACATTCTATCAGCCTATGTCCTGCTTCGTTTTGTTCTCCCAGGCCATGCTTACCTGTAATTCCAGGTGTCATGTGACTGCCCACCTTAGCATTCCAGTCTCCCATGATGAAAATAACATCTCTTTTAGGTGTGTTGTCCAGGAGGTGCTGCAGATCCTCATAGAACTGCTCTACTTCAGCTTCTTCAGCATCTGTGGTTGGGGCGTATATTTGGATCACTGTGATGTTAGATGGCTTGCCCTGAATTCGAATTGAGATCATTCTATCGTTTTTTGGATTGTATCCAAGCACTGCTTTAGCCACTTTACTATTAATAATGAAGGCTACTCCATTTCTTCTGTGGTCCTCTTGTCCACAGTAGTAGATCTGGTGGTCATCTGATGTGAAGTGGCCCATTCCAGTCCATTTCAGTTCACTGATGCCCAAAATGTCTATCTTTAATCTTGACATCTCACCAATAACCACATCCAATTTGCCCTGGCTCATAGATCTTACATTCCAGGTTCCAATGGTGTGTTGATCCTTAGAACATCGGATTCGCCATTCACCGCCAGCACCGTCGGCCGCTAGCCGTCCTTTCGCTTTGAGCTAGCTGCGTCATCACGTCTGGGGCTAGTTGAACTCATCCTCTGTTCCTCCCCAGTAGCATTTTGACCATCTTCCGACCTGGGGGTCTCATCTTTGAATGGTATACCGACATATCTCTGGTTGTACTGATCCAATGAGTTTTCACGGCAAGAATACTGGGGTGGGTTGCCATTACCTTCCCCAGGGATCACATTTAGTCTGACCTCTCTGTCATGACCTTCCCGTCTTGGGTGGCCCTTCACGGTTTAGCTCATGGCATCATTGAGGTGCTCAAGCTCCAGCACCACGACAAGGTAACGATCCTTTGCTGAAGAGTTTATATCATAGACTTCAAGAAAAAAAGGTAACATGTAATTCACTGTACAACTTGACCTTGTCTCCTGTCATATAGGACTGGTGGTGAAATGTTTGCTGAATTCAAATGTGCTGATTTAAGAGATACTCCAATTTCATTTTTAAGGCATCTTTATGATAAATCAGAGATTAATTAGTCAGGGAAACTGATGGCTGGAGAAATTGCTTTTCTTCTTTAATAACCATATTTATCATCTTAATGTCAAATTTGCTTCCTAGTTGATCATGTCAATGTGTTATGAACTAGACCTGCCGCTTTTGGCATCAGATAAATTTCTAAGGTCTGCAGAGATTTTTGTTGGTACTTGCTTGGCCTTTCTATAGGAAAGAGATCTTTTATGTGGAGTTCTTTCCCAAAGGGATCCTATCCATATAAATCCTGCTTTTTAAAACCAGGACAGAAATGGCATTGGTTGCACAGCAGCTTCAGCAGGCCCTGGATGAAGTGGATTATTTATTTATTTATTTATTTATTTATTAAATTTATATCACCACCCATCTCCCCCAATGGGGGACTCTGGGCGGTTTACAATAAAATGACACTAAAAACATAACCACCTAAATTACCATTAAAATACAAATAAAAATAAATGTAAAATCCAAGTGGAGATGGAACACAATCACTAAGAAGTGCTATGGCGCCAGCCATCCCCAGGTGGAGCTATCACTCTTCCCCTCCCAAGCAAGGTGGCAGAACCAGGTCTTCAGTTTCTTCCAGAAGTCCGAGAGTGAGGAAACCTGTCTCAACTCCGGGGGCAAGATATTCCAAAGGCCGGGTGCCACTGCAGAGAAGGCTTGCCTCCTGGACCCTGCTAGATGAAATTCCTTTACTGATGGGGTCTGTAGCATGCCTTCTCTGCCTAAACAGGTGGGACGGGTTGATGTTAGGGGTATGAGATGGTCCCTCAGGTACCCTGGTCCCGGTCCTGGATTATTTGGGCCCCTTTCAGTAAGGATTCAGGCCTGGGCATGGGATCGAAATGGCATTGGTTGCGCTTTCGGATGATCTCTGGCAGGAGCAGGACAAGGGTGGTGCATCTGTCCTTGCTCTCCTTGACCTCCTGGCGGCCTTTGATACCATTGACCATGGTATCCTTCTGGATCGGCTCCATGGGTTGGGAGTGGGTGATTCAACCAGTACTGGGCTGGTTCTTTTTATTCCTACGGGGCCAATACCAGTCAGTGTTGATTGGGAGTGGGAAGTCCCACCCACAGCCCCTTCTGTGTAGGGTGCTGCAGGGTTCTGTACTTTCTCCTCTCTTCTTTAACATCTACATGAAGCCTCTGGGTGAGATCATCCATCACCCTGGGTGAAGTATCATCGATCTGTTGATGATAACCAATTACACATCTTTGCCCCTGGTGAACTCAGCAATGCTGTTGATGTCTTGTCCTGGTACCTGGAAACTGGATGGGGAACAACAGGCTTCAACTAAACCCTAGCAAGACTGAATGACTTTGGGTTTTTTGGGCCTTCTGGATCTGGGACTTTACCATCTTTGGTCCTAGATAAGGTTGCATTACCCCAGACAGACCTGGTATGCAAGCTGGGGGTCCTTCTAGACCCACAACTCCTGCTTTGAGTTGTGTGCCAGTTGCACCGTTTCCTAGACCATGAGGCTCTACCCATAGTCACTCATGCCCTGGTCACCTCCAGAGTATATTACTGTAATGTGCTGTACATGGGACTGCTCTTGAAGAGTATCCAGAAGCTTCAACTGGTGCAGAATGCAGCTGCACAGACAGTTTTGTGTGTCTCTAGGATGGTACATGTTACACCTCTGTTCCGTGAACTGCATTGGCTCCCAGTTTGCTTCTGGGTGCAATTCAAGGTGTTGTTTTTGACCTTTAAACCCCTAAATGGCATGGGTCTTCCTGATCAAATCTACCCATCCCATCAGGTCCAGCAGGAGGGGTATGTTGCAGGTCCCATCTGCTAAAGAGCTTCATTTCATGGGACCCAGATGACATAGCCTTTCTGCTGTGGCTCCCACCCTCTGGAACATCATCCCCACAGAGGTAAGGTTAGCCTCATCCCTGTTAGACTTTTGGAAGGCTCTGAAAACATGGTTCTTCCAGTGATCTTGAGGATCCCCTGGGGACCTGTCTGATGGTTGTATTGTGTTTAGATGGGTGTTCTCCCATAGTCTTTTTTTATTATCTTATTTACCTTATTTTTATTTATTTTTAAGGTGTTTAATAGTTGATATATTGTTTTAACTATTGGTTGTATGCCACCCAGAGTCATGTTTAGTCAGATGGGCAGCTATGTAAATGTGTAATGATTATTCATTCATTCATTCATAAACCTGAAGGCTATGTCTTCCGCTGAATATCATGAATTTAAAACAGCCTTCATCCAAAACTGCTGTACCCATTTCTCTGAGATGGGGACTTTTAATCTCAAAATGATCTAATGTTCCCAAAATGTTAATTCTTTTGAAAAGTAACAATAATTTTAAAAATATTACAGACAAAAAAAAAAAAGAATAAAAATTCCTTTCATTCCTGTCAATGGGGAGTTGTGAATCACATTCTGAGCCCTGAAGCAAAGTGCACAATCAATATCTTGGTCCAGACAAGCTGTTTCCTGAAGCATAAAATCAAATCCTGGATCCTATATGCTTTACATGGGCCTGCCCTTGAAGAACATCTGGATGCTGCAGCTGGATGAAAATGCAGTGCATGGGCAATTATTAGAGTTCCTTGATTTGCACATATTACATTTCTGCTTTCCAATCTGCACTGACTGCCAATATGCTTCTGGTTCAATTCCAGGTGCTGGTGTTCATTTATACAGCGCCTCATGGCTTGGGGCTAGGCTATTTGTGGGACTGCCTCTCCCTGATTTTCTCTCCCCATCCCATCAGAACCAGCAGAAAAGGCATGCTATGGGTCCTATCAATTAAAGAATGTCATCTTGCAGGACCCAGAAATAACCTTTTTGTCAGGGCACCTGCTTTCTGGAATATCGTCCCATGGAGATTAGACTGGCCCTGCTGGCCTTTTCTAGGTCTTGAAATGTGGCTGTCTTCCTGGTCATGGGAGTCAGAACATCAGATAGAGCCCATGAGGTAGTTATGTTGATGGTTGTTTGTTGTTTCATCTTGGCTGCCAGTTACGTATTTATCACTTGTTATGTTGTGTATTAACTGCTGCAGCCTACCAGAGTCACTATGATGAGGTGGGCAGCCATATCAATCAATCAAATATTTAATTATTAATATTTCATCATGCTTGATTGCCAGATAATTAGCAAGCTTTTTGGTCTGGTCTCCATTTCTTCCTTTTTTCCACCCATCTCCTTTAAAGCAATCTTCATTGATTTATTTCTAGCTAATCTTATCCTGCACTCTCAGCCTCATCCTTGTTTATGTTTTCTCTTGTTTTTGATATAGCTAACAGTTCTACTTTGTACAAGGTTATATGCTAGATGATGATATGGAAATTTGCTCTGTGAAAGATAAAGTATAAAAGTAACAGATGGGAACCCTCTGGTTGAACATCAGCATAGACCAAGTCTGGGAAGATGCTGTGCTCAGCTACCAAGGGTTTGTCTTGCAGCTGAGATGTTCAGTGCTATCAAGGATTCCCAGTAGCTGATTGGAACATCAGTTTGCTCACTTTAATAGTATCTGTTGACCATTACATATCTTTATTCAATATAATATTAAAGTGTTCCAGCTGACAAAGTAGTCAGTGCATTGCAGGGATTCATTAAGAACCTATATGCACTCCTGCCCATTATATGTCAATATCTCCTGTGAACCAGCAAAGAGCTATTCTCTCTGGTCTAATAACTTCAGAAGAGTAAACCACCTGGCTTAATTTCTTATTAACAAGTTTTAGGAAGACCCAAGACCCAACTCTATAGTCCTTAAATGTGATAGGATTGTCCAAGGTTGCCCAGGCTCCATATCCATTCCTTTCATCTAATTATGAAAGCTTGGCTGCTGAAAAGACTCCAGGGATGCTTCAAGGTGTTTACCTAGGTAACCTTAAGTTTATAACTTTTCAGTTCACACTGTACCAGCTACCTACTTCTTTTTCATGCCAGTAAAATAAACTCATCAGCCTTGCAATTACCCACCTGCAAAAGAGGCTTCTCTTTCTTAACCTTATTCTTGAGATACTTCAAGTTTCTTTTGAATTTCTATTGTTTCTGATATCTTGATATCTGGTGGCATCAAAGAGTATAGCTTCTGGTAATGTTTTCTTCTGTTCCACATTTTTTTTTCATCATTTCCAACCCCAATCATCCATACTTTCCAATCCAAAATGGAAGGCATTTGTTCATGATACTTTTTTTTTTTGAGGGGATGGGATTTCATGGAAGCATAGTAGGGAAGCTGCAGACTTCTAAAAGCATACTTTAATATGTTCACACATATCCCTTGGCCACCTAGTAACTGCTAAAGATATCTAGTGGTTACAACTTACTGTGAGTCTATATCAAGAACAACATAAGAAATAACAAATACCATATTTTATCCATAATAATGCATTCAAAACTGTCTTCTCCTTTGGAAGAAACTTCAAACACAAATTCTTGTTTATCAAATTGAATGAAAGCTGGTAGAGAATAAATGCAGGAGAAATTTTCCACACAGCACTAAAATAGAATGCATTTAATTAATATGACACTTAATCCTCTCTCAAAAACAATTAGGATTAGAACAAAAAGCAGCTCTCAGGATGTAAATCTGAGGTAGCTTCAAAATTCCTACCCACTTCCCAAACTAATAGCTTGCTAATTTAAAGCTGTGTTGGATTTCAACTAGCAGGGTGGGAGGTACTGAGGAGAATTTCCCCTCAAAATGTTATACCAGAACAAGGGACAGATCTTGGTGATGGCCTGTTGCTAAAAAAAAAAAAAAAAGTGAGAGAAGAAAACTACAGCAATGGCTCAGATTCACCACTCTGTGGGTTTTAAACCAGTGATGCCATCTCTGCCACCTTTTTTTTCCTAACGGGTAGCAGGTTTTCCTCCCAGATGTTGAGAAACTAGAAATCAATATTGTTGTTGTTTATTTGTTCAGTCGCTTCCGACTCTTCATGACTTCATGGACCAGCCCACGCCAGAGCTTCCTGTCAGTTTTCAACACCCCCAGCTCCCCCAGGGATGAGTCCGTCACCTCTAGATATTCTAGATATTCTGTAACCAAGAAGGGAGGAAAACCTGCTACCCATTAGGAAAAAAAGGTGGCAGAGATGGCATCACTGGTTTAAAACCCACAGAGTGGTGAATCTGAGCCATTGCTGTAGTTTTCTTCTCTCTCTTTTTTTTTTAACTGATTTGTCAGCCAACTGCTAAAGATTTAAACCCTAATTGCACATCAGATAGCACTGCTATTTTTGTGGGATTAAAAGGTTGATAGTTTGGTTGTTTGGCTTAAAAATGTACATTATTCTCATGTTATTCTGTGTAATTGCACCATCCTTCCCTTAAAGAAAATTATGTATTGATTTTGTTTCTTTGCAGGGGCTGAGATGCCCATAGCCCAAACAGTTTATGTGCATAGGTGAGTGACGGCTTGATTGAATACTGCAGTGAGGAAATTTAATGCCACTTGCTCTGGGACCTCAGCTTTATTTTCTCAGAAGACGAAGGCCTTTGAGGGGACTTTTCTGGACATTAAAATTCTCCCTTTTCTTCCATTGGTCCCCATAAGGCCCTAAGCCTCAGTCTGGATGGAGAAGGGGAAGCAGTGTAAAAATAATATGCTGGCTTCTGTATTATTTTCTCCACCTCCTAGAGGTATGCTGCCAACTCTATTAAATTTAGATTGCAATGGCAACCTCCCACTCTGTAACTTATGACAGATACTTAGCCACAAGAGCTTCCATTTACATTTTCCACAGAGTGAAATCCATTTGGCCACTTTGAGAAATTAATATGGCAGCTCCCAGCAACCTAAAGCCACAATCTAATTAAGGGAGGAAGAAGCCAATCAAAAGGGTCTAATTATCGCACCATTTGAAAGTTTAGCTTGCACACCACCATGGGAAATGAATAATGTATGCAGGAAAACAACTGTGGGACTAAAGTTGGCACATATATCCCATAAATAAATCCCATAAAAGCATTCACTATACATCCCAACATTAAGATAAGCAGCCAACAGCCCTGATTGGATCCCCTTTTTTTCAATCTCTGACCATTATTATCAAAAAGGTAAAGATGGAAAACACATAGAAACAGTCACATGAGCCCTAAAATAGTATTGTAACAATTAAAAAAGAACTAAAGAAACCCATTGTCTTCCACAAACTTTTCCTCAACAGAGAAAAAAAAAAAAACAGCTGGCCATGTGCATGATGTGGTCTTATCCATTTTGGATTTTTACCCAGCTCTCCTCCAAAAAGTTAAGTATGTGTCCTACCATCAAAAAGGTGGCACCCCTTCCATAGATAAGGAACAGCATGTCCGCTTTTGGATAGGAGGTGTGGATATTTGATGCAGAGCTTCAAATGTTACAGTTCAATCAGCTTCTGGATCCAGGTTCTCCTCCTCCTTTATTCCTCCAAATGGCCCCAAAGAGAAAAGCAAGTTCTATGGCAGCCTAAAGTCCATTACCTACCAGTCCGAATATAATTCTTTGTACACTCAGTCACATACATTTTACAAAATTTGGATGTGCATGCACTTCTAATTTTGGAACATTGGAAATTAGGCAGAATGATTTGTAGAAGGTGAATTCCTTAAACATCATGAGCAAAATGGCATGGTGAGATCACATTTTATGAACAAGTCTTCAAGGCATAATAGAGTTCTTAGCAACTTGTATTAGTTTAACATTTCAAGCAAATTATTTTTATAAACTCCCTCCCTCCCTCCCTTCCTTCCTTCCTACCTACCTACCTACCTACCTACAAATTGAGATTGGCCCAATAAGTTTCCATGGCTGAGGCTGAACCTTTGTTCTCCAGTTGGCTAATAACATATAAAAACAGTTAAAACAACATAAAAACTATAAAGATAGACAAGATTACACACACACACACACACACACACACACACTGAATAATAACTTAAAACCACAACTACATGGTTTCCAACTAACAAACTGATCCTCAAGCCCAGGAACACATCCAGGTCTTCAACACTTTCTGAAAGGCCACCAGAATCAGGACCAGTTGAATCTCAGAAGGTATGGTTTTCCAAATGGAAGGCACAGCAACAGGAAAGACACACTTTCTGGGTCTGGCAAGATGATGCTCTTTAATTTACAGGACCAGAGCATGCCTCTCCTTCCTAATGGAAAGGGCAGAAATAACTGGGGAGAGATGGTCCCACAAATAAAACAGCCCCATCCCATGAAGAGTTCTATAGGTGACATCTATACACACCTTGAATTGTACCTTGAATTGCACCCAGAAGCATGCTGGGAGCCAGTGCAGCTTGCTAAGCAGAATTGTACGGGACACACCCATAAGTGTCCACACTGTCACATTCTGGACCAGCTGCAGCTTCCCAATATTCTTCAAGGGCCGCCCCATGCAGAATGCATTGTGGTAGTCCACTTGGGAGGTACTCAAGGCATGAGTCTCCATGAGCATTATATGTGTACAAATTAATAATTTTTGTTTTTAAATCTTCTAGCTCCAGTCATGTAGGTTTTTAGATCCTGATGGGTATTACACAGGATATTTTATTACTCTGTTTGTGTGTTTTTAAAGAAAGGGTAGAATGATATGGAACGATAATATCAGCAGGGACAAACACAATAAAGTGCCCCTCTAAATTTCACTACAATCTCTGAATATAATTCCTATGCATATTAGTATGTGTCATAAATATAATTGAACAACATAAGCTGTATATGAGCACTGATGCCATATGGATATGGAAATTAATTGCAGAATAAAGAAGCAGTGTTCAGGTGGAGTTGCAACAACAAAAAAAGAAAATATATAAATTTACTGGGGGAAATTATCTTTTGAAAACTTTTGCAAAGAACCTTACTTTCTTCCACTCATGTCTCTATCATGTATAATTTAGGGCCAATGAATACTTAAAAATAAAACATGAATTCAATATTTACATGCCTCCTGTTGATATGTACATCAGGACATCACAATTAGCTCCAGTCTCCTGCTGGATGTATACTTGAGGACAAACCTAAATTTGGATTGCATAATGTGCGAAATAACATTTAGAATTACTGATTTGAGTTAGGGTTCAATCCAAGAAATCTTTACTAGTACTTAATGGCAGCTGAGTAGTTGGATTTCTGGTTGGGAAAATAGGACTGTGTTGTTAGGTCCTATTGAGGCAGATCTTTGAGAAACTTTTCTGGCATCCATTAAGGAGGAAAATGATAGGCTGGCTGAGATACTTGGCAGCATATCAGACCTGTATCATGGAACTATCACTCTTTTCCATCTTGTTTTCTTTAGATTAAGCTTTCAAAACCCATGACCCAGTATGCTGGATCCAGGCTACCTGTTATATCTGGTTAGCTGGCAGCTGCACTTTGAAACAGGTTCAGAGAAGGACAAAAATTTGATCAGGGCACTGGAAACTAAGACCCACAAGGAGAGATTGAGAAGAGGAGAATAAAATGTAACTTTGTAACAAGAGCTCATTATGTACTTGAGGGGAGGCCACTTAAATGAAAATCACATCCTGTTCCCTGACACCCTGAAATTCAGGTCCTGAAATAATGGCCTTAACTTTCAGGTAGGCAGATTCTAATTGACAGTGGAAACATTGATTAAAGAGTTGATCAGTTTCCCATTCATTTGTTAAGTTCAAGGAGAAGCTGGGCAGCCATCATCCAATGCTGGTTTCCTGCAGGGAACAGAGGGCTGGATGTCAAACCAACAAACATGTATTATTACAATCCAAGACCAGATCCTATCAGTTAAAACAACCAAATATCATTTCAAAATACTTTTGTTGGGTCTGAATTTAGTGAAGCCTTATGGATTGGGCAAAAAATTAGCTATTGTATAGGTGAGTTAAGGGTGCACATCTTTTAAGAAAAACTCTGTATACCATTGGTCTGAATGGTCAGACAGTCTATCTATTAAGGGTTAAATTTGTTGGGAGCACAATTCTTTATAAAATATATACCTTATTAAGACATGTTCTAAGATTTCAATTTCATCAGAGGAACAATGAGCATCTTCTGTCTCAAAAGGCTGTCTGACTGTATCTACCATGCATGACTGCAGAGAGAAGGGCATTGTAGTATGCTCTAGAGAAGGCTGTGTGGTTTCATGATTCTCTATAAATCTATGATACATTTCGATGAAATAGGACTGCAGTTATGCTTAATTCTAAGGGTAGAATTCCAACTAATTCTAATAATTCCATAATTTTATAAAATGTAGCAGCTCAATGGCTACAATTTAGAGAACCATAGCATTGTCAATGCCTGCCTGAAGGTGAATGTAACTTTGCTCTGGCCAAGAGCAGATTACAGCTCTTCCATTCAGTAATCCTTCCACAGAGGAAGTTCTGTTGTTTTTGTTGTTTATTCATTCAGTTGCTTCTGACTCTTCGTGACTTCATGGACCAGCCCACGCCAGAGCTTCCTGTCAGTCGTCAACACCCCCAGCTCACCCAGGGACGAGTCTGTCGCCTATAAAATATCATCTATCCATCTTGCCCTTGGTTGGCCCCTCTTCCTTTTGCTTCCCACTCTCCCTAGCATCAGCATCTCCTCCAGTGTGTCCTGTCTTCTCATTATGTGGCCAAAATATTTCAGTTTTGCCTTTAATATCATTCCCTCAAGTGAGCAGTCTGGCTATATTTCCTGGAGGATGGACTGGTTTGATCTTCTTGCAGTCCAAGGCACTCTCAGAATTTTCCTCCAACACCACAGTTCCAAAGCATCTATCTTCCTTCTCTCAGCCTTCCTTATGGTCCAGCTATCACAGCCATATGTTACTACTGGGAATTTCATTGCTTTAACTATGCAGACCTTTGTTGTCAGTGTGATGTCTCTGCTCTTCACTATTTTATCGAGATTTGTCATTTCTCTCCTCCCAATAATTAAATGTCTTCTGATTTCCTGACTGCAGTCAGCATCTGCAGTAATCTTCGCAACTAGAAATACAAAGTCTGCCTCTACATTTTCTCCCTCTATTTGCCAGTTATCAATCAAGCTGGTTGCCATAATCTTGGTTTTTTTGAGGTTTAGCTGCAAGCCAGCTTTTGCACTTTCTTCTTTCACCTTCATCATAAGGCTCCTCAGTTCCTCTTTGCTTTCAGCCATCAAAGTGGTATCATCTGCATATCTGAGATTGCTAATGTTTCTTCCAGAGATTTTAATTCCAGCCTTGGATTCCTCAAGCCCAGCATGTCACATGATGTGTTCTGCGTACAAGTTGAATAGGTAGGGTGAGAGTATACAGCCCTGCCATACTCCTTTCCCAATCTTAAACCAGTCCGTTGTTCCGTGGTCTGTTCTTACTGTTGCTACTTGGTCATTATACAGATTCTTCAGGAGGCAGACAAGATGACTTGGTATCCCCATACCACTAAGAACTTGCTACAATTTGTTATGGTCCACACAGTCAAAGGCTTTAGAATAGTCAATAAAACAGAAATAGATGTTTTTCTGAAACTCCCTGGCTTTTTCCATTATCCAGCGGATATTGGCAATTTGGTCTCTAGTTCCTCTGCCTTTTCTAAACCCAGCTTGTACATCTGGCAATTCTCGCTCCATGAACTGCTGAAGTCTACCTTGCAGGATCTTGAGCATTACCTTACTGGCATGTGAAATGAGTGCCACTGTTCGATAGTCTGAACATTCTTTAGCGTTTCCCTTTTTTGGTATGGGGATATAAGTTGGTTTTTTCCAATCTGATGGCCATTCTTGTGTTTTCCAAATTTGCTAGCATATGGCATGCATCACCTTGACAGCATCATCTTGCAAGATTTTGAACAGTTCAGCTGGGATGCCATTGTCTCCTGCTGCCTTGTTATTAGCAATGCTTCTTAAGGCCCACTCAACCTCACTCTTCAGGATGTCTGGCTCTAGCTCCCTGACCACACCGTCAAAGCTATCCCCGATATTGTTATCCTTCCTATACAGGTCTTCTGTATATTCTTGCCACCTTTTCTTGATCTCTTCTTCTTCTGTTAGGTCCTTGCCATCTTTGTTTTTGATCATACCCATTTTTGCCTGGAATTTACCTCTGATGTTTCTAATTTTCTGGAAGAGGTCTCTTGTCCTTCCTATTCTATTGTCTTCTTCCACTTCTGTGCATTGCTTGTTTAAAAATAATGCAGAGAGAAGGGCATTGTAGTATGCTCTAGAGAAGGCTGTGTGGTTTCATGATTCTCTATAAATCTATGATACATTTGGATGAAGTAGGACTGCAGTTATACTTAATTCTAAAGGTAGAATTCCAACTAATTCTAATAATTCCATAATTTTATAATATGTAGCTGCTCAATGGCTACAATTCAGAAAATAATATAGCATTGTCAATGCCTGCCTAAAGGTGAATGTAACTTTGCTCTGGCCAAGAGCAGATTACAGCTCTTGCATTCAGTAATCCTTCCACAGATGAAGTTCTACTTCCCATAATTCATTAACATTCCAAGCCACAATACTTTAGGAGCCAGTTTGGTGTAGTTGTTAAGGCACTGTCCTAGAAACCAGGAGACTGTAAGTTCTAGTTCCACCTTGGGCATGAAGCCAGCTGGGTTACCTGGGCCAGTCTCTCTCTCTCAGCCCTAGGAAGGAGGTAATGGCAAACCACTTCTGAAAAACCTTGCCAGGAGACAATCATGAACAGTGACATAAGAAAAAAAGGAAATGCAAGGAATGAAGCTGACAGAAAAGCGTTTTGTGAATGGAAAAAAAAATCAAAATAACTTTAAGTCTTCCATGTCCCTCAGATCTCATAGTTAACCCTTCTTCCCTTCAAAAATTATTTCTGTCTTACCAATGAAGTAGACTGTAGCTAAGAAAAGCACATCCCACAGTTATTTTGTTTATTTTAAGGTACAATGGGATGGTTGTTTCTGCTGCAACAAATTAACATGAATAATTTAGAAACAGTAACACACTGAGTTATCTCATCAGTGTGACCAGGTTAATGAGAAAAAGGATCTAGGCAAACAGAGCTCTCTTAACAGTCCTTGTTGAGGTTTTCCTACTAATAGATTAAGCTGCTATTGTGCCTAGTCATTTTGGCCGGGTGAAAAGGTTGCAAGTGATTGTCTCCTCTCACGTGCTTCATGCAAATCACCTGGGGGGGGGGGGAGAAAACCTGCCCGGACTTGTTCTTACTTCCTCTTTTTTCTCTGCCGGCAATGTAGCCAAGCAAGGCTTGCTCCAAGGGAGCTAAGTCCTTTAAATATGTTTTGTTTTTGTTTTGCTTTCTGTAAATAAATTATTTTTATAGAAATGCTTGGTGTGTGACTTTTTTGACCTCTCCTGGGCTAAAGGCTTTCCCAGCATCTGCCAACAGTCCTTAAACCTGCTTAAACAGATTAGTCTAAATCCACTCCATAACAGAGTCCCATATATCCTATAACATCTAATTTTCAGTGATTTTTCTAAAATAAAAGATCTGCATAGGTTGTTGTACACAACTTTCCATAACTGACACAATTTTAAATGTAGCTTTCTCAAATATATAGAATTATGAGGCTTTAGTAAAGTCCCTTCATTGTTACTACCCAAGATACATCAGAGTTTTTACTATATCATTCCATTTCATTCTAAAAGATAAACTGTGGATTTGTTTTTATATGCCATTAAAAGGAAAAGCCATACATCTCAGAAAGCATGTTTAGGATTGATTGTGTACATCATTTTACCACACCATTGCTATGCTAGGAAATTCTAATCACCAATGAGGGAATTTGAGGTCTTAGACCACTTCAGATAGCTGACTTTATTTAAAATAGTGCAAGTTTCAAGTATAATAAATATTTGGAATCTGGCAATAGTCACAGGACTTTTGAGAGAAAAATATGCATTGAGAGAAGAATATGTATTCTATCTCTGTTTGAAAACAGGGTCAGAGTGTCCCTAAAACAGTTTGTGATAGTACATATTTTATGTATGTTCCTTCATCTAATTTATTTTCACAGCAAACCTGTAAATCTCATTAACATGAAAACTAGACCTCTATGTCGGGACAAAGCACACCAAATTTCACAGAAATCTGGGAGGATATTTTTAAATTGTACTGGCTTATGATCTATTCTTGTGTTTTAGAGAAGTGCTTATGAGTTAGGTGTTTAAGAAAGAATAAGGTAAATTTTGCAACATTACGATGGGGAACACCCATGTCAAATGTCAGAAAAGTGAGCAATTGACTGAAAGAAAGGGAAGTTTGTTAGAAGTGATGATGCAGTAGATCTGACTTTTGAGACTGAAATACAAGGGATTAATTCAGTTGATATTTTTGTATGTTTAAGTGTTATAAAATGAATTGGTGACTATGTTAGGGCAGGCATTTCATACAAACACTCAGAAGAGACTGGGCAAAAATGAACTGAGTAAATGTCACTGTTTCAAATCCCACAATTTCTCTATGTCTGTGATTGAAAGGACTTCTGATTCAGGGCAGAAATCTCAATCATTTTCTGTATTACCTTGCTTGACCTTGAGATATAGACTTTGCCCAATCTTATGCCCCACTTCTAATATATATGGCAGATATATTTATCCTCCCAACAGTCTTATGAGGAAAAGCAAAATTGTGAGATTATGGTTTGTTGATAATCTTTTTATGATTTGGGGGTATTTAAACCTGGATTTCCTAGTCAAAATCCAGAACAATTTCTTAATCCTAAAATACTGTCTCATATAGACAGTGGTAGGGCAAGAAGTTAGATGAGATGATATAAACTTCATTGATAAGATTTGTTTTTAATCTTTGTTTGCTGCATTAAATAAATATCTCCATTCCCTAATCTCAGCAACAAAAATTCCAAATTAATTCACTGAAACTTGAATTCATTTTTATCAATTTACACTGTATATAATTGTAAAAAATATGGAACTAATGTACACTGGGAGGGAAATGGATTGGAGTGTAATCACTCATGTGTAAATGCAAGTAACACGTTTTCAAAATGCTTTTTGGCATAATGAAGAACATGCTGTGTATCTGTGTGGCTCCTGCATCACATTATCATTACAAACATTAGTTAAAATATAACAGCCATTTACAATTTTAAACCTTTAGAGAATTGTCAAACATGAAATGATTAAATCAGTGCTAAATGTGCTATGAGAATAAAACACCATCCCTCTTACTTTTAGTACAAAACAGATATAAGGGGTGGGGGTGAGGGGGCAAAGTTACAATAGTGCAGTGTTTCTCAACCTTGGAAACTTCAAGATGTGTGGACTTCAATTCCCAGAATTCTGGGAGTTGCAGTGCACACATCTTGAACTTTCTAAGGTTGAGAAACACTGCTGTAGTGGCTGTCAAAGCTTCTAGCTTTAAGCAATTATTTTCCAAAGCAGTTCATCTGCTGCACAATGGCAGACTAAAATTATTTGGGAGCTAACTTCAGACAGAACATGTGGGGCATGGTCAAGCTGCGAATAAAGATGTCCCTGGGAAAAACACAGTCAATATTAACACTCATAGGGTGTGCAAAGTCTTCTTTGTTTGGGAACTACATTTGCCAAGTACCTTTATTTAGAGCTGGGATACTTGATTTAAATGCTGACAAGTTCATATTTAATTCCTGTTGTCTCCAGTTTAAAAAAATCTCAGGCAGCAAATGATGTGAAAAACCTTGCATTCATGTCCCAAGAACTGCTGCCAGCCAGAGTGGTTAATATTAACCTAGACCATAAAGGTCAGTCTATGTATAATGGCCCATTCCTGGTGTAGAGTCCCCCTTTACGTGGCTACCTGTCCCCCAAGAAGCCGTGCTACTGAATTATGGTTGTAAAGCACCAAGCAATGTAGAAAAAAGAAACAGAACTGTGTGTGGCAAAGAAAAATCCCCACCACCACCAAAAACAGTCAAAATGTCTGAAAGGCCTCACCCCACCAAACACACACATCTGGTTATGTTACTATATCATTGTCCTAATGATGCAGCCCATGACTGCCCATTTTTTAAAAAATAAAATAAAATGTATAAAATTGAAAAAAAAATGCCTATGTTGATGAGGTGGACCAAGAGCATACTCACTGCTGATTTTAGCAGGTGCATTCTGATGCTTTCATGGGTCATATAATTTAAGTTAATAGGCTACATTCAGTAGAGCACTCAATCAATCACCCAGAGTCCCTCTTTTCAGGGGAGATGGGCAGTGGCAAAATTCGAAAAATCAATTAAATAAATAAATAAATAAATAAACGATATTAGTGCAAGGTGTGGAAGCAGGTTGGTGTTTACACTATCCTGTTTCCTGTTAGCTGAACAGTGACCGACACCTTTGCTTGCCTATGTCAATATTTTTTTTTCAGCAGGAACATTCTAATTCTGCTTCAAGTTTCCTTCCCAGGCAAGGAAATTGGAAATGGAAGCAAAATGCATTGTAAGGGTATACACTATTTGGCTGAACTTTCTTTTCTTGTCTTCTGTTGCCCTCCACAAAGCTAGGAGGCCCCAGCAAAGTCCAAGGGGGCTTCTCTGAAGGAACATGGAGCTTGTGTGAGCTGGTCAGTCAGCAGGAAGCAGAATGAGTGCTTCCATAAGTTAATAGCATGCCTAACTGAACAACGATGTTGGTTGCTACAGAACCCATCAACATTTCCTGCTTGATGACCATATAATTGATTGTAAATGGGATATATGACGTGTTTCTTGACGTGGTTATCTAATATGCTGTAGATTGTTTCTGTTTTTATTTTACCCTGAATTGGTGTAATTGTTTTATTGCTTCAGCCAATGGCTGAAACCAATTATGGACTAAATTATGAGTTACAAAACATTGCTTGCTTCAGTCCGTGCTCATTTCCAGAGAAACCTCTGTAAGAGTTTAGCAGAGCGATGGCATATAAGGCTGTTACGATTTTGAGGAGAAGGACGTTTGAATTACAGCCAAACATTATGTAATATGCACAGCAGTATTTTAAGAGTAAGCCTGAATCAAAGAATACAGTCAGAGCTGGTCGTCTTCCTTTGTACATTTGTTTATTTGTTTATTTATATTTCTGCCTTTTGCATAGAATAGCACATCTGAAAGAAGAGGACAATTTTTAAATGTCAGTTTTATATTGTCATGGCTATAAAGGCAGGCACAAAGAAAGCAACCATTGAAAAACAGAGGGCGTGGGTTTTCTAATCTGAAATTAAAGGCCCCTTGTAATTGGAACAGATTTATTTTAATTAACTTACAGTCATGTTATGAATAATGCTATGCTGAGAATTTCTTATGGATTGTTCAATTGTATGTCTCTGTGTATGTATGTACACACATGTGTATACACACACAAACACAAATCAGATAACAAAGGATTCAACTTCTTTCTTGCTGCATTCTGAGCATTCTTCAGGTATATGAGGGGCTTTCCTGAGCATGGAGTTCTCCAGAATTCTTCGGACCACAATTTTTCCTGAGTGGGAATTCTTGAAGTGAAAGTTGCTTCATATTTAGAGGCTATACCCTTGGAAAGATTGGCCTGAGATCCTCTGTAATGCATTATGGCTGCATGTGTAGTTCTTTTCTTTTTCCTTCCCTCCTTCTCTTGTCTATTTAGTTACAGGTAGTCCTTGCTTAACAACCACAACTGAGACCGGAATTTTGGTTGCTAAGCAAAGTGGTCATTAAGTGAATCTGACCCAACTTTACAACCTTTTTTGCAGCAGCCATTAAGCGAATCACTGCGGGCGTTAAGTGAACCACATTGTCATTAAGTGAATCACATGATACCCCATTGAGTTTGCTTGCCAGAAGCCAGCCGGGAAGGTCAAAAATGGTGATCACATGAGCACAGGATGCTGCGGCAGTCATAAATGTGAACCGATTGCCAAGCGCCCAAATTGTGATCACGTGACCACATGGACACTGCAATGGTAATAAGTGTGAGGACCAGTCGTAAGTTGTTTTTTCCAACACTGTTGTAAGTCCGAAACATCACTAAATGAACGGTTGTTAAGTGAGGACTACCTGTAATGGGCATCTGTCATGCGGTACGTAGCTTTTACACGAGCCTCCCCAAATCATGTCCCCACCACAACCATACATTATGGATTGAGATGGCAGAGAGAGAATAGCCTCAAATTAGGGTTTCCATAGGGAGTTCTAAGGTTGACTTTAGCTTGGGTCACAATGGTCCCAGTGTTGTACCCAAGTCTGTTTTTTTTAGCCAGATAACAACTGAGATGCTGTATGTTCAATTACGTTAAGGGCACATATCCTGCTTCCCATCTCTAATGACTCATTGTTTCTACAGCTTTCCCTTCAGACTGTTCTCTGCTGAAAATTGCCACCCACACAGTATGCACAGCAGCTGGATGAGCAGATGCTTCCCGGCTGGACATTACGTCTCATTCAAATCTCAAAACATGGTCAGGCCTCTGTGTGGGTTTCTCAGCTCTCTGAGCACTGTCATGCTTTTGACCTACCCTTGATTGTGATTAATTTGTGCCGCTTTTTGTATGTGTCATATACAGCCATCATTCTTGAGAACCATGCCGTAGCTTGATGAAAACAGGGTTTAGCTTCACGTAGGGATGGATGTAGTATTGAGAGGTGCACTTTTCCTCAGAGTGAAAACTGTAACAAAAAGCATTTATTTATGTCTATGCATCATTAATGATTGTAAATCTACCCAACACTTCAGCGCACCCATGAAAAATGCCCTGACCAAAAGCATTTAAATAAAGGAGTTTACTTGCTGAAGTTTCAGAAAAATAAATGTGTGTACAATACACATTATCTATTATTCTGTGCCTGTCTTATGACAGGTAGTTAACTATTTGGTTAGTGCTGCTCAATTAAATTCTTTTCCATTTTTACTACCAGTTCTTATCCATTTTGATGAAAAATAATTTGCTTTCTGAATGCTTTCAAAGGAAAAAATAATTGATGAGACAATCTCATGATATTCAGTGCTGATCCTTATTTAGTTATGAGACACCAATGAGCTATGTGCCAATTAACTTAGTGTAGTGTTTCTCAACCTCAGCAATTTTAAGATGTGTGGACTTCAATTCCCAGAATTCCCCAGCCAGCATGCTGGCTGGAAAATTCTGGGAATTGAAGTCCACATATCTTAAAGTTGCTGGGATTGAGATACACTGCCTTAGTGGTTTGCAACCACTGTGGCTTCCCACCCTTTCTCAGAAGGAAGGACAATACTCAGAAGGAAGACATCAGGGGCAAAGGTCTCCCATTGGGATTATTCAGTAGCCATGGTGTATCACTGTTAATTTTTTTTTTCTTTTCCTGAAGAAAAGGATAACTTTAGGGAGGGTCAAAAAAGTCAACTTTTGCCACAATCATGCAATCAAAGCCCCCAATGTATGAAGGAAAAAAAAAAAAAGCACAGGATTTCAATTACATGACTGTGGTTGCAATTATGACTTTTCTGATGCAGGTGAAAAGGGGTGGTGCTTTGATTAATTGGTTGTGGCCACCAAGTTGACTTTTTTGACCCTCCCTGAAGACACCCTTGCCTAGAGAAACTTGGGAAAATCACAAATGCAACTCCTTTGCCCATAAATTTGGTGAAGAATTTTGACCAGGCTGAAAGCACCCAGCATTGTATATTCAACCCATCTCAATCGACTGTGATGGGCTACAGTAACTCAGCTGGTTCTCAGGAAGGAGGGAGCACATTCCAAGGAGGGGAACAAGATAAGAGAAAACACAGTCCAGAGCTGGAACATGGGAAGAGTAAGAGGCTCAGAGTAGCCACACCCTAGAGCCTCCCAGGTTACTTCCCTTTAGGTTAGAGTAGAGTAGGTTGAGTCTGGCAAGATTCTGTCTATACAGTGTGAGCAAATAAAGAACTGAACTTGGCTGGATTGATTCCTTCTCATTCTTGGGCTAAGCCTGACACTGACAGACCTCTGCTAATTCTGATGTTGCCATACCTGTGATCAAAAAAGAATTCTCAACTCTTCAAAGAGCTTGGGGTTGCTGCAAGCAGGACAGTTTCCCCCCCCCCCAACTTTTATTTTTAAATAGATCTCTTGGCCTATTCCTAAATCTTAGACAGAAATTAACTTTCCTTTCAATACCCTCCCTGGACTTTTTCCCCAAGCTTTTAGGGTATATGGAATTCTATCATAAATTCATTCTGGTTAATTTTCATAACATTATAACCCACTGGAATTGAAATACCCAATTTTGCTACACAGGATACTGGAAAGAATACTCTTACCTGAAAGTTATAGGAGTGAGAATCAAATGGACACCAGGTGGGAGAAGTCTGCTTCAGATAACAATAATCTGTGCAAATTGACTCCCACTTCAAATGTTTATGCATATCATTAATATCCAGTAGTGCATATTAAAAGGTTTGTTCCAGTCCTTAGCGGTGATTTAATTATAATTACCCAAAGAATGCTCCCTTTCATGAGTATTTAAAATATATATGGTATGACATGAAGCAATAGCTGTGTGAAAGATTTTTGTGGTATGTACTCATGCAACACAAAAGGTTTTTTTTTCCTAGATTGTATTAAGAAGTAAATTATTTTAGTTCTGAGAGAAATTAAGTAAAACACATTGAGTCCAATCAACCCTTCTTTATAGGGAGTTGTAGTTCAATTTTATTTTTAATTGGAATTGAATGTTTTGGACTTTTGCAGATTCATAAGTAAGATCCAGCCATAAAACTGGCACACTGAGATATATAAAAAGTCCCTGAAAATAAGTCCAGAAAGCTAGCAGCATGTATATTTAATTATCTAAGAAAACTGTTGTTGCTGCTATCATTATTCCATCTCTAATTATGTTAAGTAACACATTAACTTTCTAGGTTGTAGTTATCTTGAGAATAGGCAATAAGCTGGAGGAGGAGGAATTGGCATAGCAAAGACAAAAAAATGTGGATTTTATATTGATGAATGATTGCTTGATTGCTTTTTTGTGCTTTATTTGCTGTCTTTTTGGCAGCATCAAGCTGAAATATCTGTCTCCCGAAGTAGCAAAAGGCTGGTCATCTGTTCAGAAAGCTTTTACCTGAAAATGTTTTAGCAAAGCCAGAGAGCAATTTTAACTTGTTGCTGAAGTTCAAGGAAAATGTGCCATCTACCACAAGTACCAGAAAGAAGAGGCAAGGATGTCTGTCCCAAAGATGCATTCTCAAGTGCTAAGAATGGACATTGGTCTTATAATACTCAGTCAGATTGTTGGTCATTATGTTTGCATTGCATAATCAATGGCTGAGGAATTTGGCAAATGATTGGCAGGGGAAGGGTGCCATTTAATTTTTTGGAGAAAAAAAAGTCTTCGAAGGTCTCTGGATATGTGGTGGCAATACAAAGATATCAGTTGAAGGGGCATCAATGTAATTTTCAAGAAATTTTGTAGCTTGGTGGGTGTTACTTATTTTTTTAGAGAAGTATGTTAAGCCAACCAGTGGTTTATAGAACATAATTCAACACTAGGTGGCAGGAGGGGGGAAATACTGTTATAGGTTGGTGAGTTTCAGCATCACAACGTTGTGGAGCTCTGAGAGACATGCACACCCACTACCTTTGGATTTTGACCTGCCCTGCAGATATCATTGCCTGAGTGCATGTGGTTCTCCAGAGTTTCTATACTCTATAGACTGACTTGGAGATGCAGGGCATGATGCTGCTCTACTTGAACTAACCTTCTCTCCCTACCCACCACGCCATATAATTATTACATTCCTTCAAAAGAAAAAGACAGGCCACATATACTTGTGGAACTAACGCCACAATTTTATTTTAGGAGACAATCTGTTAATCTCACTACTGGCTGGATTAGAATTAAACTTGTTGCCCTTTTTTATGGTGCTCCGAGCAAGTTCAGCCATTGGACCGATATAAATTGTCCCAGCTTGCATCCAGACAGATAGCTTCTGAGTGAACCAGATATCAAATCATCATACCTTCAAACCCCATGATTTGAATGCATGATCTAGAGGGGTCCCAAAGGGTTTCTTTATCCTTTCCTGGACCCCAAATCTAAGGGATTGTCTTTTCACCATTAGAGATGCTACAGCATATTTAATGAAGTTATCATGCCAGTCTTAATCCTTCACAGTTCTGATGGTAAGTATTTAAGTATGGCACCACTTGTCCTTCTAAACTGGATATCTCTGACCAATTAGTGAAAAGTAGATTAACATATGGAAGTTGGGCTTTTTTAAAAAAAAATCAGACTGATGAAAAATTTCCTACTCAGCCTCAACGCAACCCAATTTAGACTTCCAATTGTAGCATAATAAAGAAAATAGCATTTCATACTTGCATCTGAACATTGCATATAAATCTGTATGTCACGTTATTTGCCTTCCACTGCAGATCCCTATGAGAACAAAAGAAATAGGTGTATTAAAAAAAAAAGGGCATCCTTGAGATAATTTTTGTTTGCAAGAAGGATGTAGTCTAAAGGAAATTCACTGGAAAACTTGGCTACAAATTGGTATAGAATTTTAAAAAGCTTTATTTAAGTGGAGTGGAAATAGGACACAACTAATCTGGGCTTGAAAAGAAATGCGATCATGAGAGAAACTATAGATTGTCCATTGCCAAGTGAAATGCAACCACTTTAGAAGCCAAAAATTGCAGTGAAATGAAGTTTTAATATTAAGAACAATAATTTATGAGAACCATACATAGTTAACTCACAGAATCAAACAACAGAGTCTTTTTTTTTTCTATTCTCATTTCACTCACATATAACATTTTTTTTACTCTAAATGTAGACGATGCAGGGAGAAGAGGATTATTTGAGAGAATTTAAGGAGATTCCTTTGTGTATGTGTTTTAGAGCAGAAAGAGAGAATGCATGTTTTATCTTGACAAAAGACTATTTATCCATTTTTGAAAAGACTAGGGAGAAAAAGTCCACACAAAGGGTTTATAGATTAAATCATTCTTCTCTAATGTCATCCATGTAAAAAGTGAGTGTACAGAGCTGAAAACATTGTTATGTAACAGCATACTGTACTGGAATATACAGTATTATTTGAATTCCAGTTATCACAAATACTTGCCATATGGTTGGGCAGGTGGGAATTGTAGTTGAAAAAGCCTATCCCTGATTCATATGTCCCATCTCCACTGTATATGGTGCAATGGTTTACTTTGATATAAAAAGATGAACAGGATGACACAGGTGAATTTCCCCTATCATCTTGGAGCTCTTGAGCATTAGCCTGGCTCTGCCTAGCTTCTTGAAAGCCACCCTTTTAAGATGTTTGAATCATTAAGTTTTGATTATGTGCCATCAAGTTGGTGTCAACTCTTAACAATCCCATAGATTTTCTCCATGATGATCTGCCCCTAAGATTTAGGTCTTCCAATGGTGCAGTTACAAACGTAACTGAATCCATCCACCCTGCCACAAGTTGGGTCTCTTTCTTTCCACCTTTCCCAGTATTATGGACTTTTCAAAAGAGCTGAGTCTTCGCATAAGGTGGCCATGTATGATAATTTGGGCCTGGTCATTGGTCATTCGGTGAGAACTCTGAATTGATTTTTTTGATGACCCATTTGTTTGTCTTCTTGGCTGTCCATGGTATTTTCAGGAGTCTTCTCCAACACCAAACTTCAAAAGTGTCGATAATCTTTCTCTCCTGCTTCTTCAAAGTCCAGCTTTTGCTTCCATAAAGTGACGCAGAGAATACTAAAGTTGCACCATACTGATCTTTGTAGGAACAGGCACATCCTGGCATCTTCATATCTTTTCCAAGGCCTTCATGGCTACTGTACCAGGTACTAGTCTGTGGATCATTAAGTAACACAGCCTTATTCTACAAGATCTCATTGAACTTTGCCTCCTCTAGCATCTCCAGTGAGAAGAGTGGCAGCATGATTAAACATCTAATGTAGTGCTCCAAAATTAAGACTGAGCCAAAATGGGTCTCAGCTGCTTTACTTACTAAAATAGCACAGGCTGAAAGATTTCTATAGAAACAGAGATGTGTACATTGCTTTCTTCTTATTCAGGCTCTGTTGATATAATAGCTAACACAAGCACAGTGCCTTGTAACAACAGAACAAGAGCAGGGTGACATCTAATTAAATTCTTGCAAGGCAAAGCAGTTATTCCTCCCTCTCTTTCTTTCTTTGTTACCGATGGTATAAATGGCACTTTGCTTCCCATAGGTAATTTTATGCATTGCCAATTAGTACAGTGAAAAAGTGATTACTAACAGATCCTTATGGCTCTAATTGGGACTTCGGCATGAATTTAGAATGCATATCCAGGAACGCATCTTTTGTCCAACTAAGAAAGACAGGCTTTGGTTCATTATCATTGATAATGGTATTTTGCACTGTGAACCGAGATACATTCTTGTGCCAACTTCTTTTGGATTACTTGTGATGTGGGTTGAGTTAGTCCTTAATCTTGCCACAATTTCCAGGCACCCACTTTGTTTTTTTAATTCAGGTTGAAGTGATAGGGTGTTCAGGATTTTCAAACAGGAAAATTACAATGTGAATTCTCTATCTTCTTATGTTTTCTTTAGGTATATCAAGGATGCAGCTGTAGAGATTCAGCTATTTACTCCATACCTGTCTGACCACTCCTAGTCCTCTCTAATGCCATTTATTCTAACAATACATCTGGGAGGTTGGTGAGCAAGAAAGAGGCAGGCAGGCAGGCAGGCAGGCATCAAAACCTAGAACTCCCATTCTGTTCAGTGGGTTGAGAGCATAATTTTTTGATATGTCTTCAGAACCCTTCCCTAATAAGTGCTAACCACAAGTTAACAACCTCCGCTCTGTCATTTTGATTAGTTGATTAGTGCCAGCTTGCCCTGCTGCCTGAAATTGACAAGACCTTAGCCAGTGAATTTCTAAGAAGAAACAGAAACTGTTTGATGCCCTTGGTCACTTAACTGCACATAGTCCTCAATTGTATGGACCACTCTAAACAGGTTCAGTTTCTCTTCAGGCCTTCATAAACACCAGAAAGTTGAAAGCAGTAGATTCAAGCATGTCCCCATACTTTCCCACAGTAATGACTTTTTGCAAAACTTGAAAAAATACTTAATCTAGAATAAAAGAGTCACAGCAGGTCTCATTACCACCACCGTGTGATTATTGTTGTGACACTTTCAGATTACAGAGAATACCAAAAAGAAATGTCTCCTATTTGGTTCAGATGGTGTAATGGTCTGAGAGACAGACAGAATGGCAACACTCTATCTTTAAAGTGTGGCTGATTTCAGCAATACTGAGAGGAACAGATGATTTTTCTAAAGGCAGGCTTTGGGAATGGACAGATGGGAAGGTTGGCTCAAGTGTCAACAACCAGAGACTCAAGGCACAGTTGCACTTCAAATTTAAAACTTAATATTTTCTCCTGTCATACAGAAAGAGAAAATTGTAGTTTAATCAGCTTGGCTTTTCCCCCTTAAAAAGAAATCAAATTATTGCCTATGTATAGCTAGCATAAATCCTAAAACAATGACCATATGTTTGAACAGTGAACCCTGTAGACTAAAAAGAGTTCTGTTTTCAGTATACATGCCAGATTAGAAGAGAGAAGGCAAAATACTTATGGGACTACTATATTCTACTGCTTTTACAAAAATGCTACCACGTTAGAAGAAAGAAGACTCTGACTTGAAAAACAGAGTCAGATTTTTGTGTGTGTGTTGAGTTATTCAGCATAAGAAAACATGGGGAATATTTTAGATATCTTCAGCTCTTTAAACTATAACATTTAACAGGTCTTTATGTGTCAGCTGCTGTCAAAGCAGTTGTCCACATCTTACTATACTACAAGTATCTCATCCATTGTCTGAAAAAGTTAGGTCATCCAGATGACTTCTGAGCCTCCTTCCGATTATCAGAAGGGCACTCAAGTGTAACACACAATATAGCAAAATTCTGTGCTACAGCATGTAAACCCTGATATGAAAAAAAAAAAAAAAACTAGCAAGTTCTTTACAACTGTGGTGTCCTTGGTGCTCTCTGAGCTTGGTTGTTTGCTTGCAGACGTTTCATGACCCAACTAGGTAACATCATCAGTGCTAGTGAATGTGGGGTTTGCTCCCTGTTTATATACAGTAGCTTGCCCTGCCAGTGTTGGTGTGGTTTTCTCCTTGGTAGTTCCTTGATTAGGGTGTTGTTTTCTACCTCATTGTTTGTCTGGTGTTAATCCTTGTTTATCTGGGTGTGGCTGCTGGAGAGGATGTGTTCTGGTAGTTTTGTTTCCTTCTTGGCTTTTTTACTGTCTCTTTTGAATAGTGTGTAAATGTTGTTTACCTCTATGTGTCTGTTGATGGCTGCTTTGTCTGAGTGCCAGGCTTCCAGGAATTCTCTGGCGTTTTTGGATTTGGTTTGGTCTACGATGCTCACACTTTCCCAGTTGAAAGTATGGTTGAGTCTGTCCATGTGCTGTGAGATTAAGGAGTTCTCATTGTGTCTTCTGACTGCTAGTTGGTGTTCGTGGATGGGCTCTGCTAGTCTTCTGCTTGTCTGTCCTACATAGTGGCTGCTACAGTCCTTGCACTGTATGTTGTAGATGACTCCTGTTTTTTTCTTCTTGGGCTACTGGGTCTTTTGGGTTACTTAGGATGCTTTGAAGAGTTTTAGTTGGCTTATGTGCTACGGTGATACCATGTGGTTGTAATAGTTTGTTGATAGTTTCTGAGATGTTTCTGATGTATGTCAGTGTTATCCTTTTCATAGCTTCTGTTGGTTGGGTTGTAGTGGGTTGAGTGGTCAGGCACTTTTTGATAAAGATGTGTGGGTGTCCATTTTGATGGAAGATGTTGTATAGGTGGTCTGTTTCCTTTTTCTGGTGTTTTGGGTTGCTGCAGTGCATTTGTGGTCATCTGAATAATGTTCTTACGCAGCTCCTTTTGTGGGAGGTTGGGTTGTTGCTTTGGTAGTGTAACACTTAGTGTGAGTTGTTTTTTGATAGACTTGCATTTCTAATGTGCTGTCATTTCCTCTGCTGATGAAGATATCCAGAAAGGGTAATGTGCTGTTCTTTTCTTCTTCCCTTGTGAATTTTATTCCTTTGAAGAAGTTGTTGATTGTTTCATGTGTCTTCTCCAGTTGTTCCATTTTTATTACGATGAAGGTGTCATCTACGTACTGGATCCATACTTCAGGTTGTATGTGTGGGAGTGCTATAATTTCTAGATGCTGCATTACAGTCTCTGCTATGAGTCCTGAGAATAGTGATCCCATGGGTGTTCCTCTGATTTTTTGGTATATTTGTCCATCAAACTGAAAGTAGGAAGAGACGCAGAGGTTGATGAGGTCCATGGTTCTGGGGATTTCAATCTTAGTGTATTTGGCTAGGTTGGGTGTATTGTGTAGTACTGCTGCCATGGATTATTCCGCTAGTTCTGGATCTATGGACGTAAAGAGTGCTGTGACATTGAATGAAACCATAATTTTATTTTCTTCTATTTTTAGGTCTTTGGTTTTTCTGGAGGCACTGTAGTTCTGTAAATGTCTAGTAAATCTGATTATACAGTAAGTAATGCTGATATTGTGTTGCTGTGAAGTACTGTCCATGGGCTGAATTAGTGCTGTCCACCAATCCTTGAGTTGGCAGGCAACTATAACAGCATAACATTTAGTGCTACCACTGGAGATTCCATATTGCTGAAGGCATCATATCAACAAATGTTGTTGTTCTTATTTATAGTGTACAAGGGATTTTAAGGATAAGAACTGATTGATTCCCCCCAATTTCATTACCCTCTCCTTTCACAAACATCACCAACCTGGAAGAAACAACTCACAATTAACTTGTCTTAATAGGAGCTTAGGCTGAGCCCAGGGAAGAGACGAGTTTTCATAAATGGTTAGACTGATAAGTTTAGTTGTCCTTCAAAACCTGCTCTCGTCTTTACAACTGTTTTGCATGGATGTATGCAGGGGTGGGGGTGGGGGTAGGGGCAACTATCAGTTGACTGGCATATGATGACATTGGGTTCCTTTTGGACATGGATTTAGCATTATTCCTCAGCAGTCCTATTTTCAGATTTTGGAATAGCAATATTCTGGAATCATGCTAAACTCTCAGCTCATAGTTAGGTTTCTTTTGGACATAGGTTTAGCACAATTCCAGAAAAGTGCTAAACCTGTATTCAAAAGCAGCCTGAACAAGATATGATAGGCACAGGGAGAGTTGTACAATGAAGCAGCAGAGAGAAAGCCAATTCTTTCTCTCCCCTGCTTCATCATGCCACACCTCTGCACCCCCCCCCATCAGCTGCTGATGGGTTGATACAGCTGTCTGAACCAGAGATCAGCAGGTATCTGAATGAGGATTGGCATGGAGGGAAAGTTATGGAGTAAAAACTTGTTCTGAAAGAACTAGATGTTCCTTCTGTCTAAAACTGAGTAGTATGGAAGACTGCCCAGGCACTGAAGGGAAGGAGACCAGCAACAGTCAATAGGTGCTAGGCTGTTCCCAACCCTTAGGGACCACTTGAGACCAACACCAACCAAATGGACAGTGAAATATAATCTGATTATATCAGAACATTGCCAATTTCCCTTGTTGTTCCACAGGAAAAAAAACATTCACTCTGAAACAGCTAAGGTAACTGTCAGCTGCGGACAGAGGAGGCTGCAAGGGCATGTCCATATGCTTGTTAGGTTCATGTGGAGAAAGGCCCAGGCTGGCTTCTTTTAATGTTTTTGATCTTTTAGCACAATAAACTTTTCATTGATTCGTACCATAAATGTTTCATCCTAAGTACACGCAGCGAGTAAGTACAAGACAAAGAGTTAACATATTGGTTTGCAAAGTTTGGAATACATTTTAATCCCAAACAAGACAAGTCTAGAGGAAAAATGTAATGATGGTTTTCCATTCTCTAAAGCCATGACAAATTCAGGGGAAGCTGATACAAGCAAAAAAAACCCAACCCCCTTTCTAAAACTGTTCTATTTAATCCTCTGAATAAATGACTTCTGGACACAGAATATTATTAATATATGGAATTCACTCTTGTGGGAGTGAATTCCATATATTAATAATATTCTGTGTCCAGAAGTCATTTCTATCTGAGCTTGCAAATAATAAGCATGGAGAAGACACACTGAGCATCTTCCAGAAACACCAAGAAATGCCAATCATTTCAACATGAATAAGTTTTGAAAATTTGTCTGTATGTTCCTAGTTCATAGAGAGCTTCAACTGGTTGGACTGGAAACATTTTTCTTTATTTAATACAAAAATGCGTAGGTTTGAAGGAATGCTGTAATGTTTGTTGCCAAGAAACAGGATTTCTCTTTTAAGGCCATGCTGTAATTTTAGCAATTGAACACCTTCTTCTCTAAATGGGTTGTGTAACAACAGAGCAGCATGCTGTATTCTCTGTTTCTTGGTTCCTGAAGTCTATTAAGACAAAACAAAAGACATGCAACAGAGGAAAACTATATATAAATGAACTAAATATACATTTTCCTTATTGTATTATTTTCTTTTAGTATATGTCACATTATATTAAAAAAGCAGCCTTGTCCCCATGTTTTAAAGGTGCCCTTTAAAAGTTGTGCTAAGTACAGGGTGAAATTCCATCTGCCAGCCCTAAAAATGAAATGAAATGAAATGAAAAAGAGTTCTTCTTGTCTCCAGTTCATAACCATATCAATATATATGTAAAAATACAACTAAGGTACAATGGCCTTTGCTCATGTCTTTTTCATGTAGAAGAGAGGCATTTGATCCAAGGTAAGGATCTGCATTGGTTTATTTTTATGCCGAAGGGAACTGTCAGAAATGTGTATTTGGATTCTGTAATGATCTTAGGATTCTGGCTTGTCTCCTGGAAGATTTAGTGTGGCACCGGTGAACTTTTGAGTGTCACCAAAGAGTATTCAAACTGCTTTATCTTTGTTTGACCTGTGGATGTAAAAATAAATGTGACTGTTTCCCAGTGCCCTCAAACTCACTAAATGCTAAGGCTGTGCAAGTTTTCAGCACTTGGAGAAGTGGAGAGAGACAAACACATGACAGTATAAGGTATTTGCTGATTTCCCCCTTTTCACTTTTATGTTTTTTTCAGCTTTCGCTGCTAGAAGACGCAGGTTTCAAAGGTGCTCTTCTTTACGCTGACCCTTGCAATGTACCAAAGTTTCAAAACCTGAGCAATAAAGCATTTATGGTAACATTAAACAGTGGGGGTGACCCTTCAACACCTGGATATCCAAGTGTTGGTGAGTATTTTTCCAAGACCATTTTTTTAAACTTGAAATAAACAGTAAGCTCTTAACTTAATAAATGGTTAGTTAAAAGCATAAGGCAAAAGTGATGTGTGGGCTTTGCTGTCTGTAACTATGTGTGTTACCCCTTCATGCTTCCCAGAGCCCTGTGCATCATAGGCAAACTGTTAATGGCATAAACCAGAATTGTTCAGGGTGCACACTTTAAGCATGATTTAGAAGTGTTTTGGACCTTGCATGAATGTAACTGTGATTCATGAAAGCAACCCCTCTTTTTTTAGGCTTCTGCGCAAAGCATTCCAAATCAGCTAAAACAGAAATTTACATGAGCCCCAATGATACTTTCAGTGTTCTGCCAACGGTAGGACTACCATATCTGGTCTGCATGGTGGTAGATGATTTCAAAGAGAGTTGTATAAATGTATGTCAAATGTGAAGAAATGTATATGAAAACATATGATTATACAGTCTTCGAAAAAAATGTAGACTGGAGCACAACCGGTACCAAACAAAATTGAGATTGGAAAAATGATAGTTTTGTTTCGTTTTTTTTGAAGCAGATGTACCTAGGGTTACATTGAAAGTATGAAGAAGATTTGGCCAGATATGTCTTCTCAAAAAATGAATTGTTTCCACACTGTCTTTTCCTTGCAACAAACTGAGAGTCTGAATGTCCACTGGGGTTCCTTACTGTAGCTGAAACAAAAGGCTCATAAATAATCTTTTTCTCCATTTCCCTCAGTTTCTGAAAGAATACATCTGCTACAGTTCAAATGCATGAGACTCTTTCATGCAGAGTGCACTATGATAAGAATCCCATGAGGCTTTGTCTTTGTGGAAACCCCATTTAACCTCTTTGTCTATGGATTTCATGGTAGTTCTCTTTCTCGTCTAACTTTAGCTACATGGAAAATGTCATCAGGGATTATCCCTGGATTGAGACTGGGAAAAAATCTAGTCACCTTTTCAAAGTTGTAGCTGATTGAAAAAGACAGGCAGCAAGTTATAATGTGTCAGATCCCCTCGATCAAAGGTTTCACAGAAACCCTTATGGGAGCATCTCCCATCATTTCCTTCTCCTGTGTTGCCAGATGGGAGGGGGTGTGAAGTTGGAGTGTGAAGTGGTTTATTATGGCTACGGAGGACATCAAGGACATGGGGTTGAGATATGCCAGGAATACCATCTGGATGGGAGGGGGAGTGACATGGTTTCATGGGAAAGGGGACTAACTAAGGGAATGTAGTTTTAAGTTAGGTTTGAGTGGGAAATCTTTATTCGGAGCTTGCCTTCTGTACCGTTCATTATGCTTCATTAAAACAGTTAAAGGGATCCCAGCCACCTGACTGTGATTGTGTGAATGCTCGAATGATCAGGTGCTGACATAATGCAGCTCTTTGCCACTAGAAAAAGAAGGTATCACTGCTAAGTGTTGACTGTTCTGCTGGTAGATTATTGGCAAAATGGTTTGTAGAACTTGGTATAGCTACTCTTATAAGCCTACCTCATGGATCTAGAGGTATCTGGAGGGCAGGGTCAAGGGGGCAAATTATGAAACCAACTATGTGCCATTATGACTCAAAATCTGCCATTTTGTGCATGAGTTGTGATACTGCATGCACATATAAAAGAAAAACAGCTTGTATTGTGATGGTGTGACACCTTCCTAGATCCTTAGTGGATGGAAGTCTATCTTTGTTAATAATATTTAATGTTGGCATGGGTGGAGAATGGAATCTATGAAACATATCTTTAAGGTGTCTTTAAGGTGTCATCCTTTGTTGACAATACCTATTTAATGGTATGTGGGAAAGACCTTGGGAGATGGGGCAAAAGATCCTGCCTACAGAATGGTCACATAAGAGAGGGCATAGCCTGCAACTGGATAGTGGGCAGAGCAAGAAGTTCAGAAGGGACCCTCTGTAGTTGCTCGGGCTGTAAAGGAGACAGCAGGAGATTTGTATTTTCAGACTTCAAGTTTCTGTTATGTAGCTTTACAATAAAGTAGAATTGGCTCATCTGGTCATGTTTCCTGTCTGGTCTACCTGGAAAGACTGACATGCTGGCAGCAGAAGATTCCTTTAAAATGTCAGTATTTTCAGAGGCTCATCTGTTAGGCATGTCAAAGAAGGCCTTCCACCACCCCTTCCCCATCCTGAGGAATTGTGCTTTTTTGCCATGCTTTCCATTTTTTAAAAAAGCATTGAGTTCCCTCTTCAGCCAGGCCCATCAATTTGGATCAACAACAACAACAACAGTAATTGTTTTGCTGGTTTTTTAAATTATAGACGAGAACATAGGCTAATATATAGACCAGAATATAAATGACCTATCTGGTATTGTACAGTTTTGAACATTATAACACAGGTATCGGCAATATAAATGTAGCAAACTTCCATGTGTGGATTCCAACGTCATAAACTTTAGGCAGCACAACAGGACTTTCTGCTCCATTCCTCCTTTCCCTTAGCCTTGCACACCCTCAGAATTATTATAGAGGGATTGGGACTTCTGCCAAAAATATTTTGACAGTGAGAGGAAAGGGCTGCAGTGGAGAGGTAGAGAATTGTATCTTCCTTCCTCATCAGCTGAATATATCTCTGCTAAGAGAAGCAATCAGCTGGATCGCACCTCATACACTCATTCCAGTATATAATTGGTAGGGTGAACATTCATATTTGTTTAAAGTTACACTTTTAAAAATATATATTTTAAAATATTCACTTCAAGCAGTAACAATTTGAGATATACAGATGACTCAAAGTTCTTAGAAGAAAGTAACGAAAACTTAGAAGAGCTCATTATGAAAGTAAAAAGTGAATGTTAACAATATGAGTTAATGTTAAATATTAAGAAGAGAAAGTTAATACTTAGCAAATTCACAGTTGATAGTGGTTAAAAGAAATAAAACTATTCCTACGTATAATTGGCAGGGCACATATCAATTAATAATATACTTAAAGCTACATTTTTAAAAAGGTTTATTTTAAAATATCCACTTCAGATTAATAATTTGACATACAATATGCAGACAACACCACTATTAATGAAAGTGAAGAAGATTTAGGAGAAAACATTAAGAAAGTAAGATGAAAAGTGAAAATATTGAGAAAAAAATACATAGTGAATTCATAGTTGATGGCAAATAAGTGAAGATGATAGTTTGTCGTCTTGGTCTCAAGAATAGGTAAGAGGACAGGGTTCTGGAGAAGTAGAGGATATTAATCCTAGGGAGAAACAGAATGCCAAACTTGGAAAAGAAAGATCATGAAAAATAAAGATATTTCTATGACAATAAGGGTTGGATAGTCAAAGAAGTAGTTTTTTCCAGTATTAATGTATGGTGATCAAAGCTGGACATTGAGAAGGAGTGAAAGAAGGAAGGAGGATACCTTTAAATTATGTATTTATAGACAGTTACTAAGAGTACCATGGATTCCAAGAAGAACCAATTAGTCAAACTTGGATGAAGTAAAGACTAACTGTTCCCTTGAGGCAAGGATTAGCAAACAGTTAATAACTTACTTTGGGCATGTAATATGAATGTATGATGTACTAGAAAAAAATACTATGGGAAGTTTGAAGGAAGTACAAAAAGAATAAATGGATAAGGTGGACTACTGGTTCAGGGATGCTACAGGACTGTCCTTGGAAGTGCCCTGAAGACGTGGTTTTGTCAGTGGACCTGGGGACCCCAGGCTGCTTCGGAGCCAATCAAGTGGCTGATAGGAATGTGTTTGCTGCTGCCGAGGGGTGTCTATTGTGTTTTTATGGTTTTTAATTTTGCAAGCTGCCCGGAGTCACCATGTGTGAGTTGGGTGGCTTTATAAATTTGTTTATTAAATAATAAATCAGAAAAGCAGATGGATTCTCCCCTCCAACCACCACAACTGCAGAATCCATAACTGGAGTTTTAAGACACTATTTGACCTTTACAGTATTGTAAAGGCACAGGATCCCAGGTTAAAGAGTGAAAGGTTTTTCATACTTCTTGCTCTTTTCTCCGTCTTACAGCCTCTTTGTGCCTTCTAGTTCTACAAGGAGGGGGCAAAACATGAAGGCTCAAACTGTGAAATTGTAACAAGGTAGAATATTTGTTGTAGTGGTGTGTCCATACCCTGGAAATTTTTCTTGAATTGTCACTAAATCAGCAGAGGTGACAATGCTGTGACGCGACATGACTGGATTGGCATAAGAAAAGCAAGCAAACCAGAAATACTTGCCTCATCGTCATGGAAGGGTGTTAGCTATTCACAGCATGAAATGCTGTGACAGCTCAGTGGGAAGGAATTGAGCAATTTCTCAGCATCTCAGACTACCTGACCTACTGTTCCCAGTATTGCCCTGAGGAGTGACACAAGTAAATGTAGCATTCTCCAGCTTTATTCTTGCTTATTTCACAGTGACGTTTGAAAAATGGGCTGCTGTTTATCGGTTTGCTTGACTCCACAATGCTTTATGCACCCTCTATGAAAAGTAAAGTTAATTGAAAATGGTTACAGCAGTCCTATGAAATTGGGCTGAATGTCTAGATTTGATGTGCTGTCTTTCTCATGAAGGCTTTTGGGGAGGGGGGATTCCATAGGTTTCAGGTAGAATTTCTGCAGGAAGGAAAATTAAACATTAGGCCACAAGGGGGGAGAATGTGTATAGGTGTGCTGTCCTTGCATGGGAATGTGTCAAGAATGTAGGTTACATCAAGAATGTAGTACACACACATGAACACCCACAGACAGACATTCACACACATGTATATACACATATAGTTTTATTTGTTTTGTTTTGTTATTTGAGGGCCAGTTCGGTCTAGTGGTTAAGGTTCCAGACTAGAAACCAGGAGACTGAGAGTTCTAGTCCCACCTTAGGCATGAAAGCCGGCTGGGTGACCTTGGGCCAGTCGCTCTCTCTCAGCCCATGAATTAGAATAGAATAGAATAGAATAGAATAGAATAGAATAGAATAGAATAGAATAGAATAGAATAGAATAGAATAGAATAGAATAGAAATAGCTTTACTGTCATTCCACTATACACCATACACCGAGTGCATAATAAAATAAAATTTCGTTGCAGTTGGCTCACAGACGCAATCAGACACTAAAATAAAAATACCATAATTACTATAAAATATATGTTCTTTGCACATTCCACATTCCACTTAAAAAAAAAACAACTTATTAAGTATTCAGGAGTCTAATAGCCTGGGGGACAAAGCTATTACCCAATCTGGTTGTTCTACATCGGATGAAGTGGAACCTTTTCCCAGAAGGTAACAAAGAAAACAGGCCATGATGAGGATGGGAGGAATCACTAATGATATTTCAAGCTCTGCACAGACAGCATGTATATGCAAATCCTGGATGAGAGGCAGTGAGATCCCAGTTATCTTCTCTGCTGCCCTTAACACCATCAGGTTCAGATGACAGTCAATTCCTGTCATGACGAATGGATCAATATTCAGTTGATCCCAAAAAAGTGGACCCTGAACCTGTCAGAAAAACACTAGGAAGAAAAAAAATGTTTGTGTTTTTTGTTATTCTGTTTTCATTGGTTTTTTTTTAATGTCATTATTTCTTTTAACCCTACCATGGATGTTTTAACTGTTGTTAATTCTGTAAGCTACCAAGAGTCATCAGACTGCAATGGGGTATAAATGTGATCAATCAATCAATCAATCAAGGTAACATTTGAATGTTATTATCAGACCTTAAGCAAAAAGTAACATATTTCATTTTTGTTTTGTTTTAGAAAATGAGGAAGATCCCTAATTAGGACTAAACAGTTTTCAATCTTGAACAATGTGATAATTTAATTTGGCATAAAATGTTTTTTATTTTAGCGGGATGAATCAAACATGTACCTGAAAATAGGCAAATAGTATAGAAAGGAAAAAAAAAATGTTTTTTTGTTCATCCCTGTTACTTAAGAGCCCCTTGCCACCCCATAAAAAAAAAAAATGATACAAAAATTGCATCTGGATGCACAGACACACAGACACACACACACATGAAAGGACAGATGTGCCTTTTTTGGCAGGTTGCTATATTTACCTGGTGTGTTGCTGGCAAGGAATTGTTTAGCTTCACATGAATACTGTAGTTCCAAGTTATTTCTTAAACCAAAACCTTTCATCTGATAGGAAAATGACTTGGTAAATGAAGATATGGAGAAAAGCTGTATCCAGACTGCCAAACTCCGTAGTATGTAAATAGCAAAACATCTGTGCTATGAGAAGGACTCCATTCCTAAGATAAGCCACTTGGTAATAGGATTTCTATCTCTGTATTTGGAAGAGGACAGAAAAATGAGGAAATTCTGAAACAGCTTTGAAGATGAGAGAACTGCTATCAGTTTTTAAAATGCTGAAATGCAACATCTTAATCCAAGAAATACCTCATCCTCTTGCCAAAAATTTCCAATGAAATACATTATTGAAGAAATAGTCTAATAAGAATGGAAGAAGGATGCTCTGAGAAAAATACCAGTTTTATTCTGGAAAACTATCAAAGTTTGCTTCTTCCATCAGTCCCATTCATCCTGAAGATGAGTTATTCATTCCAGATACCTTAGTACCCTTTGCTTGCTTCAGATCCGAATATGATTACATTATTGTTGATTATGTTTTGTTTCTTTTTTGATGTCCTCTCTGTCTTTGAAAGCTTTACTATAGTTTTATGCTCAGAATGTGAACACCTGTCACACTTTGCTTGTTCTTTTTTGCTTTCACCATCCTCTTAGTCCCAGGAAGCTTCTATACTGCTTTGACTTCTGGTGGGACTGAACAGCTGTGCTTGCGGGTTCAGCGGGCAGAACTGACAACACAGCAGTTTTTTTCAGGCTCAGGCAGGTTTTTCCTGAAGCCCAGGAGTGTTTTTCCAGATAAGAAAAACACCTGGAATCACCCCATCCGTCCTCTGGCTTGCAGCCAGAAGATCGCAAACAGTGTTTGCATTTGACTGGTAAGAGCAGCTGGGAGACTGGGATGTAACCATTTTCCAAGCCATGCTGTAGCCTTTTAAAGGACACTAAGACTGGCCACCCCATTTCTAAATCACCCAATTTATATTCCTTTTATGTATGTGTACCCTAAGAGAGGCTTTCTACAGCAAGAAGAAGTGGGTTCTCTTGGTGCTTATCAGGACTTCTGTTGAAATGCTGGATGAAGATTGGATAGGCGAGTTGAAAAAAATTAATGGAGAGATCAAGTTCCAAGCCATAAGTGAAACTGAGCTTCTGATGGAATGCCTCGGAAAAGAAGGGGTTATTACGTGTGGGAGGTCTCTTGAAGAGAAGTTGGAGTTTTTGAGGGGGGGCAGTTAGGCTGTTTGATATTTTTAAGAAAAATGCTCTATGCTTATTGTGGGGATATGTAAATGCTCTGGTTTATTTTGAAGTGGGATAAGGGTTTAAAAATATTTATCAGGATTGCTTTTAGGGTTTGGCTGATTTCTTTTCTTTTTAATGATTTGGATTAAGATTATTAAGGTATAATAAGAAAAAAAATAAATGTTTCCTTTTGGGTTTAATATGATTAAGATTACTAAAATTGTCATATTATCAAGTATAATGACATTCAATTTATTTGTTTTTTTAGTTTGATCTTTATTATAGTAGACAGGAATGTATAGAATAGTAGTAGGAAGGAAATAATTAAATAAATGTTATCTTTGGGGGTGAAGTCGATTAGGGAGTGTGTGTGTGTGTGTATGAGTGTGTGTGTGTGTGTGTATGTGTGTATGTATGTGTGTATGTATGTGTGTGTATACATATATATATAGATATACACATATACATATACATATATATGGGGAGGGAGCAACTGCATGTAGCGATTTTTATAATGTGCCAATGGAATGATTTATAGAAATAATGTGATTTTGTTTTAATATAGAGTAAGGGATTGATTATGGAAAATTGTTGTATATTCTTGCTGTTAAAAGTTGGAAGTTACCTCTTTTGGTAATTTTGAAAACATTCTCTTGTGATTCTACACTTTTTTAGTTTTTTTCTTTCTTTGTAAATTTTTGTTTTTCTGTAGCTTGTATCTTTGCTTGAAACTTAATAAAATTCTTATATATTAAAAAATGAATCTTCTATACTGCTTTATAGGAATGGAGATTGTGATGGTCTGACAATGTGTTTGTTTATGTTGAATTTAGAAGGCTGCCAACTCCATAAAGACTCTGGGTGGTATGTAACATTAAAAAAAGTAACTACAATAAAACAAAGAAAAGAATGATGTACATCCGGAAGAGAAAACATTCAGTCTAACATATAAAATCTTAGAAATGTCTCACCCAGGTCCTGGGGGAAAAGCCAAGTTTTAAGACAAATTTAAAACACTTTAACACCTTATAACAGATTTCCAGTGATGCTTAATATTATTACTTTAATAAGGAGACATCACATCCAACTTTGGTAGGCTTGGAAAGTAAGCAGAGTTGGGTTTAGTCAATAATGGGAGATCACAAGAGAATCATTAGTCTATAGACATGTAGTCACCAGGAGTCAAACTCAGCTCAGGATTAACATTACCTTCACATTTTTAAATTGAGTATAGTCAATTATTCTGCAAAATTTGAGAAGATCATGTGTAATTTGCATAAGCACACACACTGTGATTTCAATGTATACTCACTTCCTTTTAATGAGTCCAGTAATTTGTTTCTAACATATTCTGACTCTTATTAGATTGTCTTTGCTGTTTGATGTTTTTATGATCCTTTATTCCTTTAAGGGAGTGAACTCTGCAGTCAGAATTCCCTGGAAATTCAACTTGCTTATTTTCCCAGGTTTGGGATTATGGAGCCCCTCTTAGTTCAGCTTAGTTTTGGTCTTCTTGTTGGCTGTGTTTCTTTCATATGTATAATTTCTTTTCTTTTGTTTGTAAGCTTCCCAGAGTCACTGAGGAGTCGGGCAGCCTCAAAATAGGAATAAATAAATGTTGCCTAGCAGTTTAACCATGCAGGTGCCCTATGACCTCAAATCTTCTTTGGTGGATGATCTTGACTTTCCCAATATTTCTATAGATCTTATTGGTGTGCTGTTTCAAGGCAGTGTGTAACACAAAATTTTGATTTCAGTAGCTGCATCATTTTTATGGCATTATTATTATTAGTAGTAGTAGTAATCTACAATTAAATTCATAGTCAAAGACTGGTGAAAACTTAATAATTCAAGTCCTAAGCAAGGACCTAAGAATTATTAAGATAGTGTCTGAGGATATAGGCAGTTCTAAGCACAGTATTTTTTTTTTATTTTTTATTTTTGTAAAATTAGGGTGTTCAGGTCTGATAAATTCAAAATTTCCAAGTATTGAGGGAGTCCTTTAGGTATTGATCCAAGGGCTCCAGTCACAATTGGTATAACAGCACATTTCTTTTTCCATAAGTGTTCAGCCTCAATCTGCAAGTCCCAGTATTGTGTAATTTTTTCAGATTGCTTTTCCTCCATCATCATCATCATCATCATCATCATCATCATCATCATCATCATCATCATCATCTCATAAAAACAAACCAGTGGAGGGCTTTAGATTTTTTTAAATATATTTAAATAAATACTGTACATGTATAAATTATAAATCATAATTATTTATAATTAATTTGGTACTTTCAATGCATCAGTATGCATGTATTCATAGAAATCACTCTGCTAATATATCCAAGCAAAATGGAAGTTAACTGCATTTACCTATTTATTAAGAGTTAGCATCCCAGTTGCAGCACTTTTGACTTGAGCTGGCACAGCCTAGGAATAGCAGCAAAGTTAGTTGCAGAGGAAGGAAGGTCTTGCAGAAATTGCAGTTCAGCCCAATGAGTTTGACTTGGGCCAGTAGATATTTTATATTTTGCAATAATGAACTGATTGAGATTGTGTGCTATAACGGCCTTTGTTTAGCAAAAGGTGAAATAACCAAGCATGTTTGGGGATAAAATGATTGGTGGCTGTTAACCTTGGTGATTGTATGCTCCCTCTGAATTTAGAGGCAGAATCAATCCAAATGTGAGCTGCTGAAAACATGAGCAGAAGGATGCTCTTCTCCAAATCTGTTAGGTCAATGTGGGAACCGAATGCATACCTACATAGGTCCTTGAAACCTTTCCTGTAGAATTCTTTGCATCCTTGATGGTTCACCATTACAGCAATAGGCAGGTTTGATTGTTTGTTTATTTAATACAATTTAGAGGCCACTCAACTCCAAATGACTCTGGTTGGTAAGAAAATGAGAGAAAACTTATCATTAGTATCCAGAAGGCAAACTCTGAATAACAATAAATCAGCCTATAGGGGTTCAACAACAACTCTGCCCCAAGGCCTGGAAAAACAGTCAAGTTTTCAATGACTTTCTGAATGTTGGAAAGGTCAGATCTCTGGGTGACAACTGTCCCAGAGGGCAGGCACTGTGATAGAGAAGGCATGCTTCTTGAATCCTGATCAATGACACTGTCATTGATCAGGATCAATAGGGAGCTTAAAGCACCCATTTTGCCCAATCTCACTGGACAGGCAGAAACAAGTGGAGATAGGAGATTGTTCAAATAGCCAGACTGTATGCCATGTTCAGCGAACAGCTTTCTGGGTCATATCCTCTGGTCATTTGTGGGCCTCTGAATTATTAGACAAATTCCACAGGCTCCCAGCATTTCTTTTGTTAGATTCCTGTCAATCAGATCCCTCCATATTTCCTGGCTTTCCTTCACATCCCCTCTAGACATCCATACTGTATTTTCTCATTTTATCTGTCTAAAACCCAATTAAACAGATATTCCCCTTGAGCATCCACTGGCTTACATGAGGCAAATAGATTTCAGTGGCATTTATTCATGGGGGAAAATAACCTTCAAGAAAGTAAAACTGGAGTGGGATCCTAGAAGGAGCCTATGTAAGTGTGTTTCTAATTTCTTTTCTTTTAGACTGCATCAATGCTTTTTTTTCTTCTTCAGACTGTGTGAAGTTATCATGTGGAAACTAAATATATATCTGTGTACTGGTGTGTGCATTCAAGACAAAATATAAAATCTGCCTGGAAACAAGGAGATTTTCTTCAGACCCTCACCTACATATCCTTGATACTTCAGGATCTTGAATGTGCACGCTTATTAGGCTGCTGTGCCATAAGCTAAGCATGAGACTTTTGTTTTTTTGTTTTTTGTATAGGTATACAAGGATGAAGGTACTAGCTTACTGTTGTTGTTTATTCGTTTAGTCGCTTGTCAGGGCAGCCATGCTCAGAATAAGACTCAGACTCATTTAGAAGGTCTAAGGATTTCTGGTTTTATTTGAACGGTGTGCGTGCAAAGAGAAAGACGGGAATCCTTATGTGGTGACAGGGTGCCCTGTTTATACTTTGCTGGTGGACGTTGTGCTTCTCTACCCTTGGGCCAGGACCGGATGGGTGCTTGAGACCTCGATGCATCAGCTGATGGGCGATCCCGGCAATCTCCTTTGTCTCCCTGTCTTCGGACCGGGTGCGTCCCCTGAAGGTGTTTCCCCAATCTTCTGATAGGCGTTAACTACTGCCTGATGGGTGCTCCCATTATGTTGGGCATTACTCTGTGGACATGCGTGCCTGAGGGAGGTGTGAATGCATCCCAGGGGGAAATGCGAAGGCGTTCCCCTTGCCGCTTGATGGGTGCTAAGTTTGGTCTGAAGGGCTTATCTATTGTGTTGGGGGTTCCCTTCTGGATATGGGTGCTTGAGTGATTTAGGGATTATGCTTATCCCTTCCTCTTACCTAATGTGCATGTTCCCCGTTGTGATGCACATATGCCTTGCAACGGGGAACATGACACGCTTCCGACTCTTTGTGACTTCATGGACCAGCCCACGCCAGAGCTCCTGTTGGTCATCAACACCCCCAGCTCCCCCAGGGATGAGTCCATCACCTCTAGAATATCATCCATCCATCTTGCCCTTGGTCGGCCCCTCTTCCTTTTGCCCTCCACTTCCCCAGCATCAGCATCTTCTCCAGGGTGTCCTGTCTTCTCATTATGTGGCCAAAGTATTTCAGTTTTGCCTTTAATATCATCCCCTCAAGTGAGCAATCTGGCTTTATTTCCTGCAGTATGGACTGGTTTGATCTTCTTGCAGTCCAAGGCACTCTCAGAATTTTCCTCCAACACCACAGTTCCAAAGCGTCTATCTTCCTTCTCTCAGCCTTCCTTATGGTCCAGCTCTCGCAGCCATATGTTACTACGGGGAACACCATTGCTTTAACTATGCGGACCTTTGTTGTCAGTGTGATGTCTCTGCTCTTAACTATTTTATCGAGATTTGTCATTGCTCTTCTCCCAAGGATTAAACGTCTTCTGATTTCCTGACTGCAGTCAGCATCTGCAGTCATCTTCGCACCTTGAAATACAAAGTCTTTTACTGCTTCTACATTTTCTCCCTCTATTTGCCAGTTATCAATCAGGCTGGTTGCCATAATCTTGGTTTTTTTGAGGTTTAGCTGCAAGCCAGCTTTTGCACTTTCTTCTTTCACCTTCATCATAAGGCTCCTCAGTTCCTCTTCGCTTTCAGCCATCAAAGTGGTATCATCTGCATATCTGAGATTGTTAATGTTTCTTCCAGCGATTTTAACTCCAGCCTTGGATTCCTCAAGCCCAGCATGTCGCATGATGTGTTCTGCGTACAAGTTGAATAGGTAGGGTGAGAGTATACAGCCCTGCTGTACTCCTTTCTTGCTTACTACAGTGCATTTATCATGCTGTAAACCCTCTCTCACATACCCTTACATGATGTGAAAGATTGTCTCTAATAGGATGAGAATGAGTTGGAAAGGGGAGTTGAGGGATATATGAAGACTGGAGATTAGAGATTGTTGGATATCATAGCTATGTAAAATGCCAATTGCTGGAAAGATAATGCCTGTATGCTCTTCTCACAGTCTCTAGTTAGTCACTATAGGAGGAGGGATGTGTGACTTGATAAGCCATAGGTCTTATCCTTCTGAAGCCCTTTTGATTCATTGTGTAAAGTAATCAGTTAAGAAATATGTATCTCTATTTACTTAAATCATGATGTATGAATAGAGACTGTATGATGCATTTGTGATGTGTGTTAAGACTTCTTCATATGAAGCCCAGAAGAGCCAAGAGTTGAGAAGAAAGACTTGAGATCTGCAAGACCAGAATCAAGTGAAACAACCAAGTCAAGAAACAGAACTGAAGGATCAGATCATGGAGGTGCCTAGTCTAATAAGAAAAGTCTATGTAGCTTTTCTTGTCTAATGCTCACAAGCCAAAGAACTAAGGATTCCTGATGTTCATTCAGGAAGATCCTGAGGGTAGAAATGCCTCTGGGTTAAGGAGGAAGTTAAAAATCTTGGACCATAAATTATATGTAATAAATCAATCAGGTTCTCTCCTTTTATGTGATCCTGTCTTAATAAACTTTCAAGTCATGGGGTGTGGGGGAGAGAAAACTAAAAGTATGTAGATTTCTGTTTCAAAGGAGGGATGGACATGTAAAGGTTAACTCAAGATGTATTTAAGAGATTTGAAGGATTCAAAAATAAATGAATAAGCACTAAAATGCTTGCATTCAACCACAAACAGGGCACACCATGACAGAGTGAGCCAAAGAAGAAGAAGAAAACGTTATTGGCAAGCATTTGTCAAGTGCTCATTCAATATAAATTCATGAGTGTTAACAGGCACTACAATATCACCTAGTTAATTCAGCAAATATTTGGGATACTGGTGAGCTTCTCTGAGCTCAGGTTCAGACACAAACAATGGGGGCTCATAAAGCTCACCCCTGTATGAGAGATGAGATATAAAGTCCCCAAATTCTTCTCTGACTCATATCAAAAGTCTTGGATTTGAGGGATCTCATGCAATTTCTAACTTAAGGCAAAGCAAGCTTCAGAAAGCTCACCCTCAGCTAGGAAATGTTAAAAAACTTGTGCTATACTCATTGTAATAGCAATACAAAAATAGTCAAATTACTTCTCAAATTCAATATATCTTCCTCAGACTGCATACATTAGATGGCATCTTTATGCACTTCTGGACTCTTTAATATTTCTTGTAAGAAATGTTCAATGTGTGATAAAGTTCACGGTCTGGTTAAACTTGGTAGACATTGTGTCATTGTCCTGATAGACATTATATCATTGTAGGTCCTCAGTAGGTATGGCTCAAAGACAGAGGCTACTAAACACCTGTGAGCACATCTGCATCCAAAGCAGTAGAAAGCATTGGAAGCAAGCACTAAAAAGTCAGGTGGCTGATTGTTTAAGCAATTAAAGGTGTAATTAGGTTTATAATTGAACCTTTGCTGGTGTGTATTCTGAATCAGCCAAGCAAGAATAAACCCACCAGCCTTTCGCTCAGCTTGATAACTACTCCAAACCTCTGCTAGCTAGCCTTAGAATTCATGAATTTGACAGTGGGGAAAAGAGAGAGAGAGAGAGAGAATGAGAGAAAGAATGAGAGGCTATGCAAGTACACATTAGATGGCCCATCCTATTCTCATTGGCTGGAGAATAGCTCTGAAGGAGTTTCCTTTGTTCTTTGCTTCTGTTTTTATCTTGCTGTTCATTTGCTTGTTGAAGTTTTAATTATTGTTTTTATGGCATGGGTTTTAATAGAGTACTGTTCTGCAAGCTGCCCAGGATAACAGTCTCCTCCCCAACACATTTCCCCTTAAAGTTCTTCCTCTCTGGGAGGTTTCGTAGAAAGCTGTTGTTTCCTGATCTTTCTTCTAGAGGGAGATCCTTTAGAAGAATGAAGAATTATTCTCTTTGTTGGCTGCAACCATGCAGCATTCGCAGGATCCAATACTTTTATCAAAATGACAAAAGCAGCATTGCCCCATTGTGTTGTAAATACCATCCCTTTTGTACAGATGTGCAACATCATGATGCATTACCAAAGAGGGAGAGTTTGTAGTGTGATGCTCCCTTTGTCATTTGTACTCCTTTGATCCCTCCACCCCCCACCTCCCCTGATGATGCTTCTGGCTTCCATGTTTTCTTATGATTATATTAAAATTGTGTTATTTCTGACTGAGGCTTTGTCCTGCATTGCCCAGTTTTGGAGGACAGCACCTTGAAGGCCACACCAAGATGACATTCAAGGCCAAATGTAGCCCCTGCCATCCCCCATAGCATTTTGCTACTACATTGGGAAATAAAAAATATCCAAAATAACCCTCTTAGAGGCAGCTGCAACCTTCCGCTTGTTGTGATCCTGCTTTCTAAAAGAGAAGAGCTATTATTTTGCACTGCAGCTAGACTTGAAGTATGAGTGAATATATGCTGGAACTTGGCCTACATTTCTCAAGTCTTCTCAAGTCTACAAAGAAAACTTCTTTTTTTCCTCTCTCTCTCTTTTTAAACATTATCTGATAATGATTAAGCTCACTCTATTGTTGAAGGAGGCTGGTTTTATTTTATTTTATACAACTTTTCTGCACTTTGAAACCTCCCTAAGTATATTTCCCACCTGGAAGCCCCATGGAAACAGTCATCACACAGTGACTTCCTTGGAGTTAATTGGTGTGTGGGAGGGATGACCATGAAATCAGGACATTGATATGGACATCCCTTGGCTACTTCATAATAAAATGAGTACAAGAACACCACAAGAACTTCTCCTTTGAACAAAACTTCAAAAGCAAATTATCTTTCATTGGATTGAATGAGAACTGGTAGAAAAAAGGAGCAGACTTCTTCTGGACTGCAAAGATGTCTATTCAAAACAACTTGTGGGTATGCTTGAAATGCAGCTGAGTTCTCTCTGGTTTCTGCGTTTTCCTTCTTCTGCCATATTTCCTTCTACTGTTGTGCACATGAGCTGGCCATAACAAGCTCCTGCAGTGTACAACAGTCTGCTCCAATAAAGGACAAAGCAGAAGATGTTGTACAGTTTGCCTCTTACCACAATCATGTTTCTCTGGTCCTGTGGAAGAGCTCCCCCACACTCCCCCCACAACCCTGTTGACTCTCAGATTACCAATCTGGGATTTAGAAAGTCTTAAAGTCTTTCAAATGACCCATGATTCTCCTGCTCCAACAGGCAGGCCCTTTTTTGCATTAATGGCCATACCATCCTCTGCAAGGCTTCTTAGTCATGTCTGCTATACTTTCTAGCAGAAGATGGTCTGGTGTTTGATGCTTCATTGCAATTAGAAAAAAATATCCATGATTTCAACTGTTTCCAGTCTGCAGTGTGATTATGTAGATGTCTAGCATTCTCCAGGGGCTATTCCAGTGAGAATGTGCAGTTTGTTTCAGGGAACTTTAGACAGCCAATGGTAATTTGGCTGCTACTGTCCAGAAAGGTATCATGTCAAATCCAATCCATCCATATAACAGGAGAACATGACTTCTAGCACAATGAAACATTTGGGTGTGTCCATATGTGATTGATGACAATAGGAATTGGTGGTTTCTGTTATAGCATGGAATTGGGTTTATTTAATTTAGATTTATTTACAGTATTTATCTAATTTAATTTAGAGTTGGTGAGAGATCAATTTGGTTTGCTGGGCATTGTGAAGCGACCAGATTCCTACTTCCAAAATCAGTGTATGTTGGGAAAGTGTGAATAAAAATGTCTGCATCTCAGAAAACTGCAGAAAAAAATTGTGAACATTTGGAAGATTTATTATTAATATTATTATTATTATTTCAAACTCACATGGAAATATGCAAAACATACTGTACATAAGATTAGAAGAAAAACAAAGTGAAATGAAAAGTGACAGTCATCCCCTTGCCTAGCATAATTAGGTACTGGATTTTGGACAGGATGAAGTCTTAAACTGGCACTTTTCCTTTATCCTAGGAGAGAGATGTCAGTCTGTCATTTGCTGTTTATAAAAGAATTGATGCAATCGCCTCTGAATTTTTAAAACCTGAAAATATCACTCATATATCCAAAAGCCAGATGAGAATGGCAGAATGAAGAAACGCAAGGCGTTACTTTTATTTTTTTACGTTTTGGGGAGAACATCAAAATTAACTGAATGAATCATAAATCCTATTCCAAGTGGCCGTCCCACTGAAGGAGTAGCCTCTCAGCAGCTAGCATTGCCACTGTGACTATTCTTATTGACAGACACTTTTCACAAAGTGCTGACAGTGAATTGCCACTGAATTGTACTCTAAGTGGAATTTAGATGGTCTCTTTTGGTAGACAGGCATGGGCAGATTCCAGAATACAATATTCTGATTTCTATCCTAGTCTACACATGAATTGGCAGAAGGTAATAATTAAGAGCAAACTAAAAAAAAAAAATGTTCAGGTGAGATACTGGAGTGGAAGTTGAAAAATGAGACTAATAGATAATATTTTCAAGACTTCTTCAAATGCCAAGTGGGATTTGGGGAGAAAAGTTTGGAAAGAGGCCGAAAATGGGCAGACAAAATAGATGCAAAGTCGAGGAAATAAATTAGAAACCAGACCTAAATAGATATATGGCTTTCTAAACAGAAGATTGATTGGCAGTGGAACAAGGGCTGTTACATGAGTGACCCGTTGAAGCCATTTCATTTCGCAACTTCAAATTTGCTTAGAACAGCTGATCCTGACTTTGACACAATATCAGGAGCTCAAGTTGTCATCTGGCATACCTTGATGGATGGTGCTAGTATTATTTTTGAGATTATATGGGTGAATTGAATACTGCTCTCCCTCCCCCTCTCTCTTTCTCTCTCTATGTGTCCTGACTCAATCAGAAAAGATTCTCAGCAACTTAGGTAAAGGCAAAGGTTTCCCTTGACATTAAGTCCAGTCGTGTCCGACTCTAGGGGGCGGTGCTCATCTCCGTTTCAAAGCCGAAGAGCCGGCGTTTGTCCATAGACACTTCCGTGGTCATGTGGCTGGCATGACTACATGGAACGCCGTTACCTGCCTGCCAAAGCGGTACCTATTAATCTACTCACATTTGCATGTTTTCGAACTGCTAGGTTAGCAGGAGCTGGGACTAGCAATGGGAGCTCACGCAGATTCGAACCGCCAACCTTCCGATCGGCAAGCTCAGCAGCTCAGCGGTTTAACCCGCAGTGCCACCGCGTCCCACTCTCAGCAACTTACATTGGATAAAAAATACGGTTAAAACATCCATGGCGCAATCTAAAAGCCCTGGCAGTCATAAATAGGAACAATAACAATAGATAAATATGTTTAAAGACAGTTAAGGGAACTCCAAGGGAACTCCTGAGTTTGGTATATGGTTAAAAACAACAGGCTAGGAACCAGGAGACTGTGAGTTCTAGTCTTGCCTTAGGCATGAAGCCAGCTGGGTGACTTTTGGCCAATTACTTTCAGCCCTAGGAAGAAGGCAATGGCTTCTGAAAATCTTGCCAGGAAAACTGCGGGGACTTGTCACCAGGAGTCAAGACTGACTCAAAGGCACATAGAAAGGAAAAGGAACCTCTATGAAGCACAATTCTGTCCTGCCCCCATTATCAGCTAAAGCAGACATTTTGCAGCCCTTGAAAAATACAAAAGGACAGGAAGCAGTAATGTAATTGTAATTAAGGCATTGAACAAAAGAGGACAGCCTATGTAAATACAGGTAGTCCTTGGTTAATGACCACTCATTCGGTGACCATTCAAAGTTATGACGGCACTGAACAAGTGCTGGTTACGACCTTCCCCCAAAGTTCCAGCCGTCCTAGCACTGTGATGGAATGTGAGGGTGACCTTGGAAGACGGGAGGAAGAGATGCCGCCTAGGGAATGATCAGATAAAAAAGAAAGCAGCCCGCAACAGAGTAATGGCCAGAGAAAAAAACTGAGGATGGGTCTGCCCTAATGACACAGGTGGTAAATAGGGAGGGCAGGAGACTTGTACTTTCAGACTTGCAAGATCCTGTTAATGTAGCCTTACACTAAAGTAGAATTAGCTCATCTGGTCGTGTTTCCTGTCTGGTTTTCCTGGGAGGGCTGACAAGCACCCCTGCAGTCACATGATCACAGTCTGGATGCTTGGCGACCAGCTCACACTTAGGACAACTGTAGCATCCCACAGACATGGGATCACAATTTGCAACCTTCCCTGCCGGCTTTCCACAAACAAAGTCAATGGGGAAGCCAGCAGGGAAAGTTGCAATTTGCTCAGGTAAGCACCCCCCCCAGCCCCTCTGCACTTGCACCGTACCTTGCCAGCCACCCACCCACCCTTGTGCACCCTTTCCCACCAGGGAGCAGCTACCTCAAGCCCCACCACGCTCATGCCGTGTCTCCCCTGCCCCTTGCGCACCCTCTCCCATCTGGAAGCAGCCACCCCAAGACCTGCAGTGTTCATGCTGTACCTCCCCCACCACTCATGCACCCTTGTGCACCCTTCCCCACCCAGCAGCAGCCACTTATCTGCCTGTTGGTCTGCTTGCAAACCTCCTGGGACTTGCAACTTCCTGCTGGCTTCCCCACTGACTTTGGTTGTTGGAAGCCAGAAGAAGTTGTGAGGAGGCACTCGCTTAACAACCCATGATCCTCACTTAATGATAGCAATTGGGACTACAGGGACTGCCATTGCTAAGCAATGTGGTCACATGACATCACACTTTACAACTGCATCCCTTAGCGATGGAAATTCCAGTCCCAAATGCCATTGTAACTCAAGGACTACCTGTACAGTGATTATCAACCAGATGCACAACCACAGAAGGAAAATATGGAAAGCTCTAAGTGGAAGGCCATTGAAGAATTAAAGGTTTATCTTATGTCAGTAGAAGATTCCACTTTTTCCGAGTCTATTACTTTCTGATGTAACATTCATAGGGGGAAGGCCACTATTTGAAAAAATGTAAATGTAACTGTAATTTTTTGAATTTCCAGAAGCCATACCACCTCCTGACTTCTCTTTAACACAATTTTCTAAATCTCCCTCCCTTCCTTCCTTCCTTCCTTCCTTCCTTCCTTCCTTCCTTCCTTCCTTCCTTCCTTCCTTCCTTCCTTTGAAAACAATATAGAACCACAAGGGGGTTTAATAATGTTCTGTCCATTTAAATATAACAGAAGCAATATTGAAAGGCTATTAACAGTTAGAAGCATGGCAAAGCAATTATGGCATGCTGTTAAGGCATTATGTAAAAGGCAATTTTAACTTTTTTTAAACAGTAAGATATTTGGGAAAGGTGATATGTAGGTGCAGTGACTCAGCCCCTCAATACTCAGTTTTCACACCCTCTTGAGAACATTACCAGTAATGTGATGCACAATGCACAATCATGTTTCAACTATGCTTATACTGAATAGAGAATAAGGCAAGAAAAGGAATTCTTTAAAAGTGTTGTTATTGACCAATGCATAGTTCCATCTTCAAGCAAAAAAATAAAAATAAAAATAACACACTGGAAGCAATTGCTGGGAGAACACCTAATAAAGCTTCTACCCCTATAGCCTCAAAGGGGAAACAGTGTGGGAGATGGGAAACATTAGACACAAAACATAAATGGGTAGAATTGGAAGCAGTGCTGCCACCAAAGTATCCTACTGGACATCCCAGCCTTATTTTCCTAATATAAGGAATCCTTCTATGGGGATCCTTCTATAAGGATCCTACAATCCTTATGTAGACGAAACAGCATTGTTTTATGTACAGCACAGAGAGAAAAATCTATGGGCACTGCAGAAATCCCTTCAAAGATTTTAGAAGGTAATCCCATCAAGGAGAAGTTTATTGTAACTTTGTTGATTCAGAGAAAGTGTCTAATAAAGTGAGGAAGCTTGAATATATTGTTGAATGTTAAGCTGAAGGTGGGTTGCCGGATGTGATAGGAATGGTATAAGATGGAAGCAAAGCGTAAGAGAGAGTAAATAGAATGCTTGGTGAATGGTTCAGCATCAAGGAAGGCATAAGATACATGTGAGAGAATGGAGCAGCTAAGCACTCTTTATCTTGTTACATGATTACCTATTTGGAGGGCGATAAACTCTTCTGCGAAAACTTTAAGCTGGAACAAGTAACAGTTCTGATAGAAGAGAATATATGTAGCTTAGGGTTAAACTGTGGAACTCTTAGTGCTCTCTGAGATTGGCTGTTTGCTTGCAGTCATTTCATTACCCAACTAGGTAACATCATCAGTGAGAGTGAGTATGTGGTCTCCTCCCTGTTTATATACAGAAGTGTCAGGACAATTGGTGAAGAAACAATGCTGAGTTGAAGTTCTAACTCTAGTGCTTTATTGCTTCTACCACACACAGAATCTTGCCAGACTAAAGTTTCCTTCTCTGAGCCAAAGGGAAAAATACCCCCAGGATACTAAGGCGGTACCAGCCTGACCTTCTTCTTAGCCCCCCCCCCCCCCCCCGCTCACTTTCCACGCTAAGCAGGCTGAAACTTCTTTTATCGGTCTGGAATGCATTCTCTTCTCCCCCACCCACTCCGAGCTCCATCATACCACCTCCCTCCTCAGGGAGACATTCCATAACAAGTAGCTTGCCCTGACAGTGTTGGTCAGGGTGTGGTTTTCTCCTTGATAGTCCCTGATTAGGGCACCCCCATCAACACTGGCAGGGCAAACTACTGTATATAAACAGGAAGCAAACCCCACACTTGCAGTGATGATGTTACCTAGTTGGGTAATGAAACGTCTGCAAGCGGACAACCGAGCTCAGAAAACACCAAGGAATCCACAATTAAGAGTTTTTCACATGCATCAGACCTTTTTAGTGGGGGTGGGGGAGAAAATAACCATGGGCTGATGAACTGGCAGGAAAGAAGTTCAAGTTTAGGAGTTGTGGCCTTTGGGGAGGGTGAGCAAACCCCTTTGGATTCATTTTTTCCCCCCATTCCTGGCAGTTTTTTGTCATCCTTTCTATCTTCTTTTTTTCTTTTTTGTATTTTTTTCTTGTTACGTTTTAATTTGTGAATTGCCCAGAGTCATTGGGTGTCATATAAATTTTTATAACTAGTAATAAATAAAAGAAGATCACACTGACAAACTAAGATAGATTTAGACAGTTTTGGCTGCTGAGGTTTTGCAGGTTCTGTGGTGGATAAAAGACCACAGAAGAGTTTGGGGCTGAAAAGAATCTGGAGGAAGATCATGTTTCAAGAGATCATATCTTACCAGAAAAGGAGAAAAAGATCTACAGAAGATCTAAGAGTAAGATTAATGTTCTGCTAGCCCTGACAAATTGCCAGCAAAGTGTAATGAAAGCCCTTGATTAACTCAAAGGAGGGAATTTAGTAATAGCAATACAGACTTAGATCTAGCTTGTTAGGCACACACTGACATAAATAGTAGAAGCATTATGTGTAGGCAGGTGAAAAGTTAATGACTGAATAACATTAAGTAATTAAATAATTTACTGCTTGTCAGCCCTTTGAGGTTGTCCAGACCAGGAAACAGATTCTACAAGAAGACTAGAACTAAGTTTTATTGAGATAGGCTATATCAGTGTTTCTCAACCTTGGCACCTTGAAGATGTGTGGACTTCAACTCCACACATCTTCAAGGTGCCATGGTTGAGAAACACTGGGCTGTATTAACAGAATTCTGAAAGTCTAATTGTATTTTTCCTGTCCTCCCTCTTATACCCCATTGAATCAGGAAGCAACCAGCCTGAGTCTCTTCCTAGTATTTTCTCCTTTCCCAGAGCTAAAGGAATGCTTCTGCCTTTTTCTTTTTGTCATGGCTTCTGAATATTTATCTCAAAGGCATTCCATGGCTCTCTACACTGCTTTAAGCATGGTGAGACTTTTTGAAGTCAGCTAGAGGAAAGAGGTGGGAACAGTATTGGCTTATCTGTTTAAGTTAAATGCTGTTTACATGATGAGCCTTGCATGGGAAAGATTTTTCTATCTTTGAGTTATGAAATGAACAAAGAAAAAAAAATAGTTCACAGGAAGATTTTTGCATACTGGAGTTTGGCTGAATTCTGAGACATCTCTCCCATCCATGACAATGAAGATGTGTGATGTCCTTTTTGTTGTTTAATATATTTATGAAGAAATGTATCAGGAATACTTTTAGGGGTGTGTTGGTTGAGGGGCCATTAGAGGTGTGTTGGTTGAGAAAATGAATGTGCATTTAGTTTTCTATGCAGGTGATTGTTTTTGGCTGAGAATGTGGATGGTTATAGAATGAAACAAGAAGTAGTGATCTGAAAAGTAGTGTATCAAAGTAGTTCTATTTGACAGGAAAATGGAGTAAATGATTGCAAGTTATGCATACATGGCAAAGCAAAGGAAAAGCCCTAGACCAAGTAGATTAATGTGTGTATCTTAGTGGAATCCTTACGTAAATTAAGAAAGTGGAGGGAGACATTTTAAAACATACAAATGCTTGTTGAAAGGTAGCTGGTAATATATTCATGGAAGGAAAGTTTGCCAAAAGAAGCAAAAATGGCTGTGTATAAGAGTATATTTCATGCTTGCTTTGTAAGTCAGGAGAAACATAAAAGTAAGGTGAATGTAGGAGGAATGAGTAAGTGAGTGAGTGTTGTAAAGTAAGAAGAGATAGGACCTCAAATGAATGGATTCTGAATTAAAGTGGACTGAGTACAAATATAAAATATTTGTCCAGACCGATATAAAAGAAATTATGCTCCTGTGGTTTGGTCGCATAAAGGCAATGAATGAATATTGAATTCAAACAAATATATAAAAGAAGAATGAGTGAGTAGAGGAGAAGGGAAAGACTTCCATGGTTGAATGGAGTTGATGAAATCCTCAAAAACACAGTGGCTTAACGAACAAAAGGTCATGTATGAAACACTGTAAGGATGTGTTGAAAGTAAGGATGGTTTGCAGTGATATAGAGTATGGAGATGTATAGTGAATGGCTTAAGAAACAGATGGATGTAAGAAAGCTTATTCTATTTTTTGGTTTAGCTGTATATCCTTCTTTTTCTTTTCTTCTTTCCTCAATTCCATTGGCTTGCTATTATTCCGTTCTACTTTTTTATAATGTTGCTTACCCTGAAAGGGAAGAGCATGATGGGAATACAATGTATGCATGGCCTAGGGAGGTGAAAGTCACATGCATTAGGTAGTAAATGGAGGTCTGCCAGCATAATTGTGTTAGCTTTAGAAAGACATTATTGTCATTCACAGAATCACAGAGTTGGAAGCCTACTGAAAGTCTCAGCAGCAGCTGGCAGTCCAGTCTCTACTTGTATATATCCAATAAAGGGCATCGCTCTGAATAACTGGTTTAAATGTTGAAGTGTTTATCCCATTGGGAATGTTGTTTTCCCTAACATTAAACAGGAATTTGCCTTCCTAAAAATGAAGGCCTTATGAAGCAAATGGACCTTGAGATTTTGGAGCTGGTCTAGTAAAGGAAAAAAAAAATCATTTATTGACAGTACAATGAGGAAGTTACTGTAGGAAGGTTTGACTTTTTAGAACACAGCTGATATCAGGTGATGGCTCTATGGATTAATACTATCATTAATGGGGCTGAAAGAGTAATTAAGGCACAAAGAGGAATTAGCACCTGGTATTAGACCAACATTCATTAAGAACTGATAATATGCATTTAACTGCTAATGGCTTTAAACATGGTAATGTTACAATTGCTTCCACCATTGATTTTCTGGGACACAATAATGTGTCCTTAGCTATTGAATGTGCTATGGCTGGTGGTAACATTGTTGATTTCTGGAGGCTGAGACTCATCCAAATGAAATCCCTGAAGAAACACCATTTTTTTAAATAGGACAATCCTACTGGCCCAGCTTCAGAAGTGGGGAATAGAACCGATGGACAGTGGGGCTCTGAGTACATTTCATGAAATGAGACTGAAAATTCAGATGTTATCTTCCTTATACTTTGATATCAGTCTTCCCAAATCATTTGTTAGACAGATATACATGCAATCAACCATTGTTATTTATAAACAATGGTTTATAAGCTTGACTTATTGTTTAGGTATGGCTGCCATTTCTGGGGTCCAAAACCTAGAGAACCCTTGATGGCAGTTTTTAGGGCCATAGAATATTGTGAGGATCCATCCTGTTATGGCAATCTAGACATGGGTTAAATCAATAACCAAGTTAAGTATGTTGTATAAACCCAGCCACTGTGTAACCCAAGAATTCATAGCTACAGTATAAAACTATAGTCTTCTTTAGAGTACAGGATTTGAGTACAACCATTAACTGATTTAAAACATCAAGGCTGAAACCAAACAAAGATGAAGAACTAAAGATTATCTCTAGAAATGTACAGTTTCCAGCGGGATCTTTCTTTCCAATAACATTATTCAAGCCACAAATGTGCTTAGAAAATCTTCCTGCCTGCTTGAAGTTGTTGGTTGAGTTTTGCACTGTGTTTCAAATCAAACCAAACCTGTATTATATCCATGATGTCAGCAGATGATAGAGTGATCCAATTGCAACATCTGTCATCCCATAGATTATAGGGTTGATTTGGCTGACTGGAAAATGAAATAGGTCTGTTGACTTCTGTATTTTGTTTATTTGCTCTTCCTGAGAAGTGTGAAAACAGTTAAACCATCCTGCTGCTTTGCATTCAGCCAAAACTCACAACAGTGTTGGTGTAGCATGACCTATATATATGGCCACTGAGTAGAGCCCAATCTATTTTCACACATGCACACATACAATTGTAACTGTAGTGCTTCATCAACTTCACAGCACATCACTTCAAAGAGATGTCAACTGCTGAGTCCAAAATGCAAAAGAAGCAGGCAGATACATCTTCAAGTACAATTGACTTGAGTTAGCATGTTTCTTGTCTTTCTTATGCATTATGGATGCAGCTAGGTTAAGGCTAATGGGTAAGTTCCTTGCTAATGGCTGCATCTCAGATCTTTGAACACCACCCAACCCAATGTATTATAATAGCTTGTTTTAGTTTTCTTGCTGTAAACTTTTTTAATGCTAGTAAATAGAATATGAAGTCCTTAATTTTGGGGAAAAAACCCTGAAGTCTTATTTATCTGACATTACATTTCAGACATATCTATATGCAGATATAAGGAGAACCTGGACAATCAGGACACAAAAACTAAGCAAAACATCATCTGCCTGTTAGCTACTAAGCAGGTTACCCACTGAAAGAAAAACAACCATAGTCCCAAAGGGTCACCTTTCTTTGGTTGATAGAAACAAAATGTTTTTTTTTTTTATTATAGAAATTGTGACAACTGTATTCAATCAATCAAACCTTTATTGGCATTATAAATGCAATAAAATACAAAAGGCATTAACATGTCATGAAAGTAACAACGAAAGAGCCATACTCATTGAAAAATTTGATTACATTTCCTTTTAAGTACTTCATCTAGGAATTTGGCAACAATTTGGGTGGTTTCAGATACAGCATCACTCAGCAGATATTGGTAAGATGATATAGTATTTACAGCACTTAACAGGTATTTACCCTGTAAAGGTTTTGAGAGTAATTCATGCCAAAAGACAAAAATAAGTGGTAGTCAAAAATGATGTGACAACCGTATTCATTTTTTATAAGTTTTGTCCCAGGTGGCAGTCCAGAGACAGCAGACAAAAACTTTTTTTTTTTTTGAAAAAAGAGATTGCCCTTTAATTCCAAAAGAAAATAATATAATTCTTTGAGAATATAAGTTACAAGTCTGAAGCCAAATGCCAAAGCAAAATGAGCGCTTCTGCTTGTGTAGGAGTTGATAAGTTAATGTATCTCAGGTGCCCTTTAAAATTCATCAGATATCTACTAGGACTGAAAATCCCCTATTCTCTCATATTCTCTATTATCTAAAAGCCCCATGACCTTTAAAATACTGACTGTATACAAAAATAAATATAAAGAAAAATAAAGAAATTGTTCAATGGTATTTCAGTTTGTTTTAAGAAAGACATAGTTATGGAGGTGTGGTGCAGGGAGTCCTAGTGATAGCTGTCAAATTAATTATGCAGGTCACTTTGTTAATATTTTTCCTAAGGATGATTACACAAGTTCTAAACAGATTCTAACATTTTGTACACAACATCAGAAGAATGAAACTGATTGGAGAGATCTGCATGAGTTTTTTTATATATCTGGAATATCAGAAAAAGTATTAGAACATCCTGATTGGCCAACTTTAAAAGTGGATTTTTATTTTATTTTATTTTTTAAGAAAGCGGTCTATGCTTCCACATAAGACATTTAGAATGATTTGCATTTAATGCAGGGTTCCATAATTTTTTTTAGCAATTGGGCATGTGATGGAAGAGGGCGTTGTTCAGAAATTTGCATTTTCAGGAGGAAATATCTTGATGTTTTTATTCCTTTTAACCTTTCTGGGCCAAAGAGTTTATTTGAACCCTTTTTTGATAGTATCAAACACTCACTCACTCACTCTCAAGGCCAGGTTAAGTTGTGGTCTGGTGCCCTCATGAAAATGGGTAAGAACCAAGCTCTTCTGGAGAGTATTCAGAGGATGATTGGCTGTATCTATCTAATTATTGTTTTGGTGTAACATTGTTTTAGCTTTATACATCCTTTTTATTATTTTACTAATGTGAACCAATGGGAGTGGTTCTGATGGAAGCGATACATTTATTTATTTATTTATTTTCCACATTTCTATTACCGCCCATCTCCCCCAAGAAGGGGACTCAGGTTATAAATATCAGGTTATTTATTTAAATAACCTGATAAATTCTCCATTGTCTGATGACTCTTTAAAGTGCGGTCTTGTTGTTGTTTATTCATTCAGTTGCTTCCGACTCTTTGTGACTCCATGGACCAGCCCACGCCAGAGCTTCCTGTTGGTCATCACCACCCCCAGCTCCCCCAAGGATGAGTCCATCACCTCTAGAATATAATCTATCCATCTTTCCCTTGGTCAGCCCCTTTTCCTTTTGCCTTCTACTTTCCCTAGCATCAGCATATTTTCCAGGGTGTCCTGTCTTCTCATTATGTGGCCAAAGTATTTCATTCTTGCCTTTAATATCATTCCCTCAAGTGAGCAGTCTGGCTTTATTTCCTGCAGTATGGACTGGTTTGATCTTCTTGCAGTCCAAGGCACTCTCAGAATTTTCCTCCAACACCACAGTTCCAAAGCATCTATCTTCCTTCTCTCAGCCTTCCCTATAGTCCAGCTCTCACAGCCATATGTTACTACGGGGAATACCATTGCAGCCTAATACTACAGAGAGTTAGAGAAAAACTTTTGGAACCACTTCTAAGGATAATGATTGAAATTAAGGATACAAACTTTACCAAGGATATGTGAGGGAGCATACTGTATATAATTTTGATCTAGTAAGAAGGGAATGATCCAGAGAAAACTCAATCATATAAACCAATTTCTCTATGTCGCTTATAAGATACTTCTGTTATAATACTGTCTGAACATCTGAAGAAGTACATTTCTGAAATAATACATACAGATCAAATGGGTTACATTCCCAAGAGTAACATGAAAGACAACAGTAGATTTATAAGAAATGTATTAGAATATATCAATAATAAAAAAGAAGACCGCACAAATAATGAAAGATGCAGAAACGCCTTTTGATAATTTGGAGTGGCCCTTCTTATTACCTTTTTAATGAAATGAATCCAGGGGAAGAATTTAAAATTTCAGAATCCTTATAGGAAATATCTTGAAGGGTGGAAAAATGTAAAACTTTCATGGTTAGGAATTATTGCAATAATAAAAACAATATACCAGCCAAGAATTAACTGTCTATTCTAAATGACACTAATTCTAATCTCCAAGTTTGCAGGATTGGCAAAGGCTAATTAATGGATTTATATGAGGTGAGGAAAAAAAGAAGGTAGGACTTAAAATTGTGTAAGACTCACAGACTTGCATTTGGTCTAGCGGTTAAGGTGCTAGGCTAGAAACCAGGAGTCTGTGAGTTCTAGTCCTGCCTTAGTCATGAAAGCCAGCTGGGTGACCTTGGGCCAGTGCCTCACTCTCAGCCCAACTCACCTCACAGGGATGTTGTTGTGGGGAAAATAGAAGAAGGAAGGAGCATTAAGTATGTTTGCTGCCTTGAGTTACTTATAAAAATAATAAAGGCAGGATAAAAATTTAATAAATAAATAAATTATATTATCTTGCAAGCTGCCGATCCAGGATAACAGAGTGGGTGAAATCCCCAAACAGCAGAATATCAATCATAGAAGGAGCTGGCCTAGCCAATGGACTTCACAGGGATTTATGGTTCAAAGAAACAAAAGAAGAACAGAACCCAGAAGGACATATTATGAGACAAAGTTGCTAAAAACATGGAAACTTTTAAAAACAAGAATAAATTCAGCAATTTTACTATTAACATAACTGTCAAATGCTTTCTATTTTAGGGATAACTATAGCAAAAAAAATGTAATCACATATGCTAATAAGGTACATTCAGACTCAGAAAATAGACTGAAGACACAGCAACAACTGCTCAGTGAAAGTAGAAATCCACCATGGTTGATGTATTTACAAATTGCTGGAAAAATAAAAAGTGATCTTAAGAAAGCAGGAGCAACCTTGAGAAAGATGACAGAATTTGAAACATGTACAAAATCAGGATCATCTATTAGAATGCATATATAAATTGTTATTGAAATACAAGAGGGAGATGGAACAAATTAAAAACTGTATGATAAAGTGGATGCACAACTTCAGCAAAGTAAACATAGTACAATAATGGGGAGAGCTATGAAAAAATTCATTAACATTTACTCCAAGATATAACTGAAGGAAAAATTGGTGCAAAATATATTATAGATGATATATAACTCCATCAATAATTACCAAGACAATAATAATTATGAAGATAGACAACTCATAGAATAATAAACTTGGAAATGTTACTATAAAGAAGGAACATTCTATCACATGTGGTGGTTTTGTAAAAAAAAAAAAAAAACCTCATAAATACTGGAAAGAAGTACATCAAAATTTACAGAAAATTCTACAAATAAAATTTTAACTGAAAACACAAATTGTTTTCTTAGATATAATTCCAGAAAATGTAGATGAAAAAAAATATCACAATTGTAAATATCAGCAAAGTAAAAATACAGGTTGATAGCTGCCAAATAAATTTGGTACGACATTGGAAGAAAGAAACTTTGCTGATGAGGTCAGATTGGGAAACTAAAAGTGGAGAATATGCAGCAATGACAAAATTGACAGTGTATATCCATAACAGAAGTTAACTAAATATAAGTAGGAATGGCTCCTTTATATAGTACACATTATAGAGCAAGGCAAATTCAGACATTTGGAACATGGTTTCTAAGAAACAAGTCATGAGAACAATTAAAAGTAATAGATAAAGTTACTTAAATATATACAAACAATACTTTTTTTAACAATGCAGATTAAAGTTGAACACCGCAAATACAATTACAATTAATTCAACTAAAGTTGAGTGTGACAGTGGAAGAGTTAAGGGCATGATAGCTAGTGGAAAAACTCTGTGGTGCCCCCTTCCCTTGGTGCCCTAAGCACGGGCTTATTTTGCTTAATAGTTAATCCGGGGCTGATTAGGATTAAAGGTAAAGGTTTCCCTTGACGTAAAGTCCAGTCGAATCTGACTCTAGGGGGCGGTGCTCATCTCCATTTCTAAGCCTTGGAGCCGGCGTTGTCATAGACACTTCCGGGTCATGTGGCCAGCATGACGACTCGGAACGCCGTTACCTTCCCGCCGAAGCGGTACCTATTGATCTACTCACATTTGCATGTTTTCGAACTGCTAGGTGAGCAGGAGCTGGGACGAGCAACGGGAGCTCACCCCGCCGCGCGGTTTCGAACCACCGACCTTCCGATCGGCAGCTCAGCGGTTTAACCCGCAGCGCCACCGCGTCCCTTTTTTTTTTATACTTCCATAAATTGTTATATGTTTTCCAGTCAATAAAGGACAGCCAGGATAATGTAATGGTTAAGATATTAGATAAGGGCCAGGGAGACTTCTTTAATTATTGAAGATGGAACAAGTGACTTTGGGTTCTTGTTAAGAGGAAACATGGAAGTGCTACATATATCATTCTGAATGGCAAATTACAACTCCAAAAAACAAATAATGTGCAAAACTATAATGAAATGGGAAATGCTTTAAAAAGGTTTATGTTACAAAAATTGTATCCATACCAAATTTTATTATATTATATTATATTATATTATATTATATTATATTATATTATATTATATTATATTATATTATATATAAATATATTAGGAGAACTTCACATGAAAATATGTGTGCTCTTATGGAAAGATTTTTGACATGCAAAGGGCATGAAATGAATGGAAGGTAGGAAGGTAGGAAGGTAGGAAGGTAGGAAGGTAGGAAGGAAGGAAGGAAGGAAGGAAGGAAGGAAGGAAGGAAGGAAGGAAGGAAGGAAGGAAGGAAAGATTCACTGTGCTTCTTAGGCGTGAGAAGACAAAGATTTCAGAATGATTAAAGTAGGATTCCATTGCATATCTTGGGCAGGTTTGTGCTGAGTTGCTGTAGATTTAGTCTCTGAACTTAGCTTCTTTAAAACAAATTCTGTAATATACAAAAAAGGAAAAAAAAATATTTCCACAAATGCAAAACAATGTTAAAAAAAAACCTAAATGAAAAAGATTAAAATAAATTACAATAAAACACATATACAGCACCAAGAAAGCCCCTACACATAGATAAGTAAGATCTTAAATTAAATCTTGTCCACAGATAATCATAATTAATATTTCCATTACAACTGGGAAAACACAGGCCTTGATAATACACGCCTTGTCAACATGACATTTTTGAATTTCAACCTTTTGTTTAGATTTGTCATAATTTTGCTTAAAAGTAGCAGCTACTGTACCTCTTTTTTTTTTTCACAGCTTACAGTCACTATCCCTGGGATGTTTTGAGCCTAGGAAAGTAAAGTATGCTACTACTTCAACTTCTTCTCTATTTGCACTGGGGTAGCATTGCTTGTTAACACAAAAATATCAAGCAGCAGACCAGCTTTTTCATTCTTATTTCACCTTAAGAGATTTCTCAAGTCCTCCTACATTCCAGCATGAGTGGTATCAGTTGTATACGCCTGAGGTTTTTGATTATTCTTCCAGCAATTTGAATTCAATCTTTTTTTTTTTTTTTCTAATCCAGATTTATTCTTCAGCAAAGGATCATTACCTTGTCGTGGTGCTGGAGCTTGAGTGCCTCAATGATGCCATGAGCTAAACCGTGAAGGGCCACCCAAGACGGGAAGGTCATGACAAAGAGGTCAGACTAAATATGATCCCTGGGGAAGATAATGGCAACCCACCCCAGTATTCTTGCCGTGAAAACTCAATGGATCAGTACAACCAGAGAGATGTCGGTATGCCATTGGAAGATGAGACCCCCAGGTTGGAAGATGGTCAAAATGCTACTGGGGAGGAACAGAGGATGAGTTCAACTAGCCCCAGACGTGATGACGCCGCTAGCTCAAAGCCGAAAGGACGGCTAGCGGCCGACGGTGCTGGTGGTGAACGGCGAATCCGATGTTCTAAGGATCAACACACCATTGGAACCTGGAATGTAAGATCTACGAGCCAGGGCAAATTGGATGTGGTTATTGGTGAGATGTCAAGATTAAAGATTGACATGTTGGGTGTCAGTGAACTGAAATGGACTGGAATGGGCCACTTCACATCAAATGACCACCAGATCTACTACTGTGGACAAGAGGACCACAGAAGAAATGGAGTAGCCTTCATAATTAATAGTAAAGTGGCTAAAGCAGTGCTTGGATACAACCCAAAAAACGACAGAATGATCTCAATTCGAATTCAGGGCAAGCCATCTAACATCACAGTGATCCAAATATACGCCCCAACCACAAATGCTGAAGAAGCTGAAGTAGAGCAGTTCTATGAGGATCTGGACAACACGCCTAAAAGAGATGTTATTTTCATCACGGGAGACTGGAATGCTAAGGTGGGCAGTCAAATGACACCTGGAATTACAGGTAAGCATGGCCTGGGGAAACAAAACAAAGCAGGACATAGGCTGATAGAATTTTGCCAAGACAACTCACTTTGCATAACAAACACTCTCTTCCAACAACCTAAGAGACGGCTTTATACATGGACTTCACCAGATGGACAACACCGAAATCAGATTGACTACATCCTTTGCAGCCAAAGGTGGCGGACATCCATAAAGTTGGTAAAAACAAGACCTGGAGCTGACTGTAGTTCAGATCACAAACTTCTTCTTGCACAATTTAGGATCAGACTAAAGAGATTAGGGAAGACCCACGGATCAGCTAGATATGAACTCACTAATATTCCTCAGGAATATGCAGTGGAGGTGAAGAATAGATTTAAGGGACTGGACTTAGTAGATAGGGTCCCGGAAGAACTCTGGACAGAAGTTCGCAACATTGTTCAGGAGGCGGCAACAAAATACATCCCAAAGAAAGAGAAAACGAAGAAGGCAAAATGGCTGTCTGCTGAGACACTAGAAGTAGCCCAAAAAAGAAGGAAAGCAAAAGGCAACAGTGATAGGGGGAGATATGCCCAATTAAATGCAAAATTCCAGAGGTTAGCCAGAAGAGTTAAGGAATTATTTTTAAACAAGCAATGCATGGAAGTGGAAGAAGACAACAGAATAGGAAGGACAAGAGACCTCTTCCAGAAAATTAGAAACATCGGAGGTAAATTCCAGGCCAAAATGGGTATGATCAAAAACAAAGATGGCAAGGACCTAACAGAAGAAGAAGAGATCAATAATAGGTGGCAAGAATATACGGAAGACCTGTATAGGAAGGATAACAATATCGTGGATAGCTTTGATGGTGTGGTCAGTGAGCTAGGAGCCAGACATCCTGAAGAGCGAGGTTGAATGGGCCTTAAGAAGCATTGCTAATAACAAGGCAGCAGGAGACAATGGCATCCCAGCTGAACTGTTCAAAATCTTGCAAGATGATGCTGAACTAGGGACCAAATTGCCAATATCCAATGGATAATGGAAAAAGCCAGGGAGTTCCAGAAAAACATTTATTTCTGTTTTATTGACTATTCTAAAGCCTTTGACTGTGTGGACCATAACAAATTGTGGCAAGTTCTTAGCAGTATGGGGATACCATGTTATCTTGTATGCCTCCTGAAGAATCTGTATAATGACCAAGTAGCAACAGTAAGAACAGACCACGGAACAACGGGCTGGTTTAAGATTGGGAAAGGAGTACGGCAGGGCTGTTTACTCTCACCCTACCTATTCAACTTGTATGCAGAACACATCATGCAACATGCTGGGCTTGAGGAATCCAAGGGTGGAGTTAAAATCGCTAGAAGAAACATTAACAATCTCAGATATGCAGATGATACCACTTTGATGGCTGAAAGCGAAGAGGAACTGAAGAGCCTTATGATGAAGGTGAAAGAAGAAAGTGCAAAAGCTGGCTTGCAGCTAAACCTCAAAAAACCCAAGATTATGGCAACCAGCCTGATTGATAACTGGCAAATAGAGGGAGAAAATGTAGAAACAGTGAAATACTTTTTATTTCTAGGTGAGAAGATTACTGCAGATGCTGACTGCAGTCAGGAAATCAGAAGACGCTTAATCCTTGAGAGAAGAGCAATGACAAACTTCGATAAAATAGTTAAGAGCAGAGCCATCACACTGACAACAAAGGTCTGCATAGTTAAAGCAATGGTGTTCCCCGTAGTAACATATGGCTGCGAGAGCTGGACCATAAGGAAGGCTGAGAGAAGGAAGATAGATGCTTTTGAACTGTGGTGTTGGAGGAAAATTCTGAGAGTGCCTTGGACTGCAAGAAGATGAAACCAGCCCATACTGCAGGAAATAAAGCCAGATTGCTCACTTGAGGGAATGATATTAAAGGCAAAACTGAAATACTTTGGCCAGATAATGAGAAGACAGGACACCCTGGAGAAGATGCTGATGCTGGGGAGAGTGGAGGGCAAAAGGAAGAGGGGCTGACCAAGGGCAAGGTGGATGGATGATACTCTGTCTAGAGGTGACAGACTCGTCCCTGGGGGAGCTGGGGGTGTTGACGACCGACAGGAAGCTCTGGCGTGGGCTGGTCCATGAAGTCACGAAGAGTCGGAAGCGACTAAACTAATAAACAACAACCAGATTTATTATTATATATGCTGAATATCAATTAAACAAGGTGATAAATTGCAACTTAGGTGCACTGCTGTTCCAATGTTTAACCATTAATTAGTCCATGTTCCATTCTAACTATTGTTTCCTGGTCTTTTTACAATTTTTCAATATAATGTACATCTAAGGTGTATCCATAATTTGTGTCTACACAGTCAAAATGCCTTTATATAATAAATATAGGAAAAAGCAAATAAATGTTGAGAATTCCCTTACCTTTTTCATTATCCCTTAGCAATGTGAAACTGGGTGCCCCTGCTTTTTCTGAATCCAGTTTGTACATCTGGCAGTTCTCGCTCTGTGTATTGTGGAAGTCTGGACTTCAAACCCTGAGCTTTATCTTACTAGCATATGAGATAAGTCTAGATGTTTGACTTGAGCATTCTTTAGCACTGTCATTTTTTGGTAGTGAAATATAAACTGATTGTTTCTAGTCTCTTGGCCATTGCTGAGTTTCCCATACCTGCTTACAAGCCACACTAGCAATATTTTAAACATTTCTTCCAGTATTTAATCAACTCCTGGTACCTTTTGCTTTCTGCCTTCATCTATTTTCAGTTTATCAGCAAACCCTTTTGCTTTATGCACTGCAGGATATTTTCATTGGCTTCATCTTTAATGATGCCACAAAATTCAGTTCAGAGTTCTTCAGGCACTCTATGGAATCGAATCCATTACATCTATTCTTTCCCTTCACCACATAATCACATGAAATATTGCTGAGTTGTGTCTTGTTGGTCTGAAGATTCTATTTGTTTTCTTTAGTTTAAGCTGTAATATTGTAAGACTAAGTTTTCTGTAGTCAGCACAAGGTCTGGTTTTTGCTGAGTGAATAGAGCTTTGACATCTTTGCTTGCAGAGTATATAGTCTATCTGATATCTGAAGCTAAAAAAAAATAAATTCAAACGCATCTTGAGAATGAGATAAAAATACGGAAGCATCTTTCTGTCACTGTATAAATGTAACTCTCAGAAAATTGACACAGTATTTATAATACTAATGGCATTTGCATTTATAGATCTCTTCCTTAATATCTATGACTAAACTCCCTGATGTATCATACTATCTCCTACTATTAATTTCTATTGCATTGGGCTGTTTAAACACTTCATATAGGAAGATGCATCTCTGGTGATCAGCTGCCAATGTTAAGCTGTAGTTCTATGAGTGGCCATATGTATGAGGCCTGGAAGATTAGCAATGGTCAGTGCACTAAATCTCTTGGCTGCCTATTATTTGATTAAATTATTCTGCTATGATGTATGCTCTGTAGCTGGTCTCATTTTGTGATGAACCCACTTTCTGCCATATTGGTCCCAAGCCTTCCTCTTGGTGTGACAGCTGTGATTTGCCTTCAATATCTAGTGATCTTGAAAGAGCCTTCTTCATCTAGGATGTCAGCACCAGAAGGGGAGAGCAATTTAGTGGATTAAAGAGCTGCTATACTCTCTAGGACAAAGACATATAATTTTGATAAAAGCTGAAAATGGTCCAGAGAAATTCTCTGGGATAAAAATAAACATATCCCCAGGGATTCTTTTAGAAATATTTTATGAATCCTTATGGAATGAATCTATTTCTTTTTTCCTTCTGGGACTGAAATGGCTGAAGAGCAAAACGTTTGCAGAGTAGTTGATGTGTAAAATTCCAATACATTTTCTGCAAGGTACCTGTTTATGTTCTTTTCAGAGCTCAGTTATTGAAGAGACTCCGGACAAGGATTGTTGCAACTCCTTTGAAGTAGTCTTTTCAAGTTGTTTTTGTATTTTGAGAAAAAGAGCCCCCGCCACCACTTTGTTCACCATGAGAGGAAGCAATAGAAAACTCCTTTCCCAATTGTATTACACTTACAGTTCAGATAAGATAGTTCATTCTGTTTCAAATACATATCTGTTTGTTCATTGTAACTCCATTTCATTCTATTTCTGAATCAACCTAAAACTGATACAATCACATTTTTTAAAGAAAGTATTACTTTTGATTTATATATATATATATATATATATATATAAAATGGTTATTTTCATAGATTTTACCCATAAATGTGCATGGTGGGATGTATTTGTTAATGCAAAAAGTGGGTTAATATTTTAATTAATAAAATTATTATTATACATATTCTATTCCAAAAAAATACATCTTTTCTATGCATTTTGCTCAAAATACACAAATTGACACACAAGACAGATCATGAGCCAAGAAGAAATCTTGTCACAAAACTCAGCAGAGTTAAAACCAGAAATATCCCCAAAACCACAATTGTACAATGTCTTTATTAGAACTAATTAAACTGATACAAATGATGTGCAAACTTCCAGATTCTCTACAGCTTATAACTTGCTGGGGTGATATAAAGATCAAGGATGGAGAAGTAGTAGAAATGTTAAAAAATCAAACCAAATGTTTTTAGCCATGAGCTTTGCTGTTTAGAGTAACTGTCATATGGAGATTGTAGACTGAATGCATTTGCAATTAGTAGGCTCTGCAAGATGGTATAAAATTATCCCTAGCGGCTGGGTCAAAGCAGCAGTGGTAAACCATCCAGTTTTGAAATGCAAAGTTTGGCTGTACCTCAGACTAACTTGCTATCCATTGTCTTGTGGAATAGGAAAAGTGAATCAAATTTGTTCATCTGAAACTGTGGAGTGCATGAAAATGCAAGAATTCATATATATATTTTCATACATGCAGAAGCACAAAAGGAATCACAGCTTGATTTTCTGCTTCATTTTTACCAGGAATAGACTGGTAAAAATATTCCAGAGATGCACCATCTGACAAGCATGCAGACTCAAAGGCATTCTGAAGGCCATGTACTGTCTTTTCCAGTCCCCCCAATGTAAATTGATTGTGACTCTTGAAAAAGTCAGGGAATTGAATAAAGTAAGGAAGCAGAGTTAAAAAAAAACAACAACAACTCTGATCAGCCTCCAATTTTCATTGCAAACAATTGTCTAGATTTGGTACAGCCCCTGTTGTAGGTCACACTTTCAGATTCCAACTTAGAATATCACAAATGTTTGGCAGGAGATCAAAGTTTCAGTGATTGTTCTGGCAATTGTGAAGCCCAATCTTTAAAAAAAAAATACTATAGGGGTAATGTGTGGCTTGGTTCCTCTGAAGGTGTCTTCAGAAAGTATTTTCTTAAAGCTGTCATTGAAACGAGGTGTGCTTCATGATGATTGATTATATGCCATCAAGTTGGTGTCAACTGTTAGCAACCATATAGATTGATTTTCTCCATAACATTCTCAACCTGCTCTTTCAGGTCTTCCAACAACCCATTGGTGCTGCAGTTGAGCCTGCTCACCTTGTCACCCTCTTCTTTTTTCTTAACCTTTCCCAACATTATAGACTTCTTCAGAAAGCTAGGTCTTCACAGTATGTGTCCAAAGTATGTAAGTAAGTAAACTATGTCCAAAAAATTATAATTTGAGCCTGACTTTTTGTGCTTTGAGTGAAATCTCTGAGTTGATTTGTTCAATTATCCATTTGTTTTCTTGGCTATCCATGGTATTTTCAGGAGTCTTCTCCCACAGTGAAATACAAAAGCATCAATATCCTTTCTATTCTCTTCAAAGCACTCTTTTGCTTCCATAGAGTGTGACAGGGAAAACCACTGCCTGCACAATTCTGATGTTTTTGACTATAGGCACCACACAGCATCTGAATATCTTTTCCAAGGCTGCTCTAAGAAGTGATATTTTGGAGTCTATTTCTTGACTGCTTGTTCCTTCATTGCTGATAATTGACCCTAAAAGACAGAAGCTATCCACCACTTCAATGTCTACATCGTCAGTTCTAAGGTTGACTGCTGTACCTATTGTCATTAATTTGGGCCTTCTTTATATTTAATCTTTTTCCCATTTCTTCACTGTGTTCCTTGCCTTTCATTACTAGAGGTTGCAGATCCCTGTGATGATTCTGGTCCTTTAGTTATTAACTCAGAGACTTTTACTACAAGCCATCATAGGATGTGAAAAAACTTTTTATTAATACAAGTGATCAGTTCCAAGATAAAGATCAGACTGGATAAAAGCCCGCACAAATTGCAATACAATCACCCCCTTCATACCAGCCGCTCCCTCCAGGCTGCTTCCTTTCTCACAGTTCCAGTCCCCCAGTCGTAAATACTTCACTCAGCAATTTGATAGCACCTGTTGAACTGATCTTGGAGACATGCCGTTCAACTCAACAATGCCAATCAACATTCCTAATGGCCCTGTAAGCAACAGTTCTAATCAACATTCCTAATGGCCTAAGCATGCAAATTAATTACTACAAAACCCATCTGATATGCTGGCAGGATGTCACATCCTGACAATCCCTTTCAAGTTTTAAAACAAAGTCAAGATCCTTCTAAAGGCATAGAATTGAACAAGTGTAGTTCTACCTCTGTCTCTACTCCAGTACTAACAATTAGCACTTGCTATTTTACATTTTACATTTTTTTCTTCCATTTTTAATCCTTGTCTTCACAAATACTGCAAGATTTGTAGTAAAAACTTACATTGCAGGTGAATTCAAGCATGTTTGATTGCATCTTACCCTGGGTGGAATTGAGAGCCACACTATTAAATCAGCTTCATTTCGAGATAAGCTTCAGAAGTTGTGTCAGCTTCAGTTCTTTTGGGATGGTTCAAAAGTATGTTCAGATGCAGATAGCCTTTAGCTACTGAGTCATTATGTTAGTTGGCTCCAGGCTGGAAATTTCTCCTACAACAATAACAAAAATTCTCATTCCTGTTGAGGAATGGAGTTGGTTTTAGAAATAGTTTACAAAGGAGAAGAGAATTTTGATGAAATTTTCATGGGTACACTGTGGCTTTGTCCATATTGAATTACATACTGTAAAGTGGTAAAACACTTTGTGACAAATTGGAAGACACAACACTATAGGATAAGTTTCCTTTTATCTCCTGGAGAACTCAAGGTACTCTTATGTAAAGTCTTCCCTTCTCTGCCTACTGTAATCTCACAATGTGGAAACTCCAGCTCTTAAGCCAGTAGTATCAACATTTCGCCTTTCTTTTCCAACTGGTGGAAGCTGATTGGTGAAAGAGATTCCATTCCAAATAGCTAAATATAAAATAAGCCATTTTTTATCTATCAGCAATAGTAAGTGTTAGGTAGATAATTTTTTTCTGCCTTTTTTCTACTAGTTCTCATTCATTATCCATGGCTTCTCATTAAATCCTAAGGAAGGTTCTCATGAGGAAACTCATTCCATTTTTTCCGAATAGCATTCTTACTGTCCCCTCCAAGGGAAAGTCATTTGAGAAATGAGGAGCAGTGCTCTGCTCAGTTACTCTACCAACAGATTCAACTAAGTTTTTTGCTTCCAACTGCATAAAAACCAACTCACTACAGATGTTTTAAGAAGGCTAGACTGGAGGTTACTAAGCTTGTGGTTGGATACAAGGGGTTGTTACATTTTCAAAAAAGAGAGGACTGCTACTTCTCCTGACATGGCAGGTTGGTAGCTCTTCTAGCCAAAATACTGTCCTAGGATCTAGCAGCATGACCCTGAGCATGCGACTAAACTAGGGCAGTACATAATTTTGGATTTAATCTAAAAATTCTGCCTTGCAACATGTAGGGATGCAAGCATCACACCTATCTTCAGTACCTTAAAGGAGCTGCATCTTTTCCTGGGGCTGTGCTCCAAGATCCTAGGAAAAAACACTTTAAGTTGTTGTAGATAGATGAAACTGAGTTCCTGCATGTTGTAAAGCACCTTTTGGAGGTCAATATTAAACACTCCACAGCCATACTAGATATATATTTGAAGTTGCTTTTTTTCCCCTAATAAATTATAGGTGTGTGCAGAGGGGAAACAATCCTTTGGGAATTGCACCAGGCAGTAGAGAGAATTCTTTCTTCTTCCTCCCCCAGATGGTCTGAAGCAAAATAATTCTTTTTTATATATATAACTAGAAAATGTAAAAGAGGGTAAATTATCTTTGATATCAGTGAGAAGCTCTTTCCTAAAGGTTCAAGCTTTATGGGAAGGAAAGAGTTTTCTTTAAAATATGCTGGGAAGAGGGAAAGTCATTCTTATATGCTGCCCATAGTTTATAGAGGGGCATGGGAGAATAAATAAATAAATAAATATTAAGGTTTCAGCTTCAGTTCAGAAATGCTTCAGAATGTGCAGAAGCCTTCTCAGAGCAGCTATGCAATCCTGGAAGCAAGACATGGGTATTTTAATGATTTGCAGGCAAGTGCTGTGTTTGTGCTTCAACAAACTCCAAAATTCCAATTAGAAGGGCCAGTAGCTGAGAAGATAGATAGATAGATAGATAGATAGATAGATAGATAGATAGATAGATAAGATTGGTTGACAAGAATCTAATGGGCTCCATTCATATTCCCCCAGACTTTGGGGATGGAATGTTAATTTGGGAGTTGACATGGGTGTTGTGTCCAGTAGTTTGGGTTTTTACAGAGCCTCAATGCAATTTTAACTTGTTTTTGTTTTCATGTAATTCTGTATTTTTGCATGTGTGCTGCCCAGAATTTCTGGGATAGATGGGCGGCCATATAAATTGCAGAAATAAATAAATAAATGATATGTCTGCTATATTTTCTATCATGGTGATAATTTCCTCCACTGTCTTTTATTTCTGTAACATGAAAGACATTTTTTCCTTTGAACTACCTGTGTTTTTTTCATGTTTTCCTTTGAGATGAGGTGACGAATCTGTGCTTTTTACACACACACACACACAATTTCTTTTAACTTGCATCAAAGATGCCTTTCCTAAAAATCATGAAGGGGTGTAAATGTTGAGGTGAACGGTGAATTGATCAGCATTTACTTCTACAAGAAACTGATTTGACATTGAAGTAAAGGCATAGAATAAAACTTCCACAAAGGTCAGTTTGCACTTTCCCCTTTTTCTCTTGTTCTGATTCAATCAGTGCTTTGCAGGCCTTCTTGTACAGTTACATGGAATAGAAAAACTTTGCAACTTTTACATCTAATCTCCCTATTCAGCACTATCTCCAGAAGTATTCCTAATCTGTCACCTCAGGCAATTAATCTTGCAAATTTGTACCCTTATAATAATTGCCTTAATGGGTTCAATAGGTATGCAGATGTCATTCAGAATCAAATGAAGGAACAGCTGATTAATTAAATAAAGAAATAATATGTTGGATTAGGAGTTTAATTTCCTAAATTTGCAAGTGATTGTTGATAGATTCATAAGGCTACTGCAGCCTTTATCCATCTTTCTTCTGTTGCAAAAATGTGTGAATTCAGCTTAAAAGGCAGTGAGCTGAATGGATAAAGCCAGCCCTGCTATTAGGCATAGTGAAACATCTGCCGTGGGAAATAGTTGTTATTGTCCTGTAAGAGTAGCAGTAGTTAGTTATATAAATACATTCATTGCCTGAGGTTGGGCCTGATGCTTATAAGGCTGGCCAGATGTCTCTAAATAATTTCTCAGTGTTTGATTAGGTTAATGGGAGCTCCACTTGTGTTCCCTCTCCAGAAGCACAATAACTTGGCCCATTCCAAGTTATTCCAAGGCCCATTTGTTTGGGGCTAGTACTGATCACCTTTAAATTTTTCAGCCAGTCACTCTCTCAACCCACTCTCATAGTTGTTCTTGTTGGGTAAATATGAAAAATAGGAGGAGGGAATGCTATGTATACTGCCTTGAATTCCTGAAGGAAAGAAGGGAGGCAAATCAAATCAGTTACTGTATGTCACCACATACCACAACACCCAATTCTAAATGTGCTTTGCAATTGGTGATTAGGATATCACTGGCAGCACAGATTTCTTTTGGGGAATAAAGTCTTCCCAGTGGAGTTGAGAAACCTGATTGGTTTTATGTTGAGGTGTTGGTTGTCTATGTGCCATGCAGATGTACATTGATCCGAGCACAGCCTTGAGCAGAATTTGCTGTGGTTGAAACAATAACTTTGGAAAAATAAAATGGCCAGAATCTCTATATATCAGGAAATCCAGAAATCCAAGGCCCTGAAGCATTGTCCTAATCATTACCATCTTTGCTCAGCTTTGTATTCAAGGAACATATAAGGAAGAGTGCAAGAAAAGTCACAAAATCTGAAGATGGTGAACCTGTTGTGGCTACATTGCCTTAGTATTTATCAGTGAACAGGGAGGAGAAAAGCATAATAAATAATGTAGTCCTGAACACTGGAAAGGGAAAAGAGATAGTCAAGGATGAAGAGGAAGACGAATCTCTTGCCCACTATTTTGCACAATTCAGACAAATCTGGCCATAGTGTAGATTCTCCCAAGGAAGTATCTGCAGGCATATTGGTACCAGCAGTTCTACACAAGAGACCCAGACTTTAGTGGGACACCATAAAGATATTTTCTTCCACTGTGGCTGTTGCTGCTTCCACTGGGGCCACTGAACAAATCAAACTTTGGATGAGAAAAAGCGGAATCTTCAGTTTTATGTGCTGAGATCAGTAAAATCAATTTCAGTGAGAAGACAAATCAAGCATAGGAATAATAGGTTGTTGAATTGCTGTAGCTCATCAGAGTCCTACAGGATTGTTCTAATTTAAAAAGGGAAGTGAGGGACTGAAAGCCACCCATATTGCCTTACTTAGTGCAAGTTCAAACATGGGGGAAGGAGTAGAATACCATAAAAGATGAGATGCAGTCCTTTGAAAACAGGGCAGTTTCGGGTTGTGTGTGTGTGGTTTTTTTTTTCACCTAAATGAAGTGATAGGTAACACAGTCCATGTCTGCTTGGTGGGGAAAAGCAGCTCTGAGCCAAAATGCACAGAATGCTTTGTTGAACGTAACACTAGCATTTGGTCTCACCATGTAGCAGTGAGGTGGAAGTGAGGTAGCAGAGTCTTTCTGAGAAAGTAGATTAGACAAAGAGTACTGGTGGGGAATCTTCTGTTGGGATCATAGTGATGGCAGGCTTGTTTTGCTTGCTGTTTTTGTTAAGGGAAAGAAAATAATACAACAACTGAGGATTTTTATTTTTATGCATTTTTTCTATTAGGCGTTCTAAAGAAAGAATGTAAACTAAGAGAAATAAAACACAAGTAAAAAGAATAAAAGAGTAAAATAAAAAATAGTGAAATAAAAATAGTAATCAATGAATCTAGAACACAGAATTACAATTTTCATAAATTACTTATAAATTAAATATATTGCTTCCAAAAAACTAAGAACCACTATTAAGCTTTGAACTAAGAATACATAGGAATCATGGTCAAAACAGTATAAATCACTGGCCGAAATTCTTCTTCCTCTTCCTCCTTCTAATTTATATGTCACTCAGCTCCCAACAACTCTTTGAAAGGCTGCTAAGTAAGTCTTTAATGGGCTAAATTAGGACATTAAAGCTCTATAAGATTGATTGCCACAGCAAAATACAAAAAGGGTCCATTTTAATCTATGCTAGTCTTCTATTGAAACCACATGACTAAGAGGGATCATTCTAGGATCAAAGATTCATATGCAGTTTGCAAATTAACTTCTCCCAAGGGTGTTAGGGAACCCAGGAAAAAGATTCTGGTATATTTTATGCACCTTTTACCAGGGGTGCAGATGAGATGACCTGAGATGATGTACATTTGGGCACACTTTTCCCAAATACACACATTTTTATACACATTTTCATGTTAGTTGAAGAGAATATTTGTAGCTCAGGGTTGAACTGTGGAGTCCCTGGTGCTCTCTGAGTCTTGTTGTTCTCTTGCAGATGTTTCATTGCCAGACTAGGCAACATCTTCAGTGCAAAAAGGGAGTGGGCCTTCCTCTCTGTTTATATACGGTGGCTTACCCTGTTTGTGTTGGTTGGGGGTGTTGTTCTCTCCTTGGAATTTCCTTGATTAGGTTGTTGTTTGCTGCTTGGTTGACTGACTGAGTTAATAGTTCCTTGATAGGGTATATTGTGCTGTTTGATTTTTCATCTGGTGTTAATCCTGGTGTTAATCTTTGCATATCTGGGTGTTGACTGCTGGCAAGGAGGTGTTCTGGTGTTTTAGCTTTTCTATTGTCTCTTTTGAATGGTATGTAAGTATTGTTTACCTCTGTGTGCCTGTTGATGGCTGACTTGTCTGAGTGCCAGGCTTCCAGGAATTCCCTAGCATTGGCTTGGTCTAGGATGCTCACAGTTTCCCAGTTCAAAGTATTGTTGAGATGTGTTGTGAGATTAAGGAGTTTTCATTGTGACTTCCGACTGCTAGTTGATGTTTGTGGATGGACTCTGCTAGTCTTCTGCCTGTCTGTCCTACATAGTGGCTGCTACAGTCCTTACACTGTATGTTGTAAATGACTCCTGTTTCTTCTTCTTGGGCTACTGGGTCTTTTGGTTTGCTTAAGATGTTCTGAAGGGCTTTAGTTGGTTTGTGTGCTATGGTGTTGCCATGCGGTTGTAATAGTTTGTTGGTAGTTTCCGAGGTGTTTCTGATGTATGGCAGTGTTCTCTTTTTCAGATCAAATCAATCATTACTGGGGCCATTAGGCAGCATATGCACAATTTTTGCAAAGTTCTCATGGCTGCTTCAGGTGCTATTTCTGGTTTTCTGCACATCGCTGTACAGGTGCCAGCAACCTGTTTCTTCAGGACTCCCAACAGTGCACTCATCACCACTGTAACTGAGTCAATCCACCATGCTGCTGGTCACCTTCTTCTTCTCTTTTTTCCCCACCTTTCCTAGCATTAGAGCCTTATCCAGAGAGCTAGAATTCTTTCTAATCCCTTAAACATAATTCTAAATCAGATGATTAGGAGGGAGTGGGGGGCAGCTTAGAATAGAGGAGTTTGCAAACTGGGATTCTTTTATTTGTAAGCTGCCCAGAGTCACTTTTATAGTGAGATGGGTGGTTTATAATTTTTTATTATTATTATTATTATTATTATTATTATTATTATTATTATTATTATTATTATCCAACTATCTTTCCTGAAGAGATGCATTGGGGATTTTTTTTTCTGTTTTTTTTTTTTTTTCTCTGCAGCTCCTGGCCTAATGAGGCCCATTTTCAAACTCAGTTTTTGTTACTGTGGTTAGCTTCTCCATCCACCCCAAATCTAGTCCTATTCTGTTCACTTGTTGGAGAAATATTGTGCTGATGGAGAGAGGGCATCCCAAGCCCTTAATGTCTTCCAAAATTCTGTGGCTTGGAAGGAATAAAAAAGGGTGGAGAAGTGGGAGGGAGTGAATAAGCAAATGTATGAGAGAAGATGGTTGCCCAGCTGAGTAAGAATCCTTGTTTTCCTCTGACTGGCTGAATTAGGTGAGGACCACTTTTGCCCTTTTGTTGGGGAATCCAGCAAACTAAAAGAAAACAATACCAAGCTATTTCTTTCTGAGCATAGGTGGAAAGAATAAAGAGATTCTTTAGCATAATGCCTAGTGATAGACAGGGTCTTTCCATTCTTATCCTAGCCACATGTACATATGTGTTTGGATTTGGCAACATCCAGCAGAACTTGATCAATTTGAACAAGGGAATTACAGATTATTCCACTGGCTCAAGGTTAGTCTAATTTTGCTACATATTCAACATTCAAAAAATAGGAAAAATTGGAGCTTTGAATAAAGTATTGCTCCATTCAGTAGTTCTAAATAATTTAGAGTTGGAATAATCTCAGTGTGTATATATACAGTACATACATATACACATACATATATAGAAGAGTCAGTTTGGTGTAGTGGTTAAAGTCATCAGGCTAGTGAGTTCTAGTCCTGCCTTAGGCATGAAGCCAGCTGGGTGACCTTGAGCCAGTCACTCTCTCAGCCAGTCACACTCTCCTGGGACGGAGGCAATGGCAAGCCACTTCCAAAACCTTGCCAAGAAAACTGCAGGGCTAGTCCAGGCAGTTGCCAGGAGTCAAAAATTGACTTGAAGGCACCCCCGCTTGCAAAAAACAACAACATACATACATATACATACACATAGACACAAACAGGCCACTTTGGTCTTCTGACTAGTAGAAAGGAAATCTGAGTTCTAGGTCATTCACTGACATTCTTTCAATCCCGCAAAGAAAGCAAATCACTTTGGGGAAGAGCAGGCTGCTTGACAAAATTGCAGGCACCTGTGCTGCCTTCTGCCTTTCCCATTTGAGCCTTCTCCCCAGCGTCAGCACAGCAGAGATACCAACAAAGCAACAACCTTTAATGGGTGTGAGAGGAGAAGGGAGGGGGCATATGTTTTGATGCTCTGCAGCCACCAGCAGAGATGCGCAGCAGCCAAAAGAAAAAGGATATTTGCAGGCCATTAACAGAAAAAAGTAGAAGAAATCACAGAGAGGGGAAAAAAGACAGAACAGGCTCTGTAAGAAGGAAGCATTGATGTATAATAGTATACAGCATAGTATGTAGGTAATTGTAATAGTATAGAGTATAGTAATTGTCATAATAATAGTATAGAAATAATAGCAATGGAACAGAATATAGGCTAAAGGTAATAGGAAGCACTCACATACAGATTTGTAAGTTTCATATATCACTTTTAAACAGGTGGTCCTCATTTAATGACCACTTGTTCAGCGACTGTTTGAACTTAACGACAGCGCTGAATGAGGGGTTGTTATGACTGGACCTTGTACTTGGCTGTCACAGCATCTAACAATCATGATTTGCAACCTTCCTTGCTGGCTTCTCACAAGTAAGGTCAGTAGGGAAGTTGGAAGAGGCAGTCTCATAAGGTCCTCACTTAACAACCCGCACTGTCCTCACTTAATGATGGCAACCTGGTGCAATGGTATGTGGGAATAACCTTGAGGGATGAGGGGAAGAGATGCTGCCTAGGGAACAATCAGATAAAAGGGGGAGGAGCCCACAGTTGCATAATGGGGAAAGAAAGAAACTTAAAAAGGATCCGCATTAATCTATCAGGCTGTTCAAAGTGACGGCAGGAGATTTGTATTTTCAGACTTGCAAGATTCTGTTAATGTACTGTAGGTAAAGGTAAAGGTTTCCCTTGACATTAAGTCCAGTCGTGTCCGACTCTAGGGGGCGGTGCTCATCTCCGTTTCAAAGCCAAAGAGCCGGTGTTTGTCCGTAGACACTTCCGTGGTCATGTGGCCAGCATGACTAAACGGAACGCCGTTACCTGCCTGCCGAAGCGATACCTATTTATCTACTCACATTTGCATATTTTCAAACTGCTAGGTTGGCAGGAGCTGGGACTAGCAATGGGAGTTCACCCCGTCACATGGATTTGAACCGCCGACCTTCCAATCGGCAAGCTCAGCAGCTCAGCGGTTTAACCCGCAGAGCCACTGCGTCTCATCTAATGTACTTACAATAAAGTAGAATTAGCTCATCTGGTTGTGTTTCCTGTCTGGTTTACCTGGAAGGACTGACACCAGGACTGCCAGAACTGCCATTGCTAAGCGGCATGGTTTTTCAACTTAGGACCACATTACTTAAAATAGAGTTTCCCATCCCAATTAGTGTCATTAAACTAGGAATACTTGTACCTTTGTTTTGCAAAATAAAAAGTCTCACCTTCCCTTATAGGGAGATATAAAGAAACCACTTCGTCCAGGTTCCAGTGCTTTTGTGTCCTTCTTGAGTCTGGGTCAATCTAATTGGGCAGTTTAAAAAAGAATCTGTGACACAGTTCCAAAAATGTTGCCAGGAAAACTGCAGGGATTTGTTTATTTGGTCACCAGGAGTCAAGACTCACATGAAAAGACTGACTATATATATGAAAATGTTGAAAGTGGTACCAGTATACGGAAAATAGGCCTGTTGTAATTTCATTTTTCCCCCTTAACATTCATTTTGGATTTCAAACTATGGCATGGATTAGAAGAACATACATAAGTAATATTCAGTGTGTTCTTCAAGAACAATGAATCTGGAGATGACACAGGGCCACCTCCTCGTTTGTGATGGCTGACTTAGCTTCCTGTAGCTGAAAGACTGCAAAAGAGCAATTTCATCATGAATATCCTGTGATATATTTATGTACAGCTGCCTTGCCAATTCCCTTCCTTCTGAAATCTGAGAAAAAAGCAGTTTGTCCTTCCATGGCTATCCTTGCAAAAGGTCATGTGAATTACACGTACATCTGGCAAAGAATAATTCAGTGTCTTTAGCTGCTTTTTCTTTACCACGATAAATATAGTTACATTTTCCATGTCCTTTTCTTGAGTTTATTATTAAGTGCATGCGAGCTGCTTGGCTGTCAAGTTCCCCAAACTATGGGTAGCTCGATGTTATTATTTTGTAATGTACATTCAGGCATCTTGTATTCAGAAAGAGATGCATAACATTAACAACTGTTTTATTTTATTTTTAGGTTACCATTTTGTAGTCACTCTGCTTTTGGTGGAAATTAAATACAATAAAGTACCTATAATACTGTATCTGCATAATGAGGTCAATAAACGTGGGGGGAAATAGCACACTGTTATAACTTTAGATTAACATTTGATTGTTAAGAATTCTGCTGGAAGAAAGTTAATTATATTTGATGCCGATTGTATCAGGGTTTTTGTCTGTGCAAAACTGTAAAAAAATTAACATAACTAATTTATTCTGTAAAATTGTCAATGTAGATTATATAAAAATGATTATTTTGGAAGGTATTCAATTGCGCTTATTATACAGAAGCTTTTTAAAATTAGTCTCAACAGAGCATTGTAAAGTTTATTACCCAAGTTCAGTTAGTCTGATGCTTTATTGGAGAGGCTTTGCCTACAAAAAGTTCCATAGGAGCAATATTTCCTCTATATTATTCAGAACCATGAATGTTCCATATATTGAAAATGAGGAAACCCACTGCCTTGTGTTCTGTGCCTATAACTGTAGGACTTTGACTACTGGATACAGTATGTATTTGTTCATATACTGTACCTCTTTGCAACTATTTGAATGCCACCTACTCTCTGGATCCTAGGAAGCTTGCTTTAATTATTATTATTGCTTATGTGCCATCAAGTCAAGGTTGACTCTTAGTGACCACCTAGATTTTTTTTTTCCCCGTGGTGATCTGTCCCCATCCTGGTCCTTCATATCTTCCAATGGTGCACCCACTGCATCTATAATTGATCCATCCACATTACTGCTGGTCATCCTCTTCTTCCTTTTCCTTCCACTTTTCCCAACATTATAGACTTCTCCAGAAAGCTAGGTCTTTGCACAAGGTGTCCAAAACATGAAGTCTGGTCATTTATGCCTTGACTGGGAACTCTGGGATGATTAGTTCAGTGATCCTTTTGTTTGTTTTCTTGGCTATCCATGGTATTCTCAGGAGTCTTCTCCAACAAAAGTGTCAAAAGTTCAGAAGTGTCAATACTTTTTCTATCCTGTTTTTTTGAAGTCCAGTTTTGACTTCCATAAAATGTCATAGGAAAAACCATTGCCTGCACAATTCTGTTCTTTGTAAAAATATGCACCTCCCAGCATCTGCATATCTTTTCCAAGGTCTTAATTGTTACTCTACCAAATGCTACTCAGGATTTTGAGGACTGCCTGGTTTCCCTTTTAGGGGAAACAGATGGGTGTGACTGGCTGAGCGGGGGGCAGCAGCAGTGGTGGAGGGCTGATGCCAGAAGGCTGGCACTATTTCCCCTCTCTCCCTTGCAGAGGCCATTTTGTCTTTGGCTCCAGAAGCCACATCCTGAAGGATGTGGGGTTTCCCTTGTTAGAAATTAACCATTGTCTCTCAGGTGATAGCTGGAGGGTTTGGGTGTGTGCATGTGTGTGTGGGGGCACATGTGCATGTCTATGTGGTGTATGGATTGGAGGGTGACCCTGACTATATGGTGAGACCAGTTGGTTGGAGAAGCCGTGGCTGATTGGTTGTGGAAGGGAGGGGGTTCTTCTGTGTCCTCCATGATGCTGGGAGCATGAGCTGAAGAATAACAGGCTTCAACTGAACCCTGGCAAGACTGAGTGGCTTTGGCTTTTAGGACCTTCTGATTCCAGGATTCTACCATCTTTGATACTGGATGGGGTTGCACTGCCCCAAACAGACTTGATGTGCAATCTTGGGATCCTTCTGGACTCATGACTCCTGCTCAAGGAGCAGGTGACTGTCCTGGCCAGGAGGGCCTTGTGTGCCAGTTGTGCCTGTTCCTGGATCATGAGGTTCTGCTCAGAGTTACTCATGCCCTGGTCATCTCCCAAATGGACTACTGTAACATGCTTTACATGGGGCTGTCCTTGAAGTGTATCTGGAAGTTTCAGCTGGTGCAAAATGCAGCACCATGGGCATTTATGGGTGTTCCTAGAAGGACTCATGTTACACCTCTGCTCCGTGATCTGCACTGGTTGCCAGTTTGGTTCCTGATGCAATTCAAGGTGCTGGTTTTGACCTTTAAAGCCCTACATGGCATGGGGCCAGGTTATCTGAGGGACCGCCTCTCCCCAATTACTTCTACCCATTCCACCAGGTCCAGCAGGAGAGGCATGTTGCAGGTCCCATCTGCTAAGGCATTCCATCTGATGGCACCTAGGAGATGAGACTTTTCTGCTGTGGCACCCGCCCTCTGGAACATCATCACCCCTGTGGTGAGGTTAGCTCCAACCCTTATGACCTTTTGGAAAACCCTTGAAATGTGTTTTTTTTTTTTTTTTCATCAGGCCTTGGGGTCCCCTGGCAGAAGAGTGCCCATGCATTGGTTGCACCACATAGAACATGTGAATTAACCCTCTCACAATCTTGTTTTTGTTTTTGTTAATTATTTAATTGTTTTAACAGGGTTTTATATTCTGTTTTAATTGTTGGTTTTATTGTACACCACCCAGAGTCACCTTGTGTGAGATAGGGAACCATATGGTGAAAGGTTCCCTGTGCAAGCACAGAGTCATGTCTGACCCTTTGGGGGGATGCCACTTTCACAACATTTTCTTGGCAGACTATAGTGGGGTGGTTTGCCGTTGCCTTCCCCAGTTGTCACCTTCCCCAGCAAGCTGGGTACTCATTTTACCAACCTTGGAAGGATGGAAGTCTGAGTCAACCTGAGCCAGCTACCCGAGATTCCAGCTTCCGCTGGGATCGAACTCGGGTCATGGGGAGAGTTTCGGTTGCAATACTGCCGCCTACCACTCTGTGCCAAATGAGGCTTTGGGCAACCGTATACATTGGATTAAATAAATCAGTCAATGATAATCTTGGTATATTTCTTGACTGCTGGTTCCTGGGCAATTTGCAATAATAAAAAATGCAATAATAACAGAGCAGTTAAAACAAAACAAACAAAAATGCAAATGATGAATGGAACATTTGCTGAGTTGATTCATTTGGATGAGTTTCTGTCATCTTCCCACCCCCACTCCCTAAACTCCAAATATTAGCTTTCAGCAGTAATGTTTTTGGCTTATCTCAAGAGAAAAAGAACTGGACAGTTTAATTAATGATGAGGATGGCATGCTTATTTGAATTAAGCTACACTGCGTTTGGCTTTTAGAATTATAGTAGGAAATATTTATTCCTGGCTTCCCCAACCAAGTTCTTTCTTTATGTACTAAGGCTGAAACTCCCAAAGTTCCAGCCAGAATCTGGAGGCAAGACACTGGAGATGTTGGTTTGTTTCTTTCTATGTCATAAACTTTTTCTTTTGATTTATTTCAGACAGTGCTTTGGTTCTTTTTTTTTTTTTTTTACTCTCTAAACAATCCTCTTGTTTAGATCTAGTATCCCAAGCTTTCATCAGGCACATATTAAAGTAGAATCTAGCAAAACCCAATAACTTTTAACCATATTTTTTTAGATAATTAAATACATAATTTAATATCTCCCATGAAGTTAAATACTTTTAACAAAGTAAAACTTTTTAGCTTCTGAGGAAGTCAGATTTATTGCCAGTTATCTTGTATTAGGAAATGTTTCCTAAAGTATCTGAAATAACTCCTTTCTATTTCCAAACATGAAACTTGTGCAGTCTTAACTAGAGACGGAGAAGAATTTTGCATAGTTGTTTGTGTGATTACTCATCGTATATCGGAAGAGAACAATCTACCCTTAGGCTTCTCTTAGTTGCTGATTAGAGCTTCCCACAACTTGATAATCTCCTTGGGACAGATTCCAATTTCTTAGGATCCCTCTTAAAACATAAGATCCAAAACTAAAGGGCTGCGTAACCCCCCACCCCAACTCATTTCATGACTGAACATTTCACACAGAAGGAGAACCAAATGTTTTCATGTCATCTGATCTCCTCAGGATTCTGGATCAAGGGTTAGAGAAGAAAATTGAAGCTCACACTTCTGATATCTACCATGGAGAAAATAAAGGTTATAGGTTAGATGCCTTGCTTGGGACAGATTTAGAAACTGGTATCAAGTTCATCTTTGCCAGCACCACACAAGTATTATAAAGACACCTAGAAGCTTCCTGCCTAATTAAGACACTTGAGAGCAGACATGTTTGCTTGAAAATATATCTTTGCCTGAAAATATGTAAAAGGGCAGACGTGTGAAGAAATGGAGGAAGTGGTGGTTGTTGATTGTATGCATGCTCTCTGTTCTGCTGTATGTGTGCTGTGTGAATCCAGGCTCATCTGCAGCTGAGGACCCAGGAGGAGCAAGATAGGTCTGTGAAGCAAGCTGGCAACATTTGGAATGGAAAGACCCAATGTTGTCATGGTAGACAGCTTGACAAAGGGGTTAGAGTTCCAAGAGGGTCCAAAGCTCTTTTTTCTCTCTTTCCTTTCTTTTCTCTAGGTTAAAATCAAACTCAAGAAATGGAAGTACTGAAGCTGTCTAACAGAGTGAGAGTACTATGAGACAGACAGACAGACAGACAGATGAAATAAGCACAAATTATTTACCTAAAAACCCTATCACAAATAAACATCACTGTAATTTAGAGAGGAACAGTCTGTGCATGTCTGGAAAATTCCTGTTTTTTCACACTATGCAACAATGGGGATCTGGGTTGCTTTTTATCAGAATGGAATCACATTGAAAGGGAAGTTGGAACATGGTAAATGGAATAGGCATGTGACTGTTTGTAAAAAAAAATAGACATCCTCTCAAATTTTAAAGTTGTGATGGTGATGATGAGTCAGAAAGGAATGAAGATACTTACTTGTGTGATCCACTATTAAGAGGTAATATACCATAGAATATCAAATTATATAGACAATGGTGCTAGGGCTTTTAGATTACACATTAGCTATTGACAGTAGCTGTTTTCACTTTGAGATTTAAGGTATCACAATTTGCAGCATGATAGACCCTGTACAGAGAAATATCTGTAGCAAATTTCGGGCAAATAGTTTGATGGGGTTTTATGCCAAGGGAGGGTTTGATGACAAAGAATAACGATGTCTCTTCTTGAATGCCATGGAGGTAATTGTTGAAGATTAAGGAATGCCAATTAAACCATTCTTTTTTTTTTTTTTTAGAAAGTTATTGAAGTATGAAGTTTTGTGGAATAATAATAATAATGTTAAAGACTGTTGTGCTCAACCCTTGGTGACTGCATGAAGCTTTCTTGGTAGTGTTACTGAAGTGTTTTGTTATTGCCCTCCTGGGAATATCTTTTGGATTTCTCAGTCTATTCCCAAGAGAGCAATAAAATTTAATTTAATAATGTTAAAGACTGTATAATTATATTTCAGAATTCTACTAAGCAGGGCTGGTCCTAGTTGATTCTTGATTGGAAAACCATGTAGTATTCTAGGACCTTAGACCAAACTGGGAAGTTGAAAAAATATCCTGGAAGAAGAAATCTGTCAAACTGTACTTTCTGAATTGAATGAATCAAAATCTATTCTGAATCACCCTGATCTTCTCTACATTAGGATTTTGTGCTGAGCCCTTCTAAATACTGATGAATACTGCTTGAGTTGGACCATTCATTTTTCTAAGAAGCATTTAATGAGTTTCAAGGTATTTTGTGTGTACTTAAAAAAAACCCAGATTTTTAAAATTTCAGATGAACAATCTTAGACTCCATATTTTTGAGGGAATAGGTTGAGAATTATGCATAGACATAGATTTTCTCTGGTTTGGTCTACTTGTAATGCCAACAGCATGAGGTATGAACAGACAGAAGTTGAACAAGGTTAAGGGCTACATTTCAGTTTAGAGGAGGCACTTGGGGTTAATAATTGATCCATGAACACACCACTGACAGACTTTCAAGAATCCTGTTTACCATCACCAATCATTTGATTAATCTGAGTGTCTACGACTTATTGAAAATCATTACTCACTGAAACAGCTTTCTTAGTAAAGAGATGACTCAGTTACTTTGCACTTGATATTTTTCATTTTCTAATATTAGGTTAAGTATGCTTTGGATTAATTAATATATATTAATTTCCTTAGCTCTTTCCCACTTGAAAAGAGACTGTATTGAGCAGACACAGAATGCTGGCTGAATTCTCATGACACCAATTCATTTTGCAAAATGTTGTAGAATTTGCATAAGGAAGTAGACATATTTGAAGTGGTTTTTAAGCTATTACTTACACACTGGGTTCAGGCAACTTTCTTAACCAGGTCAGCTAAAGACTTCATAGCTGTATGCACCTAATATGCTAAGTATAGTTAATGTCGGTGTACGTTTATATGCTAATTAATTTATTACTTTGTTTGTTTGTTTGTTTTCAACCTGGACTGTTGAATCTTTAAGACTGTTGCAGAATGCAGATATAACCTTGACAAAGGTATGCAGAAAAATTAAGGGAAAAGAAAAGACAACTCAGTCCATGAGAAAGAAACTCAGAATAAGCCCACCTTGCTTCCTTATGGTGTAAAGAGGGGGCAGAGGGGAATTCTATTATTATATTAAAGCAATGGTATTCCCCATAGGGAAGGGCAAGATGGATGTATGGATGATATTCTAGAGGTGACAGACTCGACCTTGGGGGAGTTGGGGGTGTTGACAACTGACAGGAAGCTCTGGCGTGGGCTGATCCATGAAATCACGAAGAGTCAGAAGTGACTGAACAAATAAACAACAACAACTCAACAATAAAGCAGCATTACTGCAATCCCTGTAGTGTGTTTCCTGACCTTTTTTTTTGTCAAGGGGCTGACAAAGATGGAGCTCTAAGTCCTAGTGTTGAATCTTTAAGATGGAGGTTGTCCTGTCCCAGGCCAAATAAGCACAAAGACACAAGAGACGTGGTTGCAAACTTTACTGGTAAGTTTTGTGAGACAAATGCCCAAGTGACAGGGACAGTATTAGCACACACACACACACACACCATGAAATAATTCTCCAAAGTCAAATAAGCTTGCCTTTGGGGGAGTTATAAATCCAAAGCAGCAGACACAAAAAGGGTCAAGCGAAGTCTGAAGGTCAAGTGTTACAGATTTATCAGTTGGTCTGGGGCCCAAAGCCAAAGTCACAGGATGTCAAGGCAGGAGTCACAAGTTGAGGCATACAGAGTCTAGGTTAGCAGATGGTGGTTGCCAATGGAGGGCGCTGAGTTTGCTGCTCTCCTTAAGTAGAGCCATTGCTCATTAAGGAGGGCATGACTCCTTTCTTGTGAGAAGCCTCCAGAACATCTTTATTCTGCTCTCTTCTCTGCATGGTGAGCCCTTGTGGTGGGGAGACATGGCAGCTCAGACTCCTGGTCTTCAGAGACCAATGGCAGCTGCTCCTGTTGACTACCAGACAGCCCGGCGTCAACTGTCTGCAGATCCTCAGGCAATGGTTTGTCCAGCAACTCTGGAGCAGGCTGCTCATTGTTGGCCTCCTCCCCTGAGTTTGCCATGACAGAGGTAAAGGTGGGGAACATTGGAAAACACTGCAACCAAGGTCATATCAGAAGTAACTAGCCATGCCCTCCCAGATACTGGGGGAGGAAAGGTGGCAGAAATTACAACAGACAATGAGAACATTGGCCATCTCCACCTGCTGCATGTGAAAACTCAGGAGAACCAAAGAAAGAAGTAATAGAAATTATACAAGTCCTTATCAAAAAATATAAACACAAGGAAAATTAAAATTATGCATTGGAAGGCTTTATAATGAGTCTGAAATATTTTGAGCAGTACCCCCCCTATACACGCACAAATACATCCACCCATACACCAGCTCTTCACAGTTTCTAAAGGCAGTTCAGCTTATTACTTGATAGAGATAAAAGTACCTCTCTTCTTCCTTTACTCTTTGAGTAGTGCTCTGAGATTAAGACAAACTTGTGGGCAAGCATCCAAAAATCTGTTCCCCTTCCCCTGAAGTCTTGCGTCACTAATGGGACCTATCAATGTTGTCTCAGTTTCTTCTCCCAGCATGTTCTGTCCCTCAAGTGGAAGCGAAGCTGAGCGTGACATTTCAGGCAGCATAACAATGCTGCACATCACGTATGATTTTGTCCTTTGTTAAGACAGACCAGATGATCAATTTGTCATTGTGCAGAAAATACTGTAGCTATGAAAGGACAGCATGGTGAAGTGTGTGATGGCAATAAGTAGAAGAAAAAATATATTGTCAACCATCTTGATAAAATATTTTGAAATTCCATGCATGTAACATTCAATTTCTGGGTTTGTACGATACATTGAATCGTAAGAGCCTGAGCATACATAATGTAGTCGGGCACAAAAATCAGGTTTAACCCTAAACAAACTTAGCATACTATGCAAACAGATCTGCTAGGACTTAACCTAGACTGAGTAAAGACATTATGTGAAAATAGCCAAGTACTATATACAGTAGCTGGGTTACGGGTTTTGCACTGGCATGTTTCTGTTTTTGCTGATGTTGGAGCCTGTGATATAGTGTTAAAGACCTCCTATGGGCTAGAACTGTATTGGAAACATCCAGGTAGCTATTAGATGGCAGCAGAGAGATAGAGAAAAATAAGTCTTTGCTGCCATCTCAGGATCATCTTGATTTTTGCAGTTTGGATATGGCAGGTGCTACCAGGTGCTTTGCTCAAATAGTAATATTCAACATTTGAAAACTGTATAATATATGTGGATGATTTATATGGAATCTTCTATCCACATGCTTCCTGGACTTCCAGCAGGTGGCAGAGGAGAGGAATAGCTAGAATGACAGAAGTGCCAATCTGTCCTTCATTTAAATGATCCAAGGAAAGCAGGTCTCTTTTACTAAGAAAAAGAGTTTGTCTCATCAAGCAACCATTCCCATTAATGTCTCTGTTAATGCAATGCTAGGTTACAACAGGCAGAGCAGTACAGAATAGCATCAAAATATATTATACCATCAGGAATCCAGCCTGAGAGATGAGTTCTGACAACCACAACAACCACTAATTCTTGTATTATAAGATAATATTATAATATGCTGGACCTTATACACAAAGCCAAATCAATGAATCCCAGGTGAATGAAGTGGGCGGATCCCAAGGAATTCTCCTTCCGTATCTTCTGGAATAACTCTGAAGGATATTCATATCTCCCTCTGGGGTGGGGGGAGATGGCCGGTGGTAAAATTGAATAAATAAATAAAAATAAATATACATACATACATACATACAGGAAAGTTGTGCACTGAATGTTAAAAATGTGTACAAATAGGAATTGGGGACAATAGAAAAATATCTGCAGCAAATACTGTATGTGATCTGAGTAAAGTTAAGAAAATAAATGTGAATTTTCAACATGTGTGTGTATGTATTTTAATTGCAGAACAATGAATATTTGATAGAACAGATTTATGTGTGACTGGGTTGGAGATACAGCAGGTGACAGCACACTTAGCTGATCAGATCTAGTTAATACTTGGATTGGAGACCATCTCAGATCATAGGATTCAAGCGATAACCTGGGAAGTTGAAAAATACTGGAAGAAGACAATGAAACATTATTTCCATAACATGCCAAGAAAGTTTTATCTTAGACCTATCCATGAAGTCACAGGAACTAAGCATGATTGAAGAGAATGTTTGATGTTTGGGCCCTCAAACACTCCACAGCCTTTTACTGGAGTCAATTTTGAAGCTCCGCATAGCTTTGTATCCTATTTCAGTAACAGCTTCATTTTGAAATCCAGAATGAACATAAGTATTAGCATTTGGGGGAAGGAGGATGATAATCCTTAACCCTAAAACAACTTCATCATGTCATAGCATAAACAGCTTTTCTTTCTTTCCATTTGAAGGTGCCAAGAAGGGGTTCTGAATCTAATTACAGCAAGATACAGTAGTTACTTAGAAATTTGTGAGTGAAGTAGATTGAATATATTTCAAACTGACCATAATGAGTCCAATTAATTTCACACAATACTTTATTCTGTTCAATAACAGTCTAAAGAGGGAAAAAAAACCCACACAATTACATTAACTGTCAGCATTTCTAATTCAAAGTTATTGTAGCCAAGGACTTTAGGTTCATAATTGTGTTTGTTCTGATTACATATTAAGTGAAAACTCTTTTTTTGTTTGGAAAAAAGGAAAGATTTCAGGCTGTGGGCTGTGGGCTGATCTTTAGCTAGTTTAAATGGTACACTTTTAAAAAGTAATCAGATTTACAAGTGGCATATGATCACAAGTGGATTGCAACAGGAGCTGAAGCTACAGTAATTGAAAGTAAACTTTGTACAATTAATTTTTAAAAGAAAATAACTGCTTGTTGATTCCCATTACCCTTAATTTCTCCCGTGCCTAAGATTTTTAATTCCACCACTACTACACCCCATTCTTATTTCCATTTCTCTGTATTTCAAAGGAGTGTGCATTAGGAAATGTGGCAAAACAAAAGCTGGTCATGTTTTTATGAAACGGGGAGTAATTGCTACAAGATTATGTTTATTGTTGAAAACATGGTGCATTATGTGAGCTTAGACTGAGACAATTTGTATCTATCCTTCCAAGCCTACAGAACAGGAATCAGAGAGAAATATTCTAAATGTGAAATTTAGTTCCTATTTGAAATTGAACCTGGCATTTTTAAGCAATACCACAACTAAAGCTTAGCACGCATTTATTATTATTGCTAATAATGCACATATTATGGAAAATTGCTTGCAGACTTGGTGTAAATTAGATAAAATTCCTAACAATGTTTTTTTTAGAATGGACATTTAAAAAATATCTGCAGTTCAACAAACAGTTTTGTATATTTACAAAACTTGGAAAAGCTGAACGTGATATATTGTATATCCTGAAAGAAGCAATGGAAGAACCCAAATCGACTGATTTGCCCCTTTTCCTTGTAAATGTTGAAAATGAATGGCAACTATCTGCCTTGTACTATGGTGTGTTTCTCTCTTGCACCCCCACTTCTTGTTCTGGAGGAAAGAGATAGGGAAAAGATCCATCAAACTCTACAAGGTTGCTATGCATAACTGGTAGATGTCAATTTACTTGGAAGATCATTTCATTACTGGCCAGCCATATTGTATGCCAAGTTTCATTTCAAGCTTTGTTTGGAATATAAAAATGAGGTATTGGTTCTCTGATGTACCTTTTCTCACTCTGTAAGCTAAGTCATCCAATGTCAGCCTTCCCAGGTAGACCGGATGGGAAATATGACCAGATGAACTAATTCTAATTTATTGTTAGGCTATATTAACAGAACCTTGCAAGTCTCAAAATACAAATCTCCCACCATCTCCTTTACAGCCTGAGAAGTTAGGGAGGGTCCCTTCTGAGCATCTTTCTCCACCCATTATGCAGTCTTATCCGACTGTTTCCTAGGCAGCATCTCTTCACCCTGTCCTTCAAGGTCTTTCCCACATACCATTACACACAAATGCTTACACCTTCATCTCAGTTACTTTGATTGCTCTTTCTGGCACCACTTATTTTTCTCCCTCCCCCCTCCTCCTCTATGAAATAGGATCAGATTAGAACTAAAAGTACCACACTAAACAAAGAACTTTAAAAAAAACAAAGAATAAACTGAGGAAATTTATTTCAGAGCAATAAGTTTAACTCATGTAAACTTCCTGGATGGTATTAAAATTAGACTTTATACATTACATGGGGATTCTCCAGCAATATAGAAGCTTCAAACTTCAGAAATTTTAAATCAGCATATCTGATTTTGTTTTCTGTTGGCAGATTTCTTAAACACAGAAGGAATGTACCTGACTAGGAGTTATCATTTTTGAATGAATATCACATTCCTGAAGGCCTCTAATCTTCTCCCAATGTGTTTCCACCTTCAATTTCCATTAGGCTTGTAAACACAAATGTGAATAAAAAGATCACGTGCTTTCAATCTCTCCACTCTAGAGCACATGCTGGAGACCACTGTTTGTTGGCTTAGTCCCATTACTACTAATTACCACCATGTATTTTATGTGTTCATCACCATTAGATGTACAACCACCATTCCAGGCAAATGAGCAAAAGAGTCAGATTGTATAAATGGATAGGTCAAAGTCATTCTATGACCAATGAGACTCAGATATCCATATGGATCAGATTAGTAGGTTAACTGTACCTAGAAGTTCTTAAGGTCTTATTAGTATAGAAAGCTTCCTTGGCTAGGGAGACCAATTTTCAGGATTTGCTGAAAAATAGGTTGAATCCTGAATTTTCAAACACCCGGGACACAGATAATTTCTTCAGTAGCTAGATCTCACACTAAAAAGCTTAGATAATCACCCTGCCCAAAATGTCTACATAGGAGGGAGGATATTGGGAGAATGATACAAGGCATCCTTTGCATACAGTTTTCTAGCACCTATATGTGAGCTAAAACATCTGCTCCTGCCTAAAATCTGGAGAATTGCTGCTGGTCAGTGTAGAATTGATGGACCAGTTTGTTTTCATGTATTACTGTTTTCCTTCTCCTGTCTCACTTGTCTTCAGTAGAGGTCAAGATTATGTACATGGTACTTTATCCTCCTATTTTGTCATAAGGGAATAGGATTGCCAGATCCAGCTGCAAAATATGGATCACCATGACATGACAGCAAATAAAGATTTTCCCTACCTCTTTGCTGCCCATATGAATATTGCTGCACAGACCTGGTAGCTCTTCAATCCTTAGGCTGAAAATTAGGACCTGGCTTAAGGTCATACAGTGAACTTTTTTGTTAAATACGAATGATTCTGGATTTCCTTATATGTTGATCTGCCTGATCTTCAATAAATACAATGTTGCTTACAGCCTGTTATCGAGAATATGGTAGTAACACTATTATTCATTGAGACAGGATGACCATACCACTTTGATTACATTTTTTGTGACTACAGATTAGCAGTATAAAAAATAAACAACAAAACTTGACTTAATGGATCCAGATTCCCTTTCCCACCTGGAAGACATCTGGTCAGGTCATCCAAGGCCTTGACTGGGTGGTTTGTACTTCCCTCCTTGAAAACTACTTTTGCCTTCTCCCCGGAAATCACTGTTGGGTGAACCTACTTCGTCTAGCAGTAAGTAAAGGTAGACTCAGCTGTAGAGTCCCAGAAAATTATTCTAAAAGTATAATAAAAAAATTAAGGACCCTTATAAATCTTGATAGCTAAGTCCAATAAGTTCTACTTAGTAAAGTCTATGTTTTGTTTTGTTTCCATTGGCAGCTAACCATGTCTGACTCTTCTCTTATAGATTTTTAAAATAAATATATTGAACTGGGAAGTGGAATTGATTTATGCCACCATCACCCCCATCTGAGGGCTGGTCTTTCCCAACTGCTTAATAACCAGATAATACATTTATCTGATTATTAAGAAAAGAAAATGAAGCTCTGGAAATGGGGACTGCTCTTCAGCAGCAATGCAAACCTTAGACATGGATTCTCATATGCTCAGGCTGAAGTTTAGTGATTTTTGGGAATCACAGAAGCAGTGATGGCATATATATAGTACTTTAAACATATATAAGAAAGGGAGTTCTAGCACTTTGTTCCATCTCTCAGTTAGAGGTACAGATTAAGGGTATCATATACAGAATACAAACATCTCGTCAGCCACTAGATTGCAGAAGACAGACTAAAAAAAACTCAAACCCTCTGCTCCCATCTAGCGGTTATCTGGATGTTTTGCAGCCCAAATAAATTAGCTCTAAAACAGAGCCCCTCCACCCCCAGTTGTCATATCTGTCATTCGTTTTACATACTTTGAACCATTTAAAAACCTTGTAATGTGTCCAGAGAAGTTCTATCATTGATTATCTTACATAAATAAACAAGCAAATAAATACATACATGTAATTTATGTCACCCTGGAACTAATATGGATCTATCTGCTTATAAAATAAGCCTATTAATCAGACAAAAATTACAAAAATGGAGACAGAGGGAAAGACAGAACTACCTCTTCCTCCTTACTGACAACCTGATAGCAGAAGTCCATCACAGCTTTACAAATGTTGGTGTCTTTGAGGTAGGATTATCTGGCCCATCGTTAAAAGGACAAGAAAATGAATACTGGATAAAGAAACTCTGTCATGAGTAAGGATGACGAGCAGGGGGCTCCCTTCCAGAATGTTAAGCGCATGCGTAGCACTGAGGAATTGGTGAGCCATTCCAAGAGGCACAGAGTGGGACCGCCTTAACCTGTGGGGTTTATATGGCTGGGTTTTTCCCACACTTGTTCAGTTTGTTAGGATTACTGTTATGTATGAGCAATAAAACATTAGAGACCAGATCCCTGTCTCAGAGTGTTTCCTGGGAGTCAGGACATCAATCCTAACAAACTCAACAAGCGTGGGAAAAACCCAGACATATAAACCCCAAAGGTTAAGGCGGTCCCAATCTGTGTCTCTTTGAATGGCTGCCCAATTCCTCAGTGCTACGCATGCGCTTAACAGTCTGGAAGGGAGCCCCCTGCTCGCCATCCTTACTCATGACAACTCTTTCCTTTGGCAGGATCTTACAGTAACAATAATAACAACAACTGATTAACTGACTGAGAAGATGGTAGACTGTTTTTCTAAAGATATTTAATCTGAAGCTTTATAGTCCTGTACTAAATAACGAGTCTAGTCTGATGACCTCTACATTCATTTCCAACTCTGCTTTTATCAGCTCAGTTGGAATTAATATATGAATTGTATAAGTCTCCTATTCAATCCAGTACTGAATTCTAGCACCCTGGATTGTACTGGTCAGGTATTTGATTACAGCTGCCTGAATCAGAAAGGATTCAAAAGGTTATACGATTCAAGAAGAACATTTCTAAAATGTATATAATCACAGAGATTAGATGTAGTAGATGGTGGGCACTGTGCCTTTAAAAGAAACTGAATTCTCACATTGCACAAATCCAAAATTAAGCAAACTACAATATGGCCTAATGAGTAAACTCAGCCATTGTTTATGGCTGAGCATGATGTACAATGCTAGCTAATAAGAGATTCTTCACAGGTTGTGTTTATTGTACTAAGTTCAGAAAAAATCTTATGGTTCAAAGTCTATTCCAGTTGCTGTCATGCAATCTTTGAAAACCTTCACAAAGCGTCTTCCTCAAACTGCCACTTCCATAAATTGCTGTTATCTAAAAGCAAAAGAGAAATAAGAAGTAAGTGGTATATTTCAGGAATTCCAAACTGAACATACAGAAAGCAAAGGCTAAAAAACAGGATCCAAGCAACTGTCCTGTAAGTGGGTGTCTGTATCCACAAAATTATGGATACAATTACCTAGATGAAATGCAGAGATGTATGATCTGTTCTCGGTGTCTATTATCCCTGGCACCAATTGTTTTAAGATTCAGGCTTGTGGAAGTGCCTTTCACTGCAGAACCTCTTTGTAACAACAATCAACTATCCATCCCAGGGGTTTCTTTCAGCACTGCAAAACTCTTCCATCAAAACTTCCCCAGCAAATATGCTAAGCATAAACTGTTCATTTAAGGCACAGATTATGAAAGTAGAGATCAGCTGGCATAAGCTACACTTTACATCGGCAGCATTCCCAAACTTATTTCATTCTTACAATGCTAATGTACTGTAAGGTAGAGCATATTCATCAAGGAGAACCTACTGATGGGGAATTAGGTCTACTATTCTCAGTCCCAACAGATTAATTCTGCCACTCATTTATTTGTTATTGCCTTTATGATTTAGTGGGAAAGGACTTTATTTGTGTTTTGCAGGGGAAAATCAGCAGATGGGATATAATGCTAAATCATTTCCCCTATAATGCAGGATTCCCAACTTCATTTTTTTTCCTTATAGATACAAGATGGAGTGGTGACTATATGTAGGGATTTGTACCTAGCAGATAGTACTTAACCCTTTGTCTACTACCAATTCTTCTTTGTCATTTCTTTTTTCCTTTCTGCTGTCCCTAGTAAATCATTCGTTGACTTTAGCCAGTTAAGCACTAGCATAATCCAAGGTGCCATGAAAAACAAGGGTAGGCTTTCTCAAGGGAATATCAATGATCTAACAATAATCTGCTGAAATCCAGCCCCCTAAACCCCAAAGATTTTCTTTAATCAATGACACATATTTGCTGGTATAAGGTCTATCTCTAACTTTATTCTGAGTTTTCAGTGAAATACAATGCTGTGTTTGTGTGTGTGTTATTTTGTTGTTTAGCATATGATTTCTGTGCTTGATTTTTTAAAACCACTCTAACAAACCTGCAATTATTTGCTACTAAATGCTGGATATTTAGTTAGCATTTAGTTTGCAAAAGATTGATACAAGTGCTTTATTTCCACTTTTTACTGCCATCTGCTGAGCATCTCCTTAGAGAAATTAACTGCATTCCATACTGAAACTGAGAATGTCAAATTTACCATGTATGCAAAGCATACATAAAAGGATATTCCTCCTGGATATCACAATGGTCCCCTTTCAGGAATAAATATAAATTTAACAAGATATATAGGGAGGAAAGGAAAAGTTATATGGAAAACACTTGAATAAACAAAGCTAAGAAAGGTGAAGGTACTGGCTCTCTTCTAAAAGAGCAACTGATCTCAGAAAGCATATCTCATGAAGACTTTAGTGGCATGATACTTGAACTCTATATATGGCACCTTGAAGTGAACATTTCATTTTTACTCCAGGATAATCCCATTTGATTGATACAGCTAATTCAATGGATCCAACTGAGAATTGAGCATAAAATTTCCAAGAGGTATGTTAGGAAGGGTCAGAAATACCTTATTGCATTTTCTATGGATCTTCATATGAGTCTTCCATTCATTCACTGGATACACAAAGGAATCTTGGATCATGACTATGGGCTACATAAGCCAAACTCAGAAGTATCAATGGCTGACTAGCATAATTTAGTGTACCTTTCCCTCTCTGGATCCTTTTTGTTAACGTGAGAATTTGGGGGCAAAGCTAAAAAATATAGTCTTATTTTACCACTCTTGTAATTGGAAGCCATGGGAGACATAAAGCTCAACTAGTTTGTTTCAGAAGCCAGTTTTGAAGGAGAGATGTCGCATTCACCACCACTACACTACATTACACTGTTTCTCTATTTCCTTTGAAAAAAATGAAGGAAATCTGAAAAGAAAATAGAAGGGCGGCATCTAGTATTTTTTAAACAAAGCAATTTTTTAAAAAAGAAATAGTTGGATGACATGCTCCAACTGAGGACTAAACATTAAGTCTGCCATAAAAGTCCATGGCACCCTAGGAAAAGTGCCCATTTCACTCTGCCATACCTCAAATCAATACAAGGTTTTTTTCCTTCTTAAATTTACTCTTGATCTTTGTGCATTTGAAAATTGCACATCACACCAGGTCACCCAGGGAAAATCTTTGTGCTATTACAGAAGCGGGATGAGCCATTTTAAGTTATCTGGAAAACAATTCTGAAAGTGCCCTTAAAACAGCTCTGTTAAAAGGGGATATTACTTTAGCTTCTGCAAGATTTGCTTTTGTATTAAAATATTAATAATAAAAATATCCTTAGTTTTATTTATTAATAAGAGCAATCGTTTGAATAAGGAAGTAGCAGATTGGCAGCATACCATTCTGCTCATATGTATCCTGGCATCACAGAAATTTTGAAACTTTTTCTCATATTGTTATTTCCTGCTGACTTGCATTTCTGTGTTGACTTTTAATCCATGCAAATTTGGCTGTTTGCTTCATCTACTCTTTCTGCCATGATGAACAAGACACCCTTCTGAAGTTCTATAGAACATCTGTAGCTTCACTTACATTGTATTTCTATCTGGCAAGTTAACCTTCTTTTGTTCATTTCCTCTGAATACTGATTTCCTCCTGTTGTGCTTTGTATTTAGAGCATGTCTGGGTGTGCACATAGCACTTCTCAGGAACTCCTTAAACCAAACACATTGCATGTCACCTGTGAAGGGCAACCAGAAAATCTCAGGAAAAGATGCAGTGTGTCTTCAGTGTGCCATAGAGATGCTAACATGAGCTCCAAATCACATTTTGAACCCAGATCTATGCAAAATCTTTAAAAGAATCTCTAATTCTTATGACAGAATATTGATTCTGATTGGATCACTTGTACATACTTTCCAAAAAAGGGTGGGTTTTTTTTTAGGATCAATTGTGTTGAACAATGTAAAAAAAATTGACAGAGGTGCATGACATATGTAGGCAAGGCTGGAATTCTTTCATTTCCCCTCCCCAAGTTCAATTTTGATGGGCTTTAAACACACACAAAGACACACACACTTCAAATTATGAAACATAGTACCATTGAATTTTGGCAAATGAAGTTAAAAAGCACTCTTGGTGCTGCAAAAAAGTGGCTTAGAGGACCCATGTAGTTCTGGAGACAGAGGTTATCCATCATTTCTTTGAAGTGTTACTTAGTTTTTGCATCTCTACTTTATTCATAGTCTCTTCAAGAAGAAACAGTATGTATATGAGTTAAACTACAACTTATAGTTCATTGGAGAAATCTGTGCTTCCCCATGTGACATATTTTTTTCCAATAATTATTAGTGCCTTGTGCATAAGGCAGAAGGAAAAAAATCCAAAAGAGTTTAGCACCCCCAATTATATAGTAAAAGAGATTTCCAAATATATCACAACCACTGTAAAACCCAACTTATTTTTAGCACATGATCAGTGCCTGTGTAAGAAATTGAAACCTAATCATGCGTCACAAAATTTTGAGATGGGATTTTGATACATGTGAGAACCACACATATTATACGTTTCTCCTGTTTCCCAAATTATAATGCTTAAACTCAGAGTATACCCTTTAAGTATAAACTGAACATGTCCAGAAAATTGCTGATTAAGCTTGTGCACTCTCACTGAGTGAGCCAAAGTCTTATTCTACCAAACATTCTTTATTCATGAATTGCTGTTGTAGGTTATAATTTCCTAGAATACATCTGTACAGGTTTTATTCTACAAAACATACTTTGTTTTCTATTGTAATGTATACTTTCCTAGAACTCAGCATAGGTTTCTTTGGAGTGTCTATTCAAAGCATAAAACTGTCACATTTCCATTATGCTTAAGGTGAAAAATTAATGAACCATTCAGTCCTGTTATTTCAAAAGTAATACAATTCTATTAGCAATGTAGTTAAAAGTCAGTTCTATGTTGGAGACATTTTTTTTTTCTTTTCTAAAAAATAAGGAAGGGGGGAGAGAAGATCATTAAAATACTGTTCTAGGGCATAATAAGGGAGGATTTAAAAGGTTTAACAAAAACGTGAAAGGAAAAGCCGTTTCTCGGCCTTGTTTATACATGGCTCACTTTATTCAACAGTGACAAAGCAAAACTTCCCTATATTGTGATTACTAAATTACTAAAGCACAATAAATTGTCTTTTCATAATGTATAGGATATACAGATGGAAAAAGCTCTCTGCTGAATGTTTCTCAGGGAGACCTAAAGAAAAACTGTGACTGCAGCTCAAACTGCCTTCTCTATTTTCAGTTCTACCATTCTTTTGTCTCCAGTCCTGAAGATCCCTTTTCAAACCAATCATGCTATTCAAACAACCATCCTTTGAAGTTAATAATGTGGGGTGGAGAAACATTCAAGGTCATGGTATTCATTCAGGGATATCATGTTGTAAGACTTCTGTTCTACTCATAGTAATGGTACTATAGGAGATTAAGATGTATTGAATGTTCCTTCCTATTTAGCATCAGTGTTATACCCCCAGGATAAATTATTCACACTGAAGATGTTGCCTAGTCTGGCAATGAAATGTCTGCAAGTAAACAACAAGGCTCAGAGAGCACCCAGGACTCCACAGAAATTATTCAGATAGAGGTTTCATCATTACTTTAGACTGATGTATCATCACTACTGGAACATATTCTGAAAAAGACAACAGTGATGATATGGAGGGTAGAAATTGTGTCCTCTGAAGATGGACAATGTTTAGCATTGAGAAGAAAAGGTGGAAGGAGAAAAGGATAGCCCTTTTGACGTATGCAATAATGGAGACCAACATCATCCTAGATGGCAAAGTTCAGAACAGTGAATTTAAGTCACAAGGGAGCACATTCCAGCTGTATGTCAGGACAAATTTCCTAGCAGTCAGAGCACTTCAACAGTGAAACTAACCAGTGGGATAGACTTCCCTTCCCTGTATGTGTTCAGGCAGAGAATGATTAAACATTTGTGAGGGGAAGAAATTGTTTTTAGGTGTTTGGTTTTTTAGGAAAAAGAAAATGTCAGTGTATTTCTAAACTGTGGGTTTCTGGCAATAATTTTAGTTATGAAGTGGTTGAGGTGTGTGTGGGGGGTGGGTATGTGCAATGCCATTATGCATTATTATGTTTATTTCTTTATTTTACAGCATTTCTATGCTGTCTCACTCAACTGACTCCAGATGGTGTATCAAATCACCAGTACAATAACCATCAGCTAATAACCCTCCTCTACTCCAAATTAAAACATCCAAACTGCAGTAAAACTAAACAGTCATCCAATGTTACTCATTGGGAGGCAAAAGCCCACTGAAAAAGTAGCACTTTCAGTGTCTTCCAGAAAACTAGAGGACAAGGGACCAAGCCTACATCTGGAAGTAGTGAGCTCCATAGTGTGGGAGCCAGCCTCCCACCAATCGTCTGTCCTTCATCCCAGATAATTTGTTATGAGGGCAGAAAAGTGTTTATGTTCTAATTAAACCCATGTGAGGTTGCCAAGAAGTCCCCATCATTTAACACTGGAAATTGGAATAGAAATTTGCCAGATCAGAAATATATTCCTAATGGCAAAGATGGAATTAATTTACCTATGACCATTAATCTCATTTAAGAGTATCTGAGTGTAGTAATTGGCTAATCTGGATCTGTTCTGTTCCCTGGCTGGGGAATTCTGGGAGTTGAAGTCCACACATCTTAAAGTTGCCAAGTTTGAAAAACACTGGTTGGGAGCTTTATGACACTATCTCATATGGTGATGAAGAACCCACTATTGCGGAAGTATTAGTTAAGGGTCTTAAATTTGAAATGCTAGAGACATGTTCATACAGTGTAGGGACATTATTTCACTATTTATACTGCAGCCCTTGCTGGACAGAGGTAACCTTGCTGCAAAGTTGCCTCCCTTCAAAACAGCCTGACACTATTATTATGGATATGTATTGATGCCAGAATTATTTTAAAGAAGAAAAGCAATTGTTGAGACCCCTCTAGCTGTGATGTGGATTTAATCACCACTCTTTGTCGAATTGATTTTATTGTCCCAGATATTATTTAAGAATTCTACCATGCAAATGCAGGGATCTAGAACAAAGGTTTGAAGATTGTCACTTACTACTGTTTTTCCTTCTCTTCCTCTCCCCACCCCTGGACTTCTTGAAGATGAAAGCTATAAACAGCACCGATCAAACCTCACTTCTCTCTTAGTGCAGACAATTTCTGTGACGCTGGTCAGGAAGCTGTTCATTTCCCTTGAGGAAGCTGGTGAAAATGAAATTTGCCAGCCACTGAGATTGCCTTTTGCAGGTAACACTGTCTTTCTCTCACTCTATTTCTCAATTTGATTACCTTTGTTAAATGTTGGAAGTTCTTTAAGTCCTCGAAATGCATTGTTTGTAATTGCACGTAATTGGGTCTTCAACCAGTTGCAGCCATATTCATTAAGAAGAGGCAAGTCGGAGGCAGAACTGAAGAGCTTGCCAAACGGGGGGAACAAATTATGCGAAGTGCAGTTGATGAAAAAAGCCATTTTAATGTGTGTGCATGTTCCATATATCATATTCCATAGGCTAGTTTAACAAAAAAAGAAACAAACAAAAAGCTTCATAGAGCTGTCACTCATAGCCGGCTGCTATATCTGCCAAGATCCAGTGGATGGAAATCAAATATCAGGAGTAGCAAGTCTCTTAGTACCAAGCATTAAAGTCTAATGCATGATATTGACTGAAAAATCCCTTTGACTGTAAGCACTTTCACCCAAGAGATGCTTCAGTAGCTACAGTGCAGTTTGATAAACCCTTACTGGACAATACAGATTATCAAGGAAACTTTTACAGTAGTAGGGGAGCAACAAAGCAATAGTTTTTCTCATAGTCCTGGGCATTTCCTTAAACCTCTACATAAATATCTGTGTTTGTATGTTCTTCGACTTGAATCTTACTACTGGTATGACTTTCCTTAGTACGTGCACACAAACTCATGCACAATAAAAGCATGAAGATCATGCTTTACCTTTAGTCTTTTCTAATGTTTTCTAATAATAAAACTGTATTGAGCCTCTGGAGGATTCACTGAAAGGCATTCTGATCGGAATGCCCTGCAGTGCCTTATATACCCAATGAAGAATAATCTATCAGAGATGGCTGTTTGATGATGTCCAGTTTTATGCTGTAGAGGCATCCACAGCTTGAGGGGCAAAAAGGCTGCTCTTCATATAAGCATTCTATCTAGAATGATAACCACAGAATAGGAGGACTTGGAGAAGAGAAGAATGCCTCCAAGTTATCAGTCTCCCAGAATTAAACTCTACAGTAATGTTTAGTTATTTCAACTTTTTTTGCCCCAAATTGTTGAATCAAGAGATACCTTTTCAATACAAAAGCTTCCAACTTTAATTTCCAGGATCTTTAGACTGAGTTTGGGATACCTCTCTGAAACCTCAAGAGCCTGCTGCCAGATCAGATGTGATCAGATGTGACTTTTTAAGCCATGCATTTCCTTTTGGTTAGTTTTATACCTCCCTGTAGATTTATTGTAGCCCTGGCCTTGAGAAGGAAGAAGGAGAGGTAAAACAAGTGCTTGGCCCTTGGAAAGTGGGGAGCATGAGAAAGAGACTCAAAACAGCCTTGTCTTGATCTTGATAGAGGACATAATACATATATCATTTGAGTGTCAATTGTATAAGAAAGAGAAAGATCAATATCTATTAGATGAATGGCCTATCGGGATCCTTATATTAAAACATCCTATTTCATGTGTGGTCAGAACTCCAAAATTGCATATAATATGGCCCTTTATTTGAACAAAATAGTATAATTGAGAACTGCATATGTGGATCCATTTGGAGTAAATTTATATGGGTGACACAGAAAAATGATTTGCATTTTCTTTTACTTATGTCTTTTATTCTACTTTTTAATATATGGTCTTGTATCTGTTACGTATTTTATATTTTGCATCCTAATATGGTCTAATGGCTAATCAATAAAGTATGATATAAAATTTGTTCAAGTATCTGGTAAGTACTACACATTTCTTCCATGAAGGCTGATGTTTGGGTGACAAAATGTGATAGACTTAAGGAAAAGAAAGGATGTGGGAAACCACTTTTGATTCTGGTCCCTCTTATTTCTTGCTTCAACTCCATCAGTCATGAAGCTCCATCAGATTATCCATGAGGGAATGCAGTCGTTCTCTGGAAAAAGTGGTCAATTCCAAATCTAGAAGATGCTGACTTAGGTGAACCAATGATCAGATTTGGTATAAAATGGGACCATAATGTTCTATGTTTCTATAACAGACAAGTCATGATTAAAAACCCCAGCACAATCAGGCTTGCAAGATTCTGTTATTATAGCACTCTCAATAAAAGTAGTCTTTGTTTTTTGTTTTTATCCCATCTTTACTTGCAGGTCAACTCAAGACTGCATACACGTGTAATGCTCCTACTTCCTATTTTCCCCACAACAACAACCCTCTGAAGTGAGTTGGGCTGAGAGAGAGTAACTGGCCTAGAACTCACAGTCTCCTGGTTTCTAGGCCAGCGCCTTAACCGCTACACCAAATGGGCTATCTAATCTTGTACCAATTGAAGCAAATATTTGTAGCTCAGGGTGGAACTGTGGAGTCCTTGGTGCTCTCTGAGCCTTGTTGTATTCTTGCAGATGTTTCATTTTCAGACTAGGCAACATCTTCAGTGCAAAGAGGGAGTGGGCCTTGCTATCTAATCTTGGTTTGTTTATTCATGTGTCTCGCAACTATACATTTTATTCCCACATTTTCTGTATCCATCAAAAAAAGTGCTGTGTGGGTGTGGACTTCTTGCAGCTTCTCCCCTACATTTCTGCTTTCCTCGGATGAATTCTGATATCAGAAAGGCTCTACTAGAAAGAAACAAGATTTGGGGAAGATTTTGGGTTCCTTTTGCTGATAGAATCACAGCTCCTGACTCACTTCAGTGCCTTAACACATTTCCAGTTTTGCTTAAATGCTAACAACAATAACAGAGCCATGAATTAAGGAACTGCCATTTCAAATGGTTGGGATGTATCCTTTATTATGAGAACAGTGGCAGTTTGTGTGTGTGTGTGTGTGTGTGTGTGTGTATGTATATGAAACCTGCTATACTCCAAATGTTTTGGACTACATTGCTCACAAACTATGACCACTAATCTTGTTGGGTCTAAGGGAGTTGCAACCCCACACATCTCAAAGGAAACTAGGTAGCTGTCCTTTTATCCAACATGCCACCTAATCTTCAGTGCCAGGGCCTGCCCAATTATTAGACAAATGAGGCTTGGGCTGTCATTTTTTGTTCTGCCATAGGCAGAAAAAACATACTAGAACTGTTCCAACCATCACTCACACACACACACACACAGAGAGAGACATGCTATACATTCTGTGCTTAAAATTGTAGCTCTAATGTTTAACATTTTAGCTCAAAATTAATGCCAGGAAATCCTGTTTCTAAACCTACCTTACTATGTCCTTAGCATCTTGAGTATTTAGTACATCTATTCTGAAACTCAACAGTGGACAGAGAATATTTAGAAACCAATTTATCAAGGAAATTAAAATAATATCGTTAATAATTCTTATTAAAATACAAGTAATTATGATATTATAGCACTGAAGTTACTTTAAAAAAAAAATCAAATCAGCTAGAACTTGGAGAAGAATTTAAGCATATTCCATATTTTAAAATTCTGTCCTCAGTGAGGAAAGAGAGAATGATTTCTTTTTTTGGGGAAAAAAAAGCTATTATTTTAAAATAGTGTCTCATATATACAGCTGTCCAAAGATAGCGGAGAATCTCACATTGTTCAAATGATGCATTTATGATAAAGGAAAGGGTTTACCAGTTTTGTGTAGCATTACTATAGCTGATCCAACATTCAAGACAAGGTCTTGGGTAATAGATATGCCTATTATCTAAAAGCACACCATTCTTTTTTGCTTCAGCACTATTTCCATGTACCCTTTCATCAAGAAAATACCTAATTATGTAACAGCTCTACTTACCAGTTATATCATGTGTTTTAAAACACTTTACAGGTAATTATTTCAGATGCACTGAAAAGTATGACATTTTTCTCCTAAAAAAAAAAGATCAAAAGCAGAGTTATTCACCTGTTGCCATTTATTTAGTTACCATATTCACTTATGCCTGCAAGTTTTTCCCACTGCTCATTTGTGATTCCACTCTATGCTGTGGGACAATGATTTCTTTTGTTAAGAGCCAGTTGACAAGATCTAAGAAGGAGAACAAATGTGAATAAGTTATCCATGTCGTGGATTGGCTGTGATTGCTTCATCATGAACACACACTGGAGATTAAACTATATTCCTTGTGGTACTGTTTATGTTACATTCTTCATAGTGACTAATGCAGGGATTAGATTTTCAGCCCAGTTTAATTTGCTCAATTAGAGAATGGGGTAGGAAAGAAGCCACCTCAAAGACTGAAACAGGAATACAATTCCCTGAAGTTCCTCAGTACTTTTTAAAAACTTAATTTAGAAGAAGAGATGATTGGGAGGGAGTATTAATTTTTCATAGTAGGAGCATTTCACACCATCTTGAGACTATTCTGATAGGCATAAATATATTGAAAGATGAACCACTAAAGTCCACTTGGTTGATTCAGCTATAACCTAGGGAAGGAAAATAAAATAAAATTTATGATCTACTAATACATATGCTATCATATGCAATAAGATCAATAATAAGAAACAACACATTATTTTCATTTAGGAACTTTTTAATGACATGATTAGCTGTTTACCAGATTATTTTGCCAAATTGGAAGCACTCTTGGTCTTCACTCTTCAATGACAGTTAGCAGATTTGAGGATCAGTGTAGACTATAGACTAGGAATTGGGACATGGAATAGTCTACTAATGCTATACAGTTTTTAATGTGGGTGAAAAAGTAAAGTCTACAGATTAAGAACAAGGAAAAAGTATACCAAAAACATACAAACAAATTTTGAAGAAAAGAAAAACTTTTATTCTGACTCCTACTAAAAACTCTGTGTCTAGCTCTGGTGGACAGGAAATCACTTATATCTTCCCTAGATATGTAGGACAGAAATAGGCTTGAAAAACAAACATTATTTTCTGCAGGTTCTAGATGATAATTCTCAAATGCTAGTTCCAAAGGTCAATGAGTATATAATCTCTGTATGTCTATCCCAACTTTATCAAACAAGAAGGACCTTCCTTCTAACAGACAATTTCTCAAGTCTCTTGTTGCCAAATCACTTTGGCAGAAAAGCCACAATTCTAATCCATGCATAATACTGAATTAGTATTACCCATCCTAACAGGTAGCAGTTCTTTAAAAACTCTGAGAAAGATTATTCCAGACCTTGATTGAACCAAAAATCTTTGTTGTTTTTTTTAAATAAGAATTTTATTAAGTTTGAAACAAAGATAAAAACTACAAAAAAGCAAAAAACTACACAAAGAAAAGAAAAAAAACCTAAAAGAGTGTAAACACAAGAAAAAAGAATTTTGTAGATTACATAAAGAGGTGACATCTTTCACCAAGAATATACAGCAATTTCCATAATCAGTCCCTTACTCTATATCAAACCAAGGTCACATTATAAATAATTCTAGGTCCATAAATAATTCTATTAGTGCATTATAAAAATCACTAAACACAATATTAAAAGATATATATATATATATATATATATATATATATATATATATATAAACCTCCAAATCAACTGCCCCCCCAAAAAGCAAAATTTATTTATTTTTTTCCTTCCTACCAATATTATATATATATATTTGTCCACTATAATAGAGATCAAGTTATAAAAATATTTAAATTGTTTACTTTTATAATTAATAATACTCTAACAATCTTAAACCTATTAAACCTAAAACCAAGCAAATATTATATCTTATAAATCTTAAAAATCAAGCAAATCTAAATCTAAAAGCAATCTAGTAAATCTTAATCCAAATCATTAAAGAAAGATAAAATCATACAAGGTTTAATATCAATCCAAATAAACATTCTTAATTCTCTTCCCCACCTCAAAATAAACCAAAACATTTACATATCTCCATATTACACACAAGGCATTTTTTGTACAGAAATCAAACAGCCCAACTGCCCCCCTTAGAAACTCAGACTTCTCAGTAAAAGAAAAAAAAACATCCCACAGAACAGGGCCTCTTCTTTCCCATAACATTCCATCAAAAAAAAAACAACTGAATGTGTGATTTGTAAGTCAGTCTGTTCTTTTAACTCCTTCAATACCAAAATCTGGTCATCTGGCACAACAAGAGCTTCAATTTCACTGTCAGTAGAAACATCTCCTTCTTCATTGGAATCAACTTCTTCCACAATCTTTTCAGCCATATGAAACGTTTAAAGTTGATATTTTCTGCCATGTCCAGAACAGCTTGACAGTGAAGCTCACAATGGAACTCTGAGATTATGGCGCCCCCTAGATACTTGACTGGCAAAACATAGGAGTTAATGAGTTAATAGAAGTTCTCTAAAAGTTGTTGATGCAGGAGAAAGTGTGCTAACAAGCAGCGTCAGAGAAAGTGAGCAGAAAACTGAAGATTCGAAACAGCAGATTCAGCAGGTAGGAAAATGTAAAATCCTTCACATTCAATACAAAAATAATAGCAGGGAGAAAATTATTTATTTTCAATCCTCTTCAATATCCAAATGGGAAAACAAGCCAAAGCTTAAAAAGATTTTTGAAAATTAATCCCAGAAATAACGACAAGCACCAAGAGAGATTGTTTCTCCTTGCTGTAGAAAGTCTCTCTTAGGGTACATAACATACATACATACATACAGGATGATTTAAAAATGGGGTGGCTTGACCTAGTGTCCCTTAAGGCTACAGCGTGGCTTGGAAATGATGACATCCCAGCCTCCCGGCAACTCTTACCTGATTGGTGTGAATGCTGTTTGCGATTCTTAGGCTGCCAATCGCCATTCCAGAGGACAGATGGGATGATTCTGAGTGTTTTCATTGTCCATGAAAATGCTCTGGGCTTTGGGAAAAAACCTGCCTGCACCCCAGAGAAAAAAATGCTGCTGTCAGTTCTGACTGTGGAGCTTGTGGACACAGCTGTTCAGTCAGCCATGTCCCCACTGGAAGTCCCGATTGAGCCAAAAATCTAAGGAGGATCATACCTGGTCAGTGTTTGGATGGGAAACCATCAGAAAGGCCCAAAATTGGGAGTCAACAAACCATCCTGAAAGAAAGCAATAATGAATCACTTCCATACTGTTGCCAAGAAAATTACATGTGCATGTCTGCTCATGTACCAAGAGCTGAGCTTGACTTGAAAGAGACTTTACTTTTTAGCTAGTATGAAATTTCTGTTGAAGGAGAATTTGAAGACTGAATTTTGTGTTTTGATCTTCATAAAAGTGTTCATTGACAGAGTTAGTGGCATGTTCTCCTAGCAAATTTGTCACCACTGTCATACAATCAGTAAAACTCTTATACTTAAAGTGTTCTCACAGCTGACTTGACCCAACAAGAGCATTTTGCTAAACTACTGTGTCTCTTTATGATTTGGGGTCTTTTGTCTTACAATCCCTTTTTCACAATTGTTGACCTCTATGAAAGCAAACAGTGGGTTTAATTGTTAGTCTAGATTTTCACAACTACTAAGGATGTGACACCTACTGCCTGGTCTGGTTGCAGATCTGCTCCAAGGAAGCAACCAGCATGGCTAGCAAAATGTCAGCACATATTCATTTTCTCGGATACCATTATTCCAGAAATCATTTCCCCAACAAACGGGAAGGCTTTGCTGTATTTTTAAGGATTCTGTTCCATTTGGAATGGTCCAAAGGGAATGAAGTCTGTTTTCTATGTTTACATGGGACAACATACTTTGTTTCTGAGCATTGATTTCTTTTTAATCAATCAAAATATATTTGGAGGTGGGGAGGAAAGACTTCATTAAAGCAAGCAAATAACATCTGAGGAATCATGAAAAAAGAGACAAAAGATCATGTCTGTTATAAGAGCTTCTCTCTTTCCCATAAACTATGCTGAAGAAAGCACTCTATAAGAAAGTTTACAGTATATTCAGCATTCTGTCTGCAGCCATTGATTTGCAGTTAACTGTCTTCATAATCTATTTGATACATTACGAAGCAAGAATTAATTTTGCAGAAATAAATGCACTGTATTAATGATGTGGTAAGAAATATTTTCCTGCCTTGTTGGCCGGCTGTACAGAGAATGTCCTTTTTAAACAGCACATGTTAAAAACACATTTGTAAGGATAAATTAATAACCTTGTATTCTCTACTTTTTAAAGAGTTGAGCTGAAATGTGGAGGGAATCAATTTCTGAAATGAAAAGACACAAGGAAAAAAAAAAACTAGTAATTTTAATTGAAAAGGTTTGTGCATTTTGAAGAGTATTGGACCCCTTTAAATTTTACTAGTTTTAGTTATTCCTCAGTGTTAGTAAGAGGTGTAGTAGGGGGCAGTATTTTTAAATTTTCTTATTTTTAAAAAAGAATTTATTAAGTTTGAAACAAAGATAAAAACTACACAAAAGAAAAAGAAACTAAAAAAAAAAAGAAAAAGAAAAACTAAAAAAGTGTGAAACACAAGAAAAAGAAATTTGAAGATTACATAAAGAAGTGACTTCCGACATTCAACAGCAAGAACAAAAAACTACACAAAGAAAAGAAAAAAAAACCTAAAAGAGTGTAAACACAAGAAAAAAGAATTTTGTAGATTACATAAAGAGGTGACTTCTGACTTTTACCAAGAACATACAGCAATTTCCATAATCAATCCCTTACTCTATATCAAACCAAGATCACATTATTTCTATAAATCCTTCCATTACCACATATACAAATCACTAATGCAATTGCTCCTTCCCCTTATATATATAAAAGATTATATATGTATATGTGTATGTATGTATGTATGTGTGTATGTGTGTGTGTATGTATGTATGTATGCATGTGTATATGTATGTATGTATATGTATGTATATATATGTATGTATGTATGTGTGTGTGTGTGTGTGTATGTATGTATGTATGTGTATGTATATATATACATACACATGCATGTGTATGTATATATATCAACCTCCCTCCCCCATAAAACAACATAATAATATATTATTATGGTTAGTTCCTAGCCCTGCAGGGACCAGCCTTATCCCTTATGGGCTGAACTGATCTGCCCTTATTTGGATTTTATTGTATTTTATATTTATTGGAATATTAGTATTATTTATAATTTTATTGAATTTTAAATTGTTTTTACTGTGAACCACCCAAGGTCCCCCATGTGGGGGAGATGGGCAGTGATAAAAATCTGATAAATAAATAAAATAAAATAAATGTATTTTAGTTATTTCCTTCTCACCACTATTCTATATATTTCTGTCCACTATAATAAAAATCAAATTATAAAAACATATAAATTGTCTACTTTTATAATTAATAATACTACAATAATCTTAACCCTATTAAACCTAAAAACCAAGTGATTATTATTATACCTTATAGATACTTTATAAATCTTACAACTCAAACAAGCCTTAAAAAAGTCCAGTAAATCTTAATCCAAATCATTAAAGAGAAATGAAATTGTAATAACCTCACTATCAATAAGGAAGGCTGAGCGAAGGAAGATCGATGCTTTTGAACTGTGGTGTTGGAGGAAAATTCTGAGAGTGCCTTGGACTGCAAGAAGATCCAACCAGTCCATCCTCCAGGAAATAAAGCCAGACTGCTCACTTGAGGGAATGATATTAAAGGCAAAACTGAAATACTTTGGCCACACAATGAGAAGACAGGACACCCTGGAGAAGATGCTGATGCTAGGAAGAGTGGAGGGCAAAAGGAAGAGGGGCCGACCAAGGGCAAGATGGATGGATGATATTCTAGAGGTGACGGACTCGTCCCTGGGGGAGCTGGGGGAGCTGGACGACCGACAGGAAGCTCTGGCATGGGCTGGTCCATGAAGTCACGAAGAGTCGGAAGTGACTAAACGAATAAACAACAACACTATCAATACAATTATACATACTTAAATTTTTACCCCACTTCAAAATATACTAAGACATTTACAAATCTCCCTATTACACCCAAGGCATTTTTCTTGCAAAAATCGAACAGCCCAACTGCTGCCCTTAAAAACTCAAACTTCTCAGAAAAAAACAAAAAAACAAAAACAAAACACCTCCCACAAAGCAGATTCTGTTCTCTCCCATAACATTTCCTCAGAAAAATGACTCTCCTTGTAATTTGCAGCTCAGACTGTCATTTTAACCCGTTCAGCACCAAAATGTAGTCTTCATCTGGCATTACTTCAGTCTCACTGTCAGTGGAAAGTTCTACATCCTTGTCAAAATCTTCATCTTCTTCCATAACATCTTCAGCCAGATGACACACTTTAGAAATAATACCTTCCCCAATGTCCCAAATATTCTGCAGAATAGCCTGACAACAATCTGAAAAAATCTCTTTGAAGGTCTGCTTAAGCTCACAACAGAACTCTGAAAGAACCTCCTTGAAATTGTCCATGTTTCAGGCAGTATATTATGGTGCCCCCTAGATACTTGACTCATGGAGATAGGAGTTAATAAATTAATAAAAAACTTCTGAGTGAAATTGAACCAGGAGAAAGCTACTTGTGCTAGCAAGCAGCTCCCAGGGAAAGTGAACAGAGAGCTAGAGATTCAAAACAGCAAATTCAACATGTAGGAAAATATTAAATCCTTCAAATTCCATACATAAATAATAACAGGGAGGCAATTATTTATTCTCAGTTCTCCATAGTCTTTGAGAAAACAAGCCAAAACTTAAAAATTTAATCCAGGAATAATGATAAGCACCAAGAGAGACTGCTTCTTCTTACTGTAGAAAGCCTCTCTTAGGGTATAAAAACTTTTTTTAAAAAAAGTAGATTGGGTGCTTTAGAAATGGGGTGGCTGGACTTAATGTCCCTTTAAGGGCTGCACTGTGGCTCAGAAATGGTGAAATCCCAGCCTCCCCACGAAGTCTTACCCATTGATTGTGCACACTGTCCATGATCTCCTGGCTGCCACTTGCCATCCAAAGGATGAATAAGTCAATTCCAAGTGTTTTCCTTAATCCAGAAAAATGCTCTGGACTACAGGAGAAACCAGTCTGTGCCTGAAAAAACTGTCACGATGCCGGTTCTGCCCATGGAGCTCATAGGCACAGCTGCTCAGTCTGCCATATTCCCACCGGAAGTCCATATTTTAAATTTGCTTATGACATTCATATTTACCAGAGAGTTGAGAATAACATATACACCTTCCCCCAAGTTCATCAGCTAAACAGAGGTTTTATTCTTAGTTTCAAGACCAATTTAGCATGGATGAAGCAATGCTTTTCAGAACCATAAGTTCATAGTGTCTGAATATATAAAATTAGGTATCCAGTTCTTTAGAAAACCTTTGTAGCCCACAGAGCCTGAGCTTCAAAAGGGAGAGCAAAGTCTATTAAGAATACATGTATATTTTTTTTTCTGCAGAAGTGCAATTAAGTAATTTTAGACTCATTAATCATTAATATGTTTGATTTCATCTCAGAATGTGTTAGGTGGGCTGAAAAGGCTCACTTGCTGCTAAGTTGAACTTTGGATTTCTCACTTGAAATTCAGCTTGATGGCACTTCCACTGTCCCGAATTGTGGAAAGGCAGGGAGAAAATTCAAAATCATAATCCTGGCACGTTGTACATTTATGGATGCCTGGTCACAATCTTAACAATGTTCTACTTAAATGTTTATCCATCCAAACACTTTTGAGTTTTTCAGTATCTCCTCTTCCCAAGCTAGCTTATTAGTTTGGGGGCTTGGCAGTACAATAGACTGCATTCTCAATGAGCACAGCAAGAACACTAAGCAGATAAATCTTTACATTGAGGCTCCCTGGGAATAATCTAGACATTATTTATAAAAGATTCCCCCAGGAATCTCCTGAATCTCTTGAAACAGTCACAGCTACAGGTTTGCTCCTGGTGTTTTGCTAAGAACATCATCATTCACATGAAGGACCACGTTGTCATTAACAATACAGTGTTCTCTGTGTTATGGCTTTCTCTAGCTCTACTCTCTTCCCCATCCTAAAAGATAGAAGTCAACTGCCAGTTACTGTCTGGGCAGGAAGAAAAAAATCCATGTGCTGATCTTTGGGTTAAATATACAGTGCAAACTGTTTTTTTTTATCAGCTGTAATATTAAACCCAGCAACAGACGTGATCTTACGCATATATGCAATATTTTCATGAAGTATCAGTATATTAAACTGTCACCATTGTGAATTTTTTAATCATGCTGTCTTTGTGTAGTTTATGTTATTCATATGACATCATATCCATGCATAGTCTTGAGTTCAACAGTGGCAAGGGAACACAGATTGCATGTTTTAGTTATATAAAGTTTTGTGGTTCTGAAGTTAAAGCCTCCCCAAAACATGGAGCTAAACTAGAATTATTAACACCAGCAATGATTTCTTTTGGTCCTTTTATTGTGAAGTAGCTTTATGGCTTAGATAAAGAGAACATTTCAAGCTGCATTAATTTAAAGTTTCCCTGTCAGTTCCTGGAGCATACAGTAGAAAGAGGTAAAGTTATCAGGACTTTCATCAGATGTCTAATGTTGGAAAGTGAGATTGGCTGTCAGATCTATTTAAGGAAAATTAAACTTTACTTCTTCTCCATACTCCACTGAGAGCTGTTTGAGTCTTTGTTAGGCATACTGAGCTTTTAAATGAAGTCATGTCACTGTACAATATGCCTTTGTGTTTTATTACCTGATCTGGTTGCTGGTGAGGAGCAGCCTCTTCCACTATTGCCCATCTAAGGAGGGACTAGGACTAGTCATTACAGAAGGCAGACTGTTGATGTATTTAACAGCGTATTGTACTGTATTGAAATGTATTCCCTACTTTTTTACAGCCCTTTTGTGACATCACTGATTTTCCAGCCACCAGAAATCAGTGATATGGAACAGAAATGTAGAAAAACATTCAGTATAAATCAACCATATTATGGTTTTGCAGGTAAACTTGACATAATGCCCTTTTGGAATATCTGCGTACACTCTTCATACATTGCTACCCAAAGGTTTACTATTAGCTCTGCTTTTTTATCAAACTTCAGCAAATACTGGGCATCTTTCATTATACTATATACATAGCATTTTCACACAAGGCCAAAGAAGTGCCAAAGAACAATATGTTGTTATGTAAATAGAACTTACTGAAGAGAAGGATGCACCTTGCACATTTATGCAGGTTTGGATACCACACTAAGAAGCATGTTGACAAGCTCAAGTGAGGACAGAAGAGATCAATGGACTTCATCAGAAATAGAGAAAACAATCCTATGTGAAGATATTGAGAATTATGGTTTAGCCTGGAGAATAGAATATTAAACTGAGGGATAGCATGATAGAATTTTTCAAATCCATGAAGGGAGGACAGATGAACCAGGAGGCTAGATGAATTATACAGGCAAAACCATCAGTTGCATGTCTGGAGAAACATCTAGCAATAAAAGTGAAGTGACAATGGAACCAGCTACCAGGATGCTGTGAGAGAGAAGGTATTCAAGCAGAAGGATGGAGACAGAGTCATGGACTCTAACCCTAGTTTTGAACTGATTTGCCTGTGCTCAACTGTACTTTCGTTGAAAGCCTGAAATGGAACAGATTGATTTTCCAAACTGATCTGGAAGTCCAGATTAAATCAAAGCTGAAACTGTAATATGTATCAATTTAAGATTTTTGGGTTTTTTTGTTTTTTGTTTTTGGTCTACAAAATACCTTCTGCAATTTTCCTTGTACATAAAAATATGAATGAGATGAATTTCTCTTCAACTCTCTTAATGGAATCCTGGATTCCTGTTTCCTTGGTTCTGTCCCAGCTTATTGTTCTTTCTGATCTGCCTTCTCTATCTTTGGCTTCTGCTCTTTCCTTCTTTTCTCACTCTGTTATTATCTGTATCCATTGCAGTCTTTGCCCCTTTAGCTCTACCCACTATTCTATTCCCTGTTTATGATACCATGTTGTATTTAGTCTTGGTAGCTAGGCCGGTCTATGACCAAAATAAAAATTTGAAATCTTGAATTCTTTGTACAGCACATGCCAGTTTGGTCTACTGGTTAAGATGCTGGGCTAGAAACCAGGAGTCTGTGAGTTCTAGTCCCGCCTTAGGCATGAAAGCCAGCTGGTGACCTTGGGCCACTCACTCTCTCTCAGCCCAACCCACCTCACAGGGTTGCTGTTGTGGGGAAAATAGGAGGAGGAAGGAGAATTAGGTATGTTCGCCACCTTGAGTTATTTATAAAAAATAATTAAGGTGGGATAAAAATAAAATAAATAAATATCACACAACAAGAAACCTGCTCAGGTTAAAAAGGCAAAGCTACCGTCAAAGATGCAAAAGCCAAAGGCATCTCTTCCATAAACATCTATCCAAGGATGTATAATCTTGAACTTCAGATTGATTATTACTGCCTTGCCCCTCCAGTCCAAACAAGGGTGGTGCTGAATAGGTAAAAAATCTGCTAAAGTTATTGCCATTCTTGTGATGATACTATGGTTGGCATCAAGTTGTATTATTAGTAACATTTTGCTGAGAAAAAGGACAAAAGTCTATTTGCTGTTGCTTCTCTTTCAGACTGTAATAAGGCCATTTGTTTTCTTAGCCTAGGAGGGAGGGAAGATGGAGGGAGGGAGGGAGAGAGGAGATTTAATTAGTATTTAAAACAAACTCATTAGTCAGATGCTAGGAACATGAACTTGAAAGGTTTTTTGACAAAGACAAAGAGACAGGTTATTTTCCTTGTTGCAATTTATTCCCCAATTAACCATTCCTGCATGTTTGTTGGATGAAACCAAGAAATAAAATGATTGGGGAAAGGAACAATGAGAGGGATAATTGTCCCTGAGACTAAAGATGAAATGATGTTCCCACAGAGTATCCTTTTGGCTTAATGATGTGATTATCATTATTTCTGATGTTGAGGCTATGAGTGGCATTGCTTAGGTACGTAAATGAAATGGTACTAAAGTTTTACAGAAGTTCAGAAAGAGCCCTGGGAAGAATGCATTAAGGGGGAGGGAAGACACCTGAAATGAGCTAAACGGTGGATGCTCAGTAGGCCTGGCATGCTGACCTCCAGCTGGAAGGGGCATGCAGAAATGGAAAATAGGACAATAGTTGATATACAGCTATTTCCACCATCAGTTTAAAGCTCTTATCCCAGATCCCTTTTATTTGCCTCTTATCATGCTTTTAGGTGGAGCAACCATTCCAGTCTTAGTAATAAAACCAAATTCAGAATGTTACTGGAAACACTGGTTTAACTTCAGATCGCAATGGTTCCATGAAGGTAATGTTCAAGAGTCAAAGCAACCCTAGCAGATCAAGAAAATATGGGCAGGGGAAATTTTAGCTAACCAAGAATATGTAGAGTAGCTAACTTTCAGCTACCATCTCTACAATTGCCTCCCTTTCAGAGTTTGCTTTTGTAGCTATCAACCCTTCTGTTTCTTTTAATTTTGCTGGCTGACATCTTTGCTCTGTTTGACCCACTTATTCCCCCTCCCCCTTATCTTCTGCTTGGACTCATCCCTATTTAGCTGCCCAATCCAGAAGCAAGTTTCGGTAAGCATGAGTCTTTGTCCAATTAGCCACATCCATTTCTATTTCCTTTGCACCACACTGGCCCTAACTGTAGGGACTCCATGCACTTGTCCTCTATCTTTTTCTTTTTAAAAGCATCTCTGAAGCTTTGAGGAGTAAACAGAAATGATAACAGAACGTAGGTACAAGAGAGGTAATAGGCACGGTTTTTTACACAGACGCTTAAGTTTCCTAATTTGGTCTATATTTCATGATTGTGGCTTTCTGGGACACCTTTGGCCAGGTCCACAACTAGGGGGGTGCAACTGGAGCATGTGCCCCGGGCGCCATGCTGGTGGGGCTCCAAAATGAGCGCGGGTGGGTGCCAAAATGGGCGCGGAATCCATGTTTGCCCCAGGTGACACAGACCCTAGTTGCGGCTCTGCCTTTGGCAACCCATTTTTTAAAAAATAAAATAAAAAATTTAAATTGCCCAATAGCTCCAGGACTCCAGGTGGTTTACGCTAAAACACACTAAAAGATACATTTTAGATAAAAAAAACATATACAATAAAAAAAATAACCCACAAACTGCCCAGACCCAATTTTTGTCTGCCAGAACACCTCAAGCAAAATAACCATTTTTTAACATTGTGATTCTTTTGCATGTTTTGGTTAACTTTATACAAAAATCAGGGCACAAATCAATGCTGAAGTTAATTAACCCATTTTTCCCCTTAAAACTCCTCTGAGTTCTAAAAATGGGCAACCGTCCGGCCCTAGACATTCTCATGAAATTGCCAATCACTGTTGAGGGCAAAGAAACTGAAAGAAACATCAAGGTGCAACCACTATTCAGATTATCCAACCCTATTCTAAAACCTAAAGAGCTTCCATTAATGTTCAAAGTACAATTGGCTCATCTAACTTGAAATTTAAATTTTGATTCTTGTGGACAGAGTTGTATTTCTTACAAATATATAATGAATTCTTTTTAGCTATACCAGCACAAGAATGTATTCAATATTATTTTCTATAGAATTATATAGTAGTTTGGTTAGGTCTCTCCTCTTGACATTTATTCATTTGTAAATTCATTCATTCATTCATTTTTGTTTGTTTAAAATGTGTATGCTATCCAATCCTCTTATGGCTCTAGGAAGCTTATAAAAATGTAATAAGGCAATCATAATATAATGATATCATTAAAACAAGAAATCATCAATCATTAGATTAAATGATTAAAACACTAAATGGCCTGGATAAATGGATATATTTTGAGCCCCTCCAACAGTGTAATAAGGAGATATTGCTTCAGTCTGATTAGTAATATGTTTTATAACTACAGATAAAGCAGAAATAATTGTTGGTATTGAATGTATTTGTGCCAGAATGGTAGAACTGCTCCATTCGCTAACTTAAGCATGTGGGATTGACTGTTTACGACGAGGTCTACTTAATGAAAAGGTGTTGTTCATTCATCAGTGATGAATTATATTCCTTGAGTTAATAGGGCTTTGTTGTAACATGTGCATTTTATCTTTTTCATACCCTTTCACACTGTTTCCATTTTCAGAGTATTGCACCCTTTGTACAGTTATGATGACTAGTCACTGAATTGTGTGGTAAATCAGAAATTCATTAAATAAAGGAATACATTCCCATTCTCTTCTTTTCTTAGGTGTTTGTTAATATAGATGTATTTTATTATGACTTACTTTAGGTGATTAAAAGTAGATCAATTTTTCAAAGAAAATAAAATAATAAAAATTGAACAAAATCCTTGTGAGTTTTGGAAATTCAGGAGGTATCTTTGGGTAGACAAATAAAGTTGTGTATAGGTTTCTGAAGACTTTGAAGTTGGATCAAAAATCTTTTTTTCTTTTTCTCTTAGCAGAAAGGAAAATTCTGACTTTGAATGTTCAGACTCAGCCAACATACAAAACAATATCCAATGTTGTTGGGTATTTAAAAGGAGCTACAGTTCCTGGTAGGTTTATCTTTATTTCTCTGGGTGCTAACTTCTGCAAGTCACTTGCCGGAGTGAACAAGAACACAGTTACACAACTTATTCTGGACTGAGTAAGTCTCTTGTAGAAGTCACATTTAGCTTAAAGGAAACTACCTTTTACTCCAGACCTTTAGCAAACAGAAAGTGAGAGACTGTGATCACTGGTTGTTTCAAATGATTTTATGTATGGTGAGCCCAGATATCTGCGTTACTTCCAGAAATATAGTAATTACTGAATTGCTGAAAACCATGCAAGAGAAATCTAATCACTTAAGCCAGTTTAGATCCATTTTAGTTGGTTGCAATAACTGCTCAGCCCTATGTCCGTTCAGATAAGTTCATTCTGCATTATCAACTATGTTGTTAGCAAATATGTTGAGATCGCTTTCAGATAAAAACAACTTTTGAACCCCGCTGACTACTATGGCAAACAACAGCTGTGACACAGCTGGCAAGAATGGGAACGCTTACCCATACAATCAATATTTGGAAGGACTGTTGCTTGTGCTGCTTAATTAGTAAAAGCATTTGCTGGTGCATGTTTTTCAGATAGATATGTCATAGTTGGCAGCCACCACAGCAGTTTGCATGGTTACAGTAGTGAGCAGTGGGCTCATGGCACAGCAGTGATGACTGCACTTATTCAAGACTTGATGAGGAAGGTGAAGAAAGGCTGGAGGCCTCAGCGGACCATCATTTTCTGCTCATGGGGAGGAACCATGTTTGGCAAGATTGGTTCCTATGAATGGGCAGAGGTAAGAATATTTACGGGTTTCTTTCTTAACCCAAGGGGATCTGGAGTTGCCAATAGATCCAATACCAAGGATTAGAACTTTTGAGTATTTGCTAAGTCCTTTGTCCTTTGGATCTTCCTGGCCTCCTCTTGCTAAAAGTTATTCTCTGAGCATGTTCTTTTCTTCCTTCTCAGAGATGTTCTCTAAACCTACAGTCAATGACCAAACTGAAAACTAAGTCTGAGTTGCCTCTCCCACTTGCTTTACATGCTCAGTGATTGTATCCAGAAGGATGAATGAGTAAGCAGTGGTATAGTTGAAGAAAAAGAGGGGCCCATGATACTCAAAGGCTCCCCAGATGTGCAGCTTTTGTCAATTGCCATTATGTCTATTGTCTAAATCTAATTAACTGGGTGATGTCATGTTCGCCATTTCAATGTCTTTGATACATCGTAACGTTTCGCATGTCATTAACTGGTTGCGTGTTTCATCTTTCTCGGGAGGATGGGAGTAGTTATCTTTTGGCTTTGCTTTGGAATGTATTTACATTATCTACTGCGCTCAAGGTTACTTTCCCAGGCTAGCAACTCTGACGATTGCTAGCACCTGTGCCGGGCGGGGCTGTTACGAGGGAGGCGGGATACGTTTGCACCAAGGGTTTAAGTTTGTATTTGGCGTGCTTTTGCTCATTCTCAGCTTTCTCTGTATTTGCCTTTAGTTCCTTAATAAATCAGATTTCATAAAGCAGCCTCTTGTGAGTCTGAGTATTTGGGCTAGGGCAATCATTACATAAAGCTGAGAATCTAAGATCCTAACTCCGCTGGCCCCTGTCCAGGAAAAGACAAGTTGTCTAACCCTGTGAGTGAGAGCGCCAGCGATGACAGAACCCGACATCGTGATGATGGAAGAAGGGGAACCGGACTCGACCGTGAGGCGGCCCGACCGACCGTCCCAGGGGGGGGAGCTGTCCGCCATCCTAGAAGAGGCGAGCTCCGAGTCGGAGGGTGAAGCCGAGGGTCTGAAAACCGCCCCGGAGACTACCGTAAATTCTCCGGGCGAGCTGGTCACCTGGGATGAGACCCAAGGGGATGCCACGGTGGCGGGGGGCCCATCCTGGAGGCAGAGATACCCATTATCCCCCAACGTGGTGCAGGTGCAGCCAACGGAGGGCTCCCCCACCCCGGATCGGATCCGAGTGCTGGAGTCAAAAATGGACTCGTTAGAAGCTATACTGAAACAGCTGAGCTTAGATGTGACCTCGTTGCGGGAAGTCCGGGAAGAATCAAGCCAACAGTATTCAACCCCTTCGTCCCATGTGCAGTCCCCGGAGCAGCGACGGCCGGTGCGGAGGCGCGAAGGGGACCAGTCGGTCCAGATGGAAATCGCGGCATCGCCAGGGCGACCGCCCCGGGGCCCCGCGCCGCCGTGAGCCAGGGAAGCACAAACCCCTGCAGCACTGGCGGCGGGGCGCAGCCCGGCGGGAGGCGGGATGAGAGACTTCCCGGTCAAGTTTGATGGGGACCCGACCAAACTCTCATTTTTCCTGACGAATGCTAAAGCCTACATGGAGGAATGGGGGTCGCTTTTCCAGTCGGAAAAGGCAAAGATCATCACCATTGCCACCAAACTGAAGGGGAAGGCGGCAGACTGGTATGTCCAGATGTGCCAGTCGGAAGCGCCTGAACTGGAAAAATTCGATGAGTTCCTCTGGGCATTGAAACAACACTTTGAGGATCCTTTGGTGAAAGAGAGGGCAAAGCGAGCCCTGAAGGAACTTAAGCAGGGGTTCAGATCCGTGGTGGATTATGCTTTGGAGTTTAAAGCGCTGGCTGGGAAGGTGGATGACTGGTCCCAAGCCACCATTATCGAGCTATTCAAGGATGGCCTGAATACAGAGGTGCTGCGCTGGTCCTTGGGGAGGGACGACCCATATACGCTGTACGAATGGATCCTGCTGGCGGGGAGGGCTGAACATGCCCATGAGATCTTCGCCCATCGAAAGACCGCCAAATCGGGGCGGGAGGTGAAGCCCAGCCGCCCATCGAGCACCGGGGGAAAACCAGGACAACGACCCTGGGACGAGGAGCGAGAGAAGCGGTATGCGAAAGGCCTGTGCCTAAGATGTGGTAAAGAGGGGCATCGAGTGGCGGCGTGCCTGAAGGCAAAGGGAGAGGAATGGCTCGGCAAGCCGCCGACGAAGTCCCCTGCCCTGCCGAGGAAGCAGAAAGCTGCGGTGGCTGAAACCGTGGGAGACGATGCGATGTTCTACGAGGAGGAGGGTGAGCCCAAAATCCTGCAGCCGGCGGGAAACGCCAGCCACCTGCTTTAAGGGGCGCCGCAGGGCAGGTGGTGGAAGAAGGGCGCGAGCCTTCATCGGTGAGTGGTAGTTACCGCATTCTCACGGTGAAATTGAAGTTGGGCTCCCAAACCAAGACTGTAGAAGTATGGGCCATGATTGATTCGGGGTGTTCCCGGTGTCTAATGCACCACGACGTGGTAGCGGCTTTGGAGCTACCTACTTTCCCTTTACAGCGACCCATCGCCTTTACACAGCTGGATGGGTCCATGGCAGGGGGCAAACCGGTCACCCATTTCACAGGGCCGGTAGCCTTGCAGCTGGGCAGCCATCGGGAAGGTTTGTCCTTCATCGTGGCTCCAGTAGGGGGTCCCTTGGTGGTGTTGGGGGTGCCCTGGTTGGTGCAGCAAAACCCCCAAATCAACTGGGTTTACCGGACTATCACGTTTAGGGATGGGTTCTACCAAGCGACTGAGGGGAAGGGTGCCCCAGAGGAGATGGTGGGGGTGGCGGCAGCTGCGACTCCGCATTGCCCGGCCCCTCCTCTGGAAGGCTTGCCGGCAGATTACAGGATGTTTGCTGATGTGTTCGGCGAAAAGGAAGCCGACCAGTTGCCTCCCCATAGAAAGACGGACTGTGCCATCGAACTGCTTCCCAACACCCAATTGCCCAAGCCAAAGATTTATTCCATGACACAAAAGGAGTTGACTTTGTTGAGAGACTTTGTGGACAAAAATTTGGCGCGCGGATTCATCGAGCCGGCAAATTCACCGGTGGGGGCGCCGGTTCTCTTTCGCCCAAAAAAGGATGGGACATTGAGACTTTGTACCAATTTCCGCGGATTAAATGCCGTCTCAATTTCCAACAAATATCCCTTGCCATTGATCAAAGACATGTTGTCACATCTGGCTAAGGGAAAGATCTTCTCTAAACTTGATTTAAGAGAAGCATACTATCGTGTACGAATCAAGGAGGGGGATGAGTGGAAAACTGCATTCAATTGCCCGTTGGGAGCCTTCCAGTATAAAGTGTTACCTTTTGGGTTGGCTGGGGCCCCTGGGGTATTTATGCAATTGATCAATGAAGTACTGCATGAACATCTGTTTAAAGGGGTATTGGTGTATTTGGATGATGTATTGATTTATACTGAAACCATGGAAGAGCATGTGGCTCTGGTCAAAAGAGTACTGAGTAAACTCAGATCAGCAGAATTGTATGCCAAACTGTCTAAATGTGCATTTCACCAGACCCAAATTGACTACTTGGGGTATAGAATTTCAGATAAAGGCATAGAAATGGACCCTGTCAAGGTGCAGGCTATCATGGACTGGGAAAGTCCCCGCACCCGCAGGCAACTTCAAAGTTTCCTGGGGTTCAGCAACTACTACAGATTATTCATAAGGGGGTTCGCTGAAATTGCCTTGCCACTCACCGAACTGCTTCGAACCAAGGGTGTGGGAGATACTCGGAGAGTAAAGAATCCAGGGGCGCTGTTGCGCTGGACGCCTGCTTGTCAAACGGCGTTTGAGCGGCTAAAAGCAGCTTTTGTCAAAGAGCCCATTTTACAACATCCTGATCCCTCAAAACCTTTTGTGGTGCAGGCGGATGCCTCCGATTATTCCATTGGGGCATTGTTGATGCAACACGACGGGACAGGGTGCCTCAAGCCATGTGCCTACTTGTCCCGCAAGTTCTCCGAGACTGAGAGACGTTGGCATGTATGGGAAAAGGAGGCATTTGCAGTAAAAGCCGCATTAGAAGCCTGGCGGCATCTGTTGGAGGGGGCGAATCATCCCTTTGAAGTATGGACTGATCACAAAAACTTAGAGGCTCTTAGTACCCCTCGAAAACTGAGCCCCAAACAGGTTCGGTGGGCTCAATTTTTCAATCGATTCAATTTTCAGTTGAAATTTATTCCGGGGAAAAGGAATTTCTTGGCTGATGCGTTGTCCAGGCAACCTCAGGACTCCGGGGCAGCGCCAGAAGTGGTCAGCACCCTGTGGACAGCGCCCCAATTGGGTATGCAGGCTGTGACGCGTAGCCAAACACGCGCGCAGCAGCCACCCACTGCGGACGCCGCCCAGCCGAACGCTTTGTCAATTCCTTCCCAGTTGCAACAAAAGTTTCTAAAAGAACTGAAAACGGATACTTGGTTGCTTGCGAATAAAAACAATGTTACTTTTGACCGAGGCTTCGCTTGGAAATCTAATCGCCTCTATGTCCCTGAAAGCCTCAGAAAAGACGTGTTACTACGTTCACACGATGACAAACTGGCAGGTCACTTCGGGTTTGTAAAAACCCTGCACCTGGTTCGGAGACAGTTTTGGTGGCCCACATTACGTAAGGATGTTAAAGACTACATTGACTCCTGCACTGTTTGTGCCATGTCTAAACGCAAGGTGGGCAAGCCCCAGGGACTGCTGCAGCCGGTGGCTGCCCCTTCTTGCCCCTGGGATGAAATCTCCATGGACTTTATTGTTGAGCTACCACCCAGTCAACGCAAAACAGTCATTTGGGTGGTCAAAGACTATTTCTCAAAACAAGCTCACTTCATCCCTTGCGTGTCCATTCCGTCGGCACGTCAGTTGGCCCGCCTATTTCTTGTACACGTGTACAGGCTACACGGATGTCCCTCACGCTTGATTTCGGACAGGGGCACACAATTTACCTCACAATTTTGGCGGGCGTTCCTTAAATTGTTAGGCACGAAGCAAGCCCTGTCCACGGCTTGGCATCCCCAAACGGACGGGGCCACAGAGGCTTTAAATTCTACTCTGGAGCAATACCTCCGAGCTTTTGTGAATTACCAGCAGGACAACTGGGTAGACCTCCTCCCTTTTGCTGAAGTAGCATACAACAATGCAGTGCATCAAAGCACTGGCCAAACCCCATTTCGTGTGGCCCAAGGCAGAGACTTTGTCCCTATCCCTGATCTACCGCAACCTACAGGCGGATCGGCCACTCCGGATAATTGGGCAACGCAACTGGCAGACTCCTGGCCAATGATTCAAAAGGCACTAGCTGATGCACAATTGGATTATAAACAGTACGCTGATCGGAAGCGGGCCCCTCAGCCGGCATTTCAAGTAGGGGACTCGGTTTACCTCTCCACCAAGTTCATCAAGTCCTCACAACCTTCCAAGAAATTGGCTCCTAAATTTGTGGGTCCTTTCCCAATTACCGCTCAAATTAATCCTGTGACTTTTAAACTTGACTTGCCTCATAACCTCAAACGCTTACACCCTGTTTTTCATTGCAGTTTACTCAAACCGACTATTCCTTCTGACCGCTGGCATCGCCAACCTCCACCTCCAACCCCCATCATGATTGACGGTCAGCAACACTTTGAAGTTAAAGAAATTTTGGACTCTAGACGCCTTCGCAATACTTTGCAATACTTAGTTCGTTGGAAACATTTCCCTCATCCGGAGTGGGTCGCTGCACCAGATGTGGCTTCCCCTGTCCTGGTTGCCCGTTTCCACTCTGCTTATCCCAATAAGCCCGGTCCCTAGGAGTATTTTTAGGGGGGCGGTATGTCATGTTCGCCGTTTCAATGTCTTTGATACATCGTAACGTTTCGCATGTCATTAACTGGTTGCGTGTTTCATCTTTCTCGGGAGGATGGGAGTAGTTATCTTTTGGCTTTGCTTTGGAATGTATTTACATTATCTACTGCGCTCAAGGTTACTTTCCCAGGCTAGCAACTCTGACGATTGCTAGCACCTGTGCCGGGCGGGGCTGTTACGAGGGAGGCGGGATACGTTTGCACCAAGGGTTTAAGTTTGTATTTGGCGCGCTTTTGCTCATTCTCAGCTTTCTCTGTATTTGCCTTTAGTTCCTTAATAAATCAGATTTCATAAAGCAGCCTCTTGTGAGTCTGAGTATTTGGGCTAGGGCAATCATTACAGGTGATGACTCCAATGATTTGAGTCTTAGACAAGAATCTAAGAGTCATGGTAGTATCATTGAAAAATGTAAGCTGTTATAAGTAGGGTCACCTTTTGCAAAATTAATGGTGTCAAGTCCAGTAAGTTAATTTTTTCTAAATATTTGTTTAATCTCTTTGGTATGGCACCAAAAGCTTCAGTTGTGATCTGCATGACAATTATTTTTTTTCCTCCAGAATCTTTTGACCTCAATTTGCAAAGCACAGTTGTTTTTCATCAATTCAACTGTCTCCAGTATTGCCACATCAGTGAACCTCACCTTCTTCTTTTCTATAACAGTAATGCCTGGTGTGTTATATTCTAAGTGCCTATTAGCTTGAATTCTGAAATCCCACAAAATGTTGATTTCCTTATTTTGCAACAAGTTTTCAGGCATGTAATTCCAGGTTTGGTTTTGTTTTTTTGCAAACAATACATTTGGATTTTCTACATAAATTTCAATAGACAATTTTTGTAACCCTATCATGGTTCTGCTTATGGTGGTGGTGGTGGTGATGCTTTATAAATAAAGTACTTACTTAACAAATGTTGAGACATTAATAGTGAAAGCATTCCTAATCTTTAGCTAATGTTTGTGTATATGTGTCCATGTATTTTCAATTAGGGACGCGGTGGCGCTGCGGGTTAAACCGCTGAGCTGCCGATCGGAAGGTCGGCGGTTCGAAACCGCGCAGCAGGGTGAGCTCCCGTTGCTCGTCCCAGCTCCTGCTCACCTAGCAGTTCGAAAACATGCAAATGTGAGTAGATCAATAGGTACCGCTTCGGCGGGAAGGTAACGGCGTTCCGTGTCATCATGCTGGCCACATGACCCGGAAGTGTCTACGGACAACGTCGGCTCTAAGGCTTAGAAACGGAGATGAGCACCGCCCCCTAGAGTCGGATACAGCTGGACTTTACGTCAAGGGAAACCTTTACCTTTACCTATTTTCAATTAATCAGGAAATAAACGAAATCAACACATATTGAATCATGTTATTATGAGGTGAGCATTTGAGTAAAGGTGTCATCTGATGAAATGATCCTTTTCAGATACATGATAATAGAATTAAGGCAAATGGACATGGTCACCTTGTTTCTGTTAGCCACCAGCAATTCCACTCCTCCTATTTAAAGTTCCAGAAGTGATCCTAGGTGTTAAAAAGAAAATGAATGCCCCCTGGACTTTGGTGGAATATCTTTTATCACTGACAAATGGAAATTAGATTTCTAGTCTCCAGATCCTCAGTGGGAAACTGATGCTCTTCAGAACACGCAAACAAACACAAATCTCTTAGGTAAATATTTTGGGACAGGAAATGTTACTTCAAATAGTAAAACTGAGATGTTTACATCGCTGAGTAAAACAGTGTAGGCAGTTTTCTGAACCCATCAATTTACTCAGTGGCAAGTGACAATTAGCACCACCCAAAAAAGTGAATAAGATATTAAAAGACATGTAGATGGAAACTGACCATCTACGGCAATTAGTCTACATCAATGCAGGTGATTAATCATAAGTACTTTTTAGAGCCTCCTCCTCTAATTTGTAGTCAATTAAAATGTTCTTTAACAGCAAACAGACACTAGGTTGTGTCAACTGAATGTTGAATTTAGTAAATGGAAATAATTTTCTAGATGCATCTTGGAATCTACTGAGAATAGAAGAATGGTTAATGAGACAGTTTGTCAGTCAATCACTGACCAGGGGGAACTGGATAAATAAGCAAAAAGGACAATCGAGTTAGGTGGTTAATTGGTACATGCCTGTTGGTCAGATCAAACAATAAAGCTTCCAGGAGAGAAAAAGTGGATGAACAATGATAAAACTCAAGTTAGATATGTACCTGTCTGTTGGATTGGAATATAGGGATACTGTAAGCAGAATAAAAGTACATGTTTAATGTCTTTTCTAAAGAAACCAAGCAATTCAGCTGTAATGGACATTTATTTGTTCAATCTGGCAGCTTTGAGTCAATATGTTTCAGTATATAATTTTTAATTTATAAATGCTAGCTACAGCCAGCAGTTTGGTGTAGTGGTTAAGGCATCAGGCTAGAAACTGGGAGACCATGAGTTCTAGTCCAGTCTTGGGCATGAAGCCAGCTGGGTGACCTTGGGCCAGTCACTTTCTCTCAGCCCTAGGAAGGAGGCAATGACAAACCACTTCTGAAAAACCTTGCCAAGAGAACTGCAGGGACACAACTGAACAGGTTAAAAAAAAAAAAAAGACTCCTAGCTAGCTTAATCAAGTAACATACCAAAGGCGGCAATCATGCTTAGCCTTAATATTACTAATTTTAATATGTATGTATTGGCATATATACTTCGAACAATATTATACTCTGCCTCTCTAAAGCAGCAGTGTAGTGACTTAGTTTAAGTAAGGTCATAAAAAAATAATAATAATTGACTCAGGCACTTACTCAGAAAATATGTTTAGGATCACAGCCTCGGTTCAGAGTTTACACACTGAAAGAAGATACAGATTTCCTTTCTTAGCCTCTCTTGCTGTTATGATGCGACACTCATAACATACTCTGATAGGAAAGTCCTGATTGGCACAAGTTCTGCATCAATCAATCAATCAATCAATCAATCATCTATATATCTTATCTTTCCACAGGAGAAGCTAGTACTTTAGCCACACTGCTTTTGATTCTATGCATTAGGTTTTTTTAATTCAAAAGCATATTCTGTTTCTCATTTTAAAAATCCCAAAGCTCTTTATCAAAATAATAAAAATTAAATATAAAACAAAGATAAAAGCAGAGTAAAAAAGAGTTTAAAAAGAATAAAAACAGAATTTAAAAATCCCATTAAAAAAAAAAGCAAGGCAAAATGGTTGCGGAGGGAAATAAAGAGATAATATATAGATATATTCTTTTTCCATAATATGGAAAATAAACTACAGATGTAGTTCGGCTTGGGCCCCTTTACCAAGTTTGTGGAATTCTAAAACAAAATGAAAAGTAAAACGGGTTGATTTGTGAACATGGTAGACAAAAATTTAAAAACTTGCTTGGCACACACACACAGACACACATTTACATATTAAGACATAAGGTAAAGTGTGTAAAGAAACTGTACCTTAGGGAGAAAAACAGGTACAAATTTTCATAGGGATTCAAAGAAAATTTGCAACTAAAGTGGAACTGGACACTTTTCTTTCCATTGGCCCTACTGGCAGGGATTGCTTTTTCTAAGTAGATACTTTATAAATTAATAATATCCACTGTTAGCACCAAAGATGCTGTTTCTGCTTCGCTTGCAAATTCTAATGGTAGGATTTCACAGACAACCACATACAATAAAGCTGGACTGCTCTGAAATTGAAGTTACATGGAAGGTGTGCAGATATTTTTGGGCCTGAGTGTAAGCAAAGTGGAAACATTGCCAAAGCCTTATTCTTGTAACTGAATCATGGGTTTACAATAAGCTGTGAAAAATATGGAGAGAGGGTACTGTTGTGACCAGGTATCAAAAGGATTCTTACAACTGCCTGAGAGCAAAATGTCTTTAGTTCCACTTCAACTCATCCTGGCATCAAACATAATCATGTTATACCCTTTTTTGCACAATGCAAAGAGCCTCTTCATGGAACAAACAGTTCATTACTGGGTAGGCAATGGGAAATAATTGAAATCTGCCTTTGCTTTCAAAAACATAATCAAATGACAACATTGGAGAAATGATGCCACTCACATCTACAATATGGGTGCCTGGTTAGAAACATCAAGCACTTTGTCTGCTAATTCTTACATTTGAAGTTTGATGCGGAAAAGAAGCATTTTTTTATTCAAAAACAAAACATTCTTTCTATTCTTTCAGAGGATGTAATGTTTTGATTCTCTGCTTAGAGAGAGACTAAGAGTCATTCTTAATTCCTTCCAGCCTCATTTTTCATTTTGTTCATTTGAGAAATGGAATTATAACCCCACAAGAGAGAAATTAAATAAAGACTTCCTTTCAAGTTCCTAAAATGATATTCTATGAAAATTGAATTAAATATTACTTGGGGAATTGAAGTTCGTGGAAAAACATGACTTGGGTTCCCCCTTCTCTCCATTTCAAAGGACTACAACAAGAATGCAGGTCTTAATTAGGAACTGGCTTATTAATCATGTTTGTGTTTTAGGATCTCAGGAAAGTTCTCCAGAGGAATGCAGTGGCATATGTGAGTCTCCATGATCCAATAAGAGGCAAAGGAATTTTATACTCCACAGCATCTCCTTCGGTTCAGCAACTAGCAACTGAGATTACAAAGGTGAGTGACTTCTTATATGATGTTTCTAATGTAGGTTTGATAGGAGGATTCAAATGTAATTGGCATTCTATAATTTTTTTGGACATTTCCAAAAGTTTCAATGGCTGAAACTGATAAATATTTCATAAGTTAAATATTTAACCTCTGAAATGCTTATGGAATACTAAGGCAAATACAAATACCAGGGTAAATTTAATATACCATGATATTAAATAACGGGGTATCAGATCCTCAAGATAATATTTCTTAGAGAAAACAGAAAAGGAAAACTCACTTCTGAAATCTGGAACTGTTAAACTTTAAGAAAGGAACAACACTAATAAGAGGACGATTTAGGGTACATACATTTGCATAAAAAAGATAAAGGAGGCAAAAAAATTCTTCCAGCAGTATTACTGTGTAATACTGATGAGAAGTGGAAAAGATGGCACTATCAGTTTTGATGGATCCATCCACCATTTTGCTTCCAGAACACAATGGAGAAAGGCTTCAGTAGCAGCAGCTGCAAGATAATAATGTGGGAACCATGTGAGATTGCTGTAGAAAAGGTTCCTTCTGAACGACATTAATAGAAGAAACAATCATCTATACCAAATTCTGTTGTTTGTTGGGAATGATAGAAAAACTTGCTATTTGGAACATAACAAATACAGTAGGACAAATTTCTCCTAAATTTCTCACAGAGCTTATAGGGAGGAAGAGGACACTTTAGTAAGAATGCCTGTACCAACATAGTAAATTGCCTTATAGAAGTTCAGATTATTTACTCTAGTACTGTCCATAGGCCTACACAGTCTGATAGTCATGGCCACTTCCAGACATGGGGACTTCAAGTCCCATAATTTCCCAGCCAGCATGGCCACTGAGGAGAATTCTGGGAGCTGAAATTCACTAACCTGGACTTGTATCTTTCTCTGTGTTCCATTTTATTTATTAATTTATTTATTTTTCAAACTTCTATTACCACCCATCTCCCCCAAGAAAGTGGGGGACTCTATATTGGCATTTGAAGACATTTACAGTGTAAAGATGTTTTTTTAAGCATTGGTTCACCCTCCTCCTCCTCGTAAGATTGCAGAAGTAGTTTGCCATTACCTTCTTCATAGGGCTGAGAGAGAGTGACTGGCCCAAGGTCACCCAGCTGGCTCTGTGTCTAAGGCAGGATTAGAACTCATGGTCTCCCAGTTTCTAGCCTGGTGCTTTAACCACTATACCAGACTGGCTCTGTTTACCCAATGAGATTTGAAGGTTGTCTTATGCTGTGTTTCATTTTAGAATGTTAACTGTTTCCTTTTTAATTTACTTCTTTTCAGCTTTGTTAGTGGTTTTGAATGCTTCAATTTGGAGCATGTCTGAAAAGGGTCTACTGCCCTCTTGTACTCTAGCACTTTTATTCATTCATTCATTCATTCATTCATTCAATTTCTATAGCCACCCAGAGTCACTGGTTGAGATGGGCGGCTATAGAAATTGAATGAATGAATGAATAAATAAATAAATAAATAAAAGATAGAAAGAAATAATATAAGATACTTACTCTTTGTAAGCATCCAGAATAAACACTTGACCATTCTGAAAAGCAGAGTTACTGTGTATCCTTCGCGGAATCTTCATGTCTTCAATTTGTTACAACTGATGTGTCTTGGCACAGAAACAGCTTGGAAGTACTTAGTTTTCTGTGCTTGCCAGGAGGATTCTGACAGAAACCTTGAATAAATGAAGAAAGCAGATCTAAATATTTAGGTTATTAAGCCAAATTGGAATTCATACACTTTGAGACCTCTATGAGCATGTGTGAACTCTGTTCAGCCATGCTAATTATTGTCCACTTTATAGCAGGGAATTCTGCCAAGTTACATTTCTGTCTCTGAGTGTTCTATAAACGAAGGTGCCATTGTCAGCTTGCTGCATTAATGAATCACCATTTATTTGGCACCCTATAACGGAAAAGTCTATGTTGTCTGGGGAGGAAATTAAATCCCCTAAATAAGACCATTAATTCATTAGTCTCAAATTTACTTTTCAGAAGCACAAAAGTTACTCTGACTGAGCCATTAATTTATATGTCAGTAGGGTTGGCTTTGCTAAAGCAAAAACAAGAAAGAAACTTTGGGAACCTTGACATCTTGCTAATATATTGAAAAATAAACTTTGAAATACACTTTCAAGACCCACAACTGGAAAAAAAGTTGCTTTTTCTGTTCCATAAAACAAGTCCTGCAGTGCTAGCCCATCTGCTTTGCAGGATTTCCTTTCAGCTACAGTGGTGTTTATCCAGATGTGCAAAAGACATAGGAGCTGCTAGTGTGCTCCATATAGACTTCATAAATGAAACCATCAAATAATGCAACAGATGTTTTATGCCAGATCACATGTGCTGATCTGAACTTGATTGGGGTTTCAGTGCATATGTATAACTGATCTGGGTTCCTCTGTATTGGTAGGCTCAGTGCTTGACATTTTTCATAACTGATTCTGCTAATTAAAGTTAAGAGAGATTTTGGCAACTAGATCCAGAAAGATCTGTTTTAGGAATGCACAACAACTGTAACATGGAGAAATGAACCTCATTTACCATATCCTTGTTGCAATGCATGTTGAGTCTTCAGTGTAGACCTGGATCCAAGTATATAAATTCAGAAATAGGAGCATGGTTTGTATTCCCTGTGTACACAAATAAAGGAGATGAAAATATTTATTTTATTTTTATTTATTTGTTCATTTAATTTATACACAGCCCATTTCACTACACAGGTGACTCTGGGCAGCTTACAAATAAAAGTTATAAAACCCATTATAAAAATACAAAGATAAAGAAAATAGAAGATAAAAGAAGGAAACTAAAAGGCAGAGAGTGCGCCCGTAAACCACCAACCGCCCCCAGGGCTGCCTACCACTCCTGGATCCCCAAAGTAGTTGGCAGAGCCAGGTCTTGATGCTCTTTCTGAAGGCCAAAATATCCATTTGTTTGTTTGTTTATGTTCCTCTTCCCCAGCATCCTTCCTGTCTCTGAAGCCCTAACAGGATACTTTTAACAGAACAATTCACTAGTAACTGGGGGTGAAGCAGTTTTTAGTCATGTGAGAGCAATCTTTCCTTAAGTCCAAACCAAGAAATATATCCAAATGATGAGTGAAATGAGTGAGGACTAATTACCTAACAGTTCACAGAAATGGCAATTCACAATAAATGGCAAATTACTCTGCAGTAAATAGAACAACAACAATCCAAAAAATTCTATGTTTTCTCCTCTGACAGTCTCTGGGTTCTACAATTTGAATCAATAACTAATTAGAGCTTGAGAATTAGAGCTTAGTCAAATAAATTTTAAATTTATTTGATTAAGCACATTTGTCCTGTGCTTGAGAGAACCTACATAGGTAGTCAACACTTAACAACGGTAATTGGGACTGGAATTTCCATCACTTTGCAAAGTGGTTGTAAAGCACGACATCGCATTACTGCACCACTTAGTGATGGAAATTCTGGCACTTCTGGTTGCCATCATTAATCAAATCACTGTGGGTCAGTAAGCAAGAACATCATGTGGTCACCATATGTGACCTTCTGCCAGCTTTCCCATTGACTTTTATTGTAGGAAGCCAACAAAAAGGTCATAAATGGTGATTACATTACCATGGGGATGCTTCAACAGCCAGAACTTTGAGGAATGCCTATAAGTACCACTTGTTCAGCACCATCATAAGTTAAAATGGTCACTGAATGAGTGGTCGTTAAGCAAGGACCACCAGCATTCTCATCCATATCAAGATTCACCACTATGGCTCTCTGGAAAGCCACAGTGAAATATTTCACAAAGGGAGATGTATTGCCCTTCCTAGAGGACTGTACAAACTCCCTGTTCTCTGTAGAATATGAGAAACTGTAAGTAGTTTCATAGGGTATTTGCTTGGATTTCTCTATAGGCATAGTGCTATAAAAGATTTGGAAAATATAAAGTCTGTTTGGTATGTGCACTATATGGTGTTTTGGAAAATAAAATCCTGCACTCTGTCTGTGTGTGTGTGTGTATGTGTGTGTGTGTGTGTATGTGTGTGTGTGTGTATAATTTTATCCATTCAATTGTGTCTGATTCTCAGAGTCTGCCTGGACAAGTCCCTGCAGTTTTCTTGGCAAAGTTTTTCAGAAGTGGTTTGTCATTCCCTCCTTCCTAGGGCCGAGAGAGAGTGACTGGCCCAAGGTCAACCAGCTGGTTCTTGTGTGTGTGTGTGTGTGTGTGTACACACACACACACACACACACCCTAATAGGGAGCAATAAACAGTGTCCAAAAAGGAAGTATCTTGAACTACATTTTTCTACAATAAACCGCACTACCCAAAGCTTGATTTATACTACTTCTTTTGATGTCATAGTTATGTCTTAATAGTCCAGTCTTGTCCAAACTGGGATGCAAGACTCCTGCTTTTGCTATAGGGGCATCCATGAGAGGGTGTTAAAAAAATCAAGATGGTGGATGCCTTGCCCTTTTTTACACGAGGTGTGCATATGGCACATAAAAAGCAACAGGGCTTGAATTGCATCCTTGCAGCTGCCATCTAGACTTTTTTTTTTCATGCACACATAACACACACCTTAAAACACTCCTCAATGCTACTGTGCTACTTCCACTCTCACTTGAAAACCAGGTTTAATAATCTCTGTGCCAGAGCTATTCATTTGATATTGCTGCTTATTGTTTAAAATATATTCCATTGCTTAGAAAGGATTTTATTTTAACAAGTTTCTCCTATAAATCTTCTTAGCCGTTAGTGAGATTTAGTCATTATTTTTTAAAAAGGAAAATTTAAATCGGAAGAACTGTCACTATTCATAATAATGTAATCCAATTTTTTTTTCTTAGTTTAAAAAGGAGAAGTTTAGATGTCCTGACTGATATCAATTCCTATATGATATTACAGTTAAGATTGACTTTGCTATGTTCCTAGGAACGCATTTCCAGCATTCAAATTCTATCTTCTGGGTGCCTAAAAAGAAAGTAGGAGGAATAGGGTTTATGTTTTTCAAAGTTTCCCTGTAAAAGCTTTTCAGAATTCAAAGGTCAGGCTCTTCAAATCCTTTCTTTTCCTTTTGAAATATAACTGCTATGGCAACTTCAAAATCTGTTTTGCCGCAATCTATTTTAAAAGCTCCATTTCTTAGACTCTATTCTGAGAGGACTTTCTGAATGTTTGGAGACAGTTATCCTATTTCTTAGCTCCTTTGTCAGAATATATTTTTGTGGGTTATTTTCTAGATGCTAAAACTCAACAGAACTTATGAGAAAATTCATAAAATCATGACATTATTAAGGTTCCCAAGGGATTTCATATACAATCTCCAATGACAAACAAGACTATTTTCTCCTTCCTTCCTTCCTTCCTTCCTTCCTTCCTTCCTTCCTTCCTTCCTTCCTTCCTTCCTTCCTTCCTTCCTTCCTTCTCCCTCTATCCCTCCATCCCTCCATCCCTCCATCCCTCCCTCTTTCACACATACAGAGAAGTCAGGTAGTGTAATTCAGTCTGCTACATGAAAGATGACACCTTTTCAAAAGGTGCCTACCAAGGAAATAGGGTTGGACAATTCAAGCAAGCATCAAAGAGGTAGTGTTTGAAAAGCTAGAAACTATGTGATCTCAGCATCCCTGTGTTCTCAGCTGATCTTAGGAGGAGAAGAATCTCAGAAGGATACCTAGTGCTAACTTATGTCTGGCTTTAAGAGTGCATGGTTCCCAAACTACACATCTGTTAGTAAAGTAAAGGTAAAGGTTTCCCTTGACGTAAAGTCCAGTCGTGTCCGACTCTAGGGGGCGGTGCTCATCTCCGTTTCAAAGCCTTGGAGCCGGCGTTGTCCATAGGACACTTCCGGGTCATGTGGCCAGCATGACTCACGGAACGCCGTTACCTTCCCGCCGAAGCGGTACCAATTAATCTACTCACATTTGCATGTTTTCGAACTGCTTGGTGTGCAGAAGCTGGGACGAGCAACGGGAGCTCACCCCGCCGCGCGGTTTCGAACCGCCGACCTTCCGATCGACAGCTCAGCGGTTTAACCCGCAGCGCCATCTGTTAGGGTCATACTAATCAGTTGAATAATGGAAATGGAGAGAAATCTGGAGGGAGAGAAGTGAGGCTACACTTCCTAAACCTTCCATTCATATCTTATGTTCTGAGTGGAATTATATTAAAAAGATACCTGTGGTAGTTCTGTTGAACTTGAAGAAAGCAAGGGAGGGGCCACCTGGAACAGAAAAACATTAACCCCCTCCCTCTGCATGATTTGAACTAATGAAAGGACTTTGGTATATACCACTTTAGGATATGTGGACTTTGGGTTTCACTTGTTCACTTTCATTGGGGGGAAATAACCATACCTCATGTTACTGTCTAAATCTGTGTATAGTTCCATGTGGTTAACATATCCCCTTGCAGTTAACTATTGGATTGCAGGCTTTTCCCATCTAGGCTAACCATTAAATCTTCCTTGTGGGGAGGAGTATATAAAGGCTTCCTATTTCAGCTGAGGTTTTCCTGAGCATCAGGATTTCCCTACTCTTTGAAATGTTCCAAAACCCTTTGGTTGGCCAGTGATGGTGATGATGGACAGAGCTACTACCATTGAAAAGACGAATACAGTATGAATTTGCAATACATGATTTCTGAGTGATTTTATTCTGTATTATATTAGTTAAAGGTATATAATGTGCATGAAATTATATTACTATCTTTTCTGAATTTGTTGGCAAAATAGTAACCATGTAGTACTTAATCCTTTTTTTCCTTCTTGAATGTAGTATTCAAGAGTCACTTTGTGTGAGATGGGCAGCCATATAATTTGATAAATATATGATAAATAAATAAAATATATTCATTTAGAATTATGTAGTATGGAAGTATTAGATTTACTTATAAATAAAGCTACAGAAAATACATATATTAGTCAAAATTAATTTCATATAACAAACAGGATTATATATCATATGAAGATATCTTCAGGTATTCATATAAAGTTAATATACATGCTTAAATAAAATTATCATGAGACATGGTCACTTCTCCAAATTCTGTAAGGCAGTCTGCCAGTTTGAGTATGAATTGTATGGAGAAAAGGGCATTTGTGTCACCTTTCTACAAATCTGTGTAGAAAGGTGTGTACATTAGAAAAAATGTTCAAAGATACATATATTTGTGAAAGTAGCATAAACAAATTGCAGTAGGGAAAAGTATCTGCAAAAATACATAAGGAAATCATGTATGGAACAATTTCTGAATCCACGTGACACATTAAGCCCAAACCAAACCAACCAACCAGCCAAACATAATGTTTCTTAATATCCTTGGTTCATACAACATGGCTAGATTCCTATAATATCTTGAACCACAACCTACCCAATTGCCATGCCATTTTGGTTTCATCCAATCTGTTGCATGCCCTATGGCCACACAATTTGCAGATTGTGCATATTGCAGATTTTCTGTGATAATGCAGAAAAAGAATACAATACATTTAATGTTAAAAAGAATGAAAAACTGAAAGGGGCATAATTGACCATGGGCATATGCCTCTTCATGCAAATATAGTATTTATATTATTTCTCTCAAAGGACTCCAATTTGTGATGGTGTCTGTGTGGTCAATCTATAATATATCCATTAAGTCTTCACATTTTGGGATTGGTGAAGCAGACAGCTCTGTAAATGCCTGAGCAACTGGTCTGAAGAGCTTTCTTTTTATTTCTGAAGATCTTTCATAGTTCTCACTAAATTATCTTCTCTCTGAAGTCTAGTGGATTTTGTGTCCTGAACTGCAATTTTTTTGGGGGTGGGGCAATGTATTAAAGTGTAGTATCTTTAAAGATACTACACTTGTTCCTTTTATACCTTTAAGCAGTTGTTGCTTAAATCTAATCCTTAGGATCAACAGGGTTATCTTTGTTCTTTTTGTAATTTTGCTTGTGCACACTTTTCCACCTCTATATGTTTATTCTTTTTTCCTAAGAGCGATTGATGGATTTATTTAACAAATGTATATATCTGCCCATTTACAAAAGGGAACTCTGGACTGCAAACAAGAATAAAAACACAATGCAATTATCCAAAAATTATTAGAGCTAAAAACACAATGTTGAGACTCTCCCAGATGCTCACGTCTATAGAACAACCACACTGTTCCAGCTCCATCAACGTCCTGGGCCCAGTGCCTAGGGGAAAAGCTATGTCTTCACTGCTTTCTTGAAGGCCAGTAAGGTCAGGACAATCCATGTCTCTGGGTAGAGGCTGTTCCATGAATCAGGCACCATAATAGAGAAATTGTTTCACTGAGGGGCCCTGGAACATACCCACCCTGCCAGATCTAGTGGGACCAGGCAGAAACAATCAGGGATAGGTAGTTCTACAAGTACCCTGCCCCTGTGCCATGTAGGATTTTAAAGGTGACAACAGCACCTTGAATTGCACCTGGAAGCCCACTGGGGGACAGTGCAGCTCATACAGAAGCTGTATTATGGTATACCCACTATTGCCCATGCTGCTGCATTCTGGATCAGCTGAAGCACCTGAATGCTCTTCAAGGGCATCCCCATGTACAGTGTCTTGCAATAATCCAATGCCTCCCAATCTAGGAAAGGACACATCTGGCGCACAAAATATATTTGTGAAAAGACTCTCCTGGCCATGGATGCCAACTGATCTTTGAGCAGGAGCCATGAATCCAGGAGAACCCTCAGATATTGTACCAGCTCTGACTGTGGGAGTAAAATCCCAGCCAGAGTTAATGATAGCAAATGACTGGATACAGGGGATCCTAAAACAGCCACTCAGTCCTGTCAGGATTGAGCTGAAGCTACTTCTGCCCCATTCAGACATGTATGCCCTTCACACACTGGGAAGGCAGCTCTATACCATCACTTAGATCAGTGTTTCTCAACCTTGGCAACTTTAAGATATGTGGACTTCAACTCCCAGAATTCCCCAGCCAGCATCTACTGACTTAGATGTATAACTGAATATCCTCAGCATACTGAAGATATTTGATCCATGCTGATGGATGACATGATCCAGTGGTTTTATGTAGATGTTAAATAAAAGTGGGAGAGAGTCAAGCACTGTGGCACCCTGAAAAACAGAGGTCTAGGGCTAGATCTTTCTCCCCTCCCAAACAACACCACCTGGCCTTGGAGGAAGGAGAACCATTGAAGAACTGTGCCTCCCACTCCCAATCCTCAAAGCCAACCCAGAAAGATACCACGATTGAAGATATTAAAAGCCGCTGAGAGATTGAGCAGGACCAGGTGGATACACTACCCCCATGTGAACCCACCAATACTCATCAATGCCCTCTCAGTATTATATTCTGGCCTGAAACCTGACTGTAACTGTCCTGTTCAGGCTATGAGACAGCCAGGCAGAGCTGCTAATAATATTCTTTATTGCACAAACTATTTACACACATAAAAGTTCTTGCAATAGATTAGAATATGTGGTTCAATTTAAGTCCAACCAGGTGGCAGAGGACACAAAGGCGACACTGCAGGGTCAGGCTGTGGCAAGGCAGCAAGCAGAACCCGGCCACTTCTCTGATGGAAGCTGCAAGGCTGGAAGGAACTAGAGTGTGTGGCAAGGGCAAGGATGGATACTCGGGTTGGTATCCTGGCATGCAGGCTGGATCAGGTGGGCACACAGAGGCTAGACAATGCTGGGCTGAAGTATCTAGGCAGAGCTTGTTCTGGAAACAAGACTGGACTGGAACGTTCAGACAAGGCTGAGATCTAGAGGCAAGGCTGGACTGGACTGGAGCATTCAGGCAAGACTGAGGTTTGGAGGCTCACCTGGATCATGCCGGAGTGATGAGATGAGGCTTGGAGCTGGACACGAGGCTGTGCTCAGCAGGGACAGAAGATAGAGGCTCTACTGGAGTGACCCATGTAGACGGAGGTTCTGCAAAGGCAGAAGGCTCTGGCACTGGTTCCATGCAAGGCTTCTGATGCTGGTAAGGACTCTCCCACAGGTGCCGCAAGCTCAAAGGATTGGTTGTCTCCAGCAGCTTACTCTTGGTACACCTGCCTTTTTATTTGCTCCTTTTTGCGCTGTTTCCCCTTACTGGCCAATTGCACTTCTTTTTCTTTTGCGCACTTCTCTGATCTCCTCTCTCGAGCACTGATTGGAGGCTTCAAATCCCCCTCTGGAGTTTGTCCAATCCTCTTCTGCAATTTCTCCCACTCTGCTGAGTCACTTCCTAGATTAGATTCCTCAAGTCATTGCTGATAGGTTTCATTTTCCCCTTCTGACTCCAAATAAGTTTTGTTTTCAGAGTCAGAAGCAGGCTGAAACCTCACAGTAAGAGGTCCAGATAATCTGTTTCCTTTGGAGGCCTTCGAAGATGTAAGTCTACCACATTCTCAACTGTGTCTCCACTATGTGTCACATCCTGAGAGGCCTTTTTGATTATGTGTCATCAAGCTGATACTGGTTTTTCCCAGGACATTCTATCTCCAAACTGGACTTTAAATCTTCCAATGGTATACCCATTGCTGCTGAAATTAAGTCCACCTACCCTTCTGCTTGTCATCCTCTTTTTCTATTTCTTTATGCCTTTCCCAGTATTATAAACTTGTCCAGAGAGCTAGGTGCTTGCATAATGTGTCAAAATATGGTAATTTCAGGCTGCTGTTTTAAGTGAGAGAACTCTGGGTTAATTTGTTCAATGATCCAATGGTTTGTTTCCTTGGTTGTCCATTGTAAAAAGAGTCTTTTCCAACACCAAAGTTCAAAAGCATAAATACTCTTTCTATCCTGCTTCCAACTTTCACTTCCATAGAGTTTCACAGGAAAAGCCATTATTTGTACCACTCTGATCTTTGTACTGTAGGGTCACAGCATCTGAATATCTTTTCCAAGGCCTTCATTGCTACCAAGTGCTAATCTATGGCATATTTCTTGACTTCTGTTGTTGATTATTATTTTTATCTGTTCAAGTCCCTGCAGTTTTCTTGGCAAGGTTTTTCAGAAGTGGTTTGCCATTGCCTCCTTCCTAGGGCTGAGAGAAGGTGACTAGCCCAAGGTCACCCAGCCGGCTTTCATGCCTAAGGCAGGACTAGAACTCTCATACCATGCGTGATTGGCTCTTGGGCTGAGAGAGAGTGACTGGCCCAAGGTCACCCAGTTGGCTTCATGCCTAAGGCGGGACTAGAACTCTCATACCACACCTGATTGGCTCTTGGGCTGAGAGAGAGTGACTGGCCCAAGGTCACCCAGTTGGCTTCATGCCTAAGGCGGGACTAGAACTCTCATACCACACCTGATTGGCTCTTGGGCTGAGAGAGAGTGACTGGCCCAAGGTCACCCAGTTGGCTTCATGCCTAAGGCGGGACTAGAACTCTCATACCACACCTGATTGGCTCTTGGGCTGAGAGAGAGTGACTGGCCCAAGGTCACCCAACTGGCTTTGTGCCTAAAGCAGGATTAGAAGTCATGTTCTTCCAGTTTCTAGCCTGATGCCTTAACCCAGGGCCGCAACCCAGGGTCTGTGTCACCCGGGGCAAACATGGATTCCGCGCCCACCTTGGCGCCCCCCCAGCACTCATTTTGGCACCTCCCCAGTGCTCATTTTGGCGCCCCACCAGCATGGCACCCGGGGCACATGCCCCGGTTGCCCCCTGCTAGTTGTGGCCCTGCCTTAACCATTATACCGAACTGGATCTCTTGCTGTTGATAGTTGATCCTAAAGGGCAGAAACTATTCAGAACTTCAATATTTTCATTGTCACTGCTAAGACTGGTGGCTGTATCTGTTGCTATTTGGTCTTTTTATATTTACTCTTAATACCATTTTTATTTCACTGTGCTCTTCAACTTTTATTACTATAGCGTGCAGATCATTTGCATTTTAATTTTCCAAAGTTCCCATTTCCTGGAGAGATACCATTTTTCCTCTATTTATTTTATTTTGCTCATTTTATTTTATTAATATGGAACTGCATATATCTTTTGAGGTGACCGGAAAGCCTTTTTCTACTGAAGGCTACCTCCTCTGGGATAATTTATTGGAAGTTACGTACTGAGATCACAGAAAAAGAAAAAAGAAAAAGAAAAAAAAAGGAAGAAAAGTAGAATTAGCCCTTCTTTTACCATCTTCTTTTATCTTTCCTTCCTAACCAGCAGATTTCTTGAGCTTAAATTTTGTGAAAGAGTTTGAAATTAGGTTGAAATATTAAGCCTTAGGAATGAGTTGCTCACCTTGGAAGTGTGCCTTCAATCCACTAAAATAGCACTCCTTCCAAGGTCCAAATGGCCCTGACCACGCCATTCTTCAGGAAGGCTGAAAAGGTCTGGCATTTTCATCTGGCCATGGGGCTTTATGAATTACCTAGGATTCTAATACTACTAATTTCATTTTTGTATTCCTTGGACAATTGTTTGCTACTTTTTTCCTTCATTGTTATATTATGGTTTTAACTTGCCTTATTAACTTCCTTGAGTCCTTTGACAATTAGTCAGCATGACAAATCCAATCAATAAATAAATGCTCAAGAGTTTAAAACAGACCCTTCTGGGTCTGTTTTAAACTCTTAGGTCATGTCCATGGGGACCAATATGTCTCTAGATAGCTTCCATGGGACCCATAAGGCTATCCACCCCACCTGACTTTTATAAAGTTTCTTTACTATATTTTTTAAGCTGTATTTTTATTTATTAGATTTGTATGGCCGCCCATCTTAAACAATTCTGGGTGGCTCACAACAGCGATAAAAACAGTAACTATGAAACATAACCATCAAACAATCAAAGGATCAAACAAAACCATACTGCATATTACAGCAGAAAATTCTACCGTTCATATTTATTTGCAGAAATGTATTTGAGCCCCACAAAGATCTCCCTGAGGTTGAAGAGTGTTTTGAGAATGACCAAGGCCATTAGGGTACCTATTCTGTGAATAAGCAAGAATAAGCAAATGGAATTTATGAGTGCATCAACAACACATTCTCAACAAGCAGTTGCCCATCTTACATTGTTTTTCCTGTTATTCTTTGGGAGTATGTTGCTACCAAGCCAATCAGCAAACAGGATATCCTTTTTCTTCCTAATGGCAGAATAAGTCTCTCCTTCATGAACTTGGATGATACTTGCCCCATGACTTCAATGAAATAATAATTCACAGAAAGTTATATGGTTTTTGCACAATAACTCATAATATCACACTTTTATGGAATCAGATCTCAGTTTCATTGCCTCCAGATTATTTCTCTTTCTTCCTTAGGGTCTCCTGGTTATGGGCCCTGTTGTTATTTTGCTGCTAAACCTGAAACATAAAAATTCAACCAATTTCAGAAGAATTAACAAAGCAAGCTACTTCTGGTTACCAGGGGTTATGAGCAGCTGACAAACTTTGAAGTATTTAGATTAAATCAAAAAGAATTTCCCTCCAATAAATTGAATATGAGTGTCACCAAGAATCTATGCATATAGAAGGAAGTGTGAAGTGTAATGTTTCAAATGGCTTAATTCAACTCAAGTAAGTAAGAGAGCATGCCTCATTAACTGCAGGCTTTTGGAATATTATTACTTCAGGCACCTCATTCTTCAGGTAACTTTTTTTCAGTAAGCTTACAGTAGCATAAAATATTGCAAGAAGAATAAGGGATGTGATATCAGTGATCATACTTAAAGGACATTTCTTGCAGGTATAAAAATGGAAAGTTGGTAACTAATGTCCTGGATTAGGCCAAACCCCAGGTCCTAAGGCAAGATGTAGTAACTCAGAACACAATTTGATTTTCATGGGGTGGGCAAGACTCATATCCCTTGAATCTGCTCCATTCTGATCATGAGTGTTTCTCCAGAGCTTTGGAGTGCTGAAAAGGAAGGCAGGAACAATTGCAAATATACATATGTTTTAATTGTTTATGTAAACAATGCCAGATAAACATTAAATTAGTGCAAAAGATCTACCCTCAAATCACAGTGACCCAGTTTCCTACCTTTTGGAGCAGCTTTCTCTAACTTGATGTCCACCAGATCTATTGGGATGGACTATAGCCTTCAGTTTTCTAAAGCAGCTAGGAATTTTGGGAGGCATAATCCAACATTCCATGCTTACTATCAGTACATTTACTGATCTATTATAGTTTAGTTTAGTTTTCTACAATGTTATGGGATTATTGTATCACTTTCAGTTCTATTAGGCTATGAGGTAGAAAACATGATGGACTTAATTGTTCTGAATTAGTTTTGTTGCAGAACAAGGTTTTGAATCCAAAGTTCTCAGTTGTGGCTGCTATTAATTCCCTTCTCAGAAGTGGAAGAGATTTAGTGGATGGCAGTATGAAATCTAGGATTCCTGGTTAAGAGAATACTGACTAGAAAAGATCCAGTTGCATCCACAAGTCAAAAGCTCTAAGCCATGATCCTGATCAATAGCTTGTAAGCCCTACATAGTACTATCTGGTGGAAAAATAGAATGTTGAATATTGGAGCAGTGCCAGACTGAAGGTTTTAGCTTCCTGGGAAAAGTTTCACTTGGCAGTCAGAATCATGTATGGCCAGGGTAGTAATTGTGCTTAAATCTTCCAATAGTATACCCATTGCTGCTGAAATTAAGTCCACCTACCTTGCTGCTTGTCATCCTCTTTTTCTATTTCTTTATGCCCTTCCCAGTATTATAAACTTGTCCAGAGAGCTAGGTGCTTGCATAATGAGTCAAAATATGGTAATTTCAGGCTGCTGTTTTAAGTGAGAGAACTCTGGGTTAATTTGTTCAATGATCCAATGGTTTGTTTCCTTGGTTGTCCATTGTATTCTCAAGAGTCTTTTCCAACACCAAAGTTGGACTAGGAGGAGAGAGATCTAGACTTCAATCCAGTCCAGTATGGCCTCAATCATGGAAACCCAGCCAGTGAATTTCTTCAGTTCTTTCTATCCCTAGGGTGAAAAAATAGTTCGGTGAAAAAAATAGTTAGAACAAGCACCTTGAGCTATCAAATGAAAGATGGGACAGAAATCTAATAAATCTAAAATTAATAACTATTTGCAGAGCCTGGAAGGGTTTGGATATCTGGAACCCTACAAGGTAGCAACAGTGGCTGGAAATACTTATTTCCAAGATCTAAAACTGTGAATCTCTTACCTTGATTTCTTGACCTATATCTGCAACTTGATCATACTTTTAGCTTAGCCCCATTGACAGGGCCTTTTTAAATGGGGGGCAATGGTGGGAATTGTTCTGGGCTCCACACATGGGGTAATGTGTTCAAATGAACATTCTGCCCCTAGGCCTCTACAGTCTGTAGGCATCCATGAGAGTGATACTGGGGCAGCAGGGCAGCAAAGATGAAACATATATCCCAGTGTCACAACTTGAATTCCACCCCTTAGATATTTGCATGTGTCATTGCACTTTAATCATGATGTTGTGACACATATTTTGGCATTTGGGCATCTTTGGGGGTTAGGAATAGATATCTTTGCCTACAGAGTTTCCTATTCATCCTGACAAAGGTAAGAGGCTGTGCAACAAGATGAAGGTACATATTTCCAGTTATACCAAGCACTATAACCATGTTCTGTAGAAGATGTTTTATAGTTTAACTGCACACTTTCTTCCACCATGTTAGGTTGAATGGAAGGTGGGGGGGCAGAATGCATGCTATCATCTTTTTTCCGTACTTCTGTTTCTTCATTTGTCCGCAATGCTGAAAGAGAGAGAATTTGTCTTGAAGTTCCTATTTGTGACCTTTTAAAAGGGGGAATTGGATGATATTAAGAAGAAGCTGAAGTAGAGAGAATGTGACCTTTAAGGGGCTATACTCTAGAGAGAGAAAGAGAAACAGGACAAAATGACTTGTGGTTTTTCTAGTATGCCTTTATTTTAAATTGGCTGCTTTCATTATCTAGACTTTAGACGGTGCATTAATCCTATTCAATTTGGACTATTGTTATTTTTATTATCATTATTATATTTAAGATGCATGTTTTTTGCCTATTTTCATGTTCAGAAGCTTTCACAGCAGATGACAAAGAAAAGTAGTGTTTGTGTGCATAATAGAGAAAGAAAGGATGTGAATATCTGTAAGAGGGTGTGAATCAGGGGTATTTGAAAATATACATTCAAATTGTGTTGAGCTGACATGTGACACCCCAGTGCAACTTCTCAGAGCCAATTTATCCTTTGGACAGGAGAGACAGGACACTGAGCCTTTTATAAGATCAGAATTTTAAGCCTTTCTCCAACTGGTTTGTTACTAATTATTGGACCTCAGCTCCCATTAATCTTAACAAACATGGCCCATCTGGACTCCAGAAGATGCAGAGCAGCCGCTTCCAACCTGTGTACCCTTCAGACATGTGAAGATTCCAACTCCCAGAATTCTCAGCAATTCCCAGAATTCTCAGTCTTGGTGGGGGGGTGTTTTTCTCCTTGGTAGGCACTTGATTAGGATATTGTTTTCTGCTTGATTGCTTGTCTGGTGACAGGTTTCTCTGGTGACAAGCAGAAGACCAGACAAACAATCAAGCAGAAAGCAATACCCTGACCAAGGAACTACCAAGGAGAAAACCACACCCCCACCAACATGGGCAGGGCAAGGTACTGTATATAAACAGGGAGCAAACCCCATACTCACCAGCACTGATGATGTTACCTAGTCAGGTAATGAAACGTCTGCAAGCAAACAACCAAGCTCAGAGGGCACCAAGGACTCCAAGAATATAATGTAGTGGTGGTGCTGTGGGTTAAACTGCTGAGCTGCTGAGCTTGCCGATCGGAAGGTTGGTGGTTCGAATCCGCATGATAGGGTGAGCTCCTGTTGCTAGTCCCAGCTCCTGCCAACCTAGCAGTTCGAAAACATGCAATGTGAGTAGGTTAATAGGTACTGCTTCAGCGGGCAGGTAACGGCGTTCCATTTAGTCATGCCGGCCACATGACCATGGAGGAAGTGTCTATGGACAAACGCCGGCTCTTCGGCTTTGAAACAGAAATGAGCACTGCCTCCTAGAGTCAGACACAATTGGACTTAACGTCAAGGGAAACCTTTACCTTAAAGAGCTTTTAGAAAATAGGAGGTTAAAATAGAAATTAGTTTTATTATTAAGATTCCTTTCTGAACTAGCTGAAGGCATTTATAATTTGCAAAGCCTTTTTTTTTTGGGATAAGCTTTCCTTTTGTAAAAGAAAGGTCTCCCCAGCCCCAGCCACTGAAGGGAGATACAAAAACTCAAACGACTATCCAAGACAAAACGTCTTTTGGTACAAAGTGTTCTTGGCTTATCTGAGAAGTCAATCATATAACAGAGACATATGTTGGAAATGACAAGCTTAATGCAAGATGACTTCATTGCATGACCCTCTCATTAGAAATGGTCCTTTAAATCAGACCAGCAAATCCATTTGCCTCATTTGAAAACACAGATGTTGGCTACTCTTGGAAGGTAGGCAAATCAAGTGTAAAAGCAACAACAAAATCCTCTCAGTGCCCCGTAAAATGATGGTTTTCATGCCATATGTTCTCACATGTTAAAGCCTAGCACCGACTTTGCAAGGGCATTATGAATCTCAATTAAGCCATGCTAAGTGCTTTGGCTGAAAGGCAGGCTTCATAAATATTACAGCACTGTAATTATCTGGTGCAGCAGACTGTTGAAAGAGATAAGAAGTTCCTTATTGGATGTGATGTTGGGGAGAAAATGCCAGAGGATTGGAATTTATGATTTTTGCTGTTAAACATGTACGATGGCAAATCCATGCAATAATTCAGATGGTACAGAACTATAATTCTGCAGCATCCCCTTGATCTCTCGATCCAGCTGCTTCTTTCACTGCTTGCAGGACAGCATTCCCTCTGCTCCACTATATTTTAATATTTTTTTTTCTCTATGCTCCAAAGTAAGTCTTCCTTCCTCTTCCTCTTCCTTCTTTTCTGTACAAATAACTTATCTCAAGTACATGGACCTGAAAAGCCACACATTACAGGGGCATCAATCTTATTTCTGGTCAATGCACTGAGAATTTGGGGTATACTTCACAGAGTGATGTAAGCCTGTGATGCTCAGACAACAGACTTAAAGGGAATGTCAGCTAGCCATCTATTCCAGGTGACTAACAAGGTGAAAACATTGAACAGCTTCAGCAACAATGCAGCTAAAGAAGGTCACATTTTTCAGATGCATTAAGGAAAGTTGGATGTGATGGGAGATGGATGTTAATTGAGATGAAGAATATATTCATTCCAAGGCTAAATGCAAAGACCAAAAGATTCAGTGCTTCAGGGAGGAAACAATCATTTTGTCTCAAACTAAGTCAAAGCCCACCAATTTGATGTAAGGCAATCTATGTTAGGTTATCTAAGTCTTGATATTCCCCACTGATTATCATTGTAAACCAGGAAATTGCCATGGTTAGGGCTACTTCATCTGAGCTGCAAAAATATTAATGACTACCACTGTTTTTCAGTCATTCATTGGCTTTTGACTCTTCATGACCTGATGAACATCATTTTGCAAAGACTGTCTCAATGACTGCTTCTATCAATTCTTGTAAGCTCTTGCTGGTGTCATCTGAGAAGCCACTTTGTCTTCCCCCAGCCTCATTTTTTATTACCTTTGATTTTCCCAAACTTCAGGGTCTTCTCCAATGAACTTTGCTTTCACATTATGTGTTCAAAATATTTAAAGTTAGTTTTTCTTTTCATATTTACACAATTTTTATTAAGAATTTTGATTGTAATAGTAAAATCTAATTAACTAAGCTTAAAGAAAGAAAAGAAAAATAAATAAAAAGAGCAAGAAAAAGAAAGAAAGAAGAAAGAGAAAAGTAAGTATATAATAAAGAAACAGAAAAGAAATATATAAAAAAGTGACTTCCAACCTTCATCACAATAAGTAGAAACAAATTTAGTGACTCTTCACCCCCTCTGTGGTTGCAACCAATACCACATCTCTCATCTGTAAACAAATCCATAAAACATCATCTTTTCAGTCCTGGTATCAGCAGAAACTCTTTATATTCCTTCCTTTACTGTTTTACTTCTAACAGTCTTAAACTTCAGTTCATTCAAATATCGTTGTATGATTTGATTTATCTTCATTTCCTCTTTGTCCCATTGCACGAGTTCTTCAAAGCTTTAACAAACATCTTTTGTAAACCCAATAGGAAAAAACAAAATATCCCAGTCAGTCTCTTGTTTTATCATTTGCATTTCCCTTTTAAATTTTAAAACCTCATCCAGTTTCTTTTGTAGATCCAGTGAAACATCCTTTCCTAAGTCATTCTCTTGGCCTGTCAGTTGTAAATCCACTTTTCATACCAACTCTATCGTGTCAGATAAAATTCGTTCTACATCTGATATTTCTTCAAGAACATCTTTTGGAGATAGTCTATCTAGCGACATTATTACTGACATCGCTGATATTGTGGCTACTAATTTCTGACTCCATTCTTCAAAAGTCTCCTTCAGTTTTTTCACTGTTACAATGTTTTCAACATTTTACAGGAGTACTGTCCTCAACCTAAAAACATTAGTCCCCTCTAGTGTCCAGTTTTTAAAATCTTGAAATTGCTTATCTTTGTTGTCTTGTAAAAAACTGAAACAAAATCTATTTCCCATGAGGAGCTGTTTTTTCTTTATAATTAATTTCAAAATCTTATAAAAGTTTCAATATTCCATTTTTTTGAACTATTATATTCCTTTTACTCCAGTCTAACTGGAATCATCATACAAATTCTTCCTTAGGCAGATGAGATGGCCCAGTACACCCATATTTTAAAAAGATTATGGTACATGGTCAGAAGCCTTATTATGACCAGTAAAACAAATTAGCTGTCTATTTCGAAGTGCCTTGCATTTCTAATTATTCATGCCATGTGATCTCAAGGGCCTCTGCCTCTTCCAGATCCAGCTTGTACATCTGCAATTCTTATTCAAAAGACTGCAAAACCTAAGTACGTTAGCATGTGGAATAATTGTTATTGTTTGGTAGTTTGAGAAATGCCCCTTTTTGGTACTGGAACATAAATTTATCTTTTCCAGTCTTCTGTTAGCACTGTTTTTTCCATACCTGCTTACAACCATCAAGTATCATTTTCTACTGCATCTTATAAAATTTTAAATAGTTGTGCTGGCATTTCATTAACTCCTGCAATTGTTGTTAGTAATATTTTTAGAGTGCATTTAAATGCACATTCTGGCTTCTTCCATGATGGGACTTCTGTATGTATTACTGATTTGGGAGTCTTTCTTGTACAGTTCTTCCAAATATTTGCACATCTCTTCTCTTTATCTTCTTTTTCCAGTAGACCTTTGCCTTCTTTGTTACTTCTCATGCCTCTCTTTGCAAAAGAAAGGTTCCTTTGATTTGTGTAATTTTCATAAGGAAATATTCTATCTTTTCGGCAATTTATTTGCATTGCTTAATTAGATATAATTGTTTGCTTCATCTTTAATCAAGTCATGAATTACAGTTCAGAGGTCTTCATGAATTTTATAAATGTGTTCTTTACCTTCACCACATAATCATATGGAATTTTGTTAAGTTCATACCTTGCTGATATGTCAAGTGACAATTGCATTTTTTTTAATAAGTTTTAATTTTGTGATGGCTCCCTTACTATGGTTAATATCATCTCCTCTTTTTTGTGTGCCTTTTTATAGTTATTTTTAAATTGTGATAGTTTCTTTTTCTTTTTTAAATTAAGTGTTGTAGGCCACCCAGAGTCACTTCATATGAGATGGGGGAGGGGGCAGGCTATATAAATAAAATAAATGAATAAATGAATAAATGATTTTGTACGGAGTTCATAATCTGAGCAGCACTCATGACCCAGTGTTATTTTTGCTGGCTGAACAGAGTTTCTCTATCTTTACTTGCAGAGAGTATAGTCAGGTTGAACTTGGAGCTGTCCAAGTTCTGTAGTTCTCATCTGTAGTTCTCTTTTAGGTTGTTGGAAGGTGGAATTTTCTATAGTTTTCTCAGCATAACTCTATTTGTCTGTCTCCTGCTTTATTTTGTACACCAAGGCCAATTTTTTCTATTATTCAAGATGCTATTTTTATTTCCTGTTTTAGCATTTCAGTTTCCTATCACAAGTATGATTTTTTTTTTTTTTTAATGCTGACAAGGTATTGCTAATTGCCACAGAACTATTCAGCTTCTACTTTGTCTTTATCTGTGGTTGGATGATAGACATATATTACCGTAATAATGATTGGTTTGCCTTGGACTTGAACTGGGATCATTCCATCATTTGTTTGTGTTGTATCTGAGCACAGACTTTTATTAAAATGATTCCTTCTTCATTTCTTCTACGATTTTCTTGTCTGCAAAGAAGATTGGGTGTTCCTCAGATATGAAGTGACCAATTCCAGTCCATTTCAGTTTGCTGCTTCCTAGAATGTCAATGCTCAGGCTTGATGTTCCTGTCCTAGCAACATCAAGTTTGCCTTGATTCATGGTTCTGACATTCTACCTACCACTGGTATGCATAGCTTTGTGGCATTAAACTTTCCTTTTGTCTCTGGCCACATCAACCACTGGACATTCTTTTGGCTTCAGCCCAGCCACATCATAAGCACCAGTGCTATTAATACTTATCTGCTGCAGTTCCTTAGTAGCTCATTATATATATTCTGATCCGTGGAGCTAATCTTTGAGTATTATGTTTACATTGTCTGGTTACTAAATGTTCATCTGGTTTTCTTGGCAAAACAGTGGGGTTGCCATTCCCTTCTCAAGTGGATCCTATTTAGTTTGACAACTCTTATATGATCTGCCCATCATGAGTATTCTTTCTGGAAGTGTTCGGTCCTAGAAATACAGCTCAGGGGATCATTGATATGTACAACCCCCTTCATTGCTACTAGGTAATGATCCATGATGGAGCAACAATCAAAATATTTCAGCAAAGAAATACAGAAACATTTAAATCTAGTGGTCCTCTTGATTTTTTCAGCCCATATAGAAGAGCCCTCCATAACATCAGTAACATTTTCAGGCAGAGTAAACCCATGGAGAAAGTGAGGTGTGGGAAATCTTAGCAAAAAGTTTTTCATGGTATTTTGTCTTATGCATCCAGAAGAGTTTTAGAAAAAGGAGTTGATAGCCATGTTTTTGCTTCTTGGTAGAACCAGATGGAATTTGATGGAAAAATTGATCAGTGATTGTGTCTGAAACACTTGTGAGATTCCAGAGCAGGACAGTTGTGAAATAGGTTCATGCTGCCTTCTTTTAGGATATATATATATATTTTTTTCATTTCCCAGCTCTGTAATTTCCTGTTGGCTTCCCATCCAAGTACTAATCAGATCTAACCAAGTTAGTCAGGTACTTTTGGCATAGTAACTAATGTTGCTTTTGCTGTCACATGTCTAACACTGTCTCCTTTATCACCCTTTGAAAACTAGATTTCTGCAGGGACTCACAATGCAGACTAGGCTTTTCTAATTTCTATTGTTTTTTAAGATACCAGTTGGTTTGTGATGAGTTTGTTGAGCAGTCAGACTTTGGCAGCCTCAGTATGGCATTTCAGTTTACTGAGAGGTTGAAGGAGCCATGGATTGACATTTGGTTGATGCCTGCTTCTGCAGCTGTTCCAGATCAGGCTTGTGAAAATGCTCGGCACAGTGCCTTTGATGTGCAAATTGGTTCTGCTCCAAAGTAAAAGCACCAACTGGTATAGGTAGATGGACAGGAGAGCAATCTCTTTTCTTCAGTGGAGGCAGGTTAAAAAAAAATTCACGGCAGCATTAGTGAATTTGCAAAAAATAAAACAAGCAAGCAAACAAATTAGGACAAGGCTTGACCAGCTAAGATGCTAGGAAGGATTGTTGGAGAATTCCAGAAGATGCTTCCTGGTTTCAGTTTCCTGATTTATTAAGAAAACAGAACAGTTAATGTGCATATATGTATGTCTACTTGAAATGACAGTCCTTTGAACTCAATTGGACTTGTTTTCACATAGGTGTGCAAAGGACTGAAGTCTTAATAATTAACATAAATGATATTGTACACTGTGTCTGATGGAGAATAAAGAGCACTATGAATAAGGAAGAAGCTGGGCATATATGCTGCTATAATTGGTGGCAATCTAATACTTAATCTGTCTGTGGCACGTTCCACATTCCACTATGCGCAGACTCCGGTGTGAATTTGGGCCAGTGCATGACCTCTTGCAAAGGGAATACCAACACTTAGAATTTGGCATCATGAAACAGACCAAGTTCAAATTCCTATTTGGTATGAAGTTGACTAGATGATTTGGGACCAGCTTAATCTACCTGGCAGAGGTGCTGCTGGGAAGATAAACTGAGTATCCATTGAACTCTTAGAAGAAGGATAGGATATAAATGTAATAATAAAGAAGAAAAAAATAAGGTAATAAAAATAAAATAAACCCAGATTTTGCCAATTGATTTAAAATACGTAACAATAAACTGGTGCTAACATCCTCAAGTGTGGATCTCCATCTCCCTGATTTTTTTCTAAGTTCACAAGCACTTTTGCCTTAATCCTACATTTTCCCCCATCAGTAAAGATATATCCCCAATGTGAGATTTATAGCTATGTTCTCTCTCTCTTTTTAATTGAAAATTTTATTTACTTTTTTTAATGAAGTATTTGAAAAACCTAGGCCTGGGGGATATTCTAGGGAGTTAATAGTAATCTGCTTTGTAATTGATGCTTTGCCTCTACTGAAATCATCTTCTCTATGAAGGAGAGGTTTCATAAAGAAAAGTCCCAAGTTGCCTTCAAAAATAATTTGAATAATATCAATATATTATTATTATTATTATTATTATTATTATTATTATTATTTTAAATGGCAACATCATATCTGAGGTTGTGAATTATATACAATGAATAGAGAATATTACTGCTGGGAAAAAATACATTTGGAATTCATCTTGCTTACTAATGATTCATTTTATGCTAAAAGTAAACTTTATTTTAAAGTAGGCTGAGGGAATTTGGGTCAATCCAATCTACTCACAGGGTAGTTGTTATGGGGAAAATAGGAGGAGAGAGCATTATATATCCTGCTTTAGTTGTACAAAATAAAAGGGAGGCTAAAAATTGAATTAATAATAATTATTTCTCACAACAGTCTGGTTGCTGCCATTCCATTCAGCTCCATCCATCCATCTATCCATCCATCCATTTATTCATTCATTTATTTTTCAAATTTCTATCACCACCCATCTCCCCCCAAGGGGGACTCTGGGCGGTTTACAATAAAATTGGAAGTTAAAACTATAAAAGACATAAATTATCATACAAATAACCAATATAAATAGAAAGTAAATATATATAAAATCCAACAGTGACAAGTTCTCATTCAGTAGGGAGGGCACTACGGGACCAGCCACCCCCAAGAAGAACTATTGCCCTTCCCAGCCTAGGCGAGGCAGCAGAACCAGGTCTTCAAAGGAAGGCCGGAAGTGAAGGGGCCTGACTCACCTCCAAGGGCAGAATGTTCCAGAGGGCAGGTGCCACTGCAGAGAAGGCCTGCTTCCTGGACCCCATCAAATGGAATTCCCTTACCAATGGGGTCCACAGCATGCCCTTTCTGCATGACTGGGTGGGACAGGTCAATGTTATGGGGATGAGATGGTCCCTCAGGTAACCTGGCCCCATGCCATATAGGGCTTTAAAGCTTATAACCAACACCTTAAATTGGACCCAGAAGCAAACTAGCACCCAGTGCAGCTCGCACAGCAATGATGTCACATGTTCTGATCTTGGGGCATGCATAACTGCCCTCATGGCTGCATTCTGGACCAGCTGAAGCTTCCAGATACTCTTCAAGGGTAGCCCCATGTAGAGCACATTGCAATAGTCTATGTGGGAGATGACCAGGGCATGAGTGACTGTTCGGAGGGCATCTCGATCCAGGAACAGGCATAACTGGCACACAATACAAAGTTGTGCAAAGGCACTTCTGGCCACAACTGCAACCTGCTCTTCAAGATCAACATGAAGATCTCTTTCTCAGTCTTGGCACTTACCTGGTTCCTGATAAGACTTAACTTTGTATTAGGTAACTTAACTTTGTGATTGTTGATCTCAGGAAAACCTGAGCCTTGCTGCAACCATTTCGCTTTTTCATTTACACACTAAATAGTTCTATTGCATACCACACTTACCAGTTTTAGATGTAAAATCCCTATAAGCCTAGGCTGCATAAATTCACAATAATACAAAGATACATTAACCATAGGATAGCCACATGTTCATTAAATAAAGTTAAGTGTGGATTGGTTAATTTATGATAATCAAAGCTAGTTTCTAGGAAAAAGGAATTAAGTTCTTATTTTATATATATATATATATATATATATATATATATATATATATATATATATATATCTGTGTGTGTGTGTGTGTGTGTGTGTGTATCCCCTCCCCCAACATTCCACATTCCCAGATGTCATTTGTGGGGTTATACCTCAAATCTGAGAGAATTCTGAAATCTTGTGAGTTTTGGAAATATCTGAAATGTTGGGCATTTTTAAAATTATTTGGGTGTGTGCCTATACAATGTTGCTTGATGGCATCTGAAAAGGTTGCTGGTCCCTGCCATCTTTTAATATGGGGTAATTTCAGTTTTAAATTTGGAGCTGACAGTGGTATCAAGGGTGATACTTCATTTGATTCAGCCATATTGACTGGGTTTACACAATATGCTAGACTGGGTTAAAAAAGTAGTTGGTAGCGTGTGAATCAATATTTTGTGAAAAACATTAGGCTATTTGTTTGGACAAAGCCAGTTGCAAAACCACAAAAAATGGTGATTTGTTAAGCAGGGTTTAGAGAATAATGTATAGTGTGAATTCAGCTATTAAGTATGGACCAAATTCATTAACTTAGCTGCATTACTTTTCACTTCTGGCAACATGCAGTTGCCAAGTGCAGTGGCATGGGCAGTTATGTGTTTTCCTTGATTAGTGCATGTTACACTTCTGTTCTGTGAGCTTCATTAGTTGTCAGTATGCTTCTGGGTGCAGTTCAAGGTGCTGATAATGACCTATAAAGCTCTACATGGCATGGGACTGGGTTATTTGAGGAATCTCTCCCTGGTTCCAGATACCCATCCCATTAGGTCCAGCAGGTCCAGCAGTTCGGGTCCCATCTACTAAGGAGTGTCATTTGATGGGGCCCAGGAAGAGAGCCTTTTCTGTCATGGTGCCCACCCTTTGGAACATCATCCCCCTGGAGATTAGATTTGCCCTGACCCTACAGGCCATTGAAGATGTGGATTTGCCATCATACTTGGGGATTCTGGCTGTGGTATAGAGCCTCTTCAGTGGTTCTTCTGAAAGTTATGAAAGAATTGTAGCTCTGCCAGTGATTATGTTCTATGGTTTATAACATGCTTTCAAACATTTTTTTTTTTAATTTTGTTGCTGTTTTTATTTGTATTGTGCTTATTGTTCTTTGGTGCTGTTTTACCTATTGTGAGCCACCCAGAGTCACATACTGTATGTAAGATGGGTGGCTATATAAATTAAATAAATAAATAAATGAACATCACTCATTATTACTGTTCACTTAAGTTTAATACCATTAAGCTCTTTTCAATGATAGTTATATCCTGCAATTCATATCAATCAAGGCAGTAGGGATTTGCAACACAGACATTATTTCATTCATCTGAAATGCTCAGGAATCCAGATAATAGCTTAGAACAGCCTGAACTGTTTGTAGGGCAGCTGTAATAACTACTCATAGGAGTAGATAGCTTGGCAGCCACTTTTCTATTTCACAAGCATTTCCCATCTGTATGAGTAACACAAGCGAAGGCAACCTTCTGCTATGGTACATTAATTCTATTTCCACTTCCAAGTTGGTAGAGAATATTTTGTTCTTCTGTGCCTACTGTGAGGCACAGCATTCATTTGTTAATATTGTAACACTAATGCTCTTGACAGTCTTCCCCAATCTGGTGTTCTCCAGACATGTTGGACTTCCTCCTTTGATGCTCTGGAGGATAGTTTAATTCCAGGGAATCTAAATGGCTTCCCACAGAGCTGTCTGAAGAAAGAACATCTGAAGCTGGAAGTGGATCTCTTAGAAGTGGATCTTCTAGAGATGGTTTGTCCTCTATAAGCTCTGGACTAAGAATGAAAGTGAAAGTGTAATGTGGGTATAGTTGTAAGGAAAATGGGATTGGGAGCATTTATTTTTCCTTTTGAGCAGCAACAAATCAGGAACACATTGAGCAAAATTAGCTTCTCTTGCTATTTCATGAGATGGTTCAAGGGCAGAAGTGCTGTCAGAGCCTGGGGGGATACAACTTGGTAAGCTGTGGTTTGTTTTAACAACTGTTTGTTGTAGAAGCTACAGCAGTTGGGTTCCTACATTGTGCTCGGCCATAAACATGATTTGCGACCCCAGTGGCTGAGTTTGTGGAACATGCTAATCCAAAAACAAACAAAACATTTTATCCATTACCCCGGTGCCTGAATCCTTTCAATTAGAGGTTTGGTAAACTGTGGTTTTTGCTACGGCAAAGAAAGCCAGCCCTACTGTTAGGCAAAATAAGGCAATCACTTCAGAAAACAACAGCAGGTCCTGGAATGACAAGAGTTGCTGTTATCCCAGCTGTTCTTTTCTGTGTATGCAAATCAGTATTGTGTCCCCAAGCCAGCCAACTGTGGTTTATTCAATAAATAACGCTTAAATAAACTCTTGTTTAGCATGTTGAATGAACCCACTGTCTAGTGTATCTCTCCTTCATTACTAGAACTTGCCTAGCTGTCTCTGCTTTGTAATTTTGTCAAAGTTAGGCAGTATTTCTCAACTTTATATTTTACGGGGCCATTTATATTCTAATACTTAATTCAGTAAAAGTTGAACTATGTGGTTAAACACTGAGTGACAAGTAGTAGTGATCAACAACATCACTATCGCAAATACATCAACATTGCTTACGAGAGGGATGATGCCATTGCATAATTTAAAAAAATCTGTTCACCACTATATAATTTCATAATAAACTTTTAAATATCCCTTGTTATTGGAAATTAATTTTCTAGATCATAAAATTATTTATCTTGCTATTCATAATCAGCATTTTTTTCGACTAAAGATAAGAAAAGTCCTAACTTTTTCTTTGAGCAAGATGTATATTTATAATTTTAATTTAAAAATTAAGTATTAATATATGCTCTTACATTCAAGGCTGCTTTTATATCTATGTAAAAATGGGAATACACTAAAAAGGGCAGTAGGATAGTAGTAAATTCAGGCTGCATTCCCTTCTATATTTCTTAGCAATACGGTGCACTGTGAAAAGTGCAAATATTCATCATGTCAAGTGCTGCAGACCCACCGTGGTGATGCAGAGAAAACACATTTTTGAAATGGTTGGTGCTTGCATTCTGAGCAAAGCAATCCAATAGGTGGTTTATGTCCAAGGTCAAACACATAATAGATTTTATAAAAAAATGTGACTAGACCAGGAACAACAGGTTCCTGTTTACCCCACTTGCTGAATAATCCACAGATGGTTATGACATGACGTGCTCACCAAAATCAGACAAATCACATTATCACCAATTGTTAGATTCACCTACTGCATTGCACAATCATGTGATTTAATTATTTATTTGAAATTTGGTCCATGTAATGCATCAAGCAGGTTATTGCCATTTGTAAACCATAAAGGATGTCTTAAACAGATCTGAGCAGGGCAGCTGTGATTTATTCAAGGAGCCATCAGTAAAACAAACCATGGCTGTTGTACTTAATGAGTAGGCTTCTGTAGAGCCCAGAGGTTTTGTGGGTGTGGGAGATAATTGTGAAACAATGTAATGGACATCTATGTTTTTTTTTCTTGCAGCTGAAGACCTCCAGACACACTAAGCCTCACTAATTCTAATTCAATGAATAAACTACAGTTGTGTTCACACAACATACTAAATGATATAAAATAAATAAATAAATAAATAAATATAAATACATACATACATACTAAATTAAAGTATGCTGGCTGGTGAATTCTGGGAGTTAAAGTCCACATGTCTTAAAGTTGCCAAGGTTGAGAAACAATGATCTAGTGTATCTCTCCTTCCAACTTGTCTCTGCTTTGTAATTTTGTCAGAGTTAGGCAGTATTTCTCAACTTTATATTTTAAGGGGCCATTTTATTTATTTATTTATTTATTTATTTATTTGGTCACTGCCCATCTCCTCTCACCAGAGGGACTATATTATAAATATCATAATATATGAAGTATATTATGATACTTAATGCAGTAAAAGTTGAACTATGTGGTTAAACATTGAGTGACAAGTCGTATTGATTGTCAACATCACTATCGCAAACAGATCAACATTATTTCAGAGGCCCTTTGAAATAATATCACAGGATTATTGTAGTAAAATAAATTTTACAAAATAATCATCAAATGAACTTTACGAAATAATTAATTCCTATTGAAATTTGCCAACAATGATTATGATTGATCTCTCAGTGATTAATCAACTAGTGGTTGATTGATTCATCCATCAACCAATACAACCAGTGATGATTGGCTATTAGAATTGCTAATCAAAGGTTGGAGTTGGGGGGCAGGTGTCCTGACAAGCAGGAACCACGCCGAGACGAGGAATAGGTCTCTAGTGTTTTATTACTGCTACAGTAGACAGAAAATCCTACTAAACTGAAGAAGTGTGAGAAAACCCATACAGATAAACCCCAAAAGTCAAGGCGAGTCTGTTCTGTGTCTCTCTGAATGACTGCTCAACTCCTCACTACTACACATGCGTTTTCCCCCCTGGATAGGGCCCCACTCCTGCTCGCCGTCAGTGCTCATGACGGGAAGGGTAAGAAGGGTATTGCAGCTTTGCAGAATAACTCCTGCCTTTTTTCTATGTGTGCTGTGACATCACACACTTGCGTTAAAGGGACGGAGCTTGTGGTGTGATGCTGTCATGCTGCTTTCAATGTATTGATGAAGTAGAATCGTGCAGATGCTGCTTTTTCAGAGTGAGGGGGAAGAGAAAGGAACTGGGGTAGTGTGGATGGAAGGATGGCTCTGTGGGAACCTTAGAGTCCTACCCTTAAGAAAACCCCCAACTCTCAGAGCAACAGGTTTAGGAACAGGTATTCATTGCCAGGGAAGGTGAAAATCGATAGCCTATAGATATGCTACAATAGTAAGACAACCTGTTTACACCACATTATAAATTAAATAATAAAAGTTAATTTGATTATTTCTTAAACACTAATATTCTGTATCATTTCCATGTTCTTGCTATTCATATAACTTAAATATAGGTAAAGGAATTGAAGAGAAAAACAAAAGAAAACAAAATGAACTCAGGAAAGGGTTTGGTGATATTAGCCAAACCAGCAGATTCTTGGATTAATGGGATTATGCTTTGATTTTTAAGAAGGAAGGAAGGAGGAAAGAAAGAAGGAAAGAAGGAAAGAAAACAAAGGGACCTCCCTAAGCCAGAGGGTACATGATAAACCCATTAAATTTTGCTACTCATAATTAGTAGTATAGCCATTGTATTGTGATACATTCATCAAGGTTGTTTACTGAAGAATAGAATGAGGACCAGAGCCTTTAATTAAAGCTGACCAAATTGCTGTCAAGAAGAGACTTGCAAGCAGCAATTTCTAATTAAAATTAATTCCCATAGTAGTAGTGTTCTCTCTGAGTACATCCTTTAAAAGATGGGTTGTAGCTACCAGAAATGCCATACATACTGTATGACTGATAAAATCTGGCAGTGTTACAGTAATTGGAAGACTGAGTAGCAAAAGCTAGAGAAAATACTTTTCTGAGCATCTGCAGGATAAAATCACTCAGATCCATTCCAAGTTGGACTCCATGCATGAAACAGGGTCTGAGGAGATGCCGAGGGAATGTTTTAACCTTGTTATCTGGGAGCAGTTTGATCCTGTTGGACCTGAGAAAGTGGACAGGATCCTCCAGATTGTGAATGCCACCACCTGTCATTTAGATCCATGCCCCTCCTGGCTGGTGAAGGCAGCTCGGAAGGTGACATGTGGTTGGGTCCAGGTGATGGTAAAAACATCCTTGTGTGAGGGGGTGTACCCGGCTGCCTTTAAAGAGGCACTGGCGCACCCCCTCCTCAAGAAGCCATCGCTGGACCCAACTGTGCTAGACAATTTTCATCCAGTCTCCCACCTCTTCTTTTTGGGGAAGGTGGTTGAGAAGGTGGTGGCATTGCAACTCCAGAGGATCCTGGATGAAATGGACTATCTGGACCCCTTTCAGTCAGGTTTCAGGCCAGGATATGGGACAGAAATGGCATTGGTTGCATTTATGGATGACCTCTGCCAGGAGCAGGATGGAGGCAGTGCATCCTTGACCTCTCAGTGGCTTTCAATACCATTGACCATGGTATCCTTTTGGGATGGCTCAGGGAGTTGGGGGTGGGCGGCATAGTTCTGCACCGGTTCACCTCCTTCCTCCATGGCCGATACCAATCGGTGGTGATAGGAGAGGAGAGATCCGAGCCTTGACCCCTCCATTGTGGGGTGCTGCAGGGTTCAGTTCCCTCTCCTCTCTTATTTAACATCTACATGAAACCACTGGGTGAGATCATCTGTCACCACGGGATGAGGTATCATCAGTGTGCCGATGATACCCAATTATACATCTCCATCCTGGGTGAGCTAAGTGATGCAGTGACTGCCCTTTCTCAGTGCCTGGGGACTGTGGGGGTCTGGATGGGGAACAACAGGCTTCAACTGAACCGTGGTAAGACAGAGTAGCTGTGGATTGATGGCGCCTCACTTTCTGGGAAATTGTCATCTTTAGTTCTGGATGGGGTTGCACTGCCCCATACAGACTCAGTGCGTAATCTGGGAGTTCTCCTGGACTCACAACTCCTGTGTCATGAGTGCCGTTGAGCTGAAGACATCAGCACAACGGCACACATGACAATAACGAGGAAACAGAGGAAGGGGCTCAAGATAAGCATAGCACGCACAACAAAAACCACAGACCCTAGCCGGAGCATGCAGCCATCAAAACACAAAAGAGAGAGAAGAAAAGACAAAGGATAGGAGAATCGCGAGGCACACCCAAGCTGTTAGCACAAGCGCAACGGAGATCGCCCAGCTGACAGCAATCACCAGCTGAATGAGGAAACCGATGATGGGCGATCCCGGGGCACCCGCTGGGGCCTCGCAACCCTTCACCTACCAGCAAGACAGCATGCAGGACAAAGGGGGGATGATGTAACCCAGGGTGAGGGGGCGCTGACCGGCGCGGGATGTTTAAACCCTGCACCGGCGCGCTCTCCTCACTCTCAGCTTTTTTCGCAACTGATACTACATAAGAAATAAACCTGAACCTGCTTTCATATGAATCAGCGTCAGTGTTTTACTCTGCGGTAGGCAGTGCATGACATAAAGCTGAGAGTCACAAACTCAGCCTCGCCGAGCCCCACCGGACAACGAGCCGCGGGAGGAATAGACGGCGAGAAGACCACGAGCAATGAGGCCAACGCGTCGTGGCCAAAGCGGGCGAACCGCACGGCAAGAAGCGGAAGAGGACCGATCGAGGCCAGAGGAACCGCGGACCCCAGGAGCCACGGACACCCGCCCGGCCCACCCCGAGCCTCAGCTCCAACCCCAGAGGGAGACGGCGGCAGAGGCAACCTGGCCACGGGAGGGAGCAACATACCTTCTGAGACCAGCGGAGACCCCCCCGCCCCACATCGCACCCCAGCCACGGGCGTGGAGCGGCAGCCCAACTGCAGCAAGCACAGTGGAGGACGGAGAGGCAACCCAGCCGACGCACCCCCAAACGGAGGAAGCGGACCAGCAGACGGGACTGCCGGAACCCCACCAGCGGCTCAACCTGGCGGACACCCTGACAGACCCAACCCCAGCTGCGGCGCGGATTTCGGACGGGGAAACTCAAGCCAGACTCGCGGCCATGGAGGCCCAGCTACAGGACCTCAGGACCATGCTGCAATCGCTGATGTCCCCGGCGCCGCCCAACAACATTCCCGTGCAGGCCCACACCCCGAGCGGGTCGTCGCTCCCCCATGGGCCGAATGCGAATCAACAAGCGGCCCAAGCAGATGAAGCCAGGAGTCGGGAAGCGAGAGGAGGGGACTCACAGAACGCCCGGGCCCCAAAGGACTTCCCCATTTTCTTCGACGGGAACCCCACGAAACTGTCGTTCTTCATTATGAATGCCAGGGAGTTCATGGGGCGGCACGGACACTCCTTTAACTCCGAAGCGGACAAGATCGCAGCCGTGGCGATCAAACTACAAGACCGGGCGGCGGACTGGTACGTCCAAATGTACGAGTCCAACTCCCCCGCCCACTCTGACTTCCATGCTTTCATTACCGAGATGAGGCGCTACTTTGAGGACCCACTAGCCAAAGAGAGGGCTAAAAGCGCACTCCAAAGCCTCAAACAGGGCGCACGCACTGTCCCGGACTACGCCCTCGAATTTAAAGCTCTAGCAGGGAAGATCAATGACTGGTCCGAGACCACCCTGCTAGAAATGTTTAAAAGGGGGCTCAACCGCGAAGTACTTCAATGGGCTCTCTACCGGGACGATCCGGAGACTCTGCATGGCTGGATCCACCTCGCGGGGAAAGCAGAACACGCGCACCGCACCTTCCTAATGGCAACGACGGAAGACAAAACCAACACCTACCCAAAGGTATCCGCACCACACGTGGGGACGGCCGGTTCCACATATCCAAGGAAGAAATTCACTCGCGGGCCCTGCGGGAGGTGTGGGAAAATGGGGCACAAAACGGCAGATTGCTTCTCCAACCGAACCCCAGCAAGTGCTCCTAAACCCGCACCGAAACCTAACCTCAAACCAACTAACCCGCCGCCACCCCCTCACCGCCGAATGACCGGAGCCACAGCGACACCGGACGAAGGCTGGGATGCTTACTGGGGGGGAGAGGACGCCGTAGACCCAGACCAGCCGGCGGGAAACGCTCCCCGCCTGCCCTAAAACGCGCCGTGAGGCAGGTGGTGGGACAGAGGTGCGGACCACTTCGACAGAGCGGCGAAAACGCCGTAATAATGGCGGCAATCAAGCTCTCTGGGGGCAACGGAGCCACCACGGCCGCGGCACTAGTGGAGTTGGGGTGCTCGAAAAACCTGATCCACCCCGACATAGTCGCAAAACTCGCCCTACGCTGCCTCCCCCTCCCCATGCCACTGGCATTTCACCAGCTGGACGGCTCAACAGCGGGAGGGACACCAGCCACGAGGCAGACCGAGCCGGTTACCCTACAAATGGGTACCCACACCGAACGAACATCGTTCGTGGTAACCCACATAGGACGGCCCATCATAGTCTTGGGGATACCATGGCTCGCAACAAACAACCCGCGCATCGACTGGGCGACCCGCACCTTCTGATTCAACAACGGCGAGTACCGGGCGCCAGTTCCAGCGGGCAGGACCAACCCCACGGTGGGACGAGCAGAGGCGGCAACCCAGGACAACACAACCAGACCAGAAGACCTACCGGAGCAATACGCTGACTTCTCAGAGGTCTTCGGAGAGGCGGAAGCTGATCAACTACCCCCCCACCGCAAGACGGACTGCAGGATTGACCTGCTGCCCGATGTCCCCTTACCTAGGCCGAAGATTTACTCGATGACCCCGAAGGAGATGGCAACCCTCCGGGAGTTCATCGACAAAAACCTAGAGAGGGGATTCATAGAGCCGGCATGCTCACCGGTCGGAGCACCTGTCCTATTTCGAGAGAAAAAGGACGGCACCCTACGGCTCTGCACCGACTACTGGGGCCTCAATGCAGCTTCCCTATCCAATAAATACCCCTTACCCCTCGTAAAAGACATGCTCGCCCACCTGTCCACGGGCAGAGTATTCTCCAAGCTGGACCTGCGCGAGGCGTACTACCAAATCCGAATCAGGGAGGGGGACGAATGGAAAACGGCGTTCAACTGCCCCCTAGGCGCCTTTCAGTACAAAGTGCTGCCATTCGGACTAGCAGGGGCCCCGGGGGTATTCATGCAGCTCATCAATGAGGTTCTGCATGAGCACCTGTTCAAAGGGGTCCTGGTCTACATAGATGACGTCCTTATCTACTCCAAAACGCACGAGGAACACGTGACCCTAGTCAGACAAGTCCTCGACAAGCTAAAATGGGCGAAACTCTATGCCAAACCCTCAAAGTGCGAATTCCATAAAGCACGCCTAGACTACCTGGGGTACCGAATCTCCGGGGAAGGCATAGAGATGGACCCCGCAAAAGTCGAGGCGGTGGTGAACTGGGAGCGCCCCCGTAACAGGCGCCAACTCCAGAGCTCCCTCGGCTTCGCGAATTTTTACAGGTCATTCGCCCGGGGGTTCGAGGATATAGCCCTCCCCCTAACAGACCTCCTCAAGACTAAAGGGGTGGGGGACACACGACGCGCCAAGAACCCGGGCACAGTACTGAATTGGACTCCCGCGTGCCAAACCGCATTCAACAGGCTGAAAGCGCTGTTCACCACGGAGCCAATCCTTGCGCACCCAGACCCAGAACGGCCGTTCGTGGTCCAAGCCGACGCCTCAGACTTCTCCCTGGGGGCCATCCTACTCCAAAAAGACCCCACAGGAGTCCTAAAACAATGCGCCTACCTGTCGAAGAAATTCTCTGAGATAGAAAGGCGCTGGCACGTCTGGGAGAAGGAAGCCTTTGCGGTGAAATCAGCGTTGGAAACATGGAGGCACTACTGGAAGGCGCCACCCAACCATTCGAGGTCTGGACTGACCACCGGAACCTCGAGGCCCTCCGAACACCCAGACGCCTCAGCCCAAAACAGGTCAGATGGGCCCAATTCTTCAGCCGCTTCAACTTTCAGCTGAAGTTTATGCCGGGCAAAAAGAACTTCCTAGCTGACGCCCTCTCCCGACTGCCCCAAGACGAGGAGCCCACCCCAGACATGATCGGGACGGTCCTATCCGCTTCCCAGATGGGGATGGCGGTGACCACCCGGAGTGGCGCTCGGAAGCAGCCCAACCCCACGGCACAACCGACGGTGGGGCGACCAGTAACCAGACGGCACCAACCACAACTGCCAGGGGGGATACGCGCAGACCTCACTGCCACCCTCAAAACCGACCCTTGGCTCCTAGCAAACCCCGACAAGGTGACGATGGCACAGGACCTGGCATGGGGGGAAGGCAGAATATATGTCCCAGACTCGCAACGCCAGACGATCTTGCGCAGATCCCACGACGCCAAGCAAGCGGGACACTTCGGGTTCCTGAAGACCCTGCACCTCACACGATGCCAATTCTGGTGGCCCGCGCTGAGACGGGACGTGAAAGCCTATGTAGCGTCCTGCCCGACATGCGCCAGGGCCAAACAGGCACCAGGTAAGCCCCCGGGACTTTTACAAAAGGTGGCGGAGCCCTCCCGCCCATGGGAGGAAATCTCCATGGATTTCATAGTAGAAATCCACCCAGCCATCTCCCACCCAGCCAGAAGAAAACGGCCATTTGGGTGGTGAAAGACTACTTTTCAAAACAAGCCCACTTCATCCCCTGCTCATTGGTCCCATCCGCCCAACAACTAGCCAAACTCTTCCTGATACACGTGTACACGTTACACGGATGTCCCGCACGTGTGGTGACTGACAGGGGCACACAATTCACTTCTAAATTCTGGCGGGCCTTCCTAAAGCTGACGGGGACCCAACAGGCCCTATCCACTGCCTGGCACCCCCAGACGGACGGAGCCACAGAGGTCCTCAATGGCACCCTAGAACAATTCATACGCTCATACACAAACTACCACCAAGATGACTGGGTCGAACTGCTCCCGTTTGCGGAAGTCGCATATAATAACGCTGTCCACACGAGCACGGGGAAAACCCCGTTCGAAGTAGTCTCGGGGCGCGACTTCGTCCCCATACCGGAGCTACCGCAACCCCCGGGACCCCAAGTGGATGCTAGTGACTGGGGACGGAAGATTGCGGAATCGTGGCCAATAATCACGGCAGCGCTGAAGGAAGCACAGGCGGCCTACAAAGAGCAGGCCGACAAGCACCGGCGCCAGCAACCGACGTTCCAGGCAGGGGATATGGTCTACCTATCCACCAAATTCCTGAAGTCACCTCAACCCTCGAAAAAACGGGCCTAAGTATATCGGGCCGCTTCGAGTAACACAGATAGTGAACCCGGTGGCAATACGCCTGGACCTGCCGCACAATCTACGGAGACTCCACCCGGTATTCCACACCAGCCTCCTGAAACCTGCAACCACCTCTCGATGGCACCCGAGCACGCCACTGCCCTCCCCAGTGATGATCGACGGCCAACAACATTTTGAAGTAAGAGACATACTCGACTCTCGCCGTCAACGGGGAACATTACAATACTTAGTAAGGTGGAAACACTTCCCCCACCTGGAATCGGTGGCGGCGCAACACGTCCAGGTGCCAGACCTGACCCGGGCATTCCACCGGACGTACCCCGACAAGCCAAAAGGGCGACAAGCCGAACCGGCCCCTGAACACTTTTTTCCCTGCGGGCCCCCCCCCACCAGCCGCGCCCCCAGGGGAAAGGGTCCCCCAAGCCTGCGACTTGGGTAGACCTCCCCCCCCGGGACTCACCCTCCCCCCGCCCCGGGCCCACGAGGGAGTGACAATGGTCACCCGTGCATGCCTGGGGGCAACGCCCAGGATGCACACACAACAATGACGACATACTTGAAACAAAAGATAAGGGCCCTACCTGGAGCTGAACAGCACCCGACCAGCCACGCCTCTTTCCTCGCCGAACTGAGCCGAACAAGCAGGGTGTGGCTGGAGCATGCGCACGCCCAGGGTGTGGCCGGGGCATGCGCACTGGGAACACACCCTAGATGGACACGAGGTAGAAGGCGGAACAAAGGGAGGGGCGAAATCACTCCGGTGGTAAATTTAAAAAAAAAACAAAAAAAAACATTTTGACAGCTCGCCTGGAAAAAAAAAAAACCGGAAGGCCGGGGGAGGGGCACTATTCGGACAGGGGGCAGTATGTCATGAGTGCCGTTGAGCTGAAGACATCAGCACAACAGCACACATGACAATAACGAGGAAACAGAGGAAGGGGCTCAAGATAAGCATAGCACACACAACAAAAACCACAGACCCTAGCCGGAGCATGCAGCCATCAAAACACAAAAGAGAGAGAAGAAAAGACAAAGGATAGGAGGATCGCGAGGCACACCCAAGCTGTTAGCACAAGCGCAACGGAGATCGCCCAGCTGACAGCAATCACCGGCTGAATGAGGAAACCGATGATGGGCGATCCCGGGGCACCCGCTGGGGCCTCGCAACCCTTCACCTACCGGCAAGACAGCATGCAGGACAAAGGGGGGATGACGTAACCCAGGGTGAGGGGGCACTGACCGGCGCAGGATATTTAAACCCCGCACCGGCGCGCTCTCCTCACTCTCAGCTTTTTTTGCAACTGATACTACGTAAGAAATAAACCTGAACCTGCTTTCATATGAATCAGCGTCAGTGTTTTACTCTGCGGTAGGCAGTGCATGACATCCTGCTTGAAGAGCAGGTGGCAGTCGTGGCCAGAAGGGCCTTTGCACAACTTCAGGTTGTGCACCACTTATGCACATTCGTGGAACAAGAAGCCCTCTGAACAGTCACTCATGCCCTGGTCATCTCCCATATAGATTACTGCAATGCACTCTACATGGGGCTACCCTTGAAGAGTATCTGGAAACTTCAGCTGGTCCAGAATGCAGCCGCACGGGCCATTTGTGATGCCCCTAGGTCGGCACATATAACACCATTGCTGCACGAGCTGCACTGGGTGCCAGTTTGCTTCCAGGTCCAATTCAAGGTGCTGGTTATCACTTTTAAAACCCTACATGGCATGGGGCTGGGTTACCTGAGGGACCATCTCATCCCCATTACATTGGCCCGTTCCACCTGACCATCCAGTGAGGGCATGTTGTGGACCCCGTCCATAAGAGAATTCCATCTGGCGGGGTCCAGGAAATGGGCCTTCTCTGCAGTGGCCCCTGCCCTTTGGAACATCTTGCCCCTGGAGGTGAGGCAGGCCCCTTCACTCCTGACCTTTCGGAAGGCCCTGGAGACTTGGTTCTGCCGTCTCGCCTGGGGCAGGAAAATGCGCAACCATTCCTGGGGATGGCTCACACCCTAGAGCCCCTCCCACCAGCTTGGATTTTATACCCTCTTGGATTTTATATTTATTATTGTAGTTTATAATAAGTGTAATGTGTCTGGTTTTATGAGATTTTAATGTTTATGATTGGAGTTTGATTTTATTGTAAACCACCCAGAGTCCCTCTCTTGGGGGAGAAGGGTGGTAATTAAATTTGAATAATAAATAATAAATAAAAATTGCCTGTAAGATGTGCAAAATGTAGAGGCAAATAAATTAGTGTTAGGAATTTATTTTCCTGCTGTTGAAATGGTGTCAAAAAGGATGGACTTGAATATCTTAAGTCAAGAACTTAAACCTTGTTCCTAAACAAATGCCTTCATCTCAGAGGTACCTCTGTGTCCTCCTCTGGGCCTAATTGAGGCCTGTAATTCCTTTGTAATGCAAATGTCTGGTGGGAAAAAGACATAACTGTGTGGCCCTAATATTTAAAGGCCTGATTTTAAATGAGTTCAGATGTGCATTGCAATCCTACATATATCGATGCAGAAGTAAGTTCTGAGTAGGACTCACTGCTAGGTGTAGATGGATATGACTGCAGTGTACTTTAAGAGTCTTTGGTGTGGTTGCTATGCTTTAGTGCTGACATAGCAATTCACCAGCTGTTTTTCTAGTTACTTTAATTCAATGTGATGAAAATTGCTTCAGAAATTCTTAGATGGGAAGAAGATTTTTGAGAAGTAAGTGTTCTCACACTTATTTTGCTAGGAAGTGGACAAAGAATGGGTGTGTGAATCTCCTGTTTTTTATTGTTCAATCATCCTTCCAGCAGTCTGCAGCCTCCTTGGCTTCCCACACTCCATGAAATCCCAATGCAAATTATCATGAGGGAACTCGTCCTGTGGGGCATTTTCAGGACTGCTACAACTATCCTTTTCAAGGGAGAATCCTTCCTTTGAAGAAATGTTAAAGATTTCCTCTTTTTTTGGTGAAATTTTGAGAAGTTACCCATCCAAAATTTCTGCTCACAAATTTGGTGCAGAATTTTGAAATGTGTTTTGTGCCTAGCTATATGAGTTTTACAGTCATATATTGAATGTTTTCTTGAAGAATACAAAGAATAAGAACACACCTCTAATTGTGCTCTTGTCTAGTCGTACAACACCATAGCTGGTTGTGGTACACAGCTGACCTTAGCTGAAGTAAGAGGTTAAGAAATGCCAGCTTTGGCTAGAATTTGAGTGGATCACCTGGGAATTCCATGTCTGTAAGCTTGATGAAAAGTAAATATTATTTTGGAAGAAGCCAGTGGCAATCCATGTCCATATCTCTCCCAAGGAACAGCATGGATGCAGTCACTTACAGTGAGTGAAAGGAATGTTTCCCTTTTCTTAACCATGTCCAACTCTAGACTAAGATGTGTGATTTGCTTCTGAATAGCTTAACATACTTGTAAATAACTGTTTATGGCTTAGTTAGGTTATGCAGACTCAGTCAATTGTGCTTTATTCATTAAGCCTTGGTTTAAAACAAAACAAAACAAAACGAAGCATGGCATAGTGTAACACATGAACCCAATCATTGTTTAAAAATAGTGTGGTTAACTATTCCATGCACTAGATTGATTGCTTCTAAAAAAGTAAAGTTAATTCTTATTTTTGGGTACCTTCCAAAGTGATCTGGCATATAATGATACCCACTAAACAATGAACATGTTCTGTTATTATTCCAATCAGCATGTTAAAATAAAAGGATAGACTGGCAAACAGTGTGAAGTTTATTTATTTTTATTTATTTATTTTATAAATTTATTCACCGCCCATCTCTCCCCTATGGGGGGACTCTGGGCGACTTACAATGAAACAGGATTAAAATTCAAAACCATTACAATACAAAATACAATAAAAATACAGATATAATACAGTATTATATACTGTAAATACTGTATTATAATACAATTATATACAAATATTATACTGTATTATAATACAATTATAATACAGATATAAGTTATTACTTATCTTTCTGATGCATTTGGAAACTCTGATTCAATAAAGGTTACGTTGGAAGGTAGATCTGAGGAACCAGAGTCCTGATGTGAGGAATATAGTGGACTTGGTAATCAATTTAAATATTAGTTATTATTTATTTATCAAATTTATATGGCCATCCATCTCACAGGAAGTGACTCATGGCAGCGTACAACAATATACAATGATTTACTAAATCTGATTGCATTGCTCAAAGACAAATCTACACAATTTCTGACTCATAGGCTAAACAGAACTGTCCAATCATGTCTTAGGCTGTTTGACAAAAGTGATGAGCTGACCTGCAAAAAACAAAAACATCAAAAAAAAAATGATGAGCAGACCAGCCAAGCATCTGACCAGGTGCATCAAAAAGGTGTTGGACTCTCTTGGGTCATGCAAAAAGGTTTAGGGAGACTGACCCTGGCTTCTTTTAGGAAGGCCCTGAAGCTGCAACTTTTCAATCACAAACCTAATGGGATGGAAAGCCTAATAATTTTATTAGTGGCTGGGGTGGTGTCCTTTCTAATAAATAAATAAATAACAGTTTAATATATCATTGTTGTATTTGAGATTGTCTGTTTGTCATTAATTCTCCTCCCAAACCTTTTTTTTCTCTGTATTCCCTCCTCAACTCTGTGACACATTTATGGGGGAGATGAGCAGGACACTGGGGCAAGTTCAGCAAACTGGCTCAAATGCCATTAATGGTGTCCAAATTATACTTTCCCGATTCTAGTTCTGCAGCTTAGGTATCACAATTCCCCTTGTGTTGGATGATCCTGGCTTGGGAATGCTTCACATTCATTAGTTTTAATGTATTTTTTGCACCTGCACTTCCTGATCCTAATCTTGCACTGAATTTTGTGTGTTCCAGAACTACAAGCTCACCTGTCTTGGGCCAGAGAGATGCATGGAATCCAATGCCAGCTCAGTTCAAATGCAAGGGGATTCTGATTATTTCATCAACCATCTTGGAGTCCCAGCTTTGCAATTTTCATACCAGGATTCAACCATATTAGAGGTAATTATAAATGAAGTCACTAGGCCAGATTGGTTAATCAGAAAATAAAATCTGCTTTACACTGCAGATTTTTGTACATTAAGGAGGTACAGTAGCTGTCAAAAGCTGCTGACTCATGTTCTTATTTCTTGCGGGAAGCAGGGGAAACAAGAGTTTTTTGGCAGAGTATTTGGTCTCATCAGTTCCTCCCAAGCACATGTCATGTTCCATTGAAAAGGAAAATGTATGCTTGCTGTCTCCTGCATAGCAAGGAAATTGCAGCAGGAGGATTAATACTGAAGGATAATTGTGATATTCACAGTAACATGAGGTGTGCAAAATGGATTTTTGCTGTTTTTCTTTGAAAGGTGGCTGGTTGTCCTTAAAATTAAATGTAAGGGATTATGAACATACAAATCACACCCTGCCTGGAAAATAAATGAGGGGGAAAACACTGGTGGAAAAAGAAAAAGGAGGATACTACTAACAATGAGAATGGCTGTCTAGTTTAAATAGGAAGAAGAAAAGTACACTATAATTATCTAAGTACTCAAGTCTTTTGGGTAGAATATTACAGCATGATAATGATAATGACGGTGACATGTTAAAACAGTCTACTTCAATCTGCTACTCTCCAGAAGCCAATTCTTAAGGTTTTTCTGTTTTTGTGTTTCTCAGGGCCAAACAATTTCAGGATGTCTGCACTTGCCTAGTCCAAACCTTTTTTTTTTTTAACTTTAATAACAAGCATTGCTGTGTGTGATTAAGATTAGGACGACAATAATGGCAAAAGTTTAATGCTTTACACCCAACACTGCATTCCCTTCCCTCCTTTATTTATTCCATTAGATACCATCATAGACACACACCCAACCAAAAACAAATAAGAAAAACGAGAGATTAAAAAATGATGGTCTAACTCTAATAAAGATACAGTTCCCCATGGATAGGGTATCCCACCAGGAGTTTGGCCTCTGTGTTTATGACCATCTGTAACTTCTAGGTGATCTGCAAACTTAGTCCCACGTAGAGAGCATTGCAGTAGTCCAGCTGGTTGGTGATAAGAGGCATGAGTTACCAAGGCCAGGGACATTTTATGAAGAGGAAATCATGTGGGTCATAATCTGAATCATCTATTGGGATTCCCAGCAGTCCTTGTTGCCTCCCTTGCTTTCCCAGCAAACGGGAGAGATGATTAAGATGTTTTTGTCTATATTTTTTTAATAATGTGTGAAAGCTAATCACAGATGTCTCAGTGTTCCATCTTATTTGGCCCCAACTGGAAGTGAAATGAATCTCGAGTTAAAGGGTAAATCTAAATGGAGCTGAATGTAAAAGTAATCCAGTTTGCCTTAAAAACAATATGACTTCTGTTTGGTACAGAGTATTAGAAGAACCATTAATTTGGCAGTCCTCATTTAAGATCTTTAGTTGTTGTTTAAGGATTTCACAAAGTACAATTCAGCATGAAATCTGAAAATGTTTCATATCCAATAAAATGGAACTTTTGCTTTAGTGTTAGTAAAAGTGTACAGTACAGGCAAGATATGATCCCAATACAAAAAGCAAAATTTATTTTAATGTTTATGCTAATTTATATGGCCAGTAGGTACAGCAAGGAATGGATTTAAGGCCAGATTCAGGACCCTAGAGACCCCTGTCCACACACACCAGTAGCCATCCAGAGATCTTCCATGATGGAAACAAATTAGGCATCCAGCACATAGTGCTTGGAATTCACAATATAAATTGAAATCTGCCTGAAGGTGTTTCCTTAAAGCCATTTAACCCAGAATCAACAGCAGTTCTTTGAAACACTGGCATTCTCTGCATGTGTAGACTTCAGCTCTAAGAATTCTCAGTAATGGCCACACTATCTGGAGAATTTTGGAAGTTAAAGTCCATACATCTGGAGGGTAGCCAGAAGGAGATCACTAGACTATAGTTATTAAACTGCATCCATGACTGTTGCTGCATCCATACTTCTTTCCATACTTAAGGGAAAGCCTATAATTTACCTTCTTAGCATGTAGAAAGTTGCCAGTTCCATTGCTGGCACTCTAGATAAACTTGCCAAAAACCCTGTCTGAAGTTCACAGAAACTGCCGTCATTCATCAAAGATTGGTACTACATGGGACATTATTTGATTTAAGGTATTTTCTTGTGCAAATAGGTCTCATGGCTGTGTAAAAATCAAAATTCCATATTGGGAACATACCTTTGATAATGTGCTCTAAGTCCTATCATTGTCCTTTTGGAGAAGTGGGTTTTTTTTGGGGGGGGGGCAGGTACTTTCATTATCTGCCAAAATGAAAAACTTAGATTGAATAGCAGGAACTTGGAATCCATTCTGTGTTGGCATCTGCACTACTAATTTGCCAATAATTAAATTTCACAAAGGCAGAGCAATCTCTGGATTTGCCAAATGTTGGAATGATTCCTTCTTTCATTCTGCCCCCTGCCCTGCATTATTTTATAAGAAATGGTTGTGTTAATTGAAATGCCTGTAGTTGGTGTCTTTTATTTTTAGCGAGGAGACTTTTCAATTTGTAAAACACTGTTGCACCTATTAGGAAAATCATTCTGCTTTAGATTAAATACAAGGCAGAGGTTGTCATAAAAGAAATGGAAAAGCAGATGTTCCATGATTAAGTGTGCAATGTTTATGACAGGCTTGTGGTCCAAGTTGCATTTCTTCTGTCGCTTAACAGCTGCTCTACACAGCTTCTGTTTCAGAATTGGGTACTGTGTATTGACTAAGCTATAGGGCACAGGTGAGAATTGGAAGGCTCCAGTTTCATCAAAAAGGAGTTTTTCTTCTGGCATCTATTTTTATTGATTGAGAAGCTTTCTTCACAAAGAAAATACATGGCAGACAGAAGCAGAGCTTTTATTACATAAATTAGTACATTAAAATTAAAGACTTATAACAGCAATATATCATTTCTTTGGGGAATCCATCCATCCATCCATCCATCCATCCATCACCTGCCTGTCTGTCTGTCTGTCTGTCTGTCTGTCTGTCTACTTACCACCTCCAGAGTGCTGGAGGCATTTCTGTGTGACAAGGAGTCCATGTGTGGGAGCAAATATGGGTATATCAGTTCTCCATAGAAGCCCTTCATACCAGCACTGAATATTTCTGATGGCAGCTAGGTTTGGTAAAAAGTTTCTTTATCTGGAGACCATGGTGATTACAATAGATTGTTGGAGTCAATTTTCATAATCCCCAGCTTGCATTATATTGAAATTAAATACATCTGGAGGGCTCTGGGTTAGTGAAATACATCTGTGTTGGAATACTAGTATAGAGAGCTAAGTGGTTCCTAATTTTCACTCATCCTTTGACTGTTCTGGATGATTCAGACTAGTCTACTCCCTGGCACCCTAAATTATCTCACAAGGGTTTGAGTGAGGATAAATGGGGCAGGTATTTCATTCTGAGGTAGGATAAAAATCTGATAGATATTACTCAGGCTATCTGTGGCTTCATGCCAGCTGGTGTAGTATATTAGTGCAGTAGATTTTTAGCAGAATGAAAATGGTATAGCTTGTGATCAATTTAATGATAATAATAAGTAACACAGCCATGGGGGAATATGAAGAGGTCTATTGCATCTCTCCTATAAAAAGCTAGTAAGCAGAGATGTTATGGTATCCCCATGCCAAGAAAGCTCTCCTCAGCATCTGTTGTTTAAGAATGCTGCCTCACTTTGTCTTACCCTTAAACCTGTTCTGGATATCTTATGTCTGCAATTGTATCCGCAGCTGTTCAGAATGATAAAATAGCATGGCCATGCTAACCTCACCTTTCTCTAAGTAGTTAATTAGTATGGGAATGAATGGGCAAAATACCCCACAATTGTTTCTATTGTTCAAGTAAGATTTTTTTAAAGTTTCATCTAAAGAAAAAATATTATTGGCATAATTGTGTTTGAAGACCTAGTATTGATATTTCAGGGAAATACCAATACGTTAAAGAATTTATCTGGACTCATCAGCATAAAAGTAAGTCAAAAGTAGCAAAAGGGAGTGATTGTTCTCATTTACCAAATTAGTAAATGTTCAAAATTCCCAATTTTCTACCACATATTTAATTATGCTGTGCAAGGCTTTGGATTCATTTCTAAATACTGGAGCGTGTGGAGCTGGAAACATAGCACCTGTCTGCTACTCTTTAAATAGACATTTGGTCCAGGATCACATGGCAGCTGTGGAGGATAGCCCTGGCTCCCCAAAAAAGACACAGCTGCTTTAAAGAGTTGCAGACATGTGGTATGATCATGCTGCTGTAGGCATACTGGTGAGATTGTTCCTGCTATCTCCTACAGTTGATCAAGATTCTATACCTCCCCAGTTTAGTGTTTGTCTTGTTTCTGGACAAATAGAGCTATTTCCAAACAAAATACACTACTGCAACCACCCACTATTTATTATTATTATTATTATTATTATTATTATTTTAAAAATGCATAAAGGTATGAAGATTTCTCCTCCCTCCTCCATAACCATGGTGAATGACTTTTCAATAACTATAGGCAGATTAGATTTGTGAGTAGGAGCTATATTACAAAACACTATCCATATGTTTCTTCTTATCACTTGGCTTCTCTAACTTGCTGAGGAGGGGGATGGGAGAGGAGTAGATTTCTTGGAAGAATTGTAAAATTTTATTTGCCTCAAGATTGGAATTCAAGAGGTGCTTCTCTTTTGCACCGCCGTTCTGTCCCTCTTCTGATCAGAAGCCTGAGGTTAATGGAGATGTGTGTGCTGATGAAGTAGCTGAAACGGGAGTGTTCCTCAGGATGCTTCAGTATCTTGGGAGGAGGAGGAAACATCAGAATACACTGACATTGTATATACTGATGGCTACCACTCTTGGTTTTAAAGAGATAGGACAAATTCATGGAAAAGAAGCTATTCGTAGTCACTATTCTTGATGACTGTTTACCACCTCCTTATTCACAAAGAATCATCTTGAATACGAGCTGCTATGGAGCAACAGAAGAAGAGAATAATCACACTCCTATGCATATTTGTCAGTTTAGGCCACAGAACCAGTCTTTGGCCTAGTGTAATACTGCTCATTTCATTTCATTTCATTTCATTTATTTAGGCAACTGAACATATTTAGATTCCCCTTTTGCATTGATGAGGATTGTGCCATTTTATTTGCATAAGCATTGGCACATCCCATCTAAACATTCAAAATAAAAGGACGGATGACAAAGGCTTATGAAGCCTCTAAAATACACCCAAATCTACTCAAATACTATTTGGCACTTAGGTACTGACACAGCAGTATAAGATTCAAATTTAAGAAGGTCTAATCAGTTAAAAATGTGACCCTGAGTCACATATGTCATTTACAGAGGATTTAGAACTTTTTAAAATATATGTTGCTTTCTTACTTGTATCTGATTTCCTGGAGTTACAGTGGCCTTCCTGGCAGAGGGAGTATTTGGAAAGATTAAGAAAACATTGGTTGCTTAGTTCAAAAAGAAAAAAAGAAAAAAAAAAACATGAAATATCTGTGGCAGAACAAACACAAATCTCGACTTGCCTGAAATTCTGCCAGACATTAATGTATTATGGAATTTTATCAAAAAGGCAGCATCTCTCTCACACACTCACAGACCCAGACCTCTATGAAGTGCATATTACAATGTATTAAATGGCAAATACAATTGCCCTCCCAAATTACTATAACATACACAGTAGATAGCGTCTTTTTAATAGGTTGTATTCTACTCTGGAATGAATTGCTACAAAGACTATGTTGGGTTCTCTTTCTTTAATCTCATAATATGCTTTCCACATTAATACAACAATTTAAAATTCCTGAATCTCTCTCTCTTTCTCTCTCTGTCTCTCTCTCTCTCACACACACACACTTTTTTTAAGCGCAAAGAGATTTTTAGAGCATTTAGAGATTGAGAGACATAGGACCTTAAGGAAATTGTTCATCCATCCTAACTGATTATTGATTGATTACGTGCCATCAAATGATTGTTGAATCTTAGCAACCACATAGCTACACCTTCTCCAAGATGATCTGGACCATCGAGTACCCCGACAGTGCACCCACTGCCATTGTTTGCTCTTTTTCAGTGAACGGTGATCCAAATTAGTTTTGTATTTTTACCATTTCTATTTCAAACAAGACGGTTGGTTTATATAAACTATAAGAAACAGGACTGCACGTCCATTACTGTAGTTCCCATTATACTCTTCCATAATCTAAAGAAGGATCTGACTTTCAAAACAACCAATAGCTATTCTCAGAGATTATCTATTCACTATTCATCTTTTTTATTCTGTCCATTTATAACAGTGTTTAGTTCATAACATTACATATTTTCTTCTGCTGCCATAATAAGACAAGTAGATCAAGATTACAGCTGCTGTTATTAGTTTGTTTTCAGAAAATACTGTGCTATACATTCTCTGAAAATGAAGGTGGATTTCCCCTACAGTACTTTTTTGTTATTTATTGATGGAGATAAACTTAAAATGAAGTATTTTATAGAAGCTGTCCAAATCCTGACCATGTAAGATTTTCAGGACATTTAATGATTGATTGAGGGCCAAAAGTCCATGTGTAGAATGTTGAGTCCTCAAAGGGACTATTTGATTTTGTACACTCCTGATTGCATGGCCGTGAGGCCCAAAGGGGCAGTACGGCTGCATCAAATCACTGTCACCCATTTAGCACCACCGAGGGAGCACGTGTAGCTTAAGGAATGCTACAGATGCAGGTGACTTTTACCCCCCTAACATCTATCCAGTTCAACCCCTAAGAATGCCTGGAGAGAGGAATGGTCCAAGTTGTCACATCATGGCTTGGTCATTAGTGATCTCTCTTCCAAACCTCCTGGCTTTAACCTGCCTCACTCTGGATGAAATTGAACAGAATCAGATGTGATACTGGAAGGAGTGCCTCTGCTCTATCAGTGGGGCTGGAAAGATTCTCCTTGTTGCAACTGTGGTGCCGATATGCAAACTATTAAACACATTGTACAAGACTGACCACAATGTGCATTCCCTGGCTCCTTAGAAGATCTGCATGAAGCAACACCAGAAGTGGTCACCTGGATAGCTGAACTGGACATCCAGTTATGAGGCTACTGCTGTATCCCTGCAAGAGTTTTGTATATAATTGTGCGGACTGTGGGTATATATTTGCCTTTTCTCTTGTCATGTACTCATCATACGTTTTATATATATAGGACATTTAATTTTACCATCCAAACCATAAAAGTTGTTTTCCATATCTTCAGTCATACATAAATGCTGTCCCCTCCAAAACAAGGCATAAAAATGTCCCTATTATTATACTCCAGGACTACTGGCAAATTCTGCAATGCCATAGTCCACAAAGGCAATTTGGAGAGGTCAGAGTTTTAAAAAAATCCTATTGGAGAGGAGGATTCTTAGATTAAAATTCATGGAAGAATTTTGATGATTGGACATTAGGTCCTCTTTAGGAGAAATCCAGAATGATGTTTATTTCTTATTAAATATGTGGCACTTTATGAAATAACTTTCCAACGTTGCATTCTCTGCCCCATTCATACCCTCCTCTTTCAGAAAACTATGCAATTTTTATTGCTACTTAAGGATTTAACAACCATCAGTAGCCAATTTATAAAAAAAACCCAAACATAATTTTTTTTATATAATATGTGCTGTTGCTGTATGTTTTATTTATATTATTTAAATTCTTCACTCATATCCAAATGTGAAAATGTTTTCTTTGTGACAAAACAATGAATTAACACAACATGCTGCAGCTGGTTACTGAATTAATCCATTTTGGGTATTTATGTAATACGTCGAACCATAAACTAACCAAATAGTTTGGTCTGCACTATATACTAAGCTAGAGAAAACCTAATAAAGTTTAACGCTAACCATGTATAGGGTATTAATGTGAAAGTATCTGTTAAGTCCTTAACTAGGTCTAGTTAAGGGCATTGTATGAACATAGTCCATGCATTACATGGAGTTTAAATTAACTGGAAGGGATAAAGTTGGAGTAGTAGGAGAAGAAACATTGGATAGACCTGCCCAAGAACTAACTAGAGGTATTATTTAGCTAGATGGCAAAGCACCCAACAGTTAAATACATGAGCAGCAATATCGACAATATAATGTAATATCAAAAATCATAATCATAATGAAGTCTGGGAAATTAAGTTATAATCAGGACACACCAAATCTATGTTGCTCAAAACAGTAGTCTCTCTTGTTCCTTTGTTGATTAAACAAAACAAACAAAAATGTTAATTCAAATATTAACAAACAGCACATATCAACAATCCAGTGCTACAGATCAGTAATTCAGTAATTGTTTTAGCCAGCCTCTACTTAGCTACATTTTGAAGATCCTGTGGGACTTCCAGATCTAGAGAGACAGGCAGGTACTGGCCAATCAACCAGACATCATGGTTGTAGACAAGGACCAAAAGACAGTGGTGGTGATAGATGTAGCGGTGCCAGGTGACAGTGACATCAGAAAGAAGGAGTATGAGAAGCTGGAGAAGTACTAGGGCCTGAAGGAGGAACTCAAGAGGTGGAAAGTGAAGGCCAAAGTGGTTCCAGTGGTGGTAGGGGCACTTGGGGCTGTGACTCCCAAGCTGGGAGAGTGTCTCCAACAGATCCCAGGAACAGCATCTGAGCTCTCTGTCCAGAAGAGTGCAGGGCTAGGAACAGCTAAGACACAGCGCAGAACCCTAAAACTCCCAGGCCTCTGGTAGAGACCCGAGGTTGAGGAAGACACATACCACCCATAGGGGTGAGAAAAGAATTTTTTATGTATGTAGGTATGTATGTATGTATATGGGACTGAGAGTTTGTTAAGCACAAATGGAAGTGTCCACAAACCCAATAATAATGTTCTCCCTTTGTAAGTTTCTTTGACCTCTTCAGTTTATGTTCAATCTTTGGCAATGAAGATAATTTCTTCAAGTTGCCTTTGGCAATACCTTCTTTTCCTGCCTCTGCATACTTGTAAGGACTCTTAGAGGAAACTTCTAGTCCTACGTGCTTTTGATTAGACCTGGCAGACTTTTCACAGCAAAACTGTATCCTGATTCTTCTAGTTCTTATTCAGGAACTCCAACATTTCCAGCTCACCTTCTAGAGGCAGACTGAGACACATTTTATAATGCAGCCTGTGTTGAACAGATTGAATTTTAATTTGAAGTGTGATTATTCATGTTCTGCTTTGTGGTGTTTCACTGCTCTCTAGTTTTTAATTGTTATTTTTTCATTAATTATATTGATATATGGAGATTGTTTTTATGCTAATTTTAATGGGGAAAAAAGCTGACCTGAGGACTTCTTTTAAAAATACTACATGCACTGCTCATGTACTGATCTTAACCAGGTGAATGAAAGATCTGGCTGATTCATTCAAATGATAACGTTAAGTTTTGTTAAAGTTAAGCTTTTTTCCCCCCTTGCTTAATATGCTGCAAACATCCAGCCAACCTGATTAGTTTATGGTTCACTGTAGTGTGCAAATCCAGAGAATGGATTATTTCAAATACCAGGATAAGCATTGTGTATGAATACAGCCTAAGTGATGCATAGATGCCAGCACGCAAAAGATGGCACATCAAAAGTATGCTGTCAGCAATCCCAGTCAGTTGTATATAAGGCCTTGCCTTCCCCCATCTGTAACCTGCTTTTGTTGGAAAGATGGAAATCTGGTGCAAACATCTTGTTTGTACATATAAATAACTAAAACTGTGTTAGGTGAGGAAGGAAGGAGATCTGCACAGATCCTGGCCTCCTTTGGGGCTACATTGAACAGAGAGGCTTGTAGCTGGTGTCTCATCTTCATCTCATCTGAATGCAAAATGAACCCTCAATAGGATTAATAGGTTTTCTGAACACATATTTCACTCCTTTCTCACTTGGATGAAATGAAAGCCAGGGCTGTTAACTTCATGTTTAGGATCTCAAAACTTCAGTTCAGATGTTTCCCAGGCTGAACAAAGCTCACCGGCCAGACCCAAAGTTATGCTAGCTGGGGTCAAACTACATGGATTTGCACCACAGGAGCTACCAAAGCCTTAGCTTCTCAGTGGCTTGACAGAGCAATGAAGTGCCCTTGCATGCCAGCACATTTTAAACATTAACCATTTAATCTATGCAACAATTATTCAGGATTACAAGAGGGGCTAAGGATGTATCTATGAAAGATCCAAGCATAAAAACAATGTATCATTTCTGACTCAAATTAAGACTGATATAGGGTACTGCAGCATCCTAAAATAAAACTCATTCATTTTGAGCATCGACTCTCTTCCTACAGTCACGCAGCACTCGGAAAGTGCCTTAAAGCCTTCATATTCTACCTTTCATCTGTAGAAATTAAGAGATACGGTTCCTATGTGATCTTCTTTCCAGGGTTTGGAACCAGGGTTGGTTCCAAAGGTTTGTGGCAGCATACTGTAGGCGTGTAGACATAAATCTGTCTCTGAACTTGAATGTTTCCTGAATTCTATTATCTCATTTACTGGACCAGCCAATGGGGTTATGAACACAACCTCATAGTCACAGCAAATGTGGGGCAGTGAATCTTTACTGATAAGGTTGCTTTATTTCTTCCATTCATGCAATAACACCCATATACTGTAGTTACCAAAGGGAACACTAAAGAATGTCAAACTATCGAACAGTGGCACTCATTTCACATGCCAGTAAGGTAATGCTCAAGATCCTGCAAGGTAGACTTCAGCAGTTCATGGAGCGAGAATTGCCAGACGTACAAGCTGGGTTTAGAAAAGGCAGAGGAACTAGAGACCAAATTGCCAATATCTGCTGGATAATGGAAAAAGCCAGGGAGTTTCAGAAAAACATCTATTTCTGTTTTATTGACTATTCTAAAGCCTTTGACTGTGTGGACCATAACAAATTGTGGCAAGTTCTTAGTGGTATAGGGATACCAAGTCATCTTGTCTGCCTCCTGAAGAATCTGTATAACGACCAAGTAGCAACAATAAGAACAGACCACGGAACAACAGACTGGTTTAAGATTGGGAAAGGAGTACGGCAGGGCTGTATACTCTCACCCTGCCTATTCAACTTGTACGCAGAACACATCATGCGACATGCTGGGCTTGAGGAATCCAAGGCTGGAGTTAAAATCTCTGGAAGAAACATTAACAATCTCAGATATGCAGATGATACCACTTTGATGGCTGAAAGTGAAGAGGAACTGAGGAGCCTTATGATGAAGGTGAAAGAAGAAAGTGCAAAAGCTGGTTTGCAGCTAAACCTCAAAAAAACCAAGATTATGGCAACCAGCTTGATTGATAACTGGCAAATAGAGGGAGAAAATGTAGAAGCAGTGAAAGACTTTGTATTCCTAGGTGCAAAGATTACTGCAGATGCTGACTGCAGTCAGGAAATCAGAAGACGCTTAATCCTTGGGAGAAGAGCAATGACAAATCTCGATAAAATAGTTAAGAGCAGAGACATCACACTGACAACAAAGGCCCGCATAGTTAAAGCAATGGTGTTCCCCGTAGTAACATATGGGTGCGAGAGCTGGACCGTAAGGAAGGCTGAGCGAAGGAAGATCGATGCTTTTGAACTGTGGTGTTGGAGGAAAATTCTGAGAGTGCCTTGGACTGCAAGAAGATCAAACCAGTCCATCCTCCAGGAAATAAAGCCAGACTGCTCACTTGAGGGAATGATATTAAAGGCCAAACGGAAATACTTTGGCCACATAATGAGAAGACAGGACACCCTGGAGAAGATGCTGATGCTAGGGAGAGTGGAAGGCAAAAGGAAGAGGGGGCGACCAAGGCCAAGATGGATGGATGATATTCTAGAGGTGACGGACTCGTCCCTGGGGGAGCTGGGGATGTTGACCGACAGGAAGCTCTGGCGTGGGCTGGTCCATGAAGTCACGAAGAGTCGGAAGCGACTAAACGAATAAACAACAACAAACACTGTAGTTACCAGATCTGGGCTGCAAAAATCTGAACAACCACTATATGGTATCAAACAGTGAGCATTGCCAGCTTCTTTTTGGTACCATCTAGTGGCCATCTGGATTTTTGCAACTCAGATCTGGTAGCACTAAACACACAGGAAACAGGATACATACACAATAATCCCAGCATTGACCAGATTGCTGAATACCTTTAATTACTGAAGAGTTTTAATTTTCTTATGATTTTTTGGGGGGCAGGGGGGTTATGATAAAGAGGTTTATGCTAAACCCTTAAAGTGAAAATTGACATGGTATACTGTAGATTAAAATATTTCTGTTTAAACATACAGTAGTTTTAAAAGAAAAATAAATAAATAAAGCCATAAGGGAACATACACCCCCACTTTTAGCAGCACATAATAACTGGCATCTTTTAAATGTGATGAGTGAGAAACGGCAGGTAACTGTAGTTATAGAGAGATACATGAAGATCATGAACATTCCAATAATTCAGTCTCCATTCCACTCCTGCACAATATATCACTAATATGAAATCATGATTACTGTCTCTTCCCCTCCAACATTAATGGCAACATCATGATGAAATATATTACCAGTGCAATCGCATCTTGCAAACCAAATGGTCAACATCGCTTGAATCCATCATCAATGCTCTCTTGGGTGATATGGGCCATGCTATTAAGGCCCTAAGCAGAAAATGAAAACAAAACCCAGATAGTTCTGAGCTATCTTTAGATCAAGATACAGCCGGCCGGCCTGCTGGCCGGCCTGCCTTCCTTTTCTTCTTCAGAGCAGGCCTGTTTTAGTAGACCAATGTTTAACAATAACCATGGTTCTGCAACAAGTAGCCTTTTATCAGACTTTTGATAGACTAGATGACTTATGTTTGACTGGGGAGGTTTTACACTTTGCAGAATTCAGCAAAAAAAAACAAAACCCTGGATTTAATTTTTTAAATCTTCCCAAAACATTGGCTTTTTGTACTGCAGACAGTATATATCATGGGAAGAAACTATGACTGTTCAGATCATCATCATCATCATCATCATCATCATCATCATCATCAAGAAAGGATTTAGCAAAGACTCCACTTGAATCCTTCAGCCAAGTCCTTTTCCACCCCCCTCCAAAATGCATGTGGTTCAGAGCATTGAGTTAATGAAGTACGATCCCAGCAAGACCCACTGGATGAGTGTTGGCTTGTGCCAAGTCACAACCAGCAAGCCAGTTAAACAGACAGAACTATTGTTAAACTCAGTGAGTCATGAGTTCTGCCACTGGCTCCTAAATGTAGAAGTCATTTAATGGCTCTCCAGAGGGAGAGGAAAAAAAGAAAGCTTTCTATTAGGACTAAAGTCAATCATTAAAACAAGCTCCATCATATTAATTTTCTCTTTTTCACATATCCCCATGCCCCCCTTTCAAAATTCCATTGAAAGAATCACTGCCATTTCCTGGATTTCAAAAAAAACAAAAAACAAAACAAAACACCTCAGGATGAAAGGAAAACCAGGGGCCACCTATCAGCCAGCTGCTACAATCTCTTTGGCAGTTCTGCTGCCCTGCTGTTAATCCTTCTTTGGAGAGATGGGCCTTTTCTCTCTCTGAATCAAGATGGGTTGAAAGCAAGCCCAGCACTGATAATAGGCAATAAACAATGTTTAGCTGTGGGAGAGAATTGGCTGCCCCTGTCCATAGGCACATCTCACAGCAGAGCTCCACTCCTGCAAAGACATAGGTGGCAATTGACCTGAATTGCTAACCAATTTTATTTGGAATTACCTGTAGATTCATATTCATTCTCTCTCTCTCTCTCTCTCTCTCTCTCTCTCTCTCTCTGTCTGTCTGTCTGTCTTGAGGGGGGGCAGGCCTGAACAGTTATCTTTATAAAATTCTGAAAAGTGCCACTACTTTCTTCCAAAAGAAGTTCTCAGTTATCCTTGGTCTATCAGGAGCATCACAATAATATTAGAGTGATAAGTACATGGGTTTTCTTTATTTAAAACACTGGAGCTCAGCTCTCCTCTGCCTGAGCCAAGTCACAAGAATACTGAAACCAAGGGTGGCTAACATCCTTGTGGCCAGAGCTGTTCTTTTTAATTTGTGTGGCACCCAAGGGCTAAAGAAGGCCTAAATTTTTGGTGCCTGTTTTTGGAAGTAATTGAAGGAGTAAATGGTTTTCTTGAAGTTTGCAGAGACCTGTCCCTTAAGTCTCCCAAAGAGAAAAAAATAGTCTAATTTCTGAGGATTCCAAAGTTTTTAAAGGGATCATATATGCTGGTTATCATCTATAATGCCCTGCATGGTATAGAACTGGGTTACTTGTGAGATCATCTGCTCTCAGGGGTATCTACCATCCCACATGCTCTAACAGAGAGGGTCTCTTCAGCAAAACAATGACATCTTATGGGACCCAAGGTGGCTTGCCTTCTTGGTGGTGACTCCTGTCCTTCCCCCCAACATATAGTTGGCCCTAATCCTGCAGGCCTTCAGGCCAGGCCAGGCAAGGCAATACATGGATGAGTCAGCAAGCAAACCATCAAACATCTATGAACTGGGAAAACCAGGAGGTTAAACTTTAGAACACAGATCTACTGTATATACAAACCTTGACTTCTTTGCATGATAGAGGGCAGATCATCTATGTATTTATTGCTTCATTCTTGTCTACAAGAAGAGACTACTCTAGTCTGAGAGTCTTCTGTTGAATAAGCCAATTCCTGAAAAGCTGAGATTTACTGCCAAGCCCTGGTATGAAGTTTGACAATAAGAATGCCTTAAATCTCAGTAAAGCCTAACACATCCATCTGACATCCAATCTCCTTGTACCCCACAGGCTCACTCTTATTTAAAGCAGACTTTTTAACATGCAATGCAGAGAATTAATTCAGGCATTTTTACAGAGATTTCAGATGTTGACATCTTTCTATAGTGAATAGTTCAAGTTCTACTTCCCTTCTGTGCTTCATCAACTAAGTAGAAGTTATGTCCTAACAGTCAGAAATCATGCTGAGACGAGGAGTAGGTCTCTAGTGTTTATTACTGCTACATAAAACAGAATCCTAACAAACTGAAGAAGCGTGGGAAAAACCCAGACAGATAAACCCCAAAAGTTAAGGCAGGTCTGATCTGTGTCTCTTTGAATGGCTGCTTAATTCCTCAGTACTATGCATGTGTTTTCCCCCCTGGATAGGGGCCCCCTCCTGCTCGCCATCAGTACTCATGACAGGTTACCTATAACAAGAATAACAAAGAATATGTAAAGACATCTTGTACGATACTCACCATGCTTCTCCCCCATATGGAAAATAAAAATAAAAATACAGCAAATTAAATTCCAGCCTCCAATGGCATCTGTGAATCTAAAATGGACCCCCAAAAGCTTTTGGATCCCATATATGAGTAGCTGCATCCCAGTATTTTGTTGGCCAATGTCTACCCCCTCACAAAAAAAGAAAAAAAGGGAAAAGGAAAATGTAAGCACAGGGGTAGAAAAGCCATGTCATGTATTATCTTGATAAATCAATGATTTACAATCAGTTGGTAGGTGGGTGTAAATCAACCTTAATAATTAATCATCAATTCAGTTTAGTGCTTCCAAACAGATTGTCAAATTGAAAAGTTGTTTTGATTGAGACACATTTTATTGGTTTCAGAAATTCAGAGATTCGAAGATTCAGTGGAATCGCTTCCACACTGAATCTCTGAAGCAAAACACTGCACAATCTTACTGGTTATATTCTCCAGTATAATGAGTTTGTAGAAAACCCCCAACTTCAAGCAGTCATTTTGCAAAAGTGTCCACAACATGGTCTCAAAATTTCATAGGTATCTGCTATGCTGAAAGTCCTGTACTTTAGAGTTTGTACCCCAAGTGGCCAATGCTTTATATGAATTTAACTCTCTATTTTTAAAAAGGGAGTCTATGGATCTGTTTTACAATCTCCATTTGTTTTTGCAGATACAGAGTGAAGATTTTTTATTTTATTCCCTCCTGAATATACACTAGTTCTAATTCTTCCACCATTTATCAAAGGATTGCTCAAGTTAGTAGAAAGCAATAATGCATTGATATACTACTCATGGTGAAAAGTGCTCTTAAAATTTTTCCTTGGATGCTTATTTATCTGGATTGTGTATAAGCTAACATTAAGGATAATGATTTGTTTTTTTACAAGAGAAAACAATGTTATTAAGCTGAATCATTTTATGTGAATAATATAAAGTTCATTACTACATATGGACATGGGAAACTATATATATATGTATATGTATGTATATATATAATTCTGTTATTAATGACGTCTAAAACTACTGATCCAAAGGAGCATGCATGGACACTATCTATTCCTCAATGCTCACAGATCATTCCAGGTGATATTTATATTAAATTAATTCAATCCTTAAACATCTTATTAAATCTAAACTGTAAAGAAACATATTGCTTCGTCTCCTTATTTTCTGGATATAAAGGCATTTCAAAAATGGATAAAATTGATAAAAAACTTTTTTTAAAGAAAATGTTCTTATATTCTAAAATATGATTTTTTTTTCTTTTTCCTTAGTTTCTACGCCTCTCAACCGTAGGGTATTTTAATCAGTGTATTGCATGTAGTTTCTGTATAGTACTACCACTGACTTTGTATTCTTTTTGTCCATTATTCTTCACTAATAAAATTCAAATATAAGTGTTCCATAATGTAAACATGAGTAAAATAATACTCATTTTCAGGGGACCACAATAATTGATTGATTGATTAATTGACTGATTGATAATTCATAAATCAAAATGGCAAAATCTCATGAGAGCACTAAATCTCTCACCTCTCTGACATCTTGGGATGAACTTATTAGCAAATGAAAAAGCTCCATTCTGCATAAGTTGAATCACTGGGGTTACACAGGATGCTCTACTAGTATTAGGCCCTGACTGGACAAAGTCAAGCTAAGGCAGAAAATAATAGATCTAGAAATTCAGAAAGACCAATCTTTTGTGCCAGTGGGGGTCTACTTTGGTGCTCATCCCTTCAGTTTCAATCTGGTTAGATATCTGAGGCAGATTGAAACATCTACACGTAGATGAGCTGTGACAGGGGAACAATTTATTGTTTCACTAACTGTTGTCCTGGAAGGGAGGTATAAGAAAAGTCCTTATAATCAACAGCTTTGCCAGAGTAGAATGGGCACTATTAAGGGTACTGCTTTTTTTTTCCTTTTGTAATGCTCCTTTGACAGCAATATTCATGCATTCTATCTAACACTACTATTAGGAAATTGCTCAGGCTACCCAGACTCATTTTACCTTGGTTATCTATTGTCTGATAGAAGTGATACAGTCTCCCTGAATGCCTCTAAATGTCTTTGAATACTTCTCTATTGCAGGTAGATATTGAAAAGGGATTACTGCTTAATTGTCTGTAATAACATAGAATCTGTAGCCTGGTATTTTATATCTCTTAGATCTTGTATGACTAGATCTTATAATTTACATACTATATTTATTGCACCTTAGTATAAATGTTAATTTTAATACACAAGGATAAATGACTCTTTTTATTTTTACTTTCACAGGCTAATAGAATTTATAGGTTTTAAGTTATTTAGATTAGTTTTATGGGTTTTATAGAATTACTGTTCATAATTTTGTCTTATATTTTATTTGTGTTATTCATATTTGTATTTTATTATATTTTATATTGCTATATGCTGGCCTATGACTAAAATAAAATCATCCCCCTCACTCATACACACAAATATTTCAGTATTTGTCCCTGAACTCTTACAAGTGAAAATGTCAAAATCTCATGAGATTTTGAGCAAGAATGCCAAAATTGTATGAAACTTAAGTCAAGAAAGGCAACCTAATTACAAGAATGCTGGAATGTAGTGGATTCTGTGACCTCAGAAGATCTTGATCGTGTTTAAGATTATGAGAAAGATCATTTTTGGTACCTCACCATCTATACCACCTGATGATACTTGAAAAGATTGCTAAGTCTTCTTAAATTTGAGATTGATCCCTAGAGACCATGTTTTCTTAGCGATGGTATAATGGTGATTTGCCATTACCTCCATCTAGAATTGTTTTTTTTTTCAACTTCCCAGTCCAGTCTACCGTCTGGCATTCCTTAAGTCCTTCCACTCAGTTACTAGCCAGAGTCAACCCTGTTTAACTGCTGAGCTGAGACAGGGTTAGCCAGATGCTACTACCTGCTAAGATCTACAGTTTACCTTAAATAAAGATGATGCAGGAGGGTCAGCAAGGTATGGTCAAAACAGTCAAGATGGGGGCCATGGTTGTTTTCTATGTGTGTTGCATGTGTGACAGTCCTAAAAAACAAGTGGAGCTTTGACTGCACCATTGTGATCACCATATTAACTTTTTTGACCCCAACATGTGGGCACCCCTAAGAGGAAGACAATTCAGTTGGTTTAAATGGTTCTCTACTTCTGTACAAGTTATTATGGGTTTAGCATTTTTGCAGATAATTCTTTCAATTTGCTCCAGGGAGAAATGAAAAATAGCATCAGGCAATGTAAGGGCAGTACACATTGTGCCTTGATGCTAAGTTTTATTGTACTTTTCAAACCGCAAAGGACAAAAAAAAAAACAGGACTTCTGGAAGAATAAAAGGAAATGTGATTGGAAGTGCTGAGCTGTAGAAAGAAGAGAGTCAAAAAAGAATTGGTCATTAGGCTGGGTGAGAGTGGTCCGCTGCCCTTCTCCTTCCCATTTTTATTCCTTTATTAGGAATGCCTGAATGAGGAACGAAGATGGGTGTTTTCAGTCCATACCACTGTTGATATTTAGCATTTTCATTACAATCAATAAATCTTTTTGTTCAAAGAATGCTTATAGGTAGTACATTTTTGACATTTTTATAACCCAGATGTTTTACCTCACACCTGTAAATGTTTATTCCCACCACAATCACCATTCTGGATATACGATAATTTTGCAACCTGTTCTGTTTCAAGTCGTTAATTAGCATGCCCTTGTCTGTATAGGATTTCTTTTGTTTTACTTGATTCCATCTCCTGATATTTTTTTGTATTTTCCTTCATTATAATGACATTAAGTTACAGGAATTTATCTTTTTAGGTTTTATTTTTACTTATAAGGAGTTTTGAAAACTGAGTCATATTATGTAGATTGGTGCTTGCTGGACAAGACAGTGGGGCAGATCATGAACCTGAAAGAAGTGGACAAACACATTTATGGATTAGACTATATTTGTTTGTTATATTTACACTATATAGCATTTTTTTCCTCTAGGAGCTAAGCAGTGCATATGATTTCTCTTTCCATATTATCCTCAAAACAACCCTGTGAAGCAGGTTAGAATGAGACAGAGAAATCGGTCCAAAGTCACCCTATGGGCTTCATGGACAAATGGAAATTTGAATCTGTATCTCTCTAGTTCTAATTGAAACCTCAACCATTACATGATTCTGGCTGAAAATGATGCCTCAAAAAGAATTGGACTTCAGCTCACATATTCACTTGTCACGTTGGCTGCAGTTGGGAGAAGCTAAGTCCAAAACAGAAGTCTAGAGAGCAGTAGCTTTCCTATCTCTGGGCTAAAGCTAACTGTAAAGAGGACAATGCAGATTTGTGCAGGCAGTTGAGCTTCTTATAACTCTGCTAGTGATGGCTCTTACAATGTGATCCCCAGCAAATGGTCATTGGTAGTCTGCCAAATTCAAATTCACTAGTTCCATTTTTAGTTGTGACTAGTTGTGGACCCACCCTCCACAAATTTATCTAATGTAGCTTCCTCAAAGACTAAGGTTTTCAGATATGTTGGAAATTATGGGACTCAAAAATCTACTATGTTCTTTAAAAATAGAACATCAACTACTACTACTTACTACTGCTACTCCTACTTGGGACTTGGCACATAATTACTACTGAAAATGTCTTGATATTGTTAATCTTGCACATCGGATCTGCTTATCCATGACATCAGAGGGCTTTGTTTTGTGATGAGTAGCATTTTATTTCTTTATTTTATTATTTATGTATTTCATATCCTGCCTTTATTATTTTTATAAATAACTCAAAGGCAGCAAACATACAAAATATTCCTTCTTCCTCCTCTTTTCTCCACAACAACAACCATGTGAAGTGAGTTGGACTGAGAGAGAGGGACTGGCCTGAGGTCACCCAGCCGGCTTTCATGCCTAAGGCAGGACTAGAACTCTCAGTCTCCTGGTTTCTAGCCCGTTGCCTTAACCACTAGACCAAACTGGCTCTATTTTAACCAAAGTTTGTAATGTAAACTTGCTCATTTTTTTACTGATCAGTAATGATATAGACAGAAGCAACTGCAGTTCATTCTTTGGGGAAGAACGAGTGATGGAGAATTAGGCAAGGTAATATGTCTTCAGTAGATTACTTCTGTAGTTGATATGGTGCTCATTTCCAAAAATATTCTGAGCATCTTACAATGATACAATAGTAAAATGGAAAGAATCAAAGGGAAAGGGGAAAAAAAAAAAACAGCCCCAAACCCAGTTGTGGCAAAGTCCCTTGTAGACAGAGAGGTGTGGTGCTGACTTGTGAGTAACAGCAAACAAACACTGGACTCCAAACAGATAAAAAACACCAGCCACAGTTTATTCTCCTCAGACCCTTAAGCATTCAGCAACAGGGGTTGAAAACAAAAACAGACTCTTTGGAGTGTCAGCAGAACTCAAAAGTAATTTCTCAAAATAAAATATCAAACCAAGGGAGAAAATGGGTCAGGCAGCAGCCGTTTCAGGTCTGTAATCCTCCTTTTACATCAACAGACTCAGTGGGCATTCCAGCCTTAGCATAAAGGCAATTCCCTTCTCTGGAAGTCTCTGGCCCCTTCCTTTCTTCTAAGTAAAGCTTTCTACTATGAGGAACCAGCTTTATTCTGTGCCTGGTGAGCTGGGTCCCAACCAGACAGTACAGAAGGGTAGGGGAGCCTGTTTATACAGGCCTTGATAAGGGTAATTCCAGCAGACGACTCCTCTGCAGGCTTCTCTTTGCCATTCTGTGGCATTTCCCTCACCTTCTTCTCCAACTCCTTTCAACATAGCAGCCTTTAAGCTTACCCTGAGTGTGCAGGCACTTACAATCAGGAGCTGTGGCTTATTGATGAGGATGCTGTTTTGTTCCCTTCACCACACCAATATTAATCAATTTCCTAGCTACTGACCTACTGAATAAAATAGTCCTCATCAATAATCATCTACTTCATGGAGAAAACCCTTCACACCATCAATCCCCAAAGACATTCTAGACTGCTTTCCTGAATGTCAGCAGGGTTGGTGCTAACCTGATCACTATTCCAAAGTAGAGGTAGTAGAAGGTAAAGGAAAACTACCATGGAAATTGCAATGGAAACCAGCATTCTGGTGCCACAGAAAAGCAGAGACTCACTTCCAATTAGTGACGTTAACTTTGGGATGTTATATTACTATAGCTTCCTTGTAAGGTGATGACAGGCTACCTCTGAAGGACCAGATGCTGTAGGAAAGCGACATTCCCCAGGTTCCTGGGACTTAACATGCTGCCATTTTCAGTGTTCAAAGTGCTAGGATGTGAGAAGAACCTCATCCAGAAGCTCTGGTACTGTTTTGGTCAGGTTTGCATTACAAAGGGAAGCAAAGAAGGTAGCAACAGTTTATTTGTATTCCATTATGATTCAGTTAAAAATGAATTTCACTATCAGGAAGAAAAAGAATATGAACCATTTTCTGATTTTTAGGTTTGATATTCAATTATGTTTTATTTAGTCTGTCAAACCCACTTCCTAATCAAACTGGGGAAATCAGTCCATGACTAGGGGATTGCATTCAATTGTCTCCTCCTAATTGTTTGGATAATGAGAATACGGTGTTACATAAAAATGCAGTTTAATCAATTGTTATGCAGAGACCTTCAGTACAGAGGCATTTTAAATAAGAAGATATTCAGAATGTTGGGGGTTCAAGGTATTCTTATGAGCTTACATGAATTAACTTGACAATGTAACTGTTCTCTCCTGGCTCCCTGTGACAAGTATGATCATCTCCAGGCACCAGTCAGAAATATGCAATTGAGTAGCATAATAGAGCAGATTTAGATATTTTTATTTCCTGACATCATAAATAAAGTAAGGGCTAAAAACTTCCCAGAAATTATAAATAATCTTGGGGCCTAATTCACATGTAATCTCTGTGGTGTATTACTGTTTTTGTTTGTTAGCATCTGTTCTCACTTTACTCCAGTAACAATATTCACCTTGCCATTTACAATAATTCCGTTTCTCCTAACATGTATTGCTGGCTTGTGGATAGTATGTATGAAAATAATCTTCAAATTGTAGTTGATTATAAATCAAACCTGAATGCTGATTCATACGATGTGGCTGAGGCAAGAGAAGTACAATTTCCTAGTCATAGACAGTTGTAATTCTAGTCTACTCTGCATTGGACAGATCCCACTATTAAAGCAAGCTTTAGAATGGTTTAGACAAACTAGAACAAAGATCATCTGCAAGTCCTAAATTAAATGTAACATTTCTTTTCAGATTCAACATTCAGTATTAGGGAAGCAGTTCCCTTGAAATTGGTGGGTTCACTTTCACCAGATGTGTTCAAGAAGAAGCCATTTCTAGACAGTGGATTAGAAACCGAAGTTTGGCCCTGGTGATCTAAGTGTTTCTTCCAACTGCTTCACAGCAAAAACGGTTCCACTTTCCAACAGTGGCATGGAAAGTTAATATGTTTTTCTGTCTACATGGTGCTCCTTTAGAAGCATTCCAGTGAAGCTCCAGGAAAGGGCCACATTAAATGACACGTGCCCACTGCAGAAATAATGCTTGAATCAGCTTTGTGCTCAGGGCCAAGTGCATTCTCAAATTATAATTGATTATTTAAGATCTGTTTTGGATATTACAACAGAAGCTGACCTGTGGTTTGAGCTGTGTGCCTTGCTCAAGCATTGCATCAATAAGGAGCCTTTGAAGGTTATCAGCCTGAACTATGAGTTAATCACACTTCTGAAATACCATGTTAAGTTCTAAGGTTTGTACCAACTGCTGATAAAAGGGATACCTGTGACAGTGGAAGAAATATTTCCTGGATTACCTTCTTCCACTTTGCTATCCAGTACAAGCTCATCTTGTTTCTTGAGCAGTCAGTGTTGCTTAATCAATATGTTGTTGCTTTAGTACTATTCTGTGGTCATCTGTTTTCTGGAAATAACTATGCAGTGTACCTAAGCCATCTGATGTTCACATGGTGAATGCGACAACATCATGATGCTTTACAGACCATCAGATTTTGTTATGTGAAAGATCGTGAACTGCAAGGGCAATTTTGGGGAGGAGGGGGAACCCTAAATTGCTTCAAAGAGGGATTTTTTAAAAACCACTGCTGAAGACCTTTACATTATGCTCTCCTTCCTTCTAGCCATTGTTGGGGCTAGTTGGGGCAAAAATGCAATGTTGTTTCTGTTCTTTCTAATGTCATGGACAATGTAATGAGATTGGAGAATATTTATGAACTTTGAACATCCTCCCTCTGAAAAAGCTATTGTTACTATAATTATTGTTGCTACTACTACTTGGGAACTGGCAATGCATGCACAAAATATATCACAATTATTTTTATATTAGTTCACTTTGGGCTTCTGTTCAGTCATATCTTTCTAACAGAAGGAAAGGAAGACTGTTCTGTGTTGCTTCATATGTTCTGGAAGACAGGTTTTTGTACTGTAAGTTGAAGTAAGTTCCCTATCCATTTTAGTCTGCTTCCCTGTTATTGCATGTGAAAAGAGTATTTTCAGTTGTTGTAGTAAATAAAGAGCACACTCCATGGAGCAGGTAGAATGTGTCCACATCAACAAGAGACAGATGACATTGTTTTTTCTGCCAGCTTTATGGCTGCTCTGGGAAATTCCTATACACTTACTCAGTCTCACTGGGACCCGTTGCAAGAGATATTTTATGGATATTAGTCATGAGACCACTAATTTGGCATTATTAAAGATTCCTTTTTTTTTTGAGACCCAAAACAAACTACCCCTTTGTTTTGCTGATGAGTAGGGAATGACTCATTCTGATAAACATTGCAGTTAAAATTTGGGCTGTCTGGACTGTTTCAGATTTAGTGGCACATAGGGAGTGGAGCCTAGGAGGAAACCACATTCCACCAAATGTTGATTTTGGGGAGATGCTTGAGAGTTCTTAGGACTTCAAACTTACTACCCTTTCAGTCATCACACCACACCTCTGGTCTTTGCAGTAGCTTGGCTGGATTTTCTAAGCTCAGTTAGCCAGGGCATTTGAACACCTAGAAGCTGCATGCACCCATCTTGATTAGACTTTGGTTAGTTTGGGGTATATTGCATGTTTAGTTAATTTACAGTTCCACATATTTTGCAAAACAAAATCATGGGTTAATTCAGTAACACACACAGGCAAGCTGTGTAAACCTAACCTATGTGTGGAGGGGAGATAGGGCAACGCCTTCTACCCCAGATCTTTCTCTGTTGGTGGGCACTTCTGCAATAATAGTATAATAAAATCACACTCTCTACCAGACTAGGAACATTGCACAATCAAGGTTCCTGATTGTGTAAAAGATTGTAACTACTGTACAACTTGGCAAATGCAGTTATGTGTTCATTATAGACATCCCTTGATATTCATGAGGAATTGCAGCTGGGGTTGCTGTCTGCACTTGGGAAAAGCAGCTGCAGCCAGGCAGAAACACTTCCCACCCCACTTCCCCAAGGTTCAACACTGCTCAAGCTTTTTCTCAAACGGCTGCAAAAGTTTACACCCCAAGAAACTTAAGAGATAGGCTCATTCATTCATTCATTCACTCACAGTTTACTTACAAGGATCCATGCCAGTGTTCCAGCTGCCTGGCTAACTGAGCCACACTGTGGTGTTCTCAAGAATGTGCCATCATCTAGAGGCAGCCTTACCCTACCCAGGCCCTTAGCTTACAAAAGCAAACACTAAGAGAGTGTGGATGGGTGTGTAGGAGAGAAGGAGATGGGAAAATGGCAAGCAGGTGAGGAAGTGGGAGGTGACATCTGGAAATTTAGAGCTATTACAGACAGGCAAGAGGACTATCAGTCAATTGCCAGGACCACAAGCTATGGTAAGCAGCATATCTTGGTGGGATTCCTGCCTGGAGCTTGGCTTGGGAGCTCAGCCTGAGTGCTCAAAAAGCAACCCTACTTAAAAGCAGAGCTTGGGGCTTGGCCTGGAGCTTGGCAGCAACCACTCTGAGGTGGCACCTCATCCCAATCAATGCAAGAACTTTTGGGGAGAGGCAAAGGTTGTATGCCACTTTATAGACTTTGACATTTTTGTTTGGTTTAAGGACTGAGTATTAAAGATGTATTTTTGTGGCTACATCAACTTGCAAGGCCTAGGAGGGTGGAGTCAACCCAGAGCAATGGCCTGTTGTTGGGGGAGGTGGTGCCACAATAAAGCATTGTGCATAGATCTGCTACGCTGTGGTTTGTCCAGTCCTTGGAAAGCAAAGAACCCTCAAAATATTGTAGAGAAGTTGGATGAATCTGGACAAGACATCCAATGTTCCTCTTTCCCTTTTATGGGATCTTTTCATGTAGCTTCTAAAATGGCTGGCTAGGATTTTTTGGAGCTAAAGTCCAAATACATCCAGAGAATGCCAGGTTAAAAAAAGATCTATTGAAGGATATTTATCAGAGGCATAAAGGGCCTTCTTAATGGCTGTACCTAGGTTAAATCTAGACAAGCTAAGGCCCATGGGTATCAGGGTCCCTTTGGACACATACTTGGTGCTAGTAAGGATCCTATTTAAAAAACAAAACAAAACTTATTATTAAGAGTCAGAGGAAGTGGCAATATCTAGACAGATTAAAACATCTATTATGGGTGCATATTTAGATTCTGGTAATTTGATTGAAATTCAGTACAAAACCTTTTCTTCCTCTATTTATATAGACCACCAAAAAGAGCAGACTCAAGAAAACAACACAACCTATTTGGTTTCTGTGCTGCATAGATAGCTAATTGCATCACATAATACACACACACATGTACGTGCGTGTGCGTGTCATAATGCAAGTTTAACATATGAATATACTACTTTATTTTAACCCTACCTGTTTCCTAATTCTAGGGATAAGGAAGGGCTTATAGAGATCAATGACAAAGTTTCTCTGTCTCTCAGACAATCCGCCAATTGATCCTTTCCCAGCTGGTTTGCTTTTGTCTTCTTATCTTGCATCATCTTCTTGCACCTCAACAGGTCCTTTGCATTGGTTAGTCATTGTCCCTTGGCTGCCTTTATCCTCTTCTGGTCCTCAGCATGGTTCCTCAGACTGTGCCCAACAACTCTGTTGAGCACTACAACACTACCCCACCCAATTCATGTTTATCAGCCCAGATGGTTGTTTATTAAAATCAACAAGCAACATTTCACAGCCATTGTTGTCTATGCTGTTTAGTTGCTATCTATTTTTCCAAGCATCCACATCAGTTCTTCATCCTGGATGTTTTTAAGATTTTCCCGTCAATGCCAGGTCCATCCAGTAGCCCTTCCTTCCTTCTCCCATGTGAGAAGCCTTCCTATGGGAATCTAAATGATCAGCTTCTTCAGACGAACTGGTTCCAAATGTGTGTTTGGGTTAATGCATGGAAGTCAAGAAACGTGATGAGCCAACAGGAAGACATGGCACCTGCAGATGTATCACAGCATCCAAAAAGTTATCAGTGGTCCTGAAGGAGACTTTATGTCAATTAGCAAAGAAAAATATTTCTCCCCGCCACATTAACTTGAGGCTAAAAGCAAGTTCAAAAGGCAGTGTGAAGTGGATGAAAAGCAACCTCAAGTAACAGCTAGGCAGCTAGAGGTTCCACTTTGAGACAACACCAGAAAGGCATCGTTCTCTGATGTAGGCATTATTTTCAAAACTGCCTGCAACAGAGACTGTGTGCATTGTTAATATGTGAGGCTGACAGACTGGTGAAGCCTTAAGCTCCAGAAATTACAGAATGATATTACTTCATTTCAGACCTTTTAGAGTACGTGCCACGTCGCAAAAAGGGTGCATTTCATTTTGCCCTGATGGTGGCTTAAGTTCAAAAGCTGTTTATTTTTGCTTTTGCTTTCACATTTGTGGGGGTTTTTTTTCCTATTAGAAACCAAAACAGGAAGCATCAAGAGACCAGTAAAAGGGCAGAGTATTCTTAGCTGCCACTTGTAAACCTAATCTTGTCTCTTACAAATGGATAAAATGGATAGAATGGGAGAAATAAATGGAATATTTCCAGTAAAAAAAGAAAAATGTTCCTGAAGCCTAGTCAATTTCATTCACATACACTTGGGAGAAACAGATAGGAAAAGAAGACCTGGTACAGTTATATAGATAAGTGAGGTTATTTTTATAGACTTTACCCCTGTAGATATAAATGTCAGCAACTATAAAATATGCTGCTTGTTAAAGTTAAAATATAAAGGAAGGTTGAAAACACAAACAAGCCAACAAAAACACTTGTGTCCATCTGAACACTGCTTCTAGTAAATTTGGGGTGACTGATATACTCACATTAATACTTTCTATGAGAAATGGTAGAATTCGTCATTTTGAACATGTATGTGTATGTGTGTATCCCTTCCCTTTATAAAAAAATAATGGACTGATTAAACATTGGGAATAAAATATGCCAACCACATCAAGTATTTAATTTTTTGGGAGGAGAAAAAAAAAAGAAAGAAAATGAAGGCAGTTGCAATGCCAACAGAAAACCCTTGCTTACCTATCACCCAATTCTTAGCTAAACAGAAAGTACCTGTCTGACCCTGGCCAATCTTGAAAGCTAAGCAGGATCAGCTCTGACCAATATGTCAATAGAAGACCATTTGGAAAATCCAGGTTGTAGACTGAAGTAGGAAGTAAGACACATCCCCCGAAAGTTCCTCCAAAACTTTTTGTCCCTCAGCTTCTTAGCTAATCATGTTTATATGAATGTATCGGCTGGTTTTTTTTTTAACTAAACTTGTTAAATGTGCTTTGTGATCGCAGGTATTCTTTATGTAATGGGGAAGGAAGGGGCCGGTTGAATTCAATGATTGACTCCCTTGAATCAGAGTAATCTTTGTAATCAAATCAGCCTAGGTTGTACCCTTGGCAAGGGTGTAGCAAACTTAAGAAAGTATACTGCATCACACCATTGCATTTTTGCATTAAATATGTAAGGCTCACATTTTCTTTCCAAGAGTAACTGGATAACTGAAAATGAAAAGGAGAAAAAGAAATGTGAATTGTTACCTTCTGTAAAAATCTGCTAGATTTTTTTTTTCCTGGCCATTGTTTATCCTGTGTGATTTACTATCATTTTAAGAAGTGTTTTCTTATTTTATGGATTGTACTGTTTTATTGATTTTTTATGGTATTATATGCACCACAAATAGTGGGAGGGCTGAGTTGAAAATCTTCAAAATAATAAAACATTCAACACCCTTAGCAGCATCACTTCATAACTGAATCTGTTTGATACATTTACATTATGTTGTTTGTGCTGTTGGTCCAGTTTTCCAATTTATTCAGACTTGCTCTATTTCTCAAGATCACTGAGGTCATAACAAAAAGTCCAGTCTATTTTTGAAATAGGCATTTGTAGCTCAGAAAATGAGTTATCTGCTTTGAAATTTTATAACAAGAGGCGATTAAACTTTTGTGCTAGAGAGTCAAATTTGTTATTAGGTTTGGGAGCTGGAAGTAATGCCAAACTGGATAAGGCTTGGTAGAAAAATTACAATAAAAAAGATAAAAAAATCTGTCAAGAATCCATTCCCAAGCATTATATTAACCTACACATCAAGCAAAATATTGAACATTAAATATTTTTTCAACTGAATTTCTATGGGCAAGAATAACAAGCTGTAGAAAAGTTCCTCAAGATTTCTAAATGTTACCCACCTTGTGAGAACTGTGCACTACTGGATGAAATTATGTATTCCATTAGAAATATGGTTTTAAGTGAATTTGTTTGGAAGTTTGATTCCAAATCATATTGGTTCATCAAAAGCTGATTATGCACATATGAAGAAGCATCTGAAGTTATTTGAATTAATGTGGAGACATTGTGTTTGATCTGAAGATTTGAATCAACTTTCTGATATGATTCAGGGAGTCAATTTCATTCAGTTTAATTGCCTTTCAAACAAATCCACAAACTGAATACTCACCCAGCCATATTTTACTCTGGTAATTCTTGCTGTCATCACTGCTTGCTTGGACTACTGTAACCCTATATAGGGAAGACAATCCTGAAGCTGCAACAGATACAAAATGTTTCTTTTCAACATTCCATTGAATTGGAAACAATAAGTAAGCGAGAGAGTAAAAAGAAAGAAAAACCTCCTTTTATTATAGAAACAAACAAACAAATCTTTATTACAGTCAAAGACCAGCATATTTTTATTATATGAAGAACTGCCACTTCGTTTTATTCTTGCTGAATTTCTATTTCCTTGTAAAAGAAAGTAGCACAGGGGTAATTATAAAATAAATGTTTTGTTTGTTTGTGCCTTCAAGTCATTCTTGGCTCCTGGGGACTGGCTGAACAAGTCCATGTAGTTTACATGGCAACATTTTTGGAAGTGGTTGGCCAATGTCTTCTTCCCATGGCTGAGAAAGAATGACTGACCCAAAGACACCCAGCTGGCTTCCATGCCTAAGGCAGGACTTCTAGTCCAGTGCCATTAACCACTACATCAAATTGGCTCTCTGTTATGTGGCACCACCTATTTTCATGTGCTTTTGAGTCTGCCAACTTTTAGTTCTTTCATTTTGCAGAGCTTTGTTTTGTTTCAGTGTGATTTCACAAGGTCAGTCATTGCATATCATTAGCAATGAACCTCCCTCCCCACACACACACACAAAGACAAAAAACCAAACAGGAAAAGGAAAACAAGTCCTTGTAACTGGCTTATTGTTATATTCTTATAAGAATGCTATACCTTGTTATATTTGTTGGTGGACCAATTATTTGTAACCCGAGTCCCCTTTTTGGGAGAGATGGGTGGTGATAGAAATTTGAAAAATAAATAAATAAATTATCACAGTGTTTGCTGATCTGGTGGTTTTTCCTGTATCTCCTAAAGTTCCTAGCTGCCAGCATTCAACCAATGGAGAGTGGACGTGCAGGTACGAGATGATTGGGAATTGTAGCCCGCCCTATCTGGAAAGCCTCAGAAGAAAGGGCTCTTATTACAATCACACTGAAAGAGTCTAACATTAAAGTCTTCTCTTGTTCAGTCGCAAAGATGTGCCAATGGCTGTCCACTTTTTCATAATGTAATATGATCACATTATGGCACTTATTCATCCAGGCAGCAAAGTGCTATTTCTTGGCATGAAGCTATGCCAGTGCCTTCTGGGGCAAAATGAGAAATTTGGCAGCAGCTCCCTTTCTCTTTCTATGAAAGAGTATGTTTTCAACAGTACTTAAAAATCACACAGCCCCCCTATAAGGTTTCAGCTGTGCTCATTTTCTGAATAACAGCTATCATGACAGATGTTCACCATTTACCATTCACTGGGCGTAGACATCAAGGTTACTTCCCTAAAAGCCCCAACAGAGGATAAGAGAAAAGCATGCCTGCAGACCTACCTGATTTCAGCTTCCATGCATTTTGGTGGGTGGTCTGAAAGAAAGTTATATGGCTAGTGATTTGTATGCAAGCAGTCTGCCCTTCTCATGTTAAGGCAGGCTCCTGAGTAAGGCTTATAGGAACCTGTTTTGTGGGCTCACACAATGCAGTGTTCCATAAAGTAGCCAAGGGGGCCTGGATCACAAATACACTAAGCCACCTTCCCCCCAAAAGACCATCATTTCCCAAAACAACCAAAACCCAGGATTACCACTCAGCGTGTTGTATGGATGCATCTGCTAGATCTTTAACTGATCCAGCTCATGTTATTGTATGTTTATGGAACATGAGCATCACTAGGAATGGAATCAAGTTCATTTCATATTATAGCTGTCTCTTATCTCTTGTCATGAAGGACTGGCAGATATGATCATATTATACTAGTGCTTTATGGTCTAGATTGGCTTTCAGTCCTTTCCAAAGCCAGATCAAAGTGCTGATTTTTAGCATATAAGCCTTAAGTAGCTTTCAGCCTCATTGCCTAAATGATGGTCTTTTCTGTATATATTTCCTGAACTTTAAGATCTTCATATATCTACTCCAACCTACTCTGAGATACCTCAACTAAGGTGAGATTGATATTACCAGGGATATGTACTTTTTCAGTGTTGAACCTTGAGTGGGTAAATTACTTTCCCAGAGAGGCTTGCTTAGCACAGAAATCACAGTCTTTCTTGGTGCTAGTTAAGGCCATTCCCAAGCATTGGCAGGACTTTTAAATTCAACTTCCGTATACTTCTAAATTATTGCTTTTTCCAAGTCATTTTAGTGTTGTTTTTAGATTGATTTTAGGCTGTTTTGTCTCATGACAATTTCTATGCTGTGTTTAGATGTTTTGTGTAGTTTTTCAGTTTGTTTGCTCTTGGCCATTTGGCTCAGATCAAGTGTGTGTTTATTTGGTTGCATTTTGTTGATCTTAAAGCCTTGTGGATTGGCCAAATTTATTTGGCAGTGTGGAAAAGCCTTGAATAAACAAATCAACTACTAGCAATATTTTCAGCCAGTAGAACTCAATGAGCTAATTTAGTTATACTGAAAACCCAGCTTCAGAATTCAGCAGGTTTACTTCTTTTTACTTTGATTTCAGTGATTTGATTTTCATGTTAAACAGAAAAATAAACTGATTAATAAGCATACTTTATAACATTAGTAATAATTTCAGTAGTAATTCTAATATATATTCTTACCATTATTATTCTATGGGCTATCTTGTTACAGGACCTCAATACATTATTCAGTCTATTACTGTTTTACTATGGAAAAGTTAGACTGGAAAAAAAAAAATTGGCCAAAGGTTATTAAAACAGTTCATTAAAAAAGAGGAATTCAAAATTAGTGTTCTGATTGTATATATCCATCAGTTCTTTCTTTGGAATGTAATGGGCCTTTGAAGAATACTACTTTATGAGATGTACCATGAATATCCCAATAAATGTACTGTCTATGAAAGGGTTTGCTCAGTTAATTTTTCTAAAAGATGAAGCTAATTCTAGGGGAAAGGATTAAATAATTGATATTATGGCACAAAGGAGCCAGAAGTACATTTTGACACATGCCATAAATAAATCAAAGACAATTCTTCCCCACTCCCTCCAATCTGGAGGCCAAATTTAATTGATTCATATGTCAATTAATTACTGCCAGGAGACCTTAGGGCAGCAGAAAATTGTGCCCAAATTAAAAAGAGAAGGAGAGAATTCATTTTAAGACTGGAAATTGGATGCTCAATCGAAGTCTAATCAGAAGCAACCCACTGTTGGGAGAGAGGAACATCAATGACTTTTTCATTTCACAAAACATTTCATTAAATGAACACTTCAATGAATCTGGGGTGGGGGAGGTATATCCTTAAGGAAGATGATCAGAAGGATGTGGAGGACACCTTGTGCTTCTTTTCTTTGGGCTGGGAAGGTAGGAAAGGAGAGGCTGTAGTATGTCATGCTGGTACGGTGCCAAGTGGTATGGCAGCATGAAGAAAGTGACAGTCCTAGCATCTTTGATGAATGTTGATCTCACTGGAACCCTGGAAGTTCTTCATTTCATGTGCACTGTTGTGTGTCTCTGTGTCTGCTGTATATTTTATTATGCTGATTGTCTTTTAAATCCTTGCAGTTTTTCAAATAGGGCCTTATTAGGTTTTAATTTAAAGTGGAAACCAGAATTATAGAAATCAGTTCATATATTCCAGGGTCTTTGATGCTTAGTTGCTGTTCTTTGTTTCACAAGAGAGTCGCAGGCTCCGTAGATAAACTTTTCCTGAATCTTCCCATGACAGTAGCTGCTATCAGATAAGTTCTGGGGAAGGGAGGAAAATGATTGCAACCAAGAGGAGTGAAAGCTCATTAGCAGTTTGCATTTGGCTCATAAGGTTTGGGGATAGCAAACACTTAATCTGATCATTACCAGCCTCTCTGCTCCTGTGTTTCAAAGTTTGATGTCATCACTATACAATAAAATCAATGTGGCTTCATTAGATTGATTGGCTTGAGCTAGCTTGTATCACAGTGGATAAAATCTTGCAGGAGATGGCAAGAAAAAGGCAAGTATGCAACACACAATATAATATTTGAGGAGAACATTTTGTGACAGCAGTAGCACTTGAATGGGAGTAAAGTAAAGGTAAAGGTTTCCCTTGACATAAAGTCCAGTCGAATCCGACTCTAGGGGGCGGTGCTCATCTCCGTTTCTAAGCCTTGGAGCCGGCGTTGTCATAGACACTTCCGGGTCATGTGGCCAGCATGACGACTCGGAACGCCGTTACCTTCCCGCCGAAGCGGTACCTATTGATCTACTCACATTTGCATGTTTTCGAACTGCTAGGTGAGCAGGAGCTGGGACGAGCAACGGGAGCTCACCCCGCCACGCGGTTTCGAACCGCCGACCTTCCGATCGGCAGCTCAGCGGTTTAACCCGCAGCGCCACCACGTCCCTTTGAATGGGAGTAGAAGAGGAAATAAAGAGGCCAATCAATAAGGCTGTTTTTTTATCTCCCCCACCCCACCCTCCATTCCCCCAAGAACAGAGTGACAGAGTGGGTGGATAATTCATTTGCAGTAAAAATGGAGAAAAAGATAGCATGGACAGCCTACCTAGCTTGAGTGTCTGCTGACCAGAACACTTTGAGATATTACATTTCCAATAAAAATAAGTTGCTGCTGTAATCTATTAAATAAATCAATAGGGATGCTTATCCTTCGTTTTTTAAATGTTAGTTAATGAGTTTCTTTATTAGTTTATTTTGCTAATATTGTGGTTTTATGCTGCTTTTTGGCATAAAGATCTGGTTTTTGCTAGGGCTTATGCTAGCCACGGACTGAAATAATGATGGTGATCATAGTGATACTGATATTTGCTTGCTAGGGCAGTTCACAATGACTTTTTGTTGGCAGGCAAAGAACTTGATTGAAAAACAATGGATGTTACTTTTGTGTAATGCCAGAAAAAAAAAATCTTCTCTTTTTTGCATTGGTGAATAAACAGTCAATTTAAGGCATAAATCCTTCTCTCTCTGGAATACTATTTTATTTTATTAGTGCCCTTCCTTGGTGTAGAGGTAAAGAGGAAATCAATCCCAGAGAAATAAACAATGACAAACTTAGACAAGAAAAACAAAGGATAAGGATATTTCAGTGACTACAAAGATAAGAATAGTTAAAGCTGTAGCCTTTCTAGTGGGATTATATGCCTGTGAAAGTTGCATACTGAAGAGAATGACATCTTTGAATTATAGATCTGAAGATGCTTACTGAGAGGACAATGGAATGCAGGAAGAATCCATCAGTGAGTCCTGGAATAAATAAAGAATGCCTGTTCTCTTGAAACAATGTTCAGCAAAAAGAAGATAATGTATTTTGGGCATGTAATCAGACACATTCACAGCAAAATGATGAAATGTGTGTTGTGATGTCACAGTGCAAGTATAAAAGGGCAGAGTTTTCACTGTGATATTGTGATGCACATGTCAAATTTGTCCTCCTCCCTGCCAGTGCCTGTACAAATAATCTGACAGGATAGAAGAAATTATTCTGTCTGGCAAGACTGGGGAAGAAGAAAGAGAAGACAATGGGCAGGATCTAAGAAATTACTGGAATATCCTTGGAGAGGCTATGGATTATTGGTAGAGATGGCTCTAATTCAAAATTGATATTCTTAAACTACATCACATTATTGTACTTTTGCTTTTATGAAGTTATGGATGCATCATGAATGTTTTTTTTGTTTCCTTTTTTCATTCATATGCCTGAAAATTTGCCTTTGGGCAAATTGTCTTCCAAGTGAGACCTGATGGTAGGTCTTCTGATCAGATACAATATGATGTAGTGACAAAGCTATTAGAGTGGGAATGGAAAGATCTAGCTCTCTGGGTAACTTTGGCAAAATCATTACCTTTCAACTTAACCTACTTCACAGAGTTGTTGCTGTGAAGATAAAATAAAAGGAAACCCCATGTGTCTTACCTTAAAATGCTGAAAGAAAGGCAGGATGAAAATGTTAACTGTCAATCAATAATTATCATTATTGCCTAAATTTAGGGCATGTATTTTTCAGCCAAGATCATCTTTTGTTACAAGTTACAAATATAGTGAAGAGTTAGTGTATTATACATGCAATTTTAAAGATTTATTGTGTAAAGATTTATTTTCTGGCCTTGTGGGATTTGGTAATAGAGTTCAGAGGGAAGAGACAGAAGGAGCTGCAGGTGGACTCAGCAAAGATGTTAAATCCACGAATGAAGTCCACCTGGTGATTTTCAGAGTTGGTCCCCCAAAACACATCCATCAAAAGGTTTCAGGCTATTCCAAAAGGTCTCAACAAACACGATGGGTTTTAACACATTGCAGTTGTTAATGGATAAGGTACAAGTATTAATGGATAACCTGTTTATTCTTGTCATTACCATTGTTTAAATTTGTATGCTGCCTGAGTCTCAATGATTCTGCATTTATATAGCTATCCTGTCTTCTCCTCCCATCCAGGAGCACTCTAACCTACACATGGGAATTTAGAGCAGAACCATGGGATTCATAGCGTCAGTCAATAGTGCTCAAGGGAATCTATGGGTGATCCTAAAACAGTCTTGATCAAACAAGACCTGCAATATTTTGGTAGCATTTAACATAAGTGGCAAGAGAAAACATTAATGACCACAGTAAATGCATAAAGAAATAATAGTTAGCTTTAAAGGAAGGTTGAGATAGACATTTTATCTCTGCGCTGTTCCAGTATCAAGTTCTCTATTCATCTGATGCTCTCCCCAACCTACTGTGTTATTCTGCTGCTCTTTTCCCTCAAGAAACTGTTCTACCACCACCCTCACTCCTGCCTGCTTTGATGATGGATTGTTCAAGCAATCATGGCTTCTTGGAACTGCTGTGTTAAATGTGTTTCATACTTGCAGTATTTCAACTTCCTAATAGTAAGGTTTCAATGCATGGACAGGTAGAAGAAAGAGGCACAGCTGGCCTGAAGCAGCAGACCTTTAAGTATCATGGAAGATATCACTGAGAAAGGGAAACAAGTAAAAAAATGCAGGCAGGAAAGGATTATAGGTAGTTCTCACTTACCAACTGCCTTGTTTAATTGTTTGAAGTTACGATGGTGTAAAAAGATAGCTTTGCAACCAATCCTCGCATTTACAACCATCGCAGCATCCTGTTGTCATGAGCATTTTGGCACTTCACAACAGCATGCATTTATACCTGTTGCAGTGTCCCACAGTCACATAATCACCATTTGTGTGCTTTGCAACTGGCTCGCAGCAAATCGTTAAGTCATGGTCATGTGTTGTTTTGCTTAACAACCACAATTATTTGCTTAATGACTGAAGGGAAAGTGAGGTGATAAGATCATTGCAGTCATGTGATGATTCACTTAGTGACTGCTGCACTTAGCAACAGAGTTGCTGGTCCCACTTTTGGTTGCTAAGTGAGGACTACCTGTAATTACTTTAGTAAACCTATAGAATCTATAGTCACATAACATGCTTAAGCAACTTGCGTAAATAATAGATGCATGTTCAGTTTCCTTAGGTTTGCATATGTGTGCATGGGCACATAATGTGGCTTTGCATGTGATGCTAACCTTTCCTGTTTAATTTTGTTTCAATGGTTCAATATATTATACAAACAGAGGAACCAGGTCAACATATTGAGCCATGATATTCCTGAGCAGGATTGGGTAAAAACCTAGCAAATGAACTTGCACAGCATCCTAGGTTAAGTTAGTGTTAATCCTGGTAAGAGTTTAGTATTCTGGATAATAGTGTGTTTAGTGTGTTCTGCAGGAACAGCCTGTTAGGTTAGTTTCTGGTTCAGTGTATTTTGAAAATCCAGAAAAAGGGTTAATTCCGTAACCGAATTAATCATTGTATGTGAACACTACTCAAAAGTTGCAAGCATTTCAGGGAGGAAAAAAATAGTAGGAAGAAAGTGGTTGCTGTTAGTTTTTTAAAAGGCATTTCATACGTAAATAAATGGAAGAATGGAAGTATGAAGGTTTCAGAGAAATATTGTACATGTAAAAAAAACTAAAACCCATTTGTCTTTAGTTGGATAAGTAGTGTTATCCCTCTTCTGGAACAAATCTTGCAGTGCACAAAATCTGTGACACTTCATTCAATGAAGATGATGATGACACAACATGTATTAACTCACCTTGTCTTCATCCCTTCCCAATTACTTTCTACTTTTGTTTCATTATTTATTATACTTGATTATTGTGTTCTTTTTCTCTTCTGTGACTGATTAAAAAGAAATTATATCTGTGGTCCCGGCATCTCCACTCATTTCCAGTTGCTTGGCACTGCCCTCCATGATGATTTTCTCTAGGGCTGTTGGTGAGACCAGATACTGCCATCACCACCCCACTCTTGGCTGGAGAATGTGGAAGAAAGGAAGGAGAGGGTGGGGAGAGGGTGGGGAATTAACTATTTGCTTGCCATAAACATAACACATAAAGAAAAAGTCAAGGTTAAGGTTAGCATGTTTCCAAGCACAGATGTAGTGTTGTTCCAAAATAGTGGTATTCTGTGAATACGGCTAACCTTTGTCCAAAAGGTCTTCATACACTTTAGCAAAACATGTGCACTAAATCAGAACAAGCTTTGACAGCTGGCTAAACCCACCTCCCTAGCTGTCTGTTAATACTCATATCCTGCCCAGTCATACCCCACATTAATGACAGCAATTGGTGGATATTTTTCCCACTGGCTGGTGACATTTGATGGGACAATAAATACAAAGTCAGGAAAATCCACTAACTGATTGTCTTAATTTCTCTTGCATTAACACTATAAGGACAGCATCATTCCCTGAGCAAATTACTGAAGTAGAATAAGGGTTAGTGTGAGGAATTGCCGGGAAGCTGGGAAAGGAATGAAAGGGAGGGTAGAGAGAAACAATCCTGAGATCTATGGCAAGTCTCTTGGTCCCTTATTTTGTAAACAGCAACTCAACCCAGGTGACAAGGAACTCGGGAGGAAGCAGTTCAAAGCATTCAGATGGAACCTGCCTTGATGAACAAATTATAAATGCAGGTGGAAAATTGCTTTTACAGTTTCCAAGATTCTGATTTTATTCCAGACTAGCATTAAAGATACCTTAGTGAAATATGTGTAATTCTTACTTCTTTGAGCTTACCCTGTTTAACCTCAGGAATTTCATCATTCCATCATTCTTGACATTGGGAAGGCAGACCAAAGCATGCTGGCCTATTATTATTTTTTTTGTCGTTTTAATGCAGCCATGAAGAAGAGCCCGCAATCTTGATTTTAGAGTATACTTCATGCTCACATATTAAACTCAGTGTATATACATCACTGGCTTTTTTGTGCCCACTGAGCAGCAATTGTCTTTGAAGAAAAATATTAGTACTACAGGATCACTCATGTTAAAAGGAGCTCCTAGCAAAGTTTGCCTTCCTTTTCTACAACATTTTTGTATCATCTTATTAATCTTAGCTTAACTGGCTGTCCTTTCCTTTGCCCTGCTTGTGTTGAAGCTGTTCCTTATCAAGAAGGCAAAGTGGGTGGCTCTGCTTCCAGCACTGTGACATCTGTCAATGAATTCTTTGGACTTGCTCCATCTATCTTGCAGCCCTTCAGTGTTTCACTTCAGCTGTTAGGTGACAGAAGTTTATTTTCAGGCATTTGTTGGAAGGGAGAGAAGCATTGATCAATGTCATCTGATCAAGAGATGTCAGTCTAGGAACCAGGAGCAGGAAGGGAAACCCTTGTCTTATCAACTAGATTGGATAGTTTTCATGTATGGGCAGCTTTCCAGTCTGCTATTAGCTAACTCTTGAAATGTTTTTAAAATGGTCCCTGAAAGCTGGCAAATAATCTGTAGGAAAGTTTAATAAAACACTATAAATTGAACAGTGCCACCTCAAGACACTTCACACTTACTTTCTGCAAGCAAAACCCTTTCCTTGATTACTCAACATCCAATGTTCCACGCTTGTGAAAATATTCAAGACTTGCAAAAGTGAAATTATGCATTAAGACTGAAGAGGCCCTCATTAACTAAATGGTGCAGACAGAACTGCTTGGAATGGGGAAAACCAGAGATTAATTTCATTTTCTGCCTGTCCAAAATCCCAAGTAGTAGAATCTGGGGAATGCTACATCCATTTGTCTGAATATTTCCACTGTAATAGCTCTGCAATTGTTTATATTACCCGGATGAATAATATGACCTCTTTGTATCATTATCTCTAGAAATGGTTTCTTGAGATTAAATTATAAGAAATCTTGGAGGGTTCAAGTAGTATGCAGTTTTTCAGTCAGTTGTTTCAACCATTGTATTATTTTTCTGAGCATGTTTTTTCAGTTGGGTTCAAGACAATTGTAGATGCTTGGTGGATGCAGCTTTTATGGAATGTCTGGTATAATTAGGAAGATGTGATTTAATCTATGGAGTTTGCTGCACATTCAGCCCATTAAGGATCTAAGATGAAGGGTGAAACAATTGGGCTATCCACAAATAACAATGTATCTATTTTAACCTTGATTAAATAAACCAACAGGACTGAAATGACAATGCTTTATGGATTGGTTAATAGATAAGAGATGGGATATGGGAAGAAGAGATCATTTGTTGTAATTTAACAGAAAGTGAAAGGTTACTAAAATTGTTTATATTTGTGATGAAGGTTGGAAGTCATTTCTTTATATATTTCTTTTCTTTTTCCTTACTATATTCTTTCTTCTTTTCTTTCTTTTCTTTACATTTTCCTATTTTTTCTTTTCCCTTTGCACCTTTTACTCTTTCTTTCTGTTTTTCTATCCTTTTTTTTAGTTTGTATTTTTATTGTAATTATAATCGTTAATAAAATTATTTGAAACAAAAAAAAAAACGATTGGGCTATCCACACAGCCCATATTATAAGCTGTACATGAGTATTTTTCAAATAGATTAATGTGGACATAAAACTGATATTAAAAAATCTGACTATTACATAGACTGTCCTATAGGCACACTGCTTATATAAAATTTTCAGTGTCTATGTGTATGCACTATTTATTATTATTTATTCAATTTTTATGGATGCCCATCTCATCTAAGCAACTCTGGGCAGCTCACAATAGCTAAAACAATCCAATAAAAAACAAGTTGAAAACCAATATGCAGATGTGTAAAAACTATCCATAATCAATGTAAAAAAGCCCAGAAAATTAGGATCAGCAGCTGAATTCATCCTATATCAGTTCAGTACAGCCACTGTAAGAGCTCCTCACCATTGCCAGACCTCCAGGCATAGCAGTAGAGCCATGTCTTCAGGGCCTTCTTAAAGCCCAGGAGGCTCAGAGGCAATCTAAGGTCTAGGAGGATGATGTTCCACAGGGTGGGTGCAGATGACATACTTTTGTAGATTCGGCCTGTAACATGCCTCTCATGCCGGTCCTGATGGGAAAGATAGATGTAACTGGGGACAGGCAGTCCCTCAAATAATCCACTCACATGCCTTTTGATAACTAAAAGCACTTTCTGTTGGCTGAGTCTAAGAAATGTTGGCAGACAGCTGTATCAGCTAAGAGCCAAAGAAAAGGAGAGCAGCCGAGGCAAGGAAGGATGCAAGATTATAACTTAAAGCTCAGTCATGCTGGGGAGAGGGCCACAGTACACAATACTAATACTAAGGCCAGGCTGAGAATAGTGTTAAGTAAGTTCAAACATACTGAGCCCAGCTGAAATTTAAATCATCATCATCCTTATCATCACCATCATCCTGGTCTAGGAAAGAGTTGGATAGATTCAACCAGTAGAGTGTCAGCAAACCCAGGTCTTACCAGAAGAATCTGGAGTGAAGGAAAAGTTGGAGGTGGGGATGGGGGAAGGATTTAATGTGCATCATGATGTCACAACACAAGTTTTGCCCTTTTTGCATGTGTTGCAATATTGCACACATGCATGTAAAGGGCAAAACTTGAGCACATCACACATCACTATGTCCATTCCACCATTCTGACAAAAGCTCCAGATTGAACGGACTCATCTGGTTGGAGCCCAAGCGACAGCAATACCTGATGCAAACATTATAAAAAGCTTTGTGAGGAATTTCATTTTTCCTCTGCATAAACTCCAGCAGTGGGATTTGTTGATTTCTGGAGAGAAGCATTGCTTGGTTCTCAGTGAGAATGTTGCAAACAAGTTGAAACCATCTTCTTTGAGCATGTTTTTGCCCCTTAGTTTTTCTTGGTGGCTTAATATGTTACATGTTACATATTTTCCTTTTTTCTTCGTTTCTCTTATTGTATTTTTTTTTTAATTTGGATTGTTACCTATCCAATGTCCATTAGGATTGGAGTAGGATATAAATATTGGAAACATTGGAAATATTGGAAATAAATTAGCAATTGGGTCGTTGAAAGGCAAGTTCAAGTTCTATATAGACTGTTACCTATTCAGTGCTGACAATTTGTTTGCATTTGTGACTCACCCAGCAATATTCTATCTCTGATTTTTCCCATATATGAATAAATTCAGCGTACCAAGTCTTTGCAAACATTTGCAATAAAGATGAAGTTACAATGACTCATCTCTCAGGCATGCAGTATTATTCTAATAATGAATTAGATTAGTATTCTTTCCCCTGAAATATTACTTACACACTTACCAAACACACAAAGGCAGAGGAAGAATAATATTAATAGTAAGGAATAAATAACCTCATTAATTCTTCTGATAATGATTAATTAGGAAGCTTTCAAATATATTGAGTTTCTTCATGTTTCCAAGGAATGTTGTTGGAATCCTCAGAATGTGAGTCTACCTAGTTCTTGAACTGCTTAAACATATAGCAGATGGAGGTTTTGCATTGGTTTTCACATCTCTATAAATCTCTATTACACCTAATGCGTGCATCTGTTTTGCTCAAAACAAATGCAGTGCAGAGCTCTTTCATGACCTTTGTCCATCACGTTGTTATTCTGATCATTCCCTCCAAATGTGAATTCAGATGAGGTCTCTGAGACATAAGAGGAGGATTTTGGCATACCTAATAAAACCCCAGAAAGGACAGGCTGCTGCAAGCTGGTCATAATAACCTTGTGAGTAGTGTGGATTTTCACCAAAGAGAAAATCTAGGCAGAACAAACATAAGTTGTAGGTGAAGTTTACCTAATGTTTGATCTCCCCATCTTCCTCAAAACACAGAGGGGAACAGATATATTCTGACTGCTTTGCTTAATGCACAAGGAGGCCATGTGGGGTAATCTCATTTTTATTTTTATTTTTTGGTAAAGTTCCCCTCTTCTCTTTTCAAAAATGTAGTGGAAGTGCTGGACTGTGTGCAGGAAGAACAAGGAGTCTTCTTTAGTTTTCATTTTTTTCTAGAGTTTACTAGAATTACTATGTACCCCAATGGCATAAGGAGGTGGCCCAAAGGTGTATCTATGCAGTTGAGCAAGGAGGTTGTTGAAGGCATGATCACCCTGAAAATAGAGCATACAAAAGACAACACACATTCAGCTTCTGGATGACCGTCACAAGTTATTCCTCAACCTGGACTTAGCAGATAAGTGGAATTCTTCAGCACCAACAAGAGGGACTGAACATTCTCAACATGTAAATATGAACCTGGTGTATTTACCATTTACTGAAAAACAAAAAAAAAATAGATTTTTGTTGAGAGAGAAGTCACTGAATTACTTGAGAATCTTGTAGAATGTGCTTTTGTAAAACACTTAACTCAGTTACCAAACTAACCCATTTTCTGAGTTTTCAGAATCTGTTAAAACATAAAGAGTCTGTGTTGTTAGAACACCATAGACCAGAAAACTAACCAAGATTAATACAAAGCCAATTTAGCATGTTTCGCAAATGCATCTATTAGGTCTTTACATGATCTGGTTAACGTGTTCAGTGGGCACAGTCCTTATATATCATGAAGATAGGCATAGTGAGGATGGTAAACTTACTCCCTTCCACTAAGAAACAATTACATCTTCACCTACATATTCCCATCCTATATTCCATTTCTTATATATCATGAAGATAGGCATAGTGAGGATTTTAAACTTACTCCCTTCCACTAAGAAACAATTACATCTTCACCTACATATTCCCATCCTATATTCCATTTCTTATATATCATGAAGATAGGCATAGTGAGGATGGTAAACTTACTCCCTTCCACTAAGAAACAATTACATCTTCACCTACATATTCCCATCCTATATTCCATTTCTTGGCCACACTAGAGATTTTCAGAGCTTTATCTGTAGGTATTCATTGTATACATGGAGAATAAGTGGCTTAATCTCGATATTGTTGTATGCTATTAGTTCTCAACTTTGCTATACCAGGACCTTCAGAGGGAAAGTCTGAGAACTATGTTCAGATGCATCAAAAATCCTAGAACTATGAATGATTGACCCTGATCAGATAAGCAATCTTTTTTCAGAAAGCCCAGTGGTGTGAATCATAGAGAAGAGCAAACTGATAGAGTAAAACATCAAGAAAGGGCTTAGAAATTGACTCCATTTTGAGAACATGGGTCAAAAAATTGACTACTGACATTAAGCTAGCCAATTTGGTGGGGCAGTTGTTTGCATTATGCATGACACTTGGTGAGGATGAAAGCCAATGGAGACCTTTGGCAAATGTATATTTCTCTTGAAATGTCACAATTGCCTAAACATGTTTAGTCAAGCTAGGCTCTTTATAAGGAAGAGGTAGATGCCTCAAGAAGAAGGGTTGTTGTTGTTGTTGTTTGCTGTTCTGTCTCTTTCAGCTAGCAAAATAATAAGGAATCAAAGCCCCAGGGTAGAGTCCAAGTTCTCAGATGCAAGCAGGAACATTGTGAGATGCCAGGCATGACAAATCAATCCTGTTAAATTTTCAAGCAGCATTGATATTACTTTTAAAGCCCAAAGCTTTCATTTCTACACTTCACAGCAAAGTAAAGAGTTTTCTGGCAAGTAAAGAACAAATTAATCATCGTTTTGACATTAATCATCCCCTAAATTCAGATCTCAAGTAAATGTGAATATAAGGAGTTTAGCATCTGAAAGCTGACTTTTGTCAGGAGACTTTTAGAAATGTGTTCCTCAAATACAGGTGCTTATTACATAGGGACAAACTACTTTGGAAAGATCAATAAGCAGCAGTCCAGCAGAATATAGTAACATTCCTCAACCATACTATAGTCCAGCTCAACAAGTCCTTCTCTTTCGCCTTCTCCTGATTGCAGTAAGTAATGAAAAATTATGGGTTTCACACTGTAGAGATGGATATTAAAGTGGGGAATTCTGTTCAATATAAACAAAATATAAACCAATACACATCAAGAGGGAATGGGGTTGGGCATTAGGGCAATAAAAAATATCTAGTATCTACATAGCTGCAATAAAAAGGTCAGATTCCACACTGCTAATATTATAATACTGCATGCCACATCAGTATAAATCCAGAATGTTGTGTTCAGATCCAGTCACTGTTTTTTTTCCCCCTTTTCTAAAAAGATACTGTTGAGATAAAAATGCTGCAGAAGGTAGCAACCAGAACATTATTACCCTATCAAGTTAGGAGTTCAATACCTCTTTGTTTAGTTAGAAAAAAAAAGTAGTTTCACACATGTGATAAACATGCATGCAGTTATCCATAAAGTGGCAAAAGAGGACAGAAAATGTAAGCCATCAAATGCAAACTCAAAAGGAAATTCAGTCTAAATGTTGAGCATTTCAACAGGATCATATCAACAAGAATGCTTGGTAACTAAAATATATATTATGGCTTGGAAAGGTCTTAATCTTAAAGTTTACTGGTGAGTAAAATCAAGGAGATGGGTGCAAATGCAAAATTTTAATGAGAGAAAACAATAAAACCTCAGTAATTTCAGCTAGCTGTTCCAAGATCTTTGTGTGCATTAATATATGTTTTATGTTGGCTATGTAGATGGATTAATTAATTCTATTCAGTGCTCCTGGTATGACTGCTAAAAACCAACAACCAATATATATTGATTGTGATGTTCTTCCTTCTAGCTGAATCTACTATTAATTTTATCCACATTAAGTTCTTTTTGCAAATCTTTTGTCAGTTATGATTTATTGTACATGTGATCCTGTAGTCTATACAGCTCTTTTCAGAGCTTCGTAAGCCTTCTTTTGTTTTGCTTTTATGAAAAGCTTCCTGTATGATTTTTTTCCATGTACCAAATTGAAATCACTGGATATAAATGACAGTAACTTTATTTTTGCCCCAAAGTAGCAAATGACAGCCATAAACTTTTAGGATTATTATAAATATTTTGCAAGTAGAAATCTCTCATTTCTGCTTCTAAATGACTGCAAACCAGCTTGGTACATGGCTCATAATCAGAGGCTTCAGCAGGATTGAAGGCTTTTGATGCACATACAAAAGGTAGAGCTTACATTGCAATGATGTGACACTGCTTTTGTCATTTGCTCCCCTTTTCCCCCCACTGCAGACACCTTATGTAGCTGGTGCACAAGCACCAGTTGCAATCAAGACTTCCTGTTTTGCCCATTATGTTGATGCTCATGGGCATGTTTAAGTCTGCTCACATATATAAAAACTATCTTGAATAATAATAATTTATTAAACCTGTATGCCACTGGACTCTCAACAACTCTGGGCGGCTCATAACAATCAACAAGAAATTACAATAAAATAATAAAAATAAAGATAAAAGATGGCAAGCAAGATGAAACAAGGGGTCTCACACCCTCGCCAAAGACCTGGGTGAATAGCCAGGTGTTCACGGCTCTTCTAAACAACAGCAGAGAGGGGGTCACCTGAATCTTGGGGCAATCTTGGGGCAATCTTGGGGCAACCTACAGAGAAGGCACATTGTACAACCCTGAAAAGCACTGATTGCATAATGTGGTCACTTAAGATGACCTAAGTATATATAGTAGTCCTGTGCCCTGGAATATATTACCTCCCACAGATATGTTTCACCTATTTCTCTTATACTTTACAAGACCATCTTATTCTATCATGCTTTTGACCTTGATTAATGGTAGGCAATCCCTGTGTTATTGCATTACTAATTGTATTTTTTATTATATTGTTGTTAGCTTTATTTCTTTTTTGCTGTAAATTGCTCAGAGTCTCCGTTGATTGGGGTGGTCTACAAACATTGTACTTAACTATATAAATAAATAGTGAATCATCACAATGCTTAATTCAAAAGCTCAGCGCTAAATATCAAATGTTAAGATTATTAGTACAGATGGTTCTCTCCTTTTGGTAAAAAAGTATAAAATACAGTGAGAAGAGTCTCTCCTTTCAGTAAAAGAGTATAAAAATACAGCAAATGGGTTCAACAAGTGATATGCACACACGAAAACGGTTGCCATTACAACCATGTTTTGTTTATTCGTTTTAAAAAGAAAACTGTAGTTCATTGTTTCTGGACCAGTGTGTTGAAATGAGTAAACGAGATCACTGAAATGAAGTGTAATCATCAGCACAATCTTTAAAAGAATTTGAAATCCTTTAAACCTTAGATAAAAGCCAATAAAGCTTCTGAAGAAGGAAATCAATATGAAGTCTTAAAGGTTGCTCTCTTTCCTTCCCTCTCTCTGTTACACAGACAGCAAGCTTTCTTTCTGAAGCTGTTTTCCCTGTGCATTCAACAACATCCACAAAGCTGGATTCTTCTTTTAGCCTGCACGAATCCATCACTAAGGTAAAGACAATTAAGATGTCTCATCCCACAGGGATATAAGTGTTTCTTTCATGTGAACCAATCATGGATAATAACGCACTGTTTTCAGTGGTGTTTGAAAGTATTTATTGATGAGCATTTATTGACAGTTTGATTGATTATTTAAATGTATCAACAGTATTATTCTGTACCTGGTTCTTTCAGAAGGAAGTCCTATTGACCTCACGGGACTTGCTCCCAAGAAAATAAGTTTAAGATTCAAGGCTTACGTGTTGTTTTTCAGGATTCAGAATAAGGAGGCTTCCAAATTTAGATATAAATATTTTTGTTCACTCATTCATTGGGAGAGTGATTGTGAAGGTAGCTCCTCCCAACTTCTAACCCACAAGGTCAATACCTATCTCCTCAGTTTAAAAGCAGACTGTTCCCAAGATATGTCATGCTTCTCATATGGTAGGGAAAAGATTCAACCCAGTTCTTTCTTGTCCAGATGAAAAAGCATTTGTCTATTTGAACTAGGAGAGATCTCAGGTAGACAGAAAGCATTGTGCTTGGAAGTGGAGAAAAGTGAAAAGCTTAGATTGTCTTCCCTCAGCCCCAGATTTAAGCTTGAAAATTCCAGAAAACCAAAACAGTGAATGCAGGAAAAATTCGATTTTATATGCACTTAAAAACGAGATGAAGTTTATACAATAGTTATATTTATGGAATGAAGAATTCAGATATCCAGTCTTGGAAAATCAATGGCCTTAAGAAATATAAAATATGTTTCTTATGATTTAAAAATGGATAGTACTATTTTGTGTTTACTGGGCCATTGAAAGAATGTTCTTTAAAAGGTTGGATATTAGCTTTTTTGCTATATTCATATCCATATCCATCTTGTGATCTGTCCCAAAGGAATATTCTTCTCTGTACCATTCTATAGGAAATTCTTTTAAGGCAGTGTTTGTGATTTTAGCAGGACCATGAAGGTCCTCCAACCTTCATTGTTTAACTTTTTTTTTTAAAAAAAGGAGTTTTTTTTACATTCTCTTTCTCTTATTTTTTAAATTATTTATTGGTTGTGAGATTTCTTTCTCTTCAAAGGACAGGTTTCTGTTTCTTCCTAGTCACATGCCTCTTGCTATAGGCCTATGAAGTAGTGCCATGGAATATATTTATTTGTTTGTTTGTTTATCAAATTTATCACCGCCCATCTCCCCCTGAAGAGGGAGTCTGGGAGGTTTCCAATAAAAAGAAAATTAAATAACAATACAATATAAATATTATATAATAAATATAAATACAGAATAAAATATAAAATGGTAAAGTCCAGATGGTCCAGAGTTCTCTATCAGACTGCAGGTAACACAGGGCCATTCTAGGGGGCAAGCCATCCCCAGCAGTGAGTATTCTCCTTCCCGCCCCAGGCATGGTGGCAGAACCTGGTCTTTAATTTCTTGCAAAAGTCCAGGAGTGAGGGGGCCTGTCTCACCTCCAGGGGAAGAATTTACTTCATGTTTATGGGCTGCGGGAACCCATTATATCTTGCACTCCAGGGTTAGAAGGAGGATGCCAGGTAAAAGCATCCCCCTGGAAGATGGTTGGATAGCAGTAGTAACTACAAAGCAGTTACTTCAAAGTAGGAAGGTAGGCAAGGCCATGTAGAGGCATTTACACTGAATTTAAGGTGGAATTATTCTAATTTCCACTCAGGCTTCAAAAATCCAGAAAATAGATAGATAAGAACAAGATCTTACATTCTGGTCATATTAGCTAGAGCTTTGTTCAATCTCATATGCTACTGGGGAGTTATTAGTCAAGGTCCCTGCACCCAGTTTGCATTGCTCTTTCAGATCAACCCTAGGTGAGATAATGTCCAGGCAGACATTCAAGAGGTACAATTACCCCAGTCACTTGATAGAGATCAACCTAATGAAATTATGACTAATGCATCTGAACACGACATAGCACTTCTCCCAAATTCCATTTACTATAGCAGTTATACAGGCAGAATTGTTTTGTTTTTTTTAATTTCTCAGTAAAACATTTTTTTGTTTTGTTTTTGAAATGAGGCAGCAAAGAAATTCATAACCTTGTCTAATCCCTTTACATGAGCCAGTGGTATTGAATCATGTTTGTGTCACTAGATTCTAAAGCTAAACTTCTTTGGGCCTGCAGATTATGTTCCACGCTCCTCAAAGAACAGTTGAGATCTCCCCTTTGTCCTATCGAGCATATGCAGTATGCTGTATTTGTGGGAAGGAAGTCCACAGATATCAAAACCTCTAAATGCCAAATCCTCATTTTTAAAAAAAATGATACCTCATTGTTTCTCTTGCTTCCCTTCCTCCATTCTGTCACTGATACTGTGTGCAAAAGTCAAAGGGGAAACTGAATTTGCTCCAATGGCAAACGGACAAAGGAAAAATGAAGACCACCCTAAAAATGGAACACTGTTGATGAGGGCCTAATGTCCGTGTTCCTTCCAGGGTTCCCAAAGTTGCATGTTGTTCAGGGTATCAATAGCAATCTCCAGGCAGTGGCCTAAGGAGGGGGAAAAATGTGGACCTCCACAATTGCCTTTTCTGTCTGGTGTGAGTACACTTTAGGGTGGAATAGAAAGCAGAGAAGTTTTGCAAACCAGCTGCAGGAAACAGGAACAGACAGCAATAGCTGAGTGCTCAATTCCAGAACCATTCTACTCTCAAGAGTAGCCTGCAACATGGAAAAAGGAACATAGGAGAAAATACCACACCAGCATCACTGGCTCCTACATCCCATGGCTTGGCAGACACTGCTCACATGGACCAGCATCTTCTGCAGCCTCTGCCTGCAAATGAGGCAGGGACTCACACTTTCAGTTCTTCCTTCACCACCACCATCATTCCCACAACATCTCCTGAATCTTCTGCCTTGAAAAATAGCTTTCACAGGAGCACAAACATCTATAGCATGGGAAAAGGAAAAACACATTTGTAGAACTGTGGTTTTTTTCCCCCCATCTTTGCAGGCAGCTTTCCCAGCCTATTATTTGGATAAGCAGAAAGAAGTGGAAGCAAATGAACGTGAGGAAAGAGCTGCAAATGAAAGCAGCAGAACAGGACCCAAAGAACCAATTGCGTATAATCAACAGCTGGAAGGAAAATATGAGTACGAGGCTCTTAGACATGTCTAACTGTGAAGAGGAAAGTAGTAGGAAGAGTGAAAGAAGTAGGGAAATTAAACTGAGGAAAATGGAAGGGCCAGAGGAGATCAAGAAAGAAGCAAATCTGAAAGAAAATGGTGATTCCAAAGCCTCTAAAGAAGAAGAGGTCATAAAAACTGAACTGATCAAGCCTCCTGAGGGAGTCTGCAAGGAAGGAGAACGGTAACATCCAAGCCTTGTCCATCCTCCAGTTCTCCAACTTATGTCAGCAAAGGTGTTGTGTCTGCCTTCCACAGCACTGAAGATCCCTTGTATGCTCCATTCATTCCCCTCTGGGGCTAGATTCCAGGTTCATGGACAACTTCTGCCAGAGTTCAAGTGCCCCTTAAAATTTGGTCCTTGAAACTAAAGATGTGCCTCTCACAGTGCTACCCTCAGATATTAAACAGAAAATAAGTCCGAGTTTTTGGAACAGAACAACTCTTGCGCACTTAATAGCATCACAATTGTTTATTTCAATTGTTATCTAAAAGTATAAGCTAGTGCCCCACTGTCTGAACTCAGAAGTTCTAAATGACCTGTTTTTCTTCTAGAAGAGAAGGTTGTGGAACTGCCATATTTATATGTTGTGAGATGAGTTACAAGCCAAAAGACAGCAATTTACTGTAAGCCACCTAGAGCAATGTACTGTAAAATGGGCAGCTATATGAATGAATGAATGAATGAATGAATGAATGAATGAATTTCTTGTCAGATTGTCAGCAGTCTTTAGCCATCTCCAGCAGCCATCTCTGTATCAAGTTCCAGTGGCCAAGATATACAAGCAGAAAGGGAAAGTTGAATTTTATGCCAAGTAATGGACTGATTGTATGCCTTTTTGAAACTTCACTTCGCTAGGTGATCCCTGTGGAAACTGCATTTCTTTTATTTCCATACTTCAGAATATGATCCTGTTGTCTGGATTTGTTATACTGATCTGCCAATACAGCCAGATGAGGACTTTCATCTTGATTTTCCTTGTGAGTGGATAAGAATATCTACTACACATTTAATTAAGAGTCATCAATTATAATTGATCATCTCTAACTAGACCAACATAAACGATTTGTTCATCACTTGTTCCATGCAAACATCCATAGAATAATATCCTGGTTGATTATTCTATTGATGTGTTGGACTCATTAAAAATAATGAGTTATAATTGATGAAAGGTGACCTCACAGTCCTGTAAAAAAAATAAGTAAATTAATAAATGGGCAGCTGACTAAATTTTTTTGCTGGAACCTAAGGACTGAATATTTCATTACAAGGCTGATGTAATTCTCTGAAAGAAATCCTGGTAGTACAATATAATTTTAGAGAAAACCCTTGCAAGATTTCTGTGTATATTGCTGCACAATCCAATTTGAAAAAGATATGCTCTAATGAGAAAAAATCATGGGAAGAAGAAATGCAAGAAGAAACAGAAAAAGACTTCCTTCCTTCCTTCCTTCCTTCCTTCCTTCCTTCCTTCCTTCCTTCCTTCCTTCCTTCCTTCCTTCCTTCCTTCCTAACTATTCACTCCCAGCTTTTAAAATCCCTTTTCTATCTGAGATATTAAAGCTTTCTGGATTGGGGCTAACTTAACTCACTTTAAGTAATCCAGAGCATCTGCTCCCTTCAATAACAGAAACCACTATATAGGAAGCTGGAGCCAAGGAAAACTCAACACTCTTTCAATAAGAGGGGTGGAGGGTCGGGGAAGACATGTAAACTGGGCTTTAGAAGCAAGAACAGGAATAGGCCAGGCTAGGTTTAAGAGTAGGAGGCAAGATATGAAAAACAGAATTAAGGCTTTAGAGACAGGCAAGAGATTTGGAGGTGAGGGAGGGAAGCTGCAAGGGGGGAAAAAAGGCAGAAGTAATTGCAGGAGATAAAATGCATCCAGTAGAGAAAGACTTGGGGAAGAAAATCATAGCAAACAGAAAGGGGTACAGGAGATGTGGCAGCAACACATCAGGAAGGGCCAGAGAAGTAGAGAGACGATAAAGACAGGGCTGAAAGCCTTGCTGCAGATAAAATGGAGGGCATTGTGGACCAAGGAGGATGAGGTGGAGGGAAATAGGAGGACAAGATGATAGTTGGAGTCTGGCTATATATCTGGTAGACCGGAGAAGGAAATCACTGGGGACTGGATGCAGATGAATTTACAAAGGGGAAGTTTGTTGCTTGTGGAGAAAGAGAAGGATGAGAGATGGAGATGGAAAAAGCTAAGAGATGGAAAGGTCATTTAGGCCATTGAGTCCAACCCTTGCTCAGGGAAGCAATTCAGAATGAAGTATCCCAGATACAGGCTTTAGCCTCTATTTGAATATATGCAGTGAAGAGGTGCCCACCCCCTCTCTGAGAATTGGTTCCTCTGACAAACTGTGCTCATTGTTAGAAACTTTGGGACATGGATTCAGGAATGGGAAGGTTTTTTTGCTTCTTGATAGTGCTACATAGATGGGGTCTAGGACACCCAGGAGGACAGGCCTCAAGACAGAAGGACTAAAGCAAGTCTTGCCTTCTGATTTTTCTTCATTTTTTTGGCTTCCTGCAACAATGTAGATTTCTCAGGTTCTCTACTTTCAAAACCTCTGTTTTTTAGCCTCTGCCATTGGTCCATTGCCATTAATCTGTTTTTTTTTTAATCAATGTGAGTGGCTGGAAACAATCTTGATGTTTTTTTTTTAAATATAAATGACAACATGATTGATTGATTATGTGTTATCAAGTCACTGTTGACTCTTAGTGACCACACAGATAGATATTCTACATGACGATCTGTCCCTAACCTGGACTTCAGGTCTTCCAACGGAGCAACCCATCGCTGCTGTAATTGAGTCGCTCCACCTTGCTTCTGGTCAAACACTTTTTCTTCTTCTCTTTCCCAGTGTTACAGGCTTCTCCAGAGAGCTAGGTCTTTACATAATGTGTCCAAAGTATGATAATCTGAGAAATGGATTGTATTATTATAATGTGCTTGACTTGGGGCTGCCTCTGAAGTCTACTCAGAAGCTGAGGTTGGCCCCAAAAGCAGTGGTCCATTTGCTAATGGAAGATAAAAATATTAGCATAATAATAATAATAATAATAATAATAATATGTTTTGTGAGCACTGCATTACATTTCAGTAGGCTTGTGAGTATAATTCAAAGTACTGGTGATGACCTATACAGGCTTCTAGGACTTACGTCTGTCTTCTCTAAATATAGTCTGCCTATCCCGTGTGTTTCTTTCAGGAGGGCTAACTTCAGATCACCTCTTCTTAAGAAGCTGGGGTGGTGATAGTAGAGGGTCACAAGGAGATCATCTCAAGGACCCCCTGGCCCCTAAAGAATAGCCTCCCTCCTGAGGTTAAGATGGCATCCTCTATGTTACTTTCTAGAAAAAGGTTAAGACAATCCTTTTTCCTGGGGACTTTTGAAAATAGGGTGTAAGTTTCATGGCTGCACTGTTTTGTTTTGATTTTTTAAATACAGTTTATACTTTTAGCCAGGTACTATATGTTTTTATGGTGTTATTTCCTAAATGTAAGTTGCCTGGAGACTGTGACTGGGATGACATATATACTTGAGAAATAAATAACTATTCCCCTACTCCTAACAACAAAACAAAACCCTTCACAAACACATTACATGCTATCCACTGTTTAAAATAACTTGTTTTGACCAAACCTAAATCAAACTCTACAAATCTGCTGTGATTTCACAGACCCCAAATTTATAATTTTTACTTTCTTAGCAATAGCAATAGAAGGTTCAAAGAAAGTTAAATTTGCACTTCTATGTATGAAAGCACAACTGGTTCTCTTACAATCATGTGTGAATCTTGTCAGTGAGAAGGATATTTTAACTGAACCTTTGAGTCAAAGTACTGAAGTGATTTATTAGAGATTGCAATTTTATTTTACTTATGAATTATCATATCAAATTGATTCAAATCACAATCATGAATCAAATCTGAACGATCTTTTAAATGTATTTGTTTTAATGAGTTTTTAAAAAAGAATACACAAAAAGAAAAGAAGCAAACACATACAGAACAGCAAAAAAGTAATAACTAAACAGAAGAAAAGAAGCAAGAACAAAACATATCAAGGATCCATCAAATATTCATCAATATTTAAAAGTTTCTAGATTAAAAAGAATAAATGACAACATCCCATGTTGCAGTATCATGAAATCTATACCAAAGGGAAACATTGCATCAGTTTTGATTAGTAGATAAAACTTTATTTTCAAAAACATAAATTATACATCTCTTGAGTCCAGTCCTTAAAATCAGGAGTAATTCTACTTTTTCAATTTCTCAAATACTTCTCTTGGCAATACCCAACACCTGGTATAGCATAATTCCTAAAAATCATCAGATTCCAAAGTTTTGGGACATAATTTAACATAAAATTAATGTATTTAACATTAAAATATGTATCCATAAATCTACTTATGTATGTTAAAACATTGTTCAATGAACATGTCAATGACTCACAGTACCAAATCATTTGAGTCGATGACCCCTCAAAATTTTTACACCACCAGTGTCTATCAATTCAAATACATTCTTTGGAGCATCCAGTGTATTTGAAATAGAATCTTTTGATGAATCAATTTTAATCTTAAAACCAATGAAACCTATTCGACAATTTTAAGACCTGGAACCACTGATATTCCATTATTGGACATTCCATTTAGTCCATAACCTGTAAATGTCATTAATACCAAGTTTGATTTTTTTTAAGTTTTTAATATAAATATGATGTGGGTTTATTTTCAGACATTGACTCCATCAGAGATTAAAGTACTTCAGGATTTTTGGAAGCAGCCAAAGCTTTTGATTCATATTAAGCCATCAAAATGTGCTTAAGTTAATTAAATTGACACTGCTGTGAAATAGGGAGGCAAAATTCTATTTGAAGTTGAGAAAAATCCTTAAAATAATCATTACAAAGTAATCGATTTAAATAACTATTCCAGATTCTGCCCACAGTTTCCAATAGAAGATTTTGCTCCCTATTTTTAAACTAGAATGGTTCCATAAAGTTAAGCATTCATGGACTTCACAGCCAGTTACGGCCAACTGATGCTGTAAGCACAGCCTAACCATGGTGCCTCTCGGTCCTTCCATTGCTTAAGTGACAAGATTCATTAAGATTCAATACATGCTGAAAACTAAAGTTTTGTGTGACAGTGAAAGAGTTGTCATGATAGGCAAGGAGAAAAAACTCTGTGGTGCCTTCCCTTGGACCTCTAAGCACATGCTTATTTTGCTTAATGGTTAATTCAGGGCTGATGGACCTCAAAATCAAAATCCAATCTATGACCTAACATGTCTAGTTGCTTGCAGTCTCAGAAATGAAACACCCTTGAGTATGTTGACTCAAGGAATTTGCAGTATGTTAATAGAAGTAAATAAAAAACTTTCCAGCAAAGTTGGATGTTCCAGCAAAACAAAGGTTGATATTCTGCTAAATTTTCATTCCACATAGATATAGCTGATAAAATATAAGCCCAATTATATTTCTGAAAAGCTGGTAAATTAAAGCCACCATCCTCAAAAGATTTGAAGAATCTTGGCTGATTTACACAACCCTACTTTAATATTGACAGCAAGAACGAATGTGTGATCCCTGACAAAACAAAGAAAATGACATTGCTACACTCTTCCTATCAGTTTTCTCCTGATATCTTTCATCTGGGATCTAGTGAAAATACTTGTTGTTGTTATTATTGTTGTTATTTTATCTAAATACTTCAATATTGTTGAAGGTTTATGAGTGTTAGTCACAAATTTACCCCTTTGGGAAGGAAAGGGGGGTGCTTTCACATAAAAAACAAGGTTAGCCAGAAACTTGTTTTAATAGCATGGATCCTTGCCAATGCAAGGCAGATATTCTGTGAATACTCATGTGCTTGATATCTTAATTAGAGAAAATATTTTTGTGAGAGCTGATGTCAAAGCTTTGATTGTATAAATTGCTTAATGGTTTGTCTTGTTCCATTTACATTTCAATGAGTTAATTTTTTTTATAGAAAGTTTATGACTTCAGCAAGACATCAAATTTACATACTTGTAAATTGAGATTAGGTTTGGAGCAGTCTAAAAAGTTTGAAGCCCTTGGGTCAGTATTATTGAAATGATCAGCAACAGATTTTGGACTCCCAAAAGAAAGGAATAATGAAATCTTTCTTAATGGACCACTTATGAGGAGGAGCAGTTCAGTAAATCCAAATGTCTGTTAAAACCAAATTTATGTTATTTGTGTAATTAATGGTGTTATTAACCTCAATTTAATGGACAATTGTAAATACCATTAAATGGGGATGAAGTCCAAACCAAAAAAGTCTATTAAACTGAGGTTTTATTATAGTTTTCCAAGTACTTAACTATCAGAGAACATTTTTGGATGTAGTTTTCCTGAAGATTCCTAGAAACCCTAGTTACTTTCTGAAAGTAACATTAAAACTGAGTTCAGTTTTAATGATTTCCCATTTTGGAGTCAGTGTTTCCATATTTGAAAGAGACTCTTGAATGAAATAGTTAATAGCAGTCAATGACAGGCTTTTTAAGCAGCCATATAGGTAGGAGGGAAGGTTTAAGACTAAGTATATGAGCCACAGCCTGCAACTTGCTCACATCATTCCTTTGGTGGCCTTCAAGATTAGGCTACCAGTTCTGAACTGAAAAGATCCAGACAACTGCTAGACAGCATCAAAAAGCTAGCATTTTCTGTAACTGCTTGCTATTATCTAGTGGTCATCCAGATTTTTACAACCCAGATCTGGTAGCTACTCCCATTATATCATTATACTAGCAGCCACATCTCTGTGATGCCTGGAGGAAACCTGCTTCAAGCTCTATTTTCAAGAACTTCATTGTTTCTGGAACGTTGATAGTTTTTTGCAGCACAAGTATAGCACCTCTCTGCTACTCATAAAAGCAGCCTTTTTTTTTTCAGACTTCTGGGAGAGCCTGAGGGGAAAAAAAAAAACTGCTTTAATCATCATACAAGTGAACTTGTTTAAACACCTTCCTTTTTTTTTTTTTCAGGTTTACCCAGAAGCCTGAAACAAAATGGGAAGCTTTAATGACTAGTAGAAAGTAGCTGTGCTCATACCAGGTGTGAAGCACTTCTTTCATTTTCAAAACGTGGACAGCTCTAAAAATATAGATCCATATGATCATTCCTATCTTACATTTTTTCTCTTATTGATTAGATTGGAGCAGAACAGTCCCCCCCCCATAAAACTTCATACAATCTAAATTCTAAAATGATTGTGTGGATATACCTAATGCCCAGTGATTTTCACTATAATTCCCTAGAGGGGTCAGCAAAGTATGGCCTGCAGGCCAAATCTGGCCTGCTGTCTGTTTTTGTATTGCCCGTGACCTAAGAACAGATGGGTGGGCAGATGGCAGATCACCAGGCTTAAGCTTCAGCTGAACTCTCCTGGCAAGGGGAGGGGCTGAGGGGGGTGTCCTGGGTGGTGGCAGCGGCCTATCAGCAGCCTCATTGCTGGTGAGCTGGTGACATCCAATGGCTGCCATACTCCTTGGCCTGCAGACCTGCCATCCAAACCCTTGGATGCAGAGTTGAGGCAGGATCTGGCCCTTTACAAAAATAAAAATTCGACCTCTGCCCTAGAGGAAGAGGGGGCTCAATAAAGTTTTATTTACTTGAAATGGAGTATGAGGAAGATGCAGAGCTGATTTCACTTCATCAATAATGGAAACATTTGAGATGGTATGCCAAAGGAACTTGCAGCTACACAAAGCAAAACTAATTTAACTGATGAGTTCTTTACTAGTATTAATCTAAATGCCCAAATTCACGGTGACAGCACAGTGGTTGCAAGCTTATTATATTCTCCATACCCATCACATGGAAAGGCTAGTTTTTGATGTTTTGGACTTTGCATGTGGATCAATAACTCCTGATTAAGATGTGTTAATTAGTCTAAATTGAACTCATCTTACAGGTTGCATGGATTTTTTCCATTATTGTGGCTACTGTTATAATTATTACCATTTTTAAGGCCAGAAATTGAAGGGGAATATTTGTCCCTAGGAAATTCTAGGCAGTTTTCCACAAAATTAAAGATCTATTCTCTCCTTCCCTTCATCTCTCAGAACACCTTCAGTCAAGCTCAACTCCCAGTGACTGCATCCATAAAGTCTGCTTGGCAGTGTTCAGCACTGTCTTCTTCCAGCATGTTTTGTCATCTCTCCAGTCTAGCCAACAGCCTTGGAATTCTCAGGTGGCCTCCCTTCCAAGTACTAACCAGCAATCCGCACACACTTTTAAAAAGGCATCTAACCCTTCCTTAAGCTTTCTGGTATGCAGATTCCCCAATTATATAGTCATTTTTAGTGAAAAATTGTGGTTCAGTGTTGGTAACCATGCCCTCACAAAAAACAAGGATGACTCAAGTTGACCTGCCTCCATTTTGTGGTGGGAGGGCCACCTACTGTAGTTCTGCCTTGTCCAATCACTGGCTGCTCTCCCTTTTCAGATTGTCCTTCCTTGAGGGCCTACTGAAAGTGAGCCAAAGAGTGGCAGCAATTGCCTTCTTGCTGTCATGTGGAGTTAGCAGAAGCATATCAGGACTTTAGTAATTTCTTCTGAGTGAACCTTACCGGAATGAGCTATAAGGGCGAGAGTAGCTCTCCAGATACCTTTTTCTAAGGATTCCTCAGAACAATGTATCATAGAGAGGATTGATTTGAAACTTTGCCCAGAGAGCATTACAGGGATGCTAACGCAATTCTTGGAGCAGCCAATGCTAACCACTTTGAGAACTCCTAAGGGGAAGCCATGAGAGAATATACCTTCTCTAAGTTGCTTTGACTCTTCCGTGGTCCCCTATTATGAAGAGCTTTCAGGACAATGGATTAGTGTGGCTGGCTAACCTGTTCATCAATTTCATCTACCTGTTCTACTACCTGAGAAATCATCTCACTCAGTCCACTGGTAGAGCCAGCTTCATCCATTTGAAGGTCCTGTTATTTCTTTCCCATAGAAATGTGTGGTGGATTTCTTTTATAGGTCTCTCCCTGCTGGAACTAAAGAATTAAAAGGCAGGTCTGGGCTAGTAATGGAAAGATTTCTGTCTGACAAAAATGAGTGTCCCTACTGTGAAATATGTATTTACAGTTCCTCCTCCTCCTGATTTGTTATAGCCACCCCACTCCAAAAAATTCTAGCAATGAAGTTATATAAATGAGTATGAAGGTATTACAAAAAGACAGTTGTGGATCCAGGAATAATAAGATATACACAAGTTGTTTAATGCATTATATAGTGCAGTACCAAACATTACAAGTGTAACAGTTCCTTTTTAGGTTGTATTGCTTTTTATTCTTTCCAACTCAATAGAATGTTGGGAATTAATTATCAAAGGGACTTAGGACTTGCCCTATCTATTCAACATTTATCAGGCTAATTCTCCAAACTGGAACAGAATGGGACCAAATTTGATATGGCAGAAACCACCCCCCTCTTAACAAATTCAGATTCAAAAGTTGGCCAGATCCAAATGTTTGTGCTGTGGAGAAACAATAACCAAAAATACCCCCCCCCCATGCATCCCTACAATTCTGCCCAAGGGGCAGGCAGTGGAACAGTGGTTTGGAATACAATCCAATTCCTCCATTGTAAGGACCCTCCCTCTTCCATCCCCATCATGTAATCTAGAGTTCTGTGCATACATAACACAAAACAGAGAGATACAACATGGGGGGAGACCAGAAACGTCCAGAGGCAACACATTACTTCATTGCACAGAATGTAATACAGTTGCCTCCTATAGCTACTGCTACGAGAGGGTTGGAAAGAATTCCCAAAGTCTTGCTCTGCCTTGTTAATACCTTGCTATCTTTTTAAGATGAGACAGGCATGTTGTTTTTCCTGGGTGAAAATGGATTTGTACAACTAGTTTATGAGATAGTTATTCAAACTCACCTTTCCTATTGAAAGGTATAACCAATAGGAGGGAACCAGAACAGTGCATTCTAATTCTGCCTCCATCAGCACTCTAAGTACCACCACACATTTGGCTGGACACATCTATGGGGGAATGGCTTCAGCCTTTTTATGTTTCCTTTCAGGAATTCTAAATGTCTGTGTACACAGTCTGAACAGCCATCACTTGCTTATTGATTCTAACCATTTTTTCCCCCTCTTATAAAATGTTTCTTGCTTTTCCTTTTAAGAAACAAGCAACACACAAGCTTGTATTTATGACATATGAAAGTCCTGAAGAAGTGCCTATATTTTTATAAGGTAGTAAAACAGCTCCAGCTTCTCATAAATGAATGTTTCTCAAATGCATTAAGGTGGAGGAAATGTGGGTAGGGAGGACAGCAGTTCTTCAGTGAATAGAGCTTTGAAATGTCATTTTTATTCCAGTAAGGAATATTTACATTGGCGTACATCTTTGCCAGTCATTCATAAAGGCATAATTAAAATAAAACAAAATGTTTTTCAACAACAAAAAAATAAATTTACTATACAGTGAAGTTCTGCACTAAATGTCTGTCTCTTTCTCTGTTTATATGTTCTAGTCTTGAAGAGGCTAAATTTACAATTTTTTGCTAAGTTTCTTACCATACCAGGTTATTACGTTGTATATATTAAAATGGTACAAGGACATAAGGTGGAAAGTATCTGGAAGTATGTTAGGTTTAAAGAAAAATAGTTTTACTCCCTATAGCCTTCAATGAGCAGTAGTTAAGCACATTGATAAGTACTTAAAGATGAAACATATATAGAACAGGGCAAGTGATACTTGATCACAACGTTTTCCTAAAGGCTTTGGTTACAATAATTGAAGAGGCTCAAGGGAGAATCTCAAGAGAGATTCTTGAGATCTAGTTCAATCTTTTCAATATATTCACTGCATTCACCTTTTCTAGCTTTACCACTCCAGAATGATGCAGCTGTGGAAACCTCCAACAGAGGATGCAGACTTACCTTTCTTTCATGCAAGAGAAAATAAGGTCCTATGATTGCTCCTCAGTTCATTGTTTGCTAATGTAAAATTCACTGCCTGCTATAGTTACTTTACACATGAATATTGAAAACTGATTCACATAATTGTTCCAACAGATTCTTTGTTTACAGAGCTTGCAGGACTCTGAGTGGTGTACAGCTCCCCAGTTTGTAATTGGGATTGAAAAAGGACATAAATCACATTTTAATAATAATAATAATAATTTCTATTACTGCCCAGAGTCCCCCTTTTGGGAGAGATGGGCGGTAATAGAAATTTGAAACATAAATAAATAAATAAATAAATAAATAAAAATAATATCCTGTATAACTGGGAATCATGACTAAAGCATTAACAGTAATTGTTTAAAACAGTATGTTGATCCAAGAGGAAGTTTCAACAATACAATCCCCTTAGTTTGGTGGAACAACAACCTAATTTTCACACTTTTTTTTTTTTAATGAGGCTGGAATGAGCTGATCACACATTGGAGGGAATACTATTCCAAAGGAAAGGACACCAGCAAGGGAAAAAACAAAACAAAAAGCAAAAAGCATACTTTACATGAACTCTGAAGGTAACCACCTAAAACTGGACCTTACTGGACAGACAGATGTAAGTAGTTCAGTAGATATCTAGGTCCTAAACCATGAAAAGCTTTAAAGGTAAGAAAACCATCCTCTCAAATTGCACTCAGAAGCCAACTGCCAATCAGGGCAACTCTTGAAGTAGCGGCATTTTGTGGGTATCTTGAGACCACATAGAGGGCATAGTCACTTGCTGAGATGGGCAGCTATAGAAATCAATCAAATAAATAAATAAATAAATAAATAAATAAATAGCACTAATGACTAAGGAATGAGTGAAAGTGTGTAATCCCTCCCCTTCCAGGAAAGGTCATAACTGGTACACAGGATGGAGCTGTGCAAAGGCCTTTTTGACAAAGCTGCCACCTTCTCATTGAGCAGGAGCTCTGAATCCAAGAGAAACCCCAAATTGTATACCAATTTGCCTGGGATAGTGCAACCCCATTCAGTGTTAGTATCAGAACCACTATGGAATTTGTAGGCCCTTGGATCCCTCTTGCTAGGTTTGAGTTCCATTTGTTTCTCCCTTTCCAGTTCTGGACAGCTTCCAGACACATACACAACACTCCTTCAGTATCCCTTATTTGGTGAGGGGTTGAGATGTGCAGTTGGATGTCAACACCACACTGATGAAATCTGACCTTATGCTGACAGATGATCTCACCTGGTAGTTTCCTGTAGATGTTGAATGGGAGTGAGGATAATGTTAAACCCTGCAGCACCCTTCCCCATTGATTAAGGGGACTAGGGCTTGATCTCTCCCCATCACACCATCAACTGAAACCATTCCCTCAGGAAGGAAGAGAACCACTGCAATACGGTGCCCTCCTACTCCTAACCCTCAGAGTAGGATAACATGATAGATGGTGTCAAAAGCCACTGAAGATTAAGCAGGAACAAGAGGGTCATACCACTCCTATCCTGGTTTGGGGTTTTGTACCAGCCATGAACTCAAGAAAGGGGAGGTAGAGTGGCAGTTGTCATCCAGGAGACTGTTGGCATCAAGGGACAGATAACTAGGTATGAGGCCTTACCAGTAAAGCTATGCTCTAGGGGCAATGAGGAAATGCTGCTCTTGCACTTTTGTCTCTGCTGCAGGGTAGATTCCCTGCCTGACCTCATCATGCAGCTTGCAGTAGAGTTCCCAAGACTGATTATTCTCAGGGACTTCAATTTGCCTTCTCTAGAAGATGTCAGAGATGGGTCAGGAGTTCATGACCACCAGGATGTTGTCCCAGATGGTTGGACCAAATTAGCTTTTCAAATCAAATTGTCTATTTGAAGTAGATCAGTGCTTATCTATTCCCTGTTGAGCCAGAGATAGATAACATGATGCTCCCAGAAGGCTGAATAACAAATCTTACAGTCCTTTTCAAGTACCCATGATGGCTGAGATAGATGGGAGTTGAGGCACAAAATGTTTAAGGACACTATATTGCCTCCCACTGATCTATAATCTAGGGTTTAGAGGGTTGTGCATTAGGGTCTTCTACTTGGCCACAACAAGAAAAATAGAGAGAACTTGATATGTTCCATCATCCCAACCATAGTCAAGTGGCATTTACTCCTTCATTTCAAGAACTGTCTGCATCAGTGATTGCTCTATTTCCATGCAATATAGGCAGTGGTCTTGCAATTGGGACCAGCTACAATTTCATGCTGTTCTTCCACAAATTCTCTCCCACAGTGAACATTTAGTCTTCATGGAAGCTCACCTATGATATTCTTTGAAACAGAATATGCTATTCTAGATAATAATATCTAGAATCAGTCAATATTATTGATCCATGAATGTCATTATTTTTCAGAACTACTTATAATTATAGCTGAAAAAGTAGTATAAAAGATTGGGGAATGCGTGAATGGAGCAAGATGCCATATCGAGCAAGTCAAAATTCATTCTCAGTCCCTCATCTGGAAAATGCACTGACATATGTCTCTTGAACAGTAGTTGTTCCAATGATGCCCTGAAGTCTTTACAGCTGAATAGCCAATTTCTCTCAGGACTTACATGAATTGTGGCCACATCATCCAGCATGATGTATTGCTGATCTCACTAACACTATAGAAAACTGCTAGGGGTGCTAGATTAAACCATAAGGTTGCTAGAGTTTGTATCCAGAGCCATTGTCTAAAAGCCCTATGTCAAGGCAGTATTTTCACAGATGAGATACTGTCAGATAAGTGGGATACAATTTTGCAGAAGACACAATGAAATCAAGAGATGCTGGGATGTGCAAATAGGACCAAATTCCAAATAGTACTAGCAAAGTCTGTGACATAGAATAGATGCCTGTGGATCCCCATCAGTTTCCTGCAGTATCATTTCACATTACTCTTTGATGTTAATCATAGTTATACATTTGGTTAAAAACAGCTATCAATCACTTGCAGAGACTATATGTGAGGGACGATACCCCTGATTACATTTACAAGATTTCCTCCCAAGGCTACATAAGGCTAGAATCTTTCTAAAAACTTGGAGAGTGATGTCAGACAATGAGTCTAAAAGTCTTCCTGATTAATCTCAGTGAGAGTGGGGTGCAGAAGGGAGTGAATGGAAGATTAGAGGATGGATTCTTCTATCATTCCTGGATACAGCAGGGCCAGGATATTAGCTGGAGGTGGAATGGGAGGGTGGCTGCAGAATTAACATTTTCACTGTTGTGTGCAACCAAGGCGTTAGTTCAGGGGAGTCAAATGGAACTGACTGAGTGTAGAGAGTAAGGAAGATGACCTTGAAAGAGATATGAAGAGTTGCCTAGACAAAGGGGGCTGAAGCATTTTTAAAGTTCAGAACAGCCAGATAACATTTGGAAACAGCTCAGATGCCTCCCTAATTCACTGAACTATAAGAAGGAGGAGGAGGAACAGCACAACAAGACTTGAAATATTCTGTTATTATTCTAACCAATCTCAATAACTTTAACCTTCTTGTGGAGTTGATTTCTTGATCTGGTCTACCTAGATGGCTGACACTGAGGGAATGAGGATGCTAATGGAGAGAGACTGGGATGGTTGACTAATAGGGAACCCCCTGGCATTAGGATAGAGAATAGGACCAAGGTGGGGGGAGCTGGGGTTTCAGATGAAGCTTCAGTAATGAGGCTGGTGATGGGAAGATGGAGTTATGGTGAGAGGCGAGGGGGGCAGGAAGGGAAGAGGGATTGGATATTTGAGCCCAATTCCCATTTCTGGCCACCTGTCCTCAACCAAAGACCAGGTTTTGATTTTCTTGGAGACCCTAGCTTTCAGCTGTTACTGCTAAATGCCAGGTCTGCCTGTAATAAAGCCTGCCTTATTCACAATCTTATCTGGATGGCCTTACTGAAACCTAGTTAGAGGCAAATGGGTCACTTCCTGATTTAGAGATGGCTTTGATTTGATCCAACCTGACAATTGGAATGTAACTGGCAAATTAACATGATTCAATTTGTTGAATCAGGTTGATCCAATTAATTTTTCAGATCAATTCAGAAAAGGTACCTTCCTAATTCCCTAATTGATTTGAAGCATTTGATTTGCTACTTCAGCCCAAATAATCAATTACTTTCACAAATTTGATTTGATTCAGAGCTCTTTTTTCAAACTGAATCTGTATCAGACCATTACAGAACCCATCTATGGATCTGGCTGGGCAGGGAGACTCAGGGACAAAGTTTATGCATCTATGGTTTATCATCCTGCTTCAGAAACCTGGAGATGTTATCAAACCTCAGCATCTTCTCTAAGTTTTAAATGGAAATAACCTTGCTGTGTATGTGGTGGTCATCATCTCATCCTTTGACAGTGCATAATATCAGTTACTTACATTGTAGTTAAGGAAGCACTTTATTTTGTCTGACCTGACCACAGGCAATCATGACAAGTTCAGTGGTAGAGCACAAGGTTTGTCTCAGGATCAGTCAGTAGAATCTCCTGGTAAGACAGAAGAATTTCTTTCAGAGCCTCTAGAAAGGTGTAGTTAATTAAAAAGCAGCATGGCCAAAGCCAAGAAATGGGTGGAATTATGACAAAGACATAGAAATGGCTTAGACACATTTAAAATATCCAAATAACATTTCATTTGGTGAGTTCTCATCTGTTTGGGTATTTCTTCCCTCTTGGTATATTAAAGATAACTGTTAATAGAATCTTTTGGAAGGTCTTTAAGCACCATGCCATAAGTCTTTGGGGCTCACAGGTTGGCATACCTGGTGTGGATAATGCTGAACTGGATAAACCAATAGTGTGAAGATATACAGCAGGTTCCTATATTCTTGTGGATCACCTCCCCATGTTTCTGGTTGCTATAGAAAAGAGAAAGTCATGTATGGGTTGCCAACCCATGGTGGAGCCAGAGTTGTTTAATTCCAGTCCAGTGATTATGGTATGAACTTTATGGATTGTGGTATGAACTTATTTTGATTTTCTGACTTCCATCTGATGAAAAACAGCTGGTTTTCATCAGATGGAAGTCAGAAAATCAAAATAATTTTTGAGTCAAAGCAAGGTCATGACAAATATGTTCATATTTATTATTATTATTATTATTATTATTATTATTATTATTATTATTTGTCTTGGCTAAATTAATAGTTAATGTATGGAACTGGATTATTTGAATTGTAAAGAGCAATGTCTTTACAACTGTAATTATCTTTAGGTTATTCTCTCCCTGTCAAAATCCCACATATTTTTTAGTTGAAGTTTTCAATAGCTCTGCTTAACTGCATTTAACCAAAGATATATGCTTTACCATTAGTAATCTATTCTGATGATTGCTAATAGACTGAGATCCAGTACATTTTTGCTGCTACTTTGTGCTTATAAATGTAACCCAGTTGGTTGCGGTAGAGTTGAGAAATAATTAAAGAAGTAACAGTTTGATGTGAATGGGTCGGATTTTGCTAGAAGGGCATGTAAGAAAGTAAAAACTGGTTGCAAAGCCTGTAACTGGAGGAAGTTCAGATAAAGCAGGGATAAGAATCTCTGGAGAGAGCAAAAGAGGGAGAGATTAAAGAAAAGAGAAAGTGGCTGCTGGAGTCAATAGGGAACATTTTGGAGTCAATAGGGAAAATAGAACTAGGGACCTCCAGACAGAGTGGGATTTGACTCAAGAAGTTGAGACGCAGAATGCAAAACTCTGGGATTAAAACTCCACACCTAAAACTGTGGAGCTGTGGGTATAGGAAACCCATGGCAATGGAACAGAAAGAAATACTGCCCAACAGGTCCAGCTAGATCCAGGGCAGTAGCTAGAAACAAAGGGAAAGGAAAGAAGAGAGAGAGGATGGATGGGTTGATGGATGGCCCTCAAAATAGGCTGTCTAAAAAAAGATAAGAAACCAATGTAATAAAAATTTTCCTCTCAGCATCAAGACAGTCAGAAAGACTACTTGTGAGTAAGCAAGAGGCAAAAGGGAGAGGACAGAAGGCTCTTCTCTTTGTAGCACTCCACCCAGCCAGAATTCCACTCCCAGTGGTTAACAGAGAGGAGGGCACCTTGAGAGGTTTCAAGGCATTTGTCAGCTGACAACATCTGACCAATGGGGAGAGAATATCTGGTGGGTTTCCACCACTAAGGAAAATGCCCAGTTAATTGCTTGGCAAAGGAATGAATCTTAAAGAACCAAGAGGAGAAATGGACTAGATCAGACAAGCCAGAATAGAGGAGATGAAACCTAGAAGGAGGGATCAAACACACAGGCAGAAGAAAGTAGGAAAACTGTTTCCTGCCTTGGCTGTTGCTTTGGGCATTCTGCAAGGCAATGGGGGTAGCTTGTTAAAATATGTATTGGGCCTTTGAAATGTGTTGCACCTTTAAAGAGACAACGCAGTCTGATGTGTACGTGTGAGAAACAGAAAAGGAAAGTTTGTGTATTGTTGTTTGAAGTTATTTTTGTACTTGTGTGATACTGTCTGTATAGGTGTATGGTTTTTGTTTCTTTAATGCAAGCAGTAAAGCTGTTATTCACAATTAGAGGCTTGCTACTTTTTTTTATTCCTGGATACTCCAGGAGGGAAGGAAGGAAATCAGCCCTTAGTGCCCCTAATAGGTGAAGACTTTGCAACAGACCTGTTTTAAAGTGAATTTCAAAGGAGCTCGATGGATTTCAAAGAGCTGGAGGAACCCATCTTGAAGTACCTTGTAGGAGCCAAGTTGTGCTGTTGTGTTAAAGTATCATTACCTAAGTCCTTTTGTGGGTTCTAAGGAATGTGTAAGGACTCATCATAGGGAAGGAGATGGAGGTGGCATCCACTGGATTTTGTCCATTTGAGTCCATATTTAGTCTACTGAGTCTTCCGTTTTAATCCATGTGGAAGAGGAATTGTGGACATAGTTCAGTAAAGCTGGACTTAGAGAACTGAAGGGCCTCAAAGTATAATGGAATGTATATTTGGCCTAGTGGAATATATATTTGGTTTAGTGGGAAAAAATAGAGAAATATAGGCTGTCGGCTTAAAAAAATAACTAGAGAAACCTCAACAGGATCAAAAACTGTGTTGCGGTTTCTCAAAATCTTCTTCCCTTGCAAAAGCAACTTCTGTTCTTCTACTTTATTCTCAGGATGCTTGAGAATTTCTTGTAAATTTGTCTTGTGAGCATCTTTGAGCTTATTTTGTTGTTTGGGATCTTTTTTTTTTTTTCTCTCTTTCAGGCAGGGTTGTTTTCTTTTGCATGATCTTTCCATCACTCTGAAGCCTCCCTGGCTGCATGCATTTACCAATTTGTGGATTCTCTATGACTTACTGTGGGATGGAATTGAAACTTATTGCAATAATAGCTGCAGACAGTAGGAAAGATTACTGCATAATGAAACACTATTTCATATGTTTAAAATACCCTGCAAAACACCCTTCTCGATTTGTGGACATTTCATGGAAATGTCCTTCATGAAAGGGAATGAAATCTGGTAGAAAAGCAGGAGAATTTTTCAGCAATGGGCTAGTTTCAGAGTTTTCTATGCTGAGTGTCAAGAACTGGAGGGTGTATCTTCTTTACTTCAGTAGACAGGTCTTCAGTGACCATGATCCCAATAAGGCTTCTAGTCCCATTCAATTGAACATGAATAGGAACTCTTTTCAGAGCTTCATCTACAACTGAGGTGGAAAGGGGGAAGAACAAACTGGAGGATGTAGAGGTAAAAAAGGACCATAAATGTAGTTCTGTCTTTGAGAATTCATGTGTTGCAGGGAAATGTATGACGAGGTCCTCAGAAGACATTGAAGAGAGATCAGACCAATTTAGAAGGAAAGATCAATTAATGGCTACTAGTTCAAAGAATCAGAGGCAGCTTGCTGAAAAGAATAAATCGGAGGGTGACATGGCCTCTTCTCTTGTTCTGATGCTTTCCGACAGGCCCTCCAGATGTTGTTGAACAAACAGCTCACAGTAGCTCCAGCCATTGTCCAGAGGCATTCACAGGTAGGGGGAAGCAAATGCTGAAAGGGTGTAATGCTGTGGTGCAAGCTCTTGTATACATGTCATCTTATGTAGAAAAGGGGTGGAGCTTGCAGAACAATGCCATGGAACTTGTGCAATGACACAGCACTGCAGTCATCATTTTGAGGAAAGCATCAGACCCCATAGACACCTCTACTGTTGTTCCTTCGCTCTTTCTTCCATTCAAAATATGACCCTGATAAAAATTTGCCATCAGGCTGGGAACTATGAATTGTTGCATCACTAATGAGTTGTAGATATGTATGTAAAGTTTCAAAGATCAAGAACTCAGATACTTGGAAATCTGTCATAATCTGTCACCATGAAAATTATAAATCTGGCTAATGATTCAAAGTGCAAGGGAACATGGCTAGCTTTTCATAAAGGGGGTTCAAAAGAGTGCAATGAAATGCAGCCATATGTAAAACTACATACTCATTAGCACTGAGCTGTAGATGAGGAGCCAAATTAACATCCATGCATTATCATTACTTAGGTGAAGGCAGCCGGTTTTTCACTGTAAACAAATGGAGCCAAGTTTTAGATTTACAGTCCCTTCTTTCTTTGAACCTCTAGCATTATTTATTAGATGTGCATTATATGAATTTCTTTATTACCCTGGGAGAAAAGAGTAATCAATTCTTCCGGGATCAGCATATTTCACTTCTCACCATATAGAAGGCATCAAGTCCATTAATGCTCATCTCCTCCTACTCAAATTCAGAAAGCTAGCTACATCTTGATGTCTTTGAAGTGTAGCAATAATAAGAAGAAAATCAGTTCCTTCCCTCCTGCAAATAGTAATTTCCATCACCAATACATTATAAAGACTAAGGAAGATGAGATATTAAACCCCCAAGTGCAATTTGCAGCATTAAAAAAAGGTTACAACAGAGCCATAAGGAATGTGATTTTCATCAGGAAAATGGTACAGCAGAAAGGATTCATGATGGAAGTGTGCATGTTTTTAGAAATATGTAAACAAAATACAAATGGTAATTCAAGACTTGTATTCTATACAGATTTATGGAATTTTTTAAACCTTAGGATTCTCTCTTACTTACATAAAATGTTTTTGCACACTTCTTTTAAACTAGTTCTTTTTGTGAAAATGTTAATGGGCCCTTGTAGTAAATATTTCAGTTTTGTAGAGGCTTAGAGACACTTTATTTATGTATGGGCAAAATTTCTATTACTTGCTGTATTAATCTATAGAAAATTAAGAGTAGATACTTTGAGCACCACTGTAAAATTGAAGAGACCAATTAGGGTCCATTAAGACCTTGATTGGTATGTTAAGTGTGTGTGTGTTCTGAGGGGATTTTAACATTCAAAAATGTGTGAACAAAGAGAGTAGAACTCTCAGACTCCTTAACTCTTTACTATGAAATTAGGTGCCTTGGAAAATTGAATTTTCTAGATCTCTTTGTACTTTTGATGCTACTGTGGCAGCATGCTTGGTAGCTGTGGTGAAAAGGTCTTACAGAGACGTTTCCATGGAGATTGTGTGATGGTGTCCTTCTGCCATAACTCTTCAGCCCAGCTTGGAAAACAGGTTGATTGGAAGAAGTGGCAAACCTTTTCATAAGCAGTCCTAAATTTGGAAAGGTCAAGGCTCAAATTCTATTGGGAATGAGACTTTCCAAATTGGCTGAGTTCCAGTCTTAAATATAGCAAATATATCACTAAAGTTAAACATATTCATCTTGCACAGTGCAGTGCAATCAGGACCAATTAGGTTTATATGTGAAATAATTCTTTTATAAAAATGCCCACTATGGATGGATCTAGTTGCCATTGCTGGTTTCACACAATTTCCCATTTTTCTAGTCTTTTCTAGTCTTAAACTTAATCCATCACATTTTCAGATATAGCAATTTGTCATTTTTGTATTTATGCATATATGCATGCGTACATATATATTTATATTTCTATCATCTTTCCATTCATTCATCCACCCTCTTATACATTCATGCTGAATTATTTTACATTTCTATATTTTGTACTTTTAAAGTTGCTTTTACTTTCTTGTATAGTGCTTCAAGATATCTTTGATATGAGAAGTGGTTTATAAATGGCTTAGCTTAATGAATAAGAACTTAATAAAATTGTTCACCAGAGTGCAGTAGTTTTCTGCAGTGCAAGAAACTAATATACTGTATGCCTTCTAAGCTCTGGGGAGGAAAAAAAGCACAATTTGCTGACTTTGGTTTCCTAAAAGAGATATTTTGCCTTGTTAAATGCAGACTTTAAAGTAGCAATTAATGAATAACCCTCTAATTCCCCCTCAACACAGACAAACTGACCCTAAGGTGCAATTTTTAATGAAGAAGTTTCATTGCAATATACTTGTCATTGTAATAAACTAAAACATTGCTTTAAAGTGTAATTGTTGAAAGTACATTTCTTTGTATCTGTTGTTGAAACCTCATCTAGTTAATTAGCTCTTCCCATCCTGTTTCTGCTAATGCAGTTCTTTCAGTCTGCCTTGTAAATGCATATTAATGCCATTCAGATTGTAAACTGCTTAAAAATTCCCTTTCTTTCCAGCAGTAGAGGTCAGAAATATTTGCAAGAAAATAAGTAATTTATTTATTGGCTGATTTTGTTTGTTTATAAGATAATTCACTGGTTATACAGTCATAAGGATGGGAGAGCAAACCAGTCCATGGTAAGGCTCTGTAATTTCAGAGGGAGGGCAATATAAGCATCTTCCATCAATAATGAGAACTAAAACCTATTGAGAAGTTGCATCCCTGTTAGGCCACTATGTAGACAAAACAAGAAATCAGCTCCACATTATGTTTAAAACTACTTTTATTAATATTGGCTATAGAAACAGAATCTTGCAAGTGTGGTTGTACTTTACTCCTGCCCCATCCCCAGTTATACTCATGTGAATTAGTGAAGTAACTGCCTGAGTCTTTTGTGCATGCATTCTTCTTGTTTTTGACTCAAGCCATGTTTGTCTCCTCACTGCTTTGGCAATGGATCTGGCCTATCTCTGGCAAGACCATCTTCCTTACTCTTTACAGTCTGCTGATGTAATGGTATGTGGGGATGACCTTGGGAGACAGGAGGAAGAGTGCAGGGAGGGCAATGGAAGGAAGAGGCAGCTGAGAAGGAATGGGGGAATGGCAAATGTCTCAGAAGGGACCCTCCTAGTTTCTTGGCCTGTAAAGGTGAAGGGGTGGGGGGAGAGATGTACTTTTAGACTTGCAATATTCTGTTAATGTAACCTTACAATAAAGATAGAGCTAGTATTTGTGGCTTCAGCAAAGGATCGTTACCTTGTCGTGGTGCTGGAGCTTGAGCACCTCAATGATGCCATGAGCTAAACCATGAAGGGCCACCCAAGACAGGAAGGTCATGACAGAGAGGTCAGACTAAATGCGATCCCTGGGGAAGGTAATGGCAACCCACCCCAGTATTCTTGCCGTGAAAACTAAATGGATCAGTACAACCAGAGATATGTCGGTATACCATCAGAAGATGAGACCCCCAGGTCGGAAGATGGTCAAAATGCTACTGGGGAGGAACAGAGGATGAGCTCAACTAGCCCCAGACGTGATGACGCAGCTAGCTCAAAGCCGAAAGGATGGCTAGCGGCCGACGGTGCTGGTGGTGAACGGCGAATCCGATGTTCTAAGGATCAACACACCATTGGAACCTGGAATGTAAGATCTATGAGCCAGGGCAAATTGGATGTGGTTATTGGTGAGATGTCAAGATTAAAGATAGACATTCTGGGCGTCAGTGAACTGAAATGGACTGGAATGGGCCACTTCACATCAAATGACCACCAGATCTACTACTGTGGACAAGAGGACCACAGAAGAAATGGAGTAGCTTTCATAATTAATAGTCAAGTGGCTAAAGCAGTGCTTGGATACAACCCAAAAAATGACAGAATGATCTCAATTCGAATTCAGGGCAAGCCATCTAACATCACAGTGATCCAAATATACGCCCCAAACACAAATGCTGAAGAAGCTGAAGTAGAGCAGTTCTATGAGGATCTGCAGCACCTACTGGACAACACGCCTAAAAGAGATGTTATTTTCATCACAGGAGACTGGAATGCTAAGGTGGGCAGTCAAATGACACCTCAAATTACAGGTAAGTATGGCCTGGGAGAACAAAATGAAGCAGGACATAGGCTGATAGAATTTTGCCAAGACAATTCACTCTGCATAACAAACACTCTCTTCCAACAACCTAAGAGACGGCTTTATACATGGACTTCACCAGATGGACAACACCGAAATCAGATTGACTACATCCTTTGCAGCCAAAGGTGGCGGACATCTGTACAGTCGGTAAAAACAAGGCCTGGAGCTGACTGTAGTTCAGATCACGAACTTCTTCTTGCACAATTTAGGATCAGACTAAAGAGATTAGGGAAGACCCACAGATCAGCTAGATATGAGCTCACTAATATTCCTAAGGAATATGCAGTGGAGGTGAAGAATAGATTTAAGGGACTGGACTTAGTAGATAGGGTCCCGGAAGAACTCTGGACAGAAGTTGGCAGCATTGTTCAGGAGGCGGCAACAAAATACATCCCAAAGAAAGAGAAAACCAAGAAGGCAAAATGGCTGTCTGCTGAGACACTAGAAGTAGCCCAAGAAAGAAGGAAAGCAAAAGGCAACAGTGATAGGGGGAGATATGCCCAATTAAATGCAAAATTCCAGAGGTTAGCCAGAAGAGATAAGGAATTATTTTTAAACAAGCAATGCACGGAAGTGGAAGAAGACAATAGAATAGGAAGGACAAGAGACCTCTTCCAGAAAATTAGAAACATCAGAGGTAAATTCCAGGCAAAAATGGGTATGATCAAAAACAAAGATGGCAAGGACCTAACAGAAGAAGAAGAGATCAAGAAAAGGTGGCAAGAATATACAGAAGACCTGTATAGGAAGGATAACAATATCGGGGATAGCTTTGACGGTGTGGTCAGTGAGCTAGAGCCAGACATCCTGAAGAGTGAGGTTGAGTGGGCCTTAAGAAGCATTGCTCATAACAAGGCAGCAGGAGACGATGGCATCCCAGCTGAACTGTTCAAAATCTTGCAAGATGATGCTGTCAAGGTAATGCATGCTATATGCCAGCAAATTTGGAAAACACAAGAATGGCCATCAGATTGGAAAAAATCAACTTATATCCCCATACCAAAAAAGGGAAACACTAAAGACTGTTCAAACTATCGAACAGTGGCACTCATTTCACATGCCAGTAAGGTAATGCTCAAGATCCTGCAAGGTAGACTTCAGCAGTTCATGGAGCGAGAGTTGCCAGATGTACAAGCTGGGTTTAGAAACGGCAGAGGAACTAGGGACCAAATTGCCAATATCCGATGGATAATGGAAAAAGCCAGGGAGTTTCAGAAAAAACATCTATTTCTGTTTTATTGACTATTCTAAAGCCTTTGACTGTGTGGACCATAACAAATTGTGGCAAGTTCTTAGTGGTATGGGGATACCAAGTCATCTTGTCTGCCTCCTGAAGAATCTGTATAACGACTAAGTAGCAACAGTAAGAACAGACCACGGAACAACGGACTGGTTTAAGATTGGGAAAGGAGTACGGCAGGGCTGTATACTCTCACCCTACCTATTCAACTTGTATGCAGAACACATCATGCGACAAGCTGGCCTTGAGGAATCCAAGGCTGGAGTTAAAATTGCTGGAAGAAACATTAACAATCTCAGATATGCAGATGATACCACTTTGATGGCTGAAAGCGAAGAGGAACTGAGGAGCCTTATGATGAAGGTGAAAGAAGAAAGTGCAAAAGCTGGTTTGCAGCTAAACCTCAAAAAAACCAAGATTATGGCAACCAGCTTGATTGATAACTGGCAAATAGAGGGAGAAAATGTAGAAGCAGTGAAAGACTTTGTATTCCTAGGTGCGAAGATTACTGCAGATGCTGACTGCAGTCAGGAAATCAGAAGACGCTTAATCCTTGGGAGAAGAGCAATGACAAATCTCGATAAAATAGTTAAGAGCAGAGACATCACACTGACAACAAAGGCCCGCATCGTTAAAGCAATGGTGTTCCCTGTAGTAACATATGGCTGCGAGAGCTGGACCATAAGGAAGGCTGAGAGAAGGAAGATTGATGCTTTTGAACTGTGGTGCTGGAGGAAAATTCTGAGAGTGCCTTGGACTGCAAGAAGATCAAACCAGTCCATCCTCCAGGAAATAAAGCCAGACTGCTCACTTGAGGGAACGGTATTAAAGGCCAAACTGAAATACTTTGGCCACATAATGTGAAGACAGGACACCCTGGAGAAGATGCTGATGCTAGGGAGAGTGGAAGGCAAAAGGAAGAGGGGCCGACCAAGGGCAAGGTGGATGGATGATATTCTAGAGGTGACGGACTCGTCCCTGGGGGAGCTGGGGATGTTGACGACCGACAGGATGCTTTGGCGTGGGCTGGTCCATGAAGTCACGAAGAGTCGGAAGCGACTAAACGAATAAACAACAACAAAGTATTTGTGGGTGTGCTTCTTGTCTGGACCACCTCACAAGGCTGACATCTACATCCTATGGAGATTATCATAGTGGGAGACCAAACTTGCCCATTACATCAACCATAATAGGAGGAGATAAGTGGAGATAACTACTGACATTCTACTTCAATTTAATTCCACCCAAAATCACTGCTTTTTGGCACTACATGATATAACATTAAGGTAATGTCATATTCTAAGTTCATCTGATATTGAAGCAATGAGGAAGAAAAAAATGTTACTTCTTTCAGTTCATGCAATTTTAGTAAAGATGTGTGGTTTATGATACCCAGGGGAAAGACCAATGCAGCTATGGAAAAATCCAGCACATATGGTACATTGTTCATGTGTGCATCCTCTGCTATGTGTGGGATTCATCCACTGCAATTATAAAGAAACAGTAGAAGTGGGTTGCCAAATATTAAAACTTTTGCACAGGGCTGGATCAACTTGGTTGAAATAGTTGACTGGTAACATAAGCAAAGTTCTTCCAGTTGCCTATGCATACTAGACATCAAACAAGCAGGCCATTAGCACTATTGTCAATTACAAGTACACCTCAGTTAGTAGCTGGTTCAAATTATTATGTGCCAATATAACAGACAAAGCCACTATGGGCCTATAAAAGGTGCTAGTTGGAGGTGGAGTGAGAAAAGACTCATGGAGGCAAATATTATATATAATTTTCAGGTGTTCAATATAGAATGTATGATTGGAGAGTTTGCAGCATCATTATGTTACCTGCAATAAATATGCCCTTGCTGATAGTTTCTGAATTGCAGTGAACAGCACCATCATGGGGCTTATCAAAACACTTGGAAAGAAATAAGTTGTCATCTATAATCAACAAAACCAGGTTATTTAATAATAGGAAATGTCAACTGCCAAAGTCATAGTAAGTGCTTTGTAGTTTGCGAGTATGACTAGCTTTGCCTTCTGTAGTGGTGCCCCTCCTCCTCAGCTGTACTTCGGCTGAATTACCACATGCTTTTCCTGAGCTATCTTTCACTAATTTCTCCTGACACTACTGAATCCTTCTCCTCAACTTCAGTGCCCTCCTTCTGACTTGTCCTTTTGTCACTGGAGTAATGCAACTGACAAGTGTGTATATGAAAGCTGACACAACTCATTGATATATATTGTGCTCTCAGAGAGCAATTTGCCCAAAGATCATAGCCTACTTAGCTATTTGTCTTACACCTACCTGGACAGACATAACTGCATAGCTCATCCATCAATATTCAGAGTGAAAGCTTGGTGGGAATTTGGAAACGCACAATGAGAAAATGAGTACTGTATAATCAAGATAAGATAAAAGGTGACATGCAGTATAGACAGCATGTATTGGGAATGAAGGCTCATGACTACCTTTATATTGTTAAGTCCCACAAGACTTTTTAAAAATTGTTTATCAGGCAATAGGAGCTTTAAACTTTCAACAGTAGACACATTGTGATAGTCCTTCAAACATTAACTATTAGTTTTATAGCAGACATCATAATTGTCTGCTATAAAACTAACCGCTTTTATTATAAACTATGATGTCTGCTATAAAAGTGGTTGACCTGGCTTTTGTGGAAGGTGCGGGACCAGCAAAGAAATCTTGATAGACAACTGTCCCACATTACTCATGTTCTAAGCAAGAAATGGAGGTTATAGCCTTACTGTGGTTCATCCTTCTTAGCATCCTTGTCCTTGTGTATCAGTTTGCTACAGACCAAGGTTTTGTTAACTGCCAGTTCATAAGTCTAAGGAAGTATTTTACTGGCCTTTTGCAATGCGGGGGAAGCCCTTCCAATAGCATTGTAGTTTAATATTGCTTTGTTATATATGTGTATCACAGTTGTACTTTTCAGGCGTTAGAAGCATTGAAACAAATCCATAGAAAAGAAAATAGTGGTGGGCTTACTGTTGTTGTTGTTGTTATTATTATTATTATTATTATTATTATGGAGGCATCAGATATAATTTCAAGGTCCTAATCCATCTTGGAGACAGATAAACCTGCCATACATCCCAATTTAACATATAGCCCACAATCTACTGTATGCCAGAAGTAGACACTCCAAAGGACATGGACTACACAAGCCTTCCAGCAGCCTACTTACAGCCCCTGAGATCTGTTAAAATTGGGCAGCAAGATCTCCCAATGTGAAGCAGTGCAAGTTTTGTTGCAGACAGCAAGGTAGGGCCAGAATGTGAAATCTGGCCTGGAGTTGTGTTCCACAGAACCTGCAGAGAATCTGCTGAACTGATATTTGGAACATATTAAGGCAGAAGAGTGTTAAATTCAAGCTTCACACAAGAGTCATTATGAACTCCAACAAAACTTTATTCAGAATGATTTTTTAAGGAATCCTAAAAAATAAGGGGAAAAAGAGGAATTAACACATTCAGGTGGTCTTTGTTATAAATGTCATACAACCACAGTAGATGAGTTTGAAACTCACCAGCTCTGTTAAAATATTGGCAACTTTACATGATCTTATGTTCCCAAATCTTTTTTTTTTTTTTTCTGTTTTGGAAATAATGGTTGATCGACATTCTATCCAGAATTCAACATCAGATCTTTGGCTTCATTTCAAAAGACTTTTGGAGAAATCATCTCAGTTCTCTAGGAAACCTTCTTCTGCCAATTTCATATGTATGGAAGGGAAGAGACTGAAAAATATGGTGAGAGAAAGTTCCAAAGTGGCAGCAGGATTAAGGAAAGCAGGTGTTCTCATCCATGTTTAGTTCAGGTCTCATGCATAACTATTTATTCATGCTTTGGCCAGCTGTACGTAAGTGTTTATTCCCAAGATGTGTGGTGCTTGTCAGAAAAACAATCCCTCACACTGTATTGGAAAGATACACAACATGAAACTGAGTGGTTTAATATCTGAAGAACCCATATACAGCCCCCAAAGTATGTGACACTTGCCCCAGTCTGTCATGGCCCAGAACAATGTGTCACATACTGCATGGAAATGTGTGATAGAAACTCTGGTTCTGTATGGACTCATATTTCAATAATCTCTTGTGGTGCTCATGTTATGAAAATATAATCTGGCACATCAGCATGCAACAAATATTATGTCCCTTCCGTTGGATAATTATTTTGCTTTCCACAGCCATATCACCCTATGAGGGCATGACTTGTCATTTGAAACAGCAAGGATCAAGATTGGGGGAAGGGCCGTTGAACAAAGCTTTTCAATAGCATATCACACGTTTAAGGTTAAGGCAGTGGTCTCAAGCCAAGTGGGGAGAGAAAGCTCACTGTTGCTATTTTTAATGAGCACGGAGCACTGCCATAAATCTTTATGGGATTTTATTTGCTACATAATTTTGTGCAATGATAGCTTGATGAACACTGTTATAATTTCTCTTTTATGATTTTGGCCCTATGTCATTTAAGAGTGTTTGAATAATTCACCAAAAATACAGAGGGCAATAATATTTTAAGATGGTTATATATTCAGAGGTTCCATTCTTTCAACATCTACATCATGTTGCTGCTGCGGTTTTGTTTTTTTTTCCTGTGACCGTCATGGAGATTGCTAAGGGATGCTTAAGGAATTTGATGGCAGCAAAATGGACCTTTTGCAATTTGTTGGAAATAGATTAGCAAATACCCTGGGATTGACAATATAGCACTTCCAAGGATTTTTCAGGAATAAAATTAGATTGCTCCCAGCTTCTATTTTCCCTGCCCAAATTCTCATAAATCTCTTTCTCTAGTCTTTTATGTCTCCTCCATGTCTACAAACAGTGAAAAAAAAAGTTCGAGTTATCACAGAAATTTCTGCTGATCATGTAGGTTTCATCCCAGAATTCAGATTTAGTTTTGCATGGCTGAACAAAGTTTTCATCACTGGAACTGTGGAATTTTAACTTTGTGAGATGGAGTAATAGTGTGAGCATAGAATATGAGCTATCTAAGATCCTTCATAGCATCTTTGGTATCAGCCAAGGTTGGCCAAATACTGCCATTTCTTGTGACTGGAGTTTCACAAGGACTCAACTTTTCCTCCTTATATTTTCTTACATACATACAAAGGTACCTGCTAAGGTACATAAGGGTTTTGAATATGGATAAAGGTACCTATCTGATATTACAAATATGTCCTTGAATAAATATGTTCATTAAGGTATCTTGTTTGGAAGGATTATGTTCTAGGGATAATGGTTTCTGGTCCATTGTTGATACACTGCCCAGAATTGGTTGGAGTTGGTGATGCCTAAATTAAATTAAATTAAATTTTAAATTAAATTAAATTAAATATAATATACTGGACTAGATATACTGTAGCCTTTGGCCTGTTCCAGTAGGAACTTCACTTTTATTCTCATATTCTCAAACTTTTTAGTAATGTACTATAACTTATTTATAAGGTGTTCTCATAAGAATAGAAAATACTCTGATTCAAGAGGAAAAGTAATACCTGAAGCATTAATTTCTTTAGGAAAAAGGGGGAAAAAAAGAAAGCTGTATTCTGTTTTACCAAATGTTACATTATTATTATTATTATTAATAATAATAATAATAATAATAATATTATTATTAAAGTGGGAAAGGAACTGAGCTTCTCTAGAAAATGCTATGTTACACAATTTTCCTTCAGTTCAGTGGGACCAACAGCACTGCAAAAATGGCTTGGGTCAGAGGCTCCAATTAAATATGACAAAATACAGAGTATCAACAAGATTTAACAGAGTCAAGATACAATTGTTAAAAAAAGGACATGCTGGAGAAAACAAAGGGGAAAACAAATAGCATAACCTTTTAAAGAGCTAATTACTGAACTTTAAAAGGCTAGCAGAACTAAATGATGAGGGTTTGACAGTCAGTTTTTAGAGTTTGGGGGTAAAATATGAGTTTCTGATGCTTAAATTAATGGGACAGTTGCAACATAAAGCTATGGCTTGTATCTTTACACATGCCCATTATTTATTTATTTATTTATTATTCAAATTTCTATTACCTCCCATCTCCCCCCAAAGAGGGGGTCTCTGGGCTAGAGGACACAGAGTCACTTAAACTGTCCTCTAGTCCTTGTATTATGTAATACAAGGATTAGCGGACAGAGAGTCGCTTAAATTTGGCTATGCTGATTTGTAGAGATGGATGCAAATGTAGAAACAATTTAAACAGAAATAGAACACAACTCTGTTTGCACAATAATTCACAGATCAATTTATAGGGGCCTCTTTCAGATGTAACACTAAACTAGAATGAACAACCTGTTCACCTATGACCACTGTCTGCTTCTTCCTTCCCACATCCCTGGAGCTCTTTCACTGTTGTTTAAAATCAGTATTGCAGTTTCCTGCTATTTTCACTTAGGAAACATGGGAAAACTATAGTGCAACAACTAAAATAAAGTTTTAAAGTAAATGTAAGAATTGGCTCAAAAACTAGGGGAAAAATATCCAAGTCCCAATCATACACATGGCACTTTCCCCCCACCGTACACAGATACACATTTGATATTCTTCCTTTTTTACCTTCCACTTATCCCACACAGTCCCACTGAAATCTGTCCATGGCAGCTAACTGATAAATCAAACATCATGGATAAAGTCATAACAAATGCTAAGAAACATTAAAAACATCATACTAACTTAAATCATCTACAAACAGCAAGAGTTGACAAGCAATAAAATTCACAGTTACAATCATAAAGATTGCCTGAGTGGCAGTCTTAAAATCACATATCCCTAAGGGGGGAAGGCTTGCATATAAAAACTATGTTTTTACTTTCTTCTTAAAACAAGCCGGTGGGGTGGGGGGGCGGGCAGAACTTCTAAGGGGTCCACAGACCTCCTACTGCTATTGAGAAAGACCTTACCTTAATTGATTCTCAGCATGCTTCCCTCCAGGTTGGTACCTTTAGACTGATTCTTCATCAAATATTCAAAGAACAGTGTTTATGGTGATACATTTTGCATTTAGTGTAGAGTCTAAACTAAATGAAGATGGAGATCTGACTAAAACAGGACATGTTGAACTCCAGATTGTATTTTCTTAACTCCTTGAAATGTATTTTCTTTTGCAGTCTGTAACCCCAATTATAATCATGCTAGGAACAATCTTCTTGAAAAGCTTTCTGTGAAAGCTCTGTTGAAATGAATGTGTGATCCTGAACCAAATCGGTCTAATGGAACCTTCTGTGGTCTCACTGGGACCTTGCTAAAGTCTTGGGCAATTTGGTCATCTTCTGAAGTGATGGCCAATTTAAAAAAAAAAAAAATGCCCCCCACACATGATTTTAAAAAATGCTGTTTTCTTGTGTAGGGAGCTGCTGGGAGGAGGTGTGAAGAAATTCCCATTAGAAGGATGGAAAGCTACATGCATAATGAAAATGAAATAGATCATCCCATTATGAAAAGGCTTGGAACAAACTATCTTGTGCTTCCTTCTACACAATGCACAATTAAAAATGTTTTGTTTATAAAACTGCATCAAAATCCAAGGCAATATAAACAGACAGATATGAATAACACACAGTTGAAATGAACTAGTTATTTTTTTTTCCCCCTTGGAGACATAATACTTGAAGACTTAGCCCTTCATGAAATAGCTGCACTTTAATTTGGCTGGTTGATACCAGATGCCTTTTTGCTTCTGGCAACTCTAGCACACACAGTATCCTGACCTTAAGGGGCTGATACACATCTCTTTTAATTAACTGAATGATTAAAAACATTGTTGTTGTGATTAAATGCCTTACCTCTCAGGCAACATGCACAAACTAGGAGAAATTAGTATTATGAAGACTATGAGATATATGCAGATACTACATAAGCATATTTAAGACATGATCTTATTCCAGACACCTAGTAGAATAGTCTCCTTCCTTAGTGAAAACTATACAGACTGTGCTTCTGCTATCTGAAAGGAAAATGAATCAGAACTGAGAACTTCATTGTTTCTCTGTCTGACTCTGAAATGAAGAAATCCATTCATGCAAGAAGTGGGTAAATTGGTTATATTTTCTATAATGCCAAGCATACGTTAATTTCATCCCATTTAAGTCACCTTACTGTTTCTTAAAGCACTGCATGAAGTTTTATATGTATTTTCATAGCAATTTTATTTTGCACATTATGGTACACGGCAGTGTCTACCACTTTCATAGACTTTTTTCTAGTTACATGCAGCTTTGCACTAATTTCCCATCTTATATAATTATTTGTATGCAGACCTTTCAAATAAATTCATTTGGGTGGTTGGTTTTCCTTAATGCATTCTTAACCCATGTCTTAAATAGAAAGCTGCATTTCAAAATCTGAAAACCCATTTCTTCCATTGAAGTGATGCAGCCACTTTGTGTTTAAATATACAAGGGCCAAATTGTTTCATGAAACTGTTTCCAAAGGTTCATAATTTAAACTGTTTCCAAAGGTTCATAATTCACGGACCTTTGTCAAAGTCATGTACCCCTTCCAAAGATGTGCATAACCCTAGCTCAACTTTAAAGGTAAGCCACCAATTTTTGGTTCTTTTTATTATGTTTTTTTCCACTAATAATATCAAACAAAAGATTTAGGGTCAGGAGTAGATTTTTTCTGTATTTTTTTTTTTATCCGAAACATTTCAAGAACCAACTAGGGAGTCTACAAGAACTGTAACATTCACAGGCAGCTCAAGGTAATTGAGCCATAATACAAGATCACTGGCATTCTTAATCAACCAATGAAAATAATAACCCAATACACTATGCCATCCCTTAGTAAAAAACAAAACATCAGTTTAATTATCCAGACCAGTGCTTCTCAACCTCAGCAACTTTAAGAAATGTGGACTTCAAGTCTCAGAATTCCCCAGCCAGCCATGGAATTCTGGGAGTTGAAGTCCACATATCTTAAAGTTGCTAAGGATGAGAAACACTGACCTAGACTTTTCTTTTTATTCTTTACAAACCAACAGAATGTTGGCAAGAAATTGTGTAAAGGGGCTTGGAATTCTGTCTGTCTGTCCTCATCAGGATAAGTTTTAAAAGAAAGTAAACAGAACACAGCCAAATTTGGTGTGGCAGGAGAAATCAGTGAAAGAAGGATCACATTAAACAATGGGTTGGCTATGCAGAATAATACTTTAAAAAAAAATCAAGAAAATTCCCCGAGCTCATCCATACAAGAGAGCTTTGAAAGGTTTCTGATTTTTTCATTCCAAGCCCCATTCTGTCTTCTGTCCTGAACGTGTGATTTACAGCAGAGCTATTTTAAAGGGGTTGGAAAGAAGTCAAGAAGGCATTCTGTGCTTGCTTTCTCTAACTTGTTAATATGTACAATGAGAATTTAAAAGCACCTGTTAAATACAGGTTGGCCATCCATCTTTCAGGAACGCTGTGGCTGCATTCTGCATTAATATACTGCATTGATAAGGGAAGCAGAAGAGAACATCTCAAAGATCCTTTCAGCTTCATGTTCTGTGATTCTGCATAGGTAAGAGTAATATAAAGAAGGAAATAAGAAGGAGAAAGTGGCTGTCTACGCATTGGACTGGTATCAGTGGAGGATTAGATTTATATATGCTTTTGGAGTAAATCAGGAATTTTAAAGGGAAAATGCACAATAAAGGAATAATGGTTGAGTTAGTGATCAGTGAGCGAGTCTACAAAATTATGCATTCTTACTGTGCCTAGTTCCTCTTGAAATAGCTGGTGTTTACTTCTAGGCAAATGCAATAGAATTGCACAATGTTCCTAGGCTGAATTAATCTCTTTTCTGTCTTGACAGTGCCTTTTGTATTCAGTTGTTTAAAGTTAAACTTTTGGGAGTTAAAATATATAGCGGAAGTAATGAAAATAGATTTCTCTGCATACCTCTTGGGTCAAAAAGGTAAAGCAGATATAATTAGAAGTAGTGATGCCCAGTGTGTGAGTGTTGTGGGGGAAGCAACAGAAGTTGGGCTAATCATATTCCACATGCTCTTTTATTGGGTAAGAACTTAGTCCATTATATATCCAAATGGGTATATCAGGTTCAGGAACATTAATGTAAAACTTCAGTTGTGCAATACAGCAGTCATATTGTATGTTGTACTTTGTTTACCATAAATGTTTTGTTTTTCCTTTTCAATGACTACATAATAACTTTTCTAATGCAGTCTAGAGAAGTATTATATTGCTAGATGCTAATTCCTATATATAATGATGTCATCAGGACCTTGTGAATTAGTTATCCTTTATTTATTTGTTTATTAAATTTGTATGCCTCCCAAATCAGAATGACTCTGGGTGGCTCACCTATTCTGCACTTCTCAAAATGAACTTGGATTCTTGCTTATGTGTAGAAGGATGTACATTTAAATACTTAAAAAAAAAAAATAGGCACAAGGTCATCTAGTGAGCTTCCCTGGCTGAAGACGAACTGAAACTGGGTCCCCAAAGTCCTATGCAACATCCTACACCACAGTGATTCTTAAAGAATGAAAAGTTCAAGAGTACAAAATAATGATAGTGTTAGAACAGAATCGGAAGGAATGTTTCCTATCTGAACCATAATATCATCTTCAGAGGATTTCAGGTAGTGTCCAATGTTGAGGATTTCAGGTAGTGTCCAATGATTCCCATGGGATCTGAAATATGTAATCTATCTAGTGAGGCATGCTTGTCATGTATTATCTTCCTTCCTTCCTTCCTTCCTTCCTTCCTTCCTTCCTTCCTTCCTTCCTTCCTCCCTCCCTCCCTCCCTCCCTCCCTCCCTCCCTCCCTCCCTCCCTCCCTCCCTTCTGGGCAAAGACATTTTTATTTTTCCAGGAGTTTTAATATGCTAATATTTTAAGATATACTGTATGTATGTATGTATGTATGTATATATGTACATATATACATACTGTATAAATAATCCCACATATTAATGCAACCTTTTTAATTAACGTGCTGCTTGCTTGTGCATTATTGTTTATAGGCCTGTAATTTTGGTGCTGGTTTTAGTTTTAATGTTCAATTTAAATTTTAGCTTGTGTTTTTGCAGTGCCATCAGCATTTTGTTTTCCTGGGGGAAGAGTATCATATTTTTTAAAAAAATATATATGTTTTAAAAATATATAGGTCTCTATCTCTTGCCAGGTAAATCCACAGGGGTCTGTTTCAGATTAGATGGCATACAGAAATGTCTGTAACCTAACAGCTTATGTCTAATAAGGAAAATCAGGGAGGACCCTTGGCTAAATTCCTGTGTAAACATAACTCTGCTTCCCCAAAGAGGCTTCTTTCTTTGACCCTACCTAAGAAGAGAAAACAAGGCCCTGTCCAGGTTACATGGAATGTGAATTGTTCAGGACTAAGGAAAGAATCAAATGCGGAATTTTAGGATCGGGAAATACTGTAATTGATTAGCCTGCATTAGAGTTTTGATTTTATTTTGGATACTAAGTAATCTTCCCTGGTTTTTCTTCACAACTGTACTTCCAGAAGACTCACTTTTCTTTTTGGATGAACTTACCTCCTATTCCTTTGATTATACTCACTCTTTGAGTTTAGCCTTTTTTCTCTAAGCCTAACACCCAACTGTGATTCACCAAACACTATTTTAAATCGACATTTTTAGTGCTGTGCTTGTGTTTTGCAGATTATAGTCTGGTTACATGTCTCAGAAGACCAAAGTCTTTGCAAAACAGGCTACTAGTTACTGGACAAAAACTGCTGCTGTCTTTTCTTATCTTCTTTTGAACAGAAAAGGCAAGGCATTTCCCTTCTTTTGGCCCTGCAACTGAAGTCCTAGTTGAAAGCGGGGGGGGGGGGGGGGGGGGAGGGGGGCAGGGGAAGCAGTGATGCTACAGAAAGCAATCTTTGCTCCATTCACCTTGAGCTGACTTGGGTGGGTGGGCCAGTCTGCTGATAATGGAGTTAAATCACAACATACTTAGTAAACTGCAAAGGCAGGAGAACAGGTGAGCTACAAGGAGATGTGCTTGAGTTGCTAGGCTCTTGGCTTGCATTAGATCAATGAGGAACACAGAAATGAACATACTATCATAATGTTGTAAGAACAGAGATTGGAGCAGGGATAATTCCTAGGCTCTCTGGTATGCTTTTTAATGTAGTATATTCCTGCTGCAATATTTAATCAAAAAACAGACCGTTCAATGGATTTTACCACTGCAGGAAAAAAACATCCCATAATTTGTGGGCAACTACAATGTTCAGAGTCCCAGCAAGACAAATGAATTAATGCTGAGAGTTAGTGGTGTAGATAAAGCAACACATCCCTAGAAAAGGGCAGCCCAAGAGTGAAAACCTAATTGAGGAACTGATTAGATGCTAACCTATATGTTGGATGACTCCACCCTGCCATAGTACTGTGTCCCCTGCAGGCTTTGGAGCAAATAAATAAGTAACTATGGTTAAGATGGAAAAAGCCTGTTAAAATGTCCTTTTTTATATTCTTTTATTGGAGTAGGAATAACAATAAGCAACCTCATCAGAAATCAGTCTGGCTGATCCATCTCTTATGTCTATAACTGTCTCATATGCAATAGAAATTTGGAAATAGTCCCCATCCCTGTGCATGCATCTTTGTGTGTGCACTCACTCATTTATGCTCAAGATGTGCCTACTTCCCTCAAGATCCCTTTGAAACTCACCCCTCATTGGAGGTTTGTGGTCTTAAAGTAGCAGTGCATGTTAAACAGGCTGACCACCTTTCCCAACTGGTCATGCCAAACATCTCTGCCTGGTCTTTTGTCTCAGTGTTTCCTGCTTGAACCACATCTCTACATCACTTGAACTCTGCTTGTCCTCTTCCATTTCTGAAGCTTGTCTTGGCTCTTCTAAGCTTCCTCCTTTGCTTCCTCAATGATGCCCTACCAACTGCTTTCCTCCACTGATCATTCTTGGACGACCTAGTTCCTGCTTCTAGGTTGTTCCTCTTTCACTGCCCAGGAGAGGGAAATTCCTGCTGAAAGTGCACATTCTACTCCTGGTAGTTGCAGACAGAAGATCCTTTATTTCCCTCCTCATCCTAAACTTTTTATAAAGTCTTGTTTTCTCTTCCTTGTTTTCTGCTTCCTTGTCTTGTCTCCTATTTGCCTTCCTAGCCAAACATCTACCATGGATGCATGCTGTCCTCAGCTTATCTCCTCCTCTTCCTCCTTTTATCCCCCTTCCTCATTTTCCACTTTTCTTTTCCACTTCAATTTTGTTTCTGCTCTTTCGTGCCAATCCTGAAGACTTTCTAACTTGGTTTCACTTCTTTTCCCTCCTGATCTCTTTCCACAAATTCCACTGGCACTAAATTTTAATTATATCCCTTATTCCCAAACTTTAAATGCAGCCAGAAAGTTGCATACACTTCATGTTGCATATTGCATTTTCTCTTCAGCCCCTCATTGGCTGCTCATTGGTCTTTTTATTCCCACCTTGAGCTTGTCCGATTATGGCATGATTGTTCATAGAGCTTTTTTGGGCATTTCTGCTTCTGCCTAAAAATAAATGTAGGAATTCCTGCTGAGTTTCAATGAGGAAATTTATATTTGATTGGCCTCCCCACCCCCCGCTTTTTTTTTTTTAATAAAATCCCCTTCTGTATCTGTTCTATTTTTTCCTTAAAATAGATTAAATCATGAGACTATGAGTGAAAACTAATAAAAAAAGCTTTGGGAATGAGAATTGTAAGTACTGATTCTTCTATCATTGCTAGCTGTCAGTCTGAGAAGCCTGCAGAGTTAGATTTATTAATATTGATAGGATAGGCCATTTAGTTTGGCAACTTTGAGGAATTCCATCTGTAATAAGGTGTGCCAGGGTTGAACCGGCCCCTCCCTATGAAGTACTTCAGCCCTGAAGTGACCTGAAACTGGAGGTGAACAGCAACTGGAAAATTAGGTCTCTTTGCTACCACCACCCTTCATTACAATCCAGTTCCTCACTCCCCACCAGACAGACTTCTTGAGAAATCCTCACCCCACTCGTGGTGTAGCTAAACTACAGGAAGGGAAACCAAAGAAAACCATTGGGATACAACACTTCCTTGTCTTTACCTAAGAGTAAAGTGCAGATTTGAATGTATGTATGCAGGCATGCATCTTCTTCAGATACTTCGAAAGGGTTATTCCACCCCTCATCATCTTTTCTCAAGGCTAAATCACCCCTCCAAACAGTCTCTCCTTGTATGTTTCTAGTCCCTTACTAGATGTTCTTTGATCCTGATAATTCTTAATATCTAATTTCCAGAACTGGAAACGGTACTCATGTTTAGAACGAAGTAGTGTGGAATAGAGTAGAACTGTTACTATCTGCACTGGGGGAACTTTGCTTCTATTGATACATTCTAAACTTTTTTTTTCCTTTTTAGCAGCCATGTCACACCTCTGATTCAATTTCAGTTTGTACACTTAGCTATTTCTCTGTTTATCCTGTCTTTCTTATAAGCCACCCTCCTTCTGTTACAGTCATGACAATCAGCAAGGAAACCAGGAAGAGAAAGAAGGGAAGATGGCCATCAAAAAGACTTGCTTTCCCCAAGAGATGATGGGAACTGAGTCTTCTGCTGTTGATTCTTATATTTCTGTGAGTTTGGAGAACAGGCAGAAAAAAAGCCATTCCCCTTTTTTCCTTACCCCTTCATCCTCTTTTCATACTACCTGTGGGTAGTAGGAGAAGGAGGTAAGAGAAGGGGGCAAGTAGGTCTTTTCTCTGCCAGTTCACTAAGCACCAAAAGGACATCCTTTCCACCATAAAAGGTCAGCCTTACTTCAGGGGACTAAGGGCCAAAGCCTTGATATCGGGCAGCTGTACTGCAGGAGAAAACAGCAACTCTCTGGTGAATCTGTCCTGACACTGCAAGGGGAGAGTTCTTAACACACAACCATTGACCTTCCTGAAGACCACTGAACACCTGTATGAAATATTCCCCCAAATATCTGGCAGTTCTGGGAGCTTTACCCCAGGAGTAGAGGAGTTTCCATCCATGGCAAGGAAAGCTGTGGGAAGAGAAGGACGGAATGGGCCTTTTCTTTCCCTCTACGTCTCTTGCCATGGATGCCAGGACAAGTAGGTAAAGAAAGTGGGAGAGAAGTAGCATGGAATGGGTCCTTTGATTACTCCATGGGATCACAGAACCGAAGGAAGACCTGGGAATCTTCTCCTGCCAGGTACTGACACCAAAGGATCTGTTCACCACTTGCCTCTTTCCTCCTTCCATTTCTGTTGTGGACAGGATCTCTACTCTTCTTCACTGATGAGGTAGAATAGGGACTGGAGGTGTGCTCAGCACATATTTTAGCCAGCATAGTTTTCTGGGGTAGCAGCATTTTAGTGGTGCCATGCAGAAAATCCCTGTGGGAATCCTGCCTTAGTGGCTTATTTTTCACAGCTGCATAATTGCAATATTAAAATGTTATTTTAGGTACTGGAAGCAGAAACTGCTGCCCTAGCTCTTTTTAACTCCAGGTTTACATCTTTGTTAATTAATATAAGCGAACATAATTATTTCCATAATTTCATCTGAGGGAAAACTCTTCTTTTGAGATCAAAGAAATCTTCTTTACATTAGCAGTTTCACAATGAAAAAAAAAAGAAATAGAAATGCATGAATAGAAGGGAAGAAAAAATGTTCAGTGAAGAGTCTGACAATTAAAAGAGACTTAATTTTCACTGTGTGGCACCTATCTTACAATATTGCTATTATTTCAAGGAAATATTTTCCATTATTGATAGCTGGACTGTCTCTATATTCATTCAGTGCCGGAGAGACATCTGTGATCTTATATACCCTGATCACAAGTCTTTTGCAGTTTGTTTTATCTATTACTGATCTCAAAGATTTATAAGCCAACTGATGGGGAAAGCTTCTGAAGATGTCTTACAACAAAATTCAAACTATAAGAATACAGTAAAACTAAGATAACAAAAGGAGATGAGATCAGCAACTGAAATGAGTTAGTGATATGTAGTCCAGTATAAATCTGGTCCATTTTACTAGCCACATTAGCAGAGCAGAATTCTAATATGAGAGAAAGGAAGAAAGAAAGAAAGAAAGAAAGAAAGAAAGAAAGAAAGAAAGAAAGAAAGAAAGAACGAACTAACGAACTGAGGAAAAAGTCTATTTTCATTCCAAACTTCTTCTAAAGTGGGGTGGGACTGGGGATATGAAATTTATTTTAATTTACATGGCTTTTTACATAAATGTCCTAAAATAGTCTTTCAAGATGTATGGTTACTGCATGAAAACACCTATATTACTTTCTTAGCAACAGTACTCCAGTCAGCCACCATTGCTTTGTTCTACAATATTTTTTTCAATTTCCTAATCTAGTCTACAGCCCTGGGATTTTTTCATAGTGTCCCATTCAAATACTAATAACCTAGCTTGGCCTTTTTTTGAGACAGCCAATATCAGCTTGGAACTTCCCCCTGTTATGACTGTTTCCTTTTTTTTTTTTAATAATTTTATTAAAAATTATAAATGAAAAGAATGGAAGCCCTACAGGCTACAAAAAATATGAATAGAAAAATATAAAAGGAAAGGAAAAAAGTGTGAAAAATGAAGAAAAAGAAAAGAAACAAAGGAAAGGAAAGGAAAAAAAAGGAAGAAGTAGCTTCCCTCTTCATCCCAGAAAGTAAAGACAATCTTATTAGCTTATCACTCTCTAAATACAACATAATGTCTCTTCACCCCATATCTCATCTATTGAATTAAAAAAAGAAAAACAAAATCCAGATGCTTCGTCAGTTGTTCTTTGTCAGCAAAAGTCCAGTAAGGGCAACCAGATGTAGCTAATTTTCTCCTTTAGCCCTGGTCAAATTAGCAAACCTTGTATTCCTTTCCTGAGTTTTTAAAAATGTGTTTTAACCCCTTCAAAAAGAGTCCCAGAGCTAGTCTTCTATTCATCTGTGTTTCAAGCCAAAAATCTTTCAGGATTTTAGCAGATTTCTTTTGTATATCCAATAAGTAACGGTTATCCTTTTGTTTGCCACTTCTAATAAAGTCCTTCAAAACCTTAACAGAGTTCTTTTGCATATCAAATTATACATACATACATACATCCAAGTCAGTTTCCTGGTTCAATATTTTTACATCTCCTTTTGGGAATCCATCAGTTCCATTTGTCTGCCCATATTTTTCTCATTAGTTGTTGCATTTGAGTCCTCCTTCAAAGTAATTTCAAAATCATCCATTGCAACTTGTTCTTGTTCTGTAATTTCATTACAACATGCTCTGTCAATCTTCTCAAGAAATCCATCTGATTTGTCAAAAAATCAGATTTGTCAAAATCTTGGCAGACAAATATTCCCAAGTTTGTATTATAGATTTCTGGTCCATTTCCTTTATCCTCTAGCTCCTTCTAGTGTTCAACTGTCAAGGTCCTCTTATCATGAAAAAACTCAAAACAATTGCCATTTTTCCCATAAGAAAATTCCTACTAATTAATTCAAAGCTCTTTGCGGGCATTTGAAATGATGATACCAAGTCCATCTGATACTTTAATCCATTTTTTTCAATTTACAAGTCCATATTCTAAGGACCCTTTTGCTGTTTAATCCAAAAATAAAGGTGACTCACCTAGTGAATATGGTATAAATTGCTGTTCTGAAGGGATTTAATACTTTTAATGCAGCAAAGGATCGTTACCTTGTCATGGTGCTGGAGCTTGAGCACCTCAATCATGCCATGAGCTAAACCATGAAGGGCCACCCAAGACGGGAAGGTCATGACAGAGAGGTCAGACTAAATGCGATCCCTGGCGAAGGTAATGGCAACCCACCCCAGTATTCTTGCCGTGAAAACTCAATGGATCAGTACAACCAGAGATATGTTGGTATACCATTGGAAGATGAGACCCCCAGGTCGGAAGATGGTCAAAATGCTACTGGGGAGGAACAGAGGATGAGCTCAACTAGCCCCAGACGTGATGACGCAGCTAGCTCAAAGCCGAAAGGACAGCTAGCGGCCGACGGTGCTGGTGGTGAACGGCGAATCCGATGTTCTAAGGATCAACACATCATTGGAACCTGGAATGTAAGATCTATGAGCCAGGGCAAATTGGATGTGGTTATTGGTGAGATATCAAGATTAAAGATAGACATTCTGGGCGTCAGTGAACTGAAATGGACTGGAATGGGCCACTTCACATCAAATGACCACCAGATCTACTACTGTGGACAAGAGGACCACAGAAGAAATGGAGTAGCCTTCATAATTAATAGTAAAGTGCCTAAAGCAGTGCTTGGATACAACCCAAAAAACGACAGAATGATCTCAATTCGAATTCAGGGCAAGCCATCTAACATCACAGTGATCCAAATATACGCCCCAACCACAAATGCTGAAGAAGCTGAAGTAGAGCAGTTCTATGAGGATCTGCAGCACCTACTGGACAACACGCCTAAAAGAGATGTTATTTTTATCACAGGAGACTGGAATGCTAAGGTGGGCAGTCAAATGACACCTGGAATTACAGGTAAGCATGGCCTGGGAGAACAAAACAAAGCAGGACGTAGGCTGATAGAATGTTGCAAAGACAGCTCACTCTGCATAACAAACACTCTCTTCCAACAACCTAAGAGACGGCTTTATACATGGACTTCACCAGATGGACAACACCAAAATCAGATTGATTACATCCTTTGCAGCCAAAGGTGGCAGACATCTATACAGTCGATAAAAACAAGACCTGGAGCTGACTGTAGTTCTGATGACGAACTTCTTCTTGCACAATTTAGGATCAGACTAAAGAGATTAGGGAAGACCCACAGATCAGCTAGATATGAGCTCACTAATATTCCTAGGGAATATGCAGTGGAGGTGAAGAATCGATTTAAGGGACTGAACTTAGTAGATAGGGTCCCGGAAGAACTATGGACAGAAGTTCGCAACATTGTTCAGGAGGCGGCAACAAAATACATCCCAAAGAAAGAGAAAACCAAGAAGGCAAAATGGCTGTCTGCTGAGACACTAGAAGTAGCCCAAGAAAGAAGGAAAGCAAAAGGCAACAGTGATAGAGGGAGATATGCCCAATTAAATGCAAAATTCCAGAGGTTAGCCAGAAGAGATAAGGAATTATTTTTAAACAAGCAAAGCGCGGAAGTGGAAGAAGACAATAGAATAGGAAGGACAAGAGAACTCTTCCAGAAAATTAGAAACATCAGAGGTAAATTCCAAGCCAAAATGGGTATGATCAAAAACAAAGATGGCAAGGACCTAACAGAAGAGGAAGAGATCAAGAAAAGGTGGCAAGAATATACAGAAGACCTGTATAGGAAGGATAACAATATCGGGGATAGCTTTGATGGTGTGGTCAGTGAGCTAGAGCCAGACATCCTGAAGAGTGAGGTTGAATGGGCCTTAAGAAGCATTGCTGATAACAAGGCAGCAGGAGACGACGGCATCCCAGCTGAACTGTTCAAAATCTTGCAAGATGATGCTGTCAAGGTAATGTATGCTATATGCCAGCAAATTTGGAAAATACAAGAATGGCCATCAGACTGGAAAAAATCAACTTATATACCCATACCAAAAAAGGGGAACACTAAAGAATGTTCAAACTATTGAACAGTGGCACTCATTTCACATGCCAGTAAGGTAATGCTCCAGATCCTGCAAGGTAGACTTCAGCAATTCATGGAGTAAGAATTACCAGATGTACAAGCTGGGTTTAGAAAAGGCAGAGGAACTAGGGACCAAATTGCCAATATCTGCTGGATAATGGAAAAAGCCAGGGAGCTTCAGAAAAACATCTATTTCTGTTTTATTGACTATTCTAAAGCCTTTGACTGTGTGGACCATAACAAATTGTGGCAAGTTCTTAGCGGTATGGGGGTACCAAGTCATCTTGTCTGCCTCCTGAAGAATCTGTATAACGACCAAGTAGCAACAGTAAGAACAGACCACGGAACAACGGAGTGGTTTAAAATTGGGAAAGGAGTACAGCAGGGCTGTATACTCTCACCCTACCTATTCAACTTGTACGCAGAACACATCATGTGACATGCTGGGCTTGAGGAATCCAAGGCTGGAGTTAAAATTGCTGGAAGAAACATTAACAATCTCAGATATGCAGATGATACCACTTTGATGGCTGAAAGCGAAGAGGAACTGTGGAGCCTTATGATGAAGGTGAAAGAAGAAACTGCAAAAGCTGGCTTGCAGCTAAACCTCAAAAAAACCAAGATTATGGCAACCAGCTTGATTGATAACTGGCAAATAGAGGGAGAAAATGTAGAAGTAGTGAAAGACTAGGTGAGAAGATTACTGCAGATGCTGACTGCAGTCAGGAAATCAGAAGACGCTTAATCCTTGGGAGAAGAGCAATGACAGATCTCGATAAATTAGTCAAGAGCAGAGACATCACACTGACAACAAAGGTCTGCATAATTAAAGCAATGGTGTTCCCTGTAGTAACATATGGCTGTGAGAGCTGGACCATAAGGAAGGCTGAGCGAAGGAAAATCGATGCTTTTGAACTGTGGTGTTGGAGGAAAATTCTGAGAGTGGCTTGGACTGCAAGAAGATCAAACCAGTCCATCCTCCAGGAAATAAAGCCAGACTGCTCACTTGAGGGAATGATATTAAAGGCAAAACTGAAATACATTGGCCACATAATGAGAAGACAGGACACCCTGGAGAAGATGCTGATGCTAGGGAGAGTGGAGGGCAAAAGGAAGAGGGGCCGACCAAGGGCAAGGTGGATGGATGATATTCTAGAGGTGACAGACTCGTCCCTGGGGGAGCTGGGGGTGTTGATGACCAACAGGAAGCTCTGGCATGGGCTGGTCCATGAAGTCACGAAGAGTCGGAAGCGACTAAACGAATAAGCAACAACAACAACAATGCAGCGGGGAAAGAAAATCAAAATGATTAAGAAGTGATGCTCAGTCAAGCTTATTGTCCTTTAAAAGGCTGAGTTAATGACTGTGAGTGAAGATGGTTCCTCCCTCAACTCCCAGCCATTTGACCCATAGGCAAACAGCAAAACGACAGTTCCTGTGGTTTAGTCATGAGGAGCGTCTGTGCAGAGTCATGTGGGCTATCTCAGTGATCTCTCCTTAATCTGTAGAGCATTTTGGCAACCAGGATCCTGCATCCCATGCCAATTTCCATTGTAACCCTGCCTTGCTACAAAAAGGGACAATTAGCTCATCATGGCTCTCAACCAGAAGTTCCTGTAATGATTGTTTCTACATATTAAGTGCAGTGCATATTTCGATCATGAATGATTTTAATATATGCAGATCTATATTTTACATTACTAGGTCTGGAAGAATGCATGAAAATACAATCTGATTTTCTCTCCTAGAAGTTCTTATCAAAAGGCAAAGCAATTTTGTATTATTCAGTCTTCTAAGCAATCATCTAAGATATGTTTTACATGTTTCATGACCTAAATGTTGTCCTGTGCAGATCATGCACAAAACCAGTTCTCAATTAAACTCTTTATTAAGAACTATTTACAATCAATATGTCCTTAGAATAATGAGACTGGAATAATCAAGATTTAGCAATGTAGCAAGATCACTCTAGATATTAACTGGAAGAAGGCTGAACCACTTGGGACATGAGCATTGGAGACAGCAGATCTCGAACTGGAATCAATCTGGTAAAACATGACACCAGAAGGCTGGCTCAAGGAATCTGTAGGCAAGGCTACAATCAACAAACAGGAATACATTAAATCTCAGGCACAAAATTTGAACTCAGGACAAGGCTGGACTCAGCTGGAATCACCAGACTAGACTGCATCTCCTCAGAAGATGAACTGGACCAAAGCTTGGAACTGGATACTGGGCTGGAAGCCCCTGACTGGACTGGATTTGCTGGATGGGAGACCTGGAACAAGGCTTGGAACACTGAATTCAGCTCAACTCGGCTGGAAGTCTTGGACTGGGCTTGATTCACTGGGCGAGAGACTGGGAACAAGGCTTGGAACTCTGAATACTGCTGGACTCAGCTGGAAGCCCTGGGCTAGGCTGGATTCACTGGGCAGGAAACTTGGAACCAGGCTTGGAACTTGGAATACTGCTCGACTCGGCTGGAAGCCCCAGACTGGGCTGGATTCACTGGGCAAGAGACTTGGAACAAGGTTTGGGACTCAGAATACCACTGGACTTGGCTGGAGGCACCGTGTGTACCACGAACTCAGATCTTGAGCAAGGTGAGCAACAATCTCCAAATTCTGCAGGGGTTTGTGAAACACAGTTACAATAAACTGCTGATGGGTGATGGTGCAGGAAACCCTCAGCTCAGTTGCACAGCTGAGAGAAATGGGAACTCTCCAAGCTAGACGCTAGGCACTGGCTGCCATGCTCGGGCAACGCCAATTCCTCAAGTGCAGTGGGTGCGAAGATTCCTCCCTCAGAAGTCAAGCTGTGAGCTGCTTCCTCTTTGAGCTCAGATGCTGCTTCTGAAGCCAGTAAGAAGTCTTCTTCTGATGCTGCAGGTCCTGAGGAATGGTTGTCTCCAGCAGCACACTGTTTGCGCTGCTGCCTTTTATACCATTCCTTGGCCTGTTTGGAGTCTCTTGCAGCCAATCTAGCTGCCTTTTCCTCTGCGCACTTTTCAGCTCGTCTCTGGCACAGACTGATTGGCGTTTTCAAATCCCACTCCGGATCTTGCCCAATCAGTGTTGTGGATTCTTCCCACTCTGCTGAGTCATGCTGGAGTTTTGTTTCTCCAACTCCAGCACAATAAGTTTCTAATTCCTCCTCTGACTCAGAAAGAGAAACCGAATCCGAGTCAGAGGCAGGCCTGGTCCTGACAAATGTACAGCTACAATACTTCAAAAGGAATCAATAGCATATGCAGTTCTCAATGTATACAAACAATACAGTGCTGATATAAACAAGATTTAAATTGTAAATGTACAGACCATGTCAATTTTACCTATTTTTAAGCATGGGTCTGTTCTAATTCCTTCATCATTCCATAAATTAAAACACCTACACAAATGTATGAAAATTGTATTTATATTTATGCTCAATTTCCCCTGCTATATGCATTTTGCATTCAATGTTATCAGTATCGAAACTATGCAAATAGTTGGATCACAAAAAGTAGAGAACTACAGTGTGTTGTTTGGAAGCACAATCAATTTGTGATCAGCATATTCATCTGGGAATGTTTATTAGGTTTAGTTTGTTTAAAATACAGACCAAACTAAATTATTTCCATCTGGCCCTTAAGGATTTCAAATATTTTAAGCTGGGGCTCAGCTTCTCACCTTAAATCTTTGGCTTCACTTGGTGCTGCCAAAAAGCTCCAGGTAGCATGGCCTTGCAAGACATTCTGGGAAAAAAAACAACAACTGTATCTACTTCACAAGTGGTTTAAAATAAAGCACTGCTGAAAATTATAACCAGCTCTTTTTTGACATGTTCTTCTTTGGTTGAAGTGAAATGCAATTCCCTCCACTGCTGAAAATATGTAGGGGCAAATACATTTCTCCATTGTCTTGAAAATAATGTCACTTTCCTAAACTGTACAAGCAGGTCAAAACATTTTCTGCTGCTTTTCTTTAGACAATTAGTGCTTCTTGGTTCTGTTACTTGAAGAAGACTGCTCATCTTCAAATAAATGTTTACATAGGACAATATCATAATGCAACATGCTGTTATTCAGATTAATATAGGATCATGCTCCAAAATGTAATATGCGTGTCGGTATGTGCCGTATGCATAGAACTATCTAAATATATCCCAGCTTGTCTGTGGAAGAGAAGTATCAGTACCTAAGTTTTTTTTTCTTCTTCACTAGAAAAGAGAAGCAATTGAGTTTTGTTCCCCAAAACTGCCCTGTCAACTTAATAGACCACCTGGACTAAGAACATTTTCATGTTTAAGGCACAAGTGGCCTTTGATGCTCTCTTCCACTATTTACATGTACACTGGCCATTGCTGAGTCGGAGAAAACATTGCAAGGAAACGTTAGTCATACAAATTAAGGATCTTTGTCAGTGCTGCATTATGGTCACTGCTGAACCAAGAATTAGCTTAAACCTTCTCTGTGGCAGGAGAGTATCAATCTTGTTCAATGGAGAAGTTTTAAGGGGAGAAAAGGTCCCCAAACGATGCAATTTTTCACTCTGATGTAGTACTGTATATATTTGTGCTGGTGAGGCTCTTAATAATACACAAAACCCATAACTGTGAACTCCTGTGGTGTTTAAGTATGTTTAAAGAATGAGAGCTACACAGGAGCATCTGCAGAGGGAGTCAAAAAGTTGTGCAAAGATCCACCTTGTTTTTCCATGGGGCATGTGTAAAAAGGAGGCAAGGCTTTGATGGCACAGTTGCCAATCTTGACTTTTTTGTTTGCCCTGCAGAGACCTTTCAAGCTGCATTTTTTGACAAACTCTCTTCGGTGATTTGGAAAGAGAATAAATCTACAGGAAAACATGGGCTACAGGATTCTAGTTCCACCGGCTTTGTCATTGTTCTTGTTAACCCTCATAAAGCTCATATACTGACTGTGGCATGAAGATGCCCTGCTAATTGTTTTTAGAGGACATTTCCACATGACACAATGAGCATGAACTAGATAAGATGGAAGTATTATACAGTATATCTGGATAGAATCTTCTATGCCTCTGGCAGTATCAGGCCATACTCAAATTATGTATTACAGAATGCTCCTAGGTCAACCCTACTTTTTTATTGATCCAGATGTGCCTTGGGCAACATATTCCAACCATGGTGTCCCAAACGTGGTTCTGCATAAAGAAACAGGTATAATTGCAGTAGAAATTGAAATGAGGATTAACATTTTAAATTATTGGTCAAAATAATCTCTTTTTCTGCTGGTTTGGTTTCTTTAGTTTTAGCAGATAATTTTACGCTAAACAGTGAGGTTCTATTATGCAAAGGCTGAACCAATACAAATATTCACAAGAAACTTTATTAACTATAGCAGGGTTTCTCAACTAGGGTTCCGTGGCACCCTAGGTTACATGAGAGGTCACTAGGGGTTCCCTCTTATTTAAATATATATATATATTTCAAATTTTGGCAACTTCACATTAAAGAGGTAAGTTTCATTCTTTAGTTTTAGTTTAAGAACACTGTTAATGCATATATACAAGCCTACACATGAAACAGATAGAATAATTTTATAGCTTCTGGCCTATATTTGAGCCTGAAGGTGAGGGGTTCCCCTTGGCCTGAAAAACATTTCAAGGGTTCATCCAGGGTCAAAAGGTTAGAAAGGCTGAGCTATGGGCTATGATCAGGCCAAGGGAGAGCTAAGGGATAGAGGGGCAAGAAGGACAAACTCATCTGCCCAGAGGGATTTATCTTGGTAGTCAGCCTATTAGTTCTAGTGCAGCTGGATATTTAAGTCAAACTGAAATTTCAAAAGACAGGAGAGCTATGCCAGCATGTTTTAATGCATTATCAACAGCTGTATTAGAAGGGAGATGTAGGTAAATCTGATATGAAGATCAGCTTTGTCCATAGCTCATCTCTTCATACACAGTATTTTTATAATGATATCTGAGCACAATATATACACCCATTAATAAATATGTTTCTGGGGCATTCAAATTCTTTCTGTCTCCAATACCTATTGTCCTGTACGGTTGAAGTAATTTCATTAAATGCCTTTAAATATTGTTATTTAGCATATAGAACCTGTACTGAGACTACTTAGTATTAATATTGTTTTACTGTGGCTTATAGTTTTTAGCAATTTTACCAACTGTGTGTTTGTGTATCTTTGGTCTTTGACTACAGTAATAAAGAATCTGAACTCCCCATGAAACAGCTTTCATCTCATCCCCAGATATAATGGAGGCAGTTTACATTTTCCTTCAGTTTTTTGGGTTATAAAGTTTTTTTTCCCCTTCTGTTGCATGTTTTGCTCTCCAAGAATTCTATGATGTCTCACTGATGATGTTAACAATGACCTGGTCAGGGGCTGGGATCTACCTAGTTCCCATTGGTCACTTTTGGGTTTTGTGAGCACACCCCTCCCCTCTAAATGACAGAAACCTTCCTCCATTATCATTGTGGTCTGAGATGCAGGAAAGATCGGCCACTGCCTTCCACAGAAGCATCTACTTTCATGATGTCTGACAAGGGCAGTGAAAAGTACCATTCAAGCATGACATGGAATGCTGACGTGTATAGGCCTGGTGTTCTTCTCAAAGAGAATTAAACCTTAAAAAATGTTTAGTGGTCTTTTGAAAGAGTTGCATCTTGTAATGCTTTTAATGGAAAGTTGATTTCAACCAAGAAAGGCAGCTAGATTTTGCTAGCTGTATCTCAAATAAGTGCATTACCAATTTTCCACTATTTTTGCCAACTTTTTTGATGCTGGGGGTGGGGCGGGGGCTCTTAATGAGCTCCACTGTGTGTATTACCTTTTTACTTACTACATGGGATATTTTTGGGTGCTTTTAGCTGTAGCCACTCTCTGCCTTTACTGCTGTTTCTTTTCAGGACTTACCACTTCGGGATGTTTAGTAGTTAGGGTGACATTGATAAAAGTTCTGCCAGATTCTTCTCCTAGGCTGAGTAACAAGTCCAGGGAACTGAGGAACCACCAAGGGGCATGGATGAGGCAGAATAGAATGCCCCCTCCCCATCCTCCTTCCCACCAAATGCTCCTGACAACCCTCCATTGCATCTGTAACTACGTATCACTCAGGCTATTTTTGAACAAAAGTCTACTGATTTTCTGGAAGACTGGTAAACCTATGCCCAAAATAGCCAGTTTGATGAGGCAGAGGATGAGCCCAGAATAAACCAGGAGACAGCTGTCTTGATCTGTTGTGACAACTCTTTCCCACCTCACACTGTATCCAAGTTCCACACAGACAGTCTATCACTTGGGCAACATGAAAAACAGCTAAAGCTTCTGTGCCAAGCACCCACCCACATTTGTCACAACCTATGGCATCACTCAGTAATGAGAATGGCTTGGTGATGCTGGGTAGAAGAGGAAATGAAGCCAAGAGGATGCACCAATCACTTACCTTAAATGGTCTCCTAGTGAAGCTGTAAAGCCAGGACCATTAGGAAAACTTGTTATTGAGGCAGATTAGAGCTCAGCCATTGGACAGTGAAAATATGCCACTAGTTTTCTGTCAACTCAAGGACTGGAGGAATGCATGATATTGAAGAACCCATTGAGAGACCAGAGAAATGCATATTGGACTGTTTATGGAGGCTGTCATTTCTATCCCTGCTTTTCCTGGGGTCCTCGTTCATAGAAAAAGTCTCCATGAATAGTGGAATCTATGTGCACACAATAATCCTCCATTTGAGAAGCCGGATGATGTCCATATAATGATGGAGCAGTAAATGTATTTTCAGTTCTCTTTTATCTGGAATGCTTACAAAATGACTGAAGAGAGCTACAGTATATGATGTAGGCCCAGCATTTACAACTGATTTTATATTTATTTCCAAACTGTTGTGCATTCTGTTTTCTTCATGCTTGGCCATCTGTCAGGTAGTTGACCTTCTCGTCTATTATTTTTTAACTTATGGTTTATTTACAAGTAGTAGATATTTTAAGAGAGCTGACATCTCGTTTTTCTCTATTGTATTGTTACTGTTATTTCTCCTTAACTCATTTTTGGATTATGAAGAATCAAGAATTCAAAATACCACATGCATTACTATGATGGCACCCTGATTTATAGGAACGATATTATGCATAATTGCTAGGGTTTAAAAATATTATGCTACTGCTGTCACTCTGGAATCTGTTTGTGGTAACCAAGGTAACATGACTCTAAAATTGGATGGATGGACAAAATATGAGAAGAGATTCCACTGATAAAAGCTTACAAAGCTTTTATCATAATTAGTGCACCTCTTAAAGAAGGCAAGGGAAGAGGTTTCTTCAGATCCTGGATTTGAAGTTACTTCTAAGAATGTTTCAAGAACATCCAGCCAATATATATTTACTTCTGCTCCCACTGTCAGCTTCACCTTCACCCCTGATTTCCACATATTGGGCAGATGGTTTAAAGCTTTTTGTGTGTGACCATTCTCTGCTGTCTAGCATTCAATGAATTCATCAGAAGTTTTTGGGAATAAAGGATTCAAATTTAACACTTCTACCTAGCAGCAATCCAGCAAAATGTTGCTTAATCCATAGTTTTAATAACAAACCAAGATATTAAACCATCTCAAAGGGGCTGTCATCGGTACAGTTGGTATTATCGCAACATTTTCAGAGTCGAGGCTTTTTCTTGTTGTACATATCGTCATCTTTGTAGGTGCTTGAGGCTGTGGGGACTGACCTTTTCCAAGTGTCCTCAACTCCACCTGCTGCAGTCCCAAATGTTTCATTGTTGAAGGTTTGAAGAGGGCTTGTAAAAGCACTTGACTAAATTTATTTAGACGCTTTCCCAGGAGGCTTGTGTGTTCTGCTGAAGAATAGCCTACTATACTCTCTTGATCAACTTGAAAGGGTTGGAAATAAAGTAGTGCCCTCGACTCTGTACTCTCTATTTAAATTGAAATTCCTTCTATAGATCTAATTTCTGTACAGGGCTAAATGGGTAGTTCTCTTCCTCTTCCTTTTAAGTAATTTGTATGTCTTTATCTCCAAACAATCTTAACTAAGTCATCATCTCATGTTTTCCTGAAGGCTGCTACATGACAAGACTCAAAAATGTTCGAAGTAGGTTTATGATTTTAAGAGCAACCTAACAGCTCAATTTTTTTAAGGTTTCTTTTTGCTGGGTGTTTCTTCCAATTCAAGCATAGAGGAGTTTGTCCATTAACATTTTTATTTCCTGATCAATATTTTCTCAATCATGAATAAAATAAAGGAAAGGTTTTCCTATTTGGAGAAGAACTGATATTAGGTACCAGCATTTACTGAAATGATCAATTCTAGATTTTCAGAAAGATCTACCTTTACTGGATCACTATGCTATCGGTTAGCTACTGGAGCACAGTAGCTTTTAAATTATTCTTGTCTTTTCTCAGAGAGCCCTCTGCTGACCCAAAATGTATCCTGTCAGATGCAATGTTTTGTTACACTGACTGTTTAAAACCTAAAGATATATCCTGGCCAGATAGCCTTGCCAATCAAAATAATAATAATAATAATAATAATAATAATAATAATAATACCTTGAAATCAGAGGACTGTGTATTGTTATAAACAGATTTTGGGAAATACATTTTGTTCAATCCTCAATGCTAACTAAAATTCCCTCCACGTATTTTCTTTTATTGATTCAATCATATCCTTGTTTGTTCTTTCCCATATAACCACATCTGATTAGTGTGCAGGTGTCACATGATTCTCTTCTGTGTTCTACTCATTGGGGGAGGGGGATTATCCATATGCTTACTGAAGAACAGGAGAGATACAATGTGGAGAGGGAATGATGACATAGGGGAGAATAAATAAGTTTAAATAAATAAGAAAGAATAGTCAACTGATAATTGATTCTCCAACTGCACCTCGCTTACCTCAATGAACCATGCAGGAAATAAATGGGGTAGGCATCTCTTTTAAAGAAAAAGAAAGAATGATATCACTGAGTCATTGATCACTTCTTACATTCAGCCATTCAGTTCTGAATGGGCATTTCACCAGTCAAAATATATGTCTAAACGTGTTTCAAAAGGCCAGCTTTTGAGCACTCTGTCCATTTTGCATGAATGTTCAATGGCACAGCCTAAAAGTAAGACTATAAAGAAGAAAACAGTGGTCTTTTCTGCATTATGTGGACTTGATGTATGTTTCTGCAGAATTATTATCCACCTTACCCAAAATAAACCCTCTAAGCTTTCTCCCCTGTGATTGATTTCTCCTGGTTAAGGTTCTACACATGTGCTTTAATAAAAGCTATAATTACTCCATTAACACACATAATGACAATGTAAAACAAAGAAATACTTTTAACTGTAAGACTTCCCCTTGCTACACTTTAATCTGAATGCAGTGAAATGTAGTTGTTGGAGATACCTACTCTTCCTTCTCTCAGACAGTATCAGCTTTAAAACTGAAATGTTCTATTATCTCTATCCAGAGACATAAAATTATGCTCAGAAATATAAACAGAATTCTGTGGTGAATCAGTTATATTGATCTTACAAAACTTGTAATCAACAATAAATGCATTCATCTCACAGGCTCAGTTCCTTCCAAAACGAGTGATAAGGTTGTGTGTTTGCTAGTGTGTTTTTGTGGAGGGGAAGAATGGAGGGAGGATAGGGAATATACTTTGAATATCTTAAAAGGTTTGGAAATTGAAGATAGTACTTATTCATTTGTAAATATGTTTTAAAAGATGATAATGGGAATATGTTGAACGACTAGTATATTTAGGACGCAGATAAAAAAAGTCACTAATTTGAAGTACAAAACCACTCTTTGGCCAGCTTTTTATGGCTAGCTTTTATTTAATTATTAAATATATGCCTTGTCTTTCATTCAGGAAGTCAAGGAAGCCTACTGTACATAGCACCATTCCTTCCACTTTTACCCATAACAAACTGTGAGATAGGTTAGGCTGAAAGAATGTGACCTTCCTTGTTGACTGTGACTTAAACTTGCTTCTACTCCAACACTTAATCCACTAGACCATGCTGTTCTGCAAACTGCCCAGATTAGCAAAACACAGAACATGCTGTGCCTAAACATTGTTGTTTATTCATTCAGTCGCTTCCAACTCTTTGTGACTTCATGGACCAGCCCACACCAGAGCTTCCTGTTGGTTGTCAACACCCCCAGATCCCCCAGGGGTGAGTCCGTCACCTCTAGAATATCATCCACCCACCTTGCCCTTGGTCGAACCCTCTTCCTTTTGCCTTCCACCTTCCCTAGCATCAGCATCTTCTCCAGGGTGTCCTGTCTTCTCATTATGTGGCCAAAGTATTTCAGTTTTGCCTTTAATATCATTCCCTCATGCCTAAACATAAACTGATATATATATATATGTATATGTATATGTATATGTATATGTATATGTATATGTATATGTATATGTATATGTATATGTATATTCATTCATTCATTCATTCATTCATTCATTCATTCATTCATTCATTCTATATTCATTCTATATAATCTCTCCTTTCCAGAAAACCTTGGTATCTCATATTGTTTTAGTTGCATCTGTTCAGGTTATAAAAAAAATATTCCTTTTCCAACATCAGATAATGCAGAGCTATTTGCAAAATTGAATCTTCCAAACACTTACAGTATCTGAAACAAAGGAACTTGAAACATCTTATGAGTTTTAGTTTATTTCCTCCTAGCAATGAGAAAGTGTATAGGCATGAACTATATTTAATGTAACTTCAGAGCACCTTACAGATTAAAAAAAAAAAATACATTCTCTGCTTCACTCCCTTTCTTCCATCTCCCTCTTTATAGATAAACAATAGAAAAGGAGAAAAAAACAACTTTAAGAGCATTAACTGAACATTAAGTCAGCTGTAGGTAGAACATACTGATTCTCCAAAATTAACCCTGAGTCATATAATAAAGGTCTCAGAGAAGAAAAAATGTTTTTTTAGCTTATGCCTAAATTTCATAAAAGACAGCAGCATATGGACTGGGAAAAGATGTTCTAAAGATGGGATACCATTGTTAAAAATACCTGATATTGGATCACGGCTTACACATTCTCAACAGGTGGGAAGAACTTGCAAGAAGACATCACAAAATGGTTATTAAACAGGATTGAGTGTATTATAGAGAAGTAACTAATTCTTCCTTCAGCAAAGGATCGTTACCTTGTCGTGGTGCTGGAGCTTGAGCACCTCAATGATGCCATGAGCTAAACCGTGAAGGGCCACCCAAGACGGGAAGGTCATGACAGAGAGGTCAGACTAAATGCGATCCCTGGGGAAGGTAATGGCAACCCACTCCAGTATTCTTGCCGTGAAAACTAAATGGATCAGTACAACCAGAGATATGTCGGTATACCATCGGAAGATGAGACCCCCAGGTCGGAAGATGGTCAAAATGCTACTGGGGAGGAACAGAGGATGAGTTCAACTAGCCCCAGACGTGATGACGCAGCTAGCTCAAAGCCGAAAGGACGGCTAGCGGCCGACGGTGCTGGTGGTGAACGGCGAATCCGATGTTCTAAGGATCAACACACCATTGGAACCTGGAATGTAAGATCTATGAGCCAGGGCAAATTGGATGTGGTTATTGGTGAGATGTCAAGATTAAAGATAGACATTCTGGGCGTCAGTGAACTGAAATGGACTGGAATGGGCCACTTCACATCAAATGACCACCAGATCTACTACTGTGGACAAGAGGACCACAGAAGAAATGGAGTAGCCTTCATAATTAATAGTAAAGTGGCTAAAGCAGTGCTTGGATACAACCCAAAAAACGACAGAATGATCTCAATTCGAATTCAGGGCAAGCCATCTAACATCACAGTGATCCAAATATACGCCCCAACCACAAATGCTGAAGAAGCTGAAGTAGAGCAGTTCTATGAGGATCTGCAGCACCTACTGGACAACACGCCTAAAAGAGATGTTATTTTCATCACAGGAGACTGGAATGCTAAGGTGGGCAGTCAAATGACACCTCGAATTACAGGTAAGCATGGCCTGGGAGAACAAAATGAAGCAGGACATAGGCTGATAGAATTTTGCCAAGACAATTCACTCTGCATAACAAACACTCTCTTCCAACAACCTAAGAGAAGGCTTTATACATGGACTTCACCAGATGGACAACACCGAAATCAGATTGATTACATCCTTTGCAGCCAAAGGTGGCGGACATCTGTACACTCGGTAAAAACAAGGCCTGGAGCTGACTGTAGTTCCGATCACGAACTTCTTCTTGCACAATTTAGGATCAGACTAAAGAGATTAGGGAAGACCCACAGATCAGCTAGGTATGAGCTCACTAATATTCCTAAGGAATATGCAGTGGAGGTGAAGAATAGATTTAAGGGACTGGACTTAGTAGATAGGGTCCCAGAAGAACTCTGGACAGAAGTTGGCAGCATTGTTCAGGAGGCGGCAACAAAATACATCCCAAAGAAAAAGAAAACCAAGAAGGCAAAATGGCTGTCTGCTGAGACACTAGAAGTAGCCCAAGAAAGAAGGAAAGCAAAAGGCAACAGTGATAAGGGGAGATATGCCCAATTAAATGCAAAATTCCAGCGGTTAGCCAGAAGAGATAAGGAATTATTTTTAAACAAGCAATGTGCGGAAGTGGAAGAAGACAACAGAATAGGAAGGACAAGAGACCTCTTCCAGAAAATTAGAAACATTGGAGGTAAATTCCAGGCAAAACTGGGTATGATCAAAAACAAAGATGGCAAGGACCTAACAGAAGAAGAAGAGATCAAGAAAAGGTGGCAAGAATATACAGAAGAGCTGTATAGGAAGGATAACAATATCGGGGATAGCTTTGACGGTGTGGTCAGTGAGCTAGAGCCAGACATCCTGAAGAGTGAGGTTGAGTGGGCCTTAAGAAGCATTGCTAATAACAAGGCAGCAGGAGACGACGGCATCCCAGCGGAACTGTTCAAAATCTTGCAAGATGATGCTGTCAAGGTAATGCATGCTATATGCCAGCAAATTTGGAAAACACAAGAATGGCCATCAGATTGGAAAAAATCAACTTATATTCCCATACCAAAAAAGGGAAACACTAAAGAATGTTCAAACTATCGAACAGTGGCACTCATTTCACATGCCAGTAAGGTAATGCTCAAGATCCTGCAAGGTAGACTTCAGCAGTTCATGGAGCGAGAATTGCCAGATGTACAAGCTGGGTTTAGAAAAGGCAGAGGAACTAGAGACCAAATTGCCAATATCCGCTGGATAATGGAAAAAGCCAGGGAGTTTCAGAAAAACATCTATTTCTGTTTTATTGACTATTCTAAAGCCTTTGACTGTGTGGACCATAACAAATTGTGGCAAGTTCTTAGCGGTATGGGGATACCAAGTCATCTTGTCTGCCTCCTGAAGAATCTGTATAACGACCAAGTAGCAACAGTAAGAACAGACCACGGAACAACTGACTGGTTTAGGATTGGGAAAGGAGTACGGCAGGGCTGTATACTCTCACCCTACCTATTCAACTTGTATGCAGAACACATCATGCGACAAGCTGGGCTTGAGGAATCCAAGGTTGGAGTTAAAATCTCTGGAAGAAACATTAACAATCTCAGATATGCAGATGATACCACTTTGATGGCTGAAAGTGAAGAGGAACTGAGGAGCCTTTTGATTAAGGTGAAAGAAGAAAGTGCAAAAGCTGGTTTGCAGCTAAACCTCAAAAAAACCAAGATTATGGCAACCAGCTTGATTGATAACTGGCAAATAGAGGGAGAAAATGTAGAAGCAGTGAAAGACTTTGTATTTCTAGGTGCAAAGATTACTGCAGATGCTGACTGCAGTCAGGAAATCAGAAGACGCTTAAACCTTGGGAGAAGAGCAATGACAAATCTCGATAAAATAGTTAAGAGCAGAGACATCACACTGACAACAAAGGTCCGCATAGTTAAAGCAATGGTGTTCCCCGTAGTAACATATGGCTGCGAGAGCTGGACCATAAGGAAGGCTGAGCGAAGGAAGATCGATGCTTTTGAACTGTGGTGTTGGAGGAAAATTCTGAGAGTGCCTTGGACTGCAAGAAGATCAAACCAGTCCGTCCTCCAGGAAATCAAGCCAGACTGCTCACTTGAGGGAATGATATTAAAGGCAAAACTGAAATACTTTGGCCACATAATGAGAAGACAGGACACCCTGGAGAAGATGCTGATGCTAGGGAGAGTGGAAGGCAAAAGGAAGAGGGGCCGACCAAGGGCAAGATGGATGGATGATATTCTAGAGGTGACGGACTCGTCCCTGGGGGAGCTGGGGGTGTTGACGACCGACAGGAAGCTCTGGCGTGGGCTGGTCCATGAAGTCACGAAGAGTCGGAAGCGACTAAACGAATAAACAACAACAACTAATTCTTCTCTTACTCTGGACCAAAGGCATGTGCTGCAGCCTTTTGAACCAGTGAAGTTTCTGAGGGTCACTTGATTCTTCATTTGCAGCTAATCATATTACAAATATGCCTTGGGAATATATTTTTTTCTGCTGTGTCCTCATGACGATCCTCAGCCTATGAATGAGTCAGGTTGTACTGGTACCAGTACCAGTATCAGGATAGATTGTCATTTGCTATACCAGTATTAAAACAGTGATTTACTCCTTAAGCAAACAGCATCCAGTGACAGCTTCAAGATATGTAAAATCTGTTGCACTTTGCAACCCATTACATTGGAGGTAAAGTCAGGTGACCAGTAGCACTAAGACCAAAGAAGTGCTTATCGGCCATTTCAGGCTTATGTAGGTCAAGAATAAAATATAGGTTCTATATAGGTCTTATATAGAATGTTGATCAAAGACAGTTGAAACATGCAGACATCTAGCAAGACCCCAGAAGAATTGCTTTACAAGTGATACAACTACAAGAGAGGAGATATAGGTATCCTTCAAAGTGTGAAATTGTTACAGTCACATTCTTTGAAATTCTCAAATGTATTTTGTTGTGTAGGAAGTGCTGAGAAGTTAATTGTTATTCTAACCCAATGACCTTGGATTAGCTATGGGGAGAGTGCAAGGGACAAGAAGGTAACTACTGCACATCCTTGAGTCTGGTATTTTGCCCAAAGGACATACATTTCTTAAAGGAAGCAGAATAATTAACAAGATATCTATAAGTTCAGTAACCTACAGGGATTTAACAACATTGACAAGTGAGCACATTGAAAAGTCCTGCACTACTGATCATATGTTTCAGAGTCTCATGCAAACATGTTTGTTTGTTTGTTTGTTTATCAAATTTATCACCGCCCATCTCCCCGGAAAAGGGACTCTGGGTATTTTACAATAAAACATTTATAAAAAGCCATATAAAACTATAGAATAAATATAATACATAATAAAATATAAGTATGGTAGGAACCTGTTGGCTTAAAATTCTCTATGACCCGCAAGCTGAACATAGCCACTCTAAGGAAGAAGTGACTGTTCTCCCTCCTGCCCCAGGCATAGTGACAAAACCAGGTCTTTAATTGTTTCCTAAAGTCCAGGAGGGAGGGGGCCATCCTCACTTCCAGGGGAAGGATATTCCAAATGGTGGGAGCTGTTGCAGAGAAGGCCCACCTCCTGGACCCCACCAGATGGAATTCTCTTGCAGACGGTGTCCGTAGCATGCCCTCTCTGCATGACTGGGTGGGACAGGTTAATGTAGTAGGGATGAGACAGTCCCTTAGGTAGCCTAGCTGCATGTCATATAGGGCTTTAAAGGTGGTAACCAACACCTTGAATTGAACCTGGAAGCCTACTGGCAACCAATGAAGCTTGTGGAGCAAAGGAGTAACATGTGCTGATCTTGAAGCACCTAAGATTGCCCATGCATCTGCATTTTGCACCAGCTGTAGCTTCTGGATACTCTTCAAGGGTAGCCCCATGTAGAGCGCATTGCAGTAATCTATATGGGAGATAACCAGCACATGAGTGACCATTTGAAGGGCCTCTCACTCCAGGAAGGGGTGTAACTGGCACACAACACAAAGTTGCGCAAAGGCCCTCCTAGCCACGACTGTCATGAGTCCAGGAGGACCCCAAGTTACATACCGGGTCTGTCTGGGGCAGTGTGATCCCATCCAGAACTAAAGATGACAATTTCTCAGAAATCGAGGAGCCATTAATCCACAGCCACTCCGTCTTCCCCAGGTTCAGCTGCAACCTGTTGTCCCCCATCCAGGCTCCCACAGCCCGCAGGCACTCGGAAAGGGTGGTCACAGCATGACTTACTTCACCCAGGATGGAGATGTATAATTGAGTATCATCAGCATATTGATGATACCTCACCCTGTAGTGACTGATGATCTCGCCCAGTGGTTTCATGTAGATGTTAAAAAGGAGCAGAGAGAGTACCAAGCCCTGCAGCACCCCACAAAGTAATGGCTGTGGGCTGGATCTCTCGGTCCCTATCAACACCAACTGAGACCAATCCTGGAGGAAAGAGGTGAACCAGCGCAGAACCACACCACCCACCCCCAACTCCCTAAGTTGGTCTAGAAGGATACCATGGTTGATGGTATTGAAAGCCGCTGAGAGGTCAAGAAGAGCAAGGATTGGTGACTGCCTCCATCCTGCTCCTGCCAGAGGTCATCCATAAGTGCAATCAATGCCGTTTCTGTCCCATATCCTGGCCTGAAACCTGACTGAAAGGGTTCTAGATAATCTATTTCCTCCAGGATCCTCTGGAGCTGTAAAGCCACCACTTTCTCAACCACCTTCCCCAAAAAGGGGAGGTGGGACACTGGGCAAAAATTGTCCTGTATAGTAGGGTTCAGCAATGGCGTCTTGAGGAGGGGCTGTACCAATGCTTCCTTAAAGGCTGCTGGGAACACCCCTTCTCTCAAGGATGTATTTACCATTGCCTGGACCCAGCCACATGTCACCCCCCGAGCTGCTTTCACCAGCCAGGAGGGACATGGATCTAATTGGCAAGTGGTGGCATTGACAGTCTGGAGGATCCTGTCCACTTCCTCGGGTTCAGCAGGATTGAACTGTTCCCTTTCCCCAAAAGGGATTGGGTAATCTTAAACAGGGCCACCCGGTGGCATTCTGCAGATGCAATAAGAGCAGAGAAGTATTGATGCTTTGCCACTCTTATCACCACAAGGTAGGCCTTAATCGTGGCTCTAGCTTGTGTTTGGTCGAGTTCAGGCTTTGTCTTCCTCCAGCATCATGAGCACTGATGGTGAGCAGGAGGGGGCCCCTATCCAGGGGGGAAAATGCATGTGTAGTAGTGAGGAATTGAGCAGTCATTCAAAGAGACACAGAACAGACCCGCCTTGACTTTTGGGGTTTATCTGTATGGGTTTTCTCATGCTTCTTCAGTTTGTTAGGATTTTCTGTCTAACACAGCAGTAATAAAATACTAGAGACTTATTCCTTGTCTCAGTGTGGTTCCTGACTGTTAGGACATTAGGTGTCTCTTAACTCTCTTCAAAACCCTCAGCTCCTCCATGAACCATGGGGAGTGTTGGGTTTGAGTGGGCAAGAGAGGCCACACAGGTGCAATCCTGTCCAAGCCCCCCAGGGCCTGCAGCAGCCAGGCCCTCCACTGGACCATGCAGCAGGTCCTCGGGTATAACCCCCAGCTCCCTCTGAAGTCCTACCGGGTCCATCAGTTGCCGGGGATGGACCAATCGAATGGGTGCCGCCTCCCTGTGGAGGGAGGAGGCATAAGAGAATCTCAAGGCCACCAGGGCATGATCTGACCATGACAAAGGAGATAGATCTAACTGTCCCCTCAGATCACATTGCCACTGCTCTGACAAGAAAACCAAGTCCGAGGTGAGGCCACTGTCTCGAGTTGGTCCCAAATAATCTGGAACAGGCCCATGGCTTCCATGGTGACCATGAACTCCTGAGCTGCTTCTGTTGCCCACCCCAGGGAAGGCAGATTGAAGTCCCCCAAAACCATAAGTCTGGGGAACTCCACTGCCAAACCCGAGGTGGCCTCCAGCAGCTCAGGCAGGGAGGTTGCTATGTAGCAGGTAGGCTGGTACAATAGCAACACCCCCAACTGTTCTCGGGAGCCTAACACCCGGCCACTTGTGGAGCAGGGCCCCTGACAGCCACTAGGGATTCTCGGATGACAACAGCCACCCCTCCTCCCCTGCCCTGAGGTCTCAGCTGATACCAAACTCAGAACCCAGCCAGGCATATCTCCAAAAGAGCAATACCTCCTTTCACCCCAGCCAGGTTTCAGTAATGCATGCCAGGTCTGCCCCCTCCTCCATGATCAAATCACATATGGGGGGGGGGGTTTATTTATTGACCTGGCATTACAAAGCAGCAGCCAAAAGTCAGGACAACCACAAGTCTGCTGTCTGGGGCCTGGGTTCAAGCAGAGAGGGCAGGAACATGCCACTGGTAACAAACACTGGGGGTGTCTTCCTCTAAGATGACCTGCCCTCTGGCTCCCATATCATCCCCTACCCATCACCCTCTTAATAACCTGCCCTGCCCTACAACCCCCAGAATCTCAAAATCTGTTAGCCCCACTCCTGGACTCTTGAGATCACTGGGGAAAAATAGGGACCCTTCCATTTGTTCACACAACCATATGCTACTCAATCAATCACGGGGTGATGGAGGGTCCCCTCAGGGTACCAGCTCATGCTCTTGGCACTGGCAGATCCCAACCCCCACCCCCACTCTTACTGCACCCCCTCGACTTCTCCCACTGGTCAGCAGGGGGCACCCCACCCACTACTCCTCACTCAGGAGGTGAGTGTTCTCACACTCTCCATCCAAACCTGAGCACCCTCCCACCCTCCCACCTCCCCTCCCACCATATACTGCTTAATAGCCCAGAAAGGTTTTATACTGCTTATTTGGATGCAGAAACGCATGAAGAGCCAGTGAGACACTATGCTGCACTTCCATTTAAATGAAAGTTCCCTTTGTGCCCTGCAGGCAGTCCCTTCATTTGAAAAATAGAGCTGTGTAGGCCATATAATCTGGCCTTCAAAAGTACCTTCCATTCCAGGTGAAACATCCATCATTAAGGCTGAAGTGCTTATCTGCCAGTCCAGATACCTTAATGGGAGTCCTGCTTATTTAGGGGCTCAGTATTTGTTGGGGAGTACCCAGTGGATTATGTTAGAATGCATCTGCTTGTCTGATTCTTTTTTCTTTTCTTTTTCTTTCCAGCTGACAGGAGAAGCAATTTTGCAAATTGCTAGCAAGCCAGTTTTGCCTTTTAATGCCCTGGATATTGCATTGGAAGTTCAGAAGAACCTTCAAGGTAATTTCTGCCATGGTCTAAGGAATTTCAGCAAATATAATGCTTTCCCTCTGCTTGAGATGGCAAGTTTCTGCTTTTCTTTGCTGTAAACAAACATTGTGTGTCTATTTTATTAATCCCAATATTTTTGTGCTGTGTGTCAGTGCTTGTGTCTTGGTGGTAAATTAAGTATCATTTTTAGCAAACTTATTAGAAACATAAATGGTTTATATACACACAGTTAAGCAATAATTACTGTAAACATCTCAGGGAATGATAAATATTATTTTAGGGGCTGCAGGCAGGTTTTTTTCCCCCTTCCATACAGTGAAGTCACAAATAGGAAGAAAAAAGGAAAAGAAAACAGGGCATTGAACTCCATGGTTCTTGAAGGCTGTGTAATTTTCCCAGTTTGAAAACTGGCCATCTTGCTTATTTATTGCTGCAGTTCACATTGGCAGCAGATCACTCCAACTTGCCTCTCTTCTTATAGCCACTAGGAAGCAGGATAATTTAATGCCAAATAATTTGCTCGACTTGATTTATCATCCACCTCTTGAAAGCTCTGTGTTAGAAATGAATGACCTTGATCTGTGCATTAGGATGAGAGGGCGATAAAATGGGAATATCTTTCCTCTTCAAGGAAGCCAAAGAGAGGCCCAAGGCCTAGGATAATACAACTGATCCTTTTTGTGTTTAGAGTGCCTGGACTGGTCTTTTTGGAAATAAATCTAAAGTTCAGACTGAGCTTAATGAGAGCTACCAGTTTTTGTGGCAAAATTCCAGTGGACTACTAGATGGAAGTAATGAGAGTTTTCTGTATTTTCCTGCTGCCTTCTAGTGATTGTCCAGATTTTTGCAGTTCAGATATTGTAAACCTAGTTTAATTGACCTAGTTTAATTTAACCTAAACCAAAGGCTTAGGTTTACCATTCAATCCTTTATTGCCATGGGGTTGAGTAAAGGTAATGAAGTTAACCACTGAGTTAGCCTTGACTGTTAGTGACAGAATCGGTGCAATTTTCTTGGCAGCATTCCAGATGAGATTTGCCATTGCCTTCTTCCATTGTGTTGTTTTGACATCCCACTAGTCATCAGCCCTGGAATTCCCATGTGATCTTCCTCTGACTATTAACTTAGGCTGACCCTGCTTAGCTTCTGATATCAGCCAAGGTCAGCTAGAATTAGCTAGGACCAAGTCATGTCTCAAGATTTCTTTCAAATAAAATTAATACATTTGAAGCATTTTGCTAGGAAAAAAATCTAGAGTTATTTATGGACCAATAAATATACCCAGAGGAATGAATGTATTCAGGTTCCAAAAATATTTTTGGGGGGAGAGAACAGTGAAACACACATAGAACATGCATAAAACAAATCCCAACTATGCATCAAATATCATAATCATGAACTTGTCCACACTACACTTTTATTTAGTTATTTAATTTTTATCCCACCTTTATTTGTAGTCAACTCAAGACAGCATACATACCTAATGCTTCCATTTCCTGTTTTCCCCACAACAAAACATCTGTGAGCTAGGCGGGGCTCAGACAGAGTAACTGTCCCAAAATCACCCAGTCCACTTTCATACTTAAGGGAGGACTAGAAATCACAGTGTCTTGGTTTCTAGCCCAGTACCTTAGCCACTACACAAAACTGGATCATAACTCTATTTTTGCTCTTTTGCTTTATATGACATCCCAACTAATTAATTGTCCTTGAGGAAATGCTCTGTAACTTTGATTTGGCATCAGCACTGGCTGCTGTTATTCATGGAATCTGTGTCCCTGATTATAATAGGGCATTGTCCTTGACATTAACTTTTTATCTTCTCTGTACATAAGGAATTCTGGGGATACCATTTCAGAAGGGAAGCAAAAATCGCATTCTTAATCTGGGTTTGGGCTTAATCTGAGTTTGGGCTTAATTTCACATACATATTGTTTCTCTTCTAGAGAATGGCCTGGGGCAACAACTCACTTTACTTTTGGTTGCTTATTGCAAATTGCACAAGGTAAAGATAAAAAACAGGCAGATAAAGGAAAATAAATTTTCATGAATAATATAATCTAGCATCGAGCTTTAACTTTCTAAAAATTGCACGATAATGAGGTTGCAATCTTGGTGGTCACCTAGTGATCCACATTGCTTGAATATATGTTTCAGGGTCCTTAATGTACTAAAAACTTAGTCATGTTCTACTGACTGCTTTACAACTTTAATTTTGTGAAATCAGTCCAAAACAGGAACCTGCATAGAAAACTGAGAGAATGGGAGATGTAAGCATCTGTAAGAGGTTTCATTAAACATAATTGCAGAAAGAGCAGAGCAAAAGAATCTTATTTTATTGGTATTAGGAGCCTCAGAAAACAATCCCTTTTCCTTGAAATCAAGTGACTGAACCTAATGAACCTTTAATCAAAGCTAAAGAAAACTGAGATCAAATCAACAAAGGCTATTATATACTTAACAATAGAAATATTTTTTGTGATAAGCAGAGAGAAAAACAATGCAATTTGCTTTTTAAAACTAATAATTGGCTAAATGAAATTAATCTTTTAGCTGAAAATTAGAACTTGCACACATATCCCATGAAATCTATAAGTGAAATACATAGGAAAATGCTTGTTCAAAATCAGACCATTGATTGAACTAGATTAGTATATTCTACACTAATTAAAAACATCACAGACAGGGATTTTTGCTGCCCTCACTCTGAAACACCAGAGGTATATTTCATTTGCATTAAAAACAGATTGTCTACTAGTGAGGATGCTTGGGAATATATATATCTGTAAACAAGATGTCCTAATTCATATATTCTAGATTAAGAAATGGACTAATACTTCATATTTCCTCCTACTTTGAACTGTGGGACATCAAAATTACACATTGAAAAGCTTACAATATTTGTGGCTATATCTTGCTTTTTCCTCAGTGTATGTTCCAATGCCAAATGGATGATAAATTGTGTAAAACCATGAGGGGATGGAAGATAATATATTCTTATATACGCATAGGCCATATAAGGTAAAGATGAAGATGCCCTTGAGTTGAGCTCAACTCTTGCTAAGTAAATGAATGATGTGGTTGCCAACAATATGGAAGAGGTTTGCCATTGCATACTATAGGGATTTTTTTTAAAAAAAATGCACTCTAGCTTGTACCTCTGAGATTCTATGGTGGTCCCAGGGAACTACTTATGAAGCCCAACCATACTTAGCTGTAAAATACCAATCTCAGTTATATCACAGTTTAGATCTATTCTAATTTCCTAACCCCATGTGTCTGTACTTTTGAAATAAAAGGCCTGCATCCCAAAGAACAGTGGTCATTGAAACATCCAGATTCTTGTGTTTCCTTTGAAGTCACCAAACCCAAGTTTTCTTTATCTCAAGAAGTGAGGGGCATTGTTTTAACAGTTCTAATAATCTCACAAACGTATTAAGCTTAATTTTGCAGTACTTGAAAGGAGGAAGTGTGGGTTATCCTTTAAATTATCACAGGGGCTAAAACTGGTAGGACACACCATTTAGAAATGATTTCCAGTATCAGCTTAAACAACTTTCAACAACACTTTGAAGGGGGAAAAAATGAGGGCAAGTTGCAAATGATATTTCACTAAAGAGAAAGCCATTTTCATTATCCTACAATTCCAGTTCCTAGGCCATGTCTCTCTAAATCAGGATGAATAATCTCATTTGTTTTATTTTCAATTGTTAAATGAGTATAATCAAAGGTACCAGGAAAAACTTCAGCAAAGGATCGTTACCTTGTCATGGTGCTGGAGCCTGAGCACCTCAATGATGCCAGGAGATAAACCGTGAAGGGCCACCCAATATGGGAAGGTCATGACAGAGAGGTCAGACTAAATGCGATCCCTGGCGAAGGTAATGGCAACCCACCCCAGTATTCTTGCCGTAAAAACTAAATGGATCAGTACAACCAGAGAGATGCCGGTATACCATTGGAAGATGAGACCCCCAGGTTGGAAGATGGTCAAAATGCTACTGGGGAGGAACAGAGGATGAGCTCAACTAGCCCCAGACGTGATGATGCAGCTAGCTCAAAGCCGAAAGGACAGCTAGCGGCCGACGGTGCTGGTGGTGAACGGCGAATCCAATGTTCTAAGGATCAACACACCATTGGAACCTGGAATGTAAGATCTATGAGCCAGGGCAAATTGGATGTGGTTATTGGTGAGATGTCAAGATTAAAGATAGACATTTTGGGCGTCAGTGAACTGAAATGGACTGGAATGGGCCACTTCACATCAAATGACCACCAGATCTACTACTGTGGACAAGAGGACCACAGAAGAAATGGAGTAGCCTTCATTATTAATAGTAAAGTGGCTAAAGCAGTGCTTGGATACAATCCAAAAAATGACAGAATGATCTCAATTCGAATTCATGGCAAGCCATCTAACATCACAGTGATCCAAATATATGCCCCAACCACAGATGCTGAAGAAGCTGAAGTAGAGCAGTTCTATGAGGATCTGCAGCACCTACTGGACAACATGCCTAAAAGAGATGTTATTTTCATCATGGGAGACTGGAATGCTAAGGTGGGCAGTCAAATGACACCTGGAATTACAGGTAAGTATGGCCTGGGAGAACAAAACAAAGCAGGACATAAGCTAATAGAATTTTGCCAAGACAACTCACTCTGCATAACAAACACTCTCTTCCAACAACCTAAGAGACAGCTTTATACATGGACTTCACCAGATGGACAGCACCGAAATCAGATTGACTACATCCTTTGCAGCCAAAGGTGGCGGACATCTGTACAGTCGGTAAAAACAAGGCCTGGAGCTGACTGTAGTTCAGATCACGAACTTCTTCTTGCACAATTTAGGATCAGACTAAAGAGATTAGGGAAGACCCACAGATCAGCTAGATATGAGCTCACTAATATTCCTAAGGGATATGCAGTGGAGGTGAAGAATTGATTTAAGGGACTGGACTTAGTAGATAGGGTCCCGGAAGAACTACGGACAGAAGTTTGCAACATTGTTCAGGAAGCGGCAACAAAATACATCCCAAAGAAAGAGAAAACCAAGAAGGCAAAATGGCTGTCTGCTGAGACACTAGAAGTAGCCCAAGAAAGAAGGAAAGCAAAAGGCAACAGTGATAGGGGGAGATATGCCCAATTAAATGCAAAATTCCAGAGGTTAGCCAGAAGAGATAAGGAATTATTTTTAAACAAGCAATGCGCAGAAGTGGAAGAAGACAATAGAATAGGAAGGACAAGAGACCTCTTCCAGAAAATTAGAAACATCAGAGGTAAATTCCAGGCCAAAATGGGTATAATCAAAAACAAAGATGGCAAGGACCTAACAGAAGAAGAAGAGATCAAGAAAAGATGGCAAGAATATACGGAAGACCTGTATAGGAAGGATAACAATATTGGGGATAGCTTTGACAGTGTGGTCAGTGAGCTCCAAAAAACCAAGATTATGGCAACCAGCTTGATTGATAACTGGCAAATAGAGGGAGAAAATGTAGAGGCAGTGAAAGACTTTGTATTTCTAGGTGCGAAGATGACTGCAGATGCTGACTGCAGTCAGGAAATCAGAAGACGCTTAGTCCTTGGGAGAAGAGCAATAACAAATCTCGATCAAATAGTTAAGAGCAGAGACATCACACTGACAACAAAGGTCCGCATAGTTAAAGCAATGGTGTTCCCCGTAGTAACATATGGCTGCGAGAGCCGGACCATAAGGAAGGCTGAGAGAAGGAAGATAGATGCTTTTGAACTGTGGTGTTGGAGGAAAATTCTGAGAGTGCCTTGGACTGCAAGAAGATCAAACCAGTCCATCCTCCAGGAAATAAAGCCAGACTGCTCACTTGAGGGAATGATATTAAAGGCCAAACTGAAATACTTTGGCCACATAATGAGAAGACAGGACACCCTGGAGAAGATGCTGATGCTAGGGAGAGTGGAGGGCAAAAGGAAGAGGGGCCGACCAAGGACAAGATGGATAGATGATATTCTAGAGGTGATGGATTCATCCCTGGGGGAGCTGGGGGTGTTGACGACCAACAGGAAGCTCTGGCTTGGACTGGTCCATGAAGTCACGAAGAGTTGGAAGCAACTAAATGAATAAACAACAAACCAGGGAAAAAACATGGTGTTGATTTCTGAATTATATGGCAAATATTTCACTGCAATTGCTGCATGTAACTAGTTTTTAGACAGCCCTTCTTACTATGCTGGCTGGATATTTATTCTAGAGATTTGGATTGAATGCAGTAACATTTCACTGTGTAACCAATTGCTCTTATAATGGGAAACAATGGATTTTTAACACTTGTAAAATATGTTTTCTGCCCTTAAGCATCTGTATACTAAGGGTGGCTTGTTTTTTAGAATATAACTGAGGTAGCCATATCATAAGTAAAATGTTTTCCACCTAAGTTACCTAAGTTCTCTTCGATTGGTAAGTTAGCTAAAGCAGATTGATAGATTGTGTGCCATCAAGTCTGTGTTAACTCCTAGCGACCCCATGATCTGTCCTAAACCAGGCCCTTCAATTCTTCCAGCTGTGCACCCATCACTCCTGTAATCCACATCCACATTGCTTATGGTTGTCCTTTTCTTTCATTCCGCCTTTCCAACATTATGAACTTCTCATTATGGGCCTTAGCATGATGTACACAAAATGTGATGATTTGAGCCCAATCGTTTGTATCTTGAATGAGAACTCTGGCTTGATTTGTTGTATGATCTATTTGATTTCTCTTTCAATATATACTTAATATATAGTTTGAATAAATAAGGAGAGAGGATATAGCCTTATCTTACTCCTTTACCAACCGGGAGCCAGTCTGTTTCAATGTGTTCCATCTGGACTGTGGTTTTCTGTCCTGTGTATACGTTTCTGACAAAGATAATCTGTGCTCTGGGATTCCCATTTCTCCCATTTGATTTATTGGCTATCCATGGTATTTTCCAGAGTTCAAAAGCATCACATAGCTTCCGGAGAGTGTCATGGGGAATATCATTGCTTGCACAAGTCTGATCTTTGTAGGTATAAGCATGTGACAGCTTTTGAATAAGGCCTTCATTGCTACCCTACCAATTGCTAGTCTGTGGCATATTTCTTGAATGCCAATTCCTTTACTACTGATAGTAAATATAACTTCAATATCCTCATAGACTAAGGCTGGTTGCTATGCCTTTTGTCAACAGTTTGGTCTTCTTTATGTTTAATCTTAGTCCCATTTTTTTGTTTACCGTGGTCCTTAACTTCCATTATTGGAGCTTGCAGATCATTTACATTTCCAGATAAGAAAGTAGTGTCATCAGTACAGGTTATTGATGTTTCTTCCTCTAGTTTTAAAACCATGCTTCTTCCAATCCAGCCTCTTTCAATGTATACTTAATATATAGTTTGAATAAATAAGGAGAGACGATATAGCCTTATCTTACTCCTTTACCAACTGGGAGCCAGTCTGTTTCAACGTGTACCATCTGGACTGTGGTTTTCTGTCCTCTGTATAGGTTTCTCACAAAGACAATCTATGCTCTGGGATTCCCATTTTTCTAAGCACATTCCTCAGCCTCATACGTTCCATACGACCAAGGCCTTTCTGTAATTGATGCAGCACATACTGACTTCTTTTTTGTATTCTCTGGCTTTCTCAATTATCCATCATGCATCAGCAATAATGTATCTTGTTCCTTGGCCTTTTCTAAAACCAACATGAACATCTGGCATCTTACTTTCCACGCACAGCTCTAATCTGCATGATCCTTAGGTAGCATGTGGATTGATGATATTGTACGATAGTCTGCGCATTCTGTTAAGTCTCCTTTCTTTTGTATTGGTATGTATATTGACTTCTTTCAATCTGCCAGCCACTATACCATTCTTCAGATTTGCTGACATCATTTGATTAGAAGCTTTACTAATATTTGTCTGTTGCTTGTCATAATTGTATAGTTATTCATCAGTTCCTGTAGCCTTCCAACTCGGTAATGACTGGAAGGCTGAGCTAACTTCATCTTCTAGTACTAGAGGATCTTGTAGATAGGGGATATCTTCTAAGTTATTTTAGATGTAGACGTCTCTACCATACATAATTTCAATATACTCTTTCCATCTTTCTTTGGTCTTCTTTGAATTAGTTACTATCTATCTATTGGCATCCAGTAAATGGCTTGAGCATCCTTCTGAGTTTGGAGATATTTTTGGAAGACTTTCCTTGTCTGTTTCCATCTTCAGTGTCTTTACAGAAGTTGTTGAAATATTGCTTCTCTTCTCTTATAACTGCTGTTTGAAATGCTTTGTGATGTTCCTCCCTGAGACCTTTGCCTTTCTTGGCTTTAGCTTCCCTTCTCTTCTTAGCAATTTCTACCATCTGTATTGACAACCAGTTTGCCTTCTTCTGTTTCTTGGTTTTTGGCAGTTTGGTCTTTGGGTCTTTTCATATTCATCCTTAATATCGTGTTTGATTTCATTCCATAGTTCTTCTGGTTCCCTTTCAATAAGGTTTAGGTCCTCAAAGCAATTCTTGATGTTCTTCTTGAAAATGGTGGATACATACTCAATATCATATTGTGGACACCAGCTGGCTTTGTTCTTCTGCTTTAGCTTGACTTCTGACATAAGCATTTACCTCAAGTTCTGACATGAGCAGTTTATTATTTGTTCCACAGTCAGCCTCTGGCCACATCTTTGTTGTTATAACTGATCTCTTCCTCCTCCTTGTACCAGTAATATAGTCAGTTTGGTTTCTGTGTTCTCCACATATATAGGCATTTGCTAGCAATGAAGAAATCACTGGATTGGTAGAAACTGAAAAGTTATTCTCCTGCTTGATTTCTGTTTCCTAGGTCACAGAATCCAACTATGTTTTCCTCCTTACTATTCCCCTTCCAGTCTCCCATCACAAGCAGCACATCTTGCTTGCACATTCTGTCAATTCCAGATTGAACTTGATCATAAAACCCATCAATCTCCTCTTCTTCTTCATCACTGGCTGAAGTATAAACTTGGATAATAATCATATTAAAGGGTTGTCTGCAAACTCTAATTGATATTATTCAGTCATTGACTGCATTGTACCCAAGTACTTTGCTATATCATTTTTTGTTTTTTGTTTTTTTTTTATGTCCTGGACAACAGTATGATCCTCTGACTGAAAGTGTCCAATGCAATCTATCTCATTTTCCTGTTGCCTAAGATGTCACTATGTAGCCAATTCATTTCTTCTTTCACGGTAGATGCTTCTTATGTTCCATGTTCCCACTGTAATTCTGTTTTTGCACCTTTGGATTTTCTTTTCAGCAACTAGCTGTCCCAAAGACTTCCAAATAACTCATTGCTCTCCTGCTTTATCAAGAAGCTGTTCTTTTGTGTTAATGTCCATGTCATGCTGTATAAGGTTTCTTTCTCATGTTTACCATTGTTCTACTTCAGCAGAAGTCAGTCTGGAATGCAATGCTTTCACTAAGTGATTGAAAACAGAGAAAAATTATGGAAGTCTAAAATACAGGAATCCAAATTAAAGATGGTAGTCTAGCCTCCACTTTACTACATTCAGTGAAATTGAGCCCACCAATCTCTCTACTTTTGATGATGATGATGACAAATATTCTTCAAAAGATCAAGGCAATGAAAATAGGACCTTTCCTTTAGATTCTCCAGCACCACTACAGCTCTGTAGGGTAAGTGAGTCTGAGAAATCAGTGACTAGCCCAAGGTTACCCTGTGAGTTTACACAGTTAAAGGTGGATTTGAATCTGTACCACATTAGTTCTCTTTAGACTGGTAGACAGTGGAATCCTACACATACTGTTGTAGAAATAGTATTGATTTCAGTCAGATTTCCTCCCAAGTTACATTAAAAAGATTGCTTCCTCAGTCATTGAGCTATGCTTTAGGGCTTATGATATAGCTGCTCATTAAGTTTCTCCTTCATTTCCTCCCTCTTCCGTTTCATTTTTCTGTGAAAAAATATACATTAATATCTACCAATTCAATGTCTGTATGCTTAGAGAAATACCCAGAATAATTCAACTTTGATGAATATTTTAAAGAAAAGAGGTTGATTTTTCATTCAGTATTAAACTACCTCTGGCTGCAATCTAATATATAAAACAAGTCCAGTCCTGTCTTCTGAGTCAGGGGTGCAAAAAGTCTAGATTGAGGTCCAGCATCCCTTCTGTGATTCCCAAAGTCCCCTGACTCAGTAGAACCATGATGTTTAGACTTGGGGGCAGGGGGCGGGGACAGTTCAGGGGAATTTGGCAGAGTTAAAGTGAAAAATAGCTGTTTCCAGTTCCCCAAAGAAAATCAATGAGTGCTGGGATTCATCAGTGAAGGATCCAGATCCATCCTTAGCTGTGGAATCTCACTGGGTGACTTTGGTTGAGTTACTCTCTCTAAGCCCAGCCAACCTCAAAGGGTTCTTGTTGTGGGAATAAAATGGGTAGAAAAAAGAGGGAACAGAGGAATTGCTTCCAATTTTTTTTTTTGAGCGGGGTGGAGATCAATCCTTTTACATCTATCTAGATCACTTTATCCAAGATTGCAGAATTCAGTCATGACTGATTAGTAAGGGTTTTGCAATATGAAAGGCCAATGAAATCCAAGAAATTTTAAATGTATGACTAGTACGACTTGGTTATAATAAGAATGACCTTATGTACAAGGGCCTTATATTGATTAACTACACATTATTTATTTATTTCCTTTCTTCCATGTTCATGAGAAAATGGATAGAAACAATATTAGAAGAATGATTATATCTGAAGAACAGATAGAAAAAAAATGCATACAAAATATGCAGATTTAGGAAAACAGCATATATAAAGGCATACTTCAGGGGAATTGTGTAGAAAATATAAGTTTAGCATTTACAAAGTTGTACATAACAATGCATATAAATATTAATGCAGATTTTAGGTTGTTGTGTGTGTGTTTTTTTAAAGCAAACAGATTCAAACTTCCCTATTTCATGGTAATTTAATTTATATCTTGGTAAACCGGTATAGATTTGAAGTTAAGGGAATCTGTCCCATGACCTGAATAAACCTTGCCTCCCTCCCTCCCTCTAAATACATACATGATGCATGAGTACATGCACGCACACACAGACACATACACACACACACACATTGTATATATATATGTGTGGATGGATGGATGGATGGATGGATGGATGGATATTTACACTGCAAAGCTTCTAGTTTAAATTGATTTGAGATATATACAGATATATACAAAGCTTTCCAGATATATACAGATCAAACATTATTTATCCATGAAGGTTTAGGCTTCCTATTTAACTACTGAATGTCTATATTCAGAAAAAGAAATGATTGTATAGGTACAGATTTGTATGTGTTGTCATTTTTCCTTGCAGTTTATTATGGTATGGCTTAGAGAGATTTGTTAACACAGGTAAACTAAGCTATATAGCTACTGGTACTATGGTCCATGCTGTAGTCAAGAAAGAGAATGGCACCTCCCTTTAATACTTAGATGGGAGACCACCAAGAAGTGCCTAGATACTAGGCTTAGACTAGTCTGGAATGAGTATCCCAGATACGCTTGATGTCTTAAGCAACATATGCTCCAAATGTCAGCCTCTTCTTTGTGTAGAAATGCAAATGTAGACAGCTTAGCATCCCAGACTCACAGTCAGCCCCTGCCGAGTTGTGCCCTACTGTGTAAAATTATTGTAATGAAATGAGTCAGTAAGCTAATATGTCAGTAAGCCTAAAGCTGTTTTTGCATCATATTCCTTTCTTAGCCGATGACCATCAGAATGCTGGCAAGTTGCTGTCCATGGCTTACTCTTTGCGGGAGAGTGCAGAGTTGTTTCAATCAGATGAGATGCGGCCAGCCAATGACCCAAAGGAAAGAGCTCCTGCCCGTATCAGGATGTTGAACGATATATTGCAGAGTATTGAGAAAAACTTCTTAGTTTCAGGTGTTCCTCCAGGTTTTTACAGGTAAAAGCAAAACTTCATATTGTTATGTCAACTAGTATGGTAATTTGGCTTGCCTTCTACAGCTGCCTTGCTATGCATCTGGTGTACCAGTCTTTCAACAAGATACCACTAAATGAAATGCAACTGATAACAAAGAGACCTAGCATGTAATTTTGTCACAGTTCTGTACAACAACACCCTTATTGAGATATATTGCACCAAAGAAAATCAATGGAACTTTATTTTGGTCTTTTTTTCCAGGGGACACACTTTTGTAAAAACACCCACTAGGTTGCAGCTATTAATTATTGTTGTTGTTGTTATTATTTTCTAAGAATGGCAGCTCAGATGATGGGGAGGCATTATGAAAAGTGATAGTAGTATGACTGTGCAGTGCTTTGGATTTGAAGAGGGAAAAGTGCTTCAGAGACCAAATACTTTCTTATGTACTCAACTTTGTAAAGCAGCTGCATCTTTTCCAGGATGGTGTGACTGCACTGTCCAAGTATATTCACTCATGTTAGAGCCCATGAATGGCCCATTGCCTGTCTCCTTACTACAGCAAAGCCATCTACATCATTTAACCATGCAGTCATCTAATCTTTTCAAGTATTATTCACAAGATCAATTTAGCTACAATGGCTAGTCATTATAATTTAAAAAAACAAAACAAAACACACACACCCAGTCTAGTTTCCCCCACTCAACATGTTAGAGCTTTAGAAGCCCAATATCCATAGCAAAATGTATCTGGCAGCTTCTGTTAAGAACTCTGGAGAGAAAGTACTGTAATATCCTGTCGTTAATATTTGTAGGTGTCCATAAATGTTGAAATGATGCATAAAAATGGTAGACTTGGTTTGCTTTCCCTTCTTATGGCATAAAACAGATTGAACAGCCCTGGATTCCTATTTCTGAAAAATGTACATTCCATTGAATCTAGTGACAGCTGATTGTGCGTCTTGAATATTTCAGATTGGCTTCTACATTTTAAAAATAAGAATTTCCATATACTGTAGCAAACAAGAAAGAGAGGGCGGGGGGGGGGAAGCCACACTCCCACACTGGAAACCTTGTTTTGCACTGCGTTTTGTCCCGAAGTGGAGATTTATGAGTGAGTTATAAACCTCTGAAATAGTGGCTTATAATGGAAACGCTGGCAGACCTTTAACTATAGCAGCAAAAACAGTGCTGTAATAAATACAAAGCTTCATTGGTAAACAGAAATTTAGGATGCCGTTTGCTGCCTTGACCTTCAAGCTCCAACTGTGCTTAGATCATTAAGATTCCATAAATACTATAATTTACTGCCTTGTGAAGATAGAATATATTTTCATAATAAAGCACATATTCTTCGAGGGGTGTGGGGAACCAATAGAATGACTGTCTTCTATATAGTCATTGGGACTTACATTTTTCAGCTTAGTCATTGTAATTGACAAAAGCATAGGGATTGCTTTTCAGATGGCATTGGCCATCAACTTCTCCTTCTAGCATCCTGGATTCCCTAGTTTTAATTCTTAAAAAGAGATATTTGGGGGAGGGAATGGGAGAGGAGGAAAGGAAAGGAAGGAAAGGAAAGGAAGGAAAGGAAAGGAAAGGAAAGGAAAGGAAAGGAAAGGAAAGGAAAGGAAAGGAAAGGAAAGGAAAGGAAAGGAAAGGAAAGGAAAGGAAAGATAAGATTGATTTAGCACTGATAATTAGATTTGCTGTAACAGTATTTTCCCGTGCAGACCAGAAGGCATAATTTCATCCTTCTGTGTCTGATTTACTTTGTTTATTACCCAAGTAACATGGCAATAGCCTACATATGGCCAGTGCCCACACTGTTCCAGTCATCTTTCCAGCATTGGTCTGGACTGGGACAATGGACACAATTATTGACATGCCAGTTATGCAACCAACATTATTGTTTCTGATAGACTGTCAGCTATTATGTGGTGTGTGATTCCAAACACAGGATGAGATGATCTGTGATAGAACCATATAACTGCATTAATCTATTTAGCCCAGTTGGGATTTATGGGTTGGGATTTATGGGTAATTAATGCAGTCACTGAAATTTGGGGAGGTTATGAATTCTGACAACTGACACCCAGGACATCAAATTAACAAGATGTATAGAGAGCAAGGAACCTTGTGCGGTGCAGAGTGGTAGGTGGCAGTATTGCGACTGAAACTTTCCCCACGACCGGAGTTCGATCCCAGCGGAAGCTGGATTCTCTCTCAGGTAGCCAGCTCAGGTCAACTCAGCCTTCCGTCCTTCCAAGGTTGGTAAAATGAGTACCCAGCTTGCTGGGGAAGGTGACAACTGGGGAAGGCAATGGCAAACCACCCCCCTGTAGTCTGCCAAGATAACGTAGTGAAAGCGGCATCCCTCCAAAGGGTCAGACATGACTCGGTGCTTGCACAGGGGGCCTTTCACCTTTTACCATAGAGAGCAAAAGTGTGAGTGAGAGGTCTAATTCTGAGACCATCAGTATGTGTGTCATCTATATCCCTTCAAATATCTGATAACAGCTTATATTATTTGATGGTTCTCCAATTATCCACTTCAGATGCCCCAGAGTAAGGGGTTTCTATAGTAGCAGTAGAACTGCCCATTATTTTCTGCTTGAATGACCATAGATCATGTATTTCTCATGTTTATATGCCACTGTCCATAACAAGATCTCATGAGGACAAGTGTAATTTATTCTATTCTTTATAAAGATAAATATTTGGATGGCATTTTTATACATTTAAATGATACTGTTAAGAGCCTAATAGAAAAATAAAAACAATAATACAATGCAGTCATCAGAGAAGACAAAAGAACAAGCAGACAGTAATTCAGATATAAAATGGGAGTGGATACCAAAAAAAAGAGAAGGTTTTAGACCACTGTTGCAAAACCCCCAAAAGAAGGAATAAAGTGACCCTGTCTTGCCAGAGCATGCTGCTGTCTGGATAAAGGCAAAGTCTTGTTGACTTAACTTAAAGTATCCATATAATTCTTTTGCCAACAGTAAGGAGATGGACATCCATATAATGAGGTTTTCCAGGATTTTTTTTTTTTAATTCCCAATTTAGCCTACTGCTTTGGCATTTAAGCAGTCCAGTGGTCTATCATCCAAACACTAAGTCCAGGCCTCCTTACATTTTGGAGATTACCAAGATCATCTTAGGAATCTGACGTAGCTGGGCTCAGCTTAGACACAGCCATACAAGTTCAGATGTTAACATGACACAGAGGAGACTATCATCAGGAGAGCATAATGTATGAATAAATTTATCTGGGAACCACAGAGCATAAGATTGTGGATTAAAATAGGACCTATCTAGCCTGAAGTGGGACGCGGTGGCGCTGCGGGTTAAACCGCTGAGCTGCTGAGCTTGCCGATTGGAAGGTCGGCGGTTCGAATCCGTGTGACGGGGTGAGCTCCCATTGCTAGTCCCAGCTCCTGCCAACCTAGCAGTTTGAAAACATGCAAATGTGAGTAGATTAATAGTTACCGCTTCGGCGGGCAGGTAACGGTGTTCCGTTTAGTCATGCTAGCCACATGACCATGGAGGAAGTGTCTACGGACAAAAGCCGGCTCTTTGGCTTTGAAACGGAGATGAGCACCGCCCCCTAGAGATGGACACAATTGGACTTAATGTCAAGGGAAACCTTTACCTTTACCCTATCTAGCCTGACATTCTGTTTTCACCAGTGCTATGCCAGACATTGCTTAGGCAAAATTATCTTGAACAAGAAAATCTTGTTCAGTTTGATGAAAAATCCCCAGGTGTTGAGTTTATGGTTCTTGCACTGCTCTTCATTATGAGGTAGCCAAGTGTGAGAGTATTCTGTCATTTCCTGGCTTTCCACCCTTTGGTTAAGTCCCAGAAGAAGACATCATGAAGACATGGGTCCTCTCATGGGTCTTTTTCAAATCAGGAAGTCTACGGAGCCAGGAAGGCTGCAGAAGTATTAGAAAGAGATGGAATGGGGGAGGGAGGGGGGGAAGCAGCAACAGCATCATCTGTTATCTCACACTAAACAAATACCACCATCAACATTTGAAAGAAATTGACCCTAAGGATGTGGCAGATAACTTTTTTTGGTGGGAATTTTTTTGTGAATTTGGAAGACAAATTTAAGCACAGTCTTTCAGTATAATGAATTGCTTTTGCCATTGTTAAATGGAATTCCAATACAGGCTTTTCTAGTGTTATATAAATCAAGACATAACTCCTTCTACCATTCTAAACTTTTTTTTTCTGTTTTCAAACAATACATTGTACCATAAACCAGCCTGAGGGTTTGGTTTCTCATAGTACACTAAGCTACACATATTCAAACCAACATTAACACTAACCCAGCTTATTGTATCAATACATCTGCTAGGTCTTTCACTAACTTAGTAAAGAGGGTTGTGTGAACCCAACCACTTCCTGCTTTGAATTTGCATGCCTTAGTTTGTGGCTGAACAAACTGTCCCTTTTAATTTTGCCATACCCTCTGCCCCAGTGAATACCAGCTACCACTGAATAAAGCTATGAATAAAACCTGAAATTCAAATACTAAGAAGATGGCATTATTCTTAGCAATGAACCAAGAAGTGATATGCATAGCTGTATGCATTATTGCAACACTTTATACTTCATCATGTCTTCAGTGTATGCATTCAGTAGCTCCAGAGTGTAAAATTACAACAGTTATATCACATTTTTCATGAAATGCAGCACATTGTGTTCTGTGACTACAAGAACACTTGAAAAAGCTATTAGTAAGAAATGGATGTCATGTTCACTGATTCAATGTAGTTTATACATCGTAACATTTCACATGCCATGGCGCTGACGTGCATTTCTGTTTGGGAGGGAGCTACTGTGAAACCTTGTACCAAGCTCTGTATCTGTGTTCATTTCAATAGAATGTGTTTGGGTTATGTTCTCTGTTCAAGGACTTTTCCCACAGACCATCAGAAGCTGTTAGGAGCACCTGGGATTGTGAGCTTGGGAAGATTCTACGGGGGGAGGGATCTCATTTGCACCGAGGGTTTTTAGTTTGAATTTGGCGTGCTTTTATCATTCTCAGCTTTCTCTGTGATCCTGCATACTATTCTTTAATAAATCAGGTATCTTTGAATTCCTGCTCATGAGTCTGATAGTGTTTTAGAATAGGCATTCATTACAATGGAATAGTGAGGGACATCTTGCTTAAAAGATTACTGGCTGTTGTCTCTTATTTGTGATTTGAACTATAGCAATGTTATGAAGTGCAAACAGTAGACATCACTCTTGCCTGCAGCCAAGCATCTGAATTTCTGGTCACAATAATACTTTATTTTGTAACTGACAGAAAGCTTGCACTAGCAGCTTGTCCATCCTTTCTTAAGCAAATAACTTGTATAAGAAGTTCTTCCATGGCTCCTTCAGTAGAATCTTGCTTTTGTGGACCAGAAACATTGCGGGTTAAGCACCACCTTCCTCTACCTACTTAGCATTTGGGCTCTCTGGACGTTGGGAGATCCATACTGAAGTATTGATCAGGTATTTGGCAGATGTTTTGCAAAACATCTATACTCTTTGTAACCAAACTTGCTGAACAGAGGAAAAAGTAAACCATGGAATAGTACAAGATCAAAATAATCTCTGTTTCCACAAAGTCATAATGAATAGTAGCTAACAATGAAGTTCTCATTTCACTGATAATCATGATATCTCAACACAGAAGTTGAAGTGGCCTGGCTTTTCCTCAGGAGTCTTCTTCCAGAATTAAACAGTGTGGCTGAGAGAGCTATAGAAAATAGTTTCATGAGGACCCATTACAGTGTTTCTCAGCAACTTTAAGTTGTGTGGACTTCAACTCCCAGAATTCTCCAGCCAGCAACAGTTGAGAAACACTGACTATTAGCCTGAAATATTTGGGCAAAAGAAAAAGAGACCAGTCAGTGAAACTGACTAGTAGATTTAAAACTGATAGGAAGAATTTCTTCACATGGTGTGTAATCAGTGTGCGGGTTGCTACAAGACATAATGTTGGGTGTTAGCTTAGATGGCTTCAGAAGGAGAGTAGGCAAATTCTAGAAGGCAGGTAGAATGGGGAAAATGTACTGTATCTAGATTCAGGGCTCTATCCCTCACCTAAAATATCAAAATACTGACATGTTTCCTCAAAATCCTCATGGGGAATTTTTGGATTGTTCTCAGAAGCAGGACTTTCTTCTGAATGTTGAAACTAAACCTATTTTCCTGCTGATTCAACCAGTGTCTTTACTGGGCTTAAATGAGTTGTCACTCCTCTTTTGCTTTTAGGATCCATATAACAGATAACTATCTCTTTCACCCTTTATTTGTCTTTTCTCCAAACTAAATATGCTGTCATTTCCTAGATGCTTTATTATCCTCACACTCCTTTAATGCTTTCCAACTCATTAATATCCTTCTTAGATTGTGTGCTTATTGATTGGAATATGCTAAATGAGGAGTTAGACTCAGGAATACACATCTACCCCCCTGCTGCTTATGTATCCATTACAAAAGTAACAATAAACATGCAGCTACATCTGGTGAACCATGTGGTTTTAGTACTGTCAATAAAATCCTGCAAAAGATTGTCTAGGAAGTAGCTTCTTCTTTGTCCATTCAGGAAGCTACCCCCAAATCCAATTGTTTATGGAACATGCATCTGCAAAATAAAATAGATTTTTGAAAGTTACCTATTATAGGTCATTACATTTAAAAACCTATTTGAGACAAATATTTGTAAGAAGGAATGGCATCTGGGTATTTTATGTTAAAGATAGCTACTGTTGGGAATTTATGCTAAATCTATATACAGTAGAATTTTTTTATAAATGCAAAATATGCTGAAAGCTGCAGACAGAAATGAGTATAGATTTTGTAATGGATTGTATTTTTTTAACAAGACATTTCACTGATGGGGGATAGTAAAATGGATTTGATTTATACTCCATACTAATTAATTAAATTAGTATGGAACACTAATCAAATTATGTTGAATATACATATCTACATGGGCGGTTGGATTGATAAGCAAATAGTTCTTCCATTTTTTTTTCCTAGATATTTTCCCACATATTTTTGCTAATATGAATTGTAAAATTCTTGATACCAGTATAAAACAACAATGGTGCAAAACTAAATTTAAGCATACAGATGAAACTTTGTAGAAAAGAGGCTTATTCAGTAACTGCTGAGTATAATAGCATCAATAATTCTATGTATCTGAGTGCTGGAGCCATTAATGAGTACTCTTTTGGTGCAGTCATTCACTCAGTTGTGAGTTCATCTGGCAGAAGAATCATCTAGACCAGTGTTTCTCAACCTCAACAACTTTAAGAAGTGTGGAATTCAGCTCCCAGAATCCCCAAGCAGATCAGAAACACTGATCTAGACCATATTTTACTATGGTGGCCTTTACTGAACACTTTGCTGAGATCCAGGTATACTATGTGTAGGGCATTTCCCTTATCTACTAAGTAGTAACTCTCTCAAAGAAGGAAACAAGGTTAGTCTGACATGATTTGTCTGCATTTAATCCATACTGGCTCCTGGTAACTGTGGTATGCCTATTCAAGTGCTCACAAACGTGCTGGTTAATAATAGACTTGAGGACCTTTCCCAGTATAAATATCAAACTAACCGATTTATAGTTTCCCCAATCTTTCCTTTTTTGAAGATGGAAATATAATTTGCTCCCTTCCAGTTTCTAAGACATCACCAGTCCTCCAGGAGTTCTCAATGATTACCAAGAATGGTTCTGTGATCACCTTTGCTAGTTTCTATAGTACTCCAGCATGCAATCCATCTGGCCTTGGAGAGTTGAATTTGTTTAACTTAGCTATGTTATCTCTTATTCCTTCTTCATCTGTCCTAAGCTTCAGTTCCCTCCTTCATGACGGCATAATGTCGACCAGTAGGGCTCCACTGAAGGCAGATCCAGAATAGGAGATAAGAATACTGGCAATTCTCCTGTGGAACAGCTTCCATAATGAAGTCAAATTTTGGCCTGGGAGAGAACATTTTGGAGATGTTAGATTGTGTAGGATCTAGCCCAGTTGGTTGGTGCCATGATTATCTAATTTGTTACTGCTTGCTTGTATTTTGCTCTCTGTTTTCTTCTTGTATGCACTTGGAGCCATTTGGAGTAGAACAGCAGGCTTCTACTCTATTATCAGGTCTCCCTTGTCTTCTCCCAATGACCTGTACTAGGTTTGGCTTTCCTTTTGTTTCTAATGTCATCAAAGTCCAGTATACAGGCCTGACTCTTCTCAGTTTTTCCTCACCTGGCTATTATAAATTCAAGGATAACATAATTGCTTTCCCCAGGATTCTAGTCACTTTCATTTCTTCAATGATTTTTTCTCTATTCATGAAGATCATGCCCAGGATAGCAGAACCCTTGTTCCTTGTTCTTCCTTCTGACAAAATCATCATTGCTTTTGTTTCTTTCTCTTTTTAATCCTTCCTAAACATTTTCAACAGGATTTCCATGTTCTGATTCCTAAATTTCTCTCTCTCTCTCTCTCTCTCTGTGTTTGTGTGTGTGCATAAAGTGAGCCTTTCTTGCCAGAGCATTCTGCTGTCTGGGTAAAGCCAAAGTCTTGTTAGAGTTGAGCATGGCTCAACTTAAAGTATCCATGTACTTTAAGGTCCAACAGTAAGAAGATGGACATCTGTACAGTGAGGTTTCCCAGGATTTTTTTTTTAAAATTCCCAATCTAGTCTAATGCTTTGGCATTTACAGGTAGTGTAGTAGACTGTCATCCAAACACTAAGTCCAGGCCTCCTTAGTTTTAGGAGATCAGCCAAGGTCATCTTAGTAATAAACACACAGTACAACAACACCACCCTTTCTGTTGGGCCTGTTCCTTTGGAGTCTTCCAGTGCTAAGAGCCAATCATCTCATCAGGTTTCAGTAGTCCTAGTCACATTATATTTATCATCTTGCGACAGATGGGAGAACTAAGGTCCCATTTTCCATACTATGCATAAGTGTAGAAATATCTGAGATTGGAATGGCACCACTTACTGGCCTGGCAGTAACTGTTTCCTGCAAAACTCTCCGTGCTGGTGTCCTCTTTCTCCTTTTGTGTTTTGCTTACTTGGCTTCAGTCCTTGGCTGCATATTCAGTTCTGAGTTTTTGCCACCCTTTTGTTCCAGGTTAACAGCCTCCTGATAAGACTGGCAAATACTTCTTTCCTAGTCTTCATCCATGATGGTCTTCTAGAGCCTGTGGCCTGAGACTGCATGGCTGGCTATTTTAGCTAACGTTTTTTGAGGAAATATTGCAGGGTTTTTTGTTGGTTTAGTTTTTGCTAGCAAGCATTATGGAATCACTAGGGAATTTCAGCTTGAGAATTTAGTTGTTTAAAAGTTATTTTGCTACTTCAGATGGCTAACCCTTTCTGCCAGGATGTTGACCTTTTGAGAATCAATAGTTTAAAAATACTTATAACTTCAGGGTCTCCAAGTAACTCATTCTATGTGAAAGACAATCCTTCACTGCAAATATTTTTAATTACAGTAGCTTGATGTAAGTGGCAGTATAGAGCCATTAAATTTAGAAACAATCAGTAGCCAATACCTCAGTGAGAAGATCAGTAACTACAAACAAGCTTCCGTGAAAGGTAATTTGTCCACTGTTACTGATTTTTCCAGTAATAAATATCTGCAGGAAAATATAATGTGGGTTCTAGTTAGAACTGAGTCAAAACATCCTCCTGCTTCTCTGCCATCTTCACAGGCTCCTAAGTGAAGATTGTTCTGAGAAAGTTTGAGTTGAAATGTTTGTCCAGATAATCAGCAGCAGTTATTGTGAACCTGAAAAACCTGGAAGTATTCCCTTTAAATTGATTGCTATTCTATGAAATGTCCCAGAATTTTCTATATCTTCTATGAATTTCACGGCAGACATGAGGGCCTCACAGTGCTTCAGATGCGATTCCCAAAAGGAATGTGTGTGGAACCTTGTACCTGCCTCCAACTTCTTATGGCACCTACATCTTTACTTTGGATTACCTAGATGTGCTTCCCAGCCTGCCATGTTGTCCCAGGAAAAGATGCAGCTGTTTTAAAGACGTGAATAGATGTGCTACATCCGTACCCTCACACACGCCAAAGCACTTTTTTAGAATGAAATCAGAAGCCCCGCACAGCCTAACAAATAGCTGCAGTGTGGATTGCTTCAGTTTACACAAGCCCTTTTCCAGAATTTTTCATTCCTTTTCTTTCCACTATGGCTTATTCCCAAAGACCAGAAAACAGTCTACACACACACACACACACACACACACACACACCCCTACCTCCCCCTGCCACCAACATTTTCCCCATTTCTGATGTTGAGATATGATGTTGCTTATCCTGATGGTATAGAGTGAGATATACAGTATATTCAAATTTGGGAATACTCAAAATTTTGCAATAGGTCACAAAATCTTTATTTTACAAATATCCTCATACCCCAATTCCCCATTTCTTGTGCATGTGGATGAAGGCCTCTTTAAAAATCATAATAAGATATACGGGTCTAACAAATCCACCAACAGGGCTGGTTTAATCTTCTAGCCCAAATGCCTGAGGGAACATCCAGGACTTTGATGTCTTACAAAAGGCCAAAAGGGTCAGGACCATCTGGATCTCTGGGGAGCCCCTGTTACTGTCAGCCCCAATAGGTAGACCAGACCAGGAAATCAACTCCCCATGATGGCTAAAACTACATTGATTGAGATTGGCTATAACAAAGAAGGCATGATCTCTAGGTCCAACAAGGTGACATCTTCCAAAATAAGTGACCTGAGCATGTCAACTGTGCCAGTGCTGATGAGGTGAGCAGAAACAATCAGAGAGAGGAGGTCTAGCAAATACCCTGTACCTTGCCATGTACCGCTTTATATGTGACAACCAGCTTGTTGGAATATGGAAGACATTCCTCAGGAACTGTATTTACATTCCATTCTTACCACCTTCAGAAAATAAGTCAAAGTCTTCCTCCTTGACTTTTAAGCTTGTTTTTTTTTTCCTAAGCTGCATTTTACCTGCAGTTTTCTTTCATTTTATTTTGTGTTTGACTGTTAACTGGTTTGAGTGCTTTATGAATGGAGAGGTGGCCTGTACCAGCCTGCACAGTTGTTTCAGTGGGAGATGTTCAGGACTTAATTGTAAAGTCATGGGTAGTTTCAAAAACAAACAGGAGTGGATCTGAGTCAAGCTGTTATCAGCAGTCATTAGTCTGAAAAAACTCAAGTTTTAAACTGCAATATCGACTTAAGTTAAACCAGTCTTAGATCCAAACCTGGGTCAGAGACAGGATTTCTGAGGGAAATCTCTGCATGAACTAAAGTTGTGTACCTTGTAAATTATTTGCCCTAATGTTTTAGAAGTTTGTTTTTTGTTTTTAATAATGTTGGGTGCACATTCAGAATTACAGAATAGCAGAGATGAAGATTGTAATACATTTTGTAAATTGTAAGCAAAAGGTTATTTTTATATTATATACTGTTTATTATAGAGCTCAGAACTCATGGAATGTAGAACCATAAGTCAAAAGGTAGAATGATTGTCTCAAAAGAATTCTGGTTTGTTAAACAACCTATGTAAAGAGATACCAAGTCTAAGCTGTTCATTTTAATCATCTTCTGGCTATCAGACCTGGCCCTTTCCAATGTCTTCTAGACTAAAAGAGATCAGTGTTCCTTAACTAACAGCTCTTCAGGGCTTGGCTGGAACTTCAAGAAGTACCTGGCTCATCACTCTCAGAGATTCCTCTCATGGCTTGACTCCCATCTGCTTTGATCCTGATCTTTGAATGAGAACCTAGAGGATCCATAACACCAAGTGGGGAATCAATTGGTATAATTAATAATGAAATAAACTAATTATGTAAAATAAAACTGATTCTTTTCCATTTTCCTTTGTAAATGTTTCCATTGTAAAGAAGCAACACTAGAGAAAACCATGAAAAGACAGGAGTAGTTTAATTTTGTTTCACATGTCATTTCATGATAGCTGTCTGGTCCACAAATAAGGAGGCTGTTTTTTTCATAAACATAATATTTTTCACAAAGAATTGCAAATCTTCATTACAGTTTTCATCTCCATGCTCTTGGCATCTGCTTCAGGTATAAAATTTGAGTCATTGTAACAAAATTACCGTCAGTTTTTTTCTTCCTAAAATTTATTAAGCGAGGGTATGATTCAGCATGATTAGGAATAATGAGGAAAGAGCAAAACCACAGCAGACATTTGTAAGAGCATTATCAGATTAGTCATTATTACTTAGGGACCTTGCACTGAATTTATTTCTGCCAACAGTGATGAATATTAAAATAGAAAATCAAACCAACTTTAAGCACATCCTAATGTTGGCATTTACATGGAGCTTTTGTTGACATGTTGTCAACAAAATTCAGATTCATAACTGCTGCAAAATGAAGCTTGAAGGCTATGTCTGTTTCTGGGGTTTTGTCTCATGAAATATAAATTAATAATTATTAATATGTATGAGGAAATATAAATGGGGATGAGACAATGAACTAATTCCTATTTGAACAGAACTAAAATTTTGCATAGCATCTTTCTGGAAGTTATACATTTATTTCTATATTGAAAATATTTCTTGACCATCCTTCTTCCAAAATATCCTAGGGCAATATATAGGAGTTTGACTATAGCTATTATTACAAACATACAAACACAATATAATAAAACAAGCATATAATCACAATAATATGCAATCATCTCCAACCAATCACTGTTGATGTCTCTTTGTCCATCACTTCTAGATACAATATACTCCCGGTAGACAAGCTGAATTATTAAAATGAGAAACTCTTGAAGCCTAAAAACAAAACAAATTTCATCTAAAGTTAATAGCTAATTGGAAAGTTTTAACCTGGCACAAAAGGATTTTGGTGGCAAAGGAAAAGGCAGAAACTGGTAGGCTGGTCCACATAGGAACCAGCCAGTGAATGGAGGACAAGAAGCAGGAGAACAACCAGTCAGGTCTTGTGGTGCCCATAGTCTGGACTGAGCACCAATTTTGCCCACTGCCAATTCCTTACAATCTGGACTGAAATTTCTGAAGTTAGTTTAAGAACCAGCTGGAAGCAATGCAGAATTGCCTTTCATGTTGATAGGTAAAGGTAAAGGTTTCCCTTGACGTAAAGTCCAGTCGAGTCCGACTCTAGGGGGCGGTGCTCATCTCCGTTTCTAAGCCTTGGAGCCGGCGTTGTCCATAGGACACTTCCGGGTCATGTGGCCAGCATGACTCACGGAACGCCGTTACCTTCCCGCCGAAGCGGTACCAATTAATCTACTCACATTGGCATGTTTTCGAACTGCTTGGTGTGCAGGAGCTGGGATTAACAACGGGAGCTCACCCCGCCGCGCGGTTTCGAACCGCCGACCTTCCGATCGACAGCTCAGCGGTTTAACCCGCAGCGCCACCGCGTCCCTATTCATGTTGATAAATATGGGAAAATATAGCAACCAAAACCATCCTTCCTCCCCCTTTCTCCACTTCTGAAGACATTACCATCACCTTATTTTTGAAGTTCAGATGTGAAGGTAATTGCTTATCCAACCAGAAATGATATAAGCATATGATTTTAGCAGGTTTGGGGAAACTCACAATTTTGCATTATTTTATAATAATTCTGAGAGGAAGCTCCTGACTCTAGTTGCCCAAGAAGGATTGAATATGCCTTATAAGGATGAAGTACAGACTGTCCTTTGGTGTTTAGGAAGAAGACATAGGGAAGAAAGAAATGGGATAAAGAAGTTCTGAAAGAGGGTTTAACAAGGGGTAATCCACTGCAGCTATTTCTTAGTCCTGTGCAGTGCTTTGGATTTGATTCCAAAAAGTATTTTGGGGTATGTGAGATCAAGAACATAGTATCTGTCCACAGGACTTTAAAGCAGCCTTTTCCTGAGATCCCATGGCCTATACACACTTCAAAACACCTTTCTGAAATTGAATCTAAAGCTCCACAGTATTACTATTTACAGTAGTCATTAGATTATTAAATATATTCCTTGTATCACTTCCCATAAAAAGGCATCATGGAGTTTTTTATAGTCAAATTATAAAATGCAATAATAAACTTTAATTAATAAAATAAAACATTCATTAAAAGGGGGAGAATGGAAAACAATAGCAAAACAGAAACCATTCATTCAATATACATGTAGGAAAGATCTTGGTAAAGTAATGAGTCTTCACCAGGTGCCTAAATATCAGCCCCATTCAGGTGGATCTCCAGGAAGACTAGAACTACTTTATTATGATAAGCTATAATAACAGAATTTTGCAAGTCTGGTGATGCTGTACCTCCCCCATACTTTTTATACTCCACTGCAGTGTTTCTCAACCTTGGCAACTTTAAGAATGCTGGCTGGAAATTCTGGGTGTTGAAGTCCAGACATCTTAAAGTTGCTAAGGTTGAGAAACACTGCTCCAGTGAATCAGGGAGGTGTTTCCCCATGATGCTTCCAAATATTATCTCTTTCTCAGGGCTTAAAAAATGTTTCAGCCCCCGTTGCCTAGGTAATGGTTCTTGTGTATTTCTGTCAAGGTCATCTTCCTTACTCTCTATAACAAAGGACCGAATAGGAAACTTGTGAATTTTAGGGAGAAGGAAAGCATTCCAGAGTTCAGATGCCAACACAGAGAAGGTCCTCCATGAGTAACTGCATGATAACAGGACTGACCTTCTCTGATGAATTTATCAATCAACTCGGTCTGTACTAGCAGGCACAGTCCCAAATTGTTAAGAAGCTTTGTGTAAAATAACATGGTGTTGAACTTGGCTTGGATGCTAATGGGCCACCATTGCAATTGCTGTATGTTCATCCTCTTCAGTTTTCACTTATTTGCACAACTTGTTTTGAGATTTTAGCAGACACTTACAACATACTTTCAAGTATGTATTCAAAGTCATAAGGCAAACAGCAGCAACTTTTCCTGTGTTAGGTTGTTGAGGGTTATAGGTCAGCAACTGCTGAAATGTGACATGTTTTCCCTGCTGCTATAAGGGCTAGAATTAAAAAAAAAAGCTGAGAAACTCAAGGAAATGGGATTCTGTGCCTCATGGTACATTGGTTTTTGCAATGTTCCTGTGGAATTATGACATGAAGTAAAAGAAAGAGGAGTGAAGCCAGTGTCATTCTGTCGTAAATCCATTCTATTTAATTTCCTAATCAGTCTTCATTCTAAAGAACAAAAACACAAAATGTGCAATTTTCTGTAACATGCACATTGTTATGTCATTAACAATTTATATTAAATAATGCATTCTTTTTGCAATCTTGCCCACAATATGCCATGTTGTACACAATTGTTCAGCCAAGAACAGCATTGCAAATGAGACAAGTCCACCATCTGAAAAATCACTATATTCCAATCCACAGATTAATCTGAACATGTGTATTAAAATGTATATTAAACTGTATGTTTTACTTCAAACTATGGAAGATTCCAGATTCTTCCCATCCTTAGCCATGAATGTGGCAAAGAAGAAATGCATCAGTTGATATACTGTACGCCTTGTTTTGTTCCTGACCCAGATATTTTCTTTCTTTCTTTCTTTCTTTCTTTCTTTCTTTCTTTCTTTCTTTCTTTCTTTCTTTCTTTCTTTCTTTCTTTTCATCCCACCTTTATTATTTTTATAAATAACTCAAGACAGCGAACATAGCTAATACTCCTTCCTCCTCCTATTTTCCCCACAACAGCAACCCTGTGAGGTGGGTTGGGCTGAGAGAGAGTGACTGGCCCAAGGTCACCCAGCCAGCTTTCGTGCCTAAGGCAGGACTAGAACTCTCATAACACGCCTGACTGGCTCTTGGGCTGAGAGAGAGCGACTGGTCCAAGGTCACCCAGCCGGCTTTCATGCCTAAGGAGGGACTAGAACTCTCATAACATGCCTGATTGGCTCTTGGGCTGAGAAAGAGCGACTGGCCCAAGGTCACCCAGCCGGCTTTCATGCCTAAGGCGGGACTAGAACTCACAGTCTCCTGCTTTCTAGCTTGTTGCCTTAACCACTAGACCAAACTGGCTGTAGAAATGGTTTTTTTTATGTTACATTATATGCTACCTGAGATCCAGACTATTTCAGGGATAAGCGCCTATCATACACTATTTTGCAGGCCATCATTTAAAAAAAAAAAAGAGAAATCCATTTTTTCTCATCTGTGTTTTTGACATACATGCTTGAGATTCAGTTGTGAAGATATTCTCCATTAAAGAAACTTTATCATTGCCCCAACTATCTGTCGATAATATAGGAAGCACTGATTGTGTAACATTTTTAATGACACTCAAATAGCTTGTTGAATGCTAATAGGAAATTCAAACAGCCAAGTAATCTGGAGGAAAACCTGAAGTTCCATGCCCTGTTCTCGGAGCAACTGAAATAGTTCATGCAGATAAGGATAGGGGTTTTCAGCCCTTCCTGCTCTTTCTGTTTAATAGCTTAATAACCTTTCCTTTTCCCCCAGTGACATAAAATGCAAAGGATATGCTAAGAGCTATTAGCCTAGCAAACAACCACCCAATTTATGCCTTGTGTTAGTATTCAAATATATATTTAGCAAAAAGCTGATTATACAATCTTAATAACCTTGCATTTTGGCACTTGATTTGTTTTATTAAGTGGGGTAAGTAAAGATGCAGGGAGAGGGAGAACGATTTTTTTTTAAAAAAGAACATACTTGAATGTGGACAAATATAGTTTCTGTCAATGCTGCTTGCCTTCTAATTAGCAAGCCTGCATGTCAGTGTCAAATCATTGTCTATCAAATCCTCCAGTAATTTGCAATTTATTGATTTTGTTTAGCATTGATATACAAATGTCTCTGAATGGAGTGGAAAAAAAACATTTCAGCAAGTAGCTTTTAAATTGGAATCTAAAACCCTAACCTTTCAATTCCTTTTAAATAATCCTCGTGAATTCTCATATCCAATTAAATATGCTGAATTATTTAGGTACCCTAACTAGTTTAGATTTCGTTATTTAGGTTTATTGAATTCTGCCTACAGCCTGATTTAAACATCAGCTGTGAACTATGGTAGCTGATGGAACATGATCCAATCCCGTGCTACTTGAGGGACAGAACAAGCGATATGTTTTTAGCAGACTTCATCCATGAAATCACTTAATGGGGAGGCAGGATTAAAAGTTTGACTAGAGACATTCCGTACCAAAATTCTGGATTTGGGCAGTATTTATCCCTTAATCAAATCAAAATATTTATTTATTTCTGGTGTCAGGCCAACGAACACAAACATAAGTTTAAAATACAGAGAAATTGCTAAAAACTTGTAGCTAAAATTTTACAGTGGTTGTCTTGATTTGAATTTGATTTTATATCAGGCAGGGAAAAGAACACGCCATGACTGATGTTTTAGCCTCACCTAGGGGTCATGTGACTCTTCTGGTCTTTCATATGTAAAGGGACATTATTATTGTTATTTTGCAGAGCCAGAAGATTTTGCATTGCAGAGATTAACTCTTGCACATGAGCTGTGATACTAAATGTGTCGCTATGTAGCCCTTTAGTATCCATGTTGTGGCTTTGGTAACACAACGAAAACATCATCTGGTGCTACCTTCACTGAGTTTCTGGTTGGTCACTAGTGCTATTAATACTGATCTCTAAGGGAAGACAGTAACTGTTGTGTTCAACCGTTGTCCACCATTATCTTCATGGCAATCAGTACTGTTCATCTGGCTGACTTCTGTGCTGTATTCATAATGTCTGTTGTTTGCCTGACCCATCAGTTGCTGAACTTCCTTAGGACAAAGCAGAATAGTAATTATTTATAATGGGTCCTCCTGAAGTAAATTAGTTTGTTGGGTCAAGACATGAATCTAAATCTGTTGGTCTGGTCCAGATATTTAGGAGCAGAAGGTTCTGGGATCTTGAAGAAGGGTTTTTGTTTTGTTTTGTTGCAGAAACTCAGTGTGTTTTCAGTACAATATCCACTTACCTGAAGGTCAGCCTCAGATTTGCTCTCCTCTGAAAAACTGCTATATTTGACAGCATATACTGTATATATATTGTGCTTCAGCTCAATCTCCAAAATAGCTCAGTATAATTATAAAAAATAAAATTATTTCTTATATTATAGAATATTGTAGTTAGAACATTTTGAAAAGTATGGCATTACCTTTTCTGATTTATTGAAGATGGGATGCAATACAGATTAGCTCACGAGTCATACCCCATCCCCATTTAAGCTAATGAAGGACAATATTTTGAGAAGAGAACTATTATTTTGATCATCAACAATAATACTTTTCAGTCACATAAATGGCTTATAATTATTTTTCTTCTTTTAATAAAATTCCCTTTGTATGTTGCTTTCCTTTCATTTTTTTAAGCCTGATTTGTCAGTCCTGCAAAAAAAAATTATCTTCTTCAGAATTACTCTCTGGAGATATTAATTATTTTCCCAGTTTGATGCTGTACTTTTCAAGTTGTTATGATGTGTCGCTAAAATGGACCCATTAAGGATGAGTGATAGGTATAGTAATTTCATTAGTGCCATCAATAATGCATTGCACTTACCTTTTAAGAATCTTTCTGAATGGATTACAGTGACTGTGTATTATATTTGCGTGATCAAAATAGTTAAGGTTGGAGAGAAATATTATGAAGTGATTAGTCAACTGAAACTGGATTGATGTCATTTTAATAACATAATGAAAAAATTATGGTCTTTGCAATAGCCCAAGCATCATTTGGAAAGCCTAATATAAACTTGCAACATAGCCTTTTCTACACAATCCCTTCCCATAAATACAATATCATTATTGCATATGAAGCTAGACTATGTATGTATATATGTATGTATGTTTGTATGGAGGAGACATTTACACCCTTATTTTGAAGACATAAATCCTACCAGGACTGGCTTCCACTCACTGAGATCAATGTCTCTGGTTATATGGTGCTGTCTTCCCTACTGGCTATTTTTGTCATGAGTAAGGATGGCGAGCAGCATTTCTTGGTTTTCTGAAGACATTTCTAAACGTATCTCCTTAATTGCTTGTTCCTTCCTCTTTCGATGGGAGTAGGAGTTTGTTAGGATTGATGTCCTAACAGCCAGGAACCACACTGAGACAAGGAACTGGTCTCTAATATTTATTGCTAGTACTTAACAGGAATCCTAACAAACTGAAGAAGCGTGGGAAAACCCAGACATATAACCCCCAAGGGTTAAGGCGGTCCCGATCTGTGTCTCTTTGAATGGCTGAACAATTCATCAGTGCTACGCATGCGCTTGATAGTCTGGATGGGAGCCCCCTGCTCGCCATCCTTACTCATGACAATTTTTTTCATCTTTACTATAACAACATTCTGCATCTGATAGTTCTTGAAGGTAGAAATGTAAACCTATCTGAGGACTTCTGGGGGAGCTATGGCAAACTGAAGATGGCATTGCGTAAGTGGAGCCAACAACTGTGGCAAAGTCAAGGAACCAGTGAGTAGACCAGTTCCTTGAAACCTCCCCAGCTAAGGAGAGGATGGGAGATTGCCCACATATGCTCTGGGTGGTTCTCCTCACAAGGAGACCACAGGACAGGGGGTTTCTGAAGGTTTGAGCACTGGGAGACAACAGGATTAGTCATCTTGCTCACAACAATGGTGGAGACTTTTAAGGGGCACTAAATTTGCAAACCTCACTTTCTGATCACTTTCAGAGGTCCTCATAGGTCTTAAGTAACATCATTTTGTACCTATGTTTCACTAACATCTAACATTAAAAAAGAAAAATGGCTACTTTCTGGCAGCCTGATTTATTTTTTAAACTAAATCTAAAGGTTAAACCATCCTGAAAATAAAAGCTTGCTGTACTTTGTAGGGCTGTGCAATATTTTCTAAGGCTTCACTTTTTCAATGGCTCTAGCAAAGCACCCTTTTGAAGCAAAACCAAGTGCCATGCTTACTGTATACACCAAAGCCAAGCAGGAGTTTCACAACAAAATTAAATGCCTCATTGCCCTGTCCTGATCACACAACAGATGGGTCATTATGCCTCCATGAAACTATTTACCACATCAAAGCAGTTCACCACACCCAAGATAAGGCAAAGACCTCATCAAGGTGGAACAGGCTGATCCATGCAAGCGTAATGCTTTAGGGTGTTTCAGAGTAACTTCTTGACCTCATTGACCTGTGTACTGTTCTAGTAGACAACAATTATAGAAAGTTTAGAGGTACAGTGATCTAACCACTCCAGGTATCCATACTGAAGTGCCTGTAGCTCATTTATCATGTGATGCAGAAAACCTAATGTTCACTTTCTGCATCTCCAGTTAAAATAACCCTGAAGAGAAATTCTAAAAGTGACCACTTTGCAAGACCTTGAGGAGTCACTGGTACTTAAAGAAGGCTAGGTGGCCATTATTTTATTTTAGTTTTTTTTAAAAAAAAATATCCCACCTTTATTATTTTTATAAATAACTCAAGGCGGAGAACATAACTAATACTCCTTCCTCCTCCTATTTTCCCCACAACAAAACCCTGTGAGGGGAGTTGGGCTGAGAGAGAGGGACTGGCCCAAGCTCACCCAGCCAGCTTTCATGGCTAAGGCAGGACTAGAACTCTCATAACACGCCTGATTGGCTCTTGGGCTGAGAGAGAGGGACTGGCCCAAGCTCACCCAGCCAGCTTTCATGGCTAAGGCAGGACTAGAACTCAGTCTCCTGGTTTCTAGCCTGAAGCCTTAACCACTAGACCAGACTGGCTCTCCAGTTTATCTTATGTGTATGCTTATCTTTCATGCAAAAGTTCATCAGCTCTGCCACTAGAAAGTGTACCCGATTTGTATATCATTTTAGTAAATTTTGCCTTTGCCCTTGCAGAATTTTTCTTTGCGGTATAACTTGATTCCTGAATATTTCTTAAAAATGTCCCATAACTAGAAATTAGACCTGAGACAAAATTAGCCAGTTTTCCTATAAACTCCAACTCTTTTTCAGCACGTTCTCAGCACTGCATGCAAAAAAAAAATGCTTGTTTACAATGACCATTTTCAGAGGTCCTCATATGTCTTAAGTAACATCATTTTGTACCTATGTTTCACTAACATCTAACACTGTGACATTAAAAAAAGAAAAAGAAAAATGGCCACCCCCAGTGCACTAGATAGGGCTGCTTTGAGTAACCAAGAGCAGAATTTGTCCTCCTGTTATAGAAGATGAAGTGGCAAATGAGGAATGGGGAGTAGATCTGAGGTATTGGAAGAGAAAATTCTTGCTACATAGCTACTCCAATGTGTCCTAAACATGGCTGTTTCCCATAGTTGTGGTGGAGGAAACTGTTCTATCAGTATTTTGCCAATCCAGTTGGCTTATTTACAGGAATTTATTTTCCTCAGTCAGTTGGTTTTATGAAATTGCTTTTTCCAGCCTTAAATTTGCACATAAGTATGCAATTTCTGTTTTAAAAGTAAACATGCACATTAAAATATATACATGCTTGTTTATGTGGATTTCTCTTAAGGTATACAATTGCTCTTAAAATATACAATTCTCTTAAGGTTTGCAATTTTGCCTTTCATGTTCTCTGCTATAATATGTTTTGTAAACCATTTTTACTAATACTCACGATTTGGTAGACAGTTTCCCAATGCATACATATATCTTTGGGCAAATGTTCTTAGTTGGAGAATTCAATGTCAGCATTTGGATATTTCCATCAAAGTATTGCTATGTTTCAGTCCCAGCTATGTATCCAAAATTGCAAATGGGAAAAGTCTGCATTGAAAAACACCCAAAACAAATTTCTTCCACTCCATTGGACAATCTATTGGATTGGCCATAGGTCAGAACTTACATTCCCATTCTAGACTTCTTCTCTCATCTTGCTACAGTGGTGTATCAATATACAAGAAGAGTTTTGAAGCAACAGAATATTTAAATGCTACTGTTACGAAAGTCTCAGTGCTTTTAGGGGGTAACCATTTCTGGTTTTGCAGCTCTAAAGGAACCATTTTAAAGTGTACTTCCCAAGTTGCCATTTATCCTGTACTTTTTTTTTGTTTTGTTAGCCAACCCCACTTTTTTCAAATGGTAATTAGATGGCTCTGATAGTAATCTGCAGAAAATACTCCCTGGTAGTCTTCTGGGTGACTATCACTGGCAGTTTTATTACTAATTTGGAGTTGCCACTGGGCTTGTCTTGTAATTAAATTACTAATGGAGTGTCTTGGCTGAGCTGCTTTCTTTTGTTATTTTTTTTCCCCTTTCCATTCACTTTATGAAATCTGTTTTTATATGTTTGAGGATAAAGCACTACCTGTGATCGCTCACCAATCTTTTAGGTATATTTTAATTGTTTTCCAACTTCACACACTTTGGTTCACAACCAAAGATGCCTCTGGGTAGTGATTTATATGATATTTACATACTGCTTTAATTAGAGTAATGATTACACCTGTTTTAAGATACTATTTATTACCTGCTGCCATCCAGAACCACAATGCCTAGTGGAAACCTTCTGCATAGAGGTTGCTTTTAAAAAGATGTTTAATTTTGCAGTACTTAAAATAATGTTGCTCAAAGTGTAATTATGGAAGGGCTTGACTGGGACATTTTATTAACACAAAAAACAACCAGGCAGAATACCATGGAAGAGTTGCTTCATGGAAGTCTTTCTTATGCCCCCAGAAGTTGTCCTAATAGTATAACCAATTGATTAGGGCTGGTCGCATTGATTTTTCCCATGTGATCAACATCACACCATCAAAATTTGATCAGGCAATTTGGGTATCACTGAGAATTCTAGAAGCTGAAGTCTACTTAGCTGAAGCTTGTCCAGGTTGGCTTGATTTTAAGAATGGCTCCCAAATAGTTTGAATTTAAGTACTGATGCACAATAACTAACCAAAACACAATGCTCCATTTGTTGAACAGGAAAAAGGATGAGACACATCAGTTTGACACTGTGTGTCAGCCCTTCCAGGTAAATCAGACAGGAAACATCACCAGATGAGCTAATTCTACTTTATTGAAAGGCTACATTAAAATAATCTTGCAATTCTTTTTGCAAGATTCTTGCAAAACTCCCACCCTCCCTATTTATCACTTGAGTGGTCAGGGTGGGTTTCACGAAAGTTTCTTCTCTTAGACCGTTACCCTGTCATGGACTTCCTTTCATCTGATCATTCCCTAGGCAGCATCTCTTCCCTCTATTCCCCAAGGTTGCCCTCTCATTCCATCACATTGTGTGCAAGCTAGCTATTTGCATGGAACATTCTTTTGAATGTTTGCCTCTTGTCATGTGAAATACCAGATGGGTTACAGACTTAGCCTCTGCATGAATGAGAAAATCTGAAGAGCAAAACCTGTCAGGAACTGCCTCTTCAATTTGAATGGGATATTTATTAAACAAAAATGCAGCTGTAGGTGAAATATTAAAGCTCGTGCAAGAGTTTAGCTGATGACTCCATTATGGAAATTACAGATGTTGCACTATCTCAGGCACGTGTTTCCCCTTTTAAGGAGGGACTATTTCAAAAAAGTCATTGCTAAATCACTCTGAAATGGCAAAGTAAAATTGCACAAAGGGAAGAAAATATCCCAGTGAAGAGTAACATCTGTTGAGGTTGGGATGAGGATGCTCTTCTCAAGGAGAAGATATTCCTAGCTACAAGAGGGATGTCATGAGCTGATGTTGTCATTTATAGTTCATCCTCCTTGATGATGCTTGTAGACATGTTCATGGGACAATGAAGGGGAAAAATTCTGGGAAATCAGACAAAATGAACACATTCAACTTCTGAGCTTGCCAAGGGTTAGTATGAACAGTAGATAATGTTTGCAATTTGTAAAATATGGCTGCCGCCTGAGGGCATCATTGATGATTTCAGGTGGATCTTTATATATCTGTTTTCATCTGCTTGAACCAAGCATTTACTGTTTTCCTTGGTTCTTCTTTAGAAACATCCTTTATCGACTAGATGAAAGCACACACCAATTTTCAGTACTCCTGGAGGCAGCAGAGCACTGGAAGCTACATCAGTCAAATGAGACTCTTCAAGCTGTCTTGTCAAAAGTGTTCAACAGTTTCAATTCAGCTCAGGTTTGTTTCAAGGCAGGACTTGAGGTCTTTGAGGCCACCTCAGTGGGAAGCAAATGAGGAGCTTTTGGCGTCTGCACACACACCACTAAGAGCTTTGTTTACGTTTCCCAGAGGAAGACTTTGGGTTGGACCTGAAATGATATCAGGTTGAAATCTTTCTTTGATTTCTCGACTTTAAAAAAGGAGAATTTTTTAATAGGAAAATCGGAAAATCCTATTTTCAAGGTACAATATTGTATGCCTAGATAATGCTAAAGCAGCCTTTTGCACTGTTGACAATTTATTGTATATTTCTATTTTGGAATGTGTGTGGTGGGATAGGTATATGTGATGATAGACAGACAGATAGAGAATCAAATGAGGAAGATTTTCAATTTGATAATTAGAAAATAATTCCACACAAGTGACTGGTAGAAGTGATTGAAGAGCTCTATCTTTCCTGTAATAGCCTGCTGCATTTCTAACTGCACACAGAGGAGACATAGAACAGTCCATCCCACTTCCATCATCTTCCTATGTGGAACACCTGAGCTTCCATCTATTCACTTATTTGCAATTATTTGGCACATGAGACTACCAGGTTTTTAAATATAAGGCCAACATGCAGTACATTGATTAGCATTTGCCAAATGTCACCATTCTGCAGCAAAAAACATTTCTGAAACTTTAATTCAAAAATATCTTGCCATGTGGCATTGGGGATTTCTGTTCAACAACAGCAACAATCCCACCCATTTGTGGATTTAAGCCATGAAATCTGATAATGTGTGGTTTTTCATGGATGTTTTCAGATTTCATAGAACACCTGATTTACCAACACCTGATTGTTGACTTGCAAGTGAACTTTGATTGAGCTGGATCTCCTGTAGAAGACTCAAGATAAAGCAGAGTGAAAAATGAAATCTTATGATGTTATCCTACAGGAAACAAAAGCAGTCACAATTTTTTCTTACTGTTTATGCACAGTGTCCATATTACTCATGTGCAGGTCCATAAGAAAATTACAGACCAGCAATTGTGATGCAATCTATCTACAATATAATCCCTAACTACAGCCAGATAGGAACATGCACTGGATACCAAACTGATGAGATATTGTAGACAGCTACAGATGAAACGTATAACTGTTACATGGACCAGGAAATTGAAATTAAATTGTTTCTTGATGGCATCTTGCTGAAGGTCTTCCAGAAAAAGTAAGGGATGGGTAAAAAGAGTCAAAATATTCAAGGACCTACTAAAATGGATGCAGTTGAAAATACAGTAGCCTCGCCATTCTATCCCCAAAACCAGAGAAACACAGACATCAAGGCACGTACTTGCCCAATGAGGTCATAGCCATTACTATGTATATGCTTTACTATGTATATTCTCGCTGGGGAATTCTGGGAGTTGAAGTCCACACATCTGAAAGTTGCCAAGGTTGAGAAACACTCCCCTACACAGACTCCTCACCCGTGGTAAGATATGAAGCTAATGTACAATTTAATACTGTGTGACAGGTAACATTGCATCCCAATGCCTTTATTTATTTACATGTGACTTAAATATTAGGTTCATGCAGCTGTCTGGATTTGCAAGGGGAAGGATGATTTGAAATATGCATGGGTGCTGATATTGCACAGGTTGGCACCTCCTTAAATCAAAAATGACATAGCTACCTTAAGAAGCTGACAACAGGTGGGATGCTCCAAATCCACACTCCCATGTTTCAAATCACCTTTCCCCCCTTCAGATCCAGAACACTGAACAGCATTATTAAGTTTAATGAAAGATTCCATGAACCTATAGCAACATTTCCTGTCATGTGTGGGCTATCCCCAGAAAACATCACTTAAACTAGCAATGAACTGAATATGTGATCCATGTTGATGGGGAAACAGGCTTTCCAGAGACTCTTGTTCAATTAGAATAGAATAGAATACTGTAGAATAGAATAGAATAGAATAGAATAGAATAGAATAGAATAGAATAGAATAGAATAGAATAGAATAGAATACAGGGGAGAGGATAGGATAGGATAGGATAGGATAGGATAGGATAGGATAGGATATAGGATATAGGATAGGATATAGGATAGAGGAGAGGAGAGGAGAGGAGAGGATACTGGATAGGATATAGGATAGGATAGGATAAACTTTTATTGTCATCCCACTATACACCAAGGTGCACATTAAAATGATATTGTGTTGCAATATAATATATAATATATATTCTTTACCATTCCACTCCCCTAAATCCCTAATAAATATCACAGTCGTACATACAACATGTACCACCATGAAGCAAGAGGGAATTATTAAGAGTCCAGGAAAGAGGGGATTATTAACAATCCAGGAAAACTGGAGGGAGAGGGTGCAAGAGAGATAAATGAGACAGCTAGCAAAAAAAGAGAAGCAGAAAATCAGCCAGCAACACATCCTCATTCTTTCTAATATAATTTAAAGGAAAATCTCTTTTGTTTCATTTTCTGTGAGGTAGGAACCTTCAATATCCTGGATGGGAAGCTCCATTTAAATTTAAAGAAAAGAAGTTAAATTTACTTTTTGTCCTGCTTCCTCACACCACATATGCATCAAGGGGTGCACTTAACTCAGAACAGAATCGTGTACCTCTTCCTTAGCCTTTGAGCACAATTCATAACCATAGTTATTTGGAAGCAAGTTCCATTGATTTCAGTGGTCTTTTCAGCTAAGTAATCATCCTCAAGTTTGCATGCTTTGAATGAAATCTCCTCTGAGGCTATTGGATGGCATCAATGAAGCAGGATGCTACTAAATCATATTAGGCAATGTCATTTGAATTCATTTTGGTATTGACTGGTAATAAATTCAAATTTCCCTTAAAATAAGACTTGAACAGTCATCCAGATTCCTGAGGCATTCTTTGTTACTCTGTCGTAAGTCGGATGCCAGTATCTAGCAAAACGAAAGTAGTCATGAATAGTCCTAACAACCAGGAAACTTTATGGCTTATATATTTGTGTGTTTAAGGTGGATGAAAATAAAATTATAATAAATAAGCTAACATGATTTTTACAGAATATTTTAGAGGGCTCATAAAAAACATAAACTACAATCAAGTCAGACAAGTAATAAGTATACCAGGGAGTTGGGATTTGGGCACTAAATTCATGATAAATAGTAAATTACTTTGAATGACTTAAGGGAAAAACTTAAAATCTATGGTTTATTTGACAGAACAGTCACAAAATCAGAACAGTCACAGAATGGTTTATTATGCCAGAACAGTCACAAAAACAGCCACACACCCATCTCTTTCTCTCTCACTCCCTCTCTCCTTAGTTCTTCATCCTTAGACATAAGAAAAAAAAAACGTATTTATCAACATACCTACCTACCTACCTACCTACACACCCATCATAGGAAACTTTGTTTAAGCCAGAGATCAGCACACCTTCACTAAGCATAAATTGGTTTATTGATCAGTGCTGGAAGCAAAGACAAGCCTCAAGAGAGAAGGCGTTATAGCCCCTATTTATAAACTTATGCAAATTAAATACATTTAATTTGGCTTTGATTCACTGATGGGTCACAGCATATATGCATTAATGGGTGTGGAAATAGGTTGGGATAGGTATGGTAATGGAATTTTAGTACAAGGTACCTTTGAAAATTATTGAAAATACCATGGACTGCCAGAAGAACAAGCAAATCAGTTTTAGAAGAAATACAACCAGAATGTTCCCTAGAGGCGAAGATGACTAGGCTTAGACTCTCATACTTCGGGTACATCATCCGGAAAGACCAATCGCTTGAACAGGACATCATGTTTGGTAAAGTCGAGAGCCAGCGGAAAAGAGGAAGATCTTCAATGCAATGGATTGATCCAGTTACCACAACAATGGATGCAAACATTGGAACAGTCAGGAACCAAACAGCATTCCGTTCTGTTATACATAGGGTCGCCATGAGTTGTAAACAACTCGACGGCAACTAACAACAACAACCCTTGAAAAACAAAGGGTCAAAAAAACTACATCTGAAATTGGTCCGTTCCATTAGCCATGACTGAAAAAACACGTTATGTCTTAGTCCTTTTGCATTCTGCAGTTAGCACTTTCACTATCTTAAGCAAATACGGGATTCTGGGTATTCCTAGTGCCTAACTGATTATTGCTGAGCTATGTTTTTCTGCACATAAAAAACAGGCAGAGTTTCCATCATGCTGTGCAGTGGCCAATCTCAACCTTTTTTTCACCATACCCTTATTTGGCCTGGACAAATAAGGTTGTTGTTTTTTTTAACCAGTCACTGAAATCCAAGTGGCTAGAGTTGGCTTTGGGGGTCAGTGATGACCCTTCATTATGGTTCAGGACAAAGCATAAGTTACACAGTTCATATCTGCCTGCAGAAAACAAGATTTATTCAGCTGCTGGTAGGCTGCCACTCATGGCCACACTCAGGAAGGCCAAAATCTGCAAGATGGCAAGTGTGGTGGTTTTGACCTCCTGCCACTGACAGCATGGTTGTCTCTGTATGTAGGTGGCTTTACATTTGAGGGTTGTGGAGTCATTGTTTGCACTGATCTTTCTTCAGATAAAGTGGTCCAGATTTTGAAGCCCAGTGCATCCACCATTGTGGAACTTTGTCTTTAATATTTCTACTATGGGCAAAACTTACTGCTTGGATGTTGAACTTATACTGTTCCTGATTGTCTTTTAATTTCTTCTGATTACTTGATTTCCAAAGCTGCTGATTATGCATTTAAATGAGCCTGAATTATATATTTTCCTATAAAAAGATAAAGTCTCATTCAAGTTCATCTTGACTTCTGGTGATTTCATGGAGATATTGGTGATTAGGTGACCTCAGGAGTCTTTTGCTTTGGACTATATGGATTACATCACAGCAGGTTATACCACCTAGCTGACTTTGATCTCAAAAAACTTGTATGGCCTGCATAGTACTTGGATGGGAGACTATCAGGAAATCTAACGCTGGAAGGGAAGTGAGGAGAGAGAGAGAAAGAGAAATCCTGGAAAAACCAACAACAAGCTACTTCAATATTGTTTTAAAAAATAAAAAGTGACTGGCTGTTTCTCTGTAGTCACTAGAGATTGACTAAAAGGAGACTTTTACCTATAAGTTGTTGTTGTTTATTCATTTAGTCGCTTCCGACTCTTCGTGACTTCATGGACCAGCCCACGCCAGAGCTTCCTGTCGGTCGTCAACACCCCCAGCTCCCCCAGGGACGAGTCCGTCACCTCTAGAATATCATCCATCCATCTTGCCCTTGGTCGGCCCCTCTTCCTTTTGCCTTCCACTCTCCCTACCATCAGCATCTTCTCCAGGGTGTCCTGTCTTCTCATTATGTGGCCAAAGTATTTCAGTTTTGCCTTTAATATCATTCCCTCAAGTGAGCAGTCTGGCTTTATTTCCTGGAGGATGGACTGGTTGGATCTTCTTGCAGTCCAAGGCACTCTCAGAATTTTCCTCCAACACCACAGTTCAAAAGCATCAATCTTCCTTCGCTCAGCCTTCCTTATGGTCCAGCTCTCGCAGCCATATGTTACTACAGGGAACACCATTGCTTTAACTATGCGGGCCTTTGTTGTCAGTGTGATGTCTCTGCTCTTAACTATTTTATCGAGATTTGTCATTGCTCTTCTTCCAAGGATTAAGCGTCTTCTGATTTCCTGACTGCAGTCAGCATCTGCAGTAATCTTTGCACCTAGGAATACAAAGTCTTTCACTGCTTCTACATTTTCTCCCTCTATTTGCCAGTTATCAATCAAGCTGGTTGCCATAATCTTGTTTTTTTTCAGGTTTAGCTGCAAACCAGCTTTTGCACTTTCTTCTTTCACCTTCATCATAAGGCTCCTCAGTTCCTCTTCACTTTCAGCCATCAAGGTGGTATCATCTGCATATCTGAGATTGTTAATGTTTCTTCCAGAGATTTTAACTCCAGCCTTGGATTCCTCAAGGCCAGCTTGTCGCATGATGTGTTCTGCATACAAGTTGAATAGGTAGGGTGAGAGTATACAGCCCTGCCGCACTCCTTTCCCAATCTTAAACCAGTCTGTTGTTCCGTGGTCTGTTCTTACTGTTGCTACTTGGTCATTATACAGATTCTTCAGGAGGCATACAAGATGACTTGGTATCCCCATACCACTAAGAACTTGCCACAATTTGTTATGGTCCACACAGTCAAAGGCTTTAGAATAGTCAATAAACAGAAATAGATGTTTTTCTGAAACTCCCTGGCTTTTTCCATTATCCAGCGGATATTGGCAATTTGGTCTCTAGTTCCTCTGCCTTTTCTAAACCCAGCTTGTACATCTGGCAATTCTCGCTCCATGAACTGCTGAAGTCTACCTTGCAGGATCTTGAGCATTACCTTACTGGCATGTGAAATGAGTGCCACTGTTCGATAGTTTGAACATTCTTTAGTGTTTCCCTTTTTTGGTATGGGGATATAAGTTGATTTTTTCCAGTCTGATGGCCATTCTTGTGTTTTCCAAATTTGCTGGCATATAGCATGCATTACCATGACAGCATCATCTTGTAAGATTTTGAACAGTTCAGCTGGGATGCCATCGTCTCCTGTTGCCTTGTTATTAGCAATGCTTCTTAAGGCCCACTCAACCTCACTCTTCAGGATGTCTGGCTCTAGCTCACCGACCACACCGTCAAAGCTATCCCCGATATTGTTATCCTTCCTATACAGGTCTTCCGTATATTCTTGCCACCTTTTCTTGATCTCTTCTTCTTCTGTTAGGTCCTTGCCATCTTTGTTTTTGATCATACCCATTTTTGCCTGGAATTTACCTCCAATGTTTCTAATTGTCTGGAAGAGGTCTCTTGTCCTTCCTATTCTATTGTCTTCTTCCACTTCCGCGCATTGCTTGTTTAAAAATAATTCCTTATCTCTTCTGGCTAACCTCTGGAATTTTGCATTTAATTGGGCATATCTCCCCCTATCACTGTTGCCTTTTGCTTTCCTTCTTTCTTGGGCTACTTCTAGTGTCTCAGCAGACAGCCATTTTGCCTTCTTGGTTTTCTCTTTCTTTGGGATGTATTTTGTTGCCGCCTCCTGAACAATGCTGCCAACTTCTGTCCAGAGTTCTTCCGGGACCCTATCTACTAAGTCCAGTCCCTTAAATCTATTCTTCACCTCCACTGCATATTCCTTAGGAATATTAGTGAGCTCATATCTAGCTGATCTGTGGGTCTTCCCTAATCTCTTTAGTCTGATCCTAAATTGTGCAAGAAGAAGTTCGTGATCTGAACTACAGTCAGCTCCAGGCCTTGTTTTTACCGACTGTACAGATGTCCGCCACCTTTGGCTGCAAAGGATGTAATCAATCTGATTTCGGTGTTGTCCATCTGGTGAAGTCCATGTATAAAGCCGTCTCTTAGGTTGTTGGAAGAGAGTGTTTGTTATGCAGAGTGAGTTGTCTTGGCAAAATTCTATCAGCCTGTGTCCTGCTTCGTTTTGTTCTCCCAGGCCATACTTACCTGTAATTCCAGGTGTCATTTGACTGCCCACCTTAGCATTCCAGTCTCCTGTGATGAAAATAACATCTCTTTTAGGCGTGTTGTCCAGTAGGTGCTGCAGATCCTCATAGAACCGCTCTACTTCAGCTTCTTCAGCATTTGTGGTTGGGGCATATATTTGGATCACTGTGATGTTAGATGGCTTGCCCTGAATTCGAATTGAGATCATTCTGTCGTTTTTTGGGTTGTATCCAAGCACTGCTTTAGCCACTTTACTATTAATTATGAAGGCTACTCCATTTCTTCTGTGGTCCTCTTGTCCGCAGTAGTAGATCTGGTGGTCATTTGATGTGAAGTGGCCCATTCCAGTCCATTTCAGTTCACTGATGCCCAGAATGTCTATCTTTAATCTTGACATCTCACCAATAACCACATCCAATTTGCCCTGGCTCATAGATCTTACATTCCAGGTTCCGATGGTGTGTTGATCCTTAGAACATCGGATTCGCCGTTCACCACCAGCACCGTCGGCCACTAGCCGTCCTTCCGGCTTTGAGCTAGCTGCGTCATCACGTCTGGGGCTAGTTGAGCTCATCCTCTGTTCCTCCCCAGTAGCATTTTGACCATCTTCCGACCTGGGGGTCTCATCTTCCGATGGTATACCGACATATCTCTGGTTGTACTGATCCATTTAGTTTTCATGGCAAGAATACTGAGGTGGGTTGCCATTACCTTCCCCAGGGATCGCATTTAGTCTGACCTCTCTGTCATGACCTTCCCGTCTTGGGTGGCCCTTCACGGTTTAGCTCATGGCATCATTGAGGTGCTCAAGCTCCAGCACCACGACAAGGTAACGATCCTTTGCTGAAGTTACCTATAAGTACTGTGACCCAATACTGTACACAGAAGAAAATATAAGACCAAGAAATAATAACAAGGAGCAAGGATTGCTGTCTACTTAGCTGCATAAACAATGTTAGCGTAGAGGTTTTAGATAATTAGTGTGCTTCTAACATGTAGATTCCAAATTTGGTAATCTGTCCATCTTGTTTAACAGTAGATTTATTGCATAATTCTGTATATATTTATTGAGACAAGAGTATCTCCAATTTCAATATGATTTCTTTCTATGGGAAGTTATTCATAAATGAGCTTATATGGCCTAAAGAGGTCCTTTCCTTCATTGGTGAGCCGAAGTGGGGAAACATGGGGGTGGGGGCAAATAGCAGCGATAATATCATTGAATAGCTGAGTGTAGTTGCTGTTTACATTTCTTACACTCTCCAGGAGCAATGCTTTGTTAAGTTTTGTAGCAAATTTATACCATTATCCAGAGCAAGGAGGTTATTAATACATAGGGGAATTCCAGACTGGATGTCCCACACTTCCTTTTGAATAAGGAATGAGCACAATATACTGCAGTACTACACATTGGGCATAATGTGTAGCTTGACCCAATACTGTATACATAATGTACAATATGCAAAATATGCAATGCAAAATGTTCAATTTCAGCTTAAAAGCTAGTCCCTTTCTGTATTCACTAGGCTGGAGGACCAAATGCTGGGCCTCCCACTCAACATCAGAAAAGCTGTTGTAGAAGATAACCCAAGTGCAGAGTGCAAAAATGCAAGGTTCGCCACTTTAAATTGTACATTACCTTCAAATCTTACTGGGGGTGAGGAGTCTGTGTAGGGGAGTGTTTCTCAACTTTGTCAACTTTCAGATGTATGGACTTCAACTCCCAGAATTCTGGCTGGGGAATTCTGGGAGTTGAAGTTCACACATCTGAAAGTTGCCAAGGTTGAGAAACACTGGTGTAGGGTCTATAATGTGATCCTCTCTTGATCAGCAGAAATGAAAAGATATTAGCACACTGAGCTAGTCCTGGGAAAACCATTTTTAGTGACTCTAAAGTTCATTTCATAGAATGCAATGGTATGATTTCCTTTACTGCCTGTTTATTATAGGGTTACTGTAGGAATGCAAGACACTAAATGGAAGGGGTAGAATGAAATTTTTGTAATAGCATTCCAAAGGTGCAGTAAATCTGATCGGTTGCTTGCAATGTTGTATTGGGAGCACTGGCTGGTTTAGAGGAGTTCATTCTACTTCTTTGAAAACACAAAAGGTTTTACAAAGCTGGCTTTTGCATATCTCTGAAAGGGGTAGCCACCTGGACACTGATAGCTTTTGACTTGATTTTTATGTTAAACTTTGCTGCTTTAGTATTATGTAAAGGAGGAGATTGGGTATCATAACTTTCACTGATATACGAACTATTGTTATAGCCATTGAGTCTAGTTCCCCATTCACAACCCTCAAGACAGGTGCAAGGCAGTAGTTAAGGGAAACAGTGCTTAAATCATATTAGAAGCTGGTTGATATACTCCTTCCCCCTCTCCTTCCAGAAAAAAGGGAGTGCCCTGGGGAGAAGAAATTGAAAATCAGAACCACAGGGGAAGGGAATGCACCTTCCTCTCCTTTTGTTATTTCTCAACTAAAATGTTTCCCAGATGTTATTTGCCATCAAAGATAGCATTTGCAGTAAACAGCATCTTCAGAGATGATGGGAGTTACCAGGAGAGGATTTTGGCAGGAAAATAACATGGGGAAAAGAATTGGCCTTTGTCATATCAAAAAAAGTCTCTGCATTGTTTCTAAAAAATGAAAGGAACTCATTCAAGAACACTTTTAAATATGAGCACTTGAGATCACTTGTAGCTTGGCCTTAACTATGCCATTAAGACATTGACCTATATCTGCTGGATAATGGAAAAGGCCAGGGAGTTTCAGAAAAACATTATTTCTGTTTTATTGACTATTCTAAAGCCTTTGACTGTGTGGACCATAACAAACTGTGGCAAGTTCTTAGTGGTATGGGGATACCAAGTCATCTTGTCTGCCTCCTGAAGAATCTGTATAACGACCAAGTAGCAACAGTAAGAACAGACCACGGAACAACGGACTGGTTTAAGATTGGGAAAGGAGTATGGCAGGGCTGTATCCTCTCACCCTACCTATTCAACTTGTACGCAGAACACATCATGCAACATGCTGGGCTTGAGGAATCCAAGGCTGGAGTTAAAATTGCTGGAAGAAACATTAACAATCTCAGATATGCAGATGATACCACTTTGATGGCTGAAAGCAAAGAGGAACTGAGGAGCCTTATGATGAAGGTGAAAGAAGAAAGTGCCAAAGCTGGCTTGCAGCTAAACCTCAAAAAAACCAAGATTATGGCAACCAGCTTGATTGATAACTGGCAAATAGAGGGAGAAAATGTAGAAGCAGTGAAAGACTTTGTATTTCTAGGTGCGAAGATTACTGCAGATGCTGACTGCAGTCAGGAAATCAGAAGACGCTTAGTCCTTGGGAGAAGAGCAATGACAGATCTCGATAAAATAGTTAAGAGCAGAGACATCACACTGACAACAAAGCATAGTTAAAGCAATGGTGTTCCCCGTAGTAACATATGGCTGCGAGAGCTGGACCATAAGGAAGGCTGAGAGAAGGAAGATCGATGCTTTTGAACTGTGGTGTTGGAGGAAAATTCTGAGAGTGCCTTGGACTGCAAGAAGATCAAACCAGTCCATCCTCCAGGAAATAAAGCCAGACTGCTCACTTGCGGGAATGATATTAAAGGCAAAACTGAAATACTTTGGCCACATAATGAGAAGACAGGACACCCTGGAGAAGATGCTGATGCTAGGGAGAGTGGAAGGCAAAAAGAAGAAGGGCCGACCAAGGGCAAGATGGATGGATGACATTCTAGAGGTGACGGACTCGTCCCTGGGGGAGCTGGTGGTGTTGACGACTGACAGGAAGCTCTGGCGTGGGCTGGTCCATGAAGTCACGAAGTGTCGGAAGCGACTAAATGAATAAACAACAAAACTGAAACAAGATGTGTGTTAAATGTTTTCGGTGTTCTGAGACCCTCATGGATCAATTTTTCAGAGTTTACATTTGCACTGGTCTCCATAGGATATTGGCACTTATTTCATACTTGGAGGTGTGCTTGCAAAGTGGGAAAATGAAGATGACCAGGTATAGTCCATAGGCTACCAGCTGACCATGCACTGAATCCCTTATAAACACATTTTCCTTTTCTTTATGAGAGGCTTGGGAGAGATAAAGTGGGTTGTTTCTGCAGCTCATCCAGTCTTATCTGGTTTCATCTGATTTGACTGCTCCTTTTTTCTCACACATACATGTACATACTGAAATGGGTGTATGTGTGTGTGTGTGTGTGTCAAAGGAGGGAAAATCATTCAAGCAGCAAGGTCTGTCACTTTTGAACACATGTTGTGACTTGCATGCATGTAGGAACAGCAAAATTTGCACTGTGACATTGCAACACTGCCTTCATAATTTGATGAAAGTGTTAGATCCTGCATACAGTATGCCTCTGTCCATGTAAAAAACTGAGTCTTTGATTAGTCTGGAACCTCTTATTCCCTGCCTCTGTGTCATCAGACCATTACTGGGGTGGGGGGAGTGCTTTTATTTATTCAATAAAACAGAAGACCAAAAAAAGGAAGGAAGGAAGGAAGGAAGGAAGGAAGGAAGGAAGGAAGGAAGGAAGGCAGGCAGGCAGGCAGGCAGGCAGGCAGGCAGGCAGGCAGGCAGGCAGGCAGGCAGGCTATAGCTATCTCTATTCATGTACATAAGTATATATATATATATATATATTTAATTTTATATCCCACCTTTATTATTTTTATAAATAACTCAAGGCGGCAAACATACCTAATACTCCTTCCTCCTCCTATTTTCCTCATAACAACACGCCTGTGAGGTGAGATGGGCTGAGAGTGACTGGCCCAAGGTCACCCAGCTGGCTTTCATGCCTCAGGCAGAACTAGAACTCTCAGTCTCCTGGTTTCTAGCCCGTTCTCTTAACCACTAGACCAAACTGGCTCATATGAAATTTTACACTATAGTTTCTAGAAAGGATTACCATACTTCATATTTCATTGTAATTGTCCATACATATCAGATTACTAGTGATCACATTGCTCACCATGAAATGAAGATTGCAAGTGCCTGGCTATCAGGACACCAGCTTGTGCTGCCAATGTAAGCTAAGGGCAAAGAGTCAGAAAGATGGATGGTAGTTGATTATATTCCTCTCCAACCTTCCTGAAGTCAAGCAAAAGAAGTTGATTGCATTCATGGACTTGAGGGGCAATAAGAAAATTATTCTCTCTCTCTCTCTCTCTCTCTCTCTCTCTCTCTCTCTTCTTTCTTCCTCCCCTCCCCTCAAAAAACAGAATAAAATTAAAAATGGTGGTTTTCTAATTATACCTTTTGAAAGTCAATGCATGATAAATTCATACTGTATGCTATATAATTGGTATCCTGCAGTGGGATACAGGAATAATTAATGCTGCTCCCCTGAGAGATTCTCATGATTTGTCTTGCACAAGGAGAGAAATATGTACAGTTTGAAACATTTATGAAAAACATTTCTTTCTTTCAGTAAAATGGACATAACCAAGAAACTATGAGCACATCACTTTCCTTATTTCTTGTCATTGTGTTCCTAGTTGGTTTATCCATATACACAGCTGGAAAAGAAAGCTACTTAATGGGCTATGATACTTTATGATACATTCTCATATTGCCTCTAACCATGATATTGTAATTTGTACAAAGTGGCTAACCTAGCACAGAGATCCTACTAAAAACAGAATCTTTTCTACTTTGGTTCTTTCTCCCCTCCAAATAATGCCTTGTTTTCCCCACTTGGTATATGACAACTGCTACAGTGCAATGATAATTAGTCAAATTCCCAGTACAGTGGCATCATATTGTGTGCACAGATTCAACTAAGTTGTACTAAATGCAGCAGAATACTGTATCGAATTGAATTAGAAGGCCACCTATGAAAATAAGGGAGCATTTAGGGAAGGCCCTTTCCTCAAGCATCTTTACTGTGTTTCTGTTAACTCTACACTTTTGCATGATATCCCATCCTGTGTGCATGCTTAGTTCTCACTGGGCTGTCTTGGGGGCAATTCTCTCCTTTTTCTAACTTCTGCTAAACCTACTTGTCCATGCAAGTAAGTTAGTATCAACATCTTGTTTCTTTATGGTATTTTTAGAGTAGTTTCTAGCCATCGCAAATCAATATCTGAGTTCACTGTTAGCATACAGTTCGTGAGAATGAGACAGTAGATATAATAAATGAAATTAATTTAAACTCTACAGGAAGTATTTGAATTTTGCTGACAAACTTACCTTTTATCCCATATACTGACAAAGTTTCCTCTCCCTTTATCTGAAATTTGAAATGTGCTCCTAGGTTTCTCCACAATATTTTGTCCCATGTAAATATACCAATACAAAGAGATGAGGATTTTAATACAGGTGAGCCTCAGTTTATGATGGCAATCGGGACTGGAATTGCCATCACTAAGCGATGTGGTTGTAAAGTGAAACATCACATGACTGCATTGCTTAGTGATGGCAATACTGGCAGTCCCAGTTGCCATCATTAAGTGAGGACCATGCAAGTCGTTAAGCAAGGACCTCACATGACTGTGACTTCTGACTTCTTGCCGGCTTCTCCATTGTCTTTGCTTGTGGGAAGCCAGCAGGGAATGTCAGAAATTGCAATCATGTGGCTGAGGCTTGCTGTGACATTGTAATTGTGTGACTGTGGGGATGCTGCAACAGCTGGAAATCTGAGGGCCAGTCATAACTACAACTCATTCAGGACTGCCATATGTTTAAACAATCGCTGAATGGTCATTAAACAAGAACCACCTGTACTTTACCTGCAATCAGATATCCTAGATGCTGGGTTGAGTGATCATTAGTTACAACATGACCATAAATCATTCACATGATTTGGAAGTCTATACAAAGGAGTTGAGTAATACTTGGCTATTACTCATTTGCATTATGCACATTTCTATGTAGAATTATTAATAAAAGGCTGAAATGTTTTGTGTTTTGTACTACATCCTCAAATTAATAAACAAGCCATTTTAAAGTTTAAATGTGGTTTTGGTTATAGAAACTATAGACTCAATATAGTGAAACTAATGAATTAAGAGATTTAACAATGTGCAATGAAAGTTTGATTTTTATAACTACTTAAAATATGGCTTTTTAGAATCTGGAGATCAGAAGTTTAAAAAATGCTTTCTCAGCAAAGTATTACTTTCTGTATTTTTATAAAACAGAATATAACACTGGTCTATTGAAATGGTTCAATATTTTGATTAAAAAGCATATATCTTTCCTTATACAATGCTTTATATTTCAATGTTGTTTATTACACACATACACAAACAAATATTAAGGAGAACTGGAATGTTGCATACATTAAATGACAGCAGTTTTGATTGTAATTAATATTTTTGTCCTGAATTATACTTTTTTCCTCCAAGAGAATAAACTGGCATAACAATTTGAATATAATGTATGCTGCTTTGATTACTATTCTGGATTTGAAAAAAATGTGTTATTTTAACAACCTGTTTATCAATAAATTGCATTTTAAATTTCTCAAGGTGTTGGCTCATTTTAATTATGTACTAATTTCCAGGTGCCCTGCTCCAGGTCTAGGTGGTAAATCTCATTTTCTCTTTCTTAATTTAGCTTCTAGGCTTAGACTTGGCAAAGGTCTCTCAGAGAAATGATATGATGCAGCTAGATAAGAACCTTTATCATAAACTAGGCCAAAGTCCAAATGGTTGATTGCTCTTGGTCAGCATGAAGGGGCAGTTTCCCCAAGTACTACTGATACAGGGAAAAACATTTTTCATCTAGTATAAGGCTTTGTAACATTCCTAAAACTTAGTATGTTTTAGGAATATTACAAAAGCTGGTACAATACAATGGCTTTGGCAGAGTTCTCTAATTTATACTTTCATGTATTGTGTACAAGTCCTTCACCTTTGTATCCAATCCACATTCTTTCAACATGTTCTTTATTCTTGACCCTAACCTTGTTTTGCCATACATACTTCTTAAGTACCCCATTCCTATTGCACCCAACTTACTTTCTGTTTCTGCTAACATCCCCAACTCTCACATCCATATAATAAAGTGGGGAGAAATACACTCCTATATATAGTGATTTTTTTCTCTTTTCAACAACATTCATTCCTTGCAACAGACTACATACTACTCTTTACTTTTCTATAGGCATTTGTGTTTTTTTTAAACTTCTTCCATTTTGCCATATTTAATGAACTTTCAGCTAATGTATACAGATGCACCTACTTGTGCTCTAGTTTTTCTACGTTGCACCCAAAAGAGTTACTTTTATGTGAGATGGGTGGCTACTATACATAAATATAATGATTGATAGATAGATGATAGATAATGTAGATAGATAGATAGATAAAGCTTAGATAGATAGATAGATAGATAGATAGATAGATAGATAGATAGATAGATAGACAGACAGACAGACAGACAGACAGACAGACAGACAAACAGACAGACAATGTAGATAGATAATGATAGATGATAGATGATAGATATAGATAGATAGATAGATAGATAGATAGATAGATAGATAGATAGATAGATGATAGATAATGATAAACAGACAGATAGATGATAGATAGATAGATAACATGTTATACTCAGTGCTTCTTTCTTTCTTACATTTCAAAGGATTTTTTGCCCTGCACTTAAAGACTCTGAAGACAAAATAGATGTTGCTTGTTGACAGAACTGGCATCTCTGCCTTGAAATCTCTGCTGGCTGTCAATTTATCTCTCAAGTAATATAAAAGAAAAAAAAAAGTCCAATCAACAGAGTTCTCCACTATTGAAACTAAAGCCCAATTGGCTCAATTCAACCTTGATAGAAGATAAGTGGTGGTAACAATAGAGTAAGAGATTAATTTACATCTATATCTATGTATGGAAAAGGTGAAAGGTCCCCTGTGCCAGCACCGAGTCATGTCTGACCCTTTGGAGGGACACTGCTTTTGCGATGTTTTCTTGGCAGACTATAGTGGGGTGGTTTGCCATTGCCTATATACATATAGGTATATACTGTAGCTATACTTACTGTATAACTGCTATAAAGAAAATTGAAAGCTACTTCTTTATATTTTCTTTTTTTTCCCCTGCACTTTTGGCTTTGTCTTTTTCTTCTCTCTTTTTCACTCTCTTTTCTTCATTCTAAATATTAGCTCTTGTTAGTTTTTTTCTTTCTTTTTAAAAATTTTAAAAAACTTATATTTAAAAAAAGCAATTAAGTAGTGGTCAGTGCAAGGAAATTAAAAGCACACATTTCAGGACTGGAATAGTTTGGGATCTTCAGATCATGCAAATTCATCGGAAGGATCCACACATCCCACCAGATATAATGCTCAGTTTGGGCTTAACACAATATGTAAACTCAGCCTTCATGGCTTATTCAATGAATTGTGGTTAAAATAAGTCATGGTTAGTAGGACATGTTTATCTTGCTGCAGTCTCATCTGACATGCCACAATAGGTCAGAAGGGCTCACTACAGGTGACCCAGTCCAGCTTTAGGCATTTATTTATTACATTTCTGTTCCACATCTGCTCCATTATGTCTACTAATATGACCTACACCAGGCACCAAGGCAGGGTCTCAAGCCTCAATTCCAATGCCAAAATCCAGACATCCTTAGTTGCACCATACAAATTTCCTTTGCTGGCTCAAAGGGTTTTTGCTGTTATTCCTCTGGAATAACAAAAAGAAGAAATTCTCAGAAAGTAATTGTGGTTAAGCATTTCTTAGATTAAAGATCAAGACCCTGGGAATCAACACTTGCCCTTCAGGTAAACCTCCCCCTTGAGTTGCGTTTAGACCTCCATGGCCAATGCAAGGATGATTAACCTTTATCAGGAACACAAGCCTTTTTGGAAATATCCACATTTGACAAACTTTTTTTTATCTCTCTCTGCATTTTTTTCCCCTGCTTCATTGCTTAAACTATACCACTGGCAAGAATAATCAAGGACTAGATAACCCCTTTCAATTAGTGTAATTAACTGGAATCTCTGCTATGCTCATTTGTCTTATAATATCCAAGTAATTTAAAATTACTCCTCTTCTAGATAAAAGTTATAATTGCCTTCCTGGTTTCCCTTTTGATAAAGCAAATAGGGCCCAATCCCCAGATGGTATAAAAAGCCAAATCATCTCATTACAACACACTGGACAATGAGGCAGCAAAATTATTTATTGTTGAAATGACGCCCATTGGCTGTGTAATTCAAAACCATATGACTGTATTTTAAGTACGCAGGTTTGGCTCGTGCTGAATTTAAGGCTGCAGTATTCCTACATCAGGCACCAACTGCAGTGAACAGCTTCTTTCATTCTTTGCTTGGGAGTAAACTGTATTGATTTCTGTATAAACATGGACAGGACTGCTCTTTACGTGTCCTCTCTGACAAGTACAGGATAAATTTATACAATGAAGATCACTGCACAACAATGCACTCATGCAACTTTCACTCCTCAATAAAGAAAAATAAATTCCACTTCAGGAGGGGGAATGATGTGAACTCTGCTGTTGCAATGCAAGGTGACTTTTCAGGAGGTAGAATGCAGAATGGAATTTGCTCTCAGTGACAAGCACATATCTGAATACTACTTACTAAGGAAGTTTCTCTGAATACCAGTAGCTGGGAAACATAATTCTGAATATGGATTCTGGAGAATGTAATTCTGAATGGCTTGGATGTGTACTTCTTAATAATATCAGTTGCTATGGAATAAAAACTGGAGGATACTATTACACTCAGACTATGCTGTTGATTTCACACAAGGTTTAGAAGTTCTTTGATCTGATTGTCATGGACTATAGGCGTTATTTATTTATTCATTCATTCATTCCTTCAATTTCTATAGCCGCCCATCACAACCAGTGATTCTGGACGGCTTACGACAATAAAAACCATAAAACAATAAAACAATTACAATTAAAACAGTTACAACCCAAAATAAATATACATGGCTGCTAAGTAAACAATGTAAGATGTTAATACAACCAAGAAACGGGGCCATTCCCACACTCAGGGCCCCAGGCCCAGGCACATAACCAGGTCTTCATGGCCTTGCAAAAGGCCAACAGGGTTGGGGACGTCCTCATCCCTGAAGGAAGAATATGCCAGAGGGCAGGTGCTATGGCTGAAAAGGCATGCCTTCTAGTCCCCGCCAACCAATGTTCTTTGGCTGAGGGGATCCGTAGCATGCCCAATCTACCAGATCGAATTCGACGGGTAGAAACAACTGGGAGAAGGCAGTCCCTTAGGCAACCTGAGTATTAGTACTTAGTGCTGTGTACATAGGGACACAGGTAGAGGTAGAGAATAGCAGGCATAGGCATCCACCAGAGAGAAGATGGGGTAAGTGACAAAATATGCATTGTGATGTCAGAATATATATTCTGCCCCTTACATACTTGAGTGAGACACAGTGAAAGTATGAAAGGACAGAGTTTATATTGTGATATCATTCTGACATTATCATGCTTGGGAACAGATGCCTATGATAGCAGAATCCATTGCTGCATGGAAAACTCTAAATCTGAACCTCTCAAAGGCAGTCAAGTACTACTGATACAGGGAAAAACATTTTTCATCTAGTATAAGACTTTGTAACATTCCTAAAACTTAGTATGTTTTAGGAATATTACAAAAGCTGGTACAATACAATGGCTTTGGCAGAGTTCTCTAATTTATACTTTCATGTATTGTGTACAAGTCCTTCACCTTTGTATCCAATCCACATTCTTTCAACATGTTCTTTATTCTTGACCCTAACCTTGTTTTGCCATACATACTTCTTAAGTACCCCATTCCTATTGCACCCAACTTACTTTCTGTTTCTGCTAACATCCCCAACTCTCACATCCATATAATAAAGTGGGGAGAAATACACTCCTATATATAGTGATTTTTTTCTCTTTTCAACAACATTCATTCCTTGCAACAGACTACATACTACTCTTTACTTTTCTATAGGCATTTGTGTTTTTTTTAAACTTCTTCCATTTTGCCATATTTAATGAACTTTCAGCTAATGTATACAGATGCACCTACTTGTGCTCTAGTTTTTCTACGTTCACTCAATTTTCTCTATCAGATACAACTATCTTGATCTATGTTACATAAATTTTCAGATCCACTCTCCTTGTTGCACCTTACATTCACTGTAAATCATTTGGCTTCTGTTGTGTTGGCCCAACAACACAATATCATCTACATGCAAAAGTACATGGACATCCATGTTCCCAATAAACACATCTCTAATATCACCAAAATTTTCTGTATACATTTATTTTTAAATAAATTAACAAAGGAACGTCACACAGTTTTGTCTTACTCTATGTTCAGTGTTAAGCCAGGGTTTCTCAACCAGGGTTCTGTGAGAGGTCACTAGGGGTTCCCTGGAGATAACGATTTATTTAAAGAATTATTTCAAATTCAGGCAACTTCACATTAAAGAGGTAAGTTTCATTCTTTAGTTTTAGTTTAAGAACACTGTTAGCGCATCTATACAGACCTACCCATGAAATGAATATGATAATTTTGTAACTTCTGGCCTGTATTTGAGCCTGATTGTGCAGGGGTTCCCCAAGGCCTGAACAATATTTCAAGGGTTCCTCCAGGATCAAAAGGTTAAGAAAGGCTTCTCTGAGCTGTTTATTATTTATTTTACAGTTTTGTAGTTTGCTCCCATCTGCAGGCTCCAGGGGGCGTGCAACAATGTAAGAGAAAGAAAAAAAAAAGATGAAAATGTTTTCACACATATTTACTTCTATAATATGTTGCTCCTATTATATTCATAACCAACCTTTGGTTTGCTGTACATGCAGAACATTCCATAATTCAAGCCTATTCACTTTATCCAAATCAACAAATGTCTCATGCTCATATATTTCTCAGTGGCCAGCTAATAACACACATCTGCTGTACACTCAGTCTAGCATGAAGCCACACTACATTTCTCACATTTTCCTCACTGTCACCTCTCATTGATTTTGGATTTGTTCCTGTTTGCTTTACCTTTCTACAGAGGAACAATAATGGCATTCTTCCAATCATCAAGTACAGATGCCATCTTCACAAACAAATTATCCAAGTCACACAAACACTTCATGAGCAAACCATATTTATATTTTTAACATTCTTTAGCATTCTTCAGTCACCTCATCTACACCATCAGTTTTACCATTTTTTCCAACATTCTCACCACATAAACAATTTCCTTTTCTTATTTTTTTTCATTTTGACCCTAATATTTAGCACTCATTTCAATTCCACTCTTCAACATATCATTGTCATTCCTTCCTTGAACATTCCCTTACTTCCTAAAATCATCTCATTACTTTTTTTTTTTTATTCCATTCACTCTGCTTGAAGGCTCTTTATTTAATCCTCTTCACCTACTTCCAAAACAGAATTTTATTTCTATCCAAATCACTCGCAACAGTTATTCTCATTCATTTTTCCCTCTCAAATGGCCAATCACTTTTTCTTACTCTCTCATCTCATTCCCATTCATCCATTCATGTCATGTAGCAGGATCATTCCCTACTCCCCTTGGATCAAATTGATTCAGAATATTACATATTCTTTCTCAAAACCCATCTCTGGTTCTTTTAGTGCCACTATTTAACTGGAGCATAACATCCAGCTATCATCAGTCTATGGATTTCTTCTTTCACGCATGCCCATAACTTTCTACTTTCCAATATACATTTTAGCCTTTTCATTCAAAATTAAACCTATATCTTCAATCCCTTACTTGCATCCATCAACTCCACTTACAAGATCAAACCTTCATTCACATCTATTACATTATTCTTCTTTCTCCTAGTTTCACAAACATACATTTAATTTGTTAATTCATGCTCTTTACCATTTCCTATATCTCTCACATTCCAAGTTGCAATCTTCCCTATGTTATGGACATTACCAGGTAGATCCTAAATACTGATGTCTGCTACCCACTGCTACTTTAGTCAATTGAAGTTTTCCTATCCTATTTTTTCCTAAGATAGAGAAGGTGTATCAGCCTTAGTTGGATCCTTCCCACAAAACACTTTTCCACATGACTTTGCCTTCCTCTCATTCCTATCCCATAGCTGAGACAGTCTTATGTTTTCCTTAGATATTCACATTTTAAAGCAATATTGTCTCTGAACAGCCCAAATTGGTTTCCTTTGGGTGCAGTCTGGATTCACATAATTCACATGATAAGAGTCAGATAACATCTGGAAGTGGAACTTTGGTGTGTTTGTAAGTGCTGTGTAATGTGGCAGGGATTGAGTCTCATTACACATGCAGCCTCTCCTCTGTCTGTAACCTGTTTATCATCACCTTTTAAACACGGGCTTACCACTCTTTCAGAACTAAACCCATGCTTAAAACAGCCCACTTAACAGCTGACAGGTTGCCAGAAGCTGGTGTGTATGGGGGGGGGGGGGGAATTGTGCAGTGAAATGAGAGATTTCCTATTGCATGGAACAAAACCCCTTGTCTGCCTGATGTTTTTCACACTACTTTTAAACACTAGTGTACTATCCACATGAAAGAGGATGTTTTTCGAAGATCATGCAAACCATATTTAAGAGTAGCCTGAAAAACAGTTGTCAGGATTGGTGGGCTACTCAGATACTCTTCCCAACATCTGTAAGCTATTACTTGGGCTTCACTGACAGGTGGTTTGGGGCTTTGTGATATTCTTTGGGGGGAGATGGGCAGTGGCAAAATTTGATAGATAGATAGATAGATAGATAGATAGATAGATAGATAGATAGATAGATAGATAGATAGATAGATAGAATTCTTTAGGCTGGGAAAGGAGGCAGGTAAAGTAGAGGGAACAGCCAGGTCTCCAATCTCATGGAGAGTTCCATGGGATTTGGAGATTTGGAAGATGGAGTCCTTATTTCTTGCCACCCTTCCCAGGCCTCCCAACTGATCCTCAGTCTGGGAAGGGTGCAAGAAAATGGAGGGGGTGTTTTTTGACCTGCCAAGTTTCCAGTTCTGTGGTTCAGTTCTGTGAGAGCCAACATTCCCTTCTCCTGCCACCTCTACCAACTAGAGTGATCAATGACCAAGAGCTTGTGGAAAACCTGAAGTGACTTTTGACAGCTGGCTAAACCAAGGGGCTAGTCATCTGTCACAACTCACTTCCTCCCCAGCCCCAGTCCAGTTAAGGGAAAGGATGGATGGATGGTTCCTGCTGGCTGGTGACATTTGGGAAGGAAGGAAGGTAAAAAGCAGGGAATCTACCAATCCCTTTCCTTAATTTGCCCTGCACACAATAAATGAGGACAGACCTAGATTGGAAGTCCTAAGCTGAAAAGAAGGAGGGATCAGCTATTACACAGAAGAGTAATAGTAATCTAATCATCTATTTGGAAGATGGAGGAAGTAAAAATGCTCTGATTTCAATGATGCATCAGGCAATATTTCAAACTGAATGGATTTCTGTTCCATTGATCTGTATTCCTCTTTTGTATATATCTGTGTGTTCTTAGTTTGCTCGCATAATGAGGGAAAATGCCTCGGTAAGGCTTTCTATTTTTATAACATAGTTTGTCATCTGAAGTTCTCTAGAATGTATTACCAATCTTAAACGTGCACATAGACCAAATGATTGTGAACACTTGAAACATTGCTTGAATTCCCTTCTTTTCTTCTGTCCCAGGCAGATGGGAAAAGAGTGCTTGATTGATAATGGTGAGATAACAGTTCCCTTGCTACTTGTCTTCCAATATACATATTTGAATGTCTTTATGAAGCTCTGCATGTTTGTTTTCATTCTCATGTGCAAAACTAGTGAAAAAAAAGGCATTTGCCCTGCTAAGCTTTGCTATATCACATATGAGATCAGCTCTCCTGGTGCATCAGGGCCTGTCTGCTTGAAGATCAGGTTATCCAAGTTGCTATGGGAGTGAAATCTGAATACCTCCTTGAATCTAAAATAAATATTAGAAATCTGTAGGGGAGATGTGAATTAAAGACAGCGGTAGAGTTGCTCTCACTATGGTACCAGTCATAGTGTGCTCAAAGCCTCTTCTCTTGTATTTCACCTTAGCCAAGTGATTAATTATCTTCTCTTTGACCAAGCAAAGATATTATGGCACATACAAATGAGAAATTATTACAACATGCCATTAGAGCATTGCAGGAAAAGAAACTGTTGAAATAAAGTAGACTATTTTTTCTTAACTTATAGTGAGAAGAATATCAGTCTATAAAGTTGAGTTTCATTCAAGCTGGTATAAGCTCTTGGTGATTCTATGGACACATCTATGTAGCTTTACCTCATAATAATTGTAAAAGTGGTTTGCCATTGCCTTCTTCTGAGACTTCTTCAAGTTCTCAGTCAAGGCTACAATCCTGAGATTTCTTGGTATGCTCTCATCCAAATACTAACCAGGTCAAACTCTGCCTAGCTCTTTGAGATCAGTTAAGATTCTTCTAACTAGATGCAAATAGCATTTAAACAGATGGTTCAGACTATAAGACATTTGTTGCCAAGAAATTCAGTTTCCTAAACTTGACAAGAAAAACATTTCCCTGGGATTTCTAAAACTGATGCAGAAAACTATTCAATCCGGGAAGAAATTTTCTCTTCATGTTTAAAATTAAAAAGGGAACTTCATGATTTTTTAATTATCTAAAGTGATCCATGTGTTTTATAATCTCAGATAAGTTTAGGAAGAAGCAGTTGCTCTTGTTTTTTATAATGACCTATTTCACTTTAATAGAATTTAAAAGGTAATTATTATTATTATTTTAATCTGTTCTGTTGTGTCTGATTCATGGAGACTGCCTGAACAAGTCCCTGCAGTTTTCTTGGCAGTTTTTCAGAAGTGGTTTGCCATTGCCTTCTTCCTAAAGCTTAGAGAGAGAGACTGGCCCAAGGTCACCCAACTGGCTTTCTGCCCAAGGTGGGACTAGAACTCACAGTCTTCTAGTTTCTAGCCTGGGTACTTTAACCACTACACCAAACTGGCTCTCTATTATGTAATAGGACATAATATTAGGACTCTGTGGTGGTTTGGATTCAAAGACAAAAAGGTGCTTCAGAATCTATGCATCCCAGGTATTGTCAGGAGCATTCACAGCAAACTGCAATGACGTGCACAGTAATGTCATCATGCAAATGATGCCCTTACATACTTGGGTGATGCAAATTTGTAAATTGCAGCACTTGCGTGGGGATGACATCACCAACATTTCATCATTTGCCATCCCCTGTGGAAAGCCATCTTCAGTTTCTTAAACCAACCCTACCTTTTCCTGGGATTGCACTAGACAGCTGCTTGATTCCAGGGAAAGTTGGAGTCCGATGTTATGTGAGCATCCCTGCGCACTCTGAAATCCACTTTTGTCTTCAAATGTGAAGCACTACATAGTACATAACATTGCATTATGAAAAAATGTCCAATATGAAATAATTAATCGGTGCAATATTTTTAGCAGAAGTTCTTTTGTGATATGGATATGATGCCAGTATCCTCTTTTGTTTGTTTTGCCGAATAAGGGCATCTTAATATTCTTAAGAAGAAAAGGATTGTTTTCTTCCTTCTTTCAAGCAGGAAAGAAGACCCTAGGAAATACATCAAAGCTGAACTGAGCCAGCATAAATCACTTTTTCATGATACACCATTTATAACTTGATTCATTGATTCATCTCTCAACAAGACAAGGTCAGTTGAAATAAAATGATTCAGTTTCTTGCCCGCCAGAGAAAGGAACTTAAACAACAAATTAATCTTCACTTCTAACCATATGGAATTTGACATAAACACACACACACATTTACACACACATATGCACCCAAATACAGGGAATCTAGAAACAGCCTCACGAACAGATAAGTGCACAGGAAAGTCTGCTGATCTTGCAAAATAAAAATGGTAGCTTCAAAATAAGCCAGTGGAAAGTCAGGACTATATTCTTCCTTGTATACAGTTCTTCAGAATAATTTTATTTCTATTATTTTAAAGCCATGTTTTTAGAGTTAAAGACAAGTAACATATAAAAATGATCCATTCAGAAAAGATGCTCAGAATTGCATGTTGTATTCCAATATAACTCAGGGTAGCAATCAAAACCAAGGCCCATCAAGTTTTAAGGCATTTCCTAATAGTAAAGCAGATTCAAATACAGAATGAATTGACACCCCCCTGACACCACCACCATAAACACATATACACATGATCATACAATGTCATGGCCAGGTTCTAAGGTTCAGCTTCCTCCTGATGTGATCTTGAGTTCTTCAGAAAATGACAATCTGCCATTTGCAAGTAATGACTATTGCTGCAGAAGCATTAGGTTCAGTATGTTATGCTAACCAAACATAATTAAAAGAGACTCCATAACAACCCTATCTATTTTCAGCAAGTGCTACAGACTTGCAAATATGTGAACATACCCATTCCCATAGCTTCCCGGCATGCAGAAAGAGGCCACACTGCCTGATCAGTCCCTGCTGCCTTTCAATTGTGGGTTGAAAAGAACTGGGCGACAAAAAGTTTGGTTGTCTGAAAATAGCCATAGAACAGAAGGGGAAAGGGATAAATTTGTCAGTAGTGAGTTCAAAGGCATCTGGAATTGAACATGTTGAAGGCTATTACATAACACTGTGAAGAGGCTAAAATTATAGGAAAAATTATATGCAACGGCAAATGAGATAATTACCTTGATTTGCCAATCTATCCCCCAATTTGGTCAAATATATTTCAGCTTAATGGAACGGGATATTTTACCTTATGCCATACTTAGTCCCCCCCTCCCCCATTTTTAGAAAGCCCTTGAGTTAACTAACCACAATTTCTGATAAGTCTGAACCTGGAAACTATGGTTATTGCTAATCTTGTACTTCTACCTTTCTTCAATTCAAAATTGCAGACCAATTTCATTGCTGAACAATGATTATAAAATATTTGCCTCAATACTGGCTGAAAGAATTAAGAAAATTTACAGGAATTTATTCACCATGATCAATGTGAGTTCTTACAGCTAAAAGTTAATGTAAGAATTTTCTTGGATATTATAGAATATTTACTATATCATAATGAGTGTCAAGTGGCTCTTATTTTCCTAGACACAGAGAAAGCCTTCAATAATTTGAATAATAATTTGAATTAGAGTTTCATGTTTAAAGTCTTGGAAAATATGGACTTTGGAGAGTATGTTAAAATTTGGAATGATGTGGAAAAAGATCTGTTAAGATGGGAAAAACTACAACTGTCCCTTATGGGGAGAATATCTGTGATTAATAAATGTTTTGCCTAGGATATTGTTTCTCTTTCAGACTATACTGATTTTGACAACAGATTTACCATTCAAACAATGGCAGAAGGATATCTCTAAGTTCATTTGGCAAGGCAAGAAATCAAGAATTAAATATAAATTGTTATGAGATGCCAAAGAACAAGGAGGTTTGGGTTTACCTGATTTAAAATTGTATTTTGATGCCTGTTGTTTGCTTTGGATGAAGGAATGGATAATTTTGAAGAACAATAAGTTGTTGCAACTTGAAGAACATGAACTGAGATTTGGATGGCATGCTTATTTGTGTCATAATAATGTTAAAGTTAATAAAGATTTTAACAACCATTTTGTTAGGAGTGCCATAATAAGAGTTAGTATTACGTACTACAATTGTTAGTTTGTTTTAAAGTGGGTAAAATAATTTTAAATTTGTCAATGAAACAATTCAATTTGAAATGGAACTTTGTATAAATGATGAACGTGTTATTACAAAGATGTACAGAATGTTGTTACAGATGAATTTAGAAGATGAACAAGTTAAAGAATAGATGATTAAATGGGCTAAGAATTTTGGATATAATATAATGTTGGAGCAATGGGAGAACATGTGGAACAAAGGTTTGAAATTTACTTTGACTTATAGCTTAAAAGAGATTTTTTTTATAAAATGATGTATCATTGGTATTTAACTCCTGATAACTTGTCAAAAATGTATAATGGAGTAATAAATGTTTGTTGGAAATGTTCTCTTGGTGAGGGAACTTTTTATCATCTTTGGTGGATTTGTGAGAAGGCCAAAAATTTTGGGATCAAATAAGTGTTAATGTTCAAAAGATCCTTAAAGTGGACTTACACAAAAAACCAGAACTGTTTCTCTTGGGACTGATGGAGAAGCAGCTTGAGAAACAACATGGGATTTTGCTTTTATACATGATTACAGCAGCAAGACTTTTATATGCACAGAGATGGAAAGAACCACAAATTCCTACAGTGGAAGAATGGATGATTAAATTGATGGAACTGCCCAAATGGCAAAGTTAACAGCGTTGATAAGGGAAAATACGGTGTCTGGATTTGTTGCTATCTGGCAAACATTTTTAGGCTACTTGCTTGTGTCAGAAAAAAATGAAGTTTTGATTTTGGGTTTTAATGATTAAATGGTTTAATTAGATAGAAATAATGTAACTAAGCTTTAACTAATGGTAAGATATTATATTTGTAAATGCATTCATATCTGTATTGGAGAAGGTCGGAAGTTGCTTTCTGTTTCTGTTTTCTGTTTTGTACTTTTATCGTTTTTCTTTTTTCTTTAGTTCTGTACTCTTATCTTTTCTATATTCTATATTTTGTATTTTAACTATACTCTGGAAATTAATAAAGTTTTATAAAAAAAAGAAAATATGGTTATCAAGATTACAATGAACAAGGCTCTAACCTCAATCTCAAACCTAGTTTGAGATCATGGCTTCTTCTTTATGTACACACTAGTTTATGTATGATTACATAAACTAGTGTGTATGTCTTGGAAGAGTGATCAATTACCACCTCTTTTGTAAGCTGCCAAGCAGGAGAGAGATGAGAGGGAAAAGGAGAGAATAAAACACAACATAGGAGTTTGGTTTTGGATTGATATGGTTCATTTACCCAACCAGGCCAACATGGTACTAATTATGGAACTGAATGGCTAGATCCACAAAGCATGCTGCTGGAAAGTCACTTTTCATAGGTGATTTAATTGGTTTTCTTGCACATTATGGAAGGTTGGACTAGATGATCCTTGTGATCCCTACAGTTCTGTGATTCTATACAAATACCCACTTTTGTTTGTTTGTTTAACACTAAACAGGCATATTTATGAAGGAAGCTATTCCATTGTCGCAACTTTTGTACCAAGAAACAGGCTATTGTTTCTCTGTATAAACTCATAAAAATATGTTGTTTGGCTTAGGTATTTTTGTTTTACTTTAAGTATAATACATTTAGAGGACAGATGTTTCAACAGCTGGTAATTTAGCTTTGTGACTAATCCTGTTTGGATGGTTTCATAGATCTACATTTACATCTGGTTTCATAGACAGTAATTCTCAGGCTAGGTTTGAGAAGAAGGGATACGTTTCAATATATAATACATGCTTTACTTACAGAGGGTGCCTGATTTTGCTCCTAGACTGGAAAAGATCATGCAGGACTCCTTTCTAAAATTCAGAACAGAATTCCTGATGTAGTGCCAAAGAGATGGAACTGGATGGTCTGGCTCAAGAAAAGCCATTTTCAGTGTCCATGTACTCCATCAAGCCTTCTGAGAAATGTAGATTGCTAGTATCCGCCCAACCCACATCAGAGCTGTAACAGGGTAAAGGCTTAAAGACCTCCCTATAATTGGCATTTGGTAACCAAACAAAATGTCATTAACTCCAAGCCAGAATAAAAGAAAATGCGAGGACTAGCCTATGTTCCTAGAATGGCATTTTTGGACAACTGTGTTTGCTGAGCTTTATTTGGGAATTTGGGTTTAATATTGTAGTTTGTAGCCTCTATGGTGTGTTCAATAATATGAACAAAGCAGACATCTGGCTGTTATTTTGTTATTTTTCTTCAAAAGAATCTTTGATCTCCAACATGGACAATTTGCTTGTGAAAATAGCAGGAAGAACAACAAGTAAATAGCTGAAGTACCAGTAAATAGTTTGAATTAAAGAGGCATAAGCTGTTTTCCTTCCCCTGGCATAGAAACAAGGAGATGTAGTTAATTATTTCACTGAATATGGCCTAGTTCAAACAGAATTCACACAATGTGGACTGGTTAGTTGTTTTGGCCATTATGATTTGTTCAATAAACCATGGTTAAAATGACTTTGAATTATCTGTGGATCATTTTGGAAAGCATGCACACTAAGACATAGAACTTGAATAATGCTAGAACTTTGAGACCATCAAGAAAAGTAGAACAGGAATGGTGATTCACAACATACTTCAATTAAGAACAAATAGGTAAATAAGGAACATGATGGGAGCCACCAAAGACAGTGACTTTAAAGGAGGCATATTCCTCCAAGAAAAGCCTCCTAATGGCTACAAATTAAAGCAGCTATATTCCAAGTCTGGAATAATGAGGTAAAAACATTCTTTCATCAGATCTATAGTGGGGAGCAAGTTTGGGTGAATGCATAGCAAGATGAACATTAGTAGAAATGAACTCCAGTTAGCATTCTCAATGTTCTGGGGAGAAAAGGCCAACCCAGAACTTGACTTACTTTTTCACATATGTATGAAAGTGGCCAAGATCTTGCATATTTTTATTGTAGAAATGCCTACTGCTCTCACAGTGCTTCATCCAGAAACTCCTTCTCTTGCAGTGCTTATAGAACACTGGCCTCTCATTGAAAAGTCCAATAAATACTTCTCCTTTTGTTTTATCATTTAATATTGGGGGAGGGGGTAGAAGGAAGCATCTAGACTGGAAATCTATCCCTAAAAGCATGCAGATAATTGGTTGACTAATCTTAGTCCATTCATCTCCATTCAAGGATCAAAGACACCCAGCCTCCTAATGCTGCTTGCCTGCTACCAAGATCAGGAGTTTATTATTAATTCCTGCTCCTGCTAAAGCCTGCTTGTAGGCTTCTAATTAACCAGCGAGGTAACCCATTAGCTGAACATTTAATCAGCCACTGACATGATACAAGTCTGGATGGGCCATTTGTTTGATTCAAATCAAAATTTACTTACATCTGTATGTTTTCCTCAGCTGGGCTGTTTGAAGCAAAGCTCTCTAGAAGTTTGAATCACTTAAAATGGGGGATGTGGACTCTCTCTATAAGTTTCTAGAAAATAAATTCTGCCATGCACAGGCCAGTTTCATTGCTTTATATACCATTGTGTTGAAAGAGAATAATTCATCTGGGCTATGTTCAGAAATTCATGTGCTAATGTTGTTGTCCTATTGTAAGTTATTACAGGATAGTGAGATTAAGCAAAAAAAAAGAAATTAACTATTTGTAATGATTGCCTATTCCAATAAAAGGAGTCTCATCAGTAATTACTAGAGAAAACTAATTTATTGAATGAATAGTATGCAAAGTACGAAGAAAGCTGAGAATGAGCAAAAGCGCGCCAAATACAAACTTAAAAAGCCTTGCTCCCGTTGCGAACCCTCCCCTCAGGCTAGCATAGCAACCACCCACCCCAGATGCTAGCAACCGTTAGAATCGGCCTGAGAAAGTAACCTTGAACAGCAGAGATAACCCAAACATACATTCCAGAAGATCACAAGTCAGCACAAAGGAAATTTACCAGCGTGGCCAGGCAGGCACGCAACTGCAGACATGACATGTGAAACGTTACGAGGAACCATAAACATCGGAACGGGAACATGACACTATTTGATTAATGCACAAATCATCTCCATAGCCTTTTATTACTGCCTTCTTAGCTTAATTTCATTGTAATAAATATTCACATTTCAAATACTATAAAGAGCAACATTTGAATAAATATGGAGGAATTGGTTTGCTTTCTGTAAATCACATTTTTTCAAGCACAACTTTGTTCCATCCTGCTTAGGCATCAGTTCACAAATGTTTCTTAAACTCCACACAATTTTTTGACATACATTTTCCTGAATACTTATGTAAGCATGAACATTTGAATGCAATTTCCTAGATTACACATTTTTTTCCAATTATATTTTCTCCGATGTATGCATTTTGTAAACTGAATAATAGTGTTACAAAATGTGGAGAGGTGTAAAAGCTGAAGGATATTAGGTTCCAGTTCTCATTTTAGTTTGAGAAGCTTGAATAAGGTCAATTCATACAAAAATGCCACCCAAACAAGTTTCTACTCTTTCTTTACAAAGGATAAAATCCGAAACTAAAAACTCCAAGCTGCTTAGATAATGTAATATGGGTTTATATAACTATATGTTCTCTCCAAATGTGCTTTCCTTTATGAACTTGCTTATCTTTTTAGGAGACATTAAATACAAGAACTTCAAGAACATATAGTTGGAATCAGCACTTTTACTTATGACTGATCAAACAGAAGCAGAGAGGATCAATACAGAGGAGCAATTCCAGGGTCAGAGATCAAAATCATTGGATGACTGCCAAAGTTTATATCCCAACAGGGCAAGAAAGCTGCTGTCAAACTCAGGACCCTTCTGCCTCTGGTCCTATTCCTTCTCCTGTGGTTCTATCTACTACTAAACATTAAGAAGCTCTTGAAAACTAAAAGAAGGAGCATCAATTTCCAAGCATTTTGACTTCTCCTTCTAGGAGTATCCTCATGGCTTCCTAACTTTAGTACAAACATGACCTTGTAACTCCTGTTTTCTGCCATGTCCTCATAAAGATCCTTTCTCAATGACTTTGCTTGTGGGAGCTGGCAGGGAACATCGGAAATCACAATCACATGGCTGTGGGTGCTGTGATGGCCGGAACTCTGAGGACCACCTGTAGGTCCCCCTTGTTCAGTGCCATCATAACTTTGAACAGTTGCTGGACAAGTGGTCATAACCCAAGGACCACCTGTACTTGCTAAATATTCAGCAGCCAAACAAATAATCAGAGTGAGCTAAAACAGAGCTTCTTTAAGATAGTGGCCTGGCGTTATTTTAAATGCAAGCACAGGCTTGCAGTTTTGCTTCACTATCATCTCCCTTTTTTCCTCTCCTATTAAAATGAATGCTTTTGACTTTACAGTTAAATAGCAGCAGCGTATTCCATATCCAGCACTATTCTGTGGAAGAAGCAAATTAATAAAGAAAGCTGCATTCTGAGCAGAAAGGCAATTTCCTTACGGAGAGGGAGCACTTCTGTTTTCAGCAAGTCAGGCTTAGAGACACTGGAGGAGAATATAAAATAGAGAAATCAAATCCTCCCAAACATACGGAAGGAAAGTTCTTATTAGATAATGAGCTGGCTTTTAGTGATGAGAATGGTAATACTTCCATTAGCAATGCTGATAACAGTGACAACATCCATTTGCGAGAAATCAGCCTGGCTTTTGCAACTGGCAGGAGAAAAAGCAAAATACGGCAATGAACTGTTGGATTGTCATTAAGGATTTGATTTGAAGTAGCTGTTAGTGCCTCTTGTCAATTTGTGCAGTTAATGAAATCTTTGTTTGGAATGGACCACAAAACTGCAAAGTGGTCAGAGTTCCCATACATGAAATGGAGATAAAGATTCTAATGATCTCATCATGAGATAGTAGGGAAGGACAGCAGGTTAGTGACCAAGCATGCAAAAGCTCTCCAATTCAACCCCCAGTTTAAAAAGATCTAGTAGAAATTGTTGGTGAAACCTGCCATGAATTTGCTTTCCAGAGAATTGTTACAAAAACTTGGGGAAGGTGTTGCAGAATTCTTGTTAAAGTAGTGAAAGGGGCAGGAAAGAAAAAAAAAAAGGGGATGCAATTCCCTGAGCTAAGAACCTTTGATACGGAGAACTTAGTTCACCTTAGAAAAGCCTTGAGTGGTAGATTAATAAAGCATACAGTATTATGTTCAATGCTTCTGAAAAGTGTGAGGTCGTGGCCATTACTAAGAAGCAAGAGTTACAAATCCATAGCCAAAAAAGAAGCCTAGACAAATATAAAGATAGGGAAAAGAAGCAAAACCAAATGGATGCTGGGAAAAGGGCAGACTAATAAATATTCCAGATCAATAGTTATTTCCTCTTATCAAGTCAACAGCCAGTTTGAAACTGTCCCCAAGGCCTTAGGCTAAATGAGACTGTGCCCTCTGGTCTGCTACTTGAAGGACATTTTGGACCTTTATGCCAATGGTCCCCCCACCCCTCCATCCACCCTGCACCATCAAGAAGAACCATGACAGATAGTGGACTGCTATGGCTCATGCTTTAGAAGAGGTGGATAAAAATTTGGAGCAGTGTAAGAAGCAGCTCAGTGGATCACCTGTGCTGTTTAACAAGCAGAGGTGGTTGTTCAAGAACCTAAAATGTCTGAGAGAAAAACCAAGCATAACCCCCAGAAAGATATGAACCTGGGGCAGACTCCTTGAAACTGCAATGCCACAGATGAAGCTGATACATTAAATCCCATAAAACATATGAAGTATATTTTATATGTACCTGTTCTTGGACTCTTACTGATCAATTTAAGATAGCCTACACCTTCTTGTCAATCCTTGAAGACCAGGGAAATTCTGTAGAGAGCTGGATATTGCTTTCTGTAGAGTGACATGAAATAAGGGCATAGATTGCAAAAAGAAGCAGGCGGCCAGAAACAGTTTCCACTGGTGAAGGACATCAAGATGCCAAAACTCACCTTCTGGAAGCTGTCAGGATACTTTACCCTATAAAGCCAGACTAGTGCAAAAATACTGTGTGCAGTCAATGGGCTGATGAGCACCCTGAGGATTACTACGAGAGATTTTTGCAGGTGTTTACAAAGCATTTGGACACATCAAAGCTACAGCAAGAGCTGCAGCAAGTTGGGTCTGCTATCATCTGCTGGCATGAGCAAACAGTTAAAGGTCTCCCTAATCAGGTGGGGATAGAAATCAACGGCAGAATGATCGGCAGCAGTGGACCATTTTAGGTGGAAAATTCAGAATTAGCCATTCAAGTGTGAGAACAAAATCATTATTGCCATAACTCAAATCCAATGAGACTCACCTTGGAAAAACAAGGGGATGAGCCAATGACTTAAACCTTCCAAAGGTTTTAAACATGTTCTTGTGAGGCTAATAGGATGCTTTTTCCTATATATTTTTTTTCTTTTTCTTTGTTTGTTTGTTTTGCCTTTTTTATAATCATATTTTCACTTCAACCTTCACTTGAGTGTAAAATTTATTTTAAGTATGTATATGTAGTACTTTCCCTTGTCTTTGTTTTTGCTTATTTTGTGATTTGTTTTTCTCAAAAAAAAAAGTGTTCTGGTGATTGTGTGGACATTTTCCAAGTAGACTAAAGCATTTCCTACCTAGAAGGCAGGTTCAGCTGCTATAGCTAAAGCCTTACTGAATTAGCAAATATTCAATTTTGGTGTACCCCACATCCTGCCCTTTGACAGAGGGATTCATTTTGTGAATGCCACCAAACACTCTCTTAGAAAAGCCTTGAGAGTCATTATTCTTATTATCCTCAGGCATTGTATCTAGTTGAATTATTGAATTAAGCTCTCAAGGCTAAAGTGCCAAAATTACTCAGGACAGCCTGGTGCACTGTCCCTCACTCTTAAGAATGTTAGAAACTTACCCAATAGAAAGAACTCTGGTTCTCACTGCCCATGAGATCCTAATGGGTTGTCCCATGTTTGTCTCTATTGGTTTATTTAGGTCCAGGACTGACCCTTGCTTTGTGGATGAAGTCCTTATGAACTATCTGAAGGGTCTGCTTTCAGTATTCCAAGTTCAGAATAGAAAGATTTCTGCCTTCCATGCATACTGTTGGGTCTGCTCCCATCTCATTAGCCATTCTGGCCAGTGACCTGGAAGCTATCACTGCATTGCTCCATAAGTTAATTGTATGTGGGAACATACAGGGGAAAATGCCATAACTAGGGGAATGGTCAGATAAGGGGTAGCTTAGCTCGCAGAAGGAATGTGGGTATGGCAAAGGTCTCAGAAAGGACCCTCCTTAGTTTCTTGGGCTGTAAAGGCAACAAGGGAGAAATGTACTTTCAGACTTGCAAGACTGGTGTCAGCCTTGTGACATAGTCCAGATAGGAAGCTTGCCTGGCTGAACTAATTCTACTTTATTGTAAGTCAGAATCTTACACTCTGTAACATAATCTTGCAAGTCTGAAAGGACATTTCTCAGGGCTCTGAATTTCTAAATTTGTGTCCATCCCTATAAAAGTAGCAAATGACGTTTTTGCTAGACTATGTCCTATTGTTTGAACAAGTACCTACTTGGCTACCAAAGTAAATTCATGCGCACACACACCACCCCTGAAAAAAAAAAAAAAAAAAAGGAACAGGAGACATTCACTTATCTTTGTTAATTCTTACCATTTCTTGAGTCCATACATTCCTCGGGTCTTAGCATTGTCTCCAGATGCTATATTAATCACACTATGGGAACAGCCTGTATATCATCATCTGCCACAGCCTAGCCTCCAGTCTGAGTTATAAACAAATTGAGCACAAGTAGCTTTGTTGGTGTAAGGAGTTCTAATTTCTGCTGACATTTATCAACTATCTTGCCAAATAGAGATGTGGCTCCATTAATTTACAGTGTATGATAACATAAAATGCACATGCAAATAATAAATCATGGGTTTTAAAGGCTGGAATTGTAAGTCACAAATACTGTGATGTTAATCAAATGTAGAATTCTATTTTTGGTATGAATTAAAAGCCAGAGCATGGTGCTCTCAATCACTTGTTCTTTGTATGGTTAGTACTGATAAAGCTCTAGTTTCCCAACTAAGAATTTCCAGTTGTAGAGTTTTAAGCCTCCCAAGGCCTGGGCATGCATAACAGAACAAAGTGGGCCATGCACTACAATACAGTAATGCAATTACTCCTTGGAAGGATACCAGTGTGAATACAGGTAGTCATCGCTTAATGACCACAACTGGGACCAGAATTTTGGTTACAAAGCGAAGCTGTCATTAAGTGAATCTGACCCAATTCTACAACCTTTTTTGTGGCAGTCATTAAGCAAATCACTGTGAGTGTTAAGTGAACCACATGGTCATTAAGTGAATCACGTGGTTCCCCATTGATTTTGCTTGCCAGAAGCTGGCTGGGAAGGTCAAAAATGGTGATCACATGACCATGGGATGCTGTGATGGTCATAAACACAAACCCATTGCCAAGCACCCAAATCATGATCCTGTGACCATGGGGACACTGCAACGGTTGTAAGTGTGAGGACAGGTCGCAAGTTGGTTTTTCAGCATCGTCATAACTCTGAACCATCACTAAATGAATGGTCATTAAGTGAGGTCTACCTGTATTGTCTGATATAATACCAAATCTTTGCTTCAGTGCTTTTAGACTTCTTTCTTTAAGAAAAGAAAATCCATGCAATATATTTAGCATCTTCAAAATGTTGGTGGAAAATTATTGCTATGTTATAGAATTAGTGTGGTTTGAGTAGGGGATTGATTAATGGTGCCACACATGCTGTGGATGCAGAGATTTCTAAAATGTTTTGTCAATTTTCTTCAACAAAAACTCTTGAGAAAACTTAATTGTCAGAAAAGAAGTAATGTCCTGGTGGGTGAAAAAAGAGACCAGAGACAAAAAACAAAAAACAAAACCAAAAACGACCTCCACCCACCAAGTTCTGTACTGAGATATTTTTTTAAAAATATAATCTGGAACTAGGAATGCACAATAAGGTATCATATTTGCAGCCAACACCAAATTATATAGTTAAAATGAAATGGGACAGAAGGGAACTTGAAAGAGAGATCTTCAAACAGAAGACATCCATATCAAAATAGCAAATGCAGTTTCAATGCATGCATGCACGCGTAAAAGCAATGCAGAGGGGGGTAGAAAATCCCAACTTCTCATGCATGCTGATCTTGTCTGAACTGACTGGAGGTAAATGATCAGGTTAGGTAACTTGGGTATGGTGGAAAAGCTCAGTGAACATTTTGATCCAGTGCGTGGCTTATTGGTGGGTCAATAGAAAAGTTATCAAAAATCAAATTAACAATATCATGACTTTATGGAAATTTATGACATGGTATCAGGTGGAATGGTGAATATAGTTCTGGTCATCCCACCATAAAAAGGGTTTCACTGAATTTCAGTTGCAACACTAAACAAAATAATGAGTTTCATGAATGGGAACTAATTCGGTTTGCTATGTTATTTTAAAGACTTTATTAAAATATTGTATGTGGTTTTGTTATCATAGTTCTTTGAGACTAGAGATGACATTGATGGGAGAATGCTCAAAATCTCAGTTGCTCCCGCTGAAAAACTACTGCAGCATATTGTTAAAAAAATCTATTATTTTCCAGCTTAGTCCTAATGAATTCACATTCTCTCTCCCCCATCCTTTAGTCAGTCTTCCCTATTTTCCTACCTTCTTTCCCCACACACACATTTCATTTTCTAATTTCAAAACTATGTGATATTCAGACCTCTCTTTATTACTTCAATTCCTTTCTCCAAAAAAGTAAGTGATAGTGGGGAACTGTCAAAGAAACTCGGACATTTGATTGGACTTTTGAGCTCTCCTGATAATCGCTTGAACTTCCTTCACATGTTTTGAGACCAGTACCTGAAGCATTTTTGAGGGTGGTCTGGTGGGGGCTTTTACATCAGTATAGAGATTAAACAGGCAAGTGATTTCTTGAAAATGTGAATGAGCTATGGCAACTTTGTCTTGTCATAACCCCCAGTGCATAGTTGTCTTGTCATAACCCCCAGTGTACACTCCTTTAATACCATATAGTTTAGTACTGAGAATTGCATGATGAAAATCTAAGGATTGTACATATACATGCCTAGAAGAAACAATTTAAAAACTAAAAAGAAGAAATAGAAGGGAGAACAAAAAGAATCTAAAGAATCTAAAATAGGTCCATTGCTACTTTGGAATCACTAAGAAGTTAGCAAGAAATTCAGTTCATTTTCTTCTAACTCCACTAACAAATTTAGTTTAGGTGACTCTATACCTAACAGCCTCATCTGTTATCAAGTTTTGAGATTACAATATGTGACCATCCACAGAGCTTTGAATATCACTGATTCAACCTGTAGGAGTAGCAGGAGTACTTAGTTCATGGAGATTCTGCCTTTTGTTTGCTTTGCAAAAAAAGAAAAAAAAAACATTGACAGATTCTGACTCAGCATTTTATTATTCTTTCTATAGTATTTGTTATTTAATTTCTTGAGATATTAATCTAGAGAACTGCAAGTTCTGCAGCCTTCTGTAGAAACTCCAGGTCATAATTTGTCTTTCAAATATCAGCTCTCTGCTCCCATTCCCCTTTTTTGTTTTTCCTCTCCCCAACATTTTAAACTAGCCATGAAGTTCATTTAACAGGTGATGATTCATTGGAATGGAACAGCTCATCCTGAGATGCAGAAGAATCAACAGAAAAGTCATTTCACTCCTACTGTTTATCCCAAGACTGTCTTACTGGATATGATTATAGAATTTCTTTTTCCTTCCACAAATATGCCTTAAATAGGATTCTCATTACTGATAGAAGTGTAATGTTCAGTTTGATTGCCTTCTGCGGCCACAGAGAAGTACAGCCTGTGCACCTAAGACAAGAGATCAATTACAATATTGAAGCTTATCTCAAAGCTTACCAATCAGTAGGCAGGCTCTCTTGAAGTTTCACAATCAAACTATGATTTTCATCTTATATTGCCATCCTCCTTAGCATGTTATTGCATTATTAATCTTTGTCCTTACTGAGCTGTTAGCCTATTACTTCCCCATTCTCATTTGAACATATCATCAATAAGACACTTTTACACTGGAAAGTTTCTGCTGTAAAGTAGAACTGTGCTTGAATATGATTGTCTGAATTTTCTAAGCCTCTAGGTTAAATTCAAAATCCTGAGCCTATGATGATCAGTGACAGAAGTCCCATTAAAAAGATGTACTAGATGACTGTAAATATCCAGAGAACCATTTGAACTTGAGAAGTGTTATTCTTTGCAAGCTGTTATTGAAGAGACACCTTGAGACAGCTATCAAGAGAAATGTAATGGGAACCAAACCATATGCATTACTTTGAACGTCCTCTGTTTGTTTCCATCTAATTTGCACATGCAACAAGCCAGATTTAAACAGGAAAAAGAAAAAAAAAATCATGCTTTATTCTGGGTACTTATTTTCAAATATTTGGAGAAGTATAATTCCATCCCATTCCTTTATTTTTTAAAAAAATGATATGCAGCTTTTCTCCAGGCAGTCTTGGAGTTGACCAAACATTAAAATTCAGGAAGCAGGCATTATACTTACATAGTCACTGCCCAAATCCAACAAGGCAAAGTCAAAATATTTTAAGGATTTATTTCATTTAAAACAATTCAGACCTATTCCTCTTTCCTTATTCTGGAGAAAAGATTGTATGTTGAGGTTACACATTAACACATGAAATAAGAGCTATCTTAAGACAGCATAACTTATGATATTATCTAAAAGAGAAAAAAGTCCCTTATTTTCCCTTAACTCAGAATATTAGTTGTTCCTGATTGTATCAACTCATTTTCCAACCATAGTTCTCAATATATCCTTTTGTTTAATAACATCAACTAAACTGTTAACATGAATCATTCCATTTAAGACATATTAAGACTCAGTCTTTAGCATTTTTACTTGTAAATGGTCATCCACTTTCTCCTTTACTATCTCAACCCATCCAAAGAATTTAATATGGGTAACAATGTGTTAATTATTTAGTTATATTCTACACTAGGTAGGATCCAGGATAGGACATACCTGTAGTGCTAAACAATTGTCAGCCTTTGAAAGTAGACCATATCTGGAAACAGACAACACAAGGGCTATTGGAATTCTACTTTATTCTTATAGGATACAATAACAGAATCTTGAAAACCTGTCAAAGTTTCCTCTGTGCCCCCCCCCCCCCCAATTATACCACAGAATCAAGATTGGCCAATCTTGAATTTCTTTCTTACCACCTCTTTCTTCCCAGGGCTAAGTTGACATTTATTTAATAATTATTGTATTCGTTCTTCAAGGTTATCTCCATATACTTCCACAATAGTATGCTTGGCCCATTGACTTCTGTACTGAACCATAAATGTCTTACATCAGTTCCAGAAGTTATATGAACTAGGGCTTTGCCAGGAGAAAAGAATTACACAGCTGAAATGATCGTTTTTGTCTACTTTTCTTGTGATTAAGTGAGATCGCAAAAGGAAGTTTCAGCCTTTAGCCATGACTGAAATGGATGGATTTTATGGGACATTTTTAGCAGAAGGACTATTTTTTCTTGTTTAATAGTTCATATTGAACATGCTCTTTTAAGAACTAAAACTGATAATAGGGAATTAAAGTTCATGTTCAATTCCTGGATTTCACTACTAATGTACAGGACGAGGTATCATCCTAATCATCTTGTTTTTCACCAGACTAGCAAAATGTCTGCTAAATCCTATAGCACTGCATACTTTTTAGTGTTAAGATAAATTTTCTAGTTGATACCTAGACTCAGGTATGGGACTGTGACCATTAACAAATTAAATTAGCTCTAAAAATTGGAAACATAAAGCACTAAAAAGTCTAATGATCATCCCAGGTAGATGAGTATAGCTTGACTATTACAATTGTATATATTCTATACTCTCTACTTTAAAATGGATTAAACTCTCCATTGCTGATCTTTTCCATCTTTATTCTGTATTTACATTTGTCAACAATTATGATAGCTGCCACAGCCTTAATAAAAAATACAGTCTACGAAACCTGGGAGCATCACTGCAACAAAATGCAGCTGCCAGAGATACAAGGACTGGTTTGGAGAAATAGTTTCTATATTAATGAGGCTAATTTACATGGCAAACAGTTTTATTTTCCATTCTCCATTTGCAATTTCTTATCTCTGTCTTTCATTTGCAGAATAAACAGTCAGTGGTGAATCTGTATTTCCCAACCTCCCCCCCCCCCGCCCCAGTGGAACCAGCTCTATTTAAGGGCATTAAGGATCAGAGTGCTAACATTTTTGTGGATTTTTATCCCTGTGCTGATGCTCATGTTTATATATGGAAACAAGACAAAAGGAAATCAACTTAGGTATATTGCAAGACATGGAAAGATGGGAAAGGATAAACCAGTTTGTGATCTTGTGTGAAATATTTTGAAAGAATGTCAAGAGTTTGAATAATTTGATCTGCTTTGATTTGATAATTCAGCTGAGAAGGTTCCTTAGACCTGTGCTTTCAAAGATGAACTGGGGGACAGAAATGGGGGAAATATTCTTCAATTTTTCATTGTCTCTTTTAAAGTCATATTCATATTGGTTTACATTCATTTTAATGGACCATTGGGAACTGGGCATCATATAAAAATAGGGCATGAGTGGATAAATAATTTGGTTTCTTTGTTTTCATTGATTTCAGTGGGGACTCATCTTCTTCTGCCTGCAATTTCATTGTTTTTCCATCTAGATAGCACTGCATTTCACCAACATTCAGCTACAGTATTTCCTCAAAGGTCAGACTGCTAAAGGTGGCGGGGTGAAAAGGTGAAAAGCAAAAACAAGATCACAAACACTTCTCCCTACTGTTGGTTTTAGATTACAAACTATGAAAGGAATAGAGGTCCACTCTTCCTCCCTTACATTTTTTTCCCCTTTGGGGATTCATGCATGTAAAACATTATTTATATTTAAAATTGCTCACTGGTGGCAGAGGTCTCTTCTGAATTCCTCAAGCAGTATCTTAAGCAGCACATCTATCTGCAGAGGAGATTGCTTTCAATGATACAGGAGCAGTTGCTAGTAGAAATGCTGGCAAGCTTAGATATATCTTAGCTGCTGTTATTACCACCACTATGAGCTGTTAGTAAATACTATAACAAAACAAACATAAATACAATTCCCCATGTACACAGACGTGTTCTGTTGTAGTAAGTGCAAACTGCTAAGGTTTAGTGTGGGATCAGCTGCCCCCAGGGCCACAACTAGGGTCTGTGTCACCTGGGGCAAACATGGATTCCACACCCATTTTGGCGCCCCCCCCCCAGCACTCATTTTGGCGCCCCCACAGTGCGGCACCCAGGGCACATGCCCCGCTTGCCCCCACCCCCTGTTGTGGCCCTGGCTGCCCTCTCATCCATCTGCACAAATACAGTGAATCGGCTTTTGAAGAAATATGCTTAGGATTGGGCTGCATATCTGGCCATATTTTGAAATCACACCCAAGATTAATTCTCCATTTTAGTCAAGATGGGAACTCTGGAAGCTACAGTATCACACATTGCAGGCTCCTCATCTCTGTGGTTTGTTTGTTTGTTTTGGTGACCCCTAGAACACCTAAAATCACATTGCCAATACTTGGTTGGAAGCCACCAATTTAGATCAGTGCATTTTCCCCTAAATAATTAAACATGCATTAAGCCTCTGTTAGGCTTAAAGAGGTAAATATTCCTTCAAGAAGAGTTCAAGCCTTGATGGGAGTTATTTGCTACTGCCTTCTGGAATGGTTTTCTGGAAACCCATATATAGTCTGCAACCCTGGGATTTCCTAGTGTTCTGTGTAAGGATCAAAAATTACCAAATTACATTCAAAGTCTAGAAAAGGATAAACAACTCTGTTACTTAAGTTTGCTGATGTGATGGTGAGTGCTTTTAAAATATTGCTGTGGCTGGGAACTGGCTGTTTTGATGAAAAAGTTGCTAAGAAACAAGCAGGAGAAAGAAGAAAGGTTATGAAGGCATGTAGGACTCCTTTCCCACCACTGCTAAACCCATGGAGGTTTCAAAGCACCAGGTCGCTCCACGCAGGATCTGGAGTTGAAAGGCAAAAAAAGGACTCCTTTACATTTGGTTTGGGTCTCTGAGTAATGAGAAGATGTTATTATTACAAATTAGTGAGCATATATCAGTGGGCCTAGGCAAATCAAGAAAGACATTCTGTAAGATGTCAATGAAGATTCTTAGTCATCCAGGTGGATTTGTCTGTAGGCTGAGTCATGGCAACTGGATTTCTTTCTTTTTGGTTGAAACGTTTTTCTGCTTGTCCAAGCAGCTTCTTCAGTCTGGGCAAAGGTTGGTGAAGGGACCCCATATATGTCTTCCAGGGTGGCTGCATTGTCCCTACACCTGAATGGCTTGTTAATTGTGCCATGGAGGTGTGGATAGTCTTTGGGATGTCTTACTCCTAAATCCCTTGTTCATCCCAAGTGGATCATTAAGAGTGGCCTTCCTGGTAAACTTGTGAAGTGGTCCTAATCTTCCTGGGGACTAATGGAAGAGCAGCATGAAAATGGGGGACAAGTTGTATCTGAGGCCTCTGCCTCTGTTGAGGGAAGGATTTTCCACTTTGGCAGGAATGGATTTCTTAACCCTTCTCTCATGTTCTGTAGAACAATTTGACAAGCAAGTTTTTTTACAGAACATCAAATATTAAAGAAGCCAGTACTTTCTCCCAAAAAATGCCTCTGCATTTTAGATATATCTAAGACATGCCTACATCCATCATTCCAACACAGGTGACCTCGAGGAGTAAGACAGTCATGCAAATTAAGCTTGAAATCTCAGGCAAATAGGGACTATGGCAACTAGACTGTGTTTGCAAAAAGCTAAATGATGATTGCTTAAGATTTCATTTAGCGGTGCATTAAGGTACTTAACGCTAACAACATGAAATGAGAAAAAATTCTGACTTATGCTGTTTATATGCACAAAACATGTGCAAGAATTGTATTTTAGATTCTTCTAAATAGTCTTTGGCATGTCTCCATGTTTTGGTGAAGTATAACTTTTATTGTAAAGGCTTGATTCATTACCTAGCACTTGGAGTTTAATCTCCTGCTTTTGCTTATTCTTTCTCTTTCATTTTACTGCTTTAATAAATATTATATTGCTTGGAATGTGTTTCTCTGTTTCTTCTTTGGTATTATTGAATTCACTATAGTCCACTGGATGAGAATGTGAGAATTCTGCAAAATAAATATTTCTACCAGGGCCCAGTCTATGGCTCAGGCCAAAATAAAATTCTGGGTGTTACATTTGTCCAGAAGAAGTACTGCTTCACCATCATCTCAAATGATATAATTGGCTCTATATAGATGTGGCTTTTTATAAATGTGAGATCTTTTTCACTGTGCAACTTGGAGATATTTTTATCATTTTGTAAAAAAAAATACAATCATTCTTTCTGTGGACAGTTTTCAGGCTATATAAGCTGTTGTGTAGTTTAAAGGACAGCACCCCTACATTTGCAGAACTACAACAAATTTTAGAAGAAAACAAGGGCCTTAATGATTTCCCTGCCCCCAAAGTAACAGCCCAAACAGGACCGGTCAAGTTCAGTGCTCATAGAAATCTGAAGGTCTAGGGAGAAATTCAAAACAGATCTGGGAAGCAATTGCTACACTCGTGTGCAGTGGCAGTCCATCGGACAATACGTTATTGCAAATCCTACTTGTTTCTACCGATTTTTTAACCTAGTTTTTCATGAGTGTTTCTCCATTGCTTCTTTGTTTCCTTACCATATTTGATTGCCCAATAATCAAGGTCTTCTGTTCAGTGTATAAATAAATAAAACCACAATGTAGACCTCAGCCACATGTCTCTAGGAAGAACCTTCCATAAATGGGATACAACTTAAAAGGCTACATCTCTTGTGGCCCACACATTAGGTGGTCATACAGAAGAAGGCCATCCAATCATTGCCTTAGTTATAGCTATCATTTAGAGAGCTCTCTCCACCCCATGATCAAGAAAGTGGCTCTGCAAGAACAACTTGAAAAGTTATCTATCTGATCATATTTAATTATTTAGGGAACAGGAATATTTACTCTTTGAGTTAGCTTACAGTTCATTTGAATTAATTTCCCTCCCCCAGCATTTTGGGTGTTCAAAGAAGTCTTGATATAATAAATAGAATTCTTCCTTCATTTTGCATGAAGAACTATGTGCTTGCATTATAATTCTTTTCGTGCAGTGTTTTATTTTATTGATTCATGAGTACTGTATCATTTAAATATTATCTCACCTGCTTTATTGCATTTTCTTTAGGTAAGTTTAAAATGAATGAAAAGCTGTAAGACATTTTTTCTGTATAACATCCGGAAAGAAAATACAAAGTAGCAGAGAACGATGGAATCCAAAGAAAATTCCAGAAAAGGAAAAAAAATGGAAACAAATCCCTTTTTCAAGACCCAGGATGATACACATTCCAACTTCTGTCAGGGTCTTTAATCTAGCTTTGAAATCTGAACTATTAAAAAACCAACCCTCTTTCTCTGTTCAAAATTCTATTTATTTTTTTATATTCAAGAAACTTTCAGGGAAAGTGAGAGGTTTATTTTTTTTTCCTAATGCATATTGATTTTGTGCATGTCTTCTTTATCCTAGCAATGCAAATAGCTCATATGATCCCCTCTCCATCTCTATTTTGATGTGAGTCCTTCTGGGATGCCTACTAAAAAGATGCCCTCCTGCATATAAAAGATAAGCAAGTTAATAAAGTAAGCTACAAAAGGAGAAAGAATAAATAGAGAGTACATTTTTTTCATGAACCAGTCCCTTAAGTTTCATCTTGCTCAAGCATGGTTTTTTTTTCCCCCCACTCCATATTTATGAAAATATAAAGTCACTTGTCTGATACATAATGCACAACCTGCTTAAGAGTTTCCAGTATTATTCCCCTCTGACAAAATAGCCAATATTTGCTAGTGCTTTTATCTCAAAACCAAAATTTAATTCCCTGCCCAGTATTTCTTAAAGAACCACTCGACTTTGAAAAAAGCATCTTTGTGTTCATCCACATTTTCACATATTTTGTTTTCAAAGCAACCATCCAGGACAGAAACAAAAGATCGAGGCAAAAAAAAAAAAAATACATATTCTAATATATAGCAGGTTCTCAATGGATGAACCCTCACATATATTTGCTTCTGCTCAGCCTTGGCATTGCATGTGGATTCAGCAACATATAGTTCAAATTACAAGCTAGGTTTTTATTTTTTTAAAAAAGACAAAATAGTTTATGTTTCTGGTAGCTATGAAAGTCTCTGGTAGGATGCCAGGGGTATCTGGAGAGTATGGTCAAAAAAGTCAACATGGCAGCCATGACCATGCAATTGAAGCTCTACCTGGTTTTTATGTGCAGCATAAAATTAGCATTAATTTGTCATTGTCTTTGCTTTACCTACATAAACTGAAAAAAGAAATTGAGAAGGGAAAAGCTGAGGAGAAATTCTGAAAGCTACTTGGTGCTGTATATTTTCTAAGGAAACAAAGAGTAAAAGCAAGTTCTTGGATCAGAGGTATAAATGACATAATATCCTTCTTAATGAAGTTAAGAAATCTTAAAATCAATAAACATACCTGTATTACAAAACTGAAGTGACAGGTACTGTATGGACATGAAGAACTGAAGGCAATCACGGGTGGTGTGGTGAAATGGTGTCCGGTAAAATTAGAAGCTATGGGCCTTATTTGTATTTTCTTTGTACTAAAGTAATAAGGTGTGCCAGTTTGGTGCTGTGGTTAAGGCACCGAGCTAGGAACCGGGACACTGCGAGTTCTAGTCCCACCTTAGGCATGAAGCCAGCTGGGCCAGTCACTCTCTCTCAGCCCTAGGAAGAAGGCCAGGGCAAGCCACTTCTGAAAAACTTGCCAAGAAAACTGCAGGGACTAATCCAGGCAGTTGCCAAGAGTCAACACTGACTCAAAGGTGTGTGTGCACACACAAACACAGAGTAATGAAGTCACTAGCCAACTCTGGGTAAAATACGGCTTCTCTGGTTGCCAAGCAAAGACAGGAGCACAGTAAGCATGGTACCAGTAGTAATGATATTTTTCAACAGGCTCTTAGGCGGTTCTGGATTAAGCTTTGGTCCTTCCTTTCCAAGACTCTCTGAAAACTACACAGATGCATCAAAACTAGTGGTGACCAGCTCTACAGAAAAGAAGTGAGGAACCTGTTGCCCTTTATAGGCTTATGAATTCACTACTGTCCCCATTGGCCATGCTGCTGTCGGTGGTAGCTTGTGTCTTTGTTGCTGACATTTTAGCTCCTTAACTATTACCTGCAGATTTTTGTTTGATGCAGCAGCAGGGCAATTACAAAACTGTGATTCTTGCACCAAGATACTAGGTTCCCTGGGCTTGTTTGGCAGAGGTTGCACAGCAGTGATGTAATCTTCATCATGCAGGGATCATCACGCAGAGACCAGAGATGCCAGAAATCAGACTCGGGATTTTCAGCTTGCAGCCCATGTGCCCCAGCACTAAGCCCTACTCTCTTCCCAACACAGCATCTTCTTCAACATCATCCCAGCATTTTCCCACAGATGCAGGGTCTGATTTTTGGATCAACAAATGCCATTTCACACAATTAAAAGCAGCAACCAGGTCCAACTGGATGATTTTCATGTCTGCATTACTTGTTTCCTGCTACCAGTTTTAAGGAGGTAGGTGGTGCAGGCAACAGTGTGGGGTGCTGCTCGTAGAATGTGGCCAGACCAGTGTAGGTGTTTTCCCTGCATTTTCTCTGTTATTGGTACAACACCTATCTGCTGCCAGACTGTATCATGCTGATGTGGTCAGGAAGTAAGTGCCTAATGACCAACAGAACATACTCATCTCCATGGCATGTAAAGGATGCTCAGCACTTTTCGTGGTTGGCCAGCACTCAGTGCCATATAATGGTATTGGACAGACTATCATTTTATACACTTTTGTTTTTAGCTGCAGTGATGCATGCCTATCGCAGAGCACTCCAGTGATCTCCTTCCACTGCAGCCAACAAAGCATAAGGTGTCTATATTAGCGGTGGACGCAAATGGTCTTTTGAGATTTTCCACTAGAATTGTGGACAGAAAATTTGGGTGGACAATTTCTAGAAATCCCTTTAGAGCCAGAATTCTGGGAGTTGAAATCAACTCCTCTTAAAGTTGCCAACTTCAGCAAAGGATCGTTACCTTGTCGTGGTGCTGGAGCTTGAGCACCTCAATGATGCCATGAGCTAAACCGTGAAGGGCCACCCAAGACAGGAAGGTCATGACAGAGAGGTCAGACTAAATGCGATCCCTGGGGAAGGTAATGGCAACCCACCCCAGTATTCTTGCCGTGAAAACTAAATGGATCAGTACAACCAGAGATATGTCGGTATACCATCGGAAGATGAGACCCCCAGGTCGGAAGATGGTCAAAATGCTACTGGGGAGGAACAGAGGATGAGCTCAACTAGCCCCAGACGTGATGACGCAGCTAGCTCAAAGCCGAAAGGACGGCTAGCGGCCGACGGTGCTGGTGGTGAACGGCGAATCCGATGTTCTAAGGATCAACACACCATCGGAACCTGGAATGTAAGATCTATGAGCCAGGGCAAATTGGATGTGGTTATTGGTGAGATGTCAAGATTAAAGATAGACATTCTGGGCGTCAGTGAACTGAAATGGACTGGAATGGGCCACTTCACATCAAATGACCACCAGATCTACTACTGTGGACAAGAGGACCACAGAAGAAATGGAGTAGCCTTCATAATTAATAGTAAAGTGGCTAAAGCAGTGCTTGGATACAACCCCAAAAACGACAGAATGATCTCAATTCGAATTCAGGGCAAGCCATCTAACATCACAGTGATCCAAATATACGCCCCAACCACAAATGCTGAAGAAGCTGAAGTAGAGCAGTTCTATGAGGATCTGCAGCACCTACTGAACAACACACCTAAAAGAGATGTTATTTTCATCACAGGAGACTGGAATGCTAAGGTGGGCAGTCAAATGACACCTCGAATTACAGGTAAGTATGGCCTGGGAGAACAAAACGAAGCAGGACACAGGCTGATAGAATTTTGCCAAGACAATTCACTCTGCATAACAAACACTCTCTTCCAACAACCTAAGAGACGGCTTTATACATGGACTTCACCAGATGGACAACACCGAAATCAGATTGATTACATCCTTTGCAGCCAAAGGTGGCGGACATCTGTACAGTCGGTAAAAACAAGGCCTGGAGCTGACTGTAGTTCAGATCACGAACTTCTTCTTGCACAATTTAGGATCAGACTAAAGAGATTAGGGAAGACCCACAGATCAGCTAGATATGAGCTCACTAATATTCCTAAGGAATATGCAGTGGAGGTGAAGAATAGATTTAAGGGACTGGACTTAGTAGATAGGGTCCCGGAAGAACTCTGGACAGAAGTTGGCAGCATTGTTCAGGAGGCGGCAACAAAATACATCCCAAAGAAAGAGAAAACCAAGAAGGCAAAATGGCTGTCTGCTGAGACACTAGAAGTAGCCCAAGAAAGAAGGAAAGCAAAAGGCAACAGTGATAGGGGGAGATATGCCCAATTAAATGCAAAATTCCAGAGGTTAGCCAGAAGAGATAAGGAATTATTTTTAAACAAGCAATGCGTGGAAGTGGAAGAAGACAATAGAATAGGAAGGACAAGAGACCTCTTCCAGAAAATTAGAAACATTGGAGGTAAATTCCAGGCAAAAATGGGTATGATCAAAAACAAAGATGGCAAGGACCTAACAGAAGAAGAAGAGATCAAGAAAAGGTGGCAAGAATATACAGAAAACCTGTATAGGAAGGATAACAATATCGGGGATAGCTTTGACGGTGTGGTCGGTGAGCTAGAGCCAGACATCCTGAAGAGTGAGGTTGAGTGGGCCTTAAGAAGCATTGCTAATAACAAGGCAACAGGAGACGACGGCATCCCAGCTGAACTGTTCAAAATCTTGCAAGATGATGCTGTCAAGGTAATGCATGCTATATGCCAGCAAATTTGGAAAACACAAGAATGGCCATCAGACTGGAAAAAATCAACTTATATCCCCATACCAAAAAAGGGAAACACTAAAGAATGTTCAAACTATCGAACAGTGGCACTCATTTCACATGCCAGTAAGGTAATGCTCAAGATCCTGCAAGGTAGACTTCAGCAGTTCGTGGAGCGAGAATTGCCAGATGTACAAGCTGGGTTTAGAAAAGGCAGAGGAACTAGAGACCAAATTGCCAATATCCGCTGGATAATGGAAAAAGCCAGGGAGTTTCAGAAAAACATCTATTTCTGTTTTATTGACTATTCTAAAGCCTTTGACTGTGTTTGTTGTTTATTCGTTTAGTCGCTTCCGACTCTTCGTGACTTCATGGACCAGCCCACGCCAGAGCTTCCTGTCGGTCGTCAACATCCCCAGCTCCCCCAGGGACGAGTCCGTCACCTCTAGAATATCATCCATCCATCTTGCCCTTGGTCGGCCCCTCTTCCTTTTGCCTTCCACTCTCCCTAGCATCAGCATCTTCTCCAGGGTGTCCTGTCTTCTCATTATGTGGCCAAAGTATTTCAGTTTTGCCTTTAATATAATTCCCTCAAGTGAGCAGTCTGGCTTGATTTCCTGGAGGATGGACTGGTTTGATCTTCTTGCAGTCCAAGGCACTCTCAGAATTTTCCTCCAACACCACAGTTCAAAAGCATCGATCTTCCTTCGCTCAGCCTTCCTTATGGTCCAGCTCTCGCAGCCATATGTTACTACAGGGAACACCATTGCTTTAACTATGCGGGCCTTTGTTGTCAGTGTGATGTCTCTGCTCTTAACTATTTTATCGAGATTTGTCATTGCTCTTCTCCCAAGGATTAAGCGTCTTCTGATTTCCTGACTGCAGTCAGCATCTGCAGTAATCTTTGCACCTAGGAATACAAAGTCTTTCACTGCTTCTACATTTTCTCCCTCTATTTGCCAGTTATCAATCAAGCTGGTTGCCATAATCTTGGTTTTTTTGAGGTTTAACTGCAAGCCAGCTTTTGCACTTTCTTCTTTCACCTTCATCATAAGGCTCCTCAGTTCCTCTTCACTTTCAGCCATCAAAGTGGTATCATCTGCATATCTGAGATTGTTAATGTTTCTTCCAGAGATTTTAACTCCAGCCTTGGATTCCTCAAGACCAGCTTGTCGCATGATGTGTTCTGCATACAAGTTGAATAGGTAGGGTGAGAGTATACAGCCCTGCCGTACTCCTTTCCCAATCTTAAACCAGTCCGTTGTTCCGTGGTCTGTTCTTACTGTTGCTACTTGGTCGTTATACAGATTCTTCAGGAGGCATACAAGATGACTTGGTATCCCCATACCACTAAGAACTTGCCACAATTTGTTATGGTCCACACAGTCAAAGGCTTTAGAATAGTCAATAAAACAGAAATAGATGTTTTTCTGAAACTCCCTGGCTTTTTCCATTATCCAGCGGATATTGGCAATTTGGTCTCTAGTTCCTCTGCCTTTTCTAAACCCAGCCTGTACATCTGGCAATTCTCGCTCCATGAACTGCTGAAGTCTACCTTGCAGGATCTTGAGCATTACCTTACCGGCATGTGAAACGAGTGCCACTGTTCGATAGTTTGAACATTCTTTAGTGTTTCCCTTTTTTGGTATGGGGATATAAGTTGATTTTTTCCAATCTGATGGCCATTCTTGTGTTTTCCAAATTTGCTGGCATATAGCATGCATTACCTTGACAGCATCATCTTGCAAGATTTTGAACAGTTCAGCTGGGATGCCGTCTTCTCCTGCTGCCTTGTTATTAGCAATGCTTCTTAAGGCCCACTCAACCTCACTCTTCAGGATGTCTGGCTCTAGCTCACTGACCACACCGTCAAAGCTATCCCCGATATTGTTATCCTTCCTATACAGGTCTTCTGTATATTCTTGCCACCTTTTCTTGATCTCTTCTTCTTCTGTTAGGTCCTTGCCATCTTTGTTTTTGATCATACCCATTTTGGCCTGGAATTTACCTCCAATGTTTCTAATTTTCTGGAAGAGGTCTCTTGTCCTTCCTATTCTATTGTCTTCTTCCACTTCCGCGCATTGCTTGTTTAAAAATAATTCCTTATCTCTTCTGGCTAACCTCTGGAATTTTGCATTTAATTGGGCATATCTCCCCCTATCGCTGTTGCCTTTTGCTTTCCTTCTTTCTTGGGCTACTTCTAGTGTCTCAGCAGACAGCCATTTTGCCTTCTTGGTTTTCTCTTTCTTTGGGATGTATTTTGTTGCCGCCTCCTGAACAATGCTGCCAACTTCTGTCCAGAGTTCTTCCGGGACCCTATCTACTAAGTCCAGTCCCTTAAATCTATTCTTCACCTCCACTGCATATTCCTGAGGAATATTCGTGAGCTCATATCTAGCTGATCTGTGGGTCTTCCCTAATCTCTTTAGTCTGATCCTAAATTGTGCAAGAAGAAGTTCATGGTCTGAACTACAGTCAGCTCCAGGCCTAGTTTTTACCGACTGTACAGATGTCCGCCACCTTTGGCTGCAAAGGATGTAATCAATCTGATTTCGGTGTTGTCCATCTGGTGAAGTCCATGTGTAAAGCCGTCTCTTAGGTTGTTGGAAGAGAGTGTTTGTTATGCAGAGTGAATTGTCTTGGCAAAATTCTATCAGCCTATGTCCTGCTTCGTTTTGTTCTCCCAGGTCATACTTACCTGTAATTCGAGGTGTCATTTGACTGCCCACCTTAGCATTCCAGTCTCCTGTGATGAAAATAACATCTCTTTTAGGCGTGTTGTCCAGTAGGTGCTGCAGATCCTCATAGAACTGCTCTACTTCAGCTTCTTCAGCATTTGTGGTTGGGGCGTATATTTGGATCACTGTGATGTTAGATGGCTTGCCCTGAATTCGAATTGAGATCATTCTGTCGTTTTTGGGGTTGTATCCAAGCACTGCTTTAGCCACTTTACTATTAATTATGAAGGCTACTCCATTTCTTCTGTGGTCCTCTTGTCCACAGTAGTAGATCTGGTGGTCATTTGATGTGAAGTGGCCCATTCCAGTCCATTTCAGTTCACTGACGCCCAGAACGTCTATCTTTAATCTTGACATCTCACCAATAACTACATCCAATTTGCCCTGGCTCATAGATCTTACATTCCAGATTCCAATGGTGTGTTGATCCTTAGAACATCGGATTCGCCGTTCACCACCAGCACCGTCGGCCGCTAACCGTCCTTTCGGCTTTGAGCTAGCTGCGTCATCACGACTGGGGCTAGTTGAGCTCATCCTCTGTTCCTCCCCAGTAGCATTTTGACCATCTTCCGACCTGGGGGTCTCATCTTCCGATGGTATACCGACATATCTCTGGTTGTACTGATCCATTTAGTTTTCACGGCAAGAATACTGGGGTGGGTTGCCATTACCTTCCCCAGGGATCGCATTTAGTCTGACCTCTCTGTCATGACCTTCCTGTCTTGGGTGGCCCTTCACGGTTTAGCTCATGGCATCATTGAGGTGCTCAAGCTCCAGCACCACGACAAGGTAACGATCCTTTGCGGAGTTTGACTGTGTGGACCATAACAAATTGTGGCAAGTTCTTAGTGGTATGGGGATACCAAGTCATCTTGTATGCCTCCTGAAGAATCTGTATAACGACCAAGTAGCAACAGTAAGAACAGACCACGGAACAACAGACTGGTTTAAGATTGGGAAAGGAGTACGGCAGGGCTGTATACTCTCACCCTACCTATTCAACTTGTATGCAGAACACATCATGCGACAAGCTGGCCTTGAGGAATCCAAGGCTGGAGTTAAAATCTCTGGAAGAAACATTAACAATCTCAGATATGCAGATGATACCACTTTGATGGCTGAAAGTGAAGAGGAACTGAGGAGCCTTATGATGAAGGTGAAAGAAGAAAGTGCAAAAGCTGGTTTGCAGCTAAACCTCAAAAAAACCAAGATTATGGCAACCAGCTTGATTGATAACTGGCAAATAGAGGGAGAAAATGTAGAAGCAGTGAAAGACTTTGTATTCCTAGGTGCAAAGATTACTGCAGATGCTGACTGCAGTCAGGAAATCAGAAGACGCTTAATCCTTGGAAGAAGAGCAATGACAAATCTCGATAAAATAGTTAAGAGCAGAGACATCACACTGACAACAAAGGTCCGCATAGTTAAAGCAATGGTGTTCCCTGTAGTAACATATGGCTGCGAGAGCTGGACCATAAGGAAGGCTGAGCGAAGGAAGATCGATGCTTTTGAACTGTGGTGTTGGAGGAAAATTCTGAGAGTGCCTTGGACTGCAAGAAGATCAAACCAGTCCATCCTCCAGGAAATCAAGCCAGACTGCTCACTTGAGGGAATGATATTAAAGGCAAAACTGAAATACTTTGGCCACATAATGAGAAGACAGGACACCCTGGAGAAGATGCTGATGCTAGGGAGAGTGGAAGGCAAAAGGAAGAGGGGCCGACCAAGGGCAAGATGGATGGATGATATTCTAGAGGTGACGGACTCGTCCCTGGGGGAGCTGGGGGTGTTGACGACCGACAGGAAGCTCTGGCGTGGGCTGGTCCATGAAGTCACGAAGAGTCGGAAGCGACTAAACGAATAAACAACAAAAAGTTGCCAAGGTTGAGAAACACTGCTCTAGAGGAAGGAAAACATCTTCAATGATTTCTCAAGAGACTGATTCCCCTTTATTGGTGATAACAGCAACCCTACAGAGAAGGGCCCAGCTTGTGGTGATGGTGGCAGTATTTCTATATGACTTCCACAGCAGTTTTGTGGGAGGGATTTAGTTGCTGGCAGATCTTTTGGTTCTGTCCACAGCTATCCAAGCAATCTGGCAAGGCAAGCTTTCATCCCCATAAAAGTCTGAGTGAAGAGACCCAGAAATCCCAAATATTCATCCAGCAAAGGCAACCTAACAGCCAAAGCTTTAGAACCAGGAATAGTGAGCAGACTGGGGAGCTGAAGATGAGATGGTAAAAGCTGATATTTCTTCCTCTTTCCATCACAGTTGGCTAAATCCCTGATAAGAACCCAGAGACAGCTGAAAGCTGAGAAGGTGGAAGAGAACACAAAGAACAGAAACGGAGAAATCTAATCCAGGAATCAGGTTAAGAGGAATGGGACCAGGCTACCTGAGGGACTGTCTCATCCCCATAACATTGACCCATCCCACCCAGTCATGCAGAGAGGGCATGCTACACATCCCGTTGGCAAGAGAGTTTCACTTGGTGGGATTCAGGAGGCAGGCCTTCTCTGCAGTAGCACCCCCCTCTGGAACATTCTGCCCCCGGCGGTGAGGCAGGCCCCTTTGCTCCTGGCCTTCTGGAAGATTTTGAAGACCTGGTTCTGCTGCCTCGCCTGGGGTGGGAAGGGCAACAGCTCTTCCTGGGGGGTGGCTGGCACCATAGAGCCCTCCCCAATGAATGAAATCTTTTGCCACTTGGATTTTATATCTACTTTATTTTCTATTTATATTGGTTGTTTGCTCTGTAATTTATGTGTTTTATGGTTTTAGTTGTCGATTTTATTGTAAACTGCCCAGAGCCCTCCTTCTTGGGGAAGATGGGTGGTGATAGAAATTTGAAAAATAAATAAATAAATGATAAAAGACAAGAAATCAAGCCAAGAGTGAAGTAATTGTAAGATGATTGATTGATTGATTGATTGATTGATTAGGTGCCATCAAGATGTTTTTGACACCTAGCAACCTCATAGATAGATTTTCTCCATGATGAAATTTCTACTTTCCAGTGTCCCAATGGTGCACTCATCGCCACTGTAACTGAATCCATCCGCCTTGCTGCTGGTCATCCTCCTTTCTTTCCACCTTTCCCAGCATTTGAGCCTTTTCCAGAGAGCTGGGTCTTCACATAATGTGTCAGAAGTAGGATAGTAGTTCTATAGTAAGACCGTAGAAGTCAGGTATATGCAACTAGGAGTATAGAAATTTAGACTATAAGACTAAACTATGTAATATAGAATATATAATGACAAGACATAGAATAAAAGAATCATAGTTGCATAGTAAATTCACTGTAAGTAAAAGTCCACACACTGCTTAAAGAACAAAGCCACAAGGTTTATTTTATAATAGCTTCTTAATAAAAATGGTTTCCCGACCAGAAGTGTCCTCTGTGTGTTTGTCACCATCCTTAAACCTGTGACAGGATGTCATAGCATGCAGGATATAAGTGCAGCTCTTTAAACAGGCAGACATGCCTATTCCAAGGATAGCATGAGGAAAAGAAATGTTTGGTTTGTAGACAAATGTAATGTTTGTGGCCTGCATGATCCAAAGCACCTTTTTGTCTTAGAATCCCAAGTGCTACATAGCCCTATTAAATGAGCATAAGGGTATTACACTCAGACCAGGAGAATGTCTCTGAAATAATTTTCTCTTCTGAAAGATTTCTAAAGCAAATGCTCTTTCATCATATTGAATGAGAATTGGAAGAAAAAACGCAGGAGAATTTCACTGTGCCATACTTTCCTTTCTAAAATGGAACTGAACAAATTATACTGCAGGTTCTTGCATGCCTCCATCTTCAGCTATGAAGGAACTTAAATAATCTATATGTTGTTGAAGAAAGCACAAAGTATCAAAAACGGGTGTTAGTCAAGTAATAATTGCAATACTGACAACATGTCTGTGCATTGTAAGGTCACAGCAAGAAGACCCCCTTGGTGTTGTTTTTCATCACACTGATAAGCTGTGAGCTGACACAACATTTTGGTGCAATGCAGTTTCTTCAGCGTTTACCTTTCCAAGCTTCCATCTAAAAAGGACTTAATCTGTGCAGAGTATGAACAAACTGAAGCATGGTGGATTTATTCATTTAAGAAAATTATTCATTTAATTTTTGCCATTTAGCACTAAGGCTCATTTGTTATTCATTTATTCTTTCCACTGATATTCATTTATGCATTTATCAAATATTCATTTAAATGGGGCTCATTCCAACTACAACAGCTATATGGACTAAGCTGCAATATTTTCTGTTTGGTAAGTAGAATACACTTGATAATCCAGTGTCATGGGTTGTGGGCAAACTAAGCAGGTCATAGAGCATCAGGATTGAAATGAATTCTGACTTTCAGGGTTTTAATTCATTTTGATTTAGGAGAGGCCAGTTGGTCTAACAATGTCTTTTGTCAGCCTAATCTTCCCAGATTCCGCTCTGCTCCTATCTAGTAATAATCCCAAGGTTGAGATGCAGAGGGTGAATATGTGAGTCTACTTCCTACTACTGCTGATTATGGAGTTGACCCTAAATTTCAGCAGAATCCAGGCCCAGCTAAAAATATGGTTGTGTTGGCCTTTACAGAACCCTGCAACCAGGATTTTTTTCTTCCCATGTGTGTCTATAGAAGAAGAAAAGGTTGGGAAAAAGCAACACCACCACCCCCTTTTGATTCTTTTGTTTGGAAGCTGATGTGGAACTTCTGGATTGTGCATGTCCTTCTCTGTTGTATAGATTCACAATTGTTAAAGAAGCAAAAGGAATCTCTGTTTTCTTCTCTTCCCAGTCAGCCAGCTAGCTAACTAAAAGAACTGGTTCAGAAGCAAGAGAAATGGGAGTTGCTGCCAGAGGTGGGACATGCATATGTATCTGGGAGACTACAGTTCCATCAGAAGGAAGGAAGAAGACGTGAGTGGGAGGAAGACAACAGTGTGGGACAATGAAGAGGGTGTCATGTTCACTGTTTCAATGTATTTTAAACTCAAACTCCTTTTCACTGCTGAGCCCATTCTACAGCACCCTGATCCTGAATGCCCCTGATCCTGAATGCTACAGCATGCTCTGGGAAGCAGAAAGTGCAAGTCCCTTGTCAGTTACAAAAATACTTTCTCCAGGCACTGAAATCTGTCACTTGGTTACTAGCTAACAGAGACAAAGTTTCTTTTGAAGACGGTCTCACTTGGTGGAACACCGCCTTTATGTGCCTGAAACTTTACGAGCTGATGTTTTGCAGCATTCCCATTATGATAAACTTGCTGGACACTTTGGCTTTGTTAAAACTTTGCATTTGGTTCGCCGCAAATTTTGGTGGCTGACTTTAAGACGTGATGTCAAAGACTATGTTGCTTCCTGCCCTGTTTGTGCCATGTCTAAACGTAAAGGGGGGAAGCCTCAAGGACTTTTACAGCCGGTTGCAAACCCATCCCATCCCTGGGACCAGATTTCCATGTATTTCATTGTAGATTTGCCTCCTAGTCAGAAGAAAACTGTTATTTGGGTGGTAAAGGATTTTTTCTCTAAGCAAGCCCATTTTATTCCATGTGCTTCCGTTCCTTCAGCCCCACAATTGGCTCACCTGTTTTTCCACCACATCTATCGGCTCCACAGTAGCCCCTCCCGCATAATTTTGGACCGCGGCACACAGTTTACTTCCCAATTCTGGAAATCATTTTTAAAATTGATTGGCACTCAACAGGTGCTTTCCACATCATCCCATCCACAGACGGACGGTTCTACTGAGATTTTAAATGCCACACTTGAACAATTCCTTAGAGCATACATTAACTACCATCAGAACGATTGGGTTTAAATGTTGCCTTTTGCTGATGTTGCTTACAACAACGCTGTGCGTCAAAGTACCGGACAGACTCCTTTCCAAGTTGTTTCGGGGCACGACTTTGTTCCCATCCTGAACTGCCGCAACCCCCCTCCCCAGCGTGTTCCGCATCTGATTGGGCTGTTAAACTGTCTAATTCCTGGCTAGTAATTCAGTAAGCTTTGGCTGATGCTCAGGCTGCTTACAAGTCTCAGGCTGACAAACATCGCTCTCCACAACATGACTTTAAAGTTGGAGATCAGGTTTATTTGTCCACTAAATTTATCAAATCCCCTCAACCCTCTAAAAAATTTGCTCCCAAATTTATTGGTCCTTTTTCTATCACTGATATTGTTAATCCAGTTACTGTTAAGTTGCAACTGCCTCACAATTTGAAGCACCTGCACCCTGTTTTCCATTGCAGTTTGCTAAAACCTGTACACCCATCACCGCGTTGGCACCCTCAGCCTCCTCCTCCTGCTCCAATTATGATTGACGGGCAACAACACTTCAAGATCAAAGACATCGTTGATTCTCGCAAACTTCGGGGCACCCTGAAATACCTGGTCCAATTGAAGCACTTTCCCCATCCTGAATGGGTGTCAGCTCACCATGTTAACACTCCTGATATAATTAACCATTTTCACCTTTCTTATCCTTTGAAGCCTTCTACCTAATGTCTTGTGGAGTTTTGTTTTTTTCTGGGGGGCAGTATGTCATGTTCACTGTTTCAATGTATTTTAAACATCCTAACATTTCTCATGCCATGGCGCTGACGTGCATTTCTGTTTGGGAGGGAGCTGCTGTGAAACCTTGTACCAAGCTCTGTATGTGAACTCAGGACAATGGAATGTGTTTGGGTTATTTTCTCTGTTCAAGGACTTTTCCTGCAGACCATCAGAAACCTTTAGGAGCACCTGTGGTTGTGGACTTGAGAAAATTCTAAGGGGGGAGGGATTTCATTTTCACTGAGGGTTTTTAGTTTGAATTTACCTGCACTTTTACCATTCTCAGCTTTCTTTGTGATCCTGCATGCTGTTCTTTAATAAATCAGATATCTTTGAATTCTTGCTCATGAGTCTGATGCATTTTAGAATAAGCAATCATTACAGAGGGATAGCTGGAGCATTGGAAGGCCAAGAACAAAATAAGCAGAGAGACAGCTATAAGCAGCCTTACAGGGAGTTGAAACTTGCTATCAATGATCACCCCAGCAGGCAGCAAGAAAAGGAATTTAAGAGATAGAAAAGCAGATCAGTGGCAGAGAAATTGAAAGATAAGAAGCTGTAGGAAAATGGAGTAAGTAAAAGTTAATAGAGTGGCAGGGATGAAGGAAGCATCGCTTGAAGAACCAGTCACCACTTGTAACAAAGACTGTGTAAGCGCTTGGATTATAGGCAGCTGGTTGTATGCTAAAACAGAACAACAAAAGAAGGAAATAGAAGAAACATACAAGAGTCAGTATCCAAAGCTAAAAAACCCCAAAAACCTACTGGAACACTCCATAAATAAGTAAACAGGTTAACAGGAATAAACCTGTGGATTAGGAAGTAGAATAAGATAGGCACTTGGTGTAGTGGTTAAGGCACCAGGGTAGAAACTGAGAGACTGTGAGTTCTAGTCCTGCATTAGGCATGAAGCCAGCTGGTGACCTGGGGCCAGTCGCTCTCTCTCAGCCCTAGAAAGGAGGCAATGGCACACCACTTCTGAAATCTTGCTAAAAAAAGCTACAGGGACTTGTCCAGACACTCTCTAGGAGTCAAAAACTGACTCAAAGGCACAAAAAACAAACACAAAAAGGAGACTGAAATGATTAGGACTTTAAGTTTGTAAAACAAAATTCTATTTTTATAACTGTTGAGCAATGAATACAAACCAGTGAGAATGAAACAAAGTCCAACTTACATTGGCATCCTCCAGGAATGAACCTTTGATGTCAATGATCCAAATCAGTTTTAAAAAAATCAAATAGCAGGATTAGGTTGCTTTGATTCAGATTATTTCCAAATTCATTGGAAAAAACACGTAGAACTGTTTGCATTGATTTGGAGGTATCTAATTTAATTTTAATTGATGATTAAAAATGATTTTCTTATGCAATATGATAAGACAATTTGATCCACAGGTTCATCTTCTTATGGAATTTCCAGATTGATTATTCAGAGACTTTGCTATTTAAGGCACAAACACCACTGCTGGAAAAACAGCAATAGCAAATTGTAAGTAGGGGGGGAAGCAACATTTCCAGTAAGTGTGTTGATGATTTCATTACCAAAAGAATAATGACAAGGAAAAGTTGACAGGAAAGTAGATAGAAAGATATTGATAAAATCTGCCTAAGTAATCTTTTGAATTCCCAATTCAACCTATAACCATAGGATTTCTTGCTGTTTTTCCATTCAGATAACTATTTAGCTTCAGGAATGTCAGCTAGATGCTGTGTATATGTATATGTATATGTATATGTATATGTATATGTATATGTATATGTATATGTATATGTATACATTCATTCATTCAGTAGCTTCTCCCAATTCTCTGTCCTGCATTCTTTTTATCTTTAGTCAAAGCCATGAGGTTTGACCCACTGAGGATTCTGGATGTTGATGCCCAATATATCTGAAGGGCACTAAGTTGGGCTTTTATCTCTCTCTCTCTGTCTGAAGGCCAAATCAATGAATACATTCTAAAATTATCTTAGAGTGACTTCTTTAATATAACAAGTTATGTACATTTCAGTCATTTATGACATCAGCTGGACAAAAGAAGAAAAATCTTCATTGTGTAACCATAGTCCTGGGGACTGAATTCCCAAACTGAATTAAATTCCTGAGGAAAAAATAACATTAGGATTTTGTTTCCTGTCTGGGTAACCAGCATAGAGGTGTCTGCAAAACCACAGAGAGATGTGTAACTAAAGCTGCAGCATCAAAAACCTCTGCTCACAATAATTAACTCTATTCAAAACTTCATCAAAATAAATTAACCGTTAAACTTTCTTGGCACCCGCGGCAGAAACAATGAAAAACAGCAAAACAACAAAAAAGTACTTGGGCCTAAATGTATATGAAATTACTTTTTCCAACATCAGAAAGACTGATTTTCAATCACCATTTTTTCAACAAATCTTTTATTTCCAAGAACATACTGTATGCTAGCGATAATATAGAATGAACGAAAATGCGCTTTCCATATTTCACCATAGAAATGTATGATGAGTCAGGGACTTCTGGTGGAGGCATGGCGAGCTAAACATGTCTCCAGGAGAGCAGAGACTATGACCGTGGCAAAAACTAAAGAACTGGTGAGTAGTTCGGTTCTTCAGAACCTCTCTGGATAGAGGACGGGAGATCACCCACATGTGCTCTGGATGGCTGCTCCTCATGAGGAGACCATAGGACAGCAGTCTCCTGCTGGTTTGAGTGCTGGGAGATGAAGGGAACAATCATCAAGCTCACAACCATGGCAGAGCCTTTTAAAGGACACTTAAGTTTGCTAACCTTGCTTCTAGTCACTTTTGGAAATTGCTTATCTAACCATCTTAAAGCTAATAGAGATCTTCAGAATGAAAAGTTTGAAAAGCCATCTGGTGAGTTTATCTTCGTTTCTGAACAAAAGAAAAAAATAACTATAAGTTTAAGAACTTAAAGAGTTTGAAATAAATGGCAAAAAGCTAAATAAGATTTTGAACCAATAAATTTATAAATGAATTAAGGGTCCAGACAAGTTTGGAATATTGAAACTTTTACTGTAAGATTTTGGAACTAACTATATATATATATATATATATATATATATATATAGGAACAGCTTTTCATGGGAACCAAGTTATTTTGTCTACCATAAGTCATAACAGGGATTAGAGACTTTATGATTTAAATTGGACAGTAGAGGGATTAAGATTCCAGGCAAAAAGAAAAAAAAATGCTTTTGGTTTTGATTAGGATTGGGATTTACCAAATAACACAAAACACTATAACATTTGAAATATCAAAGGAGATTTTTGAAGAATTTGGCCAGGGATTAGTAGTCACAATATCAACAATATCAGTAATGATCTCCGCTTCTATCAATAGACTATGTCTATGGGGTGTTAATTAAAGAATTACAGATGTGAAAAAAATCTGGCTTGATGCAGAAATAATAGAAACAGAAATATTGGATTTTTAAAAAGTGTGGATTACAAGACAGAGAAGGCATTTAAAGTAGAAATACAAGTGGCAAGCCAAGAGAATGACCCAGATAAGGACTCTTTACTGGATATACAAAAGAAGCTGGTTGAAGTTTTAAAAATTAAAAGGGAAATACAAATGATAAACCAAGAGAATGACCTGGAAATGACTTTTTATTGGATTTATAAAACAGGCTTGTTAAAACCTCAAAGAAGCCTTTGTGATGAGATAAAGAAGAATTGAAGAGAGATCAGCTCCTACAACAATATTTGAATGAATTAAAGATAAAGATTTTCAGAAGTAAAAGGAAGAAATATAAAGTTGGTTTATTTGATCAAGGTAACAGGGACATGAAAGGAGCCCCCTCGGGTGTCCCCCGGGCAACAGTGACATCACTGGCAAATCCTTTCAATACAGAAGCACCATGGTAGGTAACCTTGATCACACAAAAAATGATCAAGGTTAAAATAAGACATGTTTTATGAAATTCTGGCAATCCTTTATGAACTTTTTGCTGACACCAGGATTGAAATGTTGATGTCTTATGGATTTGCTTATAGATAAGGAATGGGTTTGGGGAAGACAAAATATCTGTTCATAACCTTATAGGGGGTGAAAAGCTACCAAAAGTGTTTATACTTGTTGTGATGAAGATTGGAAGTCACTTCTTTATATATTTCTTTTCTTTTTCTTTATTTCACTCTTTCCTTTTTCTTTTTGTTCTTTTTAAACTTTTTTTCTTTGCACTTTTACTCTCTTTTTACTTTCTTTTCTCTCTCTCTGTTTAGTTTGCATTAGTTTTTATTAATATAATTAAAATCATATAGATATAGATATACCATATATATAGATATATAGTATATATATGAAATAAACGACGTCATGCAATCTACAGACTACAGTGAACATAGGTCTGAAGGGGCTGGATTGAAGCCAATTGCTGGAATCAGGAAATCAAATAAATAATGTAGGTCTAGTATAATGAATGCCTATTCTAAAACACTCTCAGACTCATGAGCAGGAATTCAAAGATATCTGATTTATTAAAGAATAGTATGCAGGATCACAAAGAAAGCTGAGAATGATAAAAGTGTGCCAAATGCAAACTAAAAACCCTCGGTGCAAATGAGATCCCTCCCGCCGTAGAATCTTCCCAGGCTCACAATCCCAGGTGCTCCTAACGGCTTCTGATGGTCTGCGGGAAAAGTCCTTGAGCAGAGCACATAACCCAAACACATTCCATTGAAATGAACATAGATACAGAGCTTGGTACAAGGTTTCACAGCAGCTCCTTCCCAAACAGAAACGTGCATCAGCGCCATGGCATGTGAAACGTTACGATGTACAGTGCACATTGAAACAGTGAACATGACATCTAGGCTGTCAAGTCTGCCTATAGATGAGGGAAAGAAAGAAGCATACAACTTACAAGGTCACAATACATGAAAGTTTCAATGACTACCATTGTGAAAACAGTCCAAAACAAAAACGAAGACACTCAAGAAGCCAGACAATATTTGATTTTATGGGTATTCCTGCCAGGCAGACTACATGAGGACAAAAGGGAGGAAGGTTTAAGAGATATCTTTCAGGCCTAGTTGATACAGAAATGAAAGCTGGGCTAGGTGGATCTTTTGTCGACCACAAGGCTATCCTTATTTTTCTCACAATACTTCCAAATCATTTGTTTCAAATCACTCCTCAGGACTGAATTCCTCAATGCTTTCCCATTAATTTCAATCTGTCCTGCTTTCAAGTTCCCAATACATCACTTTTTTTTTTTCCAAAGGTCAGAGAATAGATTATTCACCACCTTTATGTACTCTGGCTAGATACAAAAGGACTTTCAAAATTCTCCACCAAATTTGTAGGTAGGAAAAGTGAGTGGATAATGTCTCCATATTTCTCAAGAGGAAGGAGAAATTTCTTTAGGGCATGAATGCCCCTTAGTGGTGACAGTTACAGTGCTACTGAAAAAGTCCCATAGAAAGACTACTTTCCCGATGTCTTCCTTCAGAACTGGAGGAAGTTAGAGAGGGTAGAGACCGGCAGAGTTGATTGTACAATGAAATTCAGGAGATTCACATGTGCCCCTTTGTCGCGTCGCGCGACCAGTCCTTCGCCCTTCGGTCTATGGGATTCCCTGGGGGGGAATGAGCCAACGATTCCCTCGCAAGGGTGAGGTCGAAAAAACAACGGTAGGTACAGGATTCTTTTGTGGTGAGAGACGCTACATCTCAGGAGGATGCTGGTGCTGCCTCCCGCGTGCCACGCCCCCACCTCCTTTTATTCAGCAGTTCTATCAGGGCGGGGGAGTGAGTACAAAGAGAATAGGGAAATACAAGTCATGCCCTTATAAGGGAATATACAGCATTCTGAGGCTACGTGAGAGACGTGCAATCTAGCTGTGCAGTAATGGAGTCAGGTTCGTCACATTTCTACCTTTTTTATTTAATTTAGTCCTCCCCCCAGAGGGTCTGAGTCGGGGAGCCAGGGACTCTTCAGTCCAAGGAGACCCATCCCAGCTTCCTCTTCCGGGGGGTAGTGTGACTGGGGGTCCTTGTCCATTTCCGATTCACTATCAGAGGACCATCCCAAGAGTGGTGTTTTCTCCATACCTACAGCAGTGACCAGGTGTTGAACAGCAATCTTTGTCTCGGATACCTCTGAGTCCAATGTATGAAGTCTCTGCTTTAAGAAGCGGAGAACGCGACCCAGCACACAGGGGCCTATGGTGCATACGAGAATCAGTAAAAGGAGGGGCCCCAAGAGAGTGGACAGCAGTGTGGTTAGCCACGGAGAAATGCTAAACATATTTTGATACCATGACATGGATTGTTGGCGCTCCGATTCCCTTGTTTTTAAACGGGAATCTAGCTCTTTCATAGAGTCCAATACTACTCCTGAGTTGTCGGCATAAAAACAGCAGTCTTCCTTTAGAGCAACACACAGTCCCCCTTGTTTGAGGAACAGAAGGTCGAGACCCCTACGATTTTGCAAAACCACTTCGGATAGAGAGGTAAGGGAATCTTGTAGCGCCACAATAGATTGTTCGATAGCGCGAAGGTCAGCGTCAATGGTAGCACTAAGGTGACGCAGGTTCTGATCATTGACAACAAGGGCTGACACACCGGTGGCGGCTCCGGCCGCACCTAAGCCCAGTAGGACTGATAAAGTTACAGCAGTCACTACTTCGCGCTTAGCCTTGAGGGGGTAATGAGGGGGCTCTAGGATGGAGATAAGTTCATCAGGGGAATAGATGGAGATTTTGGGGAGTAGGAGCACCTGAATACAAAAGGCGTTAGTTCGTAACAAGGTATCGCCATATACACATGCGGTGAGGCCAGAAGAACATGCCCAAACAGAGTTGTTCCCAGGGATGAAGTATTGCCCTGTCAATCGGGCAGAGATATTACCAGAGGCAGTGTAGAGTACACCGTAGCCACCATGGCCGGTGTAACCGTTGATGTTCAAGCGATTTTTTGGAAGATAGAGGGCACAGTGATCATGAGAAGAATTAAGGCAATATTGAGTATAGTTAGCAGGAACACGGCCAAGGCAGCAGCCCTGCCCTATTATAGAGGTGATAGTCAACGTGGTGTTTTGCCAGCGGCAGGAGGAGGCTGAGGTAGAGTTTCGGATAGGGTCAGGAGAACCGACTGCTTCATAGAATGGTGGAGAGGAAGACAAGCAAAGCCAACATCGAGATGTGTTAGAAGCGGTGTGAACGAGGGAAAAGGAGGAGTTAAGAAGAGAGACGAGGGGGTTTATTTGTTTGTTGAGGGGTTTAAGAAAGGTGGAGTGAATGTCGTCGGCATTGGGCCCAACAGGTGGGGACTGAGGGAGAGTGACCTGTCGTTGAATGTAGAATATGTTGCCGTAATGAAACCCGGGCCATGTGCCATACATACGACCTCCCCATTTTACACCTGAGTCCCAGGCATTCCCCTGAGCTTTCCCTGAAGCAGTGAATTGTACAATAACCGGATTACATCTATTCCAACCCCCCTGTCCTGCCGCACCCTTTCTGGTTGCGGTGCACCTAATGTCCTCTCTCAACCGAGTGAGAGTGATGTAATCAGTCTTATATGGAGGGGTCCAGTCGATGTGGCCGGTGGAAACGCAGGACCAAGACTTGCAAAAATAATCTGCTAAGCCTCCGCAGTCGTGCACGTGATCAGGGCGGGTGTCATGTCCTGGGCACACGTACAGGGGATACCTTTTAACAATGGAGTGGCTGGGCTCTGGGGTGCCGTCCAGCCTCCTGTAGGCTGTCACTCCTAGAAGCATTTCTGCAAAGTCAAAATACAGGTTAGGGAAACAAGATGCAATTGGGCTATAACAGGAGGAGGTATTCAAGATCTGACCCAAGGCATCGCGGATTGTCCAGGTGATACTGTAAGGGCGATGCGATTCCTGGGCGTCGGATGCCAGCAGGCGTCGTCCCTGCCAACGGGCGGGCTCAGGAAGGGAGAGTTGAAACAAGGTGAGCGTAAGGCGAGATGAGGTGGCGAACCCCTTAATTAACTTTGTTATTTCACAGTGGTATTGTCCTAGATCGGTCAACTGTAGGTTGGTGACAGCAAGGGTAGTTTGGCGGAAGTGATAAGTGATGGAGTAGGAATCGCCATCTTGGAGAAGGGTGTTGTTGCGGAACCAGCGCCAGAAGGTGCCTTTTCTTTTGATGGGAGAGCGTTGAAGACATTCCATGGCGTTGGATGCTGAGCTGCGGCCGATGATGGCAGGGTAGCGTAAACGATGGGTTCGAATGAGAGAGGTTGTTTTAGGGTTCGTTGTGAGGGGAGCAGAGATGGAAGAGAGATAACAGAGAAGGAGGATCAAGGAGGTGCTTGTCAGGAGGCTGCCCATGATATGGCCGGATACAGCGAGCAGGAACCCAGAGCACTCGATCAGGAAGTTGCACAGCAGCGTAGCCTTTTCCCCAGGTGACGAGTTGCGCAGGGCCTTTCCACTCAGGGCTGGGCAGTTGCCTAAAATAAACAAGGGGACGGGAAGAGGGAACTACTGGCTTAGAGAAGTGTCGAGATGCGGCCGTAGCAGAGGGGGTACCGGTAAGATTAAGGAAATTTAAGGTAAACAAGGTGAGATTAAGGAGATTTTGTAACATCGGGAGGTTCGGGGGGCCTAAGGCCTTTTTCCCCGTTTGCCGATCAAGGGCATTCTTTAGAGTCTGGTTAGCCCTTTCCACAATAGCCTGACCTTGGCTGTTGAATGGTATACCGAATCTGTGGGTAATGGACCACTTACGGCAAAACTCAGCAAAGGGAGTGCTGACGTAAGCAGGGCCATTGTCAGTTTTCAAAGTTTTGGGACATCCCGATGTGACGAAAGTGCGAATACAATGATTGATTACGTTTTTCGTGGCTTCTCCTCTTTGCAAAGTTGCCAGGATGAATCCCGAATAAGTATCCACAGATACATGGATGTACTTCCAAGGTGCAAAGGAGGGATAATGAGTGACATCCATCTGCCATGTGTCACAAGCTTGGACACCCCTGGGATTAACACCCTCAGGGATGCACTTTGCCTGCAAACTGCAGGTTGGACATTGTTGAAGAATGGCGGTAGCTTCTTGATATGTAATGCCAAATTGGCGCACCAAGGCCTTTCTATTTTGGTGGAAATAAGCATGGCTGTCCCCTGCTAAAAGCTGCGGAGAAAAAGGGGAAGAGGCCATAATTTTGCAAGCTTCATCTGCCATGTGGTTGCCTTCGGACAGGAAACCGGGTAGCTGTTGGTGGCTTCTAATATGCGCTACAAACAAAGGGGATGTCCTGTCCTTCAGGAAAGTTTGAAGCTGTAAAAAAAGCGTCATGAGAGAGGGGGGGGTAACAGGGGAAATATATGCATCAAACATGGCCACAGCCATTTGAGTGACATACATACTATCTAATATAACATTCAAAGGCTGTTCTGGGAAAAGAGACAAGGCTAACAGAAAAGTGGCTAACTCAGCCTGTTGGGCGGATGCTTGTGGGGCTGTTAGGCGTTTTTGCCATTTGCGATTATTTTGCCATATGCAAGCCCCTATGGTTTTGGAGCCGTCTGTAAAAACAGTGAGGGCTTCCTTGAGTGGCTGCTGAACGAACGGCGAGGTTAGTGTGAAGGGTACTGTTCGCAACAGTTGCAATCGAGGATCAGGGGGAAGATGGCATGACACCTGGCCACACCAGTCCTCCAAGGCATCCTGCAATGCAGTGGAGTTTTGTAGGAGGGTTTCCCATTGAGTAACCTTAAGGGGAATGTACAGGGTGGAAACATCCAGTCCCATTAGGGCTCTAATCCTCTTCCGGCCTTTCTCAACAAGAGAGGCCATTTGTGCTGCTCTGGTGATGATGGATGTCTTAGGTGTGTGTGGCAAGTGTAGCCATTCTAAAATATGTAGATGTTTTTTATCAGACGTTTGGACAATGATGGCAGTCAGTAATTGATGTGTTGAAAGAATGGCAAGAGAGGGTGGTTTGTCAGTGAGCGCACGGTCCACCCATTGGGTCGTAAGGGCGGCATTAACCTGTTGTAGGGCATGCAATTGTTGTTCTGTAAGGTACACCTTGTCAGCTGGATTTGTCAAACCCACTAACGCTTGGAATAAAGGTGATAACATGGGTGTAGTTAAAGCGAGGTATGCGCGGGCCCAGTTAATGACCCCCAGACATTGTTGTAATTGGACCAAAGTGGTCGGCTGGGGAAGCGTGAGCATAGGTAGAAGTGGGGCAGCCGTGGAGGCTAAAACTTTGTGGCCTAGATATTGCATTGGGTAACGAGACTGGACCTTTTCTGGTGCAACGTGTAACCCTGCCGTTGCTAGGGTGGCTAAAAGAGTAGGAAAAGTTTTTTGAACTGTCCCTTTCGGGCCCTCAGCAGCGACTAAAATGTCATCCATATAATGATACACAAGAAAATGCGGAAATTGGGATCTATAGGGTTGCAATGCTTTATCAACAAAAAATTGGCACATTGTGGGTGAGTTCAACATGCCTTGTGGGAGGACCTTCCACTGGTACCGAGCAGTAGGCTTTGAATTGTTGAGCTCCGGTACCGTAAATGCAAAAATAATTCTGTCCTTTTGTGCCAAAGGTATGGAAAAAAAACAATCCTTGAGGTCTATTACAATGAGGTCGTGCCCTTCCGGAATCAAGTTGGGGTTGGGAAGTCCACACTGCAGAGGTCCCATGGGCTGAAGGATGGTGTTGATAGCCCTAAGATCCTGTAGGAGGCGCCATTTGCCAGACTTCTTTTTGATGACAAATACCGGAGTATTGTATGGGCTGGTGGAGGTTTCGATATGGCCTTCAATTAACTGCTGCTGGACCAGGATATGTAAGGCGTCCAGTTTCTCTTTGGTGAGTGGCCATTGATCAACCCATACCGGCACAGAGGTTTTGAGAGAGAGAGAGAGAGACCCTAAAGGGTCCTGCAAAGCCATTAGGGAAGTTGAATAAAAGCGTGGAACTGTGAAAGCAAGTCACGGCCCCATAGGTTGCAGTGCAAAGGCAGGATATAAGGCTTTAGATAAGCTGTGATATTAGAATGAGCAGTCGCAGCAGAAAGCCAATGAGAGCTGACCTTAGCGGCCTGTGCTCCGCCTACTCCTTGCACCGAGGAGGCTTCGGCGAGAGGCCAGGAGGAGGGCCATTCAGCGGAACGAATGACAGAGACGTCGGCGCCGGTGTCAATCAAGCCTTCGAAAGAGCGACCATTTAGTGTGACAAGGAGGGTGGGTTTAGAGGTTTGGACTGGTTGCTGCAAGGCAAACAATGATGGCGTATCAGGAGAAGGGAGAAGTATGAGCGTGGCGACAACTGTTCCTTTATCTAAGGAAAAGCACCTATCTCCCACTCCTGCCAGAGCAATTCGTGTCAGATCTGACGAGTCATACAAGTAGGGAGCAGCAACCATTCCCTCAAGCGTGAGCGAGGAGTTGGGAATGAGCAAAGCAGGGGTAAGAGGAGGAAGGGGTTTATTCAGCGTGACAACGAGAGGAAGGGAAAGGACAGCCCCCGGATCGTCATACAAAAGATCCTCTGCCAACTCCACAGGGAAGCTGGTGATGGGTAATTCAGCCTTTGGGGCGGGGTTAGCTGACAACCCCCAATCTAGTTTCCCGAAGGCTGGTGAAGGGAGGAGTTGTTGCGACATTGCGAGGCCCAATGGTAGCCTTTGCGGCACCGGGGACAAGGAGTTTTAGGTTTGGAAGGGGGGGGCGGCCCCCTTTGAGTGGAAGGGGGCGCACCACCTCCCCCGGGTGCACGGCATTGATTCTTAAAGTGGCCCGGCTTCCCACAATTGAAGCAATTTCCATGACGAGTGACTGCGAGGGCTTCCGGGGAATGGAGCTGAGGGGAGGGGTTAGTAGAAGGCAGCGAGGTGGTAATGGCGGCAGCGAGAGCGCTCACTTTGTGAGAGGTGGTACCAACGATTCTGCAAAGTTGCAGGAAGTCTGCAAGTTTTACACCCGGTTGATTGACTGCGGGTTGCAGAATGGTCTGGCAGTCATGATTAGCGTTAGAGAAAGCAAGTTTCATTAGCAGCTCTTGTTTAGCCGTGGCATTATCAATTTGTCGGTCTAAAGCAATCTGAAGGCGACTTATGAAGGAAGCGTATGGTTCATTTGGTTCTTGCATAATTTTCAGAAACGTTTGGGTGGATTGAGAGTCGGAATCATCCACTCTTTTAAGAGCATTCATGGCGCACATGTGAATGATAGCAAAACTACGATGGGGGGAGTTCTGTTGCTGGACTAAGGTTGCGAATTGTCCCTTTCCTAATAATTGATCTGCGGTCACCCCTGCGGGAAGACCTCTTCTAATTTCTACTTCCACCCCTTTGTCGTATTCAGATTGCCACACAACGTATTGCGCCGGGGTCATAAGCATAGAAAAAAGCATTTTCCAATCATACAATAACATAACAGTGTTAGCAGTAACTAAAGAGTCTAAAACTCCCCTAGTAAAAGGAGAGTGCAAGCCGTAGGTGGTTACAGCATCTTTGATTTGTTTCAAAACCTTAAGTTCAATATTGTTATACAAATTTCCTCCCGCCGCCCCTAGGCCGATGGTCATGGGAAAGGCAGAGGGACTCTCCATTTCCAATGAGAGGGGGGAGGAGAGGAGTTCAGTGATGGCGCCTCCGAGGGGGTGGTGTTGAGGGGAGTCGGGCGTTGGAGCTGAAGGGGGAGAAGGAACGGCTGGGTATGGAGGGGGTGGTGGTGAGACAGCATCGAGATGGGCGGCAAGAGGGGGTGGGATTTTTGGGTCGGGAGGAGAAGGGCAAGTCTCCGGGGAAGACGGGGGAGGGTAAAGAGTGTTGATGGCCGCCATGACAGCCTTCCAGGCAGTCAGAATAGGCACGGGTGCTCGTGGGGTATCATGAAAATATTTTCCTATCCTTTCCCAAGTGGATGCTTTGAGCGACCCCTCTGAAGGATAGACAGGGCAGTGTCTCTCCATGTACAGTAGGAGTTGAGTCACCGATTTTTTTGAAATGGGAAAGATGGTCGTACCGTTAGCCTTTTGACAAGAGTTAGCCTTCTTCACTAAATCATAAAGTTCGTCCCTATGAACTGACGAAACTTTGGAGAGTGGGGAGCCCATTACTTACGATTGCAGAGCCTTTTCCAGGTGCGTAGTAACGAGAGTGAAGGCAGTGCACCTCTAGACAGAGATCACACCGTGAGACCGAAGGGATCCCGGACGAGCCCCCAGTTGTCGCGTCGCGCGACCAGTCCTTCGCCCTTCGATCTATGGGATTCCCTGGGGGGGAATGAGCCAACGATTCCCTCACAAGGGTGAGGTCGAAAAAACAACGGTAGGTACAGGATTCTTTTGTGGTGAGAGACGCTACATCTCAGGAGGATGCTGGTGCTGCCTCCCGCGTGCCACGCCCCCACCTCCTTTTATTCAGCAGTTCTATCAGGGCGGGGGAGTGAGTACAAAGAGAATAGGGAAATACAAGTCATGCCCTTATAAGGGAATATACAGCATTCTGAGGCTACGTGAGAGACGTGCAATCTAGCTGTGCAGTAATGGAGTCAGGTTCGTCACACCCCTTGGCCGTCTTATAAGCAAGAACACCATATTTCATCCTTGAGGAATTATCTCCTTCTTTGAAGAAATTTCTAAAGTAGTTTTCACCAAATTAAATGAGAAGTGGTAGAGAAGAAATGCAAAAGAATTCTCCACCTGGAACTATAGATAACCACAAACTTTGCTGCTTCTTCCCATCTCTCCCTCATGCTTTCGTTCGAACTATTAATATTTGTCAATAAGGGAATGAAGTTTCTTTCCTTGTAAAATAATTGTAATAATAATAATAATAATAATAGAGTTTATAAATCTGTATTAGAGATTAAACACTTCACTCTCAAAAGCTTTACTTCATATTTACAACTTCTGAATCTGTGACCTTTATTCTTGTTTCTTGACATTTTTTCGTTCTTCTATGCCTGCAAAGACTTCATATGAAACCTGATGGAGTCTCATTTAATTTTGCAGCAATATTACATTGTTTTGTTATGAGGTTTTCTCATATATTCTGCTACAGGCCAAGTTCTTCATCTGCTTTATTTCCATTGACAATTTCATTCTCCTTTATATATCAGAAGATTTTTATTATTTTTTTTCAGTTGACTTGCAGTGCATTTATTTCTTATTTCCAATTTTGACTTCCAAATAATTGGTCCTCTTTTTCCCAATTTTTGCAAGCTCTTTGTATAACCCTTTCAGGCAGAAAGGAACAGGCATGTTTTATTAAGCTACTGCTCTTCATTTTTTTAACACCAAGCAATTATGCCTTCCCCAGGAGGATAAATGAGTGGCATAGCTGCATGTTGATAACAATACAATAATAAAAGTAAAGTCTTTTTCCAGCTGAATTTGACCTCATAGATGCAGTGTATCCATGTTGTTTTCTTGGCAACAATATGGAAATGGTTTGCCATTACCCTTTTCTGGCATATTTTTTTTTTAAATTTCCTAATTTTACCTATAGCCCTGGTAGTTTGCCATCCAAGTATTTACCATACCCAAGTCCACTTAATTTTTTTTCAATAGTAGCCAAAATTGTTTAGGTGCTGCTACCTATAATTGTTTACAATTTAACATACAGGCATGTTAAATAAAATAGATTAAAATGTACAAAAATCAGTAAAAACATTAAAAGAAATAAATGAGAAATAAAGGCCAACTACATGGTTCCCTTAGCTTCTTTCCTCCTAGCAGCTGCCTAATAGCTGATAGTCCTCTCACAGGTAGACATCAGCAAGCCCTTCCCAGCTGATCTCAGACTGTGGTGTGGTCAATCCTGGTTAAGGTGACCTCTCAGATATCCAGGTCCAGAACCATTTAAGGCCTTTATGGGTAAATGCCAGCAATTTAAACTGTGCAGGTATTCCAGCAACTTAAATCACATGTACCTGTTTTTCAAGCCCACATATTACTTTGACTGCAGTGTCCTGCAACACTGATAATCTCCACCTTGTCATCAAGCATAGCCCCATAAAGACTGCATTACAGTAACCCAGTCAAGAGGCTACCAGCACTTGCTACTGAGGTCAGGCTATCTCCACTCAGAAATGGACTTGACATATGAGTCAAAGCAAACAAATGAGATTTTAATTTAATTTAATATACAGGCTGCTTTAAGTGTAATATTTTAAGCACATAACACTTTTTAGCAAGCTAGAGAAAGTGAAGATTAGCAGCTGCTCCTGATGGCTGCATTAATGTCCTATTCTTAAGTATGTTGGTATAAATCTGTGCTCCCATACAACAACAGGGCTGGAAATGGTGCTGTTCTTATAGACCTGTTGTGGGACAATCTGAGGGCAGCTGTTGATGGATTCTTTTAGCACCATGTATTGGCAGGAAAAATAATGAACACAGTTGGAGAGAAAACTCCACAGCTCCCACTCCCTTCTCAGCTGTTTTTACAGTGAGGTTCATTCTACTTCATTTCTCTACTCAGTCAAGACCACAAACCCAATACTTATTCTCCAAATAGTTTATTTGTAAGGATCTGCAAGGCCCGGTCAATCACACCAAGGACACATTAGCAAGGCTCCCAAGGTGAAAGACCCCTGCCCACCACCATGGCTATAAACCTATAATTAATAAAACTAAAAAGTAGACATGAAATACAATAACACTATGTAAAACAAATTAATAAAGTAACAATAGCACAGATAACAGTGGCAATTACCAACCTTTGTACTAATTTTCAAACGTAGGTAGGATGGATGGCAGAAATGGTGGCATACAATTGGGCAAGCTGGAAAGACCTGTCAGGGTCTTGGTTGAATAGAAGAAGTGACAGATAGGCCTTGTGCTCTCCACCAGGGTAGTTCTTTAAAATGGGATAGAGAGATGTCTGCTGAGATTCCCTGTAAAGAGAGCTACAAATGAACAGATGGCTTAGGGATTCCACAGAGCCATCTCCACATGGACATAAGGGCATAAATGCTGGTGGGGCAAGATTGGGGGCTCTCGGGGTTCCCTCTTGGATTGGCTGCTGCTGCTGCTGCTGCTGGTTTATTTTTAGCCATGGGACTATTGATCAATCTTTGATAGTGTCATAGAAAAACACAAGAAACAAAGCTGCAACTACTGTATGTCCTCACAAAGAATGACCTGTCAGTCACTCTCACCTGTCCTTGCTTGGCTCAAATGACTTACTGAGCACCCATCCAGGAAAAAAAAAAAGACTTTTGCGTAGGACTATCTATCTCTGCTGTCCTTGAGTGGGTCTAATGGGTGTGCACCTATGCTTTCTCCTAGAAAATTGTCAAGAAAGTTGTCCCTGGGTGTTTTGCATATTCCAAGCTGTAGAGTAGAAGTGAGGTGAGAAAAAGGTAGAGGGAAAGAAGAAGATGTGTGTGTGTGTGTGTGTGTGTGTGTGTGTGTGAGAGAGAGAGAGAGAGAGAGAGAGAGAGACAGAGAGAAACAGGGTTGGGGTTAGTGAGAAAACACATGAAACCCTGCATGTGACAGAGCTGTACTCCAGCTTTTTTTGTAAGCAATGCCACCAATCCCTTTGATGTCTTCCTTCTAACGAGGGTGATCTTTTTCCCCTCTGGTTAAGGAGCATCAATGCTTTAAGAGATTTTCTGAGCTCTTTTCATCTGGTTGCAGGTGGCAATCCTGTTTTTACTTCCTTGGGACTTCTAGGTAAAGGTAAAGGTTTCCCTTGACATTGAGTCCAGTCGTGTCCGACTCTAGGGGGCGGTGCTCATCTCCGTTTCAAAGCCGAAGAGCCGGCGTTTGTCCGTAGACACTTCCGTGGTCATGTGGCCAGCATGACAGTCACAGAACGCCGTTACCTGCCCGCTGAAGCGGTACCTATTAATCTACTCACATTTGCATGTTTTCAAACTGCTAGGTTGGCAGGAGCTGGGACTAGCAACAGGAGCTCACCCCGTCATGCGGATTCGAACCACCGACCTTCCGATCGGCAAGCTCAGCAGCTCAGTGGTTTTACCTGCAGCGCCACCGCATCCCTAACTTGGGACTTCTACCCTGCAAATAAAAATTTGTGGTACAAGTATCTGGACAACCCCTAGAAGGTAGGGGTTTTTTTTCAACAATCCTTCCAGAAAAACAACAACAACAACTAAATCTATGTCAGAATAAATTTATGACAAACAAACCAAATTCATGTGTGGTAGGAGAATGGAAAGTGGTTCCCAGCTGACCATGCACCATACTCTGACCTGATTTTGTGATTTATTTTATTTTAGCCACAGGGTACTGGTCTACTGGAAGACACCAATTTTTCCATGTCAAAACAAAACTAAGAGGGAGAATGTGTAAGCAAGGTATCTGGTCTCTTTGAGCCATGATTGACATGAGGAGGGGGGACAATATCAGTAAATGGACAGAGTATGGGCATGCCCAGGGCAGGTTTTGGCAGCCAATAGGAGGAGCTTGCCTCTTCTGCAAGCTATGACACAGAGCCTGTCCCTTAAAATGGTTATTGAGTCTTCTTCATGCTATGGTAAGCAGGATGTATGTAAAGCTGAGGTTTAAATTGCCAGCCATGCCACATGCAGCATTCCCTGCAAGCAATAAGGACAGTACTGGTCTGTTTTGGCACATGTTGGCCAGCATGCCACATGTAAAACAAATAAATGTAAAGAGTATGAATTATCAAATGTAATGAAAGAAAAACAGATAACATTGCATGTCTATGAAACTAAGAGAAAGGTAAGGTAAAGCTAAAGGTTTCCCTTGACATTAAGTCCAGTCGTGTCCAACTCTAGGGGGTGGTGCTCATCTCCGTTTCAAAGCTGAAGAGCCGGCATTTGTCCGTAGACACTTCCATGGTCATGTGGCCAGCATGACCACACGGAACGCCGTTACCTGCCCGGTGAAGCGGTACCTATTAATCTACTCACATTTGCATGTTTTTGAACTGCTAGGTTGGCAGGAGCTGGGACTAGCAACAGGAGCTCACCCTGTCATGCAGATTCGAACCGCCGACCTTCCAATGTAATAGATTTGAATGAGGGTGATTTGATCTTGTGCGGTGGAATCGATGACCACATGCAGGAAGGTGAAGGTATAAGCTTAATTATGAATGAAAGTAAGTCAGAAAGTACATAAAATGTATGTCTGAAAAATGATTTGAAATCCTCTAGGTATGTAAAAGTAAGAATTCCATAGGTTGGTGATACAGTAGTTGCATCTTACACTGCAGCGAGTGGTGATAATGGAAGAACCACATATGAGTTTGGAGAAAAAGGAACAATATTATGAATGAATGAAATACAGAGGTGGGCAGGCGGGATATTCTGTTAGGTGACATGAATGAGAGAATACAGAAAAAGTGACCCCAAAATAAATGAAAATTAGGACTGATAAGTGTCTGATTAGAAAAGAAATGTATTACAAATATGTGCTTCTAAGTATTAAAGTAATTTTAGAATATAGACTAAACTTAGCAGAATGAAAGGAAAGTGGAAAGACGATGTGCAATCTATTTGAAATAGAGTGAAAAGAAGTATGCTACAACATGCCACAAAGATTTGTTCAACTGTGTTAAGGAAGCATGAAAAAAAATAGTTGCAAAGAATGTAGTCAAAGGGAGGAAGGAATGATTATGATTCAAAGAGGCATAGAAAATAATAATGAAGATAATAATGAAAAATTGTTTTGGAAGCAGGTGAAAAGGACTAAACAAGGAACGTCCAGCAGAGTGATTGGAATTGGCAGTAAAAGTAATGGAATGATTTGGAATAAAAATGAAGTGAGGGAATGTTTTATGAAATATTTTAGAGATTTGCATGGGAATGATCATCAGATGTCAAAGAGTGGAACTGCAACACATGCCTTGAGTATTAGTGTCCAAAAAAATGGAAATGATAAATCCTATGAGAATATTGAAAAACTGCAAGACTGCAGATGTAGATGGCATAACTGGATATAAATATAAATATATATAATTAATCCATTCAATCGTGTCCAATTCTTGGAGACTGCCTGGACAAGTCCCTGCAGTTTTCTTGGCAAGATTTCAGAAGTGGTTCGCCATTGCCTCCTTCCTAGGGCTGAGAGAGAGTGACTGGCCCAAGGTCACCCGGCTAGCTTCATGCCTAAGGCAGGACTAGAACTCACAGTCTCCCAGTTTCTAGCCTGGTGACTTAACTACTACACCAAACTGGATCTTACCATCTAAATATGTATGTGGTTTGCTTATGGGTTGGCTGTGAAACTTACTTAACGGTTATACGAAGACTGCATCTGTGCCTGAGGACTGGAAGAATGCTGCTGTTGTTCCTCTATAAAAAGGAAAGGTACCAAGAGTGAAAGCAAAAACTAACAGGGTATCTGGCAGAATTCTGATTGAAAAGGTATGAGAGGTGACAATGAGCAAAATTTAGGAAGTATATGGTAGTTTTATGCTGGCCAGAGACATGATGACCACATTTTGCTGTTTGAGAAAGAAAGTGTACTGTCTTTTTCTAAAGTTAGAAAAACATGTGATAAAGTGAATAGACTTGAATTATGGAAATGTTTTGTGCAAATATAGAGTTGGACATTGGTAACCAAATGTTATAGGAGAAGAATATGATGGAACACTGAGCAAGGGGCAGGACAAATGCGTGCAATGCCGTTGTTGTTTAATGTGTTTATGGAGATGCATAGTGAATGAGAAGTACTATGTAATGGTTGCCCAGCCCAAATACTCAGACTCACAAGAGGTTGCTAAATGAAATCTGATTTATTAAGGAACTTAGGACAAATACAGAGAAAGCTGAGAATGACAGAAAGCGTGCCAAATACAAACTTAAACCCTTCATTGCACCCGTAACCCCGCCTCCCTACCAGCAGAGCCGCCCGTCCCAGGTGCTGGCAACTGTCAGATCTTCTAGCCTGGGAAAGTAACCTTGAACACAGGAGATAACCCAAATACATTCCAAAGCACAGCCAAGAGATAAATCCCTTCCAACAAGAACCATCCTCCCGTGAAAGATGAAACACGCATCCAGCTAATGACATGCGAAACGTTACGATGTATCAAACACATTGAAACGGCGAACATGACATACTATGAATGCTGTTAATATAAACTAGGTTTAGCTATACTTCCTTTTATCTCATGCCTTTATTTTCTTGGGCTTACTATTTCTTATTCCTTTCTGCACATTGCATAATGATGCTCATCTTGAAAGGGAATAGTGTGATGGGATGTATCTATGTATTTTATGTAATTTGGCTTAAGTCACTGTTATAGGTACCCTAGGACAGAGTGAGTATTCTGCTATTAGAGGGGGAGATTTGACCTCAGAATTCCTCTCATTTTTCTGAATATTTCCACTGCTACTCTAGTGTTCGAATTTTGATGTGTTGGGAAAGTGATTCACAACCCACTTTATTTGAATTTAGATCACCTCTGAAGTTGGCATAGAACATTTCCTTCCCTTGAAACTGATCCATGCTATTTATGACCACTTATTGAAGGCTACCCATCACGCAGGCCCAACATCAGCCTGTAAGAGCTACTTATTTTTAAAGTAATCTAAATGTTAAAACAAAATGAGAGTTAGATTAACTCCTTACTAGCTGGAGTGTGAACATAAAACAAATTATACTGTATATTGTGGAAAAATTATTATATTTTGGATGGCGAGGTAAATTTAGTTAATTGAGGGAAAGAAAGAGATCTAGTTAATAACTTTCAACCTGGCTGATTTTGCCAGTTTTTCTGAATCCCCTTTTTATGAAAAGAGCGAGAGGGAGGGAGAGAAACAACAACAGAAATGTTGGCCCCTTTTGTGGAATGTGAAGCAAGAGAGCAGATATTAAAAAAGAAAGAAAGAAAATCAATAAAAATGGACAACTCCATCTCTGTCCTCTGTGTGAAATCCATTGTCAGAAACATCCAATTTTGCTATAAAAATCCCAGAGCAATAAATGTTTTACAGCACCTGAAGCAAAGATGCAGTATTTGACAAGGATGTTCCTTGATGATGTAATGTTGAAGAGAATGGGGGTCTTAAAAGATATATACCAGAAAATGTAGTATCCTGATACTCAGAATTTCAACTGCCTTCACTAATGAGAAGATAAAGGGTAAGAAAACCCTTTATTCAGTCTAGAGACCCAAGTTTTTTTATCTCAACAGTAACAGCAATGAAGTCTGTCCACAAAACAGACACTAGTAGTCTTGGAAGATCTTGTATAAATTCTTCTGTGACACAATCTGATCTTCGAGATTGCATGTAGCATGGTCATTCCAAGAAGTCCTGGAGTTTATTATTATTATTATTTTTAAGGAAAGTTCCCTACAATAATACGGCCATTTTATTAACGTCAGGAACTTTTTAAAAAATCAAAATAAGCTGGAAGAGCTTTTTATATATTCAAAGAAAAGCAAATACAGTCTCTAAGTCCTGCTGTGGGTTTTTTGGGGAAAAGAAAAAATGAACTCTATTAGTGAGGGGTGTACAGTTTGTGTTAAAAATATTAATGAGTGAGGTACAGTCTGTTGGAAGCGAGTGCATTCTTTTCGGGAACTTCTCAAATATCCCACTCAGCATTCATGTGAAGTCAACACCCTTTATTTCATAGGATCATAGGGTTGGAAGGGACCTTGGAGGTCTTCTAGTCTAACCCCCTGCCCAAGACAAGAATCCTCATACCATCTCAGTCAAATGGTTGTCCAACCTTTTCTAACAATCAGTGTTTCTAACATGAGAGTTAGAATTTCTAACACTCATTGAGTATCTCTTCTGGCTAGTGACTTTTCTGACATGAATCTTTCTGGGATGAAAACTCCAAATCTTGTCCCAGATGTATCCCATGCAGAATACTTTATTCTTCCTCTGTGCCAAGTAAGATGGGAGCATCAGTGCAACAGCTCTTCCTCATTCCCTCCTAATTGCAGCATGAACATGCTCTGGTAACTATTTTCTCTGCCACTTCTTCATGACCTTACCTTTGTCTTATTTCCAGGTCATACCTGGGTAATTCTTAGCTGTCCCAGTTTTAAAGTAGTGTCTCCTTCTTCTCTTAACTGTTTTGCCACAGATACAATTGGGCATATTTCTTTGACCAAATGGTTGCTGATGCAGCCAACGAGTGATCTCTGCCCAGCCACCTCAGACTGCTGAAGGCAGAACTCCTCCCCTCCAGCCTTTAGGTACTGTTCTTCATGGCTTTGGGGCCAGGAGAAACCAGACACCTGGCTTTCACAGAGGCAGCAACATTTGCAAGATTTCTGCTTTCATCAGAATAACAATTGCAGCACTGTGGCATCACCATGCAAGTTCTGCTCTGTGTGATGTTGCTACCCATATAGAAAAGGGGAAGGGCTTGCAACATGACACTGCGGCACTGCTTTCAATGGTCTGCCTCCCTCTGCCTCCCCATAGTTGCTACTTGCACAGAGGCATCTGCCTGCCTAATGCGCCTTATAAACACCAGTTTAGGACTTTTAAAAAAGAATGCTAATTCTGTGGTCTGCAGAATGTTGATCTAAGGACATTAAAAGACAGCCAGGTTCTGCCACTTCTGTGTTGCTAGTTCTGTCACTACTGATGTGTTATATGTTTTCTACTGCTTTGCCAACAAAAAGTTTCACATGGTCATATTTTAAAAACTTTTAACTACATTTGTTATTTCTGATTATAATGCGGGCAAGAGGGCTATAACCCTTACTCTGACCAGTCAGTGCTCCTGGAACCAGTATCATGGAGCTACAGTTGTGAATTTTATGCAACACAGTGCAAATTATTACTTATGTCAATGAAGGGCATATGTGGTGGAGAGTGGTGGCCCCATTTTGCCTACTCCATTCTGCCTTTGCTGGGACTAGGTGGCCCTTATAATATTACATGTAGGTAATGACATGTATCCACCAGGAACCTCTGGCTCTTTGAGATCAGAACGAGACACCTTGGTCTCTGGCTGCAAGAACTGACATTTCTGTGAGGAATGAAGCTGGTCTAGCAGGAACTAGCAGTCACTGGACTAATCAAAGCCATTATGTCAACAAATCCTAGCTGCTTGAAGAGAACAGCCAAATATCCATTAACTCAGAGAGGCAGGAGGGAAAAGCTAGAATTTTAATCCTGGAGTAGAGACCTATACATAGGGTCTGATTTTGCATACTGCAATAGGCAGATCTGTTGTAGTTGGCTTCATTCTTACCTGCAATGAAGTATCTACAGCAGCTGAATTGTGTCTGGCAAGCTATTGCCTAGTAAGTCAGATACAGATTAAGGACTTGTGAGTCTAGAGAGCCTTGATTTTCAGTCATGCCTGATTGAAGAATGCCAATTTCCTTAAAGCACTAGTTGAAAAGGGAGCTCTACTGGTTACTGGTAGCTCCTTCCCACTATACCATATATTCGTCTTTACTCCTTCTACCCGTCAGCTGTACTACTGAATACAGGTTGAGTGCTCTTTTAGAAGAGAGCTAGACCCATGTTCAAATATAGTCCAATTGACAAGTCAGGTCACAAGTGGGCAGGTGGGGAGGTGGCTTTGTGCTGAATAGGAGTAGCAGGAGAGCTCCCTCCCTAAAGGCTGCCACTTGTTAGATGGGCAACTGATAGATAGCTGAACTCATCTTTCCAAGCATTTATCTAAAGTCAACCCAATTCACCCCTGCTCCATATTAAGGTGAGTAATTGGTTGCTTTTTCTGCTGGGAGCTGATGCTTGGTAGAAGGGGAAATACAGACAGGGGAATCCTCCAGTCCCTTTCCTTAATTTGGGCTGCAGTAAATGGGGACAGCACCATTTGCCAAACTCAAAACAGTGGCAGAATGTGGACTGGCAATGGGAGCAGCACAATTTAGCTAGCATATTTTGCTGCCAGCTTAATGGCTGGTGAATATCACTTTATCTCAGCCATCTGGAGGAACCCTAAATCTGGTTCATATCAACTATGAAACTGCTTCTCGATATTATTTCCATTAATAGGCATATGAGAATCTGCTACATCAATTTGTCATTTATGTCTTTCCCTAATAGGCAGTGCTTTTGTACAGAACTTTCCATAATATACACAGATTACATAAATTTCCCCAATTTATTTTTGATGCAATGTATTTTGTCCTGCTGTATGCCGTTTAGTGCAAATTAAAACATATATTTATTGTAAGAACCTTGGCCTATGCTTTTTTAACATAAACAATTAAAATATTACAGATTTTTGTTTGCAGTCTCGTCAAATACTGTATATGCTACTTCAGACATGTATTTCAGAAAGTAATATTTTTTAAACACAAATTCCCTTAAAAAAAAACAATGACAGATGCTAATGAGTTCCATTTATTAGTGCTATCTGGCTTCTGCATAGTTCACTTAGCTGATTGTCCCAAATCTGCACCCATTAAAATCTGTAGTGGATTTGTTTTACATATCTATTTCCAAAGCAATGTGGAATATGTTCCTTTCTGCTGACATTGTGGTAGGAAGCTGTTAGGCATCAATGGAAGAGACAATGCATATTCTCATCTTCTTTCCTTCCTCTCAGGAAAAGGAAAATTGTCAGGTTCTGTCAGGAAACAGATCTGGAAGTTGGACTTGAACCAGTTTTGAGTGGAATGGTACTAGCCCTGAAGAATCAGAGTAGAAGCAGGAAAGTCAGAAACTGGCTCTAGGCAATACTGTCTTTGCTCACATTATTCTAATAGGCCAACTGTGTCCATTCTTGATGGAACTTAAATCTGCATAAGGAGGCATATGCCTTAGTTACATCCAGATTTCAGTACTGTAATAAGCAATGTTTAAGTCTACCTTTGGAAGCTGTAATTAGTCCAAGGGCAGCAGGGGGAACATGGGAGGTGCTTACACCATATTATGTCCATCCAGCAAAGGGTCTACAGATTACCAGTCTGTATACAGGCATAATTCATAGTGTTTCTGGTGATCTTGAAAGGATTTAGGTCCAAGATATCTAATAATCACCTACCTATAGGTCCAGGATAATCAATAACATGCATAGCAGCTAGACTGTAGGTTAAGAACTGAGAAAGAAAGCATTCCAGTAGAAGAGAATATATGTAGCTCAAGGTTGAACTGTGGAGTCCTTGGTGCTCTCTGAGCTTGGTTGTTTGCTTGCAGACATTTCATTACCCAACCAGGTAACATCAACAACCAACCAACTAACCAACAACTAAGCTCAGAGAACTCCAAGGACTCCAGAGAAAACATTTTGATGTCCCAAATGTGATTGAAGGCCATTTAATTGGGACAAGAAAAGAGGCCTTCTTAGTGGCTATATCTAAATTACGGAAGTCCCTTCCTCAGGAGATTAGACTAACGTATTTTCTGATAGTGTCTTACCAATGGCCAAGACTTTGCTTCATAGGAAGATATTTGCTCCACAGGGAATGTAAATTTTAGAAGACATTTCCTCACCTGCTTTTTAGCTACTTCATATAATTGTAGAATTTGAGGGCTGACTTTTTCAGCTTTGCAACTTTTTTTTCCTATTAAATGTTTCATATCTTGTATTGATCTTGAGTCACAGCAGGTGGCAACATTTGGACAACTTCAGTAAATGAGTAGGAGACTACCAGGGCTAGGATGGGAAAGTGAAAAACAGACTTCCATATTGTTGCTAAGAAACCAAAATGGGATATGTGTATCTAGTCACATGAGTCAAGCTCTACTTGAGGGAGTCTTTTATTGATTTGAAACCCTGCGAGCCACTCAATTATGCATATATGTATTAGAAGCATAGCTTTTTAAATAGAAAGTGAGGGAGGGAGAGCTTAGAGAGAATGATAAATATTTAACTTATAAGTGTTCTTTCAAAAATCTACACAAACAGTGAAAGGGGACATTCCCTTTGAAATACACAAATGGAACTGGAGAATTAGAAGTGTTGTTTGTCCTCCTGTTGATCTAGACCTACTGTTGATGAACTGAGACAATGGAAGTTCTTGGGATTAACAATATGTTCAGTAGATACTTCTCACTATGCCATTAGCAGTGGTTTTATATATGGGTGCTGGCAAGTGGTAAAGCAGATGTTGCAAAGTTAGAAGAGATAACATGAAGAAATGGAAACTTTAATTCCTGGCTTCCATTGTGGTGCCCACAAATTCTTGAGTTGGCTTTCTCTGGGCTTTCTCGAGACTCCATGGCCCATCTGATTTTATTTACCTCTTAATTCTCATTCTTTTAATTAAAAATAGTATTAGGGAAGCTAGCATGGTACAAATCAAAGTGTCATCCTCTAATATTATATAATAGACAGAAAACCAAGGCAAGCTATTTTGGTAAAGACACCTTGAGTGTTTAGACAGAGCTGAACAATCCCACCATTGTCCCTTCTGACTGTGCCCTTCATGGCAACCATTTTAAAAGATTTCCCATTAGACATTCTCAAAATGCCAAGCTGGAAAAATGTGGGAGACCTGCTTTAATTGGAAGAGTGCACCCAATCAAATATTCTAGTCCTTTAGATGTTAAATTTTTTAAAACTTGTATTGGAGGACATGGAAGCTCCATATGCAGCAGTGTGCTCTGAACCCTAAAATTCCAAAAATTATCATTCCACAGTGGCTTTAAATGTGAACAGATGGTGGCTTTTTCTATTGCCAACTTTTGTTTAGCACGCCTTGTGATTCTTCTCTTCTGTTTTAATTATTCTTTTATTATAATTTTTCTTGGGATCTTCATGTGATTTTTTGTTATTGCATTTATTACCTGCTTTGTTTAGTTCTAACTGAAAAAGAGGCATAACTTTTTAAAATAAATAAAGAACACAACAGAACAGTATAGCACTATTAGCACTGATGGGGCATTTGAATTTTGTTGTGTCAGTGGGTCTGGTTTCAACTGTTTCCTAAACTGATCAGGACAATTCAGTCACCTTACATTGTTTGTCTATTCCCCTGGTAGAGCTTCTATTATTTTTCCTGCCATTCTGTATTCATTTCGCAAATATCCTGATGCACTAGAGGAACAAAGAAGGATAAATCTCTATTTCCTCCAATTGTCTGTGGATGCATTTCTTTTAAACTGTATGATAGTTTCTTGAATTGCCAAACCGATATAAAAGCATAAGCTCTCTGGATCTGACATTCTTTCCTCCTAGAACTCTCTTCTGTTTGAACTTTACATCACTGCAAATACTTTAGAATTTAGTGAGCACATTCATCCACCTGTGAAGTATTAATCTGCTTTTTCATTACCTTCTCCCTGTGATACATATAAGGCACTGTGTGAGCTGGACACTTTGCATGGGGCCATATATGAAGCCTCATTTGCATGGCTTCTGCCATTCATTAGCAAGGGACACTTGCAAATTCAAGTCTATATCCTCCTAAGCTCATGCATAAAGTCTGATTTTTGTGCAGCTATATACAGCTTAGAGTGTATGTATCTATACATGTGCATGTATGCAAACACACACATGTGAGTGGGCCTACTTTCTTTAACATAGAATGACAGTTCTTAGCTGTGCATGAATGTGAAGGACACAGTGATAATTGGAAAACTGGACATTAGACTTAGGGACACAGAATTGAGAACCCAAAATATCTGTGTCATGTTATTCTTTAAAGACCATAACACTTCTAAACCCCACCTCCAATTCTGGTCCCTAAAAGGAAAAAAAAATGAATAGGATATATGGAATGGAATAATCCATACATCTATACTATGGAGGACAATTTTTTATTCCAAGGGTTTTTATCTGAGCTTTTAATTAATATTTAATTAGTTCGTTAATTAATCTTTAATTAATTGATTGATTTTAATTATCTCAGTTTTTTAATCTGAGTTTTTAATTAAACATATATCTAGAGAAAATCTCCTAGAACATTGGGGCATTGGTAGATTTGACTTTCTTTTTAAAAACTGACCTGGTTGGAAATTTTGCTTTTTTGTTGTTGTTGTTCTTCTCCCCATTCACATGTTGTGAAATTCCCTGTAACACTAATATACCTTTTTCTTCTTCAGCTGATCATGTGACAACAAGAAAGTTATTTGTTTATTTAACAAATTAACATAGCTGCCTATCTACCCAAGGAACTCTAGGTGGAAAACAGAAATAAAACAGAAGCAAATTATAAAAACCCAACTTGGTCAACCGTAACTCTAACCCTAAAAACTACATTATTAAGTTTTCAAAGAAAACTGCACCCTGTGCCAGAGCTGCATCAACATTCTGGCCCTAGTGCCTGGGGGAAGAGCCAGGTCTTCCCAGCCTTTGGAAATCTCAGGGGAGGCCATTCTACAAAGTGCCATGTTACAAAAGGTACAGCATGACATTAATGCATTCACAGGGTCAATCCAAGAAGTGCTGCTCAAAAGGAGCCACTTCTGCAGAAAGCCATGCTGTAAAGTCATTGTGCAGTATTTCTAATTTTTTAAAAAAGGGTGGGGGGTGGGACCAAGAATTTTGGGGACTGCATACTTTTTCTATTTTTTTTCCCCCTTTCTCCTTTCAGGGAAAGATGTATCTCCAGACATCATTCCCACTGACTTTCATCCTAGTATACAGTAGGATCTACTGGCAGTGGTGAAAAAAAAATGTTCCTAGCAGTTTCCATGATAGAATTCTTTTATATCCATAGCAGAAAAAGCCAGTCCAAGAAGTAGAAATAGATAGCTGTTTTTATTGCAGTGAATCTGCCTGCCTTTGAATGCTAGGTTCTGTTCTAAGCCCTAGTAATATAGCAGAGCAGGGTTTTACTCACCAGCCTCACTTGTTAACCTTCCCCCTTCATCTGAAGTGGGGAGAAGGCCCCTAACCCTAACCACAAATGACACTGTCAATCAATATTCTTGGGGAAGGCTTTGCCTTTGACAGTAGCATGTACCAAATTTACAGATGTGCTGCATGGATGCATATAGATTCTATCGAAGGCCAGCATACTGCAATGGTTAAGGTGTTGGAATTGGACAAGGGAGAACCAAGTTCAAGTCCCCATCAGCTGATGAAACTTATCATATGATGTGGGGACCATCTGTCAGCCTTTGAGGTAGACCAGACTAGGAAACCAAAGTTAGGCAGGCTAATACTATTTTTATTATAAGGTTATAGTAATAGAATCTTGTAAGTCTGAATGTGCTTCCCCCTTCCTTCCCTTTACCTTTATGAGAACGAGGGAGGTCTTGTCTGAGATGCTTTCCTGGGTTACAGTTCTGCCCTGGATTCAGGTTTATTTTATCCGACTGTTGTCTTGATAGCAGCTCTTCCTCCTGTTCCTCAAGGTCATTAGACTGTTATAGAACACTAGTGGATTCATGTCAGAAACATTTCAGAAATGTGCCACTTGTCAGAAAGGCTGACAGGAGAAATGGAGGGAGAAGCATGTGAGATCAGAGAACTGGCACTAAATAGCTTCTCCCACCACTCCTCGTACTACAGGGAGTGACAGGAGGAGTAACAAGAGAAGTGGCAAGGGGGAAGAGAAACTGGGGGAAAGAGTCAAGTTCCCTAGTAAAGCTGGACCCTTTGCTGAGTGGGCACCTGCTTTACTGCACAGGAGTGCCACTAACAACACAAACCTTGTGGATAAGGTACTGCAGTGCCTTACTGCAGAGTGAGTAGGCTCTGCCTAGGTAAAGAGGTGCACACCTGGGAGGAGATAGGTAACTCAATGACCAGGTTACCTGACCAGGTTTTGTCAGACAGTGTAGCCATCTGTCAAAACTTGCCTTCTTCTTTAGGATGACCAACTTCCTCTTGGTTGTTTTTCCTCCTGGCAGGTGATGCCAGGAGAATCAATGAATACTTTCTTGAAGTTATCCTTCACTAAATGTGTGACAACACCAGCAGGGCTCAGCCATGAGGATAGTGCTAAGTAAGCCAACATTTTTATTTAATTTATTTATATATCAAATTTAGTCATTGCCCATCTCACTCAGAGAGAATACTATATTTTTGTGCTGTCTTATTAATGCACCATGAGGAAAAGCTTTCACAGCTCACTCTGCTGACCCCCAATTCCCCTGTTTGGGGGATGAGATTGAAAAAGACACTTAGAACAACTGCCTTGAGCTTCAAAGACAAGGCAGGGTATGCATGCAATAAATAGAAAAGTAATTTTAAAAAAGAAGAGTTCCAGATGACTAGAAGGCCAAGAGCAAGACCCGTGGGCACAATCTATTTCTCTCAGACCTCCATCTCATTCAGATCCCCCCAACTCATTTCAAAAGCCACAGCAAATACATGGGGAGAAATAGGAAGTGTTGTACTTCCTTCTAATCCTGTAGAACTGGTATTCATTTTTCCATGGTAAGTGTTTATTGATGTAAATGATCCTACTGAAATCCCTGGGCTTATTTACATAACTAAAAACACCAGGATCAAACCTCTAGAGAGTAGTATACCCAGCAGGGTTATTTAGAAATGAACATTGTGTGTTTTTGCTTACCCAAGTTGCATTTCAATGGGTCTCATTAGCCCTTGGAAAGACTTTAAAATGTTTTCTATTAAAACCCTCCCCCAGAGTTTACCAGAATTATTTAATTTTGGATCTCGAGGCTAAGCGGTTATTATTACCTGTGATGAACTCTGTGTACAACTTGAAACAGCTTGGCTCCCTCAGTTATTTCACACATTAAGGTGCTGTAATTGATTTGATGTTCATCATACACACTTGATTTGGTTTAATAAGCTGAGCTGAGTTGCAGGCATTATTAGGAATTATAGCTGGGTATGCGGAAACATGCCTGTTCCTATTTAACTCTCAGCTGTCATGATAAGCAGCTCCATGTCATCCTCAAACAATTCGGAGTCCTGATATGGATGCTTATTGGATGTCAATGCAAGTCATTTCTGGTAAGTAAGTAGGACAGAAAGTAGACTGAAATGCTTGTGATGTGGCATAATTTGTTTTCCTGTCCACACCCAGACAGTAGCCTATATCTGACAAAATGGTAAAGCTTAACACAGAAGCCTTCATGAACTTTGAAGTTAAGGTTGGATTTTGAATATTTTGCTGCCATAAACAAGACAACTAATGATGAGAGTGGGACTCATCATTTCCTGAGTTCCCAAGGCTGGTCAATTAATCATGGCACCTGACCCAGAAAATCCCACAAATTTATCTCTCTCACTCACTGGCAATAAAGTTCCAGTAATGATAGATTTATGCCCCTTTATGACACATAAAATCAGCTACTTGAGACTCACTGCCTCGCTCTGCCTAAAAGATGAGCTAACCCTGCCAGAATCATACTTGTCTTCATTTGCAGGCACAAGGAGCAGATCAAAACTCCCAATATCCCTTTATTTATTTATTTATTTATTTAGAGAGAGAGAGAGAGAGAGAGCACAGATCTTCATTATACCAGAATTCGGAAACTATGGTTTGCTTAGTACAAGAGTGTGCAGCCTGTGACCAAAAGCCCATTTTTATGCTCACCCACCGAGCTGAATTGCCAGAAATTGGCTTCTAGCCATTAGGAGGCAGGAATCACATGAAAATTATAGGGCAAACCTTCGAACAGACATAACATGCTTAAAAATCAAAGAAACACTCTATTCACCTCAAAACAGAGAAAATTGGACAATCCTCAGTCTGTATGATATTGATATCTTTGACTGCTTACTCCTTTGCTTTTCCCCAAAATGTGTCAAAAAGGTGCCCACACATAGTTTAGAATAAAATTCCAGACAAGAATCTGAAAATAGAGTTTGATTTTGACTTGTCCTCAATCATGTATGGTTTAACAACCTCCACTCCCTAGATCAGATGTAATGATATCAGATATTATGATCATATCTACTGAGACCACACTGATCCCATGGTGGATAACTTGTGAAGGGATCGGCATAGGGGAAGTGCAACTTTCCTGCTTGACCTTTCCGCTGTCTTCAGTACCAGTAAACATGGTCTCCTCCTCAACTGACTTCAGAGGTTGGAAGTGGGAGGCGCTGTGATTCTTCTCCTTCCTTAGGGGATGATTCCAGTAGACAGTGGGAGAAGTTGAGCCCTAGGCCCTTGTGGGGTGTTGCGTGGGGTTCTAGATGAAGACCCTAATCATCCTGTGGTATAGGCTCAGGCATCATAAATATGCTGATGATACCTTGTTGTACATCTTGGCTTTGGGGCAAGAGATGCAGTAGAGGATTTGTCCCAGTTGAACCCTTCTGCCCCCAGTGATCTGTGGCCCTGGATCACACTTTTGGGTCACACACATTTGAAAAGGATTCCAGAATAGTCTCTCCCCCTTTCTTTAACTTTATTTGTGTCAAGATTTTTGCATAAGTAAATCTGAGTATTTCTACATTAGTATTCCTACATTAGAGACCACTCCTCCCACACTTGGACTGTTTTAGATTCTTCACCACTTGGATTCTTTATTTTTACCTCTATTTATATTATTTATTACTGTATTTTATTCTGTGTATTTATGGTTATGGTTTTTAATCGATCATTGTAAACCGCCCAGAGTCCCCCGACGGTAGGAGATGGGCGGGGATAAATTAGATAAATAAATAAAAATAAATACTTTTTTTTAATCTATTCAATTGTATTCAGTTCTCAGAGACTGCCTGGACAAGTCCCTGCAGTATCCTTGGCAAGTTGGCTTTGTACCTGAGCTGGGACTAGAACTCACGGTCTCCTAGTTTCTAGCCTGATGCCTTAACCACTAAACCAAACTGGCTCTGATATTCCTTCATTAGATATACATTTTCCTGTGATTTCTCTGATCTTAAAATATCCCCCATTTTCTTTCTTTTTTCTTTTGTGTCTTATACTCCTGTGTTCATTGACAATACAAGAGTGAGACAGCATTCATTGTCCTAACTTGCTTGATATTGTAAGCCTATATTCAATCTTCATACTTCCTTCTTATTATCCAAGGTTTCCATTGCCCATCCTTCCTGCATCTTTTTGATTTTTCATGATGACTCATTTCTTTTCATAACCAGTCGGGTTTCCTAGTAGTTTAAATTAAGCATACCAAATCTATTCCTTACACTGATCTTATATTCTGATTATATATCCCCAAGGCAAATACTGATGGCATACCTACTTTCTTTAATGTCTAAATTTAACTGAATATTAGACACTAATAATCAAGCTTCTGTTTCACAGTCTTTAAGTCTAAAAGCACAGGCATCCACAGGATCAGAGGCTTTCATCAAAATTGACCCTCCGTGGATGCCTCTCTTCTGGAAGTGTCCAAGTTGAATAGATTCCACTTCTCAGTGTTCTGTTTCCTGTTCTGTAATTAATTAAATTGTGATATTGTCCATCTGGTGATGTCCATGTGTTTATGTTGCTTGAAGCAGATGTTTGCAATAAAAAAGAATTATCTTCATAAAGCTCTATTAACCTATCCCCTGCACTATTGTGTTGATCCAATCCAAATCTTCCTATAATTCCTGGTTCCAAATTTTGTATTCCAATCACTATCTTCTTTCTTGATGTTACATTTAGCACCTGTTACAATTTGTTGTAGAATTCCTTAATGTCATCTACCATTTTATCTATATTCATATAATATTGAGGTTTACAGAGTATCTATTAATTCTGATCCTATTGTTTATTAGGTTATAGCCTAGTGTATAGTTATCAATGACCTTTTTGAGTATTATTACCACTCCATTTCTTTGTATGGTCTCATACCCTGAATATTATATCAAGTAATCATCTGATTTAAAGTGTATATTCTGCTCCACCTGAATTCACTGATTCCTAAAACACCTTCATTTCCATGCTAACAATTTTGATTCCTTGATTTATATTTCTTATATTCCATTTTTGTTTCTTTGTAAAACAAGGAACCTCCCTTTCACTGCTGATAACATCCACGATGAGACTTTCTTGCACTTTTGATCTGCCCATGTCATCACCTCATTCATGATCAACTCTTGAAAGTTCAATATTCTTGCTGAGTAGCTAGAAGAGTGGCTTCCAACATGATAATCATATCATCTGGCACACCAACCTATCTAATGTTTCCGCTTACCTTTGTTTGAGATCGATTTTGTAATTTGGATGACTCCCCTGAACATTGTAGAGCAATATCTCTCATCATCATCATCATTGTTGTGGATTATACTTAACTTTATTCTTTCTGTTTGTTCTAAATGTAAGGGTGACCCTACCTGGAGTTCATGTCCCACTGGGATCAAATCCAAAGTCATTGAGACTACTGAGTTCTTCAACACATGAAGGTGTGTTGCGTAGGCGGTTTCCCTTAGATAGCAGTTATTGAAAGAATGCCACAAGGAAGAAGATCAAGACCTATTATCTATAGTCACTGAAAGCAGGATATGAAATAGTTAAGTTATAAAAAGGCAGACTCTGAATACTTATGGAAAACCTCCTAGCAGTAAGTGCAGTTCAAGAGCGGAACCAAATGCTACAAAAGCAGTGGTCTCTCATTCACTGAATGCATTCACATAAATGTTGGACAGATATCTGTTCTGAATGCTCTAATATGGATTCCTGCCTAAATGTTCCTTCCAACACTGTAATAATCTTAATATATTTCCATTTCTGTCTTATTAAAAACTACAATTTGCAAACTGTTTTGGAAAGCCTCTGGAGAGAACATGCAAGACTTCAGGGGCCAAGGACTGCTCTGGGACCTCAGTTTGTGTATCACTGCTCTAGTTCATTGTAGAAAATGCACAGTGGTGATATAGGCATGGTGGGGCAATGGGAGTGTCAGCTTTGCAGTCAATAAAAAGAAGCAAACAAAAGCTTGTAGTACCCAATGGTATTCATGACCATGAAAAAGACCTCTGCATGAGTCAGGCTATCAAGAACAAAACAAAAATTGCAGTTTTCTGTTCCTAAAGAATTGCAAATGCATATTAAATTATGAGGCATGCAAAGACAGATAGAAATTCTGCCGATGCAAATTCTTGAAGGATCATTTCGCCTAATAAAATTGGCATGTACTAATAATTTCCCAAAAGCTGGGAACGCTAAATTATGTTTGATTGCATCATATGATTACTAGTGCCATTAACATTTGTTCTCTTTTGAAAGGCCATATGGCAACAAAACAAAGCAGAGCTGCAAACAGCCTGACCCCCCCCCCCTCCCCAATTTTCTGTAAATATTACTAGCACATATTCTCTGAACATCAGCATTTAGGCATCATTTTTGTCCAGCAGTGCTCAATATTTGATAATATCTTGCATATAGCAAAAAAGATGGGATAAAAGGGAACACCTGACATACTACAGGGTTGAGCGTGTCTTTAAAGACAAACCTAAATTCATTTATTTAATTAACCAGCAATCTGAAAAAGTTTGATTTTTATTGCCAGAATGCAGATGTTGCATCTGAGGAAAACAGTTTCATTTTAATTTCTATATCTACATAAGCTGATTTTTGAAGGAGAATGTGGGGGATCAAGCTAAAAGACCCTAACCCAAATATATTTTCCTGGTGGGGCAGATATTAGCTCACTCATATGGTGTCAAATTAGGCAACTACCTCCCTTTGCAACAATGCTTTCCAAGAAAACTGAACTGTCAGTTCAGCCATAAAACACTGGAAGGCCAAGGAATACTGATAAGTTAAGGGGAAAAATAAAACTGCGGAAGGGGGTTGGGAAGAAGACATAAGTCCCTAAAAAGAAACTATGTTAATGGAACAATAGCCTCTTTGTTCTTTCAAAACTCCACTGTCTGTGTAGTCCTGCCCCAATTTATTTATATATTTATTTGGTCCCTTTGGGTCAGTCTTGACTTCTGGCAACTGCCTGAAGAAGTTCCTGCAGCTTTCTTGGCAATGATTTTCAGAAGTGGTTTGCCGTTGCCTTCTTCTTTCTGGGGCTGAGAGGGACTGGCCCAAGGTCACCCAGATGGCTTTGTGCCTAAGGCAGGACTAGAACTCACAGACTCCCAGTTTCTAGCCTGGTGCCTTAACCACTACATCAAACTGGCTGTCCAGTCCTCCCCCTCTTACCTCATAGTTATACCCTAATTGATTCATTGACCTCAATACACATGATGTGTTATATCCAATCAAATACTTGCTGTTGTTTGTACCTAAACAAATATTTTGTAGCTGTATCCAATCATGTGTATACTCTCATTTGCATAAATCTGTTAAGAGGGACTGTAACACGTCCTCTCTGAGGTCTGCCTTTGCCTCCAGTGCTGTCAATAAACCAATTTGTGCTTCAGTGGAATGTGTCTTGGTCTTCAGTACAAATGGCTCCTGGGAAAATTCTCCTACACTTCACTATTACAGAGTCACTGCTGCGAGATGAGTGGTCCTAGAAATCATGTCAATAAGTAAATGAAATATTTGTGCACAAATCCATCTATACTGTTAACATGCTAGATTAGTCAACTGTGGGGCTGAAGTTTCTGGCTAGGTGTATACAGCCAATCTATCTCTTAAATATGAAATGACTAGCTTACATTTGGGCTGGTATCTCTTATATGCTCCTAAATTATAGCAAATGGGGTTGTACACCATTTTGAGTTCAATGGCAAAAAAAAAAAATGGTTTGGAATGCATGGAGGCACTCATGCATCATCTGTCTACAGCTTCTTAAAGCTTCTGGGCCTTTTCTCAAGGTCCTACATCTGCTCTCTGCAGGTGCAGAAGCCAGGAAAAAGATGTATTTGATTTAAACAGTTGCTGACAGGTTCCATCTATCATCCATCCTATCTATCTATCTATCTATCTATCTATCTATCTATCTATCTATCTATCTATCTATCTATCTATCTATCTATCTATCTTATATGGCCGTCCATCTCATATCTATGACCCTGGGCAGCGACAGTTAAAATAGAATAAACACAGAATAAACACAAAAGCAATAATTAAAAACATAAATAATATAAAAAGTAACAACTGAGGAACCCACAGCATTCTACAGTCAATACAGCCAGGAAACAGGCTCACTCACATGCCCAGGGCCCCAGGCTTGATGGCAGAGCTGATTTTTTTAATGCCTTGAAAAAGGCCAGTATTTGAAGTGCTACATTGCCCTATGTTCAATGTTTTCTTTATTTACTCTTTCTCGACAATATTTTAAATTGGATATGAACAAACAGTCAGAGGCCCTTCAATAACTGGAGGGTAAATTTTAAATGTTGGGGAAACAAAAATGGTTTCTGGTGCCATTTCTTCCCTCTAGGGATGTGCATCTCTCTCTAACTCTTGTCCATGACATAGCCACAGGTTTTCAGGTGTTGATCCATGTCATCACATTTTTAATGGTTAAAGGAATGTTGAATAATCCATATTTATTGCTGTTTGCAGCTTCCAGATATACATCTGATACTGAAATCCACACATAGTTTTATACATAGCTTTTCCTGTTATACTTGGTTCCTTTGCATCTATCCATCCATCCATCTACAGGTAGTCCTCCTTAATAACCACAATTGGGACTGACAATTCCATTGCTAAGCAATGCAGTCATTAAGTGAGATATCATGTGGCTGCAAAGGGCCTATGATCTCACTTCTTCTGCAGTTGTTAAGTGAATCACCTGCAGTTTTTAAGCGAGACATCACGTGACCACAACTTACGATTTTACTGCCAGCATCTCCATTGACTCTGCTTGTTGGAAGCCGGCTGTGAAGGGCACAATGGTAATCATGTGACCACAGGAGGCTGCAATGGTGTTAAATACCCACCAGTTGGTTGTGAAATGCCCAAATCTCAATCATGTGACTGTGGAGATGCTGCAACAGTCATAAGTGCAAGGACCGGTCATAAAGTTACTTTTTCAGTGCTGTCGTAACTTTGAATGGTCAATATCACACACATAGTTTTATTGAAAATGTCTCATCTACTTCTCATTTCTTTTCCTTGTCCTCTTTTCTACAAACTGTTCCAAGGAATGTATTTCTTTGTTCAGATTTTTGAATGGTGAGTGATGGATGTTAGTGAACTCCAGGATGAAGCTGTTTTGACAGATTGTACCATTTTGCTTTTGTGGAAGAATGACTACTTTCCAGTCTGCCTATTAACCCAGAAACCTGGCTGGCTCACATACAATGTGTGAATTTTTGTTAAGCCTTGTCATGGTGAATTGTACAGCAAATACATCTGCAGATTTGAGCTGCATTTTCTGGACAAAAATGCAGCAAGGACATAGGTATCATTATTCCCAACGGAGTACACCTTGGCTGGAAAAAAATGGGCAGAGAGTCTGTGTTACACAATACTGGGGCTGGCAGTAATATAATTTTTAAAATTATATTTTGCTGGCAGCCAAAGACCAAGGAGTCATCTAGTAGCATTCCGGGAGAAGACACCTGGATTATTCAGACCTTTCCCCCACCCTCGTTCTCATATTTGAACAGGGGATTGAGGGTTTTTTTAGAAAAGTAGAAGCTTAACATACATGTGCCTAAACACACACACATAGCCCTTCTATTTACTCATGAGTTGCTAAGAAAATCAGTGGAAAAATCACACTGCCATTATATGGTGGTTTCATGGCTAACTTCCAGGGGAACCAATGGAAATATATGATGAAACAGGTATTGCAGGATCACAACACAAAATCTGCCCCTTTTGGCTTTGCGTCTGTAATGATTGCCTATCCTGATATACTCAGACTCACAAGCAGATACTTAATGATATCTGATTTATTGGAAGAATAGTATGCAAATACAGAGAAAGCTGAGAATAACGAAAAGTGCGCCAAATACAAACTAAAAACCCTCAGCTCCCAACGTAATCCCTCCCCCTGCCCAGCCATAGCAACCACCCCCCTGTTCACCGTTTTCCACACATCCTGGGAAAGCAACTTTGAACACATGAGATAACCCAAACACATTCCAACCCAGCAGCCAAGAGATAACAACTCCCTGAAGAGGAATCCTCCTCCCTCCTGAGATCAAACACGTATCAGGGAAATGACATGCGAAGCATTACGATGTACCAGGAACATTGGAACAGTGAACATGACAGCGTCATGATGTTTCATGAAAATATTTAAGTGGCAGAGCTTGGCAGAGTGACATTTTGCCATTCTGATGAAATCTTGGCTTCCTGCAGATGGTTGCTGCTAATTTTAAGTGCCCTGATCTTGGAAGGAAGGGGGATGGCCAGTGACAATTGTATCCTTGTGCCATTAGTTGCTTTCCTGATTTAATTTCATATTCCCTTGGTAATTCCTGGTACTATAACTATTTGTCTTTGCCTGTTGTGTCTCTTCTGTAAAATGTTTCTTGCATTCTCAATATGGCATGTCTAATAAAGTGTTTGTTTTTTAAAATCCACATTAACTTACTGAACTATAAATATCCATGCCATCCAAACCTCAGGTTGTGATCTTCTAACTCTAAAAGTCTTTTGTTTCTCAACAACACCCATTCTTTCATCCCAACCAAACAACAAGCTGCAAAATACAATTTCAGATCCAGTAAACCCAATCCTCCTCTCTCCTTTGCATCTTGTAACACTTGGTATTTAACTCTGGGTTTTTTTCCCTTGCCATACAAATTTAGATTTATCCTTTTGCCATTGCTTGAATGATATATCAGTTGTCAAAACATGTATTGTCTGAAACAAACAAACAAAAAAATGCTCTAATGGATCCTCCAAAACTACCACCAGGTCTTCAGCAAATGCCATTAACTTATAAATTTCTTTTTAAATCTTTACCCCATGATTCTCTCATCTTGTCTTATCTATTCAGTACTTCATGAACTAAAATGAACAAGAGTGAAGACAACAGTCATCCTTGTCTTGTCCCTTTTGAATCCCACATGGTTTTGTTAATTTTCCATTAACAATTCTTTGTGCTTTCTATGAGGTATGAATTGTTCTCACCCATTTATCTCCAAAGTTCGTATCTTCCAGAACTCTAAACAAGAAAATCCAGTTCAGGTGATCAAAGGCCTTCTCTGCATCTGAGAAGATCAACACAGCTTGCTTTTCACTGTGCTGTTCCAAATACTCCAAAATATCCAACACATTTTTAATATTGTCTTGTAGATAAAAACCCACACTGATCTTCATGAATCCTGTAAAATTATTTTCAACCTTTCAGCCCAAATCACTGTAAACAACTTATAGTCATTATTCAATAAAGATATTGGTCGATAATTTCTTGTTAAAGTCAGGCCCTGGGTCTCTTTAGGTATTAATGCTATATTGGCCTCTTTCCAGCTGTCAGGAATCTTTCCATTCTGTGAAATAATATTCATTGTTTGTTGTAAAGGTTGTAAAAGTTCACCCTAAAAATATTTATAATAAGAGACCAGCAGACCATCTGGACCAGGTGCCTTTCCTGTTTTAGTCTTTTTAATACCTTATTTCTCTTATTGTTATAGGTCTATTCAACATTTGTCTCTGATTCTCTGTAATCTTTGGCAAGTTCTGTTTATGTAAATATTCATCCACTTTTTCCAAGGAAATTTCTTGAGTTTTATACAAAGTAGTATAATACTGATGAAATACTCTTCACATATTTGCATTATCTGCTATTACAGTATTTCCTTCTTGCAACTTTTATCACTTTCTTTTCTTTTTCTTTTCACAACCTATATGCCAACCATTTCCCCCGGTTTATTTGCAGTTCACAATTTCTTTGTTTTGCATAATTCATCTTTATTTTCATCTCTCTCACTGCTAACATAGATAATTGTCTCTGTAGAAGCTTAATTTGGTGGGTAATAGTTGTCCTCTCTGGGGACTTTTCTCCATCTTTTCCTTCTTCTTCTTGTTTGTTTCATCCAAACTCAGTTGTATTTTCTCTTGCCTTTTTTTTTAATTCACCATTACGTTGTATGAAATATCCTCTCATAAAAGCCTTGCCTGCATCCCAAACCCTTCTTACTTCTGTGCCTTTATTATATTATTCTCAAAAAATTCTCTTAACTTCTTTGTGCAATCTCCCACTACCATTTTCTTTTGCAGCAACATCTCAATCAATCTCCATCTGAAAGAGCCATTTTTCTTTTAAAAGTTAAAGTCATGGCTTGTGGTCTTAGCAAGTCTTTGGTAATATCTCCACTTTATGAACATGAATAAGCAAAGTCTCGGAGATCCAAATTATATCTATTCTTGAAAAAGATCTATGTTTTTCACAAAAATAAGTATATTCTTTTGAGTCACCATTTTTATATCTCCATACAACAACAAGTTCCAAATTGTCCATTAAGTCAAAGAAAACAATTGGTAGTTTGCCTTGTGTATTTTTAATATTTTTCTCAAAAGTTCTATCTTTTTGTAGGGAAAGCACTCCATTCCAATCTCCCAGGAAACACTAATTTTCTTACAGAAAGTCCAATTGTTTATCCATAAGTCCTTTATAAAATGTCATTCTATCTTCATTTGGGGCATATATTTCCAGTATCAAAGACTTCGTCCCCTGTAAGTTAACTTCCACCCCAACATATCTGCTATAATCATCAGTCAATATACATTTTGGATGTGTTTGCAAATTTATATACAAAAGGACTCCATTTCTTTCCTTTTTTTATTCCTGCTGAAATAAATTCTTCACCAAATTTTTTGACTCAAATATTTACATCCTTTTTCTTAATATTGTTTGAATATTTCAGTGCTGTTCATTACAAGTGAAATAACATGCTGTTCCATTCTGGTACAAACTAGGATTTGTAATAATTCTTTTGAACTGATATTCTTAACCATCCCTTTGTGTTAGGTTGCCAAGTATTAATATTAGATGCTTATAATTACAGGATGTCTCCATCTTTTCAATTCCACATCTTTGCTCAATAAATTCCTACAACGTACATGCTCAGAATGACATGTTATCCCATCTTATTACTTCTTGTGTACTGCATAAATGGTGCAAGATTTGTAATCTCACAAATCCTTTATCAGCTACTAGCACAATATTTTGGAAATCCTTTTCTTAGCTTACAGTAACATGCTATTTTTGTGATGAATCCATTCTAGGCTTTACTAACAGCTTTGAGGTGAGAAAGAAGCCCTGAATAGTATAAAGGAATAGGAAATGTAGTAGCTATGGATTAAATCTGTCTCAAGAAAAAGATCGTTGTGTAAGCATGAGGCAGACAGGAATGAAAGTAAAAATGATTTTATGACAAAATAATCATATCCCCTAATGATGGGCTTGTACATGTCCTACAACAACAGCTCAGATAACAATCAGGATCTACTGATCCCTGTTCACTGCACTCACCAAAAGGTTCCCATGGTATTTCCACCAAAAGAGACTTCTAGGTGATAATAAATGGAGCAAGAAACAGTGTGACTTAGTGCTTCTTCTTAGTGCTTAGTGATGCTTCTTCCTCTTATTTTATGACTAGAGGTTTTCTCCTAAACTTCTCTCCTCTAGTGGAAGACTAAGCAGTCTGAGAGATAGGATGAAAAATAAGAAACGGTGAAGATCAACCAGATTCAAATGGTTAGATCAGCCTTTCTCAACCTTTTAACCCTGGAGGAACCCTTGAAATATATTTTCAGGCCTTGGGGAACCCCTGCACATTCAGCTCAAATAGAGGCCAGAAGTTACAAAATTATTATATTTGTTTCATGGGTAGGCCTGTATAGATGCATTAACACTGTTCTTAAAGTAAAAATGATGAAACTTACCTCTTTCATGTGAAGTTGCCCAAATCTGAAATAAGTTTTTAAATAAATTGTGATCTCCCAGGGCACCCCTGGTGTCTTCTCGCAGAACCCTAGGGTTCCATGGAACCCTGGTGGAGAAACCCCAAGTTAGATAAATGTTTGACATTCCCAGTGGTAAGATACCCAAGGATGCCTATCCTCTAAAACAGGGTTCCTCAACCTTGGCAATTCTAAGCTGTGCGGACTTCAACTCCCAGAAGTCTGGGAGCTGAAGTCTGCACAGCTTAGAGTTGCCAAGGTTGAGGAACCCTGCTCTAAAACCACTTTTACAAGCCTTGTTCAAAGTGGTGCCTCAGGCAGTGGTAGCCTTCTGGCTCAGCAGTGGCCCTCAAACTCTGGAATAAGAGGTTCCTCTGCAATGATATGCATCTATTCTCCCAAGCCTTTTAACAGTCCCTGTTTATCAATGTTGCAATGGTGATTTTTAATTAATCTAATTTCTGCTCCTACTGGTTTAATGGTTGCTTTACATAAGTTATGGTTTTGTTATATATACTGTGCTGCTGTTTAAATGTTTTTAGCTATCGGTTTTAAAAATGTTTGCAATCCTTCTTTGGAAAACATAAATGAACAAATAAATAAATTGTCCTCATCTTGCCTAATGAGGGGGGCGGGGGAGGAAGCCTTGAGCTCCAATATTTTCTCTGAGCTTCCTGAACTATATTCCTTGGCTCTTGCATCTTTGCCCTCAGTCTATCTAGATTATTGTCTGAAGTATTCTTTGAGTATAATGCTATTGATTTCTATCATTTTCTTCATTTGGGCTGATAGACGATTTATTAAACATGTGTGCTTGTAATGTGTAGGTGTTTCAACTTCACTCTGCTTAGGTGGTTGTGACTTGGACATTTGACTGGCCCCCTCTTTGTTAATATTTTAAAAAAATCTGAAAACCGAGCTGTTTTGAAGAGCTTTTCCCTGAGTTGGTGTTGCCTTCTTTGTTTTTTTATTTGATATTTTTACATTACTGTGGGTTTTGCTTAATGTTGCTTATTATGACTTTGGGCCAGTCCCTCTCTCTCAGCCCAACTCACCTCACGGGATTGTTGTTGTGGAGAAAATAGGAGGAGGAAGGAGCATTAGGTATGTTCCCCCCCCTTGAGTTATTTATAAAAATAATAAAGGTGGGATAGAAAATAAAAAATAAGTCAAGTAAGTCAAGTCAAGTCAAGTCAAGTCAAGTGAAAATTGTTATTGTTCCTACTTATGATTGCCAGGTTTTCAGATAGTACCATGGATGTTTTAATTGTATTACTTATTCTATGTAAGTCTTCAAGAGTCTTATGTTTTCTTATTGTGGTGGGAGAGAAATACATTTAATAAATCAATAATAAATCAAGAAACAAAAGAAACTTTCACAAGCTCAACAAGGAAATGGAATGAATCAACATTCACTGATGATAATTCTTTGAGATATGGGTCACTGAAATAGATTTAGTGAGTGGCCAGATTTCTCCAATTTAACACTTAGTTTCTAATATATTTCTTCATATCAGTCCATGATTGTTTATTTGCTAGGGCTTTTATGCTGCTCCAGTCACAGAGGGCTCACTTCTCATAACCATTCTACCCAAGGATCTTTGGAAAAGTCCCTTTTTAATGTCACAGGACTCTTTAAGGCTTATGTGTTTAAAGGCTTGAAAACACATTTTTTAATTATTATTGTATAACTGTACTCCACCTCCTATGCATCATTTTCATGGTTACTAGCAATACTTTTTAAAGCATTAACAAGGTAAAGATTCTTCTGGCAAATTCTTTTCTCCTTTAACAAAAAATTATAGGTGTTTGGACCTGAAAATGCTGTTCCCCATGTTTGAAATGTATATGATTATTTTCATAGTAGAATTGGGGTTGAATTGCAATGTATGTTTCATAGAATAAAGACTTACTCTTGGGTATAGTCAGAGCTAATTCTCCCTGCCTCCCAAAGCAACATATATTAAGTATATTAGTAATGCTCACTAGACCTGTTAGCAAAAAAGCCCAATGGATCATCAGATCAATTCATCCAGAATGATTATTAAATCGATTCAGAAAAATTGATTGGGAAATTTGATTGAATTACCTTTGAATTAAATCTCTGAACTGACAGTTCACACATACCCTATTACTTGCCTGCTTTATTCACAATAGGAACAATAGTACATTTTTATCAAGGCTATCAAACACTTGTAGAAATAATATGGATCTCAGACGTTGGCACACATGCTAGTCCATGCAGCCTATTTCATTTCTAGTAATTGCTCAGGCTGAAGAATCTCAAATCGCTTAGCTGTACTCCTGAAGAATCAGAGCATATGATCTGAAATGACCTTCACTTTTTCTGAATCGTGCCCTGCTGCCATACAATATGCAGCATCTAGAACTGCAGTCAGACCAATAAATCACCATCTCATAAGATATTTAAACAGCAACTATGCATCGGTAAACTGTTATAGATTAATTTACATTCTATCATGTTGAAAATGTATCTAGTGACCTTAAAAATGAATTTTTGTGCATGGTTCAGTAGACCAAAGAAGTCTCAGGACTGATACAATCTATTATGCCAATGCATATTTAGGGAGTTGAAAATGAAGATTATTGACTTGATTATTGATGCAAAAAAGCCATTAAAGCCTATCAGGTAATTAAATGCCCTCCCATAAAGAACCTATCTACTAAATGCAATCTAAATTTATAGACATGATCAAAATTAATGATCTCTCTGGAGCCATTAGATCAGTTCTCAGGTACATTTTTATTGTTGTATTTTTATTTATTTCCTTCCATTTTCATAGAGGGATAATAAGAAACTCAGGGATTCTGCAATACAATACAAATCATCTGCCTTCTGACTGCAATTTTTAACAGTGCACATAAAATAGCTAAGCTTGCTTTCCCCGTTTCACTCCCCATCTTTCATTTGTATCTAAACATAAAATAGTTTCCCATTTCAACATTCCAAATGTTATAATTACACTAATAACCCCATTCGAATCATATGAAAAGTTTCTTCCATGCCAACAATTGACAGGAGAAGACAGAAGGAAAAGAAAGTCTATTATGAAGCTGTAATGTCATGCTATAAGATATGTACATCTTTTAGAGGGCTGAAGGACATGTTTGGCCTTTGAGTGATTCTGAAAAGTGTGGGTGATCAGGCCAAAAACATCAGCACAGCTGGACCAAAATCAACATTTGAATGAATTGAAATGTATAATTAATTAATTATGATTATGTCCACATTTTCCTCTTCTGAAACCTTGCAATTTCAGCTACAGTTCCATAGCAACTGCATGCACAAGATTTTGCCCACCTCTTTCAAGGGATGCAGCTCTGGCTCCTCAGGTAGTATATACCTGTTCTGTGGGGTTCTAGACCCCAGACCATACTTAGAAAGCATAAAAACACAGAAGATGATTGGCCCTTTCTTATAAAAGTATGTTCAGATGGGTAAAGCCAAGTTCATTTATTATGTTTATGTACAGTTGTAATTGAAAGAGCAACTTCCAGCAGTTGAAATATAAAATAAAAGCCATCAGATATGCAAGACATTTCCCAAAAATAATAATTAAAAAATAACCAATAAACAACCTTTGGAATCTAATCTCAACTAAATAATTTTCTTAGCAAAGAGCAATTTAGTCTTGCTAGTGCTGAGATTCACAATGGCACCTTTGAGAACCAGCAGCATGGAGGTTCTGGAAGCTTTCATCTCATCATCCCAATACATGTAATTTCTCCTTCTTCAACTTCCTTTGTTTTGTTTGCTAGTTAATCCTTATCAATACCTCTTCCTACTGTTGGAGTGTTTCTCATATTTTCTCCATCTTTCCACTCTGCCTTCTCTTCTAAATCCTCCATTCCCTGACCACAACCACTACCAAGCCATTGGCCTCCCTCCTGATCTCCTCCATTCCAAGGGTCTTCCACAGCATGCCATAGTCTGACTTAATTACCACATCCTAGGAACCTGTTCTCCAAAAATCTCCTTAAACTAAAACTCAGACTAACTCCAAGCTCCCCAAATCTACTCAGATCCTAAGACATGGGGATAGACATGTTTAAAAAAAAGTGCAGTCACGTGTATATTCAGCCCACAGTGTGTATACCCTTAATGTCTGTGCAACTCTGCATTTATATGCATATCCTTGTAACCTTGGGCTATGCAGGTTTGCTTTACCTTGTGCATTGAGAATTATCCTATGCATGAAAAGGAGTAGTAGCAATGTATTTATTACCAGTCCTATAAATGGTTATAATTTTACTTCTACACAGTAGCCTTTTAGTACAAACTTGTCTTTGCCCCCAAAGGGGAAAATAACAGCTCTCTGTATATTTTGAATGTTTAAAACAACACTCAAGAAGGTACAGAAAAACTACAGAAAACAACTCTAACCATCTTAATGGAAAAATAGTACCAATGAGAACAAAATCAGGAAATAAGAACCAAGTGATAGCAAATGGACCATAACACCATTATGACCAGAGTGGAACAATTAATAATAAATGAAGTAGAACATTTTGATGCTGCAAACTATACAAGCATCCTAATAAAGATAACTATGGTGCAAGCTGAAAATCAATTTAAAAACCAATCAAAAGAGAAAACCGATTAAGTATTAGGGTAGGCAAATTAGCCTTGATCTGATTTAATTTTATGAATTGATTCAAAACATTGAATTGGTTAAGTTCAGGCTTTCAAATCAATTTGGACTTCAAAATCTGTTCAGAAAGTTGAACAGATTTCATTCAGACATTGAATCAATACAGAAAATAAACAAAGTCATTCAAATCTCTGAACTGGATCTGGATCTGATATAAAAGTTTGAATCATTGAATCTATCAAATCACCTTCATATCAAATTTTGGAATCAAGTATTCCTTCATCTGTATTAAATATAGCAACTCACAGCTTTGGTGATTCTTAAGGGTTCCTGCATCTGAGGACAATTATTGTATACTATGAGGACTTCTCTCTGGCTAGCATGGGCTACCAGTTCTACCTCCTTTCTGCCATCTAATGGTTGTCTGGATTTTTGTATCCCAGATGTGGTAGCCCTAGTTCAGGGTACAATTAATTACATAACCAAAGCCTCATGACAGTTAGTGCACCATCCTCAGTAAGAGTTTCATTATTTTTTTGTGTGTGCATACACACACAGAGTCACACAAAAATACCAGAAATATGCCATAATTCTTTAAACATATTCCACAAATACCCCGTTCTTTAAGACTTCAAAATTGCTGAGGGAAAGCAGAGCATGTTTACAGCAATATCAGGAGAGGAAGGGAGGGAGGGATGGATAGATAGATAGATAGTTTGTTTTGTGCCTTTGAGTCATTGTTGACTCCTAGTGACTGCCTGGACAAGTCCCTGCAGTTTTCTTGGCAAGATTTCAGAAGTGGTTTGCCACTGCCTCCTTCCTAGGGCTGAGAGAGAGGGACTGGCCCAAGGTCACCTAGTTGGCTTCATGCCTAAGACAGGACTAGAACTCCCACTCTCCTGGTTGCTAGCCTGGTGCCTTAACCACTACACCAAACTGGCTTTCATATAGACAGACAGACAGACAGACAGACAGACAGACAGACAGACAGACAGACAGACAGACAGAGCTGCAGACCATGCCAGACCCCAGTCCTTTATTTGTTTGTTCAATTGTTTATTTGCAGGTTCACAGCACCTCCCCAGCTTGCATGAACGGTATTCTGCAATAAAATGGTAAAATTCAGAAATACAGTTTTGCTTCACTGAAATACAAAGACAGATGTATTAAACTTCAGCTAGGCTTAACATGCTCTGGGGCAAAGGATCGTTACCTTGTCGTGGTGCTGGAGCTTGAGCACCTCAATGATGCCATGAGCTAAACCGTGAAGGGCCACCCAAGACGGGAAGGTCATGACAGAGAGGTCAGACTAAATGCGATCCCTGGGGAAGGTAATGGCAACCCACCTCAGTATTCTTGCCGTGAAAACTAAATGGATCAGTACAACCAGAGATATGTCGGTATACCATCGGAAGATGAGACCCCCAGGTCGGAAGATGGTCAAAATGCTACTGGGGAGGAACATAGGATGAGCTCAACTAGCCCCAGACGTGATGACGCAGCTAGCTCAAAGCCGAAAGGATGGCTAGCAGCCGACGGTGCTGGTGGTGAACGGCGAATCCGATGTTCTAAGGATCAACACACCATTGGAACCTGGAATGTAAGATCTATGAGCCAGGGCAAATTGGATGTGGTTATTGGTGAGATGTCAAGATTAAAGATAGATATTCTGGGCATCAGTGAACTGAAATGGACTGGAATGGGCCACTTCACATCAAATGACCACCAGATCTACTACTGCGGACAAGAGGACCACAGAAGAAATGGAGTAGCCTTCATAATTAATAGTAAAGTGGCTAAAGCAGTGCTTGGATACAACCCAAAAAACGACAGAATGATCTCAATTCGAATTCAGGGCAAGCCATCTAACATCACAGTGATCCAAATATACGCCCCAACCACAAATGCTGAAGAAGCTGAAGTAGAGCAGTTCTATGAGGATCTGCAGCACCTACTGGACAACACGCCTAAAAGAGATGTTATTTTCATCACAGGAGACTGGAATGCTAAGGTGGGCAGTCAAATGACACCTGGAATTACAGGTAAGTATGGCCTGGGAGAACAAAACGAAGCAGGACACAGGCTGATAGAATTTTGCCAAGACAATTCACTCTGCATAACAAACACTCTCTTCCAACAACCTAAGAGACGGCTTTATACATGGACTTCACCAGATGGACAACACCGAAATCAGATTGATTACATCCTTTGCAGCCAAAGGTGGCGGACATCTGTACAGTCGGTAAAAACAAGGCCTGGAGCTGACTGTAGTTCAGATCACGAACTTCTTCTTGCACAATTTAGGATCAGACTAAAGAGATTAGGGAAGACCCACAGATCAGCTAGATATGAGCTCACTAATATTCCTAAGGAATATGCAGTGGAGGTGAAGAATAGATTTAAGGGACTGGACTTAGTAGATAGGGTCCCGGAAGAACTCTGGACAGAAGTTGGCAGCATTGTTCAGGAGGCGGCAACAAAATACATCCCAAAGAAAGAGAAAACCAAGAAGGCAAAATGGCTGTCTGCTGAGACACTAGAAGTAGCCCAAGAAAGAAGGAAAGCAAAAGGCAACAGTGATAGGGGGAGATATGCCCAATTAAATGCAAAATTCCAGAGGTTAGCCAGAAGAGATAAGGAATTATTTTTAAACAAGCAATGCACGGAAGTGGAAGAAGACAATAGAATAGGAAGGACAAGAGACCTCTTCCAGAAAATTAGAAACATTGGAGGTAAATTCCAGGCAAAAATGGGTATGATCAAAAACAAAGATGGCAAGGACCTAACAGAAGAAGAAGAGATCAAGAAAAGGTGGCAAGAATATACAGAAAACCTGTATAGGAAGGATAACAATATCGGGGATAGCTTTGACGGTGTGGTCGGTGAGCTAGAGCCAGACATCCTGAAGAGTGAGGTTGAGTGGGCCTTAAGAAGCATTGCTAATAACAAGGCAACAGGAGACAACGGCATCCCAGCTGAACTGTTCAAAATCTTGCAAGATGATGCTGTCAAGGTAATGCATGCTATATGCCAGCAAATTTGGAAAACACAAGAATGGCCATCAGACTGGAAAAAATCAACTTATATCCCCATACCAAAAAAGGGAAACACTAAAGAATGTTCAAACTATCGAACAGTGGCACTCATTTCACATGCCAGTAAGGTAATGCTCAAGATCCTGCAAGGTAGACTTCAGCAGTTCATGGAGCGAGAATTGCCAGATGTACAAGCTGGGTTTAGAAAAGGCAGAGGAACTAGAGACCAAATTGCCAATATCCGCTGGATAATGGAAAAAGCCAGGGAGTTTCAGAAAAACATCTATTTCTGTTTTATTGACTATTCTAAAGCCTTTGACTGTGTGGACCATAACAAATTGTGGCAAGTTCTTAGTGGTATGGGGATACCAAGTCATCTTGTATGCCTCCTGAAGAATCTGTATAACGACCAAGTAGCAACAGTAAGAACAGACCACGGAACAACAGACTGGTTTAAGATTGGGAAAGGAGTACGGCAGGGCTGTATACTCTCACCCTACCTATTCAACTTGTATGCAGAACACATCATGCGACAAGCTGGCCTTGAGGAATCCAAGGCTGGAGTTAAAATCTCTGGAAGAAACATTAACAATCTCAGATATGCAGATGATACCACCTTGATGGCTGAAAGTGAAGAGGAACTGAGGAGCCTTATGATGAAGGTGAAAGAAGAAAGTGCAAAAGCTGGTTTGCAGCTAAACCTCAAAAAAACCAAGATTATGGCAACCAGCTTGATTGATAACTGGCAAATAGAGGGAGAAAATGTAGAAGAAGTGAAAGACTTTGTATTCCTAGGTGCAAAGATTACTGCAGATGCTGACTGCAGTCAGGAAATCAGAAGACGCTTAATCCTTGGAAGAAGAGCAATGACAAATCTCGATAAAATAGTTAAGAGCAGAGACATCACACTGACAACAAAGGCCCGCATAGTTAAAGCAATGGTGTTCCCTGTAGTAACATATGGCTGCGAGAGCTGGACCATAAGGAAGGCTGAGCGAAGGAAGATCGATGCTTTTGAACTGTGGTGTTGGAGGAAAATTCTGAGAGTGCCTTGGACTGCAAGAAGATCCAACCAGTCCATCCTCCAGGAAATAAAGCCAGACTGCTCACTTGAGGGAATGATATTAAAGGCAAAACTGAAATACTTTGGCCACATAATGAGAAGACAGGACACCCTGGAGAAGATGCTGATGCTAGGGAGAGTGGAAGGCAAAAGGAAGAGGGGCCGACCAAGGGCAAGGTGGATGGATGATATCCTAGAGGTGACGGACTCGTCCCTGGGGGAGCTGGGGGTGTTGACGACCGACAGGAAGCTCTGGCGTGGGCTGGTCCATGAAGTCACGAAGAGTCGGAAGCGACTAAACGAATAAACAACAAGGCTTAACATACCTTTTTGTTTTGTTTTGAAAACTTCCCTCCCCACCCCACACCCTTGGGAGCTGAAAGGGTTTACTTCACTCATTCTGGTAACATCCCTACAGCATTCTTACCTCTACTGTAAGCCTAGAAAAGTGAATAAAATAAAAATGCTGCCCTTGTCTTTTTCTGGCTTAAGATGTACAGCTGTTACAAACAAATCTTGAAGCACAGTTTTCTCTCTTTATTTTACTGGGGGCCTGGGAGTTAATTCATTCAAACTTAAATTTCAAAATAGTTTGAGACCAGCTGTGGTTCAATTTTAAAAAAAAAGTTATCAGAACCTTCCCAACTATTGGGATAATGTTCACTAAGATTAATTTTTAATGAACTTGATATGCACTCCATGCACTTTATTAAAAATCCAATGAAAATGTATCTGATTATTACAGTGTGAAAACTTCCCATAATTTAATATTTTTTAATAACTGTCGATAACGTTGGAGTTAACACTGATCACTCATAACTTATCAGTGATGCAAATTTCAGGCCAGTCTCCTATTTGTCCTCAAGGCATGTGCTCGTTTGTCCTACCCAATTTATTTTACTGAATTTTGAAAAGCCTAAAAATAATAATCCATATAGCAACAGCATATTTGGTATATTCTCTGCCACATATTTTAGCTTTGACTCAGGATATCACATTCTGACACATGCTTTCTATTGGCAAGGAAACCTAAGAGCAATGAATTAATGGAGATAAAACAAGTCTTATCTCAAGCAATCTTCAAAGGGCAGCTGTTCAACCTTGGGAATTATGCAGCTGCTTTAAAGAGTTGCCAACAGGTACTAAGTTCTTTACTCTATATACTCCAAAACAACTTTTTGCCTTTAAATTCTAAGCACAGCACAGCTCCACTGTAGGCCACCTTGTTTAATATTCTGTTCGTAGTGGGAATCTATGGGCAAACCATCTCAAGAGTTACCTATCCTGATTCAGTCTGAGGACTCCACCAACTCAGTCCATCAGTCTACTATGTGAAATATCCCATTAACAAATTGCTCTTACCATCAAGACATTTCTAACAAGCTGCAAGAGAAATGTATTATGTATACATGCATATGTATACATCATACATGTATATGTTGTGTTTCCCATAGGAGATCAAGAAGATGAACATATGAGTCTCCATTCATTTTATATATTCAACAAAAACCCAAGGAAATGGTTGGGTCCAGTCCCAGTCCAGTCGTTTGAGCACTGCAGCACATTTTTCCAGATAAAAAACAATTTTGTTTTAAATTATTTGGAAGTCTTGTTTGAACTGGAACCTCTAAATAATGTTCAGAGTTTCAATTTAGGAGAAATACGCGGTGGCGCTGCGGGTTAAACCGCTGAGCTGTCGATCGGAAGGTCGGCGGTTCGAAACCGCGCGGCGGGGTGAGCTCCCGTTGCTCGTCCCAGCTCCTGCACACCAAGCAGTTCGAAAACATGCAAATGTGAGTAGATTAATTGGTACCGCTTCGGCGGGAAGGTAACGGCGTTCCGTGAGTCATGCTGGCCACATGACCCGGAAGTGTCTATGACAACGCCGGCTCCAAGGCTTTGAAACGGAGATGAGCAGCGCCCCCTAGAGTCGGACACGACTGGACTTTACGTCGAGGGAAACCTTTACTTTTTAAGGGTTTATAAAACACTCCAGTAATTTGTTTACTCTCTCTCTCTCTCAGTGTTGGATGCTTTCTCAAACCTTCAAATTTATCTCCAGATTTCTCAATTTTGAATCTAGAATGTAATAAGCATGGGCAGTTCTCATTTTTTGCCCTTCCATGTACAACCAAATTGAAGTTAATAGGAAATATAATATTAGATCACCTCTTTTGTGCTTCCTGGCTTTTTCCTTACAGAACATAAAGTACCCCTACACTTCTCTGCCACCACTATTATCAACACTGGTAGAATATTGTAAAACCTATGGCAGCCAATGTGTTAGGGAAAAATCCCAAAGAAAATAAGATTGATTTATCCCAGAGATAGGCAACTTACAACCCTCAGCCTGCTCTGGACTAGAACCCTTACCCTATCACTCCTGACCAGAGATAATAAATAAATTCTGATGTCTTCCTTCATGCACTTTAGGGTTTAAGCAAGATGGGAAAATATGAAACTTCTCCGATGAAAAATCTCTCTCGTGAAAAGTTGTGTAGGATTGTGCTTTAATAGATAAACAGCAATGAAGGTGGGTAGGTATCCTCTGCAGAAATCATAACACAAGGAGATAATAAGTCGCCCAGGGAAATAATTGCTGCAGAATTGGGTGCTATAGCATCTCAAATTGCACAGTGTCTAGGCATTAAGTCACACATGTTCATGGTAGTTAATGCTGCTAGATAAACAGGCAGTCAAGGAGCACTGCTAATTTTGCTCTGCATGATTCTGGTGTATTTTCAGGAGGGTTCAGCTTATTACCATGAGGATTCAATATCCAAGCTAACATCAAAATAGACTGTATGAGATGATGCTTTCTCAGAGCCAGCCTGGCATCATTCATCAGTAATTCATTCAATTTGTCTTGTAATCCTCAGGGCTTGCTCACTATTGTCTCCGCAGGGTACATGAAAAAGCTAGATGCAAATGTTATTTAGGAAGTCAGAAGATGCTTTATTAATTTCAGAGGCTCAACATACTAGAATCAGCTGGTGTTCCTAACTACATTTTACAGGTAGCAAACCCTGTTAGCAAAGGGGCTCTTAAGAGCCTCAAGAGAGAATATTGTATTGTGTGATATTGGCCTGGAAACCAATAAAGGGAAAGAATAAAATGGGTTTCTAACATAAACCTTGGTGTGAGTTCTTGTGCGGGGGTGAGGTATGGAAAAGGGAGAGAAACAATTTTTATGAATGTAAGATAGAGATGTTAGATAGTGTTTAAACCTTTTGGTGATCAGCAGTGGAGTTGGAGAGAGCTCATAAAGATGTTAAGAAAGTGAGGCTGGAATCAAAGGTGATTAGTCATGCTATCTACAATATTCTTTTGTTGTCATTCAATCAGCACTCAAGAAATATACTGGAGAACATGTTCTTTAGCATAAACAAGCTAAATACAGAGCTAGGCAGTGCACTATTTCAGAAATAATTTGGAAAAGGTACTTTGAATGTGCAAGAAGGATTGCATATCACCTGTCTACAACTCTTTAAAGCAGCTGTATACTTCCCAGGGATTACATGGCTGTCTTCTGCAGGTAGCTTTTAATATATCCATGCATGTTGAAATCACAAATGCCAATACTTCTCACTGCTTGGGGAGAAGACAAAGCAGTGGGTAAGTCCAGGACAAAATGCTATTTAATGCTATTTACTTATTTAAATTAATTTACACTGCATTTAATTACAATCAACATTAATTAATCGGCTATATAAGTATGACTCCTTTCCATGCATTCATTCATTTTCCCTGGCAAAGTTAAAAATTATAATTGGGGGTCTATCTTTGGGTAGCTACTTTCAGAGTTTTAAAAGGACCCATGCTTCTCTTCAGATTTGTGCATCCCAGTCCCCTTTTATTGCTGGTATGGTGTGTGGGAGTGACCTTGGGAGACAGGAGGAATGTCCACAAGACTGATGTTAGCCCTATGAGGTAGTCTAGACAAGAAGCACTACCAGAGGTATCAGCACCATCTTTATTGTAACGTTACATTAATGCTTCCCATGTTTTTCCCCCACCTGCAGGCTGAGCTGCCTATTATCAAACCTTTGCTGGACTTCCTCCTGACTCCCAAGGTCATTTCCACATACCACCACAATTGCTTTGGGAACTTGGTGAGATGACCTTCAAAGTGTCATGGCCCTTTGACTCCACGTGAACATGAGGTTGCTGTTGCTCTGCAACACTTGGAAGCATGTGACCTACTGACGAACATGTGATTTATCTTTCCCAAGACGGTGGGCAAGAGCTAACTGAGATTGGAGACTTACTTTTGAGATAACTTTCTCTGCTTTTTATCTCTATTGGTCTAAGGCCCTTAATCAATACACAAGGATCCTGGGTGAAAACATATGGTCTTTGAAATTTAATAAATGGATTAGCAGAGTCTACCACTTAATATGCAGCTTCTGCCTTAGGAGTATAAATTAATAAGCATTAGGTCCTATCTAATGAGGAATTTCCCTTTTAAATCCTGTATGAATTATCAAAAAGAGCCTTGGCAGGATTTCAAAGACATTTTCTGACCTTCTAGTATTCTGGTTTGCATGAATTTTTAACAAGATGCTATATATCTCAAAAGTCTATTACAATTCATCTGCATCTATTTTCTCCAGCCCCTCCCCCAACCCCTTCCCTCTCTTTAATCAGAGCAGTGAAGCAGAGAAAGGAAACACATCTATATAACAGCAGGAGAATATTTAATTTATGCAAATGAAGCTTTAAAAAAAAGAGAAAGAGAGAGAAGAGGAGTTATTCAAGTTAATAAAACCACACACATTGCTTTTAAATATTAATAGCAGCCAGCGAGAGCCTGTATTTTTTGTGACATATTCATTTATATCTGATTTTTTATATAGTATCAACAATGTGAAGTGGTCCAAAGATCAGCCTGAAACTGCATATTTTGCAGCACATTACATGCAGAGCACATAATTAAATGAACATGAGGATGGGTTTTCATTACTGCAAGGCATCTTTGGAAACTGCATGAAAGAAAATACCGGGCTAGTGTTGAAGCTCTGTTTCCTTTTTTGCCTTCTTCAAATATTTGTAAGATAGCAGTTGGAAGAAGGATTGGCTAATGCACATTTTATAGGCTAGTTGAAGTGATTTAGAATTGTTGCAATTGCCTTGAAAATGCATTGTGTCACTGATTCATTAGCAGGTTCAAAGCAAGTCATAGAAGCCCTGTGCAAATATGATAGGGCTATGGATCTTGTTAAACATGAACTGAAGAGGAATGTTCTTAAAAATAGAGAGGTAAATAATGGATTTCTGACATGAGAGGTACAGAAAACAACTCAAGGGGTAACCAAGCTGTACCACTATGAACATAAACAGACGTGCATATATGATTTCTAACCAGCCACGTATAAGTTTCTACAAACAGTAGAAAAGGGTATCTGAGGGACCGTCTCATCCCCATTGCATAAACCCATCCACCCGATCATGCAGAGAGGGCATGTTACGGACCCCATCTGTAAGAGAATTCCATCTGGTGGGGTCCAGGAAGCACACCTTCTCTGCAGTGGCTCCCGCCCTCTGGAACATCCTTCCCCCAGAGAGAAGACAGGCTCCATCTCTTGTGGCCCTCCGAAAACAACTAAAAACCTGGTTCTGCCACCTCGCCTGGGGTGGGAGGGGGAGTAATCATCCCTGGAGATGGTTAGTACCCTAAAATGGCCTCTTAGATACATGTGAGTGACATTCCAACTAGTATCGTCATCTGGATTTTATACTGTATTTATCTCCAATATTATACTTGTACTTATATTTATTTATGGTATTTTAATGTTTTTATTCTTGTTGTAAGCCACCCAGAGTCCCTCCTTTGGGGGGAGATGGGCAGTGGCAAATTTTAATAAACAAACAAACAAACAAACAAGCTGCCAGGCCTGGGTTTCAAGAGTCCAAATGATCACTAGATGGCAGAATTCTAATTCTTTTCTGCCATCTAGTAGTCACCCTTACTTTTGCTGTCTAGATCTGGTAGTCCTACCACCAATGCAGTGGGTATTCCTTCAACACATTTCCTTTGATTTTTATGGAAACAAAATTCCTTTCATGTTTTGTTTTCAACAGAAGAAAAATGGTAATGTTATCATCTATTTCAGGGGGATGGATTGTGGCGCTAATCTTAATTATGAGGTGGCCAAAGGGGACCTCATTCATACACAATAATCTTTTCAGTCATCTAAAACTTCCCTGATGGTTAAACCTGGAAGGTTTAACCAAGTTCCTTATGATGAACAAACTTGCATTTGTGGAGGCCCAGAGATAGAGGACATAGCACATATGTAATTTGAATGTCAGTTGTATAGGAAAGAGAGAGATCAATATGTTGGACCAGAGATTATATGAATTGACTATTGGGAGCTTTACATTAAAGCAGCATATTTTATGTGCAGTCGGAACCCCAGAATTACATGTAATATGGCCCTTTACCTGAACAAAGCAGTACAATTGAGAACTGCATATGTGGATCCAGTTGGGGTAAATTGTAAGGGTGATACAGAAATATGATTTGCATTTTCTTTTACTCGTGTCTTTTATTCTACTTTTTAACAAACAGTCTTATTACTGTTCTGTATTTGATATTTTGTATTCTGATATGGCCTAATCATTAATAAATTGATGAAGATGACGATGATGATGATGATCATTATTATTATATGCATATATTTGGTTGAATCAGTATCCTTGGACAAAACAATAGTTGCAACAAATCAGATGGCACCCGCAAATTTTAATTTAAAAAATAAATAATTCAGATCTTGAAAGGGTTTCTGTTTGAGATTTTGCCAGAATTTGCTGACCCAAGAAGCCATGGAAAGGGTCTTTTTAAATATTGTATGGCATCTTGATGCCTAAGACATTGCATGGAATTGCATGATAGTGCCCTCTGCCAGAAAAACTTGCTTACTAAAGACCCGAAGGACTGTGGGATATATACAGCCTGAGTATTTTTAGGAACAATATGGGCAGTTTTGTAGTTTATTTCAACTCTAAGTACCCCATAAGTCTAGCTTTAACAGTTATTTGATGTTCTGTCCTACATGGAAAATACTTCTACCACAACTGTTTTTTCTTAGATACATCAAGCTTATTTACTGGAAACTCTTTACTGCTTTACATATCATTAACATGTTCCTCATTTGCCAGAAGGATGCTTATATACAGCAGAAAAAGGTGTACGTTCCCTTTTATTAAACCAATTATTAAAAAAGGATTGTCTGAAGCCTGCTGATCAATAAAGGCTGCAGACACTAATAGCATTTCTACTTCACTGTTTCGCAAGCTCTTTCTCCTTGGCATTAATCCCAACATCCCAACTATATTCATGAACCCTGATGAAAATCCACAGCAAACTATTGATTGCCCCATGAAATGAATCCAGTAATTACTAAATGGAGAATAGAAATGAGCTTTGGCACATTCAGAATCTTACTGGGCTCTTTTAGAAAGGTGTGTTCTATTTAATCCACTAGAATTAAAAATAGGTAGTTTAAAAAATCACTATCGCTCAGAGAAAATATATACCATAGATTAGGGAAGATAGGACAAAATCCCCAAAAGGCTGAGAGCATAGTTAATATACAATATCAAAGAAGCTATAAAAAGCAATAAGGCATCCTTGAAAAACTGGAGAAGTTTTCCAGAGAAATGAAATGAAATGAAACCATTACAATTACAGCAAAACAAGATGGCAATAGACAGAGAAAGCAGAAAAGGAATGTATGATTGTTATGATTTGTGGAGCATATTGCTAAAGACTTGTTTTAAAACTCTTCTCAATATATTGAATAAATCAGACAGGCAAATGGCTAGATCATAAGATATCACAAGTGTGAAAATACACTTCAGAGGGAAATTTTGGCTTTTGTTCCTCCACCTCCTCTGTTTTTATCTGAATTCTAAAAGAGAGGCTGTGAAGTCTGTCATCCTTGACAGGAAGGCTTATATGTGGATCAACGTTAAAGCATTTGATGATGAGGGCACCAAAAGAAAAAAAAAAGGAGATTCCTTGTACAACCACTATAATAACAGTGAGATCAAGTGTGGTAGAGGGATTAAGGTGTTGGATTAGGACTGGGAAGATTCGGTTCAAGTCTACCATCAGCAATGGAAGTTCACCATGTCTCTCTCAGTCCAATGTACCTGGTTGGTTTAAACCTGGTTGGTTTAAGCACAAAACAAAATGTGTCCTTTTTGGGAGCATCTCTTTCTGTGACATACTTTGTCTGTTACAGCTGGACTTTATCTGTTGAGCCGCTATGGCTGGAAAAGCCAGTAAGATCCCTGTTGCTATGGTTTAGAGTGCAGGATCATCTAGGGTGAACTTTTGGACAGAAACAGCAGTTAATCCCAATCAAGAGGAGAAAAGAGCAAGCATACTGTGTACACCCATATCTAAGCCTCATAAGCCATCAACACAGATTTTTTTCTTTCCCCAAGGTTTTCCACACTGATGGCTTGTCTTGGTTTAGTTCCCTATTTGAACATTGGCTCTGTTGGCATTTCTGACACTGCATTTGAAAAAACAAACAAACAAACAAACAAACAAACAGAGTAATTCTGGTTGGGTGGGTGTTCATCACTGCACTCTGTCTTCTTATGTGGCCTTTTGTTTGCAAAGACTTCAAAGTGCATTTTAAAAAGCAGAAGACTCCACATAAGAGTGCGTGAGTGCGTGACTCACAAGTACTCTTTTTTTATTTTATTTTTTTTATTTTTATTTATAAATTTATTCACCACCCATCTCCCCACTTTTGGTCTGTGTGCTACTGATGATGCAAATGTAGGTTCCAGTTAAGATGTAAGTGCTGGCAGCCAAGGAGGCAGAGATGTTTTCCTATGATCCCTTCCTTCCTTCCTTCCTTCCTTCCTTCCTTCCTTCCTTCCTCCCTCCCTTCCTCCCTCCTCCCTCCTCCCTCCTCCCTCCTCCCTCCCTCCCTCCCTCCCTCCCTTCCTTCCTTCCTTCCTTCCTTCCTTCCTTCCTTCCTTCCTTCCTTCCTTCCTTTTCTCATTCTACTTCACAAAAGATGCCAGAAAGGGGTGGGGGGAAGAAAGTTTTGCAGCTAAGCCTTTAAGTCCTGGGATAAAACAGAGAGTCTGTGTTCCTGACTGTGTAAACCCATACCCAACCTTGCAGACAATTCAGGTTAAGAAGAGGTTTACTTTAAAACATTTTTGAAAGAATCCTCACTTGTGCCAAAAAGTCCTAATGCCCTAAAAGAAACAATAGATCTGAATCTATGGTCTCTGTGTTCTTTCACTTTTAAAGAGAGGCAAACTGTAATATCTCCTTTCAGTTAATAGATCTGCAGGGGAAAGGGAGGAGAGACTTGCACTTGACTTCAAGGAAGGAGCACAGGAAGAAGATGAAAGAAATGTTTTCAATAATGAAACAGAGACCTTTCAGAAATATTTAAAATGTATAAGCAATCTTTTGTCTGCTGATTTTTCTGTAAGACAGCTTATTGGTAGCAGTAAGCATGAATTCTTATGGCTGCGAGAGCTGGACCATAAGGAAGGCTGAGCGAAGGAAGATCGATGCTTTTGAACTGTGGTGTTGGAGGAAAATTCTGAGAGTGCCTTGGACTGCAAGAAGATCCAACCAGTCCATCCTCCAGGAAATAAAGCCAGACTGCTCACTTGAGGGAATGATATTAAAGGCAAAACTGAAATACTTTGGCCACATAATGAGAAGACAGGACACCCTGGAGAAGACGCTGATGCTAGGGAGAGGGGAGGGCAAAAGGAAGAGGGGCCGACCAAGGGCAAGATGGATGGATGATATTCTAGAGGTGACGGACTTGTCCCTGGGGGAGCTGGGGGTGTTGACGACTGACAGGAAGCTCCGGCGTGGGCTGGTCCATGAAGTCACGAAGAGTCGGAAGCGACTAAACGAATAAACAACAAAGCATGAATTCTTACCCCATTTTGTACTTGTGAAAAGTACATTTCCTGTATTCCCACTGTACTGTATCCTATAGTGCAACACTTGAAATATTCTGAACCTTATTTGTTTGTTTGCAAAACCTGGAGACTCAAACTGCTTTGAGTTTTGTTCTATTGCATTACAGATAACATGAAATGTTTAAGTGGGATTTCTGGGTGGAGATGCTTCGCTCTGAGCTTGAAACAGAAATTACTCTCTATTTCATGCACAGCCATCTTAACCATAGAGTTTGTTTCAAGCACAGGCCAACTGGAGCCAACACACTGCCAATAATAGCTGTGAGCCTTGATTCTGTGACAAACTACTCTCTATGTTGTCACAGTATTGCGATTAGATATAGGGTTTTAACTGCATAATTTCATAGATCCCTCTGGAACCTCCATCTGTTTCCCTCCTGAGCCATCTACCTTGTAAATTGATTGACTGATTCTATACCATCAAGTCAGTGTCTACTTTCAGCAACAACATGGACAGATTTTCTCCAGGACAATCTGTCCTCACCCTGGATCTTAAGATCTTCCAATGGTGCACCCATTGCAGTTGTAATTGATTCCATCTACCTTGCTGCTGGTTGTCCTCTTCTTTTCTTCTATCTTCTTCCACCTTTCCCACCAGTACAGCCTGCTCCAGACAGCTAGATTTTCACATAATGAGTCTGAAGTATGATATGACCTGGTCATTTGTACCTCAAGTGAAAACTCCAATTTGTTTCACAATCCATTTGCCTTGCAAATAGCCCAGTTGATATTAGTGGTGCTACCAAATTATAAAGGTTGGGCTGCTCAGTTGTTTGCAAACAGAATGGCCTATAAACCCAGGAAAATCAATCAATCAATTCAACCAACCAACCAACCAACCAACTCAGCTACTTCATTATCAGAGTTCTGTTGGTCTCGGACCTCAACTTCCTTCTGTGATGAAAGCCCACTTAGAAGAATCATAAAAGTTTTTCTTTCCTTCCCCATCAAACTTTCACCCATGTTTAGCGTTATCCAATCCAGACTGTAAAAAATGTGGACAATTCCTAAATAGCAGGAGAAGATTATGGGGTTCTGTATTTCTTTGTTGCCACTTGATAGTCATCTAGATTTTTGTAGTCCAGATCTGGTAGGCTCAGCTATGTTTACCTATTATCAAACAACTCTAACTGGGTGTTATTGAAGTACATCACAATGGGAAAAGGGTTAAGCATATCATATATTGTACATTGTCAGAATCCTGCTACCTCCATATTTAGAAATGAAATAAGCTCGTTCCAAACCAGCTTGTTTATTGCTGATCTTTTTTTTAAAAAAAAAAAAGCCATTTCATTTATAATCTAAACTCAGATTAGCTCCCCTCACTTCTAAGTTTCTATCATATGACAACATAAAAAAAAAAAATACTTTGGCCAACTTGTCCCTGGCCAAGATTATACAAGCTTGTCTAAATGATCCCATCTGTGATCCTGCACAAATCAGGTCAAATTCAATTCAAATCAAGAATTCCATTCAGACTGTCATGTTTACCCAGTTCAGGTTGTCCATTTGATTTAGAAAACTGATCTCAATCAGTTGGACGTGTGAAATAATTTGAACTGAATTGTCCAAATTCAGCTGATTTGATGGAACCGATTCAGATTCTGAAAAGATGTGTGCATATGGAAAGGGTATGAAAACCAGTCTGAAACAAATTGATTTCAAGATGTACCATTTGATCCAACAGTTTGAGTCAAATTCGTACATCAGTTCTGAAGCCCACATCAATATGGGAAACTCAATCAAATTGTGTTTGAATCAAATTTCTAAACCAAGTAATTACAGAGTGCGCATAACAAAGTTGCTAATACCCTTCCTAGAAATGAGGGTGGTAGTGTTGATTGCTAGAACCACATACAACTGGACCACGTTTAAAATAATAATAATAATAATAATAATAATAATAATAATAGTACACATCCTGCAGAAAAGAACAAATTCAAAAGCATTTTATATGTTCTTCCTGTGATTTAAACTGGAACCTATAAAGGCATTTTTAAAATAAAAACACCCAGAGGTATAAAATAATAATAATAATAATAAATAATCCCTACTGAATTTGTTTTCCACTCCAGTCCATTGTTCAATATTTCAACCACTGTTTTAAACCATCATCGTATTTCATTTTACAGTACCTTTGTTCCTCCCACACACAAATTTGGGTATTTTTTCTGAATGATTCAATTTTGATCAATTTGACATTTTTGCAGTTACCAGAAATAATGGGCATTGAATGCCTCCATCTGATTCATATTGATGTCCATTCCTGGAATTGCAGGAAATTGGGGGAATTATTACTTCAGTAACTATAGGGTACAAGTGGTATATTTAATTTATATTTTTTTTAAGCATTGCTACCATAAAATGTTAAAATACAGATAGTTGATACCCTGCAGCTAAGTAGGCAGGATAAATATTAAAACGTTCTTGGTTATAGAATCTGGGTTGAAGCAGAATTAGAAATGATTGATTATTCAAGCATGATTACTTTGGTAAGAAACTTCATTATTTTGCTAATTTTAGTGTTCTGCTTCTCATGCAGAAACCATGCAGAATTGTACCTTAATGCTGGGGAACAGCAGCAGAACAGGGGAGTAATGTCCCTGCTAAACTTTATAGAACTTTCTTACATTTCTGGGATATGACTTTGGTGACCCATCAATAGGCAATAGAAGGTGGTCTCATACTGAAAGACCAGAGTATTAATAACACCAGTCAATCACAGAGTTTTATTCAGCTGCCTAATGAGTACCTTTTAATATAGATTGTGGCTTCCCCAAAGTATCTAACTGAAAACCAAGGGATGGAATACTAAATTAGAGCAAACTGTGATCCCATTTAGTTAACTTCTTTTTTATTTCTTGTGAATAGTACCAACAAACAGTGACATACATGATAATCAATGGGGCAACCTGATCATTGTAAACTCTTGGCTTTGTGGTCCATGCTGTTGGATGATTATTGATTATGGATATTATTCCCAATTGTGGAAGCATGCAGCATAACTTTGTGTTTTCAAGGTATCGTACTAGCATCTACAACTATGTGTGATCCCTGGACTGTACAACGTAGAAAGGAGGAAGGGAAGAAGTCAAGGAGGAAGGAAGGTGCTTAAAATCACTTCCTATAGTCCATCATTTGGGAGAACTTAGACTGTAGAGTCCCTGACATTTGTTGATCCTTTGCAATGTTCACCAGTAGATGAATAATACTTGATGAATAGTTCCTCCCTGCAACTCAGTGTCCCATCAGGACCTGAGTTCTGAAGAAAAAGTGGGAACAGATAAAGCTTTATGTCTTACCCAGAAGAAAGCCAACTCTCTTCCTCAACTAAACAGAATTAAAGGAAACTCTCTCTTATCTTTGTTTTACCCTACTTATCTGTCAGAGTACTTCTTATGCTGGAAGTAGCCTTATCTTTCTCCTCAGCATTTGTACTGCCAAATTTTCTCAAAGGTGTCCTTAATCAGATGTACTCAGGATTTAGAAACCATGTTTTCATGGGCTTTGTAGGGAATTCTTCAGTAATCAGGCTGCCAACAGATTCCTACCTGTTTTCTTCTCTCTCTTTGTTGTTACTCTACCTGTTGTTAAAAACATTTTCAATGTTGTTGCTGCCATCCAGTGGTTGTCCAGATCTTCACAACCCAGATATGGCCACATGTCTCAGCTGAAATTAATAATTTGCATTGTTTAGGTATTTATTTATATTACAGCACTTATATCCTGCCAAATGATGAAAACTCTAGGCATTTCCCAAAACATGATAAAAACATAATAAAAGCCTCTTTAAAACCATAATGCCATAAGAGAAAAATAGAACACACAATCAGATTGGGGTGGAATGCCAGAGATGTCAATCTCTGAAGACTTGTTGGAAGAGCTGACTGCTTTCCTAAAGTTGATCAAAGTGATCTCAGGGGTGCTTATTCCACAATATTGGGACAGCAGCAGAGAAACATTGCTTCTGGACCTTGAACGTTTCATGTCCCAAGCCAAAGTCATAGTGTTCCCTCCCTCCAGTGAACAGGCTGGTCATAATTTATCTGGAGGACACATTTCCTAGCTAACTACAGATGTTTCTCCCCCAATGACCCTTCAAGTGCATTGTCTTCTCCCTTTATAGATTTCTTCTTAGATTCATATTCTGCAGGAATACAAGGGTTTATCATCTCTGGGAGATATTTTCAGCTTTTCCAGCTTTGGAATATCTTTCTCCTGGTGGCAAGCTGAAGGCAAATTTTACCATCCTTTCAGCTTCTGGAGAAGAACTTGGCTCTTTACTGTTGCACTTTGGACTTAGCATCTGCAGTCTGACCATGCCTTTTGTCCCTTAAGGGCCTCACTCTCATGGTCATGTGTTCATTATTGTGCGCAGCTGAATGTTGCACTTTGAATTTACTTACAATTTATTTTCACTTGCTTTGCTGTAACTGTTTTAATCAAAATATGAATTGTTATTTGTAGATTGCCAGTATACTTTTCAGTAGCTTTGAATAATCTGTTATGAAACTATGAGTAGGCTCTTACCAATTATTTAATGTTAGATGCTGTCATGAGTGCCATTGAGCTGAAGACATCAGCACAACGGCATACATGACAATAACGAGGAAGCAGAGGAAGGGACTTAAGATAAGCATAGCACGCACAACAACAGACACAGACCCCAGCCGGATGATTCAGCCATCAGGACACAAAAGAGGAAGAAGGAAAGACAAAGACAAGGCGGATCACGAGGCACACCCAAGCTGTTAGCAAAAGCGCAACGGAGATCGCCCAGCTGACAGCAATCACCGGCTGAAGGAGGAAACCGATTATGGGCAATCCCGGGGCACCAGCTGGGGCCCCGCAACCCTTCACCTACCGGCACGAAAGCATGCAGGACAAAGGGGGGATGACGCAACCCAAGGTGAGGGGGCGCTGACCGGCGCGGGGTATTTAAACCCCGCACTGGCACGCTCCCTTCACTCTCAGCTTTTTTCGCGCAACTCTACGTTTGAATAAACCTGAACCTGCTCTTCTCTGAATCAGCGTCTGTGTTTTACTCAGCGGTAGGCAGCGCATGACATAAAGCTGAGAGTCACAAACTCAGCCTCGCCGAGCCCCACTGGACAACAACGAGCCGCGGGAGGAATAGACGGCGAGAAGAACAAGAGCGATGGGGCCGACGCGTCGCGGCCAAGGCGGGCGAACCGCACGGCAAGAAGCGGAGGAGGACCGATCGAGGCCAGAGGCACCGCGGACCCCAGGAGCCACGGACACCCTCCCGGCCCACCCCGAGCCTCAGCTCCAACCCCAGAGGGAGACGGAGGTGGAGGCGACCTGGCCACGGGAGGGAGCAACATACCTCCCGAGACCCACAGAGATCCCCCCGACCCACATCGCACCCCAGCCACGGGCGTGGAGCGTCAGCCCAACTGCGGCAAGCACGGTGGAGGACGGAGAGGCAACCCAGCCGATGCACTCCCAAACGGAGGAAGCTGACCAGCGGACGGGAACGCCTGAACCCCACCGGCGGCTCAACCCTGCGGAAACACTGATAGACCCGACCCCAGCTGCGGCGCGGATCTCGGACGGGGAAACACAAGCCAGACTCGCGGCCATGGAGGCCCAGGTAAAGGACCTCAGGACCATGCTGCAATCGCTGATGTCCCCCACGCTGCACAATGATGTTCCCGTGCAGGTACACACCCCGATCCACACCCCGAGCGGGTCGTCGCACTCCCATGGGCCAAATGCTAATCAACAAGCGGCCCAGGCGGACGAAGCCATGGGTCGGGAAGCGAGAAGAGGGGACTCACAGAACGCCCGGGCCCCAAAGGACTTCCCCATTTTCTTCGACGGGAACCCCGCGAAACTGTCGTTCTTCATCACGAACGCCAGGGAGTTCATGGAGCGGCACGGACACTCCTTTAACTCAGAAGCGGACAAGATCGCAGCCGTGGCGATCAAACTACAAGACCGGGCGGCGGACTGGTACGTCCAAATGTACGAGTCCAACTCCCCCACCCTCTCTGACTTCCATGCCTTCATCACCGAGATGAAGCGCTACTTTGAGGACCCGCTAGCCAAAGAGAGGGCTAAAAGCGCACTCCAAAGCCTCAAACAGGGCGCACGCACTGTCCCAGACTACGCCCTCGAATTTAAAGCCCTCGCAGGGAAGATCAACGACTGGTCCGAGACCACCCTGCTAGAAATGTTCAAAAGGGGCCTCAACCGCAAGGTACTCCAATGGGCTCTCTACCGGGATGACCCGGAGACTCTGCAAGGCTGGATCCACCTCACGGGGAGAGCGGAACACGCGCACCGCACCTTCCTAATGGCAACGACGGAAGACAAAACCAACACCAGCCCAAAGGTACCCGCGCCACACGTGGGGCCGGCCGGTCCCACATATCAAAGGAAGAAATTTACTCGCGGGCCCTGCGGGAGGTGCGGAAAAATGGGGCACAAAACGGCAGATTGCTTCTCCAACCGAACCCTAGCTAGTGCTCCCAAACCCGCACTGAAACCTAGCCTCAAACCAACTAACCCGCCGCCGCCCCCCCACCGCCGAATGACCGGAGCCACAGCGACACCGGACGAAGGCTGGGACGCTTACTTGGGGGGAGAGGACTCCGTAGACCCAGACCAGCCGGCGGGAAACACTCCCCACCTGCCCTAAAACGCACCGCGAGGCAGGTGGTGGGACAGAGGCGCGGATCACTTCGACAGAGCGGCGAAAGCTCCATAATAATGGCGGCAATCAAGCTCTCCGTGGGCAACGGAGCCACCATGGCCGTGGCACTAGTGGACTCGGGGTGCTCGAAAAACCTGATCCACCCCGACATAGTCGCCAAACTCGACCTACGCTGCCTCCCTCTCCCCACGCCGCTGGCATTTCACCAGCTGGACGGCTCAACAGCGGGAGGGAAACCAGCCACGATGCAGACCGAGCCGGTCACCCTACAAATGGGCACCCACACCGAACGAACATCGTTCGTGGTAAACCACATAGGACGGCCCATCGTAGTCTTGGGAATATCATGGCTCGCGACAAACAATCCGCGCATCGACTGGAAGACCCGCACCTTCCAATTCGATGATGGCGAGTACCGGGCACCAGTTCCGGTGGGCAGGACCAACCCCACTGTGGGACGGGCAGAGGCGGCAACCCAGGACAACACAGCTACCCCAGAAGACCTACCGGAGCAATACGCTGACTTCTCAGAGGTCTTCAGAGAGGCGGAAGCTGATCAACTACCCCCCCACCACAAGACGGACTGTAGGATTGACCTGCTGCCCGATGTCCCCTTACCTAGGCCGAAGATTTACTCGATGACCCCGAAGGAGATGGCAACCCTCCGGGAGTTCATCGACAAAAACCTAGAGAGGGGATTCATAGAGCCGGCATGCTCACCGGTCGGAGCGCCCGTCTTATTCCGAGAGAAAAAAGACGGCACCCTACAGCTCTGCACCGACTACCGGGGCCTCAACGCAGCTTCCCTATCCAATAAATACCCCTTACCCCTTGTGAAAGACATGCTCGCCCACCTGTCCACGGGCAGAGTATTCTCCAAGCTGGACCTTCGCGAGGCGTACTACCGAATCCGAATCAGGGAGGGGGACGAATGGAAAACTGCGTTCAACTGCCCCCTAGGCGCCTTTCAGTACAAAGTGCTGCCATTCGGACTAGCAGGGGCCCCGGGGGTGTTCATGCAGCTCATCAATGAGGTTCTGCATGAACACCTGTTCAAAGGGGTCCTGGTCTACATAGACGACGTCCTTATCTACTCCAAAACGCACGAGGAACACGTGACCCTAGTCAGACAAGTCCTCGATAAGCTAAAAAGGGCGAAACTCTATGCCAAACCCTCAAAGTGCGAATTCCATAAAGCACGCCTAGACTACCTGGGGTACCGAATCTCCGGAGAAGGCATAGAGATGGACCCCGCAAAAGTCGAGGCGGTGGTGAATTGGGAACGCCCCCGTAACAGGCGCCAACTCCAGAGCTTCCTCGGCTTCGCGAATTTTTACAGGTCATTCGCACGGGGGTTCGTGGAGATAGCCCTCCCCCTAACAGACCTCCTCAAAACTAAAGGGGTGGGGGACACACGACGCGCCAAGAACCCAGGGACAGTACTAAATTGGACTCCCGCGTGCCAAACCGCATTCAACAGGCTGAAAGCGCTGTTCACCACGGAGCCAATCCTTGCGCACCCGGACCCAGAACGGCCGTTCGTGGTCCAAGCCGACGCCTCAGACTTCTCCCTGGGGGCCATCCTACTCCAAAAGGACCCCACAGGAGTCCTGAAACCATGTGCCTACCTGTCGAGGAAATTCTCTGAGACAGAAAGGCGTTGGCACGTCTGGGAGAAGGAAGCCTTCGCAGTAAAATCGGCGTTGGAAACATGGAGGCACCTACTGGAAGGAGCCACCCAACCATTCGAGGTCTGAACAGACCACCGGAACCTCGAGGCCCTCCGGACGCCCAGACGCCTCAGCCCAAAACAGGTCAGATGGGCCCAATTCTTCAGCCGCTTCAACTTTCAGCTGAAGTTCATGCCGGGTAAAAAGAACTTCCTGGCTGACGCCCTCTCCCGACTGCCCCAAGACGAGGAGCCCGCCCCAGACATGATCGGGACGGTCCTATCCGCTTCCCAGCTGGGGATGGCTGTGACCACCCGGAGCGGCGTTCGGAGGCAGCCCAACCCCACGGCGCAACCGACGGTGGGGCAACCAGTGACCAGACGGCGCCAACCGCAACTGCCAGGGGGGATACGCGCGGACCTCACCGCCACCCTCAAAACCGACCCTTGGCTACTAGCAAACCCCGACAAGGTGACGATGGCACAGGACCTGGCATGGGGGGAAGGCAGAATATATGTCCTGGACTCGCAACGCCAGGCGATCTTGCGCAGATCCCACGACACCAAGCAAGCGGGACACTTCGGGTTCCTAAAGACCCTGCACCTAACACAACGTCAATTCTGGTGGCCCGCGCTGAGATGGGACGTGAAAGCCTATGTAGCATCCTGCCCGACATGCGCCAGGGCCAAACAGGCACCAGGTAAGCTCCCGGGACTTTTACAAATGGTGGCGGAGCCCTCCCGCCCATGGGAGGAAATCTCCATGGATTTCATAGTAGATCTCCCACCCAGCCAGAAGAAAACGGCCATTTGGGTGGTGAAAGACTACTTTTCGAAACAGGCCCACTTCATCCCCTGCTCATCGGTCCCATCCACCCAACAACTAGCCAAACTCTTCCTTATACACGTGTACAGGCTACACGGATGTCCCGCACGCGTGGTGACCGACAGGGGCACACAATTCACCTCGAAATTCTGGCGGGCCTTCCTAAAGCTGACGGGGACCCAACAAGCCCTATCCACGGCCTGGCACCCCCAGACGGACGGAGCCACAGAGGTCCTCAATGCCACCCTGGAACAATTCATACGCTCATACACCAACTACCACCAAGACGACTGGGTCGAACTGCTCCCGTTCGCAGAAGTCGCATACAATAATGCCGTCCACACGAGCACGGGGAAAACCCCGTTCGAAGTAGTCTCTGGGCGCGACTTCGTACCCATACCAGAGCTACCGCAACCCCCGGGACCCCAAGTGGATGCTAGTGACTGGGGACAGAAGATAGCGGAATCGTGGCCAATAATCACGGCAGCACTGAAGGAAGCACAGGCGGCCTGCAAAGAGCAGGCCGACAAGCACCGGCGCCAGCAACCGACGTTCCAGGCAGGGGATATGGTCTACCTATCCACCAAATTCCTGAAGTCACCGCAACCCTCGAAAAAACTGGGGCCTAAGTATATCGGGCTGCTTCGAGTGACACAGGTAGTGAACCCGGTGGCAATACGCCTGGACCTGCCGCACAATCTACGGAGACTCCACCCGGTATTTCACACCAGCCTCCTGAAACCTGCAACCACCTCTCGATGGCACCCAAGCACGGCACTGCCCTCCCCAGTGATGATCGACGGCCAACAACATTTTGAAGTAAGAGACATACTCGACTCTCGCCGTCAACGAGGAACACTACACTACCTAGTAAGGTGGAAACACTTCCCCCACCCAGAATGGGTGGCGGCGCAACAAGTTAAGGCGCCAGACCTGACCCGGGCATTCCACAGGACGTACCCCGACAAGCCGAAGGGTCGCCAAGCCGAACCGGCCCCTGAACACCCTTTCCCCCGCGGGCCGCCCCCCCCCACCGCACCCCCAGGGGAAAGGGCCCCCCAAGCCCGCGACTTGAGTAGACCTCCTCCCCCCCGGGACTCACCCTCCCCCCGCCCCGAGCCCACGAGAGAGCAACAATTGGTCACCAGTGCATGCCTGGGGGCAACGCCCAGGATGCACATATACATTGGCATTCGCACAACGCATAAAGATAAGGTTCCTACCTGGAGCTGAAAAGCACCCGACCAGCCACGCCTCTTCCCTCGACGAACTGAGCCAAACAAGCAGGGTGTGGCCGGGGCATGCGCACGCCCAGGGTGTGGTCGGGGCATGCGCACCTGGAACACACCCTAAAGATGGACACGAGGTAGAAGGCGGAACTGAGGGAGGGGTGAAAACACTCCGGCGGGAAATTTAAAAAAAAAAAAAAATTTGACAGCTCTCCTGGAGAAAACCGGAAGGCCGGGGGGGGCACTATTCGGATGGGGGGCAGTATGTCATGAGTGCCGTTGAGCTGAAGACATCAGCACAACGGCACACATGACAATAACGAGGAAGCAGAGGAAGGGACTTAAGATAAGCATAGCACGCACAACAACAGACACAGACCCCAGCCGGATGATTCAGCCATCAGGACACAAAAGAGGAAGAAGGAAAGACAAAGACAAGGCGGATCACGAGGCACACCCAAGCTGTTAGCAAAAGCGCAACGGAGATCGCCCAGCTGACAGCAATCACCGGCTGAAGGAGGAAACCGATTATGGGCAATCCCGGGGCACCAGCTGGGGCCCCGCAACCCTTCACCTACCGGCACGAAAGCATGCAGGACAAAGGGGGGATGACGCAACCCAAGGTGAGGGGGCGCTGACCGGCGCGGGGTATTTAAACCCCGCACCGGCGCGCTCCCTTCACTCTCAGTTTTTTTCTCGCAACTCTACATTTGAATAAACCTGAACCTGCTCTTCTCTGAATCAGCGTCTGTGTTTTACTCAGCGGTAGGCAGCGCATGACAGATGCCCACCGATGTGTGATACATTTTATTTTTTAATAGTATATATTTTGGTAACCACAGAGATCTTCCTAGTGGGAGGAGGGAAAGAAAGCTGACTTCTCCCACAGACCCAGCACTTATTGCAAGGGCATGCTATCTCAGCAATCTTCCTTTGACATTTCTAAATAACATAAATGGCTATACTAATAATTATTTTTCTAGACATGTCTGATGCATTCTGTGCTTCAGATTGGAATGCCTTTAAAATATGTTTAATTTGTTTGTTTATTTATTTAATATCTGCCCATCTCAAGTACATAACTCTGGCTCACAACATTAAAAAGATATATATATATATATATATATATATATATATATATATATATATATATATATATATACACACACACACACATACATACATACATACATACATACATACAAAAAATAAAACAAGAAATAAAACACACAGCTGCTGGAAAATCATAAAAACTCCTCAGCACAGCCAAGAAACAGGCTCCGTCCCAAACTCGGGGCCCCAGTTTCAAGCACAGTACCAGGTCTTCAAAGCCTTATGGAAGGCCAGCAGGGTTGGGGCCAATCTTATCTCAAGAGGGAAGATGTTCCAGATGGTGGGAACCATGGCAGAAAAGATTCTTCTTTGGGGCCCCACCAACTGACATTGCTTGACTGACCATACCCGCAGCATACCTCTCTGCCAGATCGGATAGGACAGGTAGAGAAAACTGGGAAGAGACAGCCCCATAAATAACATGGTGCCAAGCCATGTAGGGCTTTAAATGTGACTACCAGCCCTTTGAATTGCACCCAGAAGCAAATTGGTAGTCAATGCAGCTCACGGAAGAGCAGTGTCACATGTGCCAAATAACCGGTGCCATTAACTGTCCATGCCACTGCATTCTGCACCAGCTGAAACTTCTGAATGATCTTCAAGGGCAGATCATATACAGCATGTTGCATATTCCAAAGTGGAGGTCACAAGGGCATGAATGATCATGAGCAAGGCCCCCTGGTCCAGAAATGGGCACAACTGACACACAACATGAAGCTGTACAAAGGCCCTCCTAGCCATGACTGCCACATGCTCTTTGAGGAAGAGCTGCAAGTCCAGAAGGACCCCTAGATTGTGTGCTGATTCTGTCTGAGGCAGCACCACCCCATCCAAAACCAAAGATAGAAGGTCCACAGAACCAGGAGGTCCAAAGCCACTTGGTCTTGCTTGGGTTGAACTGAAACCTATTGTGCCACATCCAGATCCCTACAACCTCCAGGCACTGAGATAAGACTTCCACGGCATCACTCAGATGCCTGGGGTGGAGCTGGGTATCATCAGCATGCTGAGCAATGGTAAAACCACTGAGAGGTCAAGAAGAGCAAGGATGGATGCACCACCCCCATCCTTTGCCTGCCAGAGGTCATCAAAAAGTGCAATCAATGCCATCTCAGTCCCATACCCAGGACTGAACACTGACTGAAAGGGAGCTACATAATCCACTTCTTTCAGGATCCTCTGAAGCTGAAAGTGCAACCATCTTCTCTACAACCTTCCCCAAAAAGGGAAAGTTGGAAACTGGATGGAAATTGTCCAGAAAGGTTGGGTCCAGCAACAGCTCCTCAAGGAGAAGGCACACCACTGCCTCCTTAACAGAAGGTGGGACCACCTGTCTCTCAGAGAAGAATTAAGCACCACCTGGACCCAGCGACATCTCCTATCCTGGCAGGCCTGCAACTAGGGTCTGTGTCACCCAGGGCAAACATGGATTCTGTGCCCATTTTGGCACCCCCCCTGTGCTCATTTTGGCGCCCCCCCAGCACAGCACCCAGGGCACATGCCCCACTTGCCCCCCCCCAGTTGCAGCCCTGCATCCTGGGCAGCCTTAATCAGCCAGGAAGGGCATGGATCTAATGCAGAGGTAGCCAAGCTCATATCCACAAGAGCCCTTTCTACTTCCTCAGACCCAACAAGGTCAAACTCCCCCCAAATAACCAAGCCAGACCCAGACTCTGTAGCCTCCAGAGCACCTGCTCCAAAGCCAGAGTCCAATTTAGAATGGATCCAGTTGCCTTAATCTGTCAGATGCCTAGCATATTCCTCACAACTACCTCACAGATGAACCCCAGAGCCACTCCCTCCTAGGAGGGCTCTGGTCATCCAAAAGAAGGCCACTGGACAGGTATCTTTGGATGCAATAAGGGCAGAGAAATACTGATATTACCACCCTTACCACCATGAGGTAGGCTTTAACAGAAGCTCTGATCATGTTTGATCAGTTTTGTTCCTTTTCTGAAAGTGGTGTTCTGGGCATCTTTTTTTCCCGCTTCTTCTACCTTAGCTGCTCTGTAAACCAGTGGATGTTCTAGAAATGCTGGGAGAGGAGAGGCTGCTTAGGCAGATCTGGTCTAGAGCCCCAACTGCCCTCTTATTCCAGGATGCTACAGGGATTCGGTTGGACCATGCAGCAGACATTCCAGAACAACCCCAAGCTCCCTCTGAAACCCAGTTGGGTCTATTAGTCACCTGGGATGGATGGATCTAATAGGTCCAGACTTCCTGCAGTGGTGTGATGCCAGAGGTGATCAGGGAGTGATCTGACCATGACAGGGGAGAAGCCACCAATCCCCCCAAATCCAGATCACTTTGCCACTGCTCTGACAGAAAAGACAGGTCAGGCGTATGACCACTGTTACACATTGGGTCCTGGATGACCTAGTACAGGCCCATGGCTGTTATGGTGGCCATGAACTCCCTACTTCTGACTCCACACCCAGAGAAGCCAGGTAAAAGTCCCCCAAGACCATAAGCTTGGGGAACTCCATCACCAACCCAGCCACAGAGTCAGGGAGCTCAGGCAGGGAGGTCGCTACACAGCAGGGAGGCTGCTACAATAGAAAGAGTCCCAACTGAACCCTAGAACCCAACTTAAGGCACAGTCCTGCACCCAGTGATCTGTGGAGCAGTGCCCTTGGAAACCTCCCATGGTGTTTCTAAGGTGTTCTTAATTTTATAAGTCTATCAATTAAGGGTATAAGAACCATTTTAATTTTGATAGCTGTCTGACTTTTATGTCCAGAGACTCCACCCCTTATCTTGTGTTCTGATGCCATCTTCCTGCATATCTTTTTGGTAAAACAACAAAATAAATAAATAATAATTATAAATAATAATTGCATGTTTATTTACAGTAATTTTGTAAATAAATAAATAAATAAAACAGTGTCCGATGTTCTGCTCACAGAGAGCAAATGTTATAGGTCAGTTGAACCTGAGTTAGTTATGCTTTAGGAATAAGAAAGAACACCAAATGTTAAGGTTAATTTTCTCACTCCACCAGTTTGCCCAATATGAACCCGTGCTCTGTTCCCTTTTTCTGGGCGAATTTCACATGACTTCAGGGCAATAATAGGAAATGGGAGAAACACTTCGTTCCTAGTTTCTAGTATGTCTGAAGCTTGTTGGACATGGGCTTGGAAGCTCCCAAAGATATTAATCAGATGGGCAACAGATAGCTGCAATTTTTCCAGTATCATAGCGTAATATTTGGGGGCTATAGCACAATGCCTTAAACAGGCTATTTTATTCACTACAACCTATGAGTTCTAAATGCAAAAAAAAAAAAAATCGTACAAAGCTATTTTGTTCTCTATTTTACTCTGAGTCTAATTACCTGGATGAGTAAGGAGAGAGCTGTCATAAGTATGGATCTCTGCAAATGCCTTTGCTTAACATCCTTTAATATGTATTATAGCTTTCAATTTTTCTTCATGTGGGGATTTCAAGCTTGATTTAATTTATAATATTCCACAATGAGATCCATGCTTAACCAGGGATTTTACGTCGCTTGAAATCAATGGAAATAAAAGTCTAATTTTATAAGATTAACAGCTTTTATCCTTGGAAATATTTGTGTACCTGAGTTTAAATATACTTTGAGCAATTTTAATCTGCATCATAAAGAGGTACACATTTGGAACATGTTTCCAGATAAAGCCTGCAAGGAAACAATGGCAGGATATACAGGTAGTCCTCACTTAACAACCATTCATTTAGTGATAGTTCAGACTTATGACGGTGCTGAAAAAACTGACTTATAACCAGTTCTCATGCTTACAACCACTGCAGTGTCCCCAAGGTCACATGATTATGATTTGGGTGCTTGGCAACAGGTTCACATTTATGACTATTGCAGTATCCCGTGGTCACATTATCGCCATTTTTTTACCTTCCCAGATGGCTTCTGGCAAGCAAAATCAGTGGAGAACCACGTGATTTGATTAAAGACTACATGGTTCACTTAATGCCTGTGGTGATTCGCTTAACAACTGCCCCAAAAACTGTTGTAAAATCAGGTCAGATTCACTTAATGACCACTTTGCTTAGCAACCGAAATTCCAGTCTCAATTGTGGTCATTAAATGAGGACTAACCATAGGTAATATGGGACGCGGTGGTGCTACGGGTTAAACCGCTGAGCTGCTGAGCTTGCTGAATGGAAGGTCGGCGGTTCAAATCCGCATGATGGGGTGAGCTCCCGTTGCTAGTCCCAGCTCCTGTCAACCTAGCAGTTCGAAAACATGCAAATGTGAGTAGATTAATAGGTACCGCTTCGACGGGCAGGTAACGGTGTTCCGTGTAGTCATGCCGGCCACATGACCATGGAAGGGTCTACGGACAAACACTGGCTCTTTGGCTTGAAACAGAGATGAGCACCGCCCCCTAGAGTTGGACACGACTGGACTTAATGTCAAGGAAAACCTAACCATAGGTAGGTCTCCACTTCTTGCTCATTGGCACACAAGAAGCATCTGGTTGACAAATAATATTTTGGACTAAGAAGGGACTTGACCTGATCAAATTTATCTTTGCCTTTCTTCAACTATTGAACAGAAGAAAGCACCATTTTCTTAATTTAGTTAATGCTTTGGATTTGCGCTTAGTGTTTGAAATGATTCTGAATTTAGATTCCAAAAACCCTGAGAAAGAGAGAAAGAAAGAAAGAAAGAAAGAAAGAAAGAAAGAAAGAAAGAAAGAAAGAAAGAAAGAAAGAAAGAAAGAAAGAAAGATCATCTAAAACCATTCTGAAAAGCTTTGTATTGGGAGGCTGGTCTTTTCCTGTTCTTTTCCAGTTCCTGGTAAAAGGATAGAATTCTTAGAGTTGAATATATTGGAGGGTGATCCTCTAAAGCAGTGTTTCTCAGCCTCAGCAGATTTAAGACGTGTGGACTTCTGCTCCCAAAATTCCACACATTGAAGTCCACACATGTTTAAGGTTGAGAAACCCTGCTCTACTGGGAAGAGATTGGGGTATTTAGACCAGGGTTTCTCAATCAGGGTTCTGTAAGAGGTCACTAGGGGTTCCCTGGGAGATCACAATTTATTTAAAAAATTATTTCAAATTTGGGCAACTTCACATTAAAGAGGTAAGTTTCATTCTTTATTTTTAGTTTAAGAACATTGTTAATGCATATATACAGACCTACAGATGAAACAAATATAATAATTTGGTAGCTTCTGCCCTATATTTGAGCCTGGATGTGCAGGGGTTCCCTGAGACCGGAAAAATATTTCAAGGGTTCCTCCAGGGTCAAAGGTTGAGAAAGGCTTGGTTTCTGGAGAATCTGCTCTGAAAACAGAAATGATTTGCAGGGGGGGGGGGGGGGAGTCTGTGTGATTGAAATGCAAAGAAAATGACAGCTGAGAAAAAAATAGATGTTGCATTACTGTTAAAGTGGGTGCAATTTGGAAGCAGTATATGAATCAGCCCAATCCATCTCAAGCACTTGACTCAGCTTGGATTATTGATCCAGTTTGAATCGATTCAGAATATTGAATATATTATATGCAAAAGCATCTGATTTGATGATCTGATTTGTCTTTCAAATTCAGTTCCAAAAGGCAATTTGATTTGGAGGCTTACTCAGACTGACTTCTACCCAAATTTCCAGTCTGAAGGTTTGCACAGCCCTGCTATGTAGTTTCTAAAGATCTAAATATGTTTGTTAAACATTGGGGGAGCAATCTTGCAGCTAACGCCCCTGTTAATATTTTTATGAGGGGACTGGAAGCTGAAATAAGTGGGATAATTGTGCAAAATAAGAAATTCCACACTACATACACATAGGCAGAGCTACAATTTTCTATTTCTTCTGAAACAGTTTTTCTCTGTGGTTTTAGATTGAGGAATATGTATTTTACCTCTGCAGGTGGCTGACATTATCAGGGATTGGAAACTAAACAAGATCAAGTCTGGTTAGTACTTAGATGGAAATCCTACAGGAAATTCCAAGTTTGTAGACTAGATTACAGAAATTGAAAAAAATATCTCAGAAGAAGGGAGTGACAAGTATTTATTTACTATTGACAGTAAGACTGTGTTGATGTGTCCATGAAATCACCAGAAATACAATTTGACTTGAGGGAGACCACCTATTGATGCCTAGTTTTTGGCTCTGTGTTTCCAGCTTCAAAATAATGAAAGATATCCAAACTTTTCCAGCAATCACAATCAGAGTGAGCTCCAAAGTCTAGCCAAAGGTAGTAGTTGCTACTGGGGCTAGATACTACTCCATTTTATAGTAACCCTGCCAATGTTATTGCCCATTATCTGATAACCAAGTTCTTGTATTATTTTTTTAAAAAATAATCTGCTAGATTGGATTGGAAAAGCATTGGCAATATTCCAGTGAATGAACCCAATTTGGTCTTTGTCAACTATCAGGACTGCATCAAAGTCTGACTCTGCGATGCTATTAGTTTACTAAGAATATAATACTATAATTCTATCATTCTATCAACAGCAATCTGGCAATGAAGATATTGAAGTGGTGAATACCTTCTGCTTTTGAAGATCAGTAGTAAAGGACTCAGCAGTCAAGAAATACCATGGATTAGCACTTGGTAGAGTAGCAATGAAGGCCTTGGAAAAGATATTCAAGTGTTGTGTTTATACCTACAAAGGTCAGAATCATGCAGACAGTGGTTTTCTATGGAAGTGAAAGTTAGACTTTGAAGAAGCAGGATAGGAAGATTATTGATGTTTTTGAACTTTGCTGTTGGAAAAGACTCTTGAGAATATTGTGGATATCCAAGAAAACAAACAAATGGGTCCTAGAACAAATCAATGAAAAAAGGGGGGGAGTCAAAAAGGTAAGATAGTGTCTTTGCAGCCTCACGATCAAAGACCTTTGTGTTTACAACATAACAAAACACATTGTTTTGACCACCCTGTCGATGCCATGACTATGGTGATGATTTTTCATCTGCCGATAAACTAAATCTGGCACTTATCAAACTTTCAATCCCACATCCGATTTCCTTTCTATACCCAGCTCATTAAACATGGAGATCTTAAGAAGTGGTAATCTCATGGCATGTACTTCCCCACCCCTTCTTCAAGAATGGGTCTGTTATGGATGAGGAACTGCATACCACAGTGACATCTCCTGAACTTTTTTACCTTACTAAATTGAAAGGGAAAAGAAAGGGGACCTGGAGAAGGACCGTCATTCTTACTTTCAATATCATGTCACATCTAGTTCTTCCCACAGAAGAACAGAGACAAAGGAAAAGCTATTTTCATGAGGTCAGCCTGGCATTACCACTACTAAAGAGCAGAATCAATTTCTGAGTAATGTCTCTTGCTCAGGTGCTTCCTCTGTTATCATTCCATTTGAAAAAGTCAAGGGTGTGTGTGTACGTCTGTGTCAAAAATAAAAACAAAGAAGCTGGAAGGCTCTCTCTTTTAAAGTACAGTCTGTTGCAAAAGAATCTTGTTTATGAGTCCATGAATCTATGCAATTTCCCTTTTTGTGTTATTTACGATGTGGCATTGGCATTTGAAACAAGATAAGGTTAAATGGGCAAATAGCTTTTGCTCTGCTGAAAAATGCAGCAAGGTGCATGAAGACCCCCTTGTGCATGATAATGAAACTGGGTTCACTTTAGCAAGGGGTGACTATTAATTCTGCTCTGAGAAAGGTCTTCAAGTCAGTGTTCTCAGTGAATTCTTGCAAGTGACTCTGTAAAAGGTGGGACTTTACTGATAAGAGCATTTTAGTTGTTGGCGGGAAGAATGACATATCTTCAATCCCACTGCAGCATGGCATTTTTTACATAATGTTATTATGCTAGCTAATTAATGAAAGCAAAGGATAAATGCAGGCATTGGTCTTAATGGAATAATGTCACTTCAGATTCAATCAGTTTAATAATAATAAACAAGGTGGAGAAAGACCATACAGTATGGCTTCTGGAATTATGTCCATCCTCTTCATAATACAGGTAGTCCACATTTAGTGACCACAACTGGAACCAGCAACTTGGTCGTTAAGCAAAACAGTCTCTAAGTGAAATTGTGACTGTGCTTATGATCTGACTTCAGCTTTCCTTTGCTTTACAGACCTGGGAAGGTCGTAAATGCAAGGATTGGTCGTAAAGTGATCACCGTGGTAACTGAGAACAGTTGCTAAATGAGGAAGTCACTAAACAAGACTACCTGTAGCCCCAGTCTGAGTCACATGACTGGGAAGAGGGTGGGCACTTAGAATCCAGCTGTCAACTGCAATCCAAGCTACTCTCCAGCTGCTTCTCCCATAGGGATGCAATGCTTTTTTCTTTCCCCCTGGATTTTTTCTTTAGTTCCTGGCCTGATCCATTCCATTTTTCCAACTCAGACCAAAATTTGGTCCCACATTGTTCAGTTTTCAGAGAATTATTTTGCTGACAGGTGGACAGTCCCAACTGCTTCTGTATTTCCAATGTTCCATTCAATCCGAAAATATAAAAAAGAAGGAAAGGGGAAAGAATTGGCCTGGAATAGCATTTTTTAAAAAATGTCATGTACCATTTCTAGCTCTTGAAGAATTTGCATATGTGGATAAGACATAAGGTTGTGGGCAGAGATCACTTTTCAAAGGGGAAACAGCAATTCAGAGCACAGATGGGGGCACACATCATACCACTCAGGAACATCTTAAAGCAAATGGTCCTTTCATTCCACATCAGCTCCAGAGGGTATCCATGCAAGCCCAGGAAAAGACACAGCTGCTTTAAAGTGCTCCAGACAGGTGCTACAGGCATGCTCACAAATCACAGCTTGCCCTCTGAATGTCTTCACAGCCCCGGTACGAAGAACAGCAATGGAGAACAAATTTGCAGCCTTGCTGTCCTTTCACTGGAAAAGCAAACCCACGGCTGCTTCCCTCAAGGAAATAATGAAGAGACTACAGCGCAACAGAAGGCAGCAAGTTCTACTGCCTGCTCCCCAATTACAATATTAAATTAACTGTTAAAAAGGTATTAGCAGCATGGTCTTCTGCAAGAACCATCCTTGCATCCAGCTTGAATTAGCATATAGATGAGCAGAAGTTTCTGAGGAAATGCAGCCCACATGAGTTTTAATATTTCTCGCCTTGGAAGAAGGTGCTGTCAACAGAACCAGTGCGTGTGTCATATTTTTGTATCCTTTGGTGTCTGAGGGAAACATTCATGAGAGATCAAACAATTAACAGCAAAGGAAGGACTAGGTCACACCACCATTTTAATTATTTGAGGAGACAAAGAAAAGGAAAACATGTAAACATGCTTGATAATGATGGCTAGTGAGGTTGAAAGATACCACATGCTTGCTGCAGACTTGGTCAGTAGGAAGAAATGGAGGAAGTAGTCACTGAAGAGAAGAATCCTTTTGTTTGAAAATCCTGATTTGTAGGAATTTATGACGAGAATATGAATTTTCAGTTAAGAAGGTCTAACCCTCCAAAGGAATATGAGAGAGGGAGATTGAGAGAGAGAGAAACAGAAACATGTCTGCCTCTGTTACAATATTTTCAGGAAATCTAAGATCATCCTCCTGCTTTAAACATAAATTATTTGGAAAAATAACTGGCCTGCCTTTCCAGGAAATATTGTATAGGCCTCAAAGCAGCACTTTATAAGATACTGGGTTTGGGTAGCAAGGGGGGATTTTTACAGATATTTTTCTCATAGGGATGTTTCATAAGCACAATTCTACTAAACATCTGTATAGTAACTGTACAGACAGATTTTAATCCATTCATGATCAGTTCCAATCCCTTACTGTTACCATCACCTTCTTGCTTGTAGGAAGCAGGATGAGGGATCAGTAGCAACATGGGCATCCATGAGGGCCAGGGAGACCAAATGATTTTGTGGTAACATAATTGATATACCTACATCAGATGTAATAATGACATTTGCATATGTATTGTCATTTTGACATTATTGTGGTTTGCTCTAGACGCCAGGAGGTAGAAGGGCTTAGGAAAAAAAAAAAGATTGAATAAATAATGATTTCTCTTGCTGAATCTTTGGAGGAGGAGGAGGAGGAGGAGGATGTTGATGATGATGATGAATTAAATTTGTATGCCATCCAACTCTCAACAGCTCTGGGTGGCTCATAATCAAACAGAGAAATTACAATAAAACATAAAAAAAAAAAAGATGGCAAGTGTAATGAAGTGAGAGATGTCACTCTTCTTTGACAAAGGTTTGGGTGAAGAGCCAGGTCTTCTCAGCCCTTCTAAACAATAGCAGAGTGGGGGCCATCTGGATCTTGGAGGGAACCTTTTTCCAGAGGGCAAGTGCTTCTACAAAGAAGGCATGCTTCTGGGCTCCTGAGATAGGATATAGTTTAATCGAAGGAACCTGGAGCGTGCCAACTCTACAGCATCGAAGTCAGGCAGATGTTATGGGAAACTGGTGGTCCCTCAGGTAACCAGGCCATGTGCCATGTAGGGCTTTACAGGTAACAATCAGCACCTTGGATAGCACCTGGAAGCAAACCAGCAACCAGTACAGCTTGTGAAGTAGGGGTCTTACATGGGCATACAGAGGCATTCCCATTACTGCTCTGCCACTTCATTCTGAACCAGTTGAAGCTTCCAGATGGTCTTCAAGGACAGCCCCATGTAGAGTGTGTTGCAGTAGTCAAGCCACAAGGTGACAAGGGCATAAGTGAGTGCCTCAACCCCCCCCCCCCAATCTGGGAAAGGGTGCAACTGGGGCACTAGGTGGAATTGTGCAAAGACATATTAAGTAAAATCGGATTGTTAAGTCAACAAAGTCTGCTTTGGACCAAATTTCATATTACCTACCTAGTGAAACAATTCATAAAGCCAGCAGCTTTTCTACATAAATACTTGGTTTTCAAAAGATGACTATGGCTGAGATCCCTGGTTGCATATTTGGGAAATCTCTGGGTTAAGATTCTCCTTAGTAGTTCACTGTCAGACTTTGGGGATTTGAATGGGCAGAGAAGGTGATTCCAAGCTTATTCCCAACACTTTTAAGTACTACATTCTGGTGTAGGTATACTGGAAGCCACATCAAACTACCATGTGTGAATATAAAGAGAGACCATTGAGATCCATCAACATTTTAACAACTTCAACAGAAAGGAGGAGAATTTGAAAATCAATAAAGCATGGATCCACCTCACCAGAAAGAACACCTAGCAGAATCCTGGCTCAAAAACAGTGGAATCAGGAACCAGTTCTCTTTGAATTTTCCAAAATAGACCAATCAGGAATCCACCTACAGAACACAAGGAACCAATCCTCAGTTACAGTGGTGATGAGTACACTGTTGGGAGGCTTGAAAGATCAGGTTAGGGATAGATCATCATGAAGAAAATCTATCTTTGTGGTCACTAGAAGTCAAAAATGACTTGAAGGTACATAATCAATCAGTCAAGGAACCAATCAGCAGCCTGGCTCAAAGATAGCCCAATCAGGAACTGCTACTCTTGGAATTTCTTGAACATGGACTAATCAGATGAGGAACCAATCTGGAACCAGCTTTCTTGGTCTCCTGTGATATGGATCAATCAGGGATCTGCTTGCCAGGTTCAAATACAAGAGCCCAACCAGCCCATTTTAGTTGCCTGTGAGCTGCTTAGGTTACACCACAGAGCAGCTCATTCAGCCTCTGAAGATGCCAGCCACAGCTGATGGAAAAATATCAGAACAAAAGCAAATTAGACCATGGACATTGAGGCCAAAAGCTGCTTCACTTTTACATTCTTTTTCCTGTAACTGTTGCAGAATAAGGCACAATTCAACAGGTGCAGTTTTATTAAGGGGAACTGAAAGGGTTGCAGGCAGAAATTCCCATTCCCCAGAGTTATCTTTGAGGCAGGAGAAGATGGTGAGAAAAGAAGTAGCAATAAATGGCATATGCCTACAAGATCTAAACTGAATATTTTCAGGAATGCATGTATAACTGGATAGCAGAATGCCATTTCTACCAAGGAGGATTACTGCCAGCCCAGCTTCAATAGGCTTCAACATGAACACCCTGCTTCAATTCCTCACTAGGAATGGCTGGATCTGTAGTCCAAAACAATCTGGGGGAGGTCCATTATCAGCTCTATCCGTACCATATTACGTTGCCCGAAAGGTAAGGGAAAGGAGAGAAAAGCCAAGTTGATTAATTAATAATCATAATAAATAACAAATCTAAAGAAGTGAACAGTGTGGAAAGCTACACTCTCAAAAATTGATAGAAGTGCTCAGGTGTCTTTGCACTGAATGCTTATAAAGCCCTCAAGCTTTTATCATCCTTCAGCTGGAATCCCACAGAGGTTTCACTAGCCTAAATCCTCCTCTGGTTGCATGGCATCAACACTGTTGAGTGTCATATTAGGGATGGTTTATTCCCCAAAGCTGCGGAAACACGAGGCTGGGCCAGGACAAAAACCAAAACGCAATTTGGTTATTTTGACTGTTGGTTTTATTTTATAAAATTGTTATTGTTGCTTTTCTTCTATGTTGAGTTGCCAAGAGTCCGTGTATGATTGTGGCAGGGTGGAAATGTGATACATAAATACGTAACTGTTCCCCATGTATTTATTAATTTTTCTTTCTTATCTTAACAATTTTAATTCAGTGCCAACTATTGGAATCGGTTCTTAGTGTCTAGGCTCAAGAATTTTGGGAGTACAGGTTGCATAACCCTACTTCATATAATGCATTTCCCCACAACATGAGTGATAGGTATTCATATTTAATGGCCTAATTCTGGAGCTTCTGACACAATTGTGTTTAAAATGCATATGTGTGTGTTTGCATGTAATTCATCCTGAAATACCACTAAGCACATAATAATCACACTTGCCTACTAAGTTGTGAATCTCCTCTAATAGTTGAAGAGCAAGCTGCTTACCAGTCTGAGCCATTTGAGTAGATTGGATTTTTTAAAAATAAATAAATAAATAATAAAGAGGGAAGCTAATTGAAAATTAGGTCTTGTCCAAACTCCCCAAAATTGATAAGAAGCAAAGCCATTTTGAACACTTCCTTCCTTGGAGACAGTGGCAGCTTATTAAGATCCCCCGAAAGTTATAATTCTTCTCCATTGCAGTTATAATTGCATGCATCCAAATCCTATTATTGAAGTGCGAGGCTAAATCAATCTTTTGATCAATTAAATTCCCCCAAGATTGGTGTAAAGAAACTCACCAGCCCACACACTCATAGCCATGTAACACACAAAAGATGTTTCAAAGCTGGCACTAATTTAATGGAAATTAAAACCAAAGGCTTTACTTATTGGCTTCAGGCAGTGCCCTGGGCAAACATTGGTGTGCTTAATCTTCTGAGCCACTGAAACAGGGCATGCAATTTCACAACACTGCATTGACTGAAAGTCATGGGAAGCCAGATCTGGTTTAGAAAACATGCAGACACATTATCAGCCCCACTACTTAGACCAGACCAGGAAATCAACTCAAGACAATGAAAGCTAAAACTACTTTATTGAGATTGGCTATAATAACAGGACCTTGCAAGTCTGATTGTGCTATGCCTCCTCTTCCTGCTTCTTATATTCCTGTGAATTAGGGAGGCATCTGCCTAAATCATTTCCAAATGTTATCTTGCTGTTCTGGACTTCAAAAATATTTCTACCCCTTTTGCCTAGGCAACGGATCCTGCATACCTCTGTCAAGGTCATCTACCTTATTCCCTAGACACACAAACTTTGCCAAGACTTTCCAGGGAGTGACAACTGGAGTCAATAGCACGCATTGCCACCAATCCTTAAATATGTCCTTGCAATGGGAGCTTTGATTGCAGATAACAGGAACAACAATGCTTTGTTTTGTTGGTAGTGATGATTCCACTATTAATATAAAATAAAACTTGAGGTGGAGAATAATTGACTGGTATGGAAGTACTGTAATGAAAATTCAGTTTTGTGACTATCAATCTATATCTGGGGAAGGATATTTTATTGCTAAAAGGGAACTGCATATTAGGTAGCCATTGAAATATTTTACAAAAGAAGAACAGACCCTAAAGAAAAGGAAGGCAGTTACAGTGTGACGAAATTTTCTAGAAGAGATTGTCATTTGGTAGTAATCTTGATCTGTTGGGAAGGGGAAGTATCATGTTTTGAGATAATTGTAAGTGGGCTATTCAAATATCTAGGTACAAACAATGAATGGCCATCACAGCATTTACATGTTACCATGTCTTATAAATAGTGACTGGAAGAGGAAAGCAAGGCATTTGATCATGTAGCCTTAGGAAGTTTAACCCTAATCAAATACAGTATATCAGCCCTGGGATTTATCCATGGGCTCCAGCGTTGTGTGTCATGTGCAAGTAGCACCCTCGGCAAAGGGCACAGAGATTTTATGTGCAATAAAATTTACATATTTCCATTTTCATTTAAGTCTGAAATTATCAAGACTAGATGGAAAGATTTCATTTATCTGGTTTGTTACAGCAATGATGAGGAGTCATTAAAAAAAAGCAATTAAATGCACTGTCGATTAAAAAAAATGTCTGTAACAATAAAGATAAATGATACATGTGTTCTCTTCAAACCAATAGAGACCATTGTTGATATGTGCCTTTCCTGGCATTCTAGGAGCTTTCTGTGGTCTACCAAAATTCTGAAGGGTGCCCTTTCTTTTACTGTTGATGTCTACATCACAATGATACAGGGTGCAGAGTACGTGATTGTCATCCTTTCTGTTTTTTTTAGACATGTGTGTTCTTTTGATCTTTCCAGATTGAATGAAGTCTTCTGTTTTGGCATTTTGGATAAGCTAGCTCACCAGTACTATTTCTAGAAAAAACTGCCCTTGGCAGGCAGACTATTATAATCAATAATATCTTAATAATATCTCAATCTCTTCAATTGAAACTATTATAATGCATCTTTTCTTTTATATTTAATTTAAGTAAACAACACACTTTTCTCTGACACATACAAGTTTCTCTGTTTCTTTCCTCCTTGCCACATGGACAGTTTTCTCCCACAGATGCACAAAACTTTTTCTGTTTGTTTTCTTCTCTCTCTCTCTTCCTCCCATGCATAAATTTGGGAGTTGGGGCTTTTTAGTGGAGCTATCAAGTCTGGGTTTCAAACTTCTGAAGAGCTACCAGATGGCAACACGAGTAGGACTTTATTGTATTTCTGCTGCCATCTAGTGGTCATCCAAATTCTAGCAACCCAGATATAGTAGCCCTAAACCAAAAAAAGGGGATGTCTATACTACAAACTATATTGTTCTTAAACATCATCCACAGTAGTGGTGGAGTAAACAAATTCCACACATCACTTGATCCATGCTTTTCCATTGTATCTATTCTCAAAAGCATTACTTTTATTTTTAGGTAACTTAAGACATTCACCAAAAAGTGTGGGTTGTCATTTGTGGCTTTGATATGGGCTATTTCATTATGCTAAATAGTGTGTGTGTGTACCTGTTGATAGGCAGATGGACATAAATGGAATAAAGTTTGACTTTCCATACTTTTGTACTTCTATAGGCAATCACAATGACTTTTGAAAGTTCTCCATCAATTTTTTTGACAGAGAAATTGTGTCAATGCTTTCAAGCAATGACTCCAGAGGAAGAAGAAATTCCCCAACACCTTTGTTCCCCTTTGTTGTGATAGTAGGAATGGTAATAAAAAGTCTTTGAATATCACGCTCCTGAGAAGATCTCCTCTTCAACTCTTCCCCTGGGATTTAATAGAACTGTGGGCAACCAGAGAGACTATATAAGGATGACTTTGTAATGAGGGACAAGACATTGACACATCCCCTTTAATTGTCCTATCGCTAAATAAATGTACAAATGCTTCACTCCCCAGTCTCCTGAATGAAAACTTTAGGAGAATTTCTATCCCACTCATTTTACTCACTCTTTTTTAAAAAAAATTCAGTCTGCGAACCCTATTTGAGGTGGGATGGGAAGGAATTACATGCTGTTCTTGCAATAGCCTGTAGCCTTTAATTGGTTCTGTGAGGCTAAGTGAAGTCAAAGCCATTTTCCAAGTAGATCAACCTATTCAAGCTGTGAACCAGCAATTAACAAAGTAGAGGTCTTTTATCACTATAGCTGCCTCAATATTTCTTTTGTGATTCACAAAGGACCTGCAGTAATAGCCAAAGACTGATCGATGATACAAACATCTCTGTTCAGGAGTGGCCAAAAATACCTTCTTTCCAAATTCTAAGTCAAAGAAAGAGTTTGCAATTAACACTTTTGTTTGTAGTTAATTGCTAGATGTTTCTCCTGTGTGCAGGGAAACAAAGAGGCATTTGACCCTCAAACCACGGCCATCAAAATGAAATTGCTTTTGAATAATAAAAAGAGAGCTCATTTAACTGTATGAAATGTTTGCTTGGCAATGTTAGCCTGTTTTCTGACTGGTCCCCCTTGTCTTTGACATTCTCACAGCAGTCAAAAATTTAAGAGGTCCACCTCTTTGGCATGGGGTCCACAGTTAAAAAATGCTATTGAAATTCTGTCCAGCATTACATGTCTAAGCCTCAGAGCCTTCTAAAAAGGGCTTGTCTCTCCCTTTTAATTTTCTTTTACTTCCTTTGTTTTCCTTTTATTCTTTACTTCCCACTCAAAAGAAAGTTAAAAAATAATTGAAGAAATTGAGAATACTTTCTTCTCAACCTCTTTTTGGAGGCTCTGGTTGATACTGCACTGCAATATATCTTCTTTCAACTTTTATCACTGTGTTTCATGATAAAACCTTCACTACTGTCCATAATCCCAGGACTGGTACATTTCAATAAAAGACAATTCTATAGTGAGAATTCTCTAGTGAAAATTTTAGCATAATTCTCTTAGGAGGCAGGTGGTATTATTTATTTACACACTGGATAAGGGTATGGGTGAACCTCCTGTCTTTCATTGTACTAATATTTCTCCAATGGCCTGTAGCTGGCTGCTCACACTTGCATGATATCCCAAAGGAACACTATAAAGACAAGCTCCAATTTAGGGCTTTTTTCATTTCTCAGGCTTAACTTGTCAAGTTCAATGTTGAATATTTCCTTCCTCTGGAGAAATTTAGAGATTGTCTACCCACAACTTTGGTGGAGAATTTAAAAAGGCTATTTCAGCCAAGCTTTATTACTAATGTTTGCTCTGGTGCTCTGAAACATTACACACACACACGGCTCCATTTGTACTACTAATTTTTCAGAACATCTTGTTGGTTTTAAATGCTTGGTTCTTACATAAGTGTCCCCAAATTACTTCAGATTATAAAATCATGCATTTCACATATTCTTCCCCCTTTGCTATTACAGTCAAGGTGTTGCTGTTGTTTTTAATTAGACTTCTGCTATGAAGGTGAGGGGTATTAATTTATATGAGATTTACCAAAGATTCCAGCAGAGCTTTTGTTTTGCTGTTAAATATATAGATAATACAGATATAGATGATATAGACATATATACAGATATAGATAAAACCTATCAGTTCAGAGAATACTTCAAGGTTATGCTAATCCCAACCATCCCAGAGATGTTCTGATAGTTTTGTAGAAGGAAATCTTCTGAAACAGAAAATATTACGAGGTATTATGGACCTATTATGGTCCAATGTCTATATGAGTGCTTTCAGTGATATAGTTACAAGGAAGCTATCCCAGGGTCCATAGTATGCCTTCACTTTCCCTCTCCAGGAAAGAAATCTACCCTTGGAAGAAGAGAACCATCATCAGAAATCCCTTTCCAGCTTCCATGAAAATGCCCTTAATTCTTTTAGCACTAACATCAAAGACATGACATCATTAGAGGGCATACTGTGGCAAGGAGAACTTGAAGCTACAGGATGGCCCCACACTATCAGCAATTCTATGACATCCTGGAGCCTCTGCAGGGGACTTCCCTACCACTGGGAAGGTATTCGGAAAAGAAGGAAACATGGCTAAAAAGGATGGAAATGGGCGAAACATTTTTTCTTCCTGCCTCCTGTCTTCTTAAGGTACAGCTCTTGAAAGTGGATTTGCTTTTAGAGGAAATGGCTGAACATTATAAATAAATTGCAACCTCAGTAGATGAAATTAAAAGATTTTTATGGAAACCAACTGGCAATCTCTCAGTTTTGTAAAAAGAATAAGCCAGGAGTCCAGAATAGCTTCCTGGCAGAAGAAACTTCTAGGGTTGCTGGAAAAAAGTTGGCCAGTATCTCAGACTGGCTCAGCATTTTGGTTGCTAAATGACATTAAACAGTTTAATCCTATATTTGCAGAGTTCATGTGATCCACTGCTATCGCTGTACCAATCTATATTGTACAATTGTAAAGTCCACTGTACTGCCTTCATTCCTTATCTCCCAATGTTGGATTGCTCAGCCAAACTGCAGTTGTATTCAAGCACTCTTGGACACAAGTCATATTCATTTGTTGATGAGAGCCTGATGTCCTTAGTCAGGAAGGAACCCATTCATTGTGTAGGGTGGGCATATGTCTTGATTTATGCTAGATAGCCTGGGCTTTTTAAAGTACTTTCTCCCACTCACTTTTTACCAATGTCTTTTGTCTTCTCTGCTTCCTTGTCCTCTCCTGATATCTCATAATACACAACTGGGAAGCCAAGTCTACCATAGCAGGGCTGCGAAGAATTGGGGGCCTACTCATTTAAGCCAGCTTGGGCTGTACTGTTTAATCATAATAATGTAGGTTGAAGGAAAGTGAGTGTATCCTAACTGAGGCTTAAAACATCTATTTTAAGTTTTACTTGTTTTTAAAAATTGCTGAAAATTATATTTTATCCATTCCATTGTTTTATATCTTTACTTGCACATTTTGGTGACATGATCCTAAAGATCTTAGCTACTCAAGATCTACTGATCAGTCATCTTTTTTTTTTTTTACTTTGCTTCCTCCCCAACTATTTTTTGTTAACTGAAATGTATAGTTCTACAGCTCTTAGCATTATTAGAAAATTAAAACTATTAAAATAATATTTAACATGACTCTGAAACTGCTTCCTGTCTCCAATATGTCATTGCTGCATCTGGATCTCTCTCTCTTCCTTCAGACCCTTCAGACCCTTACTAATCCATCTTTTCAATGATGCCCTTGGCCCAAAGCCTCATTCTTTGGCCTCAGGTGAAGCCCTAGGGGAATATTTATTTGTTTATTAAAATATTTATGTCCTTCCTCTAGGAGCAGATAGCAAACAGCATCAACAGAAAGACAGAAATATAAGAGAACAAAACAGTAAAGAACCACTATAGCAGTTATGAAAATATACATGATAAGAAAAGACATCTTGATTAGAAAAAGCAATAGAATTACTGTGTATATTGAAAAGGTAAATGTAAGGTCTCCTTCCAGGTGTGATCTTGCTGACTTTGTGACGTGGACACACTCATACAGTTTTCTTGGCAGCAGTACAGAATATGTTGTCATTGGCTTCTTCCAGGATGTTTTTCCAACTTCCCAGTTTAACGTACTGCTTTGCCAGTTCTTGATGGTCTCCCATTCAAGGACTGGTGATACTTTATCCTGCTTGTCTGTTTTAATATAGGTTAAAAAGTGATATACTGTGTTCATGTATGATTATTTACTATTATTATACTGTCAGTATTTGTGGCCCTTTACAAAATAACACAGTAGTAATTTTGATCTGGAAAATGTCATACAGAAAGTCTGAAGACTCTTTCTACCATTCTTCCTGGTCTTATTTCATACACACAGCTACTGTACAGTTTTGCTTTCTTGAAGCCACAGGATAACTGTTCACCTGTTATCTCTATCTGTCTCTTTGTTGGTCAAAAACACTCAGGAAAAGCTGGGTTTGGCATAAAGCAAGAGAATTAGTAATAAAAAAGGAGAGTTGGACTCTAGACTGAAAAATAGATGGAATATATGAATGCTGCTATCTTCTTCTTCTTCTTCTTCTTCTTCTTCTTCTTCTTCTTCTCCTCCTCCTCCTCCTCCTCCTCCTCCTCCTCCTCCTCCTCCTTCTCCATCATCATCATCATCATCATCATCATCATCATCATCATCATCTTGAAGTATTGTGTATCTTATTTCCAGCAGAACATATGTATGGGTGGGGTGTGTATGTGTGTGTGTGTGTGTCTAGGCATTCTGTTTTTAGGTCTGCTAATTAGAGCAAGATGAGATTTGTGCTGTCAAACTGAGGTCACAGGCAATTGGGTCAGCATGTGGTAACTATGCCATGGTAACAAACAGCTCCCCAAGGAGTTCATATTCCCTCCAAGCTGGCAGTTCAGCAGGCATAGCAGTCTTCCCAGACTGATGGGGTTCTTCTCATGATTGCAACTGCTAATGAAGCTTGACTAGAAAACAAAGTACGTACTGAGGATATATAAACATACCCAATAGATAGTCATGAACGATACCTTATAGTCACGGGAAGCTGTAAGCTTCCTATAACTTTCAGCCAGTTTAGGTATAAATGATGATTCCATTTCAGCAATTTACTAAGCGTGGGCATCAGTGCCAAAGGTTCAAAGAGGTAAAAGAAAATGCTGTCCAAAGTAAGGTCAACTTGCTAGGTCAGAGTTCTCCATCTCAAGGGATATGGGGAAAGAGTTTAAGCAGAGCTCAGAAAAACAACACTTTGGTGTTTGGGAGATTAAGAAAGTAAAGATTTCAGTTATGGGAATGTGAAGTCCAGATCCTACACCCTACATTTTCCACCCATAGACTGGGAACTGTGTACAATCCCCAGCTTCCTTTTTTGTTCCTGGAATAACATTAGAGTAATCACAGAGAGGACAAAGGCAAAGATTTTGATAAATATGGGGCAGGGGACTTGGCATAAAATGTGTCCAAACTCTGCTTAACTTCAGACTCCTCAGAGTAGTAGAAAAAAGGGTGGCAGTTGGTTTCATACTGTACTAAGACTGAAGGGTTAATTTCTAGTCCTTGTATATTGATGAAGAGGAAAGGGGGGATTAGACTGTTCTGCTTTCTGACTCGTGTATTGTAATGTAACATGGAATTTTCTCTGTCTCAGCTCTCTGATATCCTGCTCTATCAAGGGATGTCAGTTGAAATCAACTCATTTTATGCAATGCCTGCAGTGATGCTGAACCAGCGAAAGATTTTTTTCCTTTTAACTTTGAAACCTCTCTAAATACAGCTACTTCTTATTGATAAGCACTAGATACATATTCCAACTAACAAAAAGATTGACACTGGGAGTTTGCTCATTACAAGGATCTCAAAATGTCATTGACCATCATCGTGATGGCTTTTGGAGCACGCCGGTCCTTTTTTTTAAGTGTGCCCCCAGCTGCAGGAAAATTGCATTCTCATGATCTGGAAGATGTAGAATTTCTCTATGAAAGTGCTAAGGTTAAAAAAACAAGGTGTAAAAAAGTGTCAGTCCTTACAGGTGAAAATAGTTGGTAACATACAAACTGATCACTAAACTGAAAGAATAAAGGAGGAGCCCACATCTTTCTTGTCTGAAAGAACTATAACAAGGGTGGAAATATTCTCCTTCCATTATTGAGGCACATGCATACCGATGCTCATGCATAGAGTCTTTCCTACATAGCTAAACGCATGGATGCAGTAGGAAACTATCTCTATATTGGCATATGTTGCAGGGTGAATAGATGTAAGCTGCATGAGTAACAGGAAATGTCGTTCTGATTCATTCACCACCTGAACTGTCTCAATAGACTTCTTCTGAAACATTCCTATACATTCCTATAAAGGTCCATCAAACAACAAGCTCCTTCCTTTGATTGTTAGATATTTCTGCTCCATTGGCATCTTCTGCATCCAGCCTATTGGTTTTTTCAGAAAGCCATAAAATCCTAGGTTCTTTGAAGAGCCTTGAGAGTAAATTGGAGATCAGGGGACTCTCCTGATATAGTGGCTACTCCTCCAGGTGCTCTTGTTTGGTTTTTGTTTATTATGTTTTTCATTTTAATGTTGTTTTAGTAAGCTGCCTCCACAGCAGCATATAAACTGTACTAAAAAGATTAGCTAGAGAATTACTTTCTTTGCAAAGAAGAAGTTATGAGGTGGATTTCATTGATCTTGATGGGGTCTTTCATGCCTCAAAGGCAACTGGTGCACCTCACTGAGATGAAGGGGTGACAGGATCAGCCTTGGCAAAGCATTTCATGTTTCCTTGCAGTCTTTTCTGGCACTTAAAAGCCTGAGTAGACTTCTGCTCTACTTTAGGGAATTGTCAGATGAAGTTTTTGCACCTGCATAATGCATACACAATAACTTTTGTCCAGCTGCAGCATGTACCAGTTGAAGGAGCAGAGCCAGAGCAGGGTAAGCAATGCAACAGGGCTACTTCACTCTTAACAAGAGGTAAGTACAAGCTGTATTAGGTGCCAGTCTGCTTCTGGGTCCAATTCAAGGTGTTGGTTATCACCTTTAAAGCCCTGCACGGCTTGGGGCCAGGTTACCTGAGGGACCATCTCATCCCCATAACATCGACCCTCCCCACCCGATCATGCAGAGAGGGCATGTTGAGGACCCTGTTGGTAAGAGAATTTAATCTGGCAGGGTCCAGGAAGCAGGCCTTCTCTACAGTGGCCCCTGCCCTTTGGAACATCTTGCCCATGGAGGTGAGGCAGGCCCCTTTGCTCCCAACCTTCCAGAAGGCCCTGAAGACTTGGTTCTGCCATCTCGCCTAGGGCGGGAAGGAGGGTAGTCATTTGTGAGGGTGGTTTGCACCTTAGAGCTCCTGCCATGAGATTGGAATTTTTAGAGCCACTTGGATTCCATATTTATTTATATTGTATTTTATATTTGTAACTTGTTTTTATTTTTATGGGATTTTAACGTTTATTGTTATAGCATTAATTTTATTGTAAACTGCCCAGAGTCCCTCTTTTGGGGGAGATGGGCGGTAACAAAATTTGAATAATAAATAATAATAAATAAAATAAACTTCGAAGGGGGACTTGGTAAAACAAAGCATCCTCAGAGACCAGACCAGCCTTAAAGAAGATTGAAAACAGACCATCCCCCTTCAAAAACAGTTTCCAGTGTCTGTGTACTCTAGCTCTTTATGGGCCTTTCACATGCTTAAAAACTACAGACAAGCATTTTCAGTCATTCAGCAATCCATTTTTAAAAAATAAATAAGTAAACAGATAAGGGCAGATTTGCCCTGTAAGCCTAATCTCCTTCTCTTCTTCTGGGTTGGAAGGGAAGGCCTGTAAAATGGGTGTCTTGCTTCATGCAGGTAACATCTGCTTCAAAACAATGAGGCATCATCTAGTGGTTAAGTTGTTTTAGAACCTGGAAGAGCCAGGTTGTAGTCAGTCTTCAGCCATGAAAACTTTGTCTCAGTCCAACACACTTTAGAGGGAAGTTGTGTGAAAGAAAAAATGGAAATGAGAAAATTATACTTGTCTCCTTAAGTTCTCGGAAGAACTTAGGCAAACTATGAATCGAATGAATGAATGTCTGAATGAATGAGTAGGACTAAGACCATGTTCTGTCTTTGCATAAAATGTTTCCAGGTCTGACAGCTTACTTTCCAAACAACCTTTGCAGATGATAACTACTGGAGGGAGAGAATGGCCATTCTTTGCCTGCATATGTTTTGGATTGTAGAATTTTTGGATAGAGCCATAGTACTTGAATATTGGCATAAGGGATGGGTTTTGGAGGGAATCATGAATAAAATTCAGCAATTTCATCCCTTGCCTTCCTTCAGTTTTATGTAAATCATGCTTCTGACTCTTCTCTTGGTATCTTCCAGTGTTAAATAACTTAGGGATCTGATCATTGTGCTTATTATGGTCTTCCACCCTGTAATTATTCAATTCTGCTCTGTAAAATAATAATTAGAAGCCATCACCTTCCCATTTGTTTTTTCATTCCATATCAACCATCCTCACCTCTTCAATTCCTGGCCATTGTCTACCTCTTTTCCCTTCCATCCCCCAATTTTTATTTCTGCCTTTTCCACTATACAGAAGCACTGCATTGAGTTTACTTTTGCCAGCCGTTTAGTTATCTATTCTCTATTTGTTTACTCCATTTATCTTTTTTTTTAAACCAAAGCACTCAAGAAAATGTTTGTAATCTAAACATATCTGGCAAAATGGGGATATGTGTATCAACTTTTTCATAGTTACATCCAATAAAATTGCCCAGTGACAAAGTGGCATAGTCACTGCAGAAAAAGGTTCAGAAAATGAAGCTAAACCAGCTAACTTCTGGCTTTGAATAATGTTTCCAATCTGGAGAGTCAAAGTAAAGTCACCTTCAAATCAAACTGAACTTCTAGTAATTCACATGGACGTGTGCTGGCTTAATATGGGAATAATTTGCTGTTGTCTTTTTCTGAGTTGTTTTGATTTCTTACTTCTAAATAATGCTTCTTCCTAGTACTAACTGTGCCCCGCCTTGCTTAGCCTTTTTGATCAGCCAAGATCAGCAAGGTGTTGCTAATTAATGATCCTGCGCTGAGCAGGGAGTTGGATAAGTTGGCTTCTGAGATCCCTTCCAACCCCATTATTCTGGGAAGACAAAAACACAAATGGCAGCCAGGTCTGCCGGAGTTGGTAGAGGAACACAGAGAGACAGAAAGGGAAAAAGACAGCAGCTGCATTCACATAAAACACCAATAGCCGCACAACATGCTAGGTTTGATTAGTGTTAATCTTGGTTACTTCTTGTTCTTTTTGCTCAGCATGTTCTGTGAACCCAGATTATTGGGTTAGTTTATGTTCCATGTATTCTGCAAACCAAGAAAACGAATTAATTCCATAGTGGAGTTGAATGCATAATACAAATGCTTCTTGTGCTGTAGCACTCCGACATGCTGGAAATTCTGACATACATGGTCAGTTTTAAAATCCCTAAAACAATGAGGATTTCTTAGTGCTAGAAACTTTGAAAGGAGCTGATTCCTTTGTAAAATGAATGAACTGACTTTAAAAAGTCAGGTTCCTGTTACCCTTGATCATTGTTGACGTGAAAAGAAAAAGTAACTTGGACCACTGTAATTTGGGTGGACACCTGTAAAATTGTACAAGACAAACATCTACCTTTGATCCAACAAGTGGTGAATTATTTAATGTCTCCCTTTAGAGATTTGCCTTGGTGATTATGCAAAGATAATTGTGCTTGGTAAGCTAACAGGAATGAAAAATGCTATAAGGTGAGTATATGTCTTCTCCTGCTCAATCTCTAATTCCCTCCATGAACTTTGCTTCATAACTCTGAATCTGCAAGTAACTACTTAGTTAGTGAGCATGGAAGATCTAGAATCTGATACAACCTGATGTTACCACAGCTTGGAAGAAGAATGTTTCAAACTGTGTGTGTTTGTGTGATATAAGTGGTTTGCTCTAGTTAGTGAATCTGTTGCTAAATTGTTCAGTGAAGCCCAAAACTCTTTATTCTGTCTGTACAGGCAGAACAGGAAGGAAAGTCCAAAGTGGGTCACAGTTTTGCACACACCAGCAAAGCCAAAGCCCTAAGAGGAATGTTCTGTGGTCTTTCTAGACAGTCAGCTTGTCCAGGAGAGCAGGTGGATACGTGAGTTTATATATTAGCATTAACTGTATTGAAAAGCACCTAACGAAGAGGGTTTTTTCTATTGAAACTGAGAAAGCCCATCATTGCTTCAATGAAAACTGCTGGGAGAGGTCATCCATTGGTTCTCGGTGTCAAACTTTGATAGCTGCTTCCACCTAACAGTAAGATTCTCATGGAGCCTTCTTTAAGTACTCAATTGAAATGGAAGAGGTGGCAAAATGTTACACAAATCTTGATAACTACATATTGTCACTTTTAGGACCTCATTTATTTATTTCTGATATTCTTGGAATTGAAGAACCCCACAGACATTTTCTAAGCAAAGAATTTATTTTCTAAAAATATTTTCCAGATATATGAACTGGAATTCCTCTCAGAATATAAATTAATCTGGGAATAATCATCAGGCATTGGTAAGAGTGACTCATACCATGATCGCTTCACAATAGGACTACTGCAATGCATTCCCTGTGAGGCTGCCTTTCAGGAAGATACAAGAAGCTACAACTGGTACAGAATGGAGTGGCCAGAATGATGGAGGATAGATCCTGCTAAAAGCACCTGTTCTTCAGCAACTGTGCTGATTGCCAGTCATCTTCTGGGCCCAATTCCAACTTTATTTATTTATTTATTTATTTATTTATTTATTTATTTATTTATTTATTTAAATTTATGTCATCACCCATTTCCCCCAGTGGAGGAAACTCTGGGCAGTTTACAATTAAATGACACTAAAAACATATCCACCTAATTTACCATTAAAATATAAATAGAAAATAAATATAAAATCCAAGTGGAGATGGAACACAATCACTAAGAGGTGCTATGGCACCAGCCATCCCCAGGTGGAGCTGTCGCTCTCCCCCTCCCAAGCAAGGTGGCAGAACCAGGTCTTCAGTTTCTTCCGGAAGGCTGAGAGTGAGTGAGGACTTTATAAGCTATAAAGTCCTATACAGGAGGGAGCTGGGTTATCCTATGCCGTAGGGACTACCTGATCCACAATGAGCCTGCTCAACTTGTTAGATCATCAAGAGAGACTCTGTTCAAGGGACTGTGGATACATAAAGTGAAGCCAGATGACAGGCCTTTTTAGTTGTGGCCCCAATTCTCTGTATCCTGCTGCCCTTGGAGATACATTGGTCCCCTTTGCTCCTGGTTCTTAGGAAGCTTCTAAATACCTTTCCTCAACTAAGACATTTTGTAGTAAAACATGCTCAAGATATTCTACAGTTTCATTCTCAGGAATATGTACAAGCCAGCTGATCCATATGAGCCACCTGTAGTTTGCAACCTTGCCTGAATTTGTGATTCAATATCAGTTTGCAGTTTGTTTCAGCAAACCAAGTCTATTAGATTTGAATCATACGTTTGACTCCATTCAACTCCAAGATCTGAACAGAATGCACATGTGCACCAACAAAATTCTTTCTTCAAATTGAATCAGTCACCCAATTCATTTTGACACATCTGTTACATTCAGCAGCCCAATTCAAAGATTTATTTTCAGAGGGTTGGTTTAACCAAAATGCCTTCAGACTGTATTCAGAACAAAGCTTTGCTCAAGTTTGTAAAATACTATCCAAAGGTTAGGAAACTATTGCATTTGGCTAATCTGTTAATGTTTCAACATCAGGGCTTATAAAGCCAAATACTTCTCAGGTCTATCTGGAGCACCCATCCATTTCAGATCAGTGAAATGGTTTCCATGTATACTTGTTACTTTCAGTATATTCAGAAGTATACTTGATACTTTTAAAATATTTTTTCTGATCAAATTATAAATATGATCTAATTATACCTAATGATTTATTTATTTCGGTCTGATCGTCATGAACTAATAACTTCTACTGAGACCTTCTTTTCCAAACTGCAAGAAACCATGAATCAAACATTTAAAAAAAAAATAGTGTATATTTTTGAGATAGATGAATGTAAGTAAAGTCATCTTCCCAAATTCTGAAATCTCTTTGGATTGATTTCTACTACTCATCATCTTTTCTCATTTTCTGGAGATCTACTATTTAAGAAACATACCATGAATTAACAACTTTGACATTATACAATCCTTCCTAGCTCTGGATTCACTGACATGATATCACAAAACACTAGACAAGAAATTGTCTGATTGTTGCTGTCATTTTCTGGCCAGAAGCCTTCCTACACTGTGTCCTTGGAGATTATAGGCATTTAATTTGTTTGTATTCTCTTCCAAATCTGAAGGAGCTTCCTTCATCACAGTCTCAAACAGCCTTATATAGGAAAGTATTGGGCTCAAACTAATTTAAAACCAAAATTTGCCTTACAATTTCTTAAACATTTTTGTCCTCTACAACAGTGGCTTATATTTTTATACCTAATTCTCAAGAGGCCTGAGAATTTCTTTTGAATTTCTTCTCATAGCATTTTTTACTCTACTTGATTCTTGGAGGTGATAGAAGTAATGGTGGTTATGATAGTGGCTATGCATCTTTCCATAATTCCCAGCCCTCCCTGGCTGCCCATAGTTCCCAATCTGAAAAGAGCAAAATGGGAGGAGTTCCCTCATGATCTTTTCTCAACCTGTGTGAATATGAAACATCAGATCAGTTTGATGAGTTGGCCTACACCTCAAGCAGATTCATTTAATTAAATTGAACATGTCAGATTGATTTGGACCAATTCAGTCACTTTCCACACATAAGTTTTAATGGTCACAATTGGTCCAGTAAGAATACAGTCAGATCCAATTCAAACAGTCAGTCCAAACCAGTTCAGTCATCTGAACTGATATGGTTCAATTTTTAAAATTAATTCAGAAGATCAAATCAGATTGATTGTTTTTTAGTTGAATGTTCAGATTGAATCTGAACCAATTCATATAACTCTATTTTTTTCATTTCAAATTTAAGTAAAGTATGGGAAGCCAGGAAAGCTGCTATCCAACAGAACGAGTATTGTATAAGGAAGAATAGGATGTCACATGCATCCCTTGACCATCTGATAACTAAACAAATGCAAGAACACCATACTGCACCAATGAGAACTTGACTGAAATTCTCATTTGAAACAAAATTCAAAAGCATTCTTTCTTTCATCAGATTGAATGAGAATTGCTAGGAAAAAAAATCCAAGTTAATCTTTTCTGCATGGAACTGGAATAAATGAAAGGATCCTGACAGAGGATCTCATATCATTAGGGTCAACAATTCTCTGCATCCCACTGACATTAATAAGACCTTGATAAGAACAAACTCCTAGGTCTGCAAGCCAAAGAAGATGACTTAAAATGATTTAAAAGGAGATGCAGATGTTCCTTTGAATCTGGAAGAGTAAAGGATTAACATTTTGGAGAGGGACATAATAAAGTTCCTGATTACAAAAGTTGCCTTGGTCCTCCAGCATGATATGTATATGTGCTCCTGGACTGGCAATGTGAAAGCATTTGGGAAACATTATTATCGGGCTGTAATTGATCCATTCCTGCGCTGAGGTTGATTGCTTGAGCCATTGCCTTGCTTTTTGCAAAGCACAATTTATCTCCCACTGTAATTCATAACTGTTGCTTTCATTTCCTAAGCATCAGCAGATTGCTTAACCTTGAGGTTAGCTTCTGTGGGTATGTTGGTGTCTAATGTATAAATGCAGGATTTTGTAATGCAGAGTCTGTACTTGCAGCGGGCTGCCTTCCAGATTATATTTCTGAAGAGATAAAGCCAAGCACTCTAAACAATTTGCAAGACATACAGTACTATATTCCTAAAAGGATGGTGAATATCAGATGCTGATAAATGCAGATCATGTGGCATATCTAAACTAACAGTTTTGTCATGAATGTAGCCTGGGCAGCACCTTTGGTTGAACAGATCATTTGCAGATAGCTTCAGTTGGTCAGGCCAATGTCTGTTGAGGAGAGTCAATAGCTTAGAAAGAGTTGATCTCTTTAGAACAGAGGCAGTCCATTTGTGAAAAATTATACCCTTTTATCTCAACAGCACAGATTGTTATCTCTTTCTTGGGGAAGCAAATCTTAGGACCACGTTGTTCTATGTTCAAAAATAAATTTACTGTTGTTAAAACAAACCATACAGGCATTCATGATGTGGTCCATTCTTGTAACTCTTCACAGTCAACATCCCACCCTTCCTCCTCTCCTGGAAGAGGCAATGGGGAGACCCATTGTTGCTGCCATGCTTGCATTTCAGTTTATCACTGATGTATGTCCAACTAACCTTCAGGTCAGTGGGGCTCGGATAATGAATTGGCCGTAAGATAGGCTGACCATATTTCCGTAAGTCAAAAACGAGACATTGGGATGGCAAAACAGGATGGGGTTAAACTTATATAATATTCCATATTCACAAAAAAGACAATAAAAAAAGTTATTGACAGTAAGCTGGGAAGGTGCAGGAGGGGGAGGTGTGGCAATGGTTGGGTCCGGAGAGGCTGGTGCAGGGGTGGCATTGGGCAGAGAGGTTGCAGGAGGGCTGAGGGCAGTGGCGAGCTGGGACGGGAGGACAGGGACAGAGGAGTCTAGTGAACTGTTGTCCCCGACAACCTGTTCCTCTCTGGTGCATCCTTTTATTTTATTTTGTTCCCACCGTTTTGGCCTGAGAGCCAATCAGCTTCTTTTCTGCTGGGCGCATTTTTCCAACTGCACTGATTGGCGGCAGCGACACTTCCTCTTGCTCACTGCCAAAGTTGTTCCTGTGGTTCCTACTCTAGGTTTCCTGCTGGATTGAGAACTACTGCCAATGGGTAAGTCAGCCTCCTTTTCAATTTCAATTTCAATTTCTTCCCGCTTTTCCCAATAACGGCTCCAACTTTTTTAAAAAATGGGACAAAATTGACATTTATATTAAAATGACGGGACGGTCGGGAAATGTTAAAAAAAATGGGACTGTCCCATTCAAAACAGGTAGTATGGTCAGCTTACCCTAAGAAAACAGGTTAGGATAGAAGAAATGAGAAAAGACAAAGGATGGGTCTTGTGACAATAACACCTATCAAAAATTAAGAAGAGAATTATACCAATTTAGCATATCTGTTAATTTTCGGCAAATCCATTAGTCCATAAAACACCGATACCTCCTTCATCATGGAGGAAATTGTGCTTAAAAATGTGGATTGCGAAAAAAACTGTTTCAACTTAAGCAAAAACACTGACTATTCCTTTTCATCCAATTTCACAGAAAATAATCCCCAAAATAAATGAAATTTGCACTCAGTGTAACATGTTTGGTTTATGTTTTTTCTGTCATTTGTGTTCCTCCAAATATTCCAGCATTTCATTTTTCTTGTGCAACTACTTCCAACCTATGTTTTATGGCTTTCACTGATCCTCTTCTGCTATAAGTATTAGCCTTAAATATTTCTTCCATGCAAATTTTCCAATCTCAGACCCCTCAGAGGCTTTGCTTATCTGGCCTCAAGTAAAACCTCAGTCTTATGTCTAAGCTGGAAATACAGTTCAAGTTCATACAGATTTCAGCTGACTCACTAGCTGATTGCATGCAGAGAGGCAGAAAGACAGAAAAAGGAAATCCAAAAACAGAGTCAGGTTTCTGGAAAAAGTTTTGGCAACCAGTAGTTTTAAACCAGGAATTAACAAGCCCTTTTTATGGTGGTGGTTTCCATCAACCTTATTGAATCTAGGTTGCTCCCTTATTACCAATAGCCTCTGACTGCACAGGAGCACAGCTCAGATCTAGCTTCTTCCATCGGATTATGAACAGCAGCAAATGCACCACTGAGAGATCTAAAAAACTAGTTGAAAGCAGATCATTCTGGAAAATCTATCCATATAGGTGCTAAGAGACAACACCGATTTGATGTCACTTAAGGAAGCAAGCAAGCAATCTGATTATTCCTAAGTAGTCTTGCTAGATCCAACTGCCTATTGGTACAACCTAAGATCTCCATCCTTCTCTATATTTTGCTGCTATCTCCTTAAATACTAATATTCTTGAAGACTGGGTGAGGAGGCTTCAAGACTGGTCTGGATCAGGGCCTGCTGCATTTTAATTAGAAATAGTGAACGGTTGCTGCTTCAGTCTCATTACAATTTCTTCATCTCATCCAAGGAAGGCTGTTGAGCTTAGGCTGTGGTACCCAAATATATGTTGACTTTTCTCTCACTTTCCCAAATAGATGCTGATTTTTGTAAACAAGGAGGGTGACAGTGGACTTCACCCACTGCACCTATCCATGCCATGATGAACTCAACATTTCATTTTTTTAATTGGATTTCTTCTAGATTTGTACCTTAATTCCCCCTCTCGCTGTGCATTCCCATATTACCAAAGGATCTTCCTCATCTGCTGTAGTGTGATGAGTTCCTGGATCTCACAACAGCCTGTCCTCTGCTGGCTTCTGAAGCAGGATGTGTTAGAAAAACTGATGGTGACAGCTTTCCTTTGTAAAAAGAAAGTGTAAGAATGTTTAACAGAATATTTTAAATGCCTGAAGGAGTTGGTTGTATAAAATATCTCCAGTGAAAACTAGTGATGGGGAAGACATTTGTTTATTTAATTTCTCATGCTTGAATCAGTAAATAAACCAAATTAAACTTTTCAAAATGTCACAATGCTGCTAACCCATTTTATGCACACACGCACACACATACACATACACACACTAGCAAAAGGTCTGTATAAAAATTCATATATTCATGAAATAATGTTCAAAATATATCGTATAACGGAATACTGCAAAAACTGTATAAGCCCATTGCAAAATGGATGATTTTGGAGAAAAGTGCACCAGAACACAAATACATTTTAATGTGGACTTGAAAGAAGTTAACAAGTTTGTCAAAACAGACTTCTGGGGGAGGTATGACGACTTGAAGACAGCTCTGTGAAAGCAGAGCCGACAACTCCGGCAAAGACCAATTTGCAAGTAGACCATTTCCTTGGAATCTCTCCAGATAAGGAAAGGATGGGAGATCACCCACATGTGCTCCAAACAGCTGGTCCTCATGAGAATACCACAGGACAGCAGTTTTCCATAAATTTGAGCTCCAGGAGACAATGGGATTATTTTATTTTATTTTATTTTTAGATTTTTTATCCCACCTTTATTAATTTTATAAATAACTCAAGGCAGCAAACATACTTAATACTCCTTCCTCCTCCTTTTCCCTACAACAACAACCCTGTGAGGTGAGTTGGGCTGAGAGAGAGAGGGACTGGCTCAAGGTCACCCAGCCGGCTTTCATGCCTCAGGCGGGACTAGAACTCACAGTCTCCTGATTTCTAGCCCAGCACCTAAACACTAGACCAAACTGGCTCACAACCATGGCAGAGACTTTTAAGGAACAATAAGTTTGCAAACCTCACTTTCTAATCACTTTCAGAAATTGCCCATTAACTACTTCTAAGCTATTAGAGACCTTTGGAATGACAAGTCTGAAAACACCTTGTAAGTCTGCCTTCAATCCTGAACAAAAGAAAAAAATAATCATAAGCTTGAGAACTTAAAGAATCTGAAATAAACAGCAAAAGCTAAGTACGGTTTTGATCTTAGAAAGTTATAAAAGTACTAAGGGTCCAGATAAAATTAGAATATTGAATTTTTTACAATAAGATTTTGGAATTAATTATAAAGTATAAACAGCTTCTCATGGGAAATAGATCCTGTTCTGGTTTCTACAAGACAAAACATAGATAAGCAATTTCATGATTTCAAAAACTGGACACTACAGGGGACTAAAGATTTGAGGTACAGAAAAGATATACAGGCCTATAAGATGATGCAAAACATTATGACAATAAAAATTCTGAAGGAGACTTTTGAGGAATGGAATCAGAGAATAGTAGCCACAATATTAACAATGTCAATAATGATGTCTACTTCTATGGATAGACTATGTGCAAAAAATGTTATTGAAGAAATGTCAGATGTAGGACAAATTTTATCTGACAAGATAGATATGGTATTGAAAGTGGATTTACAACTGACCGACAAAGAGAATATTTAGAAAAATATGTTTCACTTGATCTACAAAAGATGTTTTAGAATTTAAAAGAGAAATACAAATGACAAACCAAGAGAGTGACCTGGATTTTCCTACTGGATTTGCAAAAGAGGCTTGTTACAGCCTTGAAGAACTTGATGTGTGATGTAACAAAGAAGAAATGAAGAGAAATCAAATCCTACAACAATATTTGAAACAACTAAAGATTAAAACTGTTAGAAGTAAAAGGAAGGAATATAAAGTTGGTTTATTTGAACAAGGTTAAAACAAAATACGTTGTTACTTCTGACTACCTGTTATGGACTTTCTGCTGACACTAGGACTGAAAACATGATGTTTTGTGGATTTCTTTATAGATAAGAGATGACATATAGGATGAAGAGATAAATGTTTGTAACTTTAGAGAGGGTGAAGAGTTATTAAATTTGCTTGTACTTGTGATGAAGTTTGGAAGTCACTACTTTATGTGTTCTTTTCTTTCTTTATTATATTCTTACTTTTCTCTTTCTCTTTTTTCCTCTCTTTTTCCTTGCACTTTTTACTCCTCTCCATTCTCTTTTCTTTCTTTAAGTTTAGTTTGTATTACGAAGATGGAGAAGAAAGAAACTTGACCATTTTGCTAAAATTAGAAACTAGAATGGATGTAACTGGCTATCACTTGAAGTGTTTATGCTTCGAAAACATAGAGAATTAATAGGAAGTAATCCCGTAACTGTGGTGAAGCCAGAGGTGGAGCACTGGATGAAATAATCCTGAAGTCCCCCAAATAATGTTGTATTTCAGCTCATCCTTCTTGACATCCAACAAGGACTGCAGGCCTGGAGGTCCTTCTTCCATGAGTGAGGGCTTTTTGCACTCAGAGTTTCTCTATCCTACCAAGTTGCCTGCAAAAATTAGTTGCTGTCCAAGAATGCTGTCCATTCTTGCGGCATTCTGAAAGCCATCTTTTCCTCTTGTGTCCCCACAGGTGTTCTTGTCTGTTTCTCCTGCAGCACTTCCTTATGAGTGCACTTGCAGCAATTCCTTGTCTAACAGAGGAACTTATCTTCAACCGAGCCAGGGCTTACCATGTACTCAAAGAGATTCTAAACCCCTCTTTACCAGCACAGCAGAAATAGTGCAGCGGTTGGGATCTTTGGCACAGAGAAGGTTGATTCCTGATACAAACATTTGTTTTAATTACAGTTTTTATCTTCCTAAGTCCACAGATGCAGCCTTTTACTGTTTTCCCAGACACCAGAGGTAGAAGGGTTTCACCCCCAGCTCACAGGGGGATGTTGCATTGTGATCATGTGATATGCTGCTTTCATCATTTTGATGAAGATACCGCTGGTTATTACTTTGCACCAGCTCATTTCTAAAACCTGTAGAACTTAACATTGAAATTGATTTACCTCACAGTGCTTTTTGGCAGCTTATTCCATTTAAGCATTTGCTGTTTGATGTTAATTGGTGCTAATTGCACTGTTGAGAGCCAATTTGGTGTAGTGGTTAAGGTACCAGGCTAGAAACCAGGAACCTGTAAGTTCTAGTCCCACCTTAGGCACAAAGCTATCTGGGTGGCCTTGGGCCAGTCCCTCTCTCTCAGCCCTAGGAAGCAGGTAATGGCAAAACACTTATGAAAATCTTTCCAAGACAAACTTCAGGGATTGGTCTAGGCAGTCACCAGGAGTCAACACTGACTTAAAGGCACCCCAGACACACACACAAAAAAGCTCTGTTGCTACTGAAAGTCCCCATTTCTTAGAAATTGTGGAAGACACCATTGTGATTCTTAAACCAGGAAACTATATTCACAAAATGTTGAATCACACCCCAACAAAGACAGGCAGGGCAAGCTACAATATAAAGTTCAGTCCCCCATGCACTGATGGTGTTAACTAGTCCAGTAATGAAACATCTGCAGGAAAACCAAGTTCAGGCACCCAGAACCCATCAGTTTGACCTTGAGATACATGTATTCTCCACTATTGGAAAGCTGTTGGAAGTATGAGATGAAATTGATATCAATTATTTTTGCAGAATTTGCAATGACCATCTCAATTGTTCTGACCTGATTAGTTTCTCTTGATCTTCAAATAAGGTGAACATAGGAGAACATTTTGTTTCATATATAATGGACACATCAGAGAAGCAGTACTACTGGTAGCAGCAAGGATTGTTGCAATCATTTTGTTTCTGGAGGTGCAATTGAGAATTCAGAACATTAATTCACATGGTTTTAGCTTGCCTCATCATGGTTAGATTTAGGCAGAATTCCATAAGATTGCTAACACTGAGTGATTGTTGAGTGTCAAAAATGTATCATTTTTCTTGGCTATAGTCAGAGTATCTGGAATCTAACTAGACGTTAAAATTGAGGACTAGATAGGGGGTGACCAGAACAATTATTATAAAGCACTGGAAATATTAGGTTATGCCTGATTTGGAATACTGGATTGTTTATACGTGTAGTTTTCAATATTTTAATTAGGTGATCTTTTGTCTTCTTAGACAACAAAGTGTCTAAGAAGATGACTTTTGAGCAAAAATGTCTTTTATTGTATCATGTTTCTGATATAATAGATGTGAGATGCTTTTTTAAAGAAATATCCTACATGATATTGCTAACACAGTTATATTTATGTATTTTGTGTTAGTTAATAGAATTAAATGTATTAAAGTTAAATATAATTAAATATACTTTTTAAAGAAAAGAATTGGAAGAAACTCTCCTACCTTTTATTTCCCATATATACACATACAAACAGAGAGAGAGATTGCATTATCTTCCCTTAATTTGTTTTCAAGGACAGCTTGACATTCTTCCCAATATAAAAATAAGGAAAGAACTCATTTACAGATTGAAGTGAGCCTCGCGTTATTCATCTGATAGCTTCATTTCCAATTGTTTTTTGTAGCCTTAGGTGTATTTTTGTCACTCTTTCAAAAAATGCATACACATACAACCTAAGACTCTTTCAGTTGTTCATAATAATCAGCAAATAAAAAAACCCTTAATCTCTGATTAAAGTTTAACAACAACAACAAAAAGTAAAAGAGTAATGAATGCAGAAATGGCAATGATCTTTTAAAAAAAAGTGGCACGTTATGGAAATACTTCATTTCATTTTAGCCATTTCCATTTTCAGCCATAGGTGCTAATTGCTAGTGTCTCTCTTATCCTGAGCCCTAATAATTACCTTGAATGTAATTAAAAATTAAATAAAGAGAATGTAGTTTTGTTTGGATGAAACAGAGGCTTTAGTATCCCTCATTTGCTCTGCAGAAAATATATATGCCCTTTTTGTTCATGTTAATCCACTACTGCTGATTTCCATTCCAAAGCCGAGAAAGATCTATGGCCTTAAAAGTTAATTCTTCATTTCCTGTTTATTCAGTTATCATGCAGAAAAACACATTTGTGGAAAATGAAATATTTATTCTTCAGTATGTTTATATACGCGTTATTAGACAACGTCGAATACTAATGGTATGCTCATCTATTGATATGCAACCCTATTCTCAGCTCTGATATAAATCAGGGGTCTGAATGGAAACAATTCCATTCTGAGAAAACTGAGGGCAATTGCATGTTGTTCATGACAATTATTTTTGCCTTGGGCACCATGGTGGTTTCATCGGGCATCTGCTGAAACAATTTCCTCCCACTGATTTATTTCTTTCCTGTCCAAAAATTCTGTCTCATCAAGACCACAATTTTAATTAAACCTGCAAATCAAAACGGGGGGTGACTTAAAGAAAGTTTTTCTCTGTACATGCTATCATCACTTCTACAGCTAAAATGGGGAAGGGGGATTAATCATTTGATAAATATCAAGTTTGAGGATACTGCCCTGTACAGTATCCTCAAACTTGATAGTTAAAGTATTTTTTTTTTAAAAAGGAAAATAAAAACTAATACAATACAAACTAATATAAAGTAAGAAAAATAAAAAAGAAAGAAATCAAAGAGAAAGTTAAAAGTGCAAGAAAGGGAAAAAAAAGAAAAGTAGAAAAGTAGAAAAGAAAGAAAAAAAATACAAATACACTGCAAAACCAATGCAGTGTTAAGAAATGTGACTCATGCTTCTTATGATTTAAAATGCTTAGTTCCAGAAAAAAAATATTTTCTGGATATGGTGGATTTCACCCTTTGGTAGTTCTTAAATGGTAAGAGATTAATACCATGATGGTCCAGGTTGTTGGAAGAAGTTGAAATTCAAAGATAGTAGTAGTAGTAGTAGTAGTAGTAGTAGTAATAATAATAATAATAATAATAATAATAATAATAATTTATTAAACTTATATGCTGCGCAACTCCCAGCAACTCTGGGAGGTTGATGTAAAGATGTAAATGTGTTAATAAATTATGTTCTAAAAATTTGGAACTAATCTATGCATGAAGAAGTATGGATATATTGTGCCTGGACAATAGTAAAAAAAAAGTGATTTTGTATTCCTCGAAAGATTTCCATGTGCCAGATTTCAAAATGTGGTTTTGTGATAAGTATTAACTCTCAGCCTTTCTGATCACCTTGTATCATTGGAGAGACACAACTGGACACTATGATTCCATATGGCCTAAGCTTAACTCACTGATTAAAAATTGAAGAGTACTATATATTACTATTTTGAAACAGAAGAAAAACACCTCCCTCCCTGTATTTATTAATTATATCAAATTAAAACTTACTCCAAAAGGGAGGGAGAGAAGGAAAACAGGAGAAAAAGGGAAAAGAACAAAAAGGAGGAAAAGAATGAAAAAAGGTCCCATATAATGAAATGAACCTGATTTAGTTTTTGTTAGATTTGCTGAATTGTATCTAATGGATAACGAATGAGGCAGTGGAAAAGGGGCATGGTCTGGGGGCTTTATTTTCCAGAACAAGATTGATGATATCATTTGCTATCATTTGGATCATGGATGGACCTTCTTTGATTTGCAAGCAATGGCTTTCAAGTTTTGCATCTGTTTAGTTTAGAGGATGTCAAAATATGGCAGCTTACTGTACTGTAACCATGAATTGATCCTCATGGCTTAAATGTTTTGCTATGCATCTTTGTTTTTCAGTATGTCTGTGAACAAGGTTATAGAGCAGTGTTTTTTTCAAACTTGGCAACTCTAAGATGTGTGGACTTCAACTACCAGAATTCCCAGCCAGCCATGAATTCTGGGGCTGGAGGCCACACGTCTTAATGTCGCCGAGTCTGAAAAACACTTTTATAGAGGTGGTCATGATGAGGTTGGTAAAAAAAAAAAGTTTCAGTTCTGATGAAAAGGAAAAAAAAAATGTTTCACTTCATATAGGATGTAACACCAATTTAAACTAATATAACATCATAATAATTCCAGAAAGAAAGGGGAGAAATACATGCATACAGACAGAGATGCAGCAGCCAAAATATGGTGCCAAATAAAACATGTACAGCCTAAAATAAACACTTTTAAAAATAAAGCTTGCACCAAATAGCCAAAGACTGTTAAGGATGATACCAACCAAGTTTTTTGGATAGTAAATCCCACCGTTTTGGTCCTTCCACTGAGAAGAGACTTTCTTTCCTCTCCCCATCTACTGGGTCTCTACCAGAGTTACTAAATGAAGATCTCAATCAGATCTTAGGGTACAGGCTGGCATGTGAAGAGGTGATCCCTAAGATAGTGTTCACCCAATTTTCTAAATAATATTCGAACTCTGCCTATCTGCATGTACTTTGCAGTTGTGAAGTTGCTAAACAGCACCATTTTTCTTTGAAAGGTGACCTCTCGTCTAGTAATGGGGCAATCGAGCTGTTGAGGAAAAATATACTTCTTGCTCTTTGCTAAACATCTGGGGAACAGAATGGTCCCCTAGATTGCAAATATGGAACATTGCATTATAACCCAAAATGACAATGTCATTTCAAAAATTAATGCACATTTTATAACATTACAGTGAAAAAAAGGACTATTGCTTAGGAAGTATCTGTAATAAGGAGCAGGAAATAATATCATAGTAATTGACTTAAATGCAACTGAATCTTCTTTTAATAATTACATGGGGCTTTATATATTTTTGCAGTCTCTTTTAATGCATATACTTGCGATTAGAAGCAAAGCTAACAGGTTTCTAATTTATTCAAACTTTGAAGTCCAAATTGGAAGTGTTAATTGGCTGATGTCTGACTTGCTTGAACAACTTAATGTCAGTCATTCCTTGGAAACATTAACATGAACTGATGGGAGCAAAGTCAAGTGTTCAATATAGTTACATTTTATTGTTAAAATAATACTCCTGACTTATTTGTGAAATAATTAAAATAGGACTAGAATTCTTATCATCAGCTTGGAATATAAATCTTACTTCAGTTGAATGTATATTATTTGGGAGATGGGGGGACGTTTTGCTGTTGTGAAATATACTTAATGTCTGAAGAGGACAGAACAACAACAAAAAATAGTTTAATGGTAATCCTTGGATATAGTTCAAGCTCCAAGCCTACGTAGGTCTAGTGACATGGCTACTACCTCAGTCAAGAAGCTGTAAGAATTCATGTAATCTGATTTATGTCTTTTGATAAAGGTGAGGTACAAAGGAATGAATTAAATTTATACCTCATGTTGTAAAAGTTCAGAAGAGCTTACTTATAGTTCCTAGAAGTCCCTACATCTTGGTGGCTCATAAAATAAACTTATCTCATTGGCTGTCAGGCCCAGCCCAAGAACGACCAAGAATCAGTCCAGCCAAACTTCAGTTCTTTATTTGCTAACACCATGTAGACAGAATCTTGCCAGACTAAATCAACTCTGCCAAAGCTAAGGGGAAGTAGCTTGGGAAAGCTCTAGGGCGTGCTATTCTGAATCTCTTGGTTTTCCCACAACTGCCCCCTGGACTATGTCTCCTCTTATCTCTTCCACCTTCTTGGAATGTGCTCCATCCTTCCTGAAAACTAGTGGCACTGCCGAAATCTACCACATCACCTCCCCCTTCAGAGACACATTTCATAACATTGGCTGATAACATTGGCTGAGATCAAATGTTCTCAGCAGGAGAACTGAACCTTCATGGCATTATCCCACATGGTGGGAAACTCTAATCTGTAGCCCCATGTGACTTCATATCTCTTTGCAACCCCAAAGATGCCAAGGTTGAGTTTATAACCTTGTTCCACCTTATTCTGTAGCAAATTGTCAAAATTCAGTTGTTTAATTTTGTAATTTATTTTTCATAATTAAGCAGGCAGACACATTATATCCATGCCTTACATAATATTCCACTTCAAGCAAAGAAAGAAACAAATCCCTAACTCTTGACACACACACACAAACACACAAAACTGCCACATTTCTGAACATGCTGCTGGCTCATGCCATGCCCTCTACAGCTTTAGAAGCACATTTAAATAAAATGAATGACCAGTGCAGTTACATCAAAAGGACTGTCTACTTCTGATCTAAAACCAGGATACAGGGATTAAAGAAAGGAAACTGGGCAGAAACTTGTCCATTTACACACTGAATCAAACTTCAATCAAATGCTCAGCTTGACTCATGTAGAAGAGACTTCTTGAGAATCCATTGATTAGTTTCTGTTCCCCACCACCACCACTTGGTCAGCATCTTTGATTTGAGTTGTTCCTTCTAATTTTAATTTTCATGGATGTCCACAGAAGGGATAAGGCAGGACAAGTGATGTCACGTGCATCATGGCATAATCACACAAATGATACAGATTTGTGTCAAATGCATTATGCTATCATAATTAATGTTATCTATCAGGACTCTGGAAGTGTGCCTTCTCTATAGCAGTGCCTGCCCTCTGGAACAATGTTGCCCCTGAGATCTGGATGGCCCCCACTCTGCTGTTGTTTAAAAGAGCTGTGAAATCCTGGCTCCTCACCCAGGCCTTTGGTGAGGGATAGTGAGTCCCCTTGCTTCATCAAGCTTGCCATCTTTTATTTTTATTCTTTTATGTTTTATTGATCTGATTAATGCCTTTTGATTATTGTGAGCTGCCCAGAGTCGTTGAGAGTTGGGCAGCATACAGGTTTATCATTATTATCATCATCATCATCATCATCATCATCATCATCATCATCATCGCATTTATTTATTTATACATACACACAAACATACAATACACTTTTTATGCCTGCCCATTTCATAGCAATGGCATTCAAGTAGTTAAAACCAAGCAATAATAACACTGAACAACCAGTAATCCACATAAACAAAATCCAGGATCAAGAAAAATCATACCCAATTTACCACAAAAATCAGGAATAATAATAATAATAACAACAACAACAACAACCCAATATCAGCCCTACAAGGTAGACCAGACCAAGAAACTAATGCCATATTAGATCAGGACTACTTTTATGGGAACAGCTATAGGAACTGAATCTTGCAAGTCTCAATTCCCTCTCCTTATCTTCATGTGAACCAGGGAGGGCTTTGTCTGAGATGTTTTCTCAAGTTACTTTCTTGACCCCAGCTTGGGCCCCTTTTATCTGACCATTGCCTTGGTAGTGTCTCTTCCTCCTCTCCTTCAAGGCCATTCCCTATTCCCACTACACCTACCAACCATGATGGGTGTGATATCACTGTGGTTTGTAGTGCTTGCCTTTGTTGATATTTACAGTGTTTATATGAATCAGGCACTTTTTAAAAACTTTTACTAAGAAGATAGTATCAGTTTTGACCCTGAAATATCCAGCTATCTACATATCCAGCAGGCTTTCGTATCACTGTGTGCTGATGTATATGCTTTTGTGTGTAGTTTCCAGTTGCAGCAGAAAAGGTCTGTGTATATGAAGCTATGAGTGTATGCATGTATATATCCACTTATAATGCAGGGTCACTAGATCTTTTAAAAATAATTCTTTACTAAATATACTGTAAATGGGTCATTTCCCAGGGGCAGAGTATCCCACCATGCAAATTACGTAAGAATAGGCATAAATTTCAAGTTTTAGTATAACTTTTTTTCAAATACATATACAAATTTCAGACAAAATTATTCCAATTTTGCACAATGTCCAATGAAAAAATTATGTTCATGACCATAAAATAGCTCAACATGTTTTTGTCTCATTGTTCCTTTGACCTAGACTGGAACTGATGATGCCAACTCCTCTACTACTCGGTCCCTGCAAATTCAGCTAACTTCCTGACAGAGTTAATGTAAAAACTTGTACAATGTTTTAAAATCAGAGTATTATCTGAAATACATCTGACCTGAATCTTCTACCTCTGACCTATCTAGCTAAACAGAAAATTTTACCTTTTCTTTCCTTAACAGTATGGAAGTCTTCCTCAATTTGGGTACCCCCTGAATGGAAGGATTTCAATTCCCAGAATTCCCAGGGAGAATTCCCAGATAAAATAGTTTCACTGTTGTATTACTGGGTACCTAGAAAGCTCTAGAAAGCTCTAGTACAGTAATTTATACTTGGTTTCATTCCTCCCTGCCACCACAGACAAAACTAAACTTCCCCAAAGAAGTGGAAGTTACAAATGCCATGTTTGCATTATATGTAATTTTTCATTGATAAGTATCTAGGATCTATATGTAGTATGAAGCTTGGTAAAATGGAAGATGACCATGATTATTGCCATACATTTTTGAACATGTCTGCTCTACAGGCAAAAATAGTTTCATTCTTTGTCCCACCAATCACATTCCATGATTATTCATTTTTCTAATACTATATTCTAAATAGTTTTATACTATTTTTTTTAACCCATTCAATCATGTCTGATTCTTGGAGACTGCCTGGAGTTTTCTTGGCAAGGTTTTTAAGAAGTAGTTTGCCATTGCCTCTTTCCTGGGGCTGAGAGAGAGTGACTGGCCCAAGGTGACCCAGCTGGCTTCATGTCTAAGGCAGGACTAGAACTCACAGTCTCCCAGTTTCCGGCCTGATGCCTTAATCACTACACCAAACTGGCTCTATTTATACTATAGCATACTATTTATACCATAATATAAAATGGCTGTCATCTCTTTGTTTCTGAAATATCTACAATTGGGTTATTAAAGTGAACTTTTCACCCTTCTGAATTTGTGCCTGTAATAATAGCATTGTTGTGTTTTTCTTGGTCTGTGATATCCTTTCAGGTCAGACACCTCTTGCTATTTCATTATTTTTAGTGCTTTAATGATTTAGAGGTCATCTTTTAGATAGATTTAGCTTTAATGATATTCTCAGTGCACTTTGTATGAGAGAAAAGAAGAAGAAAAAAACCCAAGCAAGAAACATTTTGGTGTAACTCACATATATTTGATCTTAATCAGGGTTAATTTTGCAAATGGGTTGTTTTCAGCATAAATCCTAGATTACATTCTAATCCTGATGATTTAGAGCTATTGTATCTTAGCTGTAAACATCTGAAATGCCACTAGGTGGCAGCAAAGAATTAAACATTTTCTGTATCACTTTGCTGCCATCTATTGGTTATCTGGATTTATGCAGCCCAAATATGGTGACCCTACTTCAAGCAAGAATGTCATGCCTGAGATAAGACGTCATTACCCTATGCTATATGTACTTAATTTACAAGTAAACTTTTAAATCAAGGATCTCTCACTTACAAAATAATTGGTACTTCCTATTACAGAAATATAACATTAATTCGAAAAGGACCCTTGTCAGTTTTTGATAAAAATGATGTCAATCCATATTTGTATTCCATCCTTCCTCCAATGAGCTCAGGGATGTAAATTATCCTATTTATATTTACAACAAACCAGTAACGTAGATTAAATGCAGAGAATAAAACTGACCTCATGTCATTCACTTATGGCTAATGCTGATCTGAACTCTAATGGCTTGGGCCTCAGTCCAGCGTCTTAACTATTACACGGTGCCGGCTCATTCCATGCAAAACAAAATGCAGCAGAAATAAAATAGCATCAGTTAGTGGCATGTAGCCCTTCTTATATGCTGAACATTGGCTCTTGAGAAAAAGGATGGATATTCTAAGTACTTAAAATGTACTGATTATTCTTCACCCTCATTCAAAGGTTAATGTTACAGCCAGCTTTAATGGTAAAACAGCACTTGGCAGAGCAGGGACCAGGCTGGGGGGCAGGGGGAGGCTAGAAAATTTGATTATTAGTCTAATCAAGGTAAGAATCCAGTTTCACAGGGTGAGCTTGATTACTGAGGTGATGAAAGAACGACATTGGTGTTCAAGTAGCTGTCTCTGTGCTAGGATTAATTATGTGTTATGCTATAGTGTTTTTTTCCCCCATGTTAGGGTTGAACTGCAATTGTGGGGTGGGAAATTGGAATTCCTCTTTCCCCAATAGTTCAAAGATCACTGGTCTCCGGTTATGTGGGATTGTTTTAAACAACATAATGAGAAAGAAAGCAACACCTTCACTCATTTGGAGTATGGGAAGGAAGTGAACTGTTGTTTGGATTGGACTTGGTGACTTGATATGGCCCCATCTATTCATTACTTGACTGGCGATTCCTGATTGGCTGAGAAGAATGCCTTACTACACCTAAATATAATGTGTTTGTCATACTTTGAGTTGCATCTACTTAATAGACAAAAATCCTGTTCCTAGAACCTGATGCAATAATGAATTAAGGCAAATCATTGGGACTTAGGATTTTTCACTGAGCCTTCAGGTTCAGGTTTCACTCAGCCTTCACTGAACCAAACTATTAATTTAAGCTGCCCTGCAGCAAGCTAAGGTAGGTGAGACTCATGGACTATTCCATTAGATCACATTTGTAAGAAACAAACATGCATGCATATATGGGGAACTATAGCTACAGGCATCTAGAACTGAGATTCCCTGCCTCCCGCTACACCTCTTTCTGGTGCTAGAAAAGTAATTCTTATAAAAGTTGAGGAGAATTTATTTATCATAGTTAATTTTGAATGAAAGAGACGTTATAGGTTCCACCATTTCCAGTTCTCAGATTTTCTAAACCCATTCAGAAAAAGCTAAGTAAAGATCTTCCTCCCTCCTTCCTTCTATCACCCAACATTTCTTGCAAAATCTTTCTACTTCCCAGGAAGGTAAATTAATAAAATATTATAATAAACTATTGGCAATTCTGCTCTACCATTGCTTTCATTTCCCCAAACCCTTAAAATCTCCTTGGGGGCTATTGGAAGGGTTCAGGGTAACTATCCCCCTTCTCTCTCAGACCACCATTTTCGAAACACTGCTTCTCCCAGTATTGCCTTCCCCTTGAGCAAGGAAAGAGATTAAAAGTTACAAAATAGAATGGGTTCATTGCAAAAGGGGATGCCAGAGATTAAAATGTAAAAGGAAGCCCAACTGTTTACACAAAGGATTCCCTTCCAATTTAATCCGAAGCCCCGGAAAACAAAAGGTCACTCATTCACAGAGTTTAGCAGAGCCCATTCAGGTGAACAGCCAAACAGATCTCCATAATCAAATAACAAAAGATTCCTTCCAAGGTGGACAGTCCAGGCTAGTAGTCAAAGCCACAGCTCCACAGGGTACCCAGACCATCAAAGCAGGAAGCACAAACAGGAGGGGGGCCTGACCACAGAGCACCTCCTCTCTGAACTCGGGCAAACTACACTTTTCTCAGAAGTTCCTAGAGGGCGGGAACACTTCTATATAACAACAGCCAAGCTCTCCTGTATAAAGGGTGTGTGGGGGAAATACAGGTGTGGCCACCTCCAACCAGCAGACTCTGTACATGCTCTTGAAAAATAAAATTATCTCTGTTCAAGCAGGCACCTAAGAACTTTCATTCCCAGCTTGGAACGGACCTGGTAAGATTTCCTTCCAACAGGGCCAATCCGTGATTGTCTTCATATCTGCTGATCTGAAATAATGAAAACAATGAGCAAAGGTCACTGTGCTTTCACAGACTCTGCAGCAAGAAAAATCTCTTCATTCCCACTCCACACAAAAGGGAAAACAGAATAAACATCAAGTTAACTATTTCTTTATGTAACTCAACTTTTCCTTAAGACACATGTATTCCTGGGATCTGACACATGCAGTGCTTAGTTTTTAAATAATTCTCTGAGACAAAAAGTATCTTTCTTTTTACTAAAATGCAGATTTATTTCAGGTTCACATAGTCTTAAATAGAAGCAACATTTTTTAAAAAAATGTGTTTGCTTATTAGATCCATATAAACCACATACTTGTAAAGGAAATGTGTTGTCCATTTTTGGATAGCTACTTGGTGCCATTTTTCTCTTTTCTAATCTAATGAATTCATTTCACATATTTGATAAATATTTATCAGTAGATAAATCTGAGAGAACATTATCATTATCAGTGTGTACATCCCAAGGCACTTATATATAGATATAATAATATTTCAAATACTCAGAATATCTCTGCAGTGTCTTGTATGTCCACTGCTGACTCTGATTTCATTGATATGATATCATCAATTGTAGGCCAAGGATTATAATGTGCTGTCTATCATATCATCTGTCAGTTTCTTCCCCAAAGCTTATTCCCCCCACTTTATTTAGTCTGTACAACCAAATGCTTATCTATCTATCTATCTATCTATCTATCTATCTATCTATCTATCATCTATCCATCCATCCATCCATCCAATATTTGACTCCAAACTAAATTGCATAAGTGTGCTTTCTCTGTAATGATGGTGTATGGTATATTTAAAACGGTTAAAAATCCTCAAGCTGAAGTGCCCTCCAATTCACAATAAACAGTTCCCCTGAATAATTTGTTAAAACCTGGTATCATGTTGGCTGGGAGTAATGGGAATTGTAGTCTAATACATGTGGAGGTCTACTTCTGAATATCTTGCTCAGTAAAAGAGCAAATACCAAGAGCCAGTCTGAAGACGAGCAGGAGGCAAATTCCACCATCATTATCCCCACTTTTATGAAGCTTGCTTGCAATGGATTGTGTCTGTGTGTGAGGAACAAATGTTGATAAGACCTGAGGCCAAAATTAATTATGAAGTTCAGATCATAATTGTCAGCGGGAAAACCTCCCAAAAGAACTTCAACCAACAAGGTTCGATGATACAGAGAAAAGAGTTTATTTGTAACGCGTTTGCAAAGGCGGGTCCCTCCGTGCAAGAAGGAACCCTGAACGAAGTTAACACAAAACTTTTATACCCTATCTGTCCTCCCCCTCTCCAAGGGCTCAGCTCACAATCTTCCTACTTCACAAGTATCCTTGATTACTAGATTTACATGTCAGCAGGATGTTCCTGCAACTCTTATCACCTACTTGTTTCAGGGTCTCATCCTACTCAAGCATATCTTTGCTGGCGCCAGCCAGCAGTTTATACGCAATTAACTACAAATTTCTAACCTAAATAACTTTATCTGACACCCATGTCCTTCACCACCACCCCCAGTTCAGGGTCCGGTGGCATATTCCCCTTTTCATGAGTTTGAGGCACATAGAGGGGGTTTTCTTTACTTTGCCCCCCCACTCACAATTCCCTCCTTTTTCTCTTTCCTCATTGCCTCAAACTCAAGTTGTTCCAGAATACGCTTCTCTTCTTGGTACCTTCCTGGATCACCCTCCTTCAAATTTTGATACATAACCTTTTGGGGAGCCATATTTTCAATAGTGCTCTGAACAATATTTCTAATAAGCGGGATGAGGCATGGTATACACATTAGTCCTACTAAAATTAAAATTCCCATCATCAGAGCTTGTTTCCAGCTTGTGAATAGTCCACCTAACCCCCCCCCCCACCTCAGAGTTAAATGTCCCTTTCCAAGTTTGAACCGGGACGTGTCATCAGTCCACTGGTGACTCAGGTGCCAGCCTATAAGGCTAACAAATCCAAACCAGTGGATTAACCATAGTTCCATCCTACAGGTAGGCTGGATTTCAGAACTGTATCTTAATACTTTTTCATATGGAAATATAAATTCCCTATTGTTCTAAATTGAGTACATCTTCAAAGCTTCCCTTGAACCCTGTGACTCTCTTTTCCAGGTCCACGGACTATTATGGTCATCAAAACTACAAGGTATTAGACAAAAGTTCAGGCGCATTTTTTTTTCTTTTTCTGCACAGTCCAGTGTCCAGCAGTATTTGGCAACACCCGTGTCTTCTTTAGGGTTTCTCCCAACTCAGTTGCCGACTCCCCTCCATCTGGTTTAACTCGATTTCCAGACTTAAAAGGATGCGCCTGCTGTTCCAACAGTTGGACTCTGTGTTCCTGTAGATAGGGAGACAAGGACAAGACTTGCGCAGATAACTGTTTCAAATACTTGCAGACAAATTTCTTCCCCATGGCATGCATGTCTCCTACTTCTCCACTAAGAATTCCAAGACAGAGTCACCCATCTCAAATGGACTGACTCCTAGTCTTTTCTTAGGAGCAATCCAGAGACTTAGTATTGTCACTAAAAAGGCTGTGTCCATGTTAATCCTGCCTTTGGTCCTAGCCTCTCCAAGTGTCTTTTTAGCCTATAAAGAAAGCCTTTCACCCATTCTAAGAAACAGTTCACCCCAGGGCCACCCCCCTTTGGAGGTTCCCCTGGAGTTGAACTTGGTTGGTCTTTGGGTTGTCCTTTCGGCATACCACACATCTCTCACACACACCTGTTTGGCTTTCAAAAAGATTCTAGGACAAATAAATATTCTAGACATATAATCCCCTAAAGCATTTGTCCCATGTGACTAGATTGGTGGGTGTAGTTTTGGATATACTTAAGCACTACTTTGGATAAAACTAATTTTCCTGCCTTAGCAAAATACTACCTTAAGTAAGTAGGCTGGCCATCTCTTCGCCACCTGACCCAATTGCTTAAACAACAAGTTTTTTTTTTCAAAACCCCCAGGATTGGGTCAAGACTTTTACAGCCAAACCTCTAATTTTAAAATATATATAATGACTTAAAGTCATTTTTTTTCTTCAATAAAAGCAATATTATACTTCAATTGCCAATAGTTAATTCCCCAATAACTTCCCTAAAATCAAAACTTGTAAAACTAGAAAAAAAGAAAGCATTGACATAAGAGTTTATCTAGTGTTTGGACTGTTTCCATAGCCAAAATTGTTAAAACAAAAGAAAAAAACCAAAAGAAAACAAAATTCAGGTAGATCATACCAGTCCATGGAAGCTCTACTAAAACCATATATTGTCCAAATTTTTCCTCTCTCTCTCCTGTTTTTATCATCATGTGCTATGTTGAGAAGTGATTAAAATTTAATCCATATAAAATTTATAAAAACACACACACTTTTCTAAAACTGGAATGCCAGGGGCAGAGCAGAGTGGAGCTGTGAAAGCAAAGGGGTGCCCCCCCCTTCTCTGAGTCATTGCCTCTCTGAAACTGCCCACATTCCCCCCCTTTTCACAAGAGGAGTAATCATTTCCTTCTTGGAAATGAGAAGGAAAGAGACATCTCTGAAACTTAAAAGATTAAAAGATTGCCCCCGGTGTGTGTAAAGGTATTGTAAAAGAAAGAATCCTAACAAGATGGGGGAGTAAAGGATCCTCTGTAAAGGCATTGCCCCTCCCCTCTGTCACCCTTCTGTCCCCTCATTTGGATCCTCAAGCTTGCAACAAGCAGGCAAGAGGCAGACAGTAAGGGGGGGGGAGTTTGGGTGAGACTGGGCAAATAATGAAACACACATACTCCTCAAACAATTAAAGAACAAAAAACAAATGGGAAAGGATTGACAAAAACCTTTCAACTTTCCCATCATATGCATTCAAATTACATAAATCACAACACACACACACACAAAACCAGAATAAATGGTGGATGCAGGCATGGCCAGAACCTGCAGCCTCCTAAGGTATAGACTCACACAATCTCTCAACTCTCTTTTCACAACTCAAAACAGTTTCTCAACCTTACGTGTACGCACACATTCAGACAAACAAATGCTCCCAAAAAGAAAACTGCACACCAATGCCTCAACAGGCTGTTGCCACATGCAATCCATCACAGCCCTGCAGGAACACAGAAGCTCTTTCCCCCTACCTCTCAGCCAGGAGAAAGGAATGCTTTATTAAAAGGGCAATAGCTCCCATCAAGATGAATCTAGCCACTCCCAGGCCTATTGGAGACAATCCACGCTCAACTGCCCTATTGTGATTCAACTCAACTCCCCTCCCCAGAGAGCCTGCATCTCTCCAGGTCCTTTCCACGCCTGTCTGTTTCCCGAGCCCTCCATTCCATGGAATACCTCCTCGACCCAATCTTCTGAGAACTCCCCCTGCCTCCCCCTCTTTGGGGCTGCAAACCTTGAGCTAAAAACAAGGCATTTCATCTTTCTTTTTCTTTCTTTCTTTCTTTTTCTCCCCTCCTCCTGGGGTTGCCCTGCAAACACCCTGTTCATTTATGGGCTCTGCCAGCACCCCCCTTTTTCTGGCAGCTCAGTATAGTCTACCCATGCCCTTTGAAACGGCCAGGAGGCTAACGGTCGTCCCCCCGCCTCTTTCTTTCTAGCTGCCTTCTTGTTGACTTTTAAGCAAATGAAGCGTTTCTAACACACACTATGGGCTATGGTCCACATAGTTAAGCTCCAAAACTTTCCTTTCACCGCATCTACCAAAGCATCGGTTCCCCAATGCCCTCCTTCGTGCACTTTTTCCAGAATTCCCCTCATGACTTCGGGAGATACTACTTCTGCCCCTCCTTCCGTTTGCCACCCTTTCTCTGTTTCTCTGCAACCCCCCTCTCTTAACTTTTTCTTTTCTTGCTCAGTGGGTTTCCAGATCGGGCTCTCTGGGGGGTCCAAAATTGGCACCGCCACCATTTGTAATCCCAATTGGCCAGCGGCCTCCTTCGCCCATTTATCTGCCCACCGATTTCCCACCACCTCTGGGCTATGGCCTCTCTGATGAGCTGGTATATAAACTACGGCAATTTTATGGGGTCGCATCAGCATCTCCAAAGTTTGTTCCACTTGCTGAACATGCTCCACCTGTTTTCCATCAGCTTTTATAAAACCCCTTTCTTGCCAGATTTTCCCGAAAGTATGAACTACTCCCCACGCATACTTCACATCGCTGCACCGACCAACTCGGAGGCAAAGCTCCCTTCTCTATCACTTCCCCATTCCCTTCAACAATTGCAAAACCCGACTTCCTCTTTCCCTCTTCTACTTTGCTTGACCCATCCACAAACCATCTTTCTCCTGTGCTTAAAGGTATCTCTTCTAAATCAGCCCTTAAAAACTTCTTTCCCTTTAGTCCCCTCTCTAACCATATTTTTCCAAAATTGTGTACCACCCCATAGGCATTCTTTCTCTCAAGTCATCTCAACATCACAAGTCCATTCTTATTTCTCCTTCACTTTATTTAATTCACTTTTACCCAATTCCCTTCCACACAAATTAAATTGGTCACCTACTCACAGCACTGAACACATGATACAATCAAATCCCATGTCCCTCCATTCACAGCAAATAACAGAAGGGATTGCATAGCCAAAAATCTGGAAGACCCGCAGCCTGGCCAGGGCTATGCATTTCAAAAAACCTGAAGCATTCCCCTTTTACTGTGGAGGAGTTCAGTTCCTTAAAGGGACAAGCTCATGTCTAACTCCTTAAGGGACAAGCTCACATAGCTTTTCTCTCCCTTCATTTCCTCTTCAGACTTTCTCTCCTCAGCTCAGGACAGATGCCCATGCCACACACACACACACTCTGCACCATTTCCCTCAACAAATATACATACCACTACACAGACAAATACCTACAAACAGAAAACATTTTCACATACTCATACAAATTCTGACAGTCCTGAAGGACTCCCAGGATTGACTTCTACCGGTTCTCTTCTTCCCCATTTCCACACCTATACTTTCCTCATCTCTGAGTGGCGACGTCCTGCTGTGTTCCCTTTGTTCCATAACCTCCCTTACTGTTGCTACCATGATCCTGCCCTTCTGCTTATGTTTTTCTCTGTTTCTCTTTGCACATAGATTTTCTGCGTTTCCTTTACTCTCCTCAGCCCATCTTGGTTACTGCCTTCTCTCACCCTGATCCTTGATCAGCACTAGCCCCCTCTCAACCTTCTGATTGTTTTACACCCAAGGTAGAGTACTCCAGCCCGCGCTGGATTTGCTTTCCAGCAATTTTAAGCCTCTGACTGTCGGGGGCAAAACCGGGCCGGCCTCCCAGCAAGCGCTGGCTAGTTTTAAAGTCCGACCTCAACCTATGGCATCGAGACGAGTTTCGAGAAGCGTTTCCAATGTTTTAACATGCTGGGCCATGCTTTAGTTACAAATTGCATCTTCAACATGCTTTCAAAGGCCAGGGAGTCCGGGGCTATTCCCGAATATTTTGTCAAGCCCTCCCTTAATCTGCTGTCCTCTTTACTTACTAAAATGCCTGTGGGTGGGTCTGGCCCTTCCCAAGACACATGATACCAGACTTCTACATAAGGCACCTGGTCCGTGAGACCATGTTTCACAATATAGTTCTTTAATTGAGTGATCCAATATCCATCAGTCATTCCCTCTTTGTTCCAATAGTATGGAGCTTCGGGATTAACCAATGGATAGGTGGGCCACACAACCTAATCATTTTCAACTTGCTTAAGTCCCTAGTATACTTCTTTAGCCAAGGCACATCCCACTGATTTATCACCTGTCCCAAGATCTGGCCCCTTGCCTGGTGCCACTGCACCAGGACCCTCCAGTCTCCTAGGTAGTTTACCCTGTCCTTTTCCCATGGTTGGTCAACCTTCTAACTGATTTCGCCCTAAGGGAGAGGACTCCAGCCCACGCTGGATGCGGATTTTAAGCCCTCTCCTCTTGCAGCAAAATTCGATCAGACTCCCAGCAGACGCTGGCTATTTTTTTAAAGCCTGACTCTCCTCTAACCCGTCCCCGAGGGAACACTACAGCCGACCTGAGGCACCGGACTCTCATGGCTACCTGCAGGAACTGCAACTGTTTAACCACCCACATAGCTTAAACCTGACCAACCATCCGACAGATCACACAGCAGCCGGTATTCTGAACAAGCACTCACCTATTCCAGCTCTCTCAGAGCCTATGACTGGACTCACCAACCGATCACACAGCAGTTGGACCAACCGATCACACAGCAGTTGGATTTTCTTACCGCGGGCCAACTGATCACACAGCAGCCGGACTTCTCCCTCTTTTCTCTGCACCGTCTCATTTAATCGGGGCCCTGGGAGTCGCCCTGAAAGTCTGGGCGGAGTCGCTTCAACAAAGGAGTCGCTCCTTTGTTGAAGGCCCACCTATCCATTGGTTAATCTCGAAGCTCCATACTATTGGAACAAAGAGGGAATGACTGATGGATATTGGATCACTCAATTAAAGAACTATATTGTGAAACATGGTGGCCACTTACCCCACCCTGGCCCTTCCGGACGGGTGACTCTCCAAGGGCTCCTGGCTGGCTCGCCAAATTGTCAGCGGGAAAACCTCCCAAAAGAACTTCAACCAACAAGGTTCGATGATACAGAGAAAAGAGTTTATTTGTAACGCGTTTGCAAAGGCGGGTCCCTCCGTGCAAGAAGGAACCCTGAACGAAGTTAACACAAAACTTTTATACCCTATCTGTCCTCCCCCTCTCCGAGGGCTCAGCTCACAATCTTCCTACTTCACAAGTATCCTTGATTACTAGATTTACATGTCAGCAGGATGTTCCTGCAACTCTTATCACCTACTTGTTTCAGGGTCTCATCCTACTCAAGCATATCTTTGCTGGTGCCAGCCAGCAGTTTATACGCAATTAACTACAAATTTCTAACCTAAATAACTTTATCTGACACCCATGTCCTTCACCCCTCCCCCAGTTCAGGGTCCGGTGGCATATTCCCCTTTTCATGAGTTTGAGGCACATAGAGGGGTTTTTCTTTACCTTGCCCCCCCACTCACATAATGGAGCACAGAGTTTTGAACTAGTGGCATTTAAATTCCCCCAATTCTGAGTCTGACTCATAACTAAATGAGAAAGATGGAAAGATTGATCACAGCCTGTTGGGTCTTACCGTGTCCCTCCCACAAGCCTCAGTCCAGATTCCACATGATAGTCTGAAAGAATTCAGCCACAGGTCCATAACTTGAACCTGGGGCCACACATGGCTCACCAAGTGGCCAGATGCCCCACTAACCATCAGCAAAAAGCTACCATGCCACAACACCTCTATGTCTCCTCTTGTCACCTCTCCTACGTTTATCTGTGTGCACCTCTGCAGCTCTAGGGCTTCATGTTTCATATCCCCAAGACAAGAAGAATCCTTTGCAATGGATTAAACCAGCAGCCAAAGGCATAAGATACCCAGATTCCATGGCAAAATATCCATGAACAAGGGTACTGGCAATGAAATGGCTTTTGGCTCATGCATGAAGCAGGAATGACATTCACTCCCAGAGTACCTTTGGAATGGAAGCAGATTGGGCATTCTGACTTAACAGTTTCTGTGCAGCATGGATTCTTCTGTTAACATACACTGAATTTTCTTCTAAAAGTATTCCAGGGAATGGTCTGTCATCTCTTTGCCAAAGCAAACATTTTCTTTCATCACTGAGTCAGTATGGGAGTTTTTGCACATGCAATCTTATGCTGCCCAGAGACACTTGTTTGTGAGATGGGCAGCCATATAAATATGATGAATGGATGGATGGATGGATGGATGGATGGATAGATTTTACTGCTACTAAACAGCAGCAAAAAGAATTTAGATAGTTACTATACCTGTCTTATCCTGTTGGTGTGCATTTCTGCATATTACAGTCATAAAGGATATGGTCCATTTTGGAGCATTTTGTTCCAATCTCATTACCTTACCTATTCCTGATAGTAAATTTCATAAAGCATCCACCAGCAGACTCCTAGTTGACCAAATCATGAAATTGATCACTTTCTCCTTTCATAATGATTCAACTTTCTACCTTCATGAATGAAAATAAATTATTTCTACCTTAAAGAAAAAATGCAGCCAACAGCTGGGTATATTGCACATCATCTTCTTCTTCTCCCCTTTTCTTGGTGGCTAAAGTGGCCTTGATTTCCATAGCACTGGAGCATTTTAAGTGTGTGTGTAAGTGTGCGTGTGCACATTTAATTCTTCCAGTCCCTAATTTTTATGGGGAAGAATGATTGCCTCCACTTTTCAGTTGGGGTGCATATTTGTTGAAGACTCCCTACCACAAAATTCCTCAGTCAAATTTATTTATTTATTTGTTTGTTTGTTTGTTTGTTTGTTTGTTGAATTTTGCCACTGCCCGTCTCCCCCCAAAGGAGGGACTCTGGGCAGTTTACAGTAATGCTAAAAGCATTAAATATTGTAAACATAAATATTAAATACAATATAATAATATAAAACGTAAATATAGTATAAAATCCAGATGACGATAATAGTTATAATACTGCTCATAGACATCTAAAGGGCCATTTTAGGGCTCTAGCCATCTTCAGGAGTGATTGCTTCCCTCCTTGCCCCAGGCAAGGTGGCAAAACCAGGTCTTCAGTTGTTTTCGAAAGGCCGCAAGAGATGCAATCTGCAATCCATTGCAAATTCCTTAGTTTGGAACATTTAACTGATGTAATACCGTTATATATTTAAAATAGTATTCCTTACTAGTTAGAAGTATACAAATATGAAAACAACACAATATGGAGACAACCCAATGAATAATAAAGTGACAATGAATATAGAGCAATATAAAAGGGCTAAATGTTGGGAGGAGAAATCTAAAGATTGTTCTTCAGAACATATTCCTTATACAGACACACAGTCACTCACACACAAACACAAACACACACACAGACACAGACACAGACAAATGCAACCATTTGAATCTCGCCAAATGAATTGCCTGATATTCTATACAAAAGGGGAATTCCACAACATAGCAAAGTCCCTGTTACTTGTCACCATCCATTTGCAACTCAGGAGGAGGTGCCCTAATGATTGCCACCAACTTGTATAACTTTAAATTTGGAATCAGCTTATGAAAAAAAAGAAAAAAATACTGTAGTAATTTAGTACAGATTTTGGCCTGATTAAGCAGGGCTTACACTTTAGCATGATAAAACCTGTATGTACAACCTTAGGCAAAAGAGAATGATTCTCTGATAGTTCCTTGTTTACGTATCCTATTACATCATACGACATTTGTTGACTCCATGTGAATGTGATTGCTGGAACATACCAGGCTGAGGTAAAGACTTATTCCTTGACAAAAATGTGCACATACATCATCCCAGAATAGGATAACACTTGTACAAAATTAGCATGTGCTATTTTCAGTAGGGAGAGAGGGACATTTAGAAATAATTATTCTAATTATTAATTCCAATTATTATTAATTATTAATATGGTGCAATTCGCCAAACCATACCAGCATTTTAGCACCTAAAATAATTAAAAAGATATCTTTGGGATGTGCAGAGTAAAATGACAGAGCAAGCATGTAACAATGGGATCCAAAACAATTCTGAAAAGGAAAGATAAAATGGCTAGTGAAAAATATACCAGGGGGATTTAAAACATAAGGGTATCTGAAAAACACAGATACATTTCTTGAAAATGAAGTTAGACATGACCAGGCAAAAATTCAGATTAACAGAGACTTTTTAAAGTTATCCATTTATGTCTAAAATAAATTGAACTCAAACTAAGTCTGTTCAGTGGAATTATTAGCCTGTTCTCATAATAACTTGATATTTAACTCAGAGTTCTACATTTGATGTGTCTTGCTGAAAACCTCCTTTAGGGAGTGGAAGAAGGTGCAAATGGATTTATTTATTTTGTTTCAGTAAAATAAATAAGTAGATATATATCCTGCCCTTCTTTCTTTTTGAAGATTTCCCAGTGATGGTACAAAGTCACCCAGTGAATTTCCAGGGCTGATGGTAGACTTGAACTTGGTCCTTATCCAACACCTTAACCGTTGTATCAAACTGAGACTATACAAGGCAGCAGAGTTAGTCAACAAAGTGGAAGCAGAAGGAACTTTGAAGGAACATCATGACCATGTAATTATAGACTTCTGGACTTTAAAGAAACTAGATATGTGAGTAGTCAAACATGTATCTTGGATTTTAAGAAAACAGATCTAAAAAAGACAATACTGATAAGTAGAATTCCACAGCAGGAGAAGCTAACAAAGAAAAATCATAACAATCCAATTCCTGGTTTGATTCTGCAATTTTTTTTTGCTAATGAAAATGTAGAACGGCACTACATGTTGCAATATTTATCCATACATCACTACAACACCCCTGTGCATTTTGTGTGTGAGAGTACACACTTTGTATTCTTAGATTTACATATTGTGATTCTTCTAAAGATGCGGCTAACTCCATGAAGAAAGAAAAAATCATGTAGAGAATTTATGGTACAAAACCAGAACAAATTCTTGGTGTTACAATATCTTTGCTATTTTTTTTTTTTAAAAACTATCACCTCTCTTCATTTAATTACTGATACAGAATTGCATAATATTCTCATTAGGATTGCATGGATCTGACTTAGAACAGACCTTTTTAAATGACTGTACATTAGGGGAAAAATGTTACTGTATCAAAACAACAGAGATTGTGTTGTTCCGTAAGACAATTGGGAACAGGAAGATATCAGGGTAGGACTGATGTTTATGGCTGATAGAGATATATCAGGAAATACCTATTTATTTTTAATCTCTAGGACCAAATAACATTCACCCTAGAATATTGAAGAAATATGTCTATGTTATGACCAGGTATTCATGTGCTATCTCTGAGAAAACCTAGAGAAGAAATGAACTGGAAAAGATAAAAGACTTCAAAAAAAAGAAGGAAAAGGTGGGGCTAGTGAATTACAGACCAGTCGTTCTGACAGTGATGTATGAGAAGTTTATAAAATTACTGATTTAGAATCACTCTGAAAACAAGGTCATTATTAGCACATGGATTTGGCAAGAATAAATATTGCCAGGCTAACCCTATCCTTTTTTTTTTTTAAGTAGGAAACTTTCTTAGAAGTTTGTAAAAATGCTACAGATCTGATACCTTAGTTTCAGCAGATCATCTGATAACCACACATTTTGTAACCTAGTTAACTGTAGATTAGATGACTTGGAAATATGTCTGGCTCAAAAATCATATCAAAAATCTGGCTCATCAATGGTTCTTTATCAAACTGGAGTGCTTTCAATTTTAAGAAAAAAAATGAGAAACAGGAACAGGAGCAGAAAAGGGCAACAAGGAAGAGCTAGAAATTAAGCCCCATAAGGAAAGTTTGAAGGAAGTAGAAAAGATCAAACTTCAGGAAAAAAAAAAATGCCAGAAAGAATACCACATAGAAATATGTCAAAATATGTCTGTTTTGTCTTTCTAGAGAGCAGGATGCAGAATAATGGATTTAAGTTATAAGAAAGCTGATTCTGATTTAACAGTGAGCAGTTCAACCAGTTACTCAGAGAGGTGATGGGTTCCCCTTCACTGGATATTTTCAAAGAGAGATTGGGCAGCCATCTTATTAAAGCATTAGGGAGGCTTTCTTCAGCAAAGGATTGTTACCTTGTCGTGGTGCTGGAGCCTGAGCACCTCAGTGATGCCAGGAGCTAAACCGTGAAGGGCCACCCAAGACGGGAAGGTCATGACAGAGAGGTCAGACTAAATGAGATCCCTGGGGAAGGTAATGGCAACCCACCCCAGTATTCTTGCCGTGAAAACTAAATGGATCAGTACAACCAGAGATATGTCGGTATACAATCGGAAGATGAGACCCGCAGGTCGGAAGATGGTCAAAATGCTACTGGGGAGGAACAGAGGATGAGCTCAACTAGCCCCAGACGTGATGATGCAGATAGCTCAAAGCTGAAAGGACGGCTAGCGGCCGACGGTGCTGGTGGTGAACGGCGAATCCGATGTTCTAAGGATCAACGCACCATTGGAACCTGGAATGTAAGATCTATGAGCCAGGGCAAATTGGATGTGGTTATTGGTGAGATGTCAAGATTAAAGATAGACATTTTGGGCGTCAGTGAACTGAAATGGACTGGAATGGGCCACTTCACATCAAATGACCACCAGATCTACTACTGTGGACAAGAGGACCACAGAAGAAATGGAGTAGCCTTCATAATTAATAGTAAAGTGGCTAAAGCAGTGCTTGGATACAATCCAAAAAATGACAGAATGATCTCAATTCGAATTCAGGGCAAGCCATCTAACATCACAGTGATCCAAATATACGCCCCAACCACAGATGCTGAAGAAGCTGAAGTAGAGCAGTTCTATGAGGATCCGCAGCACCTACTGGACAACACGCCTAAAATAAATGTTATTTTCATCACGGGAGACTGGAATGCTAAGGTGGGCAGTCAAATGACACCTGGAACTACAGGTAAGCATGGCCTGGGAGAACAAAATGAAGCAGGACATAGGCTGATAGAATTTTGCCAAGACAACTCACTCTGCATAACAAACACTCTCTTCCAACAACCTAAGAGACGGCTTTATACATGGACTTCACCAGATGGACAACACCGAAATCAGATTGATTACATCCTTTGCAGCCAAAGGTGGCGGACATCTGTACAGTCGGTAAAAACAAGGCCTGGAGTTGACTGTAGTTCAGATCATGAACGTCTTCTTGCACAATTTAGGATCAGACTAAAGAGATTAGGGAAGACCCACAGATCAGCTAGATATGAGCTCACTAATATTCCTAAGGAATATGCAGTGGAGGTGAAGAATAGATTTAAGGGACTGGACTTAGTAGATAGGGTCCCGGAAGAACTATGGACAGAAGTCCGCAACATTGTTCAGGAGGCGGCAACAAAATACATCCCAAAGAAAGAGAAAACCAAGAAGGCAAAATGGCTGTCTGCTGAGACACTAGAAGTAGCCCAAGAAAGAAGGAAAGCAAAAGGCAACAGTGATAGGGGGAGATATGCCCAATTAAATGCAAAATTCCAGAGGTTAGCCAGAAGAGATAAGGAATTATTTTTAAACAAGCAATGCACGGAAGTGGAAGAAGACAATAGAATAGGAAGGACAAGAGACCTCTTCCAGAAAATTAGAAACATCGGAGGTAAATTCCAGGCAAAAATGGGTATGATCAAAAACAAAGATGGCAAGGACCTAACAGAAGAAGAAGAGATCAAGAAAAGGTGGCAAGAATATACAGAAGACCTGTATAGGAAGGATAACAATATCGGGGATAGCTTTGACAGTGTGGTCGGTGAGCTAGAGCCAGACATCCTGAAGAGTGAGGTTGAGTGGGCCTTAAGAAGCATTGCTAATAACAAGGCAACAGGAGACGACGGCATCCCAGCTGAACTGTTCAAAATCTTGCAAGATGATGCTGTCAAGGTAATGCATGCTATATGCCAGCAAATTTGGAAAACACAAGAATGGCCATCAGACTGGAAAAAATCAACTTATATCCCCATACCAAAAAAGGGAAACAATAAAGAATGTTCAAACTATCGAACAGTGGCACTCATTTCACATGCCAGTAAGGTAATGCTCAAGATTCTGCAAGGTAGACTTCAGCAGTTCATGGAGCGAGAATTGCCAGATGTACAAGCTGGGTTTAGAAAAGGCAGAGGAACTAGAGACCAAATTGCCAATATCCGCTGGATAATGGAAAAAGCCAGGGAGTTTCAGAAAAACATCTATTTCTGTTTTATTGACTATTCTAAAGCCTTTGTCTGTGTGGACCATAACAAATTGTGGCAAGTTCTTAGTGGTATGGGGATACCAAGTCATCTTGTATGCCTCCTGAAGAATCTGTATAACGACCAAGTAGCAACAGTAAGAACAGACCACAGAACAACGGACTGGTTTAAGATTGGGAAAGGAGTACGGCAGGGCTGTATACTCTCACCCTACCTATTCAACTTGTATGCAGAACACATCATGCAACAAGCTGGCCTTGAGGAATCCAAAGCTGGAGTTAAAATCTCTGGAAGAAACATTAACAATCTCAGATATGCAGATGATACCACTTTGATGGCTGAAAGTGAAGAGGAACTGAGGAGCCTTATGATGAAGGTGAAAGAAGAAAGTGCAAAAGCTGGTTTGCAGCTAAACCTCAAAAAAACCAAGATTACGGCAACCAGCTTGATTGATAACTGGCAAATAGAGGGAGAAAATGTAGAAGCAGTGAAAGACTTTGTATTCCTAGGTGCAAAGATTACTGCAGATGCTGACTGCAGTCAGGAAATCAGAAGACGCTTAATCCTTGGGAGAAGAGCAATGACAAATCTCGATAAAATAGTTAAGAGCAGAGACATCACACTGACAACAAAGGCCCGCATAGTTAAAGCAATGGTGTTCCCTGTAGTAACATATGGCTGCGAGAGCTGGACCATAAGGAAGGCTGAGAGAAGGAAGATCGATGCTTTGGAACTGTGGTGTTGGAGGAAAATTCTGAGAGTGCCTTGGGCTGCCAGAAGATCAAACCAGTCCATCCTCCAGGAAATAAAGCCAGACTGCTCACTTGAGGGAATGATATTAAAGGCCAAACTGAAATACTTTGGCCACATAATGAGAAGACAGGACACCCTGGAGAAGACGCTGATGCTAGGGAGAGGGGAGGGCAAAAGGAAGAGGGGTCGACCAAGGGCAAGGTGGATGGATGATATTCTAGAGGTGACGGACTCGTCCCTGGTGGAGCTGGGGGTGTTGACGACCGACAGGAAGCTCTGGCGTGGGCTGGTCCATGAAGTCACAAAGAGTCTGAAGCGGCTAAACGAATAAACAACAACAAGGGAGGCTTTAATTTGATTTCTGTCACTAAGCAGGAGTTGGAGTTGATGGCCCAATGGCCTCTTTGAACTCTGTGATTCTTTGATGTCTTAATTAAGAACCTAATGCTGAAATTATAAACACACTTTCTTAAGGGTCATACTGAATTTAATCAGCTTATTTCTGAGTAGAAATACATAGGATGAAGTGTCTCTTTTCTATGAAAATCAGATTGTTTTCCCTTGGACCTCTGAAAACTGGGTGAGATAAAAGGAAATATGATGACTGTTGGTGTTTCAGCACTTAACAAAAATGGGTATAGTTCCCACAAAGGCTGTACTTCTAAAGAGTAAGGCCAATCCACACAGCCCATGTCCACATGCCTCCATCTGTACCTCAGTGTCCTCCCACAGCTGAGACCACTTAAGGATGTTTAAAGTGCTGCATTCTGGAAGAGTAGACTTCCCTAATATCCCACCTCAAATCAGTGTGTGCAGCCAACGAATGGTGCCTTGATGCGCATCGGGGAGGCAACCTGAAATACTGTGCTCCATGGTGGCAATCTTGTGGCTCCAAATGGTTCTGCCAGTGTCCTACACAACCACCCCCTTCAGTTTGCTCTCTGACCTCTTTGCCCACCCCTCAGTTCTCTTTTGGCTACAAGGGAGACTGGAACCCCCACTTGTACAACCACTTTTTTTTTTAATAGATTGGTGTAATGATTGACTTAGAGAGTCTGGAAACTTGAAATTGGCTTAAGCCATGTAATTAAAAGTGTCGTCATCATTATTATTATTATTATTATTATTATTATTATTATTATTATTATTAAAAAGGTCTTATCTTGTACTGTTATAGCCTGCCTGGCTGGGAATTCCCTTCCCAGAGGCAATTGTTCCTATGGAAGCCCTGGCTCCTTCCTTCCTTACCTCACATATCATGTTTCTATGATTGTTTATAGCTCCCAGAGCAATCCCCACAATTAAACCCTTTTCTCAAACTCCAAATCTTCAGCAACTCTTATTCATTGCCTTCATCTCCAGATGACCACTAGATAGCAGGCAAGAGAAAAACCCTAAATCTCGCCTGCCACCCAGTGGTGAATAGGTTGAACAGTTGACCAGTTGATCCTTCCTTTCAAGGAATGATTTTTTTTAAAAAAAAGTAGAACAGACTTCTTCAGCAAAGGATCGTTACCTTGTCGTGGTGCTGGAGCTTGAGCACCTCAATGATGCCATGAGCTAAACCGTGAAGGGCCACCCAAGACGGGAAGGTCATGACAGAGAGGTCAGACTAAATGCGATCCCTGGGGAAGGTAATGGCAACCCACCCCAGTATTCTTGCCGTGAAAACTAAATGGATCAGTACAACCAGAGATATGTCGGTATACCATCGGAAGGTGAGACCCCCAGGTCGGAAGATGGTCAAAATGCTACTGGGGAGGAACAGAGGATGAGCTCAACTAGCCCCAGACGTGATGACGCAGCTAGCTCAAAGCCGAAAGGACGGCTAGCGGCCGACGGTGCTGGTGGTGAACGGCGAATCCGATGTTCTAAGGATCAACACACCATTGGAACCTGGAATGTAAGATCTATGAGCCAGGGCAAATTGGATGTGGTTATTGGTGAGATGTCAAGATTAAAGATAGACATTCTGGGCGTCAGTGAACTGAAATGGACTGGAATGGGCCACTTCACATCAAATGACCACCAGATCTACTACTGTGGACAAGAGGACCACAGAAGAAATGGAGTAGCCTTCATAATTAATAGTAAAGTGGCTAAAGCAGTGCTTGGATACAACCCAAAAAACGACAGAATGATCTCAATTCGAATTCAGGGCAAGCCATCTAACATCACAGTGATCCAAATATACGCCCCAACCACAAATGCTGAAGAAGCTGAAGTAGAGCAGTTCTATGAGGATCTGCAGCACCTACTGGACAACACGCCTAAAAGAGATGTTATTTTCATCACAGGAGACTGGAATGCTAAGGTGGGCAGTCAAATGACACCTCGAATTACAGGTAAGTATGGCCTGGGAGAACAAAATGAAGCAGGACATAGGCTGATAGAATTTTGCCAAGACAACTCACTCTGCATAACAAACACTCTCTTCCAACAACCTAAGAGACGGCTTTATACATGGACTTCACCAGATGGACAACACCGAAATCAGATTGATTACATCCTTTGCAGCCAAAGGTGGCGGACATCTGTACAGTCGGTAAAAACAAGGCCTGGAGCTGACTGTAGTTCAGATCACGAACTTCTTCTTGCACAATTTAGGATCAGACTAAAGAGATTAGGGAAGACCCACAGATCAGCTAGATATGAGCTCACTAATATTCCTAAGGAATATGCAGTGGAGGTGAAGAATAGATTTAAGGGACTGGACTTAGTAGATAGGGTCCCGGAAGAACTCTGGACAGAAGTTGGCAGCATTGTTCAGGAGGCGGCAACAAAATACATCCCAAAGAAAGAGAAAACCAAGAAGGCAAAATGGCTGTCTGCTGAGACACTAGAAGTAGCCCAAGAAAGAAGGAAAGCAAAAGGCAACAGTGATAGGGGGAGATATGCCCAATTAAATGCAAAATTCCAGAGGTTAGCCAGAAGAGATAAGGAATTATTTTTAAACAAGCAATGCGCGGAAGTGGAAGAAGACAATAGAATAGGAAGGACAAGAGACCTCTTCCAGAAAATTAGAAACATTGGAGGTAAATTCCAGGCAAAAATGGGTATGATCAAAAACAAAGATGGCAAGGACCTAACAGAAGAAGAAGAGATCAAGAAAAGGTGGCAAGAATATACAGAAGACCTGTATAGGAAGGATAACAATATCGGGGATAGCTTTGATGGGGTGGTCAGTGAGCTAGAGCCAGACATCCTGAAGAGTGAGGTTGAGTGGGCCTTAAGAAGCATTGCTAATAACAAGGCAACAGGAGACGACGGCATCCCAGCTGAACTATTCAAAATCTTGCAAGATGATGCTGTCAAGGTAATGCATGCTATATGCCAGCAAATTTGGAAAACACAAGAATGGCCATCAGATTGGAAAAAATCAACTTATATCCCCATACCAAAAAAGGGAAACACTAAAGAATGTTCAAACTATCGAACAGTGGCACTCATTTCACATGCCAGTAAGGTAATGCTCAAGATCCTGCAAGGTAGACTTCAGCAGTTCATGGAGCGAGAATTGCCAGATGTACAAGCTGGGTTTAGAAAAGGCAGAGGAACTAGAGACCAAATTGCCAATATCCGCTGGATAATGGAAAAAGCCAGGGAGTTTCAGAAAAACATCTATTTCTGTTTTATTGACTATTCTAAAGCCTTTGACTGTGTGGACCATAACAAATTGTGGCAGGTTCTTAGTGGTATGGGGATACCAAGTCATCTTGTATGCCTCCTGAAGAATCTGTATAACGACCAAGTAGCAACAGTAAGAACAGACCACGGAACAACAGACTGGTTTAAGATTGGGAAAGGAGTACGGCAGGGCTGTATCCTCTCACCCTACCTATTCAACTTGTACGCAGAACACATCATGCGACAAGCTGGCCTTGAGGAATCCAAGGCTGGAGTTAAAATCTCTGGAAGAAACATTAACAATCTCAGATATGCAGATGATACCACTTTGATGGCTGAAAGCGAAGAGGAACTGAGGAGCCTTATGATGAAGGTGAAAGAAGAAAGTGCAAAAGCTGGTTTGCAGCTAAACCTCAAAAAAACCAAGATTATGGCAACCAGCTTGATTGATAACTGGCAAATAGAGGGAGAAAATGTAGAAGCAGTGAAAGACTTTGTATTCCTAGGTGCGAAGATTACTGCAGATGCTGACTGCAGTCAGGAAATCAGAAGACGCTTAATCCTTGGAAGAAGAGCAATGACAAATCTCGATAAAATAGTTAAGAGCAGAGACATCACACTGACAACAAAGGTCCGCATAGTTAAAGCAATGGTGTTCCCCGTAGTAACATATGGTTGCGAGAGCTGGACCATAAGGAAGGCTGAGCGAAGGAAGATCGATGCTTTTGAACTGTGGTGTTGGAGGAAAATTCTGAGAGTGCCTTGGACTGCAAGAAGATCAAACCAGTCCATCCTCCAGGAAATAAAGCCAGACTGCTCACTTGAGGGAATGATATTAAAGGCCAAACTGAAATACTTTGGCCACATAATGAGAAGACAGGACACCCTGGAGAAGATGCTGATGCTAGGGAGAGTGGAAGGCAAAAGGAAGAGGGGCCGACCAAGGGCAAGGTGGATGGATGATATTCTAGAGGTGACGGACTCGTCCCTGGGGGAGCTGGGGGTGTTGACGACCGACAGGAAGCTCTGGCGTGCGCTGGTCCATGAAGTCACGAAGAGTCGGAAGCGACTAAACGAATAAACAACAACAACAAGAACAGACTTGTTCTGGGTCCATTGGGGGCAGCAAGATTTAGATGTCCTGACAGATGGGAGAGGAGTTTGGCAAAGCTACTATGTGGAAATGGTTTCCTCATTTACCATTTAAGCTGTTCCTCTTCTGTGGACATTGCAGCTTAACTTTAAAGCAAAAAAGGTCCAGACTCAGATGGTTTGGCATCACCTTAATTCTGGACTGAAGCTTGCCACAGATGTTGATTGGACAGCTTTCCTGCTGCATATCCCACCCTGGCTGTCAATCACCCTATTAACTTTCCTGTGTGCAGGAACATGTAGTGTTCTTTTCAATTAATTCAATTAAACTCCTCTCCCCTGCTTTATTTGAATATGCAACATTCACAGAAGGGTTTTTTTTAATAATAATAATAATAATAATAATAATAATAAGATACACAACAGTGTGAAATCACAGCTGCAAGTTCTTTAGCTGGAGTTGGTCTTCACTCGCATCAAGTTCTTCCCAAGGACACAGGATGTCACAATATATCGTCGTAGTATATGTGCGGATCCAAACAGCGTGAAATTTTGCCAAATGCACAGAATTTCTAAGTGCCGCCCAGGTTTTTTGGTCTTTCAACTTCAATTTTCAGATCTTGATACTTTGTGATCTTTTCCAATTCTTTGTCTTCTATTCTACTATCCACCTGGTATTGCCACATCAATTATCCACACTTTCTTCTTTTCAACCCGTTAAATCTGGTGTGTAATGCACCAAGACTTTATCAGTTTCTATTTGGAAATACCACAATATTTTAACCTGCTCATTTTTAATCACCAGTTTTTCATTACTGGAAAATGATAAGTTTTACAGATGTTCCAGCGAATCATTTTGGCAAATGTGTTATGTCATTGTTTATAGTCAGTTTGTGTGATCTTCTTGCATGAGCTGAGTATATGACCTACTGTTTCTTCTGCTTCTTTGCACAATCTGCACTTTGAATCATTTGATGATTTTTCAGTTCTGGCCTTGATTGCATTAGTTTGAATAGCTTGTTCTGGAGCAGCCAAAATCAAGCCTTCCATTTCGTTTTTTAATGTTCCAGTTGTGAGCCACTGCCAGGTTTTATCTTTATCCCCTTTCCTCTTGATCTTTTGTAGAAATTGACCGTGTAATGCTTTTCCTTGCCAGCATTCTGTTCATGTTGTTATCACATTATTTTGAAATTCATGTTTTGTTTCCTGTACATTCAGTAAGTTCCAATTTTTAACTTGCATTTGTGCATGTTCTTGGCTGACTTTTACATAATCAGCCAATGCAAGCTTTTCTTCTTTGACAGTTTGCCTGACTTCAAGTAAATTTCTGCCTCCATTTCTGTGGGGCAGGTATAATCTATCAGCATCACTATGGGGATGTAATCCATAGTGAATTGCTATCAATTTTCTTGTTTTTTGGTCCAAACCGTCCAGTTCGGCTTGTGTACAGTTAATTATTCCAGCAGTGTATTGTATCACAGGTATGGCCCAGATATTAATGGCTTTGATGGTGTTTCCACCATTAAATTTTGTCTTTAGCAATTTTCTTACTCTTTGGAAGTATTCTTTACTAATCATATTTTTAACTTGTCCCTGCTTGATGTTTTCCAACTGTAAAATGCCCAGATACTTGTAGGCTTCATCCTGATCACTCCTGATGGTTTGGCCTTTCAAAGGAGCCTTTCAGCATTTCAGTTCCATTACTGTTTGTGTATGATTTATTGCTACTGTAGCATATTTCACTTTATTATATTATTTTATTATTATTAATTAATTATTAATAGAGTATTATTAATTCATTATTGAATTATTATATCATGTTATTATTAAATTAATAATTGATAGTGATTAGTGATGGATTTATTGATTACTATTTATTTAGAAAAATCACTGGAAGAGTGGAACCTTAATTTTCATGTTCAAAACTTTTTGGAATTTTCATACATCTGTTTTACCAACATTTCAGGGATTTATGTAATGTCTGGTCTACAAATTGTGTTTCAGTGCTGCTCCCTGCAGTTTGAATCCATGGAGCTGCTTTCCCATTTCTCATTCCAGCCCCTGCAATATGGTTCAATCTTGCAGACAAGAAGGGACGACCGAGGGTTGGCTCTGTTTTAGACTTAAAAGGAAAAGAAAAGAGTAGCAAGGGCCATGGCTCCCTCCCCATGCTGTCTCTCCCCATACCATCACCACCATCTGTTCCCCACCCCACTTTTCTCCCCCAACCCATTGACCAAGGGGAAAATTGTGGATCTTCTCAAACAAACCTTCTCAAAGGTTATGCTTTTATTTCAAATGAAGGGAGAAGAAAAAAGACCTTGGTGTCTATATACATACACATGTATATGTATATGTATATGTATATGTGTACATACATATAGGCATCAAAACCTACACACACACAGTATTTATATTGTATTTTAATTTCTGCGAGGTACCCAGAGTCACATTGGTGAGATGAGTGGATGAATGAATGAATGAATGAATAAAAAACTGAGCCTTGGCAGTTTTTTTATGGTGGGGGGAGAAGGGGGAAATGATGGGCCTGGTAGCATGTGTGTGTGTACTGGCAAAGTAGAGAATGGTATCTTACACAGAGGAGTGTTTTGTTTGGTTGTTTTAGTGTTTTATAGCTTTTTGATATGGTCAGCAACTCATCAATAAAAGTTTATTGTTGTTGCTGTTAATAGTGTTCTAAAAAACAAAAGTTAACACTTTGTTTGTTTGTTTGTTTGTTTATGTAGAAGATGGCCGAAAGACCTTAAAAGTTCTCCAGGGACTATTCTCCAGTGTCTCTCTTGTTGCATCCCACACACACAACACACTTTGTGCGAAGGATTATCAGGTTTGCAAACAAGGAAAAATCAGCTACTTGAAAGTAAAAATTGTTTGCACCAATGGACAGCCAAGGTTATCCTGTGCTCAATGAACATAAACCAAATTGGACTTCAGCAGTCAAGGAAAATGGAAAGCAGAAAATGCTAGCTTAAAAGCACAGCAAAAAAAAACACACAGAAGCACCTTTTGGGGCAAGAGAAGAAGCTACAGTCATCAGTTTCTGCCTCCAGAAGCAGCTGCCAGCCTATTCTGATGACTGAGCAAGAGGTAGTACTGAGACAGGTTTAATACTTCCCTGTCTGCCTCATCCCCTGAACTTCTTCTGATGTTCTCCTAGCTTCTGCAGATGTTGAAGGGCCTTCTCCAACCCCATCAAGAACTTGCTGGATTGGTGGTGTCTCAAAAGCTAGCAAACTTATTCTCAGGATATGGAGTATATTGGGACTTGCATACCTACTCTAGGGCTGAATAAGCAATGCACTAATGCTCCTAAAATTAACCTTACAGCAGCCTGGCTTGTATTTGCAACATGCTACCATGGCAATGAGCATGATATAGAGGTTGTCACGGTAAGTACAGATTTTTCTATTAACCAGGAAGGTGAATGGACTTGTAAAAGCCAAGCAACTGTTCAGTAAATGAATTGCAAATGAGAAATGTCTCCATTTGACCTTGATAAATAGAATTAATAAAAGAGCTGAAAATCAACTCCTGAAATATCAATGAACAATGTTTTTTAAGAAAGGGGAAAAAAACCCATGAAGGGCTGTCTAGGCATATTGAAATGTAGAGTTTTTCATATTTTTCTTTAGTTTAGGTGGCAGACTGAGGAAAAGTGTAAGCTCCTCTGTGCTAAAGATATGAGTATAAAGGTGGGAATGTAAAATGTTATCAAGGATAATTATGCAGACTAGGCTATTCAGACTATAACATCTTCACTAGAGTTAGGTCTCTGATATTGGCCAGAATGTTTGAAAAGTTTAAATCAATGCATTTTATTATATGAGAGTTTTCCAGAGAATTTTTGTATTTTGCTTTGTTTTGCTAAAAAATTGCACCAATGGGCACACAGAGCCACAGAGGGAGTGTATAGAGTGACAGCTTGAATATATGTGACCATGTCAGCATGGTCATGTTCATGCCATGATTGTGAAACTGGAGGTTGTTAATACGGGCCATCTGAATTTGGGTCTTGTAATCTAAAGAGTGGACCTTTGCCCTAAAGCAGGAGTGGGCAATTCATAGCCATGTTGATAACATCCAGATCCCCAGGGATCATGCTGTCAAAATTTGGTGGCGAAATGATGATCTTTCAAGAGGTGTAATTTTTATCCCCCCTCCCCATGGATTAAACCCCAAAATAGGTTCATTGATCCTATTTTATCTTTTAAAAGATCACCTCCTGGATTAAATGTAGGCTAAACATTTCTATCCTGCTCAGTCGGAAGGTGTCGCCATCTTCCCATTCTCCTCAGAGGCCAGAAATAATAATATGTAATAAAATGTGCCCTCCAGACTGAAAATAGTTACCTGTCCTATCCATAAAGAATGGAAACTCACTCAACAGCAGATTCAAAACAGCCTTTAACTACTATGTTAAAAGCAACTGCAGTCAATCAATCAATCAGCCAACCGATCAGTGGTAATATAGCTGATTTGAATGCTGAACTTTCAGGTCTGGTTCTTTTTAGATTTTTTTTTCCAGCCATATAGATTCTAAGATGATTGGTTACAAAGGGCAAAGTATACTGTGGATAAACTTATCCAAGATTATGATTGTTGGACCTCAGACATAGTTTAACAGAGCTCCAGACTCAGAATTATATAAGGCCACATGCCTGGTGAGAACCTATAGAAGCTACTATTTAGCTTTTTTTTTTTTTTTTAAGTTTCAAATTCTGGTTAGGGAGGACAGTGAAATGGTGGTGCATGCAGGATGTTAACCTATGACAGAGATTTTTCATGTCATGTGAAGATAATCTCTGTCTTGTCCTTTGGGGATCTCCTAATAAATTCTCAAGAAGTCCAAGGATCCCCAGAACCTGTCTCAAAGTGTTGGACACTCTTGACCATTCATTACTGATGCTAGAATAGATCAGATGTCATCAGTCAAAATGTGGACAGTGTAAAATCTCACCACAGATGATCCATCTTCAAAAATATACTAAACACACTTCAACAAATCCTTCATTCTGGATTGGGGAAAGCTGTGCTAAATTTTGCAAAACATTTCATGGTACTTAAAGTCTAATTGAATCACAAACCTATAAATATTTAGTGGAAATCAACTCTACCATGTTATCCCAGGTAAGTATATGTAGGACTGGAGTCAGAAAGGAATTGGCAAAAATCTGTCCTTTTTTGTTTTTCTTTTTTTACAAGCATACAAGTCTGGACACTTAATAGTGCCATCAAAATAGTGGTTGCCCTCAGAGTGATTTTTCATTGAAAATGTTTTTTTTTTCACCAAGAATAGGGCACAGCCTTCTTGATTGGACTGTCATTATGCTTATTGTTTAACATAACTGAGTGAAATGTAACTTTTTACTGAATTCATTCAAGTTATCTGCATTTTGTGGATCAAAACAATAATTGCTTGCTTTGAAATTAAGGTTCATTACATTGGTTTCCTCAAGGCATTAATGTAATGGGTTTATTTTTTCAGTTCAGGTTGAAATAAATAGTGAACTTATAAATGAAGGTTGCTTCACAAATGAGCTGCAACAGGTGCTAGAAATATTCATCTTACTCATTAGGTCATCTCCAGCTTTGCAGACAGTGGCTTTGGGGAAATTAATAAGATTGCTTCTTACAATCTCAGACATATCCTATGCCATTCATTCATTTACTTATTTCTAGGTTAGAACCAAATTAAAAGTGTGGTTTATAGGAAAAACTCAATTAGTAAAGCCCCTGAAGAAACATGCAGTAGTAAATATGAGTCAAATCTATGGTAAAGCTGTTTTTAAAATAATTGCCAAGTAAATATACTGTGATTCCTAAAACCAACTGATTTTAAGGGAAGCTTTCTTTCACTGCTGTATGTATCCCCAGTTGTTCATTAAATAGTGTAACATTTTATGTGTTATAAATAGGCATGTAGTACTGTATATTAAAAGGGCACATATTTGAGAAGGATCCAGATTTAGAACAGATCCCTTGAAATCAGTAAAACTGACACACCTCATGGTTTCCAGTGCCCAATTTCTCCAAAGGAGCTTGAAGCCAACCTGCTATCATTTTAATCTCTGCCAGTCTTGAACAATCGAAGACACACAGTGAACATCTGAAGTCAGTTACTGCTCACCTCCAGAGGACTAGCAGGAGACTTCAAAAACGTCCTCCAATCAGTGTCCCGTGCCCTAAGGTATCTCAAATCCCATACCAAAAAGAAAACCTTCTCACTTCAAGCAAAAAGAAAATAAATAAAATAATAATTACATAATTTGATAAATCCCAAACATGCATTAATACATGTGCATTTTTATCTGCCAAAAAAAAAAAAAATTCTGAGTGATTGCTGTGAGGGGAAATGTTCTGGTTGCAAAGGTACCATTACTCTGCTGAATTTAAAAGCCTATTGCAAGCTGTGACGGGGTGGAATGATTACTGATTGGAACACGATTCTTATAGGGTATAATAACAGAATCTTGAAATCCTTCCAGAGTATCCCTCTGTCCCCTCTTATACCAAACAGATTTAAGGTGGGTTTATCTTGATATTTTTTTTATTCACCCCTTCTTTCCCAGGACTGAGTTGTTGTTTGCTGAATGGTTCTTGCTTTCTTTCTTCAGGGTAATCTCCATACCCTTCTACATCCAAGGATTTTCCCAACCACAACTACTCTGAATTTCCTCTTGTCCGATTTATGACATATAATGAATTCCTCTGTGATCAGCCAATTAAGATAGAAGAAAAAAAAAAAAGGGGGGGGGGGGCTAGGGGAAAACCTGTGGATAAGATGTCATTGCCAAAACTTTTATTGTTTCATCAATGAGCTATTGTAACCTGGTAAAAATGCTCATGAAATTTGATCTTTGCAGATTCCAATAGGAACCAACTTGGGCATGATATTGATATTGCTTAATCAATGCGCCATCCGTGTGGAATAGTGTACACACAGAGATTTTGGCTGGCACCCTCCCTTATGACATTTAGGAAGGTAGTCACAACATGGAGCTTTTCTCCAGAGTATTTAACTAGTGATTATTTTCAGAATTGGGATGGCTGCTTATTTTGGACACTAGGTTCGACGGTGTTTACGTTTATTAATTATACTGTTTTAAGGATTTTATTTCAGGGTTGGTTGTTTTTTTTTTTGGTAAACTGCTGGGAGTCCATCTGTATATAAATGCTGAAAAAAAATGAATAAAGCTTCATTCACCTTTTTCAGGCAAATTTGTGAGGGCCAGAAATTAATTATTCATTGTATTTTGCAAATTATTAATGCTAAGATGCCATTCTAGCCTTAAAATATAAACACATATTTAAAACATATTTTGAAAGAAATAATAGTCCTCTTAGACACAAAATATATGTAAAGTCAGTGTTCAGTAATATTCAGAAGGATGTTTCTATGCTGATTAGAATAAAAATCATGGATTTGTGGCTCAGTTTAGGGCTAGCTCACGAGGCCATGATTTTGGATGACTCCAAATAAATCCTATGTCAAGCATGATAGGAAGTGTAGTTATGCAGATGGATGCAGCTGCAAGATGCAGCACTGCATTTTTGGCCAGCTACCAGAGAGAAGGAGAAGAGATGTGGTGGTAAAAGGGCAGCTAAAACTGAGAAAGGGTGATATGGCAAGAAGGATGAGGACAGGATGAGTGGCAGCAGAGATGATAGCAAGGAAGAGATGAAGGCAGTGGTGGTGGCAGTAGAGATGACAGCAAGAAACAGGAGATGGTGGCAATAGTGGTGGTAGTGGAGATGATGGCAGGGAGGAGGAGATGGAGATGATGTAGTGCCAACAGAAATGGGGAGATGGAGGAAGAAGGGATGCCAGTGGGAGGGGAAAGCAGACAAGTGGTTATGAGGGAAGAAGTTTTGATAGAGGAAGCCCTTAAAAGTGACACAGAGCACCTAACTATGGCAAATCATATCACTGCTACTCTTCAACTAGATGAATCGTTGCTTCCATACGGCATCTTGCATCTCATCAAGTTAAGACCTAGCAACTCACATAGGCCTAGAGAAAAGATAAGGACATCACATATTGATTGACCTATTCCTACAATTATTAATTCTAGCTCCAAACATATGTGCATTACTCAAAAGTATAAACCTTGTTTCAAGTGGTCACGGCATAATGAATGGTCATCAGTGTCTCTCATTTTTCTATCTTTTCCTCCAAAAGAACAGGAGCCTGAGAATTTTTGCAGACCATCTGTACAAAGCAGTAAACATAAATCAATACAGATCTCAGCATGCTACTTATCTTGTTCAAGTAGTCCATCCAGGCACCATCTTTCCTGGAACTGTCAATGCAACAGATGGATGAAGCAGCCCCATCTGGCAGTTTGAAGACTATTCCATACAAGAGCAAATCAACACTCTTTGATTTTCTTTGCAGAGAGCACTTTGGAAAGGATTTACAAATGTTAAGATGATGTTTATATGACTTACAAACATTGAACCTCATAGGTTGATGACTGCAAAACCTGCAGGTGGAATTATCCCAGTATGCTTTAATGGGGGAATGTTCTTGACTATGACATAGATTATTGAGAAAAAGCAGAAGTCCTCTAAACCTATCACAGCTGATTGACTAACATTTGGTGCCATACTGATCGTGGACATCTCAACTTCTCCCATTACCCCACCCCACCCCACCCCAGGAACCTGAATATAAAATATACAGAAGTCTTCTGTCTCCTAAAACAGTAGATAACTGCCCTTTGGGGAGATTATAAAATTAAGAAAGCTGTACCAAAATATGTGAAAGCACCATTAGAAAACAAATAGCTGGGCTGTCTTCACTAGCATAATGAATGGTGTAAATGTGATGATATTGCATTGAAACATACCAACTGAGCTTGGCTATACTGCTTGGAGGCCCAAATGTGTGAAGAGTCCCATCTCCTGGTTGTGTTGATGATTAAGGACTGTTTCTTTCTCTTGGCTGCTACGTGTTTTGATTTTTGTAATCATTATTGTAATTGTTTCGTTCGTCACCCAGAGTCACGTGTTGAGATGGGGGCTATATAATGTGATTAAATAAGCAAACAAGCAAATAAATAAATAAGGTGAGCAAGGGCAAATGAAGTCAATTCAAAGTGAGGATGGTGAACAGCTGAGCTTTTTTGCTAGCTTTAGATATCATGGCTGTCCTGAAAAACAGCAGTTCAGTTGTTACCCTGTCTGCCTCACTGAAATAGGTCATGAAAGGTATATATGCACCCAATTACTTACTCACAGCCTTACTTTTAGTGCAAAATATATAAGCTAGGGCATACACATAAAAAACAGATTTCTTCTCCTCTATACAAGGAAGCATTTAATTAATGCTTGGGGTAATGGTTTTTGCTAATTGAAAAATAACTGAGCATAACTCGAGTCTGTTTAAATAATCCTGTTTATGAGAAAGTGGACAGAAGCAGGCATGATGTTAGATGGTTAGTAATAAAAAATGACAACATTACAGTGGACTACGATTTACACTGTCAAAGGAATAAATTGTTCTGCAATAAAAATCTATGTGAGCATTTGGATAGGTTATATTATGTAGTGTATGTGTCCTAATCTCACACAGGGCCATAGTAGCTGTTTTCCTAGCATAATCTTCCAAGTTCATTTCTTGTGTCTTTATTGCAGCATGACATCTTCCATCTCTTTACAGCTATAACAGATAAGTGTGACAAGCATCGTGTTTGTTTTCGCCTGCTTGCCCATTATTTTAAAGCTATTATTTCATCGTTTTTCCCCTCATCTACAGTAAGGAAAATTTCCCTGGTAGAGATTAATTAAAAAGATTATCTTGCAACACACGATACAGAAAATTGTCTTTCTTGAATCTGTCAAGGAAATTCATTCTGCCAAGGCATAAAATGGCTATGAGTTGCAGTATCATTTTTCAATACTTCCTGAGGTGCTGGCATGGAAAACAAAATCTAAATATTATCCTTTTAAAAACATCTTATGCTAGCAACAGGGAAGGGAGGAGGGAACGGGAATTGTATCAGAAACCTGTTTCTCATTTTATCAACTGCAAATTCTTTTCAGTCATGCTTCAGCAGTGATTTACAAAAAATGATACCTTTATCATTATGTTGTTTAATTTGTGTCTTTATTGTGGATCAATTCTAAAGATAATGCAGTAGAATTGTACTAAGGAAGATCTGTAATTATGCTTTTCTAAGAATATTCCTTGGGCTATTTCCCAGGAAATCAAAAAGTTGAAAGTTGAACTTTTGAACTTGGTTGTTGAAAGTTGAAAGGATCTGTGTATTCTCAATAAAACCGCTGAGTTTGCATCAGTTTTTCTGGGGGGGAAAGGAGATATTTTATTTTCTAATCTAGGCAATTCATATTCTGAATATTATTTTTTTTATTATTATATAGGTTAGCCAGGTTCTGCCTTGATTAGTTGTCTGGTCCAGTGAAGATGTGGCAAACGGACTTGATGTGACAAAGCTTTTTTCAGACATGCCGTCAAGTGGAGGCCAAATCTATCTCAGTGAATTGCTTCAATCTAAGGACCTTCTTGGAGTTTCAAGAGTCTGGGGGCTGCCACAGAGAAGGCCTCCCTCAGATGTTCTCATCAAATGGGCAGATTCAATTCTAAGTAAAGGTAAAGGTTTCCCTTGACATAAAGTCCAGTCGAGTCCGACTCTAGGGGGCGGTGCTCATCTCCGTTTCTAAGCCTTGGAGCCGGCGTTGTCCATAGGACACTTCCGGGTCATGTGGCCAGCATGACGACTCGGAACGCCATTACCTTCCCGCCGAAGCAGTACCAATTAATCTACTCACACTTGCATGTTTTCGAACTGCTTGGTGTGCAGGAGCTGGGATTAACAACGGGAGCTCACCCTGCCGCGCGGTTTCGAACCGCCGACCTTCCGATTGACAGCTCAGCGGTTTAACCCGCAGCACCACCGCGTCCCTAGATTCAATTCTAGCAGGGTAATTTTGACATCATGTGGATGTTATCATTTATTTGGTTAGCCAGATATAGCTAGAGACTGGACAGAACTTCTGAAGCTCAAGGAACTAGCTGAAAATGGAATCAACCACAATAACATCCGTTTATGAACCCACAAACTTCAAATAAGCTTTTTTTACAGGAAAGTTTTTAAAAGTTCATGCATTTCCTCCCAACTTGGTTTAAATAGCCAAGTTTGGCATGTGGATATTATTTTCATTCCAGAATGTTCACATGCATAAATAAATCACACTACTGCACTGTTGGCTGTGATAAATATTCCATGTGGAGAGATCAGATGCCTGAGCCTTCCATAACAGGAAAGCATAGTTCACAACTCTGTGCTATTGTCTAATCCACATTCTTTTTAAATGGCAGATAGGCAGAATTATTAAGGCTCATGTGGGATTCAGAGCTGTGTTTATATAAAATATTTAACCTTGTCAGGTAAAAATCTAATAGATATATTTTCACAACTTGGCTAAACTTAGTAAGTGTTAACTTTGATTAGTTGTTGTGGTTGTTTTGGCTGTGGGGTCTTTTGGGGAGGGGTTGGGTTTTGGGTATTTTCTGTTGAACCTAGAACATTGGTTAATTTAATAACCAGATTTAGTGTGTTAGGTGGGCACAGCCTAATATTCCTCGATTATGTCTCTTTTTCAAGCTTTGAGGAACTCTGGTTGAGCTTCCATCTGTGGTGCTAAAAGGTACCACCCCCAAAACATGTGTGAGCTGCATTCACTACCAAATGTAAGAAAATATTTCACAGCAAATTGAATTGACCCTGAGTGGTGACAGGGAAAAGAATCAGTCAGCAACCAGTGGTCCAGTGAACCAAATTATTTATATTTACTGGCCACATCTTAAACATAAAGCAAGGCGATACAATCTCACCTAAACTTTTTAATGCCTGCTTGGTAAATCTCATGCACAAAATGAAATGGGAAGACGGAATTGATATAAACGGAGAGAAGATAAACCATCTCAGATTTGCAGACGATGTTGTACTGATTGCAAAAGATGCTCAAAAGCTGCAAAAAATGCTTCAACAACTTGACACCGAAAGCAGAAAGGTGGTTCTAAAGATGAATCGCACTAAAACAAAATATATGCAGACAAGGTACCTTCCAAAATTCCAAATGAGGCTCCAGAATGAACTCATCGAAGAGGCTGACCACTATGTCTACCTGGGACAGCTAATCAAAATGAACATTGATCCAAGAGAAGAACTGGTCAGAAGAAAGAAAGCTGGATGGGCTAGATACAACTCCATTAGAGAAGTCTTACAAAATGAGAAAATCGATTTCAGGACATATCATGTGCATGTCAGATGGCCATTGGACAACAGCAGTTGCTGAATGGTATCCAAGAGAAGTAAAAAGGTCTATCGGCTGACCTCCAAAGAGATGGGAAGATCCAATAGTCAAGGACTTTGGCCAAACCTGGAGGAGAAAAGCCAGAAATTGAGACAAATAGAAAATGAGTTGTGACCAGCAGGACTCTGTCCAGTGACAGTCTGGTCAATTGAGGTGATTGAGGTGATATCTCAAACATACTAAAGCATGTACATTTGAGATATCACCAAAGGTAGTATGCCAACCTAGTAGAAAGGGATAAATGATTAGAAGGTCACCCAGATGGGTTGATCAAGACATTCCATCATGATATAATTTACATTGTGCCTGCCTTTTTCTTTGTCTTGTCTTTGAAATGTAGCAGGCCAAAGATGTAAAGCTGTGATTCTGCTTTTCCTCAGAGCTGCTCAGCAAGCTGCCAGTGCTTTGCTGGGAGTCTAGTGTACACTGCATTTGTATGCATGCTAATGCATTTATGCTGTATCTTTAAAGTGAGTTGGTTGTGTTAGGTGAGCCAGGTTTTGAGCATAACAAAACACTGTGGTACTGGTGTAACCAGAAATGGTAACCCACATAGAAAAGATACGTCTTGTGAAAGGAGGGAGGTTTCAGACTGTGCCAAAGTCTAGAACATGCCTTTTTACAGACTATTTAAAACATAGCATTCTGTTGTATCCCTGGGTATATATATATATGATTTATTGTTTCTGTGATATGCAGTTAAGCTCAGATAATCTTTTTCCCCTTGAGAAGATCAGAACTAATTTGATTAGGTTTGGAATATAGACAATCCAGGGAAAAGACAATATGTGGTGATATAGTCATTTCAGGGAGCACAGCAGGATAGACAGTGGATGGGATAATGTTTATTTTTGACTAAGAATTGTTAGTTGCTAGTACAATAAATGGAAGATTCCTTCCCCCAGGTAGAAAATAAATTATTTGGCATGTTTTTAAAGATGGCTTCAAATGCTTACTAGACTTCGGTTCTTCTGGCTAATGATGCTGCTCTAGACCCATTGGAAACAAAACACTTTAATTCATTCCCAGCAAAAGCTTTGAAGCTTACCCTTTTAAATCCTTTGTGCATTGTGGTGAGGAAGTATTTCAGTCCCACACACAAAAGTGACACTCATAATGTCCTCACACACACTTCACTAACTTTTTGTTCACCTTGGTTTAATAGACCTTCTGACCTTGTCAAGCCTGCAGTTCAGAAAAGCAGATAAATGGATGGATTCTGACAACCATGGCTACATTATATCTTTTTATTCAATTGTAACAAGATATGCTAAAATCCCATTGGCAGGCTACAAGTTTGGGAAAATATATATTCAAATTAGTCCATGAAAAATTACAGAGGAGAGGATCTTCTTTCTAACTTACTCTATTCAAACATTTATTTTATTTTTTTTATCTCAGGAATGTCCTTCCAGTAGGTTGGTCATTAATAAATAAAGTTCTAGGGATAAGGTTCTGTCCTTCCCTTTATTATTTTATCCAGCTTCTTTTCTAAAGGACAAAAGGAAATGGCTTCCTTTCCTGCTGTGGATGACAAAAACTCGAAATAGTGGTATGTTAGCACAGAGCACAGTCCTTTGCCAATCTATGAAATGTCATTGCCTGGGTATCCTGCTGGGCTCAGCTCAGAGTCATGGTGCCAAGACTGTTAATAAAAAAGAATAAAGGTTAATGAAGGCATTGGGTTATTTATTAGCAGGAATAAAATTACCTGCTTTTTATCTGTATTGTTTGTTCAAGCAGAAGTTCTCACCTTTGAATTTTAACAGGACTTTCTTTCTGGACTGCGCAGAGCTCAGTTTCTTAGGTAAGTCATAACGTTCTTCCAATATTTTGTTTCTGTCTTCTCTGCCTCAGAAGATGCAGGGATTGATTCTACCAGGTCACCTTGAGAGAAGTATAATTGGAAAACCATCTTATCTCCATTAATAAAAAGGAAGTTCTAGCAGTCAGATTACCTGCCAGTTTATCAAGCAGACAGCCAGATTGCCTGACTCAAGACTGATTCTCACATTCCATTTTCTTTTAAATATGAACATAGTTAATTAGGTGCCATTGGGTCAGGTATGACTCTGGTGACCTTATGGACAAAAGTCCTCCATCTCAACCTGTCTCTGGTATTTCAATCCATACCCCTTCCAAGAACACCTGAGTGAAGTCCACCGACAGAATTCCTCAATGAATTCCACCATTGCACCTGTAGTAGAGGTTTATACTTATAAAACATTGGTGTTTACTGGATATCCATTAATTTTGGTAAATATGATACTACTCCTGTTTTTTTTTAATTATTATTGGAATATAGTCTACCCTTTTCAGTTTCATTACCACTATATTCCTTTGTATGGCTCGTAGCTTAAATGCTGTTTCATGTGATCATCTGATTTAAAGTGGCCCATTTCATTTCACCTATGTTCACTTATTTCTAAAATACTGAATCCAGCGTGCTTCATTTTCATGTTACCATTTTCCATCACTCATGCATATTAGGTACATTTCATGTTCTAATTGTATATCCCTTTGTAAAAGGAGAAACATTTTTCTGCACTAGTGGCACCCATTAGTGGAAACATCACTGATCCTTTGTGCCTCCATGTCATTGCCATGATCTGCTCTTGAAAGTAAAATATTCTTCCCTGGTAGATAGAGGAAGTCAGAGCCTAGAGCCCTGAGACTCCTGGTTACCTGCCATCCAAGTATTTACAAGGTCTAACTCTGCCTAGTGTACCTGTGTAAACCAGTCTGGATTTCATTAGAAACTTGAAGTGGACATGATTTGATTCAAGTTTGTGGTTTCATTCAAGCCTTTTCAAGCTTCTGGTTCTAGTACATACAGTATAAACAAGTATCTATAGGCTACAATGAAGAAACTTCAAAATTCCTGAAACTGATTCACTTGGGGGGGAACGTGATGAAAATAGCAGGGACAGAAGACTCCCTCACCCTGCTGAGTTTCAGGTGGATATCTTTAAGGCTTTTGCTGCATATAGTAGATAGAGAGAGAAATTGGCTGAATCAATAAAGAAATGGGCTGAAAAAAATAAGGGCTTATCATTTCCAGATTGCCCAGGTTTGTGCTTTGCTGCCTCTGATCACTGTTTTCTGGGATGCCAGGGGGTATAGCGTAACTACTTGGCAAGTTTGATCTCTCTTACAAGAACCCTCTCGTTGCTGGGTTACTGGTAATGCTCTGTATTAATTACTTAATCCATTAGTTAGCTAATTTAGGAGAGGCAGAAGAAGCAGGAGAGCACCATGAGATAAAATGCTACAAAGACAGTCAAGCCAAAGAGAAAGACGCTGGCATAGAGGAAGTGGCATTTGTAGCCTTGCTACCCCATCCCTATTTTCATAGCAATAAATATTTGGGCAGGTGCCTGTAAGTGTTAACCTGCTCCCCATTCACTCCCTGTCAAGAACCCCTGCCATACAAGTGCACAGGTTTAAAGTAGGGTCAGCCTGGAGCCCATATTTAGAATGCTGAGCCTTGCATGGCTTTCCATCACACACGGAATATAGCACAAGGATTCAGCATGGAAGTGTAACATTGCATTAGTGCAAGAGAAAGAAAGTTAAAGCTTGTAACTAGCCATATTGAAGAAGTTGACAGCTGAGAAAGTAAATGAAGGCCAAAGTAATGCTAGCTTTGCCATCCCAAAGAACTCTGATAGGCAGAAAGTTTAATACGGTGATACATCTCCCTTGCCAGCTGCTCTTGGCAATGTCAGAAAGCCCACCATACCACTTAGCCCCCCCCCCCCAGCATTCCCCTTATATGGAAAAAAAAAACCTTGGCATTTTTATATTATCTGTAAAAATCCCAAAAGCATTAGCAAAGCCATCATATCTCCAATATGCTTGAGAGCCACTTGATCTGACTCATTACTTCCAAGGAAGTCCCTGCTTTCATTTATGATTCTGCTTTGACGGAGTGATCTAATCAAAGCTTCATTGAATCAAATGACTCATTAGAAGTTCAGCCTAAGATGGCTGGGTGCTGCCAGGTTTTGAACAAATGGAGCATAGAAATATGATGGGGGTGGTGATGGAAATAAAGCTCGGTAGTGAAAATAAAATGAAATGTTTATTTGATTTGCTAAATTTGAGATTTCTAAAACCTGAGTTTGGAATTTGCAAAAAACATTTTTGTATTCTCAGGAAATTCTGAATTTCTTGTCTCTAATCTCTGACTCCATGCTATGATCTTTGCAACAGAATTAGTACTTTCTGGTCTTCTGAAATTAGTTAATGAATTAAATATCACTGGTACTGCAGATACTCAGTTTAAAACTTAAAGCTGACATTGTTTATTTTTTCCAAGTAATTCTTCTGCTAAAGCTTAAGTTTTCCATTAAAATCAATGGCATTAAAACGTGCTGCCCTCTGCCTCTGCTTAATTTTGTAAGTACATATGCAAATAAAAGCATTTTTGAACTGCAGTCCAGTTTATTTCTTTGAATTCTATTTTTATTTTTTTAGATTCTACAATCTTGTAATATTTGGGTCCTGAATATAATTTGGGAGGATCCATGATGTCATCTAAAATAGACACAAAATATCCTAGATTGTCATGGCAAGTGCCATGTTGTCAATCTCTATGCTACATAGAATCCAGAAAAGTTTATCTATTGGATTGCTCCATTATAGGCTCTATTAAAATGGCAGGCTCCCAATTTTTTTTTTTCTTTGCCATCAGAGATGAAGCAGGCATGTTCAGAGAGCAAAGAAGTGACATTACAGCCATTCTTGTTTGGGCTCCATAACAGCTGAGCAGCCATCATGCTAAGGTTGGCCCATGTGACCTGCCTTTTTCTTCTTTCTTTCCCTCTTTCAAAGAATTCAATACAAGATTTGTTTTCTGTTCTGAATTATGATTCACATTCAGGCATGCAATATCATCACATAGAGAGTATTCTGCCATTGGTTTAAATAACCCCAATCAGTGATATAACTCTTCTTTTCAATGGTTCAGTCACTAGATCCACATTTGCTCAAATATTCATTGATTGCTAATTGTACCCACAAAGTTTAAATCCGTACAAGCTAGAATTCCAGTTCATATCTTTGTTCAGGAACTATGAATTAAACTGCCTCCTTTAAAAATATGGATGATACAATATCCCTTGACCCATTCTGTTTACATCTGCATAGTTCCATATGTAGGTTGTTTAGGCATAAGTTAAGAAAAGGTATATCAAATGCATGGGGGTGAAGGATAAGGTTAAAACTAAAATTCTGGGCTGTCAGGGGCCTGATCAGTGTCCGATTTTTGCAGACTTAGGGGGAAAAAAAGAATGTTGTAAGACCCTGGCCAGATATGCAGCTGAAATGTAGTTGAATATCTGTGTGGTGGTTTTCAGCTGTGTCTCCATCCCTAAAATATTACTCTAGATTCAGACTAGCTTTGGAGAACTCTTCTCATAAATGTTCCAACTGCAAGGGGAAGATACTCAGTTTCCATCATTTTTTGTGCAATTCTCCCTTAACATTTTTCTAATGGACCCTCCAAAACAATGTATGATGTGGTCCTGTGGACTATAGAATTAAGGTGGACTTAGTAACAATGTCTTATCCCTTTTTCTAGCCACAATCTTTGCTGGAACAGAAGGACCCATTACATTTACTGAAAGGCTAATCTGGCAATACCTACTGTATATGACTTTGTCTGAACTTGAAAAAGCTAAGCAGGGTTGGACCTGGCCAATTCTTGGATGAGAGATCACCAGAAAATTCCAGGATAGCTGGTTAGGATGGGATTTTGAAAAAAAAAAATCAGAAGAAGGCAATGGCAAACCACTTCCATACTGTTGCAAACAAAACTACATGGACATTAATACACAGACACCAGGCTGGAAAGATTTTACTTTTATCTAAACCTCGATCCAGCAATATCTGTTATACCAACATTAACAGGCTATTGGTATAGCTGGAAAGCTGGACTGTCTGCCTAATACTTCTGTTTCATAGACCAATCCCAGATCCCTGGAACATCTGATTTTTTTTTCTAAAACTAAGCCAACAAGATGTAGCATATACAGTATCAATGTTAAGATATTTCATGCTGCCGGAAACTCTGACATTGGTTAGTTTTGTACAGGCAAGTTTCCCCAAAATAAAAGCAGGATATCAAAATAGCAGTTAATTTGATCAGCATCTACGCACATTTTCTATTATTTTGACCAAACAGTGTTTTTGAAGGCTAAAGAAGAAAATTACCTTTCTCCTCATGACATGTTCTGGGACTCATATTCCTAAATTACGATTGATTGATTGATTGATTGATTACATGCTATCAAGTTGTTGTCAACTCTTAGTGACCACAGTAGATTTTCTCCATGAGGATCTGTCCCTAACCTGGTCCTTCAGCTGTTCTACCAGTACACTCATCGCTACTGTAACTGAGTCTATCCACCTTGCTGCTGATTGTTCTCTTCTTCTCCACCTTTCCCAGCATTAAAGCCTTCTCCAGAAAGCTGGGGCTTTGAATGATGTGTCCGAAGTAGGATAATTTAAACTGGACATTTGTGCCTCAAGTGAGAACTCAGGGAGAAATACCAAAATATATTTTATTCATCCATGGTATTTTTTTTACAAGACAGGAGTTTAAGTTCTCACAATCTGTAGCAATCCTAAACCTTCCCAACAAAGCAAAAATACAATAAAGATTAAAGATAATAGACAACTTTGTCATACAGTACTTTTTTCTTAAAGAACACTGCAAAAAGAAAAGAAAAAAGAAAAGACCCCAATCACAATAGGGGACCATTAATAATTCCAAAAACACTTTAAATAAAAGTACAAGTTATCTCACTAACTACCAATTTTACTGTGCTCATGTCCTTCTGCCTACCACCCATAAAGCTCTACCTTTGCCTATATTTTTTCTCTACAGCTTGGTATTTGTTTCCAAAATAGCAGGCAGGGTGTCATTTGTCACTGTCTTTTACTTTAAGTGAAAGAAAGGGCTACATGTTACTTACATATTGCTACCAATGGAACATACAGAAAATCGTGCATTTTTCCAGATGAATGGTTATAGTTTTTGACAAAGTTTTAAGGATCATTATATCTGATTATTCTTTACAATCAGACAAACAATGGGGACATTTTGTAGATGCAGAGGAAGATTGTGCCATTGTGTTCAACTAGTTTCAGGCTATCTATTATAATCCAAATATAGTCAGTGGAGCTTTTCTTTTTTCAAAGGAGACTTTTTTTCCCCCGCTAGGAAATAAAAGACAACCATGAAGATTTTTAAAAATAATCTGAGTCTAGACTAGCCTAGTCTAACTTTCCCTGAACTGACACCTTCCAGACGTGTTGGGAAGCTGTGTTCCACAACTTCCAGCCAGAGCTAAGGAACAATTTGGAATTACAGTGTCAGTCCATCTGGAAGGCATAGGCTTATGGAAGCTGTCCTAAGTATAGGTAAGGGTACTTTACACACAATCCATTGTTGGTAGCAAAAGGGGCTTGGTCATATACTTTCCTTCAGCTTCTGAGCAAAAGAGAGGCCATAAAGAGAAATATAAAAAGAGACATGGATCAAGAAAGTCAACAATTTTCATTGCCTTCTTCTGAACTTGCAGCATTTCAAACTCTTGTGGTGTTTGGTGATCACCATCTGTCTGTTGTACTCACTGGAGTATCAAAAGGAGGAGGTGTGTACCACAATCTGACCTGTAAGATTCTGTTATTACAGCCTATCTCAAAAAAGTGTCATTCTAGTCTTCCTGGGAAGTTGATTTTCTGGTCTGATCCATCTAGTGGGGTTGACAGTTCTGCACAGGACTCAAAAGGAAAGTTTTCCTGCCCTCTATTGCAGTATCATTAAAAACTAATCAACGGCAGCACATTTCACTCAAGGACCTTCAGCCAATAATTTTGCCAAGAAAAAAATCCATCTGACTGCACTTTTCCGGTGCCCTATGACTATTAAACAGCCACTGAAAGATGAGTGCATACATCAGGAATGAGCAAGCTATGGATCGCATGCAGCCCTCCCCATGTCCTTGTGTTCCTGCAACCGGGGCCACCAAAATACAGCCGTGTGATTTACCATTAAAACATGAGTGGTTCTGTTTGTAGCCAAAATGGAGAGGAAGGCTGTTTTCAAAGAATAAACCCTACATTAATTTTAATATTGTTTAAATTTAGGTAATAATGGGAAAACTCTGAGCCTACCCATTGTGTGTATATGTTTATGTGTGTGGTCTGCTTGTATTCTGTCAGGGTACAAAAACCTGCTCTTTGTGTAAGGCTCCTGACACATTACACAAATGTGAAATGTGTCCATCATTGTGAAAATGATGCTGTCCTGGTATATTTATTTCTTCATGTGCTTGCTTGCTTATTGGATTTATAAGCCACCTGACTCCATTATGACTCTGGATGGTGCACAATATAACATGTTAACAATATAATGTAAAAATATAAAAACAGTATGAAAGCAAAATAAAAAAGCAGACATCTGGAAAAATAACACTACTTCCTATAAACCAGTCATCCTTAAGGTCTGGCTGAACAGGCCCATTTTAAGGGCTCACTTAAAAAAGGGCAGGATAGTGGCCTTACAAATCTTGAGGGTTGGAGGTAGGGATATAATTCCAGAAGGATGTATCTGTAGAGGAAAGATGGAATGGCCTTGAAGGACAGGAGGAAGCATCACTATCAAGGCAGTGGTCAAATAAAAGGAGGCTGAGATTGGGGCAAGGAAGTAACTTGAGAAAATGTTTCAGACAAGCCCTTCCCTAGTTCACATGAAGCTAAAGAGAGGGAGGAGGGAAGCACATTCAGACTTGCAAGCTTCTATTACTATAGCTGTTACCATAAAGCTAGTACTGATCTACATAGCATTAGTTTCTTAGTCTCTTATACCTTGTAGAGCTGACAGTATCATAGGTCTCTTTCAGGTCTCTTACAAACTATGTCCCAATCACTCAGTTTGCCTTGGATCAAAAACCTTCAACCATACTACTTAACACACATGCACAGAAAACAATTCCTACTCTTATTCAGACACAACAATGTAAAGCTGGAGGGGAAACACAATGTAAGACTGAGGTAATGACAGTTTTACCAAAGACAGACCCCCAGTACAATCAGGCTGCAATCTAATATTGTTCTTGAATGTCAAAGAGTTGGATCCCAAGACATGGATTCCTCAGTTCCCTTCTGAGATATTATTTGCTCAAAAATAAAAGACACAATTATATCTCCTGATTCAACTTTATGGAATGTGACCTAATTGGGAATAGGCAAAATGAAGACCATAAGCTTATACTTGCAGAATGCTGAACTGAAGTATTTTCCCATAAACAGATCCAGAAGGATTAGTGGCAAACAAGTTCCAATTTTGTCCATAGCTATAAATGAGTGCAAATGGGACGCGGTGGCGCTGCGGGTTAAACCGCTGAGCTGTCGATCGGAAGGTCGGCGGTTCAAAAAACCACGCGGTGGGGTGAGCTCCCGTTGCTCGTCCCAGCTCCTGCTCACCTAGCAGTTCGAAAACATGCAAATGTGAGTAGATCAATAGGTGCCGCTTCTGCGGGAAGGTAACGGCGTTCCGTGAGTCATGCTGGCCACATGACCCGGAAGTGTCTTATGGACAACGCCGGCTCTAAAGGCTTAGAAACGGAGATGAGCACTGCCCCCTAGAGTCGGACTCGACTGGACTTTACGTCAAGGGAAACCTTTACCTTTACTATAAATGAGTGCAGGTGTCCTTTTCTATCGCTACACTAAGCAATCAGATAAATGGAATGTCCGCTTTTGTTCTTGCTGTTGTAACTTTAAAATTAGTTTCTGGAAATTCTAGCTGAGTACTTGTGGACACCAAATGCCTCTCTAGATTGAAGCCAGGCCAACTGAATGGCTGACTGAAATAGGCATTTTGGGGACCTGATTCTGTGAATTATGAAAGGTAGCAAATGATATTTTTTTTCTATTTTGTAGCATTTTTAATCCCCAGAAATGGCACTTATGAACTGATCACAATAACCTAATCAGCCTTGCATGGCAGAAACCTTGATAGGGCTGTGGTTGAAACACATGATCTGTTAAGTCATTTAATTTTATCAAAACAACCTGGTGCACATGGACATAGGATTCTAAACCTGGATTGATTCTTAGAATACAGCTGTTAGTTTCTACCAGATTAATCTCCATTAAACAACTAACTTTTAAAGACTATTGCACACTGTTACACTTTATAAAACATCATATGATACATAAATTACTTGCTTATAACAACCAAGAAGAAAAACCTAAGGTTATTTTTTATAAGAAGCAGCACTGAATGCAATCCACAATCCATTCTCTAAATAACAAAGAAATATATTCTAAAAAATATATGCCCAGGAAGATAATTATTAGGATGGTTTAGTTATTCTTTAAGAAAAGACATTTGAGATTAATACTGCTTGCGTTAAAAAAAAATGAGAGAGTGTCTGGAATTCTAAATGAAAGGCTATTTATATGCTTTTTAGCTGCTAGGCAGATCTTTCAAACATAGACAGAAGGTACTTTTATCATCTCAATACAAAAATGTTAACATTTGCAGATGCTCTGGCACAGCCTCTCAATAAACAATTTTCCTTATGGAGCCATCAACTTTGTTATATATTATATTTTATTTATTTCATTTTATTTTATTTTAAAAGAGAAGAAATCAATCTCATGTTCACAATGTAGAACAGACACATATAAATGGCCAGGTAAGCTCATATTTCTGAGGGTAGAATGAATGCTGTAAAAGTTTGGGGTTTTTTTCCCCCCTCCCAGTGACTTTCCTTGTTGATTTTACTTTTCTCATTTCATAACAGCTTTTTTAAAGAAGGACTGCGCTATCATTTCTTTCAGGTTGCATTATTCATGTGGACTAGGTTCAAAGCAAATGACAGCAAAAGTGAACCAAAAACCTGGGCTGTTGAGATGGAAACAAGAAATCTCATCATCCCAGTCAGCATGAACAGATGAGCAAGTAATTGGCCTTAAATATATAACCCATAATGCCTTGACAGGCCTCATGGCTGTTGCAGGGCCTGGTCCTTACAAGTGGCAACAGTCTGGGCATGGCTGGCTGGGGAATTCTGGGAGTTGAAGTCCACACATCTTAAAGTTGCCAAGATTGAAAAAACTGATCTATTCTATATTATCAGCTCTGTCAGCGACTGTTATGTGATAGAGGCAGGAAGTAACTGTCTTTACCATCATGAAGGTGTCAAAACTGATGACAGCAATCACACATTAGAAGAGTTGAAAAGCTTCATCAAAATCTGCCTTGCAATTTTTTCAAGTTTTGCTTCCTCTGCAAAACAAAAACAAAAAACAAAAAACACTTACCTTTCCCCCTTTTTATTTTCAGTGGTTGAGAATTTCTTTTGAATTTTCCTTGGCCACATCTTTAAGCTTATTTTATGGATGGAAATTTATTTAAGACATTTATGTAGATGCTAATCTTAAAACAACTCTGGGCAGCTTATAACCAATAAAACGGTATAAAAACAGTATAAAACAGTGATGGAAGGTACTACAGTTGGTGCTGGTTTGTCGTTATTATTACTACTAGTATTATTTCTTCTTTCTGTCAGAATTATACTTCCCCGACTCCCTTCAAAAAATGAAAAAGCCCAGTGAAGGGAGTTCCCTCTTGATTCTACCCTTGGGATTTAACAGAAGCTCAGGAAACCAAGCAAGTTGTAGGCTCCTGGAGAAAGACAGAGAATTGTATTGAAATTGCTTTGAAAGACAGAGAATCCATACATACTTCTTAGCCACCTGAAAGTAAAGTAACAGAAGAATACACACACCATTCCCACTAATAACAGTTTGACTTCAAACATTTGGATTGGTTTGATTTGATGTGATGCAATTTGAAAGGCAGCCTAATCATCATATAACTTGAGGCAGCATGCAGATTAAGACTTAAAATCCAGCAGAACAGTAGAAACACCAAAAAACCACTTTGGGAAACCAGCAAATTAACAAATCTCCACAAGTCCCTATGTAATGGTTGCCTACTCTAATAGACTCAGACTCACAAGCAGGAACTTAATGATATCTGATTTATTAAAGAATAGTATGCAAATACAGAGAAAGCTGAGAATGAGCAAAAGCGTGCCAAATACAAACTAAAAACCCTCGGCTCAAACGTAATCCCTCCCCTCGCCCGGCCGTTGCAAACTTCCACCCCCCAGGTGCTGGTAACCATTTCTGCTGATGTCCTGGGAAAGGAACCTTGAACGCACAAGATAACCCAAACACATTTCAATCCAGCTACTAACATATAACAATCCCATGAGATGGAATCCTCCTCCCCTCCCAGAAGAAACACGCATCAGCCAAATGACATGCGAAACGTTACAATGTACCGGCAACATTGGAACGGTGAACATGACACCCTATAGCTTTCTCTATGGAGAGCAGGGTTGAGGCTATGTGGACTTAAGAGGAAATGTTATTCCAGAGGGCAGGAGTAGCAGGGCCGCAACTAGGGTCTGTGTCACCCGGGGCAAACATGGATTCTGCACCCATTTTGGCACCCCCCCATGCTCATTTTGGTGCCCCACCAGCGCAGCACCCAGGGCACATGCCCCGGTTGCCCCCCCTAGTTGCAGCCCTGAGGAGTAGTGGCAGAGAAGGGTCAGTTCTAGAGACCCAGAAGGCAACAATTCTTTGTTGAGGGGACCCAGATAAGACTGCCTGGACAGAGACAATTGGGAAGAGGTGTTCCTGTACAACAACTACAACTTCTTCATCATCATCATCATCATCATCATCATCATCATCATCATCACAACTAAAACAAGAAAAAGGCCTAAACATAACTACTCTGGAAAATATATCCATTCAGAAGCATTTTTTTTCCATACTTCTTGTGGAAAAGTTTGCTTAGGATGGGTGGTAGGTATCTGGGTAGTTTAGTTAGTAAAAGTATATGAAATTTGTTCTTTCCTTGTACAGTCATCTCTCCATTAGGCAAGAGTGGACCAGTGAAGATCTGTTCCATTTATATGCCTATGTTTCCTAGCAGATCTCTAATCCAGCATTTTTTCTTTGGCTTTTTTATTCAAATTCCATGAAAAAAATCCATTGGAGTGGACAGGGATTGGCAACGCTTCCTTGAAGCTGAATAACAATTCAAGCCAACTGCAGATTTTATCTGAGGGGTTGACAAATGCTAACCAAACTTAATTCTAGCTAGTGTTTATTCCATTATGGATTTGATGTAAGCAGATTTTCTCCTCCTGACATGATTTCTGGTTAAATTCTTGTCATCCCCATCACCTTCATTGCAATCCTGGAGCTGCAATGTAACCAAAGTTGATTATTCTTGATTTAATCCACTGCCATGGCATTTATATCATCTAACAGAAAGAAGACGTGGGGCATTTCAGCACAAGGTGTTTGTGCCAATTCAAAATAACACCAGACCTCTGATTTATTTCTGGTTCCACTGGGTTATTATCCAAATTGCAAAAAAAGTCATGTCTCCTTTGCAATGATAAAGCTCTGCATGGTATTTTGGGTAGCCCTTTTCCCTTCAATGAAGAGAACTCTTGCTTCACTCCTCCTCCCTAAGCTTCCTCTTGCACTAGTAGGTCCTTGAAGAAGAATGGTGGCTTGACTTATGAATTATGTGTTGTCAAATTCCCTTTGATATTTATTTGTTTGGATTTCCTATTTTTCTGAATGGTAAGCTTCCAAGGATTTAAAAGCCTTCTGAGAGAAGAAGCTAAACACACTTCCTCATCCATATCAGTCTTAAAAATAGCTAATCCTACATGAGAAGTATGCTTCTAAAGTAAATATTAATCTTGTATCAGCTTTCCCCAAAGTGGTGCTCTGAAAACACATTGAACTACAATCCTCATTCCCAAGACCATGTCTATTATCCATACTAGGTGGGGATGATGTGGTTTGTAGTCCAACACATCTTCAGGGCACCAGCTTGGAAAAAGATGAATTGTTCACAGGTAAGAATGCCAATTCTCTTCTAGCAGGGAAAAAAAAAACAATGTGATTGAGGGCTCAGCAATGTTCTCACAGACTTTCTTCGTCTTTTATAATTCCCAAAGAATTTATACTTCATGAGCAAAGAGTTTAACTGGTTTGCTCCTTTTCCTAGTTTTGAATTATTAGGATGAAGGAACATTTATCTTATGAATGAAGGTGTTCATGATAGCTACACTGGTCTCTTATAGCCATCCTGGGAGTAAGCATCATTCTTGAATACTGTACCTCTCCTTCAGAATTTTTGGAGATATTTAATGGGAAAAGTAATGGAAGAGATGTTATCAGACTGAATCTCTTGATATATCTCCTCTATTCATAATCCAACCAATCTGATTAACCAGGAGTCCAGCTACTTATGGAATAAAATGCCTATGCCTGAACTGTATCTCAGAAAAAAACATTCCTATTCCCTGCTAAGAGGGGGTATGGCATTATTTTATGAGAATGTGAGCATTCAGTCATGTTGCTTAGCTGATGAACTGCTGTCTGCTAAAGATTCAAGATTTTGTTCTGTTTTGTTTTTGAGATTTAAGTCTTGAGAATAGAGGGAAGATACAGAAACTTAGAGTCATTATATTTATGAAAATAAGTACAAGGAGTCATGCTGGTCTGCTGATGAATAGGGATGTGTGGATTATGTAAAATCTGCCTCATTTAACTGTTCACTTTTGGGGGCTGATTACCAGTCTGGATTTTTTTATCCAGTTTTTTAATACAAAACTTCACAGAAAAAAGAAAGAGAAAAATGGTCTGAACTAGACCTTTTAGAAACATGCATAAAATACCCACTATGAGAAGTTGCTGCAGTAGATTCTTCCATCTTCTGTTTTTTTAATATTTACAGTGGCCTATGCTATTTTGAACATGACTCTTTTCACTAAGAAGTTTCTCTCTGAGCAGTGCCTGGAATGACCATGTGATTTTGCACCATGTGAATTGGGGAGCTTCATGTTAAGAGTGGATCACATGGTCATTTCAGAGAGTATTGCAAGAAAGGCAACATTTCAGTACAGAAGCTTGAGCTCCTTGAGGACATTTTAAGTGTTAAGTGTTAAGAGAAAACTGAAGATACCCCAACTACCTCATGCAAAGTAAGCACAAATTTTCTGTATTCCCACAGATTTAAGGGAAATTTGAACACTAGCTGAGCATTGTTGGAGTGTAACATTCATGCTGCAATGTATTTACTAAGAGTGAAATGGCCAGGTTCTTCTGAAGGTCTCCCAAATGAAGCCTTCAAAACGAGACCTGAAAAGAAGAACTGAAAGGGTCAAAGATTTCTTAAAACAAGATGGATGTTAGGCTGTGAAAATAGGCTGTTGCAAGCTGAGAACCTCCAAAGATTACGGAATTAGAAGAAGTTGTGATGGATTTCAAGGCTGCCACTGGTTCTCAGGAAGGAGGGAGCACATTCCAAGGAGATAAGAGGACTCGCAGTCTACAGACCCTTGTCAGAGAGTCAAAGAGAGTTAGAGTAGCCCTGCCCTAGAGTTCCTTGGTTATTTCCCCTTAGGTTAGTTAGGATAGCTTTAGACCATCAAGATTCTGTCTGTATGGTAACCGCAATAAAGAGCTGGAGTTTGGAATACACTGACTTGCCGTTGTTCTTGGGCTGGGCCTGACAGAAGCAAAGTTAATCTTGGGAAAGCAAGAGACAGATTCATTTGCTTTTCTTTCTTTTTTGGGTAAAACTTTGTTTATTTCTCTGGGCTTCTGGATGAAATGGAATGGAACTGCCAGGAAACATAATGTAAATTGGGTCTTCCCACCCAAGCTTATATGGGCAATTAAGTGCTGGATTGCCTCAACTCACACAGAGGAGGAAAGGTAGTGCTAGCAAACTAGTACTCCCAACATCATGTTAGTGTAACCAAGAATCTTGGGCCTTGAAGACCTGGCTCTTCACCCAGGCCTTTGTCAAGGGGGATTGAAGCCCCATTCTGGGAAGTGTGGGGTTGCTTCCTGTTGTTGCCATCTTTCGTTCCTTGTTTTCACTACTATACAGTTTTACCTTTTTTGGTATTATTTGTGAACTGCCCAGAATAGCTGGGAGATGGACAGTGTGAAAAACATTAAACAATACATCTTAAATCACCCAGCCTCCTCTTTCAATGGCTGTTTAATAGTCATAGGTCACCTGAAAAGGGCAGTCAGCTGGATTTTTTTTTCTTGGCAAAATGATTGGCTGAAGGTCCTTGAGTGAAATGTGCTGCCATTGATTAGTTCTTAATGATACTGCAATAGAGGGCAGGAAAACTTTCCCTTTGAGTCCTATGCAGAACTGTCAACCCCACTAGATAGATCAGACCAGAAAATCAACTCCCCAGGAAGACTAGAACAACACTTTTTTGAGATAGGCTGTAATAACAGAATCTTATAAGTTGGATTGTGCTACACCTCTCCTCCTTTTTGATTCTCCAGTGAATCAGGAGGTAGTTGCCTGATCCCTTCCAAACAATATCTTGTTTCCCAGGTCTTAAAGAATGTTTCAGCCTTCTTTTCCTGGATCATGGTTCTTGCATATTTCTGTCAAGGTCACCTCCCTTGCTCTCTACAGAAACCTTTCTAGAGTCTTTAAAGTTGGGTAGTGGGTGTAATTGTAAGCAAGTGAGCCTATCTGGACACTCCCTGTACCTGGGGCAAGGTAGGATAGCCCATAATAGGTACAGGAACAAGTAACTGCAAACAATCCTTACCTGAAGGATAGTTCAACACTGCTGTCACTGTAGTCAATGGTAAATGATAAAAGGAAATGAGGCTGTCAAAAAACATGGTGGCACATATCAATTAAAAACTCAAAACCTCAGTTCTAAAAATATGCAGTTTTGAATATAATATTAAATATATTCCAAACTGTTTCTTCACAGGATTACTTTAAGAATGGAGCAGAATATAAATAAATGCATTCAAATTACTGCTTTTCATTAAACTGTGTGGGTGGGTTTCCTGGGAAAACCATTCAATCAAAGGTGACTGCCACACATTGACTGCATATTTTCTGTCCCCACCATAAAACTGACCTGGTATATTTCTATTATTTCCTAGCAATTTCCCAATCTTCCCCTGTAGTTCTGAATCACCAAATTAATCTTCATCAGCACTTATTATGCCCAGCATTTGCTTTATTTCTGCCCTTTATTTTGCAGAAATATGGCTTTTTCTTCTGAATTGTTTACTTGGTTTTGCTGGTTGCCTCATTTGCTATTTATCTTATTTCCATTTCTTATTACTGGCAATTCAGGCATTCTTCCACCACCACCCACTTGTCTCAGAACTATTTTTAATGTTATCCCCTGATCTTAAATTCTTCTGTTTTAATCATACATCAGCCCTCTTTCAGAGAAAGAGGGGAGGGATAAGGCAGATTCCCGTGAAAATAAATGGCCCCATGTTTTCCACTTTTATCTCTAAAACGGAGAAAAGTTAGGGAAGTTTCATTGCATCCATAATGCTGCCTTCAAATCATATCTCTTCCCATTTGTAAACCAAATCAGTAAACTGGCAAAGCAGCCAGGCCATCATTTGTCTGACTGTTATAGCTAAAAAGATGTAACTGCTCACACAAATGAAGTGGTTTGGAAGTTACCTTATACATCCATCTTTTCTTCATGAGGGTTAATATTTATTTTAAGATGTAGTTTGGAGGGAATTCTGCTTAGGCATTCTTTCACCTTTCCAAAAAGCACTCATGGAAGGAAAATCAGAAGAGAAAGAGATTCAGAATCTAGACTCCAGCCACTTTTAATGAGTATTCATTAACATGTAGGTCCAATTTGCCTGTGGTGGTCACCCCAGTATTCATTATATATTAGATTTATACCCATCTCTCCTCCAGGAATTCAAAATAGAGCACATAGCATTCCCTACCCCCTGTAAGGTAGGTTGGGCTAAGAGATTGTCAGCCCTCCCAGGTAAACCAGACAGGAAACACAACCAGATGAGCTAATTCTACTTTATTGTAAGGCTACATTAGCAGAATGTTGCAAGTCTAAAGGTACTAATATCCCACCATCTCTTTTTACAGCCTGTTCAGGTAGGGTAGATCGTTCCTAAGCCTTTTTCTCTGACGGTTATGCAGCTGCAGACTCCTCCCTCTTTTATCTGATCATCCCCTAGGCAGCATCTCTTCTCCTCATCCCTCAAGGTCATTCTCATGTACCATATGACTGGTCCAAAGCCATCCAGTGAGTTGCCACAGATGACGGTAGATATGGGTTTGGCCCAATATATTGACCTCTATAATACATTGGATATAGTCAAAAAGAGGAAGCATTCCAATCAGGGAAGCAGTGGGGTAACTGCCCGGAGTCATTTGTCGAGATGGGCAGTGAAAAAATGTGATAAATAAAATAAAATAAATAAAATAAAATAATAAAGCAATATTTCCCAACAAGTTACTTTCCAGTTGTCATAGAACTACAACTTCAGTAGTTCCTAGATGGTCATGCTAGTGAGGAAATGTGAGTTGCAGTCCAAGTGCCTGAAGACCACCAGGTGGTAAAAACAGCAGTAATGTGACATAGACCATATTTAAAGCTCCATACGTATTGACCATATTGACCCCCTCCAAAGAAATCACTCTGGGCCAACTGCCAATACTACACCAAAATAATTCTTCTGATTCTTGAAATGTCTTACTCTTCCTTAGGGAGAAAAAAGCTTCTGTTTTCCTAACTCAGCTCCATGCTTTTGAATATCTTTTAGAAGGATTAATAGCCTACTCGACTGTGAGATGGCAGAAGTTTTCACTATCTTGCTATAGCATGTCCACCTGCATGTTTCCTGATCCAGGAAAGCTTCATGAAAAGAGTCAAGTGTGCCTGTCAGGTGTGCCTGTAGGCAGGGTAAAAAATGTCAAGATGGTGGCTGCAACCTCATTATCAAAGCCTGGCCTCTTTCTTTCATGCATCTGTGGTGCTCCTCCTGATACCCCTGAGATGAGTTCCTGTCCTTGAAACTTAAGTACAGAAAATCAGGGACACAACAGAATAACCATACTCCTCCTTGGCTTCTTTGTAACCAAATGAAAGAACCCCACAATGTCTCCTTGAGAATTGCACCAAATTTTGTATTCATTAAAGAAAAAAATCTTTTAAAAAATCCACCTGAAAACATTGGTTAAAAAGAGAACACTGGAGTCCTTGATGCTCTCTGAGCTTGATTGTTTGCTTGCAGACGTTTCATTACTCAACTAGGTAACATCATCAGTGCTAGTGAGTGTGGGGTTCACTCCCTGTTTATATACAGTGGCTTGCCCTGCCAGTGTTGGTGGGGGTGTGGTTTTCTCCTTGGTAGGTCCTTGATTAGGGTATTGTTTTCTTCTTGATTGTGTGTCTGGTGTTAATCCCTGCTTATCTGGGTGTTGGCTGCTAGAGAGAATGTGTTCTGGTCTTTTTTGTTTCCTTCTTAGCTTTTTTATTGTCTCTTTTGAACTGTGTGGTTTATCTGAGAAAGAGAACATTCTCAGCACAGCATGATCACTTACTCTCTTGTAGCCTAATTTGTTTGACATTCATGTTTTAAAATAAAGTCAAGCCCATCATGCATGCTTGAATAACAAGATTGAGAATAATACACAGGAATATTATATTGTGTTCCATCAAAAGGAATACTGAAGGCCAGGTGCTTTCTTTTCAGTGTAGACATTTCTTGGAAGCTCTGTTTGAGGCAGCAAAATGATGCCAAGCAAAAAGACTGTAACCAACATGAAAAGCAAGTAGCCTAACTCCCATAGATAAATAATAAATGATGACAAGAACAGCTCTCCAAGTTATACTTGATTTGCATTTAAAGTATGCAAGGAAGTCCTGGGGAGTGACACAGTCCACATCATGCTTCAAGTGATATCATTGGAGACAGGAATTGGTATAAATTAGACTCAAATAACCTGTTTTAGGAAAATAGTCTAGCCAGGTTTGCACCCGGTGAAGGTGTCAGATGTCAAGCCAAACACGTCAATAAACTCAATCCTACATTCAGTAGCGAGCTAACAGCAGAAGCTTCACAGATAATGTAGAGAAATTGTTTTATTGTGGAAAGAAAGAAAATGCAATGTCCAGCATAGAGCATAGAACTCGAGCTCTCTTTCTATGTCTGTCCCAGAGTTTAAATCCTCAGCCTTTTCCTCCTGCCCTTTTGAGTCACCAGACTTCTGCTGTTCTTTTCCCAGCCTTGAGACTGAGAAACAATTGCTCGATGTTTACAGAACAGTTCTGGCTGGCCTGAGGACTCCTAGTTCCTACCACAGCAGCCTGTCTATTAGGATGGGTTCATCCAGTCAAGCAACTATGACATTTTATACCCTGAACTTAATGGTCTAAACTGGATGGGCGCTGGGTAGCTTAGTCATGGCCTGAGATAGTATTACCTCCCACATACTCCTTTCCAGCAGCAGCACTGGGACCCCTCAGCCTTGTTCAGTAGGGGTCCTCATAAGACAGCATCCTAAGATGGCCACAACATCTGGCTTTTTCATGCTTTTTCATTCAAATTTTCAGTTATTTATGGATCTGGTTATATTTTTATGTTGAATTTTACATTCATATGCCACTCAGACTTCAGCCAATAAAACCAAACCAGATTCGGTGGCATATGAATCTGGTCAATTAATCAATAAATTGAGCTGGATATATCAAGAGAGATGAAGTAGCTGGGTATAGATGGTTTGAGAAAGGATGACTCTTCAAATCCTTGAAAGCATGTCACATACAGAAGAATATTTAGACCTATTCCCTCTCATTCCAGAGCACAGGATATGCAATGATTCAATTCTATATATTGTTTTATTTCCAGAATAATGTTCTTCTCATCCACATTTTGCAGAAAAACTCATTAAGAAACTGCTTATGCTTGGACTTGTTTTTGCATGGCACTGCCACTTGTTGAATTCTTGTACTGCCAAGTATTATTTGATTATTTGGGAACTCTTAGACTGAAGGCCAAGAACATTCGATTTTGCTGGGTCCTCCTGTCTTTAATTGCAAATAGATTGCTTGATAATACAAAAAGTGAACACAACTATTTATCTCTCTCTTTCACTTTCTCTCTCTCTCTTGTGTGTCCATAGCTTAGTCCATGAGAAAGCCTTTAGAAGCCTCAGCTCAACCACTAATATATTTAGATCTAAAAGACCTGATAGTAAGTGATGCTGGGAGATAACCAACAAGGCAAGCAGAACTCTGTTAGCTGTCTGCTTCCTGATGCCACCTCTTTCTAGACTGCATGACTCAAACTAATTAATACCACATTGGTGTCTTTAGAGGGCAGGCAGATGTTGAGGTTATATATGTATGAACTCTGAATGCTACTGCTTTGCAGATCGAGAGCCGTTGCTATATAACGTCCAAGACTACTGGTGGTGAAATGGTTTTGTAATTATCTTAGTAAGAGACAACCGTTATTATTCACTGAGAGCCCACTTTCCCCTGCTGATGGGTCACGGCCAACCCCTGGGATCCATATATTGTCCACTTCTAATTTCTCCTCTTCAAATGGCTTGCCATCTGTGAGTCATTCAGATTCACCTCCTGCCTTTCCAGAAACACCAATAAATTAACCACAGGCTTGTAAATTCACCTTTGCTTATGCAGCTGATATAGGGTTTCAATTTTTGTGGAGTTATCCTTCCTTCAAAATGCAGTTTTGATTTGGACTATAAAATAATCAAGTGCATTTGTTGATGAAATCACATTTAGAATATTTCTTACTGGCTTACAACAGAAGGCCTCTTTGAGCATTATGTGGGACAAGGCAAATAATTTCTTGTTTGAAGCACTAGCCAATAGTGCCTCTCCCTTAATTTATTATGGGTCCAGAAAAATACTTACATGCATATATACATCTCTGCATGGAAAACAAAAATCTCTGCATCTCCCTTGAAGGAGATCAGCTTACTGGACAGACCAGCTGACAATTTGTGTTGAATTTCCTTCAGACCCAAAAGGCAAAGGAAACCAAAATAAGCTTTTCACTGCTTTAAAAAATTTCTCCAACAATATGCAAACTATTTGAATGACTGAATCTGCACAGATCAAAACTTCAGCGGGTAATTTGAATTAGAAATGTGAGGATATGAATCAAGGGATTTGATGGTTTAGGTAAAAAAATAGCAGAAGTGAGAAGTCTGGTGATTGATTCACATAAAAGAAAAATCACTCAACATGAACTTGGATAAATAGCTTGAAACCGACATGGCAATACCTTTGAAGGTCAAAAAAAATAAGGAGATTATGACTTAGCCTGGAAGTTATTCTATATATTGCTTTGACTTTTAGCCTAATACAATATCTTTATTTTGAAGCTAAGTGGTACTCTTTTGATTTACAAAACTTTTGAAAATGTATCTATGAACATTAGCAATTAGTAAGAGTTGTCTCATTTTTTCAAGATGGTATTTAAATGTATTATTAATAAAAAATTGCTTTTTATAAAACAGATGCAACAAGAGTTTGAGGAGGCTTTTTTTTCTTCTAAACAGGCATTCTGCAAATTTATTGGTTCCTCGTGCAAAGGCCAATTCAGTATTCAAAGGCATCGAAGTGGTGGACAGCTGCTGCCTTTTAGGATCAACTACCAATAGGGGCGCTGCGGGTTAAACCGCTGAGCTGTCGATCGGAAGGTCGGCGGTTCGAAACCGCGCGGCGGGGTGAGCTCCCGTTGCTCGTCCCAGCTTCTGCACACCAAGCAGTTCGAAAACATGCAAATGTGAGTAGATTAATTGGTACCGCTTCAGCGGGAAGGTAACGGCGTTCCGTGAGTCATGCTGGCCACATGACCCGGAAGTGTCCTATGGACAACGCCGGCTCCAAGGCTTTGAAACGGAGATGAGCACCACCCCCTAGAGTCGGACACGACTGGACTTTACGTCAAGGGAAACCTTTACCTTTACTACCAATAGTAAAGGAACCAGCAGTCAAGAAATATGCTGCAGATTAGAACTTGAAAGAATGAAGGCCGTGGGAAAAAAATATTCAGATGCCATGACCTGTTTATATCTACAAAGATCAGAATCATGCAGGCAATGGTTTTCCCTATGGCACTCTATGGAAGTGAAAGTTGAATTTTGAAGAAGCCGGATAGAAAGAGTGGTAAGGCGTTTGAATTTTGATTGGAGCAGACAGAATATCACAGATAGCCAAGAAAATAAACAGATAGATCATCAAACTAATTAGCCCAGAGTTCTTACTTGAGGCACAAATGATCAGATTCAAGTTGTCATATTTTGGACATATTATGTAAGGACCAGGCTCTCTTGAGAAGTTTATAATGCTAGAAAAGGTGGAACAAAACAGAAGACAATAATGTACAGCAAGGTGGGCAGATTTAATTACAGCAGAGATGAGTGCACTGTTGGAAGATCTGAAGGACCAGGTTGGGGACAGATCATCCTAAAATAAATCTATGTCATCAGTAACAGTCAATAACTAATTGATGGCACAAAGTCAATCAATCAAAGCAGAAAAGAATCCACCAACCTGAAGGCAGTCTCTTCCACTGCTGAAAAGCACTTTGCATCAGGATTTTTTTGTGAAAACATGCTTTCTTATAATTTGAACTCATTATCTTTTCTTTTGGAATGAGACTAAACAGGTCTATCATGTCTTCTACTGTATATGACAGTCCTTCAGAGACTTAAAGATTGCTAAAATGTCTCCACATGCTGCTCAAGCAGTGGCCCCAAGTCATGGACCTGCTCTTTTGGGGGAGTGCTACCTCATCCAGAATCAATGTAGGGATCAGGATTGAGGCAGATGAATCGCCTACAAAGAACAACTCTTTCCTTCAAGGATTTGAATTTGTTTTAATTTTTACAGACTTCAAACTCTGAGTCAAGGACTCCAGAGTATCCTGAGATTTCAATGGTTTAATGTAGATATTAAAAAGCATAAGAAAAGGAACTCCTACTATTCTTCTCCCACACAGACCAGCTAGTATGGTCCATGCTCAGTCCTCAAAGATGTTCCAAAATGATACCATGGTTGGTAGTACTGAACCTTGCTGAGAAATCTAACAGGACCAGGAGGGATACACTTCTTGCATCCAGGCCCCAAAATAGGTTATCCACCATGTGACCAATGCTGTTTCTGTCTCATGCTGAGGTTTAAACTAGATTGAAAGGAATCCTGAATCTTTTTCCTCTAAATCTTCTGTAGCTGAAACCCCATCAACTTCTCCAAAACCTTCCTCACAAAATGGAAGGATGGAGATTGTCTAATATGCTGGATCAAAAAAGGTTCTTGGGAGTGGTGGCAGGGTGGAATACCACAGCCTCTTTCAAGCTTGCATACCTCACTCTCTCTCAAAGAGATATTTATTTAATATCCTTACATTTATGAATTTATTAATAAGGTGTCACTGTTTAAAGAGTGGGAGGCTCTTTTCAATTTACAGCAAGAATTTGGAATTCATCACTATATGAAGAATTATGCATTTACTGAGCATAGGACACAGCAAAAATTATTCTTCTGTTGGACACACAGTATGATCCCAGATTTCCAATCTTGGATCAACAATAAGTTTTTGCTTTTCTGTTTATGAATTGCCTATGTATTAATGTAGTAGGAAAATGATCAATATAATTCTGGTTGGTCAAGTTTTAAACATAAATTTAAAAATTGGACTGAATGATTTTCTCTGTATTTGTTTTTGTATGTAAAGCCTGTGTGTGTGTGCCCGCTTTTCATTCTTTTATTTTTTGCCTTTCCCTGTCTCTTGTATACTAAAGAGAAGAAGAAGAAGAAGAAGAAGAAGAAGAAGAAGAAGAAGAAGAAGAAGAAGAAGAAGAAGAAGAAGAAGAAGAAGAAGAAGAAGAAGAAGAAGAAGAAGAAGAAGAAGGAGGAGGAGGAGGAGGAGGAGGAGGAGGAGGAGGAGGAGGAGGAGGAGGAGGAGCAGGAGCAGGAGCAGGAGCAGGAGCAGGAGCAGGAGCAGGAGGAGTTGTTGTTCAACAGACAAACCCATTGAGATGTTAGGGTAGTTGCTGGATGTGTACAAGCAGAGGTCAAACAGATATTTTGGGGAGATCCTTCAATCTGGATTCTTGCAATGAGCAGAAGGTTGAATGCAGTGTCCTATACAGCCATTTTCAACTACGTAATTATATGAAATAACAGTATTTTGAGACAAATAGCCAACAGTTAATTATAGGTGCTCTAGTAAATAAACCACTCATTTCCAGTCCATAATACTGTTCAGCATAAACAGTTCAGAAAGTTTGTGCTCAACAAATTGCATGGCAATCTTCCTTCATTTCTAAAATGTGAGCCTTCTGTGTTCATGTGTGGGAGGGTCGGAAATTAAGTCAACCCTTTGTTAAGCATGCTTCCAACTGTGTTAGTCTGAAATTGACAAATGCCTCCCGGTGATCAAATTGGTTATATACATCAGTGTGCAACATCATAATGTTTTCCATTTGAGACTTCATTAGTGTCTTCATATCTCATAATATTGTTTAAGGAAGTCATTACCACATTGCAGAATCCTAAGCAGCAGCAGCAACCGTGACTTGTTGCTGTAGCAGATTCACGGAGGTCTACAGCACAGCTCAGTGTACACACAGAAGCCGTTTAGAGGAAGGGGCAAAATAGATCTCTCTGAATCTCTTAAAACAGAGTGTTGTCCAAGAAATGCTGCAGCATAATTGGAATTATGATTCAAAAAAAAAAAAAATCTCCAAAAGCTCTAGTCTTTCAAAGTGCTAGTCCTTTGAAGCAGCAATCTTATAGATCAGTTTTAGTCCTTTATAAGATAAAGGATTAAGCACTGGAATTCATTAGTATAAGAGTTGGTGATGGCTCCTAAATTGGATTGCTTTAAAAGGAGAGAACTGGTGAACAACTCTATCAAGGACAATTAGCCTTGAAGTCTCCGTTGTATCTAGGGGTTATGAGCAGCAGGCCTCCAAATACCAGTTTAGGAGAACATGGTAGATAGGTCACCATCACCTGCTTGAAGAAACCCTAGAGATATCTGGTTGGCCACTGTGAAAAGCAAAATGCTAAACTTAAATTGGCCTTGGCTTGACCTAACAGGCATATTCTTATGTGGGTATCCTGTGGCCTGTAAACCCCCATGTACTTCATCTTAAGCTACGGTGCAGCTGTAGAATTTCCTCATTTGCTGTCAAACATTGATAGCAATGAGGTTTTGCCACCAAATATTATTAGAAAGCTATATGTTGGAACAGGAAAAAAGAACAGGCAATGAACATTTTTAAGAATCTTCAAACTGGAAGGAGAACTTTGGCAAAAGTACTGTATATATGAAAAAAATACACTGTTGCCTATTAAGGTTTTCATGCCCTTGGGCTCTTAGAGTTGGAAAGGAACATTTGGTCACCAAGCCTAACTGCCAGTTTATTACAGGAATATTTCTGCCTGAGATCTTAAAAGCATCTAACTGACTAATAATATTTATGTTTATCCTATTCATTAATGTATTTATTAAAATTAATGTATAGCTTTTCCCCCCAACCCTTGGCTTCACCCAATTTCATCTTAGGCACTACTTATATTTCCTGATTACCCCAACAACAGTTATTGTGAGTCTCAGCTCCCCCAAATTATTGTCCAGTCCTGCTTCCCAGCTGGAATTATACTGGATATTTGGAGGATAATTCTAAGATCCCATCCAACTTTGTAACAGAGGTAAACATCTCCTTGAAAGATACTGCCCCCCTACTCAAGCTTATCACAGTGACAAACTCATGATTTCTCACTCAATCCTTATGGCAAAATTTGAACTTTGCAGGCAAGAATGATCTCATTAAATTCTTTAAAGAGCCTTCTCAAGCCATGTTCTCTTTGCCCCCACAGCATCTTTGTAGTCTGTAGGGTCTCTGAACCAACCACAGTGAGGAACAATTCATGGATTCGGGTACATTTAGTCTACAGAACAGATCACTAAGCAGAGATATGATAGCAATCTTCAATTATCTGAAGGGCTGTCACACAAAAAAGGGAAATATTTTTTGCCTGAAGGGGCAGGACCAGAATGAATAGGTTAAAACTAAAAGAAAGGAGGTTCAAGACTAGGCATCAGAAGGAACTTCCTGGCTGTGTGAGCTTTCAACTAATTTAATAGGCTGCCACCTGATGTGGTGAGTTCTGCTTAATTGCAGTTTTTGAACAAAGTCTGGATGGTCATCTGTCTGAGATTTTTTAGTGGATGGTGAATTGGACCAGATGACTTCCAACGATATGATCCCATGATTCCAGTATTTCATGACTGGTACTACAAATGGCTTCCTAGATGCTAATAATGATCAAATTTAGCTTTGAGTCACATAAATATGAACCTGAGCTATGTAAGATCAAGTTTACAGATAGTAACAAAAATCTCATATTTTTTTTCGTAGCATCTTGTTTCTATCTGTAATTTGAATGATGCTTCTTCAAAGTATTGACAACCTGAAGGAAGAACATCTGCATCCAATTGTCTGAGATATTCTAGGATGCCAGATTTGCTTTGTTATATATTTCAGAGGTATGGGAGCCATCAGTCATGTAATCTACCATACTAAACATTAGCCTGAAAACATGACAATCCAAGCCTAAGGTCAGTCGCCCTTTCAGGGTGTTCATTTTATCTTCTTAAAAAGCAAGTAAGTATGTACACTCAGCAGTCTGGTATCTGAGGAAAACCACTCCCCAGTTTAGGCAAAAAGAGTAAATTAACTCCAGTTTCCACTCCAGTACATTTATTTTTTAAAAAAAAATTCAGGAGATAATAGTTTAAAATGTTTGAAATAAAACATGGATTTAGCTACCGAGGATTATCAGGAATCTTGAGGGTGCTTACAGGGTGATCCTGTGAAATTCCACAATAGGGTCTCACCATTATCCTCTGCCAATCTCTTTAAGTTAACCCAACAGAGAACTAAAGGTTCTAAGTAAGGATAGTCAAACTGACCAATTGGCAGCCTTGTGAGCTATTCCAGACAAGAAGCACACTCAGGTGAATGAATCCTCCTTTATTGTAAGGTTACATTAACAGAATCTTGCAAGACCAGAACTATTTCTCCCCTCCTCTCTTTTTGGTCTCCAGAAAACTAGGCAGGGTCCCTTCTGAAATGCCTCCCATGCTCAGCCCCACCTGCCAACTGAGCTGTCTCTTATCAGATTGTTGCCTAGGCTGCAGGTCTTTGTCCTGTCTCCCAAGGTCATTCTCACATACCATCACACCAGTACATTTCTTAGATGATTTCAACAAGCTTTTTCAGGTTATTCCTATGATACCTGTTTAGCACAAGTTTAATGCATTGAAAAAGCAGGCTGCGTTCTAGATATGGTCAGATTTTGGTCTGAGCATGTCTGGGAATATATGGATATATCATTTGTTTAGCTAAGCAGTCTAGAAAGTGGCTGTGGGAGTTCAGATCCATTACCAAAATCAATATGAAAACAAGAACAATTCCCCAATGTTACCTTTCCTTTACCTACCCCAATTCTCATTTAGAGCTCTGAATGTGTGTTTGGAGGTACCTTAAGGACTACCTGGATGGACTCATCCCTGGGGGAGCTGGGGGTGTTGACGACCGACAGGAAGCTCTGGCGTGGGCTGGTCCATGAAGTCACGAAGAGTCGGAAGCGACTGAATGAATAAACAACAACAAGGACTACCTGATGGATTTACCCTTTTCAAGACTTGTCCAATTCCATGTCAAAGTGGTCTGTGTCATTGGTCAAAATTCTATCTTTCAACTGTGAACTTTCAACATCCTGCCTTCAACACTGACATGGAAACAGTGAGGCCATAGAAGGTCACTAGAAAATCTGAAAGCAAGCATTCAGCAATGTCCTAATCTGCCCTAGTTATCATCCCCTGTACCAATGTAGTAGGGATTAAGACTTTACTTATCAATCCTCTTTGTTCCTAAGGGAGATGGGTCAACTGTATGGCAATCAAATGACTAGCAAATGTGATACAATTTAGTAATTCACACAAATGCTTCACCAACTAATGTCATTTTGGTAGCTTGACAAAGGGAATAAGAGGTGTAGGGTTCCTTCATTCCTCCAGTCCTTCCTTTTCCTTTCTAAAGACTTTGATGGAATGAATTTCAGCAACATATTGAAGCCGAACTGTATAAAATGAGGTATCTTGTCAAGGTAACAAATCAATGTCATATATTTGAAACATTTATTGCCCTAACAAGTTTGAAGAATCAGGTCAGGTTCCTGGAAAGGAATGAAAACTTGATTTGACTCTAATGAATGATGAATCAATAGAGTGTTCTGTTTTTAATCAAGCAAAATCCAGTTAGGGACACATATTGAAGTGCTTCATTTAGTGAAATAACAAAATATCTAGGGCATCACACTTTTGAAAGATGAAACATTTCAAAAGCATTATTCCAATAGATGTGGTTTGGTATATCTAGCATGGGCAGCTATAGAAATCAAATAAATAAAAATTAGATATTACTATTGTAGATGAATATGGTGATCAGAGTACAGTGATCATGATGAGACTAACCAAATCAGGATAAAAAAATCCCATCTATGAAGTTTATTGGTTTCCTTGATTTATTTGACCACCTGCTTGCCAAATGATTCGAAGCAGCTAAGAAGCTAAAAACATTTTCTAAAAATATATTGACCATAAAGACTTAAATATAAACACACAAAATGCTGGAATCAGTAACTCACACATACTAATGGTTCACATAACAACCTGACCCAGTGGCTGAAGGAAGAGCCACGTGTTCAGGGCCTTTTTAAAGTCCAGCAGGGTTGGGGCCATCCAGATCTTGGGAGTTCTATACAGCAGGTACCATGAAGTTCAGAACCTTATGTACCAATAGTTATTATTAAATAAAATGAATAATAATGTTTATTATCTATTATGATGAATTCTCAATCCAGCTTGAAATAGAATTTGACTTTACACTGCAAATAGCTATCTTTTAATAGTAAAACACATTTTACTTTAAAAGTAAAAGTGGTGCAATATATTCAGGTACAACTAATTAAGACTGCATAACCACCCTTCCAGACTCACTCCTCCCTTTTAATTTTTGCTTTGGAGCAAGAGAAAGTCTGCTGCATAAGGGTAATACAAGGTCTGCCAAGAATCAGGCTTCACAAAAGCATGGCGGAAAATCTCAGCTCTCTAAGCAGTAATTCCTTATCCAGGAATTGGCTGGCTTGCTGAAGGTTCCTAAATGAGTCTCAAGTACATTATTGTCATCTGCAGTAAAGAAAATAAAGCCATAAACACAGAGAGGGTCTGCCTCCTACAATACAGGTAGTCCTCGCTTTAAGACCACAATTGGGACTGGCATTTCTAAGCATAGTGGTCATTAAGTGAATCCAACCCAATTTCACAAGCTTTTTTGTGGCAGTCATTAAGTGGATCACTTTGAGCATTAAGTGAACCATGTGGTCGTTAAGCAAATCACACAGTTTCCCATTTATTTTGCTTGCCAGAAGCTGGCTGAGAAGGTCAGAAATGGTAATCATATGACCACAGGATGCTGCATTGGTCATAAATGCGAACTGGTTACCAAGCACTCAAATCATGATCATGTGACCGCAGTGATACTGCAATGGTCGTAAGTGTGAGGACCAGTTGTAAGTCAGTTTTTCCAGCACCATCATAAGTCCGAACCATCACTAAACGGTCATTAAGCAAAGACAACCTGTACAAAGAGTAAAGGATTACATATACTGTACTTCTTGTGTTTAAATTATAAACCTTTACCTCCCACTTTTCTGAGTCAATAGATATTTCTCTTGCTGGGCTCGAGAAGCACCAACTCTAAGTTGACATAATGGTTCTCTGTAGTATAGGAACTGCTGATTTCTGCCTTTCCAGTTTCATTTCTTACATCAAGGAGCTTTATATAGATCTGCTAGAGCCTTACTAGCTGAGATTCAAATGACAGCACAAAATATGTCATAAAGGTAGCTGCTGATTCAACACCAAAACTGCCCTACATTTGAGAAGCTAATTCCCTTGAGATCTCTCAAGTAGGTTCTCTCCAGACACTTTTGCAATTGATATTATATGTGTGCTGCCAAGACTTTAACCAACAAGAAAAGGTGCTCAAGGGGATGATTTCCCTCTCTTCCATCACAGATTCAATAAACAAATGACTGGTTATGAATAAACAAAAACATCATTACTATTATTATTGTGAAACAATGTTGAGAAGTACAAACAGCATCACACAGATACAGAAAAACACTAAGCTAATTAATTGATTGGCATGAATCTCCTTGCATCCTGCAGGGCAGGCTTCCTAAGAAACTAGCAGTCCTTCCTATCTCATATACACACATAAAAACAACCTGAGCAGTCTCCTTAAAAGTGCCAGACCTTTCAAAGTCACAGTACATATTTAAACAAGTCAGTTCTCCCCACTGCCTTGGAAAATGCCTAAAGCATCAACCAGGGTACGTTGCAGTCTTCTGACTTTCCTCTGCTTGGCAGCTTCATCCCTCCTTCTGAGTTGGAGCGCCTCCATCTTGGCCCATCTGATCCAGCTTGCTTCCCCTCTTTGGTCCTTCAAGACTGCATCCTTTCCCCAGTCAATCCACTGGCTGATTGCCTCACAAGTGAAAGCCTGCCAGCATCCTCTCTCCATTGGCTGAGTATTGCCAGCTGAGTCTCCTTATTCCTTTGTACCAACCAGGCTGTCCCTCTTCATTCTCTTAGAGAGAAGGGCCTCCTGCTGTTCCCCTTTTTCCTCCTACTTATTCCTGAGCAATCTTTCTTTCTCATTTTAAAGCTATCTTTTATTCCCATCATCTCCTTAAGCTGCTTTTCCTAGGCTAGACTTTTCTCCTTTTCCTTCTCTTCCTAGGCACTTCGCTCTTGCACCCATCTTACTTTTATACCATTCTTAATTCTTCTGAATTTTTTTCCCGCCTTTCTGTCCCAAAGTCCTAAATTCTAATTCCTGTCCAGTTTAATTTTTTACCCACAGCAACAGATCCTTTCCTTTTAACCCCTATACCTGGTTTGCTCTTTTTGAAGGTTCTTCTCTCCCTTCCATAGTAGTATGGAGTCTCTAGTAACAGGTCTTTGCAACCAGATCACAACATCACCTTGCAAACTCATACTGGTTTGTCCCAAACTATAATTCCAATACAAGCACCATGACTGTACAAACCAGATTGTGACCAAAATAGGGAGACTGATAATCCAGAGGGATGAGCTGACCATTGGGATCACAAACAGCCTTGTCTGAATTACAGTCTCGTCTGTGTCATAGGAACAAACTCTATCCATTTGCTACTTCAAAATTTAAGGAATATTCATTTGACTCAAGGTCATGACACTTGATAATAGCATAGTATGTGATAGAAGAGCATTATGAATATCTTGTCATATAATTAATCCATTGTTTACAATGAACTAGAATTGCCATTGCTTTATGTCGATTCTATATTTCTACAATGCATTGGGTACATTCCCATCACTGTTTAGTATCATTGCATCTAAATGATTCTATATTAGAGACATTATATCATAGGATTTAAAGAGGTTAATTTAAGCAGATCATAGAATAATTATTGGAAAGGACATTTAGGACACTGTTTGGTCCAACAATCCAAATTACAACACTCTTGATAGATAGCTGTCTAGTCTCTGCCTGAACACATCCAGTAAGGGGTCCCACAGCTTGTTAAGCTTTGCTTAGCATAAGAAGTTTTTTTTTTCCCCCCCAACCTTCAGCTAGAGCTTGCTTTCCTGTAATTTAAGACCATTACTCATTGTACTTTGTAATTACAATACTGACCTTGCTAGTGTCAAGTCCCCATGGCCCAGCAACTGATTAAAATAATGATCTATCTATATATAGAAATATTTATTCCTGTTGGTTTTTACTAATAGCATTCTGAAATGGAATCAAAGACATGGCCAGTCATGATCTTGATCATTGCCAAATCATTTGCAAAAGCACTGAAAGCACTTGAAAAAGAACAACTATAAAATATTACACTGTAGAGATCAATGGGAATTCAGATTCCCACCAAGATTTTGTATATGTGGGAGGGTCCCCCCTTGCCTGCTTTTGCCAGTCAGCATGCATGATCAAGGAAGTGTAAATATAGACAGAATTTTGCACCACTATGAAAGAAGCTGGTGTTGCTCTGTGAATATCTATGGGCTGAAAGGGCCAAAATATTTCCCTAATGAAATTCTTATGCTAATCTTTTTCAAAACTGTTCAAAATCATTTACTATTCAGCAATTTTTTTTTCCACTGGTCCATTCTGCTTAAGTAATCCCAGCAGATATCAGTGTTAGAGGGCAAATGAAGCCAATTCATAATTCCCCTACATGTTCATAAACAAAGAAAAATCAACAGGGCAGTGGGTCCCATCTCCAGAGCACCTATTTATGCTGGCCCCAAAGGAGCCATCAGATGATCCTAGGTAGGATCTCTTTTCAAAACTTCTGCTCAGTATTGACCTATTGATTCCACTTTTAGACTCTGTAAACACCGCAGACCTTTGTCCTGTGTAAGAATCAGCTGAAAGTGGTTATTTATAAACAGTACAAAAAATTTGATAAAAATTATGGGCAGCAATAGTAACAAGTGCAACATAAAAATGGCAGTAGTAAATGCAAGGCTGGGCCAAAATGAAACCAGTGTATCAAGAGAGTTACTATTGCCTCCTATGCAAGGTTCCCTAAAGGGATCAATATCGACTCCCAAGGGTCGATGGGACTATCAATTGTTGTTGTTATTATTATCCATAATACTATTAGTTAAGTAGTATTTATTAAATTATTTTCATATAATAAATGCTTGAGGGTTGATGAACAATCTGAAACTTCATGAAGAGGTCAATGAGCTGAAGAGTTTGGGGACCTCTGTTCTAATGTAATGCAGAGAATTACAACCACAACCACATGCATAGAGGAAGACAGAGGTGACTTTGAAGAAAATATGCATTGACCATTAATAAAACATGAACTTAGCCTTGGAAAACAAGAAAGTGTGAAAAAGAAACTCAGTGTTGTCCCACCTTGACTTCTGTTGGTATAGGAGGAAGGAAAGGGGAAACACTATCAAGCTTTCAGATTTGTTTGTTTATAATGCCTTCAAGTCAGTTATGACTCCTGGCAACTACCTGGAGAAGTCCCTGCAGTTTTCTTGGCAAGATTTTCAGAAATGGTTTGCTATTCCCTTCTTCCTAGGGCTAAGAGTGCCTGGCCCAAAGTCACCACCTGTTTCTAGCCTGGTACCTTAAAACACTACACCTGTCTCTGTCTGTTATTATAACTTATAACAATGAAATGCTTTTTTGTGGTATCTGTTTCCTGACCTGGTCTATCTTCAATGACCTGGCATCAATGCCTCACAGTGTTTTCCCTTCCCTTCCTCTTATACCAAAGAGAGTCAAGATGGGACAGTCTTGAGTTTTTTTCTTACGCTTTCCTGTTTTCCCAGGCTAAGCTCCACTTTTACTAACAGTCACTGCATATTTTCTCCATGGTCATCTCTGTGTTCCTCTACAGCATGTGAGCTCACTTCCTCCATCATCTTTCTTCTTATAAAGATGACATGACAGTGCAACATTGTACAATCTATTGATCATTGTAAAAAGAAAGTATAGAGAAGTGAACCCTTGCACTAGTATAAGCATGCCCAGGGGACAAGGTACAGTGATGTCCCCTTTCCTGCTGAATTCCAGATCAAATTCAAGCCCATTTCTGTTCACTCTACTTAAAAGTAATCCTATCTTTTCATGAACAGGAACAAATTCAATCTGCAGCAATCATTCAGCAGAGTACTATATAAAAGTAGCAATAAAACAGTGAAGTTCTAAAAACATTTTTAAAAAAGTAAAGCCTGCAAAAACATTTAAAGGTTCTTTCCCTGATATACAGACATATGTAGATGTGCATAGAAAGTATTAAACAAAAGGCTTTTACGGCAGATCCCAGATGAGCCTCTCAGGGGAGGCAATTTCATAAATAAGGCACCACCATTGAAAAAGTTATCCTTTGAACACTTACCTTGATACATCACTACAGCTCATCAACATTTTCCTCAGAAAATGAATTTGGCTCAGAAATGGATTGGAAATCAACACAGATAGCAAAGTACTGGCATGATGTGACCATATCAGCCTATCCCAGTTAGCAGTCCAGCTACCCTGTTTTGAATTAATTGAATTAAATGAAGTTTCTAGACTATTTCCAAAGGCAATTGTTCCAAAGCAATCATTATCTAGGGAGGATTATCACTGGCTTCTAAAATAATGAAAATGTATTGCACCGTCTCTAACAGAGAAGCCCAAATTACCTTTGCTTTTACTAGCTCCAAAACCCCCTCTGCTAATTTGGGAGTTGAAATGGCTCTCTAATGAGTTCCCATATATTTTCCGGGGGGGGGGGTGAGTTTAGGTCATAACAGTGCTGGCCTGTTAAGTATTTGCATATTGAAAATTTGCTAAATTAACAAGTTTGTAGTCATCCCTGTTTTCCACAGCCAGCACTGAATGTGCTTTTCATTCTGCAGATGGAATATTCTATCTTGAGAACTATCAAGGAAATCTTTCATCCCGTAACTTGGAAAACAAAGAAGAAAGAGACAATGCAAGAGTCCACTGGAGTTGGGAGGCCAATTTGTTGTTGTTTTGTTTTGTTGTTGTTTTTGTTCCTTTGAGTCAGTGTTGACTCCTGGCAACTGCCTGGACAAGTCCCTGCAGTTTTCTTGGCAAGGTTTTTTGGAAGTGGTTTGCCCTGGCCTTCTTCTTAGGGCTGAGAGAGAGTGACTGGCCTGTCAGGTTAATTGGCGAAGAAACAATGCTGAGTCAAAGTTCCAACTCTAGTTCTTTATTGTTTCTACCATACACAAAATCTTGCCAGAGTAAAGGTTCCTTAACTGAGCTAAAGGGAAAAATACTCTTGGGAATCTAGGGTGGTGCTAGTCTAACTTCCTTGGCCCCCCTGCACTCTCCAAACTATGCAAGCTGTGGGAATGCTTATCTGCCTGTAATGCACTCTCTACTCCCTCATCTCCAAGCTCCACCACATAGCCCAAAGTCACCAGCTGGCTTTGTGCCCAAGGCAGGACTAGAACTCATGGTCTCCTAGTTTCTAGCCTGGTGCCTTAACCACTACACCAAACTGGCTCTCTGGTTGGCCTGCATGGACAAACCCATGCAATTTTCCCAAGCAACATTTTTTGGAAGTGGTGTGCCATTGGGCGAAGGTAAAGTAACTGTCATGAATAAGGATGGCGAGCAGGGGGCTCCCATCCAGGCTGTAAAGCGCATGCGTAGCACTGAAGAATTAGGTATCCATTCAAAGAGACACAGATCGGGCCCGCCTTAGCCTTTGGGGTTTATATGTCTGGGTTTTTCCCACGCTTCTTCAGTGTGTTAGGATTTTCTGTTATGTAGCAGTAAATAAAACACTAGAGACCTATTCCTTGTCTCAGCGTGGTTCCTGGCTGTTAGGACATCAATCCTAACAAACTCCTACTCCCATCGAAAGAGGGAGGAACAAAGAATTTAAAGAGGAGACATTTGGAAATGTCTTCAGAAAAACAAGAAATTTGGCTCGCCATCCAACAATTGGCAGCAGCCCTGCAACAACACCAACAACAGGTAGATCTACAGGTTAACACATTACAAGCTGCCATGCTACAGCAGTTACAACAACCAGCTCCGATTAACCCACAACCGGCGCCAGCAGCAGCAGCAGCAGCAGCAGCTCCGCCAGTAGTCTTGAGATCCCAGGGCAGTCTACCAGAGGAGAAGCAGGACAGTTGAGAACCTTTCTCACCCAGTGCACAATGTTTTTCGACAGCAGACCGGCAGAGTTTCCCACAGACAGAACCAGAGTCACCTTCATCCTAAGTCTGCTAAAGGGCCCAGCAGCCAAATGGGCTATTCCCATGGTGGAGAACAATGACCCGATTCTCAACGACTACCAGAACTTTTTGGCAGGGTTCCGAGCACACTTTGACGACCCGATCAGAGAGGTCACTGCCAGCCGGGAAATTTGGAAGCTCAAGCAAGGTAACTAGAGGGTGGGAATCTACATTGCTGATTTCAAGTTGTTAGCAGGAGATCTGGACTGGAATGAGAGTGCATTAAAAGACCAATTCAAACAGGGGCTGGATGAAGAAATTAAGAATGAATTAGTGCGCCAGGGAATACCAGCTAACCTAGAAGCCTTATATCAGTTGTCTGTGGTCATAGATGCCAGGCTAGAAGAGCTCAGACAGATGCAGCCAGGGAGAAACAGGGGCCTCAGAGTGCTTCCAGGATTTACAGCTCTCTCCATAGCATCTACTCACTCAGGACCAGAGGAGCCGATGCAGATCGGGGCGAGCAGGAGGCTTATTTCTGAGGCTGAGAGGCAGAGAAGGAGAGAGAGAGCCCTCTGTTTTTACTGTGGAGTCCAGGGGCACATGGTGAGAACTTGCCCAGCGAGAAGCCAAGCAACTTCAGTAAGACCCCCAGAGCAAGCAGCTGAAACAAGAGCCATCTCCGCCTCTGCTTCCAGTCAGGGAAACTCCATCGGTCTCCCTCCACAGAGCTCAGAAGGGAGACCATCAATCAATTAAGGAGGGCTCATTCCGAGGATTCCAGGCAATCCTTTTACTACTTACCAGTAATAATGCACGTCAACCCAGAGCACCAGGTCAAGCTAGAGGCCATTGTGGATTCCAGAGCTTCAACCAATTTTATTGATGTGCAGACCATACAAGACTTCAACATCCTGACCATAGAATTGCCATGTCCCATAGAAGTGGAGACCATTGACGGCCAGCCCCACAAGGCAGGGCTGATTAGAAGATTCACAGAACCGGTGCAACTGACAACGGGAGACCACACTGAGTGGATCCAGCTTTATGTTACTGCATTGCTTAATGTGCCTATAATCCTAGGCACGCCTTGGCTGAGGATCCACAACCCATTACTGAACTGGACTACGGGAGCAATCTCCTTCCCAGCTAAGGAATGCCAGCACCACAAGATTCAAGCCACTCTCCTCTCTCCAGCAACCAATGCAGTCACGGAAGCAGGGGGGGTCCAGTTGCCAGCCAAGTATGCAGATTTCACAGACATTTTCAGCGAACAAGAGGCCACAGCACTCCCCCCCCATAGGGACTGTGATTGCACCATTGAGTTGATACCAGGAGCCAGGATTCCAGCAAGGAAACAATATCCCATGTCTCCCAAGGAACTAGCCACCTTAAAGGATTACTTGGACTCTAATCTCCAAAAGGGGTTCATCCGACCATCTACTTCCCCAGCATCTGCTCCTACCTTCTTCGTACCAAAGAAGTCTGACCCGTTGGCACCTGCAAACCAGGAGACACCCATGAGAGTGGTCCACGATTTCAGTTTTTTAAATAAACTAACAAAAAAAGAAACTTACCCGTTGCCTCTAATCTCTGGTCTGCTGGATCGCTTACAGAAAGCACGCATTTTTACCAGGTTGGATCTCAGGAATGTGTACAATCTGATCCGGATGAAAGAGGGGCATGAATATCTAACTGCCTTTGACACCAGGTTTGGTAAACTTGAGTACCTTGTTTTGCCCTTTGGCTTGTCTAATGCAGGAGCCATATTTTCCCAATTTATGAATCAAATTTTCTCTGATTTACTAGATAAGTATCTGGTCATTTATCTAGATGACATTTTAATTTTCTCTGAGGATACTACAACTCATGTAACCCATGTACGCAATGTCTTACAAAGACTGAGAGAGAACAAGCTGTTCGCCAAACTAAAGAAGTGTGCCTTTGATTTAACTGAATTACATTTCCTGGGCTATAAGGTATCAACAGAAGGCATATCCATGGATCCTTCTAAGGTCCAGGCAAATCTCTCTTGGCCACCTCCCCGAAATGTTAAAGAAGTACAAAGATATCTAGGATTTTGCCATTTCTACAGGTGGTTCATAAAAAACTTTAGTGACAGGGCTAGACCCCCCACACAGCTTTTGAAGAAAGGATCAAAATTCATTTGGGGGGAGAGAGAGCAAGCAGCCTTCCAAGAATTTAAGCAGCTCTTTGCATCCCAGCTGCTGTTAAGACACCCTGATCCCATGAAGCAATTCCTAATGCATTCAGATGCTTCTGATATTGCCATTGGGGCGGTGTTATTGCAATATACAAACAAAACCGAGAATACATTACTTCCGTGTGCCTTTTTTTCATGCATGCTCTCACCAGCAGAGAGAAACTATGATGTTTTTAACAAGGAGTTGCTGGCAATTAAAGCAGCATTCCAAGAGTGGAGGCACTGGCTAGAAGGTGCAGCCTTTCCTGTGAGAGTTTGCACCGATCACAAGAATTTACAGCTTCTACAAAACAGCAGATCCCTCACCCCATGCCAAATCAGATGGAGCCAGTTTTTCTCCCGTTTCAATTTTGTTATTTCTTATGTGCCCAGGGTGCAAAACCGTTTGGCAGATGCCCTGTCTCGATCCTTTCAGGCAACCCCCGCCGCTCACCAGGAGGTACAGGCTACTATATTTCAACCGCACAACTTTGATCAGTCTATGAGGGGGAACCAAACAGAGATTTTAGCAGCAGGCAGACAAGCAGAGTACCTATTTACAAGAGTCAGAGCTCAGCAGCAACAGGACCCGTATGCCAGGGCCAGGATGGATGACCTCCAGAGGGGCCTGCAAGACACTGCCTTCCCCTTTAATGTGGAGGCAGGAATCCTCTGGCATAGCGGGTGATTATACATTCCCCTCTCATTGAGGGAAGAAGTACTGAGACTTTGCCATGACCATCAAACGGCAGGCCATGGAGGTGTTTTCAAAACTCTCCATAGAGCTCTGAGAGACTACTGGTGGCCCAGGATGACTGCAGACATAAAGGTTACGTTGCTTCTTGTCACACCTGCAGATGAGCCAAGCCTCTCCCAGGGAAGCCCACAGGACTCTTGCAACCCCTACCCACCCCCAGTCAGCCTTGGAATACAATCTCCATGGATTTCATCACTGATTTACCCCCGGCCCAGGGGCTGACTTTCATACTAGTGGTGGTGGACCTTTTCACAAAAATGGCGCATTTTATTCCTTGCAAGGGCCTCCCATCTGCACAAGCCACAGCGCAGTTGTTCATGGACCATGTTTTTAGGTATAGAGGCATGTTGAATCACTTGGTGAGTGACAGAGGCCCACAGTTCACTTCCAGGTTCTGGAGGGCCCTTTTCCAGTCATTAGGGGTCCAGATCCACCTGTCATCATCGCATCATCTGGCTAGTAATGGGCAAGCTGAGAAAATTAACCAATGGTTACAGCAGTATCTCAGGTGTTACACCACTTATCAGCAAGACAATTGGCCAGCCCTGCTCCCCATGGCAGAATTTACATATAATAATTCTGTGCAGGCCTCTACCAAGATGTCTCCTTTCCAGGCACTCTACGGTGTTAACCCTCGGGTGTTGCCCACCTCCTCCCAGCAGGGAACTGTTCCAGCCATGGCTGATTTTCTTAAAGAGCAACAAGCTGCACAGGAGTTGTTAAAGGAGCAGCTGAACAGGGCAAAGATTGCTTACAAGAGAGCTGCAGATGCTCACAGACAAGAGGGGCCAGCGATTGCAGTAGGAGACAGAGTGTGGCTCTCTACCAAGTTTTTGAACTCTACCAGACCCTCCAAGAAATTGGACTCTAAGTTTGTGGGCCCTTTCACTGTGGTACAGCAGATAAATCCAGTGGCTTATCGTTTACAGCTACTGTAATGATTGCCTAATCCCAAATACTCAGTCTCACAAGCTCGGGCTTAAAGATAACTGATTTATTAAAAGGAATAGTATGCGGTGGGGATAGAAGCGCATGGGATAAAGTGGGCTTGTTTGGAAAAAAAATCTTTAACGACCCAAATGACAGTTTTGCGTTGACTAGGGGGTAGATCAACGATAAAGTCCATGGAGATGTCCTGCCAAGGGACAGATGGAGTGGCAACAGGTTGAAGGAGCCCTTGGGGTTTGCCTGGTTTGCGCTTTATCGCCGCACATACCGGGCACGCAGTGACATACTCCTTCAAGTCTTTAAGCAAAGTTGGCCACCAGAATTGCCGGCGAACGAGGTGCAGAGTTTTGACGTAGCCAAAGTGTCCAGCTAGCTTGTCATCGTGGCAGCGCTGGAGTATGGTTTTTCGCATTGCCTCGGGGACATAGAGCCGATCGTTGCGCCAGGCAAAATCATCGGTGAAAGTTAAAATGTGTCTATTGGCTTGTAACCAAGTGTCTGTTTTAAGGTGGGAAAGCAACTGTTGTTGCAAATCGGAAGGAATTGACAAGTGCGGCGAGCGGCTGGAAGGCAGAGCGGCTGGAGGCTGAGTTGATTGCGCTCGGGTTTGGCTGCGAGTCACTGCTGCCAAACTTAATTGTTTGTCGGTCCAGACGGTACCTTGGACCGTTGGCCCTGGGCCAGCGTCTTGGGGTCTGCGCGAGAGCGCATCAGCTAAAAAGTTTTTCTTGCCTGGTATAAATTTAAGGGTGAAGTCGAAGCGGCTGAAGAACTCAGCCCAGCGGAGCTGTTTGGGACTGAGTTTTCGACTGGTGCTTAGAGCCTCCAGGTTTTTATGGTCAGTCCAGACTTCAAAAGGTTTTGAAGTACCTTCCAATAGGTGTCGCCATGCTTCTAACGCCGTTTTTACAGCAAAAGCCTCTTTTTCCCAAACGTGCCATCTTCTCTCTGTTTCAGTGAATTTGCGAGAGAGGTAGGCACAGGGTTTTAAAGCGGCTGATTGGTCGGCTTGTAACAGAATTGCTCCTATGGAAAAATCAGAAGCGTCGACTTGTACAACGAAGGGTTTAGAGGGGTTTGGATGCTGTAAAATTGGTTCTGTGGTAAAGATTTGTTTGAGCGCTTCGAACGCTTGCTGACAAGCAGGAGTCCATTTAAGGAGCGCGCCTGGGTTCTTTGAACGTCGCGTATCCCCCTGTCCTTTAGTTTTTAACAGTTCAGTAAGGGGGAGGGCGATTTCTGCAAAATTTTGGGCGAATGCCCGATAGAAATTAGAGAATCCCAGGAAACTTTGTAATTGTCGCCTGGTACGGGGAGGCTCCCATGCCACAATCGCTTCTACTTTTGCAGGGTCCATTTCAATGCCCTGAGCTGAAATTCGGTAGCCTAGGTAATCAATTTGCGACTGATGAAATGCACATTTTGACAATTTTGCGTACAACTCTGCTTTTTTCAACTTAGTCAGTACTTGACGCACCAAGTGGATATGTTCTGACATGGTTTCAGTATAAATCAATACATCATCCAAATATACTAGTACCCCCTTGAATAGGTGGTCATGCAAAACCTCATTGATTAGTTGCATAAAGACCCCAGGTGCCCCAGACAAACCGAATGGTAAGACTTTATATTGGAAAGTCCCAAGAGGACAGTTAAATGCTGTCTTCCACTCATCCCCTTTCCTTATTCGAATGCGAAAGTAAGCTTCTCTCAAATCTAGTTTTGAGAAAATTTTTCCTCTGGCCAGATGTGATAACATATCTTTGATCAGGGGCAAAGGATATTTATTTAATATTGAGACCGCATTGAGCCCGCGGAAATCGGTACAAAGCCTTAATGACCCATCCTTTTTTGGCCGGAATAGGACAGGAGCGCCTACCGGGGAATTTGCCGGCTCAATGAAACCCCTAGCCAGGTTTTTGTCAATGAACTCCCTTAGCGTGGTAAGCTCTTTGGGAGACATGGGGTATATTTTTGGGTGAGGCAATTTTACATTTGGTAAAAACTCAATGGCACAGTCCGTTTTTCGGTGGGGTGGCAAGCGATCCGCTTCCTTTTCCCCAAATACTTCAGCAAAATCCTGATACTGATTGGGTAGTCCCTCAAGAGGTTGAAGCGTTTGCACAGTAGTATACGCTACCCCTCCACCCTCCATGTCCTCCAGTAGGTCCTTTTCTGGTACTTTGTAAAATCCATCTGCAAACGTCACAGTTCTATGCAGCCAGTTGATAAAAGGGTTTTGTTGCACAAACCAAGGCATCCCCAAGATTACCAGAGGACCCCCCAATGGAGCTACCACAAATGGCAGCTTTTCCTGATGGGAGCCCATCTGCAAGGCGACCAGTTCCGTGGAAAGATTGACTGCTTTCCCTCCCGCCATAGTTCCATCCAATTGGGTGAAAATCATGGGTCTTGGCAACGGGAACGTGGGCAGTTCCAGAGCCGCTACGACATCAGGGTGCATTAGGGAACGGGAGCAACCCGAGTCTAGCATGGCCCACACTTCCACCGTTTTGGTTTTTGAACTCAGTTTAACTTTAACAGTCAGTGTGGGGAAGTTTCCACTCACCGAATCATGGTTACGCCCGGTTTCTTCCACCTGCCCTAGGGCGCCCTTCAGGGCAGGTGGTAGGCTTTTCCCGCCGGCTGCTCGAATTGCAATTCTTCTTCCTCATCTCCGAAGGGTAGGTCTGGGGGGTCCAGTTCCGCGAGGGCTGCCTTCAGTTTTCGCGGTGGAGCAGGAGCAGGCGACTTTACCGTGGGTTTCGTCTGTCGTTCCTCTGGACGGCGTCTCGGGCACGACGTGGCTCGATGCCCCTCTTTCCCACATCTGAGGCACTGACCCTTGGAGAACCGTCGCTCCCTCTCCTCTTCCCAGGTTTTCGGTTTGGGGCGGCTGGCAAGTCCAGATGTGCGCGCTCCTCTAGCAAGACGTGTTTGTCTAAGCTCTTTGGTATGGGCATAGGTTTGTAGGGCATTTTCTGCGCTTCCCGCCAACTGAATCCACCCATATAGCGTTTTGGGATCATCTCTGCCTAGTGCCCATCGAAGGATTTCGGGTTCTAGCCCCTGCTTGAACAATTCGATGATTGTTGGCTCAGACCAGTCTTCCACTTTGCCTGCCAAAGCTTTAAACTCCAACGCATATTTGGCCACTGAGAGGGACCCTTGGTAGAGTTTCCGCAGGTCATTTTTGGCCGTTTCTTGAGCTAGGGGGTCTTCGAAATGCTGTTTAAGTGCCCACAAAAAGTCATCGAAGTCCTCTAACTCATTTGCCTCCGCTTGGCATAGTTGCACATACCAATCCGCTGCCCTTCCTCTCAGCTTGTTGGCAATGAAATTGATCTTGCCATGTTCAGACCGAAAGTTTCGACCCCAATCTTCTATGTAATGTTTGGCATTAGTAATAAAGAAGGAGAGCGTTGTGGGATCCCCATCGAACTTCACTCCAAATGGTGGGAAGGTTCTTGCCGGCTCAGCTGGCTGTGGCGGTGCCGCGAATGTCAGCGTACGCCGAGCCCCCATGGGTGGTCGATCCCTAGGGGGTCTTGCCTCTCGCTCCCCCCCTTGACGTGCTGATCGAGTCTTGCTTCTCCCCCGGGTCGACATGGTACTATGCCTGGGGTACTGTGACGGCTCTTCTTCCCAATCCTCCGGGGTGGGCTCTGCTTCTCTGGGTAGATCCTCTCTGGGTAGATCCTTGAGGATCGTCACTATTAAATCCATTTTATCTTCCAATGCCCTCATACGGGCCGGAGTGACCGGCTCCTCCTGGGGTTGGTTGGTTACCACCACCCTCGGTGACAAGGGGACTTCGTGCTCCCAGGACAATTGTGGAGACCCCCTCCCCGGTGCTCTTTCCATGACAGTTCTATGTTCACTCCTGAGACTCTCCTGCATGGATATCAGCAGCTCGTCCAATTGGATATCTCGCAACTCCCGACGAGCTGCTCTTTGCGCTCTCGATGTTAGCGCTGGCCGGCTTTTGGCCGCCTCCCGCTCCTCTTCGCTTCCCTCACTTGCGCGAAGTTGAGGTTCTGTCATCGCTAGCGTTCCCTCTTATCCAAGGATTGGATGGGGCTAGCGGCAAATGGATAAAATGATTCTCAGCTTTATGTAATGATTGCCTAATCCCAAATACTCAGTCTCACAAGCTCGGGCTTAAAGATAACTGATTTATTAAAAGGAATAGTATGCAAATACAGAGAAAGCTGAGAATGAGCAAAAGCGCGCCAAATACAAACTTAAAAGCCTTGCTTGCGATCAAGTCCCGCCCTATCGCCCGTCAGGACGCTCCCCCTCCCAGGTGCGAGAATCCGTTAGACGCGCCTGGGAAAGTAACCTTGAACAGGAGCGCAAACCCAAACATGCATTCCAAGCCCTGAAAACAATGAAGGGCAAAGGAATGGAAAAACCCCGGGTGAAGGAACACGGAACAGAAAAAGACATGTGAAACGTTACAATGTTAACCAGACATTGAAATGAGAACATGACAGCTACCAGCATCCATGAAAGTCCGTCCAGTGTTTCACAGATCATTGCTAGCCAAAGACCCTCCCCCAAGTGCCTTATGATTGCAACTGCCCCCCCCCCACCTCCAGTAATTGTGGAAGGGGAGGAGGAATACGAAGTTGAGGAAATTCTGGATTCTAGGAGGAGGGGAAGGGGCATCCAATATTTCATACACTGGAAAGGGTACCCTGAGGAAGAGTGTACGTGGGAGAATGCCAGAGATGTACATGCTCCAGCACTGGTTCATCAATTCCATCAGCTTTTCCCTCACAAACCCAAGCCTCGCACTCTACCAGAGATTCCTCACTTGGATGAGCAGGCAGATGAATTCGTAAGTTTGCACCTTCCACCCCCACCTGAAGCCTTGACTCCAGTTACAGAGGAGGGGGCCCCCCGCAGCCCTCCACCTCAGGCGTGCATTTCCCAGGGGGGAGGGGGGATGACTCTTCTAATTATCTAGCTATTTTCCAGCAGCAGCCACCTGGGCCAGAAGCGTTATCGGACCTGGAGAGCAGCACTGATTCGTCCTTGGAGGAGTTTTCCTTTGAAGACTTTCCATCGTTGCCCAGTTCCCATGGGATCTTAGAAGGAGACGTCGAATCTTATCAAGCCTCTGGAGGGAGGGGGCTGAAATGGAATGTGAATCTGGAGGGGAGGGTGATGTCATGAGTAAGGATGGCAAGCAGGGGGCTCCCATCCAGGCTGTAAAGCGCATGCGTAGTACTGAGGAATTAGGTATCCATTCAAAGAGACACAGATCGGGCCTGCCTTAGCCTTTGGGGTTTATATGTCTGGTTTTTTCCCACGCTTCTTCAGTATGTTAGGATTTTCTGTTATTTAGCAGTAATAAAACACTAGAGACCTATTCCTTGTCTCAGCATGGTTCCTGGCTGTTAGGACAGTAACTGGCCCAAAATCACTCACCTGGTTTCTGGACATCAGGCAGAACTAGAACTTGGGTGTCTATGCATTGGTTTAGCACCTAAACCAAAACATTAAACTAAACTGGTTAAAGTCTTTAAAACAATTGCCAGAAATAATAATAGAATTCCTAGTCAGGTGCATAGGGGGATGAGAAAACTATAGTCTTTAATTTCCTAAGACATTTCAAAACTGTTCTGCAGTTTTACCTGTTCCTGAGGGAAATCCTGTGCCTTCCTGAGTTTGCCAGCCACAGAAGCTTACCACCCAGGGTTTCTGCTGTACACAGAAGGGAGCATCTCTTTTCCCATAGGTTCATCTCCTCTTCTCCCCCCCCCCCCCGCCCCCATTTTATTTTAAATGCAGATTAGCCAATTTGCAAAATTCTGGGGGAAAAGAAACAGAGTGCTCTGGATGCTGAATTCATAAAATAATAATCACAGTCACAGAAGAAGCACCAATGTGCAAACACCTGGTGTAATGGAGAAGGGCATTTACTCCCCACTCCCTGTGTCTGTATACCACACACACAACACACACACACACATGCCTCAGATAAATAATTCAGGCAGTTGTGTGGCTATTTACTTTCCAGAGCTAGAAGATAGTGTTTTTATCTCTTGAGTGACAAAGCCAAAAGCAGTGGATTAAAGAGAAAATGAACAGATGCATACAAATACCTACTCTCAAATGTACATTTTAAAAGATGCTGTTTTTATCCCCTAAACGTATAAAATACTCAGATGATCAATTATTACGGGGCGCATGTGTTTCACTGAATCTACCACTTGTGAACAAGGATACTTATTAAGGAATTGGAGAGATATTGGACAAAAATAGGCAATTTTTTCCTCCCAGCAATTGGGAACAAAATAGTATATCGTAAACCCAGAGTTTTCTTTTTTTTTTCTGGACCAGGGGGAAAACTAGGATAAGCTGCTGGCAATATAACAGTAGTAATAGTAGCTTTTTACTGATTAGTCAAAAGACCATATCAGACTCAAACCACAATATCACATCCAAAGATTAAAACAGAACAGGTTATGTGCAGTTATTCTGCCATATCAGTATATGCTTAAAGCAATTCATCACCTTTGCAGATCACCCCCATCTGTCCTAAAAAATAATATCTTGTTTGGGCAGCCTTAGCTATAAATTTGGCTGTGCTGCTAACTACATTTATATTTACCCCTTGGAGGAAATAAGATACAGTGCTTCTTACCTCAGCAAATTTAAGATGCGTGGATTTCAACATGCTAGCTGGGGAATTCTGGGAGTTGAAGTCCACACATCTTAAACTTGCTGAGGTTGAGAAACACTGGTCTAATATTAGGTTCTTGGTGAGCTGTTCTAACTAGTAGTATCTAAATATTAGGCCATTTAATGGACACTTTTAAGGGACGCGGTGGCGCTGCGGGTTAAATTGCTGAGCTGCCGATCGGAAGGTCGGCGGTTCGAAACCGCGCGGCGGGGTGAGCTCCCGTTGCTAGTCCCAGCTCCTGCTCACCTAGCAGTTCGAAAACATGCAAATGTGAGTAGATCAATAGGTACCGCTTTGGCGGGAAGGTAACGGCGTTCCGAGTCATCATGCTGGCCACATGACCCGGAAGTGTCTATGACAACGCCGGCTCCAAGGCTTAGAAACGGAGATGAGCACCGCCCCCTAGAGTTGGACATGACTGGACTTTACATCAAGGGAAACCTTTACCTTTACCTTAATGGACACTTATTTATTTTTACTTATTTGTCAAATTTATCACCACTCATCTCCCTCTCAAGGAGGGACTTATTTAAGATGTGGGTGATATCTTCCATTGCTGGCATACCACAAATATACTTTTTTTTCCTGATATGGTATTTGCTGGAATTGTCCATATTTTACTACGGTGTCCAGCAACTAAAATCTTGCTCTGGTAAAGGTTGTTCGTTGGCCCTGCATCAGGTCTATAGTTAAATATTTTTCTGTTTGTAACAGCTGTTTGTTCTTGAGCAACAATTTTAGGGATTTAGTGCTTTCAGCAGCACTGTCTCTGGAGTACACTGAGATCCAGGGCTCTCTGCTTGGAGGCAACATATTTTCACTGTGTATACCAATATTTCTCAACCTGGGCAACTTTAAGATCTGTGGAGTTCCACCCCCAGCTGGGCAGGTGCTATGGCAGAAAAGGCACATCCCTGATCCCCACCAGCCGACATTCTTTGGCTGATGGGACCCAGAGTGTGCCTTTCCTACCAGAGCAGATTGGACAGGTAGAAACAACTGGGAGAAGACTAGGATCTTATGATATTTTGGCAACGTTGTCTGAGATCTCAAGATATTTCAGCTTTCTCACCAAGATCTTACAAGGCTTTGGATAAGATGGCCAAAATCACAAGATTTTGAACATTTAAAATTTTGTTTTAAGGCAACTGGACTCCTTTAAGAACCTGAAACATGATCTAAACTGGAAGTACCATGTAGCTAACAACCTGGTCTTTGGCGGGGGACACTGTAAAAGAAACAGTTTCCACCCTCATATTTCTTTCTCCAAGCGGAGTTGTTAGCTCCCTGGTAGGGCACATGATTGGCAGTATGAACAGGACACCAGTTATACATCCTGGCATTTCTATTAAAGGATGTGTCTGGCCATCAAATACGCAGATTTCCTCCAAATCTCATTTGTTTTCTGTCTGCTTTGAAAGCATTGCAGGTTTTTCTCTTAACAAATAAATAACCCAAACACCTGTTCTTTAGATGGGGGGTGGTATTTGGGAATTGCACTTATTTTTTCTTAAACATTCAAGTTGGCCAAGGGATTCCTGACAGCTTTGTTTAAATTTTAAACCACCCTTTGCTCCCAAGGCAGAGCAATACATTGTGTCTGTTCACTAACAAAACAGATTCCTCTTCCCTCTTGCAAGCTCCCACAGGTCCATCAGCTATGCTCCAGAGAGATTTGATGGGATCCTTCAGAGCAAATTGGGGAGAAGCAGGGTTAAGTGCACTGCCAGAGTAAGTCCCATTGCACAATAGAAGGCTGCTTTATAATGTTGATCTCTGTATGAGAAGAAGTCCTGATTCTGCTTTAAATTGTATATTTCAAGAATGTCATTTTCTTCCTGATAAAGGCCACACACAACATAATTCTTGGAGGCCAGATTCAATTGGCATATACAAATAAAAAAGAGCTATCAAATTCAGCCACCAGTTTCTGGAACTCAAGAGAGATTGTCTAAAGCTAAAAACATGAGCTGAGTAATGTTTGTGTTTAAACCCTTGCCTTTATAACCAGGTCAGGGAATCATATTCTCTCAACTTGAAAGCTCTGAGGCAATTATTCTTATTTAAACTTAATTGTCAACATCCTATTAAAACATAAGGCCCTGTGAGTTGTTGTTTAAAACTAAACCATCCCTTTGATTCTCACAGTTGGAAAAGATAAATAATCATTTATGAGAAACATGTCGAACAATCTGATAAAAGGCTGCACAGCAGGAAATTTGGAGTTTAGGGATTTTGCATTTGTCCGTAGACAGTTCCGGGGTCATGTGGCCAGCATGACTACACGGAACGCCGTTACCTGCCCACCGAAGCGGTACCTATTAATCTCCTCACATTGGCATGTTTTCGAACTGCTAGGTTGGCAGGAGCTGGGACTAGCAACGGGAGCTCACCCCGTCACGTGGATTCGAACCGCCGACCTCCCGATCGGCAAGCTCAGCAGCTCAGCGGTTTAACCTGCAGCGCCACCGCATCCCAAACTTAATTGTCAACATCCTATTTAAACATAAGGCCCTGTGAGTTGTTGTTTAAATCTAAACCATCCCTTTGATTCTCACAGTTGGAAAAGATAAATAATCATTTATGAGAAACATGTCGAACAATCTGATAAAAGGCTGCACAGCAGGAAATTTTAGGAGTTTAGGGATTTTGTGAGAGTATGATACCAGGTTATTCATTCATAGAATCATAGAGTTGAAAGGGATCTAAGAGATCATCAAGTCCAGCCCCCTGCACACTGCAGGATTTACTACATCATCCCCAATAGATGGCTATCCACTGAAAACCTCTAGTGAAGGGGAAGAAACATATAAAGGTATGTGGGAATGACCTTGGGAGACAGGGGGAAAGGCTGCAGCCAGGGCAACAGTTGGATAAGAGGCAGCTTAGTCTGCAGCAGGAATGTCAGACATCTCAGGAGGGACTCTCCCTAGTTTCTTGGGCTGTAAAGTTGATGGGGGAGAAATGTACCTTCAGACTGCAAGATTCTGTTTATGTAACCTTGCAATAAAGTAAAATTAGTTCATCTGGGTATGCTTCTTGTCTGGGCTACCTCTCAAGACTGACCAAATGATTGTATGTGGTAACCTATTCTACTGATTGACAGCACTTATTGCCAAGAAGCTCTTCCTAATGTTTAACCTGTACCAACATCCTTGAAGTTTCATCCCATTAGTTCTAGTTTTACCCTCTAGAGCAAGTGAGAATAAGTCCAATGTGACAGCCCTTCAGGTATTTGAAAACAGCTATCATGTCCCCTCTCAACCTTCTCTTCTGCTAAATATATCTTTAACTGTTCCTCATAGGACTTGGTTTCCCATCCTTTCACCATCTTGGTAGCCCTTCTCTGAATTTGCTGCAGTTTATCAATGTCCTTTTTAAACTGGGGTGTGCAGAACGAATGCAATACTCCAGATGAGGCCTGACCAAGGCAGAGTCCAGATCTCGTGATCTGGACTCTGTGTTCCTCTTGATGTTGTTCAAGATGTTGTTGGCATTCTTTGCAGCTGCATTACACTGTTGGACATGTTGAACTTGTGATCTAGTAGTACACCCAAGACTTTCTCCCACATGCTGCTCTTGAGCCAGATTTTCCCCATATTGTACATGTTCCTTTCATTTTTCATACCCAGATGCAGGACTTTATATTTCTTCTTTCATTCTATTTGTTTCCACCCACTGTTCTAGCCTAAGTCTTTTTTTAAAAAAAAAATCCCTTTCTTCCCAAGTATTAGCCCCTCCTTCTAGTTTTGTATTGCCTGAAAATTTGGTAAGCATTCCCTCAGCATCCTCTTCCATATAATTAATAAAGATGTTGAACAGCAACTAGCCTAGGACAAAGTCCTGTGGCACCCCAGTCAAAGCGTCTCTCCAGGTAGATTTAATACCAGGTATATACCTACCCTTTGAGTACCGTCCTTCAGCCAATTGTAGATCCACCTAATGGTTGATTTATCAAACCCATATCTGACCATTTTCTTAGTAAGGATGCTATGAGAGACTTTGTCAAAAGCCTTGCTAAAGTCTAGATATACTCTATCCATGGCATTTCCACAATCAATCAGTCTAGTAACTGTATCATAAAAGTATCATAAAAGGAGTTCAGGTTAGTCTGGCATGACTTCTTTGGCTTAAATCCATGTTGGCTCCTGTTCATTAGTGAATTCATTCTCTCGACTAACAAAGTGTGCTGGTTAATGCATACATACAAGACAGTTTATATTATGCTTGTCAACACTCCACTTATATATGGCTTAGTCTTCAATTCTACAGTATGTATGATTGTATGACTATGTATTCCTGCCATTACTTTTTGGTCTTTGTTTTTGGAATCAATTAATCAGTCTACAATTGTTGCCATATGTCACTTTCCTTAGCATGCCTATTTCTATGAAAGTAGACTTTTGCACTTAGTCGATGAAAGCATGGATTGATATAAGAGATGGAAATAACAACTTCACCATCATCATCATCATCAACAACAACAACTAGTAATGGATTCTTTTGTCTACATTCTATCAATAAAGCCACGTGGACAATGGAACAGATGCACTCACAATATTCCCTTAAATATATTATAAATATATATTAAATATACACAGAGGGGTAAAAGCACTAAAGTAGCTGAATGGTCCAAAAGCAAATAGTGTATGCTTCCTATGCAATTCCAAATGAAATAATGGTGAATTTCTAATGAAATGATTCAGTTCTGAAAACCCCAAAATCCCAGGAGAACCATAGCTGCAAGGAACATTGATTGCCCACTAAAGTAGAGGTGTCCTTGAAAATTGCTGTTATATGGTCTAAAAAATATGAGGTTAGGTTATCTTTCTGTTCTGGCTTCTGAAAGCATATAAGTCTAACAAATTATTATTACATTATAAGCCTAACCTGTGAAGCTTTACATCATAAGTCAAATATTTCTTGTGTCAGATGTCATTTGTATTGCCTATGACCTTATGCTTTTGACTTATGAGTGACTAAATGCCCAACATCTTGCCTTAAAAGCATTATTTTCACAGCTTCCCCTACAGGCCTTCCCCAAAGGTCATATCTTAACAGATAATAACATATTATTGGCCAGAGAACAATGCACATGTGGCTAGCCACAATATCTCTTTCCATCAATTACAGAATTAAAGTATTGTAGTGAATTTTAGAGGCCTTTTCATCCAAATCCTTTTCAATGTGGGTTCTAGGGTACAGAATTATTTCAATATTGCATATTTCTCAAATGGTTATCTACCCTTTTTTTAACTATTTCCAATGAAAAAGATCTAATATGCTTTGATAAAGCTTGGACTGTACAGCTGGGCATTTTTCCTGTTGCTTTTCAACATTTTTTCTACCCTTATAGAAAAATTTTATGTAACACCTGCTAGGTGTTCATTTACTTTTCTCTCTGGATGGTGACCTCAGTTGCTCAGGTGCAAAGTCAATATACATTCACTGGACTTAAATATTTCCAGTCATGCATATAAACATGGATAAATACAATGCAACTGAGTTTTAGTAAAACTATACTAACTAGGGAGAAAATTTGCACTATGTTCCATGCAGTAAACTTTTATTCTATACTCTATATTCTTTGAAACACTATACTTAACTTCCCAGTTACAGATAGTTGAAACACTGAACACAGACTTTGCTGTGGAACAATGATTTCATATCCAATGGTTATTGGAGGCCCACAGGTGAAAAATTCATTGAACATTCATTGCTGGATCTGTCCCACAAACACAAATATCAGTTCTGGGTTGGTTACATCACTTATAAACATGCATAGCGGGTGCCCATTTCTCAGTGGTTCAATGTATGTTTTTGCCTTATAGGGTTAAGCTTTACATTATACTCATACCAAAGCATTTTGGTCTCTCCTGATGTCCTACGTCTCAAGAGTGTCCATATATTCCATATATTCTTATTATGCCTCCCCCATATGGATTATAATTAGCAAATAAGTTTCTTTTTATAGAAGCATATTTCAGGAACCATATGTCAATGAAAACTCCTTCCTCATTATGGGACACCAGGAAGAAAATCCCCTATTTTATTCTTGGCTATCCCAGATGAGATTGTGATAATTGTAGGTGAAATCTTTTGGTTACTCCAGTGACACAGTAATCTCAGCCTCCGGAGAGGGTGAAAAAGCAAAGCACATGTGGTCTGATTGCCTGTGACGTAGCTCAGTGGAAAGAGGAAATAGTCTGAAGGCTAAGGAAAAACAGCCTGTCATCAGCCTGACAGAGGCACTGAAGCAAAAACCACACAAGCAAGGCAGATAATGGGCCTACCGCCAAGACCCATAAGTGCAGAAGGCATTTATTAATCCTTGCTGGTCTCAGAGTAGTTTACCTGACCAGAAATTACATCATGAAGAGATTCAAGAGCAGCTCTGACCAATTTAGGTTACCCAAAGTCTCTGTAAGGCCCAGAGGCATCTTTTGACCAACACTTTCTCTTTCATCTTCACTTTTTAATACTCAATGCATTTTTCTCAAAGCATATTTGATTCACAAATCACACAGGAAAGGTGTGGATTGTAGCTATATATGTCCTCCCAGGTGTTTTTTTGTCTAATCATCTGGGGTCCTAATAGAAGTATAATTGGAAAGATAGATAGGAAGGAAGGAAGGAAGGAAGGAAGGAAGGAAGGAAGGAAGGAAGGAAGGAGAGGGAGAGAGAGAGAGAGGTATAAGCATGTCAGAAAAGAGGATGAATGGGATACAAGTAACTTAGTAAATCACACAGTAGTGGATCTTTGACTATGATGTGCCAGCCCCAACAAACTGTCTTGTATATTCTGAATGCAAACTTGCTACAAGTAATATAGATACAACACCAATGGGATGGTGTTCAAAAGTTAAAAAAACCCACTGGAATGGTGTTCAAAGTTCAAAAAACAAAAGAGATTATTAATTTATTCCATAGCTGATGAATATGATTATGTACCATCAAGTTGTTTTTATTGAATATGTGCTATCAATCATTGTTGACTCTTAGCAACCAGTTAGATAGATTTTCTCCATGACAATCTGTCCCTAACTTGGTCCTTCAGCTCTTTCAATGGTGCATTCTAACTGAGTCCATCACCTTGCTGCTGGTCATCCTCTTCTCTTTCCTTCCACCTTTCACAGCATTAGAGCCTTCTCCAGAGAGCTAGGTCTTTGCATAATGTGTCTGAAGTAGGATAATTTGAGCCTGGTCTTTTGTGCCTCAAGTGAGAACTATGGGTTGATTTGTTCAATGATCCATTTCTTTGTTTTCTTGGCTGTCTATGGTATTACCAAGCACCTTATCCAACAGCAAAGTTCAAAAACAACAATATTCTTCCTATCCTGCTTCTTCATAGTCCAGCTTTCACTTCCATAAATTGTCACAGGGAATACCATGGCTTGCATGATTCTGATCTTTGTAGGTATAGACACTAACAGCATTTGAATATCTTTTCCATGGCTACACTAGGAGGTTTTCTTAAATGGGCATGATGAAACTTTTGTGACCTCTGCTTTTTTCCTGGTTGTTCTGGCCATGCTGCATCTGCCATAAATTGCCATAATGTTCTGAGCAAACCAACACAAAGCAACAAGGACCATCAGATCCATTCCTTCCTTCCTTTCTTTGGACTGATGACAAACCATTTGCTTGTCTTCAGATCTGATTGCAATATCACAAAAAAAGAAAAGCCTCACATCAGAAGCAACTGATAAACCAATCTGGGAAAGCAAATAAATATCCCTGACCTTCCAGGCTTTTCACAGCCTGAAAGATGAAACTTCTACATGCAGAAGGGAGATAGATACTTTGTCATCCCTCCCTAGTCTTTATTCAAAGATTTCAAAAAGCTTGACCAGCACTAAATCAAGCTGATGCAGCAGTACCATATCCTCCTCTTCTGAGTCATGAATTTGGAAAGCATAATGCTTCCAGAGATGCTTCCAAAGCAGACTTTATTTTCAGCACCATTGAAACATGATTTTCTGCTCAGAGTTGTACTGGTGTAAAAAGTGTAAGAGTTTCAGCCATAGGATTGCTTCCTGTTGATTCCAGCTGGGGATAAATGACTAATTACTCCTTGCAAAGGTTCTCTGTGAAATTCCCTTGTCAATTTCTTTTCTCACAGGGTTCTGCCATTAATTCATTGTTATCTTCCACTGTAAATTAATTTCTTAACAGTTAAATATTGTTTAAAGACTATTAAAAAGCTCCATTAGAGCAAGGCTAAATTGTCTCTAAAAATCATTTTGTGAAGATTATCAGAAAGAGAAAATAGTGCCCCTCAGCTGTTTTTCCAACTAAATTGTACAAAAATGAACAATTCATGGCCCTCTGGATGGACAGCATCCCTTACTACATTCCTAATGAGCTTCTGGGAGTTGTAGAGTCACTACAGACACTTATACAAGGAACTTTGCACTCTTTTAGAATCAGCTCTATAGACAGCCAGTTTGGTGTAATGGTTAAAGCATTAGGCTAGAAACTGGGAGACTGTGAGTTCTAGTCCCACCTTAGGCACAAAGCCAGCTGGGTGACCTTGGGCCAGTCACTCTTTCTCAGCCCAAGAGCCAATCAGGTGTGGTATGAGAGTTCTAGTCCCACCTTAGGCACAAAGCCAGCTGGGTGACCTTGGGCCAGTCACTCTTTCTCAGCCCTAGGAAGGAGCCAATTTTATTTATTTATTTATTTATCAAGTTTGTCACCGCCCATCTCCTCCCACCAGAGGGACTCTGGGCGGTTTACAACAAAGTTATCAATAAAACAATAAATATACAATATAGTTATAATATATAAAATACGATATATAAAAATACAGTTACAAATAAACAATAATATAAATAAGATCCAAATGGCAGATGATCTGATTCAGTCCTTGTGTGTGACGAGCACTCTAGGGCAGTAGCCATCCCCAAATGTGACTGCTCCCCTCCCCACCTCAAGCCAGGTGACAGAGCCAGGTCTTCAGATTCCTCCAGAAGGCCAGGAGCAATAGGGTTAACATCACCCCTGGGGGTAGGATGCTCCAGAGGGCAGGAGCTACTGCAGAGAAGGCCCGCCTCCTGAACCCCGTCAAATGGAATTCTCTTACCAACGGGGTCCACAACATTCCCTCTCTGCATGATCGGGTGGGACGGGTTGATGTAAAGGGGAAGAGGCAGTCCCTCAGGTAACCTGGCCCCATGCCATGTAGGGCTTTAAAGGTGATGGCCAACATCTCAAATTGGAGCTGGAATCAAACTGGTACCCAATGCAGCTCACATAATAGAGGTGTTATTTGCGTCCTTCTAGGGGCACCAAGCTGTAGCTTCTGGATACTCTTCAAGGGTAGCCCCATGTAGAGCTCACTGCAATAGTCTATATGGGAGATAACAAGTGCATGAGTGACTGTCCAAAGGGCCTCCTGATCCAGGAAAGGGTGTAACTGGTGCACAACAAGGAGTTGCACAAAGGCTCTCCTGGCCATGAATGCCACCTGTTCTTCAAGCAGGAGCCATGAGTCCACGAGGACCCCCAAGTTATGCACTGGGTCTGTCTGGGGCAGTGCAACCCCATCCAGAACCAAAGATGACAAAGTCCCAGATACAGAAGAGCCATTAACCCACAGCCACTCTGTCTTACCAGGGTTCAGCTGAAGCCTGCTGTTCCCCATCCAGACCCCTACAGCCCCCAGGCACTGAGAGAGAGCAGACACAGCGTTACTTACCTCACCTGGGATGGAGATGTACAATTGAGTATCATCAGCATGTTGATGATACCTCACCCCATGGTGACGGATGATCTCACTCAGTGGTTTCATGTAGATGCTGAAAAGCAGAGAGAGAACCAAAACCTGCAGGACCCCACAAGGGAGAGGCCGCAGGCCGGATCTCTCACTCACTATCACCACTGACTGGGAGCGGCCCTGGATGAAGGAGGTGAACCAGTGCAAAACCACGCTGCCCACCCCCAACTCCCTGAGCCAACCCAAAAGGATACCATGGTCGATGGTATTGAAAGCTGCTGAGAGGTCAAGAAGAGCAAGGATGTATGCACTGCCACCATCCCAGTCCCACCAGAGATTATCCATAAGTGCAACAATCCCACTCCTGCCAGAGATTATCCATAAGTGCAACAATGGCAAACCACTTCTGAAATCTTGCCAAGAAAACTGTAGGGACTTTTCCAGGTAGTTTCCAGGAGTCAACATTGACTTGAATGCAAAAACAAAAAACAAAACCAGAATCAGGTCCACATCACTGTGGTCTCATGGTTCTCATATTTATTCAGAATTTGAGCCAGTTTATTTCTGGCTCAGCTGCCACACCTGAAATTGTACTAAAGGTGATACTTTGGTTCAAAAGCTAACACTCTACAGAATTTGTAGCCAGGCCATTTGAAGTTTGAGGCAAGTGAATCAAGAACCAGCAGTTTCCAGAACAGAGATGACCATTAGGTAAACACATAACAATTACTTGGTTTCAAGCAGCCAGGCGTTGTGCCAAATTGAAAGGGAAGGAGACACCTAAAACTTAAACTTCTGAGTGTAACAGTATTTTACATATTGTCACTAGCAATGAGTGTTGGATATGGCTGCATTCTATTTGCAATAAAGCTTCTAATGGAGCCAAGCTATGTCAGACTTTTCAATCAGCTCAAACTGTAGAGTCAAGATAAGCTATGAAGTGACAGAAAATCTGTGATTTACTGCCAAGCCAGGTTCTCACTTCTGAAGTGGCCAGAACTCTTGCCTTACTCCAAATCTTGGCCCCTGCATTTAAGCCAGCCTCTCTGTCCTCCCAATAGAGGCTCAGCAGCTGTAGCATCATTCTGAGGTCTCCTAAAGGGACGCGGTGGCACTGCGGGTTAAACCGCTGAGCTGCTGAGCTTGCCGATGGGAAGGTTGGCAGTTCAAATCCGCGTGACGGGGTGAGCTCCCGTTGCTACTCCCAGCTCCTGCCAACCTAGCAGTTCGAAAACATGCAAATGTGAGTAGATTAATAGGTACCGCTTCGGCAGGCAGGCAACAGCGCTCCATGTAGTCATGCCAGCAACACGACCACAGAGGAAGTGTCTATGGACAAACGGTGGCTCTTCGGCTTTGAAATGGAGATGAGCACCGCCCCCTAGAGTTGGACATGACTGGACTTAATGTCAAGGAAAACCTTTACCTTTTACTCCTAAATGCAATGGAGGGATAGTATCTTAGTGAGTTTGCGACATCCTCTCATAGCAACTGCTCTGTTTCTTAGACAAAAGCCAATAAGGGTGGGGTAAGGGTGTCCCAGCAAAATGTACCTTCTTCCTCTTTTGTGAGGACTAAGTATAAGAAAGTTTATACTCCTGGGGCAAGGCATTAACTGAATGCCATTTCTGGTACATCTAATAGTCAGTTGGCCATTTCTTAGTTTTGCAGCCAGGAAATGTCACTGATTTCCTTCAAAATGCTTTTTAGATTTTTGGTGAATAAAACCTGTAGGGTGAAGGAGCGCTCAGTATCTAAATAACTAGATATTGGCCCCATCCCTGTTAACCTTCCAGAAAACCCTTAAGACGTAGTTTTTCCAGCAACTTTGGGGATCCAATGGGGAGCCTGTGAGATGGTTGTATGATGTTAGGTGATTGTTATTCTCCTGTGCTCTTGGCTTTTTATGTTTTTAGTTCTTATTCATGTTTCAGGATTTTAAGATTGGTTGCATTGTTTTAACTGTTGCTGTGTTAGTACGCCACCCAGAGTCACGTTATGAGATGGGCGGCCATATAATTTGTTTACTCAGTTTGCCAAATGAGTAAACAAACGATCTATGGTTCCTAACACCCAAGTTATCAAAATGTTCCAAGTGTCCAAGTGAACTTCTTTGCAGTCCAGCTTTTTCTTTCTCATCCAAAAATCTCATTCCTTTTGAAAGTTCTTCCATCAGTGAGAATTTTAAAGCAGGTGCTTAGATCCTTGATCCACTGAGGCATTTTAATTGAAACAAAAGGTGTTTTAAAAATGAGTCAAATGTTACAAGTATCATTTTTTTTGTCAGTGTTGCAAACAACAAAAGAAAGGGGAAAAGAAAAAATGTAATCTGATGCCTAGAATCTATTCTGATGCCTTTCCCACCCCCTACCCTTCCAAAACCATCTGTGAAGTGACAGCCTATAAACCATGCTAAGAATGCATGTTGTCTTTTCAAGAATGAAAAGTTCTTTTAAATAGCCACTAGGTAGTATCTTCGAATGACCTCTAAGGATGACAAATTGTCTGCAAGGTAGAAAAAGGCTATACAGTAAAACATGCCTGCTGTTTCTTGTGCTGAAGTCAGAAGAAAACGCCAATTGGAAAGGAATATAACTCTCTGAGACTATTTAAGATTCCAATAGAACGACTCTGCCTGCATTCCAATTTTCTTCCTAAATGCACAAAAAGAAAAGGGAAAAAAATAGCATCTGAATGTCAGAAAATCACCACATGTGACCAGATTCTTTGACAAGCAGCAATTTATTTAGTCCGCCCTTGAGAAATTGAGGAGCGATTCTTCTTTCCAAATATTGCTACCGGTCTAATTGAAAGATTACACAAAGATTGCAGATTTCCTTTAGACTAAGTACAGTTCCAACCATCAATAAGAAGCATCAATGAAAATAATTTATTGGAAGGGATTGTGTGCTATAATTGTTTGTGTGAATGCTACTTTGGTAGCAGGGGACACATTAGGAATGTGGCTCTTCTTTTCAGTCCAACTTCAAGTCTGAACAGCAGGAAGAAAACAGACACTGTATTGTGTCATAGAGGTGTCAGAACATTTTTTGCCCATATCATAGAACATCTTCACCAAAGTTTCAGCCTGCTTAATTAATATGAATTTTGGCACCTCCATTTCCATGTGCAAACAACACAAGAATTTGCCCAAGAATTAAAGTATTTGTTTCTGTGCCTCTCACATATGTCTCCATCTTTGCATAAAAGGGATGGTGAATAGAAAGAGGGTCTTAAAATTATCAAATGGAATACTTACCCCAGAGATGACACTGTAGGATGAAAGTTGTGTTAGCCTGTGGTAACAAAAAATCAGAAGGAGTCTGGTAGCACCATTTCTGACCAACACATTTTCTTCAAAGGCACAAGCTTTTGTGGGCTGCAGCTAACTTCATGAGATGCATATAGTGGCAAGAATGCTGTAGGATCTATATTAGGGGGAGGTGGTGGGTGGAAGGAGGGAAAGAGACCTTGGTTATGCAGATGCAGGTTGCAGGTGAGGCAGATTACAAGGATCTTATCAATCAAAAATAATAAAGTGATGAAAACCCATTGCGTTTGTTGAGGCCTTTTGAAACTTTTTATGTACAATATGTGTAAATGCAGTGGTGCTGTTAAAGATTCTCTTTTTTTCCAAGATGTTCACTTCTAGGTCTGCAATATCCAGGGAAATGGAAATGCTATGATATTACTATACTCTGAACCCTGATGTCCACTTTGGGTCCACTAATTCTTTTGAACAAAGTTTGCCCCTATGTTTGCCCTACACAGGTTCCATAGAATTGCTGACAGATGATGGCATACATCACATTAGAGCAGTTTTTCTCAACCTGGACAATTTTAAGATGGGTGGACTTCGGTTTCCAGAATTCATCAGCCAGCATTCTGACTGGGAAATTCTGGGAGCAGAAATCCACAGATCTTGAAGTTGCCAAGGTTGAGAGACACTGCAGTAGAAGAAGAGTGTGTGAACAGGCCTCTAATTTTGGCTGTGTACTTGTTGGGGGCTGTGATGGTGCTGTTGGTGTCCATGTAGAGCCAAAGTAGAGATCTGGATTCTTTGCAGGAGCTAGGAGTGATTCTCCTTGTTTCTGATTAGACAACACTTTGAGGCATTGTTCATATGCTAGCTTTTTAAATGAGTGGAGATGCTGAATTCATTTGCCAAGAACTTTTGCACAGATCGTTCCATTTCCATTTTTAAACATATAATGTTTTATGTTTGAATTGGTTATGATTTTTTGCTGAGAAAAAAAAATCCCCTAAAGCAGGTAAAGATAAAGATGTCCTCAAACTGTGATTGACTCCTGCTGACTACATGGACTTTTCTGTGAAGTTTTCTTGGCAAAGGACAATATAGAAGTGATGGCCATGGCTTTCTGCTATCAATTTTTTTTCATACCTGAAGGCAAAAATAAGCGTGTGCACACACACACACACACACACCTCATTGCAGAGGTAAAAAAGAAAAAAAATCAGAAAAAAAACATAATCGATTTAAACAAAGGATTAATACTTATGAAAATTGTATTAATACATGTGAATGTGTATGTCATATTTAGGAGAAGAAGAAGAAAATGTTTTTTTAACTTCTGTATACAGTCCAGAACAACATTTGTGCAGATAAAAATAGTCTCTTAGGACAAGCCTTACTGTATAGCAAATAAATGGTGAGTAGATTTAAATAAATGCATTTCATTATAGGGTTTTTAACAGCTCTTTGTTGTGTAACTTAACCAACTAGGGCTACTTCCCCCACTTTTAAATATCACTGATCCAATGAAAGCTATATTTCAATTTCCCAGTGTTTTGCAATAGCAACCTAGCAGTTACTTCCAATTTCTCATGTTGAATATGCCATGGTAGATATAAACAACAAACAATTTATTGTGAACATTATTGGGTGATTTTCTGTCCCCCATTCCCCCCAACTTCCTTCAACCAAATGTCTGACTAACTGGGCATTGACCACCCAAGTTTATTTTTACTGCTTGGTAAGTTTTTTCCCCATATTCTGCTGCTATTTGATGTAAAATATGCTCTTTGATTTCTAATGTATTTTTTTTTTCATGGTAGTGCCTTTGTTTCTAATTTAAAAGAGGAATGCTCACAAAACACATTTTCCCATCAGGTAGATAGATAAATGATATTAATGATTGTTCTCTAAGTCCAGGATGGAAATACAGAAGAGATGTCCATGCAGTTGTTGTTGTTGTTATTTATTAAATTTGTCCCCGCCCATCTCCTCCCATTGGGGACTCTGGGTGGTTTACAATAAAATAGTCAATTAAAACAGCAAACATACAATATAAACACAATATATAAATATATAATCAGCCTCAATAGATAAATATAAATATAAAAATAAGAATAAGATCCAAGTGGCAGGAGGATCTAATACTGTCCATATGTGGGAGGAGCGCTCCAAGGTACCAGCCATCCCCATGTGGAACTACTCCCCTCTCTGACCCAAGCAAGGCAGCAGAGCCAGGTCTTCAGGCTCCTCTGGAAGGCCAGGAGCGATGGGGCTAACCTCACTTCTGGGGGTAAGATGTTCCAGAGAGCGGGAGCTACTGCAGAGAAGGCCCGCCTCCTGGACCCCGCCAAATGTTCTCTCACAGATGGGGTCTGTAACATGCCCTCTCTGCATGATTGGGTGGGACGGGCTGATGTACTGGGGAAGAGGTGTCCCTCAGGTAATCTGGTCCCATGCCATGTAGGGTTTTAAGGGTGATGACCAACACCTTGAATTGGACCAGGAAGCAAATTGGTACCCAGTGCAGCTTGCACAGCAGTGGTGTTGTATATGCCCCCCTAGGGGCACCAAAAACAGCCCACACAGCTGCATTCTGGACCAGCTGAAGCTTCCAGATACTCTTCAAGGGTAGCCCCATGTAGTGCACATTGCAATAGTCTATGTGGGAGATAACAAGGGCATGAGTGACTGTTTGAAGGGCCTCCCGATCCAGGAAAGGGCATAACTGGGGCACAGGACAAAGCTGCACAAAGTTGTATAAGTCACACAGTCATGACCACCATCTTGACTTTTTTAAAAAAAAATCCTGTCCTGTGGACATCCCTGAGTAGTCCCACCTTAGGCATGAAACCAGCTGGGTGACCTTGGGCCAGTCACTCCCTCTCAGACCTAGGAAGGAGGCAATGGCAAACCACTTCTGAACAACCTTGCCAAGAAAACTGCAGGGACTAGTCCAAGCAGTTGCCAAGAGTCACAGCTGACTTGAAGGCATCACAAACAAACCTGAAAGCTGGATAGCTGCATTTTTCTGAGACAAAACTTTGATTCATCTAGCTCAGTGCTGTCAAACCCAACTGGCAATGGCTACTGAGGAGTTTTCCCATCTCTGACCTGAAGAACACCTGCATGAACTCTACAGCAACATCCCTCTTCAGATTTCTAGCTTCTCTTCCTCAGCACCACTTGCAACTGCCAATTCTGTAGCAGAGATGACTTCATCTCCTTTCTTTCCTCATTGTCCTGATTTTGTTCAAAAACAGCCTCCTTATTTGTGGTAAAGCAAGAAGCCCATTCCATCTGATTGTGAGCAGACAGTACATCTCAAACCATTCAGCACTCTCTCTTTGAAAACGCAACCCAAGCTTTTAAAACATTGCCTGTTCTAAGAGCACACACAGATACACATACACAAACAGAGGCCTGGACATATGTCATTCCAGCAGCCATCACCCTGTCAAAATGCCCCTGAGCAGAATTCTTTCTCCTGGTTTGAAACAGCAGCAGCAACAGCAGTGAATGTTCAAGTTGTTAGACAGCAAGTATTTTGGGGAAGATGACAGCTGGCTTGTCAGATGTTAATGCTAAAGTACTTGTGTTTGTCGTTACAACAATAATGTGTTGAGCTTTTATTTTTGCATTAGGGTATACAGGGCCAGGGCTGTGAAACTGCCTCCTGAAGGCTGCAGGGAAAACAAGGCCGGGCTGTAATTCTTTCATTCATATTACCACAATCCCACTCCATGTAAATTATCAATGTTTCTATTTTTTGTTTGTATCATGTGACATTTTCTTGGTAGAAACATCTGCTGCTGAAAAGGACATTTGTTATTAACTACTTGGAGCAAAATTAGCTGCCTAAAAGGAAGAATTTGTCCCCCGTTGGGGGAGATGGGCAGTGATATAAATTTAAATGATAAATAGATAGATAGATAGATAGATAGATAGATAGATAGATAGATAGATAGATAGATAGATAAATAAATAAAGTATTTGGGTGGAAATGCTGGTCATGATAGTACTGATTGGTATGACAACTTTCTGAAGATTTACCAAGTGACTTTAAAAAAAAAGATAAATGACATAAATATACATGTTTGACTTCTTCATTATTGAGTATACTACATAGGACACTGTTGGAGAGAATTTTTCTTCCATGTTTTCCTAACCAATTCTCAGTCGACTTGATGACAGAGATTTCCAGGGATAACAGGTTTTTGAAGAAATTCTCATGGGTGAAGTGGGATGTGCTTTTAGCGATGAATTGATCAAGATATGAGAGCCAGTTTGGTCTAGTGGTTAAGGTGCTGGGCTAGAAACCAGGAGACTGAGAGTTCTAGTCCCACCTTAGGCATGAAAGCCGGCTGGGTGACCTTGGGTCAGTCACTCTCTCTCAGCCCAACTCACCTCACAGGGTTGCTGTTGTGGGGAAAATAGGAGGAGGAAGGAGTATTAGGTATGTTCCCTGCCTTGAGTTATTTATAAAAATAATACAGGTGGGATAAAAATAAAATAAAATAAAATAAATAAATGTCCTATCTCCATGTACAATCATTTCTCCATCAGTTCACAGTTTTCCTACTTTCCCACATTTCAATTAAATTCCAAAGAAGTTATCCTCCTGTGACTTTTTCAGCAGTGGGACAGTGCTTTGATTGATTGATTGATTGACTGATTGATTACATGCCATGAAGTCAGTGTCCACTCTTAGCAACCACAGATAGATTTCTTCCATGATGATCTGTCCCTAACCTGGTCTTTCAGGTTTGGGTTCATTTGTTCGATGATCCATCAGTTTGTTTTCTTGTCCACTGCATTCTCAGGAGTCTTCTCCAACAACAAAGCTCAAAAGCATCAAAGCTTTTCCTATCCTGCTTTTTTCAAACTCCAACTTTCACTTCCCTAGAGCATCACAGGGAATGCAATGGCTTGCATTATTCTGATCTTTATAGGTAGAGTCACATTACAGCATTTGAATATCTTTTCCAATGCCTTCATGGCTGCTCTACCAAGTGCTACTCTATGATGTATTTCTTGACTGCTTGTTTCTTTACTGTTGATGGTTGATCCTAAAGCCAGAAGCTCTCCACCACTTCAACATCTTCATTATCAACTCTATTGTTGAAAAAAAAATTCTCCTTCCACCAAGGAGATACTATCCACTTAATTTCTCTACTCATACATTGGATGGCAATTTCAAAAAGGCAATTTCTTTGTCTAGCACTACTTAATGATTAAAAAAAAACAGTAGGCTGATAATTATGCCCAATTAGATTTGCTAGATTTTGAGCTGGTCTGAAGGTTAGATCAATGATTTCCAGTCTCCTGGGAACTGCTTAAAAATTTCTGTATGTGTCAAGGAATCTCTAAATGCTTATGTCAGATTTCCTATGAATCACAGAGAATATGAGAGATGTAGCCCTGGCTAAGTTCTTAATTGCTGCCTTACAATTTTTGGGAATGAGTTAAGAATCAGGAGGCAGCATGCCAGGGCTGGTCTGTGGATAGAATAATAATATTTTTGAAGATGAGAAAAATATACAAATACAGGGGGTGGGGGAGAGGCAGAAAGTTTGTAACACCTTTCCCCTTGATGTGTTAGTAGTCACCTGGTGCCCTGCAGATGCTTTTCAGCTCTTATCAGCTCCAGGCATCATGGTCAGTGACAAGGGACTGTGATGTTGCACTAGAAAAAATATAGCAGGTGAAAGCTACCAGTTGGTTATCCTTATATATATATTTTGAATTGTTAGTAAGATTGTTTCACAGAGGATTATTCAAAAATAGAGTTCCCCATCTACCAAATAGAAAGTGATAGGCTATTATCTCAGGATTTCATCATTTCTATAGATTTCTGAATGTCTACATTATAGTCTACTAGAGTTGGTGGACAAAGAGATGGTAGAACCTTTTGGGGGCATGCCATTCCCAATTGGGGACGTGGACTCACATAGGGAAGCAGACGTGAAAGTAATCTGCTTAGCTAATGCTGCTATGCCGTCTTGCTCAACTCATCAATACAATTTAGGCTCAGCTAGTCAATAGCATTTAGGCTAAGTGCAACTTTATGTGCTTTAATAAATACAAAGTTATGCTGAGGAAAGAAATTGTCAGCTTTTCTTCCATGAACCAACAACCAAAGCAGACAATTAGACCAAATTATACAAACATATTTTAGCAAATAGAAGGCCGTTCCCCTGCCCCTTCATGTTCCAGTCAGCCACACTCACAAGTGTCTAGAAGCACACACCAAAACATCTGCAAAGACAAAAGCCACATTTTTCCTTACAAGGTTGGGTATTGGCAGCTCATTTGCACAATACATTGAACTTAATGTTAACCTTGGGTGGGGGGCTAGTGGTTTGTTGTTTGTTTGTTTTGTGGCTTGGCATATTGTCCAAACTCAGCCTGTTTAGTTAGGTTATAGTTCAGTGTATTTCTCAAACCCAGAAAAGGTGTTAATTCCATAAGCAGGTTAAGCATGCTTGATGAACTCTGAGCTGTAAATACAGCCCATGGATAATGACATAAGGCAAATGCTCCATGCCGTCTGGACCCCTGCAATATTGGGTTTCCAGATCTGTCACAAGGCTTAGCTTTTTCTTCTTTGAACATTAGACTTGTACATGAAAATATGTCAAATGATAGAAGGAGTTTTATAGTATGCCATGTCATAGATAGGGTACCTACTTGGTGTGTTCAGAAGTTGCATAAGGTATTTATTGAATAGAGCTCATGATATATGAAAACCAGGTTTTAACTAAATAATTAAGGACATTGCTATGTCATGTTATACACAAGAGAGTTCTTAAGATTATTATTTTTTAGCTATTCACAAAATGTGGGTTTAAAATAAAAGTGTCCCATCCCCTTAAAGCATATTTTAAAAGTCCTTCCGGTCATACCCATAGGAAAAGAAATGCATATCCATCCCAGCAAGATACAAATTTCCATTTCTTATGGAAAGTATTGACATCATAACAACAATCTTCAATCAATCAAATCTCTGGAGTACAACAGTTCTTTAATGGAGTCCTTTTCTATTGCTCTGTAAATAATAGATTATGAAACCTGTTTTGGAAAATTGGTTGAGGCTGCACCAAGATGCAGGCGATCAAATATTCACCAGCCTTATTCAAATAATTAAACATTCCCATCACTTTTCTTGGAAAAAAGTCTGAAAGTATAATACCTGGGGAAGATAATAGAAATCTGCTGTCTGATATTTGAAGAGTCATCAGGCACTAAAATCAGTGACATGATCATGCTGGAGAAACAATATGGAAGAGTATTCTGTTTTCCAAAGGTAATGAGAAAATACTTTAGAAAAAAATCTATGAGATTATTCTATTTATCTGAAAAAGATTACACTAAGAGAAAGGAAGTATTTATTTTTCTGTACAAGATAATATAAAAACATCATTAGAAAACAAGAAGGACGTTTTGAAATATATTATGCACTACAGGATGAAATGGATTGAATTAATCCTTTCTCTTCCATTTGCTTAGGGATTTTAGTTTACAAGGTAAAATGTGAAGTGGGAAAACACATCCTATTATTTTCTTTTAGCAAGCCATAAACCTTTCAGTCGTATTCTTAATTACACAGAGCTCCACTGTTTCGTAGGGATGTAGGAAATTTCTTTAACCTGAATGAGACTATTGATCTATCTAGCCTATTGTTGCTTTCATGGATTGGGAGTTAGCTCCCCAGGAATTATCTCAGCAGATCACACCTTACCCTGCATGGTCACAGAAAGTAAGCAGAGTTAGAACTGTAATAAGATATTGCCAGAAAATATTAGGAGTGAAGGATAGACTGAGAGAAGTGGAGGGGAGGGAAATTCCCAAAAAGGCAATGGCAAACCAGTTCTGTACTGCTGCTGCTGCAAAAAACAAACAAACAAAACACTTCATGAATATATCCACAAAGTCAACAGGAGTCAAGTACAATCAGAAGTGGACTTTATCTTTTACCCTGGAATTCAGAAGGTTTTTCCCAGCCGAAGATGCTGGGGATTGAATTTGAAATATTTTGCATATAAAGCATGTCTTCTGCCATTGACCTATGTCTCTGAATCTTAAATTCGCAATTAACCACATGTCTATTGTGTATTTCTTGTGTTTTTATGTTTTTCAATTCTGTAAGATGCCCGGAGTCACCATGAGTGAGTTGGATGGCCTTATAAATCTGTTTAATAAATAAATAAAAATAAATAAACCAGCTATCACAAGTATGATTTCTGCATGTACCTGAAGGTAACTGTATATAAAGCAGAAATGGACCCACATTTGGCCATGCTGGGTATGTTGAATCCAGGGCTTCACAGTTATCCAGAAAAGGATTGATACCATGTGTATATTTGTGAATGACTTTGTATACTAGATGGAGTTAAGAGAGAGGGAGAGGGAGAAGGGGAAAAAAAACTTATTACAGTGATTATGGGATCTCCACTGCATGTGTAAATGGAGACTAATCCAGATGGACAACTTGAAATGTGGGGTGGAGTAGAGGAGTTGACCTGCTCTATTAAGAAATAAAATGTGTTTTGTGGGATAAATTTCCTAATCTGGGCAAAAGACTGATTCCCACCAGTATATGCAGAAATCTGTTTTGTTATATTTGAGTGAGAGATACCTAATCATAAGGCTCACCTCTTTCATTCCTATCCAAATATGAACATTGAATTTTCCCTTGGTTGGCTCAGATTCACTGTAAGATTAAGATTTAATTAAAACCTATCCTATCTACAAGAAACATAAAGTTACAAGTTATATACTACATGAATTGTTCTCACAGATTCTCTTAAAGGTAAGGCTGTTGATAACCAAACACAGAGTCTATACTCATAGGAACAACAAAGAAACAAATATTTCCTTCAGAGGGCTGGTACATTACGCCACCTCAAATTCTCTGTATAACTACAGGGTAGCACTATGGTGGCTGTCCTGAAGAAGAAAAGTTTACTTTTAGCTATCCTAAATTTCTTCCTCACAACAGTCATTCAGTTTTCCCATGCAACACTAGTAAAGGTAAAGGTTTCCCTTGACGTAAAGTCCAGTCGTGTCCGACTCTAGGGGGCGCTGCTCATCTCTGTTTCAAAGCCGAAGAGCCGGCGTTTGTCCGAAGACGCTTCCTCCGTGGTCATGTGGCCGGCATGACTACCCGGAACACCGTTACCTTCCCGCCGAAGCGGTACCTATTGATCTACTCACATTTGCATGTTTTCGAACTGCTAGGTGAGCAGGAGCTGGGACGAGCCACGGGAGCTCACCCCGCCGCGCGGTTTCGAACCACCGACCTTCCGATCGGCAGCTCAGCGGTTTAACCCGCAGCAGTGAAATTCAGCTTTCCATACAATCTGTCTGGCATATAGAATAAAGCATTTGGGGAGTTAGTTCATTTCCTTCTCAGAAAATATCAGATTTCCATGTGAGAGGCAGAAAAGGGAAATCATCTAAAAAAAGGTTCATGCATGAAGCTGGGAGGTTTACTTTAGACCTGTTAAACCCACACGCAAACAGATCCTATGAATGGAGAATTGCTAACCTGCCAGTCTGATCTGATAACTAATAGAATTTTAAAAAAAAACTTTGAATTCCTTATCCTGTTAGATTCTGCCTATGATCTGCGACATTCCAGACTTTTTCTTCTTGCTCCCAATCAGAGAATGGTAGCATTATTTTAACTCAGAAGTTGATGAGACAACAACAGACAAACTTTTAATTTTCATCCATCAAAATCTTCAGATAGTGTCAAGGAGGTAGATTTTTGCTTTGGTCATCTCATTGAATATTAATTCTAGTTATTAGTAATGCTCTAATTAATCTAACTTTCCATTAGTTTTTAATCAACCAATTTCAAATTTTGGTACATTACCTACATTATCTTATATTTTAACATTTCTTTCATTCATTATTATGGAGATTCTGAACTCCGTGATGATGAATGAAAGATCCTTAAGTAAATAATGTAGTAAAGTAAAATTCTGGAGTAAATGATGAGAATCATTAACAAAAAAAAAAAAAAAATCCCTTCTCACCCCTATGGGTGGTATGTGTCTTCTTCAACCTCGGGTCCTCTACCAGAGGCCTGGGAGTTTGAGGGTTCTGTGCAGGATCTTAGCTGTTCCTAGCACTGCAGTCTTCTGGACAGAGAGCTCTGATGTTGTTCCTGGGATCTGTTGGAGCCACTCTCCCAGTTTGGGGGTCACAACCCCGAGTGCCCCTACCACAACTAGGACCACTTTGGTCTTCACTTTCCACATCTGCTCTAATTCCTCCTTCAGGCCCTGGTACTTCTCCAGCTTCTCATACCCCTTCTTCCTCATGTTGCTGTCACTTGGCACCACTACATCTAGCACCACCTCTGTCTTCTGATCCTTGTCTACTACCACGATGTCTGGCTGATTAACCAGTACCTGCCTGTCCATCTGGATCTGGAAGTCCCACAGGATCTTAGCCCTGTAAATGTATTTAATTATTTATTTTTATATATTTACAGCAGGCTTTCAACAGATCCCAGGAACAACATCAGAGCTCTCTGTCCAGAAGAACACTGTTCTTGTTCTCAGGATTAAGGAAACACTGAATAACCTAGGAATATACAACCTAAAGGAGAAACTGAATAACCCAGGAATATACAACCTAAAGCTCAAGAATTAGATATGTGCCTTAATTATATCTTGAACAATTAATAATAAAAAATATATTTAAAAAAAAAAGGAATTAGATACTCCTCACCAAAACCTTGGGTTCAGATCCCAGAGCTTCTGCAATTTTTGTCATTAAGCTACATTTTTTAATATGAAATAAGAGATAAATAATCAAATTCACAGGGCAGAATCCCATATGCATGTGATTTAATTAGTGAGATTAAATTGAAATGGCATCAAACTAAGTATTTTTTTTTATTGGCCCCACTCATTTTTTGGAAGATGGTCCTTTCCAGGAGCAGTCTTCTGTCCTTCCCCTGAAAAATGCCTAAGGTTTATGGAACTTACACTATTGTTCTTCATGGAGTTGTGAAAACCAGGCATTGTCAAAATTCTGAAGCAAACAATGACAATGAAAGTTTGGATGGGTGAACAGACACGTTACTGGCAACTCCGTAAAGTCCTCTCCACATGCCAACATTTCCCTTGTTTATTACTTACAGAACAAAGGAAGAGGTCTGGTGGCATATGTGCAGCAGGAAAGCCCTTAGCACACCCCAGGGAAAAGAGAAGGAGACAAATGGATTGATTTGATTTGATTTCCCAAATCAAAACTCAGATTTCACTTCATTGGACACTGGGGATTTTATACATTTCTATCACTTCCTTAAAAAATTAGAATTCTTTCCTTTTAAAAAGAAAAATAGCTGAGTTGGTATTTCCACTTAGCATCTCATGCTTTGCCAGCAATAGAGATATTCATTCTTCTTGACCTGTCAACACTTCAGGGAATCTTGGCAGTTACTTGTTCTTTTCCTTTGGTTGATGTTTCTGTGTACAATAACATACTTAAAGGAGTAAAGAATGGGAGATATATCCCATATGATTAATTTTTCAAACTTAATTCCAGTCTTTCTAGTTCAGGGTTCTCCAAAGTGGTCAATATGGACCCCCAAGGGTTGATGGGACTATTTTGTATTATTATTATTATCATTATCTATGAATATAATTGCTTTATATTCATAGCACTATTAGTTACAGGAGTATTTATTAAATTATTTTAATCTGAAACTTCATGAAGGGGTTGATGAGCTGAAGTTTGATGAACAGGGTTTGGTCCCTGTTCTCAGGGGACCTTGGTGTTCCCTGGCAAACAGTTTTATAATCCTCATAGTGGGAGAATCTGAATAATTAAAAAAGTGTAAACAGAAAAGTACATAAAAGACATTTTCCCCTCCCTCCCTCCCGCCCTCCCTCCCTTTCTTCCTTCCATTTAGGAGAAATCAGACTGAGAGACATAAAGATGAGCCATTCTCCGCACCTCTCATTTGCTTCCACAGCATTTTCCCCACGCTACCTTAGATTGTAGGGAAAAAACATGACCTCACTGTGTTCATTTCCTTAGACAATGATTTTTCCATTTAGATGGAGAGAATCTAGTATTTCTATTAAGCCTAAACAAAGTGCTAATATAATTCTTCAAGCAGTATATAAAAAATTCATTATCCCTTTGAAGGCTAAACAAGTTGGAGCACCAGCAGAATAATGCAGTGGATCTTACTTACGATCAGCATCTCTCCTGAATTGTGTGCGGCATGCACAGATGTTATTTATTGACAACAAAACTCAAGAAAATGCCTGGCTGGTATTCAGTGTTTATTAAAGTGGACCCTGGAGGCATTAAAGCAGAGATCGCTGTCCTTTATATGAAAAAAGGCCCTATTGCATACATTGCATAACATTAATTTTGTAAATCTATTTCTTAAGCCACCATGCCCCCAGTATGATTAGGATATAGATTTTCACAGTATAAGGAATACCACATCAGATTTCTTTGAAATGTGATGGAGCCCCTACTGTGTATGAAATGAAGGAGCCCAAATTTTTAGCAGCTCCTGAGGACAGTCTAAATTAATCAGCTCTAAAGGTGAACAGCCTACAGCAGTTTCTCCATTATTTAAAACTATACAGATAGAGATATAGGCTGAAATTCACATGCAATTCATAAATATTTTCCAGAGAAAAATGACATATGTTAGAATTTGGAGGATGTGGAAGGGTCCTGATGAAAATGTAGAACCAATTAATGTAGAAGCTCCAAGAAGCAAGAGAATCCTGGGGTGGAACTGAAGATATCTATCCCCTTAGGGGAGAACCCTTTGAACCTATATCTCCAGGTTTCAGTAAGCTTGAACACTGATACTGAACCACCAGCTAAGCCACTAGCCCTGAAAAGGTGCCTAAGGACATTTCTGGATGAAGCCCCCACCCCAGTGTAAAATCGAGTCTAAGATCTTCCCCAACTGAAGACTTGATTCTGATTAATTTTTCAAACTTCATTTCAGTCTTTCTAGTGCAGGGTTCTCCAAAGTGGTCAATATTGACCCCTAAGGGCTGATGGCACTATTTTGTATCATCATCATCATCATCATCATCACCAACTATGAATATAATTGTTTTATATTCATAGTACTATTGGTTACAGTAGTATTTATTAAATTATTTTTATCTGAAACTTCATGAAGGTGTTGATGAGCTGAAGTTTGATGAACAGGGTTTGGTCCCTGTTCTCAGGGGACCTTGGTGTTCCCTGGCAAAGGTGCCTAAAGGTGCCTAAGGACATTTCTGGATGAAGCCCCCACCCCAGTGTAAAATCGAGTCTAAGATCTTCCCCAACTGAAGACTTGATTCTGATTAATTTTTCAAACTTCATTTCAGTCTTTCTAGTGCAGGGTTCTCCAAAGTGGTCAATATTGACCCCTAAGGGTTGATGGCACTATTTTGTATCATCATCATCATCATCATCATCATCATCACCAACTATGAATATAATTGTTTTATATTCATAGTACTATTAGTTACAGTAGTATTTATTAAATTATTTTTATCTGAAACTTCATGAAGGAGTTGATGAGCTGAAGTTTGATGAACAGGGTTTGGTCCCTGTTCTCAGGGGACCTTGGTGTTCCCTGGCAAAGGTGCCTAAAGGTGCCTAAGGACATTTCTGGATGAAGCCCCCACCCCAGTGTAAAATCGAGTCTAAGATCTTCCCCAACTGAAGACTTGATTCTGATTAATTTTTCAAACTTCATTTCAGTCTTTCTAGTGCAGGGTTCTCCAAAGTGGTCAATATTGACCCCTAAGGGCTGATGGCACTATTTTGTATCATCATCATCATCATCATCATCATCATCATCACCAACTATGAATATAATTGTTTTATATTCATAGTACTATTGGTTACAGTAGTATTTATTAAATTATTTTTATCTGAAACTTCATGAAGGAGTTGATGAGCTGAAGTTTGATGAACAGGGTTTGGTCCCTGTTCTCAGGGGACCTTGGTGTTCCCTGGCAAAGGTGCCTAAAGGTGCCTAAGGACATTTCTGGATGAAGCCCCCACCCAAGTGTAAAATCAAGTCTAAGATCTTCCCCAACTGAAGACTTGATTCTGACTTGATTCCTTAAGAATTCATTACTTTTGAAAAGAAAGGAATTTTTAAGGAATTCCAATTCCTTTCTCATTTCAGATGCAAATTATGCTGTGACTAAACAACACATTTAAGATAAAATGGGATTACGTTGTTGTGGTTATATTGAACCTAGACATTGTAGATTTACAAAATTGATATGATACCTAGACATTGTCTTAGCATGTTGATGAAGCAGGCATTATGTTAATTTACAATGTGCACTATTTGTTTACACATTAAGTGAATACAGTAATTGTATTTACTCTATTTACTGTAAGGTAAATTTTGTGCATTGTGCAAAGTCAGCTTTATACTTGTATATGCTAAGGATATAGTAATATACCCTGAAATCCCTAACTAACCTCTCCCAGCAATTCTGTGTAGTTCTTAAATATCGTAAGAGACTGATATTTACAGGATACCATAAACATAAAATGGAGATGCAAACATATAGCATCTTCTGGAATTGACCCTTAGAATAGGTAGCAACAATTAAAAAATGGTTTATCTTAATTCCAGACTTGTCCAATGGTCCAGAAGAATACCATTCAATGGTATTAATAACAGCAATTGAGAGGTCCAGCAGAATCACAGAGATGAAAAGCATCTCCTGAACCTATGAGCTGCTGTGAGTTATAAATCAATTATAGAAGGTTTGTCCAGGTAAGAAGCACTACCTAGTTTCAGGCCAGACTAGCACCCCAGAAGAAGGCAATAGCAAACCATTTCCATATATTTACCAAGTGTCCCTAAAATCACCAAGAGGAGATTCTAGTACTTTGAAATACTGGATTTTCTTTTATAGACATTACTTGAAGAGATCAGTGTGAGATAAATGTTCTGGATGAAGCTGTACCTTCTCTGTAATGTTCATTAAGTCCTTGGAGTTGAAACAAACACAACCAAAAAGTTGAATTTTTGAATTGATTACCCATCTCCTTTGTAAAGGAAGAAAAAGAGTAAATAAATATAATTCTAACCAGTAAACACAAACCTTTGGGTGTTATTTCATTTAAAACCTAGTAACCTTTACCATTCCTAAATGTATGTTTAAAGTCTAAGTGCATAAGTCTGCAGTGGAAGCTAATCTAGAGAAATTGTTCAACATTGCTTTTTGTATTGTGAAATTAGTGTGATTTATTTCCTGTGAAATGCTACCTTATCAAATCTTATTTTTCCCAACTCATTCATGAAATAAAATGAAAACCAGCTTCCCTCAATGAAATAACAGAAGGCTATTGCCTCTGTAAGGCAAATTGTTTTATACAGGGATGATATCTGTACATATGAATACCACAGTTATTTTATGGATAAAGGGAATATGGTATCACATAATGGTCAAGTGAATAATCAGTAGCCCATTCTTATACCATTAGAACTTTTCAATTTAATAGTATTATTAATAGATTGACGAAGATCATAGGAGCATGACACTTTGATGGGGGTTAGGGAGAGATTCTTAGGAAAAAAAACAGACTCAAGACATTAAAATTAATTTCTAGGCTTGATTGGTTAGTAATTAGAAGTAATTAGTTTGCTGTTGCTCAATATGCAGTTTATTTCATTCTACCTGTAGACTGCTTGCCACATTATAGTATACTTTAACCATTACATCATCCAGCAACTTACAGGTAGTCCTCACTTACCGATGGTAATTGGGCCTGGGAACTCCATCGCTAAGCAATGTGGTAGTAAGGCACAATGTCACATGACCACATCAACTTACAGCGGCAGTTCCAGTAGTCCCAGTTGCCATAGTTAGGCGAATCCTGCATGGTCGCAGCATCCTGGGGTCATGTGATTGCCATTTGCAACCTCCTGCCAGCTTCCTAGTTGAATTTGCTTGTCAGAAGCCAGCAGTGAAGGTCTCAAATGGCAATCACATGACCGCAGGGATGCTGAGATGGCCACAACTTCAAGGACCCATCATAAGTACCCCTCATTCAGTGCCATCATCACTTCAAACAATCGTTGAATTAAGTGGATGTTAAGCAGGGACTATCTGTACTCTCATGATCAAAGAAGCATGAAGTTGGAAGGGATTATATTCTATTATGTTGTATTGTACTCATGTTGTTGTTTATTCGTTCAGTCACTTCCGACTCTTCGTGACTTCATGGACCAGCCCACGCCAGAGCTTCCTATCGGTCGTCAACACCCCCAGAAACCCCAGGGACGAGTCCGTCACCTCTAGAATATCATCCATCCACCTTGCCCTTGGTCGGCCCCTCTTCCTTTTGCCCTCCACTCTCCCTAGCATCAGCATCTTCTCCAGGGTGTCCTGTCTTCTTATTATGTGGCCAAAGTATTTCAGTTTGCCTTTTATATCATTCCCTCAAGTGAGCAGTCTGGCTTAACTTCCTGGAGGATGGACTGGTCTTCTTGCAGTCCAAGGCACTCTCAGAATTTTCCTCCAACACCACAGTTCCAAAGCATCGATCTTCCTTCTCTCAGCCTTCCTCATGGTCCAGCTCTCGCAGCCATATGTTACTAGGGGGAACACCATTGCTTTAACTATGCGGACCTTTGTTGTCAGTGTGATGTCTCTGCTCTTAACTATTTTTTCGAGATTGGTCATTGCTCTTCTCCCAAGGATTAAGCATCTTCTGATTTCCTGACTGCAGTCAGCATCTGCAGTAATCTTCGCACCTAAAAATACAAAGTCTTTCACTGCTTCTACATTTTCTCCCTCTATTTGCCAGTTATCAATCAAGCTGGTTGCCATAATCTTGGTTTTTTTGAGGTTTAGCTGCAAGCCAGCTTTTGCACTTTCTTCTTTCACCTACATCATAAGGCTCCTCAGTTCCTCTTCGCTTTCAGCCATCAAAGTGGTATCATCTGCATATCTGAGATTGTTAATGTTTCTTCCAGCGATTTTAACTCCACCCTTGGATTCCTCAAGCTCAGCATGTTGCATGATGTGTTCTGCATACAAGTTGAATAGGTAGGGTGAGAGTATACAGCCCTGCCGTACTCCTTTCCCAATCTTAAACCAGTCTGTTGTTCCGTGGTCTGTTCTTACTGTTGCTGCTTGGTCGTTATACAGATTCTTCAGGAGGCATACAAGATGACTTGGTATCCCCACACCACTAAGAACTTGCCACAATTTGTTCTGGTCCACACAGTCAAAGGCTTTAGAATAGTCAATAAAACAGAAATAGATGTTTTTTCTGAAACTCCCTGGCCTTTTCCATTATCCATCGGACATTGGCAATTTGGTCTCTAGTTCCTCTGCCTTTTCTAAACCCAGCTTGTACATCTGGCAATTCTCGCTCCATGAACTGCTGAAGTCTACCTTGCAGGATCTTGAGCATTACCTTACTGGCATGTGAAATGAGTGTCACTGTTCGATAGTTTGAACATTCTTTAGTGTTTCCCTTTTTTGGTATGGGGATATAAGTTGATTTTTTCCAATCTGATGGCCATTCTTGTGTTTTCCAAATTTGGTGGCATATAGCATGCATTACCTTGACAGCATCATCTTGCAAGATTTTGAACAGTTCAGCTGGGATGCCGTCGTCTCCTGCTGCCTTGTTATTGGCAATGCTTCTTAAGGCCCATTCAACGTCACTCTTCAGGATGTCTGGCTCTAGCTCACTGACCACACCATCAAAGCTATCCCCGATATTGTTATCCTTCCTATACAGGTTTTCTGTATATTCTTGCCACCTTTTCTTGATCTCTTCTTCTTCTGTTGGGTCCTTGCCATCTTTGTTTTTGATCATGCCCATTTTTGCCTGGAATTTACCTCCAATGTTTCTAATTTTCTGGAAGAGGTCTCTTGTCCTTCCTATTCTATTGTCTTCTTCCACTTCCACGCATTGCTTGTTTAAAAATAATTCCTTATCTCTTCTGGCTAACCTCTGGAATTTTGCATTTAATTGGGCATATCTCCCCCTATCACTGTTGCCTTTTGCTTTCCTTCTTTCCTGGGCTACTTCTAGTGTCTCAGCAGACAGCCATTTTGCCTTCTTGGTTTTCTCTTTCTTTGGGATGTATTTTGTTGCCGCCTCCTGAACAATGTTGCGGACTTCTGTCCATAGTTCTTCCGGGACCCTATCTACTAAGTCCAGTCCCTTAAATCTATTCTTCACCTCCACTGCATATTCCTTAGGAATATTAGTGAGCTCATATCTAGCTGATCTGTGGGTCTTCCCTAATCTCTTTAGTCTGATCCTAAATTGTGCAATAAGAAGTTCGTGATCGGAACTACAGTCAGCTCCAGGCCTTGTTTTTACCGACTGTATAGATGTCCGCCACCTTTGGCTGCAAAGGATATAGTCAACCTGATTTTGGTGTTGTCCATCTGGTGAAGTCCATGTATAAAGCCGTCTCTTAGGTTGCTGGAAGGGGGTGTTTGTTATGCACATTGAGTTGTCTTGGCAAAATTCTATCAGCCTGTGTCCTGCTTCGTTTTGTTCTCCCAGGCCATGCTTACCTGTAATTCCAGGTGTCATTTGACTGCCCACCTTAGCATGGGATCTCAAGGTGGTTTACATGGTGATCTCCCTTCGTTTTATCCCCACAACAGCAGATTCATGAGATCAGCTATGCTGAGAAAGAGTTTCCTATGAGTTTCCACAGCTGAGGAGATACTTGAAATAAATCTATCAGGTCCTAATCCAACACTTTAACCTGTGTACTATCTAGTCCAATCCCTTACATGGTCCAGAAATTCAATGCTAGAGTGCCACCAAGGGAAAGCTGGCTTTACAACTTCTAACAATGCAAAGGATTCTGGGACATCCTATTGATCCACATACAATTGATTCAACAACTGGGTCATATGAACAAAGAATTCACAGGACCCAGGAACCCCCAAATAAATACATAAATAAATAAATAAACACACACACACACACACACACACATATATATATATATATATATATAAATTTCTTGAGACTGAATATAGCTAATATAAATAACTTACACTCTTGGGAGAAGAATGGGCTCAAGATTAATGATTTCTAGAGACTATTCATTCCCAGCAAAGCCCATAGAAACTTCCCACATTTTCCAAACATATTGATGATAGATGAAACTGAATTTAAATCATCACACTATTGAGACTTCATTAGAACATAAACTGTTAGAGCTTTTCATTAGTTGAAATGCTAATTCCATTGGTTTAGGATTGCCCTGCTGTTGAAATATTTGGGGCTGAAATTCACGGGACGGTTTGATGATATTTGATCAACTTGTGGCCCATGGATGGCATCAGCATTTAATTTGCAGCCACCAGCACTCCAATACTTGACAGCCAGTGTGTTGTAGAGGTTATAGTGCTAGAATGGCACTGAAGAGGCCCAGCTGAAGTCCACAGTCAGCCGGGGAAACTCACTGGATGACTTATACACACTGCATTGAGAACTAGCATAGGAATGGCTGGTGTGGGGAATGCATTTTTAAGGATGGGAAAGGAAGCAGGAGACAAACCATTCTTACCATTTAAACACCCAAAAAAGCTTTGAAAACCTGTTCCAAAACTGTATTTTGGGATGAGGGTAAAGAAAGAATAGAACACTTTGCCTCCAGATGACCCTGTTTTCCATTTCCACCAGTAAAATGTGTTCTTTCTAATACTATGCTGAAATCTTCCTTTCAATTTCTCACAAGTTCTCTTTGGCTGCAAAAGAGGTTTTGTTTTTTTGTTTTTTTCCACCTAATTCTTAGGATGTTTGATTCCCCACCCCACCCCCAATTTCACTTTGTGGTATTGTTGATGTGGACAGAAGGGGCTGCTGCTAATGTTGCTTTCTGTTACACATTTTTCCAATGTTCTGAAGTTAGTGGTTGCCTGCCCTTCACAGTCCGAAACGGTCTCATGGAAGGAATTCATTCACTGTCTTCCTTTGAGATGTCAGAAGGTTACAGCCTGCTGCTAAGAAAATTGTACAAAAAAGATGGGTCATTCTTACAGAGCACTTGGTCACCAGGTAACTACAAAGCTTAAACAGTAACACTCCATGGATAAAATGTTACTAACATTCTCTTTCAAAGAAATGTCAAGAGCTAATTCTCTTATATCATTGTATGAGATAATTCTCTTGTATCATTATATGAGAAGAGCAGAAAAAGAAATAAATTTACAGGAAAAAAATAGGACTTGGCACTAATTACTTGGGAAGTAGTAAACAAAGATTGGAGCCTGGAATCCCGTGAGGGTTTTATTTTGATTTTTGCCAACACCTATATGTAATGTAAAATCCACTGAATGAAATTGTTTTCTATATCACATTCAGTCCAATTTACAAGATTTTAAATGTCTCAAGTGAGAGGAAGGCAGGGGAAAGCATTTTCTCATTACTTACTTGAAAGGAAAAGTACATCAACTTTAGACTAGTAAATGTCGGGGTTTCAGGCTGTGACATTTACAAGTTACCTGTTCTTCTGCACAGAATGTGCTAAATTGACTGTGAGTTTGAAAACCAGCTTCTTAATTGTCATCCCATTTCCCCAACAGATTGGTCTGAAAGCTTGTGAAGAGGACCTAGGCATGGAGAAGTACCAGAACTGAAAAGCTTTTGACAAGTGGTGTGAGGTATTTTTTAATGTTCAAAGGTTTTTTTGGTGGGAGAGGGGCATTGCTAAGGACTCAGCATCTGGTTTGGAATCTAAGGTCATTTCAAAAGATCTACCTGACATTTGGCTTCTTAAGAGAGAATTAAGTTTCTTCTTAGATATTCATGAAAAGAGAATGCAACAGTGGAATTTCCCCCAGTTAATGGGCTTGTGTAGAACACCAGACAGTTTGGGGCCTGGATGACAAGGGCAAGGAAAAGAAATCAATCAGACAAGAGAAAAGAGATATGTAAGAACTATATGCTTTTGTATTAAGGAGGAAATCATTCAAATGTGGGTCAAAGGCTTTCTTGATAAGCTGATTTGGCAGAACCTATTGTTTTACATCCTTCCGAGGTTGGTAAAATGGGTACCCAGCTTGTTGGGGAAGGTGACAACTAGGGAAGGCAATGGCAAACCATCCCACTATAGTCTGCCAAGAAAACAGTGAAAGCGGTGTCCCCCGGAAGGGTCAGACATGACTCAGTGCTCGCACAGGGGACCTTTCCTTGTTTTACATATCCACCTTTTCCTTGTTTTGTTGTTGTTGTTTATTTGTTTAGTCGCTTCCGACTCTTCGTGACTTCATGGACCAGCCCACGCCAGAGCTTCCTGTCGGTCGTCAACATCCCCAGCTCCCCCAGGGACGAGTCCGTCACCTCTAGAATATCATCCATCCATCTTGCCCTTGGTCGGCCCCTCTTCCTTTTGCCTTCCACTCTCCCTAGCATCAGCATCTTCTCCAGGGTGTCCTGTCTTCTCATTATGTGGCCAAAGTATTTCAGTTTGGCCTTTAATATCATGCCCTCAAGTGAGCAGTCTGGCTTTATTTCCTGGAGGATGGACTGGTTTGATCTTCTTGCAGTCCAAGGCACTCTCAGAACTTTCCTCCAACACCACAGTTCAAAAGCATCGATCTTCCTTCGCTCAGCCTTCCTTATGGTCCAGCTCTCGCAGCCATATGTTACTACAGGGAACACCATTGCTTTAACTATGCGGGCCTTTGTTGTCAGTGTGATGTCTCTGCTCTTAACTATTTTATCGAGATTTGTCATTGCTCTTCTCCCAAGGATTAAGCGTCTTCTGATTTCCTGACTGCAGTCAGCATCTGCAGTAATCTTTGCACCTAGGAATACAAAGTCTTTCACTGCTTCTACATTTTCTCCCTCTATTTGCCAGTTATCAATCAAGCTGGTTGCCATAATCTTGGTTTTTTTGAGGTTTAGCTGCAAGCCAGCTTTTGCACTTTCTTCTTTCACCTTCATCATAAGGCTCCTCAGTTCCTCTTCACTTTCAGCCATCAAAGTGGTATCATCTGCATATCTGAGATTGTTAATGTTTCTTCCAGAGATTTTAACTCCAGCCTTGGATTCCTCAAGACCAGCTTGTCGCATGATGTGTTCTGCATACAAGTTGAATAGGTAGGGTGAGAGTATACAGCCCTGCCGTACTCCTTTCCCAATCTTAAACCAGTCCGTTGTTCCGTGGTCTGTTCTTACTGTTGCTACTTGGTTGTTATACAGATTCTTCAGGAGGCAGACAAGATGACTTGGTATCCCCATACCGCTAAGAACTTGCCACAATTTGTTATGGTCCACACAGTCAAAGGCTTTAGAATAGTCAATAAAACAGAAATAGATGTTTTTCTGAAACTCCCTGGCTTTTTCCATGATCCAGCGGATATTGGCAATTTGGTCTCTAGTTCCTCTGCCTTTTTTAAACCCAGCCTGTACATCTGGCAATTCTCGCTCCATGAACTGCTGAAGTCTACCTTGCAGGATCTTGAGCATTACCTTACTGGCATGTGAAATGAGTGCCACTGTTCGATAGTTTGAACATTCTTTAGTGTTTCCCTTTTTTGGTATGGGGATATAAGTTGATTTTTTCCAATCTGATGGCCATTCTTGTGTTTTCCAAATTTGCTGGCACCACGACAAGGTAACGATCCTTTGCGGAGTTTCCTTGTTTTACATATCCTGAAATAATGTCACTACTTCAGATTCTGGCTGTTTCTAGGAAGTCAAGAGGCTCATAATGAAACCATGGACATCACTTGCACAAGATGTAGATTCATCATTCATAGAGAACAAGGCCATTGGTGGGGTTATAGAGTGGGGGTGGGCAACCCAGACCCCAAAGTCTCCTGCAGTCCCCCTGCCCCATTTCTGCAGTGGATAAATCCCCCAAGGTAATATCATCTGAACATAGATGCAAAATGCCTTTCAGCAATGTGATGTTTGCTTGCTTACTTTGAAATCCCCAGCATTCCCCCAAACATCCATCCTGCTATACCTATGACATCGCTGCATCACCAGCCATGTCTCTGGCTGCAGAAGAGTCTGCCATTAACCATTTTAGCTGCCCAGAAACAACTCACAGCTGCCATACACATATTCTGCCTTTGAATGTTGCATGGTCATGAAATGGTAACAGCAGACAAAGTTGATATGGATTGGTATTGAAGTAGCTGTCAGCTTCTTCTCTGGGTTCCAAAAAGCCCCCAGTAACACTTGCCCTCATCAGACTAGTCTTTTTGATTATTTATTTATTTTGAAGTTTTTAATTAAAGAAAATGCAGATGAGAAACTGGCATTCTACATAATAAATCCCCTGCCTCTGCTTATACTGTATATTTCTTTATTTAACAAATTATGCAACTTACTGCTGGGGTGCCTTGACAATGCAAAATTAAACATAAAATTAGGATATTGAAGAAAGCAACTTGCAATCAACCATGAAAATCCTGTTTTTAAAAGCTTTTTTTCAGAGCTTTTTAAAAAAGAAGGATAGGCCATTCAGCTCAGCAGGGCATAAATGTCAAAGAACTGGGTTAAAAATCAATCCCAAATCTCAGCACCAATATGCTTTTTTTTTTCAGATGCTATTGCAAGGATGGTGGGAAGAATATAGAGAATGCCATTATCTCAAGTAACATGATCCCAAGCTGTACAGAGCTTTAAAGGCAATACTTAGCACTTCGTATTTTGTCAAGAACCAGATTAACCGCCAGTGCAATGCTTTAAGTACAGGAGTAACGTGATCTGTTTGAATTCTTCCAGAATCCAAGCAATGATTTATTCTGAGTGTGTTCTACCTTCCCCCTCCCCCTGCAAAAGTCAGAAGCAAGCTGGAAGCAGCTGTTTGCCTTTGGGTAGGTGAATATTTGACTGACAGGGCAGCCCTTTAGTGAATGTGCAAGCCTCAAGCCACAGCTGTTTTGTGCAAACTCTCATCCTATACCCTCAAAATTCCAAACATGACCACTGTGTTGAGTCTCCCTATAGTACAGAACAGAATGTTGGATAGGCCTTTGGTTGGATCAAGCATGGGTCTTCTTATATATTAGAAATCAGACTTTGAGTAAATTATCATTCTCTGGTGTAGGATTTCTTGCAACTGGAAGAGTAGAACTTCTTTTCTGCTACAAGGAAGACCATTAGTGAAATCTTTGACATGCCTGTTTCTTAACCTTACCTAACTCGAAGGGTAGGCATCAATTATAAAGGCCTGTCCAAATTTCTCTCTGATTCATCTTACACTAAAAAAATCAAGGTGGGATTATTTTGAGTTTCTTTCTCACACTTTCCTCTTTCTCAGGGCTGAGTAGTCTTGTCAGCCCTTCAACGTAGTCCAGACAAGAAGCACAAACCATGAGTATTTACACTACCTTTATTGAAAGGTTACAGTAATAGAATCTTGAAAGTTTGAAAGTATTTCTCCCCTCCTTTACTTATACTTCCCAGAAAACTAGGGAGGGTCCCTTCTGAGATGCTTCCTATGCTCCTTTTCCTTCTGTGGACTGAGATATCTCTTGCATGATGGCTAGGCTCTTTCTCCTGTCCCCCAAGGTTATTCCCACAAAACATTTCAAATCGTTTCTCAGAGTCCCTCCTTAACAGATCACTCACTCCTATTCTCAAGTTAGATCTACATTCTATCTTCCCAGTAAGTTGTGATATTATCACTGGTCATGTAGAAGGTATAGGGAATGGCTTTGAAGGACAGGGGGAAGAGCCGCTATCAAGGCAGTGGTCAGATAAGGGGGGCTTAATCCCAGGCCAAGAAAATAACTTGAGAAAATGTCTCAGACAAGCCCTTCCCTAGTTCACATGAAGATCAGTTGAGGGAAGGGGAAACACATTCAGACTTGCAAGATCCTTTTACTATAGCTGTTACAATGAAAATAGTTGTGACCTATATGACATTGTTTTCTTAGTCTGGTCTACTTAGTAGGACTGACAAGTTGTATTATTTTAACATCTGTATACAGCAGAAAGATTCCCCATCTCTGAGGCATAACTCAGCCTTTTGAGGGAGGTGTCATGCTCCCCGATCAAACCTTCCCAGAACATCTGATTGGACTCGCTTGCATGAATGGAGTTAACACATGTTGGGACTTGCGGGTCAGCAGACTTGGGAGGGGGAACATGCCAGGAGTGTGAAAGCACCTTGTTTGGACTATCTCTGGTATCCAAGGTCAAGCTACCGAGCCGTTGAAGACATCCGCATAGAGCTGGACTGACTGGCACGAAGAGGGGGGCTGCATGCCTGAGAAGGGGAGGGGGTTTGAATTCATTGGGCTGTTTATTTATTTATTATTCACATTTCTATCACCACCCATCTCCCCCTAAAAGGGGGACTCTGTTTAACTTGGGGAAAACGTGGGAACTTTCATTCGCAACTTTTTCACTGTTCTGTATGCTATGCTCCATTAAAGATGGAGCGTATGAATAATTACGTAAGAATTGAATTTGATGGCAGATTGAGTAATACAGTCATTACAGTAGGTCAGGAAACAGATTCCTCAAGAAATACTGGCACTCTTCTTTCTTGATGTAGGCTATAGCAATAGCTTCTTGAAAGTCTGAAGTGTTTTCTCTTCCCTCCTTCTTATATCAAAGACAGTCAAGGCACAGTCACTTTAAGCTTCTAAAACATTCTTCCTTTCCCAGTCTTAATTTATATTTTGCTAACTGTCACCTTCCTTTTCCAAGGCTATATCTGTGGTACTTTACGATGACTAGCCTTTTGCCATGTTGTTATTTGGGTTAAGTTTCCTGATTTTTTAAAATTTTCTCTCTCTCATTTTTTTTCCCCTGTTCCTGAAGTAAGCAAAGATTAGTGGCTGTTTATAGAACTGCCAAATATATCCCAATTGCTGTTTTTGCATGACTTGGAAGGAAAATGGAGACTGACCCAAAACATGGACTTTTTTTTAATAGTAAGGATCTCTTTTCATCCAGACTATCTGAGAATGAAGCCATGTTCAGTTTTCTGGAGGGAGAAAAAAAAAGGCAGACACCAGAAATTGATTTTTTTTGCTGCCATACTACACAAGCTATGATCCTGAATGGATGGTAACAGGCATGAAGGAAATTCTGAATAGGAATTATGGTCCCTGTTTCCTTCAGTTTTTCAGATATCCTGAGATAATGCTCTTATGGAAACCTCCTGGCTGTTTCTCAGAAAATATCTCCCTGAGAAAGAAGCTCCTATTTTCTGTCTTAGATGCTTGAGAACTTCTTTTCAGTTCCTCTTGGTGGTGGCAGAAAGTGCTATTGCTACAATTTCTCATCACTCTGAAGCTTTGCTGATTGCTGACTTCACCCAGTTTGGAAGAGACCTATGGGAGGAATTCTTTCATTGTATGTTAATTGTGACGAACCTGACTCCATTACTGCACAGCTAGATTGCACGTCTCTCACGTAGCCTCAGAATGCTGTATATTCCCTTATAAGGGCATGACTTGTATTTCCCTATTCTCTTTGTACTCACTCCCCCGCCCTGATAGAACTGCTGAATAAAAGGAGGTGGGGGCGTGGCACGCAGGAGGCAGTACCAGCATCCTCCTGAGATGTAGCGTCTCTCACCACAAAAGAATCCTGTACCTACCGTTGTTTTTTCGACCTCACCCTTGCGAGGGAATCGTTGGCTCATTCCCCCCCAGGGAATCCCATAGACCGAAGGGCGAAGGACTGGTCGCGCGACGCGACAACTGGGGGCTCGTCCGGGATCCCTTCGGTCTCACGGTGTGATCTCTGTCTAGAGGTGCACTGCCTTCACTCTCGTTACTACGCACCTGGAAAAGGCTCTGCAATCGTAAGTAATGGGCTCCCCACTCTCCAAAGTTTCGTCAGTTCATAGGGACGAACTTTATGATTTAGTGAAGAAGGCTAACTCTTGTCAAAAGGCTAACGGTACGACCATCTTTCCCATTTCAAAAAAATCGGTGACTCAACTCCTACTGTACATGGAGAGACACTGCCCTGTCTATCCTTCAGAGGGGTCGCTCAAAGCATCCACTTGGGAAAGGATAGGAAAATATTTTCATGATACCCCACGAGCACCCGTGCCTATTCTGACTGCCTGGAAGGCTGTCATGGCGGCCATCAACACTCTTTTCCCTCCCCCGTCTTCCCCGGAGACTTGCCCTTCTCCTCCCGACCCAAAAACCCCACCCCCTCTTGCCGCCCATCTCGATGCTGTCTCACCACCACCCCCTCCATACCCAGCCGTTCCTCCTCCCCCTTCAGCTCCAACCCCCGACTCCCCTCAACACCACCCCCTCGGAGGCGCCATCACTGAACTCCTCTCCTCCCCCCTCTCATTGGAAATGGAGAGTCCCTCTGCCTTTCCCATGACCATCGGCCTAGGGGCGGCGGGAGGAAATTTGTATAACAATATTGAACTTAAGGTTTTGAAACAAATCAAAGATGCTGTAACCACCTACGGCTTGCACTCTCCTTTTACTAGGGGAGTTTTAGACTCTTTAGTTACTGCTAACACTGTTATGTTATTGTATGATTGGAAAATGCTTTTTTCTATGCTTATGACCCCGGCGCAATACGTTGTGTGGCAATCTGAATACGACAAAGGGGTGGAAGTAGAAATTAGAAGAGGTCTTCCCGCAGGGGTGACCGCAGATCAATTATTAGGAAAGGGACAATTCGCAACCTTAGTCCAGCAACAGAACTCCCCCCGTCGTAGTTTTGCTATCATTCACATGTGCGCCATGAATGCTCTCAAAAGAGTGGATGATTCCGACTCTCAATCCACCCAAACGTTTCTGAAAATTATGCAAGAACCAAATGAACCATATGCTTCCTTCATAAGTCGCCTTCAGATTGCTTTAGACCGACAAATTGATAATGCCACGGCTAAACAAGAGCTGCTAATGAAACTTGCTTTCTCTAACTTTCTCTAGCTTTCTCTAACGCTAATCATGACTGCCAGACCATTCTGCAACCCGCAGTCAATCAACCGGGTATAAAACTTGCAGACTTCCTGCAACTTTGTAGAATCGTTGGTACCACCTCTCATAAAGTGAGCGCTCTCGCTGCCGCCATTACCACCTCGCTGCCTTCTACTAACCCCTCCCCTCAGCTCCATTCCCCGGAAGCCCTCGCAGTCACTCGTCATGGAAATTGCTTCAATTGTGGGAAGCCGGGCCACTTTAAGAATCAATGCCGTGCACCCGGGGGAGGTGGGGCGCCCCCTTCCACTCAAAGGGGGCTGCCCCCCCCCTCCAAACCTAAAACTCCTTGTCCCAGGTGCCGCAAAGGCTACCATTGGGCCTCGCAATGTCGCAACAACTCCTCCCCTCACCAGCCTTCGGAAAACTAGATCGGGGGTTGTCAGCTAACCCCGCCCCAAAGGCTGAATTACCCATCACCAGCTTCCCTGTGGAGTTGGCAGAGGATCTTTTGTATGACGATCCGGGGGCTGTCCTTTCCCTTCCTCTCGTTGTCACGCTGAATAAACCCCTTCCCCCTCTTACCCCTGCTTTGCTCATTCCCAACTCCTTGCTCACGCTTGAGGGAATGGTTGCTGCTCCCTATTTGTATGACTCGTCAGATCTGACACGAATTGCTCTGGCAGGAGTGGGAGATAGGTGCTTTTCCTTAGATAAAGGAACAGTTGTCGCCACGCTCATACTTCTCCCTTCTCCTGATACGCCATCATTGTTTGCCTTGCAGCAACCACTCCAAACCTCTAAACCCACCCTCCTTGTCACACTAAATGGTCGCTCTTTCGAAGGCTTGATTGACACCGGCGCCGACGTCTCTGTCATTCGTTCCGCTGAATGGCCCTCCTCCTGGCCTCTCGCCGAAGCCTCCTCGGTGCAAGGAGTAGGCGGAGCACAGGCCGCTAAGGTCAGCTCTTATTGGCTTTCTGCTGCGACTGCTCATTCTAATATTACAGCTTATCTAAAGCCTTATATCTTGCCTTTGCACTGCAACCTATGGGGCCGTGACTTGCTTTCACAGTTCCACGCTTTTATTCAACTTCCCTAATGGCTTTGCAGGACCCTTTAGGGTCTCTCTCTCTCTCTCTCAAAACCTCTGTGCCGGTATGGGTTGATCAATGGCCACTCACCAAAGAGAAACTGGACGCCTTACATATCCTGGTCCAGCAGCAGTTAATTGAAGGCCATATCGAAACCTCCACCAGCCCATACAATACTCCGGTATTTGTCATCAAAAAGAAGTCTGGCAAATGGCGCCTCCTACAGGATCTTAGGGCTATCAACACCATCCTTCAGCCCATGGGACCTTTGCAGTGTGGACTTCCCAACCCCAACTTGATTCCGGAAGGACACGACCTCATTGTAATAGACCTCAAGGATTGTTTTTTTTCCATACCTTTGGCACAAAAGGACAGAATTATTTTCGCATTTACGGTACCGGAGCTCAACAATTCAAAGCCTACTGCTCGGTACCAGTGGAAGGTCCTCCCACAAGGCATGTTGAACTCACCCACAATGTGCCAATTTTTTGTTGATAAAGCATTGCAACCCTATAGATCCCAATTTCCGCATTTTCTTGTGTATCATTATATGGATGACATTTTAGTCGCTGCTGAGGGCCCGAAAGGGACAGTTCAAAAAACTTTTCCTACTCTTTTAGCCACCCTAGCAACGGCAGGGTTGCACATTGCACCAGAAAAGGTCCAGTCTCGTTACCCAATGCAATATCTAGGCCACAAAGTTTTAGCCTCCACGGCTGCCCCACTTCTACCTATGCTCACGCTTCCCCAGCCGACCACCTTGGTCCAATTACAACAATGTCTGGGGGTCATTAACTGGGCCCGCGCATACCTCGCTTTAACTACACCCATGTTATCACCTTTATTCCAAGCGTTAGTGGGTTTGACAAATCCAGCTGACAAGGTGTACCTTACAGAACAACAATTGCATGCCCTACAACAGGTTAATGCCGCCCTTACGACCCAATGGGTGGACCGTGCGCTCACTGACAAACCACCCTCTCTTGCCATTCTTTCAACACATCAATTACTGACTGCCATCATTGTCCAAACGTCTGATAAAAAACATCTACATATTTTAGAATGGCTACACTTGCCACACACACCTAAGACATCCATCATCACCAGAGCAGCACAAATGGCCTCTCTTGTTGAGAAAGGCCGGAAGAGGATTAGAGCCCTAATGGGACTGGATGTTTCCACCCTGTACATTCCCCTTAAGGTTACTCAATGGGAACCCCTCCTACAAAACTCCACTGCATTGCAGGATGCCTTGGAGGACTGGTGTGGCCAGGTGTCATGCCATCTTCCCCCTGATCCTCGATTGCAACTGTTGCGAACAGTACCCTTCACACTAACCTCGCCGTTCGTTCAGCAGCCACTCAAGGAAGCCCTCACTGTTTTTACAGACGGCTCCAAAACCATAGGGGCTTGCATATGGCAAAATAATCGCAAATGGCAAAAACGCCTAACAGCCCCACAAGCATCCGCCCAACAGGCTGAGTTAGCCGCTTTTCTGTTAGCCTTGTCTCTTTTCCCAGAACAGCCTTTGAATGTTATATTAGATAGTATGTATGTCACTCAAATGGCTGTGGCCATGTTTGATGCATATATTTCCCCTGTTACCCCCCCCTCTCTCATGACGCTTTTTTTGCAGCTTCAAACTCTCCTGAAGGACAGAACATCCCCTTTGTTTGTAGCGCATATTAGAAGCCACCAACAGCTACCCGGTTTCCTGTCCGAAGGCAACCACATGGCAGATGAGGCTTGCAAAATTATGGCCTCTTCCCCTCTTCCTCCGCAGCTTTTAGCAGGGGACAGCCATGCTTATTTCCACCAAAATAAAAAGGCCTTGGTGCGCCAATTTGGCATTACATATCAAGAAGCTACCGCCATTCTTCAACAATGTCCAACCTGCAGTTTGCAGGCAAAGTGCATCCCTGAGGGAGTTAATCCCAGGGGTGTCCAAGCTTGTGACACATGGCAGATGGATGTCACTCATTATCCCTCTTTTGCACCTTGGAAGTATATCCATGTATCTGTGGATACTTATTCGGGATTCATCCTGGCAACTTTGCAAAGAGGAGAAGCCACGAAAAACGTAATCAATCATTGTATTCGCACTTTCGTCACATCGGGATGTCCCAAAACTTTGAAAACTGACAATGGCCCTGCTTACGTCAGCACTCCCTTTGCTGAGTTTTGCCGTAAGTGGTCCATTACCCACAGATTCGGTATACCATTCAACAGCCAAGGTCAGGCTATTGTGGAAAGGGCTAACCAGACCCTAAAGAATGCCCTTGATTGGCAAACGGGGAAAAAGGCCTTAGGCCCCCCGAGCCTCCCGATGTTACAAAATCTCCTTAATCTCACCTTGTTTACCTTAAATTTCCTTAATCTTACCGGTACCCCCCCTGCTACGGCCGCATCTCGACACTTCTCTAAGCCAGTAGTTCCCTCTTCCCGTCCCCTTGTTTATTTTAGGCAACTGCCCAGCCCTGAGTGGAAAGGCCCTGCGCAACTCGTCACCTGGGGAAAAGGCTACGCTGCTGTGCAACTTCCTGATCGAGTGCTCTGGGTTCCTGCTCGCTGTATCCGGCCATATCATGGGCAGCCTCCTGACAAGCACCTCCTTGATCCTCCTTCTCTGTTATCTCTCTTCCATCTCTGCTCCCCTCACAACGAACCCTAAAACAACCTCTCTCATTCGAACCCATCGTTTACGCTACCCTGCCACCATCGGCCGCAGCTCAGCATCCAACGCCATGGAATGTCTTCAACGCTCTCCCATCAAAAGAAAAGGCACCTTCTGGCGCTGGTTCCGCAACAACACCCTTCTCCAAGATGGCGATTCCTATTCCATCACTTATTACTTTCGCCAAACTACCCTTGCTATCACCAACGTACAGTTGACCGATCTAGGACAATATCACTGTGAAATAACAAAATTAATTAAGGGGTTCGCCACCTCATCTCGCCTTACGCTCACCTTGTTTCAACTCTCCCTTCCTGAGCCCGCCCGTTGGCAGGGACGACGCCTGCTGGCCTCCGACGCCCAGGAATCGCATCGCCCTTACAGTATCACCTGGACAATCCGCGATGCCTTGGGTCAGGCCCTAAATACCTCCTCCTGTTATAGCCCAATTATATCTTGTTTTCCTAACCTGTATTTTGACTTTGCAGAAATGCTTCTAGGAGTGACAGCCTACAGGAGGCTGGACGGCACCCCAGAGCCCAGCCACTCCGCCATTAAAAGCTATCCCCTGTACGTGTGCCCAGGACATGACACCAGCCCTGATCACGTGCACGACTGCGGAGGCTTAGCAGATTACTTTTGCAAATCTTGGTCCTGCGTTTCCACCGGCTACATCGACTGGACCCCTCCATATAAGACTGATTACATCACTCTCACTCGGTTGAGAAAGGACATTAGGTGCACCGCAACCAGAAAGAATGCGGCAGGACAGGGGGGTTGGAATAGATGTAATCCGGTTATTGTACAATTCACTGCTGCAGGAAAAGCTCAGAGGAATGCCTGGGACTCAGGTGTAAAATGGGGAGGTCGTGTGTATGGTACATGGCCCGGGTTTCATTATGGCAACATATTCTACATTCAACGACAGGTCACTCTCCCTCAGTCCCCACCTGTTGGGCCCAATGCCGACGACATTCACTCCACCTTTCTTAAACCCCTCAACAAACAAAAAAAACCCCTTGTCTCTCTTCTTAACTCCTCCTTTTCCCTTGTTCACACCGCTTCTAACACATCTCGATGTTGGCTTTGTTTGTCTTCCTCTCCACCATTCTATGAAGCAGTCGGTTCTCCTGACCCTATCCGAAACTCTACCTCAGCCTCCTCCTGCCGCTGGCAAAACACCACGTTGACTATCACCTCTATAATAGGGCAGGGCTGCTGCCTTGGCCGTGTTCCTGCTAACTATACTCAATATTGCCTTAATTCTTCTCATGATCACTGTGCCCTCTATCTTCCAAAAAATCGCTTGAACATCAACGGTTACACCGGCCATGGTGGCTACGGTGTACTCTACACTACCTCTGATAATATCTCTGCCCGATTGACAGGGCAATACTTTATCCCTGGGAACAACTCTGTTTGGGCATGTTCTTCTGGCCTCACCGCATGTGTATATGGTGATACTTTGTTACGAACTAACGCCTTTTGTATTCAGGTGCTCCTACTCCCCAAAATCTCCATCTATTCCCCTGACGAACTTATCTCCATCCTAGAGCCCCCTCATTACCCCCTCAAAGCTAAGCGCGAAGTAGTGACTGCTGTAACTTTATCAGTCCTACTGGGCTTAGGTGCGGCCGGAGCCGCCACCGGTGTGTCAGCCCTTGTTGTCAATGATCAGAACCTGCGTCACCTTAGTGCTACCATTGACGCTGACCTTCGCGCCATCGAACAATCTATTGTGGCGCTACAAGATTCCCTTACCTCTCTATCCGAAGTGGTTTTGCAAAATCGTAGGGGTCTCGACCTTCTGTTCCTCAGACAAGGGGGACTGTGTGTTGCTCTAAAGGAAGACTGCTGTTTTTATGCCGACAACTCAGGAGTAGTATTGGACTCTATGAAAGAGCTCGATTCCCGTTTAAAAACAAGGGAATTGGAGCGCCAACAATCCATGTCATGGTATCAAAATATGTTTAGCATTTCTCCGTGGCTAACCACACTGCTGTCCACTCTGTTGGGGCCCCTCCTTTTACTGATTCTCGTATGCACCATAGGCCCCTGTGTGCTGGGTCGCGTTCTCTGCTTCTTAAAGCAGAGACTTCATACATTGGACTCAGAGGTATCCGAGACAAAGCTTGCTGTTCAACACCTGGTCACTGCTGTAGGTATGGAGAAAACACCACTCTTGGGATGGTCCTCTGATAGTGAATCGGAAATGGACAAGGACCCCCAGTCACACTACCCCCCGGAAGAGGACGCTGGGATGGGTCTCCTTGGACTGAAGAGTCCCTGGCTCCCCGACTCAGACCCTCTGAGGGGAGGACAAATTAAATAAAAAAGGTAGAAATGTGACGAACCTGACTCCATTACTGCACAGCTAGATTGCACGTCTCTCACGTAGCCTCAGAATGCTGTATATTCCCTTATAAGGGCATGACTTGTATTTCCCTATTCTCTTTGTACTCACTCCCCCGCCCTGATAGAACTGCTGAATAAAAGGAGGTGGGGGCGTGGCACGCAGGAGGCAGTACCAGCATCCTCCTGAGATGTAGCGTCTCTCACCACAAAAGAATCCTGTACCTACCGTTGTTTTTTCGACCTCACCCTTGCGAGGGAATCGTTGGCTCATTCCCCCCCAGGGAATCCCATAGACCGAAGGGCGAAGGACTGGTCGCGCGACGCGACAGTTAATAGGTAGGAAGCAGGGAGGCTGAAGGAAGAGGGGCCAACCAAGGGCAAGGTGGATGGATGGATGATATTCTAGAGGTGACGGACTCGTCCCTGGGGGAGCTGGGGGTGGTGACAACCGACAGGAAGCTCTGGCGTGCCTGGTCCAAGAAGTAACGAAGAGTTGGAAGCGACTGAATGAATAAACAACAAAAGGGAGGCTGAAGGAAGAGGGGCCGACCAAGGGCAAGATGGATGGATGGATGATATTCTAGAGGTGACGGACTCGTCCCTGGGGGAGCTGGGGGTGGTGACAACTGACAGGAAGCTCTGGCGTGGGCTGGTCCATGAAGTCACGAAGAGTCGGAAGCAACTGAATGAATAAACAACAAAAGGGAGGCTGAAGTTAGTTAAGTTAAAGATAAGCCATTGAGTTAGTAAATTAGTACGTTAAAGATAACCCATTCACATACGTATTCTGGCTGTCTTGTAAGTAAAAACATCTCCCCCTCTTTGGGGGGAGATGGGTGGTAATAGACATTTGAATAATAAATAAATTAAATAAAGAAGACCACACTGCACTCACTGCACTCACACTGAAAAGTTCTTCTCACTAAACTAAATTTCAAAAGCAAATTCTCCGTTGTCCAATAAAAAGCAAGCCAGTAGGGGAAAAAATGCAGGATTATTATTATTATTTTTCTGCATGCACTACTATAAGCTGAATGCCCACAACAGGATAATGTTACTGCAAAACTAACATCGTTGTATAATACTAAACACACCTGCCGGGGTTGTTTGTTTCCTTGGTCTTTGATAAGGTCTTCAAATTAAACAAAACTATTAGTCATTCCGATTTAATTGCCCAGCACCAAGAAAACCTGGAGTTAAGATTTTCTTCTCTTTCTCTTTGTTGTTCTATTATTCTTTTTCATAGATCCAGTTTTGAAGCTGAGCTTCATAATATTGAAAGGAGTGGGAACGTACTTACCGCATTAAGATTGAATAAATCAAATGTTTGCAACATTAGAAAAATCAGTCAAATTAACAATTTGCATAGTTTTTTTAAACATCGTTTCTGTTGCAGGATTGGAGGGGAAACAAAGTGGCACTTTTTAAAAAATTTAATCACAAAACAGCTAAGGACAACCATTTCTTTGATTATTTTCAGTTTTTATTTATGAACTTACATTGGGTATCTTAAAATGCTACTTTTTTAATGCAAGAGGGTTTTTTAGTTTGATTAAAATAATAAGTGGATGTCTGCATGGAAGTATGTGTAAATGTGTGTGTGTTTATGTTTTATGAAAGTGAAGTTGTATATTTTCAAGTTATTATACAAAATATTTAGATTTATAAATAGAAATGGACTTTTGGCTCTGTAATGTGTGTCTGTGTGTGTAATATATAAGCTATTTTTATTTTTATTTTTTTATTTTTAATGGGTTTATTTAATTTAAAACAGAGATATATTTTCAGAAAATATAACATCTATAGATGAACAGATAATACAGTTGTACAACTGATGCTGAATATAACATTAATAAAAGATACCAAGCAAAGTACATTGAGCTGTTTTCATGTAAAAAAAGAAATATGAATTTTTGAGTTTAGTAACAAAGTGTTCTGGGGACGCGGTGGCGCTGCGGGTTAAACCGCTGAGCTGTCGATCGGAAGGTCGGCAGTTCGAGACCGCGCGGCGGGATGAGCTCCCGTTGTTAATCCCAGCTCCTGCTCACCTAGCAGTTCGAAAACATGCAAATGTGAGTAGATCAATAGGTACCGCTTCGGCGGGAAGGTAACGGCGTTCTGTGAGTCATGCTGGCCACATGACCCGGAAGTGTCCCTAGGGACAACGCCGGCTCTAAGGCTTAGAAACGGAGGTGAGCACCGCCCCCTAGAGTCGGACACGACTGGACTTTACGTCAAGGGAAACCTTTACCTTTACCTTTAACAAAGTGTTCACTATGTTATTGTTTATAAATATTAAAAAGAAAAGAGAAATAAGAGAAAAACTTCCTTAAAAGCAATATAGATAAATATTTGATTTCTGATTTCCCCTTCTTTGTTCTCTTTGTTCTTCAACTGATTTGTAGTATCTTTTGATATAAACTTTAGAAACCATGCTCTAAAGGTTTGCATTTGCCTTGCTATGTGATGTGTTATACATATGGAAGCCATTCTTCCTCATATATAGTTAAACTTCTATTCTGTATATATATTGTTAGTTTCACTAATACTGCATATTTTCCTATACATTAAATTATTGACCACTTGCCATTCTTTCATAGCACCATAATTTACCCCCAAACAGGGTTGCTATAATTGTATGTGCAAAATGACTACTAAAAAATTCCACATAACTCATCTACATTAAAATATTATTCTCCAAAAATGTCAATGATTCACAGGACCAAATTATACATTTCATTTACCTCTCAATTTTTTTTATATCACAAACAGAGAAAATATGATTTCCATCCTTTCAAATACATTATTTGGGGTGTCCAGTAAACTCAAGATATGTTGATGAATCAGTTTGAATTTTAAATCCAGTGATGTAAATTTAACATTTCTTAAGACCTGTGAGCATTAGTGTTCCATTATTGGGTGTTCCAATTCTTTAATGTATGTTCTTAATGTCAACTTTTAAAATGTTATTTAATTTTTGATGCAAAAAGGATGTGGGTTTAATTTTGAACATTGACTCCATCAAATATATTAATACCCCCAGTTTCTCAGATGCAGTCAAAACATCTGGTCTACACTGAGATGTTGAAGCATGCTTGAGTTGATTATATTGCCAATGTTGTGCAATAGGGAGACAAAAGTCCTTTTGAAGTTGAGAAAAATCTTTAAAACAGTTCTTGCACTATCTAGTAATTGATTTAAAGTATATGTTCCAGATGCCACCCGCAACTTTCAACAGAACATTCTGCTCCCTATTTTTAAGGTAGAGTTTTTCCATAAAGTTATATATTCATGAGTTTCAACATCAAAACCCAATCTAAGACCCAACAAGCCCAAACATATCTGGCTACTTGTAAACCCTGAAACAAAATACCCTCTCTAGTATATATCAACCCTAGAAATTGCCAGGACCTTAATGGAAATATATAAAAACTTTCCAACAGAGACCACAAAGGCCATTGGCTTCCCATTTTGGGGTGGTGGGCTTCTGATCACTGGGCTTTCTGGGGTGCCAAGAGGGTAGGCATAGAAGGTTGACAAGCCCAGCTTCTCCTGGAAAGGATCCCCTTATCACTGACAGCATTTGCTTGTGTCAGAGTTATGGCTTGCTAGCAGTATCTAGGTTAGATACTTAGCAGAGACTTTGCATGCAGATTAGCACACCATGAAGAATAAAGCTAGTGAAGGAGGAATCTCTGATGGCCACACCAGAAAAAGTCATTTTATAAATATGGGACAGATGGCAGAAACCTTTAATGCTGGGAAACTAGCAGGTATGTGGTTGTTGACTTGAAAAGGTAGGAGGAAGATGTCCAGGACTTAAGCCTGCGGTCTAACATATTCAAGGCAGAATTCTGGGGTGCTGTTCGATAGAGAACTGTATTTACAGGGCTTCTTAATTCTTGCACTAAATCCTGTGTCTGTTGGGAAGGTGAAGCAATGAAGAGTTTAATTGCCATATCAGGTACAAAGCCTTGATGCAGAATAAGGTCCAATGCTCAAGATATAGGCACATAGAACACAGAGAGGAACACTGGCACATAGAAAATGCCATGTATAGCCTTGCCCCCACCCCATCCATATTGATAGAGCAGTAAAAGTTTTGGTTGGTGGCTCTGGGCTTAGCACCCATTTACTCATTGTCAAGAAATTTAACCCAGCCCTGTGTTTACAGAATTTAAAAATAATGGCATCTTCAAGCCCATATTTAGAGTACTGAGAACTGAGCTGAGCTCTAAGTTGTACTGGCAGGATCAGCGGAGAAATAAAACAGTTCATTAGCAAAGAGTTAAGTTAAGGCTTGCAGCTGGCCACATTCATGAAGCTGAGAAAAATGAATGCAGCTGGAAACAAAGTCACCCCAAACAGTCAGATGGGCAGAACATTTAAATGAGGATTTAAACTAATTGATCAGTTAATCATGGCAATTGCATGAGTTACTCCCCACCCCATCAGTGATTCTTAATATGTGATAATAATATATGGAATTGAAAGGACCCCCTTATCACCCCCTTGCAGGTGCTGTATATCTCCCACAACAACCCAGAAGCAGTAACAAGATCCACTGAATCTGCAAAAACTACTATATGAAGCTCTTTGAGCCCATCACTTTTGATTTGCTGCTCTGAAGCAGATTCCCACCTCATTTCATGAAACTGTTTCAATGGGGCAATTCAATTGAAGCTTTGTTGAAGAGAAACACCCCTTAAAGGCTTGGTGCAGCCCTACAGGACATAAGGAATTGTAATGAATAGGAATAAAATAATCATCTAATCTATATCTAATTTGAATTGCCATTATGTGTAAATGAAATGAAAAGAAATGTATTTAGTTGTTTTCTTCTTTCAAGAGCATCCCCCTCAGGACATCACTCCAAGACTAAATGTGGCCTTTAGCCATAGATTGACAGATTGACAGATAGTCTTCAGTGGCTTTGGATGCTTTCAACCTATAATGATATGTAGGAAGGACCTTGGGAGATGGGGCGAAGAGACCCTGCCAAGGGAATGGTCATATGAGAGACAGCATAGCCCGCAGCTGGATAGTGGATGGGGCAAGAAGCTCAGAAGAGTTTCAGTTTCTTGGACTGAAAAGGAGATGGAGGAAGAGATTATTTTCATACTTGCAAGAGTGATGTTGGCCTCGCAGGGTAAACCAGATAGGAATCACAACCAGATGAGCTGATTTTACTTTATTGTAAAGCATTGACAGAATCTCGCAAGGATGAAAGTACATCTCTCCCCCTGTCTCCTTTACAGTCCAAGAAACTAGGGGTGGGGGTCTCTTGTGAGCCTCTTTCCCCTCCTACTATCTAGCTGCGGACTATGCTGTCTCTTACCTGACCATGGCAGCATCTCTTCATCCAGTCTCCTAAGGTCTTTCCTACATGCCATTACACAACCCACATAATCAGCACAGTTAAGGAACAGGCCATTTGGATCATTTGGAAAAGTTGGGAATGAATAGCAGCTGTTATTATTCCTTTGACTGTTAGAGATAAAGCAAGAGAAGGAACGGGGGTGGGGGGATCACTGAATGTCAAGAGATAATGCTAATACAATATGCATCTGCAGTTGCCGTTTGAAATATGTTGACCATTTTAATGCTCAGGAATAGGCTCTAGTTCTCTCAGAGGCAAAGCTATCATCATTTATATCCTGCCTAAATCAAGGGCAGTCCAGTTACTATTTATGTTGTATACTCCAGTGCGTTTCTGCTATATACACTGCATCGGTATTGCAATTTAAAATGCTGGGTGGCAGCCAAAGGGGACTAAGGTAGATGCTTTATTGTGAACCCATGTGGTGTACTGTAGATGTGGAAGGAGACCAACAAATCAGCAGATAACCTTTCCATCATAGCCTTGCACTTAATAAACAGGCAGATCCATTTATTCAATTGAGCAAAATGTCAGATGGACTGGACACACTTGCCCTTTAGGTCAGTGCATCTGGTCTTTGTAAAAATGGTTTTATATATATCAGGGCTACCAGATCCAGACTGTAAAACTCCAGGCAACCACTAGAGGAAAGCAAAGAGGAACATCGAACACTTTGCTGCCATCTTGTGGATGGCCAAATTTTGCACCCCAGATATAGTGGTAACCTGACCCTCCCTCTCTCTCTTTTTCCCCACATAGAGACACACTAAATTTACTGAATTAATTCGGGATACATTTGCCTAGAGGATATGTAAACAAAAAAGCACCCCTGACAGATGTATAGATACATACTCGTTTGTGTGTATGTGTGGGCCTTCAAGTCAGTGTTGACTCCTGGCAACTGCTGGGCTAGTCACTGCAGTTTTCTTGGCAAGATTTTTCAGAAGTGCTTTGCCATTGACTTCTTCCTAGGGCTGAGAGAGTCTGACTAGCCCAAGGTCACCCAGCTGGCTTTGTGCCTAAAGTGATTCCATGGTTTCCCGGTTTCTAGTCTGGTGCTTTAACCACTATACCAAACTGGCTCTCTAGATACATACATATATTTATTTAAAAAAAAAAAACTCATGTGGGCGGCAAATTTTGTGAAGCAAATGGCTGTGAGGTAGGGGCTTCCTTCAGCTTTATGTGATGATCTCTTTCACGACTGAGAACTTATCCACACTGCCCAGTTGCCCCAATCATTTCTAGAGGGCAGAGACAGATGACATCACTGTCTATTAAACTCCCACCTCCAAAGCAACCTCAGGGAACATTTTTATGCCATGTTTCTCCTATGTTACTTTAAGTGCTCTTGTCTGTTTGGGATAGAGTGCTTCGAGTTCCTTGGCCACTTCAACGAAGCCATGCACTGTAATAATTTTCACCCATCCCCTTGTCAGCATAACTGAAATAGCACAATGGTTAAGACTGTTACTTTTTTTTCCCCCAGAGACCTGAGGTAGAAGAATTACCAGCACCCAGATACCAGAGATAAACCCATGGGTAGTCTGGATGATTGGTGAATTCCCTTGATATCACCTGCTAATGAGGAAAAACCACCACAATTCCTCTTCCTAAGGGAGAAGGAAAGATTTGACAGATGGCTAGATCTACTGTATTGGTTTAGCCTTCTGTCAAAACCTGGTCCTAAGGTAGCTGCTCTGTGGTGGGAGGAGGTCACCGCCCTGAAAAGAAGAAACACTCTCTTGTTTTTCCCAGCAAGATTCATACCTGCAGATTTAGGAGAGCATCATTTATGTTTACCAGGCAGGATTCCTTTCCTTGCCCCCCCCCCCCAAAAGAAGATGTAGCAGACTCCTGATTTACTGGGTACTCCCAATAACCCCACAGGTCAGATGTGGGGTAGTCCGGGAGGGGTAACAGTAGAAGTGGAGAGAGATGGCTTTTTTCTTGGCCATGTCTCCAGTTCCATGGATCAGCCCAGTAGGTATAGGGAAAAGCCCTGTAGAAGAAGTTATGTCTTCTGATAATGGCTTGTGGGGCATCTTCATGCTTAGGTAGTGGGATGTGATGAAGAGCCCTGTGTTTTGTTCAAACTGGATATACAGGGGCATTAATAGGAGGGAGATGGCTGATGAAGAATCAGAAGAGATCAAGAAAAGAAGAGCCAATGAGAAGGAAGACAAGAGAAGGCACCAAAACAACAGAACTGTCAGGAGGTAAAATAAATGAAAAAAAAGTGATAGAAGCAATAATGAAGGGTCAGAAGAAGCATTGAGAAATACTGAGATTCAACAGCAGCCACCAGGAGAAATTGCTATCCAATTTTCATACCACATTTGTAATGAATTGTGATTTTGGTAGCAAGTCTTTGCATTTGATGGATATCGTGGTTCCCTGCCCCGGACTTTATCTCCTATAATCCCCAGCTACCACGATCAATGGCTGGCTGGGGGATTATGAGCATTGAAGGGTAACTTATTTATTTATTTATCTAATTTGTCCCCACCCATCTCCTCCCATTGGGGGACTCTGGGCGGTTTACAATTGATTAAAAACAACAATCATAAAATACACAGTATAAAAATACAATAATAAATAATATAAATAAAAGATAAAAAACTTATATCAGGACAAAGAGACTGGTAGTCTGATTTATTTAGTCATTTTTTTCTTTCTCAACTTTATTTCATCTTGCTGCCTCTCAAAGTTCCAAAAACTCACAGGGAAAACCAACTCATTGCAATCTGCTTTTCTTTCTGGTTCTAAAACTCTTTATTTCTGGAGCCCAGAGCAGATGTCTGAAGATGTCAGCTGCTGATGCCAGCCCTGATTCTGGACAGTGTTCAATGTGATGGGTTAAAAATTGTCTAAGCAGAAACCAGATTACAGCAGTATATATGTAAATCTTCTTGTCAATATTTATCACCCAAGGCTTGAGTCCCTCAAAGAAATCAGAGGCAGGCAGATATTCGTTTTATAAACAACAACTAATATTAAACAATGCTACTTCATTTTTTTTTAAAAAGTAACACTTGTTTATAGAAACTTGGCCTCAAGATGAAAAGCTGCTAATTAAAATGCTTAGTGTGTTTAAATAGCTTTATGCTCTTCTTGATCTTCCATATTCATTGTTACGTCTCTGCTCTCATGCACAGATAGAAATATCAATAGGTCCCCACAACTTTTTTTTCTGAGATAGTAATAAATTCACTGGCTAAGTAATGTGATCAAATTAATGCACGATAAGTCACTTCCTTCCTTGGAATAACATACTCATTGCCCCATTTATAAGCAAAAGAAATGGGAACAGATAAGACATAATACATCAGTTGGGGTCTGATTAGTGTGATGATTCATTTCTAGAGCACTTTTCAAGGCATGGAGGTGCTCATTTTACTTTTCTTTTCATTTACGCTGGCAATAAACTTGTGAGACAGGCAAACTAGAATAAAGACAGCTCCAAGCCAGACTTGATAATGGATATAATTCATGTCATGGTAGAGAGTAGTTTTAATTTCAAAGGATCTTTTCAAAAGGAATCAACACATCTAACATTTCAATCTTGTGTGTGTTTCCTCCCAAGTAAATCTTACACAGTGCGATGAAAATTGCTCCCAAGTAAATCTAATGTCATTAGTCCCAGTGACTCTCAATGGGGTGGTTTTCACCCTGAAGGAGGTGGCTCTTGTTTAAGGAGCAAGTAAAAGCTGTGGCCAGGGAGACCTACAGTTGGACTACTGTAGCATGCTATACCTGGGGCTGCCTTTGGACATTTTCTGGGAAGCTACAGCTATTGCAAAATTTACTTATTTCTATCCTACCTTTTGTAGGAAGGAATTTTCCTCCTACCTTTTGTAGGAGGAAAATTCTGAGAGTGCCTTGGACTGCAAGAAGATCAAACCAGTCCATCCTCCAGGAAATAAATCCAGACTGCTCCCTTGAGGGAATGATACTGAAATACTTTGGCCACATAATGAGAAGACAGGACACCCTGGAGAAGATGCTGATGCTAGGGAGAGTGGAAGGCAAAAGGAAGAGGGGCCGACCAAGGGCAAGGTGGATGGATGATATTCTAGAGGTGATGGACTCGTCCCTGGGGGAGCTGGGGGTGTTGACGACCGACAGGAGCTCTGGCATGGGCTGGTCCATGAAGTCACAAAGAGTCAGAAGCAACTAAACGAATAAACAACAACACCTTTTGTACAGGAATTCAGGGTGGGATACAGACTGCTCCATCCTCCTATTTGGCCCACAGCAACAACCTGTGAGGCAGGTTGGGCTAACGGAGAGAGAGAGATGGAACCAAAGTCAACAAGTTACCTTTCATGGCTGAGGGTGGACTGAAACTCATGTTTTCCCACTCCTAGTCTAACACCTTACCCACTACACCACAGCTGCTTTCTGCTGCGGCAACTAGATTATCGGCAGCATCAACACACAAGGACAATGTAACACCAATTCATAGCTCACAGCATTGGTTCCTGATATGCTTTCTGGCCCACTTCAAAGAGCCTATACTGGGTATATTGGCTACACTCTGCCAGGATAGATTCTGCCTCTTTGATTTATATATCTAGAGGAGACCTGTTAAGGGTGCCACCTCCTCTCAAGGTTCATGGGATGTAGTTCCAGAGACAGGCCTTCTTAGTGGTGGCCCCCACTCTTTGGAATATGGGAATAAAATATATTTCCCTGAGAAATATTGGTGGCCCTAACCCTGTTTGTCTTGTTCAAGCATGATTTTGGCTCTTCATTGTTCTTGGTATGCTTTCCTTTTTCCCTTTGGCTTTTTCCTTTAGCTTTTATACAGTATGATTTTTCTTTTTGTTACTCGCCCAGGGTCTGTTGGGATAAAATAAATAAATATATTTGATCAATATATTTATTTTATAGATTAAAATAAATTAGAGACAGGAAGGCAGGAAGGCTTTGAAATGAGATTCGCTTGCTAAAGGAAATCTGTAAAAAACAAGACTAGCCAAAAAAACAGTTCTACTAGCAAGGACTATAAAACCATCTGGATTTATTCTGTGGACAAATTCTTTGCCCATATTATCATTCTCCCCCTCCTGAATTTTCAGCAGAGTAGGTAGATTCTCAGGTTATCTGGAAATCATTCTTCTACCTCCACAGTTGAACTGTTAGGATGGAAGTCAAGTGGCCAGATTTCCTGAAAGACATGGTTCAACCACTGACATTTGCAAGCAATCATAGTATTTTAGACTGTTACTGGAAATCACTCCCAAGTCAGCATGACATAAACCGAAGGGCTGACTTTCAAAAATGCCCTACATTACATAGTATGACCTCACCAAGATCTGAATGAAAGCCATTGAAGCTTTTGCTTGAATATCAAAGAGGAAAGATATAAGCTACAAATAGCAAGTAAGATGCTTTTTAAGAGACCAACTCAATTTATTTGCTTTTTATAACAAGACACCCCCATTCCCCACTCCAGGCTTCAGATTATTCTCTGAAATATGCATTGCAGTGTCTGAAGGCTATATCTTTGCAAATAGACTCATATAAGTCCTTAGACTAGGAAGTTATCCTCTGAATAATTCAATCTTTTTTTACTAAAGTATGTGTGTTTGTGTGTGTGTTTGTGTGTATCAGAGACAGTCCAACACATAGTGGCAGGGTATAAGATGCAAGCAGGAACAGCATATACTGAACGGCACACATAGCTGGCATTCTGTACAGGAATATCTGTACCATGTATGGGCTAGACTCTCCCAAGTCCAGATGGGAGATTCCATGGAAGTTCATGGAGTTCATGGGTTAAGATCCTGTAGGACTTCCAGATCCAGATGGACAGGCAGGTACTGGCCATTCAACCAGACATCATGGTAGTAGAAAAGGACCAGAAGATAACAGTGATGATAGATGTAGCAGTGCCAAGTGACAGCAACATCAGGAAGAAGGAGGATGAGAAGCTGGAGAAGTACCAGGGCCTGAAAGAGGAACTAGAGAGGATGTGGAAAGTGAGGGCCAAAGAGGTCCCAGTGGTGGTAGGGGTCCTCAGGGCTATGACCCCCAAACTGGGAGAGTGGCTCCAACAGATCCCAGGAACAACATCAGAGCTCTCTGTCCAGAAGACAGCAGTGCTAGGAACAGCTAAGATCCTGCGCAGAACCCTCAAACTCCCAGGCCTCTGGTAGAAGACCCAAGGTTGAAGAAGACACATACCACCCATAGGGGTGAGAAAGGAATTTTTTTATACATAACAGTCAGTTATTAAAGACCACATCAACAGTAACTCATTTTAAGGAACAGTTTCTAGGAAATTCAAGGGCAGCTCTACCACTCAACATCTCCACTATAAATGCAATTTTCCTTACTTAAAGTCTACAATTGAGGGATTTCTTTCCCCCCTCATGGCCTGGCTTCAGTATTTCCATTTGACTTAAGTAAAATATTGTAGTACCAGGAGATGCTTTATTCTTGTTCAAGGCAAAATCTTTTGCTTCTTAGAATGCAGGTTGATATAAGTTTACAAAGTTATTAGCCACCTTGAAATAAGTAGAAATATAAACAAGTCAGACCACTTTTGTTACTAGGAAGAAAATAAGCATGAAACATAAATCTCCTCTGATTGTCTTCCTGCCAGATGGAGAAGCAAGCTAGGCCAGATTCCTGTAAAAGCAACTGTTTAATCACATCATCTTGTACTTGGCTAACATTTAAATCTCAACACTCTTTCATTTTAATTATTTGAAATGCTGCAAAAACTTTGCCTTTATTTCTCAAATGGAAGCTGCTAAAAATAAATAGTTCAAAATGCTTTCCCCCTGGCTTATTGCACACAATTAAAGGAGATCAAATGTTTAGAAACTTGGATCCAAATGGACTGTTGTAGAAAAATGGTCATGTCTACTGCCCAACTTTTGAAATGGGTGAATGGTCAGTAACATCAACAGAGCAATCTAGGTACCTTTCCATCAGACATGAAATTCTTCCTGACCAGTTTGTGCCTCCAACATCAGATGAGAGTTGATTTCTTCCTGCGATGGCTTACCTGCAAGCATGCAATTTGGGATCTGGTTGAGTGGCGAGCCATTTATTTAAGCCTTATTTGTTGGATGTTCATCTTTCCTTAAGGCATCCTAAGTCACTGATTGCAGTGATAGAACTAATGATGTATAATAATGTGTCCAGCTCTTCATTATCAGCCCAGTTCAGTCCAGTAGGATTACTTAAGTGAAATTCAGATAATGGATTTGACAGTTCTGGCACACGCACACAATTTTATGTATTGTTTTATTTGTTATATTGTATTCCACCCAGGGTTGTAGCATGCCTCGCACTATCTTCTGGGATGGAAGAAGGTTATATATACTATTAATCAATTAATTTTTTAAAAATGACAGATACAAAAAATCAATAAATACCTTTACTCAGCAAGGTAGTAGTGATAGATTTGTCTCTCAAAATAAAAAAAGTTTCTTAAGTGTGGTAGTTCTGAATATCATTTCTGAAGGATATAGAAAAATTTACATATTACTAACTATTTGAAGTCAAAATCAATTTTCTTCATTGGAAAAGGAATATTTTCTTACATTTTAGCTAGAATGGATCTTGGTGCTTCTTATACTACACCGTATCTTGTATTTCACAGTATTTTTAAATATCTTACAGCTTTGGAGTGGCCTATATCCTTGTTCGTTAGGAATGTTTTACTATAGCAAACAGACTTGACACTTCTCTGTTTATCATGTTTGCAGTTCTCCAGAAACTTACATTGCTTAAATAAACCACACAACCACATATGACTACCCTCCCCAGCCATCCTGGGGATGTGTGTATTTACCAAGTGTGCTTAAAAGGAACACAGCATGCCAGTGTTGACAGCAGAGGATTCAATTTATGTTTCTGGTGCATGGGTATGACAAATAGGCCATATCCAGTGTTGGATTTCAGCCAGATTTGCACAAATTCTGACCCAACGAAGTCTCTTGGCCTTCTCTTGTGGCTTGCCAAAGGTTTCACAAACACAAACATATACATATTTCTGTAGTTATAGATAATCCATAGGGCTGGCAAGTTTATCAACACCCCCATGGACTTAGTTACAGTGGTGATGGATGCAATGTTGGAAGACCTGAAAAACCAGCTTAGGGACAGATCATCATGGAGAAAATCTATCTATGTGGTCACTAAGAATTGAAAATGACTTGATGGCACATAATCAATCAATCCTGAATAATGGCAGAAGGATCAGCTTGTAGAGCAGAAGTTACACAGATTCTCTGGACCATTTCCTTCCCAGAAATAGAGAGCCCATCTTTAAAAATAAAATAAATAAACATGCTTTGTAAATACATTTATTATATCCAACATGTCTCAGCTGCAGTAACTCTCTACTGCCATCTAGCATTTATCCTGATGTCTGCAATCTAGATCTGATAGCTTTATCTTTATGGGATATGATATCATAGGTAACTGTAGTTAGGGCTAGACTGATAATTTATGACTTTAAGTTACCAAGCTTAAGTTACCAAACAAAAGAACATAAGAGTCTTGCTAGATCAGATCAAATGCCTATTTGATTCTACTCTGTACACAACAGCTCATATTCCCTAGCAACTGCTATTGAGCTTAATGCCTTCAAAATTAACAGCAATATAGATAGCGAATAGATACTTTAATGATTTCATCTAAAAGATGTGCAAATCTTTTAGGGCTGGAAGCTGCATTTTGTTTCATCTGTTTTCTCCATCTCTAAGGACCAGAGGATGCAGAGCAGTGTCATCACCAGACCTGAGGCTTTTTACAGTATTCACTAGGTGTATAAAATGGTGCGAAAATGTAATGCATGTGTTTTACTTCATTTCCCCCTTCAAAAATCTAAAAACTACACTGACACTTAGTGATTTTTTCTCTCCAATACTAACAGGGCCATCCTGGGAAGTCCCTAGAAAAGTTTTTGGAATGAATGACCACACAGGCAGCCTGCTGGGCATGGGTTTCCAACCAGTTTTTAAAGCTGTCCAAATTACAGCCTGTCATTGCATCTTGTAATACTCATTTCCAAAGGTTAACATGTACTCTGCAGAGAAGTACTTTTTTTCCAATCCTTCTGAACCTCCAGCAGTTATTTTATTAGATTATCCTGTAACTAAAGCTTTCTCTCTATCCAGCTTTTTGACATAATGCCTAATTGTCTAAACCTTCTTCTTGTTTTCCCCTAACTCACTTTTCTAAGCTAAACGAGGCTGATTTTTATAACTTTTTCTTCCCCTGATCAAAAGATTCCACTTTATTTTTTTCAGTTCTATAATACGTTTTGGAGGTTATAAAGTTATGCAAGATTTCAAATGTGGTAGGAATATAGATTTGTATAAAAGCATTACAATATTTTTAAGTCCTAGTGATCTCCAATATGAAATATAAAAACATCCTGAAGTTGAACATTTTGTTGATGAAAGAAACTTGATTTTCTAAATTATTGTAGCTGTCCTCTGTTGAATTTGAGTATTTGATAAATGTGTTTCATGACCAGATTAAGTCTGATGAATCACATGAAATTGCATGATGTACTGTTATTGTTGAAACTCAGAAAGTCCTTGATATCTGGTAGCTTATGACATTTGAGATTTGACATGTGCTATCTGATATATGACAATATGTGAATAGCAACAATTTTAGATATTTGACTTACAATTCTTTAATTCAAGCATCATATATGATATTTCTAGTCCATGTGCATTTGCAATTCTACAAATAACATTTGACTTACTACTCAATCTGTTCATATTATTATTAGTCACTGATAGCTACTGCAGATGACTCCTAATTTCAATGAAGCTTTATTAGTTGTTTAAAATCCATGCATGATATTTAATTAAAAACAAGCAGCTGGCTGGAACATTCCCACTGCACTCAGAGAAGACCTTGAGACTGCAGCTCTCAAGATTCCCTAGCCAAGATGAAATTTGATTTTTAGGAGTCCAAATGTGGGCACCAGTGGGCACCAGTTGGGACTAGTTGCTTTAGAAATGTTTAGCTATGTTTTAGTCACAGTGAAACCTTTTGACCATGAGAACTAGTTTGCCCCATTGGTTTCAATGTGTCCAAAACATTGCAAAGTCCACTGAATTGACTCATTGCTTACTGTAACCATGACATGCTAAACATGCTAGAAGACGAGGGATGAGAATGAAACAATGACAAAGCAATTTAAATTTATTTTTTCTGTAAAGTATGTCTATATGTGCCATATTTCTTTCAGAATGGAATTTAAGAGCATTTTATAATATTCTTAAATGATCTCCCATCCATGCAAGGACCAGACCTGATCTCCTGAATTTTAATAAGATTGCTAAATGCTATGGCTTCAGACCAAACCCTAAGGCTTTAAGTCCACATTAATGCAACAGGAAGAGAGCTAAACTCTCATATACAACTAGACTAAGATATCAAAAAGCAGAGCGATTTGACATATCATGCAAGCTACAAAAAAACATTCAGGTCCTCTGCTGACAAGGGAGTTTATGTCACAGCCTTGTGATCTGTTTTCATATATATTTTCTAAGATGTGAAAGGCTTCCAGCTTAAGGTGTGAAGTCTGAGCCACAATCAGTAGACTGTAGTGTTCATGCAAGCTTTTTAAAAATGCTTCTCGACAGGCATCTGTGAATCACAGGATATGGCAAAGGACTTGGGAAAGGACCAAAAGAAGCTACATGATCTCCCTTTCACTGCAGGAAGGAAATAGTCAGTTGAAATAGATTTTTTTAAAATCCTCAACATGACATCTGCACAGCTAACCACTCTTAATGAACCTCATTCTTCACATGGCCTTCTATTAGTTTATTTATCCAAAGATGCTGCTATAACACCATGATTTTTACTCTCCGATCCAGCCTTGTTATGGCTCATAGTTGTCCTTTTTGCAGCTGTAGCAAGCTCTCATCTGAACCAATCAAGGTTTCCTCTATAGGTAATTTTCTTCTTAGTCTCCACTCTTACCTTGCCATGTTTCAGTGTTCCAATATAAGAGAATATATGTAGTTCAGGGTTGACCTGCAGTTCTGGGTGTTCTCTAAGCTTGGTTGTTGGCTTGCAGACATTTCATTACCCAACTAGGTAACATCATCAGCACAAGACTTGCACTGATGATGTTACCCAGTTGGGTAATGAAATGTCTGCAAGCCAACAACCAAGCTCAGAGAACACCCAGAACTCCACAAGTTTCAGTGTCTTCACTGACGAAGGAAAACAAAGGAACAAACAGATGCTGGCTGACCAAGGCCTAGTGTTAAAACACTGAGGTGTAAAAGTGGCTTGCTACCTGTAGGAATGGAAACACCAAGAAGCCAAAAGGCAGAAATTGATGGGAGTTCCTGCCAATGAAAAGGGCCCTGCCCTCCCAGATCTTCAATTGCAAAGATAAAGCTTTGGCATTTGAGTTTTATAAAGCTGGGATGGAAGAAATCCAGCTCAGCTGTTCTTCACTGGTGCTAGTATGGGAACCCAGGGACAAAGTGTTGTTGCAAGAGCAGCCAAAACACCATATGGAAGTGCCTTAACTTTTTCTTATTCTCCTTTCCCATCTTTTCACAAGGAGGAGGAGGAGCAGGAGGTGGAGATTCCCTTGAATAGAAAACTTTTGCTGAAAGCATCCATGCAGCTTTCTTGGTAATGTTGTAGAAATGGTTTATCTTCTTCTGGGATGTTTTTTGACTTCCAGTGTAGCCAACAGTATTTGAATATCTCATCCAAGTAATCACAGCTGACCCTGCTTAGCTTTCAAGAACAGACAAGGTCAATCAGATGCTACCCCATTTTACAATATACATTGTCTCAATTTTAAATTTTGCTTAAAGTCTGTATTTTATTTCAGTTGTACCTAATTTCACCTAGTCTGCTAATTTATCCCTCCTCAAATCATTGAATATCATCTTTTTTACTGCATCTATTTATTGATAGTAGTTGTGTGTATGTGTCACCTTCCTGTGTTGTGCCCATATAAGCAGTATTTCACCTCCAATTCCATCCCCACTGAGTATTACATATGAGTGTGAATATTTTAACAGTGTCATCAGAGAGTTCAAGAATGGGCAATATGGGGGCAAATTCTCCATTATGCTGGTTAAAAATAAAAGGTCAGTGTATTCTGGATAAGGAATCTGGTGAGAGGTCATCTGCCTTGGAGGTTAGCATTCAGGCAATGGGTGGCAGCTTGCATTGCAAAATCAAGAGACAAGCAGGCAGGTTTCATATTTTTCTAGGCAGCCCTATCACAAGCCATTGAGCCCTTAAAGTGCTACTTGGATTGACCGACATAGAATTCACAGAGACAGAACAAGCCGATGATATCTGGGGGGCGGGGGGCGCACTGGCTGCCCTGCTTCTAGTATGGAAATAATATTTATTAAGTGGTGACTGATACAATGAGTTGATTTGATCCCTTCCTGCCTGAAGGAGGACTGGCTTCATTATACTTGCTTTGCTATCTCTCATGGTAAGGCTTAGGGAGCTCACATCAGACTCATGACTGCAATCAAAGCACAAAAGGCTCCATCTCATCAGTTTCTGAATATTTTAGAAATGTTCTACAGATATTTTAGTCAGGGGAAAATAAGCCCTCCTTCTGAGGTGGCATTATCACCCATCTCCATCTATATTTTGGTAAAAAGGGAATACACAATGCAATAACAGATGCCTCTGCCTCCGTCTACTGAAAGATGCTAAAGACGTCCTCTGAGATATTAGTACATTATGGGATAATACATATAAAAAAGGATTTTGACACTTCATCCATAGCAGCTCAGATACAATAAGCCCTGTCTATCTGAAAAGAAAGAACAACACAGTAGCTCTGTGTTTAAAGAATGAGGGGTACTTTTTGCTAAATGGAGTTAATACGCCATTACCTAAGGTGCTCAGTTAAAATGGCTCAACCTTAGTGAAATTTAGCATAGTCTTAAATGCTCTTAGGATAAGAGCAACCAACTTTAGGTTTGACTATAACATAAGAGCCAGTCTGGTCTAGTGGTTAAGGCATCAGGCCAGAAACAGGGAGAACATGAGTTCTAGTCCTGCCTTAGGCACAAAGCCAACTGGGTGACCTTGGGCCAGTCACTTTCTCTTCTCTCAGCCCTAGGAAGGAGGCAAGGGCAAACCACTTCTGAAAAATCTTGCCAAGAAAACTGAGAATCAGACATGATTGAACCAATTAAAAAATAAAAATAAAATAAGACTGTTGTGAGTTAAATACTGTAGAAGTTAGTGGAACATTCTATCTGCATCCATAACAATGAAATCTTCATATGTACATACTTTCACAGTTTAATGAAATGTATATACATATAGATCAGCAGGCCTATATTTAGATAAATGGTAGAGCAGCCATGAAGGATATAGGATAATTTCTAGCCCATGAATTATGGGCTTTTCAATATGCAGTGTACTGATGATACTGTAAAATTTAAGGTCAGTGAGACAGAGAGAGATCCTTTCCATTTCATCCTGGGCCCATCCTGCACTCCCTTGACCTGTCAGCTGGGCTATTTCTGGACAATTTGCTGGTTTTCTTGTAGCTGTGGGTAGAAGCAGAAACTGGCAGAATTCTTGTCAATTTCACTCCAGCTCCCAAATAGTTTGGAGGAACTGCAGGGTCCTGGACTCCAGCTTTTGTACCCCAGGCTAATGAATAAGATTATTGCTCACCAGTTTCTAATAAATCTCAGGCAAGACTCTTAGCAAGAAAGAAGCATATTGATTATACTGATGATTAATGATGATGATGTGCCATCAAGTTGTTTTTGACTCATAGTGACCACATAGATACATATATTTCCTCCATGATGATTTATCCCTAACCTGTTCTTTCAGGTCTTCCAACAGTAGACTCATTGCCACTATACTGAGTCCTTGCTGCTGGTCATCCTCTTTTCTCTTTTCTTCCACCTTTCCCAGCATTAAAGACTTTTCCAGAGAGCTGGGTCTTCACATGATGTGTCTGAAGTAGGATAATTTGAGCCTGGTCATTTGTGCCTCAAGTGAGAACTCTGTGTTGATTTGTTTGATGATTCATTTGTTAGTTTTCTTGGCTATCCATGGTAATCTCAGGAGTCTTCTCCAAAACCAAAGTTCAGAAGCAACAATACTCTTCCTATCCTGTTTCTTCATAGTTCAACTTTCACTTCCATAGAGTGTCACAAGAAACAGCCTGGCTTGCACAATTCTGATCAAGTTCTCACTTGAGGCACAAACAACCAGGCTCAAATTATCCTACTTCAGACACATCATGCAAAGACCAAGCTCTCTGGAAAATGCTGTAATAGACACATCACGGCATTTGAATATCTTTTCCAAGGCCTTCATGGCTGCTCTACCAAGTGCTAATCTGCGGTGTATTTCTTGACTGCTTGCTCCTTTACGGCTGAATAATTAGATTAGTAATTATGAATTAATTATAATCAATAAAATTATGTAGAAAGTTTCAGTTTCTTCTATTTTTTTACCTTATAGAGAGGAACACAAATTGAATATTACTGCCTATAACTTCTTTGAAGGGCTCCACTGCAGAGGCTAAGAAACAATTAGTGCTTTGCCTTTTGAAAGTGGTTCAGAAAAGCTCCAAACTGGAAGCATGTCTACTCTTGAATCTTACAGTGAGGGGGCCCTATGTTCTTTGAATCACAGCTAGTTGAAGCTGATTGGTGCCAACTCTCAGCAGGTTCCTTCTTCATTACATGTGCTCTCAGTATTCTAAATTCTAGTGTATTGAACTTTTATGAATATTTCTAAACATAACGCACCATGAAATCACATCAATACAGGTTTGCTTTGAAGAGATAACTGGCAGCTTTCAGGCTAAACTGATGGAGGATCAGAGGATTTTGTATTTGCTATGTTTTGACTATTTTAGCTGGGTATTTTAGATTCTTAATTTGCTACTCACCCAAAGCCTCCAGGATGGGTGATAGGAGCTGTTGTGGCAGCCCAAAGGCTATTCTGAATAGAATAGAATAGAATAGAATAGAATAGAATAGAATAGAATAGAATAGAATAGAATAGAATAGAATAGGACATATTTCTACATACATGTCTAGACAGTGCAAATGTGTGACCTAACAGGCAAGAACAAATTCACTCTGGAAGAAAAAAGATACAGAAATCTAAATGGTGAGGATGGAGGAAAAATGTATTTCATGTGGAATAAGTTACTGTATGTGCCTAATAAAGAAAGTATCATTTAGAATTGAGTCAGGAGAGAAATCAAGTAATGTCAGAAACATATAATAATGCCAAAAATTCCACTGGGAGTCTTGTTCCAGGGAGTTCTCCCATTTAACCAAGGAAGACTATGTTGAAATGAAGATTTGATTATCTCAGCCTATCATCATCTGGAAATGAAAAAAGTGAGTGGAATTCATTAGGTGTACAAGATCTATTGCTCTATCATTAACACAGTGTCTCATAATGATGGCTCACACCCATGCATGTCCATCATTTAATACTCATATCTTGCATCTGAGAAGGGACCACCACAGATATAATATAAACTTTTCATTAAAGTTCAAGGAACTTCAAATCAATCTATGAACTGAACTTCACAGATAAATCAAGAGATACTCACAAAACAGTTGCATTTCACCAATGCATGAAATTATGCAGATTTCTGTGCTGATCCAAGCAGTTCAATCTGGCATAAATTACCACTGCAAAATTTAGCACAAAAACATAAAATTACGTTTATATTTTTGCATAGATGCTACCTGTGCTGCAGATTTGATAGATGTTTAAATAATCTCATGAATGAAGATTTGAGTTTGCATCTGTGTTTCTAAATTACTTGTTCTGTGACTGGATAGGCCCCATACTGGTAATGTTCTGTTTCTATGGACTTCAGAGTCTGTGTACTATAAATGAGATGGAAAAAAATCCATGGTGAAAAATGCTCCAAACATTAGCCAATAGTTTAAACCACAGCCCTCTCTAGATTGCCCTACTGTTGAGCTGTAAGGCTGACCATAATATAACAATAGTTAATATGTAGGACTTCCTTTTGTTCATGCTTGTGTATATGTATGTAAAGTTACCTTTGAATTTATCATGACATCTGGTGACTTACATGAGCACATCTGTGCTATTTTCCTGGCATGATATTGAAATGGTTTGCCAGTGTTTTCTTCAAGTTTTTTTTTAAACTTTCCAATCTAGCCTTCAGCCCTAAATTAAAGTGAAATACAAGCCTATTCAAATTGTCTATTGTGACATATTTCAAAAGAAACATAGTGTCAAGGTACAGACTCTTCAGTAGCTCAAAGGCTTGCAGTCAAGAAATTTGATAGGCCACCACCAAGAAGTCAATGCTAAAGTACTCTATGTAAATAGAAACTCAGGGACCACTGATCTTTCCAAAATTAGAAAAAGAGGTAACAGGGGAGAAATGTCAACAGACATAAAAGGGAATATATAGATTTGACTGTGTGTCTTTTTTTTCTTCTAACTTCAAAGCAAACTTTCTTTCAGCCCTAGGGAGATAAATCAAATGAAGACCGTTTATCTATTAAAATATTTTCACTGTGGAAAAGAATGAACACCAGATCCTAATACTGTATGCCTCCAGATCTGGATGAGATGCTACAGTAACTTAGGTAATGGCCTATCAAACTGAAATTAATTTCAATGAATGTATGGTAAAACCACATTATGACTTTCACCCTACTGATTTCAAATATCCATTGAATGCTGTTTTTCTGCTGGAAAAATATGGCCATCCTATTGAGGAAGGTTAATGTTGTTATTGCCAACCATTTCACTGAGTCAGTTTCCTATATACAAAAATCAATATCAGTATTGACACAATAATGACAGTGGGACTATTCTGCAATGGGGTTGTGAAAATATGATCATTTATACACTCTTAGAAATAAAAAGATGGGATCTTTTGGGACTGCTTCATGTTACAGTTGATGAGAAACTCGTTTAAATAGCAGTATTTTAACCTCTTATTGCTAGCCAGGAAGGTGCAGAACAATTCAAAATGTTCAACCAATAAATTACAGATGCATGATATGAGTATAATAACACAGACCAGATTGAAAAAAGGAAATGGTTATGCTTATAATTTGGTCTATTATCCCCTACCTTTGATTGGTTCTAAGATTCAGAGAGTTGGATCTAAAATAAAATCTGTCTCAGTTCCTTAGAATCTAGAAGTAAACATGGGGATCAAGCGGCATCCTAGTGAAGGGGGTTAAAGGGGATCATGCAAGGTATAACCACACCAGTTTGCCATGTGGTACATGGGAGTTATGACTGGCTGAGCCCCCAGGGCAGCTATTTTGGATATACTGTAGGCTCTTTCCTACTCCTGGTATCCCTGGTCTGTAAAGAGTGATTACCTCTGACTTTACACAGCTCAGAAGGCACTTTCTAGTTATCATTGGATGATCTTTACAAAAAGATCTAAGCAGAGACGGAACTACTTAGTACAAGATGTGAGAATACCAGAAAATTTCAGAGCTATAAGGCACACTTGGAAACAAACAAACAAACAAACAAAATCCTGGAATAAAGCAATGGCAAACCACTTCTATCTTATTGCCAAGAAAAGAATATGCATGATTCCATGAAGACATCAGAATTCATGTTCAACTTGAGGGAGTCTTTAGCTTTACTCTTGAGCTTGTGAAGTCAGAGTCAGAAGGATCAAAGAAGTCAAGTTCAGCCTGCCACTAAAACTCCAGGGTGTATTTCAAAATCAAGTCCTTAGATGCAAAAGATAGGATCTGGAGGCCAAATCCTGGTGGAATATAGTGTGGTTTTCTGCAATGTGTGTGATTTTTTTTAAAAGTTTATGTTTAACAAATGTCAGTATCATTGTTTTTATTATTATTAACCAGTTTGGTAGTAATTTTCTATTTAAAAGTTTGCATTTTCATTCATAGAATATTTATGATATTGAAGTTTATAAAAATAAATATTGCATATTACAGTAAAAGCGTGGGAGATATAGAACTGGCCTTGAGAAGGTCATATACTACTCAGGAGTGTCCATTCTAACAATCATTAGCTGTATGTTGACTTAGGCTGAGAAGCTTCTCATTCCTTGCTATATATTTTTTTTCAACTGTAGGTGTCTGGTATTATAATTGTAATCATGCAAAATAGCTCCCCACCCCACCTGCACTGCATGTGATGGTCCCTTTTCATTCTTCATTTTAGTTCCAAAAAGGATCTGCAGAAGTGCTCCAGATGATGTCAAGCAGAAAGTAGAAGCCGCATCCTCTAGTTTACCCCAAAACCTAGACAGGACTCTTAATTGGGCTGGTGTGCAGTCCTGTCCCGCTCTTCGCTTCCTTTACTAACTGCATGTTAAAAGAAGCAGTGAAGCAATTGCTCCTTCTCAGCAACGTCTGGATTCATTTGGCTCTAAAACAAAAGCCCAAACTGTAGGTTCTTCTATTACAGCTTTTAACATATGGAAAAGTTTTTCTGCTCATTAAGCAAGGACAAATTGCTGATTTGGGTGGAAACTGTAATGTCCAGTGCTTTCAGAAAGAGCAGGATGATAAGGCAAAGTTGACTTGCAGAGAACACCAGTAACAGCCTTGCCAAATGGACAGATGGAACCAATAATTGCTTAAAAGGACAAATAATAGAGTTGGCACTCTGTCTCTGCCCACAAAGCTTCTTCATTCACCTCAGAATGCATTTTCTGCATGTATCATCCTTTCAGATCCGGTGTTTGAAGCTTCTTTTTAAGTCAAGAAGAGCTGCACAGGTGAGTTGAAATAACAAGTGGAAACTTGGAAAGACATTTACTACTACAACAACAACAAAAATGTTCTTCCTATTCCAAATGCAAGGCTTTCCAAGCTGTAACTCATGTATTATAGACCATTTTCTCTATTCCTAATCAATCTTTCTAACTATAAAAATGCTCAAGGCAGTTTGTAAAAATTAATGGAATGTGAAATCAGAGTAAAAGTAATTTGACTGAATTTGCAGTATGAAATGGCAGAAAAGAGAAAAGGGTTTTCTCGTGGCTAGATAGCCAAAATAGTCAGCCAAATCAATGACAGCAAAAGCAAAAAAAAAATGCAAACATTGTATTGTGGCTCCGCCAACTTGAAACTTCTGTTCTATTCATAGTCTTCATTTTTTGCAATCCAGTGAGGGATGCAAACACAGGCTTTGAATTACAATATACATTTATCTAATGGGACCATATTAGATTGCCCACATATAATCAGGAACTCCTCCTGACAATTCTACATAGTGTACATCCAGAACAGAAAAGATAAAAGGTAAAACTACATTTTGGAAATACTGCTCAATTAATTTATTGAATTATTTGCCATTCATGTTCAAGATTGTCTAAGAATGAAAGAATCAAAGCACCAAGTTTCCATCTAGCTTCTTCAGCCCCAATGAGACACAACTTTTCAGCCCAAGCTTGGGCTAGCTGTTTTGAATTAGATCTATGGGCAAGTCTAAAAAACTTTGAGAGTCAAAGAGGAACTAAGATGTGGCTAAGGCTGTTTCCCATACAGGTCCTTCTCAGCATTCTTGATCCAAGGCTATAATTTCTCTGATGGAAAAGTTAGAGAGCAGATGTTGTAGGCTAGGCTTTAAGATATTTGGGGGAGGGACAAAAAGTCATTATGAGTAGGGCCAGGATTTTCTCCACAGGTGTGCATTTTCCCTGGGTCTTCTGCGAAAAATCCTGTCAGGTTTCTTTGCATTTTTAAAAGAATGCTAACTTTATTTTGGGTACCACTTTCATATGTTTCTCATTTTGGAATGACAGGAAACCATGCAACTGATTTTTATCAACTGTGAATGGAAGAGACTCCAGAAAAGGAGTTTGGGAACTCTTGCATATTCTTGACTTCAGGAGATATTGCACCATTAATTTATTGCACCTAAATTCCTTAAAGCTGTGATGGAGCCTCATTTTTGTCCCTGTGGTGTGAAGTCAGTTCTCAAACATATGCAAGATGATGGATTGTTTTCATATACAGGAAGTTAGCATAATAAGAAAATATAATTATATACCCATCCTATCATCTAAAATATATACTTAGCTAAGTTACAGAAGATTCAGCAAGGCATCTTCTGATTTCATAATTGCTGGGTGAATTGGGAAAGGAACTAATCTTTTGGAACCAGAAAATTTCATGTAGTTATAATCAAACCCATTGTTCACAGTGACTGATTTAGAATTATTTCTTTCTTCAGTGTGTTAACCTGCTTTTTTCCCCCTTCTTCTCCATCTTCAGAAATGATACATTACCATAAGCAAAGTAATTTGTACCGATATATTTTGTTTATCAGGGGAAGAAAGAATAGTGCAATATTTCAGGTCCAAATCCACTTTTTATTCTGTCCCTATACCAATATTTGTGATTCTTCTATCAGTTTATTTTTTTTTAGTGTTTCATCAGAGTGTAGGCAAGTCTAACTTTTGTTAACCTGGAATATTCCTCCCTCCCTCTTTTCATCTCTTCTGTGGTTTAACCCCTTCATAGTCCAGTAGGAAATGCTGATGAACTGCAAGTCAGAATGAATATAGGTCTTTCTTGTTCTTTTTAGGTGCTGCTCGATGCTGGAATAAACATCTCAGAAGTTAAATGAACAAGACAGGTAGAACAGAGAGTACATTAAAATACTCAGAAATGCCTACTCATGAACAAACTATATATTTGCAAAGTTGGTTCTTGTCTGTCTCTCATATTTGCTCATGAATCAAGAAGTAGAAGTCTGGGACAAAGCAAAGCATAGGAGAAATTATATCTATATTCATATGTGCATATTTTCCCAAAAACAAACAAAAAAAATCCCAGTTTCTGGTTGTTCTATCTTGCATTTTTATTTTTTTTACTGAAAAGAATTATGTTCCGCCACTACACACAAATGCATTAGGGTTAATTTTTTTCTTGAGATTTGCTACCATTTTATTTATTTATTTATTTTGGGGGGGGGGGGGTCAGCACTAGGCATCCTGAGCCTGAGGATGTACCTGGCAATGCCAGTCTATGACCAAGCATATCCATCTGGATGTGTGTCAGAGACTGTCAGTACAATCCTATGCATCTCTGTTCTAGAGCATTGATTCCAATGAAGGTACCCCTTTACAGCAACTCTTTTTCAATTTTCCTGTCAGTTGGCTTTTCTTGTTCTTTTCTTTCTTAATGGCATCTATTCTGGGCTTCAGGTGAATAGATGAAGCACGTTTCCCCCCAAAGACTCCAGATTCCAATAGTAATTTGATTTTTTTTTTCCTCTGACATGTTTAATTCAACAATACCTCTTCAACATGTTTTAAATTACATCACAGATTTTCAAATGCTGGCAGCACACCCTATTTAGACCAACAGAGGAGGGGGGGGGGGAATTGTCACAACAGTTGTTTCTATAATAATAAAAACAGAATTCTCAGCAACGATCAGGCAAGAGACAAACAATTCAAGGATAAGGAACAAAAAGAAAGCAATGAGAAAATGCAGTGTTCTGGCATCAGTCAAAAACATGGTGCTTGTTTCCATTCCTGCTGGCTTGCAGGCAATATGGAATCTAGTGCAGGTAAATTAATATTCTTGTAGATCACTATTGCCATCTTCTGGTGCATAAACTCTTTCAGCTGATTCCCTTAAATGCTTTCTCTTTCTCTTTCTTTTTCTCTTTCTCTCTTTCTCTCTCTCTCTCTCTCTGATCATCTAGTAGTGGATAGCTATCAAAAAAAAAGATTGCACCATAAATAGGCAATGAAAATTGCTAAAATATGGGGAAGCAATCTTTAAAAACATATTCACATTTACTGAGGATAGACACATAGATGTTAAAAGATTGTTCCATTTTTTTTTCAGCTTAATAACTTAGCTTCCCAATTCTTTAGCCTAGCCATTACAAGGGCAACAGGATGAGAAAGGATGAGCATAGCATGAGGCCCAGTTTTGAGGCATATGTACTGTAGGCTCAATTTCCAATCATAATTTTCTCAGGGAAATATTAAGTCTGTTCAGTCTAACCAAATTCACAGGACTACTGCCTAAATAAAGAGTAGAGCAGAGGGCTATGTATGTCATCACCCAGAGTTCTCTAATTTCTGTGTCTGAAGCATAATTTTCATATATTTTTTTATGGAACCCTAAGAACAACTTCCCCCTCCTCACTAGGCAGTAGGAGTAGAAAGAGATGGCAAAAGGAAAAGGGGGAAGGAAATGATGGCTCTGAGGTTGCTGTCCTATTCCTATCCACCACTCACATATGACCATGGAACCCAAACCCGAAGAGAATATGGCCCTAAACATTGAAAAAGTTTCCTTGCTTCTGACATAGCTAAAGGAACAGGAAGTATGGCAACCTTGTATCCAGTAGATGCTCCTGTATTTGCTCCTCAAATTTTTTTTCCCCCTTTTCAATGAAAATTCTCCCTTCCCTTGCTGAACAGAATGTTCCCCTACTGAAATGTAATAGCAGGACAATAAAACTCACCATCTTACCAGCTGATTACATTTGTGCCGTTTCTTTGGATACAGACCTACAGTAGGCTCACCATGCAGTCAGGAATGATTTTGTCTATTTACTAAACCAGTGTTTCTCAACCAGCCCATGCTGGCTAGGGAATTCTGGGAGTTGAAGTCCACACATCTTAAAGTTGCCAAGATTGAGAAACACTGCACTAAACTATTGCCATTATACCCTCATAATGACAGCAGGACACTCTGAATTTCTATCTCAGGACTGCCCAAGTTCTGGTCTGTTGCTAGTCAGTCACCTTTATCCATGCAGAGAGGGAGGCGAAATATCAATATGATAGTCCTTTAAGGAAGTGCCTGAAAAATAGAAATTGACAAGAAAATAAATGCTAGTTACTTGTTGCTGTTGGAAAGAATTTTACAAATGGTGATTCCACGGATTTTGTCTAAAATGTGTTTCTTCTGTCTGAGTTGCTTCTTCTAATGCAGCTGTTTCACAATTCTGGGATACCACCATAACTTTTCAACCTAGTCCTCAATCCACAATTCCCAGATGGACATCTATCCAAATACCAACCAGGGATGGTTGCGTTTAGCTTCTGAGATCAGCCAAGGTTAGCTGTGTTCTGTCACTTACTGAGGCTACATTCATAGTATTAAAAACTAATATCCTCCTCTTATTACTCCCCCACCTCTGGAGTTTCTTATTTGTGTGAGAGAGGTGAATAAATCTTGGTTACAAGTCACTGCTTCTCTTCTGGACTAGCTGTGCAACAATCAACACAATGCTGTGTCTTGATAAATCTACCTTTCCATCAAATAGGTATACAGAAAGGCTTGCAATCTAACATGCAATAAATTCCATGGATGTTCAGCTGAGAGGGACAGTTGAAACTGATGGACTATACACAGAGTCTTTGTACTCATGTATCATTTCGCATCGTTCCCTTCTCCTCCTCAAGCAAAGCACTGTGCATTTCATATATCATCTGAGGCAAAGTCTTCCAATGATCGTGGCTGTCAACCACCTTTTGGAAAATAAGGAGACCAAAAATTTAATATCTTACATTCATTAATTCAGTAAGCAAATAAAGAAATAAAAGTATGATAATCCCAAAGTGGTAAACATATTAGTCTGTCACAGCAATGCAGCAAAAAAATTTTCTACCATCCTTATTCAATTTGATGAAAGAAAGTTCACTTTTGACATTTCTTTTGAAGAAGGGGAGAACTTTGGAAACATTCTTATGAGTGAAATGAGTTCTTACACTTTTACTTACAACATAGCCAAAATGGTGTGGCTGAATGTCATGTTTCTTACTGTACAATAATCTCTTCAGCAGTTTGGAGTTTCTCTTTCTTCCCATGCTTCAAGGAAAGGCCAGAGGAAGGCCTCTCATTTCCTTCCAGGTCCAGAAGAATTACATGGGACAAATTGACTAGGCATCACAGAGTCTTTCAGGTTTACAAAACTCTGCAGCAGTTCTTTTCCAGAGACTTAACCTTACTTTTCTCCTTGAGGATCCAATAATTGTCAGTTTGCCAGCATTGCTACTCTGCTTAGGCCAGCTTTCCAAGCCAAAGGAAGAAGCCCCCTTTTTTCATTCTAGAACCATTTTATGTTCTCATCAGTGCTCTCAAGTCTTCTTCTTTAACAATACCTGGTTGTAGGTCTACCTGTTCCTGGTGTTGGAGCTGACCATATCATGTCATTCCTGGGCTTGCCATCTGTTACCAGTGGAAGCAGTGGTAAGGGAATGACCCGATGGCTATTCACAAGCACTCTCTTCCCAAGAAAAAATGGGAAGGAAAAGTAGGATGAACCCTTTTTGTATGCTTGATTTTCTGTGGGGATCAGCCAACAATTTCTTCTGACACATTTTGTAGACCTCTAGCTGTATCTATGGGTAGCTATGATGATGACAACAACAAGCCAATATATTTACAGGGTATGAATATTCACCAAAACATTTCTTCTCTCAGTTTAACATATACCATCATTCATAAATATAGTGGAGAACTTTGGAAGTCCACATTAGATTGTCTCTATATTTTTCTAATGTAGATGCTTTTGAATCTCCAGAATCTGAAATGAATCCTTGGCTCTTCTGAAGCATCAAAGGCATATTGTCCTAACAGTCAGAAATCACGCTGAGACGAGGAGTAGGTCTCTAGTGTTTATTACTGCTACATAAAACAGAATCCTAACAAACTGAAGAAGCATGGGAAAAACCCAGACAGATAAACCCCAAAAGTTAAGGCGGGTCTGATCTGTGTCTCTTTGAATGGCTGCTTAATTCCTCAGTACTACGCATGCATTTTCCACCCTGGATAGAGGCCCCCTCCTGCTCACCATCAGTACTCGTGACACATATATCCTTATCCAAAATTCTCAAGACCTATGAGGCAAAGGACAAGTGCAAGTCCAACACAGTGACAGTGGCTGCAATAGATATTTTTAGATTCCTAAATGCAACAGCCTAACAACAGCAGTAGTTTTCGGTAGGGTAAATAGCTTATTCAAGGAATGATGGAAAAACGTCTACCTAGCATCAGCTCTGCTCTCTAGCACAGCTATGCAGTGAGTTGGTATTGTATGGCTTACAAAAGTATTGATCTGTGTGTGTTCCTCAATGGTACTGCATTCATTTTTACATTGATCTCATAGTCATAATGGCACTGTATCCTTGGTGTCATCTTTGGTGGCCCTCAATAAAACAAAAGTGCATTGTTGCTGGCCAGAAATCCAGACAAAACAAAGCCATTCCAAGTCTATTTAGCCACAGCTGCACATGTGAAAATGCCCCTATTCTGAAAAGATTGGCCTAAAATGATTGAAATCCACAAAAGCAAACAAACATTGAGAAAGAATGATAGGATGCTTCTACCATTTCCTTTCATCTCATTTTTGGAATAAGCTGGAAGTTGAATTTGCTTTCCTTTTGGTTTAGATTTTGGGGTGGTTTTTGAATGTTATTTGTATTGCCTCTTAAATGGTTGAAAAGAACATTTCGTTCCCTAACAATTTTGTAATTTTCCTGCTTGGAAAACATTGATTCCTCCCCCCTCCTTTCACCTGTGCTCCTTATACTGCACAAGCAAACAGCATTCTACTGAATATATGTTCAGTTCTGTGTAATGCCACCAACAAGTATATAACTATAATTTTGAGAGGAAAATGTTAGTTTTTCTTGGGGAGATAAAGGCTGCAAAATAGAAAATACATTAGAATGAGGATCATATTGAAAGATGTCTAAGAAAGTCAATTCTGATCTCTGCCTTATTCTCAATAATTACTTCCAAATGCATCTGGATTGGGGGGCTGTATCTTGTTGATGGATACTGTTGGAGATGATGCAGAATACTACTATGATATGGTTTTCCAAAGCATATTTTTAATTTCTCTGAAACCTGATTAACTACCCACACTTCCGAAACAGGGGAAAATGGGAAGGGTCCCCTCCTAATTTTTTTCCTTTTGGGATTTAATGGAGGTGTGGGAAGTCAGAAGGCTGCAGACTGCTGGAGATCTGATTATACCGTATCATTCACACATGGACCTTCACCACCTTGTAACAAAATAAGTTTCATGGTTGTTTTCCCACTGTATATAACAAATTCTTCATGGAGGCGCAGAAAGTCTGCAACAAATTTCTTGGCTTAAATGTTTTGTACATAGCTACGTTTTATATCTATGTCTTACTTTATGATAAGAATAAGGCATAAAAAGACTGTTCTATCATGGCATATAACATGCAGTGGGTCCTTGACCCATACATCCAAGCATTATTTCATAAGGTTAACAGCATTTCTCCAAATTCTCAGCTAGTCTTTTCAGATACTAAGACTCTGTGAGATATGAATGCTAGAGATCGGATTTAGAATGCTGTCTGAATGGAAAACTTGTCTGTAATACTGGATGGTGAATTTTCTGTGCTGAATTACTACTAGTCCTTGTTATTCTCCTAGTTTGTCTGATGTTCCTAAGAACTTAAGAGAATTGGTCCATCTAGCCCAGTATTTCTCAACCCTGGCAACTTTAAGATGTGTGGCTGGCTGGAGAATTCTGGGAATTGAAATCCATACATCTCAAAGTTTCCAGGGTTGAGAAACACTAATCTAGCCCAATATGATTCTTACTGATTCACCACAAGAGTATTTCCAGTCTACTTGGAGATGCCAGTAGTTGAATCAGGGACCTTCTGTATGGAAAGCATGTAGCTCTACCACTGCCACCCCTTCACTGAGGCCTGGGCAATAAATCTCTGCCTGAGAACTCAAACTCTCATTTTGAACTTAGCGGTAATGAGTCAACAACGAGGCTTGGATAGGTTGCAGGCACAAGAAGCCCTAATCCATCCAGTCCTCATCCACTGCAAAATCAAGACAAAAAACCCTCAGAGTTTAAGTCTTGCATCTTTTCCCCACCCTTACCTAGTTCTAAGGAACTTCTTGATATTCATTTCTTGACCCTGAATACGGAGGGTCACCATGTCTTTGATTACAATCCCATTTGATCTCAAGCTCTTTGCTTCTGTTCTTGCCAGTTTGAACCTTCATGCTCATTGAGATGAGCCCTCCCTTTTTAAATACATAGTTCAGCATGCATATTTTTCATCATACACAGACTCTCCTGGTTCCTTATTTGCTTCCCAGTTCAAATTTTTATAGGTCCCTACTGTTTCATTCCATCTTAATCACTATACAGTATTTTGTTAGGAATATCTTGTGACCCAAAGCCAGACTGTGACCAGGAAGGAAGCAATGATTGCCAATGGTTGATTTAGCAACCAGCTTTATGGACACCTGCTGTTTATCTTCTGCTAAATCACTAGACATTTTCAGAAGTATTTTGTGAATCCATTCTCAACAACAACAACAAAAATGCAGTGCAACAGATAATGAAAATGGATTTAAAAAGCCAATTAACAGTGCTATGCATTACTGGTGCTGTATTAAAGATTTTAGTGTTATCATTGTAGATACATAATTCTGGGGATTTATATCACTTATTCACTTAAGATGACTATTCCACTGAAACAACAAATAAAAATGATAATAAGGGGGAAAAATGTTATTTAAGCACTCTGTTGAGCAATAACTATGCTTCAATTGCCAAGCACTGAGCAACAGTACATTACTTTATCTTAGGAAAGTAAAATTTAGTACAATAGGAATCTACAAGCCCCAGAATAAAATGATTGGGAAGCACTGCAATTTTCAGATATAATTTATTTCTTTAGGAGGTAAAACAAATAATTCCAGCTAGAATTGGAGGCTTCCTTGACCGTTTTTTAATCATCAAATACTGAAATCAAATGAAATTTTCACTTGCTTCTTGCTCATCTGCATTCTTACATTACACCTTCCAGAATTCATGTTTGATTATCAGATATAGGTTGTGTCTACTCTGGAAAGACTTCTGTAGAGAGCATTGTATGCTATGTTGTTGGTTGGCAAACCACGACAGCTGTGCGAGATGCTTATTTACATTGAACCTTCCTTGAACTTCCATAGTGGATAAGGTTGTAGCAAAAACTTTCCTCACAAGGCAACACGAGCTGTGCCAGGAGGCTATCAGGGGGGTTACATGAGGTATGCATTGCTATTTAGACCAATCAGCCTTCTGCTATGTGAATTACTGTTTTAGTGTACTTGCTTACCTGGGGGAAAATAAAAGAGAGCTTACGGCTTGAATCGGGGCTCTCATCCCGAGGAAGTTGTGTCTGTGCATTCTTCCTACATTCTTCATGAGAGACCACAAGCTCTCATCCTGAGAAAACTTGCAGCCTGAGTATCCTTCATGAGAGACCACCACAAGTGGTGACCCCCCCCACGTGATTCCTTGCAACCTTTTACTCACCAGCTGGAATAGCTACGGTGCACCTCAACTGAATCGCTGGACGACTTCAGTTCCCTTTCGTGAGTATGGGGAGTAAACTTTCAGTAGGGCAGAAAGTTCATGCCAAAGAACTGAAATGTCTGCTAAGGAATACGTTTATTAAAGCAACAGGAAAGCCTTATGATACAGACTTAAAGAGACTTGAGGAACTTTTAAAAATTGTATATAGTAGATGTCCCTGGTATCCAGAACAGGGATCATTAGAACTTGGAGATTGGATAAGAATAGGGAAAGAATTGCATGAGGGTGTTCGAGCTCCTATGTTAATCTTAGCATTGTGGAAGAAGATTAAAGAGGCGACTGAGTTTCATGCTCAGGCATTTAATGCTAATACCACCACTTCTTCGTTGCCGCCTCCAAGCGCCCCACCACCATATCTTTTAAAACCAACTCAGAGACCCCAATTAACAACTCCGGGTCCTCAAGTGACACTGCCTGCTCCTTTAATTCAGCCTGTTGTGGCACCTGTAGAATCACAAGAGGAAGCAATGTACAAAGGAGCTGTTAGAACTGGGTTTGAAGCATCCATGCATGCTGGAACCTTATCAGGAGAAGAGTTATTGGAAGGTTTAAATGCCTTCCCTGCTTCTGAAACTCAAGACAATGCAGGACAAATTCAGTATGAGTGGGCTCCTCTGCCTTATGCTATTTTGAGAGAAGTCAGGAAGAGTGTTTCTGATTGTAAGAAGGCTTTACAGTCTATCATTTCTCGACCAGAGTATTCTCTGGCTGACATGTTAAAAGCTTGTTTGGAGGTAGGGACTAATGCCTGGCAGATGGGGACTTTAGCAATGGCTCTGCATAAGGGACACCTTGGCAAGCCTACTGGTAATTGTTTCAATTGTGGGAAGCCAGGACACTTTAAAGCACAATGCAGGGCACTGGGGGGAGGAGCAAATGTTGTCAGAGGGACCAGTAATACTCGTTTTAAGCCAAAAACTCTTTGCCCAAAATGCAAATTAACTGCTTTACACATGTTGGTTTAAGAACAATTACAAGCTGGTCATCTAGAGCCAACAACCAGTCCTTTTAATACACCAGTTTTTGTCATTAAAAAGAAATCAGGCAAATGGCGTATGTTGCACGATCTGTGTGCTATTAATGCTCTTATCATGCCTATGGGAGCTTTACAATGTGGGATGCCTAACCCTAACTTAATCCCCAGAACTTATGAATTAAGAATTATTGATTTAAAGGACTGTTTTTTTACTACTCCTCTTTATCCGAAAGACAAAATGTTGTTTGCTTTTACTGTGCCGGTTTTAAATGCTGACCGGCCCACACAACGATATCAGTGGAAAGTTTTACCACAAGGGATGTTAAATAGCCCCACCTTGTGTCAAATTTATGTTGCTACTGCTTTAGAACCTTTTCGGCTCCAATATCCAAAATTGTTAGTTTACCATTATATGGATGACATTTTAATTGCAGGTCCTTCTCTTCCACTGTCATGGTTGCATGATTTACAGACATGCCTAGGAGAATATGGTCTTGTAATTGCATCAGAGAAAATTCAATCCTCTGAGCCTTTTTTATATCTTGGTCATAAGCTGATGCAAACCTATTCTCACCCCCAACTAACATCTTTGGAGATTCAATCTCCCATTTCGTATGTTAAGCTGCAGCAGCTTTTAGGGGCAATAAATTGGCTCCGTCCTTATATTGGCCAAACAACAGCGGCCATGAGCCCCTTGTTTGCTGCCTTAAAAGGTGGCAAAGACCCCACAGACTTAATTACCCTATCGAAGGAACAACTTCAGGTTTTACAAAATATTCAAGACAGCCTTGGCCAACAGTGGGTAGATCGCTGTCAAGATAACATTTTTTTCACATTGGTTGTTTTATCAACTGGCAAGCTTCCTACTGCGGTCTTTTGCCAGTTGCTTTTTTACAAATCCAACTCTAAACCTTTTGTTTACATTCTAGAGTGGTTGCACCTCCCACATACTCCTCACCGTACTATCACTCCTCTGGCTTCTTTGTTTGCTACTTTGATCTTCAAAGGGCGCTCTTGTAGCCGAGCACTAATTGGGTTGGATTTGATTCAAATTATTGTTCCCATCCCACTGCGAGAATGGGAAAATTTTTTCTCTGAGTCTTCTGACTTACAGATTGCTTTGACTAACTATGTTGGCACTGTTATTTACCATTTATCTCTTCTTCTCCTTTGTCTAATGCTTTGACTTTGTTGATGGCGGCAAGGTTTGGGGGGCGGTGGCGTGGCAAACAGGCACACAGTGGCACACAAAAATCACCCCTCCTCAAACCTCTGCACAGCGCTCTGAACTTGCTGCTATGATTTATGGCCTTCAACTTTTTCCCTCCCAGCCTCTCAATGTTATCTCTGATAGCCTCTATGTTTCTCAAATTGTTTGTTCTCTTCCTGGTGCATATGTTTCTCCTTCTCTCGATGAAAATTTGTTGTCACTTCTTCTCACTCTACAGGATGTTTTGCATAACCGCAGACATCCTCTCTATGTTGCTCATATTCGAAGTCATCAACCTTTCCCTGGACAGATTTCACTTGGTAACCAGATCGCCGATGCAGCCTGTCGTCCTTCTATGTTGTTTTCTGCTTCCCCATGGGAAAGTCACAGTCAATTTCACCAAAATGCCCGAGCTTTGGCTCCACAATTTAATTTGCCTTTATCACAAGCTAAAGCCATTGTTCAACAGTGTGATGCTTGTTCTCAACACGTGTCTGCTCCATCCATGGAGTCAATCCCCGTGGCTTGAAAGCTAATCAGATTTGGCAAATGGATGTGACTCAATATCCCTCCTTTTCTCCATGGAAGTATTTACATGTTGTTATTGATACCTTTTCTGGATATATTTTTGCCACTCCACAACGTGGAGAGGCCACAAAGCATGTTATTAATCACTGTGTTCGCTCTTTTGCTGTCATGGACAAGCCCTCAGTCTTGAAGACTGATAATGGAGCTGCTTATTGCAGCTCTGGCTTTGCCTCCTTTTGTCAGCAATGGTCTGTTTCTCACCTTTTTGGTATTCCCTATAATTCCACTGGCCAAGCTATTGTTGAACGGGCCAATAAGACTTTAAAGTCCTCCCTGGACAAACACAAAACACAAAATGGGGGAGTATTACCCTCATTGCCAAATATTCAGCAATGGCTGAATCAGGTTCTTTTTACACTCAATCATATAAATCTTTCTTCAAATTCTGACACTGCTGTTCAACGTCATTTTGGATCTCAAGTCACGTTACCAAAGCCTTTGGTATATTATAAGCAACTTCCTGACCCTACCTGGAAAGGCCCTGTTCCCTTATTGACCTGGGGAAGGGGATATGCTGCTCTGCTTCTTCCCACAGGTCCATTGTGGGTTCCTGGACGTTGTGTTAAACCATATCATGGCGGAATGGCATCAGGAACTGAGGAATCCAATTCCACAGTTCGGACAGATGCTGCAAACCAACTCCACCACAGGAGCCACCACCAACAAGGCTCGAGTGCCACGCCAACAACAGCACCGTCTGAACTGGGGACAAATCAAAGCTCTGGGAATGCAAGCGAACCAACTGTTGCAAAAGAACAATCTCCCTAAATCAGAGGACAATTTCATTGTTGCCATTATTGCTTGTTTGAATGCCAACTCTTTTATTACCATTTTATGTATTTGCTTGTGTAGTTTGTTTTCATTTATTCTAGCCTCACCTCAGCATGGATCCTGGACTCCGAATATATACATTCCGGATCTACAATCACTTGCTCGCACTCTACAGAAAATGGACTGTTGGGGTTGGTTGCACGCCCCTGCCTATGGCCACGCTGGACTTCCTCTGGTGGCAGTTCCTCTCTTTGTAACCCACTGGCACAACCAAACCTTTGTGCCAGGTATTCGCACTGCTGCCCCAGATAATGTGACCATAGTTCATTTAGCCTCTAGATTTCAGACACTTGCCACATTGTGTTGGCAGTATATTAACCCCAACAGTATTAACCTTGGCATTTATTCATCATGTACTCATATGTTTAATATCACTATACAAATATTTGTATTATTTGTATTAATTGCTGTTGCATTTATTGTTTCCCTCTCATATCTTCCATGTGCCCTCAGCGTTACTCTCCTGTGTATCAGCCTCTATCACAACAGGAAATGGCTTGCTATAACTGAAAATAAAAAGGAGGAGATGTAGAGAGCATTGTATGCTATGTTGTTGGTTGGCAAACCACGACAGCTGTGCGAGATGCTTATTTACATTGAACCTTCCTTGAACTTCCATAGTGGATAAGGTTGTAGCAAAAACTTTCCTCACAAGGCAACACGAGCTGTAACCTGAGCTGTGCCAGGAGGCTATCAGGGGGGTTACATGAGGTATGCATTGCTATTTAGACCAATCAGCCTTCTGCTATGTGAATTACTGTTTTAGTGTACTTGCTTAACTGGGGGAAAATAAAAGAGAGCTTACGGCTTGAATCGGGGCTCTCATCCCGAGGAAGTTGTGTCTGTGCATTCTTCCTACATTCTTCATGAGAGACCACAAGCTCTCATCCTGAGAAAACTTGCAGCCTGAGTATCCTTCATGAGAGACCACCACAGACTTCAATGATTTTGAACTTTTCTTTCAGATTCCTCCATTACACCACCACCACCACCACCTTTGTTTGTTTGTTTTGTTTTTAAATTATATACTTCTAGACTCCAGTTGCAGAACTAAACTTATTAGGTTTGTAAAGAGAGGGCTGAGAACTTCAATTTATTTTTTTCTTAAAAACCAGGTTTATCCTATGTATGTATTCAGTAACTTTTTTTTTTTTTAAAAACTTGCTATAACAAAAATTCTCAGGACATAATAAACAAAATAAAACAATTAAACCTGCAAAGATTAACAACAAATATGATAATGGAACAGATAGGTGGCATTTGATGCCAGGACATAATGTAGAATCACAGGATGTCATAACATGGCTGAGCAATATGCTAGAAACAGACACACAGGGACTGTCATTTTGTAATAAAGAACAGACGTGAAAGACAAACTAACAAGATACCTTGAACTTTGCACATTCTGAAGCTTTTTGTTAGGCGGCCTGGGAGATAGAAACACATTCTGTATGAGCTTCTGATTAAATCCATAGCAAATATGCAAAGTCTGATGCACAATTTCATGGCCAGCCATGGTGGGAGGGGTGTTCGTTAAACCCAAATAACCTTTAAATCCAAATATTCCCTCCCTCCATTCTGTTCCTGGAGGCCAACTTCAGGGGGAAGAAAAGGGCCCTTAGGAAGACCTCCTCTCAAGGGGACATTGTTCTTGGTATCAGCAAAGAGGTGTTGAAGGAGTCTTTTTTCTTCCAATTTTTCAGCAAAGAAGCATTGGTCAGAGCAGGATCCAGGGAGAGGAAAACAAACACCTTGTGCTGCCCTATCCCAGCTCATATGCTACCCTTTTGCTCAACTGATCAAGCTTTCTAGTACATTCCCTTCTTCCTCCTCCCACAATCCTCACACCAGCATTGCTGCTTAATCTTCCCAGGAGCTGCCCTGTCTCAGTCCTTTGATTCAGCCATCACTGTCACCCCAGAATACCATTCATCTGGCTGTCTGAACTTGCCAGTGCATTTCCTCCATTGTCTCACTAGGAAGGGATGCACATTTCCCATTGGCCTGCCCAATTCCTTGAAAATGATCCTTTTCTCACCTAGAACTGAAATATGAAGCAAGTGCAGAAGCATACACATAATGGACAAGTCTATTATGGTAAGGGTTTACTGTATATAAAAGCAGGCAAGCAAAGCTAACTAAACGTGCAATGCTGAGTAATCAATGCTAGTTCTGAATTAGCATATTTCCAGGAAAGAAGATTTGTTCTGAATCTTTGATTAGTTGACAGTGCAGATTATGGTCAAACTGGGCTTTTTTGCCATGACTGCAAAGATAGTTACTAGTTCTGGAGTCCCCACTCTGCATACAAGGGAGATGTCTTAGAAATCAGCAAAATGCCTCTTGTTCCATGTTTAATCTTTAGTCCTTTGGTCCAGAACATTGGAGGCTAAAATCTGAACATTCCTGAGAGTAGGAATCTGATTGTATCAATAATCAATGAAATAGGTTTTATAACTATAGCAGAAAAGAGGTTTATTCCCAAGAAATGCATTATGGCAATTAACAAAGCCTAGTGCCTAGCTAACTATATCCTACCAGGAGGAGAGTCAAAACCATGAACTCCATGTATGTGTGGCTGGAAACAAATGCAAAAGAAGGTGACTTGAAATAGCAATTTCATAAAACGACAAGTAGGCAGAGTGACATATGAAGGGTGGACACAGAGTAAATCTTTAACTTTCTATCTATACCACACTGCCTCTTTGTGACCAAAAAGGCTTGAGGTACACCATGTTGTATACCAAAAAGTGCCATTGATAGTGGTAGGAAGGACTGAAATAATAGGGATGTGTCAATTGAGTCCAATCTGAAAATTGTAATTGATTCAGAAAATCAAGTTGATTCAACTCAGTGCTTTGATTTGGAATACTGAATTAGGTCTGTCCAGTTTTTAATTGATTGATGAATCTCCTTCCAACCAAATCTCTGAATCAAATATTTGCACAACCCAAGTAAATTGATTGGGTTGTCTGCATTTATCTTATTGATATGTATTGTCTGTATGTATGTATATACACACTTATACATGCTCACACATATCTTGGAGATTTTCCAAACAGTTGCAGAGCATTGTGCTGGAATTAATATATCAAGAATTTGTTGGGGTGGTGAGGGATCAAATTAACTGATATGTTTTCAGTTAAAGATAATACTCTGTTAGAAATATTCATGCAAGGCATAAGAAGACATTCTCTGAGAAGCTTTCAGATGAATGATTAGATAATCATTTGAATATGAATGAAGTCAGTGATTGGCCAGCCAATTATCTATGTTAGTAGTGATGGTACTGAAATTCTTAATTATCTGGTTGAGTAAATTAATTTTCCAGTTTATAATACTTGGCTGTATTACAAATTGAGCATACGGTCTCATTGGAAAATTGTCTCCGGCTTGGAATCTTATAGAAGAGTTCAGGTATGCAGGAATGGCATTCAACACACATGGAGCCCAACACCAGCTGAGCTCTTTCTATGCATGTTATTTACATTTAATCTCTTGCCTTGATAAAACTTCCACTGACTATGGGGAAGCTAGCTGACCAAACTCTCTGATCAAGTAGACTTCTGTATGATGAATCCTTTCTCTATTTAAGTGTATTGCATGTTGGCAAGAAATCTGTACTGATGTGTCCATGGTGCCACTAGGAGCTAATTTTGATCTGAGGGACCCTTCAATAAATTTATGGCTAGGTTGAGAACATCAAACATTTGCTGGAGCCACAAGACTGGAAAAGACTACCTAACAATGCTGTTAACCTTGTTTTGCATGGGAAAGACAGAAACAGAGAGAAAATTATTAATTTACATGTCCAATTATATCTGTTGATAGCCAGTTAAACCCTAGTTTATATCTGGAGAACAAGGACATGCTAGTGGTGATAAAATAGGTAGTGCCAGGTTAGACGGTGAGTGTTGAACTTTCAATCTGGATGCTTCTCTATTTAAAAAGAATTCCAACAAATCATGCTGCAAATTAGGGGGGAAAACTAACACAGGAAAGATGGTTTGTCTAATGGTTTTCATTTTCCATTGGTTTTCCAATTGTAAAGAGTTTTTCATGGAATATATTCTTACAGTTGATAATATTGCATGTGTACTATTGCAGAGCCAACAATTCCTTGTTATATTTTCTTTTTGGATAGTTCACATCCTCTGGAGGGGAAGAGCAATTTGGCTATCTTGTATCCTTCACTGTAACCTATATTGATGAGATGTTGCTTTTAGCAACAAATTTTGTGTTCATTGGATCATCCTTCAGTCAGCTTTATGCTTTTTCTAGTATTTGAATCTTGACTATTCTGTCTCTCTGGTCAGATCTATACTGCAATTTTCTAGGAGTATAACTGTCATGTTTATAAGCACTAGTACACAGGCTGAAAGTTTGGCCTGAAGTGGAGATATATGGCTGAGTAACCTAAACCAATCAATAATCCCTCCCAGCAACTTCACGTAGATGTTAACAGGATGAGGAAAGGACCAAGTTTTGTGGTGCCTTGTAATGGACTGCCTAAGAGCCTGACCTCCTCCGTCTCCCATGACCACTATCAGGAACCACCCACTCAGAAGGAGTGGAACCACTGCAATATGGTGCCCCCAACCATACTGTATGCTCTTTCAGGCAGTCCAGAAGGATGCTGCAGATAGCACACTGACTTCTCCTGAGAGATCTAGAAGACCAAGGAAAGCTGTACTCCATCCAAATCCCATCCTATGTTATCCATGAGGATGACCAATATGATTTTGCTCCCATAGCCATACTTTAAACTTGACTGTGGTGGGTTCAGATAATCCTCTTCTTCCAGGGCCATTTGCAGTTGTTGCCCTACCATCTTCTCTGTAATATTTTCCCCCAAGGGGAAGGGTGGAGATAGAACAGGCTTCTAAAGAGAAGGCAGACTCCTTCCACTTTCAAGGCCAAAGGTATCAAGAAGTTAATTATAGCCTGGATCCAATCCCTTCTCCATCCCTGGATAATAGAACCAGCTAGGAGGGCCAGAGATTGAATCTGCAAGATTACAAAGAACCTATATGTTGTTTAAGATGGGTGGCCATATACATCTTTTAAATAAATCAAATCAAATAAATAAGATAAATAAAATATGTATAGGAAGAAGGAAAGAAAGCAAGCAAGCAAGCAAGCAAGCTATCCACTTCCATGAGACTGACAGGCTCAACCATCTCCAAGATCAGTCTGCCTTCAGAACAAATGCATGAGATTGTATCCACAAATGTAATGATTGCCTATTCAAAATCACTGTCAGACTCACACAAGGCTTTCATGGATATCTGATTTAATAATGAATAGTATGCAGGATCACAAGCAAAGCTGAGAATAGTAAAAGCACAGGATGTCTCCCAATAAAGCCCCAAGCAGCTTCCAGTCCCTTCCCCCAAAGTCAGAACAATTCCATTCCCTGCAGGTGCCCCTAATGGTTCCTGTCTGTCTGCGGGAAATGTCCTTGACCAGGCAAGATAACCCAAACATGGATTCTTCGTTCCTTGCATCACAGCCTGGTACAAGGAACAGGAGCAGCCCCCTCCTGGACAGCAACTCATGTCAGCACCATGGCATGGGAACATGTTATGATGTTTTCCAGGAACATTGGAACAGGGACCATGACAGCAAAATAATCAGCCAGAAAATTTCATCTGCACTCACTGGATCTTTCAGCCTATACCTTCCAAGTAGTCTCCCTAAAGACTGAAGCTGGCTGACCTTCCACAGGTACAGTATGGGTAGATAATGGAATGAAAATGATAGTGTATATATACCACTAGGAACCCAGTAAGAGGACTATAATTTGGAACCTTGAAATGTTGGCGAGTACTTGGTTTCAACTATTGTCTGAATCCTATTATATTTCCAGCACTGAAGGGAGTTTAACATATTTGAATGGTAGTGGGAAAGACATTGATATTCAATTATTTTTCCTATGAGAAATTGACCCTTTGGAATAACCCTTACTTTTAAAAGGGAGATAAAACTTTTGTTTGAGCTGACATGGCATGGTTACCCTAGATCCACAACTTGTTAATGATACATCAAACACTTTTATTGGGTTACAAAAATATATACAACCTGCCTAAAACTTCTGAATGGCAATATAAAGCATTTGTTATGTTCTTTGTTTGGATTGGATACATTGGCTGCCTTGGAATCTTGTATGGTTCTGAGAGAATTAGATAAAGGGATTTTTAGAGAGTAAACCAAAAAATCAATTTCCCAGTTCAATGGTAGCAATATATTTCTCATAATCTTCAAATGAGATGTATTCATCAAAAACATTTTTTTTGTTGGTGGGGGAGAGAAGGACTATTTATTGGACACCTCAACAAGGACAAAGAGTAATTCACCTGATTTTTATGTTGTAGATGCAATACATTGGAGGGTGCATTAATGCAGATGATTTGATCATGTGTCTTGTTGAATATTCTCAAAGTGGTGAACTAGATTCTAGGAAGGGAGCTAAGATTTAGATCTTGTAAGGCATTATTAAGTTATTTCCAAGTTATTTGGAAGTTATCCATTTGCTGGAATGAAGCTGTTCATCTAGAGAGGTCAGTTGAAAGATCCCTCCCCTTATGAGGGACCTTGTTGGGTTTGGAATTATAAAGCAGGCCTTCTTTCCAATGGCTGCTACCTTATGGAATGCTATCCTTCCCAGAAATACATGCAGCCCCCATCTTGCTGCAATTCCAGAAACAGTCTAAAGCTGTTTCACTTCAACATGTTTTCAATATGTTTCCAAACTGATTGTTGGTGCCTGTCCTGGGTTTTATTTTGGGATTTACCTTTGCTTTTCTTGGTCATTATCCTTTCTTCTTGATATGCAATATGATTTAGTTATTTTATTCGTATGGCTTTTTTTTTCATTCTGTTTGATCTTGCATACCATTGAGAGCTCTTTGGGACTAGGGCAGGCTGTAAATGCTGACAAACAAGCAAGCAAGCTTGCTCCCAGGGGAGCTTCTGCACAGACACTGCATGCTGGGTGCTGTGGAATTAAGCCACCCTGGGGTTTCCCACTGCCTTGGTCAGGAGGCTCCTGGCAACTGAAGGGAAGAGGGTTTCACTTGTTTGGGTATGTTATGATTTCCTATCTTTATGCTATGCTTTTTATGCTTTTGTTTAATCTGCTTAAACTGTATTTCTATTTAAACTGTGTTTCTGTTTAACTCCGTTTGCTTGAGTTTATAATAAAGCTTAAAGTTTCTTTATCCACTGGTGTGCTTATTGTCTCTGGATCTAAAAGAAACAATTGTCTGAGCACCTGATCACTGCCTGGACACTTGGCAGAACAGCCCTACTGCTACTCTTGCACAAAAATGTTGAGGAAGAATTTCTAAGATGGAAATGTTTACCCCTCAATCTTCTTCACCTACCTCTCCCTTTCATACGACTCTTTCCCCCAAACTGGATTTGCACTGAAAATAGTTTGATCTTCTTTCTACCTTTACAAATTAGTGATGGTAGCAACACACGCATGATGTACCTCCCACAACCAAAAAAAAAAAAAAAAGAGGCAGAATTTATGTTTCTTTTTTTTTTTAATTTAGATGTCTCTTTAAAAAAAACCACGGTAATAATTTTGTGCTGAAAATAAGTATCATTTGTGTTTATTTTTTACACTTCTAGATTCTTTACACTTCTATAAACTTGACCTGCACAGAGGGATCTGCAGGGGGATTTTAAAGAAGTCAAGATGGCAATAGCAGCCATGGATCTGCATTAAATACTTCTTATTCATAATAGGGAGAAAAACAAAAATTACATGTCATTAAAGCATAGCGCAAAAACCTGCAAAACCACAACAGTTGACTGTTCATTACTATATGGCTTAATGGATATTCTGTGAATTGCTCTGGTGTTACAGTGCAGGAGCTTAATTAAATAAAGAGAGGTGAGTTATGCTTTATTTATTAGTGTTTCATGCCAGAGTAATGCAAAACTTTTTTTTTGCCAATTTAATAAAGTGCTCCAAGCATGATGTTCTTTTCATATATTATTAATATCTTAGCAACTCTAATAAATATACACTTGCATTTTCTTCCACAATCTTTATGATGAGTTGTTGCATGACTAAAAAAAAAAAAAAGCAGCATGAAGCTGTCAGAAATGGGTATTAAATGATTCTGAAGGTCCACAGTAAACTTTACATTAAAAATCCTTGTAAACAATAATGTAATTTAGCAGAACAACCCAAGCAAGAGACATAAAATGTACTTCAAAAAGCACATAACGTATTGAAGGTTATTTAAATAATGTGCAATACTTCCTTGGCTGTTTCCAGAAAGTAGCACTACATGTGTTCACATAATGTACTGAACCAGGTCAGGTTAGTATCTAGCAGATATACTGAAACTTGTTAAACTTGATTAATGTGAACTGTGGTTAGAGGTTTTTTTTACGGCTGAGTGTATTATAAAAATCATTTATAATTCAGTGTATTGTGCAGACCCAGACAATATGTTAACTTACTGATAGTCCTCACTTAACGACCACAATTGGGACCAGAATTTCAGTTGCTAAGCAAAGTGGTCATTAAGTGAATCCAACCTGATTTTACAATCTTTTTTGTGGCAATCATTAAGCAAATCATGGCAGGCGTTAAGAGAACCACGTGGCTGTAAGGGAATCACACAGTTCCCCATTGATTTTGCCTGCCAGAAGATGGCCAGTAATGTCAAAATTGGTGACCTTGTGACCATAGGATGTTGTGATGGTCATAAATGCAAACCAGTTGCCAAGTGCCCAAATCACGTTTGCATGACCTCAGGGATGCTGCAACAGTCACAAGTGTGAGGACCCGCCATAAGTCGTTTTTTTCAGCACTGTCATAAGTCTGAACTGTCACTAAACAAATAGTTGTTAAGTGAGGACTATCTGTAGTAGCCAAGATGTATGAATGCACACAGTAAAGCTTGTCTTGCTTTGTCCTTTCTCTCCATTGCAGTATATTTATTTATTTTCATGAAAAATATGAAAGGAACAATGGGAAAACACTGGATGATTATAACAACAGTGGAATCATCTGGACCAATGCAAAATCCACGAGCATTTTCACAACAAAAGCTTCATATGGAAGCATATTAAATAGGTTTCTATAAGAAATGCAAACTTTATTTTATTTATTTATTTATCAAATTTATCACTGCCCATCTCCCAAAAGGGACTCCCCAAGGTGTACATATTCTGTTAACAAGGCGAATTGTATTGAAGATGCACAGGAAACTCACTGTATCAGCTCAACTAGTTCAGTATTCTCTGAAGACTCTTTGGAGTCTCTTCCACCCCAAATTAGAAGTGCTGAGGAGTGAACCAAGATATTGGGCATCCAGATTATATGACCCATCTTTGATCTGTAGCCTACAAAAGTGGAAGGGAGCTACCAAGAAGGACCATAAATCTTAAGAGCATCAGAAAAGAAACAGATATTTATCTTCCTTTTCTACTTCCCCAGGTTTACTCGGTATAAAAAAATAATGTTGCTTCTTATGTAGTTATATAATATCTTCAAGGCCACTTATTCCAAATAGTATTTCCCCAGTTTCTGTAACCAGAAGAATCTTTGTAAAAGTCTGGCATGTGTCCCTTTTTTTCTTTGTTTTGCTTTGAAAACAAAGCATTGACTTAAAAACATTTTGATTGACATGTCATATCTCCCATCTAAAAAAAAAAAAGGGGGAGGTGGGGACTGCCCTAGATTCTAGCAGAGATTCCAATACCAGAATCCAATGTCCATGCATCATAATCACAATTTTCAAAAATATGACCCAATTAATTCAGTTCCATTTGCATGCACAGATTCTCCCAGCTGTATGCTCAGCCAGAAGTCTATTGCTGGTGTACAACAGCATTTAGCAGATGTTAGACAGTATAATCACCTGTTGTTAGCCACAGGTAGCTTTAATTTTGATGTTAATTGCTTACAGTGTTCTGTTCATTGAGCTGCTTCAAGTGTCAGAATCTGTGTGCTCAGTGACAGATGGGTGACAGAAGAAAATAGGCTGAGTGATCTCTCAAGAGAAGAACAAGATTGCTTTTGTAATATACAAGAAAGCCATCTGACATAGCTACAGAAAAATCCAGGATAGTGGTCTTGTAATAACAATGACTGTAGGTAAATGACATGCCCCGTAAAATGTATGTGTGGAGGAGAGATGGTAGAAGGAATCACCTCCATTGAGTGGTGCCAATAAAGGCTGCTCACCAACCATGGAGGGCCTCCCTAAGTACCATTCCATGTGTTCTTCTCCCTTCCAGCACCCACACCCAGTTTTTCCTGCTTGTTTTACCCTTATTCAGCTGTGTACAAAAAGCAAGCAGCACTTGCTTTCTTATAAGTTGTGTATAATTTCAGTCTGGGGATTCAGTTGTGAGGCACATTTTAGCCACTCTAAACACCGAAGTGACTTTTTGAACTGAATCACCAGTTTAATTCTAATGGTCAAGTTGAACTGGGTGCCACTGAATTGATTCAGATACCTTCTCCACATGTATAGGAATTGATTTTTTTTTCCTCAATTGATTTGCAAGTCCCAAACAATTCTTTCAGTTTGGGCACGTGGATCAATTTTTGAAACTAAATTGGAAGACCAGATCAAAATCAGATAGTCAACCAGAACTAAATTAGCAATTGAAATAAAATTTTGTCCCCCTTGCTCTTTCTTTCTTTGTTTCTTTCTTGGCATGCTACAGGGCAAAACTACATATGTATATTCTGCTCAAATAGGTGGCAGTACCTAGCTGACTAGGTCGGCTGGATGGGAGATCTTCTAGGAATGCCAAAGCTGTAGGCTAGATTGAGAAGATATTAAAGAAGACAATGGAAAACCACTTCCATGCTGTTGCCAATAAAATTACATGAGGTCACCAAGAGTCAACTTCAATAAGAATGACATTGTATCTTATCTTCACTTCCACAGAACCTTTGGAGTTCAGCTGTAAAGGGTAGATGTTGAATTATTAAGCCAGGAGTGCAACTTCTTCAGAGTACTTGAACCCTAGTGGCAACTGTGCTTCCCATCTTTATAAATTCATCAGAACTACTGAAGAATGTCTACTCATTCAGGTGCTGAATTAATATAAACTCAACAGAAGTTTGGATGAATTCATCAGTAGGTATAATACTGATTCCTCTTTCCAGTTTGCAGCATGACACCAGTCTGGAGCAGACTTCCCTGAGAGGGATGTAGAGTCAATCATCTGATAGGGATACTGTGACTGTATCCTATTACCAGAATGAAACATTCTGATTCAAGTAAGGTGATCAGTTCAACAGATGTTATTGAATGATAAACAAGTGGAACAAAACTGTCACAGTGAAATTGCTGTAAAGCAAGGCTGCAGATACAGCACTTTAGCTAAGCAACAGAGCAAATCATGCCAGCTTATTATGGAATGAAAACATAATCACAGGACACCCTGCCCCCTTTTTTTCTATATGGAAGACACCCAAGTTAAGTAATCACCTCTGGCTCTTCCTAGTTGCTTGGTAACATGCATGTTTACTAATCAGGTCTGCACTCAACAGACTTTTGCTATTAAATATTTAAATTCAAAACGGTCCTTAGTTTACATCTTTTTGTGTGATATCTCTAGCCTTGTCGTTCCAAACATTTTACACAGATTGTGCAGTAGTTTGGCACAGATGACCTCTGTCTTCATTTCCAGTGAAACATGGTTCATCACAAGTTCAGACAGCAAAACCAATTTCAAGAACACACAAAGCAATCCTACTTTCTCCAAAGCGCTGACATGACCAAACAGATAGAATCTTCAGATTTCCTAAGCTCATATGGAGGGAATGAAAACCTAGATATTCATTAACCCATTGTATGTTCCCGCCCATTGTAAACTTGACTTCATCAACCTGAATCTGTGTGGAGAATGCTGTCATTACCACACACTATAGTCTTCCCATGCTTGTTTTTATTTCTGCTAAATCAATTATTTTGGTGAAGCAGAGCAAATAATGTTTTGTTTCTTCTGATAGTAATTTGAGTCAAATTAAGATAAATCCCTATGGAGTGCTCAGATTCATTTTCATGGCTATTCTCTACTATATTCTGCTTAAATGGAGAAACACAATTAAAAGTTTCCTACTGATAACAACAAACAAGAGTGAAGTTGCTTCATCTTTTTTTGGTCGTGTTTAGCTGCAAATGTGAGGTGCCTAGCTGCATGTCTGCAACAAGGATAAAGGGAGGGGAAACTAATTCCTCCACATAAAAAGATAATCTTAATGAGATAAAATGGTCACAGCTGGCAGTTTTGTAGATTTTTTTTTCCCTGCTACAACTTTCAACCAGCTTAGCTAGGATAGCACTCTGCGTGAGCTGTCTTTTTGTTTTGCTATCTTAAGCTGTGAAAAACAGAGTGGGATGAAATTGTTCTATCAGTGTACACACGGCCCTGACATGAAGTATTCTGCTCAGTGTGGGTTGAGGAAAAATTAAATGAATAGAAGAAGGACATTTTGGAACAGATTCCTTATATCTTAGCCGAGGGTGGGATATAAATCTGTTAAATAAGGCAGCATACCGGGAGTTTCCTAAGATTGTTTGTACAAGAATCTGATGGGTTATATTGGTCTGAGAATCTCCTCCCAAAGCATCCAGTGAGCTCCATAGTTATGTGGAAATTTGAAACCAAGTCTTCTACTGAACACCTTAACCATTACCAGAGGTGTCTGTGGGGAGGAGAGGAGGGTAAAAAAAAATCAAGATGATTGTGATCATGCAGTTTAATGTTAATATGATACTACAATTAATCATCATCAACATATTGTTTTGTTTTTTTTTTAAATTCCACTTTTCTATTAAACAGCATTTAAGGCAGTGTTTCTCAACCTTGGCAACTTTAAGATACGTGGACGTCAACTCCCAGAATTCCCCAGCCAGCCATGCTGGCTGGGAAATTCTGGGAGTTGAAGTCCACACATCTTAAAGTTGCCAAGGTTGAGAAACACTGATTTTTTTATATATATTTTTTAATCTCATCTTTATTATTGTTATTGTTTTCTCACCCTAAATCAGGATGAAATTGCATTGCCATTGTTCAGCAGCTTGTCAATGAATTTCAGGGGTAAAATCTTGGGGATTTTAAGCATCTCTGAGAAAGAACAGGATGCCATCTGTGATATAACTGCTTCTAGTCAGAGTGCTTTTAAAACAGGGTGAGGGAGGAGAAAACATGGGAAGATCTGGAAACCAGAGTCTGTGCCTCTGCAATACACCATTCACAGTGAGGAATGGGGGGCCTTCTTACCCAGCCCATGTACAGGAGTCAGTCCAATTTTATTTATTACATTTATATCCCACTTTTTAAACCAGTAGCCAAAAGTGGTATACAAGCTGCTCTCTCTTCCTGTTTTCCCCATGACAAAAGTCCTGTGAGGTAGGTTGGGTGAGAGGGAATGACTGACCCAAAATCATCCAGGACGCTTCTATGGGTGAGGGGAGAGGGGACTAACATCTGGGAGAGGAGACTAACATCTGTTCCTAGTCCAATGCTTTTACCACTACACCACATTGGCTCTCCAAGTATTCTTGGAATACTTACATAATAATTAGCCAGCCCTGGAGAGAGCAAGGGAGCTAATGGCAGACTGTGAAACTCTTATCTTCCAAAGTTCACAACCATCTCCTATGAAATGTGCCTGAAGTGGCAAGCTCATTTTGCCTAGCTGTAGCAAATAGCAGGTTTTTTTTTTAAGACAGCTATTTCCTGACTTGACATCTGGTTGGCCACTGAGAAAAGGGAATACTAAACTACATTTGTTAATCCAGAAAAGGATTTGCTATGCTTTGAGGTACAATACAATGAACTTTTTTTAAAACTTTGGGGTAATCTATTCTGTGAATGTAAGAGGGCCATTCCCAACAGTGTCATTGACAAGTATTTCTCTTGAGGCACTGGTATTTAGAAGCATCCTCTATGCTGGCAATTAGTAAGGCTGAGTTGTTAGGAGAAATTGTTAATGGCTCTGCTGTACCATGATGGAGATATCAAGAGCTGCAGGTAGAAAAGCATCTAGATTGTTTGCTGGTTTGAGCTTTCTAGATAGGAAGCTTTTTAAAAGTCATTCTTTTAATTTGGACCTTACTTGCTTGTTTTCACCTCAGTCCCTGCTCATCTTTCCAACCTAGCCTTTATTTATCCTTGACCTTCTAGCTTATCACATTACTTCTGAACCCTTCACCATCTCATACATCTCATGTCCACATCCCAGTACTGGAAGGAACAAGATGAATAAAACGTGTTGGTGAAGATTGCACAATGCACAACATGAAAGTCTGCAGCTGTTCACTATGGTGCATTCCTTGAAAGATTAGCTATAGCCATCTTGCCTCAACCAAGTACCAAAAGGGAAGGCAGGATTCCCCCCTTGTCCTATTAAAAGATGGAACAATTGTTGGAAATAGTGCCTAGGGAATCACTCACTAGCCACTGCCGAATTGATCTCTGAACACAGAAGCTCCATTTAGCGTTCAGGCAAAATAGCTATTGATAGATCTATGCAATGGACATTATGAATCAAACAAAGCCATGGAGCCTCACAGATCTTTTCCATGGGGGTACTTGCACTTTGGTATAGCCTCCCCCCCAGGGATTCAGTCTGCTCTGATGCTATTGGTTTTCTGTAAGTTGTTAAAAAGGATTTTTTCAGAAAGCCTTTGATGTATGAGCTGACATTATCAGTTACAGTTACACTGTGTGTGTTAGGTTTCTTTTATTATATTATTCTGTTTTATTGTTGTACAGTGGATGTTTTATCATTTGTATTGATGGATGCTGTATCTGAGGCTGTCTCTTCAGTTGTGGTGTGGATAAATCCTATACATATATACAGATCCACAGGGGGACAGTAAGTACAATGCTTATTTTGTGCAGATATAAACTCTGTTGACCTAGCATGGTTAAAGATTTAGAAGATGCATTCACAATACATGCTAAGCTTAGTTGGTGTTAACCTTGGTTTACTATTTTGTCACTTAGTATGTTGGAGAAACTCAGCCTGTTTGGTTAGTTTATGGTTTCATGTATTGTGCAAAGCCTTTAGCAAGTGGGTTCATTTAGTCATCACAATAAGTTTATTGTGTGAACACCGCGACATTCCTCAGGTGTGTATGCAAAACTATTGCTAAGGAAACATGGCAATGTTTTGATATATAGCATTTGTGCCTGTTTTGCTATAAGTACTTTTGTAAAAGAGGAATCCTAGGGATGAGATGAATAAGTCTAAAAATTAAACTCATGCACACATTGCATTTTGGAAAGCAGGTTCATCCGGTTGAATATTGTAATTAAATGCACAGAGTCTAATTATACACGAGAAGATGTCTTATATTTAGAAATAAAACTCCTATCTACTGTCATTTAATGTCCATATAATTAGTTTTAAAAGGGGATTGTATTTTGTAGTCAGTGTAGCTTTCAATACCATCCTGGTTAACTGACAGTTGAGAGTTAATTCTGTTTATGTGTGTACCTGCAAATCCGTGCCAGAAAGAAGTTCCAGAAAGAGGCTGGAAAGCAAAAAGAAAAAAGAAAAAAGAAAAAAGAAAGAAAGTCATGAACAAAGAGATGAATGAGAGGGTGAGAAGTAAAGCACTTTTCCCTAACATCAGGTCATGGGCAATTCTCCTTCATTAGAATTTTCCAGCAGAGGCTATATGGTAATCAGTCAGAGATACTGTAGTGGATCCTGTATGGAGTAGGTGGTTGGACTAGATCAGGGTCCCTCAAAGTGGTCAATATCAATGGGACTATCCAAGGGATTGATATTGTTATTGTTACTATTAGTAGTAGTACTATTAGTTAAAGTAGTATTTATTAAATTATTTTCATATAATAAATGTTTGAGGATCAATGAACAATCTGAAACTTCATGAAGGGGTTGATGAGCTGGAGTTTGGAGACCCAAACTAGATGAACTTCATGGTCATTTCTAACTATATGAGTCTCTGAATGCTATGTATTCTCATAGATACATTATATGGGAGCAGACAGCTGGTTCCACAATTCTTGCAAGACTGTCCTACGGTCCAGCATCAGTCCCATTTTCATTTTCCATAATCACCCCCAAGGAGCACTAGCAGAATAAGAGACCCTTTAGCTTTTTACTCTACTTCTTCCAAAGAAGGTAACTGATAATGTATGTGCCAAATCCTGGAACAGAAACATTAAACATGTTGTCCCTTATTGGCAGTCTGAACCAGTACAGTGCAAGAGCAATTTGACTGCATAATAATAAACACTTCGCCTAGCACATATCCTGAAACCAATTTGCATTCTATTCCTCAACATTTTCTATTCTCTTGGTCTCTTCTTATTTGTCCCCTTCCACCAAGAGAAAATAGAAAGAGGATAAAAAGCAAGTGATGACGGAAATTGTGATAGAAACACTACCGAAGTTGTGATCCTGCTGGATGCAAGCTGCAACTGAATGCCTAGATTCTGCTCACAACTGTTGAAACTGGAGTGCTTCTGTTGTCATATTTTTGATCTATTGCTAATTTATTGCAATCTTGTGGCCAAGCAGAGATAATTAAATACAGATCGGCCCACAAATATCCAGGCCTTGGGCCATGAAGGCCTCTATAAGTGGCCACCAGCACCTTGCAACCACTGGCAACCAATGTAGCTCATGTAATACAATGTTATAAGGCTGCACTGAAGTGTACCCGTGTCTGCTTGCATCATTCTAGACCAGTTATAGCTTAGGGAGTTGTTTTCAAAAGCAGTCCCATGTACAGAGCATTGTGGTAGTCCAAATGTGAGGTGATTAAGGCATGAATGACCATGAGTAGGGCGCCCTGAACCAAAAACAGATGGAATTGGCACATAATATGAATTAGTGCATTGGTTATCACATTGTTCATAGACAGTTCATATAGAAAACTATTTAGCTAAAGCCAGTGTTATGTAGAGGTTAAGATTTTGGACTAGGGTTCAGAAATCCAGGTTCATGTCTTCCCTCATCTTTGGAAGCTCATTAGGCGACTTTGGGCCAGTCACTCTCTCAGAGCTCAACCTATCTCAGCAGGTTGTTGTGGGGAAAATTGGAGGAATCAATGTGATGTGCAATGCCCTGAACTCTGGCAGAGAAGGCAGGATATAAACAAACAAACAGACAAACAAAACTCTGTAGGTTCACTTGACCTCAGTGCTACCCTCATCATTGCACCCTGCACTCTAGGACAACAGCCAATGTTTCACCATAGTTCAAAGTGAAGCAAAAGATCACATATCAATTTAGAACAGTGGACAACAACACCAGATCCTGTTTCTGCAGTCCCTCAAACTCCATCTGACCATGTCATTGACTTTTGGTGCTACAATTGTGAGAATGGAGTGCAGTTTCCTGCTGCTTGAAGGTGAGAAGTAAATAAAATTTAGTGGAAACCCTAAAAAAGGATGTAATAAAATTAAAAAGTAATCCCAGTCCTTCCCCCCGCCACAAAAAAATGGAAAATCCTGGGTCCTCCCACAAGTGTGATACAGGCTGCCCATATTGTGCTATTTTTTCATCCTCCCACCACATTAAAAAATTAAGCATGGCTGCCGAAGATAAAATGATTGCCTATTGGTCCCAGTGGTAGTAGGAACACTCAGGGCTGTGACTCCTACATTGGGAGTTAGGCTCCAACAGATCCCAGGAACAACATCAGAGCTCCTTGTCCAGAAGAGTGCAGGGAACCGCTATGATCCTGAGCAGAACCCTCAAACTCCCAGGCCTCTGGCAGAGGACCCGAGTTTGAGGAAGACACATACCAGAGGAGTGAGAAGGGATTTTTTTTTATTAAATATTTTTTTAAAAATTAATACAAACTTATATAAAGTAAGAAAAAGAAAAGAGAAAGAAATCAAAGAAAAAGCTAAAAGTGCAAGAAAGGAAAAACAGAAAAGGAAAAACAGAAAAGAGAGAAAAAAGATACAAAGAAGTAGCTTCCAATTTTCTTTGCAGCAGTTATAAATACAATTATAAGTTTACCTGTTCCTCTAGGGTTGCAACATATCTCTCTTCTTTCTATAATCTATTCTGTTTAATCCTCAGAACCATAAATCAAAGTGCATTTTTTCCTGTTTCATGCAAAAAGTCTATAAGGGATTTCCAGTCAGCAATAAATGTAGATAATCATCTTTTCTCTGATCAAGAAAACCCAGAACTTCCCATTATACAATCTGAGAACTATTGGGAGCTATCAGTTTAATTATTATTATGAATAACCGTAATATGTTGAATGTGTGGTGATGTTTCATCCTTCTCTTGCCTAATCAGGTCACTGCATAAAAGCTAAAAGAGATAGCTTTTACTAACACTAGATACAAACAATGCCGAGTATGCTGTGGATGGGGAAGAGACTTATCTGCTTCTCCTTATCCTCCCTTTTGCAGACTTCTATCTGAAATGGCAAAGCAGAGCCGCTCTTTAAAAAATAGATGGGATTATGTTCTCAAATTTCAATTTCTGCTTTTCACAAGTCATAATAGAATCACAATATCTGTTAGATATACCTACATTTAATGGAGATGATTTCCGGCACTGGATGGGTGGCGCCTGTTGAGGTGTTAATGAAAGAAGGAGTCTACGGCCGTTGCGGGCAATTTTCACTCAGCCTTCATGGCTAAAGAGAAAAAGTTTTAATTCTTGAACATACTGATACTGAAGCAGGTTTCTCCAACTTTCCCAGCCTTAAAATGTCCACATTCAGGATGTATATGAACGTATGCACATACTAGTTATATGCATTTATATTAGATGCATCACCCTTTATGGTATATAGGTGGAACTCTTCCAGGTTTCACAGTTTATAGTTTGTCATTTGCAGGTTGCTTCTCACATCGTATTTCACTCATACCTACCCAAAAATATACCCGTCCCACCTGCTCATGCAGAGAGGGCATGCCGCGGACCCCGTCTGTAAGAGAACTCCATCTGGTGGGATCCAGGAGGCAGGCCTTCTCTGCAGCGGCTCCCGCTCTTTGGAACACCCTTCCCCGGAAGTGAGGCTAGCCTCCTCTCTTTTGGACTTCAAGAAATGATTGAAGATCTGGTTTTGTCACCATGCCTGGAGTGGGGAGAGGAAAAGCCACTCTTAGGATTGGTTGGCTCCCTAGTCCTGCCAAGGCCGGTCTTGTTCCCCTTTGGGTGGAATTAGATCTGCCATTACTTGGATCTCATTACATTTTATATTTATTGATTGATATTGATATTTATGGATTAATGGTATTATTTATGATTTTATTGAATTTTAAACTGTTTTATTGTGAACTGCCCAGAGTCCCCCATATGAGGGAGATGGGCAGTGATAAAAATATGATAGATAGATAGATAGATAGATAGATAGATAGATAGATAGATAGATAGAAGACCTATACACAAAACATTCAAATGGTTTGTCTAACAAAGAACATTAAATTATAAAATAACCTTCCCCAGTCTGGGACCAGATGGACTGGTTTCAACTCCTATGCCCCCTAGGTACCACTACTGTTGGGGAAACCTGCATTGGCGTGCTGGTTCAGACCCATGACGGAAGAGATCTGAATTCGTATTTCCACTAAAGGTAGGAGTGCTGGATGTGTTTGCTTTGATTTGGCTTCCTGCAGTACATGACTGTTTGGAGTTAAGGATGTAATTGGCAGGAACGTGCAAAGCTTCAAAGAGGTGCTTTGCTTCACAAAAGTTTATAGGGAAGTATGCCTTAAAGCAAAATTGCAGCTCAGAGTGGTCCTACTTCTAAATGGTGGAACAGGCCAGCTAGTAGATTTCTCCTTGACTGATCAAAGTGGTTTCCAAGCATGTGACAAACCCACTTTCTTCAAGGAAAGGCCACTGGTTGAACATTCCTGCCTCAGGGCTTCATACAGTGTTGTCTCTGCTCCACAAAGTGAACCTTTGAGATAGAATACATCATTTCTGCTACTCAAAGTAAAGCTGTGCGATCCACTGCTTACTAAATGGCTCCTTCCAGTGCTATGGTTTTTCTTTCTCTGACTTCTACTCATTCAAGAAAAAATTGCACTATATTCAACAAGACTTCCTTCTGGGTCATTCTCTAAAATAGTGTGCTATTGTCCACGATGTTATTGAGTCAGCTTTGCCTGGACTTAGTTTCTCAATCTTACCAACCTCACGGGGTTACCAAGAGAATTGACTATGACAAGAAAAACCCTACCTGTCACTCTGAGCAACTAGAAAGAGAGATAAAATTCAAGTCAACAAGTATATATTTACACATGCATTTTAATGATTGTTTGTATGTTGCTATGGGAAAATATGGTCTCAAATTGTTTTAAAAATGAATCAATGCAATCATGCTTTCAGTTCAACTTGTGACAGCAGGGAGTCCATTGTAAGTTTTTGTTAACAACCAACCCAATTTGCACTTCCCAGACCTATATACAAATACAAGGGTTGTACACTTTTCAGAATTTGGGTCACAGCTCAAGAAATATGATCAAAAACTGTATATTAAGAAAAATCCATTGTAATGAATTGCAAGGAAAAGTCTTATTAAAAAGGTGATTACTTAGAGAATTGAAAGCAAAGACGTATACCAGCAGTAAAGCACAAAACATATGTATGCATCTTCATGCAGAACGTTGTTGCAGAATTTGTAAAATGATGCTGACACAGAGATGAAATAAATATGGTAGTTCAGAAAGTGAGAAATTGATAGATTTGTTCATCCTTACCCATCATGGATATACAGTAGTTAAATAGATTGTTTCGTGAGCTAATATGAATACATCTCCAACTCTAGCATTGCTATAAATGAATTATTAGCAAAACAACCAATCATCTTGGATCTTGCAAAAAAAAAAAATCCTGGCAATTGTAGTTTGGTGAAGATGTTGATTAATTATTGTTGGAAAGTTGTATTTTTCTCACATAGTTAATGCTCCCAAATTTGTCTGGGAAGACAAAATAATAACAAAGGCCATGCAATGCAAAGACTTAATTTGGAGAATCAACTTGAAAGCAGTTTGATTAAATTGCTGCATCAAACTGACTTTATGAATTTGATTATCATTCAAATTGAATTGATTGCCTCTAGCTTGATCTGATAATTTGATGGCATTTTGCACACACAAAAAGGGTTTTTATCATAAAGGAAGGAAGGAAATTTCCAAATCAGATTTACTCAGTTTGATGATCTGATTCAGAAACCAGAGTCCAATTAATAATGTGAACTGGGTGCAGCCTGATTGGCATATAGGATTTTCTGAAGGGGAGTCAAGGGGAGATCAAATGATGAAAACAGCATTGTGGCTCCAGCCCTTTTGAAAGTGCTTTGTGACACCACACACACATATGACAGAGGAAGAGTTTATCTCACAATGGCATAACTCTACTTTTGTCATTTGGATGAAAGCACTCAATCCTGCATATGTTTCTGTTAGCACAGTGCTCAAAATGTGTGATTATATCACCAATGCTAAATGCATAGAACCCCCAATCATTATAGAGAAAACACACAGAAGGTATGAGGTGTTTGTTTGTTTGTTTTTGATAATATCATGCACAAGGACCACATATTCAACATATTTCAGAAACTGTTTTTGACCATGCAAAGGATCCAAAAGATGTCCTCGTCATGCCAGCAACCAATACACTAAGCTACAGAACAGAATATGCTTTTAGGTAATTTAAATGAGCAGACAAGATATTGGCTGATTGCAACTCTCTTGGGGAATAACAACAAAGTGGTTTCTGATGGTTCTTCTTTTATGCAATTGTCCCACAGAATGATATCCCAACTGAGTCCAAATAACTAAAGCAGCTGAGAACTAGAACTGATGTAAATGTGGAAATGACTGCAGCTTCTTTACATCTTGCTAAGACTGTATCTCAACAAGTGGTGTTTTTTCTCCTTTAGAAAGCCAGATATCTTATCTGTATTGCTAGTGTACATCATGAAAAACCCCTCCACTTACACGGCAATAGATGCTGCAAAAGACTATATTTGTAATCTTAATGTCTGTTTTTAGTTATAATTGCCCTATGACCAATGTATATTTTCTATATACCCTTTTATATTCCCATTTTTTAAAATATATTTGTAATAGGTATGATGTGCTGCCATACAATCAATCAATCAATCAATCAATCAATCAATAACACACATGCTCAAATGCACAAAGTCAATCTGGACTTCAGGCCAAACTGCACACAACATTGTCATCCACCCCAAAAGAAGGAGACAATAATAATGGAATTTTTATGAATGTGGTGTGATATTCTGGCACTTAACTTAGTTTTGTGGTAGCCTAGCATATTGGTAGGGGTCCTCCATTTCACTGCACAATCATCTCTCCAGCAATCAATACCCACCCTGGATGGTGCCTTCTTAAATCCTCTTTATCTCAAAGGCCAGGAAAAAGCATGGCTTTTTAAGGAGGCAGTGAGAAATGTAACAAATGTTGTCACGTTGACTCTGAAGCACCTTTCCCACTTTGTATGTGAATATCCACAATATAGAAGGAATTATCTTGATTTACCTCTAAAAAAAGAAAAACAAGGCACTTATAAGTATCATTAAAGTTATAATTTTTCAATATTTCATTAAGTGATTATAGACAACTGACTCTATTATATTGTTTTAAAAGCCAAAGATTACTATTCAGCTCAAAGCAGAATACAGTATAAGTCACAGCACAGTATGAATCATAAAATGAAACTTTAAACTGCAATAAATTCTGCCCATACAACCAGATGTCTGTTCTAATTTAACTGTAAATCCTTTGTTTATTCACCTGATTCTACCCTTTTATCAGTTTCTTTTGTTATTTCTCCTTTTCAGTGTATATTTTTTTTCATACAATGTTCAATAATAAAATTTATGCTTTTTAAAAAAGTATATCACATTAAAGATAAGAAAAACAATTTAAAAAATCATCTTATTTTATGCAATTTTATTGGTAAACAAACATTTAATCATTCATATTCAACTGGCCTTCGAGTACAGGTTGTCCTCACTTATCAAGCATTTGTTCAATTATCAAAGTTATGATGGCGCTGAATGAAGAGATGACCAGTCCTTGAAGTTGCAGCCATTGCAGCAGCCCCACGGTCATGCGATTGCGATTCAGATGCTTGGCAACTGTCTAGCAATTATGATGGTCACAGCATCCCATGGTCACGTGATCGCCATTTGCAATGTTCTTTGCCGGCTTCCTACAAGCAAAGTCAATGGGGAAGCCAGCAGGAGGTCGCAAATGGCAATCACGTGGTGTCACGGTTAATGACCATGTGGGATACAGTTAATGACTGCAACTGTAACTGCCAGAACTGCCCTCATAAGTTGGTGCAGTCACATGACATTGTGCTTCATGACGTCATTTAGTGGCGGAGTTCCCAATCCCGATTACCGTCGTTAGCCGAGAACTACCTGTAACTGTAAGATAGAGTATAGAAAAATCCCGTCAGTGTTTCAGGGTAGACCAGGTCAGGAAACAGGCACCACAAGAAATACTAGAACTCTGTTTTATTGATTTAAGCTATAACAGAATCTTGAAAGCCTGACAGAGGTTTTCTTTCCCTCTCTCTTATATCCAAAAGAGTCAAGGCAGGGCAGTCTTGAGTTTCTTTTGCATCCACTTCTGTCTTTCCAGCATAAGCTTATGTTTTGTAATGCTGCTGAATACTTTCTTCAAGACCATCTCCTACTGCTCTACAAACACAGACCTTAAAATATTATTATGCTACTAAGAAATAGTGGCAAAGAATGTTTATCTACTCTCAAAACAAACTTAGGAAAAAATTAGACTACTTCTGTCAAAATAACTCCAGTTTTGCCTCATCTGCTTCTCTTTCCTGCAACTCTATTTTGAGGTGCTAATAGCATGAGGACTTACTGACTCTTTGGCAAATGGTGAAAAAAGGAGGGGGGGAACACCACTTCATGATTGTGAATTAGTGAAATAAAAAACAGAGAAATCCTGCTTTTCAGTTTTAATGTTATGGGCAGTTTAGGATAAATTGATATTTATGTGCCAGTTTCTTTGTTTATTTAAGCTGTATATTTGCTTTTCAGAGATGTGGCTTCTTTAAGAGAAACCCTGTTAGCACAATAAATTGTGTGGTACCAAAACTATACTGTGCTCTAATCTTGCTTATAGAAAATCCATTCGGATTAGTTGAAACATATACCTCCTGAACATATAACCTTGTTCAGATTGTTTGAACACTTGGAGCCCACGTTTGTGGGAAAACCTCTGGTATTTTGAAGACCTGTTGCATAATCTGTATCTCAGTTTTATAACTGACATGTTTCTTCCCAAAGTTTATTACTTTGAGAAGAAATGTGTGTGGAAGCTTTTTAGAAATTCCCAGGTCAGCAGATTCTCCATGAGATGAAGATTCTTGGCCCTTCAAAGAAGTTGTTTCCAAGGAATATTAGAAATATTCAAATTGCATGATGTGCACTGTCTTGAATGTACATCAGTGCAAAGACTGGCTCCCCAGGTGTAGTTTGTTTATATGTGTCTTATATTTATTTGCTTACTTATTTTACAGTTCTTTATATCCTGCCAAGCTCCTATAATATAACCACCACAGAAGGTGGTCAGAAGAATAATAACACAACACCCAATAACTCAACAATAAATATAAATAACATTAATAATGCAATCCATAATAAGCAAAAACAACCCATAAAATAATCCATTAAATGCCTGATTAAATAACATAATCTTAATTGCCTTGAAAAATACCATCAGGAAGGGAGCAAAATAGAGCTTTGGAGTCTGGGATTCTGCCAACATTTCCTCTACTATGATGCAGGGATGCGACCCTAAGCTTTTCCTCCATACATATATTCACATCACTTGCAGGAGATGTTTTCTGAGTTAACTGTGGGTTTTTCAATGTATCATGGTGAAGTAAACTACCGCTCAGTAGAATGGGGAGTCCAGATAGAGAATGGAATCACCGCAAGATGAAGCATCGTAGGAGGCGATCTTTGCTAGCCTACGATGACAAGAAATCAGAAGGATGGTAGCACCTTTTCCAACTAATACTTTTTTATTAAAAGCAATAAACTTTTGTGAGCTGCAGCTCACTTCATCAGATGAATAGAGTCATGAAGCTCACTTTACCATATGCACAGATAAAACTATATCTGGCCAGAACAGAAAGTACTCAAAAAGGGGAAAGCCCTATTTCTGATAAAGTTTTATGGAATACAGAAGGTCTTCTGATGGCCAAGGAAACATTTATTTCTTTTTAATTGTCATCCCTGAACTCTGCTCTGCCAAATTAGCATTTTGTGGACCTGCACTTCCCTGACCTGAAACGGAAGAAGTTGAGAAAAATTATTTTACATAAAAGATGATCAGCCGCAGTTTTGTTCTCACCAGGTGTTCTCCATATTTGCAAGTTGCAGTCATACCTCACCCCTTCCAGGTAAGATTACATCTTACATAAAGTACTTGATTTAAAACTGAGTCCTTTATCAATGAATCATCGCAGGGATAAAATATTCAGTGGCACAATTTCCAGACAATATAATTTCTGCAATGTGACTTCTGTCTCATCAAGCACAAAAAGCTGAATAATAACCAAATATTACCTCCACATTTTAATAGAACAGTGTTCTCATTTGATGCCTTTGTTGCATAAAAAGTATGGGCTTTTTTTCTTTCTTTCTTTTTTTTATCAAGACAGTAAATAGCATTTCATTATGACAAAAAACAATTAATAATAAGTGTCTTCTATTTCTTTTTGTCATCACTAGTGGCTGGCTTTGGTTAAATTTCAGGAGCTCTAATTTAATTCAAATAGAACTGCTGGAATTGCTGCCTTGTTCCTAAGTATAAATACAACCAACTTTACAGATTTATGCACATTTGCTTGAGAATACGTTCCACTGAATACATTGGGACTCACGTCTCAGCAAACCTGCTGAAGATTATTCTGTAAATGCCTTAAAATTCCTTTAAGGTACTGATGAAATCTGAAATTATTCTGTTCATAAATGGAATTTAGTAGATCTGTAATTTCAGAATTTGGTACATCAAGCACATACTGTTGTAACTAGGCTGGGTTTGGTTATGAGTTAAATTATATTTCCTGTTTCTGTGAGCTCATTGTACATTATACAATTACAAAATAACCTGATTAAACATACTGACTCAGCCTTCTTTCACAAGTCTTTGATACTGTAGTCTACTGAATGAAATTTGAAAATCCTGTTTGCACTGAGGGATACATAGAATTATTTTAACTTAGGTCTTAGGTGTTCTTTTCCAAAGGAAACAATCAGCTTAAAATTTCTTCACTATGAGCCTCAGCTATTCTCTCAGCTTCCAACTCATTCAACAACAGTAAACAAAACACATGTGCAAATAGCCAATTGGTAGAATAGGTAAGGAAAAGGTAAAGAATCTCTTGGATTAAGCTGGATCCCCAATGACTACGTGACCACACATTCATGTAGTTATTTTGACAACTAAATTTCATTTGTCATGGTTTTTCAATTTTCCAATTTACCTATAGCTCTAAGATTTCCTGGTGATCTCCCATCCAAACTGGATCCAACCCTAGTTAGTTTTCTGTTTAGTTTGTTCATTTTACAATAAGTAGAGGTCAGTGTGTAGTGAAGACAGCACTGAAATAAATTATACCAAAATTCACATTTTTGGTAATCACATCATATCCATGCTACATTCCCAAAATGCATTATTTATTTATTTCCAATAGAAGAAAATATACAGTATGTAGCTCAGGGTTGAACTGTGGAGTCCCTGGCACTCTCTGAGATTGGTTGTTTGCTTCCAGATGTTTCATTACCCAGCTAGGTAACATCATCAGCGTTGGTGAATGTGGGGTTGGCTCCCTGTTTATATACTGTAGCTTGCCCTGCCCGTGTTGGTGGGGGTGTGGTTCAGCCATCAATAGACACATAGAGATAAACCACATTTACACACCATTCAAGAGAGACAATAAAAAAGCTAAGAAGGAAACAAAAAGAACAGAACACATTGTCTCCAGCAACCAACACCCAGATAAGCAGGGATTAACACCAGACAAACAATCAAGCAGAACACAATACCCTAATTGAGCAACTACCAAGGAGAAAACCACACCCCCACCAACATGGGCAGGGCAAGCTACTGTATATAAACAGGGAGCCAACCCCACACTCACTAGCACTGATGATGTTACCTAGTCGGGTAATGAAATGTCTGCAAGCAAACAACCAAGCTCATAGGGCATCAAAGGCTCCACCTTCCTTCCTTCTTTCCTTCCTTCCTTCCTTCCTTCCTTCCCTTATTTAGCCTATTTATATAGCCTCCCTTCTCACAGACATGTGACTCTGGGTGGCGTACAACCCAACAACAGTTAAAAACTCAGTAATGGACCTGCTTATGCACTCCACACTTGGAGGTTTTTTGAACCTTTGCTGTAATCTGTAATGCTGGGATTTCCAGTAGGAGGAGTTTGTTCAACACAGATCCCTGTTAGATTGTGAGGATCTAAAACCTAGCTCCATCATAGCTGAGAGCAAAAATGCAGGCAAGCTCTACATGGTAGCAAAGTGGTACAGAACACACTCTCTTTCTGCTGCCATCTAATGATCATCAAGATTCTCCCAGATACAATAGGCCACCACTAACTGATCATTATCTCTGCAGAAACCCACTGGTGCAAAGTCAGCCATTTCCTTTCTCTTCACACTCTTTCTCTTGTCAAGCCCAGAAATTGGAGGTTGGGAAGGAGATGGAGAGAAAGAGGCAGGGAAGCAGGAGAGATAGAGGGGGAAGTTTCTGGGAGGGATACCTGAAAGGAAGCTGTGTTGTTTACCCTAGTATGTATGTATGTATGTATGTATGTATGTGTATGTATGTATGTGTGTGTATATATATTATTTTTATCCCACCTTTATTATTTTTATAAATAACTCAAAGTGGCAAACATACCAAATGTTCCTTCCTCCTCCTATTTTCCCCACAACAACAACTGTGTGAGGTGGGTTGGGCTGAGAGAGAGGGACTGGCCCAAGGTCAGCCAGCCAGCTTTCCTGACTAAGGTGGGACTAGAACTGACAGTCTCCTGGTTCCTAGCCCATTGCCTTAACCACTAGACCAAACTGGCTCCTAAATTTCTGAGTCCATTGCCACCTTTGCAAAGCAATACACTTCCAGTCAAAAAACAAAAAAACTGTCCCACTGTAACACTGAGCGATCTTCAAAAATTATTCTGAAGAAGTACCTCACATGAGTCCAGCACATTTCTGCTACTGATTGGAGCAGTCCCTCTTTTTGATGCTTCCACACTAGCCTGAAAAAAGATTCCATTGCTTCTCAGGATCTGACCTGTTGTTACTTTTAAAAGTAGCAGCATCTTTTTTAGAGGCATGAAAGTCTGAAAAGAGAGGAGTTGCTTTAATTAATAACAGAGAAGTGCTCAACTTGCATTTCTACAAGCTCCAGTGCCAGAAGCATCCACAGAATCTGAAGGGTGCATCAAAATGACAAAATACAGAGGAAAATATCACAATGCATATTTAATCATATGCCTCCCTTATCCCTCATGTTCCCAAAATGTATTCCAAATTATTTCTAAAGCACTCAAAGCCCTAATGTGAAGTCTTTTAAGTAGATTACACACAAGAGGGATGAGAACAAATGCTGCATTGATTATTCATACTACCCCTGCCTATTTTTCTTAATTTGGCTCTTCTAGTCAACTGGAAGGAAAAACGTGCCTTGGATTGGTTCTTGAAGCAAAGTAGCTAGTTTCTCATGCATTCTGAATTAATCCAGATTCATTCCCACCATGTCAGCTTGGACCTAAACCCAAATCTTAGGGTCACTGCACATTCCTCCTGATCACAATTCTAAGATTTATGGGGTAGGGTGTGGAACACTTGCCTTATCATGTGTAGGGACTGAATGTAGTGTATCACCTTCATGTCTTACATCTCCCTGAGAAAATATTCTTTGATGCATTATGCTTCACATTTCATTGTCTCCTTTCCAATTTATGAAGCATTTTCCTTGGTGCTGAAGAAGAAAAAACACAATCAGACCTTCATTATATATGTAAGCAGGGAATGTACTTGCAAATTAGGTCTGATGGAAGAGAGTCCATTCAATTTGAAGTTCTCATTTCTCAACGACCTTACATCATGCTGGGATGATTAAGAGCTTTCCTTGGTACTGCCAAGGCCTACACTTGCTCCCTTTTCCTCTCTGATTCTGTATCTCCTCTGTTTCTTAAGAAATCAATTCTTAAATGCAACCTTACAACCAGAATGTCTTTCAGATTATTATATACACAAGCAATTTTCTTGAACTGAATTTTTGTACCATTCCCCTACCACCACCACCACATCAGCTTAAGGGCAATCCTATACATGTCTACTCATAAATCAGCCTCATTAAATTTCATGTGTCTTATTCCCATGTTTCCCAATGTTGAGAAGGGAAATGTATTATTATTATTATTATTATTATTATTAATAATAATAATAATAATAATAATAATAATAATATATTTTAGAGTATTGAAAATTCATTAAGTTCTGTAGAATAGTGTAGAGGATAGCCTACTAAGTCCACAACAGAAAATATATTTACTAAGGGGAAACTTACATTGATCTCACTGGGACTTACCCTCATGCTAACCTGCCTAGATTTAGGTTTTAATTCTTAAAATAACTTCATAAGGCAAACTAGTGTTATTTAGTTTCAGTCAGACAGTAAGGACAGTTGAAACCAGAACTGTTGCTATCATATGGCTGTTAGATCCTCAGTAACTGGAAGTACATACAAGTTGATTAATGTTTGGCACCAGGGAAGAACACATTGGACAGTTGTGCCTGACTATTTTGGATGCTTTTAGTCTGGAATTTAGGATAGTGAAATAAATTAAAATAGCTGGTGTTCATTGCCACATATGAGCTTCTGCCACTGCTGCTTCTACCAGTTAAATTTGGCTAAGCTACCATCTGTGCACTAGGCAAAAAATTGCTGAAGTATGGCTGATGACAAGAGTGCTGTGTTTTTTGTGGATTGCTACATTATAGTTATGAATGAGCTTGTGAATTGGGACTGTACACTTCTAGAAAGACTACCCATGCTAGGCAGGTCATAGACAAGGGATCAAGCTCAAAATATGAACTTCTGGGGAAGAAAATAGCAACTCAATCCAATATTCTGGACTGAAATTTGTGTCATTATTAAAGATGAACCAAAGAAGGGAAAATGACTGCTGATGTGTTGAAAATTTAAAAATGGAAAGGAAAAGGAAATTTGCCCAACGACATGCTAAAATCCAGAGAAGAGCAAGAGGAGGCAAGAAGTTATTGCTAAATAAGCAATGAAAAGAAAATGAATATAATAATTGACAGGAAAGGACAAAGTTGCAGATGTTGATGAAATACTTGCAGAAATTACCAAGTGATGCAGCTTAAGTGGTACATATGGTGTATAAGCAGGCATAGAAAATACGTAAGTGGCCAAGGAACTGAAATCTATATTCCAATACCAAAACAGACCAGTGTTAAAGAATGTTCAAGCTACTGAACAGTTGCATTAATCTCACATGCTAATGCTCAAGATTTTGTAAACCTCTTTTCAACAAGACATGGCCCAAAAACTGCCAGATGTACAAGCTGAACTCAGAAAAGGCAGGGGAACCCAAGTTCACATTGCTAACATCTGGTGGATAATGTTTATTTTTGCTTTGTTGACTATGCAAAGACTTTTGACTTTTGACTGACCACCACAAATTCTAAGGGATAGACCTTAGAAGCCTCAGTGTACTGGGCTACCTCATCTGTTTTTTGAAAAAAGCACAACAGTTAGAAAGGAATATGGAGCAACTAAATGGGTCAAACTTAGAAAGGAGCAAACTAGATTTATATGCAGAATATATTATGCAGAAATTATATGCAGAATATATTTTGAGAAATGCGGGAATAGTAGAAATGCAAAATGGAATTAAAAATGCTGGGGAAAGCCATTGATGATAAAATTTGATGGCTGGAAACAAGGAAGATGCCAGTTTACTGCTCAGTTTTAAAAATCAATAACAACTAAGATTATGTCAACAGGCAAGGCTAATCTAATACAGACAGGCAGAGAAGTTGAAATAGTAATGGATTTTACCTTCCTAAGCTCAAACCTTCACATGGATAGCAACTGTAGTCATAATATAAAGAGATATCTGCAACTTGGGAGAAAGACTATGACAGATCTAGATAAAAAATTAAAGTGCAATGACATCATACTGACCACATAGGCATGTATCACCAAAGCCATGTGTAAGAATCTGACATTTCTTATCCCAATAATGGTCTGACTCATGCACAGGTGAATTATGCAGATTTCAGATTTATTGAGAATGTGTACAGATCAGAGAAAAAGCTGCAATTGAAGATCCCCACCTAAGCTACCTAATTAAAAGGAAGCAGTCACCCCACTCCCCCCTCTGTCTATTCTTCCTGCTGATTCTAACGGCCACGCATGCCAAGTCCAGATGCCTTCAGTTGGCATGACCTTGACTTTGTCCAATTAGTCCAAACAGCATACTTTCACACCCCTTGATGCTTCCCCTCCCTACTGGCTCTTGACATGCACATGGCAGATGAGCACGGTCAAACGATTCATCCATCCTCTGATCATGGATTCTGACACCATGGTTTTCCAAGTTGTTAAAATATGGTTGTGAATGCTGGACCTTCAGAAAGTTGAATGAAGAAAAATAATGCCTTTGAACTGTGGTGATGGAGGAAACGGTTAAGAATTCCTTGAATGCAAGAAGACCTGAATTGAATACTAGAAGCTGTAGTAATGAAGCTAAATCTCACATATACTGGAGATATAATGTGAAGTCAAGAATCATTGGAAAAGAGCCTGATGACTGGAAAACCTGAAAGCAGCACAAAAAAAGAGTCTAACAGAAGAGAAGGTGACTAGACAGTGATGACACAAGCATTAGCTCACAAGAACCAAAGAAGAACTGACAGACAGTCCTGAAGAAATGATGTTGACTGAGTCAAAAAAGTCAGAAATGACTGAAGAACCAGAAAAGCCATCTACAGGACTTTTAGCTGGGACAATATTTGAATTAAAGAATGTCTGGTATAACATTCATAAGCTTATGTAATAAACGAGTAATCAAACCAACAGGGAAAATTAACAGAGGGAGGGAGGAAGGGAGAGAGGGAGGGAGGGAGGAAAAAAGAAAAAAAAATGATTTCATTAATATATCTACAAAATGTTCAGAAGGAAAAAGTTATTTTCAAGGATATTTCCCCCCCCATTAAATTGTAGGCACTGCATGTTGCTAAAACCAAATTGCTTTCAGAAACCACATTTACTTAATTCCTTTTCTTTGGAAGAACACCCATTAATAGGCTGCTTTATAGCTTGTGGTTTCTTCCCAAGCAATCTGAATGCACTTGAGATGAGATACGCTGAAGTGTGTGCAATTATTACAACAGAATACAAAGTGGAGTTCTTCTCGGTTTGACATTCCTGGTGCCCTTTAAGAAGCTCAAAGGCTATGAACATATCAGCTGTATGTTTGTTATGCTTGGGCTCATCAGCAACATCAAGTTGCTTTTTCTCTTGTAAGTCCCTGATGTTGGTTTTTGTTCTGTTGTTGTCGTTTGTCTATTGTTGCCTAGTTTAACCTGATGCAGTTGATTTTTTTTTCCTTTATGCTTTTAATCTTGAATTAATCAAGGATTTTGGAGGCCACAGAGAAGCAGTGGTAGTAGTCCATGAATAAACCTCCCTATGATAAAAGATCTCGGACTTACTGGAGCAGCTGTTATTCCTTATAGCTCCTGCAATGACCTGCCGAAAGTCCCTTTCCAACTATTTTTCATTGCATCTGCTGACCTGCTGCTTCTTGAACCTTCCAGTGCCTTATTTCTCCTTGTAGGAGAGGATAACAAAATATTAGCTGCAACATACCTTTCTCTGGACTTTCACCCTCTTTACTGATGTAATAAACTAGGTTTTGGGGCTGTGCCAAAAGACAAAGGGATGAGAAAAGTGCAGAAGTCAGATTAAGCATGAAGGGTTTCTCTTTGTAGAATAAGAATCTTTTAGCTGTTGGACAACTACCAACCATCTGGTGGAAATACAGAACATGAATTCTAGTCATGATCATTAGGCAGGCTAATGATGTTGGAAGTGATGTGGCTTATTATTTTGTTGTCAGCTGGAGTCTCTCCACTGCAGGAACCTCTCATTTCTTTCTGGCCTCTGAGTTAAGTAGGTTGTCCACACAGGCAGGAAGAAAAGACCAAGGGTGGAGTTGAAACAATTTATAAAGGCTCATTTTATTTCAACTCGTAGGATACTTCTTGAAGGGCAACTGAATCAATCTTATTAAAGGTCAGTTAAAATGATATTGTAGTTTTAATGCATCTCAGAGGAGATGGATTCAGTTGCATCTGAAGAAAAGATTTAAAATGCATTGGATCTCAATCAGTCATACCTTTGAGCTTTCTATTGACCAGTGCTCCTATCCTGCTATTCCTTTTCTTCCCTCCAAAGCTGTCCGTAAAGCTTATCAGAGGCACCATAATCCTGTAATTCAAAAGTTCTTCCTGACCTATGACAAACAGGGAGTTTCTTTGTAAAATGGGCTACCATTCTGGATACACTGTGAATTGAACTGCACTGAAAGTGTAAAATGTGTGTCTTCAATAGGGACACAGCAAAGAACATGAAATGTTAGTAACTCCAATCCCTTGTTAGTTCTATTTGTTATATTGGACCAATATAACAATTAGAGTTATATCTCTAACTGTGCTCGACAGCTGGCAGTGTCTAGCTGTCCTTGGCAGTTCCTGAGAAAAGCTAAGCAGCATCAGATGTGATTAATAACATAATGGAGGACCATTAGGAAATCATAGGGCTCTGAAAATCTTGGTGAAGACAACAGCAAACCCCTTCCACATTGTTGCTAAAGAAATATGAACCAGGGTTGAGCTTAACTCAAGGGAAACTTCACTTAGAAGTGCATCTATGAAAGCAATCTTCCAATACTTGAAGGGCTATCACAGGGAAATTAGTATGGATTTATTCTCCATAGCACATGTGGGTAGGACAAGAACCAAAGTTGGGTGAAAGCTTTACAGAGGAAGATTCAAACCCAAAATAAGAAGGAATTAGGAAAGAGCTATTAAGGGCTATTAAGCAGTGGAACAGCCTGAAGTCATGAATGCTCCATTACTGGAGGTTTTCAGGCAAAGGTTGCACAGCCATTTGTCTGAGATGGTATGAGGATTTCTGCCCTGGGAAGGAGGTTGGTCTAGAAGAGCTCTTCCAATGTGATTGTGAGGTTTCAGCCCACATCTGACTCTGAAAACAAATCTTATCCAGAGTCAGAGGGGGAAACTGAAACTGCTCAGGAGAGGCTTGAAAAAGCAGAACCAGGAAGTGACTCAGCAAATGGGGGAGAAATGGCAAATGGGGATTGGACAAGCTCCAGTGGGGGATTTGAACTCTCCAATCAGCTCCTGAGACAGGAGAGCTGAGAAGCACATGAATCAGAAAGCAGCTCGATTGGCTGCTTGAGAGAAAAGGCATGGAAGGGATTGGCATAAAAGGCAGACGTGTGAAGAGCAAGCTGCCTGATGCAACTGATCTTTTGAGCTCACAGCCCTTGCAGAAGAGTCCTTACCTGCATCAGAAGCCTCGCCTGTAGCCAGAATGGAATCAGCCCCAGTGTCTTCTACCTCTGCGGAATCGCCTTCTGCACAAGCTACTCCAGAGGATCCTCCTCTTGCTGTCCCTGCTGAGCAGAGCCTCACACTAGCTCTAGACCTCGTTGCTACATTCCAGCGTGATCCAGGTATGCACCCAGCCTTGCTCCTAGCTCTCAGTCTTGCCTAGAATCTCCAGTCCAGTCCAGTCTCGCTCCAAGCCCACAGCCTTGCCTCGAATCTCCAGTCCAGCCCAATCATGCTTCAAGTCCTCAACCTTGTCCAGGATCTCCAGTCCAGTCCAGACTTGCTCCAAGCTCCCAGCCTTGCCTAGGGTCTCCAGTCCAGCCCAACTGTGCTTCAAGCTCTCAGCCTTGCCTAGAAATTCCAGTCCAGCCTTGCTTCAAGCCCGCAGCCTTGTCTCGAGCTATCCAGCTATCAGCCTTGCTGGGGATCTCCAGTCTAGTGTTGCCTTGCTTCCAGTTCTCTAGTCCCCAGAGTCAAGCCTTGTCCAGTGGTTCCAGTTCAATCTCGCCTAGCCTCCATGTGACAGTCCAACCCTATCCGCGTGCCAGCTCACAGATCCTTGCCTCCAGCTTCTGCTTTGCCACGCACTCTAGCTTCACCGAGTTTGACAGTCTCGATCAGAGAATTAGCTGAATTCTGCCTTGCTGTTCTGCCACAGTCTGACCCTGCAGCCTTGCCTGTTCATCCATCATTGCCTGGGTGGTCTTGATTAGAACTACCTTGCCTTATTATTTCACCAGGACTCTATTAGTGTAAATAGTTGTTTTAAATAAAGAGTTTTGGTAATAATTCTGCCTGGCTGCCTCATAATCTGAACAGGACAGTGATGATCTAAGATTCCCCTCCTGACTCAGATTGACCTATAAAATTCAACACAACTGAATCTCAAAGAGTTTTGAAATCTACCTCTAATCATATACAGGTAGTCCTTGACTTATGACCATTCATTTAGCAACCATTTGAAGTCAGTGCTGGAAAGAGTGACTTACAACCAGTCCTCATGCTTACGGCCATCACAGAGTCCATGTGGTCACATGATCAAAATTCAGGCACTTGGCTACCGGCATGTATTTACGATGGTTGCAGTGCCCTGGGGTCATGTGATCACCATTTGCAACCTTCCCAGCCAGCTTCCGACAAGCAAAGTCAATGGAAGAAGCTGGATTTGCTTAATGACCACATGATTCACTTACCAACCATGGCAAAAAAAGGACATGAAATCAGGCATGACTCGCTTAACAACCACCTCACTTAGCAATGGAAGTTCCGGTCCCAATTCTGGTCATAGTCAGGGACTACCTGTATGCACTTTATTTACTTGTATAAGCTACACCTCTAGAGGCCAGAAATAATAACAGTTCTGCTGTTGGACATAAGCAATCCAACTTAACTCACCAACCCAAATGCAGCCACGCTATCAGCCATCAGGGATATCCTGCCAAAAACCTAACAGCTCCATAATTTCTAAGTGAAGTGGAACTAATTTCAATCTGGTAGCATTCATTTGTTGGCTGCTTTGATAGATTTATATCCTGCCTTTCCTTCAAGAATTCGTGGCAACTTCCATGGGGATCTCCCTTCATTTTTTCCCCCCAACAGCAATCCAATAAGGTAGATTGGGCTAAAAGAGAATGGCTGGTATGAAGTCACCCCCTGATTTTCTGTGGCTGAATTTGGGCTTGAACCTGGTTCCATCCAGTCCTAATCAAACCTTTTTCTGCTCTGGCTATGACTGGTGACCATGATGCTAAATTTAGAGTGTTGCTGTTTAATGCTGGTGCTGGTACTGACTGACACTTCTTGTTCTCTGCTTCTTTTTTCTGCTCTGCCCTTTCCCCAGCTTTTCTCTCTAGTGTGTTGACAAAACAGAAAACTCTTTTATCTCTCTGCATTCAGTGGGACCTCAGACTTTGGTCCTAGTCTCAGTGGTACTGCCTCAATATACATAATAGCAAGAATGTCAATTGGCTCATAATTGTGGAGGAATAGATAGCTCATTATGCTTTTGCCCTTTCAAGGCTATTTGTGAAGAAAGTTTCATGCCTGGCAGGATTTTATTTAATTAGAGATGCTTCCCTAGTCCCTCTATTGTTCACACACAACGGCCCATTCTTTTCCCTTCCTCTTCCTCCTCTGTCTCCACCACCATTCTTTTCCTCCCTTATTTTTTTTTCCTACCCCCACTGTTTGCTTCATTTCCCAGCTTGGATTTTTAACATGTTGAATTTCCTGAAGGGGAGATGAACTCACACTTCAGCACAGCATCTCGTCTGACCACTTCAGTAGGCTGTGAGAAGAAATTAGCCTGTGAAACAGTTTACAGAGAGGAAATATATATTTTTCAAACTCACATACATGGATGCAGAAAGATGTAGATGTTGAGTGAGGAAAACAGTTATAAATTACAAATATTCATACATTTGCAACCCAAAATATCTCTCCTTTCCATTAAGGTACTGTATATTTTAATAGCCTTTGAGGATATTCTTTTCTGTCTGTTTCCAAAGTAAATTCTTTCCAAAAGTGACAAATGTGAAATTAATTAACACTCTGCCTCGTTCTCTTGGCTCCTGGAGGTTTAGTAATGAGTTTCTTTTCCTATTGCTTTGGCTGTTACATTAAGTAGGCAAGTCTGAACAAACCTAAATTTGTATCATTCCATGGACACTTTTGATTATTAGTATCAACCCATAGGCTGTTTTTCTTCAATCATCCATGGACAATCAGCCTCTATAATTCCACAAATCCAAGCATCCCAATCCATGCTGATGTTTCAAAAAAATTCTCCATTAATTTATTCACCAAACCTCACTCTTTATTGTTTCAGTCTTCTATTTATAACCCTAGAATCTTGTAGCATTAAGTCTGAGGTTGGAATGGACAACCAGAGGCCTCAAGACCTATAAAACCTTTGATATAATCCCCAGAGCAGGTCTAAAAATTGCCACCAATATGTAATTGGTCAAGTAATAGGAGGAAAAAGAGTGAAAGGACATGGGAAGCAATCATATTGTGCCAATCAAGAATCAAAGTGTTGCAGTGCCAAGACTCCAACAAAGAACACATTGCCAGGCCCCTTTTGCTGTACATTCTATCATAGATGTGCTACCACCAATTGTAAGATTTACAAAAATTATTAAATCTCAGCCTCAGCACATCAGAATCTGGTGAAGGATTCATCTTCAGATCCTGGATGAACATCTGTTGGGGAGGTTTTAATAGTGGATTCCCACACTGGGCAGAAGGTTGTATCAGATGATCTCCAAGGTCCATAGAATCCTTCCATTCTATGATTTCTCATCCTTTGCCATCCCTAAAATATATTACAGTCAAACCTTTAAAGTTAGCTATCTGAAACTTGGAAGGGTCAATTTGCTCTAAAAGTCTACCCTCTCTGCAAGTTTCTACCCATTCAACCTAAAAATGAAACTGCTTCAGGTGCTTCAAATTTCATCAAAATATTCTTCTCTGGAAAAAAAAAATGAAGCATTTTCTTTACCATCAAACCCAAACATATGGTTAAAAAAAAATAGACATGAAATGTTCAACACAAAACAATTACATCTACTGGGTTTCATAAGTCAGCACCTGACATGGGATAAAGAAACTTGCTATATTCAAAGGATATTGCATTTGCAAGAGCTAAGAACAGTTTTGGAGAACACAGATACTCATGGACATTTTTTGGTGACAACCCTGCAGCAGTGGTGAACAGTGTGCCAATGCAAAATTCTTGAGAAAAATACAATAAGCTACGTGATAATAAAGCAGGGTTTTTTTTCTGTAGTTAGTAAAAATGGAAGTAAAATGCTAAAAGAAACCATGGAACACTTAGCAATTATTATTATTATTATTATTATTATTATTATTGGCAATACAAAATAGCACAAGATGTGCTGTCTCTGAAACCTCAATTCATGCTGCTTTCAGAGAGGAGAGACTTGTTGGAAGTAACAAAAGATCTAAAACTTCTTCTTATGATGGATTCTTGTTCATTTACTACAGTATCTTGCTGTTCCAGATTTAAATTATAATTTTCTAAATTAATATAACTCATGAAGAAAGGCAAGTTCTAACAGCCCTCTGTTTAGGACATCAAAGTGCAATCAAAGATGAGCTTTTTCTAAGTAATTGTTCATGTTTCCCTTTTTATTCAGGCTGTTAGGGATTTCTTGTTTTAAATGACCGAACTCAAACTCCAATAGCAAATGTGTGTGGCTTCTTGATTGATTTATTTTTTTCAGACAGTCAAGTAACCCAGGGAATAAATTGTTGCCAGGGGGTATATTCCAAGCTGGGATGGTCACTGGAATAATAATGAAGAGACAAATAACAGCTTTGAAGAAAATACACCTGTAATTTCAAGTCTGTATATCTGGGATATATGTCAAAATCAGAATGGTGCGTGTGGTACTACAATCCAAGTGTCTTGTATGTGCATCACAGATGCTGTTGATGAAGCCCACATATTTTTGAAGCCATTTATTTATCTCTTTTGGGGGAGATGGGCAGTAACAACATCTGAATAAATAAATTTATTACAAATCTCAAAATGATATACAAATCATTAAATACTCCTTACGCAATCAGTCATATCTTCTTGGCATCTGTGAGACTAGCTCCCAAATTGGCTTTTTTTCTTTTCTTTTCTTTTATCTTTTCTTTCCTTTTATTATTTTCTTTAGTATATTACAAAGCAAACCCCCAAATTCTAATTACCAAAATACCTCTTCATCACACAGATCTTTGGAAGCATCAGGTTAAAGAGAAGGGAAAGCAGAGTAGTAGAGGGAAATACATTGTGGTATAGCCTTGCCTCTCTCTCTTCTGATCAATTTATTTACTTATTATCCTTACATACCATCAGATTAAACAAAAATGACCCCTGGCAGATTACAATATTAAAAAAATAAAAACAGAGTAGAAGATATAAAAACAAGGAAAAACATAAGCAACCATAAAGCAGTAACTATAATGGTGACCAAGATTTTTGGTTTCAAAAGTCCAAGATGGTCCCCTCTTCCTGAATAAAAGCTTGCACATCAAGTACACAAAACTGGTCTTTGAAGTTTTAGAAATCCTTCTTGAGGGCCAATAATAGTTTTGCCTGTGAAGCAGAACAAATCCAAATTAGTAAAATAAAATCTTTTTTTTTTAATTATTTCAAATAAATACATAAATAAACAGGATTAGCTATATAAAGGTCTGTTTATGTAACTATTGCTATGAATTGGTTTCTTTATGATTTGGTTTGTTTAGGCTTCCTAAAACACTGAATTTTCAATTACATGTTTGCTATGATTTCATTTTATTTTATTGCCTTGCATTAAAAAAAGATATATGCCTAGTTGGTGTTATTTCAGAGATCTTGTATGATTAACTTGCTGACACTTGACTCAGAGTGGCTCTAATTAGACTTTAATTCCCATGCTGCTAATGCCTGCATGCACTAATTTCCATGTTCCTTGAGTGTCACTGCTTCAGTCAATTGCTGTAAATTGTTATTGTGCATTTGATTTTTCACTGAGTCCTAAGATGAGAGATTCATTAAAGGCTTGATTTCTCTTGATGTGAGTGAACACACGTATATGTTGACAAAATGTATGAGTTGGAAGAGATGTTACAGATTATCCAGTGCAACTCCCTGCCCAGTGCTGGATTCCTGACAGGTCCCCATATGTGATGATGCTCAGACTGCTTTCTCATATTCACAATCTTTTCCCTATAATAAATTCACATATGAGGAGAGCGTGCATATTTTCAAAAACAAAAGTTATTTCAAACCATATGGTTATATATGCAAATGTGGTCATCGTTTTTCACTTCATTAGAGAGGCACAACAGATATACTTTCTTTATTCAGAACTGGATCAAAAATCCTGAAGAAATTACTGTCTGATAAAGTGAATTGAATATTTGAGTTTAAAAACGTGATGGATTCCACTTTCCCAGTCAAGAGAAATATCTTCCACGTACTGGTCAGATATATTTCAGGGTACTATCTGTGTACTTTCCGAACAGCACACTTTCAGAAGAATATCAACAGAAAGGAATGGAAGACAGTAGCAGAGAAGACAGTAGCAGAGTTGGTCAACAGTTTCAAAGTGGTAAGTCTTATGACAAATCTTTGAAGGAATTGGGGAAGAGAATATAGACATGTAATATGGTTGTATTCTTCACATACCCAAAAGTTTTTCACCTAGAAGGGAATAAAACTTGACCTTTACCACTCAGTTGTATAGGACTCAGACCAATGGGCTTAAATAACAGAATAGTCGATATTAAATTAGTTTTGTATGGAACTAATTGCTTAGTAATAGGCTCAATTTCAATCAGAGGCTAGATGCCCATTTATTGGTTAGAGTGAATTTCTTGCTTTAAGTTTTAGGTTAGAGGCCAACTCCATGCTTTGAGGAGTGATGTTATCTGCAAAATCCATAAGACAATTTTTTTTTGGACTGCAACACCATTCAGACTGAATTCTCCTCTACATACAAGTAATCCTTGTAGAAAGCAATAAAACATTGTCAAACAATTATTTTAATTATACATAGGTATACAAAATAGCTTTACTTGGCCTTTAATTATTTCAGTACACTTGACAATGTATAGAAGAATATGTGAATAATCTCCGTTGGCAAGCACTGTTTTGAAGGTGACCTAAAATGTTGAAGTTTTGTTCTTGGTGAATAATCTCTGATAGTTCTCATGGGTAACCCTACATTGAAGATATTGTGGCTGACATAAGAACATCAAAAGAGCCTTGCTGAATCAAGCCAGAGGTCTGTCAAATACAGCAGACTAGCTTATACAGTGATCACGAGACATAGTCAGGATGTAGTTAAAGACTCCATGAAAGGGGGCAGAATTCTGAAGGTATTCAGCTACTCCCACATGCTCCTGTATGATTATCCTGTACAAATACACACAGCCCAGAACTACAATAACATATCATGAGATTTTTGTATCATCTGAGCCTTCCAGGGTCCCCATACATTTAGGGTAAAGGTTCTAGGACTTTACCCTAATTATATCTGTATTTTGATCAAAAATATACATTCTTTGATGTTAGGAATTCTCAGGCTTTCATTGGTTTATGTCATGAGTGCCGTTGAGCTAAAGTCATCAGCGCAATGGCACTCATGACAATGACAAGGAAATAGGTGAAGGGGTACAAGTTAAGTAGCCATCAACCCACAACGACTAACGGCTAACAAACAATAGATAAACGGATCACGGAGCCACCCAAGCCATCAGCGGCAATGCAACGGGGATCGCCCAGCTGAAAGCAATCAGCAGAAGATTGAAAACCTGAGGATGGGCGATCCTGGAAACCCTCAACCAATGGCAGGGCAACGCATGGGACAAAGGGGGGTGACGTGACCGAGAGCGAGGGGGCGCTGACCGGCGCGGGGTATTTAAACCCCGCACCGGCGCGCTCCTGTCACTCTCAGCTTTTTTCTACCAACGTTGTACCTACCCTGAAATAAACCAGAGCCTGCTTTGCAAACCAGTGTCTGAACGTTATTCAGAGGTAGGCAGCGCATGACATAAAGCTGAGAGTCATAAACTCAGCCTCGCCGAGCCCCACCGGACGACAACGAGCCGCGGGAGGAGTAGACGGCGAGAAGACCAGCAAGATGAGGCCGGAACGGCGCGGACCAGGAGGGCGAGCCGCGCGGCAAGAGACAGAGGAGGACCGACCGAGGCCAGAGGCACCGCGGACTCCCGGAGCCATGGACGCCCACCCCACCCGACCCGAGCCTCAGCTCCAACCCCAAGGGGAGATGGCGACAGAGACAACCCGACCGCGGGAGGGAGCAGCGCGACTTCCGAAACCAGCGGAGGACCCCGCGCCCCACATCGCACCCCAGCAACGGGCGTGGAGCGACAGCCCCACGGTGCTCAACACGGAGGAGGACGACGGAGACACCCATCAGACGGAGGAGGAAGCGGACCCGCGGCGGAGGGACGATGAACCCCCCACCCCCGAGGACGCGCCAACGGAACCGGCCCCAGCGGCGGCGCGGGCTGTGGACGAGGAGGCACGAGCTGAACTCGCGGCCATGCGGGCTCAGCTGACGGAACTCCGGACCATGCTCCAGGCGCTTATGCCCCCCGCGCCACCCAACGACGTCCCCGCACAAGCCCACACCCCGAGCGAAGCACCGAACCCACACGGGCCAGCGGAGAGCCAGCAGACGGCACAGGCGGCCGACACCACACCCCGGGAAGCGAGAGGCGGGGCCGCGCAAAACGCCCGGGCCCCAAAGGACTTCCCCATCTTCTTCGATGGGACCCCCTCAAAACTCTCGTTTTTCGTTACCAACGCTAGGGAGTTCATGGGGAGGCACGGACACTCCTATGACTCCGAGGCCGACAAGATCGCCGCCGTGGCGATCAAACTCCAAGACAGGGCGGCGGACTGGTACGTCCAACTGTACGAGTCCAGCTCCCCCGCCCTCGCCACCTTCCCTGCTTTCATCAAAGAGATGAAAAACTACTTCGAAGACCCCCTAGCTAAAGTACGGGCGAAAAGCGCACTCCAGAGACTTAAACAGGGCACACGCACGGTCCCTGACTACGCCCTGGAGTTCAAAGCCCTCGCGGGAAAAGTCTGCGACTGGTCTGAGACCACCCTGCTGGAAATCTTCAAAAGGGGGCTCAACCGCGACGTTCTCCAATGGGCCCTCTACCGCGACGACCCAGAAACGTTACACGGGTGGATCCACCTCGCGGGGAAAGCCGAACACGCGCACCGCACCTTCCTTATGACAACCACGGAAGACACAAACTACGTCGGGAAAAAGGTACCCGCACCACACGGGGGGATGGCCGGCCCCATATACCCAAAAAAGAAGTTCAACCGGGAGCCCTGCGGGAGGTGTGGCAAAGTAGGGCACAAGACGGCGGATTGCTTCGCCAACCGACCGCCGACCAGCGCGCCCAAGCCCGCCCCGAAAATTAGCCCCAAACCACCCAACCCGGGGCCGCCCCCTCACCGCCGAATGACCGTGGCCACAGCGACACCGGAAGAGGGCTGGGACGCTTACTGGGGAGAAGAGGACAATACCGACCCCGACCAGCCGGCGGGAAATGCTCCCCGCTTGCCCTGAAACGCGTGGCGAGGCAGGCGGTGGGACAGCAACGCGGACCACCTCAACGAAACGACAAAAGCTCCGTAATATTGGCAGCAATTCAACTCTCTGCCGGCAACGGAGCCACCACGGCCGCGGCACTAGTGGACTCGGGGTGCTCAAAAAACCTTATCCACCCCGACCTAGTCGCCAAACTCGACCTCCGCTGCTTCCCCCTCCCCACGCCGCTGGCATTCCACCAGCTGGACGGCTCTACAGCGGGAGGGAAACCAGCCACGCTACAAACCGAGCCGGTCACCCTGCAAATGGGCACTCACACCGAGCGCACATCGTTCGTAGTCACGCCCATCGGACGGCCCATTGCAGTCCTGGGGATGCCATGGCTCGCGAAAAACAACCCGCGGATCAACTGGGCGACCCGCACCTTCACATTCGGCGACGGCGAGTATCGAGCACCAGTACCAGCTGGCAAAAGCAACCCCACGGTAGGACGAGCGGAGGCGACCACACAAGACAACGCCGCTACCACAGCAGACCTACCGGAACAATACGCCGACTTCTCCGAGGTCTTCGGAGAGGCAGAGGCAGACCAACTACCCCCCCACCGCAAGACGGATTGCCGGATCGACCTACTGCCCGACGTCCCCCTACCTAGACCAAAGATCTATTCGATGACCCCGAAGGAGATGGCAACCCTCCGGGAGTTCATCGATAAAAACCTAGACAGGGGATTCATAGAGCCAGCATGCTCACCGGTCGGAGCCCCCGTCTTATTCCGAGAGAAGAAAGACGGGACCCTACGGCTCTGTACCGACTACCGGGGCCTAAACGCGGCTTCCCTGTCCAACAAATACCCCTTACCCCTGGTGAAGGACATGCTCGCCCACCTGTCCACGGGCAAAGTCTTTTCCAAATTGGACCTGCGCGAGGCGTACTATCGCATCCGAATCAGGGAGGGGGACGAATGGAAGACGGCGTTTAACTGCCCCCTAGGCGCTTTCCAGTACAAGGTACTGCCCTTCGGACTCGCGGGGGCCCCTGGGGTGTTCATGCAGCTCATCAATGAGGTACTGCATGAACATCTGTTTAAAGGGGTCCTGGTCTACATCGACGACGTCCTTATTTACACAAAAACATACGAGGAACACGTAACCTTAGTCAGGCAAGTCCTCGACAAGCTCAGAAGGGCGCAGCTCTATGCAAAGCCCACAAAGTGCGAGTTTCACAAAGAGCGCCTAGACTATTTGGGGTATCGAATCTCCGGGGACGGCATCGAAATGGACCCCGCAAAAGTCGAAGCGGTGCTAAACTGGGAGCGGCCCCGCAACAGACGGCAACTACAGAGCTTCCTGGGATTCGCGAATTTCTACAGGTCCTTCGCCCGGGGGTTCGCTGAGATAGCCCTCCCCTTAACGGACCTCCTCAAAACCAAAGGGGTGGGGGACACCCGACGCGCCAAGAACCCAGGCACAGTGCTGAATTGGACTCCCGCGTGCCAGACCGCATTCGACAAGCTGAAAGCGCTGTTCACGACGGAGCCAATCCTCGCGCACCCGGACCCAGAACGGCCGTTCGTGGTCCAAGCCGACGCCTCAGACTTCTCCCTGGGAGCCATCCTGCTACAAAAAGACTCCACGGGGCTCCTGAAACCATGCGCCTACCTGTCAAGGAAGTTCTCCGAGACAGAGAGGCGATGGCACGTCTGGGAGAAAGAAGCCTTCGCGGTGAAATCGGCACTAGAGACATGGCGTCACCTACTCGAGGGAGCCACCCAACCATTCGAGGTCTGGACGGACCACCGGAACCTCGAGGCCCTACGAACGCCTAGACGCCTTAGCCCAAAACAGGTCCGATGGGCCCAATTCTTCAGCCGCTTTGATTTCCAGCTGAAGTTCATGCCGGGCAAGAAGAACTTCCTGGCCGACGCCCTCTCCCGGCTGCCCCAAGACGAAGAGCCCGCCCCAGACACCATTGGGACGGTCCTATCCGCCTCGCAACTGGGGATGGCCGTGACCACCCGAAGCGGCGCACGGAGGCAGCTCGACGCTACGGCGCAGCCGACGGCGGGACAACCGGCGACGGAAAGAAGGCAACCGCAACTACCAGGGGGAATGCGCACGGACCTCGCCGCCGCCCTCAAAACCGACCCCTGGTTCCTGGCAAACCCCGACAAGGTAACAATGGCGCAAGACCTGGCATGGGGGGAAGGCAGAATCTACGTCCCGGACTCGCAACGCCAGGCGATCTTGCATAGGTCACACGACGCCAAGCAAGCGGGACACTTTGGGTTCCTCAAGACCCTACACCTAACACGGCGCCAATTCTGGTGGCCCGCGCTCAGGCGAGACGTAAAAACCTACGTGGCGTCCTGCCCAACGTGCGCTAGGGCCAAACGGGCACCAGGCAAACCCGCGGGGCTATTGCAACGGGTGGCAGAACCCTCCCGCCCATGGGAGGAAATCTCTATGGATTTTATAGTGGACCTCCCACCCAGCCAGAAGAAAACGGCCATTTGGGTGGTGAAGGACTACTTCTCAAAGCAGGCCCACTTCATCCCCTGCACGTCGGTCCCATCCTCACAACAACTAGCCAAACTCTTCCTCATCCACGTGTACAGGCTACACGGATGTCCCGCACGTGTGGTGACCGACAGGGGCACACAGTTCACCTCCAAATTCTGGCGGGCCTTCCTGAAGCTGACGGGGACCCAACAGGCCCTGTCTACGGCTTGGCATCCGCAGACGGACGGAGCCACTGAGGTTCTTAATGCCACCTTAGAGCAATTTATACGATCATATACGAACTACCACCAAGACGACTGGGCTGAACTGCTCCCGTTCGCCGAAGTCGCATACAACAACGCCGTCCACACGAGCACGGGGAAAACCCCGTTCGAAGTAGTCTCGGGGCGCGACTTCGTCCCCATACCGGAGCTACCTCAACCCCCGGAACCCCAGGTGGACGCCAGCGACTGGGGACGGAAGATCGCGGAAGCATGGCCAGTAATCACGGCGGCACTGAAGGAGGCACAGGCTGCTTACAAAGAGCAGGCCGACAAGCACCGGCGCCAACAACCGACGTTCCAGGCGGGGGATATGGCCTATCTCTCCACCAAGTTCCTAAAGTCAACCCAACCCTCGAAAAAACTGGGGCCTAAGTACATCGGGCCGTTCCGAGTCACGCAAATAGTGAACCCGGTAGCAATACGCCTGGACCTGCCACACAACCTCCGGAGACTCCACCCGGTGTTCCATACCAGCCTCCTAAAACCGGCAACCACCTCCCGATGGCACCCAAGCACGCCACAGCCCGCACCGCTAATGATCGACGGGCAACACCACTTCGAGATCAGGGACATCCTCGACTCCCGCAAGCAACGAGGAACTCTACACTATCTGGTCAGGTGGAAACACTTCCCCCACCCGGAATGGGTGGCGGCGCACAATGTTAACGCGCCTGACCTGACCAGAGCATTTCACCGGGCATACCCCGACAAACCGCAATCAAGGTCAGCAAAACCAACCCCCCCCCGCAGGCCTCCCCCCGCCTCCCGTGCCCCAAGGGAAAGGGCCCCCCCCAAGCCCGCGACTTGGGTGGACCTTCCCCCCCCCGGGACTCACTCCCCCCGCCCCGGGCCCACGGGGTGGTGACAAACGATCGCCAGCACCCTCCCCCCGCCCCCCGGCCGCGGGGGAGTGGCAAGCAAGTCAACAGGGCAACCTGGGGGCAACGCCCAGGAGACACAACAAAGGCGACGCACTCTAAATAAGAAAAGAAGGGCCCTACCTGGAGCTGAGCAGCACCCGACCAGCCACGCCTCTCGCCTCGCCGAACTGAGCCAAACAAACAGGGTGTGGTTGGAGCATGCGCACGCCAGGTCAGAACCCGAGCATGCGCACCATGGACACACCCTGGGAAGGCACGTGGTAGAGGGAGGAGCAAAGGGAGGGGCGACAAACACTCCGGCGGGAACTTTGAAAAAAAAAAAAAAAAAAAATGTGGCGTTTTGACAGCTCCATGGGGAAAACCCAGAAACCCGGGGGAGAACACTATTCGGAAAGGGGGCAGTATGTCATGAGTGCCGTTGAGCTAAAGTCATCAGCGCAATGGCACTCATGACAATGACAAGGAAATAGGTGAAGGGGTACAAGTTAAGTAGCCATCAACCCACAACGACTAACGGCTAACAAACAATAGATAAACGGATCACGGAGCCACCCAAGCCATCAGCGGCAATGCAACGGGGATCGCCCAGCTGAAAGCAATCAGCAGAAGATTGAAAACCTGAGGATGGGCGATCCTGGAAACCCTCAACCAATGGCAGGGCAACGCATGGGACAAAGGGGGGTGACGTGACCGAGAGCGAGGGGGCGCTGACCGGCGCGGGGTATTTAAACCCCGCACCGGCGCGCTCCTGTCACTCTCAGCTTTTTTCTACCAACGTTGTACCTACCCTGAAATAAACCAGAGCCTGCTTTGCAAACCAGTGTCTGAACGTTATTCAGAGGTAGGCAGCGCATGACAGTTTAGCTCTTGAAACATGTGTCACTGCTAGTGTCAAAGTCAAGAGCATCAGCAACAGCAAATTGCTGAGATATACAACAGAAGTAATGGTGGAACATTAATGAATTATGAATGTCAAGCACACCTCACATCTCATGTTTTCTATATCCCCTTGTCCAGCCATACAAAGTAGAAGATAAATCATCTCTTGCTAACAAGCTTCCTGGCTCTAACAAGTGTGATATACATAAATAAACTGGTCCTTCTCCACAAAAATGACCATTTCATGTACTAGCAGTCCAATATTAGGCCTGTAAAACCCATATATTTTCCTGTTGTTTTGCTTCCCACAATGATTCCTACAATTCCACTCAGGGATCATAAAGACTGTTTTTTTACTGAAGAATGTTTATTTATATTTATTGAGAATTTTCTCATACAACAAAAGACAAATTGAAAGAAAAAAAAAGAAAGAATGAAAGAGAAAAAGAAAGAAAGAAAGAAAGAAAGAAAGAAAGAAAGAAAGAAAGACTTCTGACCGTGTTTTCAACAGAGTACAATCTTATTGTCCCTCCTCACTCTTACAAGTTTTTACTGCAGATTGTTAATATGAATAAACATAAGTCATTTTGTAACTGCCTTGGAAGCATTTTTATGGAGATATGGAAATAGAGAAACAGACAGAGATAGATAAACACAGAGACAGATAGACATAACACAGTTAAAAACAAATAACCCCTCCAGTTTTATTTGAGCCTCCAGCCTCAGTATAAGGCTAATACTGTATGTAGGTTCTGGTGACCTCGCTCTCCAACCCAAAACTGGTAAGTATGGCCCTTAGCCATAAAACTGTATACAGCCTTTAGAGCAATGTGGCTAACCAACTTAGCAATATATAAATAAATAAACATTTGAGGTTTGCCCGTCTGTATGGTAATGGGAGTTCAGCACTGGGAGTACATCTAACAGGTGTTTGCATAGTTTCCAGTTTTTCCCCCTTATCTCATACTGGTCCCTTCTGTTGGTTCGAAAGGGTCTGTGATGAAGAGAGGGTGGAGGTGTAGTTCGCCAGCCAAATGCCTGCTGTTGTATAGAGAAAGTTTCAAGTTCAACCCCAATGTAGAACTCCGAACTTGGTGAGTTACAAATGTAGGTCAGAGTAGACAAGAAGTGCAAAACCTTTGGTGAATAGGCTGCATTTGTAAAGAAGAATATATCTCCGAGATCCACAGAGGGCATGATAGGGAGACATGATGTCACTGAAAGGTGAGGAGTCAAATTTTGGACCACTTTGCAGCTGTAGGGAGGCAAACAAAATAAGTATATTAAACCTAACAGATGCTATGTAAATGCATCTGGTTTCCTTAATGATTTTGCAACACATACACCATAAACATCTGCTGATTTTTTACTTTTGCTGTAAAATTTGGGTGTGGGGGTTCTGGAAACTGCAAAAGAGGGTCTGGATGTAGGCTAAGGGCTCTGAGTTGCCTGATTCAGACAGTGCTAAATAGATTATCTGGTTCAATAATAATACTTTAAAAAAATGCTTGTGTTCCTAGGACTAATAGCCAGCTTATATTGACTTTTTATAGTTAAGCAATGATGCTTTCTTCTCCAAACACCCTGACTGAAGGTAATCCAGCTCCCAAAATAAAGATGTGGTTGTGTTATTTTTATGCAGTAACTTACCACAATCCAATTTAAGACTGCAACTCAACCTTAACGTTTAAAACAATAATTAGGACATATATCTAAATAACAAGACCATTTCTGCATAAAGAATTAATACTTAAGCTGGCTTCTCAAAGAAAATGAAAAGGACACATTTTTAGTGGCTGTTTAAATTTTGATAAAACAGATTCCTGGAATAATTCTGGTGGACGTTGCTTGCAGAGGATGTCAGCACTAGATAAGGATAAGCTCTCCTAAATAGTAGAGACTAAGTGGTAGACTAATCTGCCACAGAGTCCTGCATGCTAAAATCATATTAAAATAACTGGAAAATGAATATGGACCGGTTACTCTGTTAATGGCATCTGCAAGAGCTAGAATGATGGAAGCAGTGGTATTGGATCAGGCTGCAATCCTTTATACATGGATGTGATGTTATGATACACATACAAAAGGGGAGGGGCTTGCATTGCATAATTCTGCAACATTGGTTTCATAATGAATTCATAATTCATCCCATCTTGACCCCCCCTGAGGACGCTGCTTTACTCTGTGTTGGACTGAATATGGAACAATTATCTAGCAATGGTTATCATCTCAATAGGTTACTGAACAAAGCAGGTTCTTCTTCCTCTTCTTCTTCCTCTTCCCTCAATTCCATGCTACTTCCAAAGTGCAAAAACCTGATTTACAGCAAATAGATACAGTAGGTGTACCAGGAAAACAAGAGCACTCTTCATGTGCATAAGGGTTATGCAGAAGAAGAGTACAATCTGTCCTCTGTCATCCAAGAATGCAGGATGTAGAATAATGATACAGTTACCAGATAAATTCTGGTTGAATGTTTGGGGGAAAAAATCACTAAGAAGAGTTTGACAAGTAGAACCAATTACCTAATGAAGTGGTAAACTTCCTTTTCTTGGTTTTGTTCAACCACAGCCAGATATCCATCTACTGGGGATATTTTCATTTGTTTCCTTGCATTAAGCAGGGGATTGAGCTCAGAAGCCTAGAGGTACAACTTGAGGCCCTTGGGGTGCATGATGCCCCCAAAAGATTTCACCAGACAGAATTCACCAGAAAGTCCTCACTGAGCTCACCAGAAACATCCCAAACTTGTTAGTACATTGTTATTTTTAATCTGATGAAAAGGGGAAATGATTAAACATGCAGTTAATGAAACTATTTAATTTTAATCAAATAGGAATGAAAATTAACATAAAACAATTTTAGTTTGGCCTTTACCCCCATGATAAGTTTTGGAATCCAGTCTCCATCAAGGTACTCAAAACCCAAGTGTGGTCTTTATCCTGGAAAATATTACATCTTCCTGGTGTAAATGATCCTTCTGGCTCTAGTGTTCTAGGATGTTATGCATGCTCACAGAGTTAAAGCATCACGTTGGATTGAGTACATATATTGGATTGTAAATTCCTTAGGGCAGAAGAGAGAACATTTCATTCTTCATTTTCTATGCAAATAGGAGTGCCTGTCAACATCATGAAATGCTAATGTATAATAATGATAGCATAATGAAGTTAACAAGAACATCACTATTATACATGAATTTTTAAAAACTGAATTATGTTTTGCTATCCAACCTTGAGGGAAAATATGATACTGACAGTCAGGTATGTGATTATTGATACAAGTGCATCTTGAAGATATATTTTTTTAATTACTTCCGAAAGGAGGTGAGCATAACACTCTCAGCCCTCCCAGAAGAGACTGTAGAAGAGTTTGACAGTTTTAGCCCTGTGGGTTGGTCCTGGAGTTTGGCATTTTATATCTGCTTCTGTTTTAGTCTTTCACTTAATGGAAGATACTTTTTCAGGAAACACTGTCTTTGGCACGGTGTGCTAATAAAAGACATCAGCATGGGCAAAATAGTTTTGCGTGAATCCTTTTCATGAAAGGCATAAAAATATGGTGAGCTATGCACTAAATAGGCTCAGAAGCATTATATTTTTTATTTAAAAATTGTTTCTTTAATAACCAGGAAGCATTTTGATGATGACAGAATTTAGCCATCCATGAGGGGAATATCTGGAAAGGGAAATCCAAGATATTGTGCCTACCATATCCTAATTATAGTAGAGAAACTTCTGAGACTGGCTGAGTTCATAGTAATAGCAAGGTGGGCTCATCATCTCAGTATACACCTTCTCAAGAGAATAGTAGAAAATGTTTAATCCAGATTAGGGAAGACAGAATAGTCCTCACAGTCCTACTAATCTGCTATCCATCAGTCCTCTGGTCGGCAACAAAGAAGTATGCCAACCTAAATTGTGCTGACGTAATGGGAGAGAGAGAAATTTGGAGAGGTTTTCAATATTGATATCAGCCCTTTGAAGCAGGGCAGGCCAAGAAACAGGAGACGTGGTTGGGATTCTCGGAATGCTCTTTATTGTAGTAATGTAGAATAACAGAATCTTGAAATCCTGTTCTTCTCTCTGTCCCATCTTATACTAAACAAAATCAAGGTGGGGTTATTTTGAGTTTTTTTCTCACTCCTCCTGCTACATTAAGATGGTGTAATTTTTGTCTTCCAGTTCTCCCTTAATGGCTCACTCATCCCCTCCATTCTCAACTCTCTCATACTTTCCCCAAGGTCATCTCTAAAGCCCTTCACAGGTCTAGTGGTGAAGGTGAATTAGGAGCAAAGAGATCTAAGTTCCAGTCCCCACTCAATTGCTGAGGCTCCCTGAGTGACTTTAGGCTAGTCCTTCCCTCTTAGCCCAAGAACCAGGGTCCAAGGCATTGGACTGGCACTGGGAGACCCAGGTTCTAATGTGCCCTCAGCCACAGAAGCTCAACTGGGTGACTTCTGTCATTCTCTCTCAGCCCATCCTATGTCATTCAGCTATTGTGGAGGAAATGGGGGAAGGGAACTCTGTGTATGTCATCTTGCACTCCTGAACAGCGAGTAGGATATACATCCAACAAATAAATAAATATTAAATAATTTTCCAATTCTGCCACCTCAAGAAATTGCAAACTTAGGGCAAGTTGTGAAAAGGCTCTGGAGGACAAAGTGAAGGCTTTGAATAATCACTTACCATTCTGAATTCAAAATTCTTGTTTTAACCAATGCTGAGTGTGGAATTCACCTCCCTTTTTCATCAAATACAGTTAAAACGACAAATATATCACATGCTGATAGAGAATGAGCTTGCATGAAAAGGAGGACTCATAATGGCAACTATTACTAGACATTACACTTCCATCTATTGCTTGTTGAAAACTTTGTAAGTAATGCAGACAGGAGTTTAAACAAAGTTGAACACTGCATGATATATGATATAAAAGACTGCCTGCTCCAGGTTTCTGGTATTGTGAATTTCTGGACTGCTAGAGGAGACCTCAACTTTTAGCCATGGGAAAAAAGGCTAAGGAAGGGAATGCTCCATTTTTCTATAACTGCTTCTGTAGCAGAAAGAATTTTATCTGAAAGAATATGTTGAGACAGCTGAGCCTGGTTCAGAAATAACAAACCTGGTTTCTTGGATAAGTAGAACTGGTTGGGTTCCTGCAGCCTATCACACCATGCTACACCAAACCACAGTATAGCTACAGGTGTTGTGTGAACCTAGCATTACATATTTCTGCCAAGGTTCTCCATGACAGATGATTTACTTTAGGATAACTGCTCATTGCCATATCAAAATTCTCCCAAATATTAGGAGAAATACTTGCTTTCTGGTCCATAATTAGAATCTGTGAAATTAGCAGATGCTGCAGGCAAAAACTCTTATTGTTGAATTCCCTTCCATCCCAGGTAACATATTGCAAAATGGCTTTGAAGTTGTAGCTGTTTCAAGTGGCTTTTAACTGAGATTATTTTATTAATCATGCTGTTGCCCTGATGCTTTTAGACTGGAATTGTGCTGAGTCAAAATGTGGGCTTTAAATTGCTTAGCAATTGCAGCTATTTTTGCCCAATGTTTTGTGAAGGGTTTGACATTTGTTAATGTGGTTTTCAATTAGTCTGGAATGTTATAACTTTATGATTCATACTTTGTAAGCTATAAGCCCATATTTTGTGACTTGCATGTTATTTGCAGGATTATTATGCTGAAACCCTAATAATATGTAAAATAAGTAAAAAGAAATAATAGCTTTCTTCAGAACTGGAAGACTATAGTATATGTTTTAGGAGACATACAGTGCAAATCTTCTCATCTTTACTCAAGTCTAGAAGTAAGACCCATTAAGTTAAATGGAACTTATCAGAAAACACCATGGATATGTCAAGCTTGACTCAAAGGAGACTTTGTCTTTCACTCTTCTTTAGACATCTGATTAACTAAGCTTGATGCAAGAACTACCCTGAATCAGCCAGTCTTTCTCTTAATTCCTTAGGTTACTTGGATTATTCCCTGGCAATGAAATAAGTTGCCTGAGCAAAGATATTTTTGACAGTCTGGGAGTTTAACTGGGACTTAAATCAAGACAGTGACATTTCCCAATCTGTGAAATAGGTCTAATGGTGACCACATCACAAGGGTACTTGGACAGATAAAAATGTTATACATTTTGTGAAATTCTGCATGGCATGTAAATGAGACTATAGTATAATATATTCTTCTGTTGTTAACAAGGTTGAGATTCACCAGTTCATTAAAGATGGCCAAGCAGTCTTTTAACATTTAAAAGATTTTAGGAGGGTGAGATTCTGGAAAGGGCACTGGACCTCTCAGCTCTTGCTAACACTTTATAGCATTTTTACAGAAAGTTGAAGATGAAAGTTATCTCTCCTTCTATAAATTAAGCTGAATGGTTTGGTTTAGCAGGTACTTGATCCATGAAAGAGATCCTAAGCAATTGCTTTTCAGAAACAGGGGCCCTCATTTTATCTCAGTCACTAAAGTTCTACAATGCTAAGTTTGTCCAAAGTATCCAGACTTTCATCAAAATGAAGAAAGCAACATTGCCCCATTGTGCCATATACTTCATGTCTTTTATATGTGTGCGATGTCACAACACACATACAAAAGAGGTGAAGTTGGCATCATGATGGTGCAATACTGTTTTCATCCTTTCCTTTCCTTTCCTTTCCTTTCCTTTCCTTTCCTTTCCTTTCCTTTCCTTTCCTTTCCTTTCACCCCACTCCCCAGAACTTCTGTGTAGTAGTTCAAAATTAACACCAAAGGAAGCCAATGGTACACTTCTGTAACTTATATGTTATTTGCAGGCTGCAATTTCATTTTATTAGTCAAGCAGGATGAATACAGTAAATGCAACTGTATTGTTGAGGCCCATGGGCCTCAGAGCTACTGTAAAGGATAAAAACTGTGGATCCAGAGGATTAAATACGTGCTGGTATTTTAGATGAGCTCCATTTAGTGGATGCCTGGAAATCTCTTAATAACCACAGAAAAGGCTTTTCCCATTATTCTGAACAACTGAATTCATATTCAAGATTAAGTTATACTTTGATCTCTTCATTTTGTCTCAAAATACAAAAGAGATCTAAAGAGTTACTGTTCAGTGATTAGATCAACATTAGAACTCGGTATTAAAGAAAAGATAACAAAGACTCAGGTTCTTAAAAATATCTTGCTACAAAGAAAATGGACCAAAAGTAAAATAGAAGAGCTAAAGCACTGTGTGTGTATGCCTTCGAGTGAATTTTTGACTAGTTCCTGCAGTTTTCTTGGCAAGGTGTTTTTGGAGGCAGTTTGCCATTTCTTTCTTCTTCCTAGGGCTGAGAGAGAGTGACTGGCCCAAGGTCACCCAGCTGGCTTTGTGCCTAAGGTGGGACTAGAACTCACCATCTCCCAGTTTCTAGCCTGGTGCCTTAACCACTACACCAAATACCAAACTGGCTAAACTGATGTAAATGAAGAAGGTAGAATCACTTAGTCCAATTGGTAGGACTGTATGAAAACAAAAGATGAATGAAAATGTATAAACTGCTTGAGGATAAAAGAAGGGAATTTAAATTTTCTGATCTTGTAAAGATGTACAATGAAATGCAGTATATAGTTGGAAGTGCTAAGTATTCTAACTTCTTATTTAAATATATTCGAAGGAAGAAGAGAAGGAAGATATTATGGATTAAGAAAAAGAAAGGACAGACTTTGACAAGAAATACATTCACATGAGTAGATATGATGTTTTTTTTTATTTATTCTCTATCTCTATCTCAGTCTCTATCTTTTATCTCTATTCTTCAACAAATCCAGATAAGTTAAAGATGAAGTTTTAGCAGAGATGCACTGAAATTAAAAAAAAAAATAAGCACTGGAACATAAAGAAATTTAGTAAATCTATTAGCACAAAAGAAATTAAAGTTGTAATTGATTTTAAAAAAATAAGATTGCCTTAGTGAGAATTTTAAACAAGGATAAGGATATTCTTATTCCCCATATTTTGCCTTCTTCAATGGTATTTTGGATGTGAAAGTAATATCAGCATCCTGGAGAAGACCTACAAGTATCACTTGTACTAAAATCAGGTAAAGAAAGGAAGCTTGTTGTCTTTAAGATCTATTATTATTAATCAAGATGCAACTTATAGTTCTTGCTAAATGACTTGGACCAAATAGGAAGCATTAAAGCATGGTAAATTGCTGATTTAGTGAGGAAACAATTATTCTAATTTATAAACAATAACTCAAAATTCCTATGATTTTATCTCATTAGATGCCTGCAAAGCTTTTGATAAGGGGGAATTGTTTTTTATCATCTTTTCCAGTTCCTTCTGAGCTACTCTGCTGTCATATGGTAAAGTATAATTTACTTCTGAATTAAAACAGATCAACATCTGGAACACAACATGCTGGTCATCACAGCAGTGAATTTTTACATGGTCATTCTGGAGCACTTTTGCAACATTGTGGTCATACTGATACTTTGGGACATCAAATCCATACTTTTTAAATCAGTTCCAATGTACCATTTTTTGCCACTTGATCATGTATTTTAATCTGCTTGGACAATTTTGAACAATCCCTTTTATTCAAAATTATCCTCAAAACTTATTAAAAAACAATTACATTAACAACCCCCTTGAACAATTCCTCTTCTGATGTTGACTTCTCCAAATTCTTCTGCGTTTGCCATCATGATTGTTTTCCACTTTTTTCATTGCATATTGCATACTGAAGGTCCATCAATATGCTGATGACACCCAACCCTACCTCTCCTTTTCATCTAACACAGATAAGGTTTTTGGAGTTCTGAACCCATGAACTGGATGAAGGCTAATAAACTGAAACTCGATCCAGACAAGATGGTGATAATGTTTGTGGGTGGTCCATCTGTCAGCTGAGTCATGCCCTTCTTGTCCTGGATGGGTCTCCACTGACCATAAAGAAGCAGGTTGTTGGTTTTGGGGTGCTCCTACAGGCAGTGTTTTTATTTGTATTTTGTCTGATTTTATGAAATATATTTGTATTTAGTTTGTATTTTTAGTGTGTTTATTGAGCTTCAACTATTGGACAGGTTTATTAAAAATCTTATTTTTAAAATTTATATAAACATTTAATAAATAATAAAAATCAAAGCTTTATAATGTTCTTCTAATAATTTTATAGTAATAAATTTTATAATGTATAGATCATTTACATATTATAAATGTATTATAAGTTATAACATTTTTATAATTTTATAAAAATTCTTCTTGATGAGATAGTTCTTCTTCAACTAGCTCAGTCTCTCTATAGAGCTTTGCAGTTAAGGAAAGGTATCAGAAAATATGATGTCCGTATCCTATCTACTACCAAATTTATGAGTGAAATTTACAACCAAAATGATTAGGTACCATTAATTAATAAAATAAAAGAACTGAAAAAGTAGACAAAATTGTCTTGGTTAGGTGGAATGGCAGTTATAAAATGAATATATTACCTCAATTGCTATATCCGTTAAAATCTCAGAAGATAGGTTTATGAGCTGGAGAACATATTAGTCCAAAGGGGCAAAAAGGCTAGATTCTGAAAGAATGTAATTCATAAACCTGCTAAGGAAGGAGCCGTAGGTTAAAGTTGTATTGTGTGGTATTTCAAGTTAAACAATACTTGACCTCACATAAGCTAATTCCAATAAAGTATGGTTAAATATGAAACCGGCAGAAGAGGAAAGAAATAATCTATCATACTTTATCTTTTTTCATAAAGATAATTATGCTCAGCTTAAAGACTGAAAAAGTGAGCCTTTGCATTTATAGATTTAAAAATGTGCAACCAATAGTGGAAGTGCATTTAAGTAATTCAGTAATGAACATCAAACCTAACTGGTTATAAATCCATCATGTGAATCATTTCATCTTAACTGGAAAATTAAAGCTGAAGCAAATAAGCTCTGATAGAAATGGAACAACTGGTAATGACTGCAGGTTGAGTCATGGCAACTGGATTTCTTTCTTTTTGGTAGAAACATTTTGCTGCTTCTCCAAGCAGCTTCTTCAGTCTGGGCAAAGGTTGGTGAGGGGACCCCATATATGTCTTCCAGGGTGGCTGCATTGTCCCTACACCTGAATGGCTGTTAATTGTGCCATGGAGGTGTGGATTGCCTTTGGGATGTCTTACTCCTAGATCCTTTGTTCATCCCCAAGTGGATTGTTAAGAGTGGCCTTCCTGGTGGTCTTAATCATCCTGGGGACTGATGAAAGAGCAGCATGAAAAATGGGGGACAAGTTGTGTCTGAGGCCTCTGCCTCTATTGAGGGAAGGATTTTCCACTTTGGCATGAATGGATTCCTTAACCCCTCTCTCAAACCACCTATCTTCTCTGTCCAACATATGAACATTGTTGTCCTCAAATGAATGCCCTTTTTCTTTTAGATGAAGGTAAACTGCTGATTCTGGTCCTGTGGTGTTGCTCCTCCTGTGCTGGGCCATCCTCTTGTGTAAAGGCTGTTTGGTTTCCCCAATGTAGAGCTCAGAACACTCCTCACCACGCTGGATTGCATATACTACTTTGTTCCTCTTATGTTTCGGTGTTGGATCTTTAGGGTGTACAAGCCTCTGTCTCAGTGTGTTAGTGGGTTTGAAATATACCTGTATGTGGTGTTCTCCAAATATCTGTTTTATCCTTTCCGACACGCTGGCCATGTAAGGAATGACCAGGTTCTTCTGTTGACTCTGGGTCTCAGCTCTGTCTGTCATTGTTTTAGGTCTAGGGGTAGACTTAGATTTAATGAAGGCCCAATTTGGATACCCACAGGCCTTTAAGGCTGTCCTCAGGTGTTGATTTTCTTTCTTTTTGGCAACCATGGAGGTGGGGATGGTTTCTGCCCTGTGTCGTAATGTCCTGATGACTCTTAGTTTGTGCTTCAGTGGATGGTGGGAGTCAAACATCAGTTATTGGTCTGTGTGTGGGGGTTTCCTGTAAATCTCTATTTCTAGCTTGCCACCAGTCCCAATAAGAACCTCACAGTCTAGGAATTCCACCTGGATGACTGAGAATCTTCATCGACAACTGGTAATGACATGTAATCAGTAAAGGAATGCCTTCTACTGCATGTAAGTTGATATGCTCTACAGATATACTGTAGATATTTCTTGAGATCTTAAAGAAACCTGGGCAAAGGCCCTGGGATTTATGAAGGAAGCTGAATTGGCCTTAATTTGGCAAACATAAGCTATGAAATCAGTCTCAGCCAAAGTTAGAGGACTACTTACTTTCTTGTTATTGAAGCCTAATTGCTTAGAACATCTTCTTGGGAAAAAATGAAGAATATGACTGAATGTGAATATGAATTTACATATACATTGAATTGAATTGACATGTGACTAAAAGGTCCTACACCATTGTGAGGCAACAGGCAGTAGCAGAATGGCTGACTAATAGAGTAAAAGCTAGAAATAATTGTTCATACATATATTATTTTGACATCAAACTGGTTGAGATATCCATTTTTATATTAATAATGAATTGGACTCTGCTCACCAAACAATTCCTCATGGCACTCTTTGAGCTGAATTTCTGTGGTAAAGTTGAAGATTTTGTTGTTCTTCTCAATATGTTGATGATTTTATGTTTCTTGTTATATTTTGATTCCTTTAAAGCAGTTTGGGGAGATAAAATAATTAATTTTTAAAGAAGGAGTAAAGAATTTTAACCAAAGAAACTTCAGCTGAAGGGAAATCTAACAAAACCTATGCTCATAATTTTCATGGGGCTTCTGTTGCTAAGGAGAAGAATGTGTGGCTTTCTACAGTCTATCTCTTCAGTTGCTCTGGCAACTTAAGGGAGAAAGAACCCCTCAAGAAGTCATTTCAAAGTTGTACATAACTATGTATTCATCCTGTCAGCATAAACCATAAACCATAACACTCAAAGGCATGTTTGAGTGCCAAGGAGGTGAGATGTGTGAACTTGATGGAGGCAAAACTTAAAAACTTAACAGCTGAAAGTCAGAACAGAGAATTAGCATCAAAAGTTCATTCCATCAATAAATATGGCAAACTAATTCATAACCCATTTATTTTCAAGTATGCAGTGTGTGGTGGGACCCCAATTGCTTTCAACTGGAGGAGAGTAAATTTCTTGTGCATTAAAAAATATATATTGTATCAAACTCAGCATATCTGAAACTAGAAAATTGCTAAGAAGGTTCAGTCTGGGTTGTTGTTGTTTTCCTGAAAAGGGAGATTAATTAACTGGAAGATGGAAAGGAAGGTTGTAAGAACATTGGTAAAAGTCCTGATGAATCAAACTCATGACCCATCTTGCCCAACAACTACTTACTTGTAATGGCCAGTCAAATGCCAGAAGGAAGCCCACAAGCAGATCTGGAAGACAATTATCTCTCCATTACAATTGCTCTCCCATAGTGAGCCTTCAAATGTATATTTTACCAGAATATAGAAATCCCACAGAATGATTATGGTCTTTCTCAACTTGGCTTCCTCTGGATGTGCTGGATCCAATTCTGGGCAATGTACTTAAAGATTCAGACAAATTGGAACAAATCTGAAGAAGGTTAATAAGGATGATCAGGGACTAAAAAAAAAAAACACCAACCTTTCCTCTGAAACAAAGTGGATATGATTAGCCTTTGAAAGAAAAGATGAAGGGGAAATTGTTATAGAGAAGAGGGTGATAACTCTTTTCTGTCATCCCAGTGGAATGGTCTTAGGTTACCAGAAGGCAGATTTCAGTTGAAAATTGGGAAAAGATAGAAGCCATTCAGCAGTGTAAACAATTAGCTGGAAAAGTAGAGGGATTGGATGTATTCAAGCTGAGGGTAAGTAGCCATTCCTCAGTGATGCTTCAGCTTGGATTCTGAACTGAATGCCCCTCCCAACTCTACAATTTTAATTCTGAGTGTTATAATCTACCACATCTGGAAAGCATCACATTAAGTCAGAGATGTAGTGAACTCTCATACAAAAGTGACCCATCTGCCTTATCTTAGATGTTTCTTTTGCATAAGTCAGCTTCTGCATTTAAATGCCCAAGTATAGATACTTTCAATTAATCAATCTTTCCATCCACTAGTTTGATGAAGTGTATCCATCCTTGCAAGTCATTGTAAGCAAAAGGTCATTTAAAAAGACACATTCCTTCTATAGCATCCTATCATTAACAACCACAAAATTAGGAATGAATAACCAACAAACTGCAAAATCAGAATATCTTTAAATGCTTCTACATCCAGTTCCTCAACCTGGTGCAATAGCCTTTATAGGGATATAAGAAGAGCAAGTTTCTCAATACTTGGCAAAAGGTTTTGAAAATGTGATCAATGAAATATATCATTATGGTTGATTGTACAGTCAGCCAGATGTTTAGACTAGATTTAGCATTTTTGTCTACCTATCGAGTCTTTCCCAAGGACCTGGGTGAGGCAGATGTTGTTGTTTAATAATATTAAAGGTATCATCACAGGGTGTAAGCTGTTCCAAGTAAAGCTGCCTTTTGCAACTGACTGATGATGATTTTGTCAATGCCAATGCTGCTGCTACTGCTGCTGCTGCTACTGATGATGATGATTTGCCATCAAGTCCATACTGACTCTTAAGGACCACTTACTGTAGATAATTTTCTGCATGAGGATCTCTCCTAACATGGTCTTTCAGGTTCGATGATCCGTTTGTTTGTTTCTTGGCTATCCATGGTATTCTCAGGAGTCTTCTCCAACACCAAAGTTCAAAAGCATCAATACTCTTCCTATTCCGCTTCTTCAAAGTCCAACTTTCAATTCCATAGAGCGTTACTGGGAAAACCATTGCTTGCACAGTTCTGATCTTGGTAAGTATAGACACATCATGGCACCTGAATATCTTTTCCAAGGCCTTCACGACTGCTCCACCAAGTGCTAGTCTTAAAAATATTGGGGAATCAGAAAGGAAGCCATCATGAATGTCTGCATGGGGTAAGAGTTGGGGATGAATCATCCAGGAATCCATTACTTCGGTGATACTATAGGAGAAAAAGTAGGTAAGAAGATTAATGAGGTTATTTCTTTGGTATCCTGGCTTTAAACAGATGATTTCACTCATTGTCACCATTTATCATCTTTCTCTTGTCCTGTGGCAAAGAAGATGCCCTAAAGTTGCTACTAATTTAAACTGCAATGATCATTTCATTTAGCAGCAGTGGATTGTTGTGTGTTTCACTAAATCATTTTGATTTTAAAAGTAAGAACTGCATACCTTCTATTCACTGATGTTATTTAGTATTCTCAGGCTGTACATACAAGACTTGTCAGATGGCAATTCATCTTGCCATAGCTTACAGTCAACTGGATATAAAGGAACAAAGAATTTATCTTCCTTCATCCTCCCTTTCATTTCAAACATACCTTTTTATAACTTCCAGTCTGAAGCCATTGCTTCAGCTGAGGCTGATCAGAGTCTTCTTCCCCTCCTCCTTCATGCTTCTATGCTCAGTATTGATTTTATTCACCTACTTAGCAACCACAAAAATGCTACTTCCGGGGAGTTACATACCTCATCTTTGAGGGCAAGCTTTTTCTATCCCAGAATCTCAGCGCACTCCTCCTAAAACTGGACTGGGATACTGGAAGCTTGGTGATTGTACCCTTTTGCCACCAGCTATCACTCCAATCTACACTGGGTGTATTACATCTCTTCTACTGACCAACCCAAAGACACTTGTGTCAGGAATAGGGTTTTGTTTTTGTTTTTGTTTTGCTACTTGTTTTACTGACTCTTCTGGAAGAAGTAAATCTGCAAGAATTACAACACATACAGGCAACTCAAGGTAACCGAGCAACAATGAAAGATCACAGGCATGCTTAATCAATCAACAATGACAATAGTCCTCCATGCCGATCTCAGCCAAGATACATACTCTACGTTATTCAGATATAATATGCCAAATCTAGGCATTGTGATGGCTTTTGCATACAACACTCAAGTCAGTGTATTCAACAGTATTGGCAACCAAAGAGCAATCACCACTTGCGTGTCACTTCAGGGATAGGTGCTACTGGTGGTAACTCAGGAATTATAGATGAGTCCCTAACCACATCAGGCACAACTTCTTTCTGTATCTCTGTTCTCCACTGCTCAATATGACATCTCCAAATATTATCAGGAGCAGTCGCTACAGTATAAGAAAAAGATTCAAGTCCTTCTTTGATATTTCAAGTCTTCTTGATATTTGACATACAAATCCTTCTTTGATATTTCACTCCCCTCTATATACTCTTGGTGGTACAGTTTGCACAGTGGAGAAATGTTCTTTTTCAGCATGAGAAGATAGCTCCACTTGTTTCAACTGTTTGTCCTAAATGCTTCTTCTCAAATTAGGCTTGAATGTAAGGTTCAGCTGAAGAACAACATTGCTGGTGTTTGATTTATTGTTGTGTGCACTGTGTTGCAATATGCAAATAGAAAATTTGCAAGCTTTTGATTCGGTGTGATTTTTTTTCTGCAAGACATTTCTCATAAAGCATTCTTGAAACTCTGAACAAAACTTTCAGCCAATCCATTTGTAGCTGGATAATATAGTGCTGACGTGGCATGCCGGATTCCATTCTTTTTCATTAATGTTCAGCTACAGATCAGCTACTGTACTAATTGTCACTCACTAAATGTTTTGGAATGCCTGTCCTCTCAAGCAATTCTCTCAATATATCTTTGGTACATGTGGCTGTTGATGAAGTCATTGGAATCATTTTGAACTTGCATCCAATGTAATTAAAAAGCTAAAAATTCTCCAGAGTGTATATTAATTCTTTGTCATGACAAAGCAAGCTATTCTCATGGATGAAGTGGTGCTGGTTTTGGCACCTTTTGGAGGTATTGGCAACTTGAATAACTTGCTGCAAGCTGATTTTTGGTCATTCATTCATTTATTCATTCATTCATTCATTTTCTCTGCTGCCTGTCTGGTATGAGATACACAAGTAGCTGATCTTGTGTATCTCGTACATGACAATTTCTGGCCATCAAACAAAAATACAACATACTGCCTTCATCTTTACAACATGAAAATATCCTACACATAGTTCCTCCAACATTCAAGTTCACAGCTTTGATTCTTAGTCCCCACATAATACCAGGATAGTTCATTGCAGCAGTAATAAAACTCCATAAACTGGAATTTTTGCTGGGCATTCTGGGCTGCTGTTTAAATTTGAGACACTGTTTGGTCTCTCCTACTGTCTCTAATCTTCTCTATTGTGATGGAAAGATTATCTATCTCTGTGACAGAAAACTTGTCAAAGGCATCACCATCTTATGTGGATTCTCAGATTGTTTGCCTTGTGGAGGTAAACATGCCAATCTGTTCAAATTTGTGTGATAGTGTGTGTCCTTTTGAATGTTATTATCTGTTCTCCCTCCAGGAATGAAGTCCAGTGCTGCATTCAAGCACAACTGTAAACAGAATATCTTTTTGGAGATTAAAGATGAATAGCAGTGGCTGCCCTAGTAAATGCAGTAACCGTGTCTGGTATCACCATTTTCTTTGCATTTGTGAAAGCTTGTTTGCACAGTTTTGTCCACTGCCATGCTCTGCTCTCTTGTCATAAAAGTTGTTCATGGGATGGACCACCATGGCTAAATTTGTCAGGAATCTGTTGTAATAATTATCAAATGTTAAAAATGATCATATCTGAAATATGCCTTGTGATCTTGGGACATTCAATACTGCTTAACATTTTCTCGGCACCCTTGGGTAAGCCTTGTGCATCAATGGTGTGACTGCAATATGTAATACTGGATTTGGAGAACTCATATCTGTTTCATGCTGCTCCAAGGCCATGGTCTCCCAGACTTTGCAACCCTGTCTCAAGACAATCACTGGTGACAGTGATGTCATTTAAAAGCCTAAGTGTCTGAATAGTCTTGCGACAATTGCTCTATGGCTCTCTGTCGAAGCACTAGTGCTAATGGTAGTCTAAAATCATAATGTTATAACCTTTTGTGTCTATTTAGGAATACCTTGGATTTCTCTCCATGTCTATCTGTAAATAAGCCACTGCTAAATCTTTTTTGCTGAAATGTTATCTCCCCAGAAAAGTTAGCAAAAAAGTTCTCAATTCTAGGCAAGAGATATTACTTGGCCCGTAATAACGGACTACAGCAAAAGCAACAGTACAAGATCACAGGCATGCTTAATGAATTAATTACAGCATAACAATAAGTGAATGCAGTACAAGGGGCCATATCTGCACTTAAGACAGGAACACCCAGCAGTGTGGCAGAGGGGGCTCATGGGGATTTTATTTTTATATTTCAAATTTCCATCACCGCCCATCTCCCCCAAAAAGGGGATTCACAGGATCCTCTTGTTAAATATTTGGGGATTATCAGAACCCTTTCTTAACAACATTAGTTCAATAAAAGTTAGCACTGTGACCATGGAGGATGGAGAGATCGGGCTGAGAAAACATCCATTCACAACTTCCTGGTTCCATCTGCTAGAGTGAAAGGACTTAAGCAGGGGCCACAAAAGGTGCAGCATGGTCTCATGTAAGAGATGCTGGATGGAAGAGTGCTTGAAGAAGGCCCTGGAGATGGTGGGCTCATGCATTGTTACCCTGTAGCATTAATCACTCTTGATTCTGTCAATTAACTTTGTTCTAGAAAAAGGTAAAGAAAGAGAAACAGGTTGTCTCCTTTTCTGGACCACCAAGTAAAGATTTTTCTGATGGCCCTCTAGCTGTAACTAACAACAAATTGATAGCACCCCTCTGAGGGACACAAAGGGTTTCAACCTCTCTATTACACGTGTGAGGATATTGGTTGTCCCTACCAGTAATTTGCGAAAAAAACTACATTGTTAGTAACATGTGTAACTGGGGTCTCAGAGGTCATAATTTTTAACATTACTGCTGGAATAAATTTATGCCACTGCATCAAAGCTTATGTGTGAAAAACAGAAATGTTGACTAATGCTTTATGATAGAGAACTATAGAATTGGAAGGAGACATTTTGGCCACTGAGCCCAAATTAAATTATCTGCAACAGATGGCTGTCAAGCCTCCTCTTGAATAGAGCCAGTAAAAGGGAGCCCACCACTTTTCTGGGTCATTGATTACACTGGCTAACTGCTCTTCATATTACAGGCTGGCTTTTTTCCAACTTTCATTTGGAATCTGCCTTCCCATCGTACAAATCCATTCTTCTGTGTCCTGCACTCTAGAATGATCATACAGTCATAGAGTCCTAGAGTTAGAAGAGTCTTTAGATATCATCTAGCCAGAGCAGTGTTTCTCAACCTCAGAAACTTTAAGGTGTGTGGACTTTAACTCCCAGAATTCCCCAGCCAGAATAAGGCAGAGGTTGAGAAATACTGCACTAGAGCTGACAGAGCTGATAGTTAGGAAATCGCATTGAGGTTGAGAATTACTGCACTAGCGCATCTCTGACAGATGACCATCTACTCTCTCTTGAAATACTTCCAAGAATACTTCCAATACTTCCAGTGAAGAACTTACCAGTTCATGTGGCAACTTATTCCACTAGTTCCTAAAATCTAGCTTGTTCCTACTTCTTTGCAATTTTAACCCTTTGGTTCTGGGCCTGCTACTGTCAATTTAACTCCCTCTGCTGCACGTGAAGCCTTCAGATATTTGATGACTGCTATCATATCTCCTGCCAGTTGGCTCTTTTTAATATGAAGCTTTATTCATTTTTTCAATGTATACATAAAACCATTTCTTGTAAGTCTTGGTTTACTATCTTGGTAACTCTCCTCTGAACTTCCTTCAGTTTGTCACTTGTGGTATATTGTGGTACCTAGAACTGAATATAGTATTCCTAATGGGGGCTGACCTGAGCAGAGGAGAGTGGAACAATTGCTTCCCATGATCTAGACCAGTGTTTCCCAACCCCACAACTTCCAGATGTGTGGACTTTATGTCCCAGAATTCTCATCAATGGCCATGCTTGATGAGACTCTATGCTCCTGTTAATGCACCCCAAGATAGCATTTGCCTTTTTAGCAGCTGCATCATAGGTGGTTCATGTTTAACTTATGGCTGACAAGGATACTCAGATCCCTTTCATATATACTGCAACCAAGCCAGGTCTCCTTCATTCTCTGAACTGAAGGGAGACCTTCAGCATGCAAACATGCTCTATCACAAAGCGATGGTCCCAACTGCTTTTCAAACCAAAGACTCACGTTGAATATATTTGTGCCTTACAGTCTTCCTGCCCAGATCCAGATCCATCCTCTTCCTTTCAGCCCACTATTCAAGCCTGTCAAGACCTTTTTTTAACCTCCTCTCTCTCTCTCTCTCTTCTGAAGTATTAACCAGCCCTCACAGCTTTGTATCATTTGCAAACTTAATAAATGTCCCCTCAATTCTTTCACTCACATCCTTGATAAAAATGTTTAGCTGCACAGGACCTGGGACACAGCCCTGTGGCACTCCATGTAATATTTTTTCTCCAAGCTGAAGTGGAACCATTAACAAGCATTTTTTATGTACATTCATTCAACCAGTCCTAAGTCCATCAAACAGTAGCATCATGTAGCCCATATTTTACAGGTTTATTAAAACCACATCACATATCATGCCCACAAGTTATTTTCGAGTTTCTTCCAGCAGAAAAAACTTCATGTAGAAAAATTCACCAATACTGCTCATTGTTTCCCTCCATTGGAAGATTTGTCAATACTGTATAATCTTGCGGTGTGTTAAGAGCTTATCCTCAGTAGCAACACTGAAAGCTCAACTATTTTAATCCTCAAGTTTATCTGCCATTGTGCTATTCAGATGCTTGCTTTTTCTGCCTCGTACATCACCCCCTTTTCCTTTCTTCCTTATGTCAAAAAAGTTTCAACACCGTAATTTACATTTCAACCACCTACTAACCCAGATGAATACACTAACTGTATTTCTGCATATATCTCCCATTGGTGCAGATTAATAAAACATTTATTTACAAGAAGAGGTGGATGAGAGGAAGCATTACTTAGTTTTCCTGATTTAAGGGACCTCATGGTATGAGACCATTAATGTGTAAATCTGTGAGAACATTAACCTCAGTTAGGCCAAGTATTTATTTATTATTTATAGTATTTGTTCTATGTATATCCTGCCTTTCCTCCAGCAGCTCAAGGCTGCATGCATAGCACTCACACCCTCCAGTTCCCCCGTGCCCCAAACAAAAATTCTTGGGCTGAAAAAGAATGGCTGACCAAAGTCACCCAGTTCACTTTCATGGATGGGGTGGACCTGAACCTGGGTCTAACTTCTCCTAATCCAAAGCCTTAACCATCATTCTAGTCTTGCAAACAGCAAATGACATCATCCATACAGAATATCACAGGATGTCAACCTTGCTGCTAGTAAAGCAAAAAGACTATAATTAAGCATTGCCACCCCCCAGGATTAGTTGCTTTCACCAGCTGACCACAGCTGGCATTTAAAACAATGGTCTTCAGCTTCAATAACATAGAAGACTGCCTTGTGCTGAGTCAGACAATGAATTCATTTTGTTCACCATGAATTGCTAGCAGAAAGCCACTCTTTAGAGTTTCAGCCAGATAGATGTTCCACCCTACCTCAACAGGCCAGGAAGTGAAGGTAGACCTTCTGTATGCAAACATGCTCTCTCACAAAGCCATGGTCCCAACTGTTTTTCAAACCAAAGACTCACGTTGAGTGCAAATATAAATTCTGAGAGCCACTTCAAAAAAAAATAATAACCAGGTAATCATATGATGGTAGTATTATTGTAGCACCTTATTTTAAAATTAAAGCTCTTATTTTAAATGAGTAGCTGGTCCAAACCACTTGAAAACCAAGGATCTATAAGACAAAGTGCTTGCAATTACCTAATTCAGAGATGGACAATCTGTGAGCTAGGTGAGGTCCTCACATCTTCACAGATAATATTCTTATATATTTAAAATATATTCTTTCCCAAAACATTTTGGCAAACAAAACACAGAATGGCATATAGGCTTTCTTTTTGCCTTAAATACCTCCTCCCCCCACCCCGCAAAAAAACAAGTTCTGTTGAACTATCTTGCTATCCTTTTTCCACTTGACTACTCTCTATGGCCCTTAGTCACTCCTTGAAAAGTGAAGTCTCTGAAAGAGGTTCTAACCTGGAACTAAATGACAGATAACTCTATAATAGATAATAAAATGTCATTCCAATTTCCCATCTCTGCATCATTTCCTATAAAATATGACATAATTAATCCATCCAGTTTCAGCAGACTGCCAACTCTGGGCAACCTTATCTGGTCTTGGAAGCCAAACAGTGCCACCTGCTTTAGTATTTAGACAGGAGGCCACCAGACTAGGCTGAAAAATCAACAAAACATCCCAGGCCATGCAATCCATGTCCTTATGTTGCCAAGAAAACTATTGAGATATATCCATATACTCACCAGGAGATAAGCTCGACCACAGGCATCTTGACCTTTAAATGCTCATTTCACAAATTAAAAGATACCCAACATTATTCCTATGTGAATCAGTCCTGAATATTGAATTGGAGGTTCAATGCTCAAAGAGGGCCTGATTGGATTCAAGGGCAATCTAGTTCAATTCAAGTGATGTGGAGGTGGAGGAGGAAATTTAGCCATGAGTTCTAATGAAGATGCTGCTGCTTCCTTTTCTGGCACAAAGGAATGAAAATAGCAGGGATGGTAAAACCCTTTAAAGGATGGATAGATGATAGACAGATAGATGATAATGATGATGATGATGAGAGAGAGAGAGAAGAAATTCCCCCATGCCTCTTTTAAGGCAGAGATAGAAGGGAGGAAGAAAGGATCACAAAACAGTCTTCAACTGTCTAGTAGAGTCTATAAAGAAATGGGCCAAACCAGTGCAGAAAGAGTCCTGTTCTAGTTGACAATACTGTACCTTTCAGAACCTTTCCTCTTTCCTTTCTACTTGCTTTTCTGGGGTGCCAGAATTGGCGTGATGCTGAAGAATAGCTATTAATTTGCCCTGTGGAGTGGTGCAGTTTGGCTGCCGTTGGTCACTGGGATTTTTGGGATACCAGGAGGGTTGGCATAACTGGTTGGCCCCTCCTGGAAAGGACTGCCTGGTCACCAGCAGGCCTCAGGGTATCCTGGTGTGATTTGCTGGCAATGCTCTATGTTGGTTAATTAACAGAGACACCATAAGCAGAATTGCTCAGTGAGAACAGAGACACAGAGACAGGCAAGTCACCAAGAAAGAAGGTAGAATGGAGAAAACTGGGATTTGTAGGCTTGCCACAGCGTCCTTATTTTTAAAGTGGCAAAAGTTTGGACTAGCTCTGGTACTCCCCCCCATGCCCCCACCTTCCCTCCTTGTCAAGAGATATAAACCTGCACTACTTATGCAGAATTTAAAGATCAGGTCAGGCTTGAGCTTATATTCAGAGTGTTGAAAGTGAGTAGAACTCACACTTGTTTTGGGAAGATAGCATGGAAGGGTAACATTCCATGACACAAGAAAAGAAAGAAAAGTTGTGGCGCATCACAGTAAAGAAGCTGAAAGCTTAGCAGGTGAAGGTCAGCCTTCCCTCCCCCGAAGAGCTCTGATGGGCAGAGAGTTTAAGGGGGTGGTGAAACTCATTGACTGACTGCTCTTATCAATGTCAGAGACCTCATCACACATCACTCCATGCCCTTCCTCCAGGGTTTTTCATCTATGGAAGTGATGTTGCCGTGGTCTATAACAACTGCAGAGCGGTAGAAAAGCCTGGATATTAAGTGCTTCAAAAGACTACACTGCCCTCTGAAGCCACCTGATTCACTCTGCTGCTTCAAAGCAAGGCTCCACTCCATGTTACGAAATTGTATTGAATCAAAACGTTATTCTGACTTTTGCATAGTCTTACAACACACACAAACAAACACACACACCTTGTTGTATTGTCTCAAATTTAAAATATTATCCATGTACGCTTACAGGTGGCATAAGGTCTTGATAGCCCATTTTCTTTCTTTGTAAACAATGATCACATAAAGAAGGAAAAGGATGAGGGTAAAGTAACTGCTGAGGATGCCATGAATAGCCAGCAAAACCAACAAATGGTTCGTAAAACAAAGCAATCCAGAACTTTCACTCAAGGCACAAATGACCAGGTTCAGACTATTTATTTATTTGATTGATTGATTGATTGATTGATTGATTTCTATAGCCGCCCATCTCAGCAAGTGACTCTGAGTGGCTTACAACAATAAAAACTATAGAACAATTAAAACAATTTCAATTAAAACAATTAAAATACAAAATAAATATACAGTATATGGCCACCAAGTAAGCAATGCATGGATGTTAATATAACCAAGAAACGGGACCTTCCACATGCTCGGGGCCCCAGACCCAGACATATAATCAGGTCTTCATGGACTTACGAAAGGCCAACAGGGTTGGGGACATCCTACAGGGTCAGGGACATCCTGTAGGGAGAATATTCCAGAGGGCAGGTGCTACAGCTAGGAAGGCATGCCTTCTTGTCCCCGTCAACCAACATTCTTTGGCTGACGGGACCCGCAGCATACCCAACCTATTAGTTCAAACTGGATGGGCAGAAACAACTGGGAAAAGACGGTCTCTAAAGTAACCCGGTCCCAAGCCATGAAGTGCTTTCAAGGTGACAACCAGCACCTTGAATTGCACCCAGCAGCACATAGGCAACCAATGCAGTCCACATAGCAGTGGTGTTACATGCGTCAAATATCTGACTCCATTTACTACCTGTGCAGCCTCATTCTGCACCAACTGAAGCTTCTGGATGCTCTTCAAGGGGAGCCCCATGCAGAGCGCATTGCAGTAATCCAGACGGGAGGTCACGAGGTCATGAGTGACTGTGAGCAGAGCCTATCCTAGACTATTTTAGACACGTTATGTGAAGAACCAGCTCCTTTGCAAAGCCCATAGTGCCGGGAAAAAATTGAAGGAAATAGGACAGGATGACCAGCAGCAAGGATTCAATTCCAAGAGCAATGAATGCACCACTGCAAGACCTAACAGACCAAGCTGAGAGCAGATCATTCTGGAGAAAATCTGTCTGTGTGGTCACTAAGAGTTGACACCAACTTCATGGCACCAAATGAATCAATCAGATTGATTCCTGGTGATCTCCCCTAATTTAGATCTCTGGGAATACATCCTTTCCCACCAGATACTGAGATTATCTGAGGCTTCAGAGAAAAAAGATGAGGCAGGCTAAAGTACAGCATAACTGTGTTCTCACAATACATTTAACCATATCAAGTAAAGACCTAATAGATGATCTGTTTAATATGCTAAGCATGTTTAATCTTTGCCCTTGTTATTGTTTTGGTTTAACCTGTTTTTTTCCCAATCAAGCCCATTTGATCATAGCCATCTATGAATATATTAATAGTAATAGTAGTAGCAACTACAGTCCCCTTTTCCGGAGAGATGGGCGGTGATAGAAATTTGAAAAATAAACAAACAAACAAACAAACAAACTAGACAGGGAGTTGGACTAGAGGTTGTCCATGCGCCCTTCCAGTCCCTTCGGTCTATGAAATAAATACATTAATTTGGTTATTTTAGGGTTCAGCATAATCCAGAAAATTGTTAATTCAGGTACCAGATTAAGTATAATGCGCAAATACAACCTCATCAATCTCAACCTCCAATATCCAAGCCATGTACCTAGTATGGATATGCAATCAATGCAAATCATATTTGTTTTACTTTCTGCTTTTCAGAACAAAAATATTGTTAAAGAAAGCTGGAGCTCTGAGATTTTTCTTCTTTGCACCAATAAAAATATGTACTACATAGATTGATTCTCTCCAGGATGATCTGTCTTCTTTGCAGCCCACCCGGGAATGACCATGCAACCTCTATATTGTGGTTGCATGGTCATTTCAGAAAAATGTCCATAGCATCTGGAACAGTACCTGAAGAGAAATTTGCATTTCTCTAAGCATATGGGTTACTTCTGCTATGAGAAGAAGAGAATTTCATGAACTTCCACTACCTCATATGTTTTAAAATGGAAATTAGACTATCTGGGGGCAGGGAGAGATAAATGCTAGCTGGATTTCATTCTTGCTAGTTCTGTGTCACTGTGGATTTGCTGAGGTAGAAAGAAAAATAAAGAAAATATTTTAGTTTAATGTGATCAGGCCTACCTACCATGAGAATTGTGTCTGTTGGGAGGGGGAGGGGTTGATGGAATTTTGTTGTTGTTGTTGTTGTTTTAAGAACCACATGGCCCAAATCAACATGTTGAATCTCCCCTCTTCATTCCATGATAAGATTTCTGGCTTAATCAGATGATTTTCCCCTTTTACTTCCTAAAATGTTCTGAATAATTCTGTTTTTAATTTGTGTATGAAAAGGGGGCCACTCCTGCAGGGAGCTTCATGCCTTTGAAAAGGAAGATGGTAATTCAAGAAGATCAGATCTGATTAGACAACACCATAGGAGACTGAAGGCTTTCCTTATACCAACTTACCTCCCCCTTCTTCCGTACAGTATGAAATACGCTTGAAAAGAAATCATTCGCCCATTACAGATTTAATGCACTTTAATGGAAGCTTCTTTAAATCTAAGTAAAATGCTCCACACTGAAGAGACAAATTTCTTACCTTTTCCTTTTTAAACAGGGCTGCAATTTAAACTTTGCATTTTAAGTAAACCTTCCATTAATTCAGTGACCTTATGCATGTTGCGCTTTGTCCTATAATTTTAGACAGCTCATATCGAAGCCTTTATTTATTTATTTTTAATTAATGTCATCCCAACAAATAACTGCAGTTTAACAACACTGAGAAGCTGCAGCAATTATAATCTCCATAGCACGGCATACCAGTCTTTGGAGAATTTTCATAGAAGATATGGATGCTTGCTTCTCATTTTGCCCCAAATCAAATTCTGCAGATGGGATCCAGTGTCATCAGCATTATCTCCATGAACACGTCTGAGTAGAAATCAAATGAACCAAGGTTGTCTCTGCTTTTATTTATTTATTTAAACTTTTAAACTGCCCAATAGCCAAAGCTCTCTGGGAAGCTTACAATGAAACATATCAAAATGTTCAATTTGAATGTGTGTGTGAAAAAGGATGAAGCCTTTTCAAACACATAAGATTTCCAGGGTTCATTCTTATTCATTAGATGTATTTCTTCCTTTTTCCTCAGAAGCTCAAGGCAATCTACCTAGGATCCCCTCCTTCAATTTTCTCCACAATAACTCCATGAAGTAGGACATGCTGAGGGACAGAGACTGGCTCAAACTCTCCCAGTGAGCTTCCATGGTTGAACTGGGATTATCCACTTAGTCTAACACCTTAACCCTACAATACACTGGTTCTCATTGGGTCTTAGAGTCATCTTTCAACTGGTGACAGCTTGGGTGGAATCCTTCTCTAGCTGGTTGTAGCTTCTCCTTGCATTCTCCTTACTACAAGCTCCAGACAACTACTGCCCACTCATTCTCAATACATTTTGTTTTTTTCTCTTCCCTAGATCTTCCAGTGTTACTTCTTCAATGTTTCAATCATTCACTTATTCTACTTCAGGCAGTGCATTAGAATGAACTGTGAAACACCTTCTGGAGGAACTACTTCCTTGGATCTCCTAGATCAAATGCCTTCTGTCTCATTTGTTCCTTCCTGTTGCTCCTTCACATTCAGGCTCAAAGGAAATTATTACATGCAGCAAAAGCAAAAGTTAAATAGGAATTCTGCTGCTGGCCAAGGCAGAATTTTTTTCTAGGAAAGTGATTCAAAGACCTGAGACTTAGATAAGAAAGCAGTGGCTTTATTGATCAGCTGGAAAGTTTACCTCTGTGCAATTTCTTAGTTTCTCCCAAACTGGTTACCTTTCTAGGAAGAACCTCAGTGTATGCCACTTATTTTGTCTGTCACAGTGAGTATGCGCATATACCATATGAACTACTGCTACTAACATCCTAATTTTTCTATATGGGGCTAGCTTCTATATGGGGTTCATAAGCTTCAGCTAGTGTAAGAATACAACAACTACTGAAAGAGTTATAATATCACCAATAGATTATTCTAGTTCTACTGAGCCAGTAGAATTCAATGCCAGTAATACTATAGAAGGAAGCTCACATAAAAGAGTCTGGAAAGTGTAAAGTCTTCCTTTCCATATATGTCTACAGAGAAGTATAGCTGTAATAGGTTGAGAAAGTCCTCCCCCACCCCTAATTTTTGGGGGAAGGAGGATAGAAGTCAAGGCAACACTCCTGGAAGATGCCAGTTCTTCCCAGTGCAGTAGATTAACTATGATAGGAATCTCTGCACTTCTCTGGCTCCATGCCAGCCAACTAAATGATAAATAGGGCTCTGGCATGAGCAAAAAGTGATGGAGGAGAAGTTGACAGATATTCTGGGAGCTGCTGGATATCTCTGGAAACGAGCTTTCTTAGAAGGAAGGAAGAAATCCCAAAGTAAGGAAGACAACGTGGGGCATCAAGAAGGAATAGGTGAATTGTTGTGGACAGAGAAGAAGACAAGCAAACGCATCAAAGGGTGTCCTGAGCAAAAGGAGAAACAGTCTTGCCATGGACAAAGTGATGAGTGCAGAAGAAACAATCTCAGAGATGCAGCCGCTGTCTGGAATCTCAAAGAGAGAAACACAGCAACAACTGAGAATTGGTAGGAACAGCAGCAGCAGCAACAAAAAAACCCTTGTTAAAAGCTAAGACTGAAAGTGAAAGCAGGTCAGAGGGCTTCAAGGAATCCCTGCAGTGGTTAAAGGAGTAGTAAGAAATATTGGCAGACTGTGAAATAGCTGGAGTCAGTCCAAAACACTAAGAAAAACCAAAAAGCTCTGAAAATAAGTACATAGGCTAATGGGAAATTACCTGGGCTGTAAGAGAAGTTAGCTATAGGAGGAGGATATATCTAGAAATAAGATTCGTGCTAAGTGCTTCCTTAGTACCAAAATGAGAGCCAGTTTGGTCTAGTGGTTAAGGTGCTGGGCTAGAAACCAGGAGTCTGTGAGTTCTAGTCCCACCTTAGGCATGAAAGCTGGCTGGGTGACCTTGGACCAGTCACTCTCCCTCAGCCCAGCTTGGTGCAATGTAGACTAGCCTCCTCATGGTACACCCCAGGCAATGTGACTTGTCACAGCTAAATAGTCTACACACCTGGCTGCTGGACCTCACAAGCATTTCCCAGCAAGAAAAAGCAGCATGAACACCAAACTGGTACGCCATATGATTAAAAAAAAAAAAGTACCAAAATCTATACCTACTTGTTTTTCAGTTGTGGCACTATGCAAAGCAAATCCATGACAAATATATTGGCATTTGTTTACAGACTCCAAACAACTTGGGATCTAGTTACTATCAAGAACATCCCAGATTATATCAGTCTCCCAAGGAAGTACAACCATGTGGATGGTCCTCCTTCCTGTAGAACAGCCTAAGGAGATTCCCTTGACAGCGACACAGAGGTAAGCCTTGTCCCTGGAGAAAGCCGTGCTTTGGAATGGCCTCCTCTGCAGTACCCAAGGCCCAATGTTGACATGATTTAGGTGTCTTCTAACCCTCCCGCTTTCTGCAACAGCTTATGCCAACAACTAATTCACACAGATCTTTCACAGCAGCATTAGCAGCAGCATGTGATGGAAGTGGAGTCCTCAGAGGCCAATGTGGCTTTCCCAGTGATCACTGTTGTCCATTTCCTTTCTCTTCTCACTTTCCTTCCCTTCCTGCTTAGGAAGGACAATGGGAGACAAAATAGCTGGGCTGCAAAACCTGGACAATGATTAAATGACAACAAAGAGATACTGATAGAGGTGGTTTGGAGTTCTACAGCCCAGACACAGTGCCTAAGAAAGATGTTCAGGCTGCTGAGGTGGGACTCTTCTGAGAGGAGAGGGCATTGGTGTTGCGTGGCTGTATTCTGACGGGAAGGAGGAGGAACACTTAGGTGTCTAAGCAGATGAAGGGAGACCTTTATGGGGCCCAGGCATCCTACTAAAGTAGAAAAGATGTGGCCATGCAATCCTCCTCTTCCCTTTCTTCCACCCCCCTCTGAATTGCCACAGCTTGGGAGGAGCAGGGCTTGGTATGTGAGCTGTCCTATCTCTGGGCAGTCCCATCTGAGAGGTTTGTTTGGGGTCCAGAAACCTCTATTTTTATTTCTGGGACAAAAACTTGCCTTGCCTTGCCTTTTTCTCTTCATTCTTCAAACCTTCTCTAGTGAAAAGTGTGGCACGGAGCCACAATGGGGAGAAGAGAGCTAAGCTTTTCTTCTTTCTCTTAACTCATTTTTTTTCACTTAAAAATCAAAGTATATCCTTTGAATTCTCCATTCAGCCAAAACTGTATTGCATCTGTAACAATTCAGTAACTCAGAAGTGGCCTAAACTTCCCCCTTTCTTAGGAACAAGTGGAATGAATTTCCAAGTTAGCCTTTAACTGCTACCATCTCATCCTTTCAACATTGCAGTTGCCTTGCATCTCGGAAGAGACTGCAATATATGTTGCCTATGCAGCTTAGCTCAGATAAGAATTACATCCACTCTTTCTAACCAATAGCTTTTTATTATCTCACCTGGCTGGTGCTGACTTATAAGAGTTATAAAAGAAGGAGATTAACTCCCACTCTTTGACTATGTGGCATGTTCCAATCTAAGTAAAGGCATATCTTTTCATCGCTTGTTCCAAAACACTCAGGACAGATCAGGTGAAGTTTCCGAGCTTGTACTGAATTAGACCAGTCATGAGCTGCCTGTGTTGTACCATAAAGTCCCTGCCTTCAGTCTCTTTCCATTTGCTGCTGAACTTCACTGTTAAAGTTATCCTGCTTTTATAATCTGCATTAGACACTATAAATATCGCATGCACTCCTTGGCTGTGAAAAATGTACTGTGTAGAGTTATTCTAATAATTAGAATCCAATAAATTCTCTTGGCACAGTTATTTCCTTCTATAATGCTGGGTTAGAAAAGCTACTTGGAAGCTCAACCCATGAACAAGAGACATGTTGCAAGGAACACACAACTTCTGCACAAAATGGCAGCCATGCACAGAGGTCTCTTCCCTTCAATAATATCTAATGTGGTGTTTTCCATGTTCTGAATCTCTCTCTCTGTATAAATATATGAATCAAGGCCATAGTTACACTGAACTAGGGGGAAGAAAATTGACTCAGACACCTATTTTAGGCTACAACCTCATATTAAAAAAAAAACTCCGTCAAGATTATGTAAGTTATCTTTAGGAAGTTCAGAAACATTGGAAGCAGAATATAGTTAAGCTTTGTTTTCCTTGAACTTCTGAAGGAAAGACAGGATAAAAATCTGATAATACAAAATAATAATAAAATGAACTAGGAGGAAGATACAGTATGTCTGCCTCCATGTACCAATAGGGACAATTAGCACTTTCCCATCATTTGTATTTGATCAGCTACAGTGGGCTTGGCAGTCCTCATATTCTCAAGCTCTCCAAGCAGCTTTAACTTGGAAGAAATCAGGTGTTGTTTGGGCTCCCCTAAACGCTTTGCATTTTAGCTGGGTGATAGAAGAATCTGGAAATATACCTTTCTTCTGGTCAGAGCACTGTGTGACTCTCTTGGTCAACTGGTAAGGATTGGTCAATTGGTAAGGATTAAATTTGTTGACTCTTAGGTATAACATGAACTTAATTAATATGCCTCAGAAGGTAGCAGCAGTATTTGGCTATCTTGTCTAGGCTTGGAAGCTAAGTAGAATGGGCCATACTTAGTATTGGAATGTAGTCATCAGGAGCTGAGTTCTGCTCAAGAGTGTCTTTATCCTTTTTATTTATATCCCTGCTTTTATTGCATGAATAATAGTAATGGTCTAATAGTCATTGCATAAATGATAGTCTAAGTCTGAGCAGCCTTAGAACTTGCAGGGAGTGGATGCAACCTTTTCTCTCTCTTTCTGTCTCTCAATCTGTGTATGTCATTGCCTTGACCCCCCAAAAATGCCTTTCAAAAGTTAGTTTGTTTTCCTTAGGAAGCCATTGATATCAAGGGAACTTTTATTATTCTGAAATTCAAAGAGCTATACAGAGGTATACTGGAGACTAGACATAACAAAGAAAAAGCCTAACCTCCCACTACAGTACCAAGGTAATTAGTTCTTCTAGGCAGCTATTATTTGCTTAACAGCAGCCTCATTCATTCATTCATTCATTCATTCACTCATTCATTCACTCATTCATTCAAATGTTTTGGCTGCTCAACTCCAGTGGACTGGAGACATGCACACTAACTGCATTTGTGCAATTAATATTGCATACAGTATACCTATCAGGTTATTTCATGGTTTAAAAACTATATCATTTAGCCCAATCCCATCCCCTTCAGAGACCTAAAGTAAAAGCTTCCATCTCCAACTTAAATTATGCTGGCTGGGGTGATGGTGATGGGAATCATAATCCACCATATCTGAAGGACATTCAGCTAGGAAGACCAAATATTGCTGTGCAGAGTCTTCCTAACTCATTTCCCAGAGTAGTCTGCCATTCCAAAAGCAGAGGAATTTCTGCTATAGGTTCAAAATTACATTCTGAAATTGTTCAGCAGTGCATGCTACACCACATTCTGCCAATACCACCATACCATGTTGGTGGTATTGGCAACAATTGACAAGAAGAGCCAGTGTGGTCCTAAATTTTCCAAAATATTTTTCAAATATTAAAGCTGACAGCCAAATCAAGCAGTGACAAGTTTTGGGGCTGAATGGCCATGGTCTAGTTTTCTGTTGTCTTGACGTTTTGGCAGCAGCTGTGGTTGGCATCTTCAGAGGCAGTGATCTGCTTTGTGGTGTAACTGTAACCAATATGCAGGTCACAGACAGACTGAACAGGGACTGCCTGGGCTCTTGTATTCAAACCTGGCAAGCTGATCTCTGATTGGTCCATGGTATAGGAGTGCAAGAAAGCTGTTTCCTGATTGGTTCCTTATCAAGGCAGACCTCTGACTGATCCATTTGGAAGACATTCCAAGATAACTGGTTCCTGATTTGCCTGCCTGTGAGCCAGGATCCTGCTAAGTGAGGATGCTGCAGACTGAGATACAACTGCTGGCAAAACGTCAGAACAATAAAAAACTAGACCATGCCCATTCAGCCCTAAAGCTCATCACTACTTGATTGACACCAGCAGTGAAAGGGAACACCAGTATACTGATAGCAAAATCTGATCCATTTTCTTCCTGTCTTTCAAGCACATTGCCTTATTATTTCTTCGTGGTACCAATCGAAGCAAATATTTGTAGCTCAGGGTTGAACTGTGGAGTCCTTGGTGCTCTCTGAGCCTTGTTGTTTTCTTGCAGACATTTCATTACCCAACTAGGCAACATCTTCAGTGCCCACAGAAACATCTGCAAGAAAACAACAAGGCTCAGAGAGCACCAAGGACTCCATATTTCTTTGTTTCTTTACTTTCTTATTACATTTTCTTTGAAGCTTAAATCATAGTGACTAGTTTTTTCCCAGCTTTTCTTTGAACAGATGGATAAATTATGATAAACTACCATGCACATGTGCTAACTTAAGTTTTTCTTCAGCACATTTTACTTGGTTTATCTTCTAAGTTTGCATCTCAAATCATAAACTAATCAAACACACTAGGTTCATGCAACAGGCTAAGCCTCCCACTCCGGACAACAACTAATCATTGTTAAAATTAACTAAGATTCACATATGTGAATGCAACTGCTAGATCATTAACTAACCCGGTTAAGCATGTTGTGCAGTTCCAGCTAGGCTCATTATAATTCCTCCAAAATTGGAGTCATTCATTATTCACTCAGCTGATTATTTATAACAAAGGTTCTTAACCTTTTTGTGCCTTGGACCTCTTCGATAATCTGGTGAAATCTACAAACCACTTCTCAGAAGGATGTATTTAAATGCATAAAATACACAGATATAGATTGTATTACAAAGGAAACCAATTATGTTCAAGCCTTTTTGGAGTCTAGAGACCATAAATTACTTGATTGCCTACATTTGTTATTGAATGAAAAACTAAATTTTGGTTAGAGGTTAGTGAAAATAGGCTTGTAATTTTTTTTCCCAGCCAAGTTCACATACCTCCTGAACTTGATTAAGAACCCCTGATTTATGAGAATAAAAAAGCAGACTCTTGAGTCAAGTTTGTCTCCTGGTGACATAGGAATGTGAACACATCCATGCATTTTTCTTGGCAGCAATATGGCAATATTGCTGCTGGCTTCTTCTAGAACAGTGTTTCTCAACCTTGGCCACTTTAAGATATGTGGACTTCAACTCCCAGAATTCCCCAGCCAGTGATTCTGGGAGCCAGTGATTCTGGGTGCAATTCTGGAAGCTGAAGTCCATACATCTTAAAGTGGCCAAAGTTGAGAAACACTGGTCTACAGGGATCAAGGTGGGTCAAGCTGATGAAAGCAGAATTATGGTATTGCAACACAAGCCCCACCTCTTTTCTATGTCGGTGGTGATATTGCATGCATGCTCAGAAAGGACAGAGCTTGAGGCAGGACACTGTGGTGCTTTCATCATTTTATCAAAGGCAGTGAGTGCCTGCAGAAACTGTTGCATTAGGCATCAGATGAAGGCTTCTGTTTATCTTGATCTCTGTAGAGATCAGGTGTTTTGGAACAAACATTCACATTCCTGTGACTTCCACTTAAATGAAGTCTTTTTAGTTCACCTTCAGAATCAGCATGAAGTAGTGCGTCAGTATGCCCTACCTACTGTCATGTTCACTGATTCAATGTACAGTATACATTGTAACGTTTCACATGCCATGGTGCTGACGCGCGTTTCTGTATGGGAGGGAGCTGCTGTGAGACCTTGTACCAAGCTCTGTATGTGAAATCAGTACAATGGAATGTGTTTGGGTTATGTTCTCTGTTCAAGGCCTTTTCCCGCAGACCACCAGAAACCGTTAGGAGCACCTGGGATTGTGAACTTGAGAAGACTCTACAGGGGGAGGGATTTCATTTGCACCTAGGGCTTTTAGTTTGATTTTGGCGTGCTTTCATCATTCTCAGCTTTCTCTGTGATCCTGCATACTATTCTTTAATAAATCAGATATCTTTGAATTCCTGCTCATGAGTCTGATGGTGTTTTAGAATAGGCAACCATTACACATCTTTCTGAGCCCTGACAAGATTGTCTGAGACCAGAGAGAGTCATGTTCCCATTCTCTTGTGAAGCTGAATGGTCATTAACCTCTCAGTCAGCCTACCCTGTCCTGTCCCGGTCCACGGAAATCACAGACATACAAATCACAGTCTTATATCTTTACTAAAAAGGTTTTCAAATAGAACTCTAATAGCAAAAAAGGTTTGAAGAAACAATTGTAGTTCCTCAGACCCAAAATACCCAGCACAAAAAACTCAACCAGCTTAAATTAGAGGCAAGAAAGAGTTCAATTTGTAAACAGGGTACTAGGGGCTCAAACAAATGTGGTATGAGGGTCCAGGGTCACTACTTGAGAAGACAGGCTAAGGAGTTGAGGAACATGGTGGTGAAGTAAATGGAGAGTTGTCACCAACAGATCTGTGAGGTGCATGGCTCCCCTTATATAGTGGTGGTGTGACCCAGATTTCTTCCTTTGGTGGGGCAGAGTTCTTTCTGGCCAATAGTCTTGCTGAGCACCTTTGTTCAGCCCTCCTCTCTTCATGACTGGTTCTTGCATTGTGTGGGAGGTCTTAGCTCTGCCTCATCATCTTCTGAGGCCAGCGATAACTGCATCTCCAGATTTCTAGACAATGCTGCTTTTCCTTCCTGTTGAATCTCCTCAGGCTGATGACCCTCCTGTAACTCCACTTCATCTTCCAAGTCTGAGCTGGCCATGACATAACCTTCCTTAAGTTGTTGTGAGGATAAAGTGGAGGAGAACTATACATGGTGCCTTGGAAGAAAGTTGAGACAGAACTGTGATAAAGATCTAAATATTTAGTAAATGCTACCAAATGTTATAACATGGAGTATAACCGAAATGAATATAGCAATTCCAGAAGCAATGCATTAGGGCAACAATTCTAGCTTCTTGAGTTTTAACCTGAGGAAGAATGGAAGGAAGGAAGGTCAAGATGCATGCAAGCCAGAGAATGAATGTGATGGTCTCTAGTAGACAGGTTCTAAAATGTAAGTTGTACATATTAAACTATAAAATTATTTTTGCATTAAAAGAAAGAACATTAAGGTAATGGATTCCACACACAAATAGTTATTGCATCCATGAAAAACTTTTAACCCTTGCCATTAATAACCAGCTAGGTATCTAATCCAAATCAAAACTAATAGCTATAGCAAAAAAGGAAAGATTGGGTCATTGTCTTCTAGGATGAACATCTTTTTAACAGGACAAGCAGGATATCCAGGCATGAAGTAAGTCTGCTTGGTTTGCTGATGTTTATTTAGACATTTGGATTTTCTTTCCAGAAACTATGCCTTATAATGGCATTACTGTAATGGTGTTCTTCCATTAGGCATCACAGGAGAAAGATATTTTGAAGTGTGAATGCCGTCCATTTCGTTTCTGTCACCAGTGGAACAGTGCCATCTGCAGGAAGTCAAATCCAAATGCTGCTTCTCACGAGCCTCACATTTGCAATCAAGAACTAGAAATCATTGGAGTCGAAAATGTAAGTGTCAAAAATTAGCCCTGGTCGATCAGTCTGACAAACTGTGCTATTTTACAAATTGTCCAATATCATGGCTCACCAACAAAAATATTATATTAAACCAGCTGCTTGTGGTGATTAGAGTTGGCTCATCTCTCATTTCATGGAGTTACAAAGCACATAGGGTTCCTCTTTGTTGCGATATAATTATGTGTTCTCATAGTTTGTCATGCTGCAGGCCTGAGTCATTTGCTGATCCGCATGAGAAGTTTGCACATTTTCTGGGAGCCTCTAGCTGGACCGCTGCATGTCTTTCTGTACAGATGTTACTAGCAGGTCTTAATTTAAACTAGAAGCCCACTTCACACATAAATGCATGGAAGCCAAGTCATGCTACCTCAACTCACAGCATTCCTGGGCTGTCTGTTTGTCCCAGACTCTATCTGAAGACCTATTACTAGTTTCTCCCTGTTTAAATGTTTTAATATGTTTCAGTATGATGAGCTTGCCAGTTCTAATGTGAATTACATGTAACCAGATATGAAAAATGAGAGAGTGATCAAGTGATTTGCCCATTCATTCTGTTAGCAGCTGGCTTTTTACCAGCTTGAGCAGGCACCCAGGCCATTCAGTTACTATTCTCCCCATGATAATGCAATATATTGCATTTACTGCTTAAATCAAGAATGGTCAATTTGTAGCTTGAAGGCCATGTATGCTCTGCAAGATCACATTATAGAAATATGAGGAGGTTTTAAATAAGAATATGTGGGGGGAAATGCCCTGCTAGTCATAGTGCTGTTCCACTATTTTTCTGCAGCAGCTGGTATTATTCTGCCTGTGATTACAGAAGTAATCAACTGAATTATGGAAGTAATAAAAAGACTAGGCTAATCTGAACCTCTATGAATCTGCCCAGGAGCCATCTAAATTGGCTGTTGGATTGCAACCATCTAAATAGATGGCCATCATCACCTTCTATGGCAAGGTGTGCCAATTTAACAATGAGTTGTATAAATAACTACTTATTTTTATCAATCCTGAGCACACACAAACCCTGCTGTTAGTTTCAGTGGAAGACTGTGAGTTCAACTGTTCTGAAAGAGAGAAAAATCTTTCCCTACCAACATTTTCCATTCAGTTCATGGAAACCTTCACCCCAGTCTGAAAAGTATGGTGTAATGGAATGTGGGAAAGACCTTGGGAGACTGGGCCAAGAGATGCTACCAAGGGACCCTCCCTAAGTTCTCAGGCTGTAAAGGAGTTTGAGGGCAGGGAAGAACTGTACTTTCAGACTTGCAAGATTCTGTCAATGTAGTCTTACAATAAAGTAGAATTAGCTCATCTGGTTGCGATTCCTGTCTGGTTTACCCCATGAGGCCGACACCTAGTTTCTTCAGAGGGAAACTGATCTTACCCCCTAATGAGTTTTGGTTGCCATTTCTGTATCTTTTTATTCTTCCCAATGCAAAGGAAAGAATGTAAAGTGCCATCAGACCCTGTCTGTCAGTAGGATGACTCTACAAAAACAGAATAGAACTGGACCAAATTTGATATGATGGGAGAAGTCAGCAAAAGAAAGATTGAGTAAAATGGTCTGGATCTGTTCAAGGGCTGCAGAGAAAACAATCCAGAAAAAAATCCCCAATACATCCCTATGGGAGAAGTTGGGCAGTGGCTTAGAACACTGCTGACTGATCCATTCTCAGCCCCTTTCCTGCTGGTCACATGACCCAGCCTGCAGCCTGCCCTATACTTCTCAGTACATGACACACAGAGATGCAATATGAAGGGAAAGCAGGAACACACACACACACACACACACACACAGATGCAACATTACATTGTTACACAGAAAAAAAAAAGGCAGACCTCCTGTAGCCACTGCTGAGAAAGGACTGGAAATAATTCAAGAAATCATGTTCTAAATGCTTTCCCGACCTTATTGTCTTTTTGCACCTCAAAAAACATAAGTAAAATACATCTGGTATATTTCTGATAGGCTTAGCACCTCAACTATACTTTTTTTTAAGAAACACCAACATATGGAAAATGGAATTAAAATTCTAGCTCCATTTCCTCCAAAGATGTCGTTGCATAACTCCCATGAATCCCATGTTCTTCAGCAACAGTGAACACCCCCCGCCTCCCCAAAATCTAAAAGCATAGCTGCTAGCTGCAAAACGATGCCTTTCCCTGGGGCTTATGCATCTCTCCAAATCCATGACATTTTTAGATTCATATAAAATTGAAAGGGTCTCACAGGCAACCTTGTCCAGCCACCATAATGCAGTTGATACACCTAGACATAATGCAGAAATAAAGTTTTTCATTGAATTCTGAATTTTTAAAAAAATAGGAACATGGAGAAGGAAAAAATATCCATCAGTGTTGATATACAGTACATCTTTGCCAGCTATCATTGGACAGAACAGAACAATATTCTTCTGCATCATACCCTGTTTTGATTCACAGCAAAGGGATATTCAGGAAGAAGGATCTAAATACTTTGTTTAAAAGGTTGTCAACATTTGTCTTCATTGGATCTTGGGTCCCAAAACTGACTGTTTCCAAGAGAACTGGGGGGGGGGGGAAGTGTGATGGACATGGCAAGCTCAGAAATTTCAGCTGCTTTCAAAGGTTTGTTTCCTGACCAAACAAGCAACCAGTAAACTCTTTTTCCATTTTTTTATTCTTGTATTATTTTGCCACTTTGTCTATAAAGATATTTCTGACCATTTAGATGGCTCTATCTTCAGTACTCCAGTTAATGATGGACAAAGCCTATGATGGTGTCTTTAGGATGGATATTGGATGCTACCTTAAACCATTTGGAGAAATGACTAGCTGGATACAAATGTAAAAAAAAAAAAAACTGAGAACATCAAAAGTGTATAATATGAAGGAAAGATATTTGACTGAAGATTGAGTCATTTTGGAGTTAAATATGAAATGGGTTTGATATATAAACAGACATGACTGTTTGTGGGTGAAAAAAAGTTTGCTAAGTTCAACTGCAATATCAAGTGAGTTAAAAGCTTGAGAAGAGTTATTCAGTGTGCTATCTGCAGTTAAAAAATTATCAACATGCATCACTGACAGTAGAAGCAGACTACAACTAAAGGAAAGTTTTTGACAAATGACAGAACAAGAGAAATTAATGAGTGATCAAGGAAGCATTTGTGGAGCAAAAAATCAGAGGGTGAAATAATCAGATTGAAAACATGACCTTTACTTTTTCATGAAGTACTATTCTGAGTTTAATTCAACGAAAAACTTTAAACATGGTTTTGGCATAATTGTTACTATCAATCCAGCAAAATCTGGGTTACTTTTTATTCATTTATTTATAGAATTGGATGACTTAATCTTGACATTATTACATTATCTACAGTCTCAGAGACACATTTATGCAGGGGCTTCACGTAGTTTGGGCTAAGGTCCAGAATTTTCTCTGGAAGTAACACATTGCGTTATCTCATATTAAACCAGTGTTTCTCATACTTGACAACTTTAAGATGTGCAGACTTCAACTCCCAGCATGGGGAGTTCTGGGAGTTGAAGTCCACATGTCTTAGAGTTGTCAAATTTGAAAAACACTGGTTTAATATGAGATAATGCAGTGTGTTACTTCCAAAGAAAATTCTGGACCTTAGCCCAAACCACATGAAGCATATGCATAAATGGGTCTCTGTAGATAATGTAATAATGTCAAGATTAAGTCATTCACATATCCATATGTAGCATCCGGAACTCCCCCTATCCAGTCACATCAGATTTAATCATTAATGTGACTAAAGGAGGATTCTTAAATACATGGGACTAAGTTCATAGCTATACTTAATTAATGCAAATTATATTGTAACACATTTTAAGAAAGCGTCAGAGAAGTTGGAACAGTTGCAAAGGATGATCAGGAGATTAGAAATTGGAAAGTAAATCTACATAAATAAATCTATATAAATAAAATAAATAAAATGAGGGTTTGTTTAATCTTAAAAACAGAAGGTGTGGGGGATATCTGAAGTGGCATGATACAGAAGAAATCCAAATTCATTCTCTTTTCGCTCAGAGTCCCTCTTTGGGGGGAGATGGGCGGTAGTATAAATTTGAGAAATAAATAATCCTAGAGTGCAGGATGCACAATAATGATCTTAAAATAGTTACAAATTAGGGGGGAAATTCCTAATGGTAAAAGCATTATGACAGTGGAACCAATGATCCAGGGAAATGGTGCAGCCCCTTCTATGGATGGCCCCAAGCAAACTCTGGACAGCATCTGTCATAGGTGTTTCAAGTTGGATTTCTAAACTGAGCAGGTGGTTGGACTTGGTAGCCTAAATTCCCTCTTCCAAAGCTAAGTTTTTATGAAATACTTTTGACCAGGCCAGCTTCATTTTTTTGCCAATTTTTTGGAGTGCATTTTACTTCAGCATGTCATTTCAAGGCTAAGTGTGTCCCTCAATTGAAAAAGCTGGTTCACTGTTCATGAATAAACAGTATTTCATTCACTCCACTTCTAAGCCACCATAAAGGATAAATCATTTAGTCTGACTAAAGCTCCATAGCCCTGGCCTGCCTAATTGGAAGGACACATCAATAGTTTCTCTCTTTTTTAAAACACAAATTGATTGATTGATTGATTGATTGATCAATTACATGCCATCAAATTGACATTGACCCTTAGCAACCACATAGATAGATTTTTCTCAAGGATAATCTGTCCCCAACCTAGTCCTTCAGATCTTTCAATGGTTACACCCATTGCCTTTTTATATTCTCTATCCATGTTGTTGTCTGGATAAAACACAGGAATGCTTTACCATTGCCTTCTCCCACACATTATGAAATGGTACCTTTCCATTCTTTGCCATGATCTTCTACTTCCTGCATCTTTCCATATCACTTCTGCCCAATATAGGTGCCTGCTTGCTTTAGCGGGGCAGGCACCGATTGCTTTAGCTGCTTGCTTTAGCTGGACAGCTGGGATAACCTTTACACCTTGAGTGACCCTGCAGGGATTATATACTCTTGGTATACACTCCCAGCATTTTTCACTCATCCCTCCCAGGAACAACCCCCCTGCCACAATGAGGCAGCACAGCAGGACTTGGGCGAGCTTAAGCGCATCCATAGCCAAACAAATTCTACAGTGCTGTCATTTATGAAGACATCCCACAGATACTGAATTGTCAAGCGGATATGTGCGCTTATTCTGGATTTGCAAGCAGCTGTTGTGATGCCTCCCCTGCTCCACATCAGATCGCATAGAACTATAAATCCTCTCTTGCTTCTATGGCACTGAGCATTCTGACTGGCATCTGTTCATCAAGGGCAACTTAGGAAGCTGCCGCAGAGGCATTGCAGGCATCATGGAAACATCTGTGGCCATAATGCCAACAGAGATGGTGTTCACATTACTTCCAAGAGTAGATAGCCAGGTGTGAAGGTTGGCATAACAAAGGTATCAGCTGGGCTTGTAAGAACCCCAGCTGATAATAGCTCTTCTGCAACTGAGAGTTACCCTCAACTAGGTGAAGATTTGCAATAGAGATTATTACAATTTGGAAATAAAGCCTTCAAATGCTTTCAAAGGAGGCTAGTTTGCATATCACTGCTTATGTATTCACTGCCTGCTTTTCCATCCCAAGGGGAGATGAATTCTAAAAACAGTATAAAATTGTAGCAACATAAAACAACAAAGCAGCAGCATCCAAAAAGAAAATAAATAACTATGCCATGCCAGTGTGTATCTTTTGCTGCAGTGCACTATTCATTTTCCCCAAGGCCTTCATATTGTTACTGTTCACTAAAAAATAAGGTGCTGGAGCTGGAAGATTGCACCATAAGCTAAAAAGCCTTTCCTGGAAGCTCTTATGCTTTACTTCTAGCTATCTGGGAAACAGAGAGAGTCAACGTAGTGTTGTGTAGCTATTATAGAAGCTTTCCCAAATCTGGTGCCTGCAAGATTCATTACTCCCAGACCTTGTTTATGATGGCTGGAGGCCACCAAGTTGGATAAGGCTGGGCAGGAGTGTTAGTTAATTCAGATTCCCCACTCAGTCATGAAGCTCCCTGGGTGACCTTGGGCTACTAATACAACATGCTTAACTGATTATTGAATAGATTATGCAAAGCCATTTTCTGTACTGAAGCATGAATTAATCAGATTAATTGGGTTCCTAAAACATGCTAAGCTGCATGCTCACACAGACACAAACACAGTCTAACCAAGGTTTATTATTTTATTATTTTATTTTATTTATTTTCATCCCACCTTTATTATTTTTATAAATAACTCAAGGTGGCAAACATACCTAATACTCCTTCCTCCTCCTATTTTCCCCACAACAACAACCCTGGGAGGTGGGTTGGGCTGAGAGAGAGAGCCTGGCCCAAGGTCACCCAGCTGGCTTTCATGCCTAAGGTGGGACTAGAACTCTCCTACTACGCCTGATTGGCTCTTGGGCTGAGAGAGAGTGACTGGCCCAAGGTCACCCAGCCGGCTTTCATGAAGGTCTAGAACTACAACTTAACTTGACTTGTTTAAGTGTACTATATGAATATGGCTTCTGTCTCATGGTCTAACCTATCCTGCTGAATTTTTATGAGCTACAATGAGTGTAGGGGTCCATTCTGTGTGCTGTGGGCTTAAACTGATGATAAAAAGACCAGGAATAAATGTAATTTTAAAAGTTCTTGTAGATGATGATGTTGTTCCATACATTCAAGGATCAGACTGAGCTCCGAGCAAGACTATAAGGGATGAATTAATGCTTCAGACTCTCTATTCTAAGTTAGGGCTTTAAGTGTCAAAATGTCTCATTGTTTCATTTACACTCCTCCAAACATGTTTTTGGGGGCAGTTTACAATAAAGTACTTCAAATGCCACAAAATAGCTAATTTATAGAAAAACAAACAAAAACTAGGAATTGCACAGGAGTAATAGAAAACAAGTATCAAAATAATTGGAGTAAAACAGATGGTCTGTGTCTCTGTGCAAGACTGCCTGTTTTAGTTTGCTGTGAGCTGATTAATTCTCAGTTCCCCAAAAAAGTGATAGACATATTGAACTGGAGTAGTCACCTAAGCAATTATCTAGATTTTTTGTGTATATGCCTTCAAGTCAGTGTTGACTCCTGGTGACTGCCTGGACAAGTCCCTGCAGTTTTCTTGACAAGATTTTGGAAGTGGTTTACCATTACCTGCTTCCTAGGGCTGATAGAGAGCGACTGGCCCAAGGTCACCCAGCTGGCTTTGTATCCCAGGCAGGACTACAACTCATAGACTTCCAGTTTCTAGCCCGGTGCATTAACCACTACACTAAACTGGCTTTCAATTATCTGGATTATGATTTCATTATCTGCCATTTCAAGCATATATCTGTATCAAGACCTGTACCAAAATACTCTGAATAGATCTAGCCCAACAGGATCAAGGAATAAATGAACAAATCATTGAAGTCCAGCACCCACTCCCCATAGGATTTGCTTAGAACCTGGATCCAGATTTCCTGATGCTACTTGCTTGTTAGTTGTGATCATCTGAAGGGCCAAGTAGAGTTTGGGGACCACTCATCATATACGTAAATGATGGTACTTCGTTAGGTAATATGCATCATCAGCCATCATTCCAAGAAGGAATTTAAGACTGAATACTTGCTGAACTTACATCAGTTACACTGAAGCTTCCACCCATGCAACAGCAGTGATGGGAATCTCTGATAGAATCCATCTAGAATCTGACCTATCAAGCTGAATGATGGTGCCAGGCCTGATGCACATACTTGGTTTCTCCTGTGCATTTTGACTGGGAACCTTGGAATTTTGCATCAGCTGCATGCAAATACATACATAATAATAACTTAGAAGGGGTGCTTGGATTGGACACCGAAGCTCAGTGGGGCTTCTGAACATGCACAGACCCTCCTTTCTGCCAGAGCAAGATGGCTGGCTGATTGGGTCAGTCCCCTTCAACATTTTAATTAATGGCATCAAAGCAAAGCCCTAACATATAATTCATTGCAAAAAAGGACAGCTGTATGAAAATGAAAGAATGAGGGTTGACAATTTTATTCTTATTCCTCTCTGCAATAACACTTTATAAATGCTTTCAAAGGCAAATTCCCATGTAGAAAGAACTGAGTAGTTAAGGATTCAAAGGCATTCATATATACAGAGAGACAGACAGAGAGACAGAGACAGAGACAGAGACAGAGAGACTGCTGTACATGGTATGATACCCTAATGCATAAAATAGTAATGTACTATCATAGGTAAAGGTAAAGGTTTCCCTTGACATTAAGTCCAGTTGTGTCCGACTCTAGGGGACAGTGCTCATCTCCGTTTCAAAGCCGAAGAGCCGGCGTTTGTCTGTAGACACTTCCTCTGTGGTCATGTGGCTGGCATGACTAAACGGAATGCCGTTACCTGCCCCCTGAAGCAGGAGCTCACCCCGTCACGCAGATTTGAACCGCCAACCTTCCAATCAGCAAGCTCAGCAGCTCAGCAGTTTAACCCGCAGCGCCACCACGTCATGCTTAACAATAAAAAAAAATGTTGCAGGGAAAACAGGGCATGCTACTCTGTTTAACAGAAATTCATTAAGTGGTCTTTTTTAGAAGAAAGTATACCATTAAAGGTGTCAAATTACTAATTTATGGCTTCATCTGATTTTTTCTTTTGGGGTATGGGGCATGATCTATCAAGAATTTTTCTTTCATAAGCCATTTTGGAGAAGACTGCCCATAGATTCTGTTATTTAATTTTCAGTGTTAAGCAAAGGACAATTTCAACTCTGCATAGAGTTCAATGAACTGGCACAGGCTGATGGACAAATAGCAATTTCAAAACATTTCTAACCACACCAGGCATTAGATGTTGCTGCGTCACCATCATTTAAAACAGATGATATAAAAAGAAACATACAAATGTTAATGCTTGGAAAGTTTATTGATGGTATTCAGTGCTCTTTAAAAATCCATTTCTGAATTTAGAAAGTTGTTTGCAGGCTGTAAATGTGTACAGAAAGATTTATCAACTGTGCAGAAAGGTTGATCAAATAAATTCTTCATAGTTTTTTATCTGAGTAAGCACTTCAACACTTGTGGTCTCTAGCTGTTCTAACAATTACAACCTTTTATGGTTGCTCTTCCAACCTCAAGTACCCCCAAACCTAGTATGAGCTTAAATCTCAAATGCCCTTTTATTCTCAGGGTGGTCAGTTGCAAATCTCTTTTCTCTTTCACTTTAATATAACCATACAAAATTGGGAAGTGATTTTCCCATTCCTGTGGATCAGATGCTCTGTTTTCAAGTTGAGATACATAACTTGAGCACCACTAATGCTTTTTGCCCTGTCCTTTAGGGCAGGGACAACTTGGAAGAGTATCTGAGAATGGCATCAGGGAGGCCTATGGCTCCCTACTCCCTAATTAGGGGTACAGCAAAGGATTGAAGGTGCCATCAGCAGCCATGATGGATGATAATAAAATACCAATAGCAGATTCTCAGATCTGAAGTAATGGCTCTAATCTGATTCCAGATGTGACTTCCTCTGGAATAAAGCTTCCAGAAGAGCCTTGCTTGAACACTGATGTATGTCCATATTCTTTAGTCCTGACTTCTTGCTTAGTCTTTGATTCCAGCTTAATCTTCAGTATACTATAGCCTTTTGTCCACCATGGCTAGTTCCTGCCACACTCGCGGACTGCTATCTCCATCCCAATCCTGCAGTAGCTCAGGGACTCATGGTTCCTTCCATCATGTCTCACAATGTATGCTAACCTGAGAGTGAGCTTGTTACAGACAAGGCTGATGGGCTGGTTAATGGGCCCTTCATCTTCAGTTTGGTGCCTTATATGAGCATCACATTATTCAGTGACCATGGCTCAGAGGCTCCATTTGACTTGTTTTGTTCTGCTAATGGTAAGCCATCTGGGAAAGTCTTGTAGAACTGCTATATCCTTTGGATGTCGCACATCCTTTCCTCCAGTGTTAAAATTGATGATGAAAAGACTTGGGGTTATACATTTAACAAAGAGCCACTATCTTGCCAGTGGCCAACTGCAGCATATCTACCCCATCTTTGGTCCTTTGCCTCCTGCCTGGGTATAACACAATCCAATCCAATCCATTCTGACCAAATTAAGATCAATTCTTGTACAGCCATTGAAGTTTGGAATTTCAGTGGTTGAGCCTTGCTATCTATCCCAATATGGTCTATTTCTGCCCCCCACCATCCCAGTACCTTACTTTGAGGATCAACGGCTGGCACTCTTAAGATACTTGTGCCTTCACAAATGTCGTGCTGGTCCATTACCCATATAAATATCATAGGTGTTATTACCATCTTTGGTACAATCTGTGACCGAACTGTTTTAATACAACTCGGTGAGAAGACTGGAATAACAGCAGGGGAGCTGCATCCTGTCATTTGCAGAGATAACAACTGCCCTGCCCTAACATTTGATCACCCAGAGCTGAAATGCCGATAGTCGTGCTGCGACTAACTATAGGTGATGCATGATTTCTGCATTGTGCTTGTGGCATTTTATGCTGTATCAGGATGAATGACTTTGAAGGGATGACATTTTGCTAAATGCTGGAAACTCTAGAGAGAAATTGGTCATCATTAAAGGAGGAAAGGTCTTACGGTGTGACTTAACAACCCTCCAGCTGAATGACCCATTGTTCAAAATATAGTGTGATTCTTTAAAGATGCAGAAATGGGTTAGGTGGAGGAAAAATGGGGAAAATGGCTAAGTTTGATATTGCACTATACAGGAAGGGGATTTAAATCTCTTTTTAAAAAAAAAATAACAAGAATTAACAGATGTTACATCTGGAGAGTACGAAGAGCTGGTTATAAATATATAAATTTATATATATCCTACCACCGAGAGTCCCTCCTTTGGGGGGAGATGGATGGTGATAAATTTGATAAACTAAAATAATAAATAAATGAATAGTGAACCCTTTGTATTTATATAAGGTGGGAAAAATGGACAGGTACAAAATTCAGAGGTGTTATGAAAAGTAGATACCTTTTAAAAGTTATTGTATCTGTTTAGGGGAAATGATAGAAATTAACTGAGCAAAAAAAAAGCTTTGTAGCCTTAGGCGCCCTTAGGGTGGGGGGGAAAGCCAAGATGGCAGGTGCAACCATGTGATTCAAGCTGAAGTAGAAAGAAAACTGTGTTAGCCAAGATAAATAAATTATTCCCTCCCCAAACCTGGTTTCCCAGGGGAAATAAACTGCCAGCTCAGCCATAGAAACATTTAGAGAGTGGAATGTTGATTAGGGACAGGAATAGCACTGGGAAGCAAAGCCTCTAGAAGATAACACCTAGAGAAAGTAACACATCAATTGTAGCTTTTATCCAAAGAACATGGTCTTTCTCTAACTCAAGGAACTATTGACTTTGTAACTCCACCCTTATTAACTCCCTGTCCTTACCTCGTGGACATCCATAGCCAATCACATTATGCTACTATATCCCCTGAATCACCGCATATATTTATTTATTTTTAATTGGAATGTATTAGCCACTCAACTCCAACGGACTCTGTACTAACGATATGTACTGTACATTGCAATTAGCATTAAGTGTGTATAACAGGGTTCTAGCACTACCCCTCTTTTCGCTATCTTTGCTGCCTTTGGTACCATAATAAATAATTTGTGCTTCAGTGAATATGCCTGATCCCCATTATTAAAGAATTCTATGGAATTTTTTTTTTTCCTACAAAGCCCCTGCCCTTGGTGTATGTGTGAGATGTCAAGGCATTGACAAAGGGTTAGGGCTTCCGTTATGTGGTCATATCTGCTATTTTTGCCCACTCCTACAGCAATCCCTCATTATAACATCATGACACAAACCCTGTCCTTTATGTTTGTTGTATTCGAAATCAGGACACAAGTACAAAAGGGCAGGGTGTATATTGTGATGTCACAATGCACATTTTGCGATTTTTCCATCATGAAAGTTAGGTACATGTAGGTCTATGACTGTTCACACAACACATTGATTCAGATCAGATAAAGGATTCCCCATGCTAAGCTTGTTAGTACTAATCCTAAAGAGGTTGTTTCACTGGCTAAATTGGGTGAATTCATTTAGTCAGTTCAGGGTTCAGTGTCTTCTGCACTTAATTAAAATGGGTTAATCCAGAAACCATGGTAAGCATGTTGTGTGAATGCAACCAGAGGATCAACAGGCATTTATTTAGAAGTAAATCCAGACTTCAAACCAAAATGCTTCAAAGCCCTTAGACTTTATTTGAAAGACTCTAGTGGTCCCAGAACTTCAGAATAGCTTCAGAGGATAGTTCCAGATATAAAGAGGACTGCAGATAATGTCCGGTTGGATAAATTTTCCCCAAATATGCTATAAAAGAAGATGTAGAAGGGAGTGGAAGGGGAAAGGATTGGTTGGTATATACTTTTGAGACTGACAGTGCTATGTTCTCATCACAGGGAATGATTTTGCCAAGGTTTTTAAATCGTAGTCCTTTGGGAGAGATGCATAAACTCTATTATACTGTTTTTCACTCCTTATTTATTTATTTGTTTGTTTGTTTATCTAATTTGTCCCCACCCATCTCCTCCCATCAGGGAACTCTGGGCGGTTTACAACAATCGATTAAAAACAACAACCATAAAATAAACAGTATAAAAATGCAATAATAAATAATATAAATAAAAGTAAAAATAAAGAATCCAGGTGGCAGAAGAATCTAAATCTAAAAAATCCAAGTGTGGGAGGAGTGGTCCGTGGCAACTATCCCCATGTAGATCTATTCCCCTCTCTACCCCAAGTGATATATAGCTCAGTAGCCGGAGTTCTGAAAGAATGACGTTGATTGTGGCTGGCTTTGTTTAAGAAATCTAAACCTTGCTTTATCTCTATTCCCTTCATTCCCTAAAACCTTACCCCTTGCATTTTACTGGTTGTTCATTGTCTTTGCCTTAATATCCTGAATGCTACTTTTCTAAATAAATACTCCTCTTCACGTTATCCCTCTATTGTCCCCTCCACTGACCCACTTCACCCTCCATTGGTCTCCATATTCTGGCCTTAGTTCCGTATAAATAATAGGTCACGATTAAAAGTGTCTGCCTATAAGAAAATAAAGTCGTGTTCATGCAGCATGTTAAACCTGGGTTAATAAAATATAGCTGTTGTGTTCCCAGGGCATGCAGTGTCCAGACAAATAAGCCACATTCCAGCAAGCGTGATGGCCTAATTCACACAACATACTAAAGCAATAACCAGATTCAACAAGAAGAATGACCATGTTAGATCCTATCCATTCAGCTATAGTTGACCTTGTGCTAGTATGTTATGTAAGCCCAACCGAAGAATATAATATCTGATTCTGACTGATTCTGTGTTTTTAGGTCCTTGTTTGCTGTTGTAGCTTATTATGCAACTATATCTGGTGCATACCAAGTTCCTATTTGCACAGGTACTACGGATGCTGGCATCCCAATGGATACCTACAATAGGCTATCCCTGGATTTTCCAGACAACTAACCAATCCAATCTCTATCCAATTACATCCCAAGATAATTAGTTTCCTGTCTTTTCATATACACTTTCAAATGGCAGTAAAATATCACTGATCCAATGAGGATAGAAAAACTCTCCAAAGACAGCTTCTGGAACAGGCAGAAGTATTAGAGGCATGCAGATCAGGTTCCTCACCATCATGCTTTATTTTGGTCTTCATAACTTCCAAGTCCCACTACGCTTCTGCAAGGAGCTTAGTATATCTCTGGTATGTCACGTTCAGACAAATTCAGGAAAGAGAGGAAGAATGAATAAGGGATTGAGGGAGGGACCAAATAACCCTACATTTTAAAAGCTTCTCTTGAATGAATTGTCTAAAGCAAGGAGTTGTTCACAGTGCCAAACTAAAGTATAACATAAAGGCACCCATGAGCCAAGTTGAACTCCTGGCATCTGCATCCATCCAGTTTTCTTGGCAAGGTTATGGAAGACATTTGGCATTGCCTTCTTCTGTGATGGACTGGACTTCTCAGTCTAGCTAATGGCTTTAAATTTCAGGTGATTCCCCATCCAAATCATAGGCAACAAAGTCTTTCCAAAGTCCTAGGCAAAAACAAAAGGCCCAAACCCTCAACAACAACAAAAGCAACAAAACAATGCCCCCAAATGGTGCACACTTTATCAAAAATGGAAAACAAAATATCAGGCAAATCTATTCAATATGATCCACAATTTGAACTTCTCGATAATTTGGAAAGTATTTGCAAAGTGGTGATGGGATGAACTTTTTTTTTCCTTTCTAAAGATGAGGCTACGAACTGAAAATCCCAAGATCTATAATTTTGTGCAAGACAACAAAATTAAGCAGAAACCATTTTGTAACATCTGGTAACCTTATTAAATACTTACATGGAGAGACCATACCTAACATAGTTGGAGTTAACATACAGTTTATTCCAAACAATTTTTAAAAAGACCTCTTCTTCCTAAGGGTTCAACATAGAAATTAACAACAATTCCATAGTGGATGTTAATTTCAACATAGAAATTAACATCCACTATGATCCATTAAGCCATTATCCATTAAACATTTCTGAATTTTAATCATAAGAATCAGTGGTATTGTATGAGCAAAAAAGCCCCAAACATTTGGGCCTCATTCATCCTTATTCTAATTCTCTTCTGATCCTTGTTCTAATTTATCCATTCTGTGAATGAATCTGACCCTGTATATGTATCTATTATCTGACTGATTACAAAGAGAATATCTTTTTCTGCAGACAAAGTATGCTTTGGTTCAAAAAACATTCAGTCCATCACTAACCTCTTGTCTCTGTTGAGTTACAATGTCAAGGGCTAATCTCCAATATGATAAAGTTCTGAGTTTGGGTTAATCTGTGATGTAATATGCATGAAGGTCAAGGGGAAAAGCCATCACCTCTGATTTTTATTTTATTTTTCCTTCAAACATCTTTGGGGCTACAGAAGAGTGCATTGTTATTGAGCTGCATGAAGATAACAGGAGAAAAATGGAAATAAACTATGCTATTATTTATTCTTATTAATACTATTAGTAGATACTGTACAATGATCATTCTTGCATATGCATTTCTTTGCTTTGTAATGCTTCAGATTCTCTTTGGTGTCTAGTTCTTCAGGATCTCTTCCAGCTTCACTTTAAGATGCAGTTTCCTCTTTAAACAACATTAAGGATTTGAAATGAATTTTATAAATATGAATCAGGGAAGTTTGATGCAATATTTATTTTCTCCAAATCTGACGCTGCTCACCCCCCTGGGAACTCATTAAAAAGGGAAATAAGAAAGTTATTTTTGGGTGACTTCACAAAACCAGTGGGTATGCAATTTGGATAGATTGATTAATTGGCTTGTATTGTTTGATGATACTATTGGGTAAGAAAATATAGAAACCTTTACATTCTTAAAGGAATGGGATGGTGTCTCTGTAAAGCCAGCAGAATGTCATTGCACCCCACCATCTTAACAAGGGGTACACCATGTTCTCCAGTTGTTTTTCTGTATTTGAAAACAACAAAATCCATAGTGTGGGGTTGTGTTTTGTTTTTCCTAAAACCCTTTTCTTTTTTTCCCTTTTCTTCCCACTCATATTCATTGTTTTCTTGGACTGTTGCTGCTTTGATGCCACATTTTTCCCAACTCCTTCCAACTCCTCCTACTTTTTTTCCATCTTAAAGTATTCTAATATGATGAGCAATTCTGAATGGGATGACACAATGAATATATAAAAAGAAAAGATGGCTTTGGGTCATGATGAGCACATGGGTATAACCACAGAATGTTCTTATCAGTATGAAGTAGCTTGTGCCCACCTTCTTTTGGGGATATTTTTCAACTCTCCAGTCTATTCCACATCCTTGAATGTGCTCTCCTATTCAAATATTAACTAGTCCTGCTCCTGCAAAGCTTCAGAGCCTAGACAAGGGCCCCGAGATGCTTTTACCTGCTGAGACAATGACATCATACCCAAATAGACATATACACAGAGAAAAAAGACCTATCCAATTTCTTTCCATGGCATGTTATAGCAATGTAATTTTCCCTCCATGGCTTTTTGCTCCATTTCAAATATTGAACCATGTTTTGGATGGGGTGTCTTTCATATATGGACTTGGGACAGTTTCTTCCTCCTTGAAAAAACTTTTGCAAACCTATTAGTCAAAAAAAAAAAATCAGAACCTCTGATCAAGAGGCAAAGCTCTAGTGATAGAAAACTGGCTGTGTTTGAGTTAAAGTTAGTCTCTCATAGTGAACCCCATCAAGTTCTCATAGATCCTAGGGTTTTGCAGAACACTGCTTGAAAACTTCTGCCATAGTACACAATTGCCTTCTCAAAATAATATTGTAGATCAGCACCAAATTATTCTCAAGTCAGCACTGACTCCTGGAGAAGTGCCTGTAGTTTTCTTGGCAAGGTTTTTTTGGAAGTGGTTTGCCATTGCCTCCTTCCTAGGGCTGAGAGAGAGAGACCAGCCCAGGGTTACCCAGCTGGGTTCATGCCCAAGGTGGAACTAGAACTCACAGTCTCCTGGTTTCTAGCCTGGTGCCTTAACTACTAGTACAAACTGGCTCTATTGCTAGCTCAAATTCACTATCACAAAACTAAACAAGTAAATTTTATTATTACTAAACAAGTAGATTTCATGCTTCTCAAGAATAAATATCCCTATTAAGGCCAACCACTGTTTAAAAAAAACAGACATTGTAACTAATTGTTTTCTAATGAGTGTGTCAGAAGAAGGCCATGTGGGTCAAGCCTGGTTAATATTTTGGTAGGAGGCCACTGGAGATTCCCAGGGTTATGCTGGATTGGGAAGTTAAAAAAAAAAGGCAAAGAAAGGAATGGCAAAACAAATTTGCCAAGCGAATTATATGGATGCCACCAGTGGCCAAGCTTGATTTGAAAGACAGGTGGCTCATAAATGCCAAACCATCTTCACATTGCTGCCTGATAGGACACACAATGGTACCAGATCCTAGCCAGAAAGGACACTCTAATCATAATTCCAGATTGTTTGTAGCTTTCTGCTTCTGAAAGTATAAGTAGCATTCATCATAGTAATTAATGATTCCCTTGGAGCTTTTTCATAAATAACATTTGCCTGTTATATTGATTAGCATAGATTCTTGGCCTACATCACATAGCTTTGCAATTTTCTGTTCTTTGAGCTCCACAGCAAAATATGAACCATACAAAAGCTCCTTTTGCGAAAGACGTTGCTCTGATAATTTGTTCTAGTGTCAGTGATTCTCCAGGAACATCACTCCTGGTACAATAATGTGCACCCTGCCAGTAGGATATACTGTAAGAAGCATTGCATGAATCTCCTGTCTTTCATTGAGTAGTCATCTCTCCAGTGGGCTGCAGCTTCCCTGGCTTTCACACTTCCATGAAATCTCAAGGGAAAATTTCAAGAAGCAGCTCTTTCCATTGCAGTTCTTTATCCCAGGTTGGAAAGTATGAGCAGCCAAGGAGGCTGCAGAGAGAAGAATGGAGAAATGTGCACTGGGGAGCAAGGGTGGACACTAGTAGCAGCAGCATTTTCATCATCTTGTAGCAATGAAATAATTGTGAAAGGCCATCAAACAAAAGTCCAACACAGGACTCTGGGAATAGTATAAAGAAAAAGAACAATTAAGAATGGAGAAGTGTCACCTGTCTTTCAGTCATTATGTAGCACTGCCACTAACATTATTGCCAGGGGTATCAAAAAAGTCAAGATGGTGGCCACAACAGCACAATCGTACACATGTAAAAAGGGGCAGGGCTTTGCATGATTGTGGCTGCCATTTTGACATTATTGACACCTCCTTCCCCATGGACATGCCTGATTATTGTCATCAATTCCTTTCTTGTTCATTCACCCTCCTAGAACACAGAGTCTTTTGTTTCAGCAATAAAGGAGAGAGGGAAGTTTATAGATTTTCTTGTAATTTCTTCCCTACTGCTAAAAAATGATAGAATATTTATTACTTTCTCTAAATTTACTTTAGGTGCCACCCAACTCCAACTGACTCTGGGCAGTTCATAATGTAATGCACCATAAAAACACAATACCAAATAGAACAAGATGGGACCTAGTTACTCTATACAACCATAAACAAAGATTAAACAAAGACACATCCAACAAAGGGGCCCATCCATATATTAGAATGGGCCCTCTATCTACACTACTCCCAAAAATATCAGCAGTTGCCATATTGGTAGGGGAATTTGGTAGTTGAAGAACACACATCTGGAAGACACACAAGTAGGGGAAAACTGTCCTGTTCCCATACTAAAACTGGCAAATGGTTATGCTTTTCCCAAGTAGAAATAACTGTCGGACCCAATGGTTGTGTTCATACATGTGTAACCTGTGTACTAAATTAATGCAGTTTACTGGCTTGCGCAGTACACTGAACCATAAACCAATCAAATGAGCTCTGATGGGTAATACGCTAAGCTTGCCCCCTAAAACACAAATGAAGCTTAACAACAACCAAGCTTAGCCTGTAATGCAAATGTAACCACTGGGTCTTTAACTGACGTGGTTAAACATAGGGCTACCAGATAAGCTGTTCGGTGGCACTTTTTTAAAGACTGCCACATGTTATTAAAAGGCAGAAGCTTTTCTGATCTACAGTTCACTTCATCAGATGCATGGAGTGGCTAAAGTGCCACCTTGTGGATGTTTGGATTTTTACAGCCTAGATTTGATATCTCTATAATTAACCATTGGTTAGGTTATGGTTCAATGTATTGTACAAATGAAGAAATGCATTATTGTATTTATGTATTATACACTATTATATATTACTGTAAAGAGCCAGTTTGGTCTAGTGGTTGAGGCTCTGGGCTAGAAACCAGGAGTCTGTGAGTTCTAGTCCTACTTGAGGCATAAAAGCCAGCTGGGTGGCCTTGGGCCAGTCCCTGTAATGGTTGCCTAATCCCAAATACTCAGTCTCACAAGCTTGGGCTTAAGGATAACTGATTTATTAAAGGAATAGTATGCAAATACAGAGAAAGCTGAGAATGAGCCAAAGCACGTGAAATACAAACTTAAAAGCCTTGCCTTCAATTCAGTCCCGCCCCAAGCACCCGTCAGCACGCACCCCCTCCCAGGTGCTAGGAGCCGTTACACGTACCTGGGAAAGTAACCTTGAACAGGAGTGCAAACCCAAACATACATTCCAAAGTTCCAAAACAAAGCAGAGCGCAGGAATGGAAAAACCCAGCCATGAGCAAGGCGGGTATACACGGAAAAACGGTTTGACATGTGAAACGTTACGATGTTAACAGAACATTGAAATGGGTAACATGACAGTCCCTCTCTCTCAGCCCAACTCACTGCAACGTAGACTAGCCTCCTCATGGTGCAGCCCGGGCAACGTGACTTGTCATGACTAAATAGTCTATACATCTGGCTACTGGACCTCACAAGGATTTCCCAACAAGAAAAAGCAGCATGAACACTGAACTGCTATGCCATACAATTTATATATATATATATATATATATATATATATATATATATATATGTATATTAATTATATTAATAATGTATATTATACATTATTATACATTACTCTATACTGCATTACTGTAGTTCAGTAATGCAAGTTAAGATTAAAAGAGGCAGACAACTGCAGTGCATTTTTCAGTGAACTGATGTGATGCAATGCTGTCAGGAATATTTTAGAAATTTGTATGAATGATCATGAAGGAGTGGAATTGCAATGAATGCTATAAATGCTAGTGTTTAAAAAAAACTGACAATAAGGAAGTCATGTGTTGTGAGAAGATTGTAAAGTAATAAGACTATACCTAGGTATTCAGTACAAGTCATGACAACATATGACATCAATTATGACATCAGATATGACATATGACATCAGTTATGTAGTTTGGGTTAGTCAGATCAGTACATGACTGATGCCAAATATATGAGTTGCATTACTTCTGTGACATCAACACCTACAATATGGTCCAGTGACATCATGATGTTAGTGATGACATCACAAAAAGAAGTATGTTGAGATAATTTGGTCACAGAGAGAGTATGACTGAGGACAAAATAAATATAGGAAGGAAAAATGAACTGGCTGAGAGAAAAGTTATGACTGAGCAAGTCATGACTGGGTGGGATTGATAAGATCTGGAGAAAAAACAGTTTAAAGAAGGAAAGACAATGTATGAAGCAGTGTATTTAGAAGCAAGGGTGATTTGGAAGGACAGAAGGGTATGGAGAGATATTGTGAATGATGCTGAAGTAAATTTGTTATAGGTATGTTTCGTTTTTCCTTCTTATCCGGTATTTTCAATTTCTCCATCTTACTCTTTCTGACTCCTTTTCTATTCACTGCTTAACATTCCTTACCCTAAAAGGAAGTACTGTGATGAGTATGTATGGAAGAAGGAGAAGGAGGTGAAATGGAGAGGAAAACCTGTTTATTTTCTGCTCATTATATACAATTTTATACAGCATCCCAATCATTTCCCTTCTTAACTGCCCTTTTTCTTCCAAGAAATCACCACATTTTCTCAAAAACTAATGCTCCAGCCCATTAATTACTTTGGTTACTTTTCTCTGAACCTTCTATAGATCTTTCTTTTCGACATGTAAAATTTCAGTGCAAAAATCGTAGGTATATATAGTATTTAAGTGTAGTCACACATTAGGTTTAAAGATGGGGACCCTTATTGCATTCAGTAATCTTGAAAGGAAATAAATATTCCTATCTGCAGCCAACTTATTCAATGGCTCCATATAAGCACCATAATGCCAATACATACTTGATGTGTAGCAGATTCGTATCTCCAAGATTTCAACAGTGAACTACACAGAATGTTGCATGTTTCTGAATAACCTGATCCCATGTGACCTTTTATTACCTGGGAACTGAAAATCACAGGTTTAGCACTGAGCAGAAATTTGCAAGGAAGGAGGCTATGAAATAATTGACCTTCAGTGGCCTCAGAACACTCCGTTTCAGCCATTTGAGCAAGGGCAACTTTTTTTACCTTCTGTGCAGTTTTCGTCCAAGCACAGTATGCCATCTCTCTTTGCAAGACAAGAGATGAGTTGCATTTCAAAGCAATGACTGAACTGTTTCCCACAAAAAAAGCCAAGGAGGAGGAAGACAATCCACAGCAAGGAACAATACATGGTGTGCAATAATTTCTTTCTTGTGCCAGTATTGGTGAAGAATAGGATTGGCCTTCATTGTTGAGCCTCTATAACAGCAATACACAGTGAAGGAAGCAGGATTCACATGGAGTTTAATTAACCAGGTTTATTGCCAAGAAAGAAGAAAAAAAGGATAAGGACACAGAATCTTGGAAACAGAATAAGCAAAACTCTAGTCCTCATTTACTAGTAAATTCATTAAAGTGGTGGCTCTGTAAATTGTTTGAACTTATTTCACTCAGATTGCTTAACTGAAAGGTTAACAGCTCTTTTACCAGAAAAGGCTGAAATACTGTATCCATCTGAAATATTACCTTTTCTTTCTCACCCACTGAGAGCTGACAGATTATGGATTTACCTTTCTTAAAATGGTTGCTAGAGGTGCTTTAAGAGGGGCAAATCAAATAATAAAGACAGGTTTGCAGTTTTCTTTCCTTCTTTTCTTCCCTCCTTCCTTTGCTTGATTTCCCATCTTTTTCCAGTATCTTGGTTCATTTTATCTTCACAACAGTCCCATGAGATAGGCTGGATAAAAGCCCTTAAGTCACCCAGTGATTTTCTGTAGACCTGAAGCTGGTTCTCTCCAGCCCATAAAGGGAGAGGATCACATATTTCTGGCAAAAGCTGATTTGGTGATGAGAATCACTGCTCCATTGGGATAGTTCGCCTTCCCGATTTTTTTTCTTCAAATTCAAATTCAGAAAAGATTTGATTCAGCACAAGATCTTACTTTGAAAGAAACAATAATCCTATTTCCATCATAACCTTATAGTTGAAATATTTTTGACATCTGAATGCAATGCTTTGCAGGTAATAATATCTATCGCTGAATTATTCTGGACAACCTACCTCCCCACTCTTTATTCTCCAATTGCTGATCTGAAGCAAAGTGAGTGTATTACTAATCTTGGTTGACAGCAGAATAATGGAAGCTCCAACGCTTTCTAGTATTTAAACATCTCTACTATAATAAACTCCCCTGGATGGAGGTGCTTGGTGTCTTTGTAGTTTCCTGCAGAATCAAAACCTTCTGCTTCTCAAAAGCCATTGTCTTATAAGCTGAGACAAGATGTAGAAATGATTAGATTCCAAATTTCATGCTACATGACAGCAAATGCCTTACCTACTGGCATCATGAATGAACAGCATGGTACCTTTCAGAATCTGAGACATCAAAAAGCTATGCTGTGATTGCATCTCCATCAAAATTCAAAAAGCTCCTGTCTCTTCCTGGAAGGCAACTTTTATTGAGTCCTGTTCCAGTGGACATCCACTAACCAGTCCAAATAACAACTCCTCTTGCACTTGCATAAAGCTATTGCTGATTTTCCACATATGATCAAGCAAGTCCCATAGCAGAGCAGAAGGATTGGCATCTCATCTAAAGTGCTTAAAAGGATCCTGTAATCCACCATGGATGTGGATGTGGAGATCATTGGCAGGGTACAGTTTGGGACATCCCCTTTTCTGCTCTACTATGGCAGGGGATTAGCAGGGTAACTATTTCCCAATTCTTTATTGCCCCCACCAACCATTTGCCACCTTTCCAATCGATCCTCCAGAGCAATATTACAGCAGAACCTGGAATTCTTTGGCCATCTAGCCAAATAAAATAAAAGGAAGCATTTCCTAATAAAATGTGTAATTTGCTTCTGAGATTCACTACCATGTTAATTTTCAGGAATGTAAAAGCAAGTGGTAGCACCTTGGCTGATCTTTTAAAAAGTTAAGCAGGGTTGGCTTTGCAGGGTTATTATTGGGATGGGAGTTTTCTTAGAGATCTCCTCAAGGATGTAGCCTCAACTGGGGAGATGAAGAAAGAAAAAAGAAAAAGAGAAATCCCAAAGGCAATGGCAAACTACATTCATATTCTTGTTAAGGAAAGTACTTCTGTGAAACTACTTTTGTTGAAAATAAATGGGGGAAAGGGGAGCTGGAAACCTCATAAATGTCTGAAAGCAAAAATAATCCTTCTTTGCCCTTAAATGAACTGCCAAATGTATGACCTGATACTTCACTGATTTCCAGCAAACCCATATATTGCCATATTTATAAATTCTCAATTCCTCAGTCCCACCATAGATGGAGAATTTGATCACAGAAGATTCTTAACAGATTCATTGAAAGACAATGGAGGGGAACAGGGGATCCCTGATCTCAATCGGCTTCTAGAAGTATTAATGGATCACGTATTCAGTTGTTTAGGCTGGGGACAGTGGCAAACAACCAGACAGAAAAAAGGGGTATCACATGATCATTTTCTAGAACAAGGGTAGACAAACTCAACATAGAAAAAGAGCAGGATAAAATAAGAAACAGAAAAGTACTATTAGTAGTAATAATATTACTAGGGGTAATACTAAGCAGTGCTAGCAATGTTACTGGTAATAATGCTGCTGGTAGTAATAATGCTAGTGCTACTGATATTACTACCAATAGTAGCAATTATAATCATTAAATTATAATCATAATAATTTAATCTTATTTAAATGATCATCATAATTATCATCAGATTTATATCCTTTCCATCAGACCAGACATTCAAGACTGCTATGAACAAAACAGAAAACTAGGGTGGCCTGGGAAAATGATTTGATTTTCATCTGTTTGGTTGACATATCAATAACCCAACCCTTTCTCACATTCCAGTAGTGAAGTGTCTTCAGAGTATAGTTAGCAGGTCAACCCAGATTTCCCTTGCATTTCCAAATCCCAGAGTACACCTTCAGTCAGGGCCATCCTCTGTGCCTTGCAAAGCATTTTGAAACATGCCATGCATGGTTCTCACTATGTTCAGGAAAATAGAACCTCCCAGTTGAAAAAAGCACCAGTTTTAAAATTATCCTACCATCTGAAATCCCTTCAGAGCCTTCACACACTAATAATTCCCAATTCAACAATAGCGGCAACATGACCCCTCAAAAGCAAGGCTGTTTTACACCGAGTTAAACATTCCAAGCCAAACCTGGATGTGCTCCATGGCTTCTAATGCCCTGAAGAAATAGAGACATTATCAAGTTGGTTGACCCTGGAGATGAGATTTCTGACATGCCATCAATGTGATGAGATTGTCATCTTCGTGTGCCAGGGGCTACGGAGCATATACAGAAAGGAATAACCCCTGCCAAATCCTCTGCAAATCCTGGGTGAATTTCAAAATGTTTCAGCTCATAAGCTGCATGCTCCTGGAGTCTACGTGGAGTGGAATACAGTTATTTTGTTCCTTGCCCAAACGTTTTGGAAGACGTAGTGGATCTGTCCAGCTGCACAATTAATGTAAGAGAAAACAAACAAAGGATGTGGGGAGAGAGAAGGACAAGTCAAATCAACCATTCCATATGATGAATTCACTCCCCTTCCAAAGTATGAATCAATGCATCCTTTCCCAAGACAGTGGTAGAAGGTTAACTAGGAAGGACGTGATGCCTGCAGGCAAACACGAGCAACATAATACTCAAGTTTACTGAACAGAAATGGCAGAAAGAGATGAAAATTGTAATTTCAGCATTCGCTTGGAGAATATTTATTCAAATCCCAGTCTGAAGACCAACCTTAAAAGTGCATGTGTGAGTAAGGGGGATAGAGGATTTCTATTTAAATAAACATAGCAGGCCATCACGTATTTTGTGGCTGGGTTTTTATTTCTAGAACAAGCAGAAAGACATTAATAGATAAACATTGGAATGCTGAAATTATTCAATACCAAACAGATAAATAAAAGAAAGAATACATCCCAGGTCAGGCTTTTATTTAGCATTCTTCCTTCCAACCCCCGCTTCTCCATGAGTCTGCAGAAATCTTCTCCATCTACCCTTCCGTCATTTTCTTGTCAAAGAGAGATCTCTGTATCACTGCCCCTCCCGTCACAGACAGAATCTATTTTAAAATTTCATCACAGCTTTCCTCTTTTTCTCTCCCATTCTCTTTTCCGTGTGTGTGTGCGCGCATGTGCATGTCCATGTCCATGCACACACCCGGAAGCCTTCGCCAGTGGGGGATTTCTATTTCTGAAACAAAATAATGACCCTTTCACACAAACAGAGGCTCGTGATGGAAGACTTCAAAGGCCGGATCTTCTGTTGCATTGCACTCCCAGCTCATACTTTCTGATCTCATAAAGTGCTGCTGCTGCCTAGAATAAATTAATTGGTTCATGCAATCAATTCAGTCTCCATCCTGAAATTCCCCATTTGAAATCTGAAGAAGAAAATTCAAATGCGTTTTTATGATTTGCAACAAAATGCTGCCATGTATTCTACCTCATAGCAGGAGTTGTCTTTTCAGGGCTCCAGCAAGTCGGGTAGCCAGAAATCCTCATTATAAGAAGGTACAAGATAAGAGAAGATGTATGGTACATAATAATATCTTTTAATGTAAGTAACATTATATGCTATAAGAAGCCTGAGCAAGCCATTCCCTCTCCAGTTTACTTTTCAGCTTTCCTAGCGATGAGAAAAGGCTGCCCATCCTGCACATTGGAAAAGCATTTCTTAGCAACTAAAGATAATGTTTTAGTAACAATAATTGGATGGATACTGGCAAGACTAAAGTATATCTGTATAAACTTTGCATCCAGCTTTGGAATAATCTGCACAGGTTTCATGTGCTCTACCTGTGTAAGAACAAAGAAAGTAAAGAGACCCTTCTTTTTCTAGACTTTATCCTGCGGTAAGTATTTTTAGCTGCATTTTTTCCAGCAGAGAAAATATCAACAAATTCCATCCAACGCAGACAATTTGGTTGTTACTGTTGTTATTTCATTTTTCACCTACCCTCCTGAACAGATGCTTCTCTTGAAGATGGATTTTAATAGAAGGAATTAATGGGAGACCACTAGGAAAAAACCAGGATGGTAGGGTAGGCTGAGAAGTTGGGGTGGGTGGGAAAAATATTTAATTTATGTAATTATTCAATTTAGTCACCACCCAACTCCAAAGTGACTCTGGGTGGTATATAATAAAACCAAACAAAATACAAAGAATACAATATAATACCAAAAGAATAAAAATGGAATAAAGAACAAGAACAGATGAACCATTTCCATAGTGTTTCCAAGAAGTCATAGGCATGTGCATGACATTACCAGGGTAACTTGAAGGAGAACTATATCATGCCAGAACACAAATATTTCATTTGACCAACTTGTCTGCAACCCTACAGGAAACTGGAATGAACTAGTGGCTTTTGATTGCAACTTGGAGAGTTCTTTGCAAGCCTAAATTGAGATTGCAAATACCAGTTTGAGTTTAATATGGCACAGCAGCATACACCGACTGGGAAGGAAGTCCCATTGGCATCAATGTGCACATTGACATCAAATCCATTTGGCACCCTGCATAAGTAAAGAGAGGATTCTCAATAATCCTGCATCAAAGAAGGACGAAGTATTAAGAGGTAAAAACATTGAACAGGAGGCCTTATTCATTATTAAGAAATTGTTTCAAAGAAGTTCTCGCAGATGGAATTCAATATTCCTGAATGATTTAATTATCATGAGGGCAAGGCATGTATGTTTCACTGTACAATCAGCTGCAGTCACTCTGGCTTCTCACATTGCCATTCAACTCTGAAAGAAGGAAGAAAGACAACAGGAGTGAACTCTTTGGATGTAATAGGCGTGAGCTTCTCCCACAGTGTTTTTCAGGAGCAACGTTATTGTTACCAATAAGGAGGAGTCATCTTCCTAAGGGAATATTTTTCTTCCCTGGGAAAATCACCAACTAATTTATTTGCCCAGAAATGTGTTGATGAATTTTCTGCTCAACACTAGTTAAAACTGAAGCAATTGACGTGCTTGAGGATAGGCAATAGAGGCCCCTTTTCCTAACAAAGACACCCTGTCCAGGACTGCACAGAGGACTGAATTTACCAAAAAAAGTGTCTGAAGGAAAGAATTAAAACTCTTCCCTGTTCCTGTGCACCTCAGTTTCAATCATGATAAGATACTCACAACATTTTATTTTACACATTGTGTGGTTTACTCCTAAAATGCTTCCCGTGGTGATTACAAAGGATGTAACTTAGAAGATTCTGCTTTCAATTCATGGGTTGCTCACGGCATAGTGAGATCCCAGCAACATAGTGTCTGCATGCCACACTCCTCTGGATTGCAACCAGGGGACCACTGCATACATATCTCTCTGCATGTATTTAATAATGGAAGATGTCTTACAATGATGTCAAATCTCACAAGATTTGGGTGGGTCTTGACTAAAATCTCATGAGATTTTCTATTCGTATTTATTTGGCCACATCACCACACAAAATAGCATGACAAGTAATAGCAATAGCGCACTGAGAAAGTTGTGACCCCTGACATCAGGAGTGTAAGAAAAGTGAAGGCACCTCATATTTTGCTGAGGGTACAAGATGATCCCACCACTGGATAAATTTGGCCTGTTGATCCAATACATTCTCACCTCTTCATGTTTTCCATCAATGAGCTTGTAAGGCAGGGGGCAAAAGGCAGAATCAGCCTCCCAATGGGAAGGTTTTTCTTCCCCAAAGGAAAACAAATCATAATAAATATGTGTTTCCACTTGCAGTGCACTCTTTCTGGCAGCTGCAGGATGATCCAGAATCAGGGGCTCTTTGCAATAAACCAACACCCAATTTCCTGTAGTGCATAAAACTGCCAGAACCTCCCCAGATCAGATGTGCCATTTTTGCTTTGCCTTTGCCTTCTCCTCCCCCCTGTCCTGTCCAAGAGGGCTGAAAGGAGAAAACACGGCTCATTCTTGTTTCTATAGCAATTTATGAGCTACCATGGAGCCAATGTGGTATAGTAGTCAAGGTGTTGGGCCAGAAGCAGGAAGACCCACGTTCTAGCCTGTTCTCAGCCACAGAAGCATATTGAGTAGCTTAGGTTGAGTCCCTCTCTCAGCCTAACCTACTCACAGGGTAGTTGTGGTGGAAAATAGAAGGACTGAGTGCTCTATGGAGCTTAGAGCTCCTGAATGAAATATGGGATACAAATCTAACTAAAAGCCAACAGTGCTGGCATCTTTTGCATGAAACTCTCCAGTCCATGGGAAGTTTTATTTTTACTCTGAAGTCCTTAAATAGAAAACATATATGGAACAAACTGCCAGCCTCAGCATAAGATGGATCCTGAAGGCATTCTTAGAAACTAAGGAACTGTAGCTTGCTAGAACCCAGTGCTTTCTCTAAAGCCTTCAATTGCCCACTAGAATTATAGTGACAAGCTGAGCTGGTGAGGTGGAAGCTAGAAGGGCACTGGAGAATATCTTCATCTGTACTGTTTCTGGTAAATGGATTAAGTGCTGGACATGCTGACAATGGAAACCATTTTGTACACAGTGGCCATTTTTGGAGAACACCCACTGAAGCTTTCTGACATTCCTAATGGTCTCACTGATCCAAGGAAACTGATGACTCCTGGTCATAGCCCCAACTTCTGTATCGATGTTTCTCAGCTCTATTTATCAACCATAAAGTTGTAAAAGAATCTGAGGACAGGTGACAGTTTTGGTTCTTTTCTCTTGCTAGACCTAAAACTATTTTTACAGTGAAAAATGACAAATTCACATTGTACCCACCCTTTAGAAATTGTTTGGTCCAGCAAGAAACAGAAAAAATATTACTGCATCACCAAATTGTCTTGGCATTAGGACCATTTTCTATCAGCTCAAATTCAGATCTGAGAATCAGTTAGTCATGATATGCTTTCTCCCCTCACCACAAGCCTTTTTTTTTGCCTTCTGCAAACTTTTGCAAAGAAAAAAGAGGGAAGGAGAGGAAGAGAGTTCAAGTTTGCTTTCAAAAAACTGTTTTTGCAAAAGCTTTTGATTAAATCTTAGATTCAGAAGAGGGAAAAGGAGATATGGCCTACCTTTCTCAAATACCAGTCAAGCCTAAGTTCCTCTGAAATGTTTTCAAAGTGCTGATGTTTAGGATCACTGAATATTCAACCCTTCCATGATTACAATCTGAATGACAGTAAGGATTCTGCTTCATATTTATCCAACACTTTTGTTTGTTCAGAGAATGATCTCAGTAACCCTATCACCATCCTGTGAGCAAAAGTTCACATGTGGAAGATAGGGAGTCCTGACTATCTAAATAGCCTGACAGTTTTAATTTTAATTTCTTCTCTGCAACCTCTTCTAGCAAGCCTTTGCAGTTCATTCAGGATGATGGGAGGAGCAGATAAAAGATTAGCTGCAGAATCCTGCCATTGTTTACATGGTAGTAACTCCCACACTGTTCAATCCAGAGATCATTGTAAATCCTGATCTTAGCTGTTTTGCAGAAGCCCAGGGGCAAGCAGATGTATCCAGCTGCCATGTTATGTTATTGAATGGTGTAGCACACCATTAACTTTTCTCTACGCACCCAACTCATTCCAGGCTTTTCAGCTGGTTGTATATTTCTGATGCATTTAAACAGGCAAGCAAAACCCTGTTTGTTATTCCTGATAAAAGAACACGTGTGTTGTTCCTAGGGCTCTGCATAGACAATCAATTCTTCCTCTTCTTCTTCCTCTTCCTCTTCTTCTTCCTCCTCCTTCTCCTTCACAAAGTGCAACCAAGAAAATGGAGAACAAAAAGAAATAAGATAACAAAAAAAGTGAAATAAAAAAGAGATTTCCAAGCTGTAGAAAATTAAATAAAAATTGTCAAAGGAACATTACATTAGTAGTGCATATAAATGTACCTAATGTAAATTGAACCATTTAAAACCATGGTCAAAATCAAATCAAAAATCAATACTTAGCAAAGACAGCTAGTTTAATAAGAATTGTCAATCAGAATAAACAATTAATCAGGGTTTCTGTCTTTCATTGTTGTTGTTGCAGCTGTCTTCTTAGAACACTGTTCCCTGAGATTAGATTGGCCCCGACCCTGCCAGCTTTTTGCAAGGCCCTGAAGACATGGCTGAGTAATTATTCATCCAAGATCTGATATTTTAAAACCTTATGTTAAGAGAAATCCAAACTTTGGACATGGTACATGTCCATGGGCAGACCCAGTATGTTTCAAGGGCTGGATATAAGGCTGTAGAGTAGCCAGATCAGCACCACTTAGACCAGACATAATCCACTGTGATTCATTCCTAGTTCTAAAGTATGATTCACACATTGGAGCTCTGCTTTTGCTGGGAAGATATTTTTACTCCAATAATATTTTAATAATAATAATAATTTATTAAATTCATATGTCCCCTGCAACTCTAAGAGGGAAACATAGTCCCCTCTTGGATACATGTCTCCTTCTTTCCTTCCTTTTCTTTCCTTTCTTTTCCTTTCCTTTCCTTTTTTCTTTCTTTCTTTCTCTTTTTTCATCAAAAAAGCAATCAAGAGGCATTATGATGCAGACAGCCCTCTTCTTTCAACCCCTCTTCCCTTCCTAATCAGTATTACTCAGGAAGAGATGGTCTCAGGCCCGATGTAATATAAGCCACCTCTGCCAGATACCGTAAACATGCAGATTAACAGAGGTAGAAAATGGGGGGGGGGAGTGCATAAAGTTGAGCCCCTACCACAAGACGCCATCAAGGAAGCAGCAATCAGACTGACTTTAATGCAAGAATTAGGAGGTGAGGTATAGTAAACCAGGAAACTGTAATAGGAACTGCTAGCCCTCTTTTATTAGACAGTTCATTATGTCAGAGTGTCTTCGAATTTTTTTAAATCTCTTCTTCATGGACTGATTGTAGCCTGGACTGAGCTGCCATCAGTAAGAGAAGTTACTAGAAAACTACTCTCCTATTTATTGTTTATGTCTCCATTTCTTTCTCAGTCTGCTCACAATCTCTCACACCTAAAGTAGAAATAAAGGGTTAATTTTCTTCTCCCAAAACCCCATTTTGAAATTCTTCCAGCCACTCTTTATGGCAATGGCAATTCCAGTGCCTCCTAAGTGTGGCATACAACTCTGACATCATAGACATCTCATAATATATATATATTAATTGGGGTGGGGGGAATCTCTGGACTTCAGGAGACACTTGTTCAGATGCTTCCACAGCTTTCTAAAAGCCTCCAACAATTCTTTGTGACAATAAGTTGATTGAAACACTGACCTTTTGGTCTTCAGGTCAGTGATGCCTCATCCCTACTCAAGCAGATCTGGGCTGCAAAGTTCTAGACCACCAATAGATAGCAAACATGTGTTACATTTTCTTTGGTGCCACCTACTGGATCAGCCAGATCTTTGCAACCCAGATCCAGTACCTCTTTGAATGATTGATTAACTGATTGAATCTATTTATATGGTCGACTCTTAAGAACTGTATAGATAGAACTTCTCCAGGATGATCTGTCCCCAAATTGGCCTTCAGGTGTTCCAAAGCTTCTGTAACTCATCCTATAATCTTACCACCTATCCAAAAGGTGCCAAGGTGACCAATGGTGGTCTAATTGCAAGAATCACTGAGATCTTGCAGTTACTGAATCCAGTAACTTTCCCCTCTCTCTTTCCTGCCTACCAAGATACTTTGCACAAATGGACAGCAAAGGAAGTTTCTGTTTAACTATCCCTTTCTGGCACAGCTGTTATGTGAGACTCTTTGCAGCATAGCAGGATGACCAATTCAGTATGTATGTATGTATGTATGTATGTATGTATGTATGTATGTATTTATATCCCACCTTAACTATTTTTTATACATAACTCAAGGGAGGGAACATACCAAATACTCTTTCCTCCTCCTATTTTCCCCACAACAACAATCCTGTGAGGTGAGTTGGGCTGAGAGAGAGACCCTGGCCCAAGGTCACCTAGCCGGCTTTCATGCCTCAGGTGGGACTAGAACTCTCATACCACACCTGATTGGCAATTGGGCTGAGAGGGAGGGATTGGCCCAAGGTCACCCAGCCGGCTTTCAGGCCTAAGGCAGGACTAGAACTCACAGTCTTCTGGTTTCTAGCCCGGTGCCTTAACCACTAAACCAAACTGGTTCTGCATCTAGGCTATAGAACTTTGCAGAGATTTTGAGCTGGATCAGAATGTGTTAGAAACATTTATCCCACCCTGTGTGTGTAAAACATACATGTATGCACGCATACACACACACATACTAAAATGTTCTCAACTGCATCAAATTTTAATTTTGTCTTAAATCAGAGCACATCCCTCATGGCTATATCTTTGAACAGCATATCAATCATAGTACCATTTTGTTTATAATAATAATATAATAAAGTCTCTATTGCTTCTTCTGCCCTGGTCCTTAGCACTTAGATATTAATAGATATTAGGCACCATCATATTGTAGAAGAGGAGAAAAAAATAAAATTCGAATGCATTTATGCTTCTTGACCATACAATACTTTATAAACAAGACAAGGAAGATGCCGATATCTAATCCATATCCTAACATTAAACTTGTTAACTTCTTATCTATGGCTTCTTGGTTGGTCATTTGGGAGACCATGGGCTTTAGAATTCTGGATTTTGACACCCAGGCCTATCTTAGCTGCACCTCTGGTTCAATGAGCCATATTTCTTACTACATGTGTTTCAGGTTTCAACCTAATTTTCTTGAAAATATGATGAATAGAACATTTGGCTATGCAATGCTTTGGATCTGATTTGGAATGCAAACACAACTCCTGTCGATGACTCATTAAAGTAGCTACATCAATTTCCAGGTATGGTTGCTGTAATAATGAATCTGAAGTATCACATAGCCCTTGTTGTATATATTCAAATCTTCCTTTTTCTCCAACACTATATGTCCATAACCAACATATCCCAGCACTTTGGTGTATCTTGGAGCTTATAGTTTACATGGTTCGCATGACACTATATATTTGGGAGTTCTAACTGGAAAACTTCAGAAAACTGGAACAATGCTTGGGTGATGGATGGCCTTCATTGCCACTCCAAGGCAATAGCAAATATCTCAGTGGGCCAAAGGACTGAATCATTAGAATTCTCCTGCTCTTAAAATGTCTTCAAAATACTGTCAGATGGTTAATGCTGGAAAACCAATAGAGCTTAACCCCCAAACCAGGTCTTTTGGTAGCAGGAGAGACTACTTCACATGGGGCTTATCCAGCATATAGTTGTTTCTTCTAAAAAAAACCAGATGTATTTTCAAACATTTTGTTTCCTTTCATAACTTTTGACCTTCCAATCTTGGAGTGTTACCATCACTTAACCTTCAAAATACTAGGAAGATTGTCCATTTTCCGAAGAAGAATGGCATGTTACCAAGCTATCATGCTATTTCTCAAAATACCTTGCCAAATGAGAAAGCAGGTCCCAAAGATGATTATCCTGTTCATAAATTTCTGAATGAGGATGGCAAATAAAATAGAACATTGTGCATTATTGTCCTACAAAATACTCCATTTTTAAGCATTGTGGTTTCTCCCTGCATTCAGACCCAAACTTTTTTCTTCCTTGCTTCCCCACTTTCAAATCTATATTTTAAGGCACTTCTGAGATTCCACCTTCAATCTTCAGCAAAAGTAGGATAAGCTCAGTCCATTTCTACATACTTTGGCCTGAGCTCTCAAGATATGGGCAATCCATAACCTTTACGGATTTAATATAACCCCATAGCCCATGTATTTAGATCTGTCACATGCTTGACAAGTTCTCTGTTACTGCAGTCCTGTGCAGATATCATAAACAGAAGGCTTATCTGTCTCTTTGAGGACTGCTTTTCGTGCATCACAATTTATACAGCTCTTCTCTAGGGATCATTCCAAAACAAAAGACCTTCCCGCCCCACACACGTATTAAATTAATATGCACATGGTACAGCATGAATTGACAGGTTGTCTCTAGCATGGCGCGGCAAAGGAACAGAAGGATTAAATCTTTGTGCATGCCACATTACCATGCTGCTGTTAGACCTCCCCCCCCCCCCCAGCAATATAGAAAGATGACATTTTAATCAGAGCTGGTCAAAGTAACATCAAGCATTAAGCAGCACTGCTGAACAAGGCTTTAAAAGGATGCTTCTTTCCAGTGGTGCTTTGAGCAAAGCATCCCCAGGAAGCTAATGCAGCTCCCCACTTCTAAAAGACCCAAACAGAACAGTCACATTGCTTCACTTCATTCTAGCAGCTGGAGGAAAGCATCTGCTGATGTGCTGCACCTGCTCAGTTGCCTTTCCCCCTGGTTCTACTGAGCTACTGAAGGGAGAAGGCAGAGTAGCACAAAGCAATTCATTGATGGGGACTGTAGCCATTTCCCACAGGTTTATGGGTTGCTGATAGAGCACTAAAGGAGGGTAGGGAAGATCCTCTAGTGGAGTGTTTCTCAACCTTGACAACTTTAAGATGTGTGGATTCAACTCCCAGAATTCCCCAGCCAGCCTAACACCACAAAGTATGCAAACTTTAAAGTTCTCCAGAACTTTTCATCGGACTGGATATATTAAAACCAGATGTAGAATAGCTGTGAAGCCTATATTCTTTCCAGGAATCATCTTTTTTACTTGATTAAAAAATGTGTGAAAGAGTGGTTTGAGGAAAGGTTTTTTTTTAATCCTGCCCTTTATTTATAGTTTTTTATCCTGCCCTTTATTTATAGTTCTCTGCGAGTAGAAAGACAAGTGTCTGAAATGAAAATCTCCTGTAATTTAGAGATATTTCTTCTCAGACACTTCTCGGGGATGAGAAGAAAGATTTTACAGAGATAGCAAACAGGAAGTAGTTAAATGTATTAAGTACATATATTAGGAAAAGACTGTTTATCAAAAGAAAAAAAGAATATGAAGAATCTGTATAACGACCAAGTAGCAACAGTAAGAACAGACCACGGAACAACAGACTGGTTTAAGATTGGGAAAGGAGTACGGCAGGGCTGTATACTCTCACCCTATCTATTCAACTTGTATGCAGAACACATCATGCGACAAGCTGGGCTTGAGGAATCCAAGGCTGGAGTTAAAATCTCTGGAAGAAACATTAACAATCTCAGATATGCAGATGATACCACCTTGATGGCTGAAAGTGAAGAGGAACTGAGGAGCCTTATGATGAAGGTGAAAGAAGAAAGTGCAAAAGCTGGTTTGCAGCTAAACCTCAAAAAAACCAAGATTATGGCAACCAGCTTGATTGATAACTGGCAAATAGAGGGAGAAAATGTAGAAGCAGTGAAAGACTTTGTATTCCTAGGTGCAAAGATTACTGCAGATGCTGACTGCAGTCAGGAAATCAGAAGACGCTTAATCCTTGGAAGAAGAGCAATGACAAATCTCGATAAAATAGTTAAGAGCAGAGACATCACACTGACAACAAAGGCCCGCATAGTTAAAGCAATGGTGTTCCCTGTAGTAACATATGGCTGCGAGAGCTGGACCATAAGGAAGGCTGAGCGAAGGAAGATCGATGCTTTTGAACTGTGGTGTTGGAGGAAAATTCTGAGAGTGCCTTGGACTGCAAGAAGATCCAACCAGTCCATCCTCCAGGAAATAAAGCCAGACTGCTCACTTGAGGGAATGATATTAAAGGCAAAACTGAAATACTTTGGCCACATAATGAGAAGACAGGACACCCTGGAGAAGATGCTGATGCTAGGGAGAGTGGAAGGCAAAAGGAAGAGGGGCCGACCAAGGGCAAGATGGATGGATGATATTCTAGAGGTGACGGACTCGTCCCTGGGGGAGCTGGGGGTGTTGACGACCGACAGGAAGCTCTGGCGTGGGCTGGTCCATGAAGTCACGAAGAGTCGGAAGCGACTAAACGAATAAACAACAACAAACAAAAGTTATATAAGCTTTTCTGTAAAAAGAAATAGTGCAAACTGATGCAAACCTTTTGAGGGTTGGGGAATGAAGTCAACTGAAGAATAAGGAACATGGCAAAATTCAGCTATTTCTTCATTCTCTGTCTCTGAATATAACCTGGTAGTAGAAAAGTGCTCTCTTAGGCTGTCAGTGGTTCTGCGAAGAGACTTTTGAAACAGAGAACAAAGCAGAGCATTTTCAGGACAAAAACCTATTGATCACATGACGGGGTGAGCTCCTGTTGCTACTCCCAGCTCCTGCCAACATAGCAGTTCAAAAACATGCAAAGGTGAGTAGAATAATAGGTACCGCTTCAGCAGGCAAGTAATGGCATTCCATTTAGTCATGCCAGCCACATGACCACGGAGGAAGTGTCTACGGACAAACGCCGGCTCTTCGGCTTTGAAACGGAGATGAGCACCGCCCCCTAGAGTCGGACATGACTGGACTTAATGTTAAGGGAAACCTTTACCTTTACTTTTTACACCCTAGAGATCCTTGTTTGTGGGATTTCCTACCATGGAAGTTGTTTTCCTCCTAAAATTGATGTCTTCTGGGGCCAGTCTTTGAGTATCCTATGATCCTGTCTATTCCTGAACAACAGATTTTGGGAAAGACAAGTGATACCAAGGAATATTAAAGATGAGCTAAGACCTGCCTTTTAAGTTTACACCATTCTTTACTCCCTGCAAAAGCATCTGGATCTTCCTTTCTTCCTTCCTTCCTTCCTTCCTTCCTTCCTTCCTTCCTTCTCTTTATTTATTTTGCCTCTTTCATAGGGAGCAGAAGAGTTAAGAAAAAAATTCTGGGGAGAGAAACAGAGCTAACTTTACTTTTGGAGGTCTTTTCTTTTACTAAAAAAAAATCCCACTTCCTGTTCAGTTGGTTAAGTGGTGTGGAGCATCTTTCCTTCTGTAATCTCTTGCTATAGTTTCTAGATCATGACTTGAGTCTGCAGCTTTCTTTAGCAAGCGATGTTGGAGAAGAATGCAAGGACCTGCTGGGAGGTTTCGAAGTGAAATTCTTTAGAAGGTCACCATTCTTGCTTGCAGAGATGCTGTTACTTGATCAGATACCAATTCTAAAATAGAAGGAAACAATGGAAGATGTGTTCCTGTGCCACTGCAAGCATGCTCAAGGAGGTTTTTAAAGACAAGAAATCAGTAACCTTCCATGTCCCTCCCTGTATCAACCTTTCCATTCGCTCTGCTTTGAATTTATACTTCCCCACTCAAGCATATTCAGCATTCATGTCCTGTTTGTGGGAATAGTTGAAACCAAGGACTACAATTGTTGCCTTGATCCCTCATGATTCCTGCATGATAAATTTATGTTTCAAAAATAAAATCCAAGCATTTTCCAACTGAAGTGCACATTTTCTGATTAAATTTAAAATATCTGAAATAGTAATTATTCCAGAATTCTGCATACAATCCAAATTTGTATTTAACTTGTGCAGTGAGGATCTTTAATTGTCCCAAACTAACAATGGTCGTGTGTGTCTGCGTGTGTGTCTGTGTGTGTGCGTGTTATCAGCATGAAGGATTTCCATAGTATTAAGTATGGTTTGATTTGTGTGTGTGTGTTTTCTTGAGAGGGTAATATTTATGTTATTCATTTGTTTATTTTTCAAATTTCTATAACCGCCCATCTCCCCCAAGAAAGGGGACTTTTACCATTATTAAATGGTAAAATAAGATAAGGTTATCTTATTTATTTTCACTGCAGTCTTATGTGGTCACTTAGATTATGAAGGAGGGGAAATGACCTAGCAGAGGAGCAATTAGAAAAAAAACATCTTCCTAACCAAATCCAACACTAATCTAATACCATCTTTTGGTTCTACATGTCTCTCTGGATTGTGCTATTTCAGAGCCACATAGAAGTGAGCCCAATTTTAGAAGAGATCAGTGGAGACAATTAGCCAGCCCCACACAAGGAGACACCTTATTCAGCATATGGTTCAGTATTTGAAATTATCGTATGGGTCAATCCATTTAAATCATGGGAGTAAAACTAATCAATTAAAATAAAATCCCCCAAAGTCATTTCACTATTTAGGGTTCCCTAAGCACTCCTGTCTAATGCATGGGTTTCAAAAGACATTTGTATTTAAATTGTGCAGTGAGGATCTTTAATTGTCCCAAACTAACAGTGGTCATTAGACAAGAAGCAACTAAGAAGACAGTAGCCAAATTAATACTTCTCAGAATATTCCAAGATGCAAAATCTTTAACCATTTCTATGCAGAAGGCAGAGTAGGCAACCATTAAGATCTCAACTGTTACAGGTTTGTCATCTGTTCACCCCAGATTGGCACAAACATGAACTTGGGGTGAGAAGTTCCTTTCTTTTCACTGAAATGAATGAAGTCTGCATTCCCAAGAGATCATATTAAGATTGCACATACATCCATCCTAGAAGGAGAGCTAAAGATTCTAGAGAAGCCACCGATATTTCATCTAGGATGGGACTCAGAGTGCTAAAATGCCATCTGTGAAGTTTCAAGAGGAAGTACAAAAGTGTGAAAATTAGTGACATTAGTCTGGTGAAGTTTTGCATATCACTAGTGAATGAATGAAAGAAATAGAACGCATTCTTCCTTTTAACAATTTCATTTCAGTTCTATTGTTTTAAGTATATTGAACCTCCTGCTGTTTTTAATGCTCTTTCAAAATCACAGGTTTGCAGTTTCCCAGTGGTTAATCCATTTTGCACACGCAGAACTCTGGAGCTGCATAGTAATTTTCTATGGAGAGCCAATCCCCTTGATTCCTTTGTGTTCATACATAGTCCATCTTAAATCAGAAGTACTCAGTCAGAATTCAGCTTTAACACTGTGAAGTAAAACAGGGTGAGTTGCCAATCAAACATGGAAAAATCAGAAGCAAAAACATGGTTTTTAATGGTCACTTACAGACTAGAACAGAGTAGGCAATCTGGTATTCCCCAACAGGTTTCAGACATCACCTCCCATCTGTCCCAGGCTGCATGGAAAGGGACCTGTGAGAGTTATAGTCCAAAATGTCTTAAAGTTACTAGTTTGCCTGTACCTAAATTTGAACATTCACCCAAAGATCTAGATATGTAGCTCTTCAGATTCCTGCAAGGGGGTAGGGTAAAAGCAACAAGTGGGGAGGGGGGGATATATGTTCCTGCATCTTCTGCTCTGCCATTACTTTTTCTCCAGGCATGGATTTGAAGGCTGGAGTGCTGAGGTGGAATACTAGCAAGGAGGCACAGTGGTATGATCCACTTTTCTCCCGGTATCTTCTATAAACTCTGTATTATCCGATATCACCCCATATCATATTACTTACTTGCCATTGCACTCTGTATTTCTTCTGCTTACCCTCTAATAATCTTATCTTGTACTGACCTGGATGCACATATACTACTGTCCTGGACTTAGGTTATTTATTTCAACATTATTGCTGTAATGCACAGATGTTTAGCTCTTCAAAAGGGAGGATGAGTTTATAGCTCTCAGGAAGACATCTCCCCTGGAATGTTCTGGGCCAGCATCTCCAGGTGCCAAATTAGATCACCCTCCCTTTCTTCTGAAAAAGTATTTAAGCTGAGCAAAGTCAGAGTGGGATTGGAACTTCAGTGTAGACCTAAGTAGGAAGGTGCTATGTTCCAGCAGGCACAATTAAGAGGTCCGCCTGCAGTCTTTTCAGAGTTCCTGTCTGCAGAAAAGATGCTTAGGTATACCTTCTCTTCTAATTTATATCACTTCAGTAAACTTTTGGGGTCTTTGACCTATGAGTGTGTTTATTGTCTTGAATCCTACTGGCACCCAACTGGCTATTGACTGACAGACCAGGGGCATTATTGTAGAAGAAGGATATTAATAAGAGGACAGTGTTGGGATGGAAAGAGAAACCATCTCCCTTCTAGGTCATATAATTTCCCTATCACCACCTTACAGCTGTTCTCCAGGCTTCTCTCCCATCAACTGAGCCATTGTAGCTCTAGCCATACATGGCAAAACTTCAGGATGTTTTCCTGATAATCCATTTAGGAAGCCCCTTGTAACAAGGAAGGAAGATGTTATTTATCTAGCCCAACTTGGTCTACTCCATCTCCATCTACTAGCTTTCCATGGTCATTGCAAGTGATTTTTCCCAGTATTGGAACCTTTATCGTTTTAATAGCTGATACTGAGGTAGGGTCACAGTGGCAAATCCTCCACACTCACAGATACACATTTTTGCAGATTCAGTCAAACTTCTGTTCTGAATTTATCTCTGAGTCTGTTTGTCCACCACTCCAATTTTATTCTCTCCCAGGTCAGCTCTGCCTGGAACCTCCTGAGGTTTTTGATCTACTGGGTTGCTAAGTGCAACTTAGCCATTTCTATCTTGCCTCCAACAGAAATCTCCTTTCTTCAAATCTCTGTTGATTGTCTACTGAGCCTTAAGGTGCTAACTTCCTATGGTCTTTGTGACTACCAGTGACCTTCTCCTTTCCTTCTCCTTTTTTCACTCCATCCATCTCTCATGGCCAGCAACCATTTTTCTAACCAGCAGTTTTCCTTCACTATTATATCTTAACTGTCCCCTTTTAATACTTAATTGAATACTTTTCAGCTCTGCCTGCTCCCTTACAAAAAGGTGCTTGTCTAAGTGTCACAGAAAATATGGTCCTAGTGGTGACTAATGACCAAGACTCTCTCACAGAGCAAAATATTTAACCAAATCAAGACCTCAGAGGTACATTGGCAGAATAGTTTGGCGTCTGTCTTATTTAGTTTTTTTGTTTGTTTGTTTAGCAGCTTTTGCAAATCCAGCCTTTCTGGTGAAGATGTTGTTCAATATACTAATGCCAGAAAATGGATTAATTCAAGAAATAAATAATAAACAAGTATGTTCTGTACCTATAGAATAGGGGTAAGTCAAACTTAGCATCCAAGGGTTTTGCCCCAGCAATAGCATGCCTTCAAAAGTGGGCAGACAATGGTATGATGCAGATAGCTCCAAGCCAGCTGCATAGTTAATCTTCAGTAAACATGGATTTCCATTAATGTTTGTAAAATCAAGCACACTGTGGAATTTTGGTGTCAAACTGCACTGCTGGGAGGAATGATAAGGAAATAATTATTGTGTTGCATAAGAGTAATACAGGAGGGACATACAGCCTATAAACTGCCTACTTTTAGATTAGGATTCAAACCCTGCCAAGAGAGGGGTCTCAGGCTTGGAAGAGAAGGAGTCTATAGTTTGATTTATTTGGAGGAAGAATAAGTTTTTGACATAACCTTCCTCTTCTGTGATATAGAATTTTCAGGATTTTGAGGGTTGGAGATGGGGAGGAAGGAAGGGGAGGCTACTCTTCAACAGAAGAGAATCTCTGTAGCTCAGGGTTGAACTGTGAAGTCCTTGGTGCTCTCTGAGCTTGGTTGTTTGCTTGCAGATGCTTCATTACCTGACTAGGTAACATCATCAGTGCGTGTGGGTTTGCTCCCTGTTTATATACAGTAGCTTGCCCTGCCCATGTTGGTGGGGGGTGTGGTTTTCTTCTTGGTAGTTCCTTGCTTAGGGTGTTGTTTTCTGCTTGTTTTATCTGGTGTTATTCCCTGATTATCTCGGTGTTGGCTACTGAAGAGGATGTCTTCTGGTCTTTTGTTTCCTTCTTAGTTTTTTTATTGTCTCTTTTGAATGGTGTATAAATGTGGTTTATCTTTATGTGTCTATTGATGGCTGATTTGTCTGAAATCACTGAGGTGACTCTTTCAAACTCACAAGTTCATTCCTTTTCCAAGCCTAACAAATGCCATGCAGGATGGTATAATATTTCACAGCATTAATTCCCTATGAAAATCCTGGTTCCTCCTTCTTAATAAAATGTCACAGTTGAAGAAATGTTCTCAGGCCAATGCCATCATCACTTTGCCTTCAACAATTCCATTTTACTACTACTTGAAATATTTAATCAAGGCAGTAGCAAATGAGACACCAATTCTGGCTCTTGCTTACTAGATTGGTATAAATCATTTCACAATAGCCATGTTACATTATTAACTTTCTAAAAGGCTTTTCATTTCTTTTTTAAGGATAATGAGGTGACCACTCTAAAGAATTTTTTCTCATAGGACAAAGAAGGATGAGACATATTATGAGGATGCTATTTTAGACTTACAATTATTTAGATTTTAGACTTACAATTATTTAGATTTTAGACTTACAATTATTTAGAATTTAGACTTACAATTATTTAGATTTAATCAAATCACCCAAGAAGGTCAAGATACTTAATCAATGGGATTAATATAGTTAATAGAACCATGTTAACTTGATTAAAGATTTCCAAAGATTTAAAGGATTCTAAAAATAATGTTTGAAAGGACTATTCATGTTTACACCGTCCTTTGGGGGGGAGGGACAAAGCAGTGTGAAAATTCAATCCAGTAATTAGGTTTCAAACCAAATTAATGTCTTCAGAAAAACAACATATGTGAGATTATGATAGTTTTTAAGTCAAATTATTTAGTTGTTACTTATTTATTTATGTAATAGGCCACCCCAGTCTATCACAACTCTAAATGGCTTATCAAAGTAAGACAATAAAACAAGAACATACATAACCTAAAAAGAGAAACTCCAGAGAAACAAACACCATTTAATAGGTCAAAACACCACAACCCTAAAGTATCTGTCATCCTTTGTAACTCAAGGCCTGTTCAAATAAAGTCAGGTGTAGGCCATGTATCTCTCCTGGGGAATGTTGTTCTAAAGCAGTGTTTCTCAACCTTGGCAACTTTAAGAGGGGTGGACTTCAACTCCCAGAATTCCCCAGCCAGCATGCTGTCTGGGGAATTCTGGGAGTTGAAGTCCACCCCTCTTAAAGTTGCCAAGGTTGAGAAACACTGTTCTAAAGTATAGAGAAACTTCCTGGGTCTCACCAGATGACACTGTTTAATTGGAACCTGGAGCATGCTGATTCTGTCAGAACACATCAGATATTTTGACGTACATAGTTGTATTCATGGGAATTTTATTTTAGCATTAAAGATGTTAATATTGTATTAAATTATGTCACAAAACTTTGGAATCTGATGATTTTTTCAGGAGTTATGATTGCATTGGGCCTGGGATGTTGTTAAGACTATTAATTTGAGAAATTTGAAAATTAGTAATATTCTGATATTAAGGATTAGTTTCAAGAGATTTATGATTCATTCATTTTTTGAAAAAGGCAATTTTATCTACTAATTTAAAAAATGACTCAGTATGTTTTCTTTGTGGCATAGATTTTATTATATTTTGTAATGTTAGACAATCATTAATTATTTTGCCCTGTAAGGTAGATTTAGAAATATGTTTGACATTTAATTAATACCTGACACATATCAATAGTTTCTCCCCTTTTCTGTTCTTTTTTGTTTGGTGTGGTTTGGTTTCATAATTTTTCATCTATTTATTTTCTGTTTTCTTTTGTATTTTGTAATTTTCTATTTCTTTCTGTATATCATCATCATCAATTTATGTGATAGGCAGAAACTACTGGAAATAGGTGGTCCCTCAAATAACCAGGCGCTATACCAGAAGGGACGCGGTGGCGCTGCGGGTTAAACCGCTGAGCTGCCGATCGGAAGGTTGGCGGTTCGAAACCGCGCGGCGGGGTGAGCTCCCGTTGTTAATCCCAGCTCCTGCTCACCTAGCAGTTCGAAAACATGCAAATGTGAGTAGATCAATAGGTACCGCTTCGGCGGGAAGGTAACGGCGTTCCGAGTCGTCATGCTGGCCACATGACCCAGAAGTGTCTATGACAACGCCGGCTCCAAGGCTTAGAAACGGAGATGAGCACCGCCCCCTAGAGTCGGACACGACTGGACTTTACGTCAAGGGAAACCTTTACCTTTACCTTTATACCATGAAGGGCTTTAAAGAAGATAACCAACACCTTGCATTTCATTCAGAAGTCTAATGAAAATCAGTGCAGCTCACAAAAAGAGGTATTACACGAATATTCTGTAGCATGCTACTGCTCTTTGGACCATCTGCAATTTTTTAGTGGTGTTCAAGGGCAGCCCTACATAGAGTACATTGCAATATTCCTAACACAAAGTGACCAAAGCATGGGGTGACTGTCTTAAGGATCTCCCAGGCCAGGTTTGGACACAAGTAGTGCACTAATTGAATTTGTGCAAAGGCCTTCATGGCCATAGTTGCTACCTGTTGCTCAAGCAGGAGTTATGAACCCAAGAAGACCCCTGAACTGTGTACCAATCCTGAAGGGGAAAATGCAACCCCAGAGCTAAGGAAGGAACCACTCCAGATTCAAGAAGTCCAAACATCCACAGCCTCTCAGTCTTCTCTGGATTAAGCCTAAGCCTGTTCCTCCATCCAAGCCCAACAGCCTCCAGACATATCCACCCTGTAATGCACTGGGACACTCAAGCTTTTACTCAGTTATGACTCATAAGCGGGTGCTTATAAATCTATTTAATGAAGCGAAGCATCCAGTACAGAGTGCAGATTGTGCAAGATTCCTTTTCTGAAACCTTGGCTGGATCTAACTTCAGTGGATTATCAAGAGCAATCACCCGTCTTGAAACTGTAGGAATGGAACTTACTGATGCACTGAACATTGTAAAACAAACTGAGACTGATTTAAAGCAAGCAAAGGGGAAAGTGGCTGAAAAAATTTGTGATAAACTGCAAAGAGTGCTGCAATCTAATCTGGGTTATTCAACACTTTGCAAAATAAGTAATGTTCTAAAGGGATTTGAAGCAAAATTTGAAGACTTTGAGCCAGAATTTTCTCCAGATGAGTCTGCTTTTTTCACATTTGTTCCTATAACCTGTTGTGATGTCGAATGGAGTTTCTCCAGATACAAGAACATACCGGTGGACAACAGAAGGAGTTTTGAGTTTGATAACCTTAAGATGTATGTGGTCATCCAATGCAATTCTGCTGTTAATGAAAACTAATCCAGGGATGACCATTTTACTCTCAAAAAGTTCATTTGATTCCTTCAATCCTTCAATACTAGCACTTCTGCACTGGAAGTGAAGAAGAATAAACCTTTTAATGTGTGTGTGTGTGTGTGTGTAAGCACAGATTTTTAAAAATTGGGTGCTAATTTCAAAAAAATATATAAAGTCATATTTTTGCTTTAAAAGTCATATTTTTGGTTTAATTGGTCATATTTAAATGGTTTTAAGGTCATAAATGCTTGCATATTTCTAACATTTTTAGGTTATAGAAATCCTCGCCCTAGTTATTAGAAGTCAAAATACATACCCAGTTGTCCACAATTGGTGGTTCAAATGGTTTGATTTTTTTTAAAAAAAATGTTTTCCACTCATGCCATTTGATAAAAATTCTGAGAAGCCCTTTCAGTGTAAATACAACTCTCAAGCAAATTGTCTGCAATTGCTGTGTTACTTGATATTAACACAAAAAGCACCTGCTGCTACCATTATCACTTGATTTGTTGCATAACAAACAGAAGAAATAGAAATATATGATGGCCCTGAAGTTAAAACTTGAGTTAGCTTGAGTGTATTCATAACAAAGCTGCAGATACATATATTCCGTACTGACATGCTGCTAGTTTCTTCCATCTTTTCATTGTGCCCTGAAACTGTAATGCTGAAGTTAAATTATTATAACCTACTGTGCTTCATGATCTTTTCATTTCCTTGTCTACCCAGAAAATCTTCCATATTTATGAGAGAAGTAACATTAGCTAGAAGCTGTGAGGAACAGCAATGGAAATTCCAGATTCGTAAATTTGGAAATTTGTCCTAAGACAGATATAGATTTGATCCCAAAATAAATATTAAAATTCTATCATTGCTTCTGATTTTAAAATTGTATAACCTTTCCAAAAATCTGACACAATTTAATATATGTGAAGTTAGTATTTGAACTGATATAATTTGATTCTTTTAATGTTTTATATTAATATTTTATAACCAGTGTTACTTGATCCAGCAATCAATGTGTGTCAGCCATCTATTAAGATCTACCTTTTATTTAGAGCACTCTAAAATTCCTAAGACTGGTTGTTTCAATTCCTGGCTATGTATACCTCCTGCTGCATTTGTTCCCAAATATTTACACTTGCCATTCTTAGTCACTTCTGTATAATTGCCTATTCTTGCATCATAATTGATTGAATGGAGACAAGAGCCACATGCAGAAAACCAGTTAGCCAGTGTGAGCTATTTGTTACACTGAGATTCATCTTTTCTCAAAGACCTTATGTTGACTTCCATGTGGACCTCCGTTCATTTATCACCAACACAACAACTCTGTGAGGGTAGATAGTGACAAGAGAGAATGTCTGCCCAAAATCACCTGGGGGGTATCCTTGGTTGGGGATGGACTTGAAGCTGGGTCATCCAGATCCCAGTCCAACATTTTCACTGCTACAGTTGATGGTCATCTTCTCATATTATTTCCTTCTGTTAATTCTTGTGTTGCAACACTGCTATTGGAAAGAGAGTAGGAAAAGTGTAAAATGCCCATCTAGCAGATAAAACCCATTTACCTAATTAAACAAATCTATTTAAAAAGTTTCCTCTTTTGGACAAAGAAGAAACTGTTGTTCACGATGGCACTTTGAGAATTAAGTTGCTGTCTTTCATTATCTTCAAAGATTATTGCTACTCTGTTTTGTACAAGTGCAGTGAGCTAGAAAAGCAGAGATAATAGGGTATTATGGAAAAATTGGGCTTTGACATTTATATGATAAATTGGGAGTCAATTAAATGAAAATTCTCCATTAGATAAAGTGTACCAATTACCACACTGAAGAGCCTTTGCTAATATAATTGAAATTTATAGAGTGTTGGGCACAGCCCCGCAGGAGGAAATTATATAAATGATGGAGAGAGGCGTGTAAACATTTTAGATTCTTGCCATTTTCAGATGGCTTGTAGAATCCTTGGTCCAAATTAGCAGTTAATACTCAAAGAGATTTAACAAAGTCAGGCTGTAGAAAGGTTGGACATTATACAACACACATGTTTACTTGCACATAGACAAATACTCTGCTATGCTACTTGAGTAGACCACTGTAGTGGCAATGCAGAAGACCATTGTTATTTTGAAGAGTTAAGTGACATATGTTTATTTTCTCCCTCACACAAATGAGATTAGAGCTTATGTTGAGTTATGCTGATGTTTAATTGGCTTGTCTGGAGTGGGGAGAGAGATAGGAGAAAACCCCCATATTGTTTTGTTAAGATCTGTAAAATTTCCCAGGGTCTTGGATGATGTCATAGACAGGTGTTTTGGGGCCTTGGGAAGCTTCCTAGTAAAAGTCAGGTCTCATAGCCTGCAACCATGGAAACATGGTCACAAGGTTTAAGGGCCAGATTTGGATAAAACCCTTGGGCTTGTTTTGGGGGTTTGGGAGCTTCTGTATAGGTCCAGTGCATTGGGTGAACAATTGCCACCCTGGGGGCATTCCTGTTGCCTTGGTCAGGAGGCTCCTGGCAACATAAAAGGGATTGGGTATCAACTTGCTTAGGTATGTTATGATTTCTTTCTTTATGCTATGCTTTTTATACTTTTGTTTAATCTACTTAAACTGCATTTCTGTTTAACTCTGTTTGCTTGAGTTTATAATAAAGCTTAAGGTTTCTTTATCCACTGGCATGCTTATTGTCTCTGGATCTAAAAGAACCAATTGTTTGAGCACCTGATCACTGCTTGGACACTTGACGGAACAACCACTTTTTGAAGTTAGAGGCCCACACTTCAACATTTGGGATGGGGTTGAGTACCATCGTGAGAAAGCACATAGATCCGGAGCTGAGTCATGTCCCATGTGAGGGGCTTGGAGAAAAAGTTGGAGATTTCTTTGTTTGCAAATTAAGTTAGGCCTAAATTTGTGTGTCTGTGTCAGATTCCTCCGATCAAAAGGTTCACAGAACCCCTTATCAGAGCATCTTCTATCATTTCCTTATCAATGGAGCAGACTCTCTGTCGCCAGGTGGGAGGGGGTGTGAAGATGGAGTGTGAATTGTATTATTATGGCTACACATTTATGATGGCAGACATCAAGGTCAGTTGGTGGAGATATACCAGAGACACCACCTGAATGGGAAGGGGGGTGGCATACTTTATTGGGAAAGGAAACCAGTCAAGGGAATGTAGTTTTAAATGTAGGTTTTAGCGGGAACTCTCCATTCGCAGCTTTACCTCTGTCCTATTAATTTTGCTTCATTAAACAGTTAAAGGATCCTAGGCTCCTGACTGTTATTGTGTGAATGCTCAAATGAACTAGTGCTGACAGTCTGTTTTATTATATTTTTATTTTATTTATTTTATTATATTTTTATTTATTTATTTTATTATATTTTTATTTATTTATTTATCAAATTTTATTACCGCCCATCTCCCTCCCAATCTTTACCACCAAAATCATATGATTCTCAACAGTGTTGACCTAAAATGTCCACAGTAAATGCAAAACTATTCAGTAATAGATCGACAAACATAAATCCGAAAGAAATGGAGTAGCGTAGAGCATCCTTATACCATTATCTAGCTAGCTTTAAAAGCCCACCAGAAGGGTCTGCTTTACCTTGTTTTCAGAAGGTGACAGGATTGGGGCAAGTCTTACTTCCAAGGGAAGGGTTGTCCACAAAATGGGAACCAAGGCAGAAAACCATTTCATCTTCCTGGCCTTTGTCACTCTGATTTCATGGTAGTGGGAAAGTACAAGTATGAACATCAGTTGCACCATGATGTTCGTAACAGATTGATGTTCATACAGAGAGGTCAATTCTAGTTAATGGAGGTGGCTCATGTGGCATTATAGATTAAAACCACAGATATATAAAACACAGCACCTGCCACAGATATATAAAACACTAAGGGTGTGTCATGCTTAAGGCAAGGTACAAGCGTTTTGTACCATCTGCACTTTGTGAGTGGCCTTTCAATGGCAGCACCGTGTAGAGCACATTGTGGTAATCATGTTGCTGCTTCCTCTTCAGGTTTACAGTCTCAAAAGTGTGGAGGGGAGGAGATTATTTCCACTGGTTTTGGACACGGTGACTGAAGTGTGAAATGCTGCTGTTCCGTTATTATTAATCATGTATAGTAATGCAACTTTATTTATTTGTGTACGTATGAGATTTGGGCCCTACCCACTTCCACCAAGTCTGCATGGCTAAAACATTATAAATATATCTCAACAATAAATTTAAGACCAGTAATTCAGCATATAAAATTAATAACAACCTTAAAATTAAGTTAAAAATGGAGAGTTATCTCAGGCCTCAACTGCTCAAAAGCCAGAGTTTTACAGATTTTACAAATGTTTTCATAAATTGTCTTCTCCCAGTTGTTTCTACCCATCCAATTCAATCTGGCAGGTTGGGTATGCTACAGGTCCCATCAGCCAGGGAGTGTTGGTTGGTGTAATGATTGCCCTAGCCCAAATACTCAGACTCACAAGAGGCTGCTATATGAAATCTGATTTATTAAGGAACTAAAGGCAAATACAGAGAAAGCTGAGAATGAGCAAAAGCGCGCCAAATACAAACTTAAACCCTTGGTGCAAACGTATCCCGCCTCCCTCGTAACAGCCCCGCCCGGCACAGGTGCAAGCAATCGTCAGAGTTGCTAGCCTGGGAAAGTAACCTTGAGCGCAGTAGATAATGCAAATACATTCCAGAGTAAAGCCAAAAGATAAGTACTCCCATCCTCCCGAGAAAGATGAAACACGCATCCTGCTAATGACATGCGAAACGTTACGATGTATCAAAGACATTGAAACGGCGAACATGACATACCGCCCCCCTAAAAATATCCCTAGGGACCCGGCTTAGTGGGATAAGCAGAGTGGAAACGGGCAACTAGGACAGGGGAAGCCACATCTGGTGCAGCGACCCACTCTGGATGAGGGAAATGTTTCCAACGAACTAAGTATTGCAGAGTATTGCGAAGGCGTCTAGAGTCCAAAATTTCTTTAACTTCAAAGTGTTGCTGACCGTCAATCATGATGGGGGTTGGAGGTGGAGGTTGGCGATGCCAGCGGTCAGAAGTAATAGTCGGTTTGAGCAAACTGCAATGAAAAACAGGGTGTAAGCGTTTGAGGTTATGAGGCAAGTCAAGTTTAAAAGTCACAGGGTTAATTTGAGCGGTAATTGGGAAAGGACCCACAAATTTAGGGGCCAGCTTCTTGGAAGGTTGTGAGGACTTTATGAACTTGGTGGAAAGGTAAACCGAGTCCCCTACTTGAAACGCCGGCTGAGGAGCACGCTTCCGATCAGCATACTGTTTGTAATCCAATTGTGCCTCAGCTAGTGCCTTTTGAATCATTGGCCAGGAGTCTGCCAGTTGCGACGCCCAATCACCCGGAGTGGCCGATCCGCCCGAAGGCTGCGGTAGATCAGGGATAGGTACAAAGTCTTTGCCTTGGGCCACCCGAAATGGGGTTTGACCGGTGCTTTGATGCACTGCATTGTTGTAAGCCACTTCGGCAAAAGGGAGGAGGTCTACCCAATTGTCCTGCTGATAATTCACAAAAGCTCGAAGGTATTGCTCCAGAGTAGAATTTAAAGCCTCTGTGGCCCCATCCGTCTGGGGGTGCCAAGCCGTGGACAGGGCTTGCTTCGTTCCCAACAATTTGAGGAACGCCCGCCAAAATTGTGAGGTAAATTGTGTGCCCCTGTCCGAAATTAAGCGGGAAGGACATCCGTGTAGCCTGTACACGTGTACTAGAAAGAGGCGGGCCAATTGACGTGCTGACGGAATGGACACGCAAGGGATGAAGTGGGCTTGTTTTGAGAAATAGTCTTTGACCACCCAAATGACAGTTTTGCGTTGACTGGGTGGTAATTCAACAATAAAGTCCATGGAGATTTCATCCCAGGGGCAAGAAGGGGCAGCCACCAGCTGCAGCAGTCCTTGGGGCTTCCCCACCTTGCGCTTAGACATCGCACAAACAGTGCAGGAGGCAATATAGTCTTTGACATGTGGGCCACCAGAACTGCCTCCTAACAAGGTGCAAGGTTTTTACAAAACCGAAGTGACCTGCCAGCTTGTCGTCATGTGAACGTAGTAACACCTCTTTTCTGAGGCTTTCAGGGACGTAGAGGTGGTCGGATTTCCAAGCGAAGCCTCGGTCAAAAGTAACATTGTTTTTATTTGCCAGCAACCAAGTATCTGTTTTCAGTTCTTTTAGAAACTTTTGTTGCAACTGGGAAGGAATTGACAAAGCGCTCGGCTGGGCGGCGTCCGCAGCGGGTGGCTGCTGCGCGCGCGTTTGGCTACGCGTCACAGCCTGCATACCCAATTGGGGCGCTGTCCACAGGGTGCTAACCACTTCTGGCGCTGCCCCCGAGTCCTGAGGTTGCCTTGACAACACATCAGCCAGGAAATTCTTTTTCCCCGGAATAAACTTCAAATGAAAATTGAACCGATTAAAAAATTGAGCCCAACGGACTTGTTTCGGGCTCAGTTTTCGAGGGGTGCTAAGAGCCTCCAAATTTTTATGGTCAGTCCACACCTCAAAGGGGTGATTCGCCCCTTCTAACAGATGCCGCCAAGCTTCCAACGCGGCTTTTACTGCAAATGCCTCCTTTTCCCATACATGCCAATGTCGCTCAGTCTCGGAGAACTTGCGGGACAAGTAGGCACATGGCTTGAGGCATCCTGTCCCATCTTGTTGCATCAACAATGCCCCAATGGAATAATCGGAGGCATCCGCCTGCACCACAAAAGGTTTGGAGGGATCAGGATGTTGCAAAATGGGCTCTTTTATAAAGGCTGCTTTCAGCCGCTCAAACGCCGTTTGACAAGCAGGCGTCCAGCGCAACAGCGCCCCTGGATTATTTACTCTTCGAGTGTCTCCCAAACCCTTGGTTCGGAGCAGTTCTGTTAGTGGCAAGGCAATTTCAGCAAATCCCCTTATGAATAATCTGTAGTAATTGCTGAACCCCAGGAAACTTTGAAGTTGCCTGCGGGTGCGGGGGCTTTCCCAGTCCATGATAGCCTGCACCTTGGCAGGGTCCATTTCTATGCCTTTATCTGAAATTCTATACCCCAAATAGTCAATTTGTCTCTGGTGAAATGCACATTTAGACAGTTTGGCATACAATTCTGCTGATCTGAGTTTACTCAGCACTTTTTTTACCAGAGACACATGCTCTTCCATGGTTTCAGTATAAATCAATACATCATCCAAATACACCAATACCCCTTTAAACAGATGTTCATGCAGTACTTCATTGATCAGTTGAATAAATACCCCAGGGGCCCCAGCCAAACCAAAAGGTAACACCTTATACTGGAAAGCTCCCAACGGGCAATTGAAGGCAGTTTTCCACTCATCGCCCTCCTTGATGCGTACACGATAGTAGGCTTCTCTTAAATCAAGTTTAGAGAAGACCTTCCCCTTAGCCAGATGTGACAACATGTCCTTGATCAATGGCAAGGGATATTTATTGGAAATTGAGACGGCATTTAATCCGCGGAAATCGGTACAAAGTCTCAATGTCCCATCCTTTTTTGGGCGAAAGAGAACCGGCGCCCCCACCGGTGAATTCGCCGGCTCGATGAATCCGCGCGCCAAATTTTTGTCCACAAAGTCTCGTAACAGAGTCAGTTCCTTTTGTGTCATGGAATAAATCTTTGGCTTGGGCAATTGGGTGTTGGGCACCAGTTCAATGGCACAGTCCGTCTTTCTATGGGGGGGTAATTGGTCGGCTTCTTTTTCGCCAAACACATCAGCAAACGTCCTGTACTCTGCCGGCAAGCCTTCCAGAGGAGGGGCCGGGACATGCGGAGTCGCAGCTGCCGCAACCCCCACCATCTCCTCTGGGGCACCCTTCCCTTCAGTCGTTTGGTAGAACCCATCCCTAAACGTGATAGTCCGGTAAACCCAGTTTATTTGGGGATTTTGCTGAACCAACCAAGGCACCCCCAACACCACCAAGGGATCCCCTACTGGAGCCACGACAAAAGACAAACCTTCCTGATGGCTGCCCAGCTGCAAGGATACCCGCCCTGTGAAATGGGTGACCGGCTTGCCCCCTGCCATGGACCCATCCAGCTGTGTAAAGGCGATGGGTCGCTGTAAAGGGAAAGTGGGTAGCTCCAGAGCCGCTACCACATCAGGGTGCATTAGACACCGGGAACACCCCGAATCAATCATGGCCCATACTTCTACAGTCTTGGATTGGGAGCCCAACTTCAACTTCACCGTGAGAATGCGGTAACTGCCACTCACCGATGAAGGCTCGCGCCCTTCTTCCACCACCTGCCCTGCGGCGCCCTTTAAAGCAGGTGGCTGGCGTTTCCCGCTGGCTGCAGGATTTCGGGCTCACCCTCCTCCTCGTAGAACATCGCATCGTCTCCCACGGTTTCAGCCACCGCAGCTTTCTGCTTCCTCGGCAGGGCAGGGGACTTCGTCGGCGGCTTGCCGAGCCGTTCCTCTCCCTTTGCCTTCGGGCACGCCGCCACTCGATGCCCCTCTTTACCACATCTCAGACACAGGCCTTTTGCATACCGCTTCTCTCGCTCCTCATCCCAGGGTCGTTGTCCTGGTCTCCCCCCGGTGCTCGATGGGCGGCTGGGCTTCACCTCCCGCTCCGTTTTGGCGGTCTTTCGATGGGCGAAGATCTCATGGGCATGCTCAGCCCTCCCCGCCAGTTGGATCCATTCGTAGAGCGTATATGGGTCGTCCCTCCCCAAGGACCAGCGCAGCACCTCTGTATTCAGGCCATCCTTGAATAGCTCGATAATGGTGGCTTGGGACCAATCATCCACCTTCCCAGCAAGTGCTTTAAACTCCAGTGCATAATCAGCCACGGATCTTGACCCCTGCTTAAGTTCCTTCAGAGCTCGCTTTGCCCTCTCTTTCGCCAAGGGATCCTCGAAGTGTTGTCTCAATGCCCAGAGGAACTCATCGAATTTCTCCAGTTCAGGCGCTTCCGACTGGCACATCTGGACATACCAGTCTGCCGCCCTCCCTTTCAGCTTGGTGGCAATGGTGATGATCTTTGCCTTTTCCGATTGAAAAAGCGACCCCCATTCCTCCATGTAGGCTTTAGCATTCGTCAGGAAAAATGAGAGTTTGGTTGGGTCCCCATCAAACTTGACAGGGAAGTTGCTCATCCCGCCTCCCGCCGGGCTGCGCCCCGCCACCGGGGCTGCAGGGGTTGGTACCTCCCGGGCTCGCGGCGGCGTGGGGCCCGGGGACGGCCGCGCCGGCGATGCTGCGATTTCCATCTGGACCGACTGGTCCCCCTCGCGCCTCCGCGCCGGCCGCCGTTGCTCCGGGGACCGCCCATGGGACGAAGGAGTTGAATGCCGCTGGCTTGATCCTTCCCAGGTTTCTCTCAACGAGGTCACATCTAGGCTCAGCTGCTTCAGTATAGTTTCTAACGAGTCCATTTTTGACTCCAGTACTCGGATACGATCCGGGGTGGGGGAGCCCTCCGTTGGCTGCACCTGCACCACGGTGGGGGATAATGGGTATCTCTGCCTCCAGGATGGGCCCCCTGCCACCGTGACATCCCCTTGGGTCTCATCCCAGGTGACCAGCTCGCCCGGAGAATTTACGGTAGTCTCCGGGGCGGTTTTCAGACCCTCGGCTTCACCCTCCGACTTGGAGCTCGCCTCTTCTAGGATGGCTGACAGCTCCCCCCCTTGGGACGGTCGGTCGGGCCGCCTCACGGTCGAGTCTGGTTCCCCTTCTTCCATCATCACGATGTCGGGTTCGGTCATCGCTGGCGCTCTCCCTCACAGGGTTAGACAACTTGTCTTTTCCTGGACAGGGGCCAGCGGAGTTAGGATCTTAGATTCTCAGCTTTATGTAATGATTGCCCTAGCCCAAATACTCAGACTCACAAGAGGCTGCTATATGAAATCTGATTTATTAAGGAACTAAAGGCAAATACAGAGAAAGCTGAGAATGAGCAAAAGCGCGCCAAATACAAACTTAAACCCTTGGTGCAAACGTATCCCGCCTCCCTCGTAACAGCCCCGCCCGGCACAGGTGCAAGCAATCGTCAGAGTTGCTAGCCTGGGAAAGTAACCTTGAGCGCAGTAGATAATGCAAATACATTCCAGAGTAAAGCCAAAAGATAAGTACTCCCATCCTCCCGAGAAAGATGAAACACGCATCCTGCTAATGACATGCGAAACGTTACGATGTATCAAAGACATTGAAATGGCGAACATGACAGTTGGTGGGAACTAGAAGGCGTGCCTTCTCTTTCATAGCGCCTGCCCTCTGGAACATTCTTCCTCCAGAAATTAGGATGTTAATTAGGCTAGCATAGCAACCACCCACCCCAGACGCTAGCAACCGTTAGAATCGGCCTGAGAAAGTAACCTTGAACAGCAGAGATAACCCAAACATACATTCCAGAAGATCACAAGTCAGCACAAAGGAAATTTACCAGCGTGGCCAGGCAGGCACGCAACTGCAGATATGACATGTGAAACGTTACGAGGAACCATAAACATCGGAACGGGAACATGACAGGCGTGCCTTCTCTTCCATAGAGCCTGCCCTCTGGAACATTCTCCCTCCAGAAATTAGGATGTCCCTGACCCTGTTGGCCTTTCATAAGGCTGTGAAGACCTGGCTTTGTGCCCAGGCCTGGGGCCTTGAGCGTGTGGACGGTCCCATTTCTTGCTTATATTAACATCCATACATTGCTTACTTGGCAGCCATGTATATTTATCTTCTATTTATTTTGTATTTTAATTGTTTTAATTGTAATTGTTTTGACTGTTTTATAGTTTTATTGATGTAAGCCACCCAGAGTCACTTGCTGAGATGGGCAGCTATAAATTGAATAAATAAAAATAAAATAAATAAAATCCTATGTGGAATGGGGCCACCACTGAGAAAGTTTGTTTCCAAATTCCCCAAATCAATATTTCTCAAAGCATCTAATCCTAGGCTGATTTCAAAATAATTTTCAATGCTTATACATGGTTTTCAGGCACATTTTACACATTGAAATATAGCCTAGAATATTTTTGAAATATGTGGAGTCCTTGGTGCTCTCTGAGTCTTGTTGTTTTCTTGCAGACGTTTCATTGCCAGACTAGGCAACATCTTCAGTGCAAAGAGGGAGTGGGCCTTGCTCTCTGTTTACATATAGTGGCTTGCCCTGTTTGTGTTGGTAGGGGTATTGTTCTCTCCTTGGGAGTTCTTTGATTGGGCTGTTGTTTGCTGCTTGGTTGATTGACTGAGTTAATATTTCCTTGATTAGGGTGTATTGTGCTGTTTGATGGTTCATCTGATGTTTATCCTAGTGTTGATTTTTGCATATCTAGGTGTTGATTGCTGGCAAGGGAGTGTACTGGTCTTTTGGCTTTTCTATTGTCTCTTTTGAATGGTATGTAAATGTTGTTTACCTCTATGTGTCTGTTGATGGCTGCTTTGTCTGAGTGCCAGGCTTCCAGGAATTCTCTGATGTTTTTGGATTTGGCTTGGTTTAGGATGCTCACAGTTTCCCAGTTGAAACTATGGTTGAGTCCGTCCATGTGTTGTGAGATTAAGGAGTTCTCACTGTGTCTTCTGACTGCTAGTTGGTGTTCATGGCTGCACTCTTCTAGTCTTCTGCCTGTCTGTCCTACATAGTGGCTGTTACAGTCTTTGCACTGTGTGTTGTAAATAACTCCTGTTTTTTTTCTTCTTGGGCTATTGGGTCTTTTGGATTACTTAATATGTTTTGAAGAGTTTTAGTTGGTTTATGTGCTACGGTGATGCCATGTGGTTGTAACAGTCTATTGGTGGTTTCTGAGATGTTTCTGAAGTATGGTAACCATACATCATGTTTGCTGCTTGGTTGTTTGCAACCAAGCAGCAAACAACAGCCCAATCAACTCCCAAGGAGAGAACAACACCCCTACCAACACAAGCAGGGCAAGCCACGGTATATAAACTGAGAGCAAGGCCCACTCCCTCTTCACACTGAAGATGTTGCCTAGTCTGGCAATGAAATATCTGCAAGAAAACAACAAGGCTCAGAGAACACCAAGGACTCCACAGTTCAACCCTGAGCTACAAATATTTGCTTCGATTGGTATTTTTGAAGTATTGTTTACTTCTCCCTTATTGTACCTGACCAGCAAATCATTCCTGCTGACTTCTGCTATCCCAAGGTGTCCCCTTTCTGAATATTTCAGTATATATTATTTTGCTATTCTGCACATGCTTTCCCCCACTGTTATCCCTGAAAAATTGTTTTAGATCTTTTGAGTTTCTGGGAGGAGGACATAACATTATTCAAGAAGGTATAAAACTGAACTTCCTATCTTGGGTCAGGTTCTTTCCTCTGATCTACAGGCCCTGACCAGAAGAATTGCCCCAGTGAACATTGTCATTATGTCTTTTGTCTTTGATTAACTGTAACAAGGAACATAAACTTATCCTCCCTGGAGCATAGGAACTTGGTATAAGGTTGATAATTATAGGCTTAATAAAAGTATTGTGATTTGTTTTGTTCATCAGAGTCTGAGTGTTTTAGTGTGTATATTGATAGCAAATGTACAACTAGCACCACACCTGCATCAGGAAGCTGGATTTCTGGGCAAAGTTCATAGCTAAAGAACAATCTGTAGGAGGAAATGGTTAAATTATTCCCCACATTTTAATGGAGTGCAGAAGGAAAGGAAATATTACAGACAAGCTGAATAAATAATCTCACTATTCAACTCACAGTGGTAAAAGTCACTTTGTTTTCTATATATGCCCTCCACCAGCCCCTAAGTGGATGAGAAATTTCTTCAGAAATGTCTTGCGTCCTCTGAAACATGATGGGGCTGAATAAGTGATAGTTCTACTGTCCCTCAATTACCATTCCTAAATAATCCAATTTATGTAGGTTTGAGACTCTTAGAAGGAGGAGAGGCTGCAAAAGGAGAAGATAAATAAGGTATATGTCAGGTTTCACACCAGAGCTCGGCAGTAAATCTCAACTCTCCAGATGCTTAATCCCTTATTCAGGAATACTTGGTAGAAGAGTCACAAGGAAACTTAGCTAACTTTATCTCTTTATTGCAGGAAGAATGAAACCTTTTTTTTTTTTTTTTAATTTGTCAAATTTTATCACTGCCCATCTCCCTCCCAAGGATATACTGTACAGAGAGGTGATTTGGCCTCTATCGGGCAAAAAAGGCAGAGCCATTATATAAGTCTTTGAGCCAGAATTTAAACTCCTCCCAGTGGTCTGAATTAATGGATATTTGGTAGTTTAGGTGGTGACCTTGTTTCTGTAACTATTTTCCGTAGCCTGGGAACTGCTGGTCACCACTGTGCCAGATTTGTCCTTTGTAATGTATGTGACAACCAAAATCTTCCTGAAAATTATGCTCATTTCAAAGAATATATAATAAAGAGAAATGAAACCTAGAGCTAGGACGGGGGGAGGGTTGGACAGAGAGATTTCTTGGATGAAATAGATTTTCTAAACCCCCTTCATCAAAGTTGGGGGCTGGCTGGACAATTAAAATGCCTAGATTCACTGAGAGAAGGACAGCAATTATGTGATCTTGTTGATTCTCCAGAACCACCCAATACCACTGATCATGGCATATATTTAATTATTAAAATATTTCTACTTCTAGAGAGGCTGCCTGAGGACAGCTGTATGATGGTTTCCCTCATGTCATATCATGATGGGCATTTGCAGAAAGTGGTGTTGGAAGATTTCTGTTCAACTATCTGGCATAGTATGGAGTTCCTCATGGAACTATTTCAGTCCCCCAGGCTATGTAACATCTCCATGCAACTGCTGACTGCAAACATTCAGTATGCAGATCACACACAACACTCTCTCTCTTCTTCATCAGATCCTACTTAATCTATGCCCAGACTAGATAAAGACCAATAAATAGAAGGTCAGTCCTGGCAAGACAGAGAGTTGAGCTAGAGGGTTGAACTTTCATCCAGGTGAATATTGATGTCCAACCTATTGTGAAAAAGAGCTGCAGGAGGATTATGTTCTTAGTTGAGGGCATATTTATATCCATTCTTTTCTGTAATCAAATCAACAAGTGTGTGTGTGTGTGTGTGTGTGTATTTTAAACTGCCCTGCAGGATTTCTTTTTTTCATTTTGCTTTGGTTCTCATTGCCTTGACATGTATGAATTATTCTTATTTCCCCCCACACACATACATTTTTGCGAAGTTGTGAAATAATGGAATTGCACCACTCAGGGGCCATGTTTTTTTTTTAAAAAATTAAGACATTATTAGAGGAAATACTGATTTGCCAGTCAGTTTTTCCAAAACTATCATCCAGAAGCCATCCAGATTCCATTCCTCCAATTCTAGTCTGAATATTATTCCAGAACTTTATAACAACAAACTCTCATCCAGTTAAATCTGACTCAGTTACTGTCCTAGATTAGAATTCATGCTTGTCAATTTCCCTTTCTGATGTCCAGTACAGTACCTTCAGTTATGAACCACAGTGAAATATATGAGCTCCTCAAAGAATTCCCTGAAGGTGAGTTACATGGCTCTTAGAAGGAAGAATTGATTAATTCATGTTATTTTCATTTTTACAAATGATTCTTCCTTTAAGCAACCAACCAAACCCTCCGGGAGAGGGGAGTGTTTTTCGAAGTCTGCTTTATTTTCTCCTTGTGGGCCACTGTTGTAGTCTTAATTCCTTAAAGAATGTGCTTTTCCTTTGCTCTCTCATTCAAAGCTTTTGGAGGACCCGGCTCCTGGGAAGCTTGTTTCAAGTTTTTTTCCTGGTCCTGGCCCCTTCACTCCATACAATGAAAGAAAGAAGACATCAAAGCTTCTTTGGCCAAACAGAAGATAAAAATAATTAAGAAAAGAAGCCAAATTCTGTCTGAAGCAATTTGCTTTGCACAACTACCATTCAGTCATGCTGCACCCTGAAAATATTAAGGCTTGGCTTTAATTCTTCAAACAGTATTGTTTGGAAGCCAGAGGGAAAAATAGAGCAATGCCAATCCATCCACTGAGCCTACCATCTATCCATAAGGTTTGATGAATATCCATCTTGCAGATAACTTTCTAAGCCTTTCTTCAGATTCAGAGTAGGAGAAAAGTACTAGTTGTCATATTTACATAAAATCAGTCCCCAACACTGAAAGAATCTTTTTCTGGTAAATACTAAATTTATGGAAATATTCCACTGCTATTGTTCTGTTTATTAAGCCAAATGGGACAATGGTCACTCAGTAAATAGCAGCTTCCTATCTTCCTATCCTAACCATCACTAATGCATGGGCTTCAGTAAATCTGGTGGTAGAAAGGAGGCACTTGTCCTTCCTCACCTGTATGATCAGCAAGGTTCACTACCTTGGAAGGAAGATACTGATTTAAAACAGGGTAGTAATCCTTCCTTCTTAGTGCACTGATTCAGTTTACATTCATCTAAAACTAGGCATCAACATCTGACAAATTGAGGGAATTGACAAGTTGAGGGTGCCCCATATTCTGAATCTCTAGGAGAACAGCAATTTTAGAAAGCGTGATTTGGTTCCTATGTTTTCCCAAAACATAGTGTTGGGGGAACTCTCCATGGAGAACTTGTGGATAATAGATCAGAAACATTACGACTACTAAGAAATGAGGATGGAGCACACACACTGGTATGTGCTCATCCACCTGTCTTTATACCAATATTGCCACACCTTCAGAGTAACTGGTAAGTTTAAAAATAAAAATTATGAGTCACAAAAGCTGCTAGGGCTACAGGTCAGGAAGAAATTCAGCTTCACTTTCTCCTTGCTATATTAAGAAAAAAGAGACAGTGGAATGTTATTCATTTAGACCAAGGCTTATAGCTGAGCTCAAAAATAAAAAGAAGAAATAATGCAAGCACATAAGAGTGTCATTGCTTTTTAAGATTCAGCTTGCAGACTTGCTCTCTAGAAAATGGCAAATTCTCTCTCTCTCCCTCATTCTCTCCTAAATAGAAATGCAGTTTGTTGCGCGATGGTTATCTTTCCAGATAAACAGCTTAAAAGCTGAGAACTTCTCTGCATTCTGCTGACATTAAAGTCCCATGATGCTTTTCCTAATAGCAGCATTCATGGCTAACATTTCCTTTCCCTTGTGCTGTGGTGCACCCAACTGGCTCATCTGGTTTAATATTTTATAACTCACAATGCCAGATGTGGATCCTTGCAGACCAAAAAAGCTCCTCTTTATGTGATTGAAGCTATGAATCTCAGTCCAAACTACTTCAAGATACATGAGGTCCCAGACCTGGGGCTGAGTCAAACATTCAATCCATTTGGATTTCCTCTTCAAAAGCATATTTTTATTTAAGACATGAATGAGGAAGCCATGGCCTAGAGTCTGCATCTTGACCCTAGACAACTTAGATTGGTCTCTGAAGGTTCTTCCCAAGTTGATGTTACTTTAAAACAAAGAGGTCTATTACAAAATATTGCAATGTGGAATTCTCAGACTTCCAGCCAGTCAGTTATGACATGCCCTTTTCCAAGCTACTCCATTCTATACCCCATTCCTCCATCCCAATTTTTCAGTTTTCCCCTAGGAGAAAATCACAATTACATGCTCACTGAGCATAGTCAATCCAAATTTTAGGAGTCCCCTTTGAACATCTTTTCCTATTTTTTCTAAAGCATCTAGCAACCATAGGCTTTTCCCAATGCATTCATCAAGCCTTGGAGTGAGGAGGAATCATTCATGTAATAGTTGGAAGGCATCTTGGAAATCAACTAATTCAACCCCCTGGAATCACCTGATCATACTGTACTAGTCAATATCAGTTCCACCTTTCTTCTCTTCCAATTTCCACATTCTTTTACTTCTCTTCCAATTTCCACGTTAATTTCCTTGATGTTCAAGCCAATCCAGAACTGTGTGGGCGGAAAAGTACTTTTCCATTATTCTCCAAACACCAAAGAAATAGGAAGCTGAACTTGAGATCCGCTGCATGCAAATGTATTCTTTTGTATTCTGTTCCCCCACTAGCATCAAGGTTCTCTGCACATCATATATCACATTTTGAAAAAAACTATTTGCTGTCACCCAGCATGTACTCTATCACGGATTGTCAATCCACATAAAACCCTTGGCAGACTAGAAGTGCTGCTAAATTGCTAACCAGGGAGGATACAGAAGACTACATTGCATTACATAATTATTATAAGCCTCTTACATAAATTGTACAAAACCACATATAGAGGAATGATACATTTTAAAATCTACATGTCCATTCCTGCAGATTTGGGGATAGGTAAAAATTATCTATCTATCTATCTATCTATCTATCTATCTATCTCTATCAAATTTATATAGCCCCCCATCTCACTGGATGTGACTCTTCACTGGCAAATTGGAATCAGCTAAATAAAATTTGAAGCATGTGAATTTGGACAGGAAAAGTAATGGGGGTAAATGGCAATAAAGTTATGTAGGTTGGATTTATAGCAATTTGTTTTCCTCTTCTTGGGGGAAACCACATAGATCATTTTCATACAATACACATAACCTGGTTACTGAATGAATCTATTATCTTAGTTCATAGATATATTAAAACATCAACTCATCAAATGGGCTGGGTTTGAAGAATATGCTAAACCACAAAAATCTAACCAAAGTTAACGTTAACCAAGCTTAGCATGTTGTGTAAATGCATATTCTAGGTCTTTACCTAATTTGGTTTATTGTTGTCCCTGTGAATGAGAAACTCCTGAAGAGATTATTTGGATAAAAAAGAACTTTTGTGGCTGTCGGTGTATCTTTCTCAGTGCTTCAGTTCCAATCACATTCACATCCTCCCTGGTGAACTTCCTCTCTGCCCTTCTATCAGAAGCCTTCCACTTCATAAGAAATTTAATCTTCAGATGCAAGGTAAAGTAGATGCCCTTTGTGGTTTATATCTATTTATTTGCCTAATAGATAGATGTACATCTATCACAGGGAAATGCTAAGGACCAATCTTTCAGTGCACAATTTAATCATCACATTCCTATCCTGTGATATACATCAATCTGAGATATCACCAATATTAGTTGAGTGTGTACTTGAAAGGCACACTTAAAACCAGCTTTAACAGACTACAGGGGATTTTCTGCTTTAGCGGGGAATGTTAACTGAGAACATGTTCAACTCAGAAGCAAACAGGATGAGCCCTGGTCATTACTTGGCTGGTGGGGTGGGGGGGACAACTGGAAATTCTAGGAGTCTAGGCTAGACTGGGCAATTTAAAAGAATCCAGAAAAAAGGCAGTAACAAATCATTTCTGAAATGTTTCCAAGAAATTTACATGGCTGAAATCATCGCTATCACCATCATCAGTTTTAACCAAGCCTGAGTACAAAACAAAACACACTAATTACAACCAAAGGCAATAAAGTAGCTCAGAACTTAACAGAACCCAGTAAACAAGCATTAACTCTGAAACAGTCAACACAACAATGACACATTTAAAATAATATACATCCACAATAGTTTAAAATTAGGGTTATTTTATGAGAGCCAGTTTGGTGCAGTGATTAAGACATCAGGCTAGAAACTGGCAGACCATGAGTTCAGGTCCTGCCTTGGGCCTGAAAGTCAGCTGGGGAACCCTAGGCTAGTTACTCTCTCTCAGCCCTAGGAAGGAGGCACTTCTGAAAAAAACCTTGCCAAGAAAACTGCAGGGATTTGTCCAGGCAGTCGCCGAGAATCGGACATGGTTGAACAGATCATTAAAAAAAAAGTGTTATTCTAGAACTGTCACATAAATAAGAGTAGGGTGGAATCATTAGATTCTACACTAGCCCACTAATCAAACTTAAAAGTCTTTAAGCCCCTTTTAAAGGCCATCCCATTTTCACAGAGAAAAGGGGAGGAAGTGAGCATGTTCAAAGGAGCAGAAATGGGTCCCTAAAAGCCCAGAGTTTGGAAACTACAACTATGGAGCGAGAAGCCAAAAGAAGGCCCCACTCAGAGGAAGATCCAGAATGAACAAGATTGTAGGGGGAAAGATAAAAACAGCCTGGTACAGGGGCATTTGAGACTGGCCAGAGAGATCCAGACACAAGCCCCAGCAGCTTAAAGTAGGCTCTGGCCCAAATAGAAAAACAATAACAAGTCTCTGTATTGGAACATGAGAATAATGGAGGAGGTCCAGAATAGACCAAATAGCACTTTTCTGGACTATGATCAGGGGGTGGAAGGAGGAATCAGGAACATCTGCCAAGATGCAATTACAATAATCTACACAACCAAGGCACACATCAATAATGTTGCAGTTTACTTCATGAGAATCCCTGAGACCCTATGAATATTCATTGAGTGAAATTAGTGACCCGAGCTATAAAATCAATAAATGGGTGCAAAACCAGCTGATCTTCAGCCCAGATCCCAAGGCTGTGCATAGAAAGAAACTGGGGCAAACGATGTGCCTTGAACACAAATAGGAAGAAGACTCAGTAGAAGATGGGAAGGATGATCAAGCCAAAATATAACAATCTCACTCTTGTACATATTCAACCTAAGGCACTGGGAGAATATCCAGGAAGAAATGCTAGTCACTGTTAACCACACATGTCATTAAGGGCCGCTCTCAGCTTTGCGAAATAGTCTGGACAAGAAGCACAACCAGATGAACTAATTCTACTTTATTGCAAGGTTACATTAATAGAATCTTGCAAATCTGAAAGTATATTTCTCCCCCTTCACCTTTACAGTCCAAGAAACTGGGGGTGGGGGGTGGGGGTCCCCTTCTGAAATGTTTGCCATGTCCACATTCCTGCTGCAGGCTAAGATGCCTCTTATCCAACTGTTTCCCTGGCTGCAGCTCTTCCCCCTGTCTCCCAAGGTCATTCCCACATACCATTACATCCGCAAAGACCAATAGATTTGAGTAACACCAGCATAAGAATGCCTTTGGAAGGCTTGTTTGTCAGTCAGGACAAACTACCTTTGTTGCAAGCAATAAGGTGGTACATTGTCTGGTGACTTGGGGATAACAAAAAGGGTTGGTGGTGGGTGTGGAGTTGGGGTACTGTTTCAGTGCACCAATCGAGCTTTTGGCAGCTGGCAGCGCACCACAGCTGTGACAGGAGTGTGAAAAAAATTGTCTGCTACCACTGTCAAATATGGGAGATATGCCACTGGCCGTAACATGTGTGCTTCAGTCATAGAGGGGAGGAAGTCACTGATTGCTTCAGATGGAAAGCATGTAAGGCTCCCAAATGCTTCATTGGGTGCAGGGCAATAGGATGTATTTTTGGCCTGACCAATGGAACCACTTGTAGAAAGAACAGCAGTGTTGCACCCTGAAGAAGGAGGCATACTGCTGTAATCATATCACTGAATAAAGGGGGGGGGGGGGGAATAGACTTTCAAGAGATCAAGGAATGCTCAAGAATCCAACCATGTAAAGAAAGCATGAGGAGCCATCAGTGCACAAAGTACATTGGACATCTGTCAGACTTCTATGTACAGCAGGCCAGAGTTCAAATATTGTATGCTTCCCATTTGCAATGATCTACCACTTCAGTCATACGATTTTCTCTCCACTCCTCACCATTTGAAACAAAATTACACATTATCCTAGTAGCTACTGTACTTAATAGACCCTCCCCAGTTTGGCTGATGTTCCTGGACTTTCTGTAATTTAAGTGTTGAAAATCTATTAGCGGATTCCTTCCAGAATATCAAGCCTACCCAGCAGGTTGCTTATATCACTAGGTCAAAACAGCAGACTCCCAAAGCTACAATTTTCACTGTATCACAGAAACTGAAAATATACAGCAATTTTCTATATGGATTTTGAATGTCATCCCTTAGGGCTGTGCATGTCTAAATTCTGGAGCCACTTCTCCAGGTACCTTATGAGACCCCGACTTGGTTTTGTCATTTTGACATAGCAAAGAATATGGTTGAGGGTCTTACTCCACCTCCACAGTTTATAGGCTTGAATCTCACTTCCAACAATTTAATTGACCATATCAAGAATCAGGCATAACTAAAATGAAATGGCTGGGATGGGGAAAAAAGTACTGTATATATTCACATTCCAACTTAATTGTTGTTGTTTATTCGTTCAGTCGCTTCCGACTCTTCATGACTTCATGGACCAGCCCACACCAGAGCTTCCTGTCAGTCGTCACCACCCCCAGCTCCCCCAGGGACTCCAACTTAATTAGAGATGACATAATGCAAGGAATGATCTCACAACAAAACATAGGAAATCAGGTTAGACATTTTAAAATCAATTTGGGCAAAAGAAGGAAAGTAGAAGGGAGTGACTCTTGAGCTGTTTCCTTGGCCAGATAAATAGAAAGACTAGGTAGAATAGACCATCATGGAGAAAATCTATCTGTGCAGATGCTAAGAGTTGACAGAGTCCCTCTGGTGGGAGGAGATGGGCAGTGACAAATTTGGTAAATAAATAACTTGATGGCACATAAGCAAGCAAGCAAGCCAAATAGGGATAATGAAACAATGTGATTTTATATGCCATGTAGTAAACCAGATTTTGGGATGTGGTGGCACCGCGGGTTAAATAGCTGAGCTGCTGAGCTTGCTGATCAGAAGGTTAGCGGTTCAAATCCGCGTGATGGGGTGAGCTCCCGTTGCTAGTCCCAGCTCCTGCCACTCTAGCAGTTCAAAAACATGCAAATGTGAGTAGATTAATAGGTACTGCTTCGGCGGGCAGGTAACGGCGTTCCGTTTAGTCATGCTGGCCACATGACCACGGAAGTGTCTACGGACAAACGTCGGCTCTTTGGCTTTGAAACGGAGATGAGCACCGCCCCCTAGAGTCGGACACGACTGGACTTAATGTCAAGGGAAACCTTTACCTTTTCTTAAACCAGATTTAGCAAAGTGGTGATTTTACTGAAGATTCCCAAAGCTAGATAAGAAGAGGATTAAGCAATGCAGACTCAATTCTTTGCTCCAGTATCAGTGAGCATCAATCAAGCTGAGCCAATCTTTGGTAGAACTATATAAAATGGTCTGTTTTTTCACCAAATTTCCAACTTCTTCTACTTCTGGAAAAAAAAAAAGAATTGAATCTTGTTCTGTGGGATTTTGAAGAATGTCCTGGTTATTTCCTACTTGAAATGTCTTATTAGGAGAAGAAATCTCTCTCAAGCAAAGGCTTGATTTGAACCTTACAAGTATCCACTATATTTTCCTATCTGTTCATTCCCTGACTGTGATTCTTCCCTTGCTGTTGCTCAGTTGTCTGGATTAGTCAAATGGTCAGTGCTAGACAATCAGGGATCCTCTGTTTTCTTCATCCATCCCTCAGGATACCTGAAAACTCACTGTGGGAGGAGGATAGGACAGGATATACTAGCCTTATTTTTAATGTTCCTCATGTCTGTCTTCCCTAGCTTCTTAATTTCAAATGTAATTAAGTAAGATCTCTGGAGTTTCTAACCACCACCAAAGTCTCCAGGGGAGATCAAAACAGAAAAATGTTGGTCATAGCAGTATGATCTAAGCCTCGCCATTTTGTATGTATATCAGCATTTGGGGCTTCAGTGATGCTGCCATGATTGCCACCTTGCCTGCGTTGACACCACCACCCCTGCCCCCACAGACATTGCTACTAACCACATTCAGTATGGTTCTGCAAGCCTTATTAGTATGTTTGGACATGTGTTTTGATAATACACTCTTTTGGGGAACAAATGTATACATTTCTGAAAAGAAGCAAGGGAAATGTTTACTAATTGGGAAAATCATCCAAGTAACTAATCAGCCTAAGGAATACAGTGAAGGGGAGTTTAATGGGGAAGGGACACAAAAGAAGTCAACACTCAAATTTAAAATGATTAACTCACTAGTTAGCAGCAATTCAAAGAGCCAACACAAGCAAGATGGTGCTTTATAATTGATGGAAATGAAAGCAACATCACCAAATATGATGTGGAAATAAATATCTGGGCATAGTCTTCATTGAGCAGCTTCCAAGAAACAGCATACTGTATGTATTAAATCAATTCTGCATGAAGAACTGTGGGGGGGGGGGAAATCAGCAAAAACAAACCTGACATTGCGCAAAGATTCTAAGCAGAAGTAAAGGCAAGATAAATTCATGAAGGGCTGGAGATCTTGACTGAGAACAGCTAGGGCAGCTGAAAGCATCTGGGATGGCAAAAGCATAACTAAGATTAAAGAGAACAGAGGTCCCCAATGGCTAGCCTCAAATAAATGTGTTTCCATGATGCAACATCATTGTGAGTGAAATTGCAGATGTACAAGTGCAAGTGGGTGCTTCCATTGATGGGACCAGCAGTTATGGGAACAGAAGGTATAATTTCTGTTTTACTGTCAGGCATAGACTGTCTCCCATAAGAAAAATTCTGTTTAGTCCAGCACTCTTTTCTCACAAGCCAGACACGAAAAAGATACAGTGTCTGCCTTGCTTTAGAGAATATACATATATTTGCCTGACTATGACAATTAATCATTGATAAATCTATCCTCCATAAATATGCCTAGTCTTTCTTTAACACTACTACAGCAAGTGGTATTGCCTGGTTGACTTTCCCTGGGCTCAAAAGCTAAGCAAGTTTAGGCCTGTTTGAGTCATGTTTGAGTGACCAGAGAAATCCAGGGCTGAGGACTAGACTAGAAAAAAAAATCCCAGAAGGAAGTGACAAACACATTCCTTACTACTGCCAAAAAGTGCATGGTTGTGTCCATGTAGTCACCAGGATTCAAGCTAGAGCAATGGGCATCTTGTAGACAGCAAGGAAGATGACATTGACAGAGATAGACCAGATCTGTTACCAAAGTGACAAGGGGGAATATGCCTTAAGTCCAAAACAAGAAGAAGGCATGAACAAAAAATCAGGCAAACACCTCCTTAATTCACATGACTATCATATGAGTGTTTGGGGTGGGGTGGGGTGGGGGGTGGGTGGGTAAAGCACAGTCAGACTTGCAAGATTCTGTTACTAAAGCCAGTATTAATAAAAGTAGTTTTAGCCTTTGAATGAAGTTGAGTTCTTGGTTTGATCTATATAGCGAGGTGGACCACAATCTTGCAAGTTTTTTGTGTTTTCTCCTATACGTGTTTTGTTTTGTTTTGTTTTGTTTTGTTTTGTTTTGTTTTGTTGCATAGCATAGCATAGCATAGCATAGCATAGCATTTGTTTAGATTCAACCAATTTTCATTTAGACAAACTTATGGCCAAGACTTTGCAGCATAGTGAAGTTTTTAAAAAATTAAGATTCATACCTAAAGTTTCTAAGATTCTTTATAGTGATCGATTTGACTCATGTAAGTAATGTCCTTTTTTCTGTAACGTACTGAGTAATAAGATACATTAAGTCCCCGACAATATAAAAATTTCCAACCCACCCACTTCTCTCTCTCTCTCCCTCCCTCTCTCTCTCTTGCTCCTCAGGAAGATAATTTTATAATACTTTCTTGGAAAATAGTTGAAAAATCATAGGTAATAAATATATCTCTCACTTCCACTGGCAGGATATCTTTCTTCTTTCCAAATATATTGTTCCCAGTTTACTTATTACCTACTGCTGGGACTTGCCTGTTAAAGAGAAATATTGCTCAAGAAACTACTCCTCATTTAAACAAATGCTATTAAACTTGAGTGAGAAGACACTAAGGAGCTTCTAAAATACTTTCCATGACTGCACTAAATCAAAGCTAATGGCTTCAGATAAAGAAACTGAAGAGCTGGTCTTCTGTATGTTGTCAGTATTAATATTTTAAGTAACAACTCCTCAGTAACTTACTGGGTAGCTTCTCTTTCCCTAAAAAATTCCAGGAATCCATTATAGGAAATTAACAGATCCAGAGTTTCAGGGTCTACTTGTGTCTGCCTTGACAGGTCTCATCTGGAGGATCATGCCCAAGAAAAAGCTAAGCAATCAGAAAGGGTTCAAAGGAGAGTGATTGTCGGACTCTCCGATCAAAGGTTCACAGAAACCCTTATCGGAGCATCTTCCATCATTCTCTTATCAGTGTGAACAGACTTTGTGTCGCCAGATGGGAGGGGGTGCCAGATCGGAGTGCGAACTGAATTGTTATGGCTAGGGACTTATTGCATAGGCTACCCCAAGGCCATGCAAGCAAGATACATCAGAGGAGCCACCTGGAATGGGAAGGGGGGTGACATGCTTTAGCGGGAAGAGGGGCAGAGGGCAATTTAGAGAATGTAGTTTTAAATGTAGGTTTGAGCGGGAATGGGGCATTTGCAGCTTTCTTCCTGTGCTGGTCATTTCGCTTCATTAAAACAGTAGAAGGAGCCCAGTCTCCTGACTGTCATTGAATGAATGCTTGAATGTGCCAGTGCTTACGGTGATGCTCTAGAAAGCAAGAGGTATGGAAATTAAGACCCATAGGGTGAAAGAATTGGGAGGGGGGACAAAATAGGATAGGACCAGTGCTCCCAACATACCACGTAGGGTGCCAATATTCAGTGATTTATTGTATTTTTATACCACCACACTCCACAAAGAGTCCTGGTGGTTTACAACACAATAAAACAACCCTAACACAAAATAACAAATACAAATACATCCCAAATTCAACAAGAAAAATGCATTAACATTAAATAATATTTACATTAACATAACATTAACATTAAAACTTCATGTTCCAGAATATTAGTCCCAATACATCTGTCAAGGTTTTCCTTTGGTGCCCATCAAGTTCCCTGCAACACCTTATGTCATTTTTTAAAGATTATTTTAATGAGAAGGAGAAAGGGAAGGAGGGAAATTAACATGTTTCAAAGCAAAACATGAATTTCAAACATAGTCATGTCATTGGGCCAATATACAGGAGAATCCAGATAAATATTTAGAAAAACTCCTGGAAGGTCATTACAGCCTAGAACTTGGCTCGCCTTCTGACAGATCGGCCTTTGTGATGGGTCCTACCTACAAAGGCAACTATTTTGTAGAGCGCACGCTATATGTTCTCAAAATTCCAAATTTGCCCATGGCCCCAAAAGGTTTGGAATCCCCAGGTACAGCATAAAAGGCTTCAAAGAAGTGCAGGGCTGTCAAAGAAAAAAAGCCTAATTCTCTGCAGACTTGAAGGGCAGGGGTTTGATGTGACTGGATTAGATTACAAGCTTTCACTTGAATGGTGGAAGGAGGGAAAGAGCCTTGGTAGTAAGGGTAGTAGAGTTTCTGGCTACACTGCACAGGGGACTGGGTTTGGTTGGATTATTTAAGACTCTCCTAATTCTCTGGCTCTATGATCATTTTCTAAGAGAACTTGAAATAGCAGAACAGAGGCATTTTAAATGCATATTTTATTTATTTATTTATTTATTAATCAAATTTATCACTGCCCATCTCCCAAAAGGGACTGTGGGAGGGGTGTCCACAGGGGGTAAGCCATCTTGACCTTTTTGACCCCCCTCCCTTGCAGGCATCCTGTCCTGGGAAAAGAATGGCATTGCTTTTCTTGAAACATGTAGAAGGCCACAAGAGTTTACCTCACAAGGGTTTATGCAAGAACCCTTCAGGAAGAGCTTTAAAAAGGGATGCAAGGTCTTTACGTATTGTTCCATTTAGGAGTTGACTAACATTTTGATTGGAGTTTGATTTTATTGTAAACTGCTCAGAGTCCCTCTTTTGGGGGAGATGGGCAGTAATTAAATTTGAATAATAGTTTGAAACCTTAGCATCTTTTCTTTCTTTGACCTCCCCCTATCGAACAGGAAGTTCTGCGACTAACTATGATGATTTGTTTATTTATTTAATCAATTTATATGGTTGCCCATGCTGACAATGAGTCTGGGTGGCGAGTAATAATAAAAATAAAACAAATGCATACGCAAAAATTAAAATACACAGCAGCTGAGTAAACCAACAATCATCCACATAGCCAGGAGATCAGTCCCTTTACTCACTCGGGGCCCCAGGCCAAAGCACAGAGGGCCTTACAAAAGGCCAGCAAGGTGGCAGCCAACCTAATGTCTGGAGAGAGAATGTTCCAGAGGGTGGGCACTATGGCAGAAAAGACTCATTTTCTGGGCCCCACCAGCCTGCATTCCTTAGCTGATGGGACCTGGATCATGCCCATCCTGCTGGACTGGATTGGACAGGTAAAAACTGTTGAGTTTTTTTTCCTACTAACAGATTAAGCTGCTATTGTACCTAGTCATTTTGGCCAGGTGAAAAGGTTGCAAGTGATTGTCTCCTCTCACGTGCTTCATGCAAATCACCGGGGGGGGGGGGGAGAAAACCTGCTCGGACTTGTTTCTCACTTCCTCTTTTTTCTCTGCCGGCAATGTAGGCAAGCAAGGCTTGCTCCAAGGGAGCTAAGTCCTTTAAATATGTTTTGCTTTTGTTTTGTTTTCTGTAAATAAATTATTTTTATAGAAATGCTTGGTGTGTGACTTTTTTGACCTCTCCTGGGCTAAAGGCTTTCCCAGATCTGCCAGCAGGTTATGTGCCCAGTAAACAACGCAGTAAAACCCAGAGAGAAAAGAGAGATCAACTCCACACCTCATGCACAATTTAAAGGCAGGTAGCAAAGACCTGTGAAGATTTTCTTTGGAGCCACCTGGAGATTTTCCACCCACTGCCGGTCTGCAGGACAAAGAAGCTAGCTGAGGTGACTTGCAAAAGAAGGAAGAAGCCATGACTACCTCCCAGCCCTCAGCGATGCCTCTGGAGCGCCTATCAGAGACCAACTATTTGAATTGGGCCCTGAAGATGGAGATGTATCTTCGCAGAGAGAATCTTTGGCTGCCAATTTGTGAGCAAACCCCACAAAATCCCTGTGCTGAATGGCTGAGACAGGATGAGCGGGCTAGAGCCACCATTATCCTGGGAGTTGAGGACAATCAGCTAGTCCACGTGCGAGGCATGCAGTCTGCAAAGCAACTTTGGGACGCTTTGAGAGACTTATATGTAAAGGCAACAGCAGGGAGTAAAGTTACTCTGACGAAAAAGCTGTACAGAGCCTACCTTGCAGAAGGAGATAGCCTTCCTGAGCACCTGCATTATATTCAGCAGCTGTTTGTTGAGTTGCAGGAGAGAGGAATGGAATTTACACCTCTCAGAAAATCATATATCCTCCTGTCCTCACTAAATGCAATGTGAGACATGCTGATTTGTACCCTGGAGGCTATGCCTGAAGCACACTTCACCCCATCGTATGTTACACAGCGCTTACTCGCTGAATGAGAGAAGAGAGAGGAAAGATCCCCCCCCATCTCTTCTGGAAAGCTGCAATACCCAAAAATGAGGGAAAAGAAGGGAAAGGAACCTGAGGCCACAGCGCTAGCCAGCCAGCGATGCTTCACTTGTGGTTCAGCTGGACATTTGCAAAGAGACTGTGCCATGAGACCCAAGACTAGAAAGACAGAGAAGAAAAACACAAGAGCAACACAGAAGAAGGCTCTTCAGACAACCCAAATTGCACAGGTTGCTGAGAAGGGTAATTCTGATGTATGGGTGTTAGATTCTGGGGCCAGTTGTCATTTATGTAATTGTAAAAGCTCTTTTGTGTCACTGTCTAAAACTGAAAGACAACGTGTATCTTTGGCTGATGGGTCTGTGACCAAAATTATGGGACAAGGTGACTTGTATTTATCCTGCTTAGGAGAAACTGTAAAAGGTGTGTTGTATGTGCCAAATTTACAATCAAACCTTTTATCTGTGGCACAATTGGCTGCAACAGGGTATATCATAACATTTAAGAAAAATGGTTGTGAGATACGTAAAAATGGGAAATTGTGTGCTACTGGTATGTTAAAAGACTCCTTGTACATTGTGCAAAATGCAAGGAAGCCAAGCTGCAAGGCTGCAGTTGGCAACACACCATATCATGACCAATGTGTACACCTGATACACAGGAGATTTGGTCATGCTAATTTCAAATATATAGCACAAATGCCACAGCTGTGTGCTGACCTAAAGATAAAACCCTGTGATAAATACTTAGACTGTGTAGTTTGCAAAGAATGCAAAACACTAAAAGCTCCTGTGAGTAAGCACAGTGACAGAGTTACAACTAGACCTTTGGAAATTGTACACTCTGACATTATTGGTCCTTTTGCTCCAAGTCTTGGACAAGCAAGGTATGCAATGACAATCATTGATGATTTCTCAAGATACACATTTATCTACATCTTAAAACATAAAGATGAGGCATTTGAGAAATTTAAAAGTTTTGTGACATGGGCAAATGGAAAATTCCCTAGGCCTGTATCTGCACTCCAATGTGATAGAGGAGGAGAATACCTTTCTCACAAATTCAGAAGGTTCCTAGTGAAAAGGGGATAGAACAAATTCTTTCTAACCCGTACACCTCTCAGCAAAATGGTGTTGCTGAAAGAAAGGGCAGAACCTTGCAAAATGCAATGGAATGCATGTTAAAAGATTCACGATTATGTTTTAAGTACTGGGGAGAGGCAATATCTACTGCCACTTATGTACAGAACAGGTTGTATAACTCTGTGATTCAGGACACTCCATTCCATTTGTTTTATGGTGTGAAACCAAAGGTAAGCCATCTTAGAGTGTTTGGTAGCACTGCATGGGTTCACGTTCCAAAACAGCAGAGAAAGAAAGGAGGCCCCACAACAAAGAAAGCCATCTTTGTTGGCTATGAACAAAGCCAGAGGAGCTACAGGTTCATAATGAGAGAGAAATTAATAATTAGCAAAAGCGCTTCTTTTGCTGAACAAAACTGGGGGAGATTAAATTCTAGCTCTCCAGTTGAACTGACCACCACAAGAGAACAGCAAGGACTTGCTGATGGTGATCTTTTGCCTGATGAGGACATTAAACCAGAAAAGCAAACTGAAGATCTGTCTGATGAGATAGATGCTTCTCAGGAAAGTGATAGTCAAAATTTAAGCCCTGTATTACCTCGCAGATCTCAGAGGAGTAATAAAGGCGTTCCTCCATCACGTTTTCAGGCTGAATCAGTAAAGGCTTTTCACATATTTACAGAACCTGAGTCTTTAGAACAAGTGAATGCTTTACCACCTGAGATTGCACAAAATTGGCATTCTGCCATGCAACAGGAATTAGCATCCTTGAAAGAAAATAAAACATGGAAACTGGTAAATCTACCTCCCAATGACTTCAGCAAAGGATCGTTACCTTGTCGTGGTGCTGGAGCTTGAGCACCTCAATGATGCCATGAGCTAAACCGTGAAGGGCCACCCAAGACGGGAAGGTCATGACAGAGAGGTCAGACTAAATGCGATCCCTGGGGAAGGTAATGGCAACCCACCCCAGTATTCTTGCCGTGAAAACTAAATGGATCAGTACAACCAGAGATATGTCGGTATACCATCGGAAGATGAGACCCCCAGGTCGGAAGATGGTCAAAATGCTACTGGGGAGGAACAGAGGATGAGCTCAACTAGCCCCAGACGTGATGACGCAGCTAGCTCAAAGCCGAAAGGACGGCTAGCGGCCGACGGTGCTGGTGGTGAACGGCGAATCCGATGTTCTAAGGATCAACACACCATTGGAACCTGGAATGTAAGATCTATGAGCCAGGGCAAATTGGATGTGGTTATTGGTGAGATGTCAAGGTTAAAGATAGACATTTTGGGCATCAGTGAACTGAAATGGACTGGAATGGGCCACTTCACATCAAATGACCACCAGATCTACTACTGTGGACAAGAGGACCACAGAAGAAATGGAGTAGCCTTCATAATTAATAGTAAAGTGGCTAAAGCAGTGCTTGGATACAACCCAAAAAACGACAGAATGATCTCAATTCGAATTCAGGGCAAGCCATCTAACATCACAGTGATCCAAATATACGCCCCAACCACAAATGCTGAAGAAGCTGAAGTAGAGCAGTTCTATGAGGATCTGCAGCACCTACTGGACAACACGCCTAAAAGAGATGTTATTTTCATCACGGGAGACTGGAATGCTAAGGTGGGCAGTCAAATGACACCTCGAATTACAGGTAAATATGGCCTGGGAGAACAAAATGAAGCAGGACATAGGCTGATAGAATTTTGCCAAGACAATTCACTCTGCATAACAAACACTCTCTTCCAACAACCTAAGAGACGGCTTTATACATGGACTTCACCAGATGGACAGCACCGAAATCAGATTGATTACATCCTTTGCAGCCAAAGGTGGCGGACATCTGTACAGTCGGTAAAAACAAGGCCTGGAGCTGACTGTAGTTCAGATCACGAACTTCTTCTTGCACAATTTAGGATCAGACTCAAGAGATTACGGAAGACCCACAGATCAGCTAGATATGAGCTCACTAATATTCCTAAGGAATATGCAGTGGAGGTGAGGAATCGATTTAAGGGACTGGACTTAGTAGATAGGGTCCCGGAAGAATTATGGACAGAAGTTGGCAGCATTGTTCAGGAGGCGGCAACAAAATACATCCCAAAGAAAGAGAAAACCAAGAAGGCAAAATGGCTGTCTGCTGAGACACTAGAAGTAGCCCAAGAAAGAAGGAAAGCAAAAGGCAACAGTGATAGGGGGAGATATGCCCAATTAAATGCAAAATTCCAGAGGTTAGCCAGAAGAGATAAGGAATTATTTTTAAACAAGCAATGCGCGGAAGTGGAAGATGACAATAGAATAGGAAGGACAAGAGACCTCTTCCAGAAAATTAGAAACATTGGAGGTAAATTCCAGGCAAAAATGGGTATGATCAAAAACAAAGATGGCAAGGACCTAACAGAAGAAGAAGAGATCAAGAAAAGGTGGCAAGAATATACAGAAGACCTGTATAGGAAGGATAACAATATCGGGGATAGCTTTGACGGTGTGGTCAGTGAGCTAGAGCCAGACATCCTGAAGAGTGAGGTTGAGTGGGCCTTAAGAAGCATTGCTAATAACAAGGCAGCAGGAGACGACGGCATCCCAGCTGAACTGTTCAAAATCTTGCAAGATGATGCTGTCAAGGTAATGCATGCTATATGCCAGCAAATTTGGAAAACACAAGAATGGCCATCAGATTGGAAAAAATCAACTTATATCCCCATACCAAAAAAGGGAAACACTAAAGAATGTTCAAACTATCGAACAGTGGCACTCATTTCACATGCCAGTAAGGTAATGCTCAAGATCCTGCAAGGTAGACTTCAGCAATTCATGGAGCGAGAATTGCCAGATGTACAAGCTGGGTTTAGAAAAGGCAGAGGAACTAGAGACCAAATTGCCAATATCCGCTGGATAATGGAAAAAGCCAGGGAGTTTCAGAAAAACATCTATTTCTGTTTTATTGACTATTCTAAAGCCTTTGACTGTGTGGACCATAACAAATTGTGGCAAGTTCTTAGCGGTATGGGGATACCAAGTCATCTTGTCTGCCTCCTGAAGAATCTGTATAACGACCAAGTAGCAACAGTAAGAACAGACCACGGAACAACGGACTGGTTTAAGATTGGGAAAGGAGTACGGCAGGGCTGTATACTCTCACCCTACCTATTCAACTTGTATGCAGAACACATCATGCGACAAGCTGGGCTTGAGGAATCCAAGGCTGGAGTTAAAATCTCTGGAAGAAACATTAACAATCTCAGATATGCAGATGATACCACTTTGATGGCTGAAAGCGAAGAGGAACTGAGGAGCCTTATGATGAAGGTGAAAGAAGAAAGTGCAAAAGCTGGCTTGCAGCTAAACCTCAAAAAAACCAAGATTATGGCAACCAGCTTGATTGATAACTGGCAAATAGAAGGAGAAAATGTAGAAGCAGTGAAAGACTTTGTATTCCTAGGTGCAAAGATTACTGCAGATGCTGACTGCAGTCAGGAAATCAGAAGACGCTTAATCCTTGGGAGAAGAGCAATGACAAATCTCGATAAAATAGTTAAGAGCAGAGACATCACACTGACAACAAAGGCCCGCATAGTTAAAGCAATGGTGTTCCCTGTAGTAACATATGGCTGTGAGAGCTGGACCATAAGGAAGGCTGAGCGAAGGAAGATCGATGCTTTTGAACTGTGGTGTTGGAGGAAAGTTCTGAGAGTGCCTTGGACTGCAAGAAGATCCAACCAGTCCATCCTCCAGGAAATAAAGCCAGACTGCTCACTTGAGGGAATGATATTAAAGGCAAAACTGAAATACTTTGGCCACATAATGAGAAGACAGGACACCCTGGAGAAGATGCTGATGCTAGGGAGAGTGGAAGGCAAAAGGAAGAGGGGCCGACCAAGGGCAAGATGGATGGATGATATTCTAGAGGTGACGGACTCGTCCCTGGGGGAGCTGGGGGTGTTGACGACCGACAGGAAGCTCTGGCGTGGGCTGGTCCATGAAGTCACGAAGAGTCGGAAGCGACTAAACGAATAAACAACAACAAACCTCCCAATGAACGCTGTCTGGGTTGTAGGTGGGTTTTCAAACTGAAAAGGGATGCTGATGGCAAAATCCAAAAATATAAAGCAAGGTTGGTTGCAAAAGGGTTCACTCAAAGGGAAGATTTAGACTTTGACAAGACTTTTGCACCAGTTACTAAAGGTGAATCAATTAGATTACTGTTAAAAGTTGCTGCACTCAAGGGAATGTCAGTTAACCACTATGATATTCAAACTGCATTTCTCTATGGTGATTTAGACCACAGATTATACATGCAGCAACCCCCTGGCTATGAAAAAGGGGAGAATCTAGTCTGTGAACTGCAGAAGTCAATCTATGGGTTAAACAAGCTGCTAGATCCTGGAACCAAAAAGTAGATGAAAAACTGCAGAATTTTGGTTTTGAAAAAGGAAAAGCAGATCCCTGTGTATATATGAAGGACAAACAAGAATGTATGTATCTGTGCATTTATGTTGATGATTTGCTGCTGTTCACATCAACAGAAAAACAAAGGCTTGATTTTGAAGCCTGCATGAAAAGCGATTTCACATTAAAAAGCCTTGGAATTTTAATAACCTAAGTTTGGAAAAACACAGGAAGAAGAATGGTAGCTTTCTATTAAACCGAAGGGGAGATAATGGTAAAGTAATGTGAATGGAAAGACACAAAGAGTTGTCAGAGAAGATTGGTTTGCAACTTTATCTATAGTGTAAAAAGGGGAGTGTTGAGTTTTTTTTCCTACTTACAGATTAAGCTGCTATTGTACCTAGTCATTTTGGCCAGGTGAAAAGGTTGCAAGTGATTGTCTCCTCTCACGTGCTTCATGCAAATCACTGGGGAGGGGGGGGAGAAAACCTGCCCGGACTTGTTTCTCACTTCCTCTTTTTTCTCTGCCGGCAATGTAGGCAAGCAAGGCTTGCTCCAAGGGAGCTAAGTCCTTTAAATATGTTTTGCTTTTGTTTTGTTTTCTGTAAATAAATTATTTTTATAGAAATGCTTGGTGTGTGACTTTTTTGACCTCTCCTGGGCTAAAGGCTTTCCCAGCATCTGCCAACAAAAACCACCAGGAAGAGACAGCCTCTTAAGTAACCTGGCTCCAAGCTGTGAAAGGCTTTAAAGGTGACAACCAGCACCTTAAATAGCACCCAGAACTGCACCCAGACCATGCCTGGCAGAACATGGTTGCACTGTTTTGCCCTGTTCAGTTTCTTCAGGGTTCCCAATAGCTGTAACCCAATTAATTAGGGTTGTCAGACTTCTCAGTAACCATGGGAATTAATTTCCTCTTTCCAGAAACTCAACCCCACATTCAATAAATAGCTGAGAGCAGAAGCTTCACGTATATCAACCCTAGTTTCTAATTCTATGCCTTTTGCTCTTACCTTGTTGAGTCTTTGGGCTATTTCTTTCCTTTGTGAGTTGGAGACATCTTTTACTTAACAATTCTGCCTGTCCTGAGAATTGTTGGTTTGCACTTTGCCAGCCTCAGCCCTTACAATGTTTATACTGTAGATTCTTCCTTTCAACATGAGGAGGTTAGGAGTAGAAGGAATGAGTATGTGTTTCTTCTTATTATTCCAGGCTTTTAAAAAAAAGATGCTTAAAGGTTTAATTGTCTCAATTTAGTCATTATTTTACCTCAACTTTTCCCATCCTGGGAACCCTCAAGAACCCAGACTTTGTTCCCAGAATGCTTAGCACTGGCTATTTAAATGTGTAAAGAAGTCCTCTTTAGATTTCGGAACAAACATGCAAGCACTTGAAGGAGAACCTCTGCAGAACATATTGATACCAAGAGTTTGGACTAATATCAGAAGCAGATCCTTTTTTTATGGAATGGACACCACACAATGATTTCATGCAATGTCATTGATGACCACTGTTCCCTTATTTATCTTTTACTTTTTACGCTGAAAACTTTGTGTGCTATCTAATGGGGTTGGCCACATTACTAACATCAAGGTTATTATGTACAACTCTGCTTCCCCTTTACATATCCATTCCTAACTTTGTTTATTTCTTTATTTCTTTGGGTTTATATGCTGCTCCAATCCTGCAAGACTCCGGGCAGTTCACATCTCATTCTTAGAAAAAAGAAGAGTAAAATAATAAAGCAAAATAACAGAACTGCAATAGCAAAAACAGTGGAAGTTATCAAAGAGATTAAGGCCATCAGGAATAATAAACAGACAAGAACAATATATGGAGTGGGGTCAAGTTCTCATTTATGGACTGTCATGGCTTTGATGGTTTTGATGGCTGTCCTAAAGCACAACTGGAGGAGGGGTAGCTTTCTCTCAAAGAAACATCTGGAATTGTTGTGGTGAACTTTAGATTACCATTACTTTAATAGATTTATTTATTTATTTATTTATTTATTTAGGCTTATCATGGAATGTCTAGATTTCATGGCATTTAGCAAATCAGGAGTGTTATTTCCTGCATTCCGTTACTCCTTTGAATGCCTTGACAACTCAAAGCCTGCAACAAGCTAATGACATACAGTATGTGATTTACTCTGTGCAGCCTGGTAAAGTAATCGAGGTGATATGAAGTGGTAATGCTTTGCATAAGATGGCACAATAACATCAAGGAAGACATGTCCTCAGGAGATTTTTGACGTACTATAGTGCTGAAGCGAAGATCGTAATGGAACAAGATGAAGTGAACCTTCTTCAAATGCTCAGATCACAGATTGAAGTACGTACTTCTATTTAGTGAATATCTGAATCCAGCTAAGTGCCATTTGGGGATGGTAAGCAATTTGTTTTGACAACTAATGCCCAGTGTTTTGTGAGCTTCAGACCATTTGTATCAAGGGAGCACAACTTTTTCAGGTCAAGGGCTAATTAATGTTGATTTAAGTTTAATTTAATTAATAATATATAAAATTAATTCAGTACAGATGACTCCCCATGTACTCAGTAACTTTCTTACCTGATTAGATTAAACATTATACTTTAGGGCCAACTTCGGACAGGACTGGGAAGCCACACCCAAGGCTTTGATGTGGAGGAACATGAAGTTGTACATCCCATTATATAGTAAAGAAAAAGAGGTTCTTGGTCCCCACTTGTCAAGTTAGCACAATGCTTAGAAGACACAAACTTAGTATAATTAATGAGACCCTAGGAGCTCCTGGAGTTTATTAATACTTAGAATTTCACATCAAGAGTGATGTAGATTACTCCATAATAGCTTTCCCCAACTTTGGCTGCCTAATGTCCAGCCAGCATGGCTACTTTTGAAGAAAGTCTGGTTAGAGAAATTTGCTTTATAATATCATGGATTTTTTTTTCAACATGCGACCTTTGAAAAGTTTTGGAGGACATATATCAAGAATATAAATCCATTTTTGGAGTCCAAAACAGCTGGAAGGCACCAGTTTGGGGAAGGCTGCAGTAATGATTATGGACATGTGCTTGGAATCTCTAAGAATGCTACTTTCTTGTCAGCCCAACTCCCTTTATCCCTGTGCCTTTCCCATATTTTTACTTAAGTTGTCTTTTATGGGATAGTAGAGCTTAATGATAGAATGCATCCCTTCCATGCAAAAGTTCCCAGGTTCAGTTCCTGACACATCCAGAAAAATGGGATATAAAATGAATAAGTAAGACAGACAGAGAATGAGAGAGAAAGTAGAAATGAACCTTGACTGAATCAACAAAGAGCTGCTGCAAACAATGCTAACCTTGATGGACTTATGGCCTAGACCATATACTGTAGTTCCTATCATTTTAAGGTTGTCACTCTAAGGTATCTAGTCCCATTATCATTTCCATCCAAACCAGATTTACTTCCTCATCATGACAATTCATGCAATAAATATATCAACCAAGATTCAATTTTTTAGTCCAGAATCTGGATTACTATAGAAATATCTGGGCTCTGCTCAAACATCTGGCCCTTGGAGTAGGATGCAACCTAAAGGGCAAAAAAGTGGACCTTTTTAATGTCATGTTTAGGTATTGAAAATTAGGGCTATCAGAACTGGGTTGAAAATAATCCAGATGACCACTAGACAGCAACAAAGAGATACAGAAAAACTCAATATCCACAAAAAGACCATAACCCAAGTATTACTGGCAGTATAACTGAGAATGTCCAGTCCTATCAACAATATAGAGAATATATTTCCTAAATGCTACAGGGTAGCCTTGGACTTGAGAACAGGACTTATCCTAGTCTGCTAGGATGATCCTCAATGAGAAAGATGCTTTTAATTCCAAATTCAAGTATATGTAGTTTTTTTGACAATGACATTTCCCATGATTTAGATAATGATATCACTGGCATTTCAGAAGCAATTGTTAGCTCATTTCAGATTTCACATTAGAGCTTGCAAAAAAGTATACATGGGGATAGTGGTGAGTTTGAAACTAAAATGGGTTATATAGCAGAGAAAATAAATTCTGCTCAATGCTTTGACTCTGAGAAGGAGAGATTGTGTTACTATATCAACAGATCTTGAGTGATACACTGTTGAATGTTGAATGAATGTTCTGGAATATCTGGATGGTATCCTATATAAGCGGTGGCTGCAGTCACATTAATTCTAATATCTGGGCCTAGGTTTTAATTCACACTTTGCAAGAAACAAATTTCAGCATGGGTCATGCCATGTGAATTCATTTCCTGCAGAACAGCAAAAGAGTCATGTGAAGCAGCATGAGACATGTTCAGGAAAGCATTGGCAGTTGACAACATCATATCATCTGACAGTAACGATGCCTGTTTTTTGAGCAAAGCCAAGAAGCACACTGATGAGCACAAACAGGGTGAGATGACAGCGAGGGCCCAGTGATGCAGATGACAGCACGGAAGGGCAAAGGATTCTGTTTCAACCACAGGTGAAATGAAGCAGCTCAGAAATGCTCGGAGCTTATTATTTAGAATCCTGTGTAAATCGCTCAAGCATTTAACCAAGGTACTAATCTTCTCTTCCCATGTGAACCTGAATTGGGGGGAAAAAAATCAGTGACGTAGATTGATCATGGGGATATGTGCTAATCTGCAATGTGGACACAGGATAAGGGGATTGGCTAGGCGTAAGTTATTGTCCTCTGCAGCAACAATAATTTCTGCTTTCTTGCCATAGAGAGACTCTTCGATGCAGCTCGGGCAGAAATATTAGCTCCTCTGTTCAAAGGTGCTTTTGCAATCCATTCTCCAGCTCCGATTGATCACTGGAGCACTGAAGTGTTCATGTTCGAAAAACCTGTTCAAGCTTTTGTTGCAAAAGAGAGGGAGACGGAACAGCACAGAACAAATATTAACTCCTATCTATCCGCTGTAACATGGCTTAAAGGAGACCTACAAACCTTGATTTTCTGCACTCCAAGTCCACCATAACAACCAAGTATGGTCTTCATCTCATTCAGTCTGGCTTCTGCAAACTGACTGTTACAGTTTTTCTGTTCTTCCTGTAAGGTCTAGAAAAATACAATTTGTAAATAAGCAAGATCTATATAAACATATAAGGCAGTATCATATAGATCTTGGTTGGAGGAGATTTTAAGGTGTAAATACTAATAATAGTTAATAGCAAAGTTTAAGCTAGTAACACAATGTTAAATAATTAAACTAACACGAAGACAGAAAGAGACAGTTAGCACAAGTAAAGCTTTCAATGTGTGAAAACCTTGGGATAATGAGGTGAAAACTGGCAGGCTTTCAAGAGAGAACAAAGGGAAAAGATGGGCCTCTTTGTGAGTAGCTTAACAGAAAGAGAGAGACGGTGGGACCCTATGCCATTAGCACTATGCAATCAACATCAGGATGACCTCCCCATGAATTAGGGTAGGATGTGCCAAAAGAATGCAAGGGAGGAAATAGCAGGCAGGGGCCTCCACTGGGAACAAGGAGATAAGGTTTGGTGAAAATAAGGGTAAGAGGGATGAGGCGGTCAGAAGATTGTGCATCCGAGTGCCCAGCCAATGGGTAAACAGGCCAGAAAGGGGAGGGGGGAGGCTGGACAGGGAAAGGTATAAGAAAGTGTGTATTTGTAATTTTGGGTGTGGCATCTCTCCTTTCGATCAGACTCTGCGTAGCCTGGTCGAGGTGCCCACCGCGCTTTGCAAACCGCTCAAATAAAGTAAGTTCCTTTTCAGAGATCTCTGGTCTAGTTTTCGTGATTTTTATATCCAACATTCCTGGGCTTCTTCCTGAGGAGTGCCGTGCTAGGCCCTGGCACTGTGTCTGAGCACCTGCTCCAGACAGCCTGAACACTGGGCCTCCTGAACCGCTGCTGCTTTTTGCAGGAAAATGACAGTTTGCTACAGGAGGCCAGTCTGTTGTGCAGCTTGGCAAAATGGTTAGGTTACAAAATAGCTTTCAGTCCCCTTATAGTTAAGGGTGGGATGGTGCGGGAAAGGAGAAGTCCTGTAGCCAGACATCTCTGTTTGGGGATAGAATGGGAGTGGATTAATTTGGGTGAATGTGGCACGTGTGTGTGCTTTAGGCACAGTACTGTAATTCCAGTACAAAGAAGGGGGGAGAGCGTTAGAGAAAACAAGATGGAACTGGGGGTCCAAATCAGGTGTTGACTGCTTTAAATAACAGCCCTGAAAACATGGAAAAACTGCTGAGTTCAGTTCCAGAAGATGGAATGTGAACCTGAAACCCACTCACATTTCTTGATCAGAAGCTACAAGTTTCTTGGCAGAGGTCTGAAGTCACAAACAGTGCAGTTCAAGCAAGCTTTAGTAGCATTTCCCATTTATTTTACTTTGTGACACACAGAAGCACCTGCAGCCTAGCCATGACTATACCAAAATGACAAAACATGTGTTGTGACATCACAACACAAGTGCCACCCTTTCAGACTTGCATTGCAACATTGTTTGCAAGCCTATAAGAGGAGGAATGTGCAGTGTGACACCATGGCACATATCTCATACCTTGTTTCCACTCCCCATTCGCAGATCCTCATCACCAAATATCTGTGAATGGTCCAAGAAGAAACAGGCAGTTTTCCTCTTTAATGGAAGAAGAAAGCCAGAAGTGGAGGATGGACATTATGGATCAGACCATAAATTCCTTAAGGAAACAAACATGCCAAGTGAACACCTCCCCCCAAAAAAAAGTCAATATGTGCTTTATTGATCATAGATTATAGAAAGACCTTTGACTGTGTTGACCATGTCAAGAGCTAGAACTTTCTTAGGAAAATGGAAATCCCAGAACATCTAATTGTCGTCATGTGAAACCTATACACAGATCAGGAAGCCACAGTTTGGATGGAACTTGGCAAAATAGGCTGGCTCCAGGTCAGCAAAAGAGTGAGACAAGGTTTTATACTCTTATTTATTCAACCTATATGCTGAATATATATAGAGGGAAGCTTGACTGGAAGATGAGCGTGGTCTTAAAATTGGAGGAAGGAACATCAATAACCTGCACTAAACTGATGACACTTTTCTGATAGCTGAAAATGCAAATTATCTGTAGGGTCTAATAATGTAAGTCAAGGAGCACTGTAAAGATTAAATATAACAAAGACCAAACCCATGACAGCAGGTACAGCAACAATCCTTAGAATTCACAATGAAGAAATTGAAGTGGTGGATAGCTTCTGCCTTTTAGAATTGACTATTAATAGCAAAGGTTCCAGCAGTCAATAAATATACTGTAGACTAGCACTTGGTAGAGTAGCAATGAAGGCCCTGGTAAAGATTTTCAAATGCTGTGATATATACCTACAAAGATGAGAATTGAGCAGGCAGTGGTTTTCCCTGCAATGCTCTATGGACATGAAAGTTGGACTTTGAGGAAGCAGGATAGAAAAAGTATTTATTTATTTATTCAAATTTTGTTGCCGCCCATCTCCCCCCAGACAGGGGCTCTGTCTACAAGAGAATGCTGTCTGGCAGGGTCCAGGAAGTGGGCCTTTTCTGCAGTGGCTCCTGCCCTTTGGAACATTCTTCCCCCAGAGATGAGACAAGCCCCATCTCTCCAGAGCTTCCGGAAAAAGTTGAAAACCTGGCTCTGCCATTTCACTTGGGGCAGGAAGGGGAGTAGTTGTCTTTGGGGATGGCTAGTGCCCTAAATGGCCCTAATATACAGACAAACTGAATTAGAACCTTTATCTGTCATCTGGATTCTATTTTATATTTTTATACAGTCTGTAAAAACAAGACCTGGAGCTGACTGTAGTTCAGATCACGAACTTCTTCTTGCACAATTTAGGATCAGACTAAAGAGATTAGGGAACACCCACAGATCACCTAGATATGAGCTCACTAATATTCCTAAGGAATATGCAGTGGAGGTGAAGAATCGATTTAAGGGACTGGACTGAGTAGATAGGGTCCCGGAAGAACTCTGGACAGAAGTTCGCAACATTGTTCAGGAGATCGCAACAAAATACATCCCAAAGAAAGAGAAAACCAAGAAGGCAAAATGGCTGTCTGCTGAGACACTAGAAGTAGCCCGGGAAAGAAGGAAAGCAAAAGGCAACAGTGATAGGGGGAGATATGCCCAATTAAATGCAAAATTCCAGAGGTTAGCCAGAAGAGATAAGGAATTATTTTTAAACAAGCAATGTGCGGAAGTGGAAGAAGACAATAGAATAGGAAGGACAAGAGACCTCTTCCAGAAAATTAGAAACATTGGAGGTAAATTCCAGGCCAAAATGGGTATGATCAAAAACAAAGATGGCAAGGACCTAACAGAAGAAGAAGAGATCAAGAAAAGGTGGCAAGAATATACAGAAAACCTGTATAGGAAGGATAACAATATCGGGGATAGCTTTGGCGGTGTGGTCAGTGAGCTAGAGCCAGACATCCTGAAGAGTGAGGTTGAATGGCCCTTAAGAAGCATTGCTGATAACAAGGCAGCAGATGACGGCACCCCAGCTGAACTGTTCAAAATCTTGCAAGATGATGCTGTCAAGGTAATACATGCTATATGCCAGCAAATTTGGAAAACACAAGAATGGCCATCAGATTAATGGAATGCAAAACAGAATAATATGTGAGTACTGAGCCACTGAACTGGCACTACGTAATTTTCAGCAGAAAATTAACACTTTATCATGCTTGGGAGCCATCTTTAACTCTCCTTGCAATGTGAATCTCCAGCCTCCTTTTTAAATCTAATTTTCCACTTTTTTCTACTTTCTCTGTTTCGCCTAATCTCTGTTTTCTTACCTTCTTTTCTCTTTTTATTTTTTTCTCCTCTTAAAATTACATTTGCTGGTGGGATGAGAAAGAGGGATCAAAAAGTATTAGCATCCCTGATTCAACCTACCTTTTGTCTCATTTTTGCATTAATTCATTTTCTGGGTTTGCCCAATATACATAATCAAAAATTAATGCACATGCTAAGCCACAAAAACTAACCAGGGCTAACACTAAGCAAACTTACCATGTGCTGTGAATGCTTACCCTCCATTAAATGAGTGTAGGACCACAGCCTTTATTAGCTCCTTCCTGTTCACAGCAAACTAGTTACATTAAAACCTTCCCATTCAGACTTTATTTGCCCTGTAAATTAGATTAGAAAGTTTGGTCAAATCATGATTCACTATGCTGATTTGCAAGGCAGATGCAAGTCAAAATAACAGGTCTAGGTGTTATTTATGGCACGAAAAGCTAAGCAATGACTAATTAAGCAAATTATGCAAGAGCTGGCTTGCAGAAAGACTGAAAAGCCAAGGTTGAAACCAATGTGGCCAATCATTTTTTCATACTTGTAACCATCTGTTATTTCTTTAAAGCATTTTTATTCTATTTCATTTTTCAGCTAAGATATGAGAGGGGATATACCCAACTAATGTTTCATTCCATTCTGATCTAAGAAATCAGAGTATATGACTTCAGCTCACAAGGGCGGGCAAAGCAGGAGCCATAAACTCTAAAGAGAGCTTCACCTGCTTCAAGCCAACCTTTTTCAGGAACTTTTTTGAACAATGCAATAACTCGGCCATAGTATACCAATAACAGGGAGGCTGGATTCAATCCCTTATGTTTTCCTTTCTGCTGTAAAGAAATGGGGGCTTTTGCTTTTTGTTTACGTAGATGCCAATAGACTTGCACAAAAATGGAGAACGTATTTAGCTGGCCTTGTTTGAGAAAGGTTCATCCTGGTTAGTACTTGGAGAGAATACCAGAAATCTCAGAGCTGTAGAGTAGATTGAAGAAGATAGTAATAAACTATTTGCATACTGTTGCTAAGAAAACTACATGGAATCATGGCTAAAGTAACTAGGAGTGGATCTTGAATCAGCAGACATACGTTAGAGAAGGTAGAAACATTTTTCAGGCCTACATTCCCTGACTACCTTGTGAAATAGAAGGAATAGCTCTTTGGATATAGAGATGGTATATCGAGAACATGAGCAGATGGTGTTTTTCCCTCACTGCTAAACATTCAGCATGCACTGCGTAGGTTTGTAATACCATCTTTGATCTGATATTTGGCTTGAAAAACATCATTGAAAATAAACATGAATAGCACATGGTGGGGCAAAAAGAGGAAAAGGAAGGAAAAAGAAGGAATAAAAACAAATATTCATGCCACTAGGTTCACACTTTTGAATTTTAGGCTGATTCTCACATGCAGCTATATATCACTTAATTATTTGGTGAATCACAGCTGAATGTGTAAAATTGACTTAACTGAAAAGCGTGATGTAGGTAGTGATGTGAGACCACAGAAAAGTCACTTTAAAGTATCAAGAATCTTCCTCTCAAAACAGTAACTGTGACAGCAAACTTTAGGGATTTTAATTCTGCCAGCCTCAGTGTAGCTTTAGGTTAAGGAAGCAAGGGACATGCTGGATTGGTTAAGTCCACCATAAGTATAGTGCTCAGTTCTGGGCATCACATATTAAGAAAGATCCAGGAAATCCAGAGCAGGTCCAGTGAAGGTTCAAGGTATCAGAAACACTTCTATGGAAGAGATTGAAGGATCTGGGCACAATTGTCTTGAGAAGAGAAGACAAAGCAGGGAAAGGATAACAATACATGAAGGGAAGATGTGCAGTGGAAGTTTAAGACCAGTTCCCTATTGTTCCAGAGTGTAGGACCTGAAATAATGGATATAAGATGCAGGAAGGCAGATTCCAACTGAATGTTATTCCCCTCTCCCCACCCAAAATAAAAAGTTCTAAAAGTAAAAGCATTTCAACAATAAAACTAGTCAAGAAGTGATGGGTTCAAAAGGGAGGCTAACCAGCCATCTGTTCAGGATGCTTTGATTCAGATAATTTAGACCTAGCAGCTGCTCCTTGACAAACTGATAAGCTTGGTAAATTTAACCTTGGTTAGGTTTTGTGGTGGGTGTAAATGTGTGTGGTTTAGTGTGTTATACAAATCCAGCCCATTACATTTCTGATTCAATGTTTTGTGTTGACCCAGTCAATGGGTGAATTTGGTAACCAAATCAAATGCAGTGCAGGCTCACAGATCTTGTGAGTGCAATCAGTGACATATGTCTTGATGCTGAGAAGACCTTTTCTTACTGAAATTGGTAATAACAGGTAATTAAGCACAATCTGACAATCTCTATCTTTAAAGCTTCCTTTTAAACAAAAGCTTAAAAATAAGGAATGTGATAAATGAAGAAACATTACCCTTACCATGTACAATATACGAAACTGACTTCATAAGATGGCTTTAGGTTTTTTTTTTAAAAGGTAATCAGTCTCCAGTGATCCTAAGCCACTATTGCATCATTGCTTTAACAATATACTCTTGTGCTGAAAGCAAAAGGCAAGCAGGGAACAAATATCTTTTCACTCCTAACTTACATCACAATTCATAGCCAGAGGTTAGAGCCTCCATCATCCTCTCTGAGGCTTCCCACAGGACTTGAACAATAGTCCCCAAAGTCATGAAGAAGTAATGAAAGTGCCCAGCATACAGTAAACCAGTAAGGTCCTCTCTGCTGACTAAACCTCTTAACAAAGGCAAAGCTAAATAAAGCATGTGCGTAGTTATGACAACTTGCTTCACAGCCTGTGAGAGGCAGAACCACCAAGGAATTAATTAAGTACTACTTTAGTCCTCTGAAAGCAGAATCCAAGAACAAATGGCTCGGCTTCTGAAAGCCACTTGTCCATGTGGTGCTAATAGATGGATTGACTGATAAATAGATAACCTTACTTACCCTTCTTTTAAAAGAAATGTGTATGCTCTTTTTATCCACAGATGGAATCTTGAGAGGATCTAAATACTAATTGAAATGTGGAGTAGAAAAAACATAGCCAAGTAATAACAATATAACATAATAAGATTGAAAAGAGCACCTTCTAGAGCAGTGTTTCAACTCCCAGAATTCCCCCACCAGCATGCTGACTGAGGAAGTCTGTGAGTTGAAGTCCACACATCTTAAAGTCACTGAGATAGAAACACTGTACTAAAGCAATAAAACCAAGTAAAGGGACAAGTATGATCATCTGGCTAAAATGCATGCCTAACTATCATGTTATCACTTCACAGATAAAGAAAGGAGAAACTCTGTCACCCTCCAGGGATAAATGTCAAAGCTTGAGTGCTACCTCGGAGAAGGTTTTATCCAGTGTTTCTATCTGTTATGCTGCAGATTGCTGAGTGACACAGGGTGATAAAGTCATCTGGGAGAGGGCATTGAGCTAATGAAGTGGAAAAGGAATATTGTCATCTCAAGGAGGGACAAGATGGTGGAGTTGTCAGAAAGGCTGTATGGCCAAAATGATTTTGGTTGCTTGCTTTTATGCACTGGAAACATTTTTTTTTCCCCAAAAAGAATCACAACCTGCCTCTGTTCTTCCCTGCCCTGATGTAAAAATATTCCTAAGGATTTGATATAAACTAGTAGTGAAAGTTTTCCAAAGATAACCATGTCATGGCAATCCATGAGCTCAATATCCAGGGGACTGAGGAAGTCTGAGTATATTAAAAGAAAAGACAGCTGGACTTTCCTTTGAACGTCATTGTTGGTCCGGCTTCAAAAGCATGCACTGCAGAAAAAGGTGGCTGGGGTTGTCTGATGCTGTTTGGGATTCCCAGCAATGGTAGGACCATCAAGTTACCTATTTTCTTCTTCCTGTCTCTATGTTTAGTCAACTGTTCATGACAGCTCAGGTGCAGGCTTCATAAGATCAGCACTGTTAGCAAGAAATCACATCAACTGCACCATATTTTCTGCATGTTCACTGCCTGATTGTACAGATAGTCAATATCAGTGGTGTCAAATGGAGAAGTCAGCTGAGTAGGTCCATGCATGGTTCTGCAGTGAAAAGGAACCAATTGATAATGAATGAATGACTTATTATAATAAGTCACAAGGAAACAATGTGGTTGAGAATAGGCCAGTAGCCAAGTTCTGAATCATACATTCAGGATGGACCACATTTCTTCTGCTCCTCTTTTTTTTCCAGGATTTATAAACCCAATCTGCCCAATGCTGGCCATCTTCTAGAGCTCAAGTAAAAAGAAATAGTGATTATTTTCAGCAGTTTATTTCAAGCACTCCATTGGTTTTAATCTGATTTTAAATGTTCGATGTTGTAATGAAGTAGGACATCACCCAATAAAGCTGAGTACAAAAGAAGGCATGTGGGTCTGTATATGGCTGGATGTCTATCATGGTATTGATTTTCTATAGCTGAAGTCTAGGAGAAAAATGTGTCTGGATATACATCCTTATACATGAAGGGTGGGCTACCTCAGTTGCTTTGGCGTGCTGTGCCTATTATTCCCAGAGTTGCTTTAGACTGCTGCTCCCATCATTCCCAGCCAACATAACTAAGACAGGGGGCTGTAAAAGACATGTGATAAACAGTAGGTTAACAGAAATGTAGAAAAATTGGATGCTCTTCCAAGCCATTTAGAGGCAGAATCACATCTGGATCACCACAAACCATTTCTGGTTTTGGAAGTTTTACTTCTGAAAAAATTACTGGATCCCCCTGGGTTGGCCACATTGACATAATCCAGAAGAAAAAGAATATTTCAATATTGGTGGAATGTTCTGTACCTAGAACAGTTCAGTTTATGCATCCTTAATGCATCCCTATTGCAACTTTTGCTAATTAGTAAACATGGGAATAAAATTAATGGATATGCACACACAAACACACTCAGAAAGAGAGATAGGTCGGAATATATCAGAGTCTCAGCATGTGCTATTGTAATAAAAAAAAAACACCTGAACCTTTCACTTTTCACCAACTCCTCCAAGGTACCAATTACAATGAAATGTCACCATTGAGCTGCCTTTTACTGAGAATATTCTTTATACTTTCCTTGCAAATCCATAAATATCTTCACTTCAAAGTCCATTTCATGTGAATGTAGACCAAAAGAAGAAAAGGAGAAAAAAATCACAAGAGAAAAATGTGCATTTTTTATTCTCCCCTTTATATGTGGTGCTGCTGTTAGCTAGTCAGCCATTACAATGCTACCCCAGAGTGACAACCTGTCTTCTGTAACAGCACGCTCACTAAAGTCAAAACAGAGTTAACCCCTCAAAACAAAAAAGACTTTCTTCTGGGATATTTTTAACTACCCCAATCTAGTTTACTCTAGAGCGGCGAGATCAGGCATGCAAAAATCGCAATGATGCAGAAAAGTCTAACTCATTCCTGCCATGTAATGATGATCCAAATTTTTGCAGACCCAGTCTGGTAACCTTTCTCCATAGCCCTGAAATTTCCAGGGTTCACCCATTCAAGTACTGACCAGCCCTGACTCAGCTTAGCTTCCGAGCCCAAGCAAAGATAGCCAGGTCCTTGGAAGCTGAAAAAAGCCAGCCCACAGAAGGTGTGTATGAACCGCGTCCATTTCATATCAAGACTTCTACTTGAATATGTGGACATAAATCACAAGGAGTCATGGTCAACTGGAAGGACACTTTACAATTCAGACTTTATGGATTTCCAAGTTATGAGTGCCTGCATCTCCACTTTCATCCTACTGCCCTAATTCTCCATTCTTTATTCTAGGCCTATCCACCTCCCTTTTTTTAAAAAAAAAAGAGAGAGATCAAAGCTCTGGGGAATTACGTAAGGGCATTTTTCTCTGTTAAATCATAATAAGCTGACCACAATGGGAATATAATTTTTTTTTTTTTTTTTAAAGTAAAAGTATGGTTTGGGTAGAATCCCTCATCTGTACCGTAGGTATTTATTTATTTTATTTATGTATTTATTCGATTTCTATAGCTGCCCATCTCAGCAAGTGACTCTGGGAGGCTTACAACAATAAAACTATAAAACAGTTAAAACAATTAAAATACAAAATAAATACAAAATAAATATACATGGCTGCCAAGTAAGCAATGTATGGATGTTAATACAGCCAAGAAGCGGGACTATTCACATGCTCGGGTATGTGTATCTATCTATCTCTGTCTTTTGATCAGAGAACATCTGGACTTGCCCTAAGTATAGAATTAAACTCCTTGGGCTGTTACAGAATCAGAGAGTATCACTTCCTCATTTATCTGAACTGCCAGCAATCATGTGGCTAGGGCAAACACTTGATTGACTCAAAAACTACTCAGAACTTTTAAAATGCTTTATGCCTAATGAATTCTAAACTGTGTCTTTTCAGCAGGTCATAACTTGGAATATTAACCCACTCAAGAAACATTCTCCATTTAGTACCCAATACGTTAAAGGAAAATGTCTTTTGCTGGCTGTATTGTCTTGCTGAACTGAACTTCCTATATACAGAGAGTATGTTTATCTGGGATTTTTTTTTTCTTTTATATAGTGATCACCTGCCTGCAAAATGAACTGGCAGAATCCACCATCCTACCTTCTTATGGTAAAGGTTAACCCTCAATAAACTACAAAAGTATGTCTAGATCAGTACTGTTGCTTCCAATGATTTGTGTTAATAAATACAGTGGAACCTATTTCTCTGTAGAGACCTAAGGGATTGTGGTCCTAATCTTAGCTGTCAGTCAATTTGTCTCACTTCTGTTATCTGAGATAAGAAACTTTCGCTCAAGGGAAAGGCACCTATGGTGTCTTGATGCTTCTGGAGATTGCAGTTCAGCGGTATATGTGGAACCTCAGATTCCCCAGTTCTGCTTAACTGGAAATTACAACTGGAAATTCCCATGACCTTCCATTCTTTACCCCTTGAATCTCTTGGCTACTTCTGATCCCCCTCCCCCACTATCCTCCGGTGCTTTTGATTTCAAAGAGCTGCTTCATCACATTGCTGGCTACATGATTAAATCAAAGACCATGTAGCCAGCATGACCAGATCACAGGTCTATCTGGCCAGATTGCAAAGACAAATCAGAGTAACCCTCTCCCATGGCACCCCCAGAGGGGCAAGGCCATCACACATGACATGACATTGTCATGCTAATGACACAAATAATGTGCTATATGTCCTTTGCACCATGTCACTGCAATGCTATTGATGCAAACCTCCTAAGTCATATTGTTTGCAAAATGGTGTTCACAACGATGTGCACAACATCATGGAGGCTCCTCACAAATGCCTATCTCCTCTCCCACTTTTGCTCAGGCTTATGAAGAGCATCCCATCCAGGACTTCTGAAGAATTGCCATTCCTGAGCCAGATTTTAAGAGTAATACTTTATGATTTCTACTCTAAAACTTGAATACAATATAGAAACAAACAAGAAGAAGCCATACAAAAGTGGGTAAGTGTCAAGCCCCTTCTGGAAGGTCATAATCTAAAAAGCAAGTTTTTCAAAGAATCAGAGTAGAATATTTTTTGCAATGAGTAGGGGGGTAGGTTACAGAATCTTGGCTATATGTAGTTTGGCCTTTATTTATCAGTAAGCTTGGCCTCCTTAGTACGTTTGATCTTCTTCCTAACTGCTTGATGAGGAGGATGCTAATTCCTTATTTGATATCACAAAATGTGATATCAATGCAGATATCAGAATGCAGATCTGTTCTTGATCTGTAATATTTTGGAATGGTCCTTCTTTAGTCCCAGGATCAGAGAATTCCATCACCATGAAGCTGATACAAAGGAAAGAGGTTGTAGCAGGGTAAAAACTGAAACTATATTTATTAGGGGTGTGCACTGTTTTTGTTTCAGTTGCAAACAGGTCCTTCAAGACAAGCTGAAGCACAAAGCAAGCCCCTGACTGCCACTTTTTAAAACGGCTGCATCCTTTCCCATAATCACCTGGGAGGGCAACTGCATTATCTCAAGAAAGACCGCACTGCTTCAAGAAGTTGCAGTCTGGTGCCAGTTTCATGTGTTCTAAAACACCTTTTTCAAATCAGATCCAAAGTATTGCACAGCCCTAATATTTATAACATTTGGAGACATTATCTCCTAATGTTTGGACACTTGTTGTTTATTCGTTTAGTCGCTTCCGACTCTTCGTGACTTCATGGACCAGCCCACGCCAGAGCTTCCTGTCGGTCGTCAACAACCCCAGCTCCCCCAGGGACGAGTCCGTCACCTCTAGAATATCATCCATCCATCTTGCCCTTGGTCGGCCCCTCTTCCTTTTGCCTTCCACTCTCCCTAGCATCAGCATCTTCTCCAGGGTGTCCTGTCTTCTCATTATGTGGCCAAAGTATTTCAGTTTTGCCTTTAATAGAATAAACACTAGGGTTTTAGTCTCAATGCGGTCATGATGTTTCCTGGATAAACCAAGCAAGACAGACGCTTGCATCTTATTAGCGTACCTCATCGGATTGTTTTCAAGCTAAAATGGGAAAAGGCATCAAGCAATGCACTTTGTCTGGAGCTCCTTGAAACCGGGGCAGTAAAATTGATAGCATAAAACTATGTCAAGGATTAATTCAGCACTGGAACTGAATCCCCAGTAAGCCACTAGCCCCTGCCATGTCCTTGGATATATATCCCCCCCTCCCACTTTCCTGCTGTGAAATTTCAGCAGGGGCAAATGAACCTGAAATGTTAAAACATAATTTGCTCAGATCTTTGACTTCAGGGTGAATGCTAAGATGCTTCCATCAGCCAGAAAATTTGTGATCTAATTTTGAAGCAGTGAGGCATGCTACCTATTCTCTTTACGTGGCCTCTTTACGTAGCTGTGGAAAACAGGCTATATATATATACACACACACGTATACATACACACACACACATACAGTATATTGTCTGTTTTCCAAAGCTACGTAAATATATATATATATCCCCTGTAAAAGATTTTCTTTAACACATTAAGTAGTATCCTTCAATACTTTTAAAAACTGACTGCATTGGATCAGGTGAAGGGGCAATTGAAATCATTGTCTGGTTTTCTACAAAGCTGAGAGGTTACTTTTAAGAAGCTCACATGAAGAATTCTGTACTCCCACTTGGTACAATCACTTACAGTAACTCTTGATTTACACGAAGAAAGGGGGAAGAGGGATCTGTTAGACCCAAAAGCTGTTAGTGAATAGGATTTTAAGCCTGCACAAAACAACAGGACACAGACATAAGATAGAGAACAGATTGTCTTCCTGGCATCAGAAGTCCACTAAACTAAACTTCAGAAAATTGAGGGCTTGGTGTAACCCAATTGCTGTGGGAAAGCTCTTCATGGCTGCTCATCAAGTTCAAGTCTGCTCTTCAGGTATGAAGGAAGGTCTATGGGTTTTTTGTATGCACTTTCCAAGAGACAGTTCATTATTATTCAAAGGGTGTGTTCACACAGCATACTCACTGTGGTTACTGAATTAATCCATTTCCTGGGTTGGCACAATACAGGAAGGGCCCCCATCTGGGAATACGATTAAATCTAGCAAATCATGTTCACAGGGACATGAAGCACCTCCTATTAAGAAGGGCATCTACAGCAAGAGGAACCAGCTGATGTCACATACATTGTGACACCATCATGCAAATAACGTAAATTACTCAATTCACATCATTTGAGAGGATAGCATAGTACATGTGACATCACCATAGCTTGTAGCATGTGCCTATGCCTATTAGTTCTGTCTGCTGTATTGTCTGTGAACATTCTTGGACAGAGTCTAACTATATTGAGTCACATCCTAGTAACTTCTGAGTTGTATTACTGAGCTTCACTTCTGTGAGGTTACTTTTACCAGCACTCCAAAACCCGGAGGTTATACTGATAAGAAGGAGTAGGTGAAAAAAGTATATTTCTCTTGTAACTTCAAGAATTGCTAGTAAATTTTGGAGCTAAATCCAAATGGTGCATTTTAATCTTAAGAACTTGCACCACGAATTCTTAAACTATGCAATATTGCATGCCCCTAACATGATAACGGGGTGAGCTCCCGTTGCTCGTCCCAGCTTCTGCACACCAAGCAGTTCGAAAACATGCAAATGTGAGTAGATTAATTGGTACCGCTTCGGCGGGAAGGTAACGGCGTTCCGTGAGTCATGCTGGCTACATGACCCGGAAGTGTCTATGACAACGCCGGCTCTAAGGCTTTGAAACGGAGATGAGCACCGCCCCCTAGAGTCGGACACAACTGGACTTTACGTCAAGGGAAACCTTTACCTTTACCTTTAACATGATAAATGAAGCTTTGCGATGTCTTCCCAGTGAATAAAACTAATGTTTTATTCTGAGGTTACTGAGGCTAGGCAAGAAATAAATAAGCCACTTACCTTTAAGACTTCAATTTTAATATTTATACCAGGTAAAACAATGACAGCACTTTATGACTTCTTTGCATACGTGTTTAATTTGCTTGCTCTCATTTCTCAGAAGAAAAAAATTCTCTACAAGTAGCTGCCTAAGGCTATTCTTCTCCATTAATAAAAATGTTTGTGAAATCAAAAGATATGTATTTTTGTTGATTTAGGCTTAATTTTATCAGTATTACCTTAGCTTTTCTTTTACTGTCCAACATTTTTACCCCATTTTGAAAAGGTAGAAATTTAAAATAATATAAAAACAGTAGCTTCACTGACATGAACACTTCTGTAGGCAGTCACACTGCTGTAGTCTATATCAATAAACTGTTGTTTGAAGCAAACATGTGGAGATTCTTTCCTGCTGGCCTACCTCAAAAGGCTGATTCTTTATCTGTTAATGTGCCTGGCTAATTGATTGTCTTTTAGCAGGGAGGGTGGGTTGGCATAACATGAAAATGAGGCTCTTAAATTGTATTGATATTTGTAATTGATGAACACAGCAGAAGTCAGAGAACAGGAAATGACTCAAGTAAACATTACCGTTCTCCAGGTGTAGTTTCTCCTCTATGAATATTATTGCACAACAGCACAAGAGGAGTGAAAGAAATTACTTTGATTCAGAATGGAGGTATTGGTCAGATGATCCCAGTCAGCAGGCAGAACTTCAGGCTTAAAGCCAGTGGGGAAACTGGAGGTGATCTGACATGAAAGTCAGAAAGGAGACATGATGGTCAACGTTTGGAAAGAGCAAACACTTGGAAATGAATACAGTAACGATCGATTGGCAGGGTTGTGAAAAAGAAGATAAATAGGTCGGAGATAGTGGAGGTTAAAGCTGAGCAAAGCTTTGAGAAAAACTGTTCTACAAAGCTTGTTAGTGTGAGCAGAGCATCCTTCAGTAGCTGCTCTTCTAGCAGGCTTCTACAACTGCCTCAAAGGTTCCCCCCAGCTGTGGGCATGCACAACATTGTTTGGCAGTCCTGGGTGAAATGTCATAAATGCCCACCCTTGACAGGGGTTGATAGGCTACAATGGAGATCATATGCCACCATCTGAAGTTTCACCTTATTCTTAAAGATGTTAACAACAATAATAGATCTATCCTGTGATGGAATCAAGCATTTTCCCCACCATGGAAAAGTAACCATTTTCTAGTTTTTTCCTGGTAACTTAATTAGGAAATGTCTTAACATATTCACAAAGTCTGCATTCTTTGCATAACTAGGTGTGTTTGTGTGCCTTCAAGGTAGTGTTGACTCCTGGCAACTGCCTGGACCAGTCCCTGAAGTTTTCTTGGCAAGGTTTCAGAAGTGGTTTGCCATTGCCTCCTTCCTGGGGCTGAGAGAAAGTGACTGGCCCAAGGTCATTCAGCTGGCTTTGTGCCCAAGGCAGGACTAGAACTCATGGTCTCCTGGTTTCTACCCTGGTGCCTTTAACCACTACACCAAACTGGCTGTCTTGCATAACTAGGAGGAGGTGAATAATCTAGATGACTCAAACAGGCCCACTGTTCCCTCTTTTAAGCCAGTGAAGAGGGTGAAATCAGAAGGAAGGCCGGAATAATGATTGCTACTGCAGTTTCCCCACATCTTACCAGTCTCAGGATATGGTGGGACAACAACTCCCAGCCCCCAAAGCTGAGATAGCTGCAATTCCTCAGTCCCGAAACACGTGGAGAGGACAGAGTTGGGGAAGTAAAGGCCTTCTAATTCAATGTAACCCCTTTCCAAGGAGACATTTCTCGAAATCGGAGCTGAGCTTCAAATGTAGAGATGAACTTGAGCAAGGGAATCTTGACTCTTTTCAGTTGCTCATCAAAAGTACAGCAAGCCGTGGGACTCAAGGTTTCTACCATCTTACTTCTATTTCCCACCAAAAATTAAATTGGAAAATTGGTGCTTAGACATTTTCCAGCCCTATAATTTAGTGGCGCGTGGTATTCTCCCCAAGCCATTTTCTGCAGTTGTTGATTGTTCATCAGGCATATAAATACTAAGTTATAAGCCTCTTCTCAAAATAGTATGTTCAGAGCTGGGTGCTAAAAGATTAAAAAAACGGTGCCAATTGTGATGGATACACATACACACACATACATACATATATACATACATACACATACATACATATATATACATATACATATACATATACATATATATATATATTGTATTTTTTACTTTAAATTGTACTGATTAAAGCCTTTCAGAGATGCCTGCCCATTTAGCAGAGATAATTAGGTATATTATAAAAGCTCTGATATTATAAAATAAATGCAATATTTAAAAATAGAATGAAATAGCAGTCAGCAGGATCCCCCAGCAATACAGTTCAGGACCGGTTTATTACAGAACACGAGTGCCATCTAGTGGCTGAAAGGATAATGTGCAGTTAGCAGTGAGGTAAAGTTAGTTCAAATAGAGCTCTAGATTGTCAACACTTCAGTTGAACTGCCCATTGAGCAAAAGAGTGAATTATATGCAGTCTTGTATTTCAGAGGTCTCATTGTTTCTCAGGTTAAAAAAAAAATACTTTGTGAGTGGAAATCCTGTGACTTCACATTTATCGCAATGCTAGAAAAGCACTTAGGAACAATTCTAAGCAAGCCTTTGAAAGTTGGATTTTATTGTTATTCTTTCATCAATGGTCTTATTTTTAAAGAGATGCTTATTGAATTATCGAGTTATAAGGGCACATTTAGGCCTTAAGAGCTCAACCTCCGGTAAAGGTGTCCAAATAAGAGCATGTTCTACAGATGATGGTCTAGCCTCTACTTGAATGCTGAAAATGAGGCCACCACAACTCTGAATTGATCCAAGGACATCCACAGGAGGGGGAAGAGTCAAAAAAGTCAAGATGGTAGCTGAAACTGCATGATCAAAGCCCTGCCCCTTTTCTATGGGCATCATTCAGGCATACATGTCAACAAACTAAAACAAAATGTTTTGAGGCTTTTATTGCACAGTCACAACTGTCACCTTAACTTTTTCAAACCTCCCCATTGGACACCCCTGAATCAGTTAGGGTTAGGGTCTCTCAAATTGGTTCCACTGATATGCAAGATATTTTTCTCTGGTTGGAATCTGTCTTAGAATTTCAATCCATTATTCTGTGTCCCACTCTTTAAAGCAATCAGAGAACAAATCTTCTGTGTTACATTACTAGAGATATTGAAGACTGTCGTCCTATCAGTCCTTTGTTTTCTCTTCTGAAACCTAAACATTCTCAGTTCCTTCCGTTTCTTTTCATAGGACATAATTTTTAATCCCCTTCATTCACTTTGCCCTTCTTTGAAACTGTTTCTGTTTCTTTGCACCTTTTTTTTTAGATTTTTTTTTATCCCACCTTTATTATTTTTATAAATAACTCAAGGCAGGGAACATACCTAATACTCCTTCCTCCTCCGATTTTCCCCACAACAACAACCTTGTGTGGTGAGTTAGGCTGAGGGAGAGTGACCGATCCAAAGACACCCAGCCGGCAAAAGTGTGATGCTCAGAACTGAATTCAGTACGCAAGGTTGGATCTGACCTTCCCATAAACAGGACAAAATGGCATTGTTACTTTCTATAATTTGGCCTGCTTTATCAGACAAGAGAAGGACATTCTGGGCATAAAAACAGTAGGAGTCTGACACAATTTTTTTTATTATGCTCGGATGATAATGATTATTGATTATGTGCCATCAAGCTAGTATTGACCCATAGCAACCTTCACAGACCTTCCCCAGGATGATCTGTCCCCAACCTGGTCTTCAGGTCTTCCAAAAATGCCTTCATTGCCTTTGTAATCAAGTCCATCCACCTTGCTGCTGGTCATCCTCTTCTCTTTCCTTCTAGCTTTCCCAGCTTTATGGAGATGGGTCTTTGCATAATGTGTCTAAAATATAATCTGAGCATGGTAATTTGTGCCTCAAGTGAAAACTCTAATTATAAAGGTTATACAGAAAAATGTATAATTCAGCTTTGCAAGATTCTATTACTGTAACCCTATAATAAAATAGAAGTCGTTTTATTGTTCATAACTTTGGTGTCCAAGTCTGGTCTACCTCAAAGAGCTGACATCAATCTTGCAAATCTGAATGTGTCTCCCCCTTCCCTGCCTTATCTTAAGAGAACTATGGAGGTCAAGTCTGAGATATTTTCTCAAATTACATTCCTGCTTTGGGCTCAGATTTCTCTTACCTGACCATTGCCTTGGCTGCGGCTCTTCCTCCTCTTCCTCAAGGTTATTCTCACAGCCCATTACAGCCCATATAATCTGGGCAATTGTATGAAGATGCAGCACTACAGCGTTCATGTCCAAGATACAACAGTGGCTGCATTTGTATAGCATATTTAAGTTAGTTGCTCAATTATCCCATTTTCTGGATTCACTCAATACAGAGAACCATAAAAGTAAGCAGACTGGGAATGGACAACATGCAAGCTACCTCCCCACCCCCACCCCAATACTATCCAAGGTTAATGATAATGACACATGTTATGGTTTGCAAATGCATCCTGTAGGTCCTTACTGACCTGGTTAAGCACAGTAAGCATTCCAACCGGTCCCCATACACCCAGCACACAGGTTTTCTGCAATATTTGAAAAGTGACCCTGGTGAATGGTCAGGTCAGATTGATGGTAGAGTGGGGGTGAAATTCCTCAAAGGACTTATATCTCATTGCTGTTATCAGGGGCCCTGGGGGCCAAAAGATGAAGAAATACTCATCTATAGTAACCACATTGGAGGACAATTTTATGTTCATAGCAGTGTCGTTGATGGGGTGACTCCAGTTGTTCACGACTGCAGGCTGACCCATTAAGCATGAAAAACAGCCAGCCAAACAATACAGAAAGTTGCACTCCATTCACTCTGGCCCATTTTTCTAAACCCCCTCACTCTGGCAGTTTAATCTCCACTTCCTGAGTAAGCCCAATTCTATCAAATGAACTCAACATAATAAATCTTACATGTAGGCTGTGGCTGAAACACTTTCAGGAATGCCATCTACTAACTTCTTTCTTCCTATGTGTTAAAAGACAACAACAGATCTCAGGGGCTTGATTCAGGGGTGTGGCTACAATTGATTGATTGCTTTAACAATTCAACATTTCTCCTTCATTACCAAATGGATTTCCAGGGTGGTGTCTATAAAGTTATAAAAACAATGTAATGTATCTTTAAAAATTAGAGATTTTAAACAGCTGCTTTAAAATACATACATAACCACCATATAAAATCAGTCTATAATGCATTCTATTTTGATATTTCAACAATTCATTTTTAATTGCTTACCTCTTGGGCTGGATGCAGGGATTAGAATAGCCTTCTTCAATTTGGCTTTCTCTGAATGTCTTATACTGCAACTCCCACCAACTTCAGATGCTCTGGGTAAATTGATTGGAGATGAAGACTGTTGTGGAAGGTGAAGCCAAGGCAGAATACAAAATGTGGCCTGAGCTAGTTTTCCTGGAAATCTTCTCATCTTGGTAATTAATGAAGAATTTTTATTTTTATACACACCTAACAAGAATAATTGTATATGCTAAGACATTCTTTGGAAGCACCAAGAATCTGAAAAATGGGTGATCTGCCTTCAAGGGACAGAATATAGTCAGTGGTAGCATCTCAGGTAAGGTCTTCCTTGATGTTATGTTGGCATTATCTGCTGTCAACTTTATTTCTCTTTGTTGTTTCTATATATGTTGCTTTGTAATGTATTGGAGATCAGACTCACCCCCACCCTACTGGTCAATGGAAGCTATTAAAAACTGAATTATTCTGAAGAGCACTTCCATGATTCTGTTATTAATTTACTGCACCATTTCTATTATTTCCTTAACTTTGGTCTAGTGGTTAAGGTGCTGGGCTAGAAACCAGGAGACTGAGAGTTCTAGTCCTGCCTTAGGCATGAAAGCCAGTTGGGTGACCTTGGGCCAGTCCCTCTCTCTCAGCCCAACTCACCTCACAGGGTGGTGGTTGTGGGGAAAATAGGAGGAGGAGAGGAAGGAGTATTAGGTTTGTTCACCACCTTGAGTTATCTATAAAAATAATAAAGGCGGAATAAATAAATTGCCAGTTATGTTGATATTCTGTGTAAATGTTAAATTTTCATTTCATTGTATTTGTTGTAAGCTGCCAAAAGTTGATTACACTGATTATACAGTAGTGTATAAACCCAATAAGTGAATAGTTATAATTTTTATGAACTTGTTTTGATAGTTTTCCTCATTGCTGAAAAATGGAGAATCAGGCAAATCAAACCAAACTTAGTTTTGCCCATACATTAAATCTCATCAGAAATAAACCTGATTGATTACCTTCTCAGAAAGAAAGAACTCTTTAAGCTGCGATCTCTGTCTGTTTTTCTGGGAGTAAATCTTACTGAACTCGGTGGGACTTACTTCTAAGTAGATCACCATGGAGTCCTAGAATTTGCTGAGGTACATTTCCCATCATCTCTCATTGTTGGCTGTGCTAGCTAGGGAATAGTAATTGGGTAATATATTGAACGCCACAAACTTCCCACTTCTGTTCTAATACATTATACCAGCTTGATGATGATGATCATCATCATCTTACACACTGGGATCACACTGTATAAAGGTGGTTGGGTTTAAGAGATTCCAATCACTTTAGCTTTTTGTTCAGTGATCAAGGAATTGTAGCAACGTTGAACTCAATCTATCTTTAACTCTCTCTCTCGGTAAGGATAGCAATATCCTATTTAACACTAATGGTGTGTGCATTATTTATGTCTACATAAATAATTCAGTGGCTAATTAATCCAATTCTTCTATAATTACCTCCTAGAACACAGAGCCTAAATCTCCGCATCTTAATTGCTACTTAATGGAGATATTTATGACATAGATTCTCACAAACGATATAGAAGCTCTCACTTAATTTACACCAGAGCTGAAGCTGAAAATTTCTGGATATGGGTTTTGAATGTCGAGGGGGGAATGGGGGAAGAAAGGGGTAAGCTTATGTTTAAAGTTTTATATTGACATCAGTCATTTCTCAAACTAGGCAACAAGTGCACAAGTCCTAATGATTTTTTTATTGACTGTGTGCCATCAAGTTGTTTTTAACTCCTAGCAACCACATACATAAATTTTCTCCATGTTGATCTATCACTAACCTGTTCTCTCAAGTCCCCCAATGGTGCACTCATCTCCAATGTAACTGAGTCCATCTACCTTGCTGCTGGTCACCCTCTTCCTCTCTTTCCTTCCACCTTTCCCAGCATTACAGCCTTTTCCAGAGAACTGGGTCTTCACATAATGTGTCCAAAACATGATAATTTGAACCTCGTCATTTGTACCCTGAGTGAGAACTCTGGGTTGATTTGTTTGATGATCCATTGGTTTGTTTTCTTGGCTGTCCATGGTATTCTTAGGAGTCTTCTCCAACACCAAAGGCATCAATAGTCTTCCTATCCTGAAAAACCTTAGTGAATGAATGGTTTGTGAGTCTTTCTAGGATCAAGACTGATGTTCTACAAGATTTAGGAGTCTCACTACTTAATGTAATGGACAAAACATTTCAGGTAATTATGGCTTCATCCCCTGATTAAAAGGGATTGATCTCAGATTGCTGTTGATGTGGGCAAATGCCCATTTTACTGTCAGGTCATAGCAACTACCCGATTCACCAGAACACTGGAGGGAGAACAACTGATCCAAGCATTCCTCTAGGACAGCTCTTATATCTTGCATATATCCTATTAAGTCAGTCTTAATCTAGTCCAATACATCTCTGCTATGAGTGGGTGGTGTCTTTTTGAATACTGAAGCATAGACATGCATCCCAAAACTTTTCCCCAATTTCCCCTGCAACTCCCTGACAATCTAGTCCAGATGACTGGATGATCTTTGGAACAATATGGAAAATGTTTGGGCCTCAGGAAAGAGAGAATGGTGACCATTCTGAACCACAGGAACCTCTCTCAAACTAACATCTATTCCATGTACAAAGCTTAGAAATACACACCAGTTCATACATCTATGATCCATTTTTACATGGAATGGATATTCAGTTAACAGCCGCCATCAAAAATATAACCTCTGTATTTAACAATTAAAATTCCATGGCAATTTCACACTCAACAATGCCTGATGGTACAAATTTCATTATTAAATTTGATTGAATATGGCCCATGCTTTTCAAAATGGGTTGCACGATAGATTTAAATGAACTCATTAGCAGTTAATGCAGCAAAGCTCTTTCTAAATGCTAATGTTTGGCTGCCGTTGGCTTGTTAATTAATTTGAAGATTGTGTAATTATCAGAGCTGTTGATTAGCATATGTCTCGCCTGTTTTTTATTGCTAGGCGATATTGGTTGGCATGTAAGTATAAGAAATTAAATTATATCCATAATGAATAAAGGGCAACAAACTGACTGTTGAGGTCTTAAGGTACGTAGATCTCTTCCGCTGCCAACTTTATGGTTATTTTCTCTTCTCTAAAAATTATATGTCAAATTGGGCAAAAGTGGCAGCTCTTGGATTTTTTTATTCCTTTGCACTCTTGCAAATCACTCCTTCTTACAGTAATCAGATGACACTCAGGCTTCCCTAGCTGGCAATATTCCCTATGGAAGAAAACTGAAATTATGGGTCATCTGTTTAATAGATCCATCCTATCTAATTACAGCATCAATATTCTTGCTTGCACCCCTCCCCTTCCTCTGCTTCAACAAATTCCACCAAAGAGTCAATGCTGAAGATAATAATGCAAGCTTGTATGAGCATGGGAATATGCAAGAATGATGTGCAGATCTCAAGTGAGAGACATGGCAGTCCCTCAGAGATGAAACATTAGAGGCAACCCCTGGCAAAATATGAGAAACCAGAGAAAGAACAGTGGCTGAATAGAAGCTTAACAGGGCGATATGTAAATTGTGAGTGGTTCTGCTCAGATTTTCTCCTTTCCTTTACAATCAAAAGCTTGCAGCTTCCAAATGTGGATTAGCCCTGCTGTACATAGGATGGGGGAAGTTTAACCTTTGTTATTTAAGAAATAACCCTCCCTGCACAGGTGTGAGGGTTATTGATTGATTATCAATAGTGCTTCTATAACATGAACGGTGAGAATACAACGTGCTTGAGCTGGGAAGAGGAGCCACAGGGAGGTTATTGGTGGCTATTTAAGAACAAGTGACCCACATTTCATGTTATCAAAATATTGTATCTTGTTTGGCCCACATAGACAGTTTAGTTTAGCTTTCCCCAACCCAGAATCTTCTATTGGTGCCGAGTTATAGTTCTCATAATTCCCATCTAATGGGATTAGTAACTGGACATTATCTGGATTGTAGTCCTATGGCTGTGGAACAGAAGCCCAGTTTATCTTTTCACATACCTTTGTGAATAAAACTGTGTACTTATCTGCAAACAGTTGATGTGCAAGTGATTATATATCTAATGAGATCCAAAAGGTGCCTTTCCTAAAATATTCTGAGTGCCAGAACATCTTGCAAAAATCAGTAGCTTTGAAAGGTGGGCTGGGGCAGAAAGCCAGCAGTCTGCTAATCATCTCCTGAGGTTTCCCTTCATTCTCTCTCTCTCTCTCTCTCCATATATATATATATATATATATATAAATAAATATATATAGTTAATTATTTTAAAATGTCTGTGATGCTCTTTCAAGACAAAGAGTGGGCATATGGACATCAAATGAAGGCATGAAAATCACGGTATGGAGGTTCATATAAGTGGTAGGTAAAGGAATTGTGTTGCAGATGACACGTTAAATTGTACACTTCCTCGGTTGAAGTGATCATGTCCTCGCATGACCAACCAGTGATATCTATCGATCGATCGATCGATCGATCGATATAGATAGATAGATATGTATATATCAAATGAAGTTTTTAAAGCACACTGCAAAAGATGTGAACAGTGTTTGTGGCCGCCTCACCTAGTCAGAAGATGTGATTGGTGTATGCACGCTGGGGAAAGTTAATACATGTTTAAGTAGCATTTTTAAACAGGGAAGTAAATATAAAGCTCGAGAACCCACAACTGTATTAAAAAATGTTAAATGGGGTTAAATCAGATTCTCCAGAATGCTCCATTTTGTCCTTACCAGAGGTCATTGTTGCTGAAGTCTCCCTCTCTCTCTCATATCCCAGGTTAATCAACCATTTGAGCAAACCACAGCAGTGTGGTTTACAGGACTGTCTGCAGAGGAGGTCAAAAAAATCAAGATGGAGGCTGCAACCACACAATTGAAACCGTTACCCTTTTTGTGTGTCAAACATGCAATACATGTAAAAATACTATTTTACATGTACTTCTTCCAATACTATTTCATATTTTATACTTATATGTTATGTAATATATCTTGTTTTTACTGTATTTTAATCTTTTTTGTTTTATTGTAAACCACCCAGAGTCCCTCTTTTGGGGGAGATGGGCGGTGATGAAATTTGATAAATAAAAATAAAATAAAATAAAAATGGGGCCCTTTGATCACATGGTTGCAGCCCCCATTATGGCTTTCTTGACAACACCTCCTGTGGTAGTGTTGTCTCTGGTGATTTAATGGTTAAGGTGTTTAATCATGTACTAAATCAAGGCAGGATATAAATCTAATAATAAATTTAAAAAATTAATTAGGAGTGGGAAGGCTTCCAGTTGTCACTCGAAGTTGTGTTCCCACTGTACTATGTAGTACCAGGTTGGTGTCACACCAAAATCTTGTACTTCATTACGTTATAGCAAGTATCCAGGACTTCCATACTCACAGAATCACTGCATGTCATTGATCCACGAGATAGTGAATTTCTAAAGAAATTCAACCTTGCCAGTATAAATCTTAAAGAAATATATTACTCTAGCTCAGTGTTGCTCAACCTTGGCAACTTCAAGCTGTGTGGCTGGGGAATTCTGGGAGTTGAAGTCCACACAGCTTGAAGTTGCCAAGGTTGGGCAACACTGCTCTAGCTTGTTCACTGGTTGGTCATGTGAGGACATGATCACTTCAACCCAGGAAGTGTACAATTTAATGTGTCATCTGCAACACAATTCCTTTACCTACCACTTATATGAACTTCCATACTGTGATTTTCATGCCTTCATTTGATTCCTGTCCATATGCCCACTCTTTGTCTTGAAAGAGCATCACAGACATTTTAAAATAATTAACTAGTTATATTCCTCTCCCAAAACAAATTATCTGGCTCTATCAGGGAAATGTGGCTTAATAATTATGCTGACAGCAATTCCAGTTGCTTGTAGCTGCCAATCTGATGGGCTCAAGAGATGTCACAGTTTAAGAAAAAATACAAGAATCCAGAAATGTGTTCCAGCTCCTTTACCAACAATGGGCGAAAGAAACATCTGTGTTTTCTTCTGAATGATGAAAGTGCGCACACGTACTTTTCCTCCAGGGACTAATCAGGGTGTATGTGTGCGTGTATACTGTTTTGTGTGTCTGAATTTATCATCAGGATGGCTGTAAAGATGTTGTCTCTGTCGGTTTCTGCTCTATGAGGGTTGTCCGCAGAGAATGATCGAAAAGGTCAAGATGGTGAATATGACGCCCGTTTAGGTGTTCTGGGGGTGGTGCACATAAAAAAATGGGTGGAGCTTTGAACACAGCACTGCAGCTGCCATCTTGACTTTTTAAAAAAACCATTCCTTGCAGACTCCCCTATACTGTAAGCTTGTGCTGCATCTCTGATTGCCTGCACATGTATCTTGGGAAGCATGGGCAGCCTCTGTGTTGTCCACTCTGGGTCACATGACCAGGAAGTTGAAGGGAGAAGGGTTTGAATGGAGAAGTAGCCCAGCTGTCCCTCCCATAGGAATGCACGTGGGGGGGATATTTTTTCTGCACCCCACACCTGTTTAAAAAAAAAAAAACAACCTTAAAAATAAAAAAAAGAGAGACCATGCAACTAGCATCGTATCAAAATATATTTTATTCTGGACCTCTTTCAGATCTGATTCAAATTACACTTGTCAGAGCAATACAATGCAAAGGGAAACCTGCAACAGAAAAATGTGCCTGGAAAAGGATTAAGAAAGAGCTTTTTGGGGGTGGGGACAAAATCATTGTGACGTGGAACCAAAGTACATCATAAAAGGTGTAATTAACATGGGTCCAGGACAGTATAGAACATCTATATCGGTCTTCTTTAGACAATAAATCATGAAAACTGAACAATGAAGTCTTTCTGAACAAGTAAAAAAGCAGAGGAAAAAAAAACTGTCACATGGGCTGGTTTTACACTGGTACACGTTTGTAATTTAACTGGATATATAACCGAAGAAATGGGGTAGACATTTTTATCCAGTGCTATAGATGGAGGATCACGAAGTAGACCCCAAAGATTTGCAACTCTGGATCGAACCTTTTTACAACTACAATGTCAAAGTCAGGAGAGAAGGAGAAGGCGTGGGCAGGAGAAAGGAAAAAAAAAAAAATGAGATTGCTTTTGTGTTATAGGTCACGGACCTGTTCACCGCAGCCTGTCAAGAAACAAGATTGCAAAGCACACCAGAGAAGCCATAACTAAACAGAAGGTTTTCCTGAATTTATCCACAAATGGAAAAAGGGGGGAAAAAACAACAAGGAAAGCAGCAGCTCAGGTGGTGGTAAAATCATGCTTTTGTTTTATTGACCTCAACATTTGGAACCTAAATGGCTGGACAGCTCTTGCAGCATTGACATCTGTGGCTGTGGTTTTTCATGAGTTTGACAATTAGGCATCGGTCAGTATCTAGGGAAAGACCAGAAAAGCGATAGGTTTCCCTCCGAATAGTAGATTCAAAGCGCTTAATCTCAAAAACCTTTGCTGCTGCCCAAACCTAGAGCTGTCTTTAGGTGTCTTCTGCTCTCTCTGTTCAACTTCTACACATAAATCTTGACATGCGGAAAGCCAACGAAACACGTGTTTTAAAGGAGGCTATTTGAGAGAAGCAGGACTGCAGTTGGGCAACTGACACCAGATGGGGAAAGTCAGAATGCAGTATGGAATAAAGTCAAGAGGATGTGGGCTCGTCTATTACTGGTATGGGCTGGTCCTTTAGCCTGTCTGCACATCAATCCCTTCAGACATAACTATGAAGTTTTTGTCTGTGCCCATGTGCCACAATGCTGCCCCCTTTTGGGAAAATTCAGAATTAACTGTCTTCCCCTTACTGATTCCAGAAGTACCTTTCAAATCCATTCCAAAATCCCCAGGTTCCAGATGCCCTCGCCTAGCCAATGTTAATTTTTGCTCACTGCTTCTCATGCACACAGATCTCTGTGGTGTTTTTTAACATGGGAGCTTCTCCCACAACTAGAACTGGAGAAGGGCATCTAAATATCCAACGCTTTTCCCCTCCTTTGAAATTATGTGTTTCATGGAAAGGCTGTAGTTTAAGCATCTCTTTTTCTTAAGGAACCATACATGACCAATGACAGTTTTGCAAAGCTGCAGTTTTGCTGTTGTTCCAAAAAGCTATTGCCACAGCATAAAAATGCAGGACATGACCTAGGCGTTACATATATTTACTCCAGAACTTAGGAAATATAAAGCTGCTGAATGTTTCTTAAACACATTAGCATTGTAGAAAACCAGTAAAGAAAATTAAAATTGGTATAAACTTTTGGTCCTTTTCCATCACATTTAGCTTACCATAAAAATCAACAAGCAGTTTTCAGATTGTTTTTCCTGGATGCGAGGTACTTTAATTTCACCTTGCCTCCCAAACCACAGACTGATTTGAAACCAAGTTTTCAAAAAGAGGCTCAGAGCTAGAGGCCTCACTGTGAATTTAAAATATTTAATAGCCAATCAACAAAGTAATGCTTTCACAGGTAACAACAAGAAGCCTAAACTAGCCTTCTTTCAGCTGGTGGCCCCAAGATCTATTGGAGCTACAACTGCCAGTTCGCTGCAAACTCTAGGAATTGTATTCCCACTATAACCATAGGGTTACCTGGTTGGGGAAGCATGCCCTAAATAGTTTTAACCCAATGTACTAAGGAAAATAGAGACAGAAGTTGCATCATAGCCACATCCTAACGGTCAATGTCTTGTCAAAACATTTCGACAACAGTGGAGGTACGCTTCCACTTATTGTTTACATGTCACCCTTGCTGCCCATGAAAACACCTCAGCCGTCTGTCCCAAGACATAACAAGTGTCCCCCAATTTTTTTCCACTTAAAACTTATACAAAATGCCAAGCTACTTTAAAAACAATCCAACAAACTTCAACCACTGTAGTAGTTGATAAAAATGGCTTTAAAAACATTTTCTGGCTGTGTCATTCCTAGAATGAATGTTCATTTTACGCAGGCTGTTAACAGCCATGAAGCCTATTTCAACCCATGCTTTGGATTTTTCTTCATGGCGTGCCCAAGCATAAATCAGCTTCCTTAGTCTTGGCAAAATCCAAACTCTAGTCATGGGGATTGGGAATTCAGGGAGCTGTAGTTCAATGCATCCAAGGGCATCAGATTGCAGAAGCCAGATCTAGACCTTAACCAGTATCAGGGTGGAATCAAACCATGGGAAATTAATATTCCTAAAGCTGTATTTGCTCAAGTCATTTGAATGGAAGAACTCTTACAGGGGAGACTAGGTTCCATGAAGAGGGATCTGACTCTTCCCATCTTTACCAATGCTCCCTGCAACCAGACTTACTTCTGCTTTTAGAACCTGCATGGGCACACAAGTTAAAAACAGTGGTGGAAGAGTGAATGAAAGATTAAGCAACGGTTAATTAACACTGTGTGATATTTCTCACAAATGCCCTCCACATCTCTGCTAGCATGCAAAAACACACAAGGTGGAGAGACCTAATGTGTAGTTCTACCCTGGAATGAGGAACAACATCATTGGAGATTTTTCATTCTGTTCGCTCTGCCTTGGCTGTTCAAGTTGCTCTTTTTATTGTGCTAATCTCTTTTCTTTTCATACCACATTCTGAAAGTTTTGTCTCCTACTGAAAAGGAGAAGGAAGGCAGTTCAAAATTGGAGCAGCACTGTGGCACATTGATCAAAGGACAGCAGCCCCAAAATTGGAGAGTTCCAGGCCTGCAGTTCAATGCCTGTCAACACAAACGCCACAATACATCTGGCCCTTTTCCCAACCGCAACACCTGTTTTTAAAAGGTGTGCTGCTGTCTCCTCCCTTCACTTTTTCCTCCCCTTCAGTGACCCATGCTATGGGATGATACAGGACAGGGAAGCTGCAGGGTGGGGGGAAGAAAAGAAAGCTATGCAATACAAACAGATCTGATAAAAGGAAATCTCTGCAACACAGCCAAAGGCTACCATCCTGTTTCCTACAGAATACTCCTAACAGTGATGATTTCTGGTGGGATGAAACATAGAAAGCCTGGGGGGGGGGGGTTTACAGGTTGTGGAAATAAAGCTCCCTCTTGTCTGGCATGGGGCTTGGAGTTTGGAATGTGGCTTGTGGAACTCAAAAGCAAGACTGAGCATCTGGCCCACAAAAATAACAGTCTTCCTTAAATTGTGTTAAAAGCAAAATTATGTAAAAAGGAGAGGAAATCAGCCCAGGATTTGGTTGATAACACAGCTGTGATAATGCAGCTTCAATAAAGTCTACATGCTATATCATACTTAAATGGCTAGGATCAAACCAACCAACCAACCAAAAGAACGAGAGCTAAACAGTTGCAAAACCAGAAATATGAACGTTGCTGTGGAATCTTGCAGCTGTGTCAAAAGACTTCAAACACCATCTCGTTTTAATACACTTTTTCTGAAGTAAGCTGAAACATCAGTTCAAGAGCTTGTATGAAAAACGAACAGACTGTCCATATCAAAATACAAAAGTACTATCAAGAATCACCTCTGACTTTTTTTAAAAGATTTAAGTTCAGTGCAATTGACATTTGTGTTGCTAAAGGAAAAGAAAATGCTGTTTAAATATACTCAAAATAAAAATCCCAAAAAAAAACACATTTGTGTCTATTCCTGGGAGCACAGTTTAAAATTATTGCACAGATTTTTTTTACATATTTTAAACTTTTAAAAAATTATTTTAATAATGACAGAGGTCAGCCACAGTCCTGGACCTCTAGCGGTAAAAAGCAAGGTTTTTCAAGTGCCAGATACTCAACAGGTTAAGTTTCTTACATACTGTAATTCACAGGGAAATTTATTCTTAACCTCTTAAGCCTATTCCCAAACCCTATAAACAGTTAATACAGAGGTATCATTAGATGGAATGACTGTTCTTAGGGGTATAAATTTTCCTTTTCTTCTCTCACTATGCTGTGCATAACTTTATAATCCCCCATTAAGAGTAACCATGATAGTGTATTAAAAGTCAGCTAAAATGGCTGTGGTTGCCTTATCAAGCAGAACTCTACTTGCTTCAAAATCTAGCTTCTGGGCATGCACACAGAGGTAGCAGAAGTCAATGCTGAAAGAACGTACTTCATAAAAGAGGAGAAATGGGATGCACTTCTTTAATTTAGCACAAGCCACAATGGAATATGAAAGATTGAGCTAAGTCTTATAAAGAAAGTGGGGTTACTGCAGAAGCAGCAGTTCTTTCCTTGTAATCTAGCTCTTAAGCTGGGCCTTAAGTCAATTAAGCTTTGGTGTGCATTTCCCTGCCTGATGATGTAAAGAAAGGAAACACACATTGTAATGTCTAGAAACACATACACTCAAAAGAAACAAAAAACAAACCCTCATTGGAAGGAGGGAAAGGGGAATTCAATAATGGTGTAAAATTTACAAATAAAGAGGGGATCGATTTTCATCTTCAAAGGAGGCCCATGCTTTGTGTTTATATGCTATACTGCCTATTGAAAGAAGTAGCAAAAATGGAAAAGATTAGAAGTTTAGTATTTCTGCATTGTGTTGCTGTGACAATCTAAATGGCGATCTAAAATGGAGGCCCCTGCAAAGCAAATGAGTACAAAGCATTCCTTTAAGTAAAAATCAGGTGAAATCTTAAAAACCCTGAACATCTTTTTGTTTAAGAAGTTGGAAGCTGCATAGGACATGAAGCATCAACGGGAGTGGAACAGGTCTGCCTTTCTGCTGTACCTTCGCAAAAAGCATCCCACCGTTGCTACCACTTTTGATCAAACATGAGCAGATGGCTTGTTGGCCAGATACCCCTCTTGCCATGAAGAAAGGAAAAGCAAGACTTGGTATCAGAAACAAGACACTTTAAAGTAGTGATCATATTGTCTCCGTAAAAACAAATAGCAACTTACACTTAACCTAAATTTGAAGTGTGGTGTGGAGTGAAGAGAAAGGATACAAGAACACAGAAAAGGAAAAAGAAAAATGGTGAGATGGGAGCAACAGGGTAAAATTAGTGCAAGGCTGTTTTCTTGTACGGAAGTTCAATCACTTGGTATTTAAAGAAGCATAAAGCAAGAATTTTGCCAGGGATGTTCCTCCTTTCTTTCCACTTAGAGGAAAAGAGGAGCTGTTCACTGGGAACTTCGCCAGCACAGTGGATCTTAAGCACTGCTGCAATGCTGTTCAGTTCCCTGTTCAACATGTTTTGCCGGGGAGGGGAGAGTTTCTAGTGGATCAGTATCTGAAGACAGTAAACTTCTTGCCCTATTTCAGAAATCTTAGCAAGGAGGCCTCGGATGTATTTTTGTATGAAGGAAAAAAAAATTAAGTGCTGTCCCCAAAGGTCGAAATACTTTCAACTGGGAATTTGGTTATATGGAGTAAAAATGGGGAAAATTCGTACAGAGGTGGCAGCAGAAACATTTGACCAAACTGAGCGTGACACAAGCCCTTTATGTCTTGCCACCAGCTTGTTCCTTTTCACATCACTACCCAAATGGACGATGATCATGCTTTTGAAGAAAGAGAGGATCCAGTTTTTCAAGTTTTGTTATCTTTTGCTTAAACTTGGAATGTACAGACCATAGGAGATGGGACTACCTGAGCCTATCTCCCATCAAGATCTACCACTCCCTCCCCCAGGATCTGGGTACAGAAGGGCCCACTCCCCACACCATCAGGCTCACAAATCCAGTGACGTATTCCCTACTGTGGGCATCATATTCCAAATATCTCAGTCTTAGTTTTTGTGCCCTCTTACATTTTGTACCCTCTTAGGCTTGGGAGAAATGTCTCAAGTCAGGGACTGCTGCTTTTTGGAACGGTCATCACTAATAAGAATCCAAGGTGCAGCGTCCAAGCCCGTAACTACTGGATCTGATGAAAAGATAAAGGAATGTAGATCCTCCTTTGTCAGGATGTGTTTTGTTTTCCCTCTCCTTATCTAAACTGGGAGCAGATACACATAACACTTGCCAGATGTCTATACAGTTAAACAATAATGAGGAATTCTGAAGAACTGCTGAAAAGGATTCCCCTCCCTCCAATTCTTGGTGAAAAGATCTACCATCACCTAGAAGGAATTTCATATCCTCGCTTTGAGCATCAGTAAAACTTAAGAGCATGGTGGGAAGAAGCAATGAACCAATCACTGTTGCAGGGCTATGCAAGTCTGTTTTCCCTGTACATGAAAACTGCTCATTACCTATCTGGGGGCAGGATCAAAAGGAAGGAAAAAAAAATCTTTCAAAGTTTCAAGAAGGGTGAAAATAAAAGAAAGAGGAGAAAGAAGAAAGTGGGAAAAAAAAGTCATACATTGCTTTCCTCAATTTGATACTCTCAAAGGGCTGCTTGTATAATTCGGTTCTCTTTCTCTCTTGTCCTGGTTTTTTTTTTTTTTTTAAATTTCCTCCCACTTCCAAATTTTGGGGGGTCTGCAGCAAATTCCAGCACTTGGTGAACAGGCTTCACAAGCTGTGACATCACTCTGTCATCTTCTTCAGGGTATAATCGTTTGCTTTTTTTAAAAAAAAATGTACAGTACATGTATTTAATTATTTCGGGTTTGGCTGTAGTGGACTGGCCATGGTTCAGTTGGGACAAGAGCAGTACGTGGGTCATGGGGACAGTCATTTTGGCTATGTACACATTCATAGTCGGTCCATGGCTTCCAACTAGTAGCGCTATTTCCGTAGATCTAGTACACAAACCTGCAAAGAGGTAGGAAGAAAAAAAGGGGGGGGGACGAGTTTCAGAAATTTATTCGATTTGGACACCAACCAACTCCCAGAAGACTCTGGGCATCTTACAATAGAGAAAATGTGTACTATTTGTATTATGTGCATTACAGTGTGTACAGCAAACTTGATCACAGGCCAAAAAAACAAGCAAACGAACAAAATAAAAAAAGTGTTCTGATAAATATAGGAGAGGATCGGCAGTTCCTAGCCATTTCAGTCACCATTGTCACGTCTTTGTTGAATGAACAGATTTCCCATGACTAAGAAAAATGCAGCCACAGTTGTGCATCATCATCAACATACTCTGGTTGTTGACTAAAGTGCATTCCAGACACTAGCAAACACAGCTGTTGGATACCAACAGCTTTCTGGCTAAAATAAGAAACTTGATGGATCTATCAACATACTCAACATATCATATCATATCAACATACTTATACCATGCAGTACAAATGTGGTCGGATATGGATAAGGACACAAACATACTCTAGCCCTGGGGTTCAACAAGTAAGGCCTAAGGTCCATAAGCAATCCATCACCATCAAATGGACTGGTAATAAACATTTGGTAAATAAATAAAATTGATGATCATAGGGATTTTTGCAGCCCAGATGTTCGAACCCAGCCCCTGACCCAGACCAGGACTAGGAAGACAACTTGTTCAGCAAGATTTGTCATACTGGGTGACAAAGCTAAAGGTTTCTGCTTGGGGCAGCCCTAGAAAATACTTTTCAAAGAAGAGAGCATTTTTGAAGACATTTTGTAAAGATATCTGTAAACCGCCCAGAGTCATCGTATACAAGTTGGGTGGTCGAGAAATTCAATCAATCAATCTTGTTCTAATGCTCTAAACAACATCAGGACCCTCTGGCTGCGTAAAATGGTGTGACACAAATTTTAAAATAAAAAGTATAGCTTGGCAATGTCTAATTAAGTGCTTTGTGAACAAAATATAACAGGTTTTACATTACTCACTCATTCAAGGGACTAAGGAGTGGAAAAATCCTGACTTCTATCCTTCTGATATAAACTACTGCTGCTCTGATGCTTTTGAACTGACCTTTAAACTGAATGTATTATTATTGCAGTAGTTTTAATGTTTATAACATGGACATTTTAACTGTATTATTTTGTTGTACACTGAGAGTTTAATACAGATTGCAGACAAATAGAAATTTAATAGAAGTGACAAATGAATGGATTTTGCTCACTGATTATTAGCTATTTACTCTTTCATTCACACCATGGCTTTCCCATTCAATTTAACTTCCATGATTGTTGGCATTTTAATTAAAAGCTGAAGTTTGCACTTGAACTAAAACATATTATATCTTTGTTCTGTTAACAGTTCAACTGACAATGTATGTAATTTGAAGCTAACACCACATGCACACATACAGGTAGTCCTCAGTTAATGATGGTAACTGGGACCGGAATTTCTGTCACTAAGTGCTGCGGTTGTAAAGCACAACATCATGTGACCACATCATTTAGCAACAGAATTCCAGCAGCTGTCATTAAGTGAATCCTGAGACATTGTTAAGTGCAATGTCAGGTAGTTGTCATCTATGACCTCCTGCCGGCTTCCCCAGTGACTTTTGTTGGAAGGTGGCAGTGAAGATTGCAAATGGTGATCACGTGACTGCAGGACGCTGCAACACTGTAATTATGAGCTGGTCACTGAAGTCACGATCACATGACCGCAGAGACACTGTGATGTCCGTAACTTTGAGGACTGGTCCTAGGTACCACTTGTTTACTTATCAATTTTTTTCTTGGGCACTTAAATTCACCCAATTCATCTCAATTCACTCTTTCATGTATCATTAAAATTTCTCTACAAAACTCCAAATGCTCCTTCTACTATTCCCTTACTTTAGTTTCTACCCCAAACCATTCCATCAATTTTCTTTTGAATTTCATTTGCTCTGCTGGAGGTGCCTTGCTTAGTTGTTTTTACCCTCTTCCAAAATGTTTTATTTCCATCAAAATCACTCAGCATTTTCTCGATTTAAATCTTGTGTTCTTTGCTCTCTTTGACTTTCCAGCTGTGTACCTGTATTTTTCCCCTCTATGCACATTAAACAGTATCTACCTCTCATCATGTTTTGTAGTAATCATTTTTTCATATGCATTTTTTCTCATCTACGGCCTCTTTTATTTCATCATTTTACCAATAATCCTTTTTCAAACATCCCTAGTGTAACTCCCAACACTCTTTTGGAGCAATGTGTATTTTTTTTCACTCCCAATTTGGTTCCAATGTCATCTATTTTATACAGGATTCATCTTTCCTTTTCCTGCAGTCATTCTGTTTTAATTTCTTTTGCTTGTTTTCTCCCATGATTTTTCCCCAAGATCCATTCTTGATACTACCAAAAAAAAATCTCTTCACTCATTTTATGAGATTTATCACTAACTGCATGCTTCACTAATTGTCTCAATCTTTCATCATACACAATCAAATCAAGTATGCTTTTAGATGTTTATTAATTCATTTGTCATTTGTACTTATAAATATATTTATTCTTAAATAACATATTAGACACTCAGTGTGTGTGTGTATAAAATATAATATATAAATACACTATATGTTAGACACACACTTTCGTCACCTGTGGTCACGTGATTACCATTTGCAACCTTCAGTGCTGGCTTCTGACAAGCAAAGTCAACAGGGGAGCCAGCAGGAGGTCGCAAATGGTTATCACATGACATTGAGCCTAAGGAGCACGTGGGATTCACCTAACAACCACAACTGGAACTGCCGGAGTAAGTTGGCACAGTCACTTTACAACCGTGTTGCTTAGTTACCATTGTTAACCAAGGACTACCTGTAATTCCTATTTTCCTACATACGTACGTACGTACGTACGTACATACATATTCCCAATAGTGTAGGTGATACCAATTCCTATTTTCTAATATACATTTTAGCCCTTCCATTCAGTTCCTTGCATGTATTCATCAACTACAGTCCATGAGATCAGACTACTTACATTCAGATATATTACATCTTTTCCCTTTTCTCTTAGTTTCACAAATACACAACACAGCTATTTTTCTCTTTCCTTTCATTCATTAATTCAAGCTCTTTACATTTATTCCTCTTACATGCCAAGTCATAATCATCCATATTACATTGATTAGTTTTGGAACCCTTTGGCCAGGATGCCATGAACCTGATGAGGCACAGTGAGTAATTACTCAGGAGTGTACCTTTTCAGTGGTAGATCCCCAACTTTGTAATGCCCTCACCAGTGAAGTATGCCTACTGCCATATTTATTGTCTTTTCAGCATAAGACAACATCTTTTTCTTGCCTTTTAATGATGGGTTACAGCTGAGTTTTCAGAGGAATGGTTGTTTCTTTTGGATGTATTTAATGACTGGAATTTTTAAGCCCTAGTATTAGTTCCTTTGAGAAACATCCTGAAGGTACGACAGTGGATTTTTCTTGAGTGAGGGATTTCATGAGAAGTTCCTTCAACATTTATCACCTCCTCAAAATTTATTACCACTTCACTGGGTTCATTTAAACATAACCTTGCTTTTGGGAATGTTTAAACATGTCCTGCATTACTTTTCCCAGGCAACTTGCAAAGTACTGATGCTGTTGTTTTTAACCTTGCCTTTACTTCCAGTAACTACGTAATATTTCAACAGAAAACAATCTGGTTGCCTTTAAAAGTTATTAAAAGGTTGATACTGATAGAGACCCTAGGTTACAAATGCTGATGAATGAGCATTCCTCATAATATTATAGTTATCAAGAACAAACTCTTGGGTTCTTCTCATGATTACTGGCTTGATTGCTTAATATTTTATTTTTATTTTAAAGAGTACTAAATAAATTGCAGGAGAAAAATTCTACACACTACCCTTTAGAGGAGTGAAGCTGGACCCAAGCATAACCAGCACATTTGGGCCCCTTGGGACTGGAATTTGGCAAAAGGATCAAGTATAATATCTCATTTTGCTTTACTTACTGAACCATCTGAAGCACTCGCTCCAACTTTGTCTCCTGCTGCATTCCAGCAAACCTCAAAAATGCCTCCTGTTCCCCGATAACTATGCACCAGAGCACCCGTCTAAAAAAAACAAAAAAGAGGCTGGGATATAACTTAATGCCATTACAGAAATAAAGTAATAAAGTACAGTATTATTGTATTATATTGCAATGACAAACCACCCCGCTACAGTCTGCCAAGAAAACGTCGCGAAAGCGGCATTTCCCCCCCACCTCCCCAGACATGACTTGGTGCTTGCACAGGGGACCTTTCACGTGTTTTTTTTTTCATTATTATAAGCATTAACTAATTATTTTTCCTGGCAAGTACGTATTCAGAACAACACAAACAACAATAATTAATTGGCCCCACTGTTCTTTCTGCAGCATGCATCAGTAAAATACAGCGCTGGATAAACCTGTTAGGTGGCCTAACAATCTGGACCCAGAGCAAGAAAAGTGCTTGTTGTATTTGTCAACAGCCCCTTAAAGAAGCTGAGTCTTTTCCTGGGTTCACTCACATTACTTTCCTGAATGCCCAGAAAATGGCACAGCTTCTTTTAGAGACACTGAAAGGTACAGCAAGCATTCCTAAGCCAGCTCTGAAATACTTTTGTTACTTGGGAACTGAGTAGATGCCCATCAGCAGGAGAAAGTACAGAATGCTTCTCACATTATTTACAGATGGATTTTTTTGGTGGGAGGTAGGAGAGACCAAACTCACAGTAATCAACTTTAAATATTTGGAATGTAAGAGAAAGACAGGGACTGTCTTTATTGCCTAATCTGTAAAATGATCTGTACTGCCTCTAACATGAGATATAAAATGTTTTGATTCAATAATAAGGAATAACAATGTCATCCTTTTGTCTTTCCGACCAAAATTGCCCTTTTAATACAGTTGATGATCTGATTAAGGCCACAAGAAACCTTTAACAGGTAAGAAAAAATAAACAGATAAAATCACAAGTGCTCCAGGAGACATACCTGTGTATTCCAGATGTGTACACATTTGTCGAAAGATCCACTGGCCAGGTATCTACCATCAGGACTGAAAGCTACACTGTACACAGGTTCTTGATGTTTCGTCAAGGTGTGGATGCAAATCCCTCGGTCTACATCCCACAACCTGACCGTAGAATCAAAGGATGCACTGCAAAAGGCAAGAGGAAAACAGTAATTACTATTTTTTAACTGTAATTTATTCATAAAGTTGACATCCCAACGCAATCATAAAAAGACTCTCAACTTCAAAATGTAACATTTTCTCTCTCAGTGCTCACTATGCAAAACTGGCTGTTACTCTCCATGTCTTAGAATTTCTGAGATATGGAAAAAATGTGGAATGTTGTTCATGATCAGGATGGAAATTCTGCCCATCTTATGTACCTATGTGATTGTCCCCTCAAGAAGCTTTTTTTAGAAGAGAGATGGCAGGCAAACCAAGCTGGTTGAGATATGAAGATGTGCTGAACTTTGAAGAAGGGATACCTAAACTTAAAACAAGGGAACAACTAGAATTGGAAGGTCATATTTGTCACTGGTTTAATTTCACACAACTATCAGAATGGTTTAATTGGCATAAGGAAGTATGTAATTTTGCTAATGAAAAAACACAATGTGAAATGGAACTTTGTACAAACAATGAGCATCTTATTAAGAAAATGTATAAAATGTTGTTGCAATTGAATTTAGAAGATGAGTATGTTAAAGATTGTATGATTAAATGGGCCAAGAGTTTTGGGTATAATATTATGCTTGAACAATGGGATAGTATGTGGAACAAAGGTATGAAATTTACTCTGAATTATAATTTGAAAGAGAATTTTTATAAAATGATGTACCGTTGGTAATTAACTCCTGATAAGATGTCCAAAATGTATAATGGGGTATCAAATGTTTGTTGGGAATGTTTAGAGGGCGAAGGAACTTTTTATCATTTATGGTGGACTTGTAGAAAAGCTAAGAAATTCTGGAATCAAATATGTATTATTACTCAAAAGATTCTCAAAACGGACTTAAAATTGAAACAGGAGCTGTTTCTCTTGGGTTTGATGGACCAACAGTTTGAGAAGCAACATGGAACTCTACTCTTATATATGATAACAGCAGCAAAACTCTTATATACTCGAAGATGGAAGGATGCACAAATTCCCTCAATAGAGGATTGGATGATTAAGTTAATGGAACTGGCGCAAATGGCTGAACTAACAGCACTGATAAGAGAAGATACTGTAACCGGATTTGTTTCTATTTGGAAGCTGCTTTTGGTCTATTTGCTTGTAACAGAAGAAAATGAAATTCTGATTTTGAGTTTTGATGATTAAATGGTTTGATTTTAGAGGAAATAATGTTACTAAATGCTTAATTAATAGCAAGAGATTCTTTTATGTGCTTTTATATCTGTGTTGGAGAAGGTCGGAAGTCATCTGTCTTTTATGTCCTTCTGTCTATTCTTGCAGTGTTTTAGTTTTTCTTATTTTTTTTCAGACTTGTATTCTATCTGTTCCATATTCTGTATTTTGTGTTTTAATTATATCTTGAAAAATCAATAAAGCTTTATGAAATTCTGCCCATCTTGAATAAGAAAAGCCATTACACCAGGTCATTTCATATCAAGCAGCCACAACTTAGGTAACATTAAGCAAGGAAAGTAAATGTGAACTTGGTCATTTAAAAGGTCAGCAAACAACTGTGTAAGCAAAAGGGCCTTGTTGTGACTCAAATACATGGTGCTAAATCCTAATGCTATGTAATATCTATGATTGCTTAGGTTAGCTAGATGATGATTAGGTATTAGAACCATCATTCAAAGCATGCCAATGCAAGGTGCCTCCTCATTGTCTAGTTTACATTCTGGAGAGAGAGGGGAATTTAGGAGATGTGGGTGGAACTCAAAGTCCCAAACCTAGGAAAACGATCATCTGTCAGTGTGGCAGGTTTGTGAATATATGTTTAGTAGCAGGATAAGCAAGGGTTGGCAACCCATGTAAAATGTAAGTTACTAGACACCTCTTCAGGTGTGACTTTAAAAGAATACGTTAACCAATTTAATCTGATCTGTAATATTAAGAGAACCCACTTATAACTGATTTTAAACTATTTAATAAATGTTAATTTGATTCCTTCTATAAATGTTTAAAAAGGGACTATGTTTTACCAATCAAAGCAAACTATGTTTTATTTTCCCCATGTTCCATCTATTCATGTTACCTCATATGTTAAAAAAACAAAGGAAGAAAAAAAAAGGATTTCCAAATCAGAAAAGGGATTGATGGTGGTTGCAAAACAAGCATGTTCTTGAGAGGTAACCTGTGTTAATAGGATTACACTTCAAAATTCTGAAGGAAGGAAAAAGAAAAATAAGCAGAGGAACCCTACAACAGTAAGAGTACTGTTTCTGAATATCTTCCAAATTTTCATGGAAAAATCCTGAAACACAGGTCTGGAACCATTTCTATATTCAGAGAAGGCAGAATAGTGTGTAGTCTCCTATCGTTCTGTCCTTGATAGAACAGTTTCTAGGACTAGCTCAGAAAAATAAGCAAGCAAAATTACTGGCTTCATTTTTTTTCTCCTACACAGGGAAACCTCACGTTGTATTACCTTGCTAACATAAGATTGGCATTTGGATTGTTTGTTCCTGGCCCTGTAGGACTCCATTTGATAGTATAAATTTCTTTGTTGTGGGCTTGCAGGTCATGAACACAGCTATCTTGCTTCATACTCCAGATCTAATAGAAAAGTGAATAAAGAAAGCAACAATCAGCTGCATTTAATTTTAGGTAAAGATGTTCTCATAAATCCTACAGTGATTTAAAGCAAGAAGAGTAAAAAACAAAACAAAAGGATAAACAAAGCCAGGATTTTAATTCTTTTTTTAAAGAAAGAGAGACCCATTTTATATCTTGGATATGAGATAGCAATACTCAAAAATGAAGTTATGTTTTTAAAGCATAGGTTTCTATTGGATTCACATTGTTGAAATATCAACTTATTGTAGCTTGATGTCAGAAGAAGTAGAATCAAGGCTTTTTTATAACTGTTTACAAAAGAGTGCACACAATTTCTCTGGGAAAGGATGCAGACTGATAAAAAGATGTCAAATTCCATCCCCCAATCCAAGCAAGCTGATCTGACTTCCATACTGGTAAAGGAAAAACTACTTCCTCAGGCCCAGGGTGGAAGCTGAGTGTTCATCCTCTCTCATACTTTGCACAAATCCTCCTCCTCCTCTTCTTCTTCTTCATCCCCCACCACCATTATTATCCTACTTTTTACTCATAAATGGGCACCCTCTTACGACTAAGAAAGCAATCAAGTCCTTTTGCATGCTATTAACTTTTGGAAATTTAGCAACATAAGTCACACAGCAATGTAGCTGTAGGGCTCAGGCAGATGAAGGCAACAGTGATTTCCACAGTGCAATCACATATGTATGGAAATAAATGTTAGAACAACAACTGCAGGTGGAGGGAAGCTGCTTTCCCAATGATTTCTCAACAGGAGTCTGAAATCGCCCAGCGCGGCAATGGACTTTTACCTTTAGAGTCATGTCATCGGAACAAGAAGCCAGAAGATTACCAGTGGGATCCCATTTGATTGCATTTACTTCATTCTGAAAATGAGCAGCAAGAGGGATATTGGCATCTCGGTTTTCTTTATAAAAGAAACAGCAAATTAAAGGAAGAAGAATGGTTTCCCACCTCAGCGAAAAACAAGAAGGGGACAGTGTAGAAAACATAGTGAAAAATGTCTGGCTAGAAGTAATCCAGGGGCAGAGAGCATACATAGGAGAATCCATTGAGCCTGTCTGTTGGATCTTTACAGTGGATTAAATTTATAAGGGGCCAATATCACAAAACATACTTATTAAAAAGTAATTTAGTAGGAAAAGTACTTAGTACTGGGGACCTCCTCCTTGATCCACTTTCTACCACTGACCAAGAACATCCTCTAAATAATATCACAGCACCACAACTTCCACAGCAACAGCATATAGACTTCACAAAGGTGTATAAATTGCAGAAGTTGAATCATGTATTACAACTTTTGCTTTCCCTGAAGACTAGCTGAATTCATGCTCCAAACATGAGTCATGTCCGATGTCTACGAAGAGCTGACACTTTTTTACTGGGAATTGTGACTTTTGACATATTCAACCTAATATAGCATACATACAGGGAAGAAAACACTCCTGTTTCAACATCTGGAACATTTGTTGTCATTTGATGTCCTACAAACGAGTTGGGGTTGAATTTTTGAGAATCTGAAGATTGTGAAATATGGGAATTGCAGCCCAACATATTTGGAGGGTGCATGGCGGGTTGGGACAGACTGGTCTGAATAGTGTCTCTTAATTTTCTTCCACGCATGCAACTAGCACTAAGTGGATAACAGCTAAAGAAAAATTACTTACTGTGTGGCCCTGGAAGGTTTTGATGGGTTTATCTTGACCTAACTTACAGACATGAATACACATATCTGTACTACAGGAGGCAAATGTGTTGTTGCTCTGCCAGTCAACATCTAACGCTGGTGCTATTGACAAAAAAGAAAGAAAAAAGTCAGAAGAAATAAAACTTCTTTGCAATCATCAGCAAAAGGAAATGATGAGATGATTGGCCAGTTTAGAGTGAAACAGAATTTGGAATGCAAAGTATAATGCAAGGTTCATTCTGGAAAGGTTTAAAGAGAGACTTTTTATACTTGAAGAGAAGCTGTTAATACTACAACTGATCAGAATCTGTATTTATCTATTTGTCAGATTTATATCCTACCGTTCCTCCAAGATCTCAAGGCAAGTTACATGGGAAGCTGCTATACTACAATCCTCTTACAAAATTGTAACCTGAGAACAGATGAAGCTGGATTGTGATATAACCAAGGGATATACCTACACCACACTATTCCCAACTTTACATATACAAGAAGAGTATCAGTGAAAACACCTATTTCTGAAGGTCTCCAGACATTTTTGGACTGACCTAGTGAAATATTTGCGGAAGGATTGGCTCTAACATGGAAAGGCTTTCACTCCAGCACTGAGGATTCATCACATGACTCAGCTAAGGTGGAATATGAGAGACATCCTTGGTGTGAATACTGGTATACCAAATGCATTATACAGTGCTGAAAGAATACAGGTAGTCCTCGAGTTACAACTGCAATTGGGACTGGGATTGCTGTCGCTAAGCAATACGATCATAAAGCACAAAGTCATGTGACTGCAACACTTAGTGACAGCAATCCAGGCATCCCAGGTTGCCATCATAACCACAAGATGCGCAAGTCATTAAGTGAGAAGCAGTGGGAGTCCCAGGTAAGGAGTGTGGGGATGTCACGGGGGTGGGGGGTGAAGGAGGCCCTGAGAGGCCCGGCACAGGCTGCATGCAAGTTAGGGGAGAGGGTATTGTGGAGCAGCACAAACCCAGGAAGGGCAGGGGGTTGGAGAACGTGGTGTGCGCAAGCGAGGAGGGGACGGAGGGCCTGGTCCGTGTGAGTGAAGGGGAAGGAGGGTGGGGTGCATGTGAGCAAAGAAAGGCCGGGGGTGGAAGGAGACATACCCAAGCAACTTGCAACCTTCCCTGCTGGCTTCCCCACTGACTTTGCTTGTGGGAAGCCAGCAGAGAAGGTCACGAATGGTGACTATGTGACCATGAGATGCTGCAGCCAGTTGTAAGACTGCAAGCTGATTGCCAAGCAACCAAATTTTGTTCACACGGCCAGTATGGGGGTGCTGCAACAGCCAGAACGTTGAGGACCAGTTGTAAGTCCTTTCATTCAGTGCTGCTGTAACTTTGAATGGTCGCTGAATGAATGGACATTAAGTGAGGACTACCTGTATAACCTAAATGGGAATATTATAAATCATTAGTTTAAGTAAAATCCTATGACAGGATCAAGAAAGCAGTCTACTATAATACGTTGCTGGCAGCAATGCAAACTAGAAGTTAAACTGACTCAAGAGAAAGCAAATTATACAAAAGTTTTCTTTTTCTGTCAAAAAGAAGAAATCGGAAACAAAATAGCAATTCTGTTTTTAAAAAAGTTGTAATTCTCTCACAGCTGAACTAACTGGAATACCAATCAATAGTGGTGTTGATAATGCATGCTGACCATAAACACACAGACACACCCCACACTACAAAAAAAAAAGTTAAAATCCATTATTAACTAAGTGACAAAACACTGGCTTATGAACTGTTCCTTCTTTTATCTGAAGAGAAAATACATACCAGAATGGAAAGGAAACTGCTGTTTGGCTTCTCCAGTATGTGCATCCCAAATAATTGTGGTCTGAATTCAAAAATGGAACAAAAACCATAAAATGGCTTTATAATTTTGAATATGTTGAATCTATCAGATCAACTGAAACATCATTATTTAAGACCATATTTTTAAAGCACAGATTCCCTTTTAAAAGCTAACTAGTAGAAGGGTATAAATTGCAGGTTTTCCTTATCAAAATGCTTCCTTTCACTGGCATACGTTACCTGTACTTTCTAGGTTTACAATTATTGCAAACGTAACTTTTCGAACTCAAAAAAAGTAATCTGGATCTATTGGGACTATATTCCTATACCTGCCCCACAATTTATCTGGAAAGAAGGGTAGCATCCACACATGCTCACTAGCTGCTAACAGGGAAGTGAAACAGCCAATTACCTGTGTTCTTTCTAAAGAACACTTCGTTTTGTGTGTTCCACACCCTAAACTATCTTCATAATTTCATCTTGCAGCAACGTATTTCAAATAAAACAATGTTGTCTTACCTTGTCCACACCTGCACTTAAAATGAAGTTCCCTTTCTTATTCCATTTTAATGCAAATATGGGACCTTTATGCTGTCCTAATGTGCTGGCGAGATTACCTGAAAATCAGAAGACCCACGTTATGTTTTGATTGATTTTAACAGAAAGTATTTAAAACAATTCTTCCTGAAGTATTTTATATCTGAAACAGGAAAAGAACTAGAAATGTTGCTCTCACCATCTTTAGTCCATATCCTTGCAAAACCATCATATGACCCCGTTGCTAGGAGCGTACCTTCACTCTGTGGGATAAAAAGTACAAATATTATTCTATCACTGCATGTTTTAAAAGCCTGTATCTTCAAACAGAGCATGCTTCCTCTGGTACAGGGATGCATAAGCTGTAAATTATACACATCCCCTCTCAAGGCTTTGATGTGCCCCCGGAACCACCTCTTTCTTTGGTACTGGGACAATAGCTCTATTCTTTTTCTTCCTCCCAAGAAAGAAAAGCCATTTGTTTGAAGAACTGCCACACCTAAGGAGTGGTGTGCAAAATGTTCCAACCTTGAAATATCCCATGACGACCTTGCTTAAAGCGTTCCTACCTTCTGATGGACATTTCTGACCTCTCATAAGATCAGAATAAAGTATCTGGGGGGCAGACCATTTCAACTCTGAATGGTTTTTTGCACCTCTAAACTTCTAAAGTGTATTTAACGAGTCCTATCTGGAATACCTTTAGAGAAAAAATGTTCTACAGCCTCTCTCGGGGATCAGCAGCTAGCCATTTTGACCAAGAAGCTTTTAAAGAATATTTCATTTCGCACTGATTTTCTTGTAGATCGATCATATCTTAATATCCTTCCTTTAGTGAACCTGCAATAGTTGCTCCCTACTCTTCTCTGTGAAATACTTGATGGTTGAGTTAGTTCATTTTGATTTGACTCTGGGGTGAGTTTTTTGCTGCACAAAGATTTAATTGGGGGTGAATGTGTTCCTTGCCTCTGCCAAGATTATCGGGAAACGCTGAAGATGGCTTTTGTTTCACCCATACAAATGCTGCTATTCCACTTGCTTCACCTTCTCTGGAGCCACACTCCAGGCACAATTGCTGTTTTATAACTCCGATACAGTATAGTACAAACCAATTTTCAAATACTGCTGAATTTTGAAAGCTTTCTGAAAAACAGGGGATTGTTGTCTAGATTAATGAGTTTGTACAGCTAATGTCCCTGGTACACCATACACTGACACTTCAGGAGAACACCTATTTTAACAGTTAGCATGGGCATGTGCTGCCACAGTAGGAATAAAAGATCACACTCTCAGGGAAAACTGGGACCAGCCGCCTCCAAAAATGCATGTGTTAGAAGCTGAAAATACTCCATTAATTTGAACATGGAAGTTTTTGCTCACATTCCAATCCAGAGATGTTACATCTTTGTTACTTGGTACGTCTTGCCCTCCTTCTCGTATACAGTGCCGAAGCACCAGCTGTGTAGATCCACTGGTACTGTTTTCACTAAGGTTCCATATTCTTGCTGTTGAATCTCCAGATCTGCAAAATGAACAGCATTTTTTTAAAAAAAAAATACAATTCTTTTCAGTCACCATAACCAAAGGGTTAAAAAAAAAAAGGAAAAGACATATGGAGTGCTCTTGAAAAGCATCAAGAAAAGGTGTACTACCACTGTTCAGTTACAACCATCCTCTACACAGAGATGGTTACATAATAGATATTCAAACTCCTTGGTGTTTATGCAGATAACCTGATTGTTCCTGTTCAACCAACCAAACCAGAACTGCATTCTCTAACCCTAACCCTAACCCTTTCATACTGTATAGCGCTTAGCCAAAGTGTCTATTTGCTACTAATCAGAATCAAAGTCCTTGTTTCTTACATTTCCAATTCAACAAGTTCACAGGTATGGAAATGAAGAAGTGCTCCTTAGGATTAAAACTGGAATAGAGAGGTTACATTTTGAGCTTCTTTAGGAAAACATACCCTGAGGCCAAAAGATCACTGACAGGGTTCCATGCGCAGATGAAAACCTCAGATTCATGACCCCGCAGCACCACTGCTTTGTTAGGAGGGATTTCAACATCGCCATCCACTTCCATCATATCTGTGTGATTATCTATCCAACAGAAACCATAAGGAAAGGGAGGTATGTTACCATTAGATTATTATTGTTGTTGTTATTGTTACTATTATTATTCATTCCTTTCTCATGCCCTACCTGTAGTTCAGGTGACACTCAGGACATCATCACTGTTATTATTTCACTCTTTCTACTCTAACAGATATGTTGTTAATGGGCTACCTGTATACATCTACTCGAATTTTTTTAGTAAGGTTCCATATCCTTTTTTTTTAATTAACTCAATACAAAAAACAAAGTAAGGTTCCATATCTTTGTCACTAATTCTGTCTATATTTTGGTCCTAAAGTAAGAGTGCCCTAATAAGAGTGCCCCAACTCCCATCAGCTCAAGCTCATGGGGCTAATAGAAAGGAATAATAGGAGACATAATCTCAAATATTTAGGAGGCTCCAGTCTGGAGAAGCTGCAGCAGGTTCATATCCTGTTCTTTAAGGAGGGAGATGGTGATTTAAATCCCCACTTGACCACAAAAATCAGAATAACCTTAGCTCAATAACTGTCCGATGGGATATTCTATTTTGGGAGGAGGCTAAGATGACAGGTGGATAAGAGGAACACAAAATGCTTTCACCACTGCCTCCTCTTTAAAAATGGATGAATTATGAATGGGAATGTAATTAGTAATAAAGGAAATAATGGAAGTGACTTAAAATAAAGCCAAAATAGTTTTGAAATTTACACAGGGTGTGCTTCTTTGTGCATGTGTGGTTCCCCCCCCCCCACCACCACTTCCATGATGAAAATTATGTAAGCTCAAAGAGGACAGTGTTGGGACCAGCACTAGATGGTAGTTTGGCTTTCTTGGCTCTATAAAACAGCTCACTGATGGCTTTATCATGTTCATCTAACTTCAGCTGAATTTTGCAACTACATGGCCAATCAGTGGCTAAGATTCAGTAATATATTTATTTGGCAAGAAAGGCATATTAAGCACCTATTTCTCAGTAAACAACGCAAGCTGATTTACCAAAAACAGTTTTATTCTGAGCTAGCATCAAAACCTTTCTGAGGTTTTTTTTTTAAAAAAATTAAAATTAAAATTAAAATGCTGAAAGCTTTGGATTGTATCAAGGGAATGGGAGTAGAAGTTGAAGATGATCACACAGTGCATTTTATATTAAATGAGGAACCATGCTAAGCACAGCCTTTGATCTCAGGCGAATTAATTTAAGAGGAGCCTTCTACTCACGGGTGGAACAGTACTCCTAAGAGGCAGAGGGCTGTGCGTGCTCACAAATGTATATATATATGTGCTTGTGTGTATGAAACAGACTGAATCAGCTATTCCAGCACAACTGGCATTGAATACAGATATATTCACATCTAGGAAGACAGAGAACCCCTATCATTTGCCTGTTTTGCCAGCAGGGGTGGCTCACACATCAGAATCTCCTTACATCGACAGTTTGCATTTCCAGCATAAGCAGGCAAGAGGGTGTTGTAAATGCAAACAAGGAAGACAATGGTGGCCTAAAAAAGAAGGTGCATTTCCATGAATTGGTATGTCGCAAAACCAATCCAAATAATAGCTATGTTGGGTGGATGTTTTTCCCCCGCCTTTGGCTTTACTTAGTTGCCTTCTCACTCATCTGACCGACCTGAAGGTTTAAACGTTTGAAAAGTCCGCACCACAGGCTGCATTTTATATTTATATTTATATTTATACACACACACACACATTTTTTTAAATTAAAAACATTTAAAAGTTTTGAGTGTTTTTTTATGTAGAAAGTGGAGTAACAGTATTTTTAAGTACACAAGCACATACCCAGGCTATCTACCAACCCATTTTCAATCTATTAACGGCAGCTCAGCTCACTTGCTATAGTGTGGGCTCCATTTTCTTCTCCATTTGCAGTATTTTCACCATTTTTTGTAGATCCTTGTTGATTTGTTGAAGCTGCTGCCGCTGCTGCGGCCGCCTGCTGCTGAGCAAGCTTGTCTCGGTACGCCTGCTGTCTTGTTTGCACCACATCGGGCATCACGGCATCTATCAGCGAGAGAGACTCTATCGGCCTACCATCAAACAAAGTACCATCCTAAAAATACAGGGGTAGAAGGTAAGAGACAAGTGGAAGAGGAGAAGGGGAAAAAAAAAACCTTCATTAGTGTTAGGTGAAATTTGCAACAGAAATTGGAAAACAGGACATAAATCCTGAATGTGCTGGGATGAATAAATTCTACAGAGTTCTGATTATTAACCCTGTTTACTGTAATAGTGAAAATCAGCCAAGCTAGGCATTACGCAACTGTAATTCTCGTACTAAGAAGTGGAGAGGTTATAGCCAGCTAATCGACAATCTAGTTGGTAGCTACCATATACTGAAATCAGGTCATTAGTCTGGTTGTTTACAATGACCAACAATGGCTGCTCATGGTTTTAGTCAGGAGCCTCACGCCTTCCATATGGGAAGCAGGTGTGTTACTCACGGAGTTTCACCCCAATACTTCTCAGATATTCCATGAAGCCATGTCGCCTGTAGTACCGCTCTACCACTGTTTGGCAAAACTGCTTTAAAAAATGAACTGTAATTAACAGTTGATGCTTGAGTTATTTCTATTTCTATTTTATTTTTGTTTATTCTGCAACTATCTCTTTATATGTGCCTGTTTTGCAAGGAATACAGGGCAGGATTTGGCTCTCTTTCAAATAAGCACTTTCTTCTGCTTTCTCCACTGGCTGAGTTGCTGCCTGACAAGAGGAGCTGAGCCTATAAAATAATTTACTTTAAACTGAAGCAGTTCCATAAAGGATCCGACGAGGCCTTTGGGGATCGGCAGCCAATAAGGGCATTGGAGTGTGAGAGGGTCGGACTCTGACGACTCAAGGTGCCCTCACAAGCATATGCTCTAGAATAATGGGTTCAGCTCAGTACTATTCCCAGACTGGCTGAAGCCTTAAAATTAACTTTCTCAATGCATCATGGCTTTCAAGCACTGGACTCTGGGGTAGGAAGGCCCAGAATGATTATTTCTGGATCCTGCCCTCACAGACCCAGTAATGAAAAACACAGATTCCCTCTGTACTGGATACAGATGCTGAAGTACAGAATGCGTGCACAGTTCATCCGTTTTTAAAAATGAGGCAGTGACGAAACTTCTGCTTGTTACTTCTTAGACACTCTGGAAAACTCAGTATGAATCAATAAGCTACAGCTGTTACCTCTAGGATGAAGGTTGGAAAAATAGCACCTGCAATACCACTAGATGGCATCTGTTGACTTTTTTTTAAAAAAGCAAATCTTTTAAAAAGCTGAGAATAATAATAATAATAATAATTCCATCTTACTGTCCAGAGGGCAATGAAGGCAACTAAGAAGAATAATTAAAAATCAGTTGAAATTAGATTAAAAATACTTCAAATCACTATGGACTAATTCAAAGTAAGAAGACCTACTTCAAGAGAAGGGCCTTGTTGACTTAGCAGAAAGAATGGAGGCTGAGCAAAAAGACAGAGGGAGAATGTTCTGTAGTGTGGGAGTAATGAAGGACAAAACTTGGGTGCTTAAGAGAGCTCTCTGACCAATCACAATGTCTGGACAAGTCACATTAACAAAGCCCAACTGCTGAGCGCTTTAAGACTTTAACAACAACAACAACTTATTAAATTTATACGCCACCTGAATCCCAGAGACTCTGGGTGGTTTACAAACTGTTTAAAATATTAGAAGAAGGAAAACAAAAAGAGACAAAAAGAAAGGTAAAGATAGGAGGATGATAAAACTGGATGGGAACAAAGAAAACAACCCCCAGAGTCTAAAGGGGGCTTCAGTCACCCTCGCCAAAGGTCTGGGTGAAGACCCAGGTCTTCAAAGCCCTTTGAAATACCAGCACCGTGGGGGGCAAATCATGGAGGGGAACATCATTTCAGAGGACAGGCACTGCTACAGAGAAGGCATGCTTCTGGGGTCCTGAAAGATGACATTTGAAGACCGACTAGCAATCAGTGTTTCAATGTGCATGTAAAATGTTCCACATATGGTACTAGCTAGTTGCACATGTCTTTTACCAAATTATGAATCTCATGAAGCAGCCAAATCTTGCAGTAACTTCGTGTTTTCACAGTAAAAGTGGGGATTTTAACATTTCTTCTTCTGACTATTATTACTTTTTTAGTGCCCACAATGTTGCATAAAGTCATCCAGTGGTACAAGGTTGATGATCATTGCTCTAGGAGCTGTCTAATGCCTCAGTAATGAACCACATCTAATTCACTCAGGCTTCTTAGCTAGAAAACACAATTCCAACAATAGATACACAGCCCAGTGGGTGGCTTCCAGGAAACCAAGGCCTAAAAGCAAAAATAAATATGCAGTCCGCTGGAACTAAGCATGTTGATAAAGAATATATATTTGCTTTTATAATTGCTATGGGGGGAAAATAACTCCATTCTTAAGTTAAAGGTGATTTCGTGAAAGAATTTTCAATGTCCTTTGGTTAATTTTTAGAGGCCCAGGGAACTCCCTTTGATGGGAGTTCTCCCTAATTTAACCTCATTACTTACTCTGACCTGTCTCCCACACAGCACGGATTCCCCACCCCCCCACCCCCTTTCCTGCAACAATGAAAGCTGTGAAGAATTTCTCAAAGGAGAAAGTAGACAAATATTCAAAGGTGATGGAAATAATTTGTGTTGCCGCTCAACCTCAACTGAGGAATCAAAAAGGCTTCTTATGTGAAACACAGACAGCATAACAAACCATGCAGCATTAAGGAACTTGAGAAAGACTTCACTGGGGACCCAATGCAGCAACTTCAAGGTTTCAAGTTGAGATTCTCACATCATATGACAAGAAATGGGAATCTGACTCAGCATTAATCATTGGGTTTAAAAAAATGATTCCGTGTTTGATGGTAGAAGTCAAAGAGAAGGACAATTACATCAAGTTATCTTTTATCAATTCCTCAAGCCTCCCAAGATTGTGATGCTGAAAAAGTTGGTTTTGGCTGGAAATCAAGTATGAAAGAGGTGGTAGTCTTTAACTTAGTGCAGTATTTTAAACCCAAAAATATCCAAGGAAGCTAATGAATCTTACCAAAACCACGATGATGTCACAGTCCTGTCTCTGTGGATCTTGGATGTAATAACATTAATAATAGTATTAGAAGTACTACTACTAATAGTAGTAGTAATAATAATAATGGCAGGGTGCCCCCAGTTGTTGTTGTTGTTTTAATTGCTGGGTAAAAAAATAAAGGTCATATTTCCTCTTTGCATGAGACACACAATTAAACTGTACTTCATCTCCGTAAGTACTGAAAAATCTTTGAATTTCTAGAGCCCTTAATATTTGATAAATATACAGCCAACACTACAAGCAGGGAATACTACATTTGGTAAGTGCAGGCCTGTGCACAAACACTGTAAGCCAAAACATTGCAATGAATAACTGCCCTGATCTGAACCCAAGTATACGTTTGAAATGCTTCAATCTTATTCACAAGAAAGCGTTAAGGAAGACACAAAGAAGAGGGTATCTAACATGACAGGAGTAGTCCACATATGAGGCAGAAAAAGGAAAGTCGGGGAGGAGGTGGAGTGGGGAAAGACAGGTAGTCCAGGATATTGCAAGAAAAACATTCAAATGCTCCTGTAGATGAGCAAATGCCTTACCTCATTAATACTGACTTCTGCCTCTACATACTGCAGGCCTTTTTGAATTATTGAAATCAAAGCAGCTGGGGGCACCAGAGCACCATTGATGTTGGACTGGCTGATATGGCTCTCGATACCAAAGGTAAATGCTGAATGAGAAAACCCTAAAGGCAAGGGAGAAATTACAAAGATGTTTTCATTTATAGAAAGAGCATGTTGTCAAGCCATGAGCACCACTGCTTCCCCTGTAGATCCACACAGAATAAGACTTAAGTGCTCTACAAGTCCATCACTGTATCTTATTCTATCCATAAAGTGTTCTGCCAGCTACTCTGCTCAGTTTCTGGATTAGCAATAGGAGAGGGATACATTGGGTGCCATTTTAAGAAATACATTCAAGAAGTTCAGTGAATTCAGACTGAATTTAAAATCTTTCTATCTCCTTTTCCAATTCGTTTCGGAGAGAAACTAACACTGTACTTCTGACAATCCAAAAACAGAATTCGCCCCAATAACCTCTTCAATAACTCCATGGCATTACCATTAAAACATTCAATCTGAGTAAGGGATGGCGAAGGAATCATGACTGCTCACGCCTCCTTCCTAATCATGTTTCCCAAACACAGCTTTTGCTGTCTTTCTCTAGAAACCCCAAGTTAAATCAATCTCCAGTTAAGAGTTACCTTGACTTGGTATTATATTTCTGTATTAATTCTGCATTGTGGACTGTATTCTTCCTTTCTTTTCATTTATCAGTTATATACCGCAGACCACCAGGAAAACAAGTTCATGGTGGTTAACAAAAATGGCCAATAAACAAGAAGAAATGTCAATCAAGAAAATACCAAATATCGTAAAGCAATTAAAAAACAATAAATGGAAACCAGAATGCAGACTAAGAAGCAGAAAACTGCTTGATTGATCATGTGTCATCAAGTCAGTGTCAACTCACATAGATTTTTCTCCGTAATAATGAAAAGGATAACATATAAACGTAAATTTAAAGTTCTGCTTTAAAATAGGACAATAAAGAGGCAGCTCTACTTTAGTTAATATTAAACAATCCATCAATGTTTTAAATAGGTGTAAACCAGGTCACAGTCAGGGACATTTAAGATATAATCGCTCAATGCTCAGCAGCCTCAACGGATTACTAGATTGTTACTGAAGCTTTCAACTGTATGAAACAAAGATCTGGGATACATGCGAGGCCTCCTATGAGGGTTCACTTCCAGAAGGTTGGAAATGGGCCATGAGGTTCATAGTAAACTTGAAACATGCTACTGATATAAAAGGGACTAGGCTTCTCCAGTGTTATAGGCAAAAGTTGACTATTTAAAATGACAACAGCCCATGAAGCATCAAAGGATCGCAGGGAAAATCTCAAAGAAAAATGCCTTTAAAAAATTATGTGATGGGAGGCATTTTTTTGGTGCTTTCGAGTCAGTAGAATTTTTGTAAAGATTTTTTAAAATCTTGCCTTTATTATTTTTATAAATAACTCAACATACCTAATACTCCTTCCTCTTATTTTCCCCACAACCACCACCCTGTGAGGTGAGTTGGGCTGAGAAAGAGTGACTGGCCCAAGGTCACCCAGCCAGCTCTCATGCCAAAGGCGGGTCTAGAACTCAGGGTCTCCTGATTTCTAGCCACTACACCAAACTGTCACCAATTTGCTACTGCCTCCTTCTTAGGGTTGAGAGTGACTGGCCCAAGGTCATCCAACTGGCTTCATGCCTAAGGAAGGATTGGAACTCGTGGTCTCCCAATATCTAGCCTTAAAAACTAGGGGGAAGAGTTAGTTCAATACTTGATACTAAAATGAAAATTATGTTGGGGCAAAGCCTGAGAGGGGTACATTTTCTAGTTGGGTGCCACAGCTAAGAAGATTTCTTTTGCATCTCCACATATTGTTCTATTTTGAATGGTGAGGCATAGAGGCACACCCTTATAAAATCTTAATTCTCAGGCAGTTTTATTCAGGAAAGAAGTGCTTCTTCAGGTATTGAGGACCCTAACCTTACCTTTAGGGTTTGTAATGCCATCACTATTGAATCTGGACCACAAAACAATCCAGCATCTGAATTCTGCAAGAGCTGAAGCTTCCACGTCATCGTTAGAGACATTTGCGCATACAGCTATTTTGCCCATAAAGTTCTGGTGTGCATACCACAACCATGGAAAATGGTGTGATTGTGAAAGCCTTTCCCTGATATGTGGTCTCTTCTGCAAAATCACCATCTCCCTCACTAGGAAAAAAAAAATCCACCCAACTGCTCCTATCTAGTTAGATGCTGTATTTAAAGAAAGATCGCAAACGTGCTGGATATTGCCATGGAGAAGCAGCAAAGGAAGGAAGGAAGTTACAACAGCTAAAGTAAGTCTTTAAATAAAACTGGCATTCCTTATAAAACAAGTATCTTCCTGTTTCACAAAAAGGCTATTACACATGGGCCAATCAAGATTGTAACTCCAGTGTAGCTAGTTACCAGATTCTCCCTCACGGTTGAGACACATTCCATCTCCCTAGATAGTGTAAGCAAGCACGTCAGGGAAGGAAATCACATGCTGGAGTCCTACCAAAGCAGAATTAATTCTTATTGGTGCAGGGTGCTGAGGCTGATAAACTAGTATCACCTATGTAAAAGGAACTTCCCTTAGTCCCACACCTTATTTAATTAAATCACAAGCTAAAATCCGGTTGCTATTAATACACACACACACACACACACACACACCTCTCTTGAAGAAAGATTACTGAAGACATAGTCTTCAATATATCCAAGAGATATGGCTGTACTCTTCAAAATGGCTGACTTGAGCTACATTTATACAAAATGTATGTGGCATAAGATGTGGATGTGTGTGTATATATACACATACTGTATCTGTGTGTGTTTATAGTTATGGATGGATGAAGTTTGGGACTGGATGAAAATTGTTCTAATAACAGCTGTTTAGCTGCTGTCCAACCCAACTGCTTGTATACTAACACAGCCCAAAATCATCATGCATCAGGTTCCACCACCCTCATTATAGGCAGCCAATAAAGTGAAGTGGAAAAACTCTGACTGCAGTAGTATCACATCATTCTCCACTTTATATTACTAAACAGAAGAGAAAACACATGGATGTATAGCAGCTGGTAATGGTCAGCGATTCAATTATATTTTGCTTTCAAACTGTAGTGCTCAGAAAAAGCATCTGGTAATAATGCTCCTCCTAGGAGTGGGACCATTCGGTGCAAGTAGGAATCTACATCTCACCACAAACACAGATGAGTAACAGCAAGCTATAAAATGGTGTTTAAAATGTTTTCATTTTCAGAATGTGAGAAAGCAAGCATAAAAGATGGATCGGTGCTGACTCTCCACATAAGGGGGTTCAAATATATTGTTCCCACCTGCATTATCAACGTACTACTTTTGAACTGCAGAATTTGTTCATAGTTTATTTTCAAGTACCTTAACTGAAGCCAGTAGTAGAGACCCTGTTCTTAATATTTATATTTAATCCCCAATTTTGGAAACAACCTATTTCCTTTGTAAACAATGGCTAAATATACCAATCCTAAGACAAGGGTGAGACACTGAAATGTCTTTGCTATTTTTTTCTGTCTTAATTTCTCTTTTAGATTGTATAGGACAAGGGAGAATATGTCTATACAAGGAAGGATTAACCATGATAAAACATTTTAATTGTGTGTGCGTGCCACCACCAGGCATGCATTATTTCTGCATGCCCTTTCAAGAACAGCATAATTAACGTTTTGCAAAGCAGGAAAATTAGGATTAATGGATCTAAATGCATTATTTGCTTTGCCCTGAAAAAGTTAAATCCATCATGAGGAAGAGATTCGACTTAAGCTATTCATGGGTAATTAAAACTTTCAAAGTGTCCCCTATTGGGACGTTGTAAGAAGATAGTTATAGAAAACCAGATACTGAAATGTTGCACATAGAGCAGAAAATAGAAGGTGATGTATCTCATAAATATGTTAATACATGGCCAAGATCCTGATGAGACAATGCAGATAAGAAGCTGGTTTTGAATGAAAAGGCCACATATATCTGATGATATTGGAGGTAAAGAGGTAGGATTGCATTTGCTTCATCCCATATCTACCGGTAGCACTGGGAAAAAGTGTAATTTGATCGATTCTTTCATGTTTCGAATGCCAGGCTTTGTGGTGGGGTAGGAATTGAGCGGGGATGGGTGAGAGATAGTCCTCTATCCCAAGTTTATGAAACTTGCAATTATGTCATACATTTTCCCATTTAGCTTAAAAGCCCTACTGAAGAGGTATGTAAATCTGTGCTTAAAAGAAGCACAACTTCAAAATGGAAAGGTTGAGATTACAGCCAGAAACACAATCCCATGTGCATTCAGTCATCAAGCAATATCCCACATATAAATGCCAAAACATCCACAAATCTGTACTTATTTAGGGAGCATCCCATTCTATTCAGTATCTGTAACGGCTTTGCATGGAGCATCTCTGTTTACAGGTGGATATCTCAATGCTGAAGAATTTTGGGTTTCAGACCTGTGGTGCTTTCTTTTTAAATCTGAATTTCATGACAATATTTATAAAATGCAATACTGTGCTGGCTTCATATACTATTTTTAAGTAAAAACACACAAAACTAGGACTTGCTACAAGATAAATCTTCAAGGTCCCCAAATTCTGTATATGCAAACAAAATGAACATATCTAGATACTCAAGGGGGGGGGGGGAGCCTACAAAGCATTAATACAGTGGCTAAATCATAGACAAGCTCTGCAGTTAAACAATAATTTCCGAACTCTTATTAGAATCATATTAACGAGCCACTCAACGTGAGTTAATACATGAAACCAATGGTAGGATCGTGATGATAAACGAAGTGAGCATAATTCTTTTTTTTTAAAATAGAATCTTGGCGATCCAGAATAGAATTGTTAAGATTCAGTGTCAACTTCTGCAAAATTTAACAGAACTATTAAACAACATGTAGAACACTGTAAAGACAAGGAAGAATGTAAATTGTCTTTACAGGCATCATTTCATGGCACTGAGGAAAAATGGCCTTGGCACAGATGACAGACAAACAGATACATAACAGGTACAAATGTTATTAAAGATTCTGCAGATAGCAAGGCTGTGAGGATCACACATATGCCAGCTTCTTGCCATCACTAGCAATAATGTGTCTGTTCAGCTCTTTTTTGGATGCTGCTCTTCCTAGTAGTAATGAGCAACCACTAAACTGGAGTGATAGTTGATTTATCACATAGTAGCCCCTCCATCTAAGGGATGTGGTGGTGCTGCGGGTTAAACCGCTGAGCTGCTGAGCCTGCCGATCGGAAGGTTGGTGGTTCGAATCCGCGTGTCGGGGTGAGCTCCCGTTGCTAGTCCCAGCTCCTGCCAACCTAGCAGTTCAAAAACATGCAAATGTGAGGAGTTTAATAGGTATCGCTTCAATGGGCAGGTAACGGCGTTCCATGTAGTCATGCTGGCCACATGACAACGGAAGTGTCTACGGACAAACGCCGGCTCTTCGGCTTTGAAACGGAGATGAGCACCGCACCCTAGAGTCAGACACGACTGGACTTAATGTCAAGGGAAACTTTACCTTTACCTTTACTAGCCCCTCCATCAAGCTTCTCCTGGTCACTGGTCCAGTGTCATGAATATGGATGGTGAGCAGGAGGAGGCCCCTATCCAGGGGGGAAAACGCATGCATAGTTTAGAGATTTTGAGCTGTCATTCAAAGAAACCCAGAACAGACCCGCCTTGAGTTTTGGGGTTTATTTGTCTGGGTTTTCCCACACTTCTTCAGTTTGGTAGGATTTGCTGTCTACAATAGCAGTAAATAAAACACTAGAGACTTTCTCCTCGTCTTGGCGTGGTCTTTGCTTAGGCAGCACAACCAGAAATGTAGTTCTCTGAATAATAGTTTCTTTTTTATTTCCCGAGAAAGCAAGATCCCTTTAAAATTATTCAATCACATCAGAGCTTTTGAAACAAGCTTTTCAGAGAACCCTGACTTGACTTGTACTCTGACATGACATGTTGCATTTAGGAAAGAATCAATCCATTTCCCTGTTTTGCCTGAAAGAATGGAGCTTGCTGGATAAAAGCAAATAGCCAGATAGATACAGAGACTGTCTATTAGACATATGAGAGAACCAAGGGGTTTTCCAATCCATCAATGCAGTTGGTATGTGGTCTGCCACAAATTGCCCAAAGGCCCCTGCACTAATTATTTCTCTGGAACTGGTATTCTCATGAGAAGACAAGAACCATGGGCGATTAGGTGAGATACCTTATTGCAGTTACATAGATCCTTCTGTGTGACAAAAAGCAGCTGCTATGAAGAGCAAGAATCTGATTCTATATACGGGTGGGCCCCAGCATTAAACCCCACATTTCCTTCTCCCATCCTTTTTGAAATGGGCTGCCTATAATCTTATTTCTCAGGCTACCCTGGTTACTGGTCAATGTTTTCAAAACAATCGTGTATCTGGTCCACGCTCTCTATTCTCCACCTAAATAGCTCCAGCTGTCACAAGGTCAAAGCTTAGAAACTCTTTAAGACAGATGCTGGACCTGCAAAAAGTTAAATCCACAAATTGGTTAAAAAAAAAAAGCAATCAGAAATACAGGCTCCTAGTCCATTTCCAGGCACATTCAAAGCACTGGTTTTAGCCTACAAGACTATTAATAAATTCTAACGCAAAGTAATTGAGTTAATCGTTATTAGAAAGGTGCGTATTGGGCAGAGGCAGAAGGAGGAGATTAAGAACTCTTGCTGTATATTTAACAACAGAATGCTACAGGATTCTTTCTTTTTAAAACCATAATAAAAAGCTTCTCCGTGTCTGAAGTGGAGTTGTGATATCGGATGACATTCCTGAAGGGAAAAAAAAAGAACACAACACCAGACTTAGTTTAGAATCCAAGGACTTCACAACTTCCTTGAAAGTTAACATTTGCTTAGAGGTTCTTCTCCAGATTCTACTTCTGTGGAATACAAGGGGAATGTATTTGGAGACCGAACCTTTTGTGTGGTACACTCTGAATTTTCTCTACAAACACATAAACCCATCATGGACCCTTCCTTTTTGGATGCCAGATAAAAGCAGTTCTCATCTTCTCCAACATTTCTTTGTTTTAGCACAGATTTTCTCTGGTCAGATTACTGCTATGGTATTATTACGTATTAAATTTAATCACTGTTATTCATTCTTTCTTCAGATAATGTTCTTGGAACATAAAATATCACTAAGTCAGAAATGAAATGAAATGAATAAATAAATGATTCTGTTGATCCATTCATGACCACAGGCCAGTCTCTTAGAATTGATACCTTGCCAGCTTAGAGGTTTCTGTTCTTTCCTGCATCTGAAAAAAGTTCTGGGGCCAGAACACACATAACAACTCCATCTGCTAAGTCTTGGCCTCATACTGTAGTTCAAGTGTTTTGAACATCTAGTAATTTAACCCAAGAAGCTATTTTTATCATCTGCTTTTCCCATCTTGGCATAAAGTCATTCTTGTGCTCAGCTTTTAGAATGACACTTTCCCAACAGTCGTTATCTTCAGCAAATCACAATGACTCTGCAATGACGCAGGCAAATCATCACCGTACCAATCCTGCTATTACATACTTGTCCCAACAGCTGACCCAAAGTTTAAGTTGTGGCATTTGTGTGATAATGTCACCATGCGTTTTATTACCCGTCTCCTCTTGCAACACCCACATCTCTCAGTTTTCCATTCAAGAGGGCAGAATCACAAGGCTCTTCCCAATTAACCACAAGTTGCAGAACTTAATATATTTTAAGTCTCTGCTCTGGGGCATAGTGCTGCTCCTAGAAACAAATCTGCTAAGAAACTGATACTCTGGATGCAATATGAGATCATTTACTTAAGCTAGTTTATCTCTTGCCCAGTCAGAAAGGTGACGGGAGCAGAAACAACATAGCAGCAGTAGGAGAAAGAAACCAAGAAAGGAATTTGTGAAAATGAATGTAGTAAATCAAAGTCTTTCACATCTTGTGCCAACCCTTGTATAGTTAAAGCAGCATCACCCTCAAAAAGATGGCAGTGACAGCATGCTCAAGGGAATCCTGAGGTTCCTAGAAATATATACTAAAAATATTTAGAGAACAGGAAATGAAAGAAGCAACAACCTTCTGGAATACTGAGTATCATTAGGAATGGAAGGGTGAAGGAGGCAAAGAGACAGTTTTGAAAGTACCCAAGCCAAATGTAATATTCTAGAGGTGACGGACTCGTCCCTGGGGGAGCTGGGGGTGTTGACGACCGACAGGAAGCTCTGGCGTGGGCTGGTCCATGAAGTCACGAAGAGTCGGAAGCGACTAAACGAATAAACAACAAAGCCAAACGTAACACCATCTCAGAAGCTAGGTGTCTCATCAAGCTGGCTAGACATTTTCAGTCCTAAATAAAGATCCACATTTCTCAGTGTATTATCTCAGTTTATTAATCCTTAGTATTCAGCTTTTCATAGTATAAAACCTGAGCTCTGTGGATTTTCATTCAATTTATTGCAGAAGAGAATCCTTCCATATTAAGCCAGTGAAAATTTAGGCACAGGATCCTTTTGCTGGTACTGCGCATAACCCCCTCTGGGTTACCAGAAAGAATTAAGTGAAACTCCCAGGTATCTCTGTCCTGAATAAAAGGAAATATTAAAATTGCTGTTTCCTGTATCAACGATAACCTATTTACTCAGCTCCCAAAATGGGTTGTTTTAGAGCCATTCTGCTGAAATAACTTTCCTGTCTACTTGAACAATGATAAGAAAACAGAAGGGATTCAGAGCTCTTGACTCTAGTTTTCTTGACCTTCAGGTAGTCTCAAGTTTGTTTAAATAAATGCAAGGATGAAAAAGAATGAAATTAGAGACAAGGACTCTTCAAAAAAAAAAAAAAAAAAAGAGGGAGAAGAGGTGTAAGTTAGACAAAAGGAAAATATAGCAAGGTTCATGCTAACCCTAATGTGAGCCATCCTTTGTGTGCCCTCTTCTCATGTTCACTGTTTCAATGTATAGTATACATCGTAACGTTTCACATGCCATGGCGCTGATGCGCGTTTCTGTTTGGGAGGGAGCTGCTGTGAGACTTTGTACCAAGCTCTGTATCTGTGTTCATTACAATGGAATGTGTTTGGGTTATGTTCTCTGTTCAAGGACTTTTCCCGCAGACCATCAGAAACCGTTAGGAGCACCTGGGATTGTGAGCTTGGGAAGATTCTACAGGGGGAGGGATCTCATTTGCACCGAGGGCTTTTAGTTTGAATTTGGCGCGCTTTCATCGTTCTCAGCTTTCTTTGTGATCCTGCATACTATTCTTTAATAAATCAGATATCTTTGAATTCCTGCTCATGAGTCTGAGAGTGTTTTAGAATAGACATTCATTACATAAAGCTGAGAATCACCAAAGTTGTACCGTTAGCTCCTACCAAGATCAGTTTCTTGTGAGGGAAAATAGTTAACAATGGCTGAGTCCAAGCTCACGACCGGGGGACTTGAGGAGCCGGCTAGCTTGATGCCCGAGTCGATGGTCAAGAGCGGAGAACTGAGCCTCACACCAGAACCTTCAGATTTCTGGCAGGATTCGAGTTCCAGCCCTGAGGTGGAAGAATCTGACGGGGGAGAACCAGAGCAACTGGCACCCAGCGAATCGCCCACAGAGCTGATCACCTGGGATGAAATGGGAGAACCCCAGCCAGGGACGTCCCAGGCGTCCTGGAAGTATCAGTTCCCGCTGACGCCAGATGTAGAATCTACCACGGTATCAACGGAGAGACAGCCTAACACGCGAGGGAGGGAGGAATCTCAAACCCCTGAAAGGCTAAGAGTGGTGGAGGCCAAAATAGAATCAATGGAGTACATGTTAAGAAACCTGTCTCTATCATTGGGGGGGCAGGGGAGGCACGACGGAGGTCCCGGCTTCACGCAACCATCCCCCATCCTCCCACCTGGACCGCCAGCAGAGCGGGGCCGGACATGGCTCCGGGATGAATCTCCACCCTGCAGGGCTCAACCACCAGTGTCCCCACCCCGAAGAGGGAGAACTACTGTAACCTGGGGCCCAACCACTCAAGCAGCCGCCAATTCCGCTCCAAGAGGAGTGGGCGTGAGAGACTTTTCTGTCAAGTTTGATGGGGATCCAACCAAGTTATCTTTCTTCCTAACCAATGCTAAAAGTTACATGAGGCAGTTTGGAGCATACTTCCCTTCCGAAGAGGCTAAGATAACTGCCATCGCCACCAAGTTGAAGGGTCGAGCGGCTGACTGGTATGTTCAATTAAGTGAGTCTGACTCCCCTGAACTTGAGTATTTTGAGGACTTCATGGGGGCGTTAAAGCTGCATTTTGAGGATCCTCTGGCCAAGGCAAGAGCTAAGAAGGCGCTGAAGGAACTTACCCAGGGCCAGCTGTCTGTAGCTGATTATGCCCTGGAGTTTAAGGCTTTAGCTGGGAAAATCCCCAACTGGTCTGTCAACCTTAATAGAACGGTTTAAAGAGGGACTCAACCGGGACGTCCTACGGTGGGCGTTGTGTAGAGACGACCCAGAGTCATTGTACGAATGGATCTGTCTGGCCGGCAAGGCTGAGCATGCCCAGCATACCTTCATGCAAACCAGACGACCTGAATAACCACCAGCCACCATGAGGGGACCCCGAAGTGCTGCAACTGCTGCCTGGCCAGGCTATAGAGCCTGGGAAGAGGAGAGAGATTGGCACTATGCGAGGGGTCAGTGTCTCCGATGCGGAAAGGAAGGGCATCAAGTAGCTGATTGCCCAAAAGCCAAGGCTGGAGATCGAGTGGGCAAGTTGCCGGCCAAATCGCCCCCCCCCCCTTGCGGCGGATGACAGCAGCCAAGGGCGCAGCCGAAGCTGAGGAAGTATTCTACTTCTCGGGAGAGGCTGAAGATGACTCTAAGGAGCCGGCGGGAAACGCCAGCCACCTGCCATGAAGAGCGCCTGCGGGCAGGTGGAGGAGGATGGGCGCGAGGATGCTATGGTGAGTGCTGACTGTCCCACTTTAGCAGTAAAAGTGCAATTGGGCTCCTGCAGAAAGACTACAGAGGTCTGGGCTTTAGTTGACTCTGGGTGTTCCAGGTGTCTAATTCACCCTGATCTGGTTGCTGCTTTGGACCTGCCTAGCTTCCCCCTCCAGCAGCCTTTGATCTTCACACAGTTGGATGGTTCAACGGCGGGGGGGGGGGGGGCGGCAACCCATTTCACTGGAACTGTCGCAATGCAAATGGGCAGCCACTGTGAGACGTTAAAATTCGTAGTAGCACCTGTTGGCAATCCCTTGGTAATTCTGGGGATCCCCTGGTTGACCTATCAAAGCCCATATATAAACTGGGAACACAGAACTGGCTTGCCCGATCGATACCAAGACTTTGCAGGCGTCTTTGGGGAAATGGAAGCAGATCAGCTACCCAACCATCGGAAAACTGACTGTACAATAGAGTCGGTTCCCAACGCTCAATTGCCCAAGCCAAAAATTTATCCAATGACTCAGAAGGAGCTTGAGGCATTACGGGACTTTATTGACAAAAATCTGTCAAGGGGGTTTATTGAACCTGCAAATTCCCCAGTTGGGGCCCCTGTGCTATTCCGGGAAAAGAAAGATGGCACGCTTTGACTCTGTACAGACTATCGGGGGTTAAATTCCATCTCAATTTGCAACAACTACCCTCTTCCACTCATGAAGGACATGTTAGCTCACTTGTCTAAGGGCAAGATTTTCTCCAAGCTTGATCTTCGTGAAGCCTATTTCCACATTCGCATAAAAGCTGGGGATGAGTGGAAAACTGCTTTTAATTGCCCACTAGGATCGTTTCAGTACAAAGTCCTCCCTTTTGGGTTGGCAGGGGCACCTGGAGTCTTCATGCAATTGATTAATGAAGTATTACATTATCATTTGTTTAAAGGGGTCCTGGTTTATTTAGATGATGTTCTCATTTAAACTGAAACCGAGGAGGAACACGAACACCTCCTCAAACAGGTGTTAAGCAAGCTTAGAGATGCCAAACTTTCCAAATGTGAGTTTCACAAAACCCAACTTGACTATCTGGGCTATAGGGTGTCTGACAAGGGCATTGAAATGGACCCTGCAAAAATTCAGGTGATTTTAAGTTGGGAACGTCCCCGCACCTGGAGGCAATTGCAAAGTTTCCTCGGGTTCAGTAATTACTATCGCCAATTTATCCAGGGGTTCGCTGAGATTGCTTTGCCCCTCACTGATTTACTCCGTACCAAGGGCTTGGGGGAGACACGCAAAGTAAAAAACCCTGGGGCAGTGCTGAATTGGACGCCTGAATGCCAGGCAGCATTTGAGAAATTAAAAACCCTCTTCACTGCTGAGCCTATTCTACAGCAGCCTGATCTTGAACGCCCCTTTGTGGTCCAAGTTGACACTTCTGATTCCTCAGTTGGGGCTATATTGTTACAGAGAGATTCTGAACATCACTTAAAACCCTGCGCTTATCTGTCCAGAAAATTTTCTGAAACCGAACGCCGGTGGCATGTTTGGGAAAAGGAGCCTTTTGCTGTAAAAGCCACTTTGGAAGCCTGGCGTCACCTCCTGGAAGGCGCTAAATGCCCTTTCGAGGTTTGGACCGATCACAGGAATTTGGAAACCCTCCGCACCCCCCGGCGTCTCAGTCCTAAACAAATTCGCTGGGCTCAATTTTTCAGTCGCTTTTAACTTCCAGTTAAAATTTATTCCGGGAAAGAAAAACTTTCTGGCCGATGCTTTGTCACGTTTACCACAGGACCTTGACCACGTGGCAGATGTGGTTGGGACTGTTCTCAATGAACCACAACTGGGCTTAGTTGCTGTCACCCGGAGTCAGACCCGTGCGCAGGCATCCCCGCCCCCAGCCCAGTCTGGGAAGCAGAAAGTGCAAGTTCCTTGCCAGTTACAGAAAGACTTTCTCCAGGCGTTGAAATCTGACACTTGGTTGCTAGCTAATAAAGACACTGTTTCTTTTGAAAACGGTCTGGCATGGGTGCGACACTGCCTTTATATACCTGAAACTTTAAGACCTGACATTTTACAGCGTTCCCATGATGATAAACTTGCTGGGCATTTTGGTTTTGTTAAAACATTGCATTTGGTTCGTCGTCAATTCTGGTGGCCTACCTTGAGACGCGATGTAGAAGACTATGTGGCTTCCTGTCCTGTTTGTGCAATGTCAAAACGAAAAGGGGGGAAACCGCAGGGGCTTCTGCAGCCTGTGGCCAGCCCATCCCATCCCTGGGACGAGATTTCTATGGATTTTATTGTGGATCTTCCTCCCAGTCAGAAGAAAACTGTCATTTGGGTTGTAAAAGATTTTTTTTTCCAAACAGGCCCATTTCATTCCATGAGCGTCCATCCCGTCGGCCCCGCAATTGGTGCACCTATTTCTCATCCACATCTACCGTCTCCACGGTAGCCCCTCCTGTTTGGTCAGTGACCGCGGGACACAGTTTACTTCCCAGTTTTGGAAATCATTTTTAAAATTGATTGGCACCAAACAGGCGCTGTCCACCTCGTCCCATCCTGAGACTGATGGATCTACTGAGATTTTAAACTCCACCCTTGAACAATTTCTTAGAGCATACATTAACTACCATCAGGACGATTGGGTGGACTTATTACCTTTTGCTGAAGTGGCTTACAACAATGTTGTCCATCAGACTTTTCATGTGGTTTCTGGTCACGACTTTGTTCCCATCCCTGAACTGCCACAACCCCCTTCCCAAACATGTTCTGCCTCTGACTGGGCTGTTAAGCTTGCTGATTCCTGGCCGGTGATTCAACAGGCTTTGGCTGATGCCCAGGCTGCTTACAAGTTTCAAGCCAATAAGCATCGTTCCTTGCAACACGACTTCAAGATTGGGGATCAGGTGTTTCTATCTACCAAATTCATCAAGTCACCACAACCCTCTAAAAAACTTGCTCCGAAGTTCATTGGTCCTTTCCCTATTGTTCGTCTTATCAATCCAGTTACTGTTAAGTTGGACCTGCCTCACAATTTGAAACGCTTGCACCCTGTTTTCCATTGCAGCTTGCTCAAGGCTGTCCACCACTCCTCCCGCTGGCATCCCCAACCTCCTCCTCCTTCTCCGATCATGATTGACGGCCAACAGCACTTTGAGGTGAAGGAGGTCGTTGATTCTCTCAAGCTTTGCAGCACCCTCCAGTATCTGGTCCGATGGAAACACTTTCCTCATCCTGAATGGGTGTCTGCTCTCCACATTAATGCTCCTGATTTAATTCACCGTTTCCACTTGGCTTACCCTTTGAAGCCTGCTGCTTAGTGTTTTCTTTTTTTGGGGGGGGGGGCACTATGTCAAGTTCACTGTTTCAATGTGCACTGTACATCGTAACGTTTCACATGCCATGGCGCTGACGCGCGTTTCTGTTTGGGAGGGAGCTGCTGTGAAACCTTGTACCAAGCTCTGTATCTATGTTCATTACAATGGAATGTGTTTGGGTTATGTGCTCTGTTCAAGGACTTTTCCCCGTAGACCATCAGAAGCCGTTAGGAGCACCTGGGATTGTGAGCTTGGGAAGATTCTATGGGGGGAGGGATCTCATTTGCACCAAGGGTTTTTAGTTTGCATTTGGAGTGCTTTTATCATTCTCAGCTTTCTTTGTGATCCTGCATACTATTCTTTAATAAATCAGGTATCTTTGAATTCCTGCTCATGAGTCTGAGAGTGTTTAGAACAGGCATTCATTACACCTCTCAGGTCAATTTCTACTGAATGTTTCTGAAAGTTTTCAGTTATTAAAATAAATAAGTAAATAAACAATTCTATGCTTGATGGAATTTCCAACAGGTAGAGCTTTCCTACGACACTGAAAAAATGAAAAAAAAAAAAAGAAATGCAAATCAGAATGCTTCCAGCTAACATCTTTTTTTCCCAATTACGCAGAAAATATATTTCAAACTTTGCAGAAATAGTCTCTCAGGTCCCTCCATCTGTATAAGAACTCAACCATGGTGCCCAAGAATGGAATAAGCTGTTGTCTATGACAGTGTTTCTCAACCTTGGCAACTTTTAAGTTGTCTGGACTTCAATTCCCAGAATTCCCAGGCCAGCATACTGCCAAGGGTGAGAAGCACTGGTCTATGAACTTGACAAGTGTATCTATGTATCTACATAGAACTGGGAACATAGGTCAGCTAGCACAATCATACAGAACTTAGCCAGCATGATTAACAAGGAGGCATGCTAGGAATTATATGTCGATGAAGATTCTCAGTCATCCAGGTGGAACTGTCTGTAGAAAGAGCAGCATGAACAATGGGGGACAAGTTGTGTCTGAGGTCTCCCCTCAATTTCATCAGTCCCCAGGAAGTTTAAGACCACCAGGAAGGCCACTCTTAACAATCCACTGGGGGATGAACAAAGGATCTAGGAGTAAGACATCCCAAAGGCAATCCACACCTCCATGGCACAATTAACAGCCATTCAGGTGTAGGGACAATGCAGCCAACCTGGAAGACATATATGGGGTCTCTTCACCAACCTTTGCCCAGACTGAAGAAGCTGCTTGGAGAAGCAGCAAAACGTTTCTACCAAAAAGAAAGAAATCCAGTTGCCATGACTCAACCTACAGGCTAGGAATTATAGTTCAGCAACATCTGGATAGCCACAAGTTTCCCATTTTGCTATTTCATGTCAAATAAAAGAAAGCCTCTGTTTTATCTGTAAACTGAATGTACTGTACACCATTACTTTCTACTAAAATAAAACAACAAGACATAAATCAACTTTCAGCCAGATGTCCAACAAATGCTATTGGTTTGATAGTACTTACAGAATCAAGGCTAAGACAATATACACAACTACACCACATTAATATTTCTATCCTGAACAACCAGTAATGTTGATCACCAATAAGCTATTCAATCAAAAATAACGAACAGTCTTTGGAAATATAGGTAGTCCTCGGGTTACAACGGCAACTGGGACTGGGATTGCTATCGCTAAGTGATGTGGTCATGAAGTGTGACGTCTTGCGACATCATAGTTTAGTGATGACAATCTCAGCTACCGTCATATACGTTGTTATGCAGGAAGCAGTGGGATTCCCAGACAAGGAGCCTAAGGGTGCCATGGGGGGGGGGAGCAGCACAGGGTGTCTGGGGGGAGGAGGCCACAGCGCCTTGTGAGTGCAGGGAGGCTGGAGGGACTTACCAGAGTGATTTGTGGCCTTCGCTGCTGGTTTCCCCATTGACGGGGAAGCCAGCAGGGAAGGTCGCAAATGGTGATCGCATGACCACAGGGCATTGCAAACATCTTAAGTGCGAGGTGGTTGCCAAGAGCCTGAATCAGAATCATGTGACTGCAGGGGCACTTTGACAGCCAGAACTTCGAGGACTGGTCATAAGTACCACCTGTTCAGCACTATCACAACTTAAAATGGTCGCTGAATGAGTCATTGGTAAGCAAAGACTGTCTCGAAGCAGAAGGCTCCCCTCCTGTAAACCACACCAATCAATGAGATCATAAGTAGGGGGCCTAACTCTTCCCACCCAATCTTAGTGCACAAGTCCAACAGTATTGGGGCCTGCAATGTTACATGTACCGTTTAGTCATGCCACTTCAGAATATGATAGCCACGTTTGATTGCTTATTATTAGATTTATACTCCATCCTTTATAAGAGGAGCTCAAGGCAGCATATATAATGCCTCACCTCCTATACATCCCCACAACAACGCCGGGGGGTAGGTTGGGCTGAAAGAGGGAGAGAGTGTGTCTCCCAGTGAGATTCCATGGCTGAAGGTATCCCTGCTTCCCTAAATAGTCCAATACTTTAACTACTATACCATCTTGGCTGCTGTTCTGTTCTAGCTGCAGTTTCTGGACTGCTTCCAGGGATAGACTTTACATAAAGTAATCTAACTATGATGCTATTAGGGAATGACTAGGCTCTCCTTGTCCCTAAGGCTGCTTAGGCCTCTTTTACTTTGGAAGAAGTGCTAGCTCTTCTAGGAGAGGATAATTCCCAGGCCTGAGCACCACCTAACCTTGATTTGGGTGTAACTGCATTTCTTTGGATCCCATTTACTCCAGGCAACTGCTGAACATCTGCACAGCTTCTCTTGATTCTGGTGGAAACCAGTGATAGGTCATCAGCCAACTGATCACTCCATACTCCAGATCTCCAATGACAGTCCCTACCAGCTGGGGCAACATAAAACCCTGTGTGACCGCACAACACAATTGCTCTCAGGTTACAGATTTGCAAGTAAGAATGGAAACCCTGCAACATGGGTCTCTCCAATTTTCAACTCGAGTCACTCACCAATATATATGAAGAAAGGCCATGGGAAAATCACTGTGAATCAACACAATAGTACTCTACCTGTCTTTTTCTCATTTATCCTGTAAGACAGACTAAAAGTAAATCTCAATTATTTAATTTAATATTAAGTGTTAGTTTCAAAATTAATTCCTCAGAGAATTATTACTCACCGGACTCTTGCAAATATCTATATACGAGGAAGTTAACCTCATCACTGCTTATACTCATCTTTATGCCCGCTTAAACCATGAGGTCACGATGAAGGATATAACCCTAAAAATATATAAAAATACAGCAAGTTAGAAATATGCAGAGAAATAACTGGATTTTTGTCCAAAAAAACGGATAAATTGCACATAATGTAGTTGTGCCTTAAAAGGGACCTTTTTCAAGTCTACTAAGATAATTGTTGAGAAGCATCCAGGTAATGTTCATACACAAAAAAGAAAAAGCAAAACAAAACGATTATCTGCCCCAGCTGTGTTATTTCTCCACTGAAAGATTACAAGCATACCAATACCCATTACTAAGAGATGGATTTGTGCTCAGTAATCCACTGAAAATACTTCACAATACATATATGAGGGGTCAGCAACATCATATCCATAAATGCCTGGGCATCTGAAACATCCCTAGCTCTTCCCAAACGTTGTTGTTGTTGATGAGACTGATTTGAGCAAAATCTCATGAGATTTAAGACAAGATTTCAGGAGTAAGATTGCTGAAATTCTGCAAAGATCTTATAGGATTTGGGACAGCTTAAAAAAAGAAAAGTACGTCTTTGTCGATGCTATCATGTGAAATTGTGCAATGGAAATATGCTGCCCACAAACATACAGATATACCTAAAATAACTGTTGAAAGGGTGCATCATAAAAGCATGTTTGGAGAATGTTTCTAATCAATCTTTGGAGGAATGGGCAAATAGGTCAATATATGAAAACTGCTGGAGTGGAAATAATCCATTCTCACAACTCTGCCGCAGACACTGCATTAGCTTTCAGTAGGTTTCTAAGTACAATTCAAGGTGCTGGTTTTTACTTAAAAAGTACTAGATGGCTTGGCATGCAAGTATCTCCTAGAGTACCTTTTCCAGTTGGGACTGGCCTGACCTGTGCATTTATCCTTGGTGGAAATATTCACCATTCCCTGCACAAGTGCTGCTGAAGACAGCATCTCTCCTTGGTGGCACCAACACTGTGTAACTGCCTCCCAGAGAGGAAAGGCTGCCACCAATCCTGTTATCTTCCCAGGAAACAGAACACTTTCACAAGTCCCAATTTGCTGCCATGTGGATGAGGCTTTAGCCACTGTCATCATTACTACAATCCTACAAATATTACTGTTTGTTTTATTCATGTTCTATGTAGATTCAATTTTATTGGATTTCTGGTTTGATTTCTGCTGTAAACTGGTACAATTCAGCGGCATACAATTATAATAAACAATTACTGAGTTCTACAAGAAACAGTTTTTTTGAATGGATAGGTGGAAGAGTTAGAATACAAGTGTGGGAGGGAGAAAAACAAGCAGGTAGAACATGCCTGGTTTCCTAGCAGTTATTTACAGGTTGCTTACATCACATAGGTACACGCATACATACATGTGTGCATACTTGGGATATCCTAACAATGATGTGTCCAGCTCGGTGGCAATATCTAGCCCATCTTGCCTGATCTTGAAATGCTAAGCAGGACCTGGTCCATACATAGATGGGAAACCATAAGGACATTCCAGTGTTTGGGGCTAGAATGGGAAATCAAAATAAGATCACAGAAGAAGGCAGTGACAAAGCACTTCTGTTCTATTGCCAAGAATGCTATGTAGCTATGTTCATGCCCATGAAGTCACTAGAATTCAAGTTCAATTCAAGGAGATCCTTACCTTTCAACCATATTTTGATTTATAATCCAATCTTGCCATGCTGTAGCAGGTAACTCCTCACTCAACCATATTTCTGTAGTTTGCAAGATTGGTGTTTTTAAAAGTAACTGAAACAGAATGTAAGTACCACACTAGCCCCTCAAAAGGGGGGAAGGGAAAGGAATCAGCAAAACCAAGATGTATAACTCAAATGCACTGAAGGAGATGCTCTAGTTGATGCATGGGTATAGTTATTTATTCATCAAAAATTAGATTCCCAGGGATGGGCTAGGGAATTGGGAGAAATCAACAATTTTAAATAGACAAGAGTCTGAAGTAAGAGAAGATGACACTCAACTAATAAATAATAATTTTAAAAAACCCTGCAGAATGGTTAAAACATTAGCCATAGGATTTTTGTTCTTTTAGTACAGGCGGGGGCATTTTGTTTACTGTAATGGTTTAGTAAAGGTTAATAACACCATCGTTCATGTGGCCTCAGTAACATTTTCCAAAGGTGGATCAAAGTGTTCTCTTCCAAGAAGATAAAAAGAACAGGGGAAAAATAAAACCCTATCATGAATCTACATGATAAGAGGCTTCCATCTGAATGGACATGAGGGGGCAGTATAACATAAGTATTTGAAACAGCCAACAGTGAATGACAAATCAAAGGAAGCTTGTGAACTAAATGGGGATTCTTTTTTCCCAGTGAGAGTATCACAGAGCAACCTGATTAGAAAGGCGTAATCTACAGGTACAGGGGCATCCAAAATAAACATGCCTCCCTTTGTCCACTGTGATCCTTTCATCTTTTACATGCCTGAAGCAACAAAGCACAGCAGAAATGCTTGCTTTACCACAAGGTACATCCCCTGGACTCCAGCCTTAATTAAAATCTTATCCAAATGTTGCCTCTAATTTTGGCCAAGGGAGGAGACTCAAGATTCTTCACAAAGAACAGAAAGACCAGCCCAGAAATGTCAGTCATATAAAATGTGTGGTTTCAGGAATAGAAACCCCCACGTGGCACCCTGAACAGCAAGAAACACAGAGACATCTCTCTTGATGCCAGCTCCACTCTAGTTTTTTAAAGACTAGTTTAATTTTAAATCAAACTTTAAAAAGAAGCTGGCATGCCTTAACATAAAGTATTAGCTTCCAGAATCGGTTTTATTTTCAATGGTCTTGGATTCCACAGATTCCATAGGCTAGCTTTTTTTTTCCCCCCAGGCTGAGGGGGGATCCAGGCTTGGAAAAATAGTGGGCATGGCCAGGATGAACAAATAGACAACTGCCCCCCCCCATTTAATTTTAAAAATATAGTTCATATATAATTGTCCATAATTTCTCCCTTCTTAAAAAAACGGTGGAATTCAAAGGAGGGGACAGCCTATGGCTCTGGTGTTCTGATTATGCACTGCTGTTGCAAACTTTCTTAAAAAATAGAAGTGGTGAGCACTGTAGCCCAGTGTTTGTTTATAAGGACACCTCCTTATCTAGAAAATAATTTTAAAAGCATGTTCGGTTGTTAGGATGCATCCAGGGAAAGTAGAAAGGGAGGCAAGGAACCGTTTGCCATCAGTAACTAGTGTTTTGTGGCTGGCAGCCATTTTGTGAATGGGCAAAGCCACCAGGGCAGCCATTTTGAGGATGGGCATGTCCATTCCTACACCGGCCAGGGTTTTCTCTTTTAAAGTGCCCACAATTTACAGTATCAAAATGACAAATGAGCTCCTAGCCCAACAATTTGGGATCAACGCCTCAGGGACTTTTCAGAGTCCGGTGCTCTCAGAGAGAGAAACTTTCCCCTTCCACTCCGGAGTTTATGCCTATAATTTTCACCAGAAAACATCCTGCAGCCTTATTTATTTATCATATTTTTATCACTGCCCATCTCCCACATACAGGGGACTCTGGGCAGCTCACAATAAAATAATTATGTTCATTGCAGAAATGATTTGTAGCCTGTACCCAGCCAGAGATTGCCAATGCCTAATTTTGGGTCATGTCACAATCTGATTAATTAATGTACTGGGTAACAGGCTTATCACACATTAAATCATAACATCCAAAAATCTGATGAGGTAGAAATATGCCAGAACACACAAGAACTAAATCCTAACTAAAAAGGGATGTCTAGTTCTTACATTATTCTTTCAAAGTGGTTCTTGGACACACATTCTCTCTTCTGAAATCCCATGTTGCAATAAAGGTCTTAAAAAGAAGAAGTGCCTGCTACACTTACCATAACTGTCCTATTAAGCTCCACCTCTGGGTTTCAGCCATTTTTTGCAAAACTAAGAAAATCAAAGCAAGGCAATACAATTGCGATACCATTCTCTGCTTTCCATGGTGTTTATTTAATACAAAAAAATTTCCCAAGAGAATTTTTTAAGGAACCACCAAAGAGTAGACAAGAATGAGACTGTGTGGTCTGGTTGACGAGAAAAGAAAAAAATGGCACAATTAGGAAATACCCCTCCCAAAGTCCTTTTTATATGAATTAGAGTTGGTCTCTCCCTTGCTTCTCCTCAATGGGGCTTTGATTTACATGGCCTGCCTGCTTGCTCTTCATTGGTGCTGGATTATAAATAAGCCCCTGTGTTTATCCAGCCAGGCCTAACCTCTGCCAAAAATGCCTTTCCTTCTCCCTCCCAGTTTCTGTTGGTATGAATCAGGTTCTACTGTACTCAGATTGCAGCAAAGAGCCAAAGGGAGACCAGTGTTTAGATAAACAATGTACAAGTCTTGGTGCTAATGAGCTTGCAGGGGCACAGAATGGGTTCAAATTCCATGCCTCCTATATGGAAGCTATCAAACCACACATACTGGAATGATTGTACTTGGGACACGATTGTACATGGTCCATGCACACACACTCCCTTCCGAAATATTTCAGCTCTGTAGCCACCATGAAAAATGTTTAAGCTGGGAGACAGCGCCTAACCAGATTTATACAGGAATCTTCTTGTAACCAAGTGGCAATTGAAATATGATCCCCCCAATCCAAATTTATACATCCTGGCTGTCAAAGGATAAGGGCAAGACACACAGCAGCAATGCTGGCTGATCATATCATACTGTTTCACATCAACAGTTACTTCAGATTTCCAGTGTTGATGCCAAGTTTCAAATCTTGGATGGATTTTATGGCCGCATTATAAATACCTAATACATAACAGGGGAATGATGCAGAAATGCTGGCCTAACCTTTTACAGTATCTATGGCCTGCGCCCAGTGTTGGTATTAACTTAAAGATGTGAAAGTTACAGTTGCAAGGTAATCTGCCACATGTCTTAGAACATATTCAGGGAAGATTAGGAAAGCAATCTGATTAGGAAAATAATCTGTTCAACATCGGCCAAAAAACAAAATTTGCAACAATGCTTTTCAGTTCTTTTCCTGCTGATACAGACAACAATAACACAAACCAGGAAACCAAAGCAGACAAAGACATGTGCTCAATTTGAGCAAGCTAAATGGAGACAGGCAGTAGAACCTATTTTAAGTGATACTTCTTTAATATACCCCCCTGCTCATTGTCTGATAGCAAAATCCACTTGGACTGAGAGGTCTGAATTTGCACACTGTAAACGATAATGCAGAACATATGGGATGAGGAGACAGAGAAGGTTTTCGGGTCCAGTAAAACCATTTGCGATTTTACTTATTTAATCAATGTACAGGCCACCTCAATTTCGCTAACAACTCTAGGCAGTGCACAACAATATAATAAATACAAATTAAAACAGCAACATGAAAAAAATTAGCAATCCATGTAGGGGACAATGCAGCAGTTAGGCTGTGAAGCAAGTCACTCAAGATCAAAGTCACAAATTATCCTGCCCCAAGGCCTTGAGGGGGGTTGAAGCCCATGCAGATATCAGGGGGACCCTGTTCAAGAAGGATGGGGCAGCCACAGAGGAGTTCCATCTGCAAGATCCCACTGCTTTACAGATGGGATCTGGAACATGTTAACCCCAACAGATCTCACCAGATGAGGAGACAATCAGAGAAAGGCATTCCTGCAGGGATTATGAAGGATTTTATAGGTGACAACTGACACTTGGAAATGCATCTCAAAGCTCCCCTCCCTATCACTGGAGCTTGCAAAGGACAGTTTTACAGAGGGCAAAACAGAGTTAGCCATTATTACTTGTCTTGTCTCATTCTGGACCTGCTGTAGCTCTGAGAGCACGTCATGGATACGTTCAGAAAAAAGTCAGCCGTTGTGGTCGCTGATCAGCCACCATCAGTTACCAGGTTTCAGCAGAGGGTAAAAAAGTAAGTTTGATCCCAAACTCACTAGCCCTAAAAGATGCTTCCTACCACCTTCAGTTTCCCAACTTCCAAACCAACCACTGGACTGCAGCTACTCACATTTTTATAGGTGAGTGACCAAAGACATTCTTGGAAATAAAGATGATATGCTGGAATCTAAGGTTATGCTTTGCAGCCAGTCCGGTTCTTTCTTCTTCTTGAAAGTAAAGCATCTTGGTGCAGTGGTGTTCACTGACTTCATGCTACCTAACATCCACAGAGTCTCAAAAACTAAGGCGGAGATAACAGTCGGAAAACTGTATTAGGATGGATAACTGCCCATCCAGTGCTCCAAATTCCATCTTTACAATTGAATTTAATAACAATAGAATTGTGCTGAATGATACCATAGCTTGTTAGTAGAAATGCAGAAATATGGAAGCCATGGGGAAAACATTTTCCTGCACCAAAAAAGTAATTTTATGCAATATGCCTTAAATTCACTTTGCTGTTTTAGAAACACACCATGCAATACCTGTAACTTCGATCTGTCACACAATTATCATGTTTGGTATCAAATGTAAAAGTATTATTTAGTCAGATAATAACTCCATTCACTAACTGTGTGTGTGTGCGCACGCGTGTACACACACAGACACACACACGGAACTATAAGCTGCAGAATTCTAAGAACACCAGGAAGTCCCAATGTTCTCAATTTAGTAAATAAAGAAACCAGCCAGCAACACAATAAATCAATCACATCCAGTGAGGCCTAGTCAAGAACAGATGTACTGACCTCTAGATAAAAAATATCAGCAATAGACAACCCATGACAGCCCTTCAAGGTAGACCAGTCTAGGATGCCAGAGTTACGAATTCTAATATTCCTTTATTATAATACAGAACAAGTCTGGATGCGCTTCCCCCCTCCCACCTTTTCTCTTCATGAGAACTAGGGAGGGTCTTGTCTGAGATGCTTACTCAAATTACATTTCTGCCCTGGGTTCAGATTTCTGTTATCTGAAAGTTGTCTTGGTTGCAGCTCTTCCTCCTATTTCTCAGAGTCAAACCTCCTATTTCTCAGAGTCAAACCAACAAGCAGATCAGGACTCAATTCACCATCCTTCTTTGGTGAAAATGACAGTGCCCCCACCTCCCTGTGGCAGTTTAGAAATGCATCTCTCTCTTGTATTGGAAAATGGCACAAGGGAGACCCAGATTCAAGCCACCAAGCCAGTTTCATGGATGTAGAGGGTAAGGAAGATGACCTTGATGGAGATATGCAGGGGCTGAGGTACATTTTAAGTCCAGAACAGTGAGAGGACATTCGGAAGCAGCTCAGACAGATATCTCCCTAATTCATTGAACTATAAGGAGGAAGAGGAGGAGCTTTGCAAGATTCTGCTATTGGAGCCAATCTCAACACAGGTAGCTCAGCCTTTCTGTGGAGTTTATTTTCTGGTCTGGTCCATCTAGTGGGGCTGACACTGGGTACTTTGGGCCACATGCTCTCAACCCAAAAGCCAGTGTGGTACAGTGGTTAAGGTGTTGGACTAGAAGTGAGTTGTAGTATGCTTTCAGCCACAAAAGCTCACTGGGTGACTTTGGGGCAGTCCCTCCCTCTCAGCAGAACCTACCTCACAGGACTGCTATGGGGAAAATGGGAGAAAAGACACTAGGCTGAGCTTCTTAATAAAAGATGGGACATTGATTGACTGAAATAATACTTGCCATCTCTGCAGAGGGATGACAGTGCTCTGATACTCAACACAGTCCCTATTATAAGTGAAAAGAAACCATTTTGGGAAAATAAAGGATAGCAATATTTGAGCAGTTTTTCTTACTGTATTCACTGTTCTATAATAGAATATTTCACTAGTATTTTTTAAATGTTTCACTTTTCAATTCTCAGGAAAGCAAAACAAAACCTGATGAAAAAATGTAAAAACATCTTTTAAAAAAAATTCAGGCCATCACATCTCTACTTATTATTCCAGCATTCTGCCCCCAAAATAGCCATGACGCTCTTCTATTCATATTTCCCAGCAAATATGATAGTACTGAATCATTCTTCCTCAAGCTTCTATATTCACCCCCTCCCCAATAGGTAGGTGTTTGAGCTGCAATTTAACCAAAGAGAGGATCAAAGCTTTGTCCTGATTTATCCATGAAATATTATACATTATGCCAAGTTTCATATAGTTTATGCAGAACGATAATTTCCAATGAGCCTCCCCTAAGATTCAATAAACTGCCCTGGCATAACTCAAAGGAGAAATGAAGCTGGGTGAAAAGTCATTCATTTGAAAGTCATTACAGAAGCAAATTCGTATAATGAATAGGTAGCTCATACATTTTAAATGCATTATGACTTTTATCAGGCAGCATTTATTAGGTATTAATTTGAATTAACTCTGATATTTCCCCAGCCCGCAAACTTCTGAGTTCTTAAATATTGCCTCCTGCTGGAAGTTATTGATCTACCTCTACAACCTCACATCTAGGCTTCTGTGGGCGTGATCAAATGAATTTGGGGGGCAGCTTTTCTCAGGTTGAGTAGGAAAAATGTCTCTACAGAACTGTGTATGTACAGCAGGGCAGCAACTAGGGTCTGTGTCACCCGGGGCAAACATGGATTCCGTGCCCATTTTGGCATCGCCCAGCGTTCATTTTGGCGCCCCACCAGCATGGTGCCGGGGGCACATGCCCCAGTTGCCCCCCCCCAGTTGCAGCCCTATGTACAGGAATAGGTATAGGTATAGGTATATACATATTCTACAATTCCATTATACCTAAAATTTTGCTTTTTTCTTAAAAAAATAGTTTTCACAAATTGCATATATCAGGGATGGTCTGAAACAAAATGTTTTTTCCCCCCCTCAGTCATATTTTACTTGAACTAATCTCTTACAATTCAGCATTCTTACTCAAGACTCAGGAGTCGCCGTTGAGTTTGGTGGCCTAAGAAATCGAAATTATAAATAAGTAAGATTTTAATCATTTCAACATTTTTTTGAGTAGGCACCCACACTATCTGTAGTGTTGCGTAATAAAACCCACTACCTTAAAAAATGGCTAACCTTTTCTTTAGATAAGAAGCAAAAAAGTCATTTTTCTCTCAAGGACTCTACTAATGTGGGAGTAACCTTGTGGCAAGCTACATCCGAATGGTAGGCAGGGCCAGAATCAAAAGCGGGCAGGTCCTTCCTCTAACAGTCTGCTGGAACTCCAAATGGATTGCATGCAGAAGGCTTTTTGAAATTTGGCTGCCAGCCATATGGAAAGCAGGTTGTCCATATCTGCTCTAGATATATTTTCCTTCAATTAGAGAAGAAGCGTTTTTTTATGTTGCTAACAAAATTAACTTAACTTTGCAAGCTGCTTCAGTACTGAATGAGATGAGCCATAAAATTAAGGAGGAAAAAAATGGGGGATGACAACGGACTAATTTTTTTTTACTTGACTAAACTGTCTAAATCACATTATTAAATAGGAATTTTCCCCCAAATCTTATGAAGGCATCAGGCTAGGAAGCATGCAAAGTATTAGTATTCAAACTCTTTCTTGACTCATAAGACGTATGAGCATTTTATATATCATTCAACCAGAGCTTGGGTCTTAGCTTGCTTCTGGAACCAATTTCAAATGTTTCCTTTTAAGACTTAAAAAAAAATGACGTTAAGAGTACCTTACCCTAAAATACAATGATTTTCTGAATATTTTCTAATAACACTGCCCCACAGAACGAAAAAAACATTGCGAAAGCGGTGTCCCCCCAAAGGGTCAGACATGACTCAGTGCTTGCACAGGGGACCTTTCACCTTTCACATAGAGCAAATAAACAACAACATAGGATATCTGAAAGAAAAAGGATACCTGGAAGTTAAATGTGTAACATTCTGAAATCTACATGCAGCATAAAAATCTGGGGCAGAGGACAAAACAAATATTGGAAAACTTCCCAGCAGCTCCCCCCCCCCCAAATTCACAACCCTTAAAAAATCCACGAAAGAGTAAAAGGTGAAACATTAAATTGTAAACAGAACAAAGCAGTGTAGCAATAAAAAGGGGAAGTTGTGCATACTGCATTTACATATGTCTGGGTTCAGATGCCTTCAACGTGAGAGCCGAGGAACAGATATGGCTTCTTTAAGGCACCCTTTCCAAGTATGCCAAGTGTGCTCCTGTTGAATCCACAGCATTTCTCCTGCTTCAGCTCTGAATACTGCCTGCCTCTACCTGGGACCAAAGAAAAAAGGACTGTATAGACCTACAAGCATTTTGGGGAAGATAACCTTCAATAAAGAAGAACAGTGCATGGATAAAATATGGAATTAATTACTTGAAATACTTTAAAGGTTTGAGAAATTGTCTGACTAACTAGGTTATTCAAGGCTATATCTTCATATGAATGTGCCTGCCTGTTATCTTTGGGCACCAAGCAAGGCATCCCATCAGCATACTGGTGCCATGTCCATGTCAGAGAATGCTGTGTAATCCTTAAAGTTGGTGTTGTGTGTGTGTGTGTGTTTCTGTGTGTGTTCTGCTGTAGATTCTATCTAACCACCCTTTAAAATTCATAACTCATACTTGTAAGCTTTAGTGACCTAATTTAAGGCAGCCAAGTCTATCTCTCTGGGCCAAAGTGAACAGAAAAAGCAAATGAGATGACACAGCCAGCTTGGAATTTTCTAAGGAAAAAAAATTATGAGGTTTTGTTTATTGTTTAAAGAGCTGGGGAGAGGTTAGTGTAATGGAAAACATTACATGATAACTACATCCTCAAAGGCTGCTAAACTGAGCATAATGCTCAAAAAGGTTGTGTCATGAGTAAGGATGGCGAGCAGGGGGCTCCCACCCAGACTGTCAAGCGCATGCGTAGCACTGAGGAACTGTTCAGCCATTCAAAGAGACACAGATCGGGACCGCCTTAACCTTTGGGGTTTATATGGCTGGGTTTTCCCACGCTTCCTCAGTTTGTTAGGATTCTTGTTAAGTACTACTAATAAATATTAGAGACCAAGTCATTGTCTCAGTGTGTTTCCTGGTAATCAGGACAGGTTGTGCCCATAGTTCTGCCACTTCTAATGGAACAGGAGCAAATACAGATATGGACTACCTCTCAAATAAGATCCAGAGCAAAATATTATTACTGCTGTCATCATTATCTTTATGGTGGGAGGATCATAGGCAACCTGGACAAATCTCTGCTATCAAAACAGTAAACTGAACTGCCTTCACATCAGAAACTCTAATTTTTCTTGCTGACTGGTCAGAATTTTACTCACAAATACTATTCTGAGCAGCAGAGAATGAAATACCAGATTAATGAAATACTCTTCTCCTATACCATCTGGAAAGATAATTTGGAACCTTTCTAGAAATAGTCTACCAAAAAAAGACCACAACCCACACCTTTTACAGCACTAAGGTCATTGTTACTACTAATAGTGCCTTTCAAGAAAGTAATAAAGCAGGGCCCCCAAACGTTCGATCTAGAAGGCACATTTGCAATTTTGATGTCATGGGCAAAATGGAAGAAGGGCGCTTTTCATTAAATGCTGCTATACCTAGGCAGAACTGAAAACAGTCCATATTGTGCCATTGAATTTTGGAAGGAAGAAAGGGAGGGAGCTAAAATCGTATAGAAAGACTGGAGTTGTGTCACGGATAGAGTTAATAACTGCACTACAATTTCCAAAATAAGGAACTATATATCAAAGGCAGAGAAAGAATAAATTGCATGGCCTGCACTAAACAAGTAACAGCAGCAATTTATTTCTTTTAAAATCTTCTTAAGCAGCTTTTACCCAGCCATGTCGAGGTAAGGGGTCAACACTAGCTACTCTCAGAAAACTATGCTTGATTGGACTGCTTAATACAGATGAGAGACCACCAGGAAATCTTAAATGTAGGTATATAGGAAAGCCGAATTAAAGCAAAACCAAAGAACAGTCTGGAAGAAGGCAATAGCAAGCCATTTCTATATTGTTCCAAGAAAAACTACATGGAAATGTCCAAGAAGTCACCAAAGTTGATAATGTCTCTTTAAGCAATTATAAGCCTACTCATCTGCAATATGGCATACCATGGTTTGCTGTATGTGAGCTCCTTGCTATCAAATAAGCATTCAGAACAGTATGCAAACTATTTTGAAACTTCTCAAATTTGAAACAGGTTGTTCCAATCAACTCAAAATGTCCATTTTGAGCTTGAAACGCTTCCAGAAGCGTTGGAACTGCCCATCTCAAAATGAAACAACTATCTGAAGTTTGACACATTTCAAATTCAGAATATTTTGCAGTCTCCTACTGCTAATCCAATGGTATATAGCACCACCTTCTCACTGCAGTACGATTTTTGACTACAACAACCTAACACTGGATGGCAGTCTTAGGAGGAATAGCTTGACTAGCTCTTCTGCATGCTCATCACGATTAAAAAGCACAGTTGGTAGATCTGTGGTAAGAAGAAATTCGCCCACATTAGATTCCTATTTATCTAATGAGGCCTGTAAACTCTTGCAGCAACTACCGTATGTAAGTCGCTTTGTTGCTACTGTGCCTGTTACAATATGAATGCAGTACAACTGTTCAGCAGAAGTGTCAGTAGCAGCAGTTAAAATAAAGACTATGTCACCATCTAAAATAGTATTTCCCCCACCCCCACCCCCAAAAATGCTGCTCATGCAACATTGCCATAAATGGCCCGCAATTAAATATAAGCAATCCAAATGATGCTGGAAAATAAATAATAAAATAAAAACCACTTTGTGTCAAAATGTCTGCTAATGGTCATGCTCGATTGCAGGAGACCTCCAGATTCTTAAGCAAACACTTTTTACATCATTTGCTGCCTGATTCCCGCCAACAACCATCCCTGAAAATGCCAGGCCTGAAACTGGAACTGAATATAAAACACATGCTCTTCCATGTAGATGAGATTGCTCTCAACACTTACAGGTAGTCCTTCTTTAACGACAATATTTGGGGCTGGAAACTCCATTATGAAGCAACAGTAAGTTGAAAAACCACGTTACAATGCAGCTTAAGTAACAGCAGTTCTGGGAGTCCCGGTTGCTGTCGTTAAATGAGGACACTGCGGGTTGTTAAGTGAGGACCTCATGTGACTGCAACTTCTGACTTCCTGCCAGCTTCCCCATTGACTTTGCTTGTGGGAAGCTGGCAGGAAGGTCGCAAATCATGACTGCAGGGATGCTGCAGCAGCCGTAAGCACGACATCTGGTCGTAACTACCATTAGTTCAATGCCATTGTAAGTCTTAATGCTCGCTGAACAAGTAGTTGTTAAACAAGGACCACCTGCATCTGTTATACAATTTATAGGCTGCCTGACTCTCAACAACTCTGGATAACTTACAATTAAAAGCATTAATAGTTAATAAAAAGCACATGTACAATTTCTTGAGACAAATTTATTTTTTTCCTACTGTTCCAGGATTTACTTTTCTGTAATAACTTCTCTCACCTAGAGTCCATCAGGATTGGGACAGGTTAATTTTTTTGTTAAATAAAGTTTCCTTTAAAATGCTCTATAATTCTCAGGTTTCCTGTGGATCATTATCCTAGTCTCTTATTTTTTGTTGTAATTAAACCAAAATCTATATAGTTGGAATAGTATTAGGTATGTTTGCCACCTTGAGTTGCCCCCCCCATTTGTGTGTATAAAAATGTGGGATAAAAATATGATGATCATGATAAATTCCTCCTATTTACCAACGGATACAATTCCTCCTCCTGATGTTTCTTTGTGCTAACTTCAGCATTTGGGAACAAAGGCTGTTTTACTTGTTTGTCTACTATGTATACAAACATATATTACAGCATTACAAAAGTATATTTATGAAATATATAATTCGTATTTATGAATTATGAAATATATAGAGTGTTACAAAATTTATTTATGAAAAAAGAACAGTATACTTGACTTGCAGTGAAAGCTCTTCTACAGCACAGACAGGGCAATCGGAAGTGCGTATCTCCCTCCCGTTCCCTTGTCCATTTTTGGAAGGATAAGCCAGAAGAGAGAGTTCAAAGAAATAAAATTTAGAAAGTAGGAATATGGGCAAGATATATTAGATTTTGTGTAACTTGCCAGTATTAATGGATACCTAATAAATATGCTAGAGTGGGCTTAATATCCTGTCTCTGTTGCAGAAAAAAAGTACAATATCCCACTTTTCCAGAGTGGAGCAGGGTCAGTCTAATTGGGACATACCAAAACTATCCCTAGAAATGGGGCCTATTTCCTGTATGCCTCTTGTTCCTGTTTCATCTATGTGTAACAATTAATTTTACAGTGCTTCATAAAGGAGGACCACTTGGAGAGACGTCTCCTAGAAGAACATTAATGTTGGGGGTGGTTGAGGTAGTTCCACTTCTAGTGGAATGAATCACAATCTCCTGTGGCTTACTTTGGGCCTCACGGGCTAGTTTGACACAGGCCTTGGCTGTCAAAAGGGATCTATGAGACTCTTCAAGACTCTGGATTCCTCTGTTCTGTTCAGGGAGATCTAATGTCCAATTTGTGCCAGCCCTTCTCTAATCTGGGACAGAAGGAAGAAATTACTGCTTCATGTTCAGGTGGACAACACAGAACATCTTGAAGAAAGGGCATTTTTCTGATCCCTGCGTGGCGGAAGCTATGGCTATTAGGAACAACACTTTCCTAGTCAGATGTTTGAGGGATAATTTGCACAAAAGCTTTAACAAGGTTTGGGAGAAGAACTAGCTGAAGGTCCCATAATAAGATACCAGTGGAGAACTGGTATAGAAGATGGAGACTTTGGCAAAGCCCTAGACTGAGAGGGAGTTGGGAGAGAGAACTTCTAAGGAGAAGAGGAGGAGGGATTCTTGGTGGTACTTCTCTTCTTCCTTCTCCTTGCTCCTCTTCTGTGGCTCTCTCCACCTGGGGATTCTCAAAATGGCATATCTCACCCTTCTTCTTCCTCCTGGGTGTGTGGACTTCAGTGCAGGCCCACTCTATTGAAGATGTAGCCCTATAACTTGCCCCATGATCTACCCCAAGGAACAAAAAGTTACAGAGCTACAGGAGGGATTACTACCTGGTAGACAAAAATGCTGCTGTTGTGCTGCTGAGGGGAGCAACTGGGTGCCTGGTACCACTGACTTTTATCCCCTTTGTTACCTAGGCCATTCAGTTCCCAAAGGATCAGCGACAAGCCTTCTGGTAACTATGAGAAGTTTGCTGTTCACAGCTGGTAACTTGGGAACCACAACACTCATTGCACCCAACTTTCATGTTGCTGTGTGCCGAAGTCCTCACGCATTCCCTGCTGTTGGAAACATCTTCTGAAATACAGTCTGACAGTACACTACTGTCAGTCAACTTGCTGGCCATTTCAACAAGGTAGACAGAGGACACAACAAAAATGAAGACTGAGCAAAACTTTAGAAAAACGGAACAAAAATAAATGGAGGTAAAGATCTGTGATTAAGTTCGTCCTGGAATACAGAGTTCACAAACATGCATGTTTTCTGGAGCACAATAGGGCCAGAACTGGGGAAAGGAGCTATTCCCTCCCACAAGAAATGAGGACAGAATATTTTCTAGCTCTGCACCTGAAACAAGAGAGAAGGAGATACTTCAGCATGCTCTGGCTCTGCTGTAGGAAAATAAAATGTACAAATTTACTGAAATGGCTGCAGGTAAATTCTTAGGAGCTGAAAAAAACATGTAGAATTCCAAATGGAGGCAAAGGCTTGAGATGATATAGAAATATTCATGTGATACAATAATTAACTGATGTAGCACACATACAAAAATAATCAATTACTGTATTGCCAAATGGATAGTCATGAAGAAGAAGAAAATAACGCACGTACTTGATGCAGATTAATATCCCAGATGAAAAATACTTTCAAATCCTAGGAACTAGCACCAACCAATTATATTTGTATGGTCTAGAAATTTACTTTAAGGAAAGTTCAAAATGCCAGTTTTAGATTTCTAAATGCTACTTCTATTCGGTTTTCCTCAATCCTTGCCTTGTATATTATCTTTCAACAGTAAGTGTCTTAGTAATTTAATTCCACATAGTACATAAATTACACGGAAAACACAGTAAATACAATTCTCATTCAAGTTTCTTTAATGGTCAAAGGCTACCATGCTAAAAATATCCTTTTAATGACTTTATATTAAGGTATTTATTTAAATGGCTTATTGAAGACAGAGGTTAATAAGATACTACTCTATATTAATCAGCAGAGTCCCATAAGCCTATAGTTACTGTTAAAAGTTATAAAAAGATGTGCTTTATATGCAACTATCTTGCTGAGCAGAACTCCTACAGAATATTAAGCACAGTTTTTAAGTATAAATTTCTTGTTGTAACATTATTAAGATAAGGTAAAGATTCCTTGAGTTGAACTTGACTCATGGTGGCAGAACTTGACTCATGGTCGCAGAGTACATGCAATTCTTTTAGCAATATCAAGGAAGCAGTTACCATTGACTTCTTCAAAGATGTATTTTCAACTTCCCAGTTTAGACAACAGCCCTGTGAGAAATAATCTGAGGAGCCAGCAATTCTCAAGGCAGGCATCAGTTACGTCAACCACCAACAAATGTTCAGCTTCAATGAAGCATGCAACAAGGAGTCCACTGAAACATGGGAAGCAGCAGCAACACATTTAAACTACTGTGGATATAAGGGGGGAACTGTACCATCATGCTGATGGGGGCAATCAATTGTCCAATATGACTTAATTCTAGTTTGTAATAAAGACTCTTTCCAAGCTATGCTGTGTCAGAAATACTATAGCTAAGTCCAAGCTTAGCAATCAAGTTAACCTGTGTGAAGTTGGTGGATTGAAATTTACTTCCGAGTCTTGATCAGAAGGAAACGTTAAACCTTGGAATTCCCAAGTGGTCTCCTATTCATGCATCAACCAGGCTGATATCATTTTGCTTCTAACATCAGCCAACAAAAACTCCTCTGGTTTTATTTTCAAACAATTCTGAGAGAACTCAAAATATTACTTGCTTTTTCAATTCACCTATCTTTTTTTCAGTTCATCTATTGGTTTAGGTTTCATTTAACTATCAATTACCTTTGATCACAGTTATATTTTGCCATATTTGAATATGCAGTTTTGTGATATACTCTATCATGTGATCCCTAACTAGGAACTCTTGCCAAAAAAAAACCCAAACAGCAACAGACAATAAGCTTCAGTGCATTAAGCAGAAGTGATTGTACTTTCTCCTCTCTCTCTTGCATACATTGAGTCAGTTAAACAAAGTGTCAACAGTACACTAGATTTTTATCCAACTTACAGCCTTTTTTTTTGCTCTAACACCCACATATTTCAAATTCATTGCCTCAACAACTCTCCAATTTGAGACAAAGCTAATCTGACTAAGAAACTAAGTAAAAAAAAAACCCTAATCTTTTTCCAACTTTTCAACAATATTTTGAGTAAAGAAAGAATCAAGCCCATCAAGAAGTCAAATAGATGGCCGACTAAATTTCCAGTCATCTTCACAAAGATTCGTGATTTGATCACTTGGATTCCATAGAGAAATAGAAGTCAGAATATTTGGCCAATGATAAAGCTCCCTAAAAAATGCCTAATCAAATGTTAACCATAGTTTAAAATAAAGATCATCTATGGATTTGTCCTTTCCATTAAAACTTCTTTTAAAAAAGTCAATCCACTTGAAAAATCTTATTTTACAAATAAAAAGTCATAAAAACCATTGTAAAGATACACAAAAATACAAAAAATACAAGCAAGTTAAAAGAGAAAAACTAAAAAGTGGAGAGAGCATCTTCACACCACCAACCTCCCCAGGGATGCCTACCATTATTGGATTCCCCAAGCTAGTTTAGAACTTAACGCTCTTCAGGAAGGTCATATCAACGTTAAAGCGATAATCAGTGTTACAATACTTATCTTTCCCCATAAGCTCACTGGGATTTTAAAATATTTATTCATATTAATATCAATATGGGAACAACCTTCAGCGAAGGATCATTACCTTGTCGTGGTGCTGGAGCTTGAGCACCTCAATGATGCCATGAGCTAAACCGTGAAGGGCCACCCAAGACGGGAAGGTCATGACAGAGAGGTCAGACTAAATGCGATCCCTGGGGAAGGTAATGGCAACCCACCCCAGTATTCTTGCCATAAAAACTAAATGGATCAGTACAACCAGAGATATGTCGGTATACCATCGGAAGATGAGACCCCCAGGTCGGAAGATGGTCAAAATGCTACTGGGGAGGAACAGAGGATGAGCTCAACTAGCCCCAGACGTGATGACGCAGCTAGCTCAAAGTCGAAAGGACGGCTAGCGGCCGACGGTGCTGGTGGTGAATGGCGAATCCGATGTTCTAAGGATCAACACACCATTGGAACCTGGAATGTAAGATCTATGAGCCAGGGCAAATTGGATGTGGTTGTTGGTGAGATGTCAAGATTAAAGATAGACATTTTGGGTGTCAGTGAACTGAAATGGACTGGAATGGGCCACTTCACATCAAATGACCACCAGATCTACTATTGTGGACAAGAGGACCACAGAAGAAATGGAGTAGCCTTCATAATTAATAGTAAAGTGGCTAAAGCAGTGCTTGGATACAATCCAAAAAATGACAGAATGATCTCAATTTGAATTCAGGGCAAGCCATCTAACATCACAGTGATCCAAATATACGCCCCAACCACAGATGCTGAAAAAGCTGAAGTAGAGCAGTTCTATGAGGATCCGCAGCACCTACTGGACAACACGCCTAAAAGAGATGTTATTTTCATCACAGGAGACTGGAATGCTAAGGTGAGCAGTAAATGACACCTGGAATTACAGGTAAGCATGGCCTGGGAGAACAAAACGAAGCAGGACATAGGCTGATAGAATTTTGCCAAGACAACTCACTCTGCATAACAAACACTCTCTTCCAACAACCTAAGAGACGGCTTTATACATGGACTTCACCAGATGGACAACACCGAAATCAGATCGACTACATCCTTTGCAGCCAAAGGTGGAGGACATCTATACAGTCGGTAAAAACAAGACCTGGAGCTGACTGTAGTTCAGATCACGAACTTCTTCTTGAACAATTTAGGATCAGACTAAAGAGATTAGGGAACACCCACAGATCAGCTAGATATGAGCTCACTAATATTCCTAAGGAATATGCAGTGGAGGTGAAGAATCGATTTAAGGGACTGGACTTAGTAGATAGGGTCCCGGAAGAACTATGAACAGAAGTTGGCAACATTGTTCAGGAGGCGGCAACAAAATACATCCCAAAGAAAGAGAAAACCAAGAAGGCAAAATGGCTGTCTGCTGAGACGCTAAAAGTAGCCCAGGAAAGAAGGAAAGCAAAAGGCAACAGTGATAGGGGAGATATGCCCAATTAAATGCAAAATTCCAGAGGTTAGCCAGAAGAGATAAGGAATTATTTTTAAAGAATGCGTGGAAGTGAAAGAAGACAATAGAATAGGAAGGACAAGAGACCTCTTACAGAAAATTGGAAACATCAGAGGTAAATTCCAAGCCAAAATGGGTATGATCAAAAATAAAGATGGCAAGGACCTAACAGAAGAAGAAGAGATCAAGAAAAGGTGGCAAGAATATACAGAAGACCTGTATAGGAAGGACAACAATATCGGGGATAGCTTTGATGGTGTGGCCAGTGAGCTAGAGCCAGACATCCTGAAGAGTGAGGTTGAATGGGCCTTAAGAAGCATTGCTAATAACAAGGCAGCAGGAGACAACGGCATCCCAGCTGAACTGTTCAAAATCTTGCGAGATGATGCTGTCAAGGTAATGCATGCTATATGCCAGCAAATTTGGAAAACACAAGAATGGCCATCAGACTGGAAAAAATCAACTTATATCCCCATACCAAAAAAGGGAAACACTAAAGAATGTTCAAACTATCGAACAGTGGCACTTATTTCACATGCCAGTAAGGTAATGCTCAAGATCCTGCAAGGTAGACTTCAGCAATTCATGGAGCGAGAATTACCAGATGTGCAAGCTGGGTTTAGAAAAGGCAGAGGAACTAGGGACCAAATTGCCAATATCCACTGGATAATGGAAAAAGCCAGGGAGTTTCAGAAAAACATCTATTTCTGTTTTATTGACTATTCTAAAGCCTTTGACTGTGTGGACCAGAACAAATTGTGGCAAGTTCTTAGTGGTATAGGGATACCAAGTCATCTTGTATGCCTCCTAAAGAATCTGTATAATGACCAAGTAGCGACAGTAAGAACAGACCACGGAACAACGGACTGGTTTAAGACTGGGAAAGGAGTATGGCAGGGCTGTATACTCTCACCCTACCTATTCAACTTGTACACAGAACACATCATGCGACATGCTGGGCTTGAGGAATCCAAGGCTGGAGTTAAAATCTCTGGAAGAAACATTAACAATCTCAGATATGCAGATGATACCACTTTGATGGCTGAAAGCGAAGGGAAACTGAGGAGCCTTATGATGAAGGTGAAAGAAGAAAGTGCAAAAGCTGGCTTGCAGCTAAACCTCCAAAAAACCAAGATTATGGCAACCAGCTTGATTGATAACTGGCAAATAGAGGGAGAAAATGTAGAAGCAGTGAAAGACTTTGTATTCCTAGGTGCAAAGATTACTGCAGATGCTGACTGCAGTCAGGAAATCAGAAGACGCTTCATCCTTGGGAGAAGAGCAATGACAAATCTCGATAAAAGAGTTAAGAGCAGAGACATCACACTGACAACAAAGGTCCGCATAGTTAAAGCAATGGTGTTCCCCGTAGTAAGATATGGCTGCGAGAGCTGGACCATAAGGAAGGCTGAGAGAAGGAAGATCGATGCTTTTGTTCCGTGGTGTTGGAGGAAAATTCTGAGAGTGCCTTGGACTGTAAGAAGATCAAACCAGTCCATCCTCCAGGAAATAAAGGCAGACTGCTCACTTGAGGGAATGATATTAAAGGCAAAACTGAAATACTTTGGCCACATAATGAGAAGACAGGACACCCTGGAGAAGATGCTGTTGCTAGGGAGAGTGGAGGGCAAAAGGAAGAGGGGCCAACCAAGGGCAAGGTGGATGATATTCTAGAGGTGACGGACCCGTCCCTGGGGGAGCTGGGGGTGTTGACAACCGACAGGAAGCTCTGGCGTGGGCTGGTCCATGAAGTCACGAAGAGTCCGAAGCGACTAAACGAATAAACAACAACATGGGAACAACAGATATATTTACATCCTGAAAAACAGTTTCCTTTATAACATATTTTTAAGAATCCAAACAAGTAAAACCCCAAGTTTTACAGATTTTCATAGATATGTCACTGCTGTAGGAAGTATATCAGACTTATTCCAATTAATTCAGTAACCTCATAATTCACTAAGCTACTGAACTATATAAACACATTTTGGTAAAGAGCTTTCATGATTATCAATAAGACATAGACTAAAATTATAATTTGTATTCAGCCATAGCTGCTTTTATGCCTAGGATGTCCTTTGATTGCCTGTTAAAATGGGCCAATGGTTCTAATTTTAAATTAAATAGGAGATAAAGGACATCCTTGATGAACCGCATTAGTCATCTTAGTAAGTGAGGCAATCACTCAATTTATAATACCCCATCTGAAGGATCAGAGTGTTCTATTTTGATCCAATTAATAAGAAAGTAATTCCTTATTTGGCCAAAACTTGCTCCCAATATTCATTATGTTGAGCAGTAATTAACAAACTTTATCAAGTAACTCGACACCAGAAGTCTGTAATGCGTAGGAAAGAAGAGAGACCTGCTAAAAAGTGAAAGGTGAGGAAAAAGAACAAATAACAAATGCCTTCATATTTGCATATCATAAGCATTGCCAATAGTGGATCAAATAAAATAATACATAAAGTCTGCCCAAATTTGTTGAAATTGTGGTTCCTGCCTCTGATGTTTCATTATTTTAACTTCAACTGCTACATTTTGTAGAACAGTGATTGAAAAAGCTTTGTGAATCTCAATCATTAGATTATCTAATCTCTTACAGAGTGTTATAGAGCCTCATATAAAAATAAAAATTTCTGATGTACTAGATCAGAGTCAATATATAATTTGGGCTGAGTATCCTTAATAGTAGAAATGATTGATTGATTGATTGAATTTTGCTACCACCCATTTCCCCCCAGAAGAGGGACTCTGGCGGTTTACAATAGAACTAACAAGATTAAAACAAGTTAAAAGCAATAGTCATAAATAATACATAAAATATAAATACAAATACAAATACGACATATAAACATAAAATAAAAATCCAGATGGCAGTAAAAGATTGTATGTATGTTAGGAGCACTCTAATACTATTTGTTGTTGCAGTTTCCTTGGATCAAAAGTCTTCCTCACACCAGAATCCAACAAACAAACAAACAAACAAACAAAATCAGCCTTTGAAAAAGGGGGAAGCAATTTATTTCTCTTTCGTTTTGCTACCAAAAACGCTTCACTGAACCATCATTAGAGGCAGATCTAGGAAAACAATTATCTCCTTTGCCTCTCATTCCAACATCTTCTTGCCGAGATAAATGCAGAATGTGATTGCATATCATGGATTTTTAAAACCTTACTGCAATACCGGTGAATTTTTGTATGGAGTGGAAATGGAAACCCTCAACATTTCAATTTCCGACTTACAGTCCAGTTACAATGAAAAGATCTTACTTATTTTCATAAAGATAGTTATCTGGTTGTAAAGAATTTAAAAAAAGAAAACATAAATTATTTTTGTGATACAGATCCTGTAGCTGGGTCACTTCCTTCTGAACATCTTTACTTTCTAGGGTGTTTCAAAGTCTGTGGCACACTACCAGAGTTTTCAAGCTGGCGGTTCTTGTAATATGGAAATTAATCACTAACACCTCCATTTCCTAATGTTTCCTAAGCCACTGCTTCTGCTTTCCAATGAAGCACTAAGGAGATAAGACACTTAATATGGCAAACCACCAAGACTGTACATTCATATTCCCATACTGCCCAAAATTAAAACATCTAGAAAAGCATAAGCTGGAAAAGGCTGAGCTAGTTTATCTTAAAACTAGCCTTTCAGAATTCATAAAAGTTCTTTTGGATGGCTTTATTGCCATATTTTTGTATAACTCAGACACCAGTACAGACATGGTTCTCACCTTGATATGTTGAGTGTTACAGACAAACCCTCAAAAAGGAAATCATTTGAAGAGCATCTGTCATGAGTAAGGATGGCGAGCAGGGGGCTCCCATCCAGACTGTCAAGCGCATGCGTAGCACTGAGGAATTGTTCAGCCATTCAAAGAGTCACAGATCGGGACCGCCTTAACCCTTGGGGGTTATATGTCTGGGTTTTTCCCACGCTTCTTCAATTTTGTTAGGATTCCTGTTAAGTACTAGCATTAATATTAGAGACCAGTTCATTGTCTCAGTGTGTTTCCTGGCTGTTAGGACAGCATCAATATACTAAGCAAAATTATTTTGTTCCCATTATGAAAAGCATTCTACCACAGATGACTGAAACAGTATCTGTTCAGACAACTTCATGTTCAGAAGCAATATACCTCAGAATACCAGACATGGAAAACAATCACTGTAGATTATCATAGCTGAAAGCAAATAGCTGGATTAAATTTATCCTTTTTCTTCCTACTTTGTCTATAAATCTGAACAAATTTATTGGAACTTGAGCTTCTAAAGGCATTAAGTTGCACAACACAGAAAATATTACTACACATTACTAACAGCAGAGAGAAAGGGAGGGTCTTGAGATGGTGTCCAAGAAAAGAAGTGTTGAAGAAGTATTATCATCTTACTATTGCTTAAAATTCCAGTTATGTTATAGACAGCCTCATCTACTAACCTGTTATAGTTAAGCAAAATCAAAATAAGCCCACACGACCCATAAAATTTTATCAGTAATTGACTTTGACCCTTCCAAAGGGCTTATCCTGAAGACTGATAAACAACCGATTCCAACAGCAACAAATTCCATTTATTATGAACAAGATATTTATATTATTAGCTTGATAGAGCTGATACACTGCAGTCCATAGCTTTTCACCAAGAATTTCTTAAGTCTCCTACAGTGGAGTAGAATTTATGTAAGGAGAGCATGATGAACAATCAATCAATTATACTAAGAAATACTAATCAGTTTTCCACCCACTGAACATAATTCAACAATATTCACTGTACCTAATTTTCTTTTCAATTACTCTACTGACTCTATTCCACAAGATACACTGAGATCAGAGTTAAATCAGGGTTCAAGATTTATCAAAAACAAAAAAACAAATACATGAAATGAGGTTTCTATGTAAGTTGTTTTTTTCTTTACTAAATAAGTGTGCATACCAATTTGATGTTACTACAATGTTAAGATATTTTCAAAATTATTTCTACTTTATTACTATTTACGTATGTATTGTTTTAATTTTGTTATACATCTTTATTCTTTATTGAGATCAGCCAAACAGGACATAAATATATTAAACAGCAAGCTGTTTATAATTGAATAATGATTTTATATTACTTGGAATAAACCTTTAGTAATGCAACTCACATGCCTTTTTCATTAGGTATTTTATCTGTGTAGATTAAAAAAAAAACCTAGAAAAGGGCAACAGCAAACCAACTCTGCATGAAGTCACCAAGAATCAAATTCAATTCAAGGAAATCTTTTGTTTGTTTTTAATTCCTAGAAGACACCAAGGAAAGGCTAGTTACAAAGATGCCATTACAAGGAGAAGAAAGTAAAAGTGAGAACACTGCTTTTATTCTTGTTATCATACTTTACATTCCATTTAGTCAACTGCTCCCTAAAATAAGCAGCATTAACACCCACTCCATTGGCAGGCTACAGAGATACTAATGGAGGCTGCAACAGCATTTCTGGGTTTGGTATGAACTTTTCCTCCTTACTTATTTGATCAATATTTCCACTTTCCAGAGTTTCTGAAAGTCTGATGATCCCATATGTAAACACTTTCTAATTATTTAATTACCGACCTATTTCAACATTATAGGAAAGTTAACTGTTAAAAATAAATTAAAATGTCACTTTTTTTAGGCCAACCATTAAAAGCCTCTCAACCACAAAGGTATGGGTGAGATTTCATAAATAACGTATGTGAAAAAAGTTGGAAGTTTTCCTAATTTCAGGTAGGTCCTGCCAAATTCTGCCCCCTCCCTTGCTCATAGGAAAAACAAAACGTCTGCAAGAAAACAACAAGGCTCAGAGAGCCCCAAGGACTACACAAAAACAAAACTAGCCAATGGGCAAACGTGAATATTAAACTTCACTTAAAATCTCATTACAGGCAGTCCTTGTTTAGCAATCCCAGTTGTGATTGACAACTGTCACTAAACGAAATGGTCACTAAGCAGGAAATCACGTGATTGCACTTTCTCCACTCCTCACTCCCCTACCCTTTGGAATGCTCACCCTGCTGGTACTGGGATAGCTGACTCAAAACTGACAAGACTAATCAGTTTCAGCCTTCCATTTTTGTTTGCCTCTTAACCACTCCCCAACCCTTTGGAATGTTCACCTCGACGTTGGGATAATTAGCAAGAATTAATGTTTGTATTTACATTCACTGGAGAGGAAGGGATTACAAGAGAGTAAGCAGGCACACAATAAAGAATACACCAGGCTGTTTGTGTAGTGCGCTCGCGACTGCCAGCACCAGCACACTGCTCTCGATGTGTATTCCACATTGTATGTTTGCTTATTCTCTTGTAATTCCTTCCTCTCCAATCTCTCCACTCTGCAGGGAGTGGAGAAAAACAACAGGTCAGGCACAGGGCAACGCTTACTGACTGTAATAGCAATCATGTGGCTGTTATTACAAAGTTTGTAAATGTGGGCAATGGTTGTGAAGTTTTTTCAGCACCGTCATAACTTTGAACGGTCACTGAATGAGACACTCAATAAGCGAGTCCTACCTATACACTAATTTTGAGACAAGTGTCTTTCATGGGAGTATGTCTGGAAATCCACCAGGTCTACATACCATGTGTGTAATTTATCACAATAGCAGATGATCTCCCATCCCAATCTGAAATATGGTTGGTTGGTGAGATGCACATTCACGTGGGCAAGGCTAGATCACTGGAGTACAATAACCCCATCCTATATTTTACGGACTTGTCAAGATTCCTAGCGGCATAAGTATTTTGTGAAAAAGCTCGTCCAGCACCTGCCAGGAAGGATGCCAAAGAGCCAACTGTTCAGGGAGAAATAAAACAGGCAGGATCTGGGTGTCTCCATCTACAAAGACACATGGGGTATGTGTGAGAGAGAGTGCTGTCTGTGCTAAATGCAAATAAAATCAGTATGCTTCTCGGTATTAGGCTTGATTTTTGCCTAAAACCACTAATCCCAAGGGGGGAGAAGCTCTGGATTTTATTAGCTGAGGCAGTTTGGGAATTGGAATCCATTTTTCAGAACTTCTCTGCCAAGTGCATGAAAGCTGACAAATGTTTCCTCAGGCAGGTGTTCTGCTGAATACTAACTAGTCTTTAAAAGAAAGAAGGCTGAAATGGAAATCCCTCCAAGAAAGTATCATAATGGAAGCAAACATAGGAGGAGGAGGTGACACATCATTTCGTTGCAACTGACTCAAATGTTCCGCACTTGAAGAATTAAAATAATATGTAATAAAAAACAGGAGTTATCTTCTGATTAAGTGGTAAACATTTTCGCCTATTCTTTACACATTGAGATTAAGCCCACTAGATACTGCTCAGATACACCACAGCTAGAACAGGGCTATACAGTCCAAAAATTCCTCTATTCTCTTCTATTGGAGTCCAAAAATTATTGAAGGGCCATTTTAGATTTTAATTAAGATGGACAAAAACATGTAATATTTGCTTTACACTCCTTTCCAATTCCACTTTTAGTCCCTTCTGCTCGCTGACTCTCCTTCCACTGAATAGCCCTTATTTCTATAATCTGTTGTCCTCCATGCATCAGTGCCAATAGCAAATGGCAATAAACTCTATTTGGGCTGGAGAGTTGGGACACTCACTCCAAGGTATCAGGGGGGTAGTTATTTTTTAAACCAGCATCTCTCAACTGGGGTTCCGTGAGAAATCGTGATTGGAAAAAAAGAAATAAACATTTAAAAAATTTTGTGTGCTACAGACATAATGCTATAGACATAATATTTTAAATGCAGGGTTCCGTGAGACCTGAAAATCATTTCAAGTGTTCCTCTAGGTCAGTGTCTCTCAACCTTGGTAACTTTAAGACATGTGGACTTCAACTCCCAGAATTCCCCAGCCAGCATGGTTGAAATCCACATATCTTTAAGTGGCTAAAGTTGAGAAACTCTGCTCTAGGGTAAAATGGGTGCTTTAAGCATACTTCCCAGAGATGAGTTGCATGCACTTATTCCCTCCTCCGCCTATACCAGTTTAAGCAGCAGCAGTGGAAAAGTTGGAGGTTAGGATGAATGCAAAAGTTCCCTTTTGTTTTTGTTCCTTCAGTGACCAAATCTGATACCACTGATCTCTGGGGCTGCAAACTTGATCTTTCCACAGGCTTAACAGCAAAATAAATGTGCCAATCTTGGTTTAGGACAGGTTATTCCTTATATGCCTTTCAAGTGATTCAATACTAAATCCAAGGTCTGTGAAAAATGAGAAATTAAAACTTCTCAGTTATTTTTTGGTGCTATTCTAATACTATGTATCAATTTTGTGAACTCAGAAATATGACAGGCAATACCCTGGCTTATGTATGGACTGGATGCCATATTACCTAAAATTCACTTCCTGTCAATAAAGGAGTTCTAAAATTGAGCTAGTAATTTGCACACTGTCCAACAGATGTCGAGTATCCTTATGTTTCCCTCAAAAATTTATAATATCTGATGGCACCTTTGTGTGTTTGCTGTGGCACTCTGGAGCATCACAACACACATTTTGGGAACTGCCACACTTGAGCATCTCTGACAGATGACCATCCTGCATCTGTTTCAAGACCATCAACAAAGGAGCATTCACCACCTTATTTACCTTATTTTCCCGAGAGTCCCTCAAGACCTGGTTATGACATCAGATCTGGGCTCTCAGGGCACCAGTGAAATGTTGAGGTGGCTCTGTCGCTGATCCAATTCCTTGTGTTTTTTAAAACTTTTTTAATATGGCTGTGTTTGACGTGTGTATTGTTTTATACTTTTTAGCTAAACACTGCAAAGAGTCACTTCTTGTGAAATGGGCAGCCATATAAATTTGATAGACAAACAAACATTTGTGGAGTCAGGAAATTCCTCCTGAGATCTAGCATGTGCTTACTTTCTTGTAATTTTAACCCAGTTATGATCCTGTCATGCTCACTGATTCAATGTAGTTTATACATCGTAACGTTTCACATGCCATGGTGCTGACGAGCGTTTCTGTTTGGGAGGGAGCTGCTGTGAGACCTTGTACCAAGCTCTGTATGTGAAATCAGTACAATGGAATGTGTTTGGGTTATTTTCTCTGTTCAAGGACTTTTCCCGCAGACCACCAGAAACCGTTAGGAGCACCTGGGATTGTGAACTTGAGAAGACTCTACAGGGGGAGGGATTTCATTTGCACCGAGGGCTTTTAGTTTGAATTTGGCGCGCTTTCATCATTCTCAGCTTTCTCTGTGATCCTGCATACTATTCTTTAATAAATCAGATATCTTTGAATTCCTACTCATGAGTCTGATGGTGTTTTAGAATAGGCAACCATTACACCTACTCTCTAAGGTAATACAGAGTAAATCTACTCCCTTTGTTATGTGACAATCCTGCAGGTATTTCAAAGACTGCTCTCATATCTCCGTTCAGTCTGCTCTGTAGAGTGAGCATATATAGATTGACTGTTCTTCAAAGTACACAACTAGTACTAATTAAAATAAAAATCACCAAAAGAAAAGAAGTATGTTCAAGCAACCAGAATAAGATTTAATTTAAACTGTCAGACAACCTTCTCCCATATGCTTTCAGATTGTTTAGGAATTGTAATAGGAGCAAAGAATTAAAATTCATAGCTTCAATGTTGTTTGCTTAAAATGTCAAAAGGGGAAAAAAATAAAAGCAAGGAGTTAGCATTAATAATCCACAGGATTATGCAGAAACTGAGAGGTTGCAGAAGTCAGGTATGTCATAGTTTCATCATGTCTAAAAATTAATTGAAGTTACTCATCAACAGTGTAAGAAAGAATTATTGGAATAACTCAACTTTCCAAAATAAAATAAATTCCATTGTTATTTTTTCCAAAAACAAAAACAAGGTTGCCACTTTTTCATTGCTGGCAAGGATTCTGTGCCTTTACCAACTGGATGAAGATAAAAAATTAGCAGGATCATGCAGTTCCGGGCATGAAGATGCCAGTTTTTACAAGATCCATTTGCTTATTTTGAAATCTTACTAACTGCTTTTCAGCCAGGACGACCCTAACAATGATTTCTTTTTTAAATTTCTTGAAAACTCAAAAAGGTAACAAGAGGCAATAAAGCAGATAAAATCTCAATGTTTAACATCCAGTAAAATAAGGAGAAATTAACTAATCACATCATATCCTCTCCCGGAGTTTGAACCAGGAAATACATCATTTCTGCCTTCTGGTGGTGGTGAGACCCCGCCACAAAAAACCAACACCCAATAAAGGTAGTATTTATGCAGAAATGTTGAAAATTCAAAAGGGTTCACTGACTTTTAGGCACCACTGTAATAGCTACCTTGAAAACAGGAAAAATGGTATCAGTGTTTTGAAAAGAAAATGTGGAAATAAATATGTTTGTCACAATGTTCCACATTCTTGTATGATTGTTTTGTTAATATGTATGTTATGTTTAATGGGCATCCAAGCAAAGGGAAATAAAGGCTGGAGGAACAGCTGCTGATTTCACTTCTATTCCAGTTTAGTGTGGCTTTTGTTTTATTGGCTTTCATTTATTTTGCAGTGTTTTGTGCTTTTTACAAAGCTTTGAATAATCTGGAAATCTGGCATAAAATGTATAAACAATAAATATATTTTACAAATGGGCAAAGCGCCGTAATTTTTATTTCAGTTTACCATGGACATGGTATATTTTAATTTAATAGGCAAAGATATTATATGTAAAGGTATAACAAAAATAGCATAACGAAACTATAGCAATGATTAGAGTAAGTCACTAATACTAAAACTATGAACGCAACAACAAAAACTATTAGCTAGCCCAGTCTTCCCCAAACTTGTCCTTTTCAGAGCTGCTGGATTTCAGTTCCCATTACCTTTGGCTAAATTGGCTTGGCACTGTGAACTGAACTCCAGCATTTGAAAAAGCTGAGCTAGAATGAAACAAATCCTCCATTAATTCCCAGGAGAATAAACGATCATCACCTGGAATTGAAAAAAGTGCCAAATAAGCCCCAGTCCTATATATCTAGGTTGATATCCTACAGAAATGCCATCTATCTAGGATAATGTAGGCTCTACATGGGGCTACCCTTGAAGAATATCCAGAAGCTACAGCTGGTCCAGAATGCAGCCGCGCAGACAATCTTGGGTGCTCCAAGATTTGCACACATAACACCTTTGTTGTGTGAGCTCCACTGGGTCCCAGTCTGCTTCCGGGGTCCCAGTCTGCTTCCGGGTCCAATTCAAGGTGTTGGTTATCACCTTTAAAGCCCTACATGGCATGGGACCAGGATATCTGAGGGACCGTCTCATCCCTATTACATCGACCCGCCCCATCCGGTCATGCAGGGAGGGCATGTTATGGGCCCCATCTATAAAAGAATTCCATCTAGTGGGGTCTCGGAAGCGTGCCTTCTCTGCTGTAGCTCCCGCCCTTTGGGGAGACAAGCCCCCTCACTCCTGGACTTCCGCAAAAGATTAAAGACCTGGTTTTGTAGGCAGGCTTGGAATGGGAGGGCAAATAATTACACCTGGGGATGGCTAGCACCATGAAGTGATTCGGAGGGACCTACAACACTGAAGGACTAATTAAGATCTCTTCGCCAAGTAGATTTTTTTATATTTTTATTGTATTTTGTAACCGTAATGGTTTTATTGTAAGCCGGCCAGAGTCCCCCCGTAGGGGAGAGATGGGAGGTGAATAAATTTATAAAATAAAAATAAATAAATGCCCTCTAAAGAGCTGCATGTCCCCTATAAGTTATAGAAGCAACACTGACTTGAACTTTCTCTTTCTATAGGAAACATGCACTATGGAAGTATCCGGATATTACCACCTGCCTCATCTCTGGATCAGAACTTACAGACTAAGCTTAAAAAGAGCAAGAAAAGTCATATTTTTCACAATACTTTCTTTAATTATACAAGATGACACAAAGGGCCCTGAATTGTATCTCTATTTGGAAAAGACAGGAAGTCATCAATACTGCATCTCAAGTATTTAATATCAATCAATCCTAGGTAAAGGGTCTGCAGACATTTTTCACTGGATGAGCATACTAAGAAAGAGCACCACCACATGCAACATCTACCAGTAAGTTATTCTGGAATAGTGGAACGTGACTGTATAATGCATCTCTAAATTCAAGAAGAGGAACAATTAGAAACTGGTGGAAAGTGGTGCTTTGTGCCATGCATGTCCCTTGAGTAGAAGTGGCATTAGCAAAAACATTTGGTTTACGTTCAGTCTTCACCAGGAAGGAAGGAACCAAAACAATGAAAACACATAGTAATTTTCTCAAATACATTGCAGCAAGTTGAATCATTTCTAAGTCTCTCTTTACAACTGTTGGCAAATATACATTGATTCCTCATTAATTACCATCTGGACCATGAACCCTCGAGGTTGTTTAGAAAGTCAAGAAAATCAAGGTAGCACCAACTCATATTATTGCATCATCTTTACATTTATACATCCACACAAACTGTATATAGGATTTTCTTTATTTCTTCTTTCTTTCTTGTTCAGAAGATTAGCCAGAATAGTGAAGAGGCAGATAAATCACTGGGGTAAGAGCATCTCTGGACTGCCCCCCCCCCCCACAATACTGTGAACTGTGACTTTTTGTGTAAGAGGTAATTACAGTAACTATCTTACTTTAATTTGTTTTTAAAGTTTCTTATTGTAAGAGGCTAAACGCTACAAGACAACTTTTCAAATAATGCTGATCTTCCCTATAAGCTTAACTCACTTCAAGTATTCATCGACTGATTATATGCCATCAAGCCAGTGTTGACACTTAACAACCACACAGATTGATTTTCTCAAAGATCTGGCATTCAAGTCTTTCTGTAAATGAAAGATGGTTCTTTGTGTTTTGAGTGCTTGGAATATTATCATAAAAATACATAGTTGTAAACCAAGATGGCAACCCATTTCACGTTCTAAAATCCTATCTCTGTGGGGATTCTTTGATTCGGGGGCTGCAGAACAAACAAAAATACTGAAATGGAAAAAGAGATGGAAAATGTAAAAACCCAATCTTCAAGTTCCTTCTGGAAGAATTGTAGAACAATTATTCCAGTGATTCAGTGGCTTCTGGCCACTTAAAACTACTTCCCTCCTCTCCCTGGGAAAAGGCTAGCACAATGTAAAATAAATACTACTGAGACATGTAATAATTGCCCACTGTAAGGCTCTGTATACTGTAAGTATACATTAAACCCTCTCAAGGTAAAAAATAAATTCCCCTCTTTATCAACTGCTGAGGGAATAAGCACAGTTGTGCTCTCTCACACAAGAAGCAACCATTGCTTTTGCTTTGCCATATTTGACCTAAAATATAGTTTCTTTTTTTACAGTGATGCGAATCCTATTAACTTAACTGCCCCTTTCAGCAATGGGGAACCGATTAAGGTCATGGAAGCATTCTGATGAAGCATGTTGCTGGATAACAAAACAACTGGTCATACATTTATTGCAGGTGCTTCCATTGCTTCTCAAAGTCACAGATCCTGTGTCAGACTTCTCTGCATGGGACAAAGGGGAACAACAGGTGGGATATGATTTGATAGATTTCTAAAAACAAAAACTTTTTAAGAAGTCTCCCTTGCCTTGTAAGAACATTCTGAGATTTTTCTAAGGATTCTAGCAGCTGCGGTCCTAGCATATCTTGAGTAATATATTAAAAAGGCAGGATAAAAATCTAATCATAATCATAATCAACCTTACCTGTAATAAACAATATATGATAAGACACATAATAAGAAGCTGATGGATTATAACTAAGTTCCTACTTATACAACATGAGTCTTATGACTTACTACATTCTCTCACAGAAGCACAAAGCTTATGAGTAGGCCAGAACTGAAATATTCCCTGCATTCAACCTCATAATATCTCCGAGTAGGAAAGTTTGGGCAGTGCATGATAGCATTACCTAGTCTGCATGGGAAACCACCAGCAAAATTTACGTACAGTGCCTTGAATTCCATGATAGAAGTATCTTCCATGACAGAAGATACATACAATTCATTAACATACAAAAGCTTTTACTTTTGACATGTGAGGTCCTAAATATCTTGGAATTAGAATGCTTCTGATCCCAAGACCATAACGCTCTGTCTTCACAATTTCCAAGATCACTTGGAGGAAGTCCTCTTTGTGCTAAGTGTGACAAAATATCTTGCGGTTACTTGCTGGCAAGCCATCTGTGATGTCATCTGCACTCTGGGCTTCTCTCCCTCTGAAATTTGTGACATGCCTATTGTTATGTCTTTTAGACAGCACTTGAAGATCTTTCTTCACCCAGACCTTTCCTGCATGGATTTTGGACAATGGTCCTTTTAAAAAAATAAAATTGTTTAATATTTAATGCTTTAGCCACATAGAGTTGCATTTGTATAGGATAAAATACATAAAACACTTAGTGTTTTATGCCCTAAACTTCACAGAAAACAGGTAACTATGGCAGCCATGACATCTGCTATCAATGAATTCCACCACTTTTTGAATTAATCATAGAAAAGAAAAAATGTTGGTTTTAATATTTTCATTTAAGGATTTCCAGATGTCAAGAGTGTTTTTATACATTCAATAGGAACAAAATGTAACATGTACTTGGACAGAAAATCTTGAGTGTATCAATAGAATACAAGCTAGAGCAGTGATTACTAAAAGCTTCTTAAAAATCATCAGTGAGTAAAAATTGCCTCCAGGCAACCAGACAGGGAAGTGTTACAAATACTTTTAAGGTCATTATGTGATTGACACATCAAACATTTTATGGATAATAACATTTGCTGTCTTACCTTTAACACTGGATTATCATTCCTATCAACTATAGGAAATAAACAAATGGATTGGCTAACTCAGTACTGTCTTCATAAACGTTCTCCAACCTCCTGGTTTTCAAACATGTTAGACTACAACTCCCAAGCAGTTTGATCAAGGATAAAGTCCAATATTTTTGAGACCACCTGACTGGTTTATAATGCCTACCGTTTGGAACTGAAGCTGGGGTCTTTTTCATGCAAAGCTGTTCCATTAAGCTACGATCCATCAGACATTGTTAAAACATAGGTTTAGAAAATCTACATTTATAATTTCCAGTGCATTGTCCATTAATTCATATCCATTAAATTTTTTTGTGCAAACCAACCTGACACATAAAGAGAGACTGAATCTGAGTGTCCTTGCATGCGTTTTTTGGAACAAGTAGTTCAATTACAGCAGCCTTTCTCAACTTTTTGACCCTGGAGGAACCCCTGAAATATTTGAGGCCTTGGGGAACCCCTGCACATTCAGGCTCCAGTGTAGCCTGGAAATTACAAAATTATATTCACTTCATTTTTAGGCCTGTATCTATGCATTAACAGTGTTCTTACACTACAAATAAAGAATGAAACTTACCTCTTTAATGTGAAGTTGCTTGAGCTTGAAATATTTTTTTTAAATAAATCATGATTAACCAGGGAACTCCTAGTGATCTCTCACAGAGCCCTAGGGTTCCACAAAACCCTGGTTAAGAAGCCCTGATTTACAACAAACATCGTCATAGGAAAATGTTGCAAGATCAATCTTCAGATAGGAACATATCGCTTTCTGAAACTGTTCCATTCTCAGAACTTAATTTGATTCATGGATAAGATCTGAGTGAGGTTCTCATACTGCTGTTTTAGCCCATTTTTCTCACAATGGCCAATTAAATGCATCCTGGATGCTCACAAGCAGATGGTACAGACATACCCTTCCTCTGCTTCTGTTCTGCTACAACTGGTATTTAGAAGCATGATGCTCCTAAATGTCCAGAGGGAACATTGTATCATGAATTTATCCAATTTTCTTTTACAGCTATCCAAGTTGGGAATTATCATTCTTAGTACAGTAAACCCTCAATTTAACAAATATCAATTCAGCAGACCTTGGATGCAAGAGACACATTTTTGGTTCACACATTATCCACCATGATGCGTATGATATAAATTCAGATTTAATGGACATTCTGATTTAACAGTTCCCCTTCCCCCTGAATAGTATATTAAAATGAAGATTTGCTGAAATGAATTGCACATTCCATGCTGGCTCTTCAGAGAAGTTCTTAAAACACCTATATATTAAATTTCAATGGAACTATTTAAAGATGATTAGCTTACCAAAGCAAGGAACACACTTTTTGACCTGACTACGCTCTTGTCATGCTCCCTGATCAAACGTTCCCAGAACATCTGATTGAATTCGCATGCATGGAGTTAACACATTTTAGGACTTGCGGGCCAGCAAAAGGGGGAGGAGGACATGCCAAGAGTGTGAAAGCATCTTGTTTGGACTATCTCTGGCATCCAAGGTCAAGCCGCCGAGCCTGTTGGAGACATCTGCAGGGAACTGGACTGGCACAAAAAGGGGGGGCCGCATGCTGAGGAAGGGGAGGGGGTTGAGCTCACTGAACTGTTTAACTTGGGGGTAGCGCGGGAACCTCTAGTCGCAACTTTTTCACTGTACTGTGTATTACACTCCATTAAAGGGATTTCTAATCTAATCAATTATGAATCAAATTTAATGGCAAGCTGAGTAACGCAACTATTACAACTATTATATCAATCATCTTCCATCTATCTATATATTAACAACAACATTGACCAGTCTTACCAGAACCATTCTCTGAAATCCCACACGATTGTGATGTGGCAGTACTGTGGCCCTTAATTTTATCCTACCTGTAATCCAAACCACTTACAATCCACCCTTTTTTCCTGGGGTTGAGGGAAATTTACTTCCCAAATAGCAGTGCAGAAAATATAATTGCTTGTTTACTACATCTTATTTTGAAGCTTTCCACAATTGTAACAATAGCTCATTATATATTATGGTGGTTGTTTCAAAAAAAACAAACAAACACTTGTGCTACGGACACAGAAGGCTAGTTGTTGGTGTTAATTTAAAAGTTTTGGCCATCAACCTTTCAGATCTTTTCTCTGTTTGTTTACTCCTCTAGTGTTGTAAAGGAAAAAAAAAAAAAAAAAAGGTGGATTCACACACAGTGGAAGTCTATAGTTTGTTGAATAAATTGTAACTGCCCAGGTTTGCAGCACAAGTTAAGTCAATATGCACCAACTGACACTAAATGCCCAGAGTCCCTCCTCTGGGGGGAGACGGGCAGTGGCAAAATTTGACGAATAAATGAATGAATAAATAAATATTGTGACCTTGTGCGATGTGTGAAATACTTCCCAATTTCTTCTTCAAGTTCCGCGAACTTTCCAAAAGAAAGGTGCATTTCCTAATGTTTCCTAGGATGCAATTATATTTAATATTCATGATATATTTCATATTCAAGAGGAAAAGGATTTATTACAGGTACCCCCCCACCTTGATTTGGGTGTAGTAGGTGAGCATGTCTCCAGAGGTGTCTGCAAAGGTGTGTGTGTAAAATAACTCAAGATGTCAGCCATAACCATGCAATCAAAGCCTTGCTCCTTTCTGAATAGTGTTGCATGTGTAATACAAACAAAAAAGGGGCAGGGCTAATATTGTCGCGTCTGCCATCTTGACTTATTTTTACATCCCTTCCCTCCTGGGTGTCTTCAAATTCAACAGGCCCAAAGGATCTGCCTGATCGCAACTAACAGTACTCACATCACACTGCTAGTCTATAGCTTATTTGATTATAACTACGTATGGAAACTGTCTAGGCAACTTTGGGTCATTCAATCTGTCTCATGTGGAGAAAATGGGAGGAGGAAGCAAAGCTGTAAAAAAAAAAAGTGGAATATAAATTTCATAAGTGTAACATAAATAAATAGCTATGTGGTACAATCCACTGCTCCCTATGCAGTTTCACAGAAGACATCCTGGTCCATTAAAACCAGGCTACGGTAACATATAAGCTATCTATTTAGTGCAAACGCTCCTTAAAGGCAGCAGTGCTAACTACAGTTTGATCGTGGCCAGGTCTCTGAAAAGGATGGCTGTTCAAAAATGCTTTTTGTATGCACCCTGTCTGATGCAAACCAAAGTTAACTATACATGTGACATCTGGATCGAACCAATATATTTAAGGAGCAAATGTTAAATAGAGAACTTCATACAGATTTAGGCTGGTGTGTGTGTGTATGTGTGTTTACATTTAAACATCTAAGAAATGCAAAACCAGGAAAACTCTTAGCGCTTGAATTCATTGTGCAAATAGATCAGCTTTCATTTGTCCAACACAGAAATATGTGGTGGAAATGAACTGCATTGAGAAGGGAAGAGGGCTCCCATTAATGACTTTTCATCATATATTCTTGTAAAGTAGCATGATTTTATCTTATAATGAACATGATGGGCAAATTTATTTCAACATGAAAATTGAAATCTTCAGGTATCTCACAGAAGCTAAAAGGGCATCTCAAAATTTCCAGCATCTACATGCAAATGAAATATAACTCACTCTTTCTTGGGGAAGGGGAGAAAAAGCCCCCTGTTTTCTCACACATAAGTAACACAGATTGATTTGATCTTATTTCAAAACCAAAACAGGAACTTACTTGCCTATACTATGAAATTATGTACAAGCAACTTTTTACAGGGGCTCCCCCTCCTTACTGGAGCACTCCCTTCAGAGGTTTAACATTTTAATTGTTGTTTTACCAAGTGCTGTAATTATTTTTATCAGCTGAAGGGAAAAAATACATTAACTCGAATAGCTCCTTTTCAGTGCCGTAGATCCTCGCAGAAAAACTGTTCACAAACAGCTCCTCACACAATAATAAATTGGATGCCAGTGTGGTGTAGTCACTAAGGTTTTTAAGACTGGGGAGGTCAAGGTTCAAATCAACCCACAGCCACCAAAGATTCCTGGGTGACTTGGGGCCAGTCAATCCCTCTTGCTCAAGAGCCAGTATGGTGTAATGGTAAAGATGGTGGACTAGGAGAAGGTAGACCCAATTCCAGTTCCCCACAGCCATGTAAGTCCACTGGACACTTTGGGATATTCACAGTCTCTCCACCTAGATGCCATCACAGGTGGTTATGGTGAAATATTGGAGGATCAAGCCATCTGAGCTCCTGGATGAAAAGTGTGAAATAAATTTAACAAATAAATAAAATTTATTAGGCCACAGCTAGGCTTCTGTTTGCCTAACGCAAGATACTGAATTACAGTGCAGGGCCACTACTCACCCCAAGCACACACTGTTAAAGGAAATTCCTTTTTCTTTGGTTCTAAAGCTCTGGTGCACAAATCCTCTTGGCAAAGCTTCCAAGTTCACAAAAGAGGGGCCAAAATGTATCACAGATCAAGTGATGCTCTCAAGAAAGTACATGCTATCAACAAATGACATACATTGGACCAAAGGGTCTGCTCAAGCAGGCAGAACTAAATGCATTCAAGGTTTGAGAGAGAGAGAGAGAGAGAGAGAGAGAGAGAGAGAGAGAGAGAGAGAGAGAGAGAGAATGAATTTTAAGGTTCCTGATCCGAACTATATAGCTCTTGCAAGCCCCATTACATAATTCAATGATTGGAAGATCTGCCATCTTAACATAAGCACAGGACAATTCATACTGCTACTAGTTACAATGACAAGTAAATGGCAATCTGTACAGAAATCAATAATGAGAATATTACATAGAGAAGATCCTAGTGTTTCCACTGAAAAAATGGAAGGGAGCTGAAACTATGATGACATCTTCCTGACATCTTGGTGAGCCATCACTAATCCAAGATAACAGCCTAGTGGGTCAAATGTCTTAGGGAACCTAAGTTTTCTATCCTGTTTGCTAAGGCCCATTTCACTCATGCTATAGAACTGAGTGTGTGGCAGATACAAATTGCATAGAAGGCCCATTCATGTGCTTATGGTAATACTCTCTGTCTAGTATAGGAGCTACTTACTTACTCACAAGACCATTTCATACAGTTTCAATGATATTTACAGGGAAGCACAAAGCATTCAAAAGAAGAGCCTCAAAACAAGTTAATGCATGCAAAGCACCTCCTAAAACACTTGAATAGCTAGGCTCTTTGGAAGTCTGCTTCAAAGGCTGTCCTTGATTATCTCCACAAGCATGTACCTCTGCTGGAACAACCCGTAAAGCAAAATAAGCATGCGTGTAAACTTCCAGAAAATCTTCTTGTTCAATTTTCTGGAAATCTCATATGACTAAACTGGCTGATTAATCTATATGATAAGGAGATGCCATTTTAAACCACCAAATTTAGGTAGAAATCTCAAGCAAATTCTTTCTACTGAATTTGGAGAACGGTTTTGTTATTCACAATTCCTGAATACTTATAAATATGTTGTTCTTCCGCCTAAGGCCTTTCCAGGATGATGTTACAGCATTTAAGTCTTTTGTACTGTTAGTATTTTATTTTATTAGTAGCCAATACTTTTTAAGTGCCCATAACAGAAGCTAACTAACAAGTACAATCACTACAGCCACTAATTGCTTTCCATATCCTACTAGCAAATGATGTTCAGAATAAACATTTTCTAGGAAGATGTTAGCATTATGAAGGTGTGATTTAACAAGATAAATTGTATATAGCTGAACAACATCAACCGAAGTTTTAGATTTTCTGTTAGAACACATTGATTATAGTCAAGTGAAAGTTTATGTTCTTTCTATTTATCAAAGGAAATCCAAAACCATAAATCACTACTAGCAACAGGCTGTCAAAAGTTTAGCTTCATTTAAAGGTTTGAACTTACTTAACTATTGTAAGCTTTGAAAAGTAGTGATATTGAAGTTTCTTGGTATTTAGACATGCAATGTTTTGATTTCTTCTAAACCAAAAGATCTCATTTTTCATCTGAAGATGGGCTGGTACGAGCAATCATTATTTCTTCACTTATGCTTGTAACAAGTAGACTGTTTTTCTCTGAATAGGTTAAAATTTGTGTGTTTTAAGAAAAAAAAAACCTGTTCTGATAGGTTACATAACATACATTTTGAAAATATCGGCTAAAATGGAGGGCAACCCTGTACATCCCCAGATCATGACATAAAAATCTGCGGCAGAACTGTTGAAAACTGGCAGCCTGTTTTCAGGCTTGGAAGAAGGGTTCACAGATGGGGAAAGGAGTGGTCTGCCTTCCAATGTCAAAGACACTGCAGCAGCACTGAAGATTTCTTGCAGTCCTCCAGAACACCGAGTGGTGGCTTTTTGCCCCAACCTCTAAAGCAGTGTTTCTTAACCGTGGCAGCTTTCATACGTGTGGACTCCAACTCCCAGAATTCCCCAGCCAGTCCACACATCTGAAAGCTGCCAAGGCTGAGAAACACTGCTCTAAAGCACTGCCCACTGAAACAGGGGAAAGAGAAGAAAGGCAATACCAAGAGAAAGATAAGGAAGAATGGATGGATGGATGGATGGATGGATGGATGGATGGATGGATGGATGGATGGATGGATGAAATGCCAAACCAGTTGGGAGTGGAAGCTAGGTTAGCATTTGCTCAGTAGCCCACCACAACTCTTTTTATGCCATGTCACAATGCACATTTGATTATTTAGGATTTCAAAAATTGTGCAAGTTGCAATCTAAAACACCTGGAAGGCACCAGGATAAGGAAAGACACCTTATAAGGGAACACTGTCCAAGAGTAGCTCGACAAGAGTTATCTGGCTTCAGTTTAAGACTGTTGGATCAAGTTAAAATTTGAAGATACCTAAGGAACTACTAACTCACAATGGCTGGATTTGCCATCTCAAAAGAAACATGCTGTCTGAGCTACTATTCAGAATCAGAATAGAACACCTCTTCTTTGCCCTCAAAGCTCATGAAGAAATTAGAAAAAGCAACAAAACACAGTTCTATGCACATAAAAATTAGTTGTGTTCACATTTCACATTAAGTCAAAAGTGACTTGCTTTGCCCTTAACATGATTTGCAAACCCAGCTCTTCTTGCTTAGTAAATTATAATTTATGTTTTAGCATTCTATGTGAACTCAGCCAATTATGGTTTATTCAACAGCCCACATCTTAATGCAGTGTCTGAGGCAGTCCACATATGTAAGCATCCAATATTTAAACCATTATCATTCAAGAATTTTTAAACTATACATTGATTAAAGCATTCTAAGAAATATATGATTACTTATGTAAAACACCGTTCCTCAAATAATTGAATTGCAATTGTTAACACATACATCATTTATTCTCCCTTTCCTGTTATGAAAGCTTCCTCTGGATTTCTCCAAAACATTTTCCATCTCAAACATGTATTTTCCATCTCAAAGATTCTCCCTCACTTAAACTAACCATCAGGAATCCGTTTACTCAATCATAAAGAGATAAAAATGTAAAGACTATGCTGGGGGAGGGGGGGCAAGATGTTAAATGTATTCATTAGGCGTATTGCTGTCTTTGGTTGGAGTTCTTTAATTGGAAGTTAATGGCAACAGACTACCAAAAAGGAGTGGGAAGCCACCACTAAAGTGACATATGCACAAATTTTCTGGTTTGCAATAAACTATGTATCACAGATGGACCCCTGATGTACTATATATGACCTCAACTATATTTCTCATAGATTCTGAGGCTGATACTTACTAGAAAGGGACTTGTGACCGAGTTGCAACCTGGAAAGATAACCTAGGCTGCCTTTACAGTGCAGTTAACTCACTGTATTACTTCTTACCATCAGCTGAAAAGTGGCCCTGGGTTAATCTGGGCTCTCACTGAAAAAGAAAAAAAACTTTCAGTGTTAAGGGTGCCAGTTCACGTAGAACTGAGCAGGATGAGTTGAGATGTTGCACTTGCATCAGGCCACAAACCATGGACAGTAAGACAGACTGGAATATATAACATTGGATAAGTCTTTCTTACTGGCCATTGGAAGGTAGGAAAAAGGGGGAATGGAGCTTAGTTAAATGTAACAGTATATGGTTGGCATGTGGAAAATCTCAAGCTTAGTCACTGACATCCAAAGACAAAGGTGAAAACCCCACTCAGCTATCTGAATCAAGGTTATTCCAGAGTCCTCAATCTGGTCCATTCCCTGTAGCTTAGACTTAAATTCTCATCATCCCCTGAAAGCATGGCCACTGGAAACTGCAAACAAGTCCTGTTCCATGTTACCTGGAAATAACTCCAGCTTACAGCCTCTCTCTTTCCAGCTGCCAATTACTCAGGTTGAGACCTCCAGAGACTGGAAAGAAATAACAATCCCTCCAGCTTTGTTTATATCCAGCTCTGCCATCTGCTGAATTATTGAAATATGAAGGTCTCTGAAAAAGAAGCTATCAAAAAGTATCTGAAAGGAAGTGCTGTCAGTATGGTTCTATTGTTATAATGAAGTTTCCTAAACCAGGGGTTTTCAAATATTTTCAGGCTGCAGAACTCATTAAAAAATATTTCCTGAAACCCCTGATCAAGATACCATGCTCTTGGAATAGAAAATTAGCTGCATTCAAGTTTTTTCCCCAAGTAATCTCTCATAGAACCCTATCAAGTTCCTGTGGAATCTCATGGCTTGTAGAACCCTATTACTCTGGGAAGCACAAGGTACAGGTTTGGTGGGCGGGCATAGCCAAGCACATCTGAAGTGAATAGCTAGAAACAGTCTTCCTAACTTGGTGTACTTCAGATGTGCTGGAACTATACTTCTAGAACAGCAGTTCCCAACCTTTTTGGCACCAAATTGTCGCGGAGGACAATTTTTCCATGGATGGGGGGGGGAATGGTTTCAGGATGATTCAAGCACTTCCTTTTTCCCGACCTTTTATTCTTTTTTCTTCGCGCCATTTGGAGATAGCAGCCAATGGGCTAGCTTTCTCTGACAGGAGGCGGAGTTCAGGCGGTAAGGCGAGCCATGGGGAGCGGCTGTAAACACTCAGGCTGTAAATCCGCTGGCTCACCCACCGCTCACCTCCTTCTGTGTGACGTGGTTCCTAACAGGCCATGGACCAGTACCGGTCTGCAGCCCAGGGGTTGGGGACCCCTGTTCTAGAAGAAGTGGGGCATTCTGGGAACTGCAGTTTTAACACATACAGCATAGAGAGCACTAGGTGGAAAAAGTCAGGATAAAATTATGATTCTCTGAATGGATTTGGACTACAAGAAATTAAAGTAAAAACCATTTGGAACACAATGTTCTTACAATGCATATGACTGTCTACCTGTCTGTCTTTCATTAGTTAATTTAGATAACTAATGTTCTGATTCTGCTCAAGGCAACTTTCTATAACTGGGTTCACATCCTGATGCTGTACCCATTTCCTCTGCTATATATTCTACTGGGCAAAACAAGAGTTTTACTGGAGGGAGTAAAACTGAAGGAAGGATGCCTCAGGAACATAGTGATAAAAAAGTATGCAGGGTATGTGTATGTGGGAAATGATACTTTGGGACATTTCAAGCACAGGGGGTCCTTCCATGAACAGCTACAATTCTTTCCTGTAACAAGTGCCACCTGGATGATGCAAGGAGAAAAAAAAGGGAATACTTGATGTCTGGAATGGCACACACTCTTAACAGCAGATGCTATTGCAAGAGCTATAGGATTGGTTTACATGCTGTTGTTACTGATAGAAATCCTGCAATCCAAACATGTGCTAAGGACTGTATGGCCCTCAGAAGCTGTTTCTCTGACATTCTTAAATGCAGAGAACAAGGACAATTCAAAAAATGTGGTAGAAACATATATATTGCTCCTCAGAGACCAAATAATTTCAAGTAGCACAACAAAAAGCAACCACTACAGTTTATGTCATCCACCCAAATCTCAGTAAGTCACACAATCTGGCAAGTTAGCAATTTATACTCTGGGCCTGGAGGTACCTATAGGATTTGAACCTAAAGTGCCCCTGGCTCTTGTAAGAATTTAAAACGTGCTAAATCCATTTCAGAGAAACCAAGTGCCCAAGGAAACCTTGATATAGAAAGGTCAAGAGGAGTACAGCAGAATGAACAATGCATCAAGATAGTTAATGCACCATCCTATAAAATTATCAGAGAACAAAAAAGCTTGGGGTTTTTTTGCTCCATTCTGCGTCCTTTCGAACAGTACTTAAATTGTTCTTTTCATAGCCATGAAATTCTATGAACCAAATTCAAAGAAAATGCCTTTGGGGTTGGCAACAGAGAAGGGCAGCGAAGGTCATCCTGAAAGGAATGTGACTGCGCTGTGAAAGCACAGAAAACTGAAAATGATGTACTTCCACACACTTTTAGTACATTCACTAATAATCAGTTCTGGCACTGCAATTTTGGCATGCTATCCACAAAAAGCTTAGATAAACAATGGAGTCACCATCATATGGAAGATACCATTCGTGGGGGAGCAAATGTGACTTGTGAAGGGACTGGAATATTTAGTTCAGGATCTCAAGAAGTAATTGTACTCTATGAAAATCAAGAACTCAAATTATACTGCATTCAGTAGCACTAGTCAGAAAGTGCAGGAAGATAATAACAATAAACTGCAACTTTTGTGATCTTAGTTTCTTCTGGCACGGTCCTTTGGTTGCTCCAGCTTTCTCACAAAAAGTTAATTCCATCTCTTTGGACTCTGTCAGACCAAAACACAGAATCTATTTACCACTAAAGCCCAGACATCTCTCCATTATAATTCTTGTGAAACCAATCTTTGCCCTTATTTTCTACTAGCAGCAGTTGTAGAAGGAAGGTGTAATAGTATAGAGAATCAGAAGTACAAATGAACGTTGTTTAGCAATAATACAAACAGAGCATTGAAGGTAGGTGAAGGATGATTTCGTTCAAAGTTGGATGAAAGATACATGACCATGAAAAGGTCAGGCATTTTAAGGGGAGAAAAGATTAAGGTCATCACCACTCACAAATTGGCAGCATTAGTCAATTTCTTCTTTACAGAAATCTCATATCTAGAACTGAAATAAAACAGAAAACAGAGCAGCAACAACAAAAGACCCACAGACCAGACATAGTCAGCTCCAGAGGAAAAGCAATGCAAACCAAAGGATTTTAAAGATTCCTCTAATATCTCACATGTAAGGTAAGGCTAGAGAGCCAGTCTGGTACAGTGGTTAAGACACCAGGCTAGAAACCGGGAGACTGGGAGTTCTAGTCCTGCCTCAGACACAAAGCCAGCTGGGTGACCTTGGGCCAGTCACTCTCTCTCAGCCCTAGGAAGAAGGCAATGGCAAACCACTTCTGAAAAACCTTGCCAAGAAAACTGCAGGGTCTAGTCCAAGCAGTCACCAGGAGCCAACACTGATTCGAAGGCACGCGCAAGATAAGGCTACCTATTTGATATTGCCAGGGTGTTACAGCCAATGACTCAAAAAAGGACAACTGCTATCCATCGGAAAATCTATGAGCCACAAAAGCAACCACAGGGGAAAGACATTTGGTTTTCTTCATTTATTTACAATAAAATATATGGGTCCTGTCAGCCAAGGAATGTCGGTTGGCGGGGACTAGGAGGCGCGCCTTCTCTGCCATAGCGCCTGCCGTCTGGCATATTCTCCCTTCAGAGATCAGGATGTCCCCAACCCTGCTGGCCATTCGTAAGGCCGTGAAGACCTGGCTATGTGCCCGGGCCTGGGGCCCCGAGTGTGGGAATGGCCCCGTTTCTTGGCTATGTTAACATCCATACATTGCTTACTTGGCTGCCATGTATATTTATTTTGTATTTTAATTGTTTTAATTGTAATTGTTTTAACTGTTTTATGGTTTTTATTGTTTTAAGCCGCCCAGAGTCACTTGCTGAGATGGGCAGCTATAGAAATCGAATAAATAAATAATAGAAGTATAGCTTGGGGAAATGCACAACCTTGGTTGGATCTAAGAGGCTATTTGATCACCTGTCAGGAAACATGTTTAAACCTGCAGTATTCTTTAAAAGCCATGTACGTTACAGTGTTTCCTTTGACACAATCAGATCCTTGTAGCCTAAGCTGATCCCTACTAGCCAGCATGTAGATCTTCTATGCCTCTGATGACAGACCGAAAACCTTGTCTTCTACCAAAGGGCTCTTTGAAAGAGACACTAGCAATGACAACTCCTCTTTTTCCTATTAACTGATCTTCAACCTATGCACAAGCTAGACTTTTGTTACTATTCATCTGACCACAACAAACGTTTATTGGATCATTCATAAACCCTTACCATGAATGGCCATTAGATTGCTAGTGAATGGTGCAGCTGGCTCTGGAAGCTGAAGCTTATACACTTCAGGAAGGCGAAATTCTGGCCAACAACTTAGCTTTGTGAAAGAAACAATGCCAGAAATAGCTAGAACTTGGGTTTCACACTAAAACAGCTAGGCAGTTTTTATGTACACCATGGGGTTGTGATGGAGAAATACTGAAATACACTGGATCCTAAACTAACCAAATGGACTGTGTTTGCACAAGACTCCAAACCATGCCAAAACAAACCAAGATCAACATTAATCAAGTTTAACATGCTGGGCATATATAATCTTTGAATGCCCATGCAACTAGTCTATATTGAAAGAAGTTACATGGGGGGGAAGGGTTTTGAGGGAGGGTGGGTTTGGGAGAACTACTGGTAGAGCTGCAGGCTCCTCTTAAAAATTATTTCCAAATAGGAAATATTTATTTCCGCCGACCCCTAAAAGAATGATGTATATATTGGGGAGATGGAGAGAGATTTTATACACATGTACAGATAATAATATTGGGCTATGTTGCACTGGTACGTGAGGGATATTTTCTTCTATTTCTGAAAGATTCATGTGTTTACATTTTATTGTTATTATATGTAACCAATTTAATTGAGCAGCAGCAGAGGTAACTGCTGGATTTGGGGAACAGTTTTATTATCAGTCTAGTGTTTTCTGCTCCTTCTACTTCATCTGCAATTGACATTTTGCTAGTGGGAGGCTAATTGCTAATCCAAATGGAAATAAACCATAGATCATACACTGGTAACAAATTGGTATTTAAGCATATGTTGGGCACTCATCTTCCCTGCTCATTTGAAGGACGTTCTAATTTATTCTGGCTGTGCAGAAAGGTTTAATCCCCCCAATAAACTTAATCAGTATATTGCTAATGTCGCAAGTATTAGAATTTCATTCCTGTTGTTACAAAAGCTTAGATGCCAAAGGCAAAAGTCTTTCACATGATTTTCCTGAAGAAACAGACACTTCCAAATGAGGGACTTAAAGTAAGAACAGTATTTGAAATATATAGAATAATTTGTTCGCTTACTTATTTGCAGAGCTTGCAGTCCAATCAGAACCAGAATCTAATACAGATGTTCACATCTTGCATGCTTAAACTAATGGTGGGGAGAGAATGCACATAAAATGAAAATCAAAGAAAACACCAACCATGGAGAGCAGAGTCCTTGTTAATGCCTTCTTGAATAGGGAACTAAACCTGGTAATTACATGAAGAGTGACTACTTAAACAGGGCTACTGAACTGTTTATTTAGGTTGTAAGAGGACCACTATTCTCAGAACAGAGAATAAAATATCAGAAGAGACAGATAATAACATGAGACTATGAGAAAATCAGCTAGGCCATCAGTGAATCTGTCCAGAAGGAATTTTGGAATGGATTGAGACACTACACAGGTGCTGTTTAGAAGTCATGGGAAGTAGCAAAGCAGGAAGTGTCTCTGGGGAAGAAGTTTATTATTAAGCTTTTTGCAAAAGGAGGAGCGATGAAAATCAGAGGATGTATTTAGAAAAGTCTACACCAATTCAGCTTGAATACAGAAAACAAGGACAGAGCTTAGAAATTCTAGAGTCCCGTTTGACAGAACAGTGTTTAAGTGAATGCAGGCAGGAAGATGGAATCATGTAGAATGTTTAACTGCTGCTCTACAAGAAAGCAGTCATACAGCCTTCTTAGAAAAAGGCAGCAGCATGAAGCAGTTGGTAGAATAGTATTTCAACGAAATATGCTAGGAATTCTTTCAATCCACAGAAAACGAATCCATCTAGAACCTCACCCTTCCTGGTGATAGAGATGTTCTTTTTTGCAGACTCATGTTATGACACAAGTGAGCAACATGGGACTTTTCAGATGTTGTTGGGTAGCGACTCCCAACATCCCTCATCACTGCCTATCAACATCTGGCAGGCGCACATTACCCATCACTGATTTATCAGGTACAGAGAGTACACTGCCTTGATATTCAGGTCTCAGTTAAAAATAAAACAATAAATGACTTTCAAGACTCTTCACTCAGCAGTCTTGATTTCTTCAGAATCAAGCCACCCTAGCAACTGAGACCTCTTGGAGGGCGTGAAGGTCTGTTTGGACAATGTTCAATTAGTATACAGCACCAAGCTCTCTCTGCCCTGCCTGCAAGTGAAAGGACCTCTTATTAGTACAGGCCCAAAAGCTATGATCTGTCAACACTTGAATTGCCCAGTGCAATGTTATTTTATTCAATTCAGCTGTGCAACAGCTGACAGCAATGGAACACTAATGCCTTTGGAGCTCTGAAAAGCCAGTAAGCACTAGATTAGTCTGGATGCATTTACGTTGTTCCCATTGTGTCTGCCTTGCCACAGTTAGTATTTGACTCAGCAGATCCACCTTTCCCCGAAAGCCAATTCTACAGAGTCACTTCTGCCACCGTTCGTCAGTTTCTTCCTCTGATCCTTATAGTGAATACTAGAGAATAAATCTTGCTCCCCTTCCACAACTCTCCTAGCTGTTGAGATTAAACACAAATGGATTGGATAAGAATATGTAAGAAAAAGAAGAAGTCAGAATAAGCAGAAGGACAGTTTGCATACATGAGACGATGCTGTAGAACAGGGAGACAAATTTTCTAGTAAGAGCCCCTGGTTCATCTTACTCAATTAGATCGGTTTACCTCATTCCTGAGAAGGCAAATTGATTCTGATTTGGCACACTGTGGCTTGTCACTCCTGACTATATTATCACTTGGCTATGATAAGGCCTTATTTGAACTTAAAACAGATGATTTGGGATTTAGGTCTTCAAAACGATAATGTCATGTTCCCCGTTTCAATGTTCTATTGACATCGTAACGTTTCACATGTCAAACCGTTTCTCTGTGTATACTCGGCTTGCTCTTTGCTGGTATTTTCCATTCATGCTCTCTTTGTTTTGGAACTTTGGAATGTATGTTTGGGTTTGCAACCATATTCAAGGTTACTTTCCCAGGCGCGTGTAACGGTTGCTAGCGCCTGGGAGGGGGTGGTTGCTGACGGGTGCTTGGGGCGGGGCTGGATTGAAGGCAAGGCTTTTAAGTTTGTATTTGGCGCGCTTTTGCTCATTCTCAGCTTTCTCTGTATTTGCATACTATTCCTTTAATAAATCAGTTATCTTTAAGCCCGAGCTTGTGAGACTGAGTATTTGGGATTAGGCAACCATTACAGATAAGGCCAATGTTTTTCACTTCCACAGCACAACTACAGAATCCTCACAAACAATCCTAGACATTTTTATAGTACCTCATATGTTCCTCATAGGGGGCTTTTCACCTTGGCTTGAATTGGCACACTACTCATTATGGAGACAATAGATAAGATATATTAATCTGCCGTACTATAAGAGCACTTGTATATGTACATTAGAGAGAGAGGTTGAGTCAGTAAGTCATGCATTGCTAAGCTGTCCACTGTACCACCCATGAAGCCTGGCACTCATAAAACTGATTGTCAGAAGTCATAGAGCACCATAGCTGGGTTTAACGTATTTCTGGCACAGCTGTTTATACAGTATTAGAGCTGGAAACTGAATGCTGAAACTATCCTTTTTCATTATTTTCCCATCTCTCTTTCTTTTAATTTATTTATTTTAATGATTTATAGAGCTGCTCATCTCATCAGCTGTGACTTTTATAAGCCTAAGGATTGGCTTGTCTTGTTTCCATTGTTCTCACAGCCTTTATAGCTGACAAGAAGGTTCAGATGCTTTAAACATAATACAGAAAGGTGAGGTTATTTTCTCAATTGCGTCACTTAAGATTCTCCTTAGGGGAACAGTACATGACAATTTGACAATAATCAGTCACTAATCAATTGCGAAGAGCTGCTGGTTTCTTAAATGTGAAATTAGCATTCTACTTTGGTGGATCAACCATATCCTATATTATAACATTCCATCAGACCCTGCTTTCTCACTGACCCTGTCTTCTTGTTCAACATGTGCCAGATATAACAACTCCCAGAACCCTGTTTTGGAAATATATCATCTTCCATTATACAGCTAATCTTTTGTGACATTCTTCTTCCAATAGTCAATTGCTGCTGCTTCTCACCCAGCCTCATCCATTTTTCATCTTAAAGCTTCTTGACTTGTCATTAGCAAAGAGAATTCCCCCACTGCTGCTGCCTTCCATAAGAAAGGTGAAAGGCCCCCTGTGCAAGCACCGAGTCATGTCTGACCCTTTGGGGGGACGCCGCTTTCGTGACTATTTCTTGGCAGACTATAGGGGGGTGGTTTGCCATTGCCTTCCCCAGTCGTCACCTTCCCCAGCAAGCTGGGTGCTCATTTTACCGACCTCAGAAGGATGGAAGGCTGAGTCGACCTGAGCCGGCTACCCGAGAGAAAATTCAGCTTCTGCTGGGATCAAACCCGGGTCGTGGGGAGAGTTTCGGCTGCAATGCTGCCGCCTACCACTCTGCGCCACATGAGGCTGTGCTGCCTTCCATATCCACTATGAATGTTTGCATGCAACACAGATTTGCAACTTTGGAACTACGGTGGAATCCCAACATTCTCAAAGACAATTTCCTATGTGGAAAATAACACTGAGTACTCCAGTTCGGTTGATTATTTCTCTGCTTAGGCTATCAGCAAGCAGGGGTTTGGCGTGACGCTCTGTTCCATTCAATTGCTCAGTTGAATTACTTGAACTTCTGATGAACTGCACTAAAAGGAAGAGGAAAATTAACTAATGCCTCATTTGATCTTGTGACTATTTAAGCTTGTATTCTCATTCCCTTTTAACCTTCTCTATCTGCTTTTTTCTTTAATTTATAGGTTATGCATCTGATACTTCTGAATGTTTCCTTTGTTGTTTGCCATGAACAAGAATTGCTCAGAAAGTTTTTTAGTTATTTCCTGTATAATTTTCTTTAAATAAACCCCAAAGAATCACTGAAACAGTATTTAAAATTTTCCCCACCCCTACCCCCACATCTGCACAATTAGCAAACATGCAGCTGCTTTGAATGTTCACAAAAACCCAGAGAGGAATATTAGAAAATGGGAACATGTGGCATTTATATTGAACATCCTAGGAAGACAACTTGCCTTGAATCAGGTTTCTCGGAGACTGTAAAAGAACTGCTACATTTGCACTGTCCATCTGCTTCGTTAGATAAGCTGTTTTATGAAGTGGGATACAAACGCTCTAATTCAACTGACCGGTTTCTCAAAGAGGAACAGTATCGTCCATACAACTTCAATACCCACATCGGTGAGCTTGACTACTCCTGTGCCATTTTGCTTTTACACTTTTGAGCTGCTTCCTCCAAATCGCTGGGCTCTAAAAGTGTTTCACCCCAAGGCCTTTGAGATTTATACTAGTGGACAACCAGTTGGAGAAAACTGTTCCAGACCTTACTATTATGAAATATATTTCTGCATAATTCCATTTTAATACATTATAAAATTCAAGCAAAAATTTAGATAATCAGAAACATTTCTGCAAGTAAGGACACCGGTCCTTTTAGTTCACCATCGTGTACTCTTACTGGCAGTGGAACCCCAGGATCTCAGACACACAGCCTTCCAATCACTTTCCAGGAACTGAATGTAGGGTCTACTACATGCAAAGCCCGTGCTTCACTTACTGTTAGTTAAAAGAAATGCTACCAGGGAAAATGAATGAAAATGAACATATTGTTCATCATGATCTTCCTGGAGAAACACAAGAAGAGAAGAAAAATGCTTAAGCCCAACACTGTAGAATAAAACGAGAATGTTCATCGTTCTGTCTTTGACTGCAACATAGCTAGGTAAGAAAAAATATCTTTACCTCTTATGCACTGCAGTATTGAACGTGTCTCTGAATGCCCAACCTCACTCATACACTTGTATATTAAATTAGGGGTCATGCAGTGTCGATCCCTGAAGCGATCTCTGTCCTCATCCAAACTTGACTCAAAGACTGCCAATGAGTGGGGGAAGGGGAGACTTCACTAATTAAGCAAGAGACAGAAGCCCTAAGCTCTCTTAGTGCCCTAGGAATCAATATACTTCTGGGCAAGTATTCAACTAGGATTAGTCAGATCAAGATGTAAGCTCATGGGAACAGTGTAAGCTTTGTATACAGGTTCAAGACCTAGAATCACCACTGAAAATGAACTCAGAGATCCTATGCCTGCTGAAGGAACTCGACGATAAGCTAACAAACTCAACAGCCTGGCTCCATTTGAAGCAGTTTGGCATATTAAGGTGATGCAATGGAAGTGAAGAACTGTATTCCCAAATATTTATGGCATCTGCACTTTCACTTTATGCAATTACTACTGTTGTCCACTCACTCATTCCTCCTTGCCATCACCACTGCTGGTGGGTAAGATAAAGGATATAAACTCATTCTTATTTTAAGATTAAAACTGGTATCTGAGGATAATGGCTTGTGGGAATACCCCCAGGTACTTCTGAATATATTAAGCAAAAGCTGGCAGCTGTAGTGGCATCGCTGAGGCAAAGAAGAAAAGCAGGGTGCCTTCCTGCAAAACTTCTCTTCATTAGGCAGGGACCCACCTCTCTGCCTCTTCTTTTTCCAAAGCTGCTTTTTACCAGAGCCTTCTGGGAGAGGGAGGAATCATTTGGCCTGTGTGAGAAAGACACAGTGTGTCCCTGCTTTGCTTCTCTCACTGGTCTCACATCTGTCATTTATCGGCTATGCCCACTCATTATTTATTAATATTAACACTCCACCTTCATAACCACAAAAATACACATTATTAATAATCAACTTCCTAATGCACCATGGAAACAATATCCTATAGAGGTAGTCCTCAACTTACAATCATTCATTTAGCAAATGTCTGAAGTTATGACGGAGCTGAGAAAAGTGACTAGTGGCCTCACACTTAGGGCCATCACAATATCCCTGAGGTCACATGACCAAATTTCAGGTGCTCGGCAACCGGTATGTATTTACGATGGTTGCAGCATCCCGTGTCACATGATTTGTAACTTTTCCAGCTGGCTTCCAGCAAGCAAAGTCAATGGGGGAAGCCAGATTCGCTTAACAACCACATGATTTGCTTCTACGGACCACGTCCAAAAGGTCATGAATCAAGCGTGACTCACTTAACAACCGTCTTGCTTAGCAACAGAAGTTCCAGTCTCAATTGCAGTCATAAGTTGAGGGCTACTTGTATAAACAGCCACCACTTGGTAGGGGACCAACTCCCCCTCAATTGCTGATGACTTCCTCAAAGGGTTGGGGCCACTGCTGCCATTCCTTTGCCTCTAGGCTTCAGGTACTGTTTGCTCAATCTCTTCCCCTCTTCACTGCCATTACCTCTCGCTGTCTTCATGGTCAACTATACCAACATGCCACCAGCTCACCTGAAGTGTCCAAGCTAAACAACTCATCAGTGTGGGTTGGCTAGGACATGCTGGAAGCTCAAGGAAAAGAAGAGGGATGCAGCAGCAGCGGCCTGCCGCAGCCAACAAGTGTGCATGTTGAGCTGGGGGAGTTGGTGGCAACCTAATCACAATTGGGGAGGCAGTAGGAAGGCTGCTAGGGCAGGGAAGTAAAAGGCAGAAGAGGAGTGAGGGAGCAAATGGTTATGGAGGCTAACCAAGGATTCTTTTGTCCTTTTGCATGTTCCTTTCTGCTCTTCTTTCGGAGGTCTTGTTTCAACCTCAAAGCCTAAGCAAGGAACACCATTCCCTCACTCGGGCACTCGCCAGAGGTGCTTGGGATGGCTATTTTTATCCTCTCACCCTTAAAACCTTGCTTTAATTTGTATAATTTAATTAGACATTGTCCAGTTTAACAGATAATCTGGAATAAGGGCATTCCTTCTCTCAATTAACCCATTAAAATAAGGTTTTACTGTTCCTACATTTCATGTATCTATTTATCTATCCATGTGAGCCAGAGTGGTGTAGTGATTACGCTACTGGGCTAGGAATGGGGAGACCCAGTTCTAGTCCTCCCCTCAGGTACTGAAGGCACCTGGATAACTTTAGAACAGTCAATCTCAGCCCTAGACTAGGAAGGAAAAAAAAATCTACCTATCAACCTGCACTGGAACCAGCATGGTAGATAATAGTCTCAAATTTTCAATGAAGAGACCTTCACCCTGTAATAGATTGCTTTGGGTTGACATACAGGGTATCCCAAAAGCCTTATTGTGTGTGTGTGTACACACGGAGTCTATCTTTTATTCACATCCATCTTATCTTATATTCATCTGTTAATCACACTCATTCATGCAACCCTCTTCTGTATGCTATTGTAAGAAACCTAATTAACTGCCAGTAAAATACAATAAAATACCAGTCGATTTAGCAAAAACGAAATTAGTTCCCTTCCTATAACATTTACATCATGGATTTCTCTACTAAAACTCCTCTTCACTTGTGCTAGACATATTTTGTTTCAAAATGCAGAGGCAAATTCCATAATTGAGGTGATTACAAAGGGGACTGAAAATAAAATTTATTTATCACCATAGTAATGTAGGTGATTTATAAATTCCCTTCAAAATGCAGTGACAAGTTTGGATCTTTAACTTCCAAATTAGGAATCTGCTTCCCTGATACAAAATCTGTGCTTACACCTTTGCTTAAAACTCAGAAGCCTTTTGTTTTTAAGTTGTGTATCAAGATTCTTTCTACATTTTCCAAAATATAACAATATTATTGAGAGTGAATTCTAAATTAAGATGTTGTACAAGACAAGTTATTGTACGCCACCCAGAGTCACTTGCTGAGATGGGCGGCTGTAGAAATCAAATAAATAAATATTTCCCCGTTTACATTTTGTTGATGCTGATATTAGATTGTGTTCATTCATTAGCCTATATAGGGCAATAGACCACTTTTTCCTTATCTATATTTCAGAGAGAGCCAGTTTGGTGTAGTGGTTAAGGCATCGGGCTAGAAACCGGGAGGCTGTAAGCTCTAGTTCCTCCTTAGGCATGAAGCAGGCTGGGTGACCTTGGGCCAGTCACTTTCTCTCAGCCCTAGGAAGGAGGCAATGGCAAACCACTTCTGAAAAAACCTTGCCAAGAAAACTGCAGGCAGTCTCTGAGAATCGGACACAACTGAACGGATTAAAAATAGAAGATAAAAGTATTTCGGGACTGCAATGAAAGCATGGCGTGTATAATTCTCTGTTGCGACGGTGTTTATTTTGAAAGGAAGACAGTAGAATGCAACACTGGAGGGAATATGCAGACCCACTGGAAAGAGCAGCATACCAGCTGTTCTTCCTTCATCCCCAGGGAGCAAGTAAAAATCCAAACTAAAGACATGCCATGATGTCATCACTGTTTTGCTAATTCCCCCTCCCTCAGATAAGCAGCAAATTAAGTGAAGCAAGACTGGAGAAATTCACAAGGCCATGATATGGCTTCACACATTTTTCTATTACTAGAATTTAGCGAAGGAAGTATAAGTTGCTAGCTTTGCTGTAAGCCATCTATCTCCTACAATTTCTGTCCTGGCCTAAATATAAAGTCGTATTATTTATTTGTTCATTATTCATTTATTTTTCTCCAAATGTGGGGGAAGAGAAAAAATTCTGAACTGCAGACGACATATATTCAGTCACAGAGTTTCGGCTAATATGACTTGTTTTTGCAGACAGACTTTCCCAGCTTTAGTCGTATCTGGAAACTAGACATCACAGTGCATGACCCTAGACCACGCTGCTACAAGGACAACCAGGAGGTTTTGTTATGATCAAAGGCATAGTTGGCTAGTGAGACACAGAAGGACGGACCGAACTCTTTGAGGGATTATGGCAATTCTTATGTTCTCACCTAGAATTGAACACTTTGCACACTGTTATGTTCAGTGGTTTCCACATATAAGATGGGATGGGTTTAAATCACTAAATATGAAACTGAGCAAGGCTTAGGGGATTTTGTGGGGATTCCCAAACAGGTCCAAAAGGCACATCACAGCAGTTGGATAGTACAGCTGCCATAAATTTTGCAAGAGATGAGATGGGATTAGCTATTCAGGTCTGTGTAAGGATAGCCTGTAAAGCCATATGCTATCAAGTCATCTCTGTATTTATTGACAGTTTCCCTTTACCTGGATTCTACCTGGGAAATCAAGAGTGGGTCTCATGAGGATTTCCAGGTTGCAATTTCTGCGTTATCATACTGTCTTTTTAAAATGAGACCGCAGAGAAGACACTGAGGTCCTTGCTTTTACATCCAAACAACTACTTCCAGTTTCATTTAAAATAAAAAGGTTAAAGACCTAAACGTTTGGACACACTGCACACTGAATACCAGATCTGGATTAACAAAATATAACTGCTGGGCTCATGCGGCATGCAATGTCCAAACAAATATAAGACACAACTGCTTAACGTATTGGTCGGGTTCATACTACATGATAAACAGTGGCTGGACTCTCACTGCACGTTGAATTACCAATCATTCAACTCAATTTTAGTTCAATTTACTATGTTGTACAAACCCAGGTTTTAACTGCAAGCCTAAGCACAGAAACAATACACTCAAACCTTCAGACAGAATAGAGTACACAAAAAATAATTAATATTAAAATAATATTGCTCTGATTTCTTCTTTCATTCTCTTGTGACAGCAAAGCAGGGCTCAAACCTCATTCCTTCCTGCCCAGAAGATGTAGTACAGATGGAGTATGACTGCTACATCCCAATAATTTCAGCAAGAAATTGAAGAGCAGAGATGCATAAATTGGTACCTTCCTAGATGCTTTGGCCCCCAAAATCTTCAGCCATTGACCATCCCGCCTAATTTTCATACAGCAAAACTAAAGAATGAATACTTGAAGGGCCAAATCCTAGAATAAGCCATGCACTGGGAGCCCAGTAATTATAGGTCCATTAAACTCACTGGATGACATCTAACCCACTTCCAAATTTCAGCCTAACCTATTTTGCAGAACATGGATAAAATCTGTGCAGGGAGGCCATATATGTCACTAACCTCCTTCCAGGAATGATAAAGTAACCATGTCAAATGTTATATGCCAACAATTACTGTCTAATGAACGTCATCAAGGAAACAACCAAGCTGGATGAAAGCCTAACAGATCTTTTCTAAACTCAATCCAAACAAATTCTCATATAATGAGATATATAAATCTGCCCATATATGTCTCGGCTGGTCTTACAAAATAAAGCCATGCCAGGAAGAGGGAGAAACCAGGACACTTTCCAACATTCTTCCTTCAATAGTAAATACCTGCAAGTACACATAACCATCCCTCAATCAATTTGCTGGCTTCCTTTATTCCAAAGCAAACTTGGAATTGCTAATGCATTCTTGAAGCTAATACCCATGAGTGCAGAGCAGAGAAACAATAGCCTTTGGGCAGCCCATTAACGGTAGCAAAGGAAGCAAACATGGACCACTAAAAGTAGTGATACGTTTCTGATAGGCCACTTCAAAGAAGCATAGTTAAACAGAAGGCCAATGTCAGGGTTTTTTTTAACAGTTGAGAGGCCACTTTATGAGATTTTTGGTTGCCTGTTCTAATACTCAGTAAACAGGAGCTTAAGTTGGACATTACGCACCATACAGAAAAATCCACAGTTATCATAAAAGAATCTCATCACCCCCTTGAGCAAATGAAGCCAACAGCAGAGTAGAAAAACAGTAAAATGGAACTGCATGAAATGGGGTACTATTTACAAAGTTTGCCTTACAGACAGAAATATGGGTAAAAGGCACAAATTGACAATATTTAGCCACACACAATTGGCTATTTAATATGATAATTTGGGGATATTTGGAGCACTTTGTGCACACTAATCACACATAGGTTATTGGCTTGACAACAATACTTGCCCAAACATGAACTGTGTTAGCCAGGATTCAAAAACAACAAGAAATATTAATTAATCATATTTCCAATCCGCTTTGTGCTGGAGAATCACAGATGATAACTTCAAAACAACCAGGACAGAAAATGGTTTAAGTTATCACCATAACATGTGCCCAATCAAGGCAACATACAAGGTTCAAGAAACATCAAAGTTACTGGGGTCTTGGATTTTCTAACTTTCTTTTAGTGACTGCTTTTGGGAGGTTATCAGAATGGATGATTAGAAGTTAAAGGATTTCATAGGACGAAGCTTATAAATGACACTGGCTCCGCCCTACCACCATCATTTGAGCTCAAGCAAATTCTAAATACCTCCTTCTCAAAATGACACAGCATAATTCATCACGGCAGTTCCACGAAATGCAATGAAGAAAGGCTGCACAGGCTGCATTCAAAAGCCACTCCTGGACAGAAAAAAGGTGAAAGGTGAAAGGTCCCCTGTGCAAGCACCGAGTCACGTCTGACCCTTTCGTGACATTTTGTCCTGATTACCAGGAAACACACTGAGGCGAGGACTTGGTCTCTAATATTTATTAGTAGTACTTAACAAGAATCCTAACAAACTGAGGAAGCGTGGGAAAACCCAGCCATATAAACCCCAAAGGTTAAGGCGGTCCCGATCTGTGTCTCTTTGAATGGCTGAACAGTTCCTCAGTGCTACGCATGCGCTTGACAGTCTGGGTGGGAGCCCCCTGCTGGCCATCCTTACTCATGACACATTTTCTTGGCAGACTATAGAGCAGGGTGGTTTGCCATTGCCTTCCCCAGTAGTCACCTTCCCCAGCAAGCGGGGTACTCATTTTACTGACCTCGGAAGGAAGGCTGAGTCGACCTGCGCCGGCCACCCAAGAGAGAATCCAGCTTCCACTGGGATCAAACTCGGCTCGTGGGGAGAGCTTCAGTTGCAATACTGCCGCCTACCACTCTGCGCCACACGAGGCCTCCTGGACAGAAACCATGTAATAAATCCCAAAGAATTTCCCACACGACTCCCTTCTAATGAGCAACCCCTTGCGCAAAGACACCTGGCCAGCCCTTACATTAAACCTGTCATGTATCACATCCAGCCACAGTTTAAGAGCAGCCACTGAGATATTCTAATAATTGGGTTTCAAAGCCCTGTGCACATTCCCCTTTACTCCTCCAATTTTTGGTACATCGATACGGTTATTACACGGCCATCGTCAACTTAAGGATGCTACTACTTAATTCAGTATTCTCTGCAAAGCTGTCAGCAGCTCTACAGAGTTTCCTTAGAAAGGCTTGTAAAATGGAAGCGGAAATTCTCGTGCCATTGCATAATTCAGCACTATGTTTTGGACATGTTTCACCCAAGACTATGTCTTGGGCTACCCAATCACAAAATAGGCTCCACTTTATTTTTATACTGCACTTCTTACGACAGTGCCTTTTTTGAAGGATTCTCCTTCCCCAAAGGATGCTATAAGCAGCAACTGAGGATCAGCTTTTACTTTTCCAAGTAACTAGTCTGCAACTCTACAAATATTTATTTTTCAGGGGTAATTAGAATAAAATGCAGTATGACTGCAAACACGTTTCTCTTGGTATTTTAAAATTTAATGGAGCTGGGAGTACTTTATGTTGTAGTGCGTCATGTTTTTTAAAAAGAAGCAATAATGCAGAACGGTACTGAAGTCTTGACTAAAGTATGAAGTAATACACAGAAAGGGCTTTGTCCAGTTGTGGATGGGGAAAGCAACCGGAGAAATTAAAAATGTTAAAGCAAAAAGTATGTTTTTATTTTTCTTAATTTTACTCAAACTGTATTTTAATACCCCATTTTAGTCAAATGCACATGCAGAAGAGACACAGTCGTCTATCATATCTATAGTATTTTATGAATTGCCTTAAGGGTGGTGCCTATGGAGCGGGGAGGTCGGGTTTCATTGTTGTTGTTTTTGGTATTTAAAATTTTCTAAACAGAATTTAAAAGGCAAAGCATCATCATCCAGATTTTTCTCCTTTCATGTCTTCTGTTCTGTGAAAATGAAAATGAAAAGAGAATCTACAAAATATACTGGTCTACATATCTGCTGATACTATTCCTGATCCACCACTGATGCCGTCCATTCGAATGAGAAAAAGACCTTGTCTTCTTTGGGTGCATCTATGGCAGGAAAGGCTCTGAAGGTCAGACTAGGGGTCGAGGGCTAGGAAGGTGACTTTTACATCACTTTTTCTATAGCTGTTCCTCATAGCATAGGCAATTCCCCCACCACAAATATTCATAAAGCATAGTTCCAAAAAGTAGGAACTGACATTCTTTTTCTTGAGGGAGTCCAACAGTGTAAATCAGCATCCCCAAGTTAAGCAAATTAAGCCTCAACTCTTGAAATTTCCCAGGCAACATGGTCACTGTTGAGAATCCAGGAAGTTGAAGAGATATATCTAAAACTTGCAAAGGTTGGGAAAACCCGTTTGTCATGTTCATCGTTTGGATGGTCTGAATACATCGTAACGTTTCTCATGCCAATTTCCTGATCCGTGTCTGTCATTTGCTGGGAGGAGAATTTCAGCTGTGCCGGGCTGTGATCTCCTTACTGTTACTGAGGAATGTATGTTTGGGTTATTGCATGTGTTCAAGGTTACTTTCCCAGGCCGATGTGTAACGGTTACCAACACCTGGGAGGGGGTGGTTGCTATGGTGGGGCGAGGGGCGGGATCGGGTTTGAGGCGAGGGTTTTTAGTTTGTATTTGGCGCGCTTCTGGTCATTCTCAGCTTTCTTTGTATTTGCATACTATTCTCTCAAAAAATCAGTTATCCTTAAGCACCTGCTTGTGAGACAGTCTGTCAGAATAGGCAACCATTACATAAAGCTGAGAATCTTAAAACTCTTACCACTAACCTCCTTCCAGTGTTACTGTGAGGAAATAAAGTTAGCGATGACTGAACCTACTGGAGAGAGTGAGGATTCCAGCGTGGGGGAAATGGATTCCATGAGGCAAAGAAGGGAAAGGACCCTCACTCCAGAATCGGAGGAGCTGTCGGAGACCTCGGACGCCAGCTCAGCTACTGCGAAAGCGGAAAAGTGCAAGTTGGTCAGAAAGGATGAGGGAACCCTGTCCAGAACGCCCCAGGCACCTGTGAAGCCAAGGTATCCGCTGTCCCCAGATGTGGCCATAAGGGAGAGGAGTGGGTCGGACGTCTCCGAGGCCAGTGAGAAATCACAGAGGTGGGAAGCCAGGGTAAAGTCCCTAGAAGACATGATGGCGAGGATGTCATTTGCGAGGGGCAGCCAGGATAGAGGAAGAAGGGAATATCACTACAGACGGTCGTCTCCATCTGTTTCTCCCTCCCCCCCCCCGAGTGTGAGGAGGACGGACCGGAGAAGGTACTGGGGGGGATCGCCACCGCGCAGTCCCCGGCGGGCGTCCCCATCGCCCCGCGGCGGACTGAGGATGCAGGGAGGGGACGAAGCAGGGAGAGGAAGAAAAGTCCCAAAGTCGGAGTTGCGAGCCCCCCCCCCTTGGGAGAAGAGGTCTCCAGAGCCCAGGAGGAGGGCCAGGAGGAAGGAGAGGAAGAGCAGCCCGCAAAGAGCCAGATATAGGGATTTCACTGTCAAGTTTGATGGGGATCCCACAAAACTGTCATTCTTCCTGACTAATGCGCAAAGCTATATGGAGGAGTTTGGGAGGCTGTTTCCTTCGGAAAGGGCAAAGATAAACGCTGTAGCTACCCAACTGGAGGGGAGGGCAGCTGACTGGTTTGTCCAATTAACCGAGATGGACGCCCTGGAGTTGGATGATCTCAGAGACTTTCTGTGGGCGCTAAAAATGCATTTTGCTGACCCGTTAGCAAAAGAAAAAGCAAAGGTGGCTCTGAGGGAACTGATCCAAGGATCAAAGTCCGTGGCAGATTATGCCCTGGAATTCCAAGCCCTAGCGGCCAAGGTGGATGATTGGTCGCCAACTACTCTAATAGAAATGTTCAAAGACGGAATGCGACCCGACTTACTGAGATGGGCGTTGGGAAGGGCAGATCCGCTCACCCTATATAACTGGATTCAACTAGCGGCAAATGTTGAGCAAGCCCAGGCTAGGTTCGCACAAACCAGGAGGGGTTCCAAGCAAATGGCCCTGACGAGGACGGCCAAGCCACCGGCCACCACTGGCAGAGCGGGACGTATGGCCTGGCAGGAGGAGAGGGAGAGCCGTTTTGCAAAAGGGCAATGCCTGCGATGTGGGAAGGAGGGGCACTTGGCAGCGGCGTGCCCACAGAGGAAGACGAAGGAGCGTCCGGCAAAGCCGTCAGGGAAATCCCCCTCCGTGCCCAGGAAGATGAAGGCAGTGATGGCTGAAACCGAGGCTGAGGACGTCCCTTTCTATGGGAACAAAGGGGAGCTTGAGCCGTCTCATCAGGTGGGAAACGCCAGCCACCTGCCCTAAGAGGCGCCGCTGGGCAGGTGGTAGAGGAGGGGCGCGACCACGCTTCGGTGAGTGGAAACTTCCCTACCCTGACCGTGAAGGTGAAATTGGGGTCACGGACACGGACTGTGGAAGTGTGGGCAATGATTGATTCGGGGTGCTCACGGTGCTTAATGCACCCTGACGTGGTAGCTGCATTAGAGTTACCCACGTTCCCTTTGAAACGGCCCATGATCTTCACCCAAATGGATGGCTCTACGGCGGGGGGGAAACCGGTGACTCACTCCACAGGGATGGTGGCATTGCAAATGGGTAGCCACTGGGAGAAACTGCCTTTTGTGGTAGCGCCTGTGGGGGGTCCATTTGTCATTTTGGGGATGCCTTGGTTTGTTCAGCAAAACCCACACATAACTTGGGTGCACAGGACTGTGACTTTTGCAGATGGATTCTACAAAGCCCCTGAGGGGGATGAATTCGACAACGGCGAGGTGGGGAGGGCGGCAGCAACAACTCCGCATCTCCTTACTGGTCCGCTAGACGGACTTCCGGAACAATACCAAGACTTTGCAGATGTGTTTGGCAAAAAGGAAGCGGATCAGCTACCACCGCACCGTAAAACTGACTGTGCCATAGACTTTATCCCTAATGCAAAGTTGCCTAAGCCAAAAATTTATGTGATGACCCAGAAGGAACGGCAACGCTCCAAGAGTTTGTCGATAAAAATCTAGCCAGGGGTTTTATCGAACCAGCCAGTTCCCCAGTGGGTGCTCCTGTTCTATTCAGACCCAAGAAAGATGGGACTCTGAGATTATGTACAGATTTCCGTGGATTGAATGCAGTCTCAATATTAAATAAATATCCCGTCCCGTTAATCAAAGACATGTTATCACATCTGGCAAAGGGGAAAATATTCTCTAAGTTGGACCTGAGGGAGGCATATTTCCGCATTCGAATACGGGAGGGGGATGAATGGAAAACTGCTTTCAATTGTCCTCTGGGCTCTTTCCAGTATAAAGTGTTACCTTTTGGGCTGGCGGGAGCGCCTGGGTTTTTATGCAACTGATCAATGAGGTCTTGCATGACCATTTATTCAAAGGGGTCTTGGTGTATTTGGATGATGTGTTAATCTATACTGAAACAATGGAGGAACATATAGAATTGGTCAGACTAGTGCTCAGCAAGCTTAGGAAGGCTGAACTGTATGCTAAACTGTCCAAATGTGCTTTTCATAAATCTCAAATTGACTATTTGGGCTACAGAATTTCAGACAAGGGCATTGAAATGGATCAAGCTAAGGTTGAAGCCATTCTCGCATGGGAGCCACCACGTACACGTAGGCAGCTCCAACGTTTTCTTGGATTCGCGAACTATTATCGCCAGTTTATCCAGGGGTTCGCGGAGATAGCATTGCCCCTCACTGAATTGCTCAAAACCAAAGGGCAGGGGGACACCCGGAGGGCGAAGAACCCGGGGGCATTGCTGAAATGGACGCCCGCGTGCCAGGTGGCTTTTGACAAGCTCAAAAAGCTGTTTACGGCGGAGCCCATCCTACAGCCTCCTGATCCTAGCAAACCATTTGTGGTGCAAGTGGATGCCTCTGATTTCTCCATTGGCGTGCTTCTGCTACAAGCAGACGAGTCGGGCTGTTTGAAGTCTTGTGCTTATCTGTCCCATATTCTCTGCAGCTGAAAGGCGATGGCACGTTTGGGAGAAGGAGGCTTTTGCTGTCAAAGCAGCTTTAGACACTTGGCTCCACTTGTTGGAGGGGGCTACCGACCCTTTCGAGGTTTGGACTGATCACAAGAACCTCGAAGCACTCAGTGCACCTTGTAAGCTCAACCCAAAGCAAATCAGATGGGCTCAATTCTTCAGCCATTTTGATTTTAAGTTGAAATTTATTCTGGGAAGGAAAAACTTTCTGGCTGATGCACTTTCTCGCAGACCCCAAGATTCCAGCACTGTACCTGATGTAGTAGGTACACTGTGGATGGACCCACAATTGAGTCTGGCAGCGGTGACCCGCAGCCAGACTCGTGCACAACAGCCAGACACTTCAATTTCACCCCGTCCGGGACATTTGCCAGTTCCCTCAGACTTGCAGCAACAGTTTCTTTCCCAATTGAAATCTGACACTTGGTTGCAAGCAAATTTACACACTGTTACTTTTGACCGTGATTTTGCTTGGAAAAACGATCGTCTCTATGTGCCTGAGACTTTGTGCAAAGACATCTTACTCCGTTGCCATGATGACAAACTGGCTGGACATTTTGGGTTTGTGAAAACACTCCACTTGGTTAGATGCCAATTCTGGTGGCCAACACTAAGGCGGGATGTTAAGGAGTATATTGCTTCCTGCCCTGTATGCGCTGGCTCAAAACGGAAGGTTGGTAAGCCCCAGGGGTTGCTCCAACCAGTGGCCAGTCCCTCTCACCCTTGGGAGGAGATCTCTATGGATTTTATCGTTGATTTACCTCCAAGCCAGAGGAAAACTGTGATTTGGGTTGTAAAGGACTTTTTCTCAAAACAAGCCCATTTCATTCCGTGCGCTTCCATTCCCTCAGCCCAGCAGCTCGCCCGCCTCTTCTTCGTACACGTGTACAGGTTCCATGGGAGCCCCTCCCGTTTGGTGACTGACAGAGGCACACAATTTACTTCCCAGTTTTGGCGGGCTTTTATGAAAGTGGTGGGCACCAAACAAGCACTCTCCACTGCGTCGCATCCTGAGACTGACGGATCTACAGAGGCACTTAATTCCACACTGGAGCAGTATCTGTGGGCTTTTGTTAACTATCAACAAGACAATTGGGTCGATCTCCTGCCCTTTGCTGAAGTCGCCTACAACAACGCAGTGCATCAGAGCACCGGTCAGGTGCCATTTCGCATTGTCTTGGGTCGGGATTTTGTGCCCATTCCAGAGCTGCCGCGACCACCATCTCCTCCTTCTTCCCCTGCAGACTGGGCAGCACATCTGGGGGACTCCTGGCCTAAAATCAAACAAGCTCTCGCCGATGCCCAAGCTGCTTATAAACGCCATGCTGACACCAGACGGGCACCTCAGCCACCCTTCAAAGTGGGGGATAAAGTTTACCTCTCTACAAAGTTTATTAAGCCTTTCCACCCGTCCAATCGCTGGCACCCACAACCCTCACCACCTGCTCCCATTATGATTGATGGGCAGCAACACTTTGAAGTCCAAGAGATTCTTGATTCTAGACGCCTTCGTTCTACTTTGCAATACCTGGTCCGGTGGAAACATTTCCCTCATCCTGAGTGGGTTGCTGCCCGCGATGTTAACTCCCCTGTTTTAATTACCCATTTTCATACTGCCTATCCTGATAAGCCTGCTTCTTAGTTTAGTTTCTTTAAGGGGGGCGGGGCGGTATGTCATGTTCATCGTTCCGATGGTCTGAATACATCATAACGTTTCTCATGTCAATTTCCGGATCCGTGTCTGTCATTTGCTGGGAGGAGAATTTCAGCCGTGCCGGGCTGTAATCTCCTAACTGTTACTGAGGAATGTGTGTTTGGGTTACTGCATGTGTTCAAGGTTACTTTCCCGGGCTGATGTGTAACGGTTACCAACACCTGGGAGGGGGTGGTTGCTATGGTGGGGCGAGGGGTGGGATCGGGTTTGAAGCGAGGGTTTTTAGTTTGTATTTGGCGCGCTTCTGCTCATTCTCAGCTTTCTTTGTATTTGCATACTATTCTCTCAATAAATCAGTTATCCTTAAGCACCTGCTTGTGAGACTGAGTCTGTCAGAATAGGCAACCATTACACCGATGTAAAGGAAAGGTGTTGAGTAGGACAACTGTTATAACTAAATTGCTTTAGAAAGTTCCAATTGATGTCCCATTTTACGAAGTTCTTACCAGTATATAACAATTTGACATTAAACAAAATATGTGATTACTTTGTGACTGGTCACATTACTGATCAATCTTTTGGCCATGTACATTGGCTGGCATTGGACAAACATGCCCAGCTATGTTCTCTAAAACCAAGAAATAGTGTTGGGGCACTTGCTAATGAGCCAACTGCAGAATTCCATGCCCAGATTATATTAAACCAGTAGTGCCATTCAATCCAAACTTAGTATCAGTTGAAAAATCAGAATACTGTTGTTGGGCTAAGGGAGGCACTCTGCTATAGAGCACTACTTGTCTCCAGAATGTGTTTTTCCTTCTCCACTCAACTCTGCTTGAGGCCAATATGACTTGTTTGTTAGCCTCTAGTGATAACACTACCTAACCAATCTTTGTATGCGTCTGCTTATTATGCCATGAAGATATGCAGCAAAGACAACACACTGCAGGTGGAGAACATGTGAGGACACAAGAGAACAACCTCCGAAACCCAAACCAAAGCAAAACATTCTCTATTTTTGCAGGAAAACATAAAAGGCCACTGCCCAGGAAAGTTTTTTTTTTAAGGACTTGGACACACTTTCTTTTAGACTCTCAAATAGCTAAAGTATAAGGACTCGGCACAATAGTGTGAAAATATGCTATATCCTTTAAAAAGTGAGATCATTGTTTAGCATTTTCATGTGGAACAGCACGTTTAAATTTTACTGAGAATGTATTATTTTTACTGAAATAAATTCCCTCCCCACAGGCACACAAACAAATAAATCTCCTCTCCTTATCACAGCTCCTTGCTTCTGGGCATCTTTTAAGAACAATGAAATTTAAAAAACCACAGTCACACAACCTTTACCAGACTAGGGGGAAGAAAAAGAATGATTGTTGGCAGGAATGGGTGTTAAAAGAAAGGAGTAGGCAAGCAGGCCACAGAGAGAGAAGGAAAGAGACAGTAGCAATCTAAATATCGGAGCAGGTTTTGAAAAAGAACATATGAATACCTGGATAAAACCAGCAGCTTTTAAGAAGCGTTTAAATATTGCATTATATTTAATTCTTCTGTTAATAAACCATTCCCAATAAAACATTCCATTCTTTTCTCCCCTTATTGTAATTTTCCGGTTCCACCAGCAAAACGAGAGAGAGAGAGAAGATAGATAGATAGATAGATAGATAGATAGATATTACAATTAAACTAACCCTAACTGTTGTAAATGTAAGGACCTGTTGTAAAGTTACTTTTTCAGTGCCATTGTAACTTCAAACAGTTGCTAAACAGGGCAGTCATTAAGCAAGAACTATCTGTAAAGCCAATTTTATATAAGACAAGTTCAAACACTAATTCACAAAGACCATTTAAACTGACGTACCATTGGTCGTGCATTGATAAGTAGAAGGTTTCCTCTTAGGAGCCTCCTATCACAGGAAGATGGTACTGAAATATAAAGAATAAAGAACAAGGTTTAATTTGCAACAATGAGGAGACCAACTGCTCAGAAAGATTTTCAAGAGTAAGGCTGACATTTAAAGATGCTGTCATAATTCATTAACCATCTATCTCACTAAAGCAAGGCTCCAAAGACTATGGCTTACTTTGCGATAACCACCAGCAAACCTCCCCCAAACAGCACTGCTAGATAAAGTTGTAAGAATCTCCAATGCATACTTATAAAGAATCATGCTCACAAAGCAAGAATTATATCCTCTAATCCCAAACTGTAGGCAGAAAATGAGACATGGGGAAGGGATGCGAGGGATTACAGTTTTAGTAAGCATGCAAGTCTGAGTGCGGGCAATACTTAGATGGAGGCCAGTTCAGGAGCTGTCATCTTGAATTCCACGTTGGAATCAACAAGAACTCTTCGTTATGCATAGTCATCTTTCTTAATATGGAACAATCAGGATGACGTTACAGTCTGAATCCATGGAGAGCACCTTTTTTTTTTGGTGCTAAAATGTCCAGAGCATCCTAAAACTGCCACTGAGATTCAGAACCAAAGACGCTGGTTGAGAAAAAAAGCAGAAATTCTATTGCAAACAGCAGCTTTGCTCTCACAAAAGACATCAGGTTTATATTTCTTTCTACGAATTTATAAGCTGTGTCAATTGAAAGAGCCATGTTTCAATGGAAAATAATAATGATGATGATGATGATATCCTAGCTAAACAACAGCACAGTCAGGTCTGTGGAGATATTGGGGGGTACTATCTCACAGGGTAATTGTGGCCACAGAAATGGCATGTCTCCAAGGTCTCCTAAGATGACATAATTTAACAACTAACCAGATGGACAGGTATAACTACAGAGAACATTCCTACAGATAGCTAAGCCTGGAGCCACAAAGGTTTCAGAGATGACAGCTAACACCTTGAATTATCTTACCCAATGAATTGCTGGATAACACTGCTGCCTTAGAGAAATGCAGCCCTCTGAAATATTCCCCACCCCATGGTTTTGGGAGATATACTCTGTGTGAGTGTGTGTTCATTCATTCATTCATTCATATACAGTATATTCTGGTGCTGTACTGAGTACATAAAGAATGTGGCCAAAAGGATGAAATATTAATCTATTTAATCTATTAAGCAAATACTTAAAACTCTTCCTCCAACAGTGGCCAACCATAAACTTTCAAGAGGTCCATAAGAAGTATGTCAGTGCCTTAACATCCAAGACAACAGACTTCCATATATAGTCACCATCACTGCCCATTTTTTAAAACTGAAATATTTAAAACCAATTAAAAGTAGTTTTCTTTCAAGAAAAAAAATACAACGCAATTTGCCATTAAGCTCAGCTGTGGAAAAATCAACTAAAATTGTAAATGAATTAACTTCAAAATATTTCCGAAGTTCACCAGTTCTAAAAGCATACTTCCTGTTTATTTTTAATGTTCAATTTCTTTTTCTTTTGTCTGTTCCCACACACTTAGCCATCAAATTCTGGTGGCTAATTATAGACCCTGGGGTTTTTATTTGGGAAGTACGAGACGACCGAGGAGGTGAGGATCACATCAGAGTTGAATGTGACTTAAAGACCCTATATGAGTTGAGCTCAAGTCCTTGTAATGCTTTTGTGCTATTTTCTTGGCAGCATAATGGAAGTGTCTTCACCCAGGATGTTTTGGTTTGCTTTGACATTCCAGCCCAGCCTAGAAACTCTGCAAACCCCAGGTGGTCCCCCATCACTAACCTGCTTAGTTTCAAAGTCAGCTACAAGTTATACCCAATGAGACTATATAGTACAATCATGTGCCAATAAATAAATGGTGTAGTTGGATGGTGGTCTGATACAGGTAGTCCTCACTGAACAAGTGCAGTTGGGACCAGCAACTCTGTCATAAACAATGTGGTCATTAAGTGAAACATCATGTGACCGTGCTGTGGTTGATGTCAATGACTGTGATTTGCGACTTAGTGCTGGCTTCCCCATTGACTTTGCTTGTTGGAAACTGGACGTGAAGGTTGCAAATGGCGATCCCATGAACACGGGATGCTTCAGCTGTCAGAAACGTGCAGCAGTGGCGAAGCACCCTAATCACAATCATGTACCCATGGAGACACTGCAACAGCCATAAGTTTGAGGACCAGTCATAAATCTACTTTTTCGACACTGTCGTAAGAGGCAGTTATTAACCAAGGACTACCTGTACAGGCAAGGGACGCGGTGGCGCTGCGGGTTAAACCGCTGAGCTGTCGATCGGAAGGTCGGCGGTTCGAAACCGCGCGGCGGGGTGAGCTCCCGTTGCTCGTCCCAGCTTCTGCACACCAAGCAGTTCGAAAACATGCAATGTGAGTAGATTAATTGGTATCGCTTCGGCGGGAAGGTAACGGCGTTCCGTGAGTCATGCTGGCCACATGACCCGGAAGTGTCTATGACAATGCCGGCTCCAAGGCTTTGAAACGGAGATGAGCACCGCCCCCTAGAGTCGGACACGACTGGACTTTACGTCAAGGGAAACCTTTACCTTTACCTTTACCTTTACCTGTACAGGCATCAAATCTACACATGCAGAATCCTTCCCTCATCTTTATACACTTCCTACTTTATCTTGACCTTATAAATTACTCTTTCAGCAGAGGAAAGGGGAAACATTGAATTGATTTCTTGTAACAGTAGGAAAGGAATGAATACAGAGAAATGACTACAGTATTAGCATTTCAGATAGTGGCCAATTCAGCATTCATACAGAATTATATTATCTGACAAGTGTTACTGACTTAATAGAAAATATCATGATCCTTTGTGCTAAGTGTATGCTAATTTATTTATTTATGCCAATTTACTCATTCAATTATTGAGGCACCCTAAGTAGTTGTGTTCAGCTTTAGCTGGAGAATACCCAGATGCTCATTACCTTAAAAAAAAAAAAGCTGCAATGTTATTTCACAATAAGAATTTCCATCAGCTAAAGCTACAAAGCCTCAGAGCATAAACTGAGGCCACATAGCAAAAGGTAGTGGCTGGGAAAACTGTTGACAATTGGTGTATCCCTGTAGGGAACAACCTACAATAGTATAACTTTGCCAAGATAAAAACAGCAAATCCTTCTCACAGTAACCACTATAATGCAATAAAGCAGGACCACAAAGCTGTTTACCTAAACAAGGCAGCAGGACATGAAACTACATTGTTCTCTGAACTTTTACAGCACCGAGGTGTAAGTCACTTCATACAATATCTATTAGGCATAAAACAAAAGTTTGTGAAACCAAGAGGACAATATTCTGTTCAGAAGTACTAGAGCACCAATGGACACATCTCCCATGGTGTCTGTAGGTTGAGTCATGGCAACTGGATTTCTTTCTTTTTGGTAGAAACGTTTCCCTGCTTGTCCAAGCAGCTTCTTCAGTAGACTGAAGAAGCTGCTTGGACAAGCAGAGACATGTTTCAACCAAAAAGGAAGAAATCCAGTTGCCATGACTCAACGTACAGACAATTCCACCTGGATGACTGAGAATCTTCATCGACATCTCCCATGGTGTTTTCAGCCTTCCTGAATCATCTGACTTGCAAACATTCTCTCTCCACACACACATGCGTGCACACAAACCAAAAATACATACATAAATGAAAGGCTGATATGATACAAGGAGACTAGACTGCCTAGTCTATCATATTTAATATTTAACGCAATCTGGTGGGATTTCGGCCATTTAAAAAACTGATGCGATTAATACCCCAAATCCACCAAATACATGAGTTTATCTGGGCAACTTACAAATTTGACTAATACACTGGCACTCACACAATCCTGATCTGCATCTAAAATGGTTGCAGAGCTCTGCTCTAAATGTCATGCTTAGTATCTTAGAATAATTTAGTTCAGCATCCTGAGAAAAACGTCTACCTTGTCCGATAGCAGGACTGAAGGCACAGTCCTTTTGCCAGTAAGTACGGGTAATCTATGTGTTATTCAGTACTTACATAATATTGATATGGCCAAAACAATGGTTTCAAAAGGCCTAATGGTGCAGTAGACTAGTCCTTTCTTCTCTTCCAAACTAGGAGATGGCAGGATATCAGAAGTACGATAGCGTCTGTTCTGGAGAGGTGACACAACCCCTGGAGCAGTGTTTCTCAACCTCGACAACTTTAAGATGTGTGGACATCAACTCCCAGAATTCCCCAGCCAGCCTTTAGCTTCCATGTACAATCCAAAAATGCTAGTTTTGATCTTTAGAGCTGTATGTGGACTTGACACCAGAGCACTTCCCCAAATGCCTTCCCTACCCAGTGTCGACCAACCTGGCTTAAACACCTCAGGATAACTTCTTGTGATACCTCCTCCCCATTTTTTGATGTATGTGGGTATGTACAGTAAGAGACTTGTAACTGTGCTTTTCCTGTGATGTTCCACACTTTGGAACTGTTTATGCTCCCCACCTGCCCATTCAGGCAATCTGGGCTGCCACCAGAGCCTTTCAGAGATGGGCTCATGACATCAGCCTGAACGATTATTCTGTGATTCTTTGCTTTTTACTCTTTGTATTTGTATTGTTTTACTGTTGATATTTTACTGTGGTACTACTGATGCGCGTAGTACAACCCTAGTCAATAAGCCAAAAAACTAAATAATTTAGAAAGAAAGTATGTTTCTAGTACAGATCCCAGTAAGACAGATGGAGGTTATTGGGTCAGGGACACCAGTAATTCTAAATACATAGTGCCTCGGATAAATCATGCAAGCATTCATGGTCCCCCTACATTAAATACTTTTTAGAAAGCTCGAGTTTTAAGGCGACATTACATAATATTGCAAGATTTGGGCCATTTTTCATTTACAAAATGTGTTTGAAGGACACCTTAAAAGATTGCCATCTCATAAGCATATGACAATTAATAATGAATGTGGTTTCTTGCAAGATTTGCAACACCCAAGGAGAAGAAAAATAAGTGGAAGAACAGCGGCAATCACATGCTTTTGTGCCTAACTACATGCTGGCAGGTGATAAATTTTAAACTAATATGAGGAACAATTTTGTCAATAAAGCAACATGTTTAACATGCTACCATCTACAAGCTATATGAAATATACTCTAGTTCACCCATGGATCATCACAGAAGAAGACAGGCAGTTGATCCTTACATATACACAAAACTGAACCTAAGGAAGCAGATGTTAGATCTTGCGACTTTTCCCCATATATAAGGATGAGCCTGCCAGAAGTCTTTCCATTTTACAAGGTTGCTGCAAAAGAAAATACAGCTTAGAATCATTTACATAAAGCTAGATGCTGTTATATTCTATTTCGTTCTTTCCTTGCTGTATACAAGCCACTTACTTCATTCTATTAAATTAGAGCCAAAGAATTCTCACTTTTCTGCAGTTTCTCAAAAGCTCTTTATAGAGAGCTTGAACAGTCAGACAGGTTGTACTGTGGCTGGCTAATCTACAGGGACCCAAGACATACAAAGCTGAACAGTGAATCCTAATAGCAGCTGAAGCCTGAGAAAATACCCAGATCTGAGATTTCCCTTTTTCTGTTTCCTATACAGGATGTTGAACAGATTAGGTGGTTTAATCACGTTGTGAAGGCTACCACAAAGACCAGGTTCACACAATACATGTAGCCAAGATCTAGCAGTGCATTAGCACCACATAAAGTGCATTTAGTTTTAACCATAGTTATTTAACTTCATTTGTGATTAAGTATATTAAGTGATTTGGCCATATTGTCACCATGATTCTAAGATCCCCAATGTGATACCTACATATACCCATGGAAGCCTCCCTGAATGGCCCCCAGACTCCCCGTCCCACTTCATTTTCAACTGTTCAAATATTTAGAAAGATAGGTGACATACTGCAAAACAAAGCACAACGTTCCATAATCATCTCTTTTTTTCCCCCAAGAATGTCCTTGGATTCAATAAGGGCCCCATATGTATTAGAAAATCCAGTCCAGAGGCATGGAGATGTTCCAGGTCCTGTTAGACAAGGAATGCCAGTTGGAGGGGTCCAGGGGGCTTGCCTTATCTGCTATGGTGCCCACCGTATGGAACATTCTCCCTCTGGAGGTTAGGATGGCTCCAACCTGCTGGTCTTCCATAAGACACTGGTTCTGTGCCTGGGTCTGTTGGCCCAAGTGTGTGAAGGGTCCCATCTCCTGGTGACTGTTGATTGTGATATCTTCCTTACCTGCTGCGTATTTTAATTTTTGTATTTGTTATTGGAATTGTTTTTAATTTATTTTAAGATTTGTTGAGATTGGCAGCCATATAAATTGCAGGAAAGGATAAGATAAGTAACAGTGGACAGTGGCTTCAATCCACACTTTATTTACTAATGTGTCTACTTCTTAAAAAAAGATACGGAACATCCTGCATGCTGGGGATGATGCTTAAGGGGGAAACCTATAAATTTGCCTTCGACGAAGCAGTATTTAATGGCACCCACTGCGCCAGCCATTTTGTGAATGGCCAGGCTCTAGCCAAACAATGTGTTTCTTTAAACTGGTACGACTTGCTCTCAAAGTGTTGAAAAAGTGGAAAGAACAGAAACATTGGGAAAGTGACATTGTAATGTCGGAGTTCCTGATTTTACGGGAAGTTTAAGCTGGGTGTAGAGCCAGTTTGGTGTGGTGGTCAAGCATCAAGGCTAGAAACCGAGAGACTAGAGATTTCTAGTCCCACCTTAGGCTGAAGACAGCTGGGTGACCTTGGGCCAGTCACTTTCTTTCAGCCCCAGGAAGCAGGCAATGGCAAACCACTTCTGAAAAACCTTGCCAAGAAAACTGCAGGGACTTGTCCAGGCAGTCTCCAAGAATCAGACACAATCGAACAGATTAAAAAAACAAAAAGCTAGGTATGGTCAAATTTGTATTTTGGAAAGAGCTCAATATAGGGGGGGGGAATGTTTAAAGATATTTAGAGATATTAAAAGCACAACTACCAAACATTCTGGGTGGGTGGGGATTGAAGGACAGCAGAAGAACCAATGTGGCTACACATAAAACTTAAGAGAAGATCTGAAAATTTGAAAAGATATATACAAGAAATAGAATGGAGGACAGGTCACCAAGCAAGAGTACTGGTAGCTAGCCCAGAAGTGTACAGATGGCACCAGGAAAATAAAACTCGGAACTAGTCGAGGTTTATGAATGTTGCCAAGTGGAACAAAAAATAGCTTTTCAGTTACGTTCAAAATCAAAAGAAAAGAATCCATATAGCAGCTGCTCCATGAAGACAACAAAGGGGAGGGAGGGAGGGAGGAAACTAAAGGGCTACTCTACTCCTATTTTAGCAGTGTCATCTCCAACAAGAAAGAATGTGTTCTCTACCAGGAAACTTAGAACAACAGGAGACCAACAGCGACACTGTCAGGGACTGCTTTTTTTCTAAGAATATGCATGACTTTCCAGTGCTCATCAACTGCACCCTAAGTTACTGAAATAACTCATAGGTTTGCTGTGTTTCTTGGCTTTTGTTAAACACAGGCTGCTATCCTCCAGGTATGTAGAGACTTCAAGAACCATTGCATCTCAGCTTGTGATCAGGTAACTCCCTCAATGAATTGCTGGAGTGTTAACAAAACTACTGTATCTCGATCTCAGCAAAGCATGTCCTGCATGTCTGTGAGGCGGTTAACTGTGAGCTGGCTGGCATGGCAATTACGGGTATAAATGTCAGACCGAAAAAGCAATCTGTCCGAGAGGCTTTATTTGGATTTCTGCGCTGAGCAGGGGTTTGGATTCAGTCACCTAAATGGCCGCTTCCATTGTATGATTCTAGGTTACATCAGCCTACTGGACCAGGCTATAATGGATTATTCAACTTTAATCCTTAGGAACATGTCTTACAAATGTAAATGTGACTTTTTTTCCTTATGACATTATATTATTTACAGAAGTGTTCCCTCATAATCCACAACGTGTGTAAAATTTCAGACTTTCTGGCTGACAGCTTTTTTGCATGTAGCTATTTAAAACTGTTTTAACTTTTCTCGCGATAGCAAGCATGGACCAGGGATTTTCCCAGATGTAACTGCTGAAAATTTCTTCCCTATTCTTTCCAGCTGACTGGTACAGGAGGAGGAAAAGAATTAGAAATCTATACTCTCCAAAGACACAAAAGGATTTCTATCAGAAGATCTGGGCACAATTCCTTTCCCTATTTTGTCTACCTAGGCTCATCTGATGCCCAGAAGAGACCTACTCACTTCTATTTACATTTCACTTTGGCACAGTGGTAAGGAAATAATGACCCTGAAAAAGTTGCTTGGTTACGGCTTTATGCATTCTCCACCAATGGTGATTTGGATTGGCGGCTGTGATTCAGAAGCCTCTGATTGGTCAGTTTCCCATCCCTAGAGCTAAGTCAGAATCCAATCCTCATTTGCAGGCAGCAAAATGGGAACAATGTTTTCATTATATTCAGAAGTGAAGAAACAGCTTTTAGTGACTGATATATTCCTTCTCTCTAGGATATTTTTCCAACCACGCTATTTTATCACAGAGAATGAAAGGAAATGGCACTTCATTTTCCTTCCGAATACTCCTGCTCAAAATAAGTTGTTCCGGCACCACCACCACCCCTTTTTTTGGGGGGTTTGTGTTAAATCCGGGCTGGTATCCCCCCGGTGTACTGAGAGTCCAATTCTTGGAATTCCCAGCTTAACTGAGAATTGATGACCAAAAATAATCATCTCTTATTCTTCTAGTCAACCCTACAGAAAGGCCATCCATCTAGACAGATAAAAGGTGATACATCTAGAATTACTGCTGTGAAGGTCAGCACTTGTAGTTTCACTGGATCCTTTGCCATACAAAGATATATGATTAGAGGAAAACAGTGGCACTGTTCACACGACACAACTGATCCTGCAATCCTCTTTTCTGACCAACCTATCTCCATTCAACAGTGGCATATAAATGCAGATGGCTTGATCATGGCAGCCGTTTTTTCAACCCTCCCAGCTGCCAAAAAGGAGGCTGCCCCTACCCTTACCTTGCCTCTTCCTGGCATCTGGATCCTCCACTGCTGCCACCAGCACCACCGATGGGATCACAAATTTAAAAAAAAAAATCAGGAACTGGGAGGTCATAAACAACCTCCACTGATTTCTGCTGCCTTTTAAACTACAGCATGGATGGGTGTGGTCTGCATGAAAGCTGAAACAGCTGCACAGATGGAATACCCCAAGAAGGCCAGTTTCCACGGAAAGAAAGCACTGCAAGGGAATGGAAAACTGACCCTTCAATAATACATTTTCACAAAATATAGAGGGAGTTAGTTGACATAGGCAAGGCTCAAAGAAAGGCTACACTTTTGGGGACAAAAAATAAACCACAGGATTAATTGGTTAGATTAGTTAACTGGAATTTGAAGTCTGGAGCTATTGAAGTCCTCATTGTGCTACAGCAGCTACAGCGGCTATAACTAAAACTCAAACCACCTCTAGAAGGTTCAAGAAGTTGGTTGAAACTAATCCTTCAAAAAACATCTTGGCTTCCATTTTTAGCTTTAAAATTACACGTGACGCTTTTCAAGGGACACCTGTTTTTACAAAATCCAGCTCCCTCCAGAAGTTTGTCACTGCAGCTCCCAGAATTCCTAAGCCAGTACCCCGACACACCGAATTCTTTCCAATGTGACACTTTTTGACTCCCTATGTAATTATACTTTATACTATGGTGGCCATCTTTGAATGTTGCCAATCTTTTTTTTCCAACTCAGTTAACATTATCTATAGTGATTATAATCTTAGACTAAGGATTTGGGAGATCCATCTTCAAGTCTACCCTTAGTTACAGAAACTCTAGCCCAACCATATTTTCTCAGCCCAACTTACTCCACGAATTTCTTGTGGGAAAATTGGAGGGAGTACTATGTATCCTGCCTTGAGTTCATAGAGGAAAGCTAAGATATAAATCTGTTAAGTCAATAAAGTATGTATCCCGATGTATATACCCACAGACTTTAAAAGCCATTTAGTTCTTCATCAATAAATTTAAAAATTAACAAGTGATTAGTGTACTGTGCCCTATAAATTTGTGATATATAAGCCCCCCTGCCCTGCCCTGCCCTGTCCTGCCCTGCTTTCAATTGCCACCCAGCAGCCCAATTCCTTAAAAATGCAATGCTGGTTTCTTCCTTATCCTGATTTTACCTCTTCTCCTTGTCCGGCCACATTCCAAAGAAACATACTAGAATTCTCAAACAGGTATTTTCTCTGAGTTTTGACCGTAGAGAGATGGAAAACCCTGGAGGATGGAGCAATGGAAGGAATCTTGAATAAGGTATTACATGGATTTGGAGTGGTAGTGGGGATTTAGTTAAGGATAACTTTTTTTATATAAATACAATGGATGTCCTCGAGCTGCTGTCACCAGAATTAAGAGCCAGGAGTTGTGAAGACCATATATGGAAACTAGCAAACAAAATGGGAAGCCAAGCAGAGGTTAGTATTCCTACCTCTCATATGTCAATGGCCAGAAGCAAATGATGTACTTATGGGAAGGCCCAGCTCATGCTCAAGAGTAGCAGTCTAAAAATGTAAAGAGCTAGAGATAGGAACGTAGTCCTGAGCATGGTGAAAGTCTTCTTTTCATTCTCATCTACAAAATCAAGTTATCTCCATCATTAGTCTGCATACTATTAACCATACGCTAGTCTGCATACTATTGTCAAGAACTGAGTACAAGAAATACAAACAGATCAGTGCCCACTCTTTCTGCCCCATCTTGCCAACTGGAGTTTAATCATTCTGTGGATACACAAGCAGTTATTCCCCTTTCTTCAAAAAAGGACACACACACACAATATCTAGTACCCATAACTATAAAAAAAAACCAGTGCCTGAATCTTAACATGTACATGTTCACTTGCAAAAAAGGGCATCTGAAATGTTTCAGTGGGACACCAATGATCTGTCTCCAATGCCTTGCAACCACTGGGAATGTGCGCCATTTAGGATGCATGGAAAATTCTTTGTTTCTTAAGGCTCTGTACAATACAAGCATTCAAACACAATGCTTCAACACCTTGCTTACTTTGTATCAGCCTTTTTTAATCTTGGATCACCCATACTGTATTTGATCATTAAATGGTCGAAACATGATCAACTGGCACAGGCTGAAAGTCTTACCTGCACACCAATACAGGAATGTTGTGAACATTACCTTCCTTCCATGTTCTTTCTCAGGGGAAATGAAAGTAGTTTCAGAGACAGGGAAGGGCACTGCAGAAGGGACAGGAACTCCATAGGTTGAATGAAGATCACATTAAGTTTATAAGCTAAATATGTTGAACGTAGAAGTAGCACTGTCAAGTAAGATTTAGGGTAGCTATTGTCTAGAAAATAAGATATCTTGGTCCTTACACTAATTTCACTGCTCAAGCTCTTTGGGTATTCCACAGTTCTTACTATTATTCCTCCTTAATAATAAACATACAAAACAGGCTCAGCTGTGGAAAGACAAGCCAATTTTCCAAAGTCAGATACAAACTTCGTTTGTTGTGAGTTGTTCTGAAAGATGGGCCAAAAAGAAAGAAAGAATATAAAGAATATAAAGAATATAAAGAATATAAATATTCCCAAATATGCTTAGAATAAAAGTAAAACAAATAGAACACTCAAGCAATTGGATATACATTGGCAAAGCTTTTGACAAAGTAACTCATGACAACCTGATTAGCAAGCCAATTAAATGTAGGCTGGACAGCATGACAATCAAGTGGAGATATAGAGGCGTAAGAATAGTACTCAGAGATGCTGGTCTATAGTCTAACTAGAGAGAAGGGTGCCACAAGGTTCGGCCCTGGGTTTCTCTATCCTTCAATTTTTTCTTAATTAATTGGAAAAAGAGGTGGGAGGAATGCTTGTCAACTTTGCAGATGACATAAAATTAAGTGGGATAACGAATACTCCAGAATGCGGAACTAAAATTCAAAACTATCTTGGTAAGCTAGAGAAATGGGCTAAAAATAATAGAATAAAATTTTAACACTGACAAATCCAAAATAGCTCATTCAAGAAACAAAACTGAACCACACAGTATAGGAGATGGATGTCTGGCTTGCTGAGAGTACCTGTGCAAAGATCTTTGAATAATTGTGGATTGCAAACAGAATTAGCAGTATCATGAAGCTTCAAAAAAGAACAAATGTAATTTTAAACTGCATCAACCGCAGTTTGCTTTCCAAATCATGGGAAGTAATAGTTTCCTTTAGTGAGGCTCTACCTCAAGTAAAGTGTCTAGTTCTGGAATCAAACTTTTAAGGATTCAGAGAAACTGGAAAACAGTTCAAGAAGGTCAGTGAGGAAGAACAGGGGACCACAAACTAAGTCTTATGGAGATGGAATGACAGCACTGAAAATGTTTAACTTGAAGAAGACTGGGGGGATAGAACTCTTTTAAATACCTAAAAGGTTGTCATATTGAAGACTGTCAAGATCTCTTTTCTCCAGCTATAGAGTGCAGGACATAGGACATTAAATTTAAGTTATATGAAGAGAGTTTCAGGATTAAAGAATAATAGTTGACAGCTGAGCCAATTACCCATAGAGGTGGTAAGCTCCTTTTCTCTGAATCTGTAGTAAAAGCTAGACAGCTATCACTCAGCAATGCTTTAATTTGGATTCTTGCACTGAGGAGGAGGTTGATCTTAATGGTCCAAATTATCATTTCCAACTTTATGATTCATATTTTTCAAATGCGTGGAGACTTCCTGATTCTATGTTGATTCCACATAGTCATTTTGAGCCGATCAATGTTAACGGTTATTGCTCTATGGACTAGTTTTTAGGGACTATGATTCTCCTTCAGAGTTAAGACTATCTCAAGCATTAATCTTCCTTGATTTTCGATTATACCATTGGGTGTATCTGTTAACTTCAGTTTTGTATTGGAATGACAACTACCCAGAGACCCCTTTTCAGGAGAGATGGGCGGTGATAGAAATTTGAAAAATAAATAAATAAACAAACTGTATTGTCAAAAATAGTATTATGGGCCCAGTTGATATCTGTTATATGGCACATCTAAAATCTTTCCAAGTACTTATTTCTGAGCATAGTGGCAACTCTGTTATTTCCAAGACTGAACACAGTCAAGACACATTTTTATGATACTGGGTTGGAATTGTGGGGGGGTGGGGGTTCCATGAGAAATTGACCTGTTGAAATAATCATTAAATATGCCTACTCAAACTTTTTTCTAAAACTATGGCCTGAAAATGGGATTATTGCCCTTGATCAGCTAATTAGTAATGATACTTTCAAAACTTTGTAAAGATTATAGAAAGTTTTGAATCTCCCCTCTAAAACCTCTTACGGGAATGCACTGAACTGTGCCAAGGTTAAGGTCCATCTTAGTTTGAGGGCAGTAATTTGGTTTAGATATCTGGTGGGTCTGAAAGCTATAAATACATCATTAGGGAGGGACATCAGGTCTGATTGTATATCGATGTCCTTAAAGAACTGCCTGACTATCTTTACCATACACTCATGCCCTACTTAAATTAAGGGAAAACCCAAGAGTTCCAACTTTTTGTGTATTGCCTTTGCCCAAGAGGAAACAAAATTATCAGGAAGGACTCAGGGAGTTAGATTTGCCAGGGAAAAGAACACTTTCGTTCAATTTGTGAAAATGTGCATCCAGGTATTGCATTTGATCTTAGTGACAGCAGCCTCGCAGTGTAGGGCTGCATGTGAAATGCAATATGGAACTCGAAATAAGGTCAAGAGGAACTTAGCCTGAACCCTTTCCAAGGGAGCAAAAGAGGTATATGGACCTATCTGGGCACCAAATAATTATGGTGCTCAAACTTGGGCTGAGTGGAACACATGAAATACCTGAAGTAGCTAGGGGTTTATTGAATGCCACATTTGACTGCATGTTAGAAATACAGCATGGCTAAGTCAAAAGAATGGTCCAAAAAGGTAAGAGAAGAGATCATAGCCCTTCACAAACAAGGAACAGGATACAAAAAGATAGCGAAGGCACTGAATGTTCCTAGAGACACCGTTGGAAACATAGTTCGCAAGTTCGAAGTTAAAGGGACAGTGGTTCCACTACCTGGGCAGGGCAGAAAAAGGAAGCTGTTAATGGCTGCAACCAGATTCCTGAGAAGGCAGGTGGAGAGAAACGCTCGAGTGACTGCAAAAGACCTGCAGCAAGACTCAGTGGCGACAGGCAATGAGGTGTCAGTGAGTACAGTAAGTGTCATGAGCACTGATGGTGAGCAGGGGGGGGCCCTATCCAGGGGGGAAAGCGCATGCGTATTAGAGAGAATTTGAGCTGTCATTCAAAGACACAGAACAGACCCACCTTGACTTTTGGGGTTTGTCTGTATGGGTTTTGTCACGCTTCTTCAGTTTGTTAGGACTTTCTGTCTACTGTTGCAGTAAGAACACACTAGAGGCCTATTCCTCATCTCAGCGTGGTTCCTGCCTGTCGGGACAGTAAGGCACATACTAAACACAGAAGGTTCCCATGCCAGAACTCCAAGACATACACCACTACTGACCCAAGAGCACAAGAAAAGTCAGCTTCAATATGCTCAAAATCATATAAATAAGCCACAGAAGTTTTGAGATTCTGTTCTGTGGAGCGATGAAACAAAACTGAAACTTTTCAGCCCGATGGATCAGCGGAATGGCTGGAGGAAGAAGAATGAAGCACATGCTGAATAGAACACTCTGCCTACAGTTAAGCATGGTGGTGGCTCGGTGATGCTCTGGGGCCACTTTGCATCCTCTGACACTGGAAACCTGAAGCGTGTGGACAGAAAGATGGATTCATCGAAGTATCAGGAAATCCTAGGAGAAAACATCATGCCATCTGTGAGGAAGCTGAAGCTTTGATGTCACTGAACCTTCCAGCAGGACAATGGTCCCAAGCATACCTCAAATTCCACTGAGACTTGGATGCAGAAGAAGTCCTGGAAGAGTCTACAGCAGCCATCACAGTCGCCTGACTTGGACCCCATAAAAAATCTCTGGTCGAATTTGAAGAAGGTGGTCGCAGCATGCAAACCCAAGAAGATTACTAAACTGGAGACCATCACTCATAAGGAATGGGCTAAGATTCCTTAGGAATGCCGCCGGAAGCTGGTGTCTGGCTATGCATCTTGTTTGCAACAGGTCATCACGGCAGAAAGGTGCTCTACTAAGTACTGAAAATGCTTGCCATGAACAATGCCCCTTCAGTATAAAGGCATGTCTGCAGGGACCTTTGGGCTTTGGAGACTATATATTCCATAAGCATCTTAAAAGTGGTTGTGGTGTGAAATACAATGTCCAAATGACTTGACCTGTTCAGTTGGATGATTGCCAAAAGCCCAAAAATGTATGTGTGGAACTCGAGCAAACACCATTGGCGTGGCTTTATTATGACATACAGATTGAACAATGGGAAAATGTAGTTGAAAGGACTGAAATTCACATTGTTATAATCTTAAAAGAGAATTTTTATAAAATGTTGTATTGTCGGTATATGACACCAGAGAAATCGTCTCGAACGTACAGAGGCAATTTATGTCGGAAATGTGAACAAGAAGAGACACTTTATCACGCTTGATATACATTTGAGACCAGAAGACTTCCTCTTGGGACTGATGGACAAACAGCTGGAAAAAAGTCAAGGAACTTTATCGTGTATGGTAACCAGAGTGAGATTATTGTATGCACAAAGACGGAAAGTTTTGGCAATACCTACAATGAAGGAATGGTTGGTGAAGATGATGGAACTTGCTAAGATGGTCAAACTGACTTCTTTGAATAGAGAAAAGATAGTATCTATGTTTACTGCTGACTAGATATCCCTTATGGTCTTTTTGTGGAAAACAGAAGAAAATGAACTTATGATTTATGGTTTTGATGATTAGACAGGATTGATCATAGAAACAAGAGAGTCATGAAGTGACTTTAGAGAAAAAGGTAAATTTATAATTGTACTTATAACTGCTGTAAAGAAGATCAGATTCTTTGTATGTTTTTTTCTTCCTTTTCTGTTACTTTTTCTTTCTTTCTTGCACTTTCAGCTTTCCTCTTTGATTTCTTTTTCTTTCGTTCTTCCTTACTTTATATTACTTTGTATTAGTGCTTTACCCTTTTTTAAACAAGAAGCTTTTTTTAAAAAAAAATTTTTTTAAAGATACCTGCTTTGACGACCAATACATGATTTCAACAGTGGCAACGGATATATATCTAAGTTTGTGTAGCACAGGGGAAAAAAAAACAAAAGTTAAATATAAGGTGTTGCATGATGCAAAGGAAAATGGAGCATTGGATTTACCTGATTTGAAATTGTATTTTACAGCTTGCTGTTTGGTTCTGATGAAAGAATGGGTGCTGCTGAGAAATAGAAGGCTTTTTGGAGTTAGAAGAACATGATCTGAGATTTGGGTGGCATGGGTATTTGTGGTAAAATAAAATCAAAGTTAATGTGGATTTCAAAAATCATTATGTTAGACGTGCTATATCGAGAGTATGGAATAGACACAAACCCAGGTTGTGTCTGAAAACACCTTTGTGGCTCTCGGCACAAGCAGCATTTTATATACAAGAAGTAACAGGCAAACACAAATGGCTAACTTATCATGAGATACTAGAATTTTGTCATGGAGAATACATAATAAAATCAAGAGAAATGGTGGCAGAGGGTTATAGTTGCCAATCGTTTCCTTATTTACAGTTATCAGAAAGATTCAAAGTAGACAAAAGAGTTCATAGTTTTGAACACTGTAAGACTTAGTTTGAAATAGAATAGTGTACAAGTCATGAACATGCAATTGCCAAAATGTATAAACTTTCACTGAAATTTCAAAACTGAAGAACAAGTGAAAGAATGTATGATAAGGTGGGCTATGATGATATTATTACATTGAATCTATGTTGACGGTCATTATTATTATTGAGATGTCTAATCATTTTAACAAAATTTGAATTATAGAAATTTATTGTATGTTATACTGCAAGCTGCTTAAGAGATAGGATTAAAGAAGCATTGTAATAAAGGTATATATGTATATACCAGAAAACGTTTATAGTCCCACACCAATCTTTGCCAAGAAGATTTTACAAAACATGGGCTATTGGGTTTAAAATAAAACAAGCAAGTTGAAGAACCCTGCTCTGTGAAAAAAATGCCAATTTCAACTTCAAAACAAACTGTAAAAGAAACATGGATTTGATCACAAGACTTGAAAGAGGAAAGAACATGGCTGGATGACTTTCACTGCCTTCTGAACTCTGCAAATGATCAAGCTTTGTCTGCCAGCATATTTATTATGCTATGGTTGCAGAGATTATTATTAATATGCGTGTGTGTCGCTATGCATTATATATTCCTTGGTTTCGAAGACTGGGCAACGCGTAAGGTAATGTTTAGACTGCGCTAGAAATAAAGGTGTGTCCAGGTGCTGATAATCACACAGAAAACATTACAAAAGGGCTGAAACCCTAATAGAGTAAATCAAGATTGTGCTGAAACTAATTTTCACGCAAATGTGTATGCCTGAGGTGGGGAATGGATGGGTTAATCCTGTCAGATGTCTGTATCTGAACATGTATTCAGCGATATAATTACAACCCCGCCACTCAAATTTTACAGGATGTTTCCAGCAAATACTGGCCCACGTACAGTAAATATTCATCACCAAAGCCTCACACCTACAAGAAGGAATTGGCAGTTCGTTAATTGGGAGATGGACGTTTCACCCTATATAATGTCACCATGGTAACTTGACAGCTTGATCCCCCTCACTTTCTCACCTTGGCTTGCTTTCTATTCTGGTTTCCATAGTGTAGCTCACTGGAGACAGAATTACACACTCTTATTTTTGCTCCGTTGGATATTCCTTCAACTAATTGACAGAAATTGTATCAGGTGCTACCAAGAGGGACATTCTGTTTTTCTAAACTCATGTAACCTATAATTAACATAATGACTAACCTTAGATTTGTCACATTCTGAAGTATCCTAGAAAAGCAAACTATAAAGATACACAACCTAGAGGCGGCGGCAAACGGCTCACACCCAGCACCAAGAAGGAAAGAAAAAAATATCCAGCACAACACGTTCTCAAAATCAGCCGTTGAACATACAATTTTATGCCACTGAACACTTTGGAGGAAGACAAAAATATGAATCAATACGTATAAGCCCTATATCGTTCCCCGAGACGCAGACCCAAACAAACACAAACGCTATCTAGAAATATCTGAAGGACACAAAAAAGGGAAATGAACCAGAAATCAATTCAAACAAATGAAGCAAACACACAGCTCAATAATCCTGAATTCGATGGCTTGAGGAGATTCGGCCTCATTGCATAGTTTCACAATGAGCTCCACAATAGAGAGAGCCACGGTTGCACTCAAGGTTGCTGAAATGCATCTCCTGGTATTCCTCATTGGCTGGAGCAACCAGAAGCCGCATTTCACAGGCTCCCCATCCAGGGACTAGGAGTTTCAGCAAAGGTAGGAATACTTCAACCCCGGGGAAGCTATTATTAGAGCCTTTCCTCTTGCAGGTGCAATAACCGTAACTCTGTTCAGCCTTATCCTCATCTGAGGAGGAGAAGTAGGGAAAGAAACCCACCACAGGTCAAGTCTTTGCTGAGCTATAGCTGCCAAGGACATTTTGAAATCTCCAATGTGTAAACTTCCACATGCCCATTCGTTGCAATTAACATGGACAAACAAACAACCATGCCAATAAATTGAGACAACAGACCCCAAGGAAAATCCAGAGCCTGCATGGATGCCAGACACTTCTCCAACAGGAGATTACTTGGGAAAAGGGATTCTCATGATGGAGAAGACAGAGATGGTTCAGGTGTATCCTGCAAAACAAGAGCTAGTTGGAAGGGAAGGTGCTGTTGCTGCTGGGTAGACTTCTCAGCTTTTCCGGGACCTGAAGTTGGGTAACCATCTCCTACAGATTTTGTTTGGGGACCAACTTTGTCTCAACTCTTGGGACTTTTTATTTTGATTCTTGCTTCCACCTTGAACCCAGTTCCTATTATTTTTTATTTAAGCATCTGTATCCTTGCCTTGAGAGCCAGTTTCATTTAGTGGTCAAGGCATCAGGCTAGAAACCAGGAGGTTGTGAGTTCTAGTCCTGCCTTAGGCACAAAGCCAGCTGGGTGACCTTGGGCCAGTCACTCTCTCTCAGCCCTAGGAAGGGGGCAATGACAAACCACTTCTGAAAAACCTTGCCAAGAAAACTGTAGGGATTTGTCCAGGCAGCCTCCAAGAATTGGATATGACTGAATGGAGTAAAAATAACAAAATCCTGATCTTTGGATGAAGTGATTATTTTAATAAATATTTAAGATCAAAGGAGTCTGTAATAAACAGTTATGATTATATATTGCTTCTTCATAGGTAAAAATACATCACACAATTGGATTAGAATTTACCTACTTACTGTTTTATAATGATTGTTTCACTGAATTAAAGTAAGTAGAGCATTCTATGGTCATGTCCTACTTTTCACTAAAAATCCTTCTAAGCTGATTTTATGTCTACAAGGGAAGATTAATGGCTGGCTGAGTTACATTTTGCTATTTTCTCTCATTTTGAAATAAAAATATGGTACATATCCAAGCACAGATGTCTAGTGCTATGTGAAGAAATTGAAAAAATGATCTTGTCAAAAATATCTCATGTACATCATCACTGTTTCGAATAATGTATCAGAATCCAACACTACAGGTATTTAACCAAACTGACTACAATTCTATGTCTTAAGTCTATTTCCCTAATTTCACTTAATGAGGCACTTGAAAACTTATTTGTCTACTTTTTTTGTACTCCTGTCTCTGCAGCTCCACTCCTTTTATTGCTCTGTGTGTTGCATGGTATCAGAAATTGAAGGAGTGATTTTGTTAAAACACAGTCTTGTAAGCAGATCTAGTTCGTAGTTTTCTTAAATTAAGACTGTATTCCTATATATACTGCCTGAAGAGTAAATTTAACTGAGTTTACTTCACACTTATTTCTAAGCAGAACGATTCGTAAGATTGGATTGTAAAAGTATCTTGCCATGCAATCTGTTTTATTTTAAACAACTGTTTGCTGTATCTTTAATTTAATTTCATAAAAATATATTACATACCTACCCATCACAATATCCCCTTTCCAGGTAAGCGACTTTATGCAAAATGCAGAAACGCAGTAAGAAATCATATGCCAAAGAAATTAAAAACACAAGAAAAGCTGAGTCTAGCTTATAGCAACACCATTCACCATACTTCCCCTTACTTTTCTATACTCGCAAACAATTCATGCTTCTAGCATGTCTTTAAGCATTCACCGGTTCCTGTTAAGGATGTCATCAACACCATCCAACCAGGAGTTTTTCAGTCTTCCCCATCTCGAACCCATTCATTCATTCTTCCTTCATTTATTTGCTCTGTAATTCAATCCCATTGTCTCTGTATGACCAAACCACTTCCGCATACTTCTTTCATACTGGTCACTCACTTGGGTATTAAATCCACATTCATTCAGGAACCATTTGCTCTTCACGCCATTCTATCTCTTGTTTTACCACACACTTCATAAATACTGCATTTTCACTGCATTTACTTTTATATTTCTTCTTATGTGACCAATTCTCATTTCCATATAATACAGCGGACCGAAGGATATTCATTCTTACATATAGCCATTTTTTCTTTCTCCAACACACGTTCTTTCCTCACAACAGTCTACATAATACCCACTTCCTTCCTACTAATGGCATGTCTCATTTTTTTTGTTCCATTTTCCCATGTTTGGTAAACACTTTATCAAGGGACACAAGTCCATCTATATGCTCCAGTTTTCAGTTACTTAAGTTAACTTGCAATCTCTCCCTCCATTCTCCTTATCAAACACAACTGCCTTAGTCTTTGCTTCATTAATTTTCAGGTCAATCCCCTTGTTGCATCATACAAGGTAATTAAAATTTGTTGCAAATAATTTGTATTCTCATTCAACAATAAGGCATCATGAGCATAAATAGCGTACATATATTTATGTCCCCAATCAACACGCTGCTAATGTGCCTACGAGCATTCCTAATATATTTATCCATAAATATATTAGACGATCAAGGGGACTTACTCCCTGCTCAGTATCCAGCCATTTACTCGGAACCGTATTTTCAGTCACACATGCTTTAATTCCATTATAAATTGCTCTTATCCCAATCAGCAATCAATGCTCAACTTCATATTCATATCTTATCATATGTTTTATTTAAGTCAACAAACATACAATGAATCTTCTCATATTCATATATTTCTCAATGACCTGAAGACCAGAAATATGGTTTAAACAACCTCAGCCTGGCATAAAGCCCACTGCACCTCCCAATTTTCCTCTAAGATTAGAATATTGATTCTTCTGATCATAATTCCGCCAAACACCTGCTGAGGAACTCCTAAGAAATTAATTGCCCTATGGTCTGTGCACTCATCCCCACTACCCTTCCCCTTGCAAAGGAGAACTACCAAGCACAAAGACAGTTGTTGTATACACATTAACAAAGTTGTAGTCACCCCATAAAGAAACCATATCCATATTTTGACATTTCTGTTAAAGGAGTGCATTCTATCAACATGTAAAGCCTTACCATTCTTCAACATTCTCACAGCTTTTATGGCTTCCTTTTCATCATTTATTCTGGGACATTGGCAATTATAATGTTTCAATTCTACTCTTCCACAGTTATAATCTCATAAAAGTCTCTGGACTACAGTAGTCCTTCCAGCATTCTCCTACTTCAATTTCATCTGCAATTATTTCATCACTTTTATTTTGAACTTCATTCACTCTGCTGGAGGTGGCTTCTTTAATCCTCCTCACACTATTCCAGAATGTTTTATTTCCATTCAAATCACCCAGTATTTTCTCTGCCTCTTGTAAACAAAAAAAAACACCTCTTAAAATAAACGAATTTGTCTTGTTTGACTGTCATCTTTTAAAATATCACTTTTCCCTCTAAATACATCACATAGCATCTTCTTTTCTGCAAGAATCATTATATACATTTCTTCACAATTTCACCCTTTTTCACACTTCCCATTAGTACAACTTTACAAACTTCTGCAGCATCCTGTTATATCATTCTCCCTACAGACACTCCCCACATTTTTTCCTTTCCCATTCATTCTGTTGGGAGATCAATCTATCCTTATCCCTCTTCATGTGGAACTCATACTTTCTCTTCTACAATCACTGTATTTTCACTCTAATTTAAATTCAGAATTTTTTTCCATGTCCACTTTTTCCCAAGATCTAATCTTGACACCACCAAAAAATGTTCTTATCACAACTGTACTGTTTGCTAATCCTATTTTTCATCACAAATAAGAAATCATGCTTTTACCTTCATAGTCATTCGTTTACTGTGTGTAAATATAGATTTATGCTTAAACAATTATTCTGAAACATAAACATTTTCTTCTAACCAGGTACCAAATGATCATCATCTTCATTCATTTTTTGGACTCTGACTGGCTTGATCGCTTTTTCTATGCTACTACTGCCATCCATCCACTTATGTTGCCTAACAGGGTATTTTCTCCGATCCCCCTTGACCATATATTTATTTAGAAAGTTGCACTACTTCTCCCTGAACTCATATGTGGTTCTTCCATGTCCACCATTCACTGGAACATTACATGCAACCACCCCCTGCCTACATGTTCTTATTTTCATACTCATCCCACAGCAGCCTAGGTGAGACTAATTCATTCTGAGACCCATTTCAACCCTTTCAATCGTAATTAAAATATATATCTCGAGTTTTCATCAACTTCACCTCACCATTGTTCTGATCTGCTTTTCTTCCATTCATTCAATAATTTGATTCCTGCATACTATTTATTTCTCTTAAATCAAAATCATAACCTTCCATGTCACGCTAGTAACCAGATAAGCTACAAATACTGAACTCCACCACCCATCATGGCCTTGGCCACTAGAGCTTTCCACATAATTATTTTTGTAGGGAGGTCACGGTATAGACTAGGTTACCACCCACAGTCATCACAATGCCCCCTTCCTTGTAAACGGTAAGGGCAGCACCAGACAGATTTGTCACATTTGGGTTACTTCGCCACAAGTACGACCACAGCATAGCTTTAGACAAAGCTCACACTACGTTATGCAATCTACGACTGTTGATCTTGGAGGCCAACATACTGTTGCCTGCATCCCGCCAACTAAGAGGCACATACGGTATACTGATGCATGTCCAGGAATTTATTGAAAAAAAAGCATTGTATTTATAAAACCACAGTCATTATTAAAAGCAAAGGGTCTGAAACCAAATGCTCCATAAGAAACAATGAAAAGGTACCTCGAGTTACATTTTTCTAGTTAGATTTCTGGCAATTCGCATGAAAATGCAGTGATCGCTAGTGTTCTTTTTGAACCTTTAGATCTGTTTAGCCTCTGCATCAAGAGGGACGTACTGCACCAGGTATCTTCTGTAGTGCATACTCAAGATGATTATTACTATAGAACTTTAAAGCAGAAAGAGCCAGGCTTTTGTTCCTGAATTCCACTGTAGTGGGGAAGAGTTCTTTATTCCAGGGTTCAAGTTTTTACAGTTCATATCAAAGAAAGCGACAGCTGTATAGAGATGACAACACGAAGGAAAGCCTTGCCATATTTGCTATGGAACAAATTCCCCAGGGGAGTAAGGTAGGTAGGCCTTTTATCGAAATCCATCTTCCCCGATCGGTTGGTTGGCGTAACGGGCAACAGCATGTCAGACTGTGGCTTCAAGCTTCGCACTAGCTACCTATCAGCTCCCAAGTGCAGTGCGGTGTGCTGGTTTTAACCTTTTTAGCATTTCATGGCTTGGCACCGAGGTCCCTGAAGGTCTTCTCTGGCTGGAATTGATCTGACCAATTTGCACACCCCTGGATCAAGTGGTTTTGGTCCCTCACTTTCCTGAAGACAGGAAAACTGAGGCTCACGGGTACTTTTCGGTGAGGTGTCTGTGTATGGAGCAGCCTTCCACTGGGAATCAGATTAGCCCCAAAACTATACCTTATTGCTTTCCATAAGCTATTAAAATTAAATTCCTTCAGAAAGCCTATGGCACTTGAAAAGATGTTACCGGTTTATGAATACTGATTTACTGGTATTTTATCCTTTTAATGTTATTGTATGGATGTTTTATTGCGTTTCCACTGTAATTTCTCTATTTCGTTGATTTCTATCTGATTCTTGTCAACTATTGAAAGTGTGCAATAGTAATGAATATATATCTAAGAAATAATCTGCTGCCCTTCAACTGTTTTAAGTTGCCAGTCCCTTCATCATTAGCCACTACGGTGTTTTTTTTTCCCTAAGGAAGCTGGTATCTGCAGTTCAACACTTTTGAACAGGATAACATCGAAGAAGACAGCTTTCGCAGTATTTTTTGAAAACACGGAACCATACCTGCATAGTGAGATGGGCATAAAAATCATAGCATTGCTAAAAAAAAAAATGAAGATTTGGATGAAATAAGCCACTTGAGCCATCAAGTCCAACCTTCGACTCAGCACAGGTATCCAAAATAAAGCATCCCTGACATATGGCTGCCGAGCCTCTACTCAAATACATCTAGTGAAGAAGAGCCCACCACTTCTCTGGGTAATTGGTTCTACTGTCAACTGCTCTTACCATTAGGACACTTCTCTCAACAGACGATCAGAATCTGCCTTCCTTTAACTAACCCCTCCTTGTGGGGGGAGATTGGCAGTGATGAAAATTTGATAGATAGATAACACCCATTATTGTGTATCTCACTCCGTGACCTTCTTCTGGGTGACATCTTTTCAAGTATTTGAACAGCGGTTATCCATTCCCCACCCATTCTTCTCAACTATAAACATGACCAGATCATTCCATTTCTCCTGAGCATCTTCATTTTCTTCTCTGACCTGATCCAGCTTGAAATATCGAGTACAGAACTGGATGCAATTCTTTGAAGGTGAGGTTTGATCAACACAGGATGAAGTGCAGAGTATGTGTTCCAAATTTCTATTTTCTAAGTTTGACATTTTGGGGAAAATATGATGCAGCTGTCCTTGTGAAGGGTTTATATACAGCCCCACTCTTCCAGTCCAAGTTTGTTATTACAGAGTTTTTGAAGAGAGAAAGAGAGAGAGAATGCATAAATAAGCCAGTAAATGTGCACACAGGTAGTGAAATTGACAATAACAGAGTGGTAGCAGAGGACAGTGGAAGACCAGGTTCAGGACAGATCATCACGGAGAAAATCTATCTACGTCGCTAAGAGTCAACAACAACTTGATGGCACATCGTCAAATCAATGAATCAGCAGGGGAGAGTTGTTTAAACTAAACAGTAACAGATCTGTAATCTACTCTTTTGTCAAAAAACAAAAACAAAATCATTTCTTGGTGCTAGAATGATCATCACACTTTCAAGGAGCTAAATTGTGACATGCTCAATCCCTACATTTTTTTATTTTCACACCTCAACTAGGCAGAGAGTTAGTAGCTGCATCCACATGTAGTGAGATTTTGATCTACAGAATGAACCTAGCCTATCCACAAAAGGGGTCCAACAGAATAGACAGGTGAAGCCCTTGGTGCTCTCCGAGCCTTGTTTTCTTGCAGACTTTTCATTGCCAGACTAGGCAATATCTTCAGTGCTAAAAGGCAGTGGGACTTGCTCTCTGCTTATATACAGTGGCTTGCCCTGCTTGTGTTGGTGGGGGTGTTGTTCTCTCCTTGAGAGTTCCTTTATTAGGCTGCTGTTTGCTGCTTGGTTGATTGACCGAGTTAATATTCTCTTCGATTAGAATAGACAGGGACAGAAGGAAAAGAGGGTTTATTAAGTAATAGAGACTCACTAGCTAGCATTGAACCAAGAGTTGTTCTGATGTAACTAATTGTGGCTTTCAAGAGACCACAAGCCTATAACTGATATTCAAATTAACAGTGGTAGTTTACCCACTTGCATACACATATGGATAGAAGTTGTTCTCGTTGTGGTTTCATCAATCAGGACCCCTGGCTTCTTAATATCGTTAAATGCAACCCTAACCTACAGAGCTTTGTAACAATTTAGGACGTGGATACTGCATCCCCCTAGTTCACGTCCAAAACCAGAATGTAAGAGCTGTGTGTCTCTTGTTGTTAATATCTCATTAAAAAATTGTCAGACCATCAAAAAGTAGCTCTGCCAGGCAGAGGGTACTTAACACTTCCTGCACACTGTCCTCTAAATTGTACACTACCCCTGCACCTTGTTTACTAAAGCAGCTACTAGAGTTCAATTTTAAGCATCCACATGCAAGAGAGGTTCCTACCAGCCAAGACGAAAAACTGACTAAATGTTTTCAGCGCTGTCTAGAATCTAAGCAGGTATTTCTTAGTCTCAACTTTTGATAGATCCACTGCACTTCAACAATTGCTTCTATACACATCAGAGACTATATTCCAACTATGCATAAAATCACAAGATTCACTGATCCAGTTTTCAATTACTTCTCTCTCTCATTCTCTGCCGATTCCTCACAAAGTACACGTCATGGGGTGTGGGGGGTGGTAGTGGTGGTGGATATGCTTACACAGGCAAAGTGAAATGTCTCAACTGCACATGGGATGGATAGGAAATATTTAATCTTGAATTCCATGGTTTAGCTTACACTAACAAACAACCTCGTAAAGTTATAACCTTTGAAGAGACAGTCTTGCTGTAATTAGAAATGCCAGCTGGGTGACCTTGTGCCGATCACTTTCTCTCGGCCCTAGGAAGGTGGCAATGGCAAACCACTCCTGAAAAACCGTGCCAAGAGAACTGGGACTTTTCCAGCAGTCTCCGAGAGTTGGACACAGATTAAAAAAAAATTAGAAATGCATGAAAGATATTGGTCATCGAGCACCGGCATTTGGAGACAAAAGTCCATGATGATGGCCACACCAGAAACTTCAACGGGCTTGGCCAAAATGTACTCCTGGTATTGGTATTCTGTGTAAAGGGTCCCCACCTCCCATCACCTCAAAATAACAGAGAAAAAAATTCAACCTATCTGAAGCTGTCACTTTCAGTTGATATTAGCCAGAGAAACACAACCTGAAACCCTTCACCCACAAAAGTTTAGGCATGTCTCCCAGAGAAAATCCCCACCCCACAATGTTGCGGCCAAATGTTAAACAGATTGTCTTATTAAATATATTTAATAAAACAATAGTAAAGTGTAGTTACATTTAATTTTTAACTTCAGTGCAACCAATCTTGGTCTCGTAATTTTTTAATGCAACTTATTACTTAACATGTCCACGTGCAAACACACATAAAGGATTGCACACACCTAATGTGGATCTAGATGGTCATACCCAATATACAGTAGCTTAATATATTTTTCTGTGCATGATTTGATGGTTTATGTATAAATTCTAGCTATCTAATAATTTAAAGTGATTTTTTTGGATGTGGACTACTTCCAGGGAACCACTATTAACAGGAATAAAACATATGTGCCAGTGTGTAATGATTGCCTCAGCCCCAAATACTCAGAACTCTTTTGGAAGAGTTCAGCAAGCCAACCTTGTATGTCTCTTGTCATAAATTTGACTGAAGTTCCTTGTACAGCGTTAGAAGAAACAGGTCCTAGACCTGCTAGCTGTAGTGTAGCTGGTGCAAAGCTATTATTAAAAGAATCTGCTGCCTCCCATATCTGTTCCAAATCCTTCATTTATTTTGGGAGACAGAGGACAACTGAAAAGCTGCTATTTTAAATACTCCAGACAACGGAAATACAACATAGGTCACCCTATCACTGCCCGCCATTTACTGGGGGAGGTGGGGAGAAGACTCATTTCAAAAGGGATAAGCAGAAAGCATGTGTCATCGGGCAACTCATACCTGCTCAATTTGACCTAATATATATGACCTTTGGGAGATTTCACAGGAGATCTTCAAACAGAACCTTTGGTGAATCTACAGGAAGATGCAAAATTGGAGGTCCTCAAGTAAGGGAAATTTGAAAAACAATTTGAAAAGCAAGTGCTAAATTAAGGAAGCCGTGCACAATTCATCGCTAGAAATATACTTTCTTGAGCATATACAAAAACATCAGTTTGTATGCACTTCTGTGGACATGTAAAGCTTTTTATCCACACTGACAGCTATGCAATCGTCACCTTTCTCAATCTTATTATAATTACAAGTTAGGCCTGAGTTCTAAAGCTATCCTTCTGAAAAAAAATTTAAACCATTTTATATTTCTTCTCAGAATATCTTTCTTAAACACGTGGTAAATTTTTTTGAACGGGCTACAATTATTCTGTGCTGCCTTGATTATATTGTTTTTCATCAGCTGTTTAGTTTTCAAAAGTCTCTTTAAGTGGGTGTACTTCTTCTATTTGCTGTACTATAATACGTGTGTGGAACCTTTTTCAATAAACAGTGGTAGAGAAGTATTTGGAAATTTAAAGTAAAAGATCAGAAAGCAAAGAAATACAAAAAAGAATGCGACTGATAATCACATGACAGTATAAAACATTTGATCAAATTCCAAGGATGTTGGGTTCTGAGTCGACAATTCTGACAAACTCACAACCCGGATGCCTTCTAAATTACTAGTCATCCTTCCCACATGTGTATTCTAAAAATCTGTCCATATTATGCACAAATCCCCAACCCCAAAACAGGGCAAGCAGAGAAAACAGTAAGATCAGTACAGTAAAACTCCACAGTAAAATCATTTTACTGCCCATCCAGTACATTCTGGCTGACTGGGTACATTCCAGGTTGCCTATATCAAATATTGTCATTTTGTGGGACCGATGAAGCATGCCTTCTCTGTTGTGGTTCCCACACTCTAGAACAGCATTCCCCAAAGGATGACACCCTCTCTCCTAGGGTTCTAGAAAGTTCTGATAACCTGGCTTTGGTCCCAGGCCTGGGGTTGATGTATCATTGTTTGTCTACAACCCTTGGTTGTTGTTGTTGTTGTTGTTTTTTGTTATCTTTAAGATTATTTCAGTCTGGGCTGTCCATTTGGTTTGATCTTTTTATTTGTTTTTATGGTTCTTCTAGTTTTGTATGCCACCCAGAGTCCATTGGAGTTGGATGGCAAACAGAACGAAACAAAACAGGTGGATGTATCTGGGATTTTGAGAACATTTTGTAATGAATCTCACAAAATGGCTGCTATGGGGGGGCGGGGAAACAGACACTCATTAAATTGAAATTTTCAATAATAAAATCGGGTGAAGAACAAATAATAAAATCCGGTAATCATCAAGAGAGGAAGTATCAGGCACCACATTCCTGGATTGAGTCATACTCAATGAACCTTAACCCAGTACCTGAAAGAAGCAATGGCTCCAGAAAATACACAAAGAAAATCATCAATACTAAGCCAGAGTTTAGTTTCATTTCTGCAAAACCCATTACTGTACATCGCTACCTCACAATCATCTGACCGAAACAATGCAGTGACTTTGACTTTGTCAGGAACGAAGACATTTTATTACAAGGTATAAGCTGTTGTGAGCTACAGCTGACTTCATCAGATGCATCAGCTGTAAGTCATGAAAGCTTATGCCTTTTAATAAAATTTGTTAATTGGAAAAGGTGCTAACGGACTCCCCCTGATGTTTTGCCACCATGGCTCTGCTTCCACAATGTCAAAAATGGAAAAGTAACTGATCTGAGAGCCAACCCACCTTGGACTGAAGATTTAGTTCTAGACAAGTTCCACTCTGGTTGTTCTCCGCTGGCAATCCTTCCTATTCAGTAATTGGCCAGTCTATCCTTCCCCACCAGGGTGCTCAAATTTTGCAACATTACAGCAATCTGGAATAATAAATGAAGTTGTGCAAATCTCCCATGCCCCCCATGCATAAAGCTAATGATAGTGGCATTACAATTGGGAAGAAATATACAGTCACTTTATTTCATAAGATATTTCATTGAAATGAATGAGCTTAGTTTGCATAATTCATGAAACATGGATTTTATTTTCAAGACAGCCATTCTGATTTCTTTTTCCCCATTTATTCTGTTCCTTATTTGCTCTTTAGAGCAGCGACCGTAGAAAACACTAACTCACAGATGGAATCACTATGCTCTCACTTGAGTCTTTGAATTCATTTTTTACAATGATCCAACATCCAGGGAGACAAATTGTTGGGAATTTTGTTTTCAGGTAAATGCCAGAAAAGACATCAGTGAATTGTTTTTTCTTGGTAACAGTAAATACGCCACCTATCACTTTAGCATCAAATAGATTCACTGACATGTACATCTCTACACATCCTCCTAAAGACAATGAAAACATATGCCATACTAACAGAGATCCAAGAGAGGCACAAACACTTCTAGGAGAACCCAACTACTCGTAGTCAATGTCACTAGATCACTAACATCCAATGACGGTTTATTACATGATCAATAGATGACAGTCGCTATAATATGAAAAAGACTTTTCTCCATTTCAGTTGTATTAAAAAAACCCAATCCCCAATATTTATTTAATCAATGCATATTCTAAAAATGAGAGAGTTAAGATAGGAGCTGCAAATATCCAGGCAAGCAGTAGGTGGCAGCAGCATAAAGATGTTTTTGGTATGCCTTCGCTGCCATATTGTGTGTTTCCAGATTTTTCTAGCCCAGATCTAGTTGCATTAAGTAAGACTGCTTTAACCTGGATGACTGTACTGAAGAGCGAGCTAGATTCATTGGCCTAAATCAGTCCCTTTAGCTCTATGCTTCTATTACTTAACTAAAACTTTATTGTACTTATTTAATAATATTTAAAGGTAAGCCTGTAGTTGTAGCAATTAAAATTGTACCTTGTTTGCTTAAAGATTTGTTACTGTGGAGTCCTCGGTGCTCTCTGAGCCTTGTTTTCTTGCAGATGTTTCACTGCCGGACTAGGCAGCATCTTCAGTGTGAAGAGGGAGTGGGCCTTGCTCTCTCTTTAGATACTGTGGTTTGTCCAGCTTGTGTTGGTGGAGGTGTTGTTCTCTTGGTGTTGGGAGGTGTTGGGAGTTTTAGTTGGTTTATGTGCTACAGTGATGCTGTATGGTTGTGACAGTCTGTTAGTTTCTGAGATGTTTCTGATGTATGGCGGTGTTATCCTTTTCATAGCTTCTGTTGGTTGGGTTGTAGTGGGTTGAGTGGTCAGGCTTTTTGTCCCCAAGTTTATCAACTTTACATTTACAACTTTAATTGCTACAACTACATGCTTACCTTTAGATACATCAGAAACGTCTCAGAAACCACCAACAGACTGTTACAACCACATGGCATCACCGTAGCACATAAACCAACTAAAACTCGTCAAAGCATCCCAAGTAACCCAAAAGATCCAGTAGCCGAAGAAGAAACAACAGGAGTTATCTACAACATACAGTGTGAAGACTGTAGCGGCCACTATGTAGGACAGACAGGCAGAAGACCAGCAGAGCCCATCCATGAACACCAACTAGCAGTCAGAAGACACAATGAGAACTCCTTAATCTCACAACACATGGACAGACTCAACCGTAGTTTCAACTGGGAAACTGTGAGCATCCTAAACCAACCCAAATCCAAAAACACTAGAGAATTCCTGGAAGCTTGGCACTCAGACAAAGCAGCCATCAAGAGACACGTAGAGGTAAACAACATTTACATACCATTCAGAAGAGACAACAGAAAAGCCAAAGGACCAAAACACCTCCTTGCCAACAATCAATACCAAGATTAACACCAGATGAACAATCAAACAGCACAATATACCCCAATCAAGGAACTATCACCTCAGGCAATCGACCAAGCTGCAAACAACAATCCAATCAAGGAACTCCCAAGGAGAGAACAACACCCCCACCGACACAAGCAAGGCAAGCCACTGTATATAAACAGAGAGCAAGTCCCACTCCCTCTTCGCACTGAAAATGTTGCCTAGTCTGGCGATGAAATGTCTGCAAGAAAACAACAAGGCTCAGAGGGTGCCAGGGACTCCACAGTCCAACCCTGAGCTACAAATATTTGCTTGGATTTGTTACTGTTTCTCTGTAATTTGTATATATGACTTGCCTTTTTCAGAATCTTCAACGCTGTCTATTTACTATAAAAGCTTCTATCTTGGCTTCTCTTTTTTTTTCATAACTAAGCAGTGTTAGTTTAACCAGCTTGGAGTTTACAGTAATACAGACCAGCTATTAGCAAAATGATTTATGACATCCTAGCAACTTTTTTCTTGCTATTGTCAAAGCTCTTAAGATGCGTATACCATAAAATTAAAAGTAACTGAACAAGGAACAGAAGGCAGAACAGCATCCACTAGGGATACTGTCGCTAAAGACCACCACTTGAGATGTAGTAGCATAATAACTAGTCATTATCACCACACAGTAAACAGGAATGCACTCCTGACCACTAAAGTTGAATGCCCCATCAGGATTTTTATACAGCTGTACTAGTCTCACACCCGCAAAATACATACAGTAGCCAAATCCAGAACACATGTATGTTGTTTGTATATTTGGAGAAGTACAGTTCTCAAAAATTTGCAGTATATTTATCAATAACCAGATAATCGATTCCCAGCAGCTTACACTGTAAGACATAAAAACATAATGGAACAGAACTGTAATTGTGCATAAACACTCAATAGTACTAACAACTTGATGACCAAGTCAAGATCACCCACTCCCCCATTTCCCAGAAACTATCCAAAACAATGCTGGTTCACCAGATTTTGGGAAACCATTTGGATTCGTGACAATCTGGCCTTTTGGAAACTCATTAATGCACGTCACTTTGTTCATACATCCATACATGTTGCTCTTTCAAAAAATCTGAAAAAATGTCCAGAAAGAGAAAAAAAGCTCCAAGAATACGATAAGTAAAACACAGGTTATTAAAAAACACAGTCTGATGCTGGGGCAGCTGTCTGAATGAACAAGCATGTTTTCATTATAGTAGTGCTCGCTTAATGACAATTGGAACCAGCAACTCTGTCAACAAGCAACACGGTTGCTAAGCAAGACATCATGTGACCATGACAGGCCTATGAACTCACTTCCACCATTGTCATCAAGCAAATCACCTGCAGTCATTAAGCAAGACATGTGACCGTGACTTGCAATTTTACTGCTGGCTTCTACATTGACTTTGCTTGGCAGAAGCCAGCCGTGAAATGCACAAATGGCAATCACGTGATGGTGGGACACTATGACGGTTATAGATGCCGGCCGGTCGCAAAGTGCACAAATCTCAATCACATGACTGCGGGAACACTTGTAATAGTGTGTGGGAATGACCTTGGGAGCCTGGGCCCAGAGGGGCTGCCGAGGGAATGGTCAGACAAGAGACAGCATACTCTGCAGCTGGACAGTGGGTAGGACAGGGGAATTCTACTTTCATGGGCAAAGGAGATGGGAAGAGAATTTTACTTTCAGACTTGCAAGATTTTGCTGACGTACTCTTACAATAAAGTAGAATTGCCTCATCTGGCCATGCTTCCTGTCTGGCAAGACAGACACACTAGGACAGTCCTAAGTGTGAGGACTTCTTCAGTGCCATTGTAACTTTGGATGGTTGCTAGACAGGGCAGTCATTAAGTGAGGACTACCTATAGTGACTTAAAGCAAAGCAATATAAGGTCCAGCCAATTTTTCTTACCAGATGCAGTAAATAATCAGGGAAATGCCTTCAAAGGTGTGCACACTGGGAAAAGTGCACAAAAAGGAGTACCTTAGGAAAAGCTAATCCACTTATGGATGATCTCTGGTGGGAGCGGGATGGCGGCAGTGCATCCATCCTGGCTCTTCTTGACCTCTCAGCAGCCTTCAATACCATTGATCATGGTATCCTTTTGGGGTGGCTCAGGGAGTTGGGGGGAGTTTGGGGTGGGCGGCGTAGTGTTGCGCTAGTCCACCCCCTTCCTCCAGGGCCAGTCCCAATCGATGGTGATAGTGAGCGAGAGATCCGACCCTCGACCCCTCCTTTGTGGGGTGCCGCAGGGTTCGGTGCTCTCTCCACTCCTTAACATCTACGTGAGACCACTTGTTGAGATCATCCGTCGCCACGGGGTGAGGTATCATCAATATGCAGATGAAGCTCGATTATACATCTCCATCTTGGGTGAGGTAACTGATGCTGTGACCGCCTTCTCTCGGTGCCTGTGGATTGTTGTGGTGTGGATGGGGAACAACAGGCTTCAGCTGAACCCTGGTAAGACGGAGTGGCTGTGGGTCAATTGCTCTTCCGTATCCAGAACTTTGTCTTCTTTGGCTCTGAATAGGGTCGCACTGTCCCAAACAGACCCAGTTTGCAATCTGGGGGTAACGAGTAATAATTTATGTGGAATAATTATGCAGATACTCGTGCACACAAATCCATGCCACAATATATGCACAATCTTCCTAAGTTCAGATATTTTTTCTGGCCTTGAAATTCGGATAACCTCGCTGCAGACTTTTTTTTTTTTTTTTTAAGTCTGCTAAAAAAACCAAAAAACAGAACAAGCTTATTTGTGTTTTCTAGACTTTTAAATACCTGGCTCATATACATTCTTACCCAAGACAAAATATTGCAGCAATAACCTTTCCATGTTTTCAGACAGCTGCCTCAATGTAGAGTTTCTGATATAAATTTTAACCAAGCAGGAATGTTGAATATCAGCCCACTGCCAGGTCAGTCTCTCTCGCTGAATCAGCCAAGCTGATGTGTAAAGCAATTCCCCAAGAAAAAATGTGGCTGAAATGTTCCACTCTGACTGGGGCCAGATTTAAATTGCCATTCCGGCTCAATCAAGGCACTGTTGGGACCACTTTTATCCAGCTCAATGCCTGAGAATTTCCAAACAATGCTGAAGGAATCTGCCAAGCGATTATAATGTCAACATCACCAACATGGCGTGATTACTGGGCCGCCTGTAAGAACAGGCATCACTTTGGAAGAACAGGGAAGCCTCTAAAAACAACTCATCGGGGCATCCAGAGAAAGTCCTTTTCTTGCAGAAAGGCCTTGTGCTGTGTTACAGAAAAAGCTGCTGAAGTAGAAAGAATTTGCTCCTAACAAACATGGATAACGCCCTGGAACACAAGATTACAATGGACAGATAAGTAACTCTAGTCACAGAGAGTCAAGGCAAGACTCGAGGACAGTCATTTTGTGGCGTCACAAAATAAAGTGCCAAATTAATAGGCAGTTTGCCATAGATAAGCATTTTGGAAGAGGCCTGGAAATCTATTTCCATGTACTTAGGTTGTGATGTGATCGAAAAGGTCATAAAACACAACTGAACCCACTTTAGTTCCATTTATGATTTCTGGATTCTTTTCTGCGAGAAATCACTAGCTCCTACTGCAGGATAGCTAGATTTGAAATTGAGCATTTAATCTACATTTTCATGTGAGTGATCTTCTGACATCATTTTAAATTTCCCTTAAAAAAAGTATTGTCCATTTTTACATTGTTTCCCATACTGAGAGCAGCATCTCACAACGGTATAGAGAAACAGATTAAGCCATTCATAATCTAGTAGCTACACAGGTTAAAATCATTTAAAGACTGCAAACTTCTCAAATGTATACACGAGACAGGAACGGCCCAACCGAAGACAGGAACAACTCTCCAAAAACCACTGGTCAGTGTCTCCCAAATACAGCAAATATTCTTACATTTTCATATTAAACTGTACCTTAGCCAGGCACACTATTCCTTTCATTCTGCTGATACAGCTTTACTGACCAATATTGACCAATTACTGACCACATTTGACGACTTTTCGTTGTGAGTTGCTTTGACTTCTGCCTCATTACCGGAACAGCATCATCAAGACATTAATTCTAATTTGATATATGTGATGAAGTGGAATTATACTTAGGAAGATTCCTTTTTTACAAATTTCTTTTGGCACACTTGCCTTAAAGCATTTGTGGACATCCAAATGCCTCTATTGGCGCATTCTTAGAAAATAAAAACAATGCCTAGCATTTATTCTGACAGTGTACTCACTTGCCCATAAAAAGAACAGCAATATGGCACATTCTACAAGAAAGGACAACTGAGGTATGACTAAATATATAACAATTTATATAGTACGTTTATATTTCCTAAAGGAGGGCAAAACATATTTACATAGGATACTTGTAAGTACTATTTATTTACAAGTATCCTATGTGAATATACTATATTTACTATTTTTCATAACTAAGTACTATATTCTAATATATGTTGTATTATATATTAAATACACACACACACACATATCTATGTGTTCCTATTTACTAAATATATTCAATAACTAAATACTATATTCCAATATAATATGTTACATTATATATTAAATACACACACACACACATATCTATGTGTTCCTATATCTATTTATATATTCTAAAAGTATATAACACAAAAGTACATAACGTACAGGTAATCCTCACTTGGCAACCGTTTGCAGTTATGGTGATGAAAACGTAACTTTGCAACCAATGGACACATTTGCGACCTGTACAGCATCTCTCTGTCACGTGTTCACCATTAGTCAGTCAGTATGCGTTGTCCTGTGTAAAATTTTAAGCACGGTCACAGTCACATGATTTTTCACTTAGCGACCACTTCACTTAATGACCAAGTTGCTGGTCCCAATTGCAGTCGCTAGACGAGGACTACCAGTAGTAAATTTATTCCTTTGAACTGATTCTGTTCCTGTGACAGGCATTTTGTGAGAATGTTCTCAAATTGCAAGCGGGTCTACCAGACCAAAAAGACTTGGAGCCAGACTTCTGACTTAGACAAAGTCACTGTCCTATATTTTCCTTACTTGATGATGGAACTATGAAATAGGGTCCTAGCAGGGTACGTTGATAGGGAAGCCCGGAAAAGTTAAGAGCTATCGAGCAGGCTAGCATAGATGAGGTTGCTGATCCTCACATATTCAAGAAACAAGGCACGGTGATGATGAGAGGGAAGCACTGATAAAATACCAAGTCTTTATGTATCCCATGATCTATATGCAGAACGTATCCTCAAATAAAATCTATAGTAACACTCTGGGAACTAGAATGTGTAGAGCGGCAAGACTACAAGAAGAACTGCATCACGAAGCCATTTCCTTGTGTCGAGGGAGGAAAAAAAAAAGACTTCTTGGTAAGAAACTTTCAACGAGGGGAGAGAAAAACAAATGCATTAGAGCAAAAGGTATTATGTAACCACAGTTCTGTGCACCCTTGTTTTCCCCAGTATCACAGCTGCTGCACAGACTAGAAGGGTCTAGTCACACTAAAAATACAAACAATGCTTGCTTTTAAAAGGCTGAATTCCTTAAAAAAAAGAATTCAAATATATACACGATTATGCATTCATAACAAGTTTGGTGTAAATGAAAAATGACTTCAGTTTCTGGGCAAACAGAAGTAACTGAACCAAGAAAGCTGCCTCTTTTCCACCCCGGTGGTGCTCTTGAAATGTGTTGGAATTTCCACTCCAAAAATTATCTTTCTTCAACCAGGCAAGAAAGCGACAGGCAGGGAAAAGGAGGCATAGTGCTTAAAACAAGAATGAATTACAAAAGTCCATGGTCCTTTCTTCTTTAAAAAACCACCAAGCATTTCACACAAGCCTCTGATCGAGTTTACATATTACATGCTAAGACATGATATGGTTGTTCAGCTTTGAGCATACTCAGCCGTACTGGTTTATAAACCATAATTTGTGGTTTAGTGAGCTGTGTGAACTCAGAAAGTTGTTAATTATAGCAAACAAAAACCAAAAACCATCGGCTCACAAAACAACCTGCGCACACTGTCTCGGTTCCATCTTGGACCAATGCTAAATCTGTAAGGCTTTATTACACTGCCTATTAAATCCGTCAGTGACTATGCTTACTCTAGTGAATATTTATTAAATTGATATGCCACCTCTATTCAACTGGATTCTAGGCATCCATAGGGGGCATGAGCTGACCACATCATTCAATGCTCTGCATTTTCCAGTCATTTCCAAAAAGGCATTGCAAAATTTGTCTCTCTGGTTTAAGACAATGACTGGGTTCCCACATTACTGTAAGTAATGGTTTCTTCCGGAAGTCATAACAAAGAAGTCATAGAAGTCCACTCCCCCTCCTGTGTGACAACCCTTAAAATATATGAAGACTGGTATAATCTCTCCCTTTAGCTGTCTATTCTACAGGGTGAACATACTGTACCAAGATCCCTGAACCATTTCTCGAAGGGCTTGATTTCCAGACTCTTCACCATCCTGCCAGCCTTCCTCTGATTGTGCTCCAAATGAAGCCTGACCAGAGCAGAGTACAGTGGGACAACTACTTCCTATTAATGCACTTCAAGACAGCAGTTGCCTTTTTAGCAGCTGCACTGCACTACCGCCTCATGTTTACCCGTGGTCTACAAAAATACCAAGATACCTTTTGGTGGAGTACTTGCAAGCCATTCTATAGTTCTGCCTTACATTCTTTCTATCCAGATTTAAAAATTGTTAAGTTCCATTCACTCATTTTAGCCCACAGCTCAAGCCTGTCGACTTCTCTTTTCAAATCTCACTTTCATTTACAGTAGTATTTCTCTATTTCGTATTTATTTATTTTATTCATCCAATCTGCGTGGCCGCCCATCTCAACAAGTGACTCTGGGCAGCGAATAAAATTAAAAAGAAAAGTAAAACAATTAGAAAAATTAAAACACACAGCAGTCGAGAATAAACACATTGTAATCACCAAAATAACCAAGAAATGGGTCCCTGCACGCACCCTGGGCCTGGGCACAGAGCCTTTAATGACTTATGAAAAGCCAAAAGGGTCAAGGCCATCCTCATCTCCAGGGGGAGAATGCTCCACAGGGCAGGAGCCGCAGCAGAAAAGGCATGTCTTCTGAGCCCTGCCAACCAGCATTCCTTAGCCAGTGGGACCCGATGCATGCCCATCCTGCCTGACCAGATTGGATGAGAAGAAACAACTGGGGGGAGAGAGTCCCTCAAGTAACCCAGTTCTAAGCCATGAAGGACTTTAAAAGTGACGACCAGCACGCTGAATTGCACCTGGAAGCACGCTGGCATCCCTCCCAGTTTTGTGTCAACTGCAAAACTCTCCAAATGTCCCCTCAGCTCCCTCATCCAAGTCACTGAAAAAAACATTGAACAGCATGCCACCCAGGACAGAATGCTAGAGCACAGCACTCTTAACTCACCCCCAAGCTAACCCAAGGCATTAATAACTATTCTTTCACTGCAGTCAGTTATTCTATATTTCACCATTTTATGAAGAACAATAACTTGAGGCACTTTATCAAACGCTTTGCTGAGGTCCAGATACACTGTGTCTACAGCATTCCTCTTATCTAAGCTTCTATCAAAGGAAGACATATGGTGAGCTTGTATAATTTGCCTGCAACCCATGCTAGCTCCTGTGAATTGGAGCATGCCTACCTAAGAGCTCACAAATTTGTTGCTTGATAATCTACTTGAAGACCTTGCCAAGTACAGAAATCAAGCTGTAGTTTCCTGGGTCCTGTTCTTTCCCTGCTTTGAAGACAGGGATGATAAATGCTTTCCACCAGTCTTTTGAGACCTCATCAGTCCTCCTGGAGTTCTCAGAAATTACCAAGAATGGTTCTACAATCATCTCCACCAGTCTCTTCAGTGCCCTGGGATGTGTTTCATCTGGACCTGGAGACTCAAAATTAAAATTAGCCAAGTTCTTCCATACCTCTCCTTATCTGCAGTTAAGCTGCAGTTCCCTCCTTCCCCCACTGGCATAACCATGATTAGCTAGGGCTCTATTTCCCTTCTGAGAAAAGAGAGGGGCAATACAGGACTTAAGACGTTCTGGCTTTTCACACCATTACCACTTCATCACCTCCTCCTTGTAATAAACTTACAATCTCTTTGACTTGCCTTTTACTTCTAACGTACACAAAGAACATTTTGTTATTGTTTTAGGTATCTCTCACAAGCCTCAATTCATTGAGCTTTAGCTTTTATGAAAGAATTCCTACAGCTTTCCGAAAGTGGTATTCTTATATTTCTCTTTGGTTGTGTTCTCCTCCCTTTTCTTATATAGGTCAGTGTTTCTCCTCAGCATTTGTGTCATATTTATACAGCCGCCCACCTCACAAACAAGTGACCCTGGGCAGCGCACAAGGTCAAAAACAATTGAAATATACAAAACAATTAATATTATTTTAAAACTTTGAGATTTTAAGAGACATAAAGCTAAAAGACAGAAATAAAATTATTAGGCAGAGTAGGTGGTAATTACATTGGAGTCATCTCAAGATTTCGCCAGTCCCCTGGGGTCCCCAGGCCTGATGGCACAACCAGGTCTTGAGGGACTTCCGGAAAGTTAAAAGGGATGAGGGGGAAATGATACTCCACAAAGTGGAAGCCACAGCAGAAAAGGCAGGCTGCCCAGGGCCCACCAAGTGTAACTCCCTAATCAATGGAAACTGCAGCATGTCCTCTCTCCTGGATCTGGTGGGATAAGCAGATGTAATCAGGGAGAGGCGGTCCCTCAAATAACCTAAACCAATTTGTAGAGCTTTAAAGTTCAAAAACAGCACCTTGAAGTGGACCTGGAAAAAAACTGGTAACCACTGCAGCTCACAGAGCAGAGGTGTATCACGTGTTATATCTAGACATAGCTGCCCACGCCGCTGGGTTCTGCACCAGCTGAAGCTTCCAGATACTCTTCATGTAGCCCCATGTAGAGCACATCACAGTAGTCCACATTGAGAGGTGACTGGGGCATGAGTGACTGTGAGTAGAGCCCCCTGATCTAGAGACAGGCACGACTGACACAGAAGATGAAATTTAGCAAAGGCCCTCCTTGCCACCTGCTCCTCCAGTGGCGCAGCATTGCTACTCCATCCAGCACCAATGAAGGTACAGTCCTAGAAGTGGCCGGCCCCAAAGCCCAAAGCCACTCAGTGCTGCTAGGGTTCAGCTGAAGCCTGTTTTCCCCATCCAGACCCTCACAGCCTCCAGGCATCAGGATAAGGCATCCACAGTATTGCTTGATCTACCAAGAGGCAGAGATTTATAATTGGTTATACTCTGGATTATATATCCATGCTGGCTTCTTTTAGATTTCTTCTTTTGTTTCTTTTTGTGGATGATTATGCTCTCAGTACCTCATTTGACAGAATTGTTCATCCTTCCTGGATACTTAATCTTTTGAAGCCAGTGGATCTGACCTACCTTCCCTCAGAATTCATCAAATTCCAGTTCGTCCTCCTCTGAATATCATAAATTCCAGGATAAGATGACTGACCACCAAGGGGTCAGTCATTTTCACTTCATCTAATTCCTCTTTGCAAGTGAAGATTAGTTCCTTCTTCCACGTTCTTTTAATTAGAGTTGTCAACAAAAGAGGACAGTAAGCTGTTGTACCTGTGACTCCCGATAGAGTTAGATACTCAACAGATGTCAGAATAATTGAAATTCCCCCATTAACATTATTGCATACCTCTTTGAAACACTGATCATCTGATCCAAAAAGACCTTATCTGCATCTTCCACTGCTGCGGGTGGTCTACAATAAACTCCCACAGTATTTTCAATCTTCTTTCCCCCCGTTATTCTTACCCAGATAATTTCAACAGGATTTCCATGCTGTGGTTCCTGAATTTTTGTGCAAATGCAACATCCTTTTTCCTTCTCTTGGGTTGTTCCTTTTGAATAAATTGAAGCCTTCCACTGATACGTGCTAATCATGTGTATCATCTCTCCAGGTTTCAGTGATGCCCATCACATTAATCTGTCTTCCTTATTAAAGATCTTTCATTCTTCCTGTTTATTTCCCATTCTTTGTCCAGTGATACAGAAATGCATTTGCTCAACTGAGAAACACAATGTCGGTTTGCAATTTTACATGATCCAAGCAAACAACAGTCACAACTAAAAATTGAAGCATAAAAGTTTATGCAATCACACGTAACACCATTCCAATCTTTTTTAAAAACTGCAAAAAAATTCCTAGAAAATATGCATGTGTAACTGGAAAAGATGTCAAAAACATTACATTTACTTCAACTCCACAGTCAACCCTTTAGAATACCAGCATTCAACATGTTTAATTGTTCAATTTAATTGGATACCACACATTCCCAAATGCTCTGTTAATTTGATGTCTTAAAAAGGGAAACTCCCAAAATCTATTCCAGCACTTACATAAATATGGTGCTTAGCTAAAATACAATTACAAGGATTTGACATGCCCATCTGTGTCGAGGATGTTAGTATATTGGGCAATACTACTGGATGCTGACAGTAATTGCTATATCAACTATTCTGTCCATCTATCTGTATTTTTTTTAAAAACATAGACATTAAGTGTTAGTTTGGGGCCACATGTAGGCCAAATTCAGTCATGTGAACCGACAGCCTATCTAATGTTTGCCTGCAGACCAGGATCAGGAAAAGTCTTCAAATATTCCACTGAAACAAAGAAGCTGCGAGGGTGCTCAATGTTTTAGGCTATACATTACAATCAATCTATATCCAGACAATGATTTCTCAGAGATTATTGCCATAAACTTCTTGCCAGAGAAATGTTCAGATACTTTGAAAGGATTGAACAATCTTTGTGGGGCTTCGCCACAATTTTTTTGTATGATTTGTCAGCAGTATTAGATCTTACAAGCTTTGTACTGGATTCACACATCATCATGAGCCAAACTGCAGTTGCCTTCTTTAGCACACTGCATGAATCCAAGCATTCTGGTTTGCTGTGTGAACCTAATTTAACAAACGACGGGTAAGGAAAACATAATTCATGTAGGCGTGTAAAGGAATTCAATGGGGTGCATGGTTAAATTCAATGGTGTCACAAGAAGAATGGACCATGGTGGAGATAGAGATACATTAACTGCTTACTTCTAAGGGATAGCAGTTGTGGAGGCATGGCTCTAACCTACAAAATTTGCCTAGAAAAATATTGTGCTTTGGTAATGGCAGCAACCATGGGCCTCGGTCTAGGTGCATTTATGAATCTGTTTTTCCTTATGTTATTCTTGTCCAATTTCCAATTCAGAAGCATATCATGACATTGAATGAATATAAAGTCAAAACATTCACCTCCCACCCCCAAATTAACAAGCCCCTGATGCTAAACTTAAGCATTAGGGAAGAAAAACTATTTAGAGGCAATGGCTATTGCAGCAAGGTTGATATGTCAGATTCACAAGGTGGAAAATGTCGATCCAATAACAGCAATTTGCTCCAATCACTCTATGTTTCTTGTATCATTAAAGAAACAAGAGGCTTCATTTTAGTCAATGCCAGGCAAATCAGTGATGGCATCTCAGTGTTTTGTGGGATTTGTTCCGCCTGCAAGTATTTCATTCAGCCAATGTAAACATAAAATCTGAACTACAAAGTCAGAAAGGAGAACAGATACAAAGGTCATCTGGCCTACTGATTTGCAAGTTAAAATTGCAAAGCATAACTGGGTCCTATCAGTAACACCATAATCAAGACTGTAAGAAGGTGGCATGAAAGGAAGACAGAATAAACACAGGAAAGGAAAGAAAGGAGAGCAGAGTAGAATTTAAGATTGGGACCCACGCAACACTCAGCTACTGAAAGGTGCAAACAAGCAGAAATCAGAAACACTGTTTATAAAAACCAGCCTTCTGAAATTTAGTGCCCAAATGTGTTGGCTATGTTCACTGGAACTGTGGGCATTATATATCTGGAATGTCAGAAACATTTTGAATGAAAAATTAACTGAACCATTCATTTTGGAAGTGACTGCAGCTCAAAGCAGCATGTCTTGAGCTGAGAATAGAGTCACAAGACACTTCCAGGAAGACCATTCTGAGTCTGAGAGTTCTCAGTCAAAACTTTAACACAGCTGTAATTTGGAGGGTAAATAGGAGAACATGAGAAAATTCTAGGCTGGAAAATTATAGACATCTGATTACTTCAATATCTAGATAGTGAAAAATTGTCAATGTCTGTATAAACCTGTCAGTCCTTCGAGGTAGACCAGACTAGGAAACCAAAGTCATGCAGTCCCATACTACTTTTCTTGCAAATATATAGTAACAGAATTTTGCAAGTCTGAATATGCTTCTCTCCTCCTTCCTTTATCTTTGTGAGAACTAGGGAGGGTCTTATCTAAGATGTCTTTTCAGGTTACAGTTCTGCCCTGGATTCATATTTCTTCTGACTGTTGTTCAGTGGCTCTTCCTCTTGTCCCTCAAGGCAATTCCCTCTTCCCACTTCAAAACTAGAATTCGTGGGAGACTTTAGAAATGACATTCTCGTGCCTAGAACTGGAAACCTCCAACCAGGCCAGGCCTATGGGCTTTTAAGAACATTAGCTTTATACCACCACTGCTATCCAAACATATCAAATTCAACAACATCAACAACAAAAATGCTTGATCCTTACATACACATGACCAGGAGAGACAGTCCTACTACCTGTACAAGGCATCTTTCCATTTCAGTCTTGGCCAATTTAACCTGTATGCTTCCAAGATCCAAATCAGTTGTCTAGTGAAGTCCAGTTACCAGCTCAGCAGTATATCCAATTGCTTTCCTTGGCTTAATCTGTTCTTCAAAATGTTTTGCCACTACATTGGCCATCAGCAACATCCTGAGATGAAAGTCACAGATTCTTTGTGTTACCCCTATAGGAACCATATACAACCAACAATTCCAAGGACATAGAAATTAGCATCCATGGTTTACGTCATATTAGAATGCCGTATGTCCATCTTTCGGTCCAGGACATATTCTCATGCAAGAATAAGGTTTGATATCACTTTCTAAAGATATTAACAGAGCACAATTTCCCTCCCCATTTTCCTATGCAATTTTTCCTGCTTATATATGTGAAATGCCAGCCATCCAGCCATGTGCCTATCCTGCTCCAACCTCTTCCAATCAGAATCAGCTCTAAGCAGCAAGTGTCAAGGCTTCATGCCAGGTTCATCTCCTTACTCCCTATTCCAAGTAAGGTGGGAATATCGGGTCAGTAGATTTATTGCACAGAATGAAGAAGCCATAGAAAGAAGTTCCAGCTTTACAAAATGGCTTTTTTCTGGAGTGACAATCAGAATCAAATTCCCACTTCTCCAGCTCCAGCACTTATAAGAGTAGGAGGCTGAGCCATTGAAGTGTCAGCTCCATCAATCAGGCAAGAGACAGAGAAAGAAGGATTAGAGAAAGGGGGAAAAAAAGGAGTGGGCTGTGATCCCTCCTCACATCAAGTCATAAACTCTGCTTTACAAACCAGTTGCTGAAGTCATATATCACACTGGCAAAAAAATTTAAGTTCATATTATAACCTGACACTGACTTCAAAAAATTTTTTTCTTAGATCCATACAATCATGTCTGATTCTCAGAGACTGCCTAGACAAGTCCCCGCGGTTTTCTTGGCAAGGTATTTCAGAAGTGGTTTGCCATTGCCCACTTCCTAGGGCTGAAAGAAAGTGACTGGCCTAAGGTCACCCAGTTGACCTTGTGCCTAAGGCAGGATGAGGACTCACCCTAACCTGGTTTCTAGACTGGCACCTTAACCACTACCCCAAAGTGCCCCGATATTGGTACCCTTCAAATCTGTGGAAATCAGCCTCTAGAATACTTGATGACAATGCATATTTTTAAAAATAATTAATTAAATTTATATAGCCGCCCATCTCACTTGCATGAGACTCTGGGCAATGTATGCGATCAAAACAGAAACTAACAATCCACATAATAAACAAACAGGAATGAAATAAAGTGATCATTTCAGTAGTTTTATATCCTTTTCCTAGAAACTCAAAGTGGTGTACACATCACTTCCTCTAATTTTTCTCCAGAATAACAAACCTGTTAGGTAGGTTAGAATGAACATGACTTGCCCAAAGTCACCCGGTGAGCTTCCACTCCATCCCGCCATACAACTACTGTAAGACTAGGCTGCCCTTATTGCTAACCAACTTTATCACAGAGTCAAGAGTAAGTTAATCTGTGTGAGACCACCTACAGCTATCCTAGCTCTCCTTCTTGTTTCATTTATTTAGTATTATTTCTGTGTCACCTTTCAGAAAATTACCAAAGTAAGGACAGCAGTCAAATTACATATGCGGAAAGTGAAACACAACTATATGTTTATTTCACTACATAATGAAATAGAACTTGATTATGGCATTTCCTAAGAATGCGACAGGAAGAATCCATAGGTCTCCTGATGTTGCTGGACTATGACTCCCAGCACTCCCAGCTTCAAAGGCAAATGGAAAATGATATTGGGAAGCTACTTCAGCATCTCCTGGGGGTACACAGGTTATCTGCTCCGATTTTACTGTTAAAAGCTTCTGGCTGTTTTTCCAGTAAAACAGTGACTGAGCAGCAAACAAATAAATGTAACATGCTATCTATGATCATATTAAGGTTGAGGGCCTTCCTTATATCTGCAGTAGATAAAGTACAAACATAACAAACTTTAATTGGCCACACATATGTAGCCTGGGAAATGCATGCCCAAGTTATGTAGGCGTGCATAGAGATGCAAGGAAGTTGAGGTCACCGCTGCAATGCCACAAACACTGTGAGGCTAAGTTGTTAGTCGTGAGATACGACTCTTATCTGTTAGAACAAAAGGAAGTGCCTCATTAAATCTGTTACAGAGGAGCCTAAGTTAACAGCTGCAGCATTCAGGCTGGTGACCAGAAGATGATTTACAAGCGATCAGGAGGTATCCCACCCCCACTTCTTCAAGCAGTTCCACAAAGAGAAAAGCAGCTGTAACTATTCTGTGTACAGTTGTCAATGGATGTGCTGGTGGCATTTCTCACAGTGTTCAGTGGACAAGCCTCTGGCCACATGTTCAATGACTGAAAGTTGAAGGCCAAGCAGAAAGGCATGACTGAGCACAGAGCAATTCCACCTACCTTTTCTGCCAAATCAGAAAGCAGGTAGAAGTACATTTTGATAGAGGTGCAAAGGCCTGACTTCATATATAGCTGCATTCACATGCAATCCACTATTAGGAAGGAGCATGTGTGCTAATGCACATTGCTCAATTGTTTCTGACTGGCAGGGAATACCACCGAGCAAACTGGAACAGCTCCCATGTGTTTAGCAATAGGTATTGACTAGAAATTCTGGGTTGTTTTTTTCTCCTAAGGACAACTCTTGGCTTATGACACTAGCCTGTCTGGAGAGAAACAAGCCAGAGACTGCAGTTCACACTTGCTGCTAACGCTAAGCAAAGCACAGACAAATCCATTTACATTTGCTTAGAAGGAACAGACAAACAGGAACAGCGCTATACTTCGCTACTAGGGCTCTGCACTCTCCAGAAATGATTCAGAAGAACGGCTTTGGATCATATGTAAGCACAGCACCTCTGTATTCATTAAAGCAGCCACCTTTTTTTTTTGAGCCTGTTGCAGAAGCCCGAAAAAAAGGCTGTCTCGATTTACAATGTCACTTCAACATGCCTTCTTTTCTCTGAGGTACAGACAACAGCTTCAGTGACAAGGCCTCATCAATGGTGATATCACTTGTGCGTTTTGTTCCCAGGAATACTGTATTTGCATGATGCCTATCTTCATGCTATTTTAACAACTAGGCAAGACATTTAAAAATAATCACTGGGCTTTTAATCTCTTGTATCCAGCTTTTATGACACTATTTTTAAAATTCCTTTGACTACTCTCATCCCCCCTCCTTTTCTTTCCGTTCAGTCTAATGTTTTCATGCCTTTGTTTCTTCTGATTTTAATTTCTTGTGGTCCTGTTGTCGGGCAAGGTACAAATCAAAATAAATTAAAGGAAAATGTAATGAGTTAAATAAGTTTCCAACTCCAGGACAAAAGTCTGGACTAGTTAATCTTGAAGTATTTTAGATTTAATTGTAATTAGAACTGTTTTAGATTAAATGAATCTTCATTTTCCTCTCAATGGAAAGGTAGACTATTTTAGAAATTAATTCCAAATTCTTAACAGTCACAAAAAAGTCTGCGCAACAGAAAATGCATAAACGATGAACTCCCAAGTTTCACACCACCGTATTGTGCTTGTCCATTTACACATAAAGAACAGAAATGCCTTTTAAAGAATGAAAACTCAAGAGAAATAATTGCTTGGAGTACATCGTGACATAATAAAGGTCACTGGTGTTCAACTCGCCTCAGCCCAGGAAAACTCAAAATCCGCTTTCAAGCCTATTCAACAGAGTTAATGCTTGTTAGAATTCTAAGGATAGTTTATCAACTCCACCGCTTTAGCCATTCCACCAACTGTCACATAATTATGTCGCCTAGACTACACAGAAACACATCGGTGTGCACAAATTATACACATGTTATTCTGCAGTAAAAAGAGCAGCACCGTTGAATCGCATAATTAAGTCCAAGACCCTGAACATGCTAAGTAAATCGCACTGCATCACAAGAATTTCCAACAACTGGAATACAGACATAGAGCTATACCCCAGTACGCCTCTGCAGAGCATAAAACATCATGTGCTCCCAGGTAATATGACCACGGGTAGAATTGTCGTATGAGCGCTGTCTTGGTATCTTATTTCTCCCAAATGAAAACCCACTTTGACAAAGAGCCTGTGCAGCCACTTTCTGCATGATCAGGAAAACTGATTGTATAGTGCTCCTGAACACATAGAGAGCAGCTGTATTCAGATCATCCATGTCACTGTGGAAAAGTAAAGAGCGGAGCCAAAGAATTTGCCCCTAATTCTGAAGTCTAGTTACATCTATTCAGTATCAGCTACCTCTTCCCATCACTGCCTCACTCACAAGAACAGGTCTATATATGCAGCCCATAGAGCTTTGAAAAGCTGCAGATAACCCTCCAATTTTTTCTACTGGACTTACCAGCTAGGCATTGGGCTTACATTTTCCTATTGGACATACCAGCTCTCCTACGGGTGTTACCAGTTATGATAGCACTGTAAAAAGAAACTAAGATATGGGCACACGGTCTCCTAGCAGTATTCACTATTTGTCCCCCATTTGCCTGGAATTGTTATACACCGGCAGCGGTTCCTGGTTGTTTGTGTCTTCTCCAAGGGGTCAGCTAGACAGCAATGTTGTAAATTACAGAATTAGAGTGTACTGCTCTCCACTGCTAGTAAACTATGCAGAGAAGGCTCCCATAAAGGCATGCCAAGCCCTCCTAGCTTATATTGCATAGATTATAGGCTTTCAAAATAATAGCTACATATTACAGATCTCATCTCATGTTACCCCACTTAAGGCATTTAAAAAGAAAGAGGCATGACAGTCTAAGACAAGAACATCGCTAACTAAATCAAAATCTGCATTTTCTGGAAGGTTAAAGGGAATCCTACACAGCAAGTATTATCAGGTTATGGACTTCGGGATATTGTAAACTCCCAACATCTGTTATTTCACTGACGTTAGTATTTACTGCAGAAAAACCTCAAAAGGAAATAGGTGGAGCAGTCCAGTCCGAGGCTTAAAAAGGAGTTCCTCATACACAATGACAACAAATGTTTCCTATGCTCTGCCGATCAATTTGCAAGGCTGCAAAAAATCCAGAACAAGGAGAAAGCAACGGGGGAAAAAAGATAAAAATCAAGCCTCACTTCTTCCCTAAATTGGAATTATTATTTGTAGGCTCTAATCACCTTCTCTTCTGGAAACTCCGGACATCACCCTCAAAACTTTCATTGCATCTGTACCCCGAAGCATCCCCAACATCACTTATCTTGGGACAAAACATCTGTTTACCTGTTTTGTGTCTGGTTTGCTGATTAATTCTTGCTTTAGATCCTTGTTCAATTTTTTCCCATTTATCCTTCCACACCAAGAAAGGAATGCACAAACCATTCTCAGCAGTAAACAGCTGATTCTGGATAGTCTCTCCCTGAATCAAATTATGTGTTTCATATGTCTTTGCCCATGCATGAAAAAAGGCTATTTTGCACAAAATATTTTGAGGTGGGGAAGGAGGGCAAGGAGAGAAAAACCAAGGACACTGGGGCCGGCAGTGGCTGAGGGCAGAGAGGGAAGAGCAAAGCCGATGCATGTTGCCCATATCTTCCTGTAGGGGCTTCGTTCCACCCTATCATTCATTTTCCTTTGCTTCCCCCCCCTCCACCACCACTGATGTCCCAGAGCAGAATACAGAAAATCCAAAAGGGCAATTGCAAGGAACTGAAGAAATCCAAGGTCCTCCCTACCGTTAAAACTGTAAATGCCAAGGAATTGAATCTGAGAGGTTCTACAGACACGACCTCTCCCTGAAGATGTGGCTGTTTTTCACCTGGTGTCAAAACATGCACAGAAAAGAGACACTGTCTGGTTCTGTACTTGGAACAAACCACCACTTTCCGAGAGTTCTGCTGTGCAATTTCAGGCCAGTCATGGTTTAGCGGAAACAGAAGCCTGAATGTTGTGGTTGTTTTGGGTTTCAGATAAAATGACCCCGACTGCCGAGAAGGGAAAGCCCAGTGCGGGTTGGCCCGTCTCTCCCTTTCTCCCCTCAGCAGCTGCTAACGAGGCATATCCAGCAGACCACTTACCTCGGCCCCCCACCAAATCTTCCCAGGATCTTCTCTACCCTCCCTTCCCTCAGACCCAGTTTTGCATAACCCACTGGCTTGCCATCCTTCCAATGCCTGCTCTTCCCTCCTTCCTTAAGTCCCTCCTTATGGGACTGCTAGTATTTTCTAGAATATACTCTCCATTCACCGCATGCAAAAGGCTTAGCCTGCATCTCACACAAGCTGAAGATGCATTCCAGCCGTTCTCCAAACTAGGGATTACCCTCCCCAGCCAGCATGGCCATACTTCGGGATTTCTGTTTGAACAAACAGAGAGGGCCCTGATCTGTTTTACAAGAGTTCCTTGGAATCTCCCACAACACCCAGTTCTCCATCAGGCAAAGCAATAATCGGAGGCAGTGCCTGTGCTCTGCTGGTCAGTAATCTTCTCTACTGTCTCCAGAAATAGGAAAAAAAATCAGAAAACGAAAAGCGTCCTATGGATCGTGACTAGGTGCACAAAACAGCTTTTTGGCTTCATTTTCTGCAGATAAAAGTTCCTCTTTCTGGGCACAGAGAGCATTCCATACTTATGACACATGATTGGACACTATGCATTCATAAGATTTCAATAAAAGCAGGCCTGATATCCAAGAGGCAGCTTGGGCTGGGAAGGTCAGGGGATGGGCAGGTTGGTGTGACAGCTGCTGGAGGAAGGGAGAGTAGGGGCGACAGGCACCAACCTTTCCTTACTTGCCCCATCTGGATTTTGTTTCATCCAATACCCCAGAATAACTAAAAGTGCCCAACCCTGGCCGCCCTAAAACAGCGTGCACTCCAATGCAAGGAAAAAGACAGGCACTTCTCCGGGGAGTGGTCATGCAATCAGAAGATCCCAAATTCAACCACGTGACATTCTCGTTTAAAAGTGGGAAAGGCCTTTCCACTTGCATGAATCTTCTTTCTTCCTCAAACTATATCCAAATTCTGTTAGGGGGCGGGCAAGGTATATTTCAATTTTCAGAAAGTTTCATTCCTTTGATTAGAAGTTCTCGTAAGAATGCCAAACTACCAGAAAAAGGCAAAAACCACGAAGACTATAATTGAAAATAAAACAGAAAAATGTAATTAATGACAAGCAGCAGCATGCAAAACAAAAGATTACGAACCACCGAGGCATGTCATCTGTATATCGAGTATTAAACAATATGTACAATTTTCAAGTTAGGGAAAAAAACCTTCTATTCTTGTAAAACCGTGACATCCGTGCCAAAGAGAAACACATTGCATCATTGTTTTTAGTTTTAAAAAACTGTCTTTCCAAGAATGGGTCATGCATGCGTTGAAGCTAATCCTTAATATTTAGAATAATAGTGTTGTTCCAATTCCTCAAAACAGTCACCAATCCCCCACAGATAACATAGTCATAGTTCCTCAAAACAACCAAATTCCACATTTTTGGGAGATAATTCGACGTAACATTTGCATCAGTTATCATCAAGAAATTTCCCCATTACATCTACTTAGCTGTACTGCACAGCAGGGTTCCTCAACCTTGGCAATTCTAAGCTGTGCGGACTGCAACTCCAGAATTCTGGGAGCTGAAGTCCACACAGCTTAGAGTTGCCAAGGTTGAGGAACCCCACTGCGCTGCACTGTACTATACTGTAGTATGGATTTCCATGGAGCACAGGCACATGCCCAAGTTCAGGCCTACTCTGTGGGGATAACAAAGATGAAACTTAAGTATGGGCAGTAGATCGTAAATGGTTCTGGAAACTCCATCACTAAGCCATGCAGTTGCAAAGTGTGACATCGCGTGACCTTGCCAACTTACACTGGCAGTTCCAGCTGCAGTCGTCTGGCAAATCACATGCAGTCATTAGGCACAACGTCACATGATCACCAGTTGCGGCCTCCCGCTAGCTTCTCCACTGACTTTGCTTGCCATAAGCCAGTAGTGAAGGTTGCAAATGGTGATCACATGACCACTGGACACTGGAACCGTCGCAGTTGCGAGTCTGTTGCCAAGCACCCAAATCACAATCCCATGACTGCAGGGGACAACACAACAGCCGCAACTTCAAGGACCAGCCGTAAGACTCCTCATTCAGCACCGCTGTGACTTCAAACGGTCACCGAACGAATGGTTATTAACCAAGGACTACCTGTACTTCTCATGTCTTACCGCCTGAGTGGGTCGCCCCGCAGACCTCTCCCAGGTAGCTAAATCCTTTTTGGTTCAGAGCCATTCTGTTGATCTACCATCTGGGTGCCGTGAGCAGTTTGCTCGACACTTCATTCGCAAACTCACTCAGGAGGAAGGTAGGGGGGAAAGGCATAGCTCAGAAGCTATTCATGGAGATGGGGTCAGTCCCCTGGAATGACTTCCCACTGGAGATCTGTTCGCCTCCAACATTATCTGCCTCTCAGAAAAGGCAGAAGACAGCGCTTTTGAGGCCAAATTCTACTCACTTACTTTGGGTTTTACCTTTTATATCTATTGTATTTTTATACCTTGTTAGTTGCCGAGGGTCTTGTGATTGAGGCAGCAAACTAATCTGATAATTAGAATATCAGAATATCACTTCATATTAGATTACCTCAAAAAGATCAAATCATACAAATAAATGAACCTCAGATTTTTTTTTTTAGATCAGCTGTAAAGATAATGTTTTTAATGTCATTTTGCCTTGGAGGCCCTTTTCTGCATTGGTAGAGTGAACCCAAACAAGGAAAATCACACATTGAAAACTTACACACATGGCCTAAAACAGTATTCTCTAACTTAATATCCCCTAGCGATTTTGGCAGTGAACTTTCAAATTACCAGCCATCATGCTGGCTAGAACTCTGGGAAATAAAATTCCAAAGCATCTGGAGAACACTAGATTTGGGATGCTTAGCATTTCGTGAAACACAAATAGCATTTTTGACTAGGATATCTGATGAAATCCCCCACCAAAAAATACAGCGGCTTTCAAAAGTTGCAGGTATGACCACTTATGGACCTTTTGGTTAAAAAAGAAAAAAAATGAACTTGTGATTTATGTTTTTGAACGTTAGACAGGACGTTAGACTATAGTCTTTCTAGACTATAGAAAGAACGGAGTCATGACGCAATCTTAGAGAGGTTAAAATATAATCGTATTTATAATTGCCGTGTAGAGGATAGGAAGCCACTTCTTTGTAACTTTTTTATCTCTTCGTTTTTCTGTTTTTCTTTTTTTCCATTACCTTCCTCTTACTTTCCTTTTTTGCACTTCTAGCTTTTTCTGTTATTTCTCCCTTTTTCTTTCTCCTTTCTCATTCTACTTTAATTTGTATGCATCATTAAAATTCTCAATAAAATTTTATATATAAATAAAATTTTGTATAGTTGCAGATAGGATGGATGGATGGATGACACACACACGCGTGCGCACGCACACAGTTGCAGATAGGAGATAGGTGTTATGCTTGCGTTCCTACATACGCCAAACCATCTTGGAACTGAATCCGAAACATTGCACAGCTCTAGCTTTTGCCAACCTTTCCCATTCCATTCTATACATTTCCAGAGTATTTCATTCTATGCCATCGATACCTCCATATTATATACATTTATGGGTATTAATGATTCAGCGGTCTCCATTTATCAAGCAGCAGTGAATTCAACCAGATGGGGCAGGTATTCCCATATCAGCACATCTCCAAAGAACTGACAGTACATCAAGGTCACTTCACATCACTGGCCATCTCCCATGATTTCCCCATTCATCAGTCACAGAACCAATCATAAAGTCATAGACGGTACCTCCAAAGGAAAGGAAAAGTGAGAATGTTAAGGATTCTAAACTCATATCTTAAATTGGAAGATTCCCTGAACACGGCAGGCCTTGCTTCTGTGTAGCTGTGTATTGTGTCGTGCAAAGTATCAGATCTATGGCAACAGAGCCAGGGAAATTATTCTGAGAAGAGCATGAACCCCCAATTATCACCTCCAACAGGATATTTCACTGATCATCAAGACATTGGAAACTGCATGAGCCATGCCTTTTAAAAACTCAAAGATCTTGGTGGTGGGAATGGCGAGTGGGAGACAAGATGCCTGGACTGCTGGTCCATGCTACTTCCAAACTTGAACCACATAATGGTTTCAGATTTAAGCTCTACTGTGCCCCAAAGCACTAGAGAGTGGTAAAAACATCAGGGTTCCTACATATCTGTAATGGAAGTAGCAATCCTCAACACATTCATTAATGATCTGTATAGTCAAAACAGGCAAATGCATACAAATGCCTTACTTAACTTGATTATACTTCAACAACCCACCAGTTCCAATTACTTCAACATCTAGGCCTCTCTTCAAACTCTACACATGCACGTGTTTGCATCCACATGCATTTCTACCAAAAAAAGATGATTTCATTAAACGTATCAAACTCTCCTTGTTCTTTCTAAAGGATAAATGTATCAAGATATGCATCCTGTAAAGTTATTTTTGAACTGAAGGTGTTCTATGTGGGATTAAGAGTATATCCAACAGCTGGAATGGAAAAAAGTGGGCAAGCACATTTGGGTGCATGCATCACCGAAATACAATCCACTAATTCGTTTCTAAGCTGGCTTTCTCCATCTGGGTTGTTCTTCAGGTACATGGACTTCAACACTCAGAATTTCCAGACCAACACAACCATTGCTGAGAATACTTGGAGTGGATGCACAGACTTCCAGAGGAGTATGCTCAAATTGAGGAAAGGTACTGCAAATCACTGCTCACAAGAAAGGTGTCCCTGTCATTTTTCAACACTTCACTGAGCAACAGCCGTCAAGAAACAGAACTGGAAATAACAACATTGTTAGAAAAGGAAGTTTGTGTGTCAAATTTCAAACCACTGTTACAGTGCCACTGTATTCTGATTAATATGGTCTCACACCTCCTACAATTTTAGTATCTTTCCTCCCCCATTCCTAACCTCCTCTTCTCTTTTCGAGTTTCATTTAATCTGTCTTTTCGTACTTTCAGTTATATTTATATCAGAGACTCTTCAGTTTAAAGGGCAAGAAGACACAAAGTTTAATGAAACTTGAGGGGGATGTGCTCTTCGCTAGACGTCTTCAGGCACACAGTGGACAGTCATCTGTCAGGGAAGCTTCAGTTTCAATTCTTACATGGGGCACAGCATTGGGCTTTGTGGCCACTTCCATCTCTGTGATTCTAGAAAACTGGTATTTAGTCAGACCTGAAGAGTTTGCAAGTGAGACAGTGTGACTTGATGTGAAAAATGTACGGTGAATTGTGCATGTCAACCATCTTGCAAGTTATAGGACCAGGCAGACATCAATCTGTGCTAAAGGATTCCAAGTATCTCACACAACTGGTGTTTTATAAACAATCCCCAACCAAGAGAAAGGAGCTAAACACGAGAAACAGAAACAAGGACTGTAACTCCTGGGTTGCAGTCATGTGTGAATGGCCTTTTCAGAAGTGGCTGCAGTGGATTGACTGTCTGGCGAAATACGGTTTCCTTTTGTTTTTCGCAGTGAAGCTGGACTGTCACTTTATTTATTACTTTGTGTATTCTGATTCTAGTATTGTATTGGTATAGAGCCAGTTTGGTCTGGTGGTTAAGGCGACAGGCTAGAAACCAGGAGTCTATGAATCCCAGTCCCGCCTTAGGCATGAAAGCCAGCTGGGTGACCTTGGGCCAATCGCTCTCTCTCAGCCCAACTCACCTCACAGGGTTGTTGTTGTGCGGAAAGTAGGAGGAAGGAAGGAGTATTTGGCATGTTCACCAGCTTGAGTTATTTATAGGAAAACTAACGGTAGGGTACTAAATCAATAAATAAATAGTGTTCTGTGCCCCATTTTCCTGGCTGATGGGGTTCATGGATTTTATGTTATGATTTCGCAAACCACCCAAGATGCTGGGAAGGTTATGCTTACACACAAACATTTTCAACTGCATGGACCCAAACATGGAAACTAAGGCCTAAAATGCCGTGTAAACGTACAATAGATTTCTACACTTGTCAACTCCAAATGAAGCCACTTGGGCTTTATTAAGAGTGTCTTCCGGAGGCCTCAGAAGCAGCTTCTGCAGAAGAAGAAAAAACACTGCCACTGGAAAGAGATATAGATAAAAGGTCTCAAAGTTCCTTTGCATTATTATTTCCCATCATACTAGCAGTTCAGAAGCTTTAAATGGTCACTATACTTTCAGTTTTGCAGAATATGAAGTGACAAATGCAAGATCTCTCTTCTCTTCTTGGACCTTTCTAGCATAATCCCTCTGAAGCAAGGAAGAAGGTGGGAAGAAACAAGATGCAAGGAGAATATGAATGAAGGTTAAGATGAAGTATCAGCATGAGCTACTTCTGGTCAGTCAGGTTTTCTGAACTGTAATGAACAAGTATTTGCTTTCAGAACAATATCTTGAAATCAAATTCTAGTCAGGTTGTATCAGTAATAGTCTCACTCATTGGAATTATTGTACAGTATAACTGAAGAGGTACTTTTCTAATATCCCATAAATTCAAAAGGAAGAAGAAATGTTTGGCCATATGAAATTAAAGCCTCAAGTTTTTATAGGAAGTGTATTCCTGACATCAGCTGCTTTCAAAGATGGGCCTGACGACAGTCCACAGACACTACCTGTGCACAGGGGGACAGGCAACATAATCCTTAAGATTCCCTGTGTTCTTCCAATAGTAGGATAGGACTTGGCAGAATTTTGGCCCTGCTAGTGCCCAGAGCAGAGGTGAGCTATCTGCTTCCTAAGGCCACATGCAGCACAAGTTTATTTTTTATGACTTCAACGGCTTTCTCTGGCTGCAGGAAACTAGTGGCGATCTCAACCATTTCAGGGCAAGTAGACAGGAAAACCGCAGACTAAGCCATAGAATGAATTCCTCCTCTCATGGAAATGAAAACCATGACACAGTTCCCATCCAGTTTTTGTCACTGTCCCAACTACTGCCCAACCCTCCTACTGGCCCAACCCTTCATTAAGGGCAGCACCCGCACACTAGAATGATGCCCTACCCTGGGTTTGAGAAGATGAATTTCAAGGATGCCAGGGAAGACAGTAGACAATTCATCTCTTTGACCTTTGTGGAACAAGAACCTGTAATGTTCCATGTGTGGTGGTTCCTTCAAGCAATTCCGCTTCCCACAGAAAAAACGCACCTATTAGCTTCTATGAGATAAGGGCTGGAATTGAGAACTTGACTTATAGCATCCTGCAACCATTTTCTGGTAACCTTCACACGTAAGTAAACACCACCAATATCTGTTTATGGTTATTTGCTCTGGCAATCCCAGAGACTGTTATTCTTTCAGTTGACCTTGGCAACGGTACAGAAACATAAATAAAAATTAGCATGGTCAAATCACAAAGGATGAGGGCATGTATTCTCATCTGAAATCCAGCAAAATTTGAGCCATTTCATAATCTCGGGCTTACAATTATCACCTACTCCAAAACCAGAAGTGCTGCCCCAGAATTTATCACAGCAGATTTTTCCTACCTGGCTTGGTAACGACAGGGACTGAACTGGGGCTAATTCTAGAATGGGAACAATATAAGTAGCAGATGTTGACTGGCATCCATGATTATTAATTCAAGAACACTAGTAGGGTGCATCACAGAACCTGCTGTATGGTTGGCACTACATCCTTAATGTTGCTGCATAAGGCAATTTTTCAGAGCAAACCTACGCTTTCAGCTAAGCCTTCGACTTAATGTGGTTTGTTGGCAGAAGCCTCACAGCTATAAAATGCATCATCACGGCTGTGGAATCTCAGTGTGTGCTTTATTCCTGAGAGAAAAGTATAGAGAGTGAGAAAACAGATGGCACCAACCACATGAGGATGTCATGGGAAATGCCATCGCAGTAGAAAGTCCTGCCTCGCCCTTAAATATTTAAGAAAATTCAAAGCAATATAAATGATATACTGGGGTGAGAATATCCAGAATTATAACAGTAGTCTGAAAGTCCCAGCCACTCAAAGTGATGGGGGGGGGGGGGAAAGAAGAGCAAGAAATTGAACAGAAGTATTGGTTGTTTACTGGAAACATTCCTTTGAAGTCAGTTCACTAACCTAAGTACCCTATATTTACCCTGACATCAAACTTCCTTTCAATTCAAGCACAGGAACCTCTGACCCACACAGCTGGTGGGCTGTCGAACTCCTCAGAAGAGCCCCATCCTTTTCCCACAGGGGAAAAAGAAAATTTATTCTCTTAGATCAGTAGGCGCCTCGAGATGAGCTTTCTTCCCCTGCCCACTAGAAAGATAGTTCAAGAGAAGTTTGGTTGTAGGAGGTACGGATGCATGAACTCTGTGAGTAGGTTCACGAAGGTGAAGGAAAGCAGATCAGGATGTTCCTATCAGCAAGGCAATGCCCTTGTTCTCCTGCATCTTGCCAGGTGAATTCAGGCCTCAAACCAAAATCAGATTCCCTATTTCAGATGTACTTACTAGAGAGCCAGTTTGGTCTAGCGGCTAAGGTTCTGGGCTAGAAACCAGGAGTCTGTGAGTTCTAGTCCCGCCCTAGGCATGAAAGCCAGCTGGGTGACCTTGGGCCAGTCGTGCTCTCTCAGCCCAATCCGGTGCACTGTAGACTAGCCTCATGGTGTACCCTGGGCAACGTGACTTGTCACGTCTAAACAGTCTACACATCTGGCCGCTGGACCTCACAAGGATTTCCCAGCAAGAAAAAGCAGCATGAACACCCAACTACTATGCCAGACGATAAAAAAAAAAATGTATTTACTTATTTAATGCATTTATACGGCCACCCATCTCGCATACATGGCTATGGGTGGCTAATAATTGAAAACAGATAAAAACATGATAACACCTCCCATGCCACTAACAGGCCTTACAACAAAGCCAGAGTTAACTCAACATGCTAAATCAATAGAGTGATGTGTCTGGTTTGGGCTCAGCATATTACATCAATACCCAATCAAATCTACTTTGTTAAAGAAGTGGCAAAACAAACCATAGCTTAGGACCAGGCATGAAGTCAGTCACCACAATCTCCATCACAACCACGTAACTAGTTATGGGCAATGAGCTATGCTCGGCCCATGAATATTGTACTCAGCCATAGGAAGGAGGCAATGGCAAATCACTTCTGAAAAAACCTTGCCAAGAAAACTGCAAGGACTTGCCCAGGCAGTCTCCAAGAATTGGATACAATAGAAACAAACAAACAAATAAAATAGCTCATTATTATTATTTTCCCCATTCTGTCACAACACAATTTCGTAACAACTTTTGGAAGACTCCGAGGGCATTACCGAAGATTTTTAATAGGTCATCACAATCCATCTTTTGAATAAGGGCACAAGGACATGATTATGCACCTTCTGTGAGCTCGAATGCTACACATGGTTTGGATGGCAAATCAAGGACCATCTTCCAAACAACCTGAGCCATCTGAAAGGCTTAAGGCACTGTTGCGTTGTGTGTAGCTTCCAGGCAGCACCTGTCGCTTTTCTGCAAGGGGAAGAGGGGACAAAACAAAAGATCTTTGAGTGAGCATTGGTTGTACAGATTTTGGTGATCTAGAAAGCTGTCAAGCTTACCAATTTCAAGAATTTGGTTTTGTGTTTGTTTTTTAATCCATTCAATCGTGTCAGATTCTTGGAGACTGCCTGGACAAGTCCCTGCAGTTCTCAGAAGTGGTTTTCCATCGACTTCTTCCTAGAGCTGAGAGAAAGTGACTGGCCCAAGGTTGCCTAACTGGCTTTGTGCCTAAGGTGGGACTAAAAACTCCAGAACAAGAAATACACCTCTTAATCAAGTCAGCTGTTGAATCTTTCTAAATAAATACCTGACATGGGGAGGGAAACCAATCAACATCTGTGCTAAGAATCCTGATAAACAGTGGGTATGTGTTTTTTTTTCCTTCCTCCCAAAAGTATGCTTTTAAGGTTTAGCAAAGAATAGTACAGGCACATAAAAACTATACCTACAGTAATTCAAAAGTCATTGCCGCACTTCTGGAAGCTCTGAAAAAAAAATTCATCTCTAGTAGACAATGCTCTTCATAGGATATGGGTATCCGCTTAAAAACACAATGAACCATAACAGCTTAAAATAAGGTTTCTTTTATTTCTGAAGGCTTGAACTACATTCCAATTAGTCATATTTGTTGCTAATTTAACTCTTAGGGCCACTGCAAACACCCCAAGAGAAAAACATTTACCCTTAATAGGTATGAAAGAATTTTTTTTTTTTCAAGCCATGAATAAAATCACAACTGGGGCTATCTCCTTATCTCCTCGAATTCCACTTGTGCCACACAACCATGCATTTGTTTGGAAACCACTTTATGGCATGGCATGCTTGAGGTGAAGTTGCACTTGTCCAGGAAGTACAGTTTCGCTTCTTGATCCCACCTGTCACTGGATTTGAAGCGGGAAATGTAGGACAGAACACTTTTGCACAATCCCAGCTATTGAGACAGCTACGATCCTTCTCAGCAGGAGTGGACGTACCAATTTGTGTGTTCCTTGGTCACATTCCTTCTTGACCTCTGAAATGTGTTTTATATGGGACTGGCATTGGAGAATGACTTCAAAGTGCCACTTAAGCAAAAACCAAAAACCCATATAAACGGTATTAATCTTATGCCCACGTAGGCAGAATCCCAGAGACAGATTCCTGACAGATGCAAGGTACAAAGAACATGGGATGCCTACACTGAAAGATCTGCTCCAGATTCCTACTGAGCACATTGCAATGGTTTAAGACCTGGTTATCTGACAGACTACCTCTCCTGCAATGAACTGCCTTGTTATTTGGCAGAGGCCCTTTGGAAGATCCCCCACCGCTCGAAGTCCACCTATTTAGCACGCCAGAGAAGAAGGCTTTCTTCTGTTTGGCCCCAAGCTATCAAATGTACCTCACAAGGATGAGTTTAGCCCCCAATCTTGCAGTATTTAATAAAATGGCGAAAAAAAAACAACCCCACACTCCTTTCACCCAACTTTTATTCAATTGATTTTGATTTTAATATCGATTCTAATTCCGACTTATTTTAATCTTACAGTTTTTATCCCGTCACATCACATAAAGCCAAACAAGCCAAAAGCTCATATCGTGATGTATAAACCTGACTACAACCTTAGTAATATGGTATCTCGAACTGTTAGTGCTTAATAATTTGAAATATAAACTCATCAGTCTGCAAAGTGTGGTGACACATTTCCAATTCTTAGGTATCAAACCCAAGAAGGAGTTATCTGAGATCAATCTTTCAACAGAAGAGGAGGAAGCAGCAGGAAGTTATGAAGCAATTTTAAAAAACATGATCCGAAGGTGATTCTGTGAACCCAACTCAGCCTAGAGAGTGACACTACAGCTTTTGGTCGGAAGACAACATGTGGAAGCATGATTCCCCTAAGTGCATACCATCCGTAAAGGCCAGAAACACATTTATGCTTTGGAAATAGTTTGTGCAGGAACACAGCACATCTCAAGCAAACCTCGTCCTAGGAGCCTCCTCCTTCTTGCTGAAGCATATTAATCAAGAGATCAGTTAATTTTCATGAACTTTGATCAAAACCTCCCTCTGAGATGGGTTGACTTTTATCAAAATAATCTAATCCTAATCTAAAAAGAGTGTCGGCTCCTGTCTTCAATTGCTAAATAAATGCCTAGACTCTGCAGTGAAATAAAACGTGGCACAGAGGTGGCATTTAGGCTTTATTAAGTAGCCAGTTTGACCTAGATCAAATCTACAGTCAAAAGCTTTTCAAAAAGCTACTGTATATTTAGAGTTCTGTGCACCACCCACTCCTTTAACAGCTCATGGTGGATTACTGAAATACAATTAAAGCAGAAGAATATAATTAAAGCAAACCTTAAAACATCATTAAAATAATACAGTTTAAAATAATTGAAGTTTTAACACTCAAATAACAAATGAAAGAACTGAAAGGCCCTGTTAAATCCCTGTACTGAGTCACCTCTTAAGCTGCAACAAGACTTGCTTCAACTTCATTAGCAATCTGTTCCACAACATGGGCTCAGCTATAAGGAAAGCAGAAATATCTATGGATATGTAATTTATCTTCAGCAGGATACAGAAAAGTTGTCCCCCTGATGATCTAAGAATGCAGGGAGGACTGCACAGGAGTAGGTGATTTTTTAAGTAGCTTGGTGTGAAGCCAAGTTAGTCACTCTACGCTATTGAAAGCAGTGTGGTTTGGGCTTGCAGGGCAACTGGCAACCAGTGCAATTGTTTCAGCGTGGAAAGTACATGGGATGGGACCTTCAGGAGTCACCGTTCACCACCTGTGAAACTGCATTCTTAATCAGATATAATTTCTGGACTATCTTCACAGGACATTCCACAAACAGCTCATTGTAATAATCCATCTTGACATTATCAGCACTGATGACGCTGAAATCAGGTCTCCTGCTAAAAAGCACTACTTGACATAGATGCTACATGGCTATCCAGCATCCATGTTGGATCCCAGAGGACTCCAAGATCGCACACCTGCCCCTTAAGGGGAAGTGTATCCCCATCCAGAACAAGCATTTCTCCAACGTTCTGTAACCAGAAGAAGGAAGTTTGATTCCACAGTAAAAAGCAGATTTTTCAACTGTGGCCCCAAGTGGTGTGATATACTTGCAAATGAGGTCTTCTATGAATTCCTTCTATTGGAATTTTAAAAGCTATTAAGCTGACTTATATAGTGCTGTATGCTTTCTTAGCTTTGCCCACTTCTTTCTTTAGTATGTTTGGACTAAAAGGTTTTTTTGACGCTTTATTGTATTGACATTTAATGCTGTTTAAATGACTGTCAGGCTCTACCTGCGATCCAGTAAAGACACAGACGCTAGCGTAGGCTTAAGTTCTGGCTTTATTCAGGAATAGAGTGCATGCCCTTTAAAAAGCTGAGAGTGAGGGGAGCGCGCCGGAACGGGATTTAAATAGCCCGCGCCGGTCAGCGCTCCACCCAACCTTATTCCAGGTGCGTCCCACGAGTCCCACCGGTCCCGTCCCTGTCAGGTGAGAGGTCGTCAAGCCCCCCTGCGCCCCGGGTGTCGCCTCGATCGCCTTCCTGAACGGTATTGATTCATTGCCGGGCGATCAGGCTCTTAATCCTTTGACAGCTCGGGCACGCCTCTCATCGTTTAGTCAATCACTCGTTGGCAACTTTGTATCGCTGTCTTCCACACCGCCGGTCTCGGTTGTTACTTAGTTTCCTGCACCTGTTGCTTTCCTTTGTGTTTCATAGTTGCCTTTGCCTTAATCCGCCAGGGACCCATTTCCCTGTATTGTCATGCGAGCCATTGCGATGTCACAAGCATCGCAACGGTGATCATGACAATAACTTTATAAAGCTGCTTTGAAAAGGACCGCCGTATAAAGATGGTATATAAAACATTTAAATAAACAAATCTAAAATCGGCCATGTCGGTCGGGCAAGCTAAAGGTAATCTCTTTCCTGATCAAAACTACAATGCAATAGTTCCCAACTCTTTTTTAGTCCCTAATCCACAATGAAGTTAATAGCTTGATAACAAATGCAGTATTTGTAGATGGTCCCTTATTACGGAGGCCCACCAAATCTACGGACTTTAGCTCCCAGATGTTCCCAAATACTATCACATTCCTTCTCCAAGTCTAATAAAATAATGGCATCCAAGCTGATATCAATCTAATTCTATTCATAAAGTGTCTACCAAACTCATTGTAACAGGCAGGCTTCGACAAGTCCAACCAATTGCATTCCACCATTTAGTTGAAGGGCCCCAACTTGCAGTTGTCTAAAGTGCCGCACTCAGACTGGTTCACTGGCCCAAGAGATGCTATACTGAAGTCTCTTTATGCATTGCTGTTAAAATTAAGAGCATTAAGGTATGCAGCTAAACATGAAATTATCTCTTTAGAAAAAAAAATGCACGACAAAATTGCAAAAGGAGCACTTTGATCACTTAGTCGGCAACATTTTTGATCACCAGATAACCAATATTTGATTTTATTACTGGGTTGATGTATGTAAATTTTGCAGCACTTAATTTTTCTGAGGAAATGTTTCCATTCCATAAATTCATTAGTAATAATGAGAGGACGCCAACTGCAAATACAACAGTATATCAGTGTGGCATCTTCAAAGTTTATTTTATGTTTTTCAGGTAATCATCTCTACCAAGTATGTGAAAGAGAGATGTAATTGATCAGAAAATGTATCAATGCAAACTGGGAACTCTCTATGTGAATTATACAAATAAAGATGATTCCCAAAGCATAAGATTTTTCCCCAATTCTAAATCATCAAGGGAAGCTATCACTATTAAAATGGCAGCTGAAGAGACCATCTCTCCTGTCACTCTTCTCACAGAATAGGACTAAAATGAATTATCTTCTCAATCATGTCCTATGCATCAGAAATCATCATGTTATAGCTCTGAGCAATCCGATACCAAGGAATCGTACTGGCTCTGCCACTAGCCCAGAGAGTCAAGGACCAACTGTATCAGTGACCCTGGACATCCATTGATTCCACGCAGAGACTAGTAAAGTTAATTTAAAAAAAAACCCTCTCAGAAGGCTGTCTGGAATTATTTACCATCAGAAAGAAAATGAATAGGAGTACTGGAAGTTGTAAGGAAAAGAGAAGATATTTCGTATTTCCGCAATGTCACACCACAATACATTTGGAATTAAATACAGCCTGTGCATTGAATAGCCATGCTCTGTAACTATGAAGTTCCTATTATAGAACATGACCACCCATGAAAGGTTCAGTTTATGTGGCTAATGCAGGCCCCCAAGATAGTATCTGGGCAACAGCTAATTCCCCTACTCATCCACTCACTCACTCACTCTCTCCCACACACACACCCAAAGCTATCCCTGACCACACAATTAAAGATGGTGTGTTATTATTTCCTCTCCCACTCACTTACCCAAACTAAACCTAGGAGGAAAATCTGCAAACTGCAGGAATAGAATGATATAAGAATCTAGTCATTGTAAGTCATACTGTGAATTTATTTTGATGTACTACAATGTGTCAAGATGTGGTTTGAGCAGGTTTTTATGACAGGGCTGGCCACCTGGCCTCAAGCCCCGTTTTTGCAGTTCTTGAACCCTCCTCAAAATTTAGCAGCCAACATTACTGCTGAAACTGGCAGTAAAGTTTCCCGGCATTTTGAGTGGGAAATACAGTAAACCCGTGGTTTGTCAGACCTTGGTTTAGCAGACATCAGAGGCAACAGACAGAATTTTACTCGGGCAGCACCTTGAAATACCAGACTTGCCTGTTATCTCAGGAAGCAGTCTGGAAAATGGTCGTTTCCCCTAAAAAATGGTTTGTCTCACTCTGATTAAGAAGAGGGTGGTTATAAACTTGAATCGGACAGAGCAACCCTGCAGCCATCAGCAAACACAAGATCTCCAAACATGAAGATATTGCTTCATGACATGACACAACACAAACCAGAACACTGAAAAAGAATAAATCCACAGCGACACTTCTTTCCACAACTGGGAGTAAGAAAGCTCTCTCTCCCATCCGCTCCTACCGAAGTTTTCCCTGTACAGTTTGCCAAAAAGATTTCTGCATTAAGTGGGGAGCTAAGAATAGATCCAGTTTTGACAGAAATATAACCACCATTTGGGTATAGGGGCAGCTAGGAAAGAAAAGCACAACCCAACATGATTCATACCTCCCAAGGGCCCTTCACAAGGCAGATGGAGCCGCCACACATATTTGCAGCTGGCCCCCAAGCCAAAGTAAGTCTGAACCACGATGCATCTGTGCATCGCATCTGCCTTTCAGTGAAGAACACCACTAACCAAGTAAGATTCCAAAGACGTTTCTGGCAGAACCCAAGCCAGCTCCAATCACACCACCCCACTGACTGCAATGCACACTGGCAAAGACTCGATGCCCAAAGGCATGCCTATTTATTTTATTAACGAAAAGGAATTGCAAGAAGTCGCCAGCCTATTCCTCTCCCGGGTAATTCAGCTCCCATGGCCACACACAGCCCAGCAAGCAACACAGACTTCCAACAATGCTAGCAAAGTTTATGAGCTCAACGACAATGCTGTGGTTTTCACAGGATCAAGTTCAATCATAGTGGCACAGTATGACACTTGTAAAGTAAGGGCCCAGAAATATATCCAACAAAACATACACGCTGATGGTGCAGTATATACAGATTTCCCTGTGGCACAACTTGTGCAACATTTCAATGCTGTTTTGGCGACAGCAGATACCTAGCATGGGTCGCAAAATTGTTCTAATCTGTCCACCGAACCATTTATGCTCATGTCCAATCTGTTTTCTGTAGCATCAATTACCCTAATCTGTTCAATGTATAAAATGCTGAACAGAGATCAAACAGTAACTCCACATTACAAAAATAGAACATATCCCAACAGTGCAAGTAGACCAGCACTCGGGATTTTCCAATTTTCAACCGAAACCGAAGTATAAAACCTTTTTATATAATCAAATATGCTTAAAAAAGCAGAATGCTGCAACTGATGAAATTGAATGTCCACCTGAAACCGAAAAAAAGAATTTACACATCATTACATATTTTCATGTTCAACTATAATGGAACTACAGAGCTTTTTACAGAATTTGACACCATGACAGTTACAGATTATTTAATCTACACAGATAGATAACAGGGTTGTATGAATCATTCAGGAGATGTTTGGGAATGTGCGGGGATATATACAAAGCATCTGTCTGCGAATTGTTCAAGCAACCTCATCCTCTCCAGCCTTATGCAGGTGCTTCAGAATGCATCTCCATGGACAGACAGCCAAAAGCAGTCCCCAAAGTACCCATGCCAAGCCTGGAAAAAGTTATGGCTGCTTTCACAATTTAAAAAAAGGTGCCTCATACGTGCATTCCAAGCCACTTATTTCGGTGATCTGCATAGCCCTAATAGGCAAGCGTAGGCTGGCTCTATTCAAGTCAATCAGTCCAATCTTGTCAACTACTAACCTAGTCAAATCTTCTTACAAGTAGACCTGCCAATGCATAATCACACTCAGGGAGTCAAAAGCTGCCATTTTGACACAGAATCCCCGCCACCTTCCTTCCAAAGAGCACCGACAAGGTTCATGACTTCACCGTGAGCATCTGCAGGAAAGGGAGTGACACCGAAATGACAATGACACACGTGCAAAATGACTTGAGTACATCATTTGCATAATCTGTGCAATGACATTATGATATACACGTCACTGTGGGTTCTACGGCACAACTGTGGACGTCACCATCTCTTTCCCCATTAGTCAGTCAGAAAGCAGATGCATGGAAAGGTAATGGAAAAGGAAACAAAAAGGAGGGGTGGAGGGCTTCAAGTCTCCAATCCACTAAAAAAAAAAACTTACAAACTGCCAGAGGCAACCCTAAAAGCCCCTCGCTCCCAAGTATAAGGCTAGTCCTCCCCAACGAACAGCTCATAGTAACACACACATACTCTCCCTGCCACCCTTGCAGATAAAGTCCAACGACAGAGAAAAGTGACAGGAAAGGAGACAACCATCTCCCAAGGCAAGCCCAGAAAGGTTGGCAGAACAAGTTTTCTTTTCCCTAATATGGAGACAGAAATGGCAGACTCCAGCACAGGGGACAGCAGACACAGAACCCTCTTCCCATCATCGATTCATGATACCAAAGCACTGTACTACAACATAGCACTGTTTGACCTGCCATGAGGGTTGAGCACATGCGGGCTCATATGCCCATGTTCTCACAACTCTGGTGCAAGAGTTCTGCTAAGGTATGTTGTCATTTCCTTTGGGGTGACTGGTGGCAGAGAAATATTCGCAACTCATGGGTGACCTGACTGGCTCCTGCAGGCAAGGAGTAGAGGAGGAAACGTGGGTGCTGCTCAGACTCTGGCAGTGAATTCCGCAATGGAGGCCTCGATTGTTCTAGCCACTTTGTGGCCTCATCCTTTTTCCTTAGGAAACTGAGCAAGTGGAGATGGGCAACCGCCCGATTTTTTACTGGGTTGTGGTATCTGAAATCCTGGATTTTTCGAGGTTAAATTGCCCTTCCTATCTTTATGGGTAATTGAGGTTAGGTGTCCACTCAACACACTAACTCTACCCATGAGTCAGTCAAGAATGCCAAGCAAGCGGAGCCATTAATTTCATTTCTTTCTTTGAAAAGGAAAAGGTACAAGTACTCGTGCACATTAGCCCTCTTTAAACATTCCAGTTTGCTCATCCAGTGTTATTAAAAATATACAAATAATGGGAAAAACTAACTCAACTAAATATAGTAGGTTGTGCAAAATCAAACTAGCAGGGATGATACATACAACTGCTCTTAAACATAAGGAAAATCATCCAAAGCAAGCTACAGAATAGTCGTTTTTCTATACAACAGGGTGAGAGGCTAGAAAGGATGTTTCAGAAATAAGAAGCAATAGATCGTATTATATTAGGAAACTACCAGTATTTGGATTCATGGTATATAAAAATGTACTTTTCACGACAGAGAAACATCTTCTTGCCCAGTAACAACAAACTTCTGGATCATTAAAAGACCAAAGAAGCAGAATGAAAGGAATTTATTCTCTATCTTGCCCATCAGCACCTAATGCTGTTTGCAAATATCAAACATGGAAATTTTGCAAACCACCTAGAAAGATCCCTGGGTTTAGAGCTTTTTTTTTTTTTTAAATGAGGTGTTTTTTAGAATGGATTTTATTCAAAGTGTGTAGCATGAACAAGTCAATAAACCATCATCTACTGAATTAGATAATAATATTTCATGCCGGACATGTATAGACTACAATTTCTAGTACTGTAGCCCCTTCACATCTGGAGGAATCCATTTAGGAGAAATTGACCAAGAAGTTGCTGTTATCTTCAAAAACAAGGTAGCCTAGATATTCATGATGATTACTAGCTTCTTCTAATAGCTTTTGAACAAGTTTGCAGAGTGGCTAATTGTGTTCTTGTTTGCCCAAACAGAAGAGCAATCTTGTATGGGACTGAGGTAGGAGCAACAGGGTCTCTTACTTCAATCACACCCATCTACGGGAATTGTCTCATTGGACTTTTCAATATGCAAAATATATGAATACTCATTGTGCGTCCCCATTAACAACATAGGAGCGGGAAAGAAAAGGGGCAAAGAATTTTCATACGATTTTTGCTCACCTGTTCTGATCACAAACTGCTGGTATCAGTTTCAATTGCATCGGTGTAATCATTAGGAACTTCTGATGAAGACACCCCACTTCCACCAGCATGCCTCAACAAATAGCGTCCATTGTACCATACCACCTCACGGAGTAAAACTCCGCTACAATGCTACAATCTTATACACAGACACTCAACGGTAGTTATTTGTAAAACGGTTATTTGTGTGTGTGCTTATAATGTGTTACATGCTTACCGGGGAGTAAACTACACTATAATAGCTCCTAGGTAAAGGTAAAGGTTTCCCTTGACATTAAGTCCAGTCGTGTCCGACTCTAGGGGGCGGTGCTCATCTCCGTTTCAAAGCCGAAGAGCCGGCATTTGCCCATAGACACTTCCTCCGTGGTCATGTGGCCGGCATGTCTACACGGAATGCCGTTACGTGCCCGCCGAAGCGGTACCTATTGATCTACTCACATGTGCATGTTTTCGAACTGCTAGGTTGGCAGGAGCTGGGACTAGCAACAGGAGCTCACCCCGTCACGTGGATTCGAACTGTCGACCTTCTGATCAGCAAGCTCAGCAGCTCAGCAGTTTAACCCGCAACAACACCGCGTCCTTATAATAGCTCTTACTTCTCCATAAATATAAGCAGGATTGCTGTTTACATTTCACAAATTTGCCAACAGGGCAATTTACTTTTTATTTATTAATCCTTATATAAACTCCCAGCTTCAGGCAGCTCACAGTAAAATTAAAGTGACAGAAATCAATTCATTTCAAATCTCTATAATAAGAAACAATAATATGGCAGCCATTCCATAACAAGTCACCAAATATGTAGAAATCATCTGCCAAATGCCCAACTAAATAATACAGTCTTTGCAACCTTGCAAAATAACAGCAGGAAGGATGCAAGAGACAGCTCCCCATGGTTTAAGGTATGGGCCATCACAGAGAGTAAACCTTCAGCCCATACAGGTACACAAAGGCCAAGCAAATTCATCTTGGAGATGACAATCCCCGATGTATCATGAAGTCAAGTCACATCAGGCTTTATTAGTCAAAACCAGCACTTGGAATTGGATCCTAAAACTTATTGATAAGCAGTGAAGCAACATGAACATATAAATTATATTACAGTAGAATTTGTACACCTATTGCACCTATTTCAATTTTTTCTAACACACATCATACCTCATTTTCAAGGGCCTCAAATTTTGGACATTTTACACCTCTCAGTCAGACATTTCAGAATATGCTCCTGGGGAGAATAAGGGCTATTTAATCGCTAATGCATATGTTTTAATTGCTATAGCATCCCATTAGCATGCATGCTTGCTCAGAAAATATACAAATTACGAGAGAGAAAAATGGGCCTTGATTTAAAATCAATTCACCCTGCAGCCATTCTCTACATGAAATTTTACATGACCATCAGGGTGGATAAAAATCATGAATAATTTAAGCCAGGTTTTTTACTGTTTTGAAAAAAAAAATCACTCTCTCTTGATCTAGTGTGATCCCTCTACATGCAGATTTACTTTCACAGAAAACAAAAGTCAAACCATCCAGCTCTTCAGGCTAAGCATTATGAAGGCCTGCTGACATGCTGAAATTAATTTTCCATAAACTTTATAATGGGAAAGGATCACAACTGAAATGAGACGGATATTGTTCTGCTTGGTTTTGTTTTTGGCTCCCAAGATATGGCAGTCTGCAAGACACTTAAGCAAGCAAACAGCATCACGGCCTAGGTACCAGGGCAAGGGATCATTTTGAGAAGCATGAAATTCTGTACTCCAGAGTACAGAAAAATTTGTATTTTCAGGACATAGACACAAAGGCACAATACCAATATCTACATTTTTCTGAATTTTAAGATGCTGAGTTCAAACACACAAATACATACAAATTTTCAAGCTTTTTCTTTAAAAAAAAAAAAAAAAAGCAAGTGTAGACAACAGAATTTAAGCCAGGAAAAATAAGACACTGTAGGAAATTATAGATCTACCTCCTGATCTGAGTGAAATAGCCATAAAAAATGGGTAGGGAATTTAAAGGGTTTCCAACTTCTGGGACTACACAAATATTTTGGGTCATAATAACTACAGGCTGCTGAACTTCCTTTGGGGACATGGCAGACTGAACAGCTGTGCCCGCACACTCAGCAGGCAGAACTGAGAACACGGCAGTTTTTTGGGGCACAGGCAGGTTTTTCCTGAAGCCCACGAGTGTTATTCCAGAAAAAGGAAAACATCTGGAATCAGCCCATCTGTCCTCTGGACAGCTGCTTGCAGCCAGAAGATTGCAAATAGCATTTCGCATTCTATTGGTAAGAGCGGCCAGGAGGCTGGGATATCACAATTTCCAAGCTGCGCTGTAGCCTTAAAGGGACACAAAGACCGGCCACCCCATTTCGAGATCACCCAATTTATATCTCTTTTAAGTATGTGTACCTTAAGAGAGGCTTTCCACAGGAGAAGCGGGCTCTCTTGGTGCTTATCACTATTTCTGGGATTATTTTTTTTAATTCTTTTTCAGTTTTAGACTTTGTTTTCCCTCCAAATATTGAGGGGGATTGGGAGTAAGTAAATGTCTCCTTGTTATTATTTTTGTAAGAAATTTGAAGATATTAGCATTCTCATACATGCTGAATCGGCTGTTTCAAACTTTCAGTTTTCTGCTTCTACTTTCCCTGGGGAACTATCCGCATATCTCACTTTCGCCTATGTAAACACATTCTGGAATTCTCTCATACCTTCGACTTTCACCGGTTAAGCTCTTAGGGGGCACCATAAACTACTGCGTGAAACATGGAGGATTTTAAACAGTCTTTTTCTGACTTCCACCAAGATTTTAAACAGATTCTCTCCGATTCCTACCAAGTTTTTATGCAAGGCATTCAGGACACTGTGGAAAATATGAGGTCTAAAATGTGTCATCTGGTTGGGAATGTCGTGGATAAAACTGAAGACTTTAACAGCAGCAGAAATGTCTCTAAGAGTGAGATCAGGATTCCTGTTGAAATGCTGGATGAAGATCGGTTAGTCCAGATAGAGAAATCCAAGGGAGAGATTGAGTTCCAAGCCATAAGTGAAATTGAGCTTCTGATGGAACGCCTTGGAAAAGAAGGGGTTATTATGTATGGGAGGTCTCCTGAAGAGAAGTCAGAGTTTTTGAGGGGGCAGTTGGGCAGTTTGATTTTTTAAAAGAAAAAAGCTGTGTGTGTATTGTGAGGAAATGTAAATGCTCTTGTTTATTTTGAAGTGGGATAAGGGTTTAAGAATATTTATCTGGATTGCTTTTAGGGTTTGGCTGATTTCATTTATTCTTAACGATTTCGATTAAGATTGTTATGGTATAAGAAAAAAAATAAATGTCTGGTTTTGGGGTCAATATGATTTATGGTCACAAACTGTCTTATTATCAAGTACAATGGCAGACAATTTATATGTTTTTTAGTTTGATTTTTATTATAGTAGACAGATATGCATAGAATAGTAGTAGGAAGGAAATAAATAAATGCTATCTCTTGGGGGGAAGTTGATTACGTAGTCTATATTTTTTTTCTTTTATTTTAATATAAAAGGAGGAAGCAACTGTGTTTAGTGATCTTTATATGTGCCAATGGAAAATTTATAGAAATAATGTGATTTTGGTTTAATATAGAGTGAGGGATTGATTACGGAAAATGGTTGTATATTCTTCCTGTTAAAAGTTGAGTTACCTCTTTTTGTAATTTTGAAAAATTGTTTGTGTTTCTATACTTTTTTAGTTTTTTCTTTGTAGGTTTTTGTTTTTCTGTAGCTTTTTTCTTTGCTTGAAAGTTAGTGAAATCCGTATAAAAAAAATGTGGGCTGCCAGTCACTGAACTAGGTACCCATTACCCTTCATCAGCATCTATCAGGTGAAATAATTTCATGTCCAACATCACCTGTGACTGTGTTAGGCAATATAATCCGAAGCACTGGAAGAGCCCAGGTTTCCTGTGTGAGTATTCTTTAATGAAGAGGGTTCTCTAAACTTTGGTCGAACTCAAGAAGTTTAATATTACACATGCACACGCTTGTCGACAAACAAGACAAGTTCCATTATAGTAAGAAAATCGCTATCACTAAATTGTTGCTTTACCAAGAGCTGGGGATCTTTCAGAGTACTAATGGTGCTTGTGATGTGGCCAGATTAAAGCCTTCAGGATGTCTACTTGCTGATATTGCCATGCAAGGAAAGGAAATCCAAAGTCGCAAAGACAGAAATACATTGGGAACATGGTATGTAAGAAGCATGTATGTGGAAAGCTCAACACAGTGAAAAGTGAAATGAACTGACCACACACATTGACATCTTAGGTACCAGTTAACTGAAACAAACCGGGATACTTTTTACTACTCAGTAAAAATTTTAAAAAGTAAGAAACATAAAAATAAAAAACACAGAAGCACTAATGCAGAAGGAGGCGGTCCATAAAGTCTGTTGTCAAGTTCACATGGGAATTGACAAAATATGCAGCAAGATGCACCTTATGGCTGGAAACTAGAATTCTACAGGTGGAAATATTGAGGAAACTGTAGTTGGACTGTGTGGCCTAGGAAGCTGAAATGGATCAGGAGAACAACTTATCAATCTCTACCAATGTAATGATTTCTTCACTGCTATCAGTCTTCAAACAACCAAAGCAATACCTATATACATAGGTATCACCAGATGGACTACACAGAAAACAAACAGACTGTATTATTCGTTTGGATAGGGAACAAGAAGAACTGTGCAATGAAATTGAAAAAGTTGTTACAGATGAATGTGAAAAGATCAAGAAAGAGAGGAAAGCAAGATGGATGTCAAAACAAACTGTGGAAATTGCCGAGAGAAGACAAACCAAAGCCAAGAAAGACAAAGTTCTCAGGAAGGAACTTTACAAAGAATTTCAGAGAGCTGTTAGATGAGATAAAAAGTAGTATTACAACAACATCCGTAAATACATTAAAGAGGGAAACAGACCTGGAAAAACAAGGAAAGTCCAAAAGATCTCTGAATTCAGAAGGTGGTTCCAACCTGAAACTAACATGCTAACGGACACCAATGGACAGATAGTGATTCGAAGATCAAAGATGGAAGGAATATACATAACTTCTGTATAGTAGAGATATCCAAATTAGCTTAGATGATGTTCTTTACTTACAAGTACTTCTAGTACTAGAAGATGATACTCTACACTCTCTGGTCATTGCCAAGTCAGAGGGCCACAGGAATATGGCAAACATCTGAAGAAGAGTCTGTAAAGATCCTAATCAAACTATGCCAGCAAGTCTGTAGAACACCACAGTGGCCAACACATTGAAAGAGATCAACCTACATACCAACAACAAAGAAAGGAAACTTAGCAGAGCATGCAAATTATTGTACAATATCCTTAATGTCACTTGCTAGCAAAGTGATGCTTAGTATCATCCAATGCAGATTAGAACCCTATGTGGAGATGGAGATGCCAATGTTCAAGCTGGCTTTAGAGAAGGCCGAGGAACACAAGGCGTTATTGCTGATGCATGCTGGATAATTGAGAAAGCCGAAGATACCAAGGCAGAAATTAGTAAGTGCTTCATTGATTACAGAAGGGCTTTCAATTGTGTCGATCATGTCAAACAGTGCAATGTGCTTAGAAAAATGGGAATCCCATTGTCCTCATACAAAATGGATACACAGGCCAGGAAGACACAGTCTGGACAAAACATGAAACAGACTCCAGTTCAGCAAAGGGGTGACACAAAACTGTATATTCTCCCTTACTCGTACAACGTTGAATAAGGACCGAGGGACCCTAGATTTGAAATTTGGTGTGGTTTTAACGTTGGGGGAAGAAGCACCAATCTGAAAATTGGAGGAAGAAACACCACAAACAACTGAAAATGCAAATGAACTGTAAGCTACAGTAATGAAAGTCAAGAACCACAGTAAAAAAAATCAGGGCTAAGAACAAATACACAGGCAGTCCTTGTTTAATGTCACTATTTCAGTGACTGTTCAGTTACGACAGTGCTAAGTATTTATGACCGGTCCTTGTAGTTGCAGCCATCACAGCACCCTTGTGATCACATGATTGCAATTTAGGCACCCAGCAACCAGCTTGCAATTACATCACAGTGTTCTGCGGTGACATGATTGTCATTTGTGACCTTCACTGACAGCTTCCGACAAGCGAAGTCAATGGGGAAGCTGGGAGGAGGTTGCAAGTGGTGATCATGTCACTGCCGGACACTGCAACCACACAGGATTCACTTAACAACAACTGGGTCTGCCAGAACTGCCATCGTAAGTCGGCGCGGTCATGTGATGTTGTACCTTACGACCATGTCACTTATGACAGAGTTCCCAGTCCCAATTACCGTTGGTAAGCAAGGACTACCTATAAAGACTACCAAACTCATGACAACAGGTACAGCAACCAGCCTTAGAACTGAAAATTGCAATACTGTAGTAGTGGATAGTATTTGCCTTTTAGGATCAATTATCAACAGTAAAGCAACTAGCAGTCAAAAAATATGCCACAAATTTGTATTTGACAATGTATTTCATAAAGTCATGAGAGCCTCAGGAAAGATATTCAGATGCTGTCTATACCTACATGGATTAGAATAGTGCAAGGAACGGTATTCCCCGCGACACTCTATGGAAGAGAAAGTTGGACCTAGAAGAAGCAGGATAGAAAGAGTATTGACACTTTTGAACTTTAGCGTTAGAGAGGACACCTAAGAATATGATGGACAGCCAAGAAAACAAACAGATCAACGAACAAATCAACCCAGAGTTCTCTTTTGAGGCACAAATGACCAGGATCAAATTATCATAATTTAGACATATTATTATGCAAAGACCCAGCTCTCTTGAGAAGTCCGTAATTTATTTTATTTATTTATTTAGTTATCAAATTTGTCACCGCCCATCTCCTCCAACCAGAGGGATTCTGGGCGGTTTACAATATAAAACAAAAAATATATTATAAAATTCCAATATAAAATACACTATAAAACAATCCTGAGAAAGTGGAAGGAAAGAGAAAAGGATGACCAGCAACAAGGTAGATGGACTCTATTACAGTGGCATGGATGCAGCACTAGAAAACCTGAAGAACCAGGTTGGGGACAGATCTTCCTGGAGAAAATCAATCTACGTGGTTGCCAAGGGTACAATACTGACTTGACAGCACACAATCAAATGAAACTATTACTTAATGCCCGCCAAAGATTCAAGTGAAAATATGAAAAGTTTCAATGCAGCATGAATATATAATTCAAGGTATCCAGTGTGTTGAAATGATTAACATTATTGACCTTTGGAAGAGACAGGTATTCAACTATATGCTCAAGAGAAGGTGAACTTGATTACACACATTCTGGCCTGGTTCAATTTACTTATCCATTATTTACTGATAAGGTATATTTCTCTGAGTTTTCACAACACATTGAACCATGACCCATGGTCTACAAATCACAACAGCTGAGTACACACATTGCATTAAGCCATTTCTGACACAGCATGTTATCTCCAGTCAGATCACTCAACCCAATTCAACCCAGAAGGTTATGAGGTGAAAATACTGTAACTTCTCACAACTACCATGCATACCCCCTTAGATTCCTTGAAGAAAGATAAAAGATACTTAAAAAGCAGGCAATGATTTAAATTCAGCTTTAGCATGTATTGCGGAAACAACTGTAATGTCAAATGCAAGTCCCTATCTGTGTAATGTAGTTTAAAAGGTCTACCGTACAACTTCAGAAACCCCAGTATAATTCAAATAATAAAACTCTAGTTAACTGAAATAAAACTCTTGAATAAGGCATTTAAAGTGAGAGGCAGGGGAACCATTAAACATTCCCTTGCCAGCCAGTTTTCTACAGCCACCTCCTTTCCCAGCATGTATTTTCATTACACGTAAGAACACGTACAACTAACTCACCTCTACAACTTACAGTAATGTTCCCCTCGCCTGTATCACTACAAACTGGCCAACAGATCTTTTGCAGTTTATGAATGCTTTTTTCACTTCGTCTTCTTTTCATAAACGTAGGAGAGTAAAACCATTTTTGCTTAGAAAGGGACCACAAAACTTACTTCTGTTAAACATCTATTACAGCCATGTTCACTCAGCTGCAAAATGGAAGAGGGAGAAAAATAATAACAGATTAAATGCAAAATGTCAAGCCACAGAGCTGTGGGGTATTCTTTTACAAGCATAACTTCCTGGAAAGATTTACGTTAGAATATAAATTCATCAAAGATCATAAAGTGCAGTAACCGAGCACTGGGTACTATAAGCGTCTATCACATTTTCCAAATAAAAAGGTGCTATTTTCAAAAAAGCCCTGTTTTGATAACTGATAGAGTGAAAAATAAGTCACAAGCACTAAGCAGCCACATAACACCAATGTCCCCCACCACCACCACATAGACATCGACAGAGAAATGTCACAACTCTCCTTGGGGGGAGGAAACACATACTTTGGATGTGTCAAGTTCAAGGTACAAAGCCTGGCTTATCCGGTCAAAAAAACATCTAAAGTTAGCACGTGGAAAGCTATGGCTTAGAATCTCAAGGAGCCATGATGATGGACTTCTAACATTTTCAGGATCTGCTATCTGAAGGCAACTGCAGAAACTGAGGAAGATGCATTATATAGAATCAGATTATTGATCCAGTTAATAGGGCTGCGCGCAAGCACTTCAGATGCAATGGCAGAAAAGTGTGTGCAAGTATGCAAATATAACTAAACTTAAAGGCATCTTTTCCCAGGGTTGCTTGGCTACTTGAAGGAGTTAAAGATAGGTGCTCCCTATCTTTGAGCTCCCACACAAACCTGAAGGTCATGCATAACCTTACTATCTAATTTACTAATCGTAACACTGATGTCTGTCTCCAGATTTTCAGACAGAATTCTTCCTAAGCCTTTCTGAAGAGGCCATTGATTCAGGCTGGGATACCGCACACAGTTCATGTATGCTACTAATAAATTACAGCAATAATGCAACTTTGGCAATACCAATTCTAAGCTTGTTCTCTGCTTCTACCTCAAAGACCACATGTTTAATTCTGACATCTGATGTCTACATTGCAGTATTTGGACCCAAAGTGATAAAGGTGCTTTGAGTCTGGCATTACCATGCATACAATACTTCCTGTAGAACTTTAAGCAAGCCATATCTTTTCCTGGGCTTCAACATCACCTGCACAGTCCCAGGAAAGTGCACATTTCAGTTAAGATGCTCAAGAAGGCTGTGGCTTCTTTAAGGAGACACTGACATATACAGCAAACACATCCACACCAGATTTGAAGAACCCATTGCACTTCAGATCCAAATAACTAAAATTATCACACCCAATGTTAATTATCCCCTCCCCCATAGACACATCTTTGCCCACACTTTTATCATCAGTTCCCTTCAGTTTTCTACCAGTAATCAATGAACTAAATCTTGAATGTCATCATACAAGAGATGAGAGCAACAGCCGTCTCCCTCTACCCTTAAAATTGTAAATTCTGATCTGCCCACTTGAGGTCAGGTGTTAGGTTATCCTAAGCAAGTAGCAAATCACAAGCTCAACTATTTGGAAAAAAAAATGTAGTAACACAAGAAAGCAACCCAATAAAGGATAAGGCAAACAGCTTCCTCTGTTCTAAAGGATCCAAAGTAAGTGCACAGTAAGTAATGGCTCCCTTCCATATATTATAAATTATTCATATTTGTACCAAGTATATTCAAAAGATAAAAAGCTTTCACAAAATCTGTTGTAACTCTGTTTCACCAATATTCTCCACTACAGTATTGTTAGAAATTATTATTCCCCGAATCCATATATGAATATTAATAATAAAAAGCCAAAACCATTATGGTCTAGTAGTTGTGGTGCTATATCAGGAGTGAAGAGTCCCAGGTTCCTGTCCTCTTAGACACAGAAGTTGTTTAGGTAAATTTGAACCAATCACTCCCTCTTAGTCTTACACTGGGAAGTTGAAAGGCATTCCTTTATCAATGGACCAGGGTAGACTATAGTCTACTGTATAACCTTCAATGAAGAGGCCTTCATCCTGCGGTGAATTGATTTGGGTCAATAATATCAATAAATATATAATATCAATAAATATGCAATATGTTAACCCTGAATTATAACCTAACCTTTTTGCAGACTTTGGACTTCATTCTTCAACACAGACTTCTCTGCATCAGGAATTTAAAACTTACTTTTAGAAATATATTTACACATAAAGAACTTCTATTCTCTAGAGCAGGGTGTCTCAACCAGGATTCCGTGGAACCCTAGGGTTCCGCGAGAGGTCACCAGGGGTTCTCTGGGAGATCATGATTTATTGAAAAAATATTTCAAATTCGGGCAGCTTCACATTAAAGAGATAAGTTTCGTTCTTTATTTTTAGTTTAAGAACACTGTTAACGCATATATACAGGCCCACACATGAAACGAAGGTAATTTTGTAACCTCTGGCCTATATTTGAGCCTGGATGTACAGGAGTTTCCTGAGGCCTGAAAAATATTTGAAGGGTTCCTCCAGGGTCAAAGGGATGAGAAAGGCTGGTCTAGAGCAGTGTTTCTCAACCTTGGCAACTTTAAGACGTGTGGACTTCAACTCCCAGAATTCCCCAGCCAGCATGTCTGGGATTCTACAAAGCATCTACAAAATGCATTAATATTTGTCTTGGATCAAAGCAGATTTTTTTCTTTTTGGGGGGGAACCTGTTCACACTTTTTCTTGTAATAGCATTACATTCTACACGTATCTTATATCCACAGAAATTACTCTGCTTCTGTTTACCTATCTCAGAACTTAATCATTCCCCATTTGTTCCAACTGCTCACATCCCACTGTGCTGGGAGCGGTTACTTCCCATGCTGTCTTCAACAAGATACATGAGTCAGAAGAATGCTTCTTTCTAGTATGAAAAACGTTTAACAAAACTATTTTTTTTTCCTGGAAAGATGCATCTATTTAATCCTTGTGAACTATCTCTTAAAGTTTATCACCAATTTCATTACCTGGCTCCAACTCTTACATCCTCCAACAATAAATTATAATTAGCAACAGGATGTTGCTGAAAATCACGATGCCACTCCAATTACTACTGGATGCTTTGCACAGAGCATAGAAGTTTTAGCTGTTACAGAAGGGAGCATCCAAACTGTAAAAAAAAATATGGGAGGGAGATATCAAATTGATATTATCCAGGCCAACCGAACAGTACCACCAAAGCATTGCTTGAGACAATGGTAATTTAGAATCACCCAAGAAATCTAGCTATGTTACAAAAAGTGATCAGTCCCAATTTGGACTATGTGAGAATGTTGCTCAGGAATAAAAAAAAAAACTTTGGCCAAACAATCAGTAGAGATTGCTTTCTACAAGAAGTGTCTGAGGATATGTACACCTTTGACAAACTCAAATTACCAATCTCCAAAAGGGTTCAGTGAACATTTATTCTATTTGTACTTGGATTTTTAGAAGTGTCTCTTCTGAAACAATTCATCCCAATTAATACTCAAAACATGGTAGTGCTTTAAGTACTAAATCAGTCAAGAGATAAAACCTCAAGGTATTATATCTGGACTGCAAAATTCCAAATAAACTACTAGCAAGAAAACAAAAACTTCTAGCTCTTTGCTCCATTCTAGTGGTCATCTGGATTTTTGCAGCCAACAAGCAATAGCCCTATACGAGCTAGAAGTCAAGAAAAAGGAACAGAAGTGAAATAGCAAGGAGTAATGTTTGATTACCTTTCTCAGGTCAATGAAAATTTCTCCTGGGGGCTATCAGGAAAGCAGGTCGACCTACAACTCTAAAGCTATCCTCATGAGAAAATCCAGAACCAGAACATCTTTTAGAAATTAAGAATTTTAATTTTAGAAATTAAGCAGGATCTTTTTGCTCAACTTAGCTTTGAGAGTTTTGAATGAGCTTTGGAGCAAAGCATCGAGAAAGACAATCATAGGCTATCAGATATCAACTGTGCCCTGGCCACATTTAACAGCACCAATTTCCAAGAGTTGTAGCAATAAATATACATTACCATATTATTCATTTTCATGGTAAACAACCCTGTGCAATGTGTTTAAAAGGAGTATGAAATAGTACCCCGAAGAAATTAAAGGCATGATGTAAGATAAGAAAATGAACTATAGTAATACCTATTTTACACCAGAACCATTCACTATGCTTCTCCGTAATTTTCTATGCTTGCAAACTGCCACATCTACACACTTCACAAATTGCCTTTTTCTTTAAACTTCTCCCTTGTCTTTGAGACTTTCTTGACTGTCTCCCTTTCCTCAATATTTGTTTTGCCATTCAAGCCTCGTTCATTTGCTCTAGATGGGCAAACATGTCAATGAACTTCTTCTGTACTGGTCACTTTTATATTCAATCCAAATTCCTTCAGTGCCTGTTCATTCATGACCCTCTTTCTTCTTTATTATTCACACTTAAGTAACCCAAATACATAAATAAAACAAAAATCCAATCACAGAAGAGAGCTGTTTTCAGGACATGCTCTCCAGGACTGAATAAATCATATTTTCTGTAATTATTCGTTACCTGGATTCTCCATAATACATAAACCATTAACTAACCACACAGCCTATATTTGCACAATACAAGTTGTCTATGGTTTGGCATATCTGTGGTTAATATAAACCAGAACATGTTATCCACATTAACTTAGTGCGCTAGTCCATGGTAGTTGGCTTGTGGTCCTGACCCATCAGTCATTTTGCATCTGCACAGAAGTACACATCCAGCTCTTCACCCCACCCCAGAATTCCCCAACCAAATGCAGCCTTTTGCATATTTATTTTGAACAAAAAAGCGTGTGAGAGGAGAATATCTGAGATGGCTAACATTTTCCTTGAATTTGAGGTGATTTTTCAGTTATTTGCTAATATTCCAGAAGCTAATTCCTCTAACCCCCGTAGGTTCAAGATTTCATTATTTGAAGTTAGCTATTCACAGCTGGACACTGGAATATAACCCCCCAAATAACAAGCTCAACTAGTACACTACTGTATGCTAAAATGTGTTGTGGCTTGTGTAGCTCGGTATATTGGACAAGCCTTCCGACATCTGTCAAGTAATGGCACTTTATCTGGGCTTACACAATATGCTAAACCAAGTATCTTTTGGGCTTAGTAGCAACAGTCATATATCACACTAAACTTTATTTATTTATTTATTTGATTTCTATGGCCGCCCATCTCAGCAAGTGACTCTGGGTGGCTTACAACAATAAAACTATAAAACAATTAAAACAATTACAATTAAAAGTTAAAATATAAAATAAATACAAAATAAATATACATGGCTGCCAAGTGAGCAATGCATGGATGTTAATACAGCCAAGAGACGGGACCATCCGCACACTCAAGGCCTCAGGTTAACTGCTTTTAACCTTGGTTTGTTAGTGGACTGTGATTAGAGGATTGAATTTGATGTGTTGGATCATCAATTGCACAGAGAAGGTATAAAATATTAGCTGTTTATTTGGTCTGGCTGCTGGTGACTTGAGTTCCAATCTGCCACAAGCCAGAGGGATGAAGCCCACAAAAAATCTAAATAAATACATCTGTTGGGTCTGTGCAAAATAACAGAAGATACTGCATACATTTCCCCATACGGTATACAGTAATTTCTACTTTTAGATAGTTCTTGAAAGAAAGCATTCAAAGCTCACTGCGGTGACAAAGTAAGTGAAACAGCAGGAAAGACTCATCCTTTTTATTTGTTCCTATCTTAGTCTCACAAAGGAATAATGTCCAACACTGACAAAAGAGGTGAGGTCACCGACCAGTGTTAAACAGAACGTTCTGGAAGAAATAAAAATAAACTAAGCCTCTCTCACACAAAAACAGAGGCTGCTATAAACTGTTAACTGAAGTTCAGAGTAGAGGTTGGAGGTAAAAAAAGTGAAGAAAAAATGCTAGATCATTAATTTATATTCTTCTACTGCTCTTCCTCCCAAAGGTTTAAGCTAACATACCAATCACCAGTACTCTGGATTCTCTTCAAATGTATGTTTATTAGACTAGCATTTTATTAGAATCTAAACAGATACCTTTTCATTCAATTGTATGCTCTATTAGATTAATCAAAAATAAACCAGTTTTCATGGTTATGACAATATCTATATTTAATATTTATCCAGCATTACAAAAGGCCAACAGCAAGAACCTCAAATCCAATTGGATGTCAGGCATATGGAGTATCAGATACACAACTTAACAATATTAAAAGCCAATGTTATCAAGAAACAAACAAGTCTGCTGAATCATGCAGATAGTGCATCTAAACCAGCATTCTGCAGCACACAGTGGCTGGCCGAGTAAATCCAGGAACAAACATAAAGATGGTCCTCTTTGTCGATTCCTAAGAAGGTATATTTAAGGTATGCTGCCTGCAATTCCAAAGGTATGAAACAGCTGTTGTAACTAAACGTTATTGATATCCCATCCTCCATGAATTTGCCAATCTCCTCTGAAGATTGGTGGCCATCATCAGATCTACTGGCAGCAAATTTCTAGGTAACTGAGTTCTCTAAATAATTTTCTTCTGATTTTCTTCCCCAGATCTACTGCGATTAGCTTCAATAAATAAAAACAAATTTATTTTTCTATGGGATTAATCACGTTATACTGTATACCTCTTTGATGTCCACATTTAACTAACTTCTACACAATCTGTATTAGAAGTGCAGTGGGCAAAAATGTACACAGCATTTAGTTCTTGTCGGATGATTCCAGCATGGAGTCAGGTTTTTCCTTCCTTGTATTGCACAACAGGTTAGTATTTTAACAATGGGTGAATATTTTAACTATCCATTTTGGTCCTATTATGCCCTCCCTAGTTAATCTTTGCATATTCAGACCCCATTAATTTATATTTGAAGCTTAAACTTTTGTTTTTCATTTTGCTCCAATCTGCGTAAGTTTTGCAAGATACTGAACTGAATTTCTGGGTCCAATCAAGGGAAGCTGCATTTTTCCCAATGTAATCATATTCGCTGGCTTACAAGATAAACCAAAATGTAGACCTACAGGAAGATCTCAGGAAATGTGAATTCAAAGGAAGTATATTTAATCCTATGATACAACCCCTTTTCTATATATTTTTTTCTCCTGAACACCGGTTAGAACTTGTGTACAAGAACAAAAAATACTTATCCTATATTCCTGACCCTAAATAACACTAAAGTAAAATCTGTATAAATGTATAAATATCCTCCCTCTCCAGGATGTTCAAGGTAGTGCATATGAAGATTTTTTTTAATTATGTTCATTATATCAGGCTACATAAAAGCATAAAACAAAGACTATGCTAAATGAATTTACATCATTTGTACTCTATTTCAGCACACAAGAGTAATGTTCTAAGATTTCTAGAGAACAGAAAAGATGACTTAATCTCAACTTCCTCAGTTCAGTTCACAATTATTTCAAAGAACAAGTAGAACAGTTATATCAATCCTTACCTAACCGTAAAAAATTGACTATGTATATGGAATAGGTTTGGGGACTAACTGTACTGCCAAGCCTCATTTTTCAAACATCAGGTCATCGTGTTTCTCCAAATCAATGCTCACTGGTTTCCAGAAGCCTTCAAAGTAGCTAAATAATAATGATCAGGCACAAGGGAGCAATGGAAGCATTCAAGATAAGGATCCTCTAGGTCCTGAAAAAAAAAAAAAAAACTCAAAAAACTTTTAAAGTAAAGAGAACTTTGCCCAACAAGGAACTCTGCTCAGAACAGCTCTTCCTGATGTAAAATCAAAATAAATTCTTTTGTAGAATTGGATCTGCTGATTCAAGTCACGTAATACTTTCAGTAAACATCCAGGATACTAATAAAAACAAAGCAATAAACTGTTTGTTGTGGATACATAAAACATACAGTTACACAATGGTCATGCAGGCAACAATTACTTAATTTCACAAACTCCAACCAATCAATCAATTTTTTGGACCTTCCATTGCATTCTTCTCCTCCATTAACACAGTTATGCCACTGGTCACCTCTCTGCCCTTGGTTTGAGAAAACACAAATTTCCTTCAAGAGAGAAGCCTAGAAATTAAAATGCTGAATCTTGCCAAATAAAGGGAAGAATGAAATGGATCAAGTAAAAATCTCATGAAAGGCTTATGTGCTTAATGTTTTAGAAGTTTTGAGATTAGAAAATTAACTAGATAAGGTGTAAATACTTTAAGTAAAATAAAGTTATTCATTGCTGAGATGGATTGAGAAAGAAGACACCAGAACAGCACGGTCAGCTTTAAATTCTGCTGAAACAGACTTTTTTTTCCTGTCAAGAGAAGTCCCATATTTCAGAAATAGAAAGTATGTTTTACATAATATAAAAGGTCCCAAAAATTCTAGTCACAATTTAATCCTGACCACTTATTGCACAAAACCATGACATGGCCTGTTGGTTTAGCATTTGTGCTAAAATCCAGATATGATGGTGTGCAAACTAGAGTATAGCTTAGTGTATTATTTTATCCTAGATAATCATGGCCTATTTATTAAACCATGGCTTAATACAATGGGAAAATCAAGTCACAGTTTAGTTATTTATTACACAGATTCTAAGCACTGTTCCAGTTTCAAATAGTCTTCAGGTACAAACCACAATACAGATCCTGGCTCTCAATCTACTATTGCATGGAATACTGAGCAGAGGAATCTATGCAAGGCTGATCTGTGATGCACCACAAATCCTTATAGTAAGCAGGAAAAATGGTAGGCTAAATAAAGTTGTATTCCAACTTCTAATATCTGTAACTGCTATAACCTACAGACCAAAGTTCTGTTACACCTCAACATTTTTCACCCTTAGTTTTAAAACCACTTTTTCTGCATAGCTTTGAAAATATAAAGACCGTGTCACACTTTTCCCAAAAAAATCATATGCAGTAAACTAGTGAAGATGCCAGTAAATTTGCTAGTTTAAAAGAGATTCTACACTTAGAAATTGCACATTTGTGCTTCTAATCTACAGCTGATACCTGGTAAAGATATAATTTTTCTGCAAATATGTTAATTGAGTCTTCTTTCATGCCTGTTCTTTCTGGAAATGTTAAAGTATCATTTTTTTAAAAAAAATGTGCTCTTACTGTGCCACTTTGCATTTAATTCATGGAAAAGGTGGGACAAAAATGAATTAAAATTCCTTATTAAATTTCAGGAGGGAGGAAGGCTAAAATTTAGAAACACATTCCACTACTTGCATAGACAGGATTATTCACTGCAGATGCCAAAATATATTTTGTATCATGCACACCATTAAATTTATTCTGTTACTTGTTTTATTTATGAATTACCTTTTTCTAAGTAGCCAAATACTGGGGAAGATTAAATTTTCAAAAAAAAAAAAACAATTGCACACATTAATTAGACTGAAATAAAGTTTTAACTATTAAATCATTATATTTAGCTTCCTAAATGGAGGAAACAGTGCAATGTTTTTTCTATAATTGTAGCGCCTTTACTGAAAAGGCCCTGCCCTTATTTCAAAACAGGGCAGCAAAATAGCTGTGTGTTTATATATTCCCTGCAACTACTCTGATAACAAATGAACAGCAAAATGCAGTGCCAACATAGGCTTAATTCCATTTTTTTTTTTAATGTAAAATAATACGTCAAGGTAAGGATTCTGCACAAATTTAGACTTTTTTTTTTCCAAGCCTGGATGCTCTTTGGGGTTTTCTTTGCAAGCTAATGAGAATTTATTAAAAAGTAAGCCAAAATGCAGACTGACTTGGTTTAACTGGCAACCCACCATAATCTCCCAATAGTCAATAAGCATAGATAAACACAAAATGTCCACCTTACAGGTAGTCCTCGTTTAGCAACCACAACTGGGACCAGCAACTTGGTCATTAAGTGTAGCAGTTGTTAAGTGAAACCGCAACTGTGATTACAATCTTACTTCAGCTTTTCTTTGCTTTACAGACTTACGAAGGTCATAAATGCAAGGACCGGTCAAAGTTATTTTTTCATCACTGCAGTAACTGCGAACAGTTGATAAACAAAGCAATCACTAAATGAAGACCATCTGTAATTGTAACTAATATATTAATACATTAAAAATCCCCAACCAAAACCACTTCCATTTGACTTAAATTGTTGTGAACCTAAACATGGTTATAGGACACCACTTACGCTCTGCATGTTATGTGAATGTGCCACCTGTGACTCAGCCAAACAATGGCTTAGCATTAGTCTAAATGAGTCAGAGTGATAATCCACACAGCCTGCCAAGATACGATTTGCTTAAGCACATCATTGTTTATCTTGAGCCTAGGTTCAGATATAAGGCTAAAATATTTTTTGCAAGCTGGGTTCAGCCATAAAGCTAAAATATTTTTTGCAAGCTACCCTGGGAAATGCAATTGAAATCCTCTTTTTCTCTGCTATAAAAGCTTGCAGGCCATCCTGACTGGGTTCATACCATATGTTAGGCCAAAACCAAGACACCCACATTTTGGCTTGACATAATACATGAACCAAGCAGTATTTTCTATGAGTTTCCTTAATTATCGCTTGAGGGAAAATTACAGGAATTCCTACAGCCCAGAAGCTAAATTCTAAAATACTTTGTATTTGCATTTATATCATCACTTTAGCATTTCAGAGAACCAAACAAGCATTCATTGCTACTGCAACATGAAAGAAACTACTGGCTTCTCAAACAACTCCTCTTATTTCAAATAACAAGGGGCTGAAGCAAGTCATGTAAGCAGCAAGGTTCACCTGGTGTTCAAGCTAACTTTCCTCTGACAGGTACTTACCTTTTTAGTTACAAGCATTCGGTTGGGAATGAAGACACTTTGAATCAAACAGCTATCAAAACAAGCCTATTAATAGTTTCCTTACCTCCACCTACCCTTTAGAAGGAAGTGGTAAATGTATCCCAGGTGCTCCCAATTATCATGTGGGATATCAGCCCTGGCATTCCCTGCTTGGTAAAGCATCTGTGTGAATTCCCCTTTTATAGATGTAGCCTTACATCTCTCTAACTTGTGTTCAGTTGGTAGCACGGAGGAGGAAGCACACAAATTTAGGGGCTATGAAGCAAAGACATGTTGAATGGTCCTTGAAACCTTAAGTAAGGGGGAATAAACCTGGATAAAATAAAAGCCAAAGAGAAGTTTTGCTTTGCTTTGACTGGGGATGAGTTCACACATCAGGCTAAACTATGGTCTGCAGATTAAGCGACAACTTAATTCATGCGACAACAGTTCACACATGCCATGCCATAAGACTAGGGCAGTGTTTGTACCCACTCTTGTCATGTTAAGATGACAAACTAAGCTTCAAAAAGTCAGTTAACAAATGAGGGCCTGTTATCCTTTTAACACATGCCTCTTTAGCAAAGCTTTAGGAATAACTTTGAGCTCCAAATTCCAAACAGCTAGCATTTCAGGTTTCCAGAAACCAGAATTTATAATCTACAATATAGTTAATGCATAATCACAATTTCCCCAAAATGGTGGCCAATCTATTTGTTAAGCTGCTGCATACTTGGGAAAAAGTAAAACGGGACCAGGCGCACACTTGTTAACCAAGATTTTTAGCATGCCATGCAAATACAGACTATGCTATGGGAACTCAATGACTGTCATTTAGAAACCATGATTTACAGCTTTGTATAATATAGAAGACCACTCAACAAGCCATATGTTATCACAGTGTGTGAACCCAAAATACAAGTCAAGCATTAGTTTCCTTTGGTGGATAGGTGGGATATAAATCCAATAAATAATTAACTCCAGCTCTATTCTCAGTATAACGTCTTGCACAGGGAAGCCTTTTGTTATTTTTTTCCCTATTTTATATTTTAAACTTGTTATAAGCTTCTTTTTAAAAGGAAGCCTATGAACACAGTAAGCAATTTTTTTTCTATTGTACCTTTACATCACAATAAAAACCACCTTGTCTGTGTTCACACAGTACGTAACCCAGTTAACTGAATCAACTCATTTTCTGGGTTCATGCTACAGTATAGCCTCAACTATTATTATTAACTGAATAAACTGAAGCTACAGAATACATTGAGCTACCAAAACAAACAAGCCAAACTTAGAGTACTATACAAAGGCATCTGCTAGATCTGTATGTGATCTTACTAGGTGAACAGTCATTCTGTTTCCAAAACTGGTTGGACATAGGTATGCAGATGCTCCTGACTATATAAAGCATTTCCTGTAGTATATCTCCTAAGAGCAGCATGCTGGGATGTATATGTCAAAACAGGAAAGATTACAGTTGCAGCATCGCAATCAAAATTCCCCCTTTTATGCAAGTTGCTGTCACATACACAAAGGAGAAGGCTTCATTCATAATACCAGGACCACCATCTTGTATGTTTTGACTCCCTCTGAGGACAGTACTACTCTCAAACACATTCTAGTTCTCTACAAGAAATATGATTTAACCAACCTGTTCCTATCTAGTTCTTTGTTAAATGCTGGGCTATAATTCCTTTAGTCTCCACCCAACCCAACCAATGGCCACACTATCCATAAATTATGAAAGTTGTAACTCAGAACACTTGAGACGCATAAGAAAAGCTATATTTAGCTCTCACGGCTTATAGTTATCGACAGACATCCCCCATGAGCTGAGTCAATTATTTCTTAAAGCTATTCAAACCCTTCCATCCCTCAGCAACAAGTTTTACAGGAATCACAACTGCACCTACTGAAGCATAGGTGTGAAAATCACAAATATATAAAGAAAAGCCCATAATCAGTCATCTCTGTTCATGATTATGTACCAAAAAACTATTCTCCAGCTGTTTAGCATTGTTCTATGGGTAAAGAGCTCCCATATCTGTGGGTTAATACACAATAAAGATAGTGGTTGACAACACATTTTGTGGTTGTCAAATGTGCAAGTTAATTATAAATTGTGGGAAGAATTCCTTTTTTTTCCCTTCATAAATGTACTACCATTAAGAACCCATCAAGGTCTCCATGCATGTCATAACCATGAAATAAATACATATATACAGTTCCTCAGTTTTTTCAAATGTGAAATAAAACAGTTACAGTACCTATGATTTGCCACTAGCCAATAAGCAGTACCTATGAAGGAAAACTCATGACCACCAATCTTTATTTTTTCCTGAATGAAAAATCAAGGCTTCTAAGTGGATTTGTTTCCACTGGAGAATAAATTGAATTACAAAGAAAACCAATAGAAACATCAATGCTTAGGTTCACCCATGACACTAATTCCTATGTCTATGATTTGGTTTTGGTTGTTTGTGATCTAGAAAACATGTGTGTTACGGTTGAACGTGTTAAAGGAAGCCAGAAAACTGAGTTTCAGGCCAAAACATGGTTTAACCAAACATGGTTTAGCAGCCATAGATGAACCAGGTCACTATGGCCACATAAAGTCCAGTCCAACTACAATTTTTAAAGAAATAGCAAAGTCTATAAGGCACAGTGAGAATATAATGGTCTAAACACCAACATGCCATCCATCCATGCAGGTTCAGTTAAATCTTTCCTTCTCAATCATTTCCATATTTAGAAGGAAAAAACTTTTGCTGTTTTCTTGGTTTTCTTGATTCCCACAACAAAGGGACAAAATGAGCAACAGTTTTATATAGGTGAAAATTTAAGGGTAGGTTTTGACTCTCCATGGAACCACGCACGACCCACCTACATTTTGGCCTAGTATAACGTATAATTTCTATTTGTGGTTCAGTGTGCCATGCAATCTGAGGAAACTGGGTTAATCCAGGAAGCCACATTCTGGTGAAGCTTGGTACTCAGGCCTTGCAAGGACAGCCTCCAACAAAACTACCCACAAGGCCTCCAGGTTGAGGCCTACTCCAAGTCCCCAACATTTTCCCCAAGTTTTTGAATGAAATGTGCTTTTAGGACGGGGGAAAAGAAATATTGCATTCAGGTGGTAAATAAGTAAGACAGAACTGTGATACAAAACCAGGACAGATTACATACCATGAGCTTTGTGGTAGTCCCTGATATAACTGTTCATGAATCAAAACTGAAGTTCTGTTTAGGTAAGTCTGACTGAAAAAGAAACCCTAAACTATTGAGGTTAGAATAGCTTCTTCCCACTCACCCCCCAAATCCCAGACTGACAGAAAATGAGATTTCTATAATGCCTTATATAAACGAAATGCAACTTCCTTTACATCAACAGCAAATTAAAAGAGAGAAGGAAGGAAGGAAGTGAAGCACATGCGGGGCTCAGAAACCCCAAGGCAATTCAGGGACACCCTTTGAAGACGTTTTCTTCAACCACTGTACACCAAGCAAAGTTTAGTGTTTGTTTTTAAAACTTCCATGCTCCAGAAAATCCACAGCTGCATTGTTTTCTACTTTGCCTTTTCCCCTCATTTCACTCCAGCCATTGGATAATCTGCCTCCTTTTCCTCCAACATCGCAAAAGGATAATAAAGTGAATTACGTTTACCATTGCAGGTAGATGATTAACCACATCGTTCTGTACTGCAAGTAGATCCTCCACTTTCAAAGCACACCATTTAAAAAGAAAAAAAATTCACCGTCCACTGATATTATCTTGAGACTTTTTACACGTGGACAAGAAAGGGGCAAAGCCGCCCTGATTTCAAAACTGGGCCTTATAGACGTGTAACTCGTGAATTTTGTACAATTGTTTTCCCGAAGACCAAAGTTCGCTCCAGAACTTGGCTTATTAGAATGGTTAACAACTCTGCCCCTTGAGCAGTTTTTACAAGACCTTTCCGCTCCAGTTTCCAACGCTGCGTCCACAAAAGCAAATAATAATAATAATAATAATAATAATAATAATAATAATAATCCCAGAAGACCTAACAGCCTAGATTTTAAAACGAGTGGAAGAAGCCATCAAAAGCCCTTTTCATTATTTTGTAAAGACACAGCAAAGGCCACCGATAACCCTTCCCCATCCCCCTCCCGTGTGAGTTCACTCAGCCACATTTCTTACCCTCCCCCACGCTCCTTGCAAACAGACATTTAGGACGCAAACCTCATCAAACAAAACTTTCTTTCCCCCCACCCTTTAAAAAAAATAATAGAAAAAAAAATATTCTACTGACCTTTCCCTTTTTGGAAAAACAACAACAACCCTGCGCGCACACACACAAACGCACACTTCCGAACTTGGGTCTTTTACAGACACCTCTCCGTGTGTTTCCTTCCAGCAAGAGAACACTGTATATATCCGCCGATGCAAATAAAACTCCTCTCTGCCCCAAATCGTCTAAAAATAGGCAATCAAGCCAGCTTGCCTCATAATGGCTGCTGGGTTGCATTTATTAGTGCAAATGCTTCTCCTCCCCCCACCACCACTTTCCAAAAACGCGATGAATCAACACTTTCCCCCCACCACCAATTTTTTTTAAAAAAAATTAAAAGGTCAGCAGCAGGGGGTGGGGGTTGAAAACACCTCCGGAAAGATGAAAAAAGAAGAGATCGAAAAAGATTAAAGTTAAAAGACACTGCCTTCCCAAAGGGGGGGGGCAATGCTTGTTACACTTCTGCCCCTCCCCCGCGTTGCTTCCTCCAACTATCTACAAACACAGGCGCCCCTCCCCCAGCCCAACCTCCCCCAGCTCTCAATTCCCTTTCCACCAACGCCCTCCCTGCCCCCCCCGCGTAATAACCCCTTAAAATATACTTCATGGGCGCCTGAAAGATTTCCTAGCTGCAGCTAGATAATTAACTACGCAAAGGGACAAGACAAACACATAAGGAAGGCGGGTGGGGGGGGACACTCTTGTTTCTTACCTTGCAATTGATGGCTTAGTATGGCTCTCCGCCCCCCCTCCTTTTGCAATGGAGGCAAAAGAGGAGGAAAAAGCCCCCCACGCTCACACACATAGAGCTATATTTCATGCAGCTTCCTCCTTCTCTAAGAGGTATAATATATGGGTTTGCAATTGCGGGTGCAGCCCAAAGGGGGAAGGAAAAAAAAAGACTTCAAGTAGCCACCGGGAGGGGGGGGAATGCAATGTATTCAATTATGACCCAAGTCTGGGTGAGGTGTGCGTGATGGTGCTGCTGGAGGGGGATGGGAAGCGAGAGGGGGTGGGGGAAAATTATAGATTAAGTCCCCAGGAAGGAGGAGGCAGTAAAAAAAAAAAGTAATGGTTTGCGTGTGCGTTTATGTGTGAGCGTGTGTGTGTGTGTGATTTCGATTGAAGAGGAATTGAGGCAGAATGTAAAAGCTGTTACTAAGGGAAGGAGCCAAAACCGCTCTGAGCAGCCAACGGCGCTCAGCAACTGGGGAGAGAGAGGTGGCCAGCCATACAGAAATGAGCAGAGAGAAAGAGAGGCGCTCTTGCACACAACACACACACGCACACATACGCGCGCGCGCCAAGAGAAGGCAGGCCGGCAGGCCTCCTTGCTTGCTTGCTTGCTTGCCTTCTTTCGCCTACTTCCTGCAAAAACAAACCAGATCGGATTCAAAAGAGGAGGGTGGAGGCAGGGCGCAGAAACACATCTGGGCTCACAAACCAACCAAAAAGTGGAGCCGTGCAAAAATAGGCTTTATTTAGGCCGGCGCTGAAATGCAAGCCCTGCAAATGGGGGAGGGGAGCTCCTTCCAGCAAGGGGGGCGGGGAGCGTCTTTCGCTGCGCCTCGGAATTCCCCTGGAATCTGAGCCCGTCATCTTAGTATTGTTTTTTTTTTATGATGAGGGTTGGTAGATTAATGGTTTGTTTGCTTGGGAGGAGACGGTGGGCGGCCTTCTTGAGCGATGGGCCGAATAGAAAGAAGGGGATAAATCAGGTAAGTTACACGATTATGCCCGAATACACGCACAGAGATTGCCGCTCTCCCAAGAGGGTGTGCTGGCCACGCAGAGCATATGATTCAGGTTCATTGAGGAACGGAATGAGAAACGTGGGAACCAGGTCATCACGCTAAACCATTATATTGCTTCCTTGGGTACATTACGTCAACTCAGCTGTGGGGGATGCATGGCTTCTAATCTGCAAGTTGCGTCAGTGGGTCCCAAAATGCCAAGCAAACTGATGCACAGGCATTTTCGGGGAGAGGGGAGCATATATTGCACATGCATATCGGGGTCTGCATGGTAATCTGATCCTGCCCCGCCCCACCCCCTCCTCCGTGAAAACACAGGAAGGAAGAAATTAATCTGGTTCTCAGCCCTGCCTTAAGCAGGCAACAGTGTAGCAGAAACCTAGCCATAGAGCTGTGGGGTTTCCTGTACAATTTACAGGGAAATAGAAAAATCACCCTCTTTTCAAAATGGGGTAAAAACATTACAGCGAGGACAACTGGCATCAGATCCTTATTTTCTACGGAAATATGCAATGCCGAACACAGGCAGTGGGAACGAAAACAACTGGTGAAAATGCTGCATGGGGGAAGGAAAAGCAGGGGGGCTGGCAGACAGGAAGTTGCATAAGCAGATCAAGTCATTTGCTGGGCTTCACGTTTGAAATTCACAAAAAGGGAAGGCAGCCAGCCTGTAGGAGAGCAAACTAGGAAAAATAAACATGAGGAAGGAGGGGAGCTACTAACAGGAGGGACACACCCTGTTGCTAAAATGCTCTGAGAGAACCAGCTACTACAGGAGGAGAGCAGCGCTGGGTGTGTGGGTTTCTTTTGGTATCAAACCAGAGCAAAACTGTGGGGCAACAGAGACTAAGGTGGAAGAGGACACTCTTTTTTTAAAAAATTAAAGATCCATAAACCAATTTACAAATACATACAGATATTATGATTTGTACCCATGCACATTTTTCTTACAATGTTGTCAGCGCACTGGAGTTAAACATTCTGATATTCAGGCCCAATGTTCACATTTACCTCCCCTAGTGTTTGTTAGGGAAGAGGAGCAAAGGAGGGAAATGGGGAGGGGACCCCAGGGGAGTTGACTCAGCCAGATTATGTGAAAAAACATTGTTAGGAAGATTGTGAGCAAACTTGTTGGAAGAGTAGACAAAAGGGGACCCTTTGGCAAAAAGGCCTTGCGGGGCGCCCACCTAGGAAAAGAACCTAGGCCTGGCAAACTTAACTAAACATGGTCTAACTCTCCAGTCGGCATCTAATGACTGGATCTACATCCTGACATTTAATTTCCCATCATGTTCCTGTCACAGTTTGGGCATTGGGGGAAAGGTAACTGACTTAGCATCCACTGGAAGGGCAGGAGAGGGGACAAGTAACAGTGTGCAGCAATTTCATACAATTACTGTGACTTACTTGCGTGAGACTTCAGGACACAAGTACATAATGGCATTTGCATGATGAGAGTATCACTGCTACTGTCCAGTACTTTATGTGCCCTATTGTGCATGCATATACTAGAAATCAAACAGCTCTGTACTCTCAGCCTGTGGACCAAATGTATACGTGAAGGTATTTTTCATGCAATTATTTCTGTAATTTTAGCGGTGTCTCGTGTTCATTGAAAAAAACTAATTGCAATGCATTTCTGTACTTCTGTCTCCTTACATTATTTTTCCCCCCAAAGCCTGCCATATAAAAAGGGATTCTGCAAGCAGCACTGTTTAAGAATATTTGCTTCTTTGTGTATCCTGTCCTGCTACAATCCACTTAACACATATCTGCTCTGTAGGCCTAGGAATGTTTGAATTATTAAAGTCTGTGGCGCTTTACAGTTCTTTCCAAAGAAGTCCAGCCTTAAAAGAATTGAAACCTACAAAAGAGTGAAGGAAGAACTTAAGATCAGGCTAAAAAGAGTGTAAGAAGTATTGTTTCTGCATTGTTAGTGCTATGCAACACAGATCTCCAGACCTGATCATTTCTGAACCTTGTTTGGGTTTTTTGGCTAGTTTATACAAGATACAACCCTACTGATTTTGGTTTGATTTTGTGTGAATTCAGTGAATGTATTGTCTGGCTTCATGCAGGGGTGGCTAAATTTTGCACCAGCGTTATCTCCTGAAATGGTAAGACGAATTTGCGCAATGCCTCCATAAATAAAGCTAGTATGTCACTGGGGTTAGAACTGGGCTAGTAATGCATATATCACTTTTAATAATTACACTCTGATACCTCAGATAAATCAATGATTGAGCCTTCCAACTTTATCAAATCAAATGGTTTTATTGGAAATAAGCAAAAAATGCTAATAATTTTTTTAAAATTATTTTTAAATAGGATGGATGAACTCACTTGCTTTTGTATAATTCCTGAGATCTTGGGTTTCATTTTGAGGGCAACCACTCATTTCACCAAAGTAGAGTGGGGGCAGGGGGAGAAAGAAAGGGTGTTATCTTAAATCAGCTTTTCTTAAACGGCTCTTAAAATGGTGCAACTTGTGAAACACTGGCAGGCTATGAATTGTTTTTGGCACTGTCACTTCCAGCACAGCCACTCTGAGACAATTTTAGCCCTTACCCTAATTCCCATCATAATTCCCTCTGCAGAATGATGTTCAGAGCTTTGCAGAGAATCTCATGTCCACCAGGAATTATTCTTCCCCCTTTGAAAGGCAACATACCACAATATCCAGGGCCTGGGTATTTGCAGGACATCTATCTATAACTGCCTCTGTCCTATAAGCATTGAAAGGGGAGATGTCATGAGTAAGGATGGCGAGCAGGGGGCTCCCACCCAGACTGTCAAGCGCATGCGTAGCACTGAGGAACTGTTCAGCCATTCAAAGAGACACAGATCGGGACCGCCTTAACCTTTGGGGTTTATATGGCTGGGTTTTTCCCACGCTTCCTCAGTTTGTTAGGATTCTTGTTAAGTACTACTAATAAATATTAGAGACCAAGTCATTGTCTCAGTGTGTTTCCTGGTAATCAGGACAGGAGACATGCCCTGGGTCCCATAATAAAATGCCATCTTACGGGACCCAGGAGGTGTGCCTCATCTATGACACACCATCTGTATGTCTCCAAGCCTGCTGCCCTTTAGGAGGGCCTTTAAGACCCAGGTTTTCTCTGAGGCATTGGGCCAGAAGGCCAACAAGTTATCTGCTCACTCAAGTCATAACAGCCATAGCATGTCAAAGCAGTGCCAGCCATGCCCTCTGTAGTTCCAGGTAGAGCAAGAGGAACTAGAGCCCTACATTTGTCCAATCCTTCCGGTAGTAGTTTGCAATTTTAACAAGGTTAGATCTTCAGTTCACGAGAGAACCAATCCCTCCTCTTACATCTGACAAAGACTCCACCTGTCAGACTCTCCAATCAAAAGGTTCACGGAACCCCTTATCGGAGCATCTTCCATCATTCTCTTATCAGTGTGAACAGACTTTGTGTCGCCAGATGGGAGGGGGTGCCAGATTGGAGTGCAAACTGAATTGTTATGGCTAGGGACTTATTGCATAGGCTACCCCAAGGCCATGCAAGCAAGATACATCAGAGGAGCTACCTGGATTGGGAAGGGGAGTGACATGCTTTAGCGGGAAGAGGGGCAGAGGGCAATTTAGAGAATGTAGTTTTAAATGTAGGTTTGAGCGGGAATGGGGCATTTGCAGCTTTCTTCTTGTACTGGTCATTTCGCTTCATTATAACAGTAGAAAGAGCCCGGTCTCCTGACTGTCACTGAATGAATGCTTGAATGTGCCAGTCCTTACACCACCTCTCTTATGGATACACCCAATCCTTCCCCTGACAAAACATGGGAACAAAACAGGGAACATCTGGTCCTTCTGCCATACAGTTCTTCCCATAACAATTGCTGTCATCCTCTCTGGAACCAGAGGTCATCCTGACTACCTCAGACTTGAAGAAGTTCAGTCTTCCCTCTCTCCAGATCTGATCTGATAGCAAAGCAAATTACAATATCTACTCTTAATGAATTTCTTAGTTGTTTGGTTTTTATGGTTTTTGTTCTTGACATCATGTTGTTGGGCACTGTGCAAAGTCTTTGGGATTGGGGCAGGTTACTAACACCAGTTATAAATGAATTGGGAACTCGGGGAACACAATTCTACCTTGGAAATCTTAGACCTAGGAATCTATAATCTGTCATAGGATCCATATCTATTACTTTCCTGGTTAGTCTCCCTGATAGGCTCTTACCTGCAATATTCCTCATTCCTACCATATTCCTATCATTTCCCTATCATTCAACCATTCCTAGGGTAGATGCCACCTACCCTATTGGCATTACACTTCAGAAACATATATTAGGCCTAGGGTATGGAATTTGCCTGACTTCATACATGCATCAGATTTTCTGAGAGTAAGCGGCAAAGAAACCAGAACTCGTGTGAGGAAACTTATGTTAGCTCAGCAAATTGTACACCAACAGCATATTATACCAGCTCAGCTATTGTGGTTTCCGCAGAGAACCTCAAGAGCAATCCTTTACTCATGGTGCAGAAAATACTCACCCATCCTATTTTGGCTATATAATTTCAGTCCTTAGAATAAGGTGGCTAAGTGCTCTGCAGCACAGAAAATAGTCCTCTATTTGAAAAGTCATTATCAGTTATTTGACAGCATCCTATACTTCACCAGCAACCCTTTGGAGGACAAGGACATTTATTTATTTGTTGTTTCATTTCATTTGTTTGTTTGTTTGTTTTGTAAAACCTCCAAGATGCGTAACAGTCCTGCCATGATGTCGTCTCATGGTTTGGGCTAATTTTTTAGCCCAATTTTGGAGAGGTTAATGCAAAATACAGACAATGAAGGTTCAACCTTGCTCTTCCAATTTTTTATCATATTCCCCTCCCCTCCCCAAAAGCAAAACCTTGCATTCCTGAACTTGGTGACCTCTGAGAACCAAATGTTGTTGCCCATCTCTGCATTATTTTATTTTATTTGAATATTCAATTATACTATTCAAGCCGCCTGATCACCTGTTGTCATTGGGATAACAGAATGAATAGCCTTGCCGATCAGCCACCTAGTCCCCATCTTTCCTGTTATAATGAGATGGATTGTATTTCTATTTCAATTATAAACATTGTTTTAAAAAATGCATAGGAATTAGTGCATGCAAATGTTAGGCAAATCAAAGTTCCTTTTTTTTTTCCTATACATGAGATGGATTTCTTCTTTTTCAAAGAATGACTGACCAATCGACTCCCAGATTCTCTTAGAAAGGAAATGACTGTTAAGTCAGTCTAAAAGCCTAGCTGTATATTATGTTCAAAGGACTGTCCAGCAATTCATTTCAATGGAACCTTTTTTTAATAACAGCAGAGTCTAAATATGGGCAGCCTGATTTAAATCAGGATCACAGAGTAGGACAATGAGTTAAGGGGGGAAAAGAAGAAGAGGAAAATACAGATTAGGCTACCCCCATACTGGAGTCCCGATCCAGATTGGCCCCTTGAATTTCCTTTTCAATAAAAAATGCAATCACTACTATCTACATATTTAAAATAATCTAAATTTAAATATAATATAAGATGTGGGAGTAGTTTAACATTTGCCATCAAGGACTTCTTGAAGTCTGAAGAGAGGGAAGCAGAGGGAGGGAAGATTTTGATGATGGAACAGAGATTCTCCATCTTTTTGGCCCAGTGTTTGGAATTGGGGGAGCTTGTCCTGGGAACTCTAACACAATGCTTGCTATGGTGGATGTGATCAGTCACAACAACCTATTTATCAGAATCATCCCCTGCAGCCTCTCAAGATGTTCTCTCCCTCCAATTACTTAATTGATGCTTCTAAAAGAGTCACTAGTTCAAGCAAATCCTAGAGTTCCTTGTAGAGTTAGGTCAACCCTGGCAATTTCCCACTCTCTCCCATATTCTAGCATCTTGAGCATACAGAAAGAACAATTATTTACTTTCAAACACTGAGCATAGTTGGCTCTTGACTCAAATGCCAACTTTCTTCAGCACCTAAGAAATACATATTTTACCATTGGCTCCTGTTCTGGGATGTGCTATAAAACACCAATGCACAGTTGAAACGATTAAGAGCTTGCAAAGGTGACGGTTGGGATGCTGATGATATGGCTGTGTGTATGAAGCCCTTAAGCTGTTAACAGATATCCTAAAATCCCTCTAACTGTGCCATGAAGATGCCCTGATAACTGTTTTTAAAGAACGTATCTTTAAGACATCGCCTTTGCCTAATGCTCAGCCTGCCACAGAGGCAGTTTAAAGTGGTCTTAAGCCATTCCAGTTTTAAAATATGTTTTCCCTCTTCTCCTTAGGCAAGCCTTATCATTTGAATGATCTGTGACAGTTAACTGATGATGCTAATGATGATGTGGTCAAGGTCTGGGATCTGTCCAAATATTGGCCACTTGGCTATTGGGGGCATAACCCTCCCCCCAGATGCTGGGCACGGCCTTCTATACCCATTTTGGTTTGGGCTGCCAGTGAGACAAGATGCTTGGCTCCCACTGATGAATCTACTCCCATAAGGCCCGATTGGCTATTATGCAGGCATATATCATAATTTCTATGTAGGTTTGATGCTCTTCTGAAAGAGCAATAGACCCAAGTTTAAAACTGTGGTTGGCACTTTGAAACAAATGCTAGGGTTGTGTTTAAAAAAACAGAGCACTAGTCCACTTTTCACTGTTTTTATTAGTTTGGGGAAACAGTGCCATTTTGTCTAGTCCTGTGCAATTCTGCATACTCTGAGACCTACTTCCATGTATTACCAGTCACAGCCTATGCTGCCTTTCCTTTGGAACACTTCTGGATCGTTCCCTCAAGCTCAAGCATTACCATGCACGCTTCCACCACATCTGTTACCTAACGGATGTGGTGGAAAGGTAGAAGGCAAAGTAGGTGGGAGCTTTCCTGTGGCTTGTCCAATCTCCCCTCTGTATCTGTGATTTGTAAGCCAGGCTGTGGGATTTTGTTTTTTCAAGAATAGCCAGACTGACAGGTCGTTGGCATGGGCACTTCCGTGCTGGTGACCTATGATTAGGGCAGCTTGAAAAGTGGCTGAACTCCATAACAGGCACTTGCCTAACCTTGCCCAACTCTACCCTACCACACCCTAAGGAGCAAGTGATGTTCAGTAGGAAAGGAAAGGACTCTGGGAAATTCCCAGATCATTTCCTTTAAATGCTCCCTCATTGAAACTCTTTAGGACAGCACCACTTGCTAGCATTGTTACTGAGTCACATTAGAGTTTGGCCATTGGGGCAGCACAATTATTTATTATATTTTGTATGTTTGTTTGCTTATTAGGTTTATATAGATGCTGATCTCACATTAGCAACTCTGGGCATCTTACACCATTTTATAACAAACAATAACATACTATAAAAAATATAAACAACAGCCAAGGAGCCAACATATGCCAGTTTATGCCAAAATACTTTTTCAGCCAACTCTAGGATTGGAGGAATGCATGCTAATGCAGCTGCAGGGAAGATTCTATAATGTGTCTAGTTTCTGCCCAACTTGCAAAGAATACAGCATCCCTGCTAAAATCATTATCATCATCATCATCACCTTCATCTTCACCTTCAGCAGCAGCAGCAGCATGTCCTCTCTCTCAATCCAAAGACTTACCTCCAGGATTCTTTGTTTGTTTGTTTATAACACTGGTAAGATGAACTCATCCTCTTAAAAGCAATCTGAATGACTGTCTTGCTAGCACTTTGCATGCATTGTCCTGGATACACCCATGTACAGGGGAAACAGAGCTGCACAAATGTCTCTGCCTTATATCCATGTTTAATTGAAGATATGAGAAAGCCCATGCAGACATGTTTTGCACATGTAGTTGTAAAGACCCTGATGCAAATACAACTCTAGCAGGGCCAGGACACTTTTAATGAGAAGTTTTGCCCATACAGATTGTTGATTGTTATTTTTTGTGTGTTTTAGTTACCATCCACAGCAGACGGTAATGCCTGGTGACCTTAATTAAATCACACCTGGTTAGTGCAGGGATGGTAGGCTACCAGGATATACCCAGTGGAATCTAGTAGGAAGAAGGTGATGCCAAATTATTTCTGGATTATTGCCAAGTAAACTATATGCACATGTCTAAGAGTTCACCAGGAACTGAGCTCAACTCAAAAGAGACTTTTTTTAATTACTAGTTTACTCACAGTAATCTTTCTTTCCTTCCCTTTTTTATTGTGAAATTGCTTTATTTTGCTGTTTAAAAAGAAAGAAAATTGTGAGGGGAAGATTAGGAAACAAGAAAACCTTTCTCCCTCAGGAAGTAGCTAATTATGAAGCAATTATGGGACAATTCATAGAAGTGAGAATGCTGAAAATTGAAGGAGGGGACTTTTTATTAAAACAGTTGTCTGCTTCAATGAATGAGACTTACTTCTGAGTGCTACAGAATGATCTTAGGAGCCCCTAATCATATTTCAGGCATGCCCCATTAACTGCTTTTAACCAAGATGTCCTCATGGCATTCCCTTTGTTTCATCTCCAGCCAAGGTGGAGGCAACTTAAACTCCACTTTTAAAGAAATGTTTTCCCTCTTCTCTGCCACAATCTATGATGCCTCATTGATTATGGTTGATGATGCAATCAGAGGCTGGGATCTACCCAGCTTCTGTTGCCTACTTAAGGCTGCAGTGGACATGTCTTCTCACCTCAAGTAACTGAGAACTGTCCTCTGTATCCATTTTTGTTTGGACTGGAGAGACATTTGCCAATATAAAGTCTCCAAAGTATAAGCTTTTAGGTGGGCTATCTATCTGTCTATGGAGAGTTCTTTTGAAAGAATGTTAGACTCATTCTTAAATGCAAGTGTTTAGCACTTTTGGAAGAGTGCTAAACCTACTTTTAAAAAAGAGGACTGAGCGGCTAGTCTTAGGCTGCACAGAAGATTGATTTGAACCAGGAAGGAAAAGAGGTTTCTGCCAGCTTTACATTGCTGCTTTATATTCTGTTGATTCAACCACAAATAATTTTGCACTGCTGTATTTTTTACAGAATTTATTAACTTAGGGAGGGGGGGGTGCAATTTGCCTATTCCATAGGTTACTCCGAGGTGTTGCTGGGCACAGTTATATAGAACTTTTTCATTATCAATGACTCCTTGCTGCTTCAACCCTGCTCATCCCCCCATCTCTGAGCCCCACTGATGGGTGACAGGTAGAGAGGAAGTGCATGGAGTAAAGCGGGAGCAAATGCCCCTGATTGTCCTCACAACTTTTCCTCCCTCCTGACTGCCACCTCTCAGGTGATCTATTTTAAAATATGGGTCTAGAGCTCTTTTGAAAGAGCACTAAACCTCTGTCCAAAAATAGCCCAGCTGTTGTGGGTCACAGAGTAAAATAGTTTCAAAGCACACACCCAGCTCCACAGCCCGATATTAAGGAAAGCAATTGTGGTTGTTTTTCCCACTAACTGGTAGTGCTCAGTAGGATAGAAAACTAAGCCAGAGGAATCCACCACTTTCTTCCCTTAACAACCCCCTCCACCCCCAATTAAAAATGTGCTACATGCCAGCTTTATTACTGAAGCAGAACAGAGCTCAGCTGTTGGGCCAGCACAATTTATGCTGGTGTATTTTTCTTCTGACTCAAGGACTAGAGGAAAGCATTTTAATGCTGCTGTCAGGAACAGCAAAACATTCATGGGAAGGCTACTATAATCCTTTAACCTAGCATTATATGAACTGCTAGGAAACAAATATATTAATTCTGCCTTTCCTGCATTAGATAGAGATGCCAGATGGACCTACTTTTCTCCCAGGTTTCAAGGTTCTCTGCATTCTGAAGTTTCCCACAAGTCATAAAGGATGCTAAGGTCAGCCCACGCTTAAACTGCATCAAGTTGCAAGCAAGTTCAGCCAGCACAGGTGGGGGTTGGACTAGTAAATAAGGCCCTACGCTCCCTTGCATGGATTCAGGCAGTAATTGCTAACTAAAGGTTGCTCTTTGTGTGTGCGATCTGAAAAAAGTAACAAAACAATACTGCATTTAAGTCACTTGCAGCATGATAGAGTCCAGCAATGTATATGGAAATGAGAGGCTGACAAAACAGAGATAGTTATATATGTGTGTGCATATTTGTGCATCTGTGTTTGTATTCCTGCTACTCTTATAATTAGAAATGTTAATTTGGATGCAATATGTATATTAGCATGAAAGGGAGTTTTCCCTTGATTTCTGGGAGAAATAGATAGCATCTCTTTACTGACACACCTGTTGAATTTCTGTTTTTTGGATATCTGTGAAAGATATGGTTATCCTGCCTGGTGGTGGAAAAACAATGGCCGCAAAACAATACAGACAACTTCCACTCTCCTGTCATCTAGTGACTGTTCAGATTTTAACAGAACAGATCTGGCAGTGTTAGATAATAGAGTGTATTTATTAATTTAACATATTTCTGTCCACTTATTCCTGGTCATTTCCAGCTTATTCAGGGCCGCAACGGGGGGGGGGGCAAGCGGGGCATGTGCCCCGGGCGCCACACTGGGGGGGCACCAAAATTTGCACTGGGGGGGCGCCAAAATGGGCGTGGAATCCATGTTTGCCCCGGGTGACGCAGACCCTAGTTGCGAGGCTGAGCTTATTCCATCCCTTGGTAGTTCATAGGATACCTCCAAGAAGAACAATAATAAATATTACAGATATGTTCTAAAAATACCAGATCCATTATAACCATTAAAACTTCCATAAAGAGCAGTAATCACAGACAGTTCATAGCTCCAACCTTAAAATATGAAAATATTCTTAATGGGGAAGGCTTAGGTATAAAAATCAGGTTTTAATCTCTTCTTAAAACAAGCTGGAGAGCAAGCAGTCCAACCTTGTAGGGGAAGGGATTCTCCAGAGTTGGTACTGCTATGAAGAAAGCCCTACTCTGACTTTATGTGAGCCTCCCTCTGGGTCAGCACCTTCAATGAAGCCCTGTTATCCCATTTGTCTTCATTGTCAAAAATGTCATTTGTTTATATTATCCACTTGGTAAGAGTGGAGGTGGACAGCCAGTTTCTATTCAGAATCACATTAGCTAAGCAATAATCTGATGGAGGATGCATAGTGGAAGGTGATAAAACAAGCTGTAAGTAGGGACAGAGCCAAAAGTGGGTAGAGACACTCCTTTCTGTTAAATTATTTTTTTCACCTTGGTCTGATTTTTGCTTCCTTTATTCCAAGCCATTGTGTGGGGAAGAACAGATACATCTTACTGGAGGAGCCAATGTCTTGCAAAGAACTGCATTTAAGCCTTGGTTTCTGGGTTCAGCTTTTGATTGTGTGTTTGTGTTTTCTTAACATGTGCCAAAAGTTAGACTGGGAATACTCATCAGTACTTTGATAACACTTTTTCTACGTGTGTGGCAGGAAGAATTTTCATGCATATGCTCACACAAATATACGTGTGTAACGACCCTCATAAATAAAAGCAATCTGCACAATTTTACAGTTGCCTGTTCCATTGGGAGATAGAAACTAAAATAGCTCGAGGGTTTGTTAGAAATAATTCAGAAGCGCCTCAAAAGTTCATTTCTGATCTGGAAAATATGCTGGTCCCAAGAGTGATCAGGCACTGTTAAGCTTTGGGAGTTCACAGGAAGGGTATGGGAGTTACTTGAAACTGAAATGTTTAGGCACTTTATATCACTGAATATCACTAGAAGGAAAGCAAGAAAGGGAGAGGACTATTAATGAAATATTGCTTCCTGTGGCTTTTAACTGGCCATAGGTTGTAAACTAGAGCAATGTAGTACAGCTTTTATACAAAGATGATTATGTAACTTTTGGGGGGGCAGTGCATGCGTGTATGTCCAATCAGAATGGAATAGTGTACATTTTCGGAAAAGTTGATGTATTGGTGTCTCCCAAAGCAAATATTGACGGCCTTTATAGATAAAGTCACTGTAATGCTTCAGAACCGGCTTCGAACCTATCTACTCAACTTTGGCTGGCTTTGAGAGCTGCAGTGAACTGGGTTTTGTAATGCTATGTGGGAATGACCTTGGGAGACAGAAGGAAGAGCCACAGCCTAGACAAAGGTCTGATAAATGAAATCTGAGTCCGAAGGAGGGGTTGGGGTGGAAAAAGCATCTCAGAAGGCACCTTCTCTAGTTTTCAGGAAAGTAAGAGCAAGGGAGGGGAGAGGTACTTTCAGACTTGCAAGATTCTGTTACTGTAACCTTACAAGAAAAGTAGTAATAATACTCATGGTTGGTGCTTCTTGTCTGGACTACCTCAAAGGGCTGATAGGTTTTTCCTGGTTCCAGGTTCATTGTGGGCAGTCTGTTTTGCAGGTACTCTTGCTTTATCCTGTCTCCTGTCTCTGGTCAATCTTTTCTCTCATATCATTAGAGCATCATTGCCCAGTCCCAGGTGTCTGCTGTTTCTTCTCCCAAACCTTATTCCAGCTTCTAAAGCCAGATGTAATGGTATGCGGGAATGACCTTGGGAGACAGGGTGAAGAGACACAGCCAAGGGAATGGTCAGATAAAAGACAACTTAGCCCGCAGCAGGAGTGTGAATGGGGCAAACATTTCAGGAGGGACCCTCCCTAGTTTCTTGGGCTCTAAAGGGGACGGGTTGAGAAGTGAACATTTAGACTTCAAGATTCTGTCAATGTAACCCTACAATAAAGTAGAATTAGCTCCTCTGGCCACATTTTCTGTCTGATCTACTGTACCTTGCAAGGTTAAAACCATAACTGTAACTGCTAGGAAAAGCACCTAGTTGCAGAAGGCACCAACTTGCTGCCATTTCATCATTACAGCTTGTGTGGATTTTCTATACCATGAGAAGATGGTAGCTTGACACTTCGATAGCAGCCACTCAGGTTTTTTCAGCAAATAGCCAAATGCATGAAATTGCTGGATTTCATGAATTCTGAAGTATATGAAGTGCTGAAAATGTGGAAGGGGCACCAATTCTTTTTTGTCTGGAGGAAAGCAGGTGGCTCTGGCAGGGACCTTGATTGAATGCCTTTTTTGAATGCCTTTTTTGTATCCACATATTGGTTACCTGGAAGAAATGTTAATTGGCTCACGGTGATCTCTGTATGTGCTCAGTATTCTGAAAGCTCCAGAGGTGAAAGTGTTTACAGGTTGCATTCCAACAGCTTTGAAAGCTTGGGGAGGGAAGGAGGTGGATCTGGTTGCAGTGGGAAGTGTCCTGAACCTTGCAGCATTCTGAGGATTCAGTAAATTACTCTGGCATAGCCTTTGTCAGAGATCTGACAATGATGAAAGTAATGTTGCATTGTCGCAGCACAAGCTTTGCCCTTTTTATGCATGCGTGTAACATCACAAAGCACATATAAAAGGGGCAGAGCTTGCATCTTGATGGTGCAATATGGATTTCATCATTTACTCCCCCTTGACCTTGCCTGCATATACCTCTGCCCTCTGCTGATTTTGATACTGAAATTATTCTGTTTCTGTAAGTGAAGGTTTCATTGTGTTATCATGGCAAATAGGGATCTCTAGATTGAATGCTCCTCATCTTATCTAATCCAGCCTTTTCAATTGGTTGGCCATGGGGCTAGGGGATTCTAGGCAGTGTAATCCCAGACATCTGAAGACAGTGGGGGTAGAGAAGGCTGGTTTAATCCCCTTCTTCAAGACATCTGAGATAGAAGTGATCAGTAGGTTTTGCCCATAGGCAATTCATGAGAACACAATTTCTCTTAAAACATAAACCACGTTCATGCTACTTGACAAATCTAAAAGAGAGCTTGTAGAGAAGCATAAACTGGCACCTTCTAATTTATACACAATAACCCTGAAATACTGTATATACCCAGCATTGCAACCACAGGGGTGCGGTCTGGCAAGATTCCTTTCTGGCTCTCATCAGTAGACTGCCATATGGGTCTGAAGTGAGACAGAAGTAGATTATCTCCGGATGCCAGGATCTTGTTACAGGAAAATTCAATATTTTAAATTCCGCCCTGATTCATAATGTAGTCCCAGGTAACCGATAGCAATTATTATAAAATAAACAAGCTTAAACGTATAAAAATGTTTATTTTATAATCTAAATGGATGATCTCATATTTTAGCTTCGACGTGGCTGCCAGCAACAGAAATGAAGCTAATATGATGTGAATGCAAGGCCAACTTTCCTGTGGCAGGAGGTGGTGGAAAGGAAGAAAGTGAAGATCCCATTGTTGCTACCTTGGCCATTTTTGTTTGCATACAACAACTTGTACTGGCGAGTCAGTTTGGTCTAGTGGTTAAAGGTATTAGACTAAGGATGGGGAGACCCAAGTTCTAATCCTCCCCTAGGCATGACTTTGGGGAAGTTGAAAAACATTCTGGAAGAAGCCTCTTCCAAAAATGTTGTGAAGAAAATTGCATGGACCTATCCATATCGTCACCAAGAGTCAAAATTGACCCAAAGGTCCAGAAGAACAGCCACAGCAGTTTTACTAGGGAAAGGGAGAGACTCAGTCACACGTTACTAATTCTCTGTATGTATACAAACATATTCAGAATGCTGCAGGGATATTGCCTCAATAACTCTTGGAGTGAATGCCTATTGCCTTCCAGATCCTTTGGAACTACACCTTCCAGAGGCCCAGCCAGCATGTGCTAATAATGGTTGTTGGGAATAGCATCTAGGAAGCTACAAGTTCCCCACTTTATCTTAAGGCACTCATGTAAGACATCTACTGTGATTTCCCCCATATTGCCAAAGGGGAACCCTAAGACCAAAGAGAATTTATGACTAGGTAAGTTTTGAACCAAAAGGGATAAGGCACTACCATTATGTTATCATCACATGTTGATGAAACTGCGAGGAACCAAACATTAATTAGCCAGTTCTTAGACTTCAGGGCAGTTATAGATAAGAACACCAATGGGCTACTCACTTTTTTCATGCCACCATTATTTTATGCCATCACAGAATCATTACTGTAATGTTAGTTTTAGCATACTGCTTGCCTAGGAGTAATTGCTTTACTCTTTACTCGCCTGCTTCTAAGTGGGCCCTGGACACACAGTGGTTTGGCTCATAGTAGGTATGAGCACAAAGCAGGAATTATCATGGCACGATCTAAGAATTCTTTCTTCATTACTCCTTGGTTGTATTATCCGACTAGAGTTTTTAACCAGTGCGAGCCCCACTGACATGTTCTAGTTTTTATTTTTCAACAGTGTTGTCAGGAAAACCGAGATTCTGTTATATATCATGACTTGTAACAGGATCCCTCAACTTAAAACTAGCTAGTGCTAAGGGAAGTTGAACATGGGAGTCCATTACAACCATTCCGTCTTGACTGAAGTAGTGTGGCCAAATTCTCTTTAACCAGAAATTGGCACCATTTGGTATACCAGCCTAAACTGCCAGAAGGCAGTCCTATGACAGAGTAGTGACTAAAAAAGGCAGATGAACAGATAATGGCTAATAATTACTACTAGCTTTTTCATATTCTTCATTCATTCTGAATGCTATGCCAAGCTGACAGAATTTTTCAGTGCAGCCAAGAGTGATCAACTGTTGAATAATCAGCTGATGTGCATACCTTTTGAACCAGCATTAGGCAACCATTCCCTGAAATAATGAATTCCTACAACAGTTTTCACTTGCTGTTTTTAATTTGATTCTGAATTCAAGCTGTTGTTCCTCAACTTCGTTTGTGAGTTGCTGCTTTTAGCAACCAAGTTTGTATTCCAATGGGATCTTGCAGTAGGCCAAATGGGCAGATGTGTTTGTCAAGAGCAATACTAATTTCCACTTTGGCACCTTTATCTGTTTTACTTCATCAACTGTCCCAGGTTGCTCATCGACCCCTCTAAGAGAAGAAGAAGATTTGTTTGCAAAATCCAAGCTTCCATTGACAGCAACAACTGTCTAAAACTACAGTTTATTAAGGTAGCAGGTCCTCAGGAAACATTTGTGGGATGAGATCAGATTTTATGGCTTGTATTAGCTGCAGTAATGTGACATTTCAAAGAGGTCCATAAAATGCCCTCGAGAATATTCGAAAAGATTCTGTGATTGGAAGGAGATAAATGCAGGCTGACTGCAACACATATTCACCCATCCAGAAATAAAACACAGATGGAGGTAACACAATCAATCAAGGGTAACAAAAAAGAAAGGTAAAAGCAAATGATAAACCCATTCTGCAGTTCCTTACATACACGTACAGATCTAATCCATCACAAGCCATAATTTATTTAACCATGGTTTATTGAATAAACTACAATGGAATGGGTTTGAACAAGACATTGAGCAATAAATGGTGGCTTACAAATCACAATGGTTGAAGTAACACAACATATTAAGTGAAATGAACCAGATTATAGCTAAATGGAACCTCGTCACAATCATATTTGTCTGCAGCTCTCCAATATGGCTATTCCTATTAATGTCAATGGAAGCAACGATCCATAGATACATTCCACGGCCTCCGTTGAAATGAAAATGTCACATGGTTATTCTCTAGAACAGAATTTGCTGGCAGAATCCCAAGAGCTGACAAATGTATAAATTTCACACATGTGACCTAAAAGTAAAAAGTTAACTGTGGATAAGAGTCATCTATTGCAGTGCTTCTCAACCTTGGCAACTTTAAGATGTGTGGACTTCAACTCCCAGAATTCCCCAGTCAGCATGCTGGCTAGGGAATTCTGGGAGTTGAAGTCCACACTTCTTAAAGTAGCCAACACTGAAACACTGATCTAGTGCTCCAAAAGTGATTTTGAGTATTGGGGCTAAGCAATTATACCACTAGGATTGAACATAGGGCCCAACAATATAAAGTGTAGGGTTTTCTCACATTATGACCCATTTCCAAAATATTTTCCTCTTCCTTGTCTGTTTTATTTGGGGAGAGGGTGTTAACTCTTTTTCTGAAAGGTTGGGCATGCGGGTTACAGGCTAAACTTGCTGTCCAATCCATTTTTAAGTTCCTCAAGGTACCTCTGAGCTAGGATTACCATGTTTGGCAACAAAAATATAGACAACCCCTTAGCAGAGTTATTGTTTCCTTTATCTCTTTGCTGCCATCTAATGGCCACCTGGAGTTTTGCAGCCCAAAATGTTAGCCATACTCTAGGCCTCACATGGACCCAAAGACACTTGTGGGAATGAAACAGATGAATGAAACCAGCTTTGCATGCATCACACTTGCCCTCTCTGGAAAAAAAAAGCTTTATCCTTCTTTAAAGGAGGCATCAGCAACCGATTCAAGCAGTATGCAGAATTTTGCAAGATGTCCCAGGCTCCCTAAACTAAAAATAATGAAAACATGATTTATTTTATTTTTTTTTAAAAAATAAAGATGGCTAACACCTTGCAAGATACCACATCAGAATACAACCTATCTTGCAAAATTTTCTCATCTTGTGAGAAGTGGGCTATTTAAAATAGAGGGGTAGCGTGGAGCAATCTGGTTTTCCTTCTGGTGCTTTGTGAATGGCCACACCCACTGTGGCAGCCATTTTGTGAGAGCACCCTTAAAGATTCTAAATGGGCCCAGTGGCCAAAAAAAGGTTGGGGGCTCCATCCTGACTCTTTATACACGGCCAGTCTTAAGTGACCAGGTCTTACTTAGCTAGCTCTTTGGCTCATGCAGTGTTTGAATAAACACATAAAACGTGCCGTCTATCACAGTTGCTGCTGTTAGGATTTCCATTGATAGCATCAACAGTGACATATTCTGTACTCAGAAAGGGGACAATGCTTTCCAGGGCAATCATTCCCTCTGTACTCCTTTGCTCCATCCATCTCTGAATGTGAAAAGCCATACTTGCCGCTGGCACTGCAGGTACACACTAGAAGAATACCTGTGAACTTGCAGCCTTTTCCCAGGCAAGGGATCATGAGATCAAGGCTGTTCTGAAGAGCCTGCTATGCTCTTAATCTTCTGGTTTCAACAGTGCCTGTAATTTGGGGAAAGGTAGAAGAAAACCCCTTCTTTATTAAAGAAAGCCTGCAAATAAATGCAAAGTCCATTTTTTACACACACACACACACACACAGACAGACACACAGAGCTTTCTTCTCATAACGATGGTATTGTAATTCTCTCCTAAGCCCTCAATAACTCTTGGTTACATCATCCAGATATCAATCATTGAGTGTTGACTCACTCTTGCCAATGAAACAGAGTGAATTTTAGGATGCTTTTAAGCAGCCCTCCATGGTTTGTCTGACTTCTGTGATCCATTTCCAGAATTACATTGAGAGACCAAATCATACTGTAAAAAAGACAATTACTTCTGGAGCTCCTTGCCTTCTTTCACATTTGTGGCAAAAGCTTTGCCTGGAATAGCATGGTTCATATTGTGGCTCCTTATAGGAAAGTGAGTTAGCACTGGCTTTGATTTACTGGTCTTAGAATAAGAGAGTGATTTGGGGATGGGCCATCTCAGGCACATTCCCCAAGAACTCATTCCTGCAGGCTGAAGGTCCCTGTGCACACCCTGTCCCATGTCTACTCTGCAGATGCAGAGATAAGTGCCATCAAGAAGCAGTTTAGGAGCCAGAGTGCATTTGGATTCACATTTGGTACTAAATTATGGCTTCCTTAAGCATTGAGTAAGCCATAATTGCCCAGGGTCACACAGCATGCTAAGACTGATTTATAACTACAACTCAGAAATAAACAAACTACACCAGTGTTTCTCAACCTCAGCAACTTTAAGATGTGTCTGGCTAGGGAATTCTGGGAGTTGAAGTCCTCACATCTTAAAGTTGCTGAGGTTGAGAAACACTGGTGTAGGGTAAATGTTCCTATTTCCATATGAATACCAGGCCAACTATGCTATCATGATGTTCCAGTGCAGTGCAAACTATGCCTAAAGTACCCTTCTCTAACCCAGTTATCTCTTGATGTGTTAGACTTCTTCCATAACTGGCCAGAAATGATGGGATTTGAAGATCAACACATCTGGTGGCCTTTGGAATGGAGAAACAGTAGCTTTAAACTTGGTTAGCACCTGGATTCAGTTTCAGGAAATCTCAGAGCTATAGGCTAGATTAGGAAGTCAAAAATATGTCCTGGAAGAAGACAATGGCAAACCACTTGTGTACTATTGCCAATACAATAAGGGCTATGGAAAGATCCATGCTGAAAGTTTCCCTCCGAGACCACATCCCAAGCAGCCAGATTAGAACACAAAGTGGAATAAATGATGTTGAATATTGCAAATGGAAGCTACGCTGGGCAGGACACATCACGCGCATGTCAGATGGCTGCTGGACAACAGCAGTTGCCGAATGGTATCCAAGAGAAGTAAAAAGACCCACTGGCCAACCTCCAAGGAGATGGGAATATCCAATAATCAAGAACTTTGGTCAAACCTGGAGAAGAAAAGCCAGGAATCGAGACTAATGGAAAGCGAATTGTGACCAGCATGACTCTGTCCAGCGACAGTCTGGTCTTGAGGTGACTATTGCCAACACATATGCTGGCTGTTGCTGTCAGGAATTGTAGCTAAGTAACATACAGAAAGGAGAGTCACTCTGGTGTGGTTTAGGCACCAGGCTAGAAACCAGGAGACTGTGAGTTCTAGTCCCACCTTAGGCATGAAGGTGACCTTGGGACAGTCCTTCTCTCTCAGCCCTAGGGAGAAGACAATGGCAAGCCACTTTTGAAAATGATGTCAACAATGGACTAGGCCAGCAGTCACAAGAATCAAGACCGACTCAAAGACACAAAAAAAGAAGTACTGCTGGAAAGTTGGCATTTTCCACTTCTGCTGCAAAGCTTTCATTCGGGATTGCTTGAGAGAATTAGTACAATGTCTCCTTTTTTCATTTGATGCAATGAAGTTGACTGGGTTAGCCTGGCTGACTGTTGTTTTCCATCCACAATGCCAATGAAGCAATCTTCTACAACAGTGTTTCTCAATGTTGGCTACTTTAAGATGTATGGACTTCAACTCCCAGAATCCCCCAGCCAGCATGCCAGCTGGGGGATTCTGGGAATTGAAGTCCACACCTTAATTTCAGCCTCAAAAATGGGCATATTGCCTTGATTCAAATTTGGCACAAATGTCTACATGTCTTTTTCAAAACTCTATTCCTATTTACTATCCTAAGACCACAGAATCTTAGGTTAGATGGAGGAAATAAAGCTTTCATCACATTTGTCCTTCCTTAGTAGTTTGTCACTAAAGGAGGTCACTGTCACCTGGTTTAAAGTTAAGGGTTGTTTGGAACTTTCTTCCACCAACCAGTTTCCTGCTAGCTCATGGGTATACTGAATTATGAATCCTATGCACAGTGGAAGGGATGGGGCTGGCCCCACTAGAAGGAGAAACCCCACCCCACTATAAAATCAGAAATGGAGCTTGTCAGCTGACACTCCCTACCCCCAAGACACTGGAAGGGCCAGGGCCTACAAATAATGCCCTACATCAGAATTCAGTGCAGGCTAATTTAACTCCATTTCTTTTCTGCTGTTTTCTGCTCTTTCAAGAAATGTTAATTGCTGTTCGGATTTAACTGAGTCTACTGCTTAAAGTAATAATCCAGATGACTCAAAAATTCAAGGTGTGTCAAATATAGGTACTCTTAGGGTAGACACCCTTAAGCTAGCTGGTGACCAATCTGGGTATGGAATCTTACTCATCCAATAGACTCTTAACAGTTGCTATTATTGATTACACATCTAATTCACCTAATAACTGAATTTCACTGGGCAAATTACCAAGTTATTTAGTTAAAAATGAGAAAAACAATGAACACTATAATACATAAATAAGTAGAATAAGACAGGTATTTTTTTAAAGCCACTTTTTTCAATGGACATAGAAATTCTACATGCCTAATTAACAATTGCTATGGACATCAGTGCAGTTGGTGAATGATACCTCTTCATTAGCTCTTGGGTGAAGTGGAAGGTGGGTGGGTAGCTCCATTTTCTAGAAGTAGATGTTTTAAAGGAAGGAGGAGGAGGTAAAGGAACAGCATATTTGCTGTCTGAAAAGCCTCTTAGATGTAGAAGGGAAAACAGAGCTTCAGTCTTATGAATTAACAGCAGGTGCTTCTTGGAGGAATGCCAAGTAGAATGATAACACAAAACCACATCTCAGCAAGGCAGAACAGTGGGGGGGGGAAGGAAGGAGAAAACAAGGGCCTTGTGATTTCAATGAATTTTGTGCACCATCAGCATTGATGCACCCAGGACTAGATGCTTGAAAAACGGGTCCAATGGCTAGTAGAAATACGAATGCTCTTTAGTAAAGGGAGTAATGACATTTTACATGGTCAGAATGCCGTATTGAAGAATTTCAAACTGGGTAACAAAAGAGGTTAGCACCAATTCCCCTATTGTGAGTGCTAAGTTCTGTGTTTTGAGCCCTACACCAGCATCCATTGCAATTATGCAAAGGGTTTGGATCTGAGCAATGAAACTGTTTGCCAGACAATCAAACCCCATGGGCTGGTCCATGTCATAACAATAGATAGATAGATAGATAGATAGATAGATAGATAGATAGATAGATAGATAGATAGATAGATAGATAGATAGATAGATAGGATTGTCTCCAGTCTCTGAAGGCTTTTGATGATTGATAGTGGAATGAGAGAAGATGGATTCAGATTTGGAGTGAGTCATATCACATCCTGATTAAGACATCATTTGATTTGCTACCAAACTAATCCCAAGCAATGTGCAATATAATAATAGTTATCATTTAGGAGTGTGCCAAAGTTGGGCATTTTTAGGGAAGCCACAAGCCTTAGAATATGCTTAGAATCCAGAAGATGCTTTTGTTTTAAAATAAAAGTGTTGAGAATGAATAATATAAAGTGTTGTTTGACCCTGAGGTCAGAAGATTTTAATATCTGTTAAGAAAAAATACAGAAGCATAAAAATCTTGCCCATTGAGAACTTAACTGCAGATTCTTTGGGAGGACAGTGACTTCAGCTCTGTTGTCCCCAGTCTGGAGCCTGCCAGATGTGGTGAGATTGCAACTTCCAAGTCATCCAGCCAGTAATCCCACCATATCCGGAGGATGATCAATTGGGGAAGATTAATTTAATTAATCCTTCCCTTTGCATTCAACTTTGGATTCTTCCATATATCTTTCAGTATGGTTTGGACAGCCATTAGTTTCATTAAGCAACCCTGACCTTGCTGCATTTAATGTAATTCTCCAAAAAGTTTGGAGTGGCTCAGATTTTTCTAAGAGATTCTTCAATCATTTGTTCCCCTAGGATTCTCAAATCATTGAAGTCTCTTCGTACTCATCATTCATGAATTCAAATGTACAACTACAACAATAGTCATAGAATTAAACATCCCAGGGTGGTTAGCCCAATTAGCGACATAAGTCCAAACATCATTTCAAATGCCCCACTCACTCAACATAGATTCTTTCAGGACAATGATAAAATTATGATATCAGCTCTCATCATTGCATGGAACAAGTCCTGTTTGAATGGCTTCACCATATTGAACCAGGCCACTTGGCTTCTCTTTCTCCAATGACATCAGCTTCAGGGTTGCAGGAGGGTGGGAAAGAGCATCGAGACCTGGGTGACAGATATCTGATGGTGGATTTCTGTACCAAACAGCCAAGGGATGAGACATCTGGCAGAGACAGGAACTGGGAGAAACTTGGTTTTACAGCATGATACATAGACCCCATAGGATGGCAATGTTTACAGATTTTATGAAAACACCCACCTGTTCCTATCCCCTTTTTTGCCTCTTTCTCTCAGCCAAAACCAGATACCAAAGGCTAAAGTTGCATTCCCCCCTCCTTGCTAATTTTTCTCCCTTGTCCACTGACAGGGAGGGTGGCAACACATGCTTTGCACCAGGAGAGATCAAGCAGCTTGCTCTCTCTGTATCACCAGCTCTTTGTTAAGAATAGCTCAGCATGAATGAGAAGCCCAGGGAGTAAAGGAATTCTTTATAACAGTGTCTTTCCTTTAAAAAGGAAAGAAAACCAGCCAACGGGAAAGTAGATGGTGCTCCATCACATAGGAATTGGCTACAGATCTTCAGTTACCTCCAGAGACGCTGTCAGGGAATAAAGTGGGGTCACCAAGGCCTCAAGAGCTGGTGGGTACATCTTAAGGGGGCCTCTTGCAAAATGGCTGCCATGGAGATACAAAATCTTGATTCCCCACCCAAATGTACCATGCTGTCTCTGCTTAAGTTTGTCTTTTTTTCTGGATAAGTTAGTAGAGTTTCAGAGAAAGTACTGAACGATTTCTATTTCTCAGAAAAGCTTATGGGACCTCTTTCAGACCTTGAGGCATTATTGAAAATATAGATGATGACAGAGTTGAGTGCTTTGCCTGATAGCTCTCTTTAAAAAAAACAACAACACCCTAAATCATTATTTAAAAATATAAGGATTCAGCTGAGCACAAGAAACCTAACTTGTTCTAAAGAGAGCTGTCTGCAACCAACTGGCCACCCAAAGGTGCCAGCTATAATCAAATGCTGCAGAGAAGGGACTTAGGGGTACTCAGTCATGTACCCCATCAGAAGCTAGAAATGGAAGTGCACAGTGTAGTGTTCCCAAGTGCTAAAGTAACTTGGCCTACAGGCTGGCTCCTGGTTCTTACTGATAGGCATGGCGATAGAGGCATCTGTCAAGCCCCACATAGTTGGCAAGACTAGGAAAGCAAGAATGACAAATATTCCAGTGAAGGATCTTTAATGCTAGTCTGGGCTAAATACAAAACCTAGAAACTGTAATAGGAATTCCTCAGCCTCAATTGTAGGGAATTAATTAAGCCAGAGATGTGTTGAAATGCTTTTTCCCAGATCCTTCAACACCTGAACCAAATCACCATCTTTAAGATAATCTTACAACTGACTCACCTCCAACTTTCCTGCAATCTCTTACATTGTCCTGTTGAATCTCCGGACAATTATAGCCTTGTCAAAAACACTGGATAGAGTATATGACTTTGGTTAGCCTGCAGTTTATCTACAGAAGGAATACTAGTCTATGCTGGAAGAAAAATTGTGGACAGATCAGTACATATTATCATTAGTTGCCATATGTGATGGCAATGCTCAACCATTAAAAAGTTCTGAACTGCAGTTTTTCAGGTGTGCAGTAGGATAATTGAAAAAGAGACAACCCAGAGTCTCCTACTAGCCTTATTATCAGTTCCTGATGACTTACATATAGAGTCATCAGATAAAGAGTTAGTGATTTTTCTTCTGCCACCAGTCAAGTTATAGCCATTCATAGAAAAATGGGTAGGATATTCAATTAATCAGTGATGCAAGAGGTCATGGAACTGGCTTTGGCCAAACATTTAACTAATTAATTAAGGGTAAATAGAAATAGTAACTATAAAGACAACATTTCTTTAATATTGTTTTTTTATTTTTATTGGTTTTTATTAATAATGGAGTATATCCAATCCCCTATGATCCATGGTGATTTTTGGGTGGATTGTTAGTGTAGTCATGTATAAGGAGCGTATTAGGGTTAATCATGTAATGGTTACTAGTTTAATATGGTTTTGGTACAACAGTAAAGTTTCCTGTTACTATGATTATGAACATGCTATTTCATTGTATATTCCACTTTCATTTTTAGTGTTGACCATGAACTATTCTGCACATTATGACACTGTTCATATTTGTTTACAGTACATTTTACTTATTAAAAAATGACTGGGATGCAAGACCTTGGACTTCAGCAGATGATAAACAGGTTTTGAGTCTTTCTTGGCCTCTTTCTGAGTTTTAAGTCTTTCTTGGTCATGAAAACTTGTTGGTTCCTATACACTGGGTAATATTAAGGTAATTGAACTAATTGTGTAAGACAGTTTCTTATCAACTGGATCCTTCTGGGTCTTTCAAGGGGGCCCTTGTATTGCATCTAACCACGACACAAATATGACCCAACAACTTTTCTTTTTTTGGCCTGTCCCTATCGGGTTGCCTTAATCTCATCCTCAGTCCATGAGTGACAGAAAATTAAAGCACCCTTAGCTGCCCGTTGTCAAAATAGACTTTTATCCCACATTCTAAGAGCAGTCTCAAGTTGAGTAAAATTTGTCAGACTTTGTCATCCACTACTTTGGAGGGAAGTCAGAGGACTAGCAGTGGCTGGGAAAAGAGGCAATAGAGGTAGGATAGAGATGGTAAAAAGAATGGCAAATTTCAGACTCATCCAGCATTCTGCCAACTCAGGGATGGATGGAAGGAAGTCCATCTCAGAATGGGAAACAATCCACACACACAAGCATATAAACACACTTCCTATGACTGTGACTATATAGTTGTTATGCATAATCCCGGCTGGTCTATAATCATACGTAGTACAGTTGTTCCCCTTTCTATTGCAGGTAGTCCTCATTTAGTGATCACAGTTGGGACTGGCAACTAGGCTGTTGAGCGAAGCGGTCACTAAGTGAAACTGCAACTGTGCTTGTGATCCGACTAAAATAATAATTTGCTTTACTGACCTGCGAAGGTCGTAAATGTGAGGCTTGGTCACAAAGTTACTTTTTCATCACTGTTGTAACTGTGAACGGTCACTATCCAAGGCAGTCACTAAGCAAGGACTACCCATACAACTTTCACAGACATTTTTTGACAATTTAAGATATGAGCAGCCACCTTATTCATATCTAATAGCTTCACACCATGCCTTCCATATATATAGTCAGGATCTGGCATTTCATTGCAGTATAGATTCACCCTTGAGCATGACTAGAGATGATGATTGTCTAAATTGCCTGTGTGGTAAAACTAACCCTGTTCTTAGTTGTTGTTGTTGTTTTAAGAAAAGAGTTAAGAAAGTCACTATCGGTGCAACCAAGTAAGTATCTTCTCATATAATTCCTCCACTGAAATAACTGGCAGTACTGATGTGCCATTTATTACAGGGTTACTTTCAGAGCTCTTATGCAATACTGATTCTTAATTATTTTATTTACGCTCACAAAGAGTCTTTCTGTAGATTTGCCTTTTGGTTTCTCATCCTATGAGAACCAAAAGGCAAATCTAATTTCAAATTATACACATTAGTTGATGGCAATTGCCTTTATATGTCCTGTAGAAGGCAGGTTCCTGAATTTAGCAAAATCACAAATTAAGCTTATTAAGGAAGTAACCAGAGTAATTTCTAATATTTTATATATCTTTATAATTATAAATAGTTGTTGTTGATTATGATGATGCACCCCTTCCAAAGAAACCAAAGCTATATGTAGAAGAAGAATAAAAATGATATTCAGTAAAACAATTGAATAATGAAGAATTGACCAATTCTAAAAGACAAACAAATATAAACATGTAAAACCAATTTCTATAAAAAAAATCTAAAAAGTCTGGGCCGTTTTCATTCTACAAAGATCTGGGTGAATGCATATTCTGATGGCATTTGAAGTAAGACAGCATAGAGGCCAGTCACACCTCCCTGAGAAGAGAGTTCCATAATTAGGGTGCTATCCCTGAGAAGGTCCTATTCCTGATCACCATACTGAGGGCTAAACCCAGTGATCAGACTACAAAAAGCCTTCCCCAGCTGATCTTAGCATGTGAGTTGTTTGGTATTTAATAGCTGAATTAGGTAAAGCATTTAAAGAAATTGTTGCTTGCATTTTCCCATATTTTTGTCACCTGCTCAAGGCTGGCCATACCATAAGACAGAGCGAGGTGGTCATCTGAGATGGCAGAAGCTGAGGAGCTACATGACCTGCCTTTTGTCCCAAAGATACTCTATTGTTTTCAATTTCAAGATACTTGGCTTTTGAATGTTGTGCAAGGCAACATTCAACATCCAAGAAGTGGGCATGTAGGTCAAGAAATAGGTGGGGGGTCAGAGCAAATACCAAATTTGATTTATTATTCCCAGTGTATTTAATAATTCCCCCTTCTCTCATATTAACATTGCAATTTAGTAACAATATGGCATAGGATCTAAGATGGTGCCCAAGGCAAGCAGACCTGAATGCCACTGATTCTATATCTTTGTGATTGATGCCAACAAGGTGGTGAAGTAACATTTCATTGCCAAGTCAACAGCTGCCTTTTGTATATAGAAGAGAGGGAAGGAGAGCAGGAACACGTCTCGGGCTGTCTTGCTTATACAACCCTTGCATTGCAAACATCACAAAAGAATAATGTATTGTCCACTCTTTACATTTTGCCTGTAGCTTCATTTCATCCTTGTATTCACATGACAGATCATCCAAGTACACATGTCTAAAGTGCTCTCAAAATTACTATCTTACTTGTGGCAAAGGTGATTCGTTACAATTTTGACAAATGGAATAGCCTATTATATCCCCTCTATCTTATGGCTTTTAAATGGTACATTCACACCTTCCAGAAGGGTGAGATTGGTAAGGTATATCACAAGAAGAAAATAACATTTAAAATAGGATGCTATCACTCTTCCTATTTTCCACATTCACTTTCTCATTCAAGATTCTGTTGGATCTTCCAATTCCTTCTGCAAAGATACTACTGATCAGATTTAACCACTTCTGATGTTTTGGTAATGTGTTGTCAATGCATATGCTGAAATTGCCCAAGTTCACATACAGTAGAGTGAAGAATTTGCTCAGGTTACATTGACAAACTGTCCTGGAAATTATCAAATGTATGAGGAAAAGTCATGTTAACTTCATTAATTAAAATCGAATATAATGTTTTTCTTGGTCCAGCCACTTTTGGAAGTATGTCTCCTAGTATGCATAGTAGTCTAAGAAAGGCCCTGTTGAATCAGGCCAAGAACTCAACTATTACTGCATTCTGCCTTCCACAGTGGTCAGATGGGTACATTCAAGAAATTCACAAACATGGGCAGGTAGCCATGTTCTATTATTGACCTCACCAAGGTTTTTATTGTAAGGATAAAATGAAAAGAGATCCTCTTGAACTCCTGGAGAAAACACAGAATGTAAACCTAAAAATACATAAATATTTGGAATCCCCAATTTACCCCTGGCAGGATTGCTACAATTTGGTAGCCAAACCACAAAACTGATTAGCCCAATGTTGGGGGATTTTTAAGGAGACAAGCAAAATAGATGCATTAAGGCATCACTTAGCTTGACATGCATCTTTTACTTAGTCCCCAATAGTTAGAATAGTTAGGGGAAGAGGGAATTCACAATTTTTGCCCATCACCTCTGATTATAGTATTCTGTTATTACCTATTCTCTGTTTCCTTGGAGGCTGATTTTTTTTAAGTGCCTAAGACCATGCAAATGCATCAGGCTTATTCATTTAGGAAAACTGATAATTCATTCTAGATAAATATGTGCATGAAAAAGACTGAAAATGAATACATTAAGCTAACAAATAAGGAATTAAACAAAATAAAGTTGGAAGTTGCCTTTTTTCCCCCACACTGAAAAACAAATCATGCAAGGTATTAGAACATAAAGAGTTCCTCCAAGACACAGTGGAAATCCCACTGCATGAGTCATTTGAAAAGAGATCAGAGGAGGGAAAAATGCTGCTGTTCCTGCTGAATACGGATGACAGTGTTGGCTTAATTCTGCTTCTATCATCTCTATGCTGTCTAGACATGCATACCCTAGAGATGATGAGTTCATTGTAGAATTTTGGCCGTAGATTCCACAGAGAATGCAGAAAAGACTTTGAACAGTAATAAAAGCAGCAGAGTGTTGTGGCTTGTTAGAGATGAACACAGACAGGGTTTATGCATTACTCTAAGCTATGATGAAGTTTGACTTACTGTGTTGTGCATACCCAAATATTGTGATTTATAAACTATGATTTAGCACACTGTGTAAAATTAGCCTTTCCCAATCTGGGAGTCCTCTAGTTAGGAAGGCTTCAACCCCCAAAGTTCTCAGCAACGGTCATGCTGGCTAGAGAAATCTGAAAATAGAAGCCCACAGTTCTAAAGGGTTCCCTGGTTGGAGAAGGGTGCAAAAAAAATAAAAATAAAATAAAGCTCAGCATCACATGTAAACCCAGTCTTATGACTAGATTCTTCTTCCTCAGTGCACAAAAGGAGTGGGTATCATTGGCCTCTCTCAAGGCTGTTGCAGTTGAAGTTCAGTGACTTCTGTGGTTCCACAGGTTGTCTTTAGGCCACAATGAATGGTTTTTGGAGCTAAACCTCCCAAAAATAACAATGCAGTTCCATGCAAGTCTGTTCAGAAGTATGACAATTTATGGAGCTAAACTCCTAGGACAACATCTACACCACTCCAGCCTAAGGAGTACATGTCAGAACTGGAAGACAATGTCTTAGCTGGCATTCACTGAAATCTTGATGAGAGTGAAGACATCTTTATTTTGTAGATTTCTTTTTTGGCAATTGTTTTGTAGGGTTCATTTTCTGCAGTCTTCACATCAGAGTATTGGATTCATAGAGTGAAGCCTATCTAACATTGGTCTATTCTATTTTAAAAAGTAGGTAGAGGGGTTTGAATGCCATCTGTTGATATTTATTATGGAATTAGATGAGTGATATCTCATTTGTTTTTGAAATCATACTTCTTTAACATTTAATAAAACAATCACAAAACCAAAGTATAAAATTACTTCTTCCCATTTGTAACCTGTGAGAATAATTCAGAGAAAAGATCAGATAAAACAAGTTTGGATTTCCCTTGGATTGATGGGTGGATGGGTGGATATTTCCTCTTTTTCCCCCCTTCTAGTCTCTGTAGACACTTGAATTATAACTGTAACTAATGTTGCTTCTTTCTGACTGAGGAATATATGAGTACATGTTTTCCAGAATGATTTGCTGATGTACTGTATGCTGCATCTTTATTCTTCCACTCTGGTATTTTTATTTGTTGTCCTTTACGGTGCACTCCTATGCATGTCTCCTCAAAAGTAAGTCCCACTGATTTCAATTTAACTTACTCCCAGGTAAAACTTGGGCTGCAATCCTATACACAATTTCCAAGCAGGCATGAACAGAATGACTGTTATTATGGTGTAACTCTGCATAGGTCAATGGGTTGGTCTTAAATCCAGTTGCTGGTTTATGCTTGTTTATTTCTTCTTAGGTATTCTTCTGAAAGATGGAGGACTTTGCACACCTTGGCATCACTATGATTTTTATATACGTTTGTCTATCATTGACCCAGTTAGATGGCAGCATCTAACCAACTCTGGCTGATTAAAAACAAAAAACAAAACAGAGTTCCACCTGGTTAGCCCTTTTTACCAGGAAATTCCAGGACAATACTGTAAATCACATGATGAAGTTAAAAAAAAATCCAGAAAGCAATAACAAAGTACTTAAAGGCCATGAAGTCACCAAGAATCCAGCTCACCACAAACAAAGCTAATGTTGAATGTAAAACTACATTAGATCAGCAGTCTTCCATAGGTTGGTGTCATCTAGATCAATGTTTCTCAACCTTGGGAACTTTAAGATGTGTGGATTTCAACTTCCCTTGCTGGCTGGGGAATTCTGGGAGTTGAGGTCCACATATCTTAAATTTGACAAGGTTGAGAAACACTGATTTGGATAATTTGGCACTATAAATTCCCAGTATAAGTTGGAAGCTGTAGTCCAACACAATTGAAGGACACTATCATCCTTCTCCTAGAAAAATCTTCACTGGAGAATTAGATTGTAATTGAGTAGAAATGTCCTTGAGAACCCCTGACTTGAGCTAAGCAGTCCTAGAAGATGCCATTCCAACTTCTGATAATAAAGTGCTTGAGCACAGAATGTAGTTCTCTGTTTTAAGTGCACTGGGCCCAAAGCTGCATTATGGCCCAAAAAAACATTTATTTTATTTATCACATTTCTTCACCGCCCATCTCGACAAATGACTCAAAATCCTTTGAACAATTTGTAAGTAATCTAAAGGGATGAGACTCTCCCAAGGCATTATGGGAATTGGGTGGTGTCCTACTTTTTCCAGAAATTTAAGGAGTTTAGCATGTCATAATTATTGTATCTGCATTGATGCAACACTGAAACTTGTTAATTATGAACAATAGAGCTTATACTTCATGCTGGTATTATTTTCATGCTCATTAGATGAACCTTTTGGTGTGATATTAAGAGACATGGACAGTCAGTAACTTTAGAGCTCTTATTGAAGGGGACTGCTCTGCAATTAGCTAGAGATAAAATATATCTATATCACAAAGACTGGTATTGTTTAACAGCATCCTTATTAGTTTTTTCAAAAGCAATTACATCTAAGTTAAAACACATCTATTGCATTTGGCTTGGTGACTAATAGGAAATATATATATACATACACACACACACAGTATATACACACACACACACATACATACATTAATATGTTTTATGAAGTTTTTCAGGGAAACCAAATATGGTGATCTTGAAGTTGTTAAAATGCATGAAAAGCAAGGTGAGAATACTCTAATTGCAGCTGATTTATTTCCCCAAAGGATTAAAACCTTCTTTGGAATAACTATGGTTCACAGATTTCCAACTATATTAGGATCAACTTCCAAGGTGAGGGGGTGTAATGGTTGCCTAACCTAATTGAACCAGACTCGCAAGCGGACTTTATGAAATCTGATTTATTGAAGGATTAGTATGCAACTACAGAGAAAGCTGAGAATGAGTGAAAGCACGTCAAATACAAATTAAGAACCCTCGGCTCCAAACGTAAGACCTCCCCCCACCCAGCCGTTCTAACCACCCCACCCCCCCAGGTGCCAGTAACTGTCTTCCCCATTCCTGGGAAAGCAACCTTGAGCAGTTGAGAAAACCCAAACACATTCCATTCCTTCAACCCAGAGATAACAGTCCGGGCTATGGAAGCCTCCCTTCCCTGCAAATCAAACACGCAATTAGCAAATGACGTGTGAAGTGTTACGATGTACCAGGCACATTGAAACAGTGAACATGACAGGGGGAGGGAAAGAGGAGGAACATTAGAACTGGATCTGCAGAGTGAAATTTAAAAGGAAAGGAAAAATGAAAGACTATGGGCTTACCTCACATCCCCTAAACTGTGGCACAAAAATGCCCTTTATGCCCCATCTTCATATCACTCCCAGCCCACAGCTGAGGCAGCTTGAAGTCATCTTTAACTCTTTCAGTTTCTAAGTAGTTTTTCCCCTTTATCTCATCCCCAGCCCATGGCAAGCTTAAATCATCCTCTTCTGTACTACTGGTAAATTTCCCCTTTTATTCCAATGCTTTCCAAGGGCAGCCTCAAGGTGGTTGAAATCTGGAAGTTTTTGGCACCCAATACCTTGGAGGTTAGTAACATATGGCTGCGAGAGCCGGACCATAAGGAAGGCTGAGCGAAGGAAGAGAGATGCTTTTGAACTGTGGTGTTGGAGGAAAATTCTGAGAGTGCCTTGGACTGCAAGAAGATCCAACCAGTCCATCCTCCAGGAAATCAAGCCAGACTGCTCACTTGAGGGAATGATATTAAAGGCAAAACTGAAATACTTTGGCCACATAACGAGAAGACAGGACACCCTGGAGAAGATGCTGATCAGAGAGTGGAAGGTAAAAGGAAGAGGGGCCGACCAAGGGCAAGATGGGTAGATGATATTCTAGAGGTGACGGACTCGTCCCTGGGGGAGCTGGGGGTGTTGACGACCGACAGGAGCTCTGGGGTGGGCTGGTCCATGAAGTCAGGAAGAGTCGGAAGCGACTGAACAAATAAACAACAACAAACCTTGGAGGGAGGTCAGGTGACTGGTGGTAACTGGGATCAAAAGCAATAAAAGCCGAGATCAGTAATTTCATTCTGCCAGTTAAAGGATGGGTGAAGAGCGTTTCAGCCTTGCAATGGGAAAAGAACCATGATAGTAGTACTGGAACTGCTACCATATTGTAGTTGTAAAGTGGATACTGATTAAGAAACTCTGTTTTCTACTCTGGATAAGCCCACCCCATTTCACTCCATTGCCTTCCCCCTTGTCCTAACCATAAATGGCTCCCATAGATTCCATGAGCAGGCGTTGAGCCAGGAAACGTGCACCATAGGAAAGAGAGTAATTAAATTGATGCAATTAGCTTTTTTTTTTTCCCCTTTTTTTACAGCAAGGCTTCAGGAAACTTTTCATTCAGCTTCTGAAAGTTCATAGTTGAAAATAACAGTTTAATTAGAGTTTTGGAATGAGAAATGCAGGTATCCTAAACGATCACAATTATAACTCCTGTGCTATTGTTTTGGCCAGATTTAGAAGCAGAAAAGTCCTTATTTGCATAGATGTTTTCACAGCTTGTCAGTAATTCACAGGTTAACCATGTCAGACTGACTTTTTCCAAGTGAACCTCCTGCTAACAAATGATCTGTAGCAGCCATGCAAATGCCAGTAATTAGTGTAAGAGATAAACCAAATCCATTAGAAGATAGAAGGGAAACTCAATCTGTTTTACAAATGGAAATGAAGTTCCAGCCTCAATTATAGGATTTTTTTCAAAAACATGCAATTTAGCAAGATGTTGATTTCCTTTTCTTTAATGTCCCTTTGTCTTTCTTTAGATCCTTCAGCTCAGACCCTGTGGAATATATTAGCCAGCCAAAATTTGGCAATACATTTAATAATCAGGCTGTTCTAAATTAGCCCCTTTTGGAAATGATTTTGATAACAGTTTGGCTGGAGAGAACACTGTTGAGGGTACAGGAATGTGTGAATGGCAATACTGAGATTCTATAAATACTTAGCCACACATACTTTTTCATGTTTTGGGATGTAAATATGTTCCATAAAAGCTTGCCACTGGCATTTTTTCTGGGACTGGGACATCCTTGTCCTTTGAATACCAAACCAGGGGTATATTGAGAGCCACTTTGGTGTAGTGGTTAAAATACTGGTTTAGAAACTGGATGACTGAATCTTAGGCACAGAAAATGGTGGGGCAACTTTGGACCAGTGACTCTCTGTCAGCCCAAAAACAGGGTGGTGGCTGTGGGTGAAAATGGGAGGAAAGAGCATTATGCCACCTTGAGTTGCACAAAACAGAGGTGGGATGATGATGATGATGATGATGATTTATTAAACTTGTATGCCACCTGACTCCCAATGACTCTGGGCGGTTCACAACATTCAAAAAAGAAATTACAATAAGATCAATAAAACAACAGATTAAGACAGTAAGCATGATGAAGTGAGGGGTCTCACTCTCCATTGCTGAAGGCCTGGGTGAAGAACCAGGTCTTTATGGCTCTTCTAAACAACAGCAGAGTGGGGACTATCTGGACCTCAGGGAGAACCTCATTCCAGAGGGCAGGAACTGCTACAAAGAAGATGCACTTCCAGCATCCTGATAGATGGCATTGTCTAATCAAAGGAACCTGGAGTTTGCCAACCCTGCAGGATCAAATTGGCCAGGCAGATTTATGGGAGACAGGCAGTCCCTCAAGGAAGCAGGCCTTATGCCATGTTGATGATGGTGTGGCCAAGAAGTAGGCAAAGCCAGGACTTAAGATAAATTTAAATGAAACAAATTAATGACACTAATTAAGGTAGTCCTCGCTCACCAACAGCCTTGTTTAGCAACTGTTTGAAGTTACAACGGTGCGAAAAACATAGCTTTGCAACCAATCCTCACATTTATGACTGTTGCAGCATCCTGAAGTCATGTGATCACCATTCGGGTGCTTCACAACCAGCTTGCGACAAGCAGAGATAATAGAGAAGGCAGAAGTAAAATTGCAAGTCGTAGTCACATGATGTCTCACTTAACAACCAAAGGGGAAGTGAAGTCGTAAGCTCATCATGGACACATGATTTTCCGCTTAGGAACTGCAGCACTTTGCAACGGAGCTGCCAGACCCAATTGTGGTCATTAAGTGAGGACTACCTGTATGATTACTCCTTATGTATCTAATGATTTTCTCCTGTCATAATTAAAACTCAGTGGCAACCTTTGGAGAAGGTGAACCCTTGGAAAATACCCTTGGTATATGCTGAATTTTCCAGCCCTACCTTAAGATGCTCAGAATCCTTTGCAGGCAAAACGTGTATTCTATGAGCTAGGCTTCTGCTCCAAATCAGGACACAAGTGAAGCCTTAATAGCTAACTATTTTCAGTCCTTTAGTGAATGGTGTGGTCCTACATGTGTATTTGACAGGAGGATGAAATTAGGACCTTGCCTCCTGTGCATAATTCAAGATTGGGGAACCTGTGACCTGAGCCACAATTCCCATTGGTCGTGACCCACCAGTTTAGTATTCTGCATAGCCCTCTATGCTTAGAAACTTAGCTAACAAGCACACACAAATTTGAAAGCAGATTTACTTTCACTAAATGAAATGAGAATGGTAGAGGAAAAACTGTGGAGTAATTTTTCTACACAGCACTACTTCCACATTTGGAAAAATGTTGGCCCAGTTCATCAGTCTCCTGATGTGTACATTTAACACATGACCACAAACCTTGAGGCTGTCCACTGTTCACTGTTTTCTTAAACTGATTTTTGTCATGTGAAATGATCACATCAGCATGTGAGATCATTGTAAAAGATAAAGCACAAATTGATTGCATCCAGTCCTCCTAAATGTGAGATACAGTGGGGTAAGGAACCCTAATAATCAAATGACAAGCATTTAGCTAAGCAGGCAATACCCAGAGATTCTCACTTCCATTTCCCCCACATAGCCTAGTCCCTTTAAAAGACTTGGTTTCTGTAATATTTGATTGATTGTTACAAGGCACTGGATGTTATAGATGTCATGGTGGAACATGAAGATAAGCCATCACTGAAGCTCTTAACGTATGAGCAGGACAACTGAGATGTTTCTTCAGACTGCTTGAAAAGGTGTCCATCAATACTTTGAACTAGGCTAAAAAAATAAGGAAAAGGTGAAAGGAAGTTCCCCAGTGCAAGCACCAAGTCATGTCTGACCCTTTGGGGAGACACCACTTTCACAACATGTTCTTGGCAGACTGTAGCGGGGTGGTTTGCCAAATAATAGGGAACCAAAATAATTCCCTGTGAACTGATGTACTGTATGCTGGTTACATCTATGTAATGAGAGTCTGAACCCTCACATCTGCATTCCAAGCCAACGGAAGCTTCTGAACCATTTTCAAGGGAAGTTCTCCATTCAACACCTCATAGTAATCCAAAGTAGAGTTTACCATAGGATGGGGCTGCCTATACGACTTTGACACAGTTGCATTTTGAGTGATGTGCAAGGGCTGCACTCTCAAAAGTAGCAGGCAAGGCCAGGATAAAATTAAAATTTGATATGAATTTGAGTTAATGTGAAGGCTAGATTGGAAAACATCAGAAGTAAAAGGGGGCATGAGGGAACAGCTCCTTCAGCCACATAAGGTTTGAACTTGGGATTTGTGTTCTCTCTCTGTCTCTCTCTATATGTCTTGACTCTTCCAGATTGTGATTGTTGATTTTCTTCCTACTAACAGCTTTTCTAATATTTGTAATAAAACCTTTCTTATTGAATTTGTGTCCTTGAATCACTGCCTGGGAGCTTTCTGTTCAGCTATTAGTCTGGGAGAAGCTTGACAGCTAACACAATTATTCTTCAGTCATGTATATAATAATACCCCCCTCCTGATATTTAAATTACAACTTGGTAACAACAATGGGAGATGTCTTAGGGCCACACCCAGAGGCCACTTTTGGCTATATGACTTTAGTCTGTATAACATCGTTGTGTACATGACATTATCACTCCTGAGCCTTATCCCAAACTGAATAAAATGCCATTGCTCATTTATTGACAGTATTTTATTTATAGCCCAGCCTTTCTTCTTTTCTTGCTTGAAAAGAAAAAGATGATAATGTTGGCAAAAAAACAACAACGGGGGGGATTGTATCTTCACCATCCCCAGTTCTTCTTCAGCATCGTTTTATCTCTGCTTTTAGAGCCTTTGGAACATTGCACTAATAAAATCTTGGAGGTTGGCTGCATAGAGCATAACACACAATGAGCCCGTTTCTGGCTTTTTGAAAGCTCTTAATGCAAATTATGAGATTGTCTGAAAATCGTATGATACGAGCAAAAACTCTTTCGGAAGAAGAAAGGAGAGTCAGGAGAGAGTCAGGATGGGGAAGATATTTTAAGATGACCACCCTTTTTGCCTGCTTCTCTCCTTTCAGTGGGGTTTGTTTGTTTGTTTGTTTGTTTGTTTATCAAATTTCATCACCGCCCATCTCCCTCAAAAGAGAGACTCCTGACTGTTTGTGGTAAAGCTAAAAAGATTAAAATACCATAAAAACAAGATACCTTAAATATAAATATAAAATAGCATCCAAGGTGGCAATATTAAAAGTTCTGATTTAAATTCACAAGTACATGGGAACCACTTTAAGGCAATAGCCACCCTCAGGATTGACTACTCACCTTCCCGCCCCATGCGAGATGGCAGAGCCAGGTCTTTAACCCTTTCCAGAAGGCCAGGAGAGAGGGGGCCTGCCTCACCTCTGGGGGAAGAGTGTTCCACAGGGCGGGGCCCATGGCAGAGAAGGCCCACTTCCTGGGCCCTACCAATTAACTGTCTCTCATGGACGGGGTCTGTAATATGCCCTCTCTCCCTGACTGGGTGGGATGGGTCAATGTAATGGGGATGAGATGGTCCCTCATGTAACCTGGACCAAGGACATGTAGGGCTTTAAAGGTGATAACCAACACTTTGAATTGGACCTGGAAGCAAACTGGCACCCAACGCAGCCCTTGCAGCAAAGGTATTACGTGTGCTGTCCTTGAGGCACCCAAGACTGCTCACACGGCCACATTCTGAACTAGATGTAGCTTCCGGATACTCTTCAAGGGTAATCTTCTGTTTGATAGCAGAAGTCTATCTAGATCATTTACACTTCATCCCAGCCTGACAGTGGAAGTTGTTCCAAGCACTTGAGAACCCTAACAGAAGCTCTGAATATTTCTATTCAATTTCCTGAGTCTGAACTGCAGCTTTGTAGGCCTAGTCTGATTGGAGAAGGGTTGCTGAGGGTCTCCCCTCTTGCATGCTAATGGTTCATGTAATATTATATATTTCTTGGATGCAGAAGCCTTGGCTGGTGAAGGAGATTGAAAGGAGCACCTCCTAGTCCTTTCTATAGGACGATCAAAGTGAATGTGGAATTGCTGATTTTATGGGGAGCAGCCAAAAGCTAATGATAGAAGCAGGAGTCATCTCAACCAGGACCGAATAAGAACACAGCCAACTGGCTAATGACCGTGCTGAAGCCAGCAACCTACAAACTGTTCTTCTGGGACAGTTGCCATTATATCAGCGTTCAGGTTACCTGATTCAGTTAAAACTAAAAACAGAGAGTCACAGCCAGGAGTTGAAAGAAACAAAACATTTTGGAGGCAACACTCACACACCATCTTTGGATGGCAGCGTGGAGGCTGTATCCCAAAAAAGAGTGGGACCAGGACAAGGAAATCAGCAGGATCAGGGCTAAAATTGAACATCATTGTATTTACATTTAATTCAATTCAATTAACTATAACTCTTATAGCTACTCTCCATATATAATTCATCTCTAACCTTAACTTTTTCCATAGAAAATGTAATATAGTTGCCATCCTGGACTTAATAACAATCAGACAATAGAAATGGATTGTGCACCAGCTTTAGTGACCCTGCATGGACATGCCCTCATGGTGGGGTTTCTATTATAATGAAAGACCCATTCAAAAGGAAGCAAAAAACATTGTACTGAATCCCCTAAACCTTAGCAGAAAGATGGGCAGAAGGAATGGCCTTGAGGGACAGGAGGAAGAGCTGCTACCAAGACGATGGTCAGATAAAAGAGGACTGAGTCCAGGGCAGGAATGTAACCTGAGTAAACATCTCAGAGAAGACCTTCCTAGCTGTCACAAAGATAAAGGGAGGGAGGGGGAAAGCACACTCAGACTTGTATGATTCTGTTACTCTAAACTTATAATAAAAGTAGTACTGACCTAAATGACATTGGATTCCTAGTCTGATCTACTTTGGAGGGCTGACAGAAGGATTGTAGCAGCAACTGGAAGTTCACCTAATGGACAGCTGTGGTGGCAATAAGCAAGCAAACAAGCAACTTTAGGAGGGCCTGTGGGACCTCTTCTCAACGCTTTTGTGGGCCACAGATGGTGGTACCTCTGGTTAGATATCTGTTATATTAGGGGTTCACCATTTCAGGCAGTAGATGGCTGGGTTCACACAATACTAAGCCATATTGTGGTTCAGCTGTGGCTTCATGCCATATGTGTGAACCCAGACACTGTGGGTTATAAACTACAGTTTGGGGGTTAGTGCTGTTGGAATTATCAGGGGTCAACTCAGCATTGTCTCATAAGCATAAGGGGGTCTCTCTAGTAAACGCATCTCTATTGTGCTTGTGGGATGTCACGTGGATCACCTGATTTCCACTTCCTCCTCCTCCTTGGGCTTGGGGATTAACAATCTCCATTACCCTTCTGGCAGACCTGCAAGCAGGAAGAGATGCAGAACGCAGCTTTCCCCTTTTTCATCATCCAGTGATGTTTAAATGCTTTCTGCTATGAATCTACCTGTATCCAGATCTGCTGAATAAAAGTAAGCTATCTCTATTTTTCTTCATCTAACTACAGTGTAAAGACTGAATTTATTTCTGAATGTAATTAAGCTTAATGTGCAAGTTCCTTTTTTGGTTCACGCTTCTACTCTGCAAGATTGCTGTTTGCTGCTTGGAGTTCTTTTATTAACCTTTAAAAACTCCATCAAGTGCCATGTATGAACCAGGTCACTATGCCTTTGTCAACAAGCCATAGCTAAAGAAATGGCAGTATAGTGGAATACGTGAACTCACCTACAGGACATTTTGGCCCTGAAGGGGGAGAAGCACTTCCTGGTTTCTTCCACAACTTAGGACCATGTGGAGATCACTCCCTCTGGTTTTCAAGGGAAATTAATCTAGCTCATCTACCATGCATTTCAATTTTCTTCCTTTCCTGTTGCAAAGCATACTCAGATCTCCTTAGCACTGTCCTTGGGACAACAGAAAAAAGAGGGAAGATCTTTCTGTCCCCAACCTGGAATCCTTCACATCTGTTGCTTACAACACCAACTGTCCATGGCCAGTGAGACTGACAAAGGTTGATCTCCACTGAGAGGCAGGATTTGTTTCTTTTTTTTCTGAGTCATCCCCTCCCTTTTCATCCTTTTTTCTCTGCACTATTATGCCATAACGGCAAAAGTGCATATGCATGCGTGCACACACACACAAAGGATCAGACATACCTGCCACACCATTACTTCATGCTTTTCTTTTTATCCTCTCCTTGTAAGTCTCCACACAAGCATTCTTGAAAAACTAGAATGACATCAAAGGTCAACAATACAAAGCCACAATTATTCTTTACAAGCTTGCATGGAAAAGCAGAAATGGAATAAGGAGTGCATGCCTGATGTCACTGAGTAGAACAGATAATTTACTGGCTTATGGCTGAATTGTAAGGGCATGCTTTTATATACAGAGTTAGGAGTTTCTTATTTCACTGTATGGGAGAATGAGGGCCTTTCCCCCCAGCTGAGATGGACTGCCTCCACCCATCCTTGAGTCAGCAGAAAAATACTGCCATGAAATTTACTGTCTGTACTACTGATTCATATCCTGCCTCTGTGGACTCTGTTTCAAGTCACTGTGGTCTCCTGCTCTCCCAGGGTAATGGATGACAAAAGCAAACAGATTTACATTCCTTACTACCCTTAGGTCATGTCCAAATAAGTGGGAAAATACTGTTTTAACACTGGTGTAAAGATTACTTCACCCATGATCTAGGGAAGAGATGAAGACAATGTCATGGGACACAGCAGAAAAAAAGAGATGCAGGTAGGGAAGTGGAAGGAAGGAAGGAAGGAAGGAAGGAAGGAAGGGGAAGGAAGGAAGGAAGGAAGGAAGGAAGGAAGGAAGGAAGGAAGGAAGGAAGGAAGGAAGGAAGGAAGGAAGGAAGGAAGGAAGGAAGGCTCAAAAAGGTAACTGGATGAATTTCTGGAAGCAAAAGCAACTTTCTGGTGTTGCAAAAAGATCTAGTAGGCGTTGTAACATACTCCTTGCTGCCTGTCTGGCTTGTTTAAAAAAAGGGTCCTTGCTTTTAAAAATAATTTAATTTAAAATGAGCAAACAAACAGGGAAAACAGCCATGCTGCAAAGCAAAATATAGAAGGTTCAAGCATATCTGTGTTGCCAACAATTCTTTTGGCCTTCACGCAGATCCCAGGGGCATTCTTAGAAAGTAAAAACAGTGAATGCTATATTTAAGTGCCAGAATTTAGCTGACCTTGGCTGATCTTGAAAAGCTAATTGGTTAGTATTTGGATGATAGACCAACAAGAAATTTCAGAGTTGGGAAGGAGGGGAAAAAAAAATACATGCAAACTACCTCTGTTTTGTTGCCAAGAACATTGTATGGATGGGTCCTTGAACTGAGCCTAGATAAAAATCAAAAGATGAGCTCCTGGGGAGCATTCTGGGATAATGGGAATAGAGGGGAGCCTACCCTGATGTGTTGTTATTGGCCAGGTTGATCATACAACCATTCTGCATCAAAATTCTGAATGTGTTGAGGATCCCTCTAATAAGTAACATATTCCCACTAATTTTCCATGTAACAACAGAGGAGATGTGCTAGTGAATGTCAGGGGCCTGCTGGTCTGAATTTGGGCTGTTATATTAGGAAGGGAAATTCCTAATTATGTTATATTAGCTAGTTTGTTTGTCTTCCTAGTTTAGCAATAAGCAACCAGGGGGAATTTATGAAGTTTATGGAATAGTGCAATATGGAAGAAATGAGTCAAACTGAGCTCCCCCTGCCTCTGTTATAAGATGGTCCAGCCAACTGTTAGACTGAGCATGTTTAAAAAACATGAGCAAACAGGCCAATAATTTAAAAAAGAAACAAAAGGGCCCTGAAGCAGCAACCTGGAATGAGCCCCTCTGATCTGAGTCACGGAGGAAGGCAAGACAGATTACAGCCAAAATTTTCTTACCTAGTTGCTATTTTTCCCAGGAGAAAAAGTTATATTCAGGGAGTAATGTAGCTGGAGTGAGAATGAATGTGATACTGGGCATTGATCACTCAGTGATCTCACAGGGAACATCTGGGATTGAAGGCCTAGGCTACTTTCTCTCCCAAATGGGGAAGAAGGAAATTTAAAAATGGGGGAAAATATATGTTGCTTAGCCCTCAAACTGTTGGTCCATCAATCCAATTAACCTGACAAGAGGTAAGAGACTGGAGAACAATCAGGGGAAGAAGCCCTCCTTCTCACATTCCAAGGTGAAGGTATGACTTCACTCCAGAAGATCCAGTGATGGCAACCAGATTGAAAAGAGAGACAGACGAAATGTGAAGAATAAGGATATTAATGACTTTTAGTCATTATGTTATAAGGCACCAATGGGAAGCTACAGTAGAACATGATCACTTTCAGATGCTTATGGGCTACCTGGAGGCAGCTAGTTAATTCAGTGGAAAGAGTAGACTAGATACTTTTGGCCCAAATCTGCAGAGCTTATACATGTCTGGCTTTGGAGCCTTATTCAGCAATGAAAGAAAACAAAGACTGTATCATCCAAGCAACATGACCTTTCTGCACTTAGCAGGCTTGGAAGAAAGTACTAAGACACCTCTTATTCTTGTCTCAACAACATGCCTTTTCTGGGCCCAAACAATTCCTGAGCTCCTTGAGTGAATGGGGCCAAAATTTTAGCCAATTTTTTCAGGGGAGGTTTTTAAGGGGCAAAAGGTATCTCTTGAGCTTCACAAAGGCTTAAGACATTCATTTCACTCCCATAAAAAATCTGTCTGGGTGGGCATTTAAAAACAAAATGGCTGCTTTAATCATTCCCCAATCACACACACATGCACACACAAACACACACAAAGCTTTTTGTCCTGTCCACTCTGGTAACATCAGAGGGAGGGGTAATCCTGGGTGTGATTAGCACCTGAAGATGCCCCCATGAATTACATGAATTTAATTAAGAACTTCTTAACATCCCCATCTTGGATTTTATATTTATATTTATATTGCTATTTAAGAATGCTGTTTTTATTGTATTTTAACCTGTATTTATTTTAGTTTTATTGTAAACCGCCCAGAGTCACTCTTTAGTGAGATAGGCAGTGACAAAATTTGAAATATAAATAAATAAATCATAATTAAGGTTGTATATCACTTCAAATTTGAAGGGGAAAAGATGCTTTGGAGCATCCATGGGCATGCATGTAGCACTGGCTGGCAACTCTTAAGCCAAATACAACATTTCCCAGAATCACACTGCAGCTGTAGTAGGCAACTGCATGGTTTCAGGAAAATATACATCTGCTTTAAGGAATTGCTGATAGTAGCTGATGTTGCCAGTCCCTTACCCTCCAATTCTTGATGGCTAGTCAAAAAATACTATAGCACCCAGTTGCAAGAAAGGTGCATATCCCTTTTCTGCATCAAGATTTAAGAACAGGCTTTGTATGACCTTGACAAAGCCACGTTTGAGAAAAATACAACCTTATCAGTTTTCTATAGAATGAATTCACTGATAGCTGGTAAACATGATCTCATTATAATATGTACTGAGCTGACATGCAGCACAATCTCAGCAAAGTATCCATCACATCAGCAAGGATTATTCTACCATACAAACTTCCCCTGTAATAAAACAACAAAAAATGCCATGGTCCTTCTGTCATCATCACCAGATGCTCTCCTATCTATAAGGGCAATCCAATGCATGTTTACTTGGATGTCAGTTTGGTTGAATTCAATGAGCATGACTAGTATATGTACCTGGAGCTACAAACCTGCCTGTTAATATTACTTTAGCTTTTTTCTTCCAAAACACAAACAAAGACAAAAAACCAAGAGGCATCAAAGCAACACAGAAATACAAATACATAATTAAATGAAGTAGACATAATTATTTGTGGATTATATCAGTCAAACCATCTATACAGCAGGAGCAGAAGCAACAAAGACAATTATGCAACAGCACAATTTTTTCAAATTATGTTGGGGAAAGCCCTGAAAAACTAAAGCAAAAGGGCATTTGGTGGATCTCCTGGGATAAGGCATTCCAGACTGTGTGCGTGTAATGGTATGTGAGAAAGACCTTCAGAGACTGCAAAGAGATGCTGCCTAGGGAATGGTCAGATGAGAGACGGCATAGCCCACAGCTGCATAATGGGTGGAGAAAGAGGCTCAGAAGGGACCCTCCCTAACTTCCCAGGCTATAAAGGAGATGGCGGGAGATTTGTACTTTCAGCCTTGCGAGATTCTGTTAATGTAGCCTTACAATGAAGAATTCGCTCATCTGGTTGTGTTTCCTGTCTCGTCTACCTGGGAAGGCTGATAGTGGACCATGTCATAAAAAAGTTACCTCCTCTTCATGTATAGGACAGTGAATTATGCACATCTTCCCTTTCAAAAAGAAAAGACAAAAGAGAAGAGTTTTTCAAGAAAATGTGCATGTTAATTTTGTTAATTGCATTTCTGACTGAAAGCGTTTTAGGTTCCCCTATGATGAAAATTTCTCAGGCCAACTTGCAAGGGATTTCTTTTTTCTTTCCTCTCTCAACAAAAGTCCGATGAAATGCATCACATTTAATACAGTAAAGAAGGGAAATGTGCATCCTATGCATTAGTATGCATCCTAAAAATCAAGATGCAAAGAACAGAACTATTAGGCTAAAATCAAACAAAACACTAAAAGAGATTGAAATGCCAAAGGAGAAAAGAAAAGGAGATTGCCTGCTGTCAAAAAGACAACAAAACAGGTGTCAAGTGAGCTTCTATGGAGAATGTATTTGAGAATATAAAGTATTACCACTGAAAAGGTCCTTTCAATCAGTCTGCAAGGACACCAAAAAAAGAAAAAGTCCTCTATGGAAGATCTCAAAACCCAAGTTGATACCTGGACTGCTTCTGCACCACATGAACTTGTTTCTACCTCATCTGGCTAAACAAGAGAAGCTACAGAGTTGAAGGACATGAGATCAAAACCTGTCTAATCCAGGTTTCTGACTGTCTCTCTCTATATGGTCTATCAGATTCTTCTGGGGGCCCATAAGCAAGGAAACAATGCAATATTCTTTTTCATTTGATATCTTGCAGAGTTCCATTGTGGTCCGGTATAGTCCCATGCGACCCTGGACTCTGCACCCTTACTTGTGCCTCCACGGGTGGAGGGGCTCTTCCCTCTTCCTCTCTGGCACTGGGCTGGGAAGGACCCATCTGTGTTTCTTCTATGATAACACTTGGCGTTTGAGGCTCTCTCACGAAATTTAGGGAGCAGAGGGCACTTTCCAACTCCATAGCATTGAGCCGGGGTTTCATCTCACACTCGCTGTCCCTGCTCCCTGAGCTCTCCTCCGTCTCAACTTTTTCTTCTTCCACTTTGGCATACAGCACTGTCCTCTCCGATGACAGTAAAGGCGATGGCTGCTTAGCCTGGGATTTTCCGTGTTTAGGCATGATTCGTTAACTCTCCGCTGATTTACTTGCTCAGGAAGAGTTTTCGAAAAGATTGATTCACAGCTTAATGTCAGCACCTGATCATTCGAGCATTCACACAATCACAGTCAGGAGGCTGGGATTCCTTTAACTGTTTTAATGAAGCATAATGAACAGTACAGAAGGCAAGCTGCAAATAAAGATTTCCCGCTCAAACCTAACTTAAAAACTACGTTCTCTTAGCTAGTCCCCTTTCCCATGAAACCATGTCATCCCCGCTCCCATCCAGATGGTATTCCTGGCACATCTCAACCCCGTGTCCTTGATGTCCTCCATAGCCATAATAAACCACCTCACACTCCAACTTCACACTCCCTCCCATCTGGCGACACGGATTCCATTCCCTGGAGAAGGAAATGATGGTAGATGCTCCGATAAGGGGTTTTGTAAAACCTTTGATTGGGGGGATCTGACAGCTGGTAACATACATACGTCATAAGTGGTACCCCATGGTTAGCTTTATCTGGGAATTTGTCTAATTTCCTTTTAAAGCAGTTCACACTGATGGCCATTGCTATTATGTATTGGTAGTAAATATCATGGAAAAATAATAAAGGCGGGATAGAAAATAAATAAATAAAAATAACTATATGTCATTTCAAAATGTTACCTTCTGCCTGTCCTGAGTCCATTCCCTCCCATCATTAGCCAATCCTACTCAACTGGGCTTTGTCTTTTGCTACCTTAGAGGAACAGTCCAAATTATATACTGTTTATTAATGTAAAGCCTACAGTTGATTTCTCTTCTGTTTTTCACCAGCTAAGGGATCTATACATCTTATTAGGTAGTAAGAGGAAGCAAAACCACTGACTTTAACAGCTGGAAATTATATTTCCAGAAATGGAGAATCTATAGTCATTTACTTGTTTCTACTTCCCAGCAGGCACAGAGAGAACTTTCAGCACAACATAGCTCTACTCTGCATTTGGTAAAATCCAGTGTGCATCTCAGAAGGCATTCATTATTCCATCTAGCCATGTAGGTTGGTGAAGAGGTAGTTCCAAGGTCAGTCATATTTTTCTCCTTCCCTCTTTTTTCCCATTCTAACCACTCTCCCTGATTCATGAAACTTGAAAATGTGCAGTGATATTGTGTATTTGGGATTAACAAAAGTATTGCCTGTATGAATTTTGGATTTTTCTCCTATAGTCAACAGAATTATTATGGCTTTTGAATAAGGCTGAATTTGTCCTAGCTTTCACTATCTCCTGATGAGGTGTGATTTTATTTATTTATTTATTTATCTTGATATACCACCAACTACCAAAGTCTACAAAGCAGTAATGTGAAGCCACAGTTAGTATTCAATCATGTAAATCTCCTGCAACCAGCTATTTCAATGTCTTTTCCTGCGTTATTGTGGTTTTCATGCTTAAGATGGTTTTGTGTTTTTTTTTAAATGATTACTGTTGCTATCACTGTTTTGCTGTTGTTTTATTCACTGTGTATCACTTCAATGGCTTTTTAGAAAGTATCATAGGAACAACAACAGCAGTAATATGAATGGCATGATTTCTCTCCCCACCCCGCCCCAAGCAAATCTGAAGTGACACAGTCCAAAAATAAGTCTCACTTGGGTAAAAGTTAAGCCCAAGCTTTGAGCAAGGCTTTCTACTATGTATGAACCTTTCTAGAAAGACTTCAAATCTCCCAGATTTCTCCCTCCTCCACCATTGCTAGATATTCCTCTGTAGTCTATATCAAAATAATTTACTCAAAGTCCACACAAAATCGGCACGTCACCCATATAGAACAAGCAGATAGAAGGATTTCTCAGCTAGCTTAACCTTCCCAGTCTTTCTTTTTCTACATAGTTTTTGCTTTTCTTGCTGTTGTTCTTTTTCTTGCATTTTCTTCTTTATCTTGTAAAGGCAAGAACGGACTGAGTACCCGTCAGGACTGGGCTGTGAGTTGTTGGAGACGGTGGCAGAAGTTAGGCCTGAGATACCATCAGTGATATAATGCCAGAGACTAAGAAAAGTTTGTTGGGGGGAGATGGGTGGTGATATAAATTTAAATAATAAATAAATAAAGCTCACCTAGAGCCCAAAGCCCTCCTATTCTCTTTGGTATCCAGAATAATTTAATAGTCAGACTGATACATGGAGCCAGTTCAGGCTCAGTAGTTCACAATGTAGGGCAAGTGTCGACAGATCCCTACAGTCCCTGTCATCACATTACTAAGGATGAGGTTAGTCTTCCCTAACTTTATGCTCTCCAGCTGAGTTGTTCTTCTGGCGTGATGATCCACTTCGAGGACTTCAGATACGGAGCAGACTGAAAGAAGAATGATTGCAACAAAAATAACCTCCACAATTCCTTTAACCAATGAATTCAAACGCATTGGAAGGATAGCATACTGACCTAGACCATTCTTCCTTGGCTTATATCCAAGACACAGTCAGTTTTGGGAATTTAGAGACCCAGTGCAACTCCAGGTTTGGAGCTGCACATATCCACACCCACATCCAAGGACTTATATTAACGCTACTGATGGATTCCTGCAAAATGAAGGGGATTGTAATGGATGTCAAGAGAGTGAATCAACGAGGGGAAAGTAAATATGGAGAGAGTGGAAAGATGCAGACAGAAATTTGAAGAATCCAGTATTGCACTTGCGCATTGGCAGCATTGCTGGCGAGCTGGCCATGGAACCACAGGGAAAGTGTGTCATCACCACTACTTTTAGGAATTAAACAGCTACAGCAGGTACCTGAACCTTGGGATCCTGATTCCCTGGCTATGGTTGGTGTTGTTGATTAGGACTGTAAATAGGACCTGGAGGTGAAATAGTAACAGCTGTCTACATAGTAGGAAGAATTTGGCAGCCAGCAGGAGAGAGTGGTGGATTGCCTAGGAAGGACTGATATTTAGCACCAGCTATGCCAGGAGCCATTCTGAAGTCAGTGTGAATGATCTGAGACCCACATGGATTAAGATGAACCGCAGAAAGAGTGGCGATTAAATAAATAAATAAATAAAATTTAACATCTCTGTAGAAAAACTAAGTGAGCTCATCACACTGAGGTATGCATTGTTACCCCAGGCTAAGGCAGAGATGCCATGGAAAGTGGAATCAGTGTCTGGAGACAGTTAAGGGCTGGAGTAGTGAAATGAGCTCAGCTTAAATCTTAGTAAGTCAGAGTTGGGATTTGTCAGTAAACCTCTGGGCAACACTAATCCTGGTCGTTACTCTGAATGAGGTTTGCTTCATATGTTCACCAAAAGCCTCGGAGGCCCTCATGGACTCACAGCTCCTGTTTGAACAGCAAGTGGAAGCCACAGCTAAGGGACCTTTGGCTAGCTTCAGCTGGTTCACTAGATGTGATCCTATTTAGACCAGGATGCCCTGGTAACTGTAACTCACACCTTCACCACCACATGGTTGCAATGCACTCTGCATGGGGCTGCCTTTGGAGATGACACAGAAGCTGCAACTGGTACAGAACATGACACCCAGGCTGTTGGCGAGATAAGCTTGCTATTGGAATGTACTCTACATGGGCTGCCCTTAAAGACTACTTGGAAGCTACAGCTGGTCCAGAATGTGGTGGCACAAGTAGTGATCACCATTTTCAACCTTCCCAGCTGGCTTCTGGCAAGCAAAATCAATGGGGAACCACAATTTGCTTAATGACCATGTGGTTCACTTAATGCCTGCAGTGATTCACTTAACAACCACCACAAAAAAGTTCGTAAAATCAGGTCAGATTCACTTAATGACCGCTTCACTTAGCAAACAAAATTCTGGTCTCAGTTGTGGTCGTTAAGCAAGGACTACCTGTATTGGATATAAAATTGAAATACTTTCTACTACTTTTGTTGTGGTTGTTTTTAAGAAAAAAAAAATCTTCTTTAGAGAAAGACTCATGATTCCCTTGGCATTCAGAGAGGCTACTTTCCTTCTGGAAATGGTGTTCTCCTTGCTTTTTGTCCTCTACAGTTCTACAAAACTGCTATAGCAATTACCTCCATTTGACTCACACAAAGAAAACAGACCAACAAAAACTGGTCAATATCTTAGTGTCTGATTGGTTATTCCTACCCTCTGGTCCCTGTCCTATAGCCCAGGGGGCCCCAAGCCCCGGGCCGCAGACCAGTACCGGTCCGTGGCCTGTTAGGAACCGGGCCGCACAGCAGGAGGTGAGCGGTGGACGAGCCAGTGAATTTACAGCCTGAGTGTTTACAGCCTCTCCCCATCGCTCGCATTACCGCCTGAGCTCCGCCTCCTGTCAGAGAAAGCAAGCCCATTGGCTGCTATCTCCAAACGGCGCGAAGAAAAAAGAATAAAAGGTCGGGAAAAAGAGGGAGCGCTTGAATCATCCCGAAACCATCCCCCTGCCCCCCGTCCGTGGAAAAATTGTCTTCCACGAAACCGGTCCCTGGTGCCAAAAAGGTTGGGTTCCACTGCTATAGCCAGTTACCTATCCAAGGAAGGATCTGACTTCTTACCCTATAATTACTAAGCTTACACAAGACTCTTGGGTGAAGGACTTGGTCAAAAGCTTTTTGAAAGGCCACACATACTGTGTCAACTTCCATCTTTGTGCCTGTTCATGGTTTCAAATAATGCCCATGTTCTCCTGCCTCTTTCCCTCTGGGCAGGCATGGCAGGCAGCAAATGGGATGCAAGGAGGGGGGAGGTCTGGTGGCTTTGGTCTGGTGGCTTTGGTCCCAGATGATGGCAGGGGGCCCACAAAAGAAGGCAGTACATTTGCTGGATCCTCCTCAGTCCAGGAAAGTCAGAGGGGTCTGGCCTGGGTATGGGGAAGCTGGTGGCAAGTCTGGGCTTTAGTCAGTTGCTGGCTGGACTGGGGACAGCCACAAGGCCCTAGCCTGCAGTGGACCATGGACAGGCAGGAAGGGGCAAATCTGCAGACACATGGTCTGGTAGGCAGGCTGGACTGCACATCTCTTCTGCATCCCTTAGCTAGAGCAGAGTGATTTCCTCTTGCTTTATGTCAAACCCCATGCAGCTGGGCAAGGTCAAGGAAGGTTTCATTAAGCAGTCTTTAATGCTAGGCTGGAGGCCAGTGCAGAATCCGGGAAACTGTAAGAGGACATTTCCCAGCCTTGTTTATAGTGAGGTCATTAAGGCAGAGTCTCTTTGAATGAACTAAAATGATTCTTCCTAGGTTTCTGGCCACCTGACTAAGTTGTCATTATGAAATAACCTGTCAACTGACTCATCTGCTGTCTCTTGATAGTTTAAGTCTACTCTCCCTTCCATTCCTTCCCCAGCCTCCCTATACACAAAATCTCTCACACTGTAGCTGCAGCAGCTGCTTTGCTCCTAGTCTGGCCTACATACGCTTTCAGTCTGTGCAGGGAATAATGCAGGGCCATGCAAAATTGATGGCCCGAGGAATGGAACGAGTGGAGTGAGCACAGGAAATTGCCAGTGGTCAGAGAGCACAAAAGGAGGGCTGCACGGGAACAGCCCTTGCTTAGGCCCCCCACTTTTCTGTGGAAGCGACATAGATCTGCATGTACCACACCCCTTAAATGTATCCTGCACTCAATGATGCATCTAGGCACATTGTAACTGATATCGAACACAATTATGATTATATTCTGATTATGCATGGGTTTTTGGAAGGTGTCATGAGTAAGGATGGCGAGCAGGGGGCTCCCACCCAGACTGTCAAGCGCATGCGTAGCACTGAGGAACTGTTCAGCCATTCAAAGAGACACAGATCGGGACCGCCTTAACCTTTGGGGTTTATATGGCTGGGTTTTTCCCACGCTTCCTCAGTTTGTTAGGATTCTTGTTAAGTACTACTAATAAATATTAGAGACCAAGTCATTGTCTCAGTGTGTTTCCTGGTAATCAGGACAGAAGGGCTCCGCTAAATGGTTACAGAATCTTCTGCTTTACTCTCATCCCAGAATGGTCCTCCGAAGGACTCCACGGATGCAATCTTGCATCCCAGAGCTGGGCATATACAGTAACTGTATATAACCCAATATATTATCACCTCTCCAGATGTTGATGCCTTCCGTTAGTCATTAGTTTGTGAGAATAATTATACATTCCCACTTGCCTATGTCGCTCTGCTCAGCTCCTAGCAACTGCAGTTACAATCCTATTTAAGTTAAAAAAAAAAAAAGAAGTGTAATAGAGTGGCTAAGACTGGTAATGTTGCTGATTTAACAGGAGATTAGATGAGTTAAGATTCATGGAGCTTTTGGTTAATGAGACTGATTTTTCCCCTTTGTCTCCTAAGATGGTTTTTGTTACAAAGCAAGGGAGGGGGGAACAAATCCTTTTCTTCTGTTGGCAACATAAGGATCAAAATGTGAAGTTTTTTTTCTAGACTTGGCATTCAAAATATCAAGGCTAATGTATAATAAACACATCCAGCACAGGATGCCTCTTCTAAAAACTCCATGGGACACATTTAATTTGGAACCATTTTTCTCTGTTCCACATAGCCATTGCCTGTTTATTGTCCTTTTAATCTTTTTACAATGTAACATACTTTGAAATGCCATCTTATCCCTACCAGGGAGTTCTCCCTTTACGGGGTTTCCTTAGAGAGAATTATCAGGGTTGATGCCATGCCATTGTTGACTCATCATAGCATACAAGAATGCAGCTAAGACTTACCATGACCCAATATGGAAAATACACAACCAGGCCCGTTCTCAACTTTGAAGATTCGCTACCCAACCTAGTGATTTTGTGATGGCATTCCCCAAATGACAAAAGATTGAGAACTTTTTCTGTAATGTCACCCTTTAAAACAGAATCTCCTCTATCTGGTAATCATTGGCAACCTTTTTTGGTCTTGTGTACCAAAGCCCTGAGAATGTTATTAACATTGGGAGGAAAAACAAGGCTGCTGATTGTAATGATGGCAGGCATAATCCCTGGCATTCCAGTGGGTGACATGTTCAGTCTCCCTGCGAGATCTCTTCAAGAGCCATGTGTAATGGTATGTGGGAATGATCTTGGGAAACTGGGTGAAGAGATGCCTCCTAGGGAATGATCAGATAAAAGGGAGCATAGCCTGCAGATGGATAGTTGACAGGGCAAGATGATCAGAAGGGACCCTCCCTAGTTTCTTCGGTGGGAAAGAGAGAGTGGGAGAATTGTACTTTCAGACTTGCAAGATTCTGTTGATGTAGCTTTACAATAAAGTAGAATTAAGTTATCTGGCCATGTTTCCTGTCTGGTCTACCTGGTAAAGCTGATACCATGACCCAACGGAATTTCTTTACTCTTTCTTTCTTCCACGCTGAAAGGAATGCCAATGTGCTGCCCTTGGAGCAGAGTCTAAATTGCCTCCTGAGTCAGCTAAGCCAACTAAGCCCCGTTGCATCAAATGCTATTAAGAATACTTGGAAAGCAGTGAAACTTTTCCACAATCTGAAGACCTATCAGCAGGAGAGAACTGTGCTGACCTGGAATACTATGGGATTCCCAATGCATGAAGAGACAGGGGCAGAGCTGAGGAAGGCCATGAGATAGGAACCCATGATCTCCATCACATGGAGAACAGTATTTGAGAACCTAAACCGGTTGTGGCCCAAAATATGGCTGCCCAGTCTCTAGTACATGATAAACATTTCCCTTCCATGCACACACATATTTGATCTTACTGACACCTATCTCCCAAAAGAACTTAGAAGCAGATACTGTGGCCCCAATCTCTGAAGGGCCACATTCCTTCAGAGGTAACTCTTTGGGGCCATATGGTACATAAAGCTGAAGCAAGGAAAAAGTGGATGTACCTTTTTCTTTTTCTTGACATCTTTTTTTTCTTCCTGAAGCAGTACACTAAGGGACCAAGAGTTCCAAATAGCTATAGGATATCCTGCCTGTAGGCTTTGGAAGTATGAGAACATCTAATGCCGGGGCTATGCGGTACAACACAGTGGCTGCCAAATGTTCTAGTCCCTCTCCTTGCTCTAGAACCCCTTGCATGTTGTCACAGATTCTGGGGTGTGCATGAAGGAGAGAAGGCTTTCTTCCCAGGAGATTATAATACAGAAAAATTACCCATGTTCATAGAGCATCAGCCTACCGTGATATTAATAAAATGCACACCCTGTCCGATTGTCTTCACAGAACTGGACAGTTAAAGCCACCAAACCTGAGTAATGAAATTAATAAATATAAGCCTGAAAAAGGAGAAAATGCCTACAATGAATAAATAAAGCCATTTCCGCAAGATTGAAAAGTGTATAGTTATTACTTATTAAAAAAACACAAATGCAGATTATAATTTATCAATAAATTTATTTATTTTTATTTATTTAAATTTGTATCACCGCCCATCTCCCCCAACGGGGACTCTGGGCGGTTTACAATAAAAATAATAATAAAAATATAAAAACCTAAATTAGTCTAAAAACATAAACAACATAATAAATATAAAATCCAAGATGAGATAAATACCCATAAAACAATCATGTACTATTTTATTTAAACTGGCTTATTATTGACATAAAAGGAACCGCATTCATACTTGTCCCATCCTTTAATGAGAGAATTTCTCTATTATCAAAGCATACTGAGAGTTGTGTTTCTTCTTTTTCTTGTTTTAAGTCTGCTTTGCAGGGTCAGTGGTTTTCTCTTTCAGAACCCTGGCTGGATTCGCTGTTAATAAAGGCCGTTTCAAAAAGGCAGTTGGGTCTTGCTTCTACTATTTAGAGCGCTACTTGAGAAAGGCTAAGGAACTTCCTTTTTGTAATATTCCTAACTGACTTCAGGATTTGACAATAACAGTTTGCCAAATGCAGCACTACCTTTTTCAAACCAAAGCTATGGGAAAATAACACTTATTTGTCATTAAGTGTTACTGCTTTTTTAAAGGAGCTTTACCTATCTGGTCCTTCCCATCTGCAGTGGTACTGAGGATTTTACATCTCCATGACATTGACCCTAACATGTCTCTAGCAGCTGTATCACCTGCTAATTTGGGTACATGGACATAACATCTGGGAAATCAAGGCCCCAATCCCAATCCCATTGCACAAGTTCCGTAGTTATTTAAATTCCACCCAGTCTCTTCATCTGAACTAACAGCAATATTGTAAATAAAGCAAAAAGTAAGCTTACATCATAATGAAGCTTCACTTTCCCAGAGAGGAATGCTATACATCCATTTATTAAAAGAAAGGACAAAGGTCACAACTGTTTTTATATAAGCTTGGGGCAGGAACAATCCATCATTCCCCAAAATTGGGGTGCTGGGAGGGGGAAACAGAGATGCCTCTGAACAATCCTGGAAATTCTGTCCCCCAACCCAAACCATCCCCCTCTCCCGTGCCTGGCTCACGCAGAAAAGAAGCCTCCATGTGTGCACCATGGGGAGCATGCTGCCTTGCCTTGTGGGACCAGATTCAATCTGCCCACTTAGATCCCATTTCTGGGTAATTCCTATCTCATCCTCCAAGGATATGCATGTACGTGACTGCGTCAAGTATCTCCTTGCACCCCCCTTGAATCCCTTCCCCAGACAATTGTCCAGAACACTGTTTCTCAACCTTGGCAACTATGCTGGCTGGGGAATTCTGGGAGTTGAAGTCCACACATCTCAAAGTTGCCAAGGTTGAGAAACACTGGTCCAGAGGGACTGGCCTTAGTGACCCATCACTCCCAGCCCACTGGGATCTCAAGACCTCCAGACTGGGGTAAGGGGATCCCGCGGGCCCCTTGAGATAGCGCGTAAAGCACACCCACATCCCTAGGGCCCCTCGCCTTCACACCCGCGTCCGTAGCAAGAGCCGGATGGGACGCGGGGGACGAGTTGGTTGGCCGGGGGACGCTCAGCGGCGGCAGCCCCACCGCCACCTCCCCGGGCTCGCCCCGTCCCAAATCCTCCCTTGCCCGCGCGCCCCTGCTTTCTGCACGCAAGTTGAGCCTTGGAGCGGCCGGGCGCAGCGGGCCGTCCCCGCACCCCGTGCAGCACAGCCTGCGTCTTCGGCTGCAGAAACAGCCGCCGCTGCCGCCGCGCCAGCCAGCAGGCAAGGCAAGCCGAGCCCGAGCCGGCGCTTCCCATCCCCCGGCCTCGCCGGCACAACCTTGAGAGCTCATTTTCGCTCGGCTGGCCACCTCCGCCTGCCAGAGATTGATTCCACCCCACCCCCTCTCCTTTGCTCAGTCATTCAGACTTGGAAAGTCAATAACAAGCTGACATCATCAGTGGCTTGTGTATTATTACACTGCTACTTTCAAAAAGACCCACCGTCCTCGAAGAGAGGCGCACTCGCGGCGCGAACCGCCTAAGAGAAGCGCACGCCGCTTTGGCAACCTTGCTAGAAGATACGGATGGGGGGAGGGCTGTTTTTCCAGCAGTGTCTTCTCCTGTTCCGCCCCGGCTGGGGCTGAAGTCCCAAGACCCGGTCTGAGGGGGCTTTTGTGTCCCCTTATGTGGAAGATCGCAGCAACCACCTCCACCCACTCCTCTCCCAATTTTTGAAGTGGCTTTGTTTTGTTTTAGTTTTGCGTTTAAATGGAGAATCTGCAGAATCCCAGGCGGGAGTTCGGGTTTTTTTTTTCTTTTCAGCAACACAAATTCCCCCTCCCCTCCCCCAACTGTGGCTGCTTATTTCAGATTCAGATTAATCTTCATGCAGCGCTGGAACATTTTATAAATAACTAAAAATAAAATGCATCTATTCTTGTGGATGCTTTGGAGGGTGTGTGGTTTGCAGTTCTGATAAATAAAACGTGGGTTTTTATAGTCTAAAAAAAAGGAAAACCAAACAGTTCTAGCTTAAAGTAAGAGAACATGTTCCCACAGGGCGTTTTTAAGGACAAAGGACAAAGATACATCCCATTGTCCAACTCTTATTATCTGAATCTTCGTCATTTTATTCAGGTTCCGCTGGACGTAATCTGACTGTATCTGATGAATCAAAACGTTTTTTATACCCCTTAAATGCATGCATGTATGAAAGCTCCACATTTCACTATGTACTACGTAGGTCTAAATGATCTGATCGTCCAGAAATGAACATGTAGTAAAATAAATGCCCTTTGTAGCACCTTTCAATCCAGGGGTGTCCATGTGTGTGTGTGTCTGTCTGTGTGACAAAAAAGCACAATAGCAGCTCCAAGAATGCAGCTCTTTGATAAGCTTCTTGTCTCTTGATTCATCATAATCAAACGCTGACTTGTTCTCTTTATACCTATATCTGAATCAAGGCTATTGATGATCAGGAACGATACACACACACACACACAGAGTATATATGATGAAACATTAGCTTCCACAATGCAATAAGCACAACCTTACTATGTTAAGGGATACAGAGATACAGAATTTGGCCCACCTGCTGGCCTGCCGATTATTACCAGTAGTATGCACTGAAAATGACTTGTTTCTGGCCAATGACAAAACCAAGAAGGTGGCGTCGTATTGGCAGCTTAAGGTTTGATCTGGATACGAAAGAAGAAGAACTATTAACATATACAAATAAAACCAGAGACAACAATGTTGTATTCGATTTGAAGTCTTCCGTGTTGTATTAGTGAAAAGGGTTCCCTCCCTCTCATACATCCTTCTACCAATTTTTGTTGGCATCCACCTTCCCCTGAAGTTCTTACATAGTGGGCTGTTAGGTCCAACTGATTGACAGAAGAATATCAGTTTGGAGAATGGAGTTATTTGACATTGCCTTAAAGCCTTTCCTTTCCGTGGACCTATAAGATGCATCCCAATACTTTATTCAAACGTAAATTAATTGCCACCTCTAGACCTTTCTGACCAAACATGCAAACAATGGAAGAGGAGGAGGAGGAGGAGGAGGGGATGTAGTTGTGGCCAAAGACCAATACATAATAAACTCATTAATGTAAAACAGGATATTCTGTGGCTGTGTGTGCGCCTTCAAGTCAGTGTTGACTCCTGGTGACTGCATGGACCAGTCTCTGCAGTTTTCTTGGCAAGGTTTTTCAGAAGTGGTTTGCCACTGCCTACTTCCTAGGGCTGAGAGAGAGTGACTGGCCCAAAGTCACCCAGCTGGTTTTGTGCCTAAGGTGGGACTAGAACTCACAGTCTCCCAGTTTCTAGCCTGATGCCTTAACCACTACACCAAAGTGGCTTAGCTATGTATACAGATAAGTGCAAATCATAAAATTAACGGGATGTATCAATCAATCAACTGTGCATTTTGTATACAACATAACAGAATTTAGCTGCTCTAGCAGTTCGAAAACATGCAAATGTGAGTAGATTAATAGGTACCGCTTCGGCGGGCAGGTAACGGCGTTCCGTGTAGTCATGCCAGCCACATGACCACGGAGGAAGTGTCTATGGACAAACGCCAGCTCTTCGGCTTTGAAACGGAGATGAGCACCACCTCCTAGAGTCGGACACGACTGGACTTAATGTCAAGGGAAACCTTTACCTTTACCTTAGAGTGAAAGGGGCATGTCTATCTGAAATAAAAAACTATAAATAAAACTAGTCTAAATGACTTGGCACATTCAGTGACTTTGGTCCTCGGTACCGCAATCTTTCTCTTTGTGGGAAAATGCTTGCACCATCCATTCTAAAGTTTTCTAAAGTTGATTTCTGGGGGTACCTGGCTAATACAAAAACAGCTCCCCCCCCCCCCCGTTCCTGTCTTTCAGATCCTACTTCCATGCATCTATTTATCAACTGGGCAACAAATGCCAACTTTTACTCAGTAGAGAAGCGAAGACATTTGAGACCTCCTTTAAATGTGAGACTAGATGCATCTCCCAGGAAACAGATGGATTTGTTGCTGCATGAGAATGGTGATTACCCCTTCACATACCCAAATGCTTCTTTTTGCCAAGGGATGGTATGGCAATTAATTCCACTGCTATGGCAGACTTCCTCAAAACTTGCCTTGCTGGCTGGGGATAATAGGTGATGTAGCCCTGCACATCTGGAGGACAAGAAGGAGGCCTCTTGGTGTGGATCTCACCATGGTTACAGAATTCACAGGCAGCCTCATACATTTGTATTCTATCAAGGCGGCTCCATATTTCTCCAGGCCTAATTTATTTTGGTGTGATAACAGCAAACCGAGCAGTGGAGTCAAGGTAGTATTAGGCACAAGCAGTCCTGGCTAAATCAGGTTCATATTTATCACTTCTTCCATTGGGGTGTTGTGCTTAGCACTTTTTTTTTCGTTCTTCCTTTTTTTTGGGTAGATTGATTACAAACATTTCACTCTGCAGAGGTGGAGCAGAGTTGTACAGCTGCTGCATGATCACAGGACCATGAGTTATGGAGGCTTGACGTATTAAGCTATGCTGTTATGCCTTTTTTCCCCCCCTTTCACAAGCAGGGTATGAATTATGAAGATGAGCCTCTGTGTTGAGTGAATGTACCGCTATGTGTATCCATGCACTCACCTGCCTGTTACTGAAAGTAACAGGCCAACATCACCATCACCATCTCCCTTTCTTTATGCAGCTCTAATGATTGTTTTCATTGACATCTTTGTTCTCCAAAGTGTTTCACAACTCTGGCCTCACAACAGCCTATAGGGTAGGCTGTAGATCGAATGTGGTGGTCCTATTTGCACATTCATCTATCTGCAGTGTTTAGCAAATGCTATTGCAGACTTCAGCAAACAGCTCCAGAGAAAGGGAGTGGATCGTCTGAAATGGTGGTTTCCTCAAGTGATTTAGATATGACTAGGCTCCAGCTTTCCCAAGATGGCTTGATGAAAGCTGAAACCAGATCTCCCTTTTGGCAAACTTCCAAGACTTTCAGGGTGTGTTGCCTTTGTAAAATGGGCAGATGCACAACTGCTAAATGCCCACCCTAGCAGTCTTTCTGGGAAAGTTGGGCATGCACAGCTCAGGACAGGGCATCCTCAAGCTGTGGGGTGGGACCCCACAGGGAGTTACAAGCAGAGTTCAGGGGTATGGCCCTTGATCCTCCATTGCTGGCTGCAGGCAGCCTTGGTCAAGTCGTGCTGGACATAGCTGTGCACAGCTCCAGGTACCAGGGCTCCCTCGGAGGGCCTTGGCATTCCCAGCAGCAAGTCCTTCAACAGCTCCAACCCATTCCTGTGCAGCATGGGGCAACTCAGCACGCTTGTCTAGTTGGTTTCCTCCTCATCCAAGGGTGATTCTTCCTGGGGTTCTTCTATGTGTGGGTGTGGGTGTGTCATGCTGGGTCCTGGCACTGTACCTGTGTGCCCACTCCGGTCATCCTGAGCACACTCACTGCAGTTCATTGTTCTGGAAGAAGGAGAGGTTCAGCATTCAGGCTGTCTGGAGCAAGTGTGTGGACCTAGGCTGCCGCCTCCTCCTCCTCATTATTATATTATATGCACAACATTGTGAAATCACAGCTGCCAGTTCTTCAGCTGGTGTTGACCTTCATTATCCACCCCTCCCTCTCCCCTCCTCCTCCTTTCCTAAGGCTACCTTCTCTCCAAGTAACCTTTCCACTTATATAAATACGCAAGGTGGTTACAAGAGTAAAACCAAGGAACATAAAGCCCAATAATAAAATCAATGCTATTAAAATCAAAATCAACATCTAAACAATTGAAATCCATTCCACAGTTCAGTGTGTGGCAAAAGAGATGGGTTCTCTGCCACTTCCATTTATCCTGCCCTAAGAACATAAAGGGACACTGCTTAGCCTCTAACTAAATATTGCTATGCTATTATGAAGTTTGTGTCTTTTGTTTTTTTAAATCCCATAACAAAAATGTGTCAACGACAGCAAAGTCTGGTTTTAACAGACCAGGTGGGAAGAGACTGTCCTTCATGAATGCCTGTTAAATACCACTGTGAAGCTTTGCGACATTAGGGTTATGTTATTACATGAATGATGACATTTGTGTCCTTTTATGCAAATGACATCATTATGTATTGTAAGTGATGTAAATTGTCACAGAAATCCACTCCCTTGCTTGCAAAGTCCACTGGATCAAGGTCTGGTGAATTGAGGTTCCACTGTACAATATCCTCCATCACAGGTAAGTCTCTTTTGAGTTGAGCTCATCTCCAGTGACTTCATGAGCCCATCCATGTCATTTTCTTGAGAACACTGCAGAAGCTGTTTGCCTTTGCTTTCATCTGGCCTGCTTTTTCAGCTTCCCAGGTTCACCTAAATTCTAGATTTTCTGGTGATCTCCCACCCAGGTACTTTCCAGGCTTAACCCTGCTTCGCCTTTTGAGGTCAACACAGTGCTGCCACCTAGCTCCACCTCCTCATTACATTTAATCAATACACATATCTGAGAGACCTTTCTGTCTTTGCTAAACTCAACCCATCCTCCACCTCCAGAGCTCCAAACAGATGCAGCACCTCCTCTCTTCTTCCCATGATTTCTCAAGGGAGATTGCTTCCTCAAGACAGGAGGATACATTCCAACTCTTGATGAAAAGAAACCAGGCTCTCATTGAACTGGGTTCTGTCCTTTCTCCAGATATGACCATGAGTTTTTACATTTCATCTTCAATGATAGAAACTTGCTTAAAATAAACCAGTAAAACAAAGAAAGTACTTTTTCTTCAGTCTATCAACCTGTAGACTTCTTTGGATCTAAGGAGGCATAGAATATGAATCCTAGGTTTGGTCTTTTGCGGCGGGGGGGGGGAAGGGGGGTGACTTCAAGTCAGTTTTTGACTCCTTGTGACTGCCTGCACAAGTCCCTGCAGTTTTCTTGGCAAGGTTTTTCAGAAGCAGTTTGCCATTGCCACCTTCCTAGGGCTGAGAGAGAGTGACTGGCCCAAAGTCACTCGGCTGGCTTTGTGTCTAAGGTGTGACTAGAACTCAGTCTCCTGGTTTCTGGCCTGATGCCTTACAGGGCTGCAACTAGGCGGGGGCAACCGGGGCATGTGCCCCGGGCACCCCACTGGGGGGGGCGCCAAAATGAGCACTGGGGGGGGGGCGCCAAAATGGGCACGGAATCCATGTTTGCCCTGGGTGACACAGACCCTAGTTGCAGCCCTGATGCCTTAACCACTAGGAATTAGGGTACAGAACCATCTAGTGGTTGTGTTGCCATAAGCCCATCCAGGTTCAAAATCTAGATGTTCAGGGCCAGATGTACTGTAGATCTGTTGAGGCCCTAAGCTATGGGAAGTTGTAGAGGCTATTTGAGAACTGCTAATGGAGAATAAGGCTGGGTCATAACTGAACATGGCAAGAATGCCACCAAGATGCAGAAAAAGCCTATGATGGGGTGGAGCAGGATCCTCTTTGAACAGAAGGTGTGAATTCACGCAGAAACAAAGCACATCTTAATCAGTTACTAAGGTTCATGTGAACCAAAGAGAGGGCTTAATTTATGGAGGCTTTCGTATAGGACATTATAGTAAAACTGTAGCTAATGACAAATAAAGTCTGAATTTTTAGAGGCCCCTTCAGACTGTGAGGCCCTAAGCTGTAGCTTTAGCTAATGCCTAAACCCAACTCTGCTCAAAGTGGCAAGTACACAATGTAAGCTTGGCTAATTTAAACCTAAATTAGTTTTTTTGTGACTTTAACATATTCAACACAGCCTGTCAGAACACAGCTGTTATCTTTCAAGGGGCTCTGTGACTACGTCCACAAAGTAGGCAAAGTAAATAAATAAATAACTAATAAATACATTATTTGGCAAAACCTTTCACACCACGTGCTAAGCTTGGCTGGCATTAAATTTGGTTAGCTTTTTTGTAGTTTAGTGTGTTGGTTCGGCCCTGCCCATTTGTTAATGGTTAAATGTATTGTGCAAACTGCTTCACTGAGTAATCAGGCTAAAAGTCTGTTGTGTAATAACATCCTGTGCCTTTGCAACCAGCTTTCAGGACAACCAGTAGGTACTTTGGCTGGTACCAGCAATAACATACATTTACCTAGCATTTTTACGTTAAGTATATTATCTCAGTGATCCTACTGCTTTGTGCGCTGATATCTTTGCAAAATTCAGCTCCTCACGATGACCAAGGGTTTGCTGTTAGTTTTTAGAACATAATCTTGTGAAATATAGATCACTTTTATTATCCCCATATTGAATATTGGAATGAGGTTCTCTGAGTCATTTCAGTAACTCTTACTGCTGGGATATGATGCGATGTGATATTATCTATCTGTAGCATTTGCCAAGCTACATTTCTTTTCAGCAGGGGTGTTAAAATCCAAGAGAGAATATTTAAGGCACACAAACACAACAGATACTAATAGCAACGTGTGACTGTTGAAAACAAAAGAATAAACTGTTGACAGAGGAAACTGATAAAAGTGTGGGGAAGAAACAAACAAACCAGCAAACACTGTAGAAAAGAATCAGTTTTCTTGAACCGGTCAATCTTTTGATAGGCGTCAGAATGGGAAATGAGGGTGTGTGGGAGAGGAGGAGGAGAATGACCTCCCCCAACTTTTACACATAAAAGAAGAGATCAATGGAACAAGGAAGTAACAAAAGAAGAAGGTTCTTTAGAAAGTTATTAGAGGTAGCTTTCAAATTTGTGAAATTGATAACAGCTATGTTTAGTTTTTAGAGCTTTGAGGTGAGAGGTAGGGCTGAACATAAAACGGTAGCTCAGGTGATGAAAGAGCAGCCAAACACAGGGATCTCTTGCATTTGAAAGGTACAGGTGTTCCTAAGCCAAACCAGGGGCCAGGGTGGGAGGGGGTTGAGAAAAACCAAGATGGTGGCCCTCGCCATGTAATCAGAGCCCCACCCCATGTGTGTGATAGGAGTGGGGCTCCAATCACACAGCTGCCCTCCTGACTTTTTTAACCCCTCCCCCATAGATAAAGTAAATTGCCATCACTTTCTTCCAGGACGTTCTTTTCTACTTCCTAGTCTACAGCCTGCTCTTTCTTGGAGATCTCCTGTAACGTTATGTGGGAATCACCTTGGAGTCAGGAGGAACAGACACAGACTGGAGAACCATTGTGTGAAAGGTATCTCAGTCCACAGAAGGAGGGAGGGAGTGGGAAATGTTCCAGGCTCTGGAAGCAATCCCACAGCATAGACCAAAGCCACTCAACCTAGACCAGAGTTGTTTGGAGTTGTGCAGCATCAAAACAAACAAACAAACAAACAGCAATTTGTTTCCTTATGAGATTGTTTGCCTGATACAGAAGACTTCACAGGATTCCCAGTCAGGTGAGATGCACCATTACACTTTATGAAAAAAGGGTGCAAAAATGTAGTTGGCTGACATACCCAGAGGCATGAGGAACAAGAAGCATGAGGCTACCAGATCAGGGCTATAAATGAATGTATGAATGAATGAATGATCAGGGCTATAAGTAAATAAATAAGTATCCAGATGACCACTTGATGGGAGTAACCACTAAGAACTTTCTGTATCTCTCTGCTGCCACTGAGTGGTCATCCAGATTTTTGCAGCCCAGATCAGGCAGCTATAATTTCAATTTCCTTTTCTCCCACATTTTCTACAAATCCGAAGACATTTTAAAGCTGCAGCTCTACCACACATGCTAGGCATCTCACTGAACTCTCAGTAGCCCTGAATTTTAAGAAGCACCCATAGGACAGGGCCTCATGTTTGCTAACGCTGTCAGACGAAGACCCAGGATTAGAAAGTGACATGGCTTTTTGAAGTGTAAGCATAGAAGGAATTTCTTCTTTCCTCCCCCAAACTTCAAATATAGCCACCTCCTCATTTCTACAGGGATGGTGCAGCCCAGTGCGTGACATGAGCGAAGCCAAATCAAAGGAAAACAGACGTGTCTGGGGAAGTTCTAGAAATATAAACAAAAGATTCCTCTCTTCCATTTTATCAGCAATCAGTTATATAAAAAGCTCAGATCCTTTTCCTCAGCCAAAAGGTTATATGAGAGTGTGACAAAATTGATGGCAAAGGTCTTTGGATAAGGGTGGGGTAGGGGAAAGCCCAGTTTATCTTCCTGTTGAGTTATGAAGTTCAGAATCTAGTTTCCTCCTTCGAAGGAACTCCCTTGATAGCTTTGTTATTGCTATATGATTAGTTACTAGCTTTGTCAGATTTGTTTCTTTTTTTCCAGGAGGAGAAAAATATTTTTCTTATCATTTTGTGATAAAAATTTCCCATTTACCCACAAGCCTTTCTGCAGGGTTTTCATAGTGATGATTTCTCACATTACTTTCATATTATCAGGTCTAGGCTACGCTAAGAGTAGACACCACTTTAATATAGAAATAGCTCTGATCATTGGAGGTTGGTGGGGGAACTTTGACATGTTGTGGGCAAAGGTTCTGCTCTGTTGACCAAATAACCATTGATGGCTAGACAGCCTATACTGATCCTATAGAGATCTACCAAAATCAGGGGTTCTACACAGTTACTTCCTTCCAAGGCTGAAGATACTGATGGTGACATAACTGATGGTACCAGATGCTAAGTCCTGAGTACTGGCTTCAGTGCTCAAAATTCTTGATGTTCCTAAAGTCATTTCATTGCAGCTGATTACATACATGGTGATGCATTCTCCAAAGCTTGATAAAATAAGAGTACTTATTCTAATGTACATGAAAAAAGGGTAAACAGCTGCCCAGATAAATGATAGATATACAGAACTTCTATGTTTAGTTGTGCCATATTTTAGAATTAGAGACTGTAGGCCAGGATGAAGTAGCAGGCTTTGATGTTTCCTTCAAGGCAGGCCCGATCTGGTCCTTCCTCCTTCCTTTATGACGCCTCTGTAAGATACAGAGAAGACAGTCAAGAACTGTTTTCCATGTTCACAGAAAATAGGCCAGAAATAATGGATAAAAGTTACAGCTATGTAGATTTCATTTAACTATAAGGAAAAACATCCTGACAGTAAGATTTGTACAACAGTGAAATAGTCTGTCAATGGAAATTGTGGTTTCTCCATCTCTGGAGGTTTTTAAGAAAGAAACAGCCACCTCTCTAAATGGTTTAAGTGGTTTTCCTGCATGTTGTAGATGGTTAGACTAGATGATCATTGTGGTCTCTTTCAATTCTATGATTCTATGAAGAAGACACTGCTAACATACTACAGGTAGTCCTTGCTTAATGACCACAATTGAGACCAGAATTTTGGTTGCTAAGTGAAGCGGTCATTAAGCACATCTGACCCAATTGTATGACCTTTTTGTGGCCATTGTTAAGCGAATCACTTCTGGCATTAAGCGAACCATGTGGTCATTAAGTGAATCACACAGTTCCCTATTGATTTTGCTTGACAGAAGCTGTCTGGGAAGATCAAAAATGGCAATCACGTGACCACAGGTTGCTGCAAAGGTCATAAATGCGAACCAGTTGCCAAGCACCCAAGTTGTGATCACATGACCGTGGGGATGCTGCAACGTTGTAGGTGTGAGAACCAGTCATAAGTCATTTTTTTCAGCTCTGTTGTAAGTCTGAACTGCCACTAAATGAATGGTTGTTAAGCGAGGACTACCTGTAACATTGGTTCACATAAACTGTTTAAGCTGGCTCCTGAATTTGCATACCTCATTGAACCCTACCTTAATCAAGCAGGCTGTGTCCACACTATATCCTCTGTCCACGCACAAACATATGCTCACAAACTAATCAAGCTTAGCAAGTTGGGCAGATGAAGCTATTAGGTCTTTAACGGATCTGTACAAATGCGACCAAAATGAATGTTATCACACACGAGGAAAACCAGACACCTGATCTGACAGACAATTTTGAGAGGCTCAGTGCTCCACAGGAAATCCAGGGATAGCTCATTGCAAGAAGTCAAAAATCTGACTCACTTTGCAAATATAAGAAAAAAGGTTTTTCTTTTTTTTACTTCTGAAATAACTTAAATTTGTGCACTTACTCCTATCCTTTATTTTTCTGTTAGAGCAAACTGCTCATGTTGGGAATCTGCCTTTGAAATCCATGGATTAAAAAGGGCAAGAAGTGAGAATTGGGATGGCTTGTATCTCTAGTGGGTTGCAAAGTGATAGGTTTCAGTATCTTCACTGGTTGGCAATGGTAGGCACCATGCAAGAGAATCTACTTTTCTTTCTAAAGGTCTCTGGCACCTTCAGTTGAAAACATGGGCTGGGTTCACACAATACTCAGGTAAAATGGGCTTGAGTAGTTTGTAGGCATGTCAGCCTGTTTGGGAACCAGGCCAGTATCCTGATCTGTAATGTAAACTAGGGCATCATCTTAAACCATACCATGGTTTATTTACTTGGGCATACAGTATATTACATTTGGCATTATGTTTTGTTAACCTAGTTTTGGTGTGTTATGTGAATCCAGCCATAGGGTCATAACTGATGTCAACTACTTCGGTATGAACCTGAAAGATTCACATCCCGAGTAGCCAGTGTTAAAATTTAATAAACAAATAAGTCGATCTGTATAAAACACTTCCCATGACTGGGTACCAGAGACCATCTACTGATGCAACTAAAAATGAGCTCTATAAGGGATTAACTTTCATGTATTTTTATACCTGTGCTGGAAAAGGTCAGAAGCCACTGGTCTGATATGCTTTTTTGTTTATTCCTGCACCATTTTAGTTTTTCCTGTTCCTTTTTTAGACTTGTACTCTATCAGTCTTATATTCTGCATTATGTTGTTTAATTATATCTTGAAAAATTAATTTAAAAAATGAGCTGAGAGTGGAAAAATCCCTCGAGCACTTGTTATGTTAGTCAATACAACTGAGTCACATTGGCACTCCATATATTTGCACAAAGTGAACTGTTTTGGAAGTCATATAAGTACAATGTTTTTATTGGCTAAAACCCAAAGCACATGGGATCTAGTTGGAATGAGAAGTTGCAAAGTGAGGATCTAGTACAGGCAGTCCTCCCCACTTTAATTGTAATGTCATGCTTTCTCCTGTGATACTAATCTGGTTGCAAAGGGCCACATGTAACATTCTTGAGGCCAAGTAGTACGAAGTGGGTGAAGCCCAATACACATACAGGAAGCTGGGTTTGGGGAAAAGAGTTTTAGGACTATGTTTCAATCCTTTTCAACTTTTGAGGTCAATCTGAGCCTGTTGGTAGAGGTTTCAAACCTCCTCTCCCAGAAGTCCCCTGGATCTATACACGCTGGCCTGCCTCCTGCCTTTGTGTGGCTGCTTGATAGCTCCTCTACCACCACTTAGCTTCCAGATGGGAGCTGCTTGTGGTCTGCTATAATTATGATAGTGGGACCTCTATTCCAAATTAGACTTCAGCTTTCCAGAAGTTAATAAAAAGCAGAATAAATCTTCTTGGCCACTGTCAAGTCTTATACAAACGCTCCACTTATGCAGGGAAATAATAACAAAAGACAGTAAGACTTAACCAGCACATACAGACAAATAAAGATCAAAATTAAACCATCTCTCCCTTCTGCTGGAGAAAGGACATCTTTCCTTCCTGAAGGTGGTTTGAAACAGAGACACCAGCTGGCTTTGTAAAGGGATCAGGACTCTTTGTTTATCATCAGGATACTTCTCCAAATCCAGAATGAAATGGGGCCAGATCTGGTGCGGTAGGAAAAGTCAGCAAAAGAAAGATCAGGTCAAAAAATGACCTGGATCTGGCTGGGGCTGCAGGAGGAAAAATCCAGGAAAAAAAATACATCCCTACGGGAGGAACAGTTGGACAGCAGCTCAGAATGTTGCTGACTTCCCTTCTTTCTCCTGGACTTGTAACCCCTGGCACAGCACATGCAGTCTGTCCTGTGCTTCCCCGTGTACACATGCACACAACCATACAGTAGATGCAATAGGAGGGAAGAGCAGAAACATATAGACACAGATGCAACATGTTACATACTTACACAGAAATCAACTCAGTTACCTCCTAAGGCCACTGTTGCCGGAGGGGCTGAATTCCACAAGCCATGCTCTGCATGTTTTCCGTATCTACTATAACTGTGATGTGCCTGTATTAGAGCTTTGTACTACAGTTTTCGCATGTTTTCCTTTCACCTCTACAGTAAATGGTGTGAAACTGTATAGTCAGTTTTTAGCAATAATGGTCAGGCCACCCGCAGATTGCATGCAGGCTCCCTGGACCCCATTTCTGCTCTCCAACACAAATTGTGGTGTTCTGTTCCTTCCAATGACATTACTGGGTCACTGGAAACTCTCCTGTGGTTCTCTGGAAAGTCTGGAGTTTGCATTGCAGATCTTGACACCTCAAGGTTGCCCAACCCTGGTGTAAATTAAGCTTGATATATATTGACTTTGTATAACTCAGCTTCTGTAAGTAGTGAGAGGATGAGAAGTTGATGTTATAACCTACAGGTGGGAAAATAAAGAAGAATGAATATCTAACCATTATTACACTTCCATATTCTCTGGGGTAAGTGCCTTCTTCTCTGTCTATGGCCATGTTCTCCTTTCTGCTTCTCCTCCTCTGTTCTTTCTCCACTGGATTCCTGACTTCCAAAATGGATGGAGCCTAATGATCAAACATCTCAGCTGTCCAAAACATAGGTAAGGCGAGGTTAAGTTGTATATATCCAAGACAGAAGATACTATGGTTCTCCAATTTCAAGTGTCCTCCTTTGTCTTTATTCTCAGCAAAACTGCCCTTCTCCGAGCCAGAAAATGACAAGTAAATAAAGACACAGCAGAAAAATAATATTCACCTTTCATTCTTGCCCCTGAGTAAAATTAATAGGCACAACCACACACCTGGAATAGGCAGAATGTACTTGTCACCAAAACAGCAAGCTGTTTGAAATATATTGAACACAAGCTTATTTATAAAATGGTTCACCTGCTGTTTAAATTTTCTTTTGCAGATAAATTAAATCTCAAAGAAAGAAAGAAATGGAAACAGCAGACTTTTCCTACAGAGGGATCCCCAACTGTTAAACCTCTCCTGGCATTCAGAAGAATTGAAAGTCATTTTTCTTTAATATGTACCTGTCAACTGCTACCTGCTCATCTACAGTTTCATCAGGGATAGATAGATGGAGATGGTCCTCCTCAGATGACTAGAACATAATCCAACTCTCATTGGTCAGGAAGTGCTGGCTGCTGTCCTGTCCAAACAGTGGATGAAGATGCATTAACTTGGTGTATCAGCCTAGGCAGATCTGTAAATACAGACAAGTGGTGGTAGAGCGGGCAGAATGGCTTACATCTGGGATTGCCTGCATCTGTCAAACCAAGGCCAAACTAGATGGAATGGCAACCCATCTGTGTGCATGAAGGTCGTCTTAATCACCTATAAAGTAAGGCGGGGGGAGGATATGTGAATGTATGGGTTTGCTGAACCCATAAAAAACCAATAAAATTAATGGGGGGTTGCTTATTGAATTTCAAGATTTAAAAAACTCTTGGATTTTTTTTAATTACTCGGTGACCAAGAGGCAAATTAAAAAGAATAACATTTTACTACTTATAAGACACTGCGTGGTTATTCTTTACCCAGACCTATACCATGGCATATCTGCAGGTCCTGTTCTATGCTTCCCTGCCATGACAGCTAAGTTGCTAGTCCCTGGGGGACAGGAGATTTGTTGGTGGAGACGCTGATGTCAGAGTTATAGTAGGTGGTGAGGCAGGCACTGACCATTCACTTCTGTGGATGAATCCAGGCAGAAACCCTCAGCATACCTATGGGCAGCCTCAGCATTTAAATTTCATTTCAGTACCCCCAAGATCTGCATATAGTGGACCCAAAATAGCAAATGTCTTGATTGCAGTTGAATTATCTAATACGGAGATCATCGACTTTAATTCATAAAACATTCCTGTAATCAAATAACTCTCTGTTGCCCATTCATGGCACCTGAAACCTACAGTAGTTCTTACTGACCCACAATTGCGGCAGCCCAGTGCAACACAGCCAACTACATTAGATGCTGGGAAGCTGAGTTCAGCACTAGCAGAGGGCTTGCTACCTGGGCCCTAAGAGATGCCTATTACCAGGGGGATTCTGGGAGTTGAAGTCCACACATCTTAAAAGTTGCCAAGGTTGAGAAACACTGGTTTAAAGGATAACAAGCTTGAGGATTCCATATGTGTTCTTTGCATGAATGTTTGCAGCAGTATCAGCAGCTATATAATAAGTAGCAAGTCAAGGGCCCATTATTTGTGGGTTTGATTTTTTCATTTCAGTTTTAAAACTTGGCAGCCTGATAGAGCTGGGAGTATTCAGACTTGGAATCCCCATTCAGGGAGGGGTGGATTCACCAGATCTGTCAAATAAGCCTTTGGCTGTGTATGTGCTTAGAGGAATGATTTACAAGCCATGCGTTGAGAAATATTAATGGGGTCTGTGCTGTAGAAAGAATTCATGTGTGCTCTGAAAAAAATTAAGTCACCCTTTGTGCTTTAGACTGGTTGGGAGGCAAAGTAAGCAGGGCTGTGCTATGAATTCGGGCATGGCCAGGTTTTTCCATTCTCTTTTTCCTCCCTTCTTTACTTGGTCAGTAAAGGAGTTTTCTTCATTTTTCAAAAAGGCTACCTTAAACCTATTTGGGGACAAACACAACCATTTCAAATTGGCAGGAAATAGTGCTGCTGATTTTTGGCAATTGTGGAAATTGTCAGTAAACCAGGATGGGGCCATCAGATCATAACCTCTGTGAATCAGGTAGCTCAACCCTGCCTTGCTTTAGAGCAGTGTTTCTCAAACATGGCATTAAGTAATATAGACTTCAACTCCCAGAATTCCCCAGCCAGCATGCTGGGAGTTGAAGTCCATACAGCTTAAAATTGCCAAGGTTGAGAAACACTGCTTTAAAACAAGGCAGGGATGAGCTACCTGATTCACAGAGGTTATGATCTGATGGCCCCATCCTGGTTTACTGACAATTTCCACAATTGCCAAATAGGGCCAGAGAGTTGACTGGTGGCCCTATTTAGGGTAAAGAGGGGCCATTGAGAGGACTATTCTAGGCATCTGTCTGATAAAATTGGTTGGATTCACTTGGAGTTGGAATCTAGTTGTACAGGTCCTACAGAGATGCCTACCCTATTTGGGAAGAGTTTGAACGTGATGAAGTGCACAGAGTCCTCAGAGCTGTGAGTTTGACTCCCTGTGTTTTAGATCCCTGTCCTTCCTGGTTGATTAAGATCTCCCAGGAGGTGACAGATGGTTGGGTCCAGGCAGTGGTGAAATCCCAAAGCTGTAGGCTGGATCGGGAAGTCAAATTACCTGGAGGAAGCAATGGCAAACTGTTCCCGTATTATTGCTAAGCAAACTACATGAACAACATGAACAGATCTGTGAAATTACCAGAAGACAATCTTGACTTAAAGGAGACCTTACTTTTTTTTCCCCATAATAGTTTGTTGCCCAAATCCAGCAGCATGATTTCTGAAAGTCACCCAATAAGGGGTTTGGGCCTTTATATGACCTGTATGCTGTCAATCCCTGGCTTTATTATGCCTGTTGCATTTTTTAAAAAGCATTGTTCTTGCTTCATTCTAAACAGAAACCTTGATTCTGAATTTTTGTGGCACTTGCTGGATACCCTTTGCATGAATTAAATGCTCGAGTGTTTTTAAGGAGCACATTATACAGAGTGTTGAAAGATTTTCTGGGTGTGACGGCACTGTTTACACTTGAAGTACGCTGAGGCAGAGGAGCAACATCCAAACTTGTTCTACTCCCACTTTCTACTCTTCTATTCTCATTACTTTCAGAAAGTCTTTATGTTGCTATTCTTCAAATTATCTCAATGAGTAAGGGTGGATCTTGGGCTCTCTCAACTGTGGCTGAAATTGCACCTTTGCATTGGATAAACAAATACTGGTTAATTTACTTTTGTAATCTCTCTATGTAAAAGGCAACTCCTGGAATACATTCAACTGTGTTCAGAGTTCAGTCACACCCACTGAGCCTCTGCAGCTATGCAGAGAAAAGGGTGGAGCTACGACAAGAGAAACTGGGGAAATTCTTGGTTTTACCAAGGGAATTCTGTAGCACACAATAAGTCTTGCATATTTTGGATACCACTTCACATTAGTCTCAGTATCAACACAGGTCGATGACCCATGTGCTGTTCTGTTTTGTTATTACTGCTTCCCATATAAATGAATGAGTATTAAGTGGAAAAGGACATTCAGTTCCAGGGGAAATATTGCGGGTGTAATATCACTATCACTCTAACACCATTTCCACTGCTGTTGGCTGGAATTCCAGCCGCATCACCCAGCTGCTGGCCTCCAAAGATTTCAGCTGATATTGAACCCATCTATTTGCATCCTCCAACTGTTGGCTTTCCTAGGAATTTTAGACCGGCATTTTGAATCTTCCACATTGTTCCACGTCATCCAAACACTTTGAGACACTGTGACAAATTTAGCCAGTGCATTGGCTCACCAAGCTTGTCATTGTAACTAAGTAGCCTCAGAATTTGAATAATAGCAAGGGATGAAACCAGCAAGAGGATGCTTTGAGAAATACCCCTCCAGCCCAGAGGTCATTCCCACATGGGGCTTTGGCAAAACCTCTGATCTTCACCCTAACCCCGCATCATAGCACACAGTGCAGATCTGCAGTTCTGGATGTCTGTGAACATGGACATTTTTCTCCACAGGGAGGAAATCCTACCTTATCCTACTTCCCCTCCATGGCTCTCCCTTCCCCCTGTAAATAGAAAGCTGCCACAGTACCACAATATCCTCATACTAGGCAATTCAGATTGAGCAGTTTCATAGTCCGTCTTACAGTGGACAAGTTTGTTTACTTTTATTTCCCATTAAACAAATGCAGTGACATAAGGCTGAGTGTATGGTTGGCTGTTGGTTTTTGTATTTGTCCAGCTGACATTTGGACACCATAGATGATGACCGTACCTCACTGAGGAAGCTAAGATGGGTTGTCCTAGGATAGCAATTGGGTGGGGAACTCCCTGGGAATTCCAGGCCTGTAGGGTAGATGGGGAAGTTGAAATACCATCCAGAAAGAAAGTAGTGGCAAACCACGTCCACAATACTGCCAAGAGAACAGAAAATTGTATCTATATAATCACAAGGAATCGGGCTTGGTGTGAAATTGTCTTTACATCTTATTGGTCAGCTAGAGGGAATGGCAGTAGAAGGATGGGGCATCTCAAAATGTTTCTGACAATTTAGGGAAGGAAATCAGTGTTATATGGAAGTGCCCAGAACCATCTTTGGTCACATAGCACAGCTTCAGTCAAATGGAACAAGACAATCTGGTGTCTTTCCACAATCCTTTCCTAATAGCTTTACCAACTGGGACTGATAACAGTTGAAGTCCAAAACATCTGGTGGGCATCAGATTGTAGTCACCGAAGTAGAATTGAATTCCTCTCTGTCTTCCATGGTTTAGTGAGATTATAGTTAAGCCTTATGTTTGCAGCATAAATGTTAATAAAAGCAAGATGGTGATTCTGTCCCATACAGCCATAAATATTTCCATAGGGCACGTACTGATGTAAACTGTTTGGTGTCTCTCTTTTCAGCAGTTCACAAAATGTGCCCATAATCTATCTTTATCCCTATCTTTTTTTTTCTGCCCTTCCCCTTTCTCTCTCTCCATTTTGTACAAGTAGGTTTTATAATCATTTGTAATGGTCATAAAAACTTAGAGGATTTTAAATTGAACTGTAGTCCCAGTAGCTTTAAAAGCATTAGCACTGCATAATTGTACCAGTTTGCTTGCAAATAAACCATGATGTACAGCTCCAATATTCTCACAGGGAGATGACTCAGACTCTTTCTGCTGGCTTAGATGTTACTTGAAAGCGAGTAAGGTACTTGATAATCTCTTATGTAGATGCAGGCAGATGACGGCTGCACAAAAGAGGAAACAGAATGCGTGGGAGGAGAGAGGTGGAGAAATCAAGAACTCTGTTTATGAGGATCGTTATAATTCATTTCACATAGTTGCATAATAGAGAATTAGATAGCAAAGGACAGGAAGTACAAATGCCTTTGATGATCTGCAGCCGTCCTGTTCTGTTGCATCTGCAATGGAATTATCACCCTTACTCCTGGCTATTCCATAGTTTCTTACTCCCAGACTGAAGGATTACACAACTGAAGCCAATGCCATGGTTTTCCGACTGCTATCTTAGCATTATAGTTGTTAGTGCCATGGTATAGTCCTTAGCATTACTTAAACAAGCCAGTGTGGCCTATTTAACACCAGGCAATGTATTTTTATGGATTTGCTTAGTTTTGATGGTTTTCACCCTCTGTTAGCTACTCAGAGTCACATCGTGAGTGGGCAGGCATATTTATTTATTTATTTATTTATTTGATTTTTATCCCGCCTTTATTATTTTTATAAATAACTCAAGGCGGTGAACATACCTAATACTCCTTCCTCCTCCTATTTTCCCCACCACAGCAACCCTGTGAGGTGAGTTGGGCTGAGAGGGAGGGACCGGTCCAAGGTCACCCAGCTGGCTTTCGTGCCTAAGGCGGGACTAGAACTCTCATACCATGCCTGATTGGCTCTTGGGCTGAGAGAGAGTGACTGGCCCAAGGTCACCCAGCTGGCTTTCATGCCTAAGGCAGGGACTAGAACTCACAGTCTCCTGGTTTCTAGCCCATTGCCTTAACCACTAGACCAAATTGGCTCTCATATACATCAAATACATAAATAAATACATCATAGCAATGATGAATCCAACCAGAATGTTCCAGAATCCAACAGCTCTCACTGGTATGATGTTTCTTCTAACCATTAGCCAATTCCCACCCAAGGATTCTAGGCTTAACCCTTGGAGGAACAGAGGACACACCTTTCCCATCCCCTGTGTGACAGACCTTACTATCATATAATCATAGAACTGAAGGATCTGGGAGGTCTTCCAGCCCAGCACCCTGCCCAGAGCAGGAATCCTCACACCAACCCAGGCTAACGGCTGTCCAGCTTTTGCTGGAAAACCTCCAGGGATGGAGCACACTCAAGGAGCCAGGCTGTTCCACATATTTGATAGCTCTCACAGTCAGAAAATTCCTCCCTATTTTGAGTTTGGATCTCCTTCTGTAAAGCTTCCAGTGACTGGTTCTTACCCTACTCTTGGGAACAGTGAAGAATGAATCCGTATTTTCTTTGCTGAGACAACTCTTCAAATATTTGAAGGCTGATATCATGTCTCCTCTTAGCCTTCTTTAAACTAAACATACACAGTTCCTTTCAACCATTCTTCATAGGCCCCACCCCATCTTCATCAGTCTCCTGTGCACTCTTTCCAGTTCCCCATATTATTCTTGCTGTGTAATTGACACTCTCAAGTTTGTCTATCTCCTCCTTAAAAGGCATCTGGACACAGTATTCCAGAAGTAGCCAGGCCGATGCAGAATTGTACAAAATGTATGAAGCTCTAAATTTCTGCTAATGCAGCCTGCGATTGTATTTAGCATTTTTTCCTTAATACACTACCCCATTGCCTCATGTCCATTGTGCTCATTTTCATCCCTTGTAAAAAAAGTTATGCAGTTCTTTTTTCCTAGCCTTTCTAAAACCTACAGTCCAATTCAGTCAGAGGTAACCATGAAGGGGAAAAAGGTTATACATCTGAGAAGTTTAGATTTCCAGTTCTCAAAAAGCATCTCAGGCTTTGGATGAAGACTTTCCTTTAATCCAAATATCACTTAATAATCACTTAATAACTTTCCTCTTAATCCAAATATTACACAGAACTACGCTTGCAGGTGTTTTATATTACTCTTGTCAGAAACATCCAGACATCATCTCTTCACAAGACAGAAATTGGAAGAGAAATTGGAGGCACATATGGGATTGGTGGGGAGGTGAGGGAGGTTATAAGGAAATTATGCAAACCCTTCCTGCTGCAGAGGACAAAATGTGGCGCCCTCCAGATAAATGGGATTGCAAATCCCTATCAGCACATGAGAGTATCAAATTGAGACTGGCAAAGGGAAGATTGTGCTATAGTCTAACAGCACAACAGGAAACAGAACAACAACAGCAACAACAGTAATATGTATAATAAAGTGTCATACTATGAAATTGGAATTTGCTTTAGGTTTCAAAGGCACTAAAGGAAAGCGCCAGGCAAGCAACACACTAGAACGTATGGAAGCTATAAGCAGGGTCAGTGAACACAATCCCAGCCGTTTCCTTCCAGCTGTGGTTTATACACTGGAGCATCTCCTCTGCCATCAGTGCTCACCAGCTTGCGGAAAGGAAGACCCTCAGAAGTACAGCAATTGTAGCAGTTACAGGAGGGCCTGTTAGAACCTTGGACAGAGCCTTGAATAAGGTGAGCTCTGCAAATTCTCACTCTTAGAAAAGAGAGCTGTTATCTCAGCAAGAAACAGAAGCCTCCTGAGACCTTCTGAAAGCCGAACTCGAGCGTTCTTTTGATGGCTCAACCCCTCTCAAGAGCTGTCAAAGATCTTAAAGGGCATCACTGATTTTTTAACTGATGGTTCCTACAGAATGGAGGTGAAGGGGATCGCACTATGCTGTGTTGAGCAAAACAACTGCTATGGTCTAGAAGAGATATGAACAAAGGGAATGAGTTTCTATGAAGTGCCCACATCCTGGTCTTTCTCTTTGGGGAAAATCTGAAGCCAGAAAACAAGGCTTAGATTCCAAGCAGGCGCACTTGAATGTAGTACCTAGTACCACTCATCTGATTTTATTCAGAAAAACAAAAGAAAAGAAAATTCAAGCAACATATTTCCAATAGAAAATGTTCCTTATTAAATCCTGCTGTTTCACTTGCAACCATTCACACATCTTTAAAGCATTATCTCCACATGCACTCAAACGACGCATATAAGAGCTGGAAGTTAAGGCCGCAGGTTGTCCATCATCTCGTTCCAGAATTTTGTCTGCTATTTTTTAAAAAATTCTTTCCAGTGTTAGTCTGTGAATTTCAGCTTATGGTAACCATTATAGAGATTAGGTTCCTGCCATGGCTATTCAGGTGTTTATAGAAGGTAAAATGCATCAAGGCTATAACATTTCACCCAAACAACCTAACATATGGGTAACAAAACAAAAATGAGCAAATACAAAGACTATAAAGCAAGACGTTGGCTTGTAGTTTGACAGCTGGTCTACCTGATTCAGTATTGGCTCCCATCAATGGGAGAGGTTCTTTAGGCCATCAAACTAAACCATAACGTGTGTGTGGCTGGGAGGGGATGAAAACTGTATGCAACCTCTCAACCCCCTTTTCCTGGAGCCTCCCCAAGTCCAACAGCAAAAAGAAACAAAGGCAGAAATACACTAAAAGGTGACAGTACATTTGGGGGGCTTTGTAAAGTGACAGTGCAAAATCAAATAGCTGCATTGGGCCTCTGCAAGCCCTACGATTGCTCTTTTGTTTTTAAAAGTCTCTATAGCATCTCTCAAAAAGATGCTAAAAGTTTCAGCTCATCCCCAGTAGTGTTACTGAATCACTGCTTAATGCATGTGGCTTCTGGGCTCCAACTTTAAAAAAAAGTGTAGTCCTTTGACCCTGTTTTACCTGGAGATGTCAGAAGTTGAACCTATAGTCTGCTGCATGTAGTACAAACTTGTGCTCTATTACTGCGTTACGGGCCTTTCTCATATAGGTTTTCTTCTTTTGCAGGCAAGACCTTGTTAGTGTATATTATACTCCTATTTCAATAATGAGAGCCAGTTTGGTCTAGTGGTTAAGGCACCAGGCTAGAAACCAGGAGACTGAGAGTTCTAGTCCCACCTTAGGTGTGAAACCCAGCTGGGTGACCCTGGGCCAGCCACTCTCTCAGCACATGACGTCAGGCTCAGGAACCAACAAGTCAGCTGGTCAATTCCTGTTGCAACCAATGGATCAAGATTTGGTTGATCTGAAAAAGCGGACCCTGCAACTGTGGGGAAAAATGCTAGGAAGAATACATATACACATATACATACACACACACACGCACACGCACCAATAAAACTTTTAGCGGCATAATCTTATGCATGGTTATTAATAAGTGACTCCCATTGTTACTTTCTAGTGAATGTGTTTAAGACTGTAACCTAAAACAATTGAACTGATAAGGCACAGCGGAATTGCTCAGCAACAGCAGATCAATGAGAGCGGCTTACAGTCAAATTAGACTCCTGGGCCTTACGTGGTATTAATGCTTGTTTGGCCTGTTTGATGATCCCTTTCTATAAGAACATATTGGGTTTCCTTTATTTAATTATCTGTTTCAAACTCTGTCTTAGATAAAGTACATTCATTTTCTCATGAGTCCTTGTAAAAATTATTATTATTTGATTGTGATTGCATTGTTTACCAACACAATTGTTGCTGTCTAGATTTCTTACACTGTTTTGCTGAGAATGTGTAGGTCTGCTTTGTTTAAAAAACTACACACTAGCCTGAAAACTACCATACTGCATGATCAGTGTTTCTTTTATTTTCCTTGTCACAAAGAGGTAAGAATGCAGTTGTAGGATGGGTAAATATGTGGTTGAAAGGATTGAAATTTACATTGTTTTCCAGACTTTACATTGTTTTCCAGACAAAAGAGATTTTTTATAAAATGATGTATCGTTGGTATTTGTCACCAGAGAAACTGTCTAGAACGCATAAAAGTACCTCAAATCTTTGCTGGAAATGTGAACAACATGAAGGGACATTTTATCATGTTTGGTGGACATGCAAAAAAGCTGAAAATTTTTGGATACAAACACATACATTAATTCAGAAGATCCTAGAGGTTAAAATAAAATGGAAACCAGATACACTTTTGGGTGTAATGGACAGGCAATCAGAAAAAAACACATGGAAGTTTATTTTTATATATGACAACTGCAGCAAGATTTTATATGCTCAAAAGTGGAAAGGTTTGACTCTACCCACAATGGAGGAATGGTTGGTGAAGATAGTAGAACTTGCAGAGATGGCTAAATTAACTTATTTAATCAGAGAAAAAACAATATCTACATTTACACCTTGAATATTTGGATTTTCTGGCTCCACAGAGGATTGGAATCCTGTTCAGCCAAACCAGTTAGGGTTTGTCTTCAGAATTTCCTGATCAACCAAGAACATTCAGAAGTGAGGCAGACAGTCCTGCATTGCCAATGACCACTTAGTTAAATATCGATTAATTGTGTGTCATCAAGTCATTCTTGACTCCTAGCGACCATGCATATAGATTTTCTCCATGATGATCTATACCTAACCTGGTCTTTCAGGTCTTCCGATGTACACCCTTTGCCACTGTAACTGAGTCCATTTGCCTGCTGCTAGTCTATCTCTGCTTCTCTTTCTTCCCACCTTTCCCTCTGGAGTCTTCTCCAGAGAGCCGTGTCTTCACATAATGTGTCCGAAGTAGGATAATTTGAACCTGGTCATTTGTGCCTTCAGTGAGAACTCTGGGTTGATTTGTTTGATGATCCATTTGTTTTCTTGGCTATCCACAATATTCTCAGGAGTCTTCTCCAGCACCAAAGTTCAAGAACGTCAATACCCTTCCAATTGCCCAATAAAAAGACTCATGGTCTTGTCTCAGCCAAATGGAACTCTAGGTAGGGTAACATCCTGAACAGGTCTTCTCTTGATGACCAGACTGTATGGGCAGAATCATGTTCAGCAAGGCAGTCCCTGATGCAATCAAATAAGGCAGTTAAGGCAAGGCAGTTAAGTCTATGGGGAATGTAGCACCAAGAATATTTGAAGCTAATGGTATACAAAGCATTCAAAGAACAAGTATTTAATTAGCTATGGAGAATTTAAAATATTCAATTCACAGCAAAAAAAGGCAAGGAGTTCAGAAAGTAGCACATTCAATTCGGTGAGAGAAAGAGGAAGCAAGAGTTCAAAGAGGAACGGGTGAAATGGGGAGGTTTCCAGAAGTGATTCAATTTACAAGGGGTTCAGCTACAGAAGAAGTTAGAAAGAGAAAAGCAGAGGCTCTAGCCACAACAAAGAAAGTGAGCATTCTTTCAGATGCTTCCTGCCACAGCAAAGAGGGAGAGAAACATACCAAATTTAGCATTACAAATCCCTCTCTCTCATACACAAACACATATGTAAGGGAAGTGCTTTTTGCACAGGTCCTGCTTTGCTTCTTCAGCAAAGGATCGTTACCTTGTCGTGGTGCTGGAGCTTGAGCACCTCAATGATGCCATGAGCTAAACCGTGAAGGGCCACCCAAGACGGGAAGGTCATGACAGGTCAGACTAAATGCGATCCCTGGGGAAGGTAATGGCAACCCACCCCAGGATTCTTGCTGTAAAAACTAAATGGATCAGTACAACCAGAGATATGTCGATATACCATTGGAAGATGAGACCCCCAGGTCGGAAGATGGTCAAAATGCTACCAGGGAGGAACAGAGGATGAGTTCAACTAGCCCCAGTTGTGATGATGCAGCTAGCTCAAAGCCGAAAGGACGGCTAGCGGCCGACGGTGCTGGTGGTGAACGGCGAATCTGATGTTCTAAGGATCGACACACCATTGGAACCTGGAATGTAAGATCTATGAGCCAGGGCAAATTGGATGTGGTTATTGGTGAGATGTCAAGATTAAAGATTGACATTTTGGGTGTCAGTGAACTGAAATGGACTGGAATGGGCCACTTCACATCAAATGACCACCAGATCTACTACTGTGGACAAGAGGACCACAGAAGAAATGGAGTAGCCTTCATAATTAATAGTAAAGTGGCTAAAGCAGTGCTTGGATACAATCCAAAAAATGATAGAATGATCTCAATTTGAATTCAGGGCAAGCCATCTAACATCACAGTGATCCAAATATACGCCCCAACCACAGATGCTGAAGAAGCTGAAGTAGAGCAGTTCTATGAGGATCTGCAGCACCTACTGGACAACACGCCTAAAAGAGATGTTATTTTCATCACAGGAGACTGGAATGCTAAGGTGGGCAGTCAAATGACACCTCGAATTACAGGTAAGCATGGCCTGGGAGAACAAAACGAAGCAGGACATAGGCTGATAGAATTTTGCCAAGACAATTCACTCTGCATAACAAACACTCTCTTCCAACAACCTAAGAGACGGCTTTATACATGGACTTCACCAGATGGACAACACCGAAATCAGATTGACTACATCCTTTGCAGCCAAAGGTGGCGGACATCTATACAGTCGGTAAAAACAAGACCTGGAGCTGACTGTAGTTCAGATCACGAACTTCTTCTTGCACAATTTAGGATCAGACTAAAGAGATTAGGGAAGACCCACAGATCAGCTAGATATGAGCTCACTAATATTCCTAAGGAATATGCAGTGGAGGTGAAGAATCGATTTAAGGGACTGGACTTAGTAGATAGGGTCCCGGAAGAACTCTGGACAGAAGTTCACAACATTGTTGAGGAGGCGGCAACAAAATACATCCCAAAGAAAGAGAAAACCAAGAAGGCAAAATGGCTGTCCGCTGAGACACTAGAAGTAGCCCAAGAAAGAAGGAAAGCAAAAGGCAACAGCAATAGGGGGAGATATGCCCAATTAAGTGCAAAATTCCAGAGGTTAGGTAGAAGAGATAAGGAATTATTTTTAAACAAGCAATGCGCAGAAGTGGAAGAAGACAATAGAATAGGAAGGACAAGAGACCTCTTCCAGAAAATTAGAAACATTGGAGGTAAATTCCAGGCAAAAATGGGTATGATCAAAAACAAAGATGGCATGGACCTAACAGAAGCAGAAGAGATCAAGAAAAGGTGGCAAGAATATACAGAAGACCTGTATAGGAAGGATAACAATATCGGGAATAGCTTTGACGGTGTGGTCAGTGAGCTAGAGCCAGACATCCTGAAGAGTGAGGTTGAATGGGCCTTAAGAAGCATTGCTAATAACAAGGCAGCAGGAGATGACGGCATCCCAGCGGAACTGTTCAAAATCTTGCAAGATGATGCTGTCAAGGTAATGCATGCTATATGCCAGCAAATTTGGAAAACACAGGAATGGCCATCAGATTGGAAAAAATCAACTTATATCCCCATACCAAAAAAGGGGAACACTAAAGAATGTTCAAACTATCGAACAGTGGCACTCATTTCACATGCCAGTAAGGTAATGCTCAAGATCCTGCAAGGTAGGCTTCAGCAATTTATGGAGCGAGAATTGCCAGATGTACAAGCTGGGTTTAGAAAAGGCAGAGGAACTAGGGACCAAATTGCCAATATCCGCTGGATCATGGAAAAAGCCAGGGAGTTTCAGAAAAACATCTATTTCTGTTTTATTGACTATTCTAAAGCCTTTGACTGTGTGGACCAGAACAAATTGTGGCAAGTTCTTAGCGGTATGGGGATACCAAGTCATCTTTTCTGCCTCCTGAAGAATCTGTATAACGACCAAGTAGCAACAGTAAGAACAGACCACGGAACAACAGACTGGTTTAAGATTGGGAAAGGAGTACGGCAGGGCTGTATCCTCTCACCCTACCTATTCAACTTGTACGCAGAACACATCATGCAACATGCTGGGCTTGAGGAATCCAAGGCTGGAGTTAAAATCGCTGGAAGAAACATTAACAATCTCAGATATGCAGATGATACCACTTTGATGGCTGAAAGCGAAGAGGAACTGAGGAGCCTTATGATGAAGGTGAAAGAAGAAGGTGCAAAAGCTGGCTTGCAGGTAAACCTCAAAAAAACCAAGATTATGGCAACCAGCTTGATTGATAACTGGCAAATAGAGGGAGAAAATGTAGAAGCAGTGAAAGATTTTGTAATTCTAGGTGCGAAGATTACTGCAGATGCTGACCGCAGTCAGGAAATCAGAAGACGCTTCATCCTTGGGAGAAGAGCAATGACAAATCTCGATAAAAGAGTTAAGAGCAGAGACATCACACTGACAACAAAGGTCCGCATAGTTAAAGCAATGGTGTTCCCCGTAGTAACATATGGCTGCGAGAGCTGGACCATAAGGAAGGCTGAGCGAAGGAAGATCGATGCTTTTGAACTGTGGTGTTGGAGGAAAATTCTGAGAGTGCCTTGGACTGCAAGAAGATCAAACCAGTCCATCCTCCAGGAAATCAAGCCAGACTGCTCACTTGGGGGAATGGTATTAAAGGCAAAACTGAAATACTTTGGCCACATAATGAGAAGACAGGACACCCTGGAGAAGACGCTGATGCTAGGGAGAGGGGAGGGCAAAAGGAAGAGGGGCTGACCAAGGGCAAGGTGGATGGATTATATTCTAGAGGTGACGGACTCGTCCCTGGGGGAGCTGGGGGTGTTGACGACCGACAGGAAGCTCTGGTGTGGGCTGGTTCATGAAGTCACGAAGAGTTGGAAGCGACTGAACGAATAAACAACAACAACCTGCTTTGTTTGGAAGAGGAAAATAAAATAGAGGTGATATTTCTGGATTGAAGAGGGAGTGGGATAGGAAAAGAGAAAAGGACTCATCTTTTCTATATAGTACTGGGCTGCTTCTGCAGAGAATTCTGGTTCTCACAAGATTACCCTCTCCAACGGTTGGCATGGAAGGAAGATATGGGGTCCCTTGAAATAGCTGGTCTCTGGTTGTGTCTGCTCAGTGTAGTCCTGAAGCCACAATCTCCTCGAGCTGAAATTAGGACCATTATGAATGGAATAAGATACCTTGGAAAGGGTGGCTATTTGAATGCTGCTCCGTTGTCTGATTCTAGATCCAGATGATCAGATGAACCTGTCAGGCTCCCAACAGCAGTTCACAGCTAAGACTGCTAGATTCTCACAGTCTCGTTAGGTTTATTGTGAGGAAAACAGTTTACCCCAGTGTTTCTCAGCCTTGGCTACTTTAAGATGACACCTGGGGAATTCTGGGAATTGAAGTCCACACATCTTAAAGGTTGAGAAACACTGGGTTACACAGTCTTGGAAACTGGAGATGTGTATTTTAGTGCTCCTTTATCAGTGAGTATGTTAAGGCAGAGCTTCCTTTGATGCCTTTGATCTTCTTTCTAACTGTCTCTTGTCTGTGGTGGGGGGTGGGAGAGATTGCTACCTATTTAGAAGATATGAAAGAAATGTCCATCTGTTCTTATTCTGCTGTAGATTGAAAACATTGATTCGTATTCCCAGGGTCATTATAGCTGGCTGTTTTTTTCAGGTTGTGAAACCCAATTCCACAAGGCTGCTCCCAGGGACCGGGGAGATTGTGCTTCCAAAGTCTAAGAAGGCAACATACTGAGGTTTTACTCCTGTAATACCCAACAGATTCCTTGGGGGCTTTAACTACAGTTCAATTAACTGAAGAACCCTGACAAGTCTCTGCCTGCTGGGGGGTTACACTGGCTGGGCTCAAATTTGGTCCATAAGAGGGATAAATAAAGGCTGGCAAGTTAGGTAGAAGTTCAGGGCTGGCTGCCTCTCTCTGTTGTTTCTTGGGTGATTTCAGCAACAGATGGAGAGAAAAAGATTCAAGGTGAGTTTTTCCTTCTCCTTTTAGATACATATGTCCTGACACAAAAATATGTCCAGTAATGGGGGAATAAAAGAAAGCAGAAAAGGTTGAGTTAATGACTTTGGGTTGAGTTAATGACTTTCTTCCTGATTTGAATATCACTTGGTATTGTCAAAACATTGTTCCTTCTGGGATTCAGAAGAATCGTCTAGGCAATCCAGCCTAGAACACTTCCAGATGTAAGATATGGAATGATGGGTATAAGTTACAGCAAGGCAGATTCCAATTAAAAGTTAGTGGCAGGGGTGGGGGGAAACTGTCAGCCTTGTGAGGTAGTCCAGACAAGAAGCACACCCAAAGTAGTACTCTAACTAATGTAAGGTTATATTAACAGAATGTTGCAGTATTAGCCCTCCCAGGTAAACCAGACAGGAAACACAACCAGATGAGCTACTTCTACTTTATTGTTAGGCTACAGTAACAATTTTGTGAGTCTGAAAGTACAAATCTCCTACCTGATCAGTTAGGGCAGATTTCTAAGTTTCTTTCTCTGTCCCTTACTCAGTTGCAGGCTCCTTCCCCTTTTATCTGATCATTCCCTAGACAGCATCTCTTCCCCCATCTTCCAAGGTCATTCTCACATTCCTTTACATGCAAGTCTGCAAGTACTTCTCTCCCCACTCGCCTTTACAGTCCAAGAAACTAGGAAGGGTCACTTCTGAGACATTTGCTACACCCCCTTCCTTCTGTGGACTCAGCTGCGTCTTATCTGACTGTTGCCTAGTCTGCAGCTCTTCCTCCTGTCTCCCAGGGTCGTTCCCATATACCATTACAGAAACCCTTAATAATAAGATTGGTTTGACAGTTGAACTCATTACCTAGGGAAGTAGTATGGTCCCCTTCATTGGATGTGTTCAGACTAGACAGCCATCTGTCAGAAACACCGTAATTTGGATTTCTGCATTGAGCAGAGGTTGAACTTTATGGGCTAAATGGCCCTTTCCAGCTCTATGATTCTATGAGTGCATCAAAATGCATCATTAATCTTCCATTGCAGACAGATTTTGATACAGCATGGCCATCCCCATCATGGTCACAACCAATTGTGTGTTTCTCCCATCACTGGAGGAAGGCTCTTTAATTTGGCAAGTGCTTCAGTGAATACAAAAGGGCAAGGTAATCCACTGAATCCAAATGCCTTCTATCAGCAGCAAGATCAAGTAACTATTCAGAAAGCGTAAGAGGCGAGAAGCATGAATAAGAGTCTATCAACACAGACAGAGGTAAAATTGCCACCTAGGTTACATTTTGTCTCATTTAATGCCTGTAATTAATGATCCCAAATCAGAATTGCATGCATTAGACTTGCAGCTGTCATTGTGGAGGAGGAAAGGCCAAATTGCAAATGCTATTTGGAAAGTGTGCTTGAAATCATGCTGGGTTTGGCAGTGCCTGAATGTGAAGTTGCCCACATGCTCCAAAGCACATATTCTTTTACACTGGTGCCATAAGATTCTGGGCTCGGCTGGCTGCACCCTCTTAGTATCCAGCTACAATTGGGTGGAAGTTATGGGGGAGACAAAAATAGCTTTGCCATCCTTAGGGCTGCCCACAGAAACAGCATGAAGCACCAACGAAAGGTGCAGATAAGCGGAGAGATGATCATGCTGTATCTATGCTCAGCTTTTAGTGGTGCCCTGAAATTCTTTCTGCAAGCTTGTTTCATTTTTGCATTTCTGACCTTCAAGAAAAGTGGGGAGGGGGCACTGAAAGGAAGAGAAAGGGGGGAAAAAGCTGGTTTTGACCTCTCCTTTCCCTTCTTTTTGTCTTCTCTCTTGAAAAGGTGGTGATGATGATGATGATGAGGAGGAGGAGGAGGAGGAGCAGATTTTTGCTCCATTGGAACTAAAGTTGTTTTAATGATCACTGGCAGACTGACTGTTTTATCAGTGGCATTTTAATTTCTTGTTTCATTGTTATTTTTTTTTTAAGAAAGGAAATTCACTGCCAAAAGATAAGGTGATGGGCACTAGCTTAGATGACTTTAAGCAGTGATTAGAATACTTCTAATCTGTAAATTGACTAGTCATCATTATCTGTGGTGACTAGTCAATGCAATTATACTGCTTGGTTCAGAGGCCAAATCCCACCACATATGGAGTCTTGGGAAGCAATAGCAAATAGAGGCTGGATCAGGACATTTTTTGAATAGAGCTTTGTCCATGTATTGAAGAAAGTAGCTTCCAAAATGTTAAGAGTATTACTTTACTTTACTCAAGATGGATAAATCCTCTTCGTCAGGATGGTTCATCCCTCTTGAACTTGATAGATGTGAGCCCACTTATTCATTTAACTGTTCTATCAAAAGAAAAATAGCATGATGCAGAATAAAAGCTCATACAACCAGGCTGTCACCATGACACACCTGCAACAGTCACATTAGGTTGTTGTCCTAAGCAACTTCCTTCCTTCTAAATAACAAGAGCTGAATATGAATGATAAAGGTAGTGGTTATAAGTGCTTCTCATTGATAAATGTCTATATCATGAACAGGTTGGCCTACTTTAGCTTATTTCTGAATCCACAGCCTGGTTCACAATCACATTTTTTGAAGTGCAGCTACTCTTTGCTTTGATGGGTGGAAATGGCAGATTGCTTGATGGACAACTTGGCCTTGAGGAATGGAAGAAATCCCACAGGCCTCTCTACCCTTTCTTTTCCCCAAAAGTAAAGTGAGAAGTATCTAGCTTTTTCTGGGAGTTGAAGTCCACCCGTCTTAAAGTTGCCAAGGTTGAGAAACACTGTACTATTGATTAACTCCTTCTGTCATTCATTTAGTTTCTTTCTTATTTTTATATCAATTCCGTTTTTCTTTCTTTCTTGGCATTCAGCCCGATTCTCTTGTAGCTCAAGCTCCTTGTTTGAAATATTAATGTAAGGCTACCAGATTTTGGCTGCAAGACTTTATACAAGCACTAGATGGCAGTGAAGGGATGCACAACCCCCCACTTTGCTGCCATCTAGTGGTCTCCTGGAGTTATGCAGCCCAGATCCAACTGCTGTGATAATAATATTATATTATTAAAGCATATCAGGCTCCATCTTCCATTTTCTCATCCTTGTTTTTAACTTGCTATAACTGATTAGCACAATAAGAAGAGTGAATAAACACTCTATTACAAGAGGGTTCACTTGTGCTTCCCCCCATCACCCCACAAATGGATCATAGCAAGGTGTGCTAGTGAGGTCACTGGAGCAGGCAGATGTAGAGGGCAGAAGGAATGGTTTTGAGGATAAGCTGCTACTAAGAAAATGGTCAGATAAAAGAAGACTGAGTCCAGGGCAGGAATGTAACCTGAGTAAATGTCTCAGAAAAGCCCCTTCCTAGTTCTCCTGAAGATAAAAGGAGGAAGGGGGGAAGCTCATTCAGCCTTGCAAGATTCTGTTACTATTGCTTTACAATAAAAGTAGTGCTGACCTACATGACATTGGATTCCTAGTCCGATCAACCTTGAAGGGCTGACACACATTCACTTAAAAATAAAAAAGTAGTAGTAGAGGAGGAACTACCAAAAATAGGTGTTTTGGCCTCCCTGGGGTTGACATACCTATTTTGCTGTATATGTCACAAAATAATATAGCTATATTAAAAGTCATGCCATTGAAAAGAGCCCTTTTGCAGTCATATTTTAACAGGTAGATTCTGTAGTGTTCCAGGATAAATGGAGCTGAGAGGGCACACACAGCTTCCAGCCCATGGGTTGCCAATTCCTGCCCTGCTTATCTTCTTCTACCTCTGCATCTAAAATCACCTACAGCCGGAAAGTGATGTCATTGTTTCTCCCAACAAAACACTGAGACTGCGCTCCTCCTTCCAACTGCACCTTTCATCAGATGTTCCTAAAATTGTTTCCTGTTCTCAAAGTCATTTTGCATCATGTATGCACACAGGTTTATCATGGTTGTACCTTAGCCTCACTTTGTACAAGCGGAGCAGAATACAATGCAGTGCAACCAATCTGTTGTGGTGGGTAGATCTCTTTCTTCTACTCTCAGTTTCAACTTGTAGCCTTCAAGTCAAGACAGATCCCAGAAACATAATGATGGCATTAGTGGCGTACTTCAGTTCAACCTCAGACAGCCTCTTGCTTTGCACCTCCTCAACAGAGTCTCACCTGGCATGCTTTGCTTGCATAAAAGTACTCCTAGGAGAGCCCTGCAGTTTTAGTTTCCTCAGCACAAACATTTTGGGTCAACCTCCTCTGGTTCTTTTCAAGAGATGTAATTGAAGTCACTGCCATGCATAGAGCACCTCACTTAGTAGATTGCTTTTTGAGATTTATGTGGAATTAGATGAGCCATGCCATAATTTATTGCCAAACCAGGAAAGAAATGAATAAACCACAGCCATGCAACTTGTTTTAAAGAAATGATTGATAGAGGTTGATCTCATTCCTCAGCATAAGAAGGTGGGAAAGCTACTTTTTATCTTGAAAGATTGTCAGCTTGATTTAAAAAAAAAATCTCCAACCGTTAACAGGCTTCCTTGTGGCTTTGTGGGTTATGCAAGGCAGGAGGAAAACTTGCCTACTATAAAATTCATGTTTTGCTTTCTATAGGATGGATATTCACACTGCGCTTCCCATCACATTATTCTAATTTTGAGGTGCGCAGCCTTGCAATAAAAAAACCCAGAACAACTGAGGTAGGCCTGGGCACCTTTTTTGACAGGGATCTCACTTCACCCTTTTTTAGGCAGGGGAGGGCCACAATGGGTGGAACTGCAATAGCAAATTGGCAGGTGCTTTGTCATGGATGTGCTAGGTTTCTTTTCTTGGCTTTCTTCCCCTAAAGTTTCCCCCCCCCCGGCTTTCTAAAAAAAATAAAAAATTAACTACATAGGGTGACAAGGGAAGAATTATTCAGAACTATTTTATAATTTAATGTTTTCATTTCCTAATTTCCTGCTGTTAAGTAAACTTTTTTTCCAAGTAATTTTATTAGAGATCATGACCAACATGTTAATATTTTAAAATGAGTATATGATAAGTTTTGATTCGTAGAATAGAGTTGCATATTTTTGTTCTTGATGTTTTCTTTGTTGTTTTCTCTTTCCTTTTCCTTTTACACATAGAATAGAATAGACAAAGAAAAAAGTCAGGGGAGAGGAAGGGAAGGGAAGGGAAGGGAAGGGAGAGGAGAAGATGTCATTAGATGGTAGGGTTATCACCCTTTTGACTTGTTTGACCCTCTACAGATGTCCCTGACTTTGGATCACTATAGCTATACAGGAAATCCAGGAACTAGAAAACAGAAGTGGGTTTTGGGTCTCAGATTTTCCAAACTTTCACTAAAGAGTTTCTTAAACTTCCTCGCAATTGCCATTTGGCTGGGTGGTGGTGGTAGTTGAAAACTCCTCTCTGAAACTTCCTTTTAATGTTCCAGAGGTATCTGCAGGGGGAAGGTCAAAAAAGTTAAGAAGGTGGCCACAACCACGTGCTCAAAGCCATGTCCCACATGTAAAAAAAAGGCAGAGCTTTGATCATGTGGTTGTGGCCACCATCTTGACTTATTTGAGCCCCTCCTGTGGACACCTCTGTAGAGTTTCCTGAGGACAGTCAATAATTGTTAAGTCAATTTAATTATGCTATGTAGATATGCTTACAGTGGCCCTGGGTTCTGTATGTATGACCTGATGAACCACAGAGCCAATTGTTGGTTCTAACAGCTCACAGTTGCACTAACAGGAGCAAATGCCACCAGTTTTGGAGTTAGTGGAGTTCTGACCACATTCTTAAGGAAATATCTGGTACCCCATGAACAGTTAGTGTGGGAAACTACTGGCAAGTCTACATAACTAGTGCCTTTCCCATTAGTCAGGCAGTCAGTAATGGGTGTGGTTTAGCTGCAGCAGCCAATCAGTCTTTAAAAAGGGTATTTTATGTTGTCATGCTTTGACAGTGAGTTCTCTAATAGTGAAATTGGCTTTTTTGGCAGTTTTTTCTCTCTAGAACTCTTTATTGAAGAACCAAGTGTATAAATGGGTCAATTGATTGGGTTTAGATGATACCATAACATGACGGATTGGGTAAAGTTAATTTAACCCTGTGCATGACTGGGTCTGTTTTGGTCTAAATTTTAGAGCTGTGCATGCTCTGAAAACAATTCAGAAGTGCTTCAGAACTTGTGCAAGCACTTCTGAATTATTTTGAAAATATGCACAGCTGTGTATAAAAGCAGCCATGACTTTTTTTTTCAGACTTCTGCACATACCTGGAAAAAGATGTGGCTGCTTTAATGAATCAACTCATTAAAACAGCCACATCTTTACAGTGATTGTTAAAGCTGCCATTTTTTGAAGCTTGCCCAAGTTCTGAAGGACTTCTGAAGTGTTTTCATAATGTGCACAACCCCTGTGCACATTTAAGGGCTTAAAGTTAAATCAGTGAACTTTCACTGGATATTCCTCGAGCACTTTCTCTCATCACTAACCAATTAACTGGTTGTGGGAACATGGCCCATGTATGCATGAGACCACTTCTCTGGAGCCATAAGTCTTCTTGATCTCTACTCTTTGTGTCACTTTGGCCAGTGAAACATCAAAAGGTAGGTACTGTACACTGCTATTCAAGAAAGGAAAAATAGGTGAGCAGCTCAGAAAATCTGTTTACATCAGCCAGGGATACTATCTAGTACAGAGAGAGAGAGAGAACACTTTTATTTCCCCCACAGACTGGCAATTCATTTGGCTGCAGCAGACTGTAATGGGAAATAATAAAAACCCATTTTAGTCAGGCTGTATCTAGCATAGTTACAGGTCAAGGCAAACAGCCAAACAGGCTGTTGAGCAACATAACACATTACTTTGTCACATTGGCATGCTCTGTTTCCTAGGGATTTCTAACCATTTGGAGCAGAATTGGAAAGATCAGGATTTCGTACAATGTTAGGAACAAACCTGACTTCAACAGCCCTGACCTTTAGCAGTGTTAGAGGATGATGGTGGAAAAAAAAATATTTTTTATCCTTGAAAGCACAGCATTATAGCCTTTGTTTACTGATATTTTTACACATACGAAAACATTGATTTTTTTTTAAAGGAAATAACATGTTTTCTAACAGCAGGATTAAATATTCATCATGCTAGAATGGGGGGAAATGGAAGGCATTGGAAGCAGAATGAAGAAAGCTGAACTCCACACTCAAGAGGAACTAGAGGGAGTCATCCTTCTGGTCTTCATTTCCCCTGCAGGGCATTTTTGGAATATTAAATGGTGATCCTGTGGTTGGCTGAGCAGCGGTTTTTCTAAATGGTGAAGCAGGGGAGGATTGTTGTATGGCATGAACCTTCACCCTGCAGACATTTAGTTAAGGCCAAGCATGCCAAAAACGCATTTCACATCCATAGACGGTTTCATGATTCTATTAAAATTTCCTGCGTTGCGGTAGATTGCAAATGTTTGGAAGCTGACAAACATCTAAGTCAGTGTTTCTCAACCTTGGACACTTTAAGATGTGAGGATTTCAACTCCCAGAATTCCCCAGCCAGCCATACAGATTTGTGTACCGCTAGGGGTCTTTCCTTGTGTTATCTCCCTGCAGTAAAAGTGACTAATCCAGTATTAACCTGAACATTCTCAGTTCTCCATCTTTTGAGTTCTGTTGCAATCAGTAGCAGAAACTTTTTTTTCTGCCCCTGAGCCCCATCCTTTCTCTGTTTTATAGATTTCATATGGATTTATTCCCAACAGCATCCAAGGGTAAGACAACAACCAATGGATGGAAGCTTTACGTTGTTGTTGTTTATTCGTTTAGTCGCTTCCGACTCTTCATGACTTCATGGACCAGCCCACGCCAGAGCTTCCTGTCGGTCGGCAACACCCCCAGCTCCCCCAGGGACGAGTCCGTCACCTCTAGAATATCATCCATCCATCTTGCCCTTGGTCAGACCTTCTTCCTTTTGCCTTCCACTCTCCCTAGCATCAGCACCTTCTCCAGGGTGTCCTGTCTTCTCATGATGTGGCCAAAGTATTTCAGTTTTGCCTTTAATATCATTCCCTCAAGTGAGCAGTCTGGCTTTATTTCCTGGAGGACGGACTGGTTTGATCTTCTTGCAGTCCAAGGCACTCTCAGAATTTTCCTCCAACACCACAGTTCCAAAGCATCGATCTTCCTTCTCTCGGCCTTCCTTATGGTCCAGCTCTCACAGCCATATGTTACTATGGGGAACACCATTGCTTTAACTATGCGGACCTTTGTTGTCAATGTGATGTCTCTGCTCTTAACTCTTTTATCGAGATTTGTCATTGCTCTTCTCCCAAGGATGAAGCGTCTTCTGATTTCCTGACTGCAGTCAGCATCCGCAGTAACCTTCGCACCTAGAAATACAAAATCTTTCACTGCCTCTACATTTTCTCCCTCTATTTGCCAGTTATCAATCAAGCTGGTTGCCATAATCTTGGTTTTTTTGAGGTTTAGCTGAAAGCCAGCTTTTGCACTTTCTTCTTTCACCTTCATCATAAGGCTCCTCAGTTCCTCTTCGCTTTCAGCCATCAAAATGGTATCATCTGCATATATGAGATTGTTAATGTTTCTTCCAGCAATTTTAACTCCAGCCTTGGATTCCTCAAGCCCAGCATGTTGCATGATGTGTTCTGCATACAAGTTGAATAGGTAGGGTGAGAGTATACAGCCCTGCCGTACTCCTTTCCCAATCTTAAACCAGTCCGTTGTTCCGTGGTCTGTTCTTACTGTTGCTACTTGGTCATTATACAGATTTCTCAGGAGGCATACAAGATGACTTGGTATCCCCATACCACTAAGCACTTGCCACAATTTGTTCTGGTCCACACAGTCAAAGGCTTTAGAATAGTCAATAAAACAGAAATAGATGTTTTTCTGAAACTCCCTGGCTTTTTCCATGATCCAGCGGATATTGGCAATTTGGTCCCTAATTCCTCTGCCTTTTCTAAACCCAGCTTGTACATCTGGCAATTCTCGCTCCATGAACTGCTGAAGCCTACCTTGCAGGATCTTGAGCATTACCTTACTGGCATGTGAAATGAGTGCCACTGTTCGATAGTTTGAACACTCTTTAATGTTTCCCTTTTTCGGTATGGGGATATAAGCTGATTTTTTTCCAATCTGATGGCCATTCTTGTGTTTCTTGTGTGGGGATTTTCAAGAAAATATTGAACAGCCATTTTTCCAGCATGGTATGAGGATTCCTGCTTTGGCATGGAACTGGATTGGAAGACCTCCAAGTTCCTTTCCAACCCTATGATTCTGTTAAACCAATGTCATTTGCCTATACAAGGTGATGCTTTTTGCCTGGATAAGGCACAGCAATGATGCAATCAACCTTCTTGAGATGCTTGGAGTCACTCCAATTACTTCTTTCACTTGCCCAGGAGCCCAAAAAATACTTGTGGGCCTACATGAAGCTTTTCCTTACTCCACTCTATCACCTTTCCCAGATTATATCCACTCAAGAGGAATACGTGTAATAGGGCTGTGGACAGCACCACCTTTTTTTAGGCTTGAGTACTGTGTTCATGAGATGTCAAAAACATTCCAAAACCATTTTTGAAGGGTGCATAGGCTTTACATTTAACCATCTCTTCAAATGTGAGAAAGTGGGGTCCCTGAATACATGGGAAGGAAAAAAGCATATTGTCAGCTGTACCTGTTCATTTTCTCCTACTGGATGCCCATAAGGCACTGTTGTTCCGTCTGTAGGGGCAAACTAAATAAGATCTGATTTGATTTCAGTATCATCAACAAAATTAATATGAGTATTCTCTAGTCAGCTATTCCATCATTGCCTCCTTCTGTCATATTCAAGAACTGCATGTGAGTAACACTTTATAGAGGTCTCTGGCAACTGCACTAAAGGCTTTTGGAAGTTGCGGTACATATGGGGCTTCAGGTTGTGCCACCTCTGCACCAGAACAAAGTTTTGGGTTTCAGCTTCCATTATCTGCATCTGGCCTTTTTATTTTTTCAGTGCCTTTGGGTCAGTGTTGTCTCCGGGCGGCTGCCTGGACAAGTTCCTACAGCTTTCTTGGCAAGATTTTGGAAGTGGTTTGCCATTGTATCCTTCCTAGGGCTGAGAGAGGAGGACTGGCCCAAGGTCACCTAGGTTGCTTCATGCCTAACATGAGACTAGAACTCACAGTGTCCCACTTTCTAGCCTGGTGCTTTAACTACTACACCAAACTGGCTCTTGCATCCAGCCTGTTGTGCTGTATATCATTCTGTTATTGTAAAATGTATGGCAGTACATATTAAAACATTTGGCTACATTTCTCAGTACAGTAGATGATTGTGATGGACCTAAAAAGGAATTGGGAACAGGATGAGCACTGTGCTCTATTGTTATGTGCATTTGTGCTCATTGACAGCAGGGTGGTTAAAAAAGTCAAGATAGTGGCTGTGACTGTACAGTTGAATACCTACCCCTTTTTTACTTGCATTACCCACATGATTGCATGGTCATGGCTGCCATCCTGAATTTTTGACCACCCTCTGTGGACAATCCTTCTATCTAGATGGGAATTGTGGAAGTCCAAACCATTTAGAGAGTGTCCTGGAAGAACTAATTCCTAAGCAAAGGTACAAGAAAAATATGCATATTCAGATTTAAGTTCTGCAGTTTTGGGAAAGAGGTGAGGAAATTTGGAGGACTCAATGCTATGAAGCTATTTAGGAGGCTTTAGAGTAAAAGGCATCATAGGGATAAACCAGAGGCAGTATTTTGCCAAGGTTCAGAAGATTAGAACAATTATAATATATAACACTTTGGGAACCTTTTGACTTAGACATCCCTATTTCTTGGGTAGCAGTAGCTTGAGTTAGAAATGTTCTGTTTATGCCTGCTTTTCCCTTTTTAAAAGGGTTTTAATATTGCTGATTCCACAAAAGCCCCTGCCCCTAATGAGAGAACTTTTCTAATGACTAAGAGCTTTTCTAAATTAAAAGTAAAACATTTATTGCTGAGATGCCCTGCTATTCTGATTATTGTGCCATTCCCCCTTGGATTCAAAAATGTTAACTCCTGTAGAAAATTATCTTGGGGAAGCTGCAATCAATTTGCACTACAGCCCTTTATGTGCCTGACAGTTTGGTCATTTGGCTGCGGAGAAAATTCTTTTTACTTGATTATTTACACTGTTGATAATTGCCATGGCTCTCTGGCAGCACTGAACCATTATTCTGCAGATTGCCCATGAAAGGGTGGAACTCCCCAATCCTTGCCAAAGTTCCCATGGCTCTTTTACATAATAGCTAGGAAAGTAGAAGCTCAAAGGGATCCTTAGAGGACCTATTCAGATTGCTTCAGGCTTGCAGTCTGGGAGAGAAAGCATATTACACAACACAGCAACTGCTTCTTCTGAGCTACAGGGTGGGGCTCACAGAGTTCCCCCCTTTATTTCAATGGGAAGAGCCCATCCATAATATTGAAAGTGCATATGGACATATCAGTTCTGGTACATATCTAAAGGGAGCAGCCAAGGAATTCTTGTGTAACATCTGTGGTTCTCATTTGGCTTCTTTGGGATTATCGTCCAGTATGACATTTGTGTATTAAAATCGATGCAACAGTAGCTGAATCTTGTTCTTTAGAACAGGTGGGACTCAGACCACTCTGGAGGAAGAGACACCTTAGCTAGAAGCAACTTTTTTGGTACCATGGAAGAGTGGAGAACTCAGTGCATCACGTGGGTTGCCACTTTTTCTGTGTTGGGCCTGAACTCTAAATGGGAGTTGGAGGTGAGCCAGAAATGGTGGGACAATTTAAAAGCCAGGACTGAAGAACTATGAACAACCCAAAGACATTCAAGAGGAAACATCAGTCAGAAATCAAGGACAAGCCATAATCAAGCAAGATGTTTTTTTAAGCAGAGAAAGATGGTGAGATGTATATTTGGTTAGTGAAGGGGCTGTTTCATGGTATTGTTAAGTATGGAAACTTGAATACTCCTAGTATGCTAAAATACGCGTGTTTTAGTTATGTAGGTGGGAGATGAGAAAATGTAGCTACCTACTGACAGTATCCCACTAGCATGCCACCATTTTTATCACTAGCAATGATGTCTTTGATAGGCAATGCTTTCTCTTCACTGCCAAGTATTGGCTCTCCCTCACCTGAACCATCCTCTCCAGATCTCCTTTATCTCTCCTGCCCTAATGATAATGGAGGAAGACCTGTTGATCCATTTCTTACTTAACTCTTCCTTTAGTACATTTATCTGCTGATAAGATCTGCATTTTGATCAGTGCTGAGTTGGTGAAGATTCTGATGGGATCATGTTTCTTACTTGTTGCTTGCTTGTTTATGGCAGATTTTCAGTTAAATTGTTTCTATTTTTATTTTTAGCCATCCTGAGCAGTCATTGGTAGAAAAGTAGCTAAACTGAATCAGTCAGTGGAATGACTGATAAAAGCCACCATTTCTATTTTTGCCATAAGTGCCAGTGGGAACTTCCTTTGACATTCAAATAGCAGCTTCAGAGAGATGATTTCCCCTAAGACAGTAGCAGGAAAAAAGAATTAAATCCATACTATCCAAGGACCTGAGCCTATTCAGATTCTCCTTCTCCTGCTATTTGCTTCTTATTTTTAAAGACCACATTCAATGAATTCATATAATTAATATCATGCATTTCGGCCCTCATAGAAACTGGTTCCATTGTTTTTTTTAACAGTGTTGTAAAATGCTGTTAATAAATCCAGCAGCTGTTTCCTGCTTTATTAATAAAATTCTGGAAGCCAAAAGAGAGCATGTGCTATCAAAAATATTAAATGGAAACATTAGACTGCAAAAGCTTTAACACTGAGCAATCAAGAACACACACATTCTCTTTCTGTATCCATATTTCTGCCTGTATAGGCTGATGTTCTGTTAAGTCACTGGTTTTTTTTCCCCCATAGAAATTCTACAGCTACAGAGTTCCCCTCGTGGCAGAGCTTGTAGTAAATAAAAATAAGAGGAAGCCAGATTGCTTAACTAATGAAATTGAGCTTTAGTTTGTTTCAAGTATGCTTTTCCACTGAGTGTCAAGCTGTTGCTTTGGTCTTTGGCTAAGGAAGAGCTGCTGGGAATCTTGCAATATCTTAGCAGTTCCCTGTTGCTGTCCCTCCAGCGTTGCAAGAGAAACGGTTGTTATTTTGGTAGAAAATAAGTATTACTGCATCATGTTGGTTGCATTGACTGATTATGTGCAGATTACCAGTCCCTGCTATCAAGTGATAACCTCATACATGCCTGCATCAATACACTGCATTCTTGGGCAACAGCTGATTCTAACAGTATCTTCTCCTCGTTGCATCTGCCCTGTGCTGCTCTTTAAATAAGATGATGAGTTGAGTGGTTGATTTGGGAGATGCTGTTTCAATTTCCCTTCAATCCCTTGCAAGTAGAATTGCTTTGGCTCTGTGGGAGGAATTTAAGCTGAAACTCTGGGAGGAGGGAGGTTGTGTGAGCATAGAGGCCTGCCACTTCCAATCCTCATAATGCCTTGACATGATGCAACATCATGGGCATGGTGGGAAGTTTTAATATGACTGACAGTATAAACATTTTTCAAGGAATGTTTGAAATGGAACCAGTGATTTGGAGGACAGACTTTCCTATCAGTGGAATTCTTTGAGGAGAGGTTGGATAGCTCTGGATTTACTGTAAGGAGACCAACATTAAATTGAATTTGCCTCAGACTTAATTATATATTAGCGATTAAGTCTATTAACCTGGATAGCCAGGGTAGTGTAATGCAGGAGTTTTTCAAACTTTTTCAGTTGGTAGAACCTGTTAGTTAAAAAAAAGAAAAAGAGGCAAAGCTCTAGTGATGGAAAATCGGCCATGTTCAAGTGCACTTTTTTGCCCCCTTAGTCCCTCAGAGAAGTCCATCAAGTTCTTGTCAAACTGTAGGGCTTTGCAGAGCACAACTTGAAAAACCTTGCTATGGTGCATGTAGGTGCTAGACTAGAAATGGGAAGATGTAAGTCCACCTTCAACTACCAAGGTTCCTTGGATGACACTGGACCAGTCAGTTTGCAATGTTGGCTGCTTGGCTTCATTGTAATACCACTTTTGTTCCAATTGTTAATTTTAAAAAATGGAGAAAAAGAGTGATAGCAACTTGCTCATGAAAAGGACTTACAGAGGAGAAGAACATGTACAAAGAGGAGACAAAATAAAAGGATGGGAAGATTTAAATGTTATAACAACAAAAGAACAGGCTAAGGTGTGTCTAATCCAGATTTCTGATCCCACTGGGTCAATCAAATGTCATTGAAAACCAACAAGTGAAGCATGAGTGCAATTAATTGCAGCAATCTCAGTCCTAAAGGTAATAATGGCTAGATCAAGTTGGAAGAATGAAATCACAAGTGTGGAAGTGACTACATGAATGAGAAGAGTAGACTGGAAGAGCTGTCAGACTGTTAAGAATTCCAATAAAAATGTGAAGTAAGTAAGAATAGTCCAATAAGAATGAAGAAATAAGTAAGTGGAGTAAGAACAAAGAGAAGGAATATGAAAAGGATCAAAATCAGCCCTCAGTATCCTTGGACAAATACCATGGATCCAGAACCACAGCAGTGCCCATCTTATGGCATTAGCTTGACTACCACAAATGGGTACAGAATCCCACAATGGTCCACAATGTGACGGTTTTGATGGGGGTGTGGTTTCCTCCTTGGTAGTACCTTGATTATTGTTTTCTGCCTGATTGTATGTTATTGATCCTTGCTTATCTGAGTATTGGCTGCTGAAGGGGATGTGTTCTAGTCTTTTTGTTTCCTTCCTAGGTTTTTTCTCTTCTCTTTTGAATGGTGTGTAAATGTGGTTTATCTCTTTGTGTCTATTGAGGGCTGATTTGTCTGAATGCATTAAACACTCTAATCAAGGTACTACTTGATTAGAAGAAGTTATTACATGTATAAACTGAGCAGTGAGACAAGATTTAATATTCTGAGATGTTCATTTTCTTTTGAACTATATGCCTATTGCAAGGAAATTGACATCTGGACAAAGGACATGGATTTGCTATCCCCTACTTAAAGCTAAAAGACTTATTCTTCAGCAGTGGAAAGATAAATATTTGGCCTTTGCTACTCAGTGGTCTGCAGAATTGATGTTATTAAGCAACTGACAAATTTTTTATTGATATAGATTAGCTATGGATGATTATAATGAAATATAGCTACCTTTCACTGAAATGCTTATGTAACACTTACACATGTACAGTATGTGTATTTGTGACTATCTGCCTGGTATGTTTCTTTCTTTTTTTAAGGTTTCTTTCTTTTTTCTTCCTTTCTGTATTGTTTACTTTTTAAAATTTGATGTTTGTATTCAATTATACACACACATACATATCTATTTTTTTCACTATATAATTCTAAAGGGTTCCTGTGATGACAAGAAAGAAAATGTGTGATTCATTTTCTTGCAATTTTGCGGGGCACATTTGATCTCTTATCACAAAACAGGGCAATATGGCATCCATACCCTTTTGATCACATCACTGGGAGCCCAATGTTCAGCTTCCAGCCGTAGGATTTAGTTACTGATATCCAGTTCTGATTTGACAACTGGTAAAGATGCTCATGGCTTTGTGCACGGCGATGGAACTCATTTCATTTCAGTGCTTGGCAATGAGATTTCCAGAGTCTGTTGACAGCCAATACACAGATGGAAAGCAAAGATCATATCTATAAAATAAATTGTAGTGGGGTATAGCCAGAAATGTAGTTATTTTGATATATAGTAATGCTAGTTATATGGAGACATATTGTCAGCTGGTTTGCATTACAGCCATTTCAATGGAAGCCAGTGGGAACATCTTTCCACTGGGAAGTTTTTACCAGAGCAAAAGACAGATGGATTTTTTTTAAAAAAAAATCTGAGCTCAAAAGTTTGAGCAACATTCTTTCTTCTGCATGATAATCTAGGACATTTTAAATTAATATGGGAATGGTGATACTCATCCATGTATGGATGTCTCTATTGCTGAATGGTCCTGTCCAGCTAGATATCATCAGGACGGGACAGCTTTGTTGTGTATTAGTTATAATTAGAGGAGCTAACTCAGATTTCCTGCCAAGTGGCTCAGTACAATTAACTTAGAAAGCATCCCTTCATGATGACATCATTCAGCTGGAAAAAAAGATTAACCCATTGTACTACAACTACTATCTTAAACAAGATAGAACTATATGATGTCATAAAGGAATCATGGGACTGCTTCGCCTGGAAGACTGTATAGCTGGTGCATAAATGCTGCAGGGATAACATCATCTGTAATCTTTACAAGGTTTGCACGAATCTTGGCTGGCCGGTTTTAACCTCCCTATACAACACCTAATTCTGTATTATATAGAAGTTTCCTGACCATTAGGCTGTTTTCTTTGTCAAGCCAAATAGTCTTTAACATTAGCAAAGGAAGTATGCTCTTCAAACCAACTGCTTGGTTGGAGGAGGAACGGCCTGTAGGGGGATTTTTAGAAGTTTGTTTGGACTAGAGACTAGCACACAGTTCCACTGGAGCACTAAATTGGTTTATTATAGTACTGGAAGCAACAGATAAGCTTAAAGTAGATGGGGGTACAGTGCACCCACAAGGTGTATAGGGCTGTATGAAAGGTGAAAGGTCCCCTGTGCAAGCACTGAGTTAAGTCTGACCCTTTGGGGGGACCCTGCTTTTGCAATGTTTTCTTGGCAGACCATAGCGGGGTGGTTTGCCATGGCCTTCCCCAGTCGTCACCTTCCCCAGCAAGCTGGGTGCTCATTTTACCGACCTCGGAAGGATGGAAGGCTGAGTCGACCTGAGCCGGCTACCCGAGATTCCAGCTTCCGCTGGGATCGAACTCGGGTTGTGGGGAGAGTTTCGGTCGCAATACTGCAGCTTCCCACTCTGTGCCACACGAGGCTCTCTATAGGGCTGTATAGACTTATCCAAATTATAATATACATTTAATCAGTATAGCAACTGTTTGAGTAGGTTATGGCATGTGCATGTTAAGGAGGTCACTAATGGGGATGAATACAAGGGCATTGTTGAGTTGGACAAAGGTGTCTAACAATGTGTCAGGATGGCCAAGAAGTTACTTTTCCCCAGATGTTATGAAATTACCTTGCTTCCCAGTACTTCTCCTATCCCTCAGTATCTGAATTAGTTTGTGTGTGTGTGTCTAAATGTTTAATAGTTGAGCTGATATTTTCCCAAGGAAAGTAGGCAAGGGGAGAGGAATCTTCTGCTTGCCTAACTTGATGCCATATTTTTTCCTTCAGGCCTCTGTGCTAATATCCAGAGTGACACCTGGTTGGCTACTGTGTGAACAAAATGTTGGAACAGATGACCATTTATTTGTCTCATAGAGAGATTTTGTAGGAGGAAAAGTAAACAGTAGAATCATTTGATTTATTCAGGGTTCAGCTTAAGTAATAAAACAATCTTATTGAACATTTATTCATTACTTGATTGTGTCACCCAGTGCTAACAGGTATCCACCATTCCTTTTTGGAATGTATCTCTCTTACTGAAAGTTTTAAAAACAAGAGCAAAAATTAATGCAAACTAAAATAGAGTAAGAAGGAAAGAAAAAAAAAAGGAAGAAATAAAAAAGAAAGCTAAAGTACAAAAAGAAAAAGAAAAGAAAAAGGGTAGAAAAATAGAAAAGAAAGACAAAAGTTATAAAGAAGTGGCTTCTGATCCTCCTTACAGAAGTTATGAGTACAATTGTGTATGAGTACATTGAGACCCTCTTCCTTCTATAATCTATCCTAGCTAATTGTCAAAACCATAGATCATAAGTCCATTTTTTTCTGTTTTATGCAAAAAGTCCATAAGGGGTTTCCAGCCAGCAATAAACATAGATATTGTCTTTTCTACATGTAGCAACCATTTCTAATAACCACAAAAAGTAAATGAAATCTGAATAGCTGGGACTAAACTATTAGAGATACCATTACTTTGATACCCTCCCTCTGAGCTCAGCAGCACATGGACTCAATTATAAGACTATGCAGTGACTACCTCCTTTGCTTCAGAGGTCTATTTCAGAACTCTGGAAACAGCTTAGCCTAGACTGGATCAAACTATCCTGTCTCTAGTTCCTGATGAGTAAATATGAGATTGCTGCTTAGGTCTGTACAGTAGTCTTGAAATGCTTCTGAGATTTGAATATCTTCTGGTCACATCTTTTTTTTTATTCCTACCTTCTTTCCTGTCAGGTTCTGCTTTATCTCCTTATGTCAGCCAGGCAACTCTACCTGAACTCTCTGACCCAGAAGCTCTAGCAATTACCAGCTTACTAATTAAGATCTAGCAGTTAACAATGTCAAAAGCTTTCTCAACATCAAATGAAATGGCTCCTCTTGCATATGCCTTTGATAAAAGGCTGTGGAGACTTTCATCTCAGAATTCCAAGTGCAGTGGTGCTGAAGCATCTAGGAGAGGCCTAAAACATGAATACCTTCCATTCAGAATTTATTCATAAAGTGTGGGAGGGAATGCTTCCAAAGACAGTTGCATTACAGATTAATATTTAGCAATGGAAACTATGCTTGAGAAGCTGGTTCTAGTAGGTAGCATTTATTAAAGTGAACTGGATCTCTATATGCCCATATCTATTTTGAATTACTCAGCTAAATTGTTTAGCACAATAACTGTTGAATTGGGTTGCTGATGCAGCACTTGTCCACAGAATTGTCCATATATTTGAAACATCTGCATACCTACCTTCATCGTATTTAGAGTACCATATAGCATAACACCAATAAAACAATGCTTGTAAGAAGTAAATGAGATATATCAGTGACCACTTTATTAATTATGACTCTGCCCATCTGGTCCAGTCATCAACAGAAGGCTTGTTGAAAGGTTTAATCTCTACAGGGGGTAAGAAGATTGAACCATAAAGCAGGCCCTTTTTGTAGCAGCCCTAATTTCTGTATCAGGAAAGGAATCTATGGTCACTAGGTTTGATCAAAACTGGATCCCCCCCCCGCCCCAGAAATCAGTACCATGCATAACTTGAGTTAGTTGAGGAGAGCAAGTGGGGGGGTGGATAGATGGGGGTTGTCCAACATTTTTTGGGTTGCATGTGATATTGTTAAATTAGAAGAGGACAGGCAAATGAGAAAATTATTCCATGACAGCATGAAAGTCATCAAGAATTAACCCAGGAGTCCCCAGCTTTTTGTCAAAGTTGATATATTTGAAGAATGTGCAGTCTCACAAAATGGCCATTATGAAAAGGGTACCAGCCACTTACACCCACTTACCAGCAGAAAAACTGGTGATGTTATATCTCATGGCTTCCTCTAGCTTCTCAGATGTTTTCTACCCTTCAGCTTATCTTTTTCTTTTTTTCTTTTTTCTTGGCAATGAGCACACTTCCACACAAAGCAATTGTGCAGCTGAAGCTGGTGAGGTGGGAACCAGTAATTCTCATACTAGAGAGGATATTTACATATCTCAGCTATCCAGCAAACCACTGAATTTCCATTAACTCAGAAAGACAAAAGGGAAAAAAAGTGAGAAAGGTTAAACCCTGGAGTGTAGATCCATATAGGCTCTGAATTCTTTGCTTTGCAGTAAGCAATCAAATCTTGTGCTAACACTTCATTCTTGTCTGTAATAGAGATTCTAATCTAGCTGAGCGGTGTCTGAGAGTCTTCTGCCCAATGTAGCCAAGAGGTGAATAAAGGATTAAGTGCCAGGAAAGCTGTGATTTACTACCAAATTTTATTGGGAAGCCAGATAACTATGGAAAACACCCTCCCCCCATTTTTTTTAGCTTCTAAGAATGCTTCTGCAGTCATGGTAGATCTCGAGGTGTTCTTAGGAATAAATACAATGCTAGAGGGTAAACCTTTGCACTGCAACAAACTCCCAGTTTATTTAGTAATTAAAAGACTATATCAATAAAGAGACAAGCAAATAAACATCAGGCACAGACTGGAGTTTTGTGAGTGCTAATGGAAGAAGATATCAGATTGGTGCTCATAAGTGCCACTTTGAGGATCTAGGGGGGAATCCTTTAATTTTTCACCAGCATTAACCTGCAATAGATAGAGAGCTTGGAATGAACACAGTTTGAATGGATTGGAAAGTCCCATGTACTAAATGCACCCATGTACCCTCAAACCCATCAGTGCTACATTCATTCCAACCAGAATGCTTGCAGGAATTAACATGCAGTTCCCTTGCCTGTTACTCAGCCTGCAAAGTAAACGATAATAGTTTGGATTCAGGACTATTGGAACATTGAGATATTGTCAAAGACAATCTTTTTTCAAGAAAAATGGAGCAATGTCTTCATTTCAGCACTTTTTTCCTTTTTCAAGGGGACACACGGACTTGGTACTTTGCTGCTGATAATTTGTGGATTCAACTATCTTGACAATAGTCTTTGTCCTTTTATTACCAATCAAAAGTTTGAAGCTGTTTCAACATGAGTTCTGATTTGCTGCACAATAGAACTGTGGATATCTTCTATCCTAATAGAAAGGTTCTTATTTTAGAATTGTATAGCTCCATAAAATATAATAGGCCATCCTTATTTCCAAAATTATAGGTCTGGAGTAGTCCTTACTTCTCAAAATGTGAAACTGGCAACCCAACCGTGCAATGGCTGTCTCTGGGGACCTCATTCCATTCTGGCTTGTCATTAGAAAAACTGCTGGTAACTTTAAGAATTGGTCCCGGAATGTGCTTCTTGGTCTTTTTCTTTCTCATCCCTCTTTGCTTTAAATTGTGTCTTGTACAATGTAACTTTGTGGATAGGTTCTATTTTGTTTTTATTGATCTTTTGTATGTCAGCTGGAGAATGAAATTATTCTAAATAAATGCATAAACAATTGTTCTGGGTGAAACAATAGAACACAGAGAGATGGATTTACAAAATATTGGTTGGGAAGTTTTTTAAACCACTCCAGGGAATAAAGGGATATTGAACCATGTTTCATACTGCCTTTAAACAACAAATGTAAGTATATTAGTAGCCAGCGATACCACATACAATGAGCACATGTGCATGTGTATACAGTATAGCAAATCAAAGCCTCACACTGTGTATAAATTACAGCCTTAATGTATGCACATGCTTTTTAATTTCACAGTCTAATTCCACATAACCTTTAGGCATTCAGAACTGTATTTAGCAGTTCAGGTATCAAAGGCCACATTCTCCCATGTGATCCCCTTGAATGTATGTGATTCAAACAGAGTGGAGCAGTTAGTTACTGGAGAACAATTTCATGGAAAGAAAAACAAACATAGGGAGATTTGTCTGAACTCAGTATCCACAGACACAGTAGCACTTGCTTCTAAGAAAATGAACATAATACAGAGATGTATGCTGTCTTTTGATTTATTTTACTTTTTCTTAAATTTTATTAAATCTATCAAGGTAACATACAATAATTGATATATTAGTATGGCTTGATGCATGTTTTGTTGATACAGTTATGTGTGTCTAACATGATATGTTAGACTTCAACTCCCAACATTCAAATTTAAAACTGTGCCAATTAGATTCCAATGGAATAGAAATCCATTTTATCTGGAAGACACTAATATGGGGAAGACTGTGCAAAAAAGAGTGTCAGGCAAGCATAATTGTTTACCAGGAGGCTGCAAAGATCAAGCTCATCTATTTCCTTAGAAGTTTAATAGCCGGTCTCTTGAGAAGTCTACAGTGCTGGGAAAAAGGGAAGGAAAGAGAAGAAGAGGATGACCAACAGCAAGACTGATAAGCTCCATTATGGCAGTGATGGGTGTACTGCTGGAAGATCTGAAGTGCCAGGTTTGAGGACAGATTATCCTGGAGAAGGTCTAGCTATGTGGTTAAACCATCAGCACTGTCCTGATGGCACATAATCAATCAATCAATCAATCAATCAATCAATCTAATAGCTAAACATGACAAAGCACTTTATCATTTACAGACAGAATTAGCTTTCACAGCCATTGTATGAAAGTTCAGATATAATTTAAAAATATCCTATTGCAGGGATGAAGATGGGATTGGAGAGGTTGAAAATACTCATTTCTTCCTCTTGAGAGAGAAAACCATTTTAAGCTGAGAGGGCTTGAAATGACAGTTTGCACATAGATTTCTTTATATAAATACATGCAACTTCCATTAGTTTCAACAGAGACCAGTAGAATTTAGGAATTACTGTGACATGAAAGGACCAACAATATCTGTTTACAGAATCATAGAGTGGGAAGGGGTAATTTATGTCACAGTATCCTTTCTCTTGCTCATTGCAAGAAGTCATATTAAGTCACCTCAGCAGATGACTGTCCATCCTTACTTGAATACAACCAGCCAAGGGGACTTACAACCTCCCCTAGTAATTGGTGCCTTTCCATCAGGACATTTCCTCCCCCCCCAAAAAAACCCTTTCAACTGGCATCTACTCTCCTATAACTTAACATGATTATTCTGCACTTTAGGAAAATAGAGGACATTTTTTAACCTTCTGAGTGACACCTCTTCAGGAATTTGAAAAGTGATATCACTATGTTATCATTTCTCAGGGTTAACATAACCATTTCCTTCAGTCTTTCATCATAAGATTTGGTTTCCAGTTCCTGTATCTCTGCATATCTTAAGCTCAAATGTGATGTCTAGACCTGGATACAGTACAATACTTAAGGTAGGATATGACCCCCCCAGAATAAGGTGGAACTACTATTTTTTGTGACATCGAAACTATGCGTCTCTTGATGCAACCTATCATTGCATTTGCTTTTTAAGCAACTGTATCGAACTCCTGACTCATATTCAGATTGATCCTGTTGAGTCTTAGAAGCTATTCTATGATGTTCCTCATCCATGCCCCTGGGTGATATCACAGTCCATAAACCAGTAGAACTAGCCTGCACACATTTGGATTTGTTTCTTGTCCTCTTACGTGTAGCAGTTTTTCAGGGCTTCAGCCCCATGTGCCTTGTGTTCACCTAGTAGCTTGCTCCTTACCTGAAGATCCCCAAATCTGTTTCTTCTGTGAGGGCCTGAAAGATATTTCTGACTTCCAACAATGCAAGTGCCATTTACATTGTTTGTTCCTGGTAGTCACTTTTCTTTGTTTTATTCTCTGTCCTGTGGAAAATTGCTTCTACTTTGGGCTCATGTCATAGTGCCTCCTTCTGGTTCAATAAATGTTCTGCTTTATGGTATAAAGAATATTCTGTTTTCTGACACAGACATGCTCTGAATTAGCTGGCAATATATCAGCCTCTGTGGTCCCAACCTGTAAAATTGAGATGTTTTAAGCAGTAGAAATGTTTTAATTTCTTCACAGTACAGAGAATTTGTATGAGGTACCCAATTATTTGCTTTGGAGGTTGTGATTTAGGAAGTGTTTTGGTTAAATAAGATGTAGTGCTAACTTATTTCTGTGTAATTAAATGTACAGTTTTGAGATGGTGGTAAGTGATCTGAAAGAAAGGTGTTCTTCACACAATGTGCTTAACCAGGTCAGTTAGAGGCCTTGCAACTGTATCAACAAACATGCAAAAGTTTGGTTAATTTCAACTATGATTTGTTTCTAGGGACCTTTGTGTTTCTGGAATCTACCCCATTTGATTAGTCTATGACTCAATGTATTGCACAAACCCAGGAAATAGGTACTCATTAACCAAGTTAAGTGTATTATATGAATGCTGTTCATGCTCCCAATGTTTTCCAACCTGACTTTCTTAATAGTGGAATTTTGGTGTGTGTGTGTGTGTGTTTGTGATACTAAGTCCAGTACTCCCCTCTGGGTGGTTCTATGAACAAAATCCATAGTAGCATTTTAAAGTTGATATTTTCATAATATCTTATGAGATTCATAGAAAGAAAAGAAACACTATACCGAAACAGGGACAAATGTGGGTACAGGTTGTATACGCTTATTTATAGGTGTAGCTGCAACTTTAGTATGATAGTTTAAATGGAAATAGACTTTCATAAATCTAGTTTATACTAGATTTAAGTATGTTTTAACCATGCTTTCTGGTTTACTGTGCTATCAATCCAGGAGACATGGGGTTTATGCATTGAGCTAAGCTAAAATCAAACAAACTATGTTACAGCTTAGGACTGCAGGCAAACATACATCACTCTACAATTTGTTTAAAATATACCGTGTTGTAAGTTGGCTTGTTTTGCACATGCAATCCTGACACATGATTTATAAGCCAAAATGCCTGACTTCATACCTTAGACCAAGCCAAAATGAATCAGACCGTTTTATGGCTTACGTAGCATGTGAACTCAGCTGTGATCTCAGTTTAGTGAAGAAAATGATGACCGGAACAGTTCTGTGTCTTTGCCATGGGTGCTTATGCGGGGGTGGGGGTGGTGTTACAAAAAAGTCAGGATGATGGCCATGATTGCATGATCAAAGCTTTCCCCCTTTTTATGTGGTAGAGCAGGGCAATGCCAACTTGACTTTTTTTACTCCTTCCCCCCTCCCCCATATACGCCTGGTCTTTACTTAGTCTGTTGCCCAAACATTAGCTCTTGATGGGTCATTTTGGAAGCTCTGCTCACGTTTCTTAGGGTCCTTTATCTTTAAACTGGACTTTGCTGGACAAACAAACAAACAAAAATATCTTCCGTAAAGCCAGACCCACGACTCCTCCGTGTTTTCGGCATTTTTTCCATTTGTTTCTTCCTTGGCTGGAGACTTGCTGGTTTCCATATGGATTTGGTAGAGATAGAGAAAGAAGAGGGGCAATCCACTTGTCCTAGCCTTCTTCTTGGCCTTTTGCAATTTTAAGTTATTTGGTTCAGTCTGTTCATTTGTACTGTCAGGATGAGGCAGAGAGAAGAAAATTCAGTTGAATCACCAGATGAAAAACTGATCTACTCATCCTATAAAAGTTTCTTCGCCACCCTTCCTGCTCTCTCATAAGCTATTGTCTAACATTCTTCCAGGTGTACACAAATTCAAAAGACTTGCAAGGAATCTGTACTTCCATAGGGGAAGAAATAAAATCTTACTGTTAGGCTGTCTACATATTTAGAAAAGGATAGCATTCCCAGCCTTCAAAAGCAGCACTTTTCATCATTAATATGGGCCATTCTTTTCTAATTGAGGCAGTTTTAAATTCATCCATGGAGTGGACATTTTTACATGGTAAGTACTTAGTGAATTGGGATACCACTTAGCTTAAGTGATTTTCATCTTCTCTTGGTTACTGTGGGGGGAAAAATCTCATCTATACACTTAATATGGGTCTCTTGCTTGATACCCTCCAAATAGTTATGGAGCTACTTACTCCCAGAATTTCTAGCTAACATGGCCACTGGTAGCTAGTTTTTCTAAGACTGTACTCCCAATATATCTGGAGGAAACTATGCTGAGATTCTCTGCTTGGTTTTCTTATCATGCAATAGAAACTGTTATTGAGTTCTTTGTATCAGTTCACTCTTCATGGGCAGGCTGAATGAACAGGTTAGCCCTCAGCATGGCCAGAGAAGATCTCAGGTTCTCAGAAGTGAGTCATTTGACCTGCTCAGTAGAACAAAACAGGGAATTGTTGACATCATGTTAGGGAAGGATTTGTTTTGACTTGTATTTCAGAAGGATGTGTTAGATTTATATCCTGCTTTTTCTCCAGATCAAAGTGGTTTACAAGGGGATCTCTCTTCATGTTAGACCCACAGCAACAACCCTTTGAAATTGCTAGGGCTGAGAGATAATTACTGACCCAGAATTACCCAATGAGTTTCCATAGCTGAGATAGGACTTGAATCTGGGTCTTCCCAGTCCTAATCCTAGTCCAACAACTCAACCATTGCATCACTTGAATGTACTACCACTCATTTTATTCTGATTGTCACAGTGCTCATGAGGCAACCTATTTCATCTTTGGAAAAGGACAAGCTCCTTTTCCCAGGCACTCCTTTTGTCATCTAGGAAAAAGGGACCCAACCAACTTCCATGTGAATTTATTAATTAAAGAATCAGGTAGAGAGCAGACATGAGCAAAGCCTTCCAGTGATTTAGAGAAAGACCTGTCAGTTATTCCATTCCAATCTCACTAATTCTTGCATTTTCGATACAGGGAAAAATGAAAACAGAAAAGCTACCTTTTGCAAACATTTCTTTGCAGCTGAATCTTTAGAAGGGCCCAGATACAGATCCTTGCTTTACTATAGAATCTTTCAACATTTCTCAGTTCCACTAGGAATTTGATGGAATCCAGTGCACATCTCTGTTGTGAGATGCAGTTGATTTTTGTCATTTATATAGCAATCAGGAACCTGGTTATCGAGACTGGAATCAGGTTGAATATGGAGGATCGGATTCATCCCAGAAGGAAAATTTCCATTGGTATCAAGGCATGAATCCTACCCAAGTTATAGATCAACCTCAAATTGTGTGTGAATTCCATCAGACCATGAAAAGAAAGGGATGGTTCAGAGGCATATGATTCTCATTATTTTTAGGGATCATGGCCAGTGATGATGGATGCTGGAAGTTGCAATTCTCTAGTTTCTGGAGGGATGCCCATTAGCTCCACATACATTTTCATATAAACGTGCTGACTTGTCATTTTGCAAAACACTGACTATTGAGTGATTTGTGTTCTATCATCTTTGATCTGATTTTATAGCTTTCAAGTGTTGCTTTCAACACTTACAAATTAAACTAGGGCGTTGTATTATTTGTTCAGGAAGTACATTAATTTTTGCTCATGGTGGGAACTTTCTACAACAAATAGGCCAATCAAGCAACATGGATGGTTCTCTAGTTGCTAATTTTGTTGGGAAGATTTGGCTAAACATGAATGTGTGGAAGTCAAGAATCCAACCACAAATAAGGCAAACTCATTACATAAGTTTCCATAATATCAAAAACATGCTACCAAGAGATCATTCTAATCCTTGTATTCAGTTAGAGTCAGTTATGTGTGTGAGTGTTTGTTTGTGTGTGTGTGTACAGTATGTGCCTTCATGTTAGTGTTGACTACTGGCAACTGCTTGGACAAGTCCCTGCAATATTCTTGGCATGAATGTCAGAAATGGTGTGCCATTGCCTGCTTCCTAGGACTAAGAGAGTGTGACTGGCCCAAGGTCACCCAGCTGGCTTTGTGCCTAAGGTGGGAGTAGAGCTCACGGTCTCCTGGTTTCTAGTTTGCTGCCTTAACCACCACACCAAACTGGCTCTCTTTGGGCTCATTTAAGGGTCTCTTTAAACCATGACAACTTTTTAACAAATGGAAGGGACACAAAGCTGCATGAGTGAGGCAGGGCTTCAGGTTTTTTCCTGGATTTTAGTGGGGAATGTTGGAGACTCTGTTTTTTAAAGCATGCTAAGCCTGTCTTAATGCTGGAGTTACATGTTTTAGTTCTCTGCCACAGAAAAATGAGGGAAATCTTTTCAGCTGTCATGTTCCCAGAAAAGGAATCTGGGAATCGTAAATTTGGAGCTCATGGTGTTGCATAGAAATTGTAGCAGGCCCTGCATATATCAGAGGATATTTTGTCAAAAACTGAAAGCACTAATGTCTAAATATGAGGGGAAAAAAGTGTATGGCTGAAAGGTAGCACTAAAATATAGAAATAAGGGAAGAACAATTTCTGCATATTTTTTTTCTTTAATACTGGGCCAGCAACACTTTCATGTTTAAGCTGATGTTATAATAGGATAAGGCTGTGCAGGTTAGTGAAAACTTGATGCATAACCACAGAAATGTGTGCATGTGTTATTCCTGTTTATTTCCCAGTGAACTATTTTTGTAAAAGCTTCCTTGGAAAATCCAGTTATTTCATACAGATTTTGTACATATTTTACCATGATTTATGCATTTTAATACAGTTTACATAACTACCCTAATATTTGCTAATTTAACATTTATGGATTTATTTACAAGTATTTCTAAAATTAAGAGCTCCATTTTTTTGTGGGGAGGGGGATGCTAATTGGCCCATTTGGATTTTTGAGAACATGGGCACTCCTGGGCAGTTTCAGTGAATGCCCAGGAAATAGATTTATCAGCTAGAAAATACCCATTTATCAGAGGACTAATTGCTAAAGTTGTTCCTTACCTCTCCCTCTAGGTTCCCACAGTCCTCTCTCAAGCAGACATAATTTTTATGTTTCTTCTGAGTTTTTCCAACCAAGACAAATAAATATGCTACAATTTCCTATTCTTTTTATTTTCTAAGATTTTTTTTTCTGTTTTATATAGGAGGCCTAGAGGCATTCATGGAAGTAGAGATGACTCTGGATGTAGTGCTTTGTTTCTTAGGAACCTCACCTAAGATTATAGAGTTGGAAGAGACCATTGAGTCCACCTCCTTCTGAATTAAAGTCTCTGCACATGATGGTTCTCTAGATTCTGTCTGAACACACCTAGTTTTCAGCAGCCCATCAACGTTCTAAATAACCGGTTTGAGGATTGGGTCTCTTTATTAGGTTTGATTTATATCCCACCTTTCTGAATAAACGGATACTCAAAGTCCTGAATTATTAAAATACAGAATGCAAAAAGTTAACCAAAAAAATCATATTGAAAGACAGGCTGAAGTGATGAGTCTTAGTTGCTTTTCTAAAGGCAGAGAAAATGGAAGCTAAATACAACTCTTGAGAGGGAGCAGATCACAGTCTGGGAACAAGGTAGGAGAAGACCTTCTCTTGTGTGCCTGAGAACAAACCTCTGACAGGAGAAACATCCTCAGGAGAACCTCTACTGAAGATCTTAATGGCTAGACATGTTGGTAACAGAAGAGGCACTTCTCCAGTAGTCAAGCCCTAAACTGCTTCAACTGCCCTTACTGTCAGAAAGCTTTTCCTAGCATTAAACTGGAATCTATATTCCTGTATCTTAAAACCATTATTCCACATGTCAGATTCTGAGATAAGAATCTCAGAATTCTTATTCTGAGAACAGAAGGTTCTTGTCCTTCTACTGTGCAGCTTTCCTTTATTTACTCTCATTTCTACACAGGTTCCCTTACATTCTCTTTATTTCTTGTAACTTAGGCTCATCATCTTTTTTCCTCTACGAATGTGTACTCATCTTGACAATCTTTTCTAGCCACAAATGACAAATGGCAATAGATCAACGCTGTCACCCATGGTGAGTCAGTATTTGTTTAGCAAATCACTGCATTTTGAGGCTAAAGGAACCGATGATGGATTTCTTTTACACCCCCGAATGTAGGAAGCCTTTAATCTTCTGCAATCTTTCTCTGATTTCATTAGAATCAGTCCCCGAGTTTTTAGTTAAAAAGGGAACATATTTTATTGTGAAAGAAAAACCAAAGAATCTTAAAAATGCACTTTTGTTTAAGAACAGGTGCCCTGCTGCGGGGATTGAAATTCTTTTAGTTAACACTGTGTTCAGGAAGCCTAATCAGAAATCACCAGCTAATTTGCTTCCAAAGACATTTCCAGTTTTCAAGATGTTATTCAATTAGTGCCAGGCATGGAAATTCTTCTGCATTTCCCCCCTATCAATTGCCACCCAATTCACCCAATTTTAGGGTGATTCTCAATGGTTAACTATGGTGTTTTTCCACATACCTAGACACCCAAAGAGTATGTGTGAATATCCCATCTTTCAATATACAGTCCTTTCTCCAGTGGTCTGCAAACTCTCTGGCTTTTCATCTTCTATAAATCCAGAGGGAAGACATCATGCCTTCCCATGAGCCTTTTTAAGTAGCAATGTAACTGTCACCATTGACAGTAAATCTTGCTCCTAAGAAAGAGTTGGATAATTTCTCCTGTAGCTAGATGCATCAGAGAAATATTCTACCCAGTTTCTCTGTCCACACATGTGGTGGAGAATTTGGAAAGCCATTTATGCCCAACTCCATACTTGACCCACAAAGTGCTCTGGGGTGAATGCTTCTTATTCCAACAGTCTACTGGAGACTTTCCCATGATGATGGAGCTCCTAAGAATGATGTGCCACGATGGCCCTGAAGAAGCTCTGTTTCCAGGCATTGTGAACAATTAAACATGAACAGTCCTGAGTGACTCTTCTTTTTCTTGCTTGCTTGCTTCAAAACCATCATCAAAATCAAATCAATATCCAGTGATTAACAAACTTAACTAGTATGACATGAATCATAAATCAGAATGAACAGTTAACAAAAGTTTCTATCTAAACATTCTATCCTTATTTAACAATAGCTAATATATTAAAGTCTTATGTTAAAAAAAAACAAATTTCAGATGTAGTACAGCTCCATATGTGGAATTACAATACAGAAATATTTTCTAAATTGAATTAAAGTCTGTATCAGGCTGGTTTTTTAAAAAAAAATATGAGGTTATTTTTGACATTGATCATGCTGACACAGTTTAATTTTATAATTAAATTTATGTGTCATTTCCCCTGAATCTTGCGCTCTCTCTCTCTCTCTCTGTGTGTGTGTGTGTATATATATATATATATATACATACATACATACATACACACATACACACACACATTATACACACACACACACACATACATACATACATACATACACATTATTCTTACTATCTGAGAGGCTGGCTTTGCACCACACGTTCAACGTAGTTAATGAATTATCCTAGTTTCAGGACAGAAACAATACATGGAACTATAAGCTATTCAAACTGGTTGGGTGGTACAGAATGCATCAAGCCATTAAAATTTCCTAAGTTTAAACTAAATAAGCAGCTAACCAAAGATAACTACTAGGATTTTAACTGATCTGGCTAAGTTTTTTCAGCAAACCCAACCAGAGATTGGTACTGAAATGTGGTATTTGTGGGGAATGAAAATGACATCTTACAGAACTAGATTTATTTACTTATTTATCATGTTTTTATCACCACCTATCTCCCCCACATAGGGGACCCTGGGCAGTTCAGAATAAAAACAATTTAAAATTCAATTTAAAATTCAATAAAATCATAAATAATATCAGATAGATATTGTGCTAAAACATTTGTTTAAAGAAGAACCCATGATATCCACAATGGGTCTTTCAGGAATGTGCAACCATGAGATGCTAATTAAATGTAACCCACACTCTACTAAAGCTGGATTGTCCCTTTTGGCTATTATTTATTTTATTTTATTTTATATTTTATTTTATTTTCTATCCCGCCTTTATTATTTTTATAAATACCTCAAGGCGGCAAACATACCTAATACCCCTTCCTCCTCCTATTTTCCCCACAACAACAGCCCTGTGAGGTGAGTTAGGCTGAGAGAGAGCGACTGGCCCAAGGTCACCCAGCCAGCTTTCATGCCTAAGGTGGGACTAGAACTCACAGACTCCTGGTTTCTAGCCTGTTGCCTTAACCACTAGGCCAAATTGGCCCTATTACCTGACAGTCCTAGAAATATTTCACCTTATTACACTCAGGATGATGGTGTGAATCAGTCATTAGGCCACAAACATTTTGTCTGGATAGACTTGTAGACCATCCTTCAGCCATGTCTGTTAAGCTTAGTTGAAACTGGTGGCTTTCAGCATTTACTTTACAAATTAAGCAGGTGAGTCTCTCTGAAAGCCTTGGAAGATACATGGGCTGAGAATGGAAATGTTCCACTGGCAGTACTTCCTCTGGCCTAGTTCTGTGGAAGGCAACAAAAGGGAGGAATTCATTGTCATAAACCATGAACATCTGGTATGCATTTGGAATAAGGCCACATACAGATTTGCAGCAGAGATCTCTTCAGAGTTGCAAATATTTGGAAAGAGCATGTTCCACTGAGTTAGCCACTAGGAATTTAGTTGTATTATATATGAAGGACACCAAAACTAAGCTTAGTTCACCCAAAAGGAAGCCATGTGCGGAACTGCAGATGTTCAGGTATCTCCTTTGGAGGCAGAGCCATGGAATTTACACTCTCTGTATACAAGAGGCAAGTTTTGATACCTTCTTTATTTATTAGAACGGCACCATGAATATGATGACAGCCAGTCTGGTGTAGTGGTTAAAGCATCAGGTTAGAAACTGGGAGACCGTGAGTTCTAGTCCCGCCTTGGGCACAAAGCCAGTTGGGTGACCTTGGGCCAGTCACTTTCAGTCCCAGGAAGGAGGCAATGGCAAACCACTTCTGAAAAACCTTGCCAAGAAAACTGCAGGGACTTGTCCAGGCGGTCTCCGAGAATCAGACATGATTAAATGGATTTAAAAAAATAAATATGAAATGGAGAGAAGCAGAGAAAGAGAGGGAACAATATGCCATTAGTTTAAATAGACACAACCCTGATTTTGGATAAGTAGACTGAGAATAAGGTCTGCTTGAAATTTTAGACCATTAAATAAAAATATATATGAGGAGAGATCATTGCTCAACAGCACATGCCCTGTTCTACTTGGTTGTGAGTGATATCAACAAACATCTGGGGAAGAGGAGAGCAGATGGGAACAGGAGACAGTATCTCTTAAGGCTTAGCTAAAAGATCTATGGCCAAAGCCAACCCAACCTACTCATTCCCAAATGCTGCTTATTCTGGAGTAGACAGCTGAAATGACATATTCTTTACCACATAGACACAGAGGTAGCCCTGTCAGAAAGAAGGGGGGAAATCTGGTTGGATGAGCATCTGCACAATTTGTATTTCACTGAACATATCTGTAAGCAGAGATATGCCAAGATTTTTTTGTTAAGATGCAGTTTTACAAGTGAAGCCCAGTTAGGTGACAACACCTAGTTAATCTTGGCTAATTAGGCTAAATAGGGTCAGGATTAGACCTTGGGTGGGAGACCACCAGAAAATCCCACTCCAGAGGGAGACTAGATGGGGAAGTTGAAAAACATCTCAAAAGAAGGGAAAGGCAAGCTATTTTCAACTACATGAAAACTATGTAGATGTCTCCACAAAGAAGCCGAGCTTGACTTGAAGAAGATTTTACTTTCTTTTTTCCCAACAAATAAGGGGTTTGTTTTGAAGCAAGCAGATGATGATTTCAGAAGCCCAAATATAAAAAGGCCAAGAGGCACGATCGATTATTGCCATGGTATTCTCTCCCTGTTTGTGCTTCAGGCTACATTTCCAACTATAACTAGGGCACATAAAATTGCTAGTTTTTGGTGACTGGGCTAAACTGATACCAAACTTGCTTTTGCAAAAGCTGGCACTAACTGCATTTGGGGCAAAGATATTGATCTTTTGTTTTGTCAGTGAATCTATTATGTTCTGCACAGTTAAGAAATCCAAAATGACTCATCCAAGGAACGGAGGTAGGGGATTTCTTCTCATTATCATCTATTAAAAAAAGATGCCCCTTTTTTCCTGGGAAGAGATATGACAGTAGCATCCTATTTATGTAGCAAATTCATAATGATGGATGCTTCTTCCTTTCTTTTTTAAAGGAATAACCCATCGCAGCAAACAAGGCAACTTACAAATAGGACGTTTCAAAGGATAAGCAAGAATAGGAGGGCTTCCTTAGATGTCCTTTAAAAGTCATAGATCTGGGACTCTACAAAGCTCTCTTCAGCTGTTATCTTGCAAGTAAATTAAAATGACAAATGACTATTATCTGAAAGGGAAAGTGTCATGGAAAGGCTGGAAGCACATTAGCTCTCCCCCTCTCTCCAGCTTTTAAAAGTTTTTTAGTGCTAGGAAGGGGTTGGGGGTTTTTTTCCTGGTTTGGTTTGCTTTTTTTTTAAAGACAATTTCCATCATTCTTTTGAGAACTTGGGAAGTACAATATAATCCGAATTTTCCAATAAGTGTGCTTTTCTGCAGAGCAGGGAGATCCTCCATGAATTGTTGCTTTTGCCAAATAATCCTTGGTTTTCCCTGGGAGGTGCTGGAAGAGATACCCATGCCCCATTTTATAGGGCTTATTTATTTAAAAATTAAAGCACTGGGGAGGAGGGAGGGGGGAGCTGGCAAAAAAAAAAAAAGATGACCTCCCCCATGTAACAGATGTGACTAATGCGCCGGTTTCCAGTAATTTATACTAATAATGATTGTCATAATGTTTCTGTATATTTCAAAGCCTTCAATAGCTTTATGGTAGAAAATTACTGTTGCCTACTCAAGGGACTGGCATTATGGGGCTACTATAGCTTTGTAGATGGCTAGATCAAATACAGGGAGATGGGGAGAGGGGGTATAATGTGATCTCAGTGTCCAAAATTGGACTTGGAACCTGAGACATTGATCAGAATATGGTCAAGTGTCCACTGTTTTCAGAGAGAAAATGGAGTAGGAGAGGCTTACCCCGTTTGCAAGAGCATGGGGTACTTGTTGAAAAAAAGAAAAAGAGCAAAGTTGAACTTCTCTCCCCCCCCCACCCCCATTGCAAACCTGCCTCTTTCGTGGGGATCAATGACTCCATTGAATTCTAGGATCCTGAGTTGGTCCAATAGTTTACAGAATCCATTTGATTAGGAAAAATGACAGGCTTCCTGGGAACTTAGCTATCTGGGTTAACTCAACATACAGTATTAGATGAGGCTAAAATGGGGTTGTAGTTTATGGTCAGTGTTATAGTCAATGTGTTGTATAAACTAGACCATCATGTTAAGCTATAACATGGTTTATTTATTCAGGCAGTTTGGGGTAGTTGCTTTCTGGCAGGCTACAGTGGGGACCAGGATTACTAGGCCCTCTGCTATTCAACTTGGGGCCTGTTTGTTAATTATTTATTTTACTCAATTTTTGATGTTGCCCAGCTGCAAATGCCTCTAGGCAGCTGACAAAGTTAAAAAAAAAAGCAAAAATAAGTAAATAGGGATACAATAAAAATTCCAAAATAATTACAGGATACTTACAAGAATGCAATCCAGACAACACATAAATCTGGAACAGAGGTCCATCCATCCTAGCCCAAGGCTTGGGAGAATAGCACCTTGAATCACACTGAAACCACACTAGCAACCAGTGTAGCTCACAAAGTAGAGATGTCACATGAGTGACCATCTGGAGGGCAGCCGAATCCAGGAAGATTGAGCCTTGTGGCACCCCAGAAAGGAGGGGCCTAGGGAGCTACCTCTGCTCCCCACTGCCAACACCAAATGGAACTGGTCATGAAGGAAGGAAGAGCACCACCATAAGATGGTGCCCCCAAATCCCAACCCCAGAGCCAGTCCTGATGGTATCAAATGCCACTGAGAAATCAAGCAGCTCCAGGGTGGCGCTCCTATCCTGGCTTCACCACAGGTCATCAACAAGCACAAGTAAGGCTATCTCTGTACCAAATCCCAGCCTGAAACTAGCTCACAGAGAGTGATGGGGGGTTTGGGTGGAAGAAAAAATAATCAGAACAGCACATAAGATAATTGCCATAGAGTCTTTTGGAAAAATAATGATCCAAATCCAGTCCTTAAATCAAGAGCCCAAAGGATAATACTCTATCCAACAGCAGCTGTGCAAAAGGCATAGTCAAGGTGTAAGTTTTGAAAAAAATGGAAGTATCAAACATAAGCATCTGGAGTACAAAATACAAGGGAAAGTGTTACATACAATGTCTATGGGAACCCTCCCCATCTTGGAGACAACCTTTTAACCCTGAAAGTAGCTGGACCTTTCTTGGTTCACATGATTCCCAAGGCATATCTTTGACTATTTATTTATTTATTTATTTATTTAATTTGTATCACTGCCCATCTCCCCGCAAAGGAGGGGCTCTGGGCGGTTTACAATAAAAAACCAGTTAAAATTCAACACAATTATAAAACAATAAATATAAATATAAAAATAGACTCTTGAGAAGCCTATTACCCCTAGGGAGCTCAACACTTCAGTCTGGTGGTCCGACATAATTTTTTGCTTTCTAATATTGTGGTGCTGTGTTGGGCTCAGAAGCTGTGAGGCTGGATCAGAATCAGGGATGGGAGCTTTAGATTCTATGAACTTGGAAGACATTGGAACTCCTCCAATTAGGCCCAGGACGCAGTGGCGCTGCGGGTTAAACCGCTGAGCTGCTGAGCTTGCTGATTGGAAGGTCGGCGGTTTGAATCCACGTGACGGGGTGAGCTCCCATTGCTAGTCACAGCTCCTGCCAACCTAGCAGTTTGAAAACATGCAAATGTGAGTAGATTAATAGGTACCGCTTCAGCGGGCAGGTAACGGCATTCCGTTTAGTCATGCCAGCCACATGACCACAGAGGAAGTGTCTACGGACAAACGCCGGCTCTTCGGCTTTGAAATGGAGATGAGCACCACCCCCTAGAGCTAGACACAACTGGACTTAATGTCAAGGGAAACCTTTACCTTTACCAACTAGGCCCGCAAGCAACAACAAAATCCAAAGTGCAATGCTGATCTGTTGAAATTTCCTCTTCTATGCAGACTTCCAGAATGGTCATGATAGTCCTCTATAGCTCCATAAAATAAATGATCAGGATTATTGTTTTAATTTCTCGTCAGCTGTGTGGGATTCTCGTATGCTATCATGGCTCTGCCAAACCAAGTAGGATGTTGCTGTTGAGCTTGGGGCGAAGTCCAAACCAGAAACAAACTCTAGTGTCCGACTCCACAATCAAATGATTGCTGAATCGTCTGATTGTGCATGGGTGAATCAACGTGTGTCAAAAAGGGAGATGGGAGGGGAAAATTGCAGGGAGTGTGAATTATTGCTGTTTGGGCTAGACGGGCGGAGTCAAGGTCATCCTGCTGGAGACATCTGTGGCTAGTATGGCTGACTGTTAGAAACAGGGTGAGAAAAGACAGGAAGGTGGATGTTGGGCACTGGAAAGTTTTAATGAGTGAGTTTAGGCGGGAACCTTTTAATCACAGCTTTCTTTTGCTCTGGGCACTTGTATTCAATAAACCTGATTTCTGCATATTCTAGTTGTACATGAGTTGGGTCATTATTGGAGCTAAGGGTGCCAGTTCTTACACTCTAGTATCAAGCATGAAGAATCCAACAGAGGAATCAGCACTGTTTTCATCTGCATTTGCAAAAGCATAAGTTATGCTAGTTTATTTTTAGGCTTAACATGTCTTATGCTCCAGGCCTTTGGTCAAATGATGGTTAAGGTAGAGCACTATAATTGCAACCTTTATCCAAAGCTTGTGGTAAGTTACTTTACCTGAAACTTGATTCTCTGTGTTGTCTAAACATGTAAAGGAGGATTACTTTGAATAAACCCTCCCTAACATCTTCTGGGAAACAGAGAGAATGACAGAATAGCCACATTTTCTTTTATTGTGCAGTCACACAGAAGAAAGACATGGGGATACAAGGTGGATTGGAGGAAGCAAATCTTTCAAATCCCAATGAAGCCACCTTGGATTTTATTTTATTTTTAAAATTTCAAGAGAAAGAAGAGGAGGAGGAGGAGGAGGAGGAGGAGGAGGAGGAGGAGGAGGAGGAGGAGGAGGGCGAGGGCGAGGGGGAAGAAGGATCAGCATGGGTTAGTCAGATATCTGAAAGTGGATAGAGATACTAACCAAGATGATTACTTCCTAGAAAGGCAGAGATGGCTTTGGCATGAAGTTTATAGATACATAATAATTCCTGAGCAACATGCTAGGCATTAGTATTTACCTCTGACAAGATTGGTTAGTCTCCCAAGGAGGGAAGGAAGGGCCAAATTCTCTAGTCATGCACCTCTACACTACATGACCAGGAGACTGCACATTGAAAGTAGCTCATATTTTGCACTGCCATCTTTTAATTGTCAGGAAAGCAGAGAAGATGTGAATGCCCTATATTTGGGTTATGCCAGGTGGAAGATAGGCAGTAGCAGTTGGAACTGCCAAAGCACATCCCAAAGCAGGAGATGAGGCCAAAGGTGTGAACATCCAGAGAGATTCTGGGAGAGAAGCTCTGAGATTTCAATCCTATGGGATTTTGCTACAGAAGCTATTACTGCAGGGAACTACAAGAACAATGGTATGGATTTTTCGTTGGGCAACAATTGCCTTAGAGCAGTGTTTCTCAACCTTGGTAACTTTAAGATATGTGGACTTCAACTCCCAGAATTCCCCAGCCAGTATTCTGGGAATTCTGAGAGTTGAAGTCCACATGTCTTACAGTTGCCAAGGTTGAGACACACTGCCTTAGACAGATCCATTTTATTTCAGGCATCTGGGTTTTTTCTTCTAATTCTGCCATCTCTATTTCAATATATATGGACAACATCATTTATAAGAGATACATGGCAGAACAGTGAGCTTCAAGAATTAAGTACAGATGACAGTAAAGAATAATGATCTGAAATGTCTTAAATATTATTAGAGATGAAAGATGATGAAAACAGGACACAGATTATGTAGGAAAAGCACTTGGATAGCTTTTTCATTTACAAAGAAAATTGTGTATTTATAAAAACAGGGAGAAAAGTATATTTGTGACACCTTTTTTGTCAGTAGTTGTGCTGGTGCTATTATACTGTATACTGCTAGGCCACGGAACAAACTCAAGCCAGTGAAAACAGTAATGGCTAAAAAAATCCATGAAAAACACTAGAATGAGCCAATGCAAGAGGGTCAGATATGTGTGGTATAGAGTTAGAGGAGAAACCCAATGACAGCCTTATTAACCACAAGTTATTCCAGCTGAGGAGGAAACCCAGTGACAGCTACTTTATAATACAATCTAAAATACGACTGGATTCATAGGTCACAGGATGCCTTGCCAGTTGATACCTGTGTAGACACTTCAGTGTAGAACAACATCCAGCAAGTTGATCCTCCATCTTAGTTGATGCTCCCATTTTCCATGTCATTGGCAATTCCTTCTATTTTCCATGCAGTCTGTTCTTCATTTCATGTTATAGAAATCATACCAAAGAACAATCTGCCAGTATTTATATCAATAATTTGGGATAGGGAATAGCTTGGTGTTTTTACTGCTGCTGGTACTGCCACTGCTATTAATGTGTACCAATATGTATTAAGGTTATTAATGCTATACATAATGTTACTGAAAATAAGAACTTTTAAGCCCTATGGATTACAATGGTAGTGTTTAGTACATGCATACTTCTCTCAGCCTCTAAAATAAAGATCTACGTACTTAATGTCGACTGGTGGATCTATAAGCATAGAAAAAATATTGGAAGAAAATGATTGGAAATGTGCCAAGAGTGATTGGATACCGAATCCCCACTGAGTCCAGAGGTGGTTTTGTCTGGAACTCAGTTGCAGCTGCTAAATTATCACTACTGAGGAAATGGAAAAATATGTAGGTTCCAGGACAAATGAATTTGCTCATAAAAACTGTGGACATCATGCATATGAAGATAGATGATAGACAGACAGACAGATATGCTATAAATGGTAAAGAAACTTCAAAACACTTCTGAAGAATATTTTGAGAGCCATCTTCATTTCCTTGAATGGATTAATGAGAGCCTTTAGAATGCAAATTAATGGACTTCATACTTGATTAAATCTATACACTACTAAAACTCTCCTGTTTGTCTGTTTGTAACCTTCAGTTGAGTGAAATGGTGCATCATAGGGCAACAATATTTGAACCGATTTATGTCAAATGGGCTAACTTAAAGAATGCATCAAAAATCAAGGACCCTTACTCCCGTCAGATTGAAATTTGGAAAAGCTGTGGCCACTTCAGTGCCACTGTGCTGCGTGGCGCTGCTGCAGTCGGGAGATCATCATTTCCAATGCTCCCTGCCAGATTCCCACAAGTCAGTGGGCAAGCCAGCAGGAAGTGTGAACTCTTCTGAGATGATGACAGCACCATGTACCTCAAGAACTGAAAATTGGCAAAGTAAGCCACCAGGAAGTCTGAACTCTTCTGAGGTGATGACAGTACTGTATAGCATTATGGTGAAAAATAAAGTAAAATAAAATAATAAAAATAATAAAAAATATCATCAGCCTAATTATGCCACATGGAAAGAGAGTCTACAGATGACACCAAATATTGTTAGGAAGTGGCAAGGAGGAGAGAACAAAAATTGGATGAGGTCAGGGCCTCCAGGATCAAACAGTCAGGACAAATACCATGAGAGAAGGAGAGACAGAGGAGGAGGGGCATGCATGGCTCCAGAATGACAACAAGAGGCACAGAAGGAGAAGAGAGTTAGCTGTCCGTGAAGGAGTTAACACCATTCATTTTCCAACAGAATTCCCTGACTCCCTTGAACTCTCTGGATTACCACCACATAAACTGAAATTGAAGATAGGATCTATCATCATTTTAATGAGCAACTTGGATCTTCCAAGGCTTTTCAATGGCACGCAGATGATCCTGGAAGAACTCCACAAGAATCTCACTGCAGCAAAGCTAAACATTGGTGCGTTCAAAAATGACATTGTCATGATTCCAAGAATTACGTTCAATTTATCAGAAGGTGAAGATGTCCCTCTTCAGCAGTCCCAGTTCCCGATACAGTTGTGGTTTGCTCTCACTGTACATAAAGTGCAGGGACAAACCATGGAGAATGTGCTGATTTATCTGGAGAAACTGGTATTCCAGCATGGTCACTTTGAGGGGAAAAAAGAAGTGAAAATGTTAGAGTGTTCTTAAAGGATGGCAGATCAACCAGAAATGTTGTCATCAAAAGCATCCTTTGTTAAACAAAAATCATCTATATTTCTCTGGTACATCTTTCTTCTTTAATAAACTGATGTTTTCTTCTTTAATTTTCAAAGCACACCAGTAGCAATCCACCCATGGTCATTCTGTTTCTCTGTTTAGGTAAGGAAATATTGATGAAATGATGACCCAGTGGGTCACAGGTTGTCTAGTAATAATCTAAAACTTACCTCACAATGGTTTAACAATTATTGGATTATACCATTTGAAAAAAAATAAAATAAGTTTTTTATCAACCATACTTATTAGAAGAAATACCAGAAGAAAATGCATTGATGAAGACAACATGCACATAATAGTGGTGTTCACAACTGCATAGTTCATTCCCGGAACTTTCTAACAGTCTCCAAAACCACTGTGTTGCCTCCCAATCCAGAACTGGTTGATCCCAGCATTAGGTGGTCCCTTTTGAGGATAGATAACATCTGGAACATGGCAAACCACTTCCAGTTCTGGAAGATTCACTTCCAAAAGTGGATGAGTCACCCCTGGAATGCTTGAACTAACTTGTTCCAATAGACCAATGGAAAATACTGTGCAGTTTTGCACACCTGTAGTACATTACAAACCAAACCGTGGTTTTGCTAGCTGGAATGAACCCATGGCATTCCATAAAATCGTGGCTATTGGGCTATGAAATATTGTTTTCTTTCTTGTTTCTACCCAGTGATTCTATCATTTCATATCTCTTCGTCATAAAGCCACCTTTATAAGTAAAAGATGAAAACCCAGTCCATGTGTAATCTCTGAGCTGAGAAATTTGTGCTAGCACTAAGGTTTCCAATTGTAGAGAGTACGTTCAAATATTGCTCTACAGTAGCTTTCCCCAATCTGGGCATGTTCCAATTGAAGCATTTTTCATCTCGCAGAATTCTCAGCAACATTTATTCCATCTGGGAATTGTGGTAGTCGAGGTTCACGCAACTGGAGGGTGCCTAGGTTGGGGGCGACTGATATGCACAGTGTGCCTTGATTTATTCATTTATTATGCACTTTATTTAGAAAATGTAAATATTTTTTCTATATTTGCAAATTTACATTATGTATCAAATATAAAATGATTACTAAAATATAAAAACATTCAGAGCAATCACAACACAAACTTTTATTACAGGAGCTGGTGAACAATCTCAGGAGTTTAGGCTCCTCCACTACGGAATATTTCCACTGTAGTATTTTTGGCCTAGGTCTGCCCATTTTATCTGCCCGTTTAACCTCCATGATCATTCCATATTGTCTGTGGGAGAGTGCCACAAAGAATGGCTCCCTCTGGACCATAGCTAATAAATATTAGCAACCTATGGGACAGCGCAATTGTCATTTACAAGTAGTCCTCACTTAAGAATGGTAATTGGGACCGGCAACTTTGTTGCTAAGTGTAGCGGTCATAAAGCACAACATCATGTGACTGTGCCGACTTATGACTACAGTTGCAGCAGTTCCAGCTGCCACTGTTAGGCAAATCCCATGCTGTCACAGTGTCCTGTGGTCATGTGATTGCCATTTGTGACCTCCTGCAGGCTTCCCCATTGACTTCACTTGTCAGAAACCAGCAGTGAAGGTCACAAATGGTGATCATGTGACCGCGGGATGCTGAGACCATCGTAATTGTGAGCCAGTTGCCAAGTGCCTAATTGCAGTCATGTGACCACGGGGACACTGACAGACGCTACTGTGAGGAACGTTCATAAGTCCCCTTGTTCAGCATCATTGTAGCTTTAAACAGTTGCTGAACGAGTGGTCGCTGAACAAGGACTACCTATATTATAAATAATGTAGTACATTCTTTCAATTTGTCAGAGTGTTGAGAAAGCTGATGACCTGAACCACCCAAATCCAATGTCAAGCCACACACAGTTGGGCAAAATCAAGCAAGAACTACATAGGCTTCAGTAAGATACCTTTAATGCTAATCTGGGGGAAATATAGAATCTTAGAAACTATATGGAGAATTTTCCAGCCTCATTTACAGTGAGTTCATCAAGCAGGAATCTCAGAGTGCTTTGAAATGCTTCTTCCCAGATTTTTCTTCACCTGGGCTAAGTCATTTATGAGATAAGCTGTCAAATGTCTCACCCACTGCTGTCTCTTGACTGTTTACAGGTAGACCTTGCTGAATAAGCATTCATTTAGTGATGGTTCAGACTTACGATGGTGCTGGAAAAAGGACTTACGACCGGTCCTCACACTTACAACCGCCATAGCGTCCCCATGGTCACATGATCACAATTTGGGTGCTTGGCAACTGGTTCACATTTATGACTGTCACAGCGTCCCATGGTCATGTGATCACCATTTTTTACTTCTCCAGCCAGCTTCTGGCAAGCAAAACCAATGAACTGCACGATTCGTTTAACAACCATGTGGTTCGCTTAACACCTGTGGTGGTTCACTTAACAACCACAGTGAAAAAAGGTTGCGTGATTATGTCAGATTCATTTAATGTCTGCTTCGCTTAGCAACCAAAATTCTGGTCCCAATTTTGGTCGTTAAGTGAGGACTACTTGTATGTGTTCTTATCTACTCCTTGCGCAGCTTTCCCACAGTCTCTCATATCTGGCTTCTTTTGGAGAAGAGACTGTGGAAGACTTACAGTAGAAAAGCTGGAGAACTGCTGGTATTCAAGACAGACAACTCTAGACTTATCTAAATAAATAAATAATAAATCAGCTTTGTGTATCCGTGAAGAGACAGCACAGTCCTGCAGTCACAATAAGCCTCATCAGTAGATTGTCCATAGCCTGATCAACTGGTTGAAAGGCAAGATATTAATTCTATAATTAAAAGTAAATGTTAATTATGGTCCATCATCATAAAGAACGACTGTGCAATTCACCATTTGCTTGCTTTGCGGTAAAAAAAAATAAATTTAGCTGATATTTATAACATACTCTTTGAGTTGCTGCCTCTATCCGAGAGAAATCTAGAAAGAGATGTTTTCAGCTGTGGTCAGACATGAAAAGAACATTTACTCTGGCCTGTGTCCATTGTCTGGGAATACTGGAGGGATTTTCAGACTGTAATAGAGAATAGAGGATGAAAACATTTCCTGAGTACAATTGGACAGTGTTTAAAGATGGTCAGGAAGCAATGGGTGGGTAGGATGGTGGGTTGAGTTTACAGTTCTTAAAATAGAGTAAGAGTGGGGCAGGCAGTGTAGCTGGAGGAACAACAGCGAGTGTTGCGCTGGGCAGGATGGTGACCCTTACAATACAATCTATAGGATTAGAGATTATTTCCTCCCCCACTAAGGCAGGGTTAGATAGATAGATTGGTTGGCTGGTTTATTAAACATATTTCTGTGCTGCTGCAATCAGTATGACTCTTGGCAGCTTACACAGAAAAAGATAGAACACAAAACATACCCAATTTAAAAAATACATAAAACCACAATGGCACTACAACAATAGAAAGACGGTAGTATGAAAGAGATGGGACATCCAATCAAATCAGGGAAGGCTCTCCAAAATAGCTCGATCTTCAAGAGCTTTTGAAGGACCAGCAAAGAGGGAGTCAGCCTGATGTTCCACAGGTTGGTGCTCCGATGGAAAAGCTGCACTTCCTCACCCTAGTCTCCCAAATCTCCTGAAAGCATGGGATTTGCAGCAGCCTCTCCTGGTAGATCAAATTGGTCAGGCTAAAACAGGACGAAGAAGGTGGTCCTACCTGGGTGCCAGCCATGGAGGGCTTTATAGATCAAAACCAGCACCTTAAATCAGACCCAGAAACTTATTGGCAACCAATGCAACATCCAAGGGGTGTGTGTGTATGTTTGTTAATTTTATAGGTACTGTATATTATAGCTATAGGTGGCTTACAATATATCCATGATTACATTTTCTGCTCCAGGAAACATGTCTCCGTTATGTAGCAGTCTGTCATAAAATCTCACTGGCATGATTTTGGGAGGGTTCTAGGGGATACACAAAGTGATGGCTAGTGGAACTCTTAGGCCATGATGGGTTGCCCCAGTTGCAATACTGCTCACTATGACAGAGTACGAGGAAGTCAGTGTGGTGTAGTGGACTAGAACTGAGAGATTCGGGTTGAAGTCTACCCTCAGGTATGGAAGCTCAGTGACTTTTGGTCAGTTGTTCACCCTCAGCCCAATAGTGCCGTTATTGTAGGAATTAAATGAAGTGAGATCCCTTTGTACCACACGTGAGACCCTGGAGGAGAAGGGGGAGATAAATCTAACAAACGACAACAACTTTGCAGATATCTGAGCTGTCCTACTAATGTTTCCTAGAGGCCCTATTACAGCACATCCTATCACTCATACCTGGTGTATACTGAACCTTGGCAATTCTTACAATATTCCACAATCAAACCTGAAGCCACCCATTCATAACATGCTCCTTTTTATATTGTGGATATACTTGTGCACTGGTACAGAAGGTTGAGAGCAAACAATACTTTGTTTTTGTGATTCTCTGTTCTTTTACTAAAATACACGACTGCTTTCATAAACAGGTGACAAACCATGTGTGATTTACAAGATGGCTTTACGGAAGATGGATTTACTAAAGCCTTGTACAAAATAGCACCAGGGCACATCAGAGAACTCGGTCCTGGCTGTAACTCTGCTTGTCCAGTCTGAAAACCGAGAGAGCCTGCTGAAGATCCTGCACTCTGGAGAGGTTGTAGGCCAGACAGCAGGTCTTTTCAGGGGGGGCTGTGCAGAAGTGGCCTTCAGTAGGACTACCTGCAAGCGTTTCTGCATTAGATTGCAGCCAGCTGGCTCACTTTGGAACGATTCCTGCTTGGAGGTACACTGTGCCCCAATCCAACTTGTACTCCCCAAGGCCTTAAAAACTGTACTGTTTAAATTTGCTGTTCATCTTGGATGATGAAGGCACCTTGGATCCTTGTTATCATTTTATTGTACTGCATTTTATAGGGTTGTTTCTTGTTTTGTTGTAGACCAGCCAGAGTTAGTGTGATTAGGGCAGTTTATAAATATTTTAAAGTAAATAACAAACAGATAAGATGGCTGGTTCATCCATGTCCTGTAGCTGAAATTCTTCAAGGGTCTTGGAACCACTGTGGCTGGATTTATTTAGTTTTATTTATTAGCTTGATATCCCATCTTTCCTCTAAGAACCCAAGCACACTTAGCACTCTCTTTTCACAACAATGACCCTGGAATGGAGAGTTGGCCTATAATCATCCAGTGAGCTTCCATAGCTCAGGATGGGCTTGAACTTGGATCTTCCCACCCTTAAGCTGGCACAAAAAGCACAACACTGCTTAGCTTTATGTCCCTTGCAAACATTAAATGTTTTAATAGTAATTTCCACTCTGCGGGGAAATTTGGGAAATGTCGTTTTGTGAAGGGTGAACAGGTAATATATTTCTAGGAGAGAATCTCTGTTGTCTCTCGTGACCCAACAGTTTGCAACATCCTTTAGGGGGGAGTCACAACAATTAAGCTGATACAAAGCCCACTGAGGTCTACAGCATAGATATTCCATCTCTCTCTCCATGTGGATTCCTCAGCAGTGATGAAATCAGACATGGTAATGGCTGTCCTAGGGCAAAAGGTTTTCATTTTTGCAAAGACAATACATTCCAGCTGTATACCATGCCTGAAAACCACAGGTTTTGTAACATCTCCCTAGAGAAAGAGGCAGTTAAAAAACCCAGTAATAAAACTTCATATTCTATTCTATTTTTGTTCGCCTGCCTTGCTTCATTTCTACTGAGGCCATTTGTTTAAAATACAAACTTTACTCTGTCTCTCCCTCCTTCCTACAAGTCAGTCTGACCTTCAAGAACCCCTTGCTGTTTCCATGCTTCAACGGCCACTCCTTCTTTTTGCTCCTGGTTGAAACTGGTCTAGGCTTAATCTTGCCTAAAACAGCAACCATCCTTTTGCCCACATGTATTTATTTTCATAGTGTTTAACTCTCAGGTTCATTGTTAAAAACTATCCCAAAGTGGACCATACATGATTATGCTAAAGGACTTCCAGTGACTTTGGGAGGACGTCCTGCCAAATTTATTGTAGAGGGCTGTGTCATGCAGTGCAGTCCAGTGCATCCTTACTCAGATCCTTGATGCCACTCCCATGTGTCACTATGATTGCCATGGGGTTCATGTGGGGCTTGTGAAATGGGATTGATTAATTATCATTTCAGCTCTTGCTTCAGAGGAAGTTTTGAGAAGATAGCTTGATAGAGTCTCCTTTGGAGCTGAGAGGTCAACAAATTCTTATGGTGGGGATACTGAGATTTTCACTTTCCTCTTGAAGTCAAAGCATCTTGACATCATCCCCAGTTGCTTCAAGATCTGGCTTTGCTCTTCCCGCTTCACAGACTCCACAACTGTTTTTTTTTCAACTTACTCTACCATAAAAAAGGAAACAAGGCAGGGAGAATGAAGGTGAGTATAGGACACCAGCTGGCTGGTGTTTGGATTGGATTTTTTTGAGTGGGGGGAACCCTCCCATTAGACAGCTGGGGGAACTGCTGACCAACTCCATGTGCAGTGATGCTACGTTGCTGGCCACATAAGTGGAATAAGGCTGGTGGCCTTGTAGAACTGCCCTCAGAAGGAGTAAAACATTGCTCCTGAGTTCAGTAGGACCTACTTGTAAGCATTTCTGCATTGGATGACAGCCAGCTCCTCTATAGTAAGAAAAATTCCAAGAAATGCAGGATGGATGGCCACGTTTATTGTAATTGCAGCTAAGGGGAGAACATTAAGTTTCCCTAATTACACAACAACTTTCCTTCCTCTACACTGCAGGAAATGGAAGGCTGTTTGATTGCTAGCCATGTGGAGGGCTGCAAATGTACTCTTCTGGTTTCTGGACTTGGGCTATTGGTTATCAATTTAGACATGCCGTGTGAGAGCCAGTTTGATGTAGAGATTAAACTGCTGGATTAGAAACCAGGAGACTGTAAATTATAATCCTCCTTTAGGCATGAAAGCTGGCTGGGCGACTTTGGGCTGGTCCCTCTCTCTCAGCCCAGTCCACCTCACTGGGTTGCTGTGGGGAAAATGGGAGGTGGGAGCTTTATTTTGTTTATTTATTTATCCGTTTTTTTCACCGCCCATCTCCCCCCTCAAGGAGGGACCCTGGGCAGTTTATGTGCACTGCCTTGAGTTAAACAAAGTAAAGATGGGATATCATCATCATCATCATCATCATCATCATCATCATCATCATCATCATCAGGTATCTGAAAGAGTAGGGAACTTTTGTTCCATATAGCTTTGAAGGATTGATGTAGCTGTCTGGCCTACGAATAGGGTCATAAAAGAAAACTGCCCTGGATTTGTGAGGGAGCAGCTGTCCAGGATTCGTACTAAATAGACTGTCTTGCCATCTAGATGACAACACTTGTCAGAATCTACCAGCATTTCTTGTTCTGGTAGAAAATCTGCACCAAAAGCCTGTTTTTTGTGAAAGGTGCATCCGCCCCCAGTAATACACATTTCTAAAAGTCTAGTAGTGCATTGGACGAGAAATTTAGAAAGCAAGTGCTGACAATTTATATTTAAAAAGCATTTTAAAAAAATTAAAATTCATTTTTTGTTTAAAGAAAAAAGATGTTAAAAGAAATCAAGGAGAGGAATCTTAACCCTCATCTCAAAAATCTACTTTACCTCAGGGGTGGGACTTAACATTAAAAATTACATAAATTAAGGAAACTGTCCATTAGCTGCTTAAACAATATAAATTGAACTTTTTCTCAATCTTTTTTTTTAAATGTTGCTTGTATTTTACTGTACAGCATAGGCAGCTTTTTAACTGTGAATCTTCTTGGCAAGTTTTAAAAAGCAAAAGTAGGATAGTAATACCACTCCATGTGTCTGATGAAGTGGCCCTGTGATCCATAAAATCTTGCTTGGCCATATATGTGTAAACTTTAAGATTCCACAGGCCTCTTTGCTGTATAAAATAAATCCATTTGCCAAACAGTAACAACAGGGACAACCAGAATTCTGTTCTGGATAGTAAAAGAGACTAGATTAATTCTATGCTTCCTAAACCATGATTTCCAAAGTGATGCACAAGCTGTGCGTGTCTTATTGATTCCTTCTCCCATGTAAAATGCCTAAAAATAAAATGTCATCCAGAAATATTGCAAGAATACCATCCAGACTTATCTTGGCACAGTGCTGTTTCTTTTTCTGAAAAATATATGGAGGCTGAGCCTTCCCCAACCAATCATCTAATTCCCTCTTCAGTTTTGGTCTATCTCTGAATAAATTGTGCAATGTTAGGTATGATGCATTGACTGGGCTAGTAAGAACAAGTGTAGGATTCATGTAGCTCTTCTGTTAGACAATCAGATTATTTCCACTGTGAAAACTCCCACAAAGCAGGAAAAAAGCTAATTTTTAAAAGATTTTTTTATCCTGCCTTTATTATTTTTATAAATAACTCAAGGCGGGGAACATACCTAATACTCCTTCCTCCTCCTATTTTCCCCACAACAACAACCCTGTGAGGTGAGTTAGGCTGAGAGAGAGGGACTGGCCCAAGGTCTCCCAGCCGGCTTTCATGCCTAAGGCAAAACTGGAACTCACAGTCTCCTGGTTTCTAGCCCAGCACCTTAACCTCTAGACCAGACTGGCTCTATTTTTGTCTTCTTAAGGAAATCTGACAGGATCATCCAAACTCCTGACACCCATTCCATCTTCTCCAATTGGTTCAGGAAAGAAGAGGAATGTGGTTCAGCTTTTACTGATGTACTGATTTTTGTTTTTTCCAGGAAGGACTGAGCACTCAGTAATGGCTAGCAGGTCCCCTCTCTCAAAAAGACACGAAAAACCTACTCTAAATGGTTTGATTTTGTGATGGTGTTGAGCACAAGCAGGATGTGTCCTTTTTAATGCTTCAGGACTTCTGGGGAAGAGAAACAAATGACAAACTTAAACTGGATTTGCCTTAATTCTCTTTGTTATAAGAGGGAGGGAGGGAGGGAGGGAGGGAGGGAGGGAGGGAGGGAAAATGCAGACAGGCTTTCAAGATTCTGTGAACATAGCCCATATTAATAAAGTATGGTTCCAATATATCTTGTGAAGTCTGTTTCCTGACCTAGCCTATCTGGAAGAGCTGACATTATATTCCCCAGAACAATAACTCTGCAAGGTCGATTGGGCTGAGAGAGAGTGATTGGCCCCAAGTCCCTCAGGGAGTTCCCATACCTTCACTACTATGTCACACTGACTGTATTTTTGCTAATAGCCGCACACAAGGCGGCTCTGTCCACAGCTGCAGCAGGGGCTGAGCACCATGTGTACACCCCTCCCTCGATATGGGGTGCATCACAGGAACTGTTAGCAACATCTGCAGCTTTCAAAACAGAGAAGCAATCTGCATCCCACACAGCCAGCATGCAAGAACTGGCAGTGACATGTCGCTAGCATTTTCCCATCCCAGGTAGCCTGTGGGGTCACCAAGGTTCACCTCCATTTAGGCCTGGGGTTTCATTTCATCAGCTGTCTGTGCACTGAAGCAGCTGAACCAAAGATGACAAAACAATCTGGCTCAGCAAATTCTTGTTGGCTCCCTCAAGGGTATCCAAGCTGGTCCCCATTATGCTGCTCATATTAAAATACCATGAAGCAAGCATTCTGCATTGTTTTTGTCAGTTTTACTTGACAGATCATAACGAGATGTATGTTAATTTCCCCTTCCCCACAAACCCTTGGAACCGCATGCATTACAGAGAGAAGCACCAGAAGCCTTGCCAAGCTTCAATTCCCAGAATTCTTGAATGAAGCCAGATAGGTACACAAATAGTAGTCTAAGACAAAGGCATGGAACCAGCCACTCATGGACCATATCTCACAAAAAAGGGCCTCACAAAACAGCTCATGCTCCTCTTAATGCTCTCATGGTATCTAGAGAATCCTAAAAAAATTCAGGAGTGTTTGGCATATGCCCAGATTGGAGGAAAAATTAGATCATTTACATGGCCTAAACTTTTTCCCTCCCATTGTGTCCTAACAACCAGGAAGACAATGAACTGGTCTCTAATATTTATTACTAGTACTTAACAGGAATCCTAACAAACTGAAGAAGCGTGGGAAAAACCCAGCCATATAAACCCCAAAGGTTAAGGCGGTCCCGATCTGTGTCTCTTTGAATGGCTGACCAATTCCTCAGTGCTACGCATGCGCTTGACAGTCTGGGTGGGAGCCCCCTGCTCGCCATCCTTACTCATGACACATTGCTCCCTATGCTTTCAATGGGTAGGGGACGAGAAGGAGGACCTTTGAAGAAGGAATGGGGAAATGGTAATACCTCTTTGAAAAAATCTCGGAGTGTTGGAACGCTTTGACCAAGAAGTTAGGATTGGCCTAATAAAGTCTTCTTGAGTCCAGCTCAACACTTGGTGATTTCATGGATACAAATCTGCTGGAAAGCCATTTCCTGTGTTCCTTGTTCAGAGTCTAACCCTTGTACAATTGGATCCTGGTCAGAACTAATCCTGGCTCAGTAGCTTTGGCACATGGAAAGAACTTGAAAAAAACAGAGGTTCTCTCTCCCCTCCCCTCCCCTCCTGTCACCAATATACAACCCATCCTGCCAAATGCAATATTAGTATCTTGGCCAGGATAACAGGGGCAGGAGACACATACACCAGCTATTTCAGCAGCCTGACAAGGGATCCTGTTAATTGGCTACGTCTGTTCTGGGAATCTGTCTGCCCCAACTTGGCGGACGTAACACAGAATATTTATGTTTCAACAAAGACTTGATTGAGAGAACCAGGTTTCTCACTAGTTTTAATCGACGAGCTGGTTCTACTATCTATTTTTGATTAAAGTGAGAAACTTATTAATAGTGAGGAAGTGTGAAAAAAAGGCTCTGAGGTTTGCTTCAGGCTGAGCAGATAACAAAAATGTTGCAGACAAATCTCTCCCACTCCTCAAAATTCTTGGAATTAGAGCAAATAATCTACCCTCCACTTCAGCTTCTTCCAAATTAGGCTTCCCTCCCTCCCTCCCTCCCTCCCTCCCTCCCTCCCTCCAAACCATTCCAGGCTTGTTAGATAACAGCTGACAAAATGCAATGAAATCTAGCAAATACTTTCCGGTACAATGCTAGCAACTATATTACATGCAGTAAAATGAACCTATAGAAAGTGTTAAAGCCAAACCAACGTCACTAAATACAGGTTTTCAAAAATTTAAGAGAACAGAAAGTTTTGGCACCATATTAAAAAGACAGTGGGCTTCCCAGGGATGAGCATGTTAAAGCTGGTAATTCCCTCCTAGGAAAGATTTTTCAGCTTGAACTTCAGCTTGAACTTCTGATTTGGGTGGAGCAGGGCCATGGAGAAGACGACACTGTCTAAGGATGGGATCTGGAGTATGCCAACTCTGCCAGTTCTGGGCTGACCAGAGACAACTGGAGACAGATAGTCCCACAAATAACCCTGTGCCTTGTAGGGCCTTACAGGTACAGTGATCATATTTTCTTGAAAAAAAAAATAAAGGACAAACCTGAAAAGGGGGCAAATCTGAAAGAAGTTCACGAGGATAAAAAAAAAATGAATTGCTTCTGTTTATGACTTTGCTTTACAAAGGAAAGTTCAAGAGCAAAGCCAAGGAAATAAATAATTAAATAAATCTGAAGGACAGCTTTCTGAAATAAAGGGCTGTCCTTTATAATAAAGGACATACGGTCACTGCACTTACAGGTGGTAACCAGTACCTTGAGATGTACCTGGAAGCTGACTGGAAGCCAGTGCAGGTCACAGAGCAGAGGTGAGATATAATCATCTTGCTCTGATCTTAGGGCTGAGAAAAATGGTTAAGAAGAAGAATGTGACCTATGTACCTCATTTATCACTCTGCCTAGGCAAGTCGCTTAATTTGCCTCAGTTTTCTGCCTGTCAGATTGGAATCATGGTGGCCGTCATCACAAGGCTGTTGAGGAGATGGATGAGTAGAAGATTTCTGCAGACCATGTTGCAGAAGAAATCAATCATCTAGGTCAAGCAAGCAATTGACCGGTGACAATTCATCTGAATACTGAAGTCTTATGCAGTGACCATTGTTTGCCTTATTTGCATTTCCAAAACTGTGGTTCCTATTCAAATGAGAAAGCTATTTTTTAACAAGCTGAGGTAAGCAGGAATCAGTCTTTATTTAGAGGTGAAAGATATAAATTAGGATCTAGTGACAGGTATCTTTATGATCTGCAGGAGACCAGCAAGCATGTGTAACTATGTATTTGTTTCGTAAGGGCAACCAAAAATCATTCCTTCCACCCACTCTCAAATTACGGAGCCAAAATGAATGAAGTTTAGAGTAACCAGAATGGTTCAGTTCTGATACTGCAAATTTCTCAACTTAGCACTCTTTTAACTCTGATGGATCTAGCCTAGCATTCCATGTCACAAGTAGCTTGTGTCAAGAAGTTCACAACACTTTCTTCCACTGTTGCTCTATATCAGCTGAAATTTAAGGGATGCCACTGGCAGCAGTTCATCACACGATTGTGCCAGATGGCTGGAAAATTCCCCAGCATTAGGAGTGGACCAGCTGGAATGGACTGTTTGCCCAGTGGAGGTCCTGAGTGGCAATTAATCTCACCGGAGACAATCTGGTCACAGCAAACGGCTGACTATAATGCCTTGAATCTCTCCACATTTATTTTCCATGGATTATCCTAAGTTCCAGTCCTGTGAAAGCAGAGGAGAATGTTCTTCATCCATATTTTCCACACATCACATGAGTTTATACTGTACACCCTTCTTTGTCCTAAACTAGAAGTTTGCAAACATTGTATTCTGCCTTTCCAGGAAGCTGTTCTAGCCCCAAGTCATTATTGTTGCCATTTCTGCAAAACCTAGACTTTGGTCAGTGGACTTCTGGGTTCTGCTGAATAGTAGCGCCCAGAAGTCATGAAGATACCAGCTTTAAATAATACTGCAAATGTTATTCACATTTATAATAGTGTTTTTGTCCGATCCCTCCGATCAAAAGGTTCACAGAACACCTTATTGGAGCATCTGCCAATACTTTCTTATCAGTGGTACCAGACTCCGTGTCACCAGATGGGAGGGGGTGCTGGGTTGGAGTGTGAACTGCATTATTATGGCTAGGAATTTATGGTGTTAACACCTCAAGGCCAGGGAAAGGAGATACATCAGAGACACCACCTGGATTGGGAAGGGCGGGTGACATACTCTAGTGGGAAGAGAGGTAAAGGGTAATTAAGTGAATGTAGTTTTAAATGTAGGCTTGAGCAGGAATTCTCCATTTGCAGCTTTTTCCTTGTGCTGGACATTTCGCTTCATTAAAACAGTAACCAGAGCTTGGCCTCTCGACTGTCATTGTGTGAATGCTTGAATGTGCCAGTGCTTACAGTTTTCTCAGAGACATATGCATTATCAAAGAAAGGTCACTACTGAATATACCAGTGCCATATGGATATTTGTATGTTTTTCTCTGGGGACAAAAAAAAACCCCTGGACAGAAATTAGGGTTAAGAAAATGGTATGGGAGAAAGTTAGCTCTTGATATTGATCCAAGTGCCATGGTCCCAACCCAGATATTGTTTAAGCTTCCTGGTATTTTGCATTGACTTCAAGCTGATGCATGTTTACTTACAGGTAAGTAAGTGTGTTCATTAAGTGTATTTAGGAAGACAGCCTTAGTGAGGAATTCTGAGAACTGTAGTCCCAACTCATCTACAAAGCCTCAAATTAATGTGGATAAGCATAGGCTGTGATAAACTGGTTGTTTCCCACAACTGGATTTTATTTTTTTTGATCTTCTCAATTCAGCTGATAAAATTGCCTTCCCCCTCTACAGTGTCTTCTGTTTTCCTTTCTTTTTCTCAGCATGCTTGAGAATTTCTTTCAAATTTCTCTTGGGAGTGTATTTAAGTTTACTTGTTGAAAAGAATGGAAGAGGCTACTGTTGGTACACCTTTCTGTTACTTTGAAGTCTCCCTGGCTGTCCTGTTCATGCTTATTATCTTTCTTTGGGAATTAATTAAAGTACAAGAAACCAAGGGGACTACAGACTGATGGACTATGAAAGACAGAACATCTGTACGCATTCTTTGAATGCGTTGTCACTAAATAAGTGGAAGACTGTCACCTTCCACCCATGAGAATTTCATCACAGTCCCATTCTTGGAAAGAAATGCCAAGGACAAATTGTCTTTCAACAAACTGAGTGAAAACTGATGGAGAAAAAGGAAGTAGAGCCTTTTTCGAGTCAACCTCAAGTCCTGGTAACAGCCATCTTGGTAACAGCAAATATTGATTCTGTAACAGGCACTACAGTTATATATATTTTTATGTCACCGTATTTTTAAACTACTCCAAGCTTGCAGACTCTGGACGGTATGCAATAAGATAAAATTAACAGAATATTTATTGGAGGTTTCCACAGTATAGAGCATTCTCCTCAAAAATGTCAAAAGCAATGTCTCACCATTGCACCATGTGCATTACCTTTTGTGTACATGCAACTGATGTTATGATGTACATGCTAAGGATTGAAGTTTGTGGTGTGGTGGCACAATTTGACTTTCATCTTGCACTCCTTGACCTCCCCTGAGGATCTCTCAGATATCCATTTAATAATACATTCAATTATGATGAAGGTGAAAGAAGAAAGTGCAAAAGCTGGCTTGCAGCTAAACCTCAAAAAAACCAAGATTATGGCAACCAGCTTGACTGATAACTGGAATAGAGGGAGAAAATGTAGAAGCAGTGAAAGAAGCAGTGTATTTCTAAGTGCGAAAATTACTGCAGTCAGGAAATCAGAAGACGTTTAATCCTTGGGAGAAGAGCAATGACCAATCTCGATAAAATAGTTAAGAGCAGAGACATCACACTGACAACAAAGGCCCGCATAGTTAAAGCAATGGTGTTCCCCGTAGTAACATATGGCTGTGAGAGCTGGACCATAAGAAAGGCTGAGCAAAGGAAGATCGATGCTTTGGAACTGTGGTGTTGGAGGAAAATTCTGAGAGTGCCTTGGACTGCAAGAAGATCAAACCAGTCCATACTCCAGGAAATAAAGCCAGACTGCTCGCTTGAGGGAATGATATTAAAGGCAAAACTGAAATACTTTGGCCACATAATGAGAAGACAGGATGCCCTGGAGAGGTTGCTGATGCTAGGGAGAGTGGAGGGCAAAAGGAAGAGGGGCCGACCAAGGGCAAGATGGATGGATGATATTCTAGAGGTGACGGACTCGTCCCTGGGGGAGCTGGGGGTGTTGACGACCGACAGGAAGCTCTGGCGTGGGCTGGTCCATGAAGTCACGAAGAGTCGGAAGCGACTAAATGAATAAACAACAACAACAACAATACATTCAATTAATAATAGACACCCACAGTTCTCCCAAACCAAAGACATGCCATTGATGTGAAATGCCCATCTCCTATCAAGACAGCCTTTACTAATTGGGATTACAGTGCCCAAACTAGTATGTCAGCAGAGACTGATTGATATTCAGGGTGTTGTAGCGTCTGAAGGGTGCCATTTTGGGAAGAAGGCTTTTGAGATTCTATATTTTTTTCACTCTGTGCTTGGGCCAGAGGCTGCATTTGAATTACCAGGGAAGAGAGTGAATTTCAAACACAAACAATGGTTTCATCAACAACAATAGAAGAAGAGTCACTTGTTGAGGTGGACGGCTATAGAAATTGAATAAATAAATAAACAAACAAAGAAACAGTAGAAGAAAGGAAAGCCCCAGGGAAGCCATTTTGCTGAAGGCAGCTCTCTCTTCCAATGCTGAGGGTAAAGCAGACCCAAGCAGTGCCTCTGATGCTATTTGGGAACACTGAATGGGCAAAATTAATCAGGAGTGGAGTTGTTGACCTGGAGACAACATTAATGGTGTTGATTGCATGGTGGTGTTGTTTTCCAAGGTCAGCAATTGCTGCTTTTTAATTGCACTGTTAAAAACAGAGATGGAAAATCTTCTGGCTTTTCTTTTTAATTAATCAAAAACATTTTTATTGAGCCTGGCTTAGGGCTGCCCCATCTGCTTTTTTTTTTTAACCCCCTCTGAGGTGAAGATTAATCGGCGAGTGTTCTCTCAGCCCTGAGGAAGCTGAAATTTGGTGACCTGAATTAATTATGAAAATTACGGTTGAAAAACACCACCACCACCACCACATTGCCTCTGACTTATTTATTTATTTTCGGTGCTTAATCTGTCATCTTCACACCAGCTGCTGCAGTGATGGTGAGATAAAGCTGATATCACAATTTTAAAAATGAGTTAACAAGCCACAGATGTCAGTCTCTCGTGCATTTCTTGGGGAGCATGGTTAATTTAAGAAACTGGGATTTTTCTCTGTGTGTAAAGATCCACCCTCCTACCCATGCTGCAATATAACAGCTCAAGCCAAAACAGTGCTTAGTGGCATAACTTTCCATGTGCAAAAGTGTGGGTGGAATGGGCTGGAGTGAAAAAGCAATATAGGTCAAGTAGCCATTGTCATAGCAGCATTCGCACATGCATTGCCACAGGGTGGTGGGGAGGATAAATTAAAGTCCCTCCTTTAATCCCAGAGTGTGGGAGACTCTGGGAACCAGGCAGGGGAAGTTGAGGAGTTCAGTACAAGAAGATACAAGAAGATACAGCCCTGATTCAGATGTGAGGGCTAGGGGAAAGGTTTTTTAAAAAAACCCTCTGTCTTAATTGCCTTGTTATAAGCCTGCCTGGGAATTTAAGCCTACAGTTTTCAAGATTTTGCTTTTACCCTGACCAGGATTAAATATGGTTTCTAAAATCCATGTGGTTTTCACTTCTTGGATTTGCCAGCTATGTGGGGGTTCACAATAAGTGGGTAATGGTAGGTAGTAGGTATTCTTAGGGCCTAGTTGACAAGAGTTTAAGAAAAATGTCGTAAAATATCACTTTTCACCCTGTAACTAGGTGGGCAAAGCTACTCAAAGTCTAAGCTATGAATTTAGTTACCTTAGGAATTAAACACAATAGTTAATGAGAGCCAGTTTGGTGTAGTGATTAAGGTGCCAGGCTAGATACTGGGAGATGGTGAGTTCTAGTCCCACCTTAGGCATAAAACCAGCTGGGTGATCTTGGGCCAGTCACTCTGTCTCAGCCCTAGGAAGCAGGCAATGGCAAACCACTTCTGAAATCTTGCCAAGAAAACTGCAGGGATTTGTCCACATAGTCACCAGGAGTCAACACTGCCTTGAAAGCACGCGTGGACACAGATGAAAGTTAATACATGCCTACAAACAAAACCAAAAACCTATAAAAGGCATACAATAATGATGTGCTCACAAACTGTCTTGCAAACTCTGATATTAGATGCAATGATCAACAGGTCAAGTAACAAGGCGTGATAATATGAGCAGCAAAGGGTCAATACACAATCTAAAATTATTTTCACATATATGAACAGGCACAAATAATGCACAATTATGGTACAATGCTATCATGCTTGCTTGCTTCTGAAGTACATCCTGCTGAATTCAGTAAAACTTACTGCCAAATATGAATGCAGAAGTTTGTACATCATGGAGTGTACTTAACCCTAAGAAGGGTTAAGAAGACCTGATGTTTTGCCCCTGTAAATTTTTGACCAATGCCATTCCCTGCTCCTTGAACTGAGCATTTTTGATCTTTTAACTAGGGGTGTAGCTAAAGAAGAAAGATCAAAATGACCTGGTGTAAATTTGTAGGGGAGCATCTGCTTCAGTGAGAGCATTAAGCATGAGAGCATAGACACAGAGGTTGAAAAATCAAGATCTAAAAATCTATGTGCACTGTAATAATCACATTGCTGTCAGTCCTAGAAATCATTCAGAAAGGTATGACAACAAGAACTATAGTCCACAATGGACCATAGCTGTATTTACCCAAGCATAACCATATCAGTTAAAAAGCCAGCAGATGCATTCACCCAACCTGCTAACTTGGTAAGTGATACTGTTGGTTTGTTTTCTTTATAAGTTATTGTATTCTGTGAATATTTGGCCCCCTTCAATTCATGGTTCAGGCCCAGAGAATGGATTAATTCTGTAGCATGTTGTAGGAATGCTTGCTAGTAATTATATTAATATTTAAAGCAGGGGGGCAGCTAACATTTAGGAAAAGAAGCTGCAGCAGATAGGATAATGGGCTAAATCCCTGGGAGGGCTTATATTGCTATTGCTGTTGCTGTTCCCTTCTAAAAATGATGGAAAATTGTGTCCTTGGGTTATGCTCAGGGGGTACCCCAGGGCAAACAAAGAAGGAGGATGCAGGGCTGCATTCTCAGGAAACACAGGTTGTCTACTCCTGCTTTAGGATATCATGAGACTGTTCATTACTTCCCGCCAACAGACTAACAGGGGAAACCTTATGACTACTATTTATGTCATCTGTAGCAGTAAAGTACCACAAGATGTTTCTAGCTCAAAGCGTCTGAAGAGTTCGTATAATTTTAAAGAATTCTGTTCTGCTCAATTTTTCCTCCCATAAATATGAGCCAATCAATTTGGCAGAAAGTCTATTTCTTCTTGCCAGACCTGAAGTGTCTTCTTTGGCCAATCTGGTATGGATGGTTTTGGAAAAGTGCCTGCAGAAGAATGCTGAAAGGTAGCCAGATCACTGTCCTTCTGTGTTTTCACAAATCCCATCCTGTTGCTTCTTTGTTGCTGCAATAGACACCTGGTCAAATATGTAAAACTCTGAAGCATGACACAACTATGGTGTATCTTACGTGTTAGGGTGTACTCTGGAGTTTGTAACAAATGAATATTTAATGAAAGGACTGTTTTTTCAGAGAGGGACTGCTTATCTGTGAGAGTTACCCTTGCAAAACAAGCCAGATGTTCTGAAAAGAAGCTGCTATTTGCATGTTACTTAATTCTGAGAATTCTGGTTTCTATTTCATAACTGATATTGTAATTCAATGTTGGGAAATTTATTTTCCATTCGTCATAGTCTTTATGTGTTTGATATAGCCAAAAAAGACAAGCAGGTGCACTAGGGAACCGCAGGAGCATATGAAAGCAAATGTTCCTCTACTCTTTGAACTCCCTCTCACCAGACATACATCTATCAAGACAGATAGTGTGTCTGGATGTTGCATTTAGCCATCATGTCTAATGGCTATGAAAAAAAAAAAAGGGCTGAATACTACTTTAAAGTGTGCTAAGCCTGTGGCTGCCACTCTGACATGTAGCAGAAATTTCATAAATAAATAATGGATTGTGTGAAAAATCGCTCCTTTCTATTGCTTCCAAATCTATGTCCAATCAGGCAATTTAACTGCCGTACATCAACTTAGACTTTTCATCTATCAAGCCAATGTTATCTACTTCAGTGGCAGCAACCATCAAACGCTACCTGGTCTTTTTGTTCATTTTGATTAAAGAGGCCAAGAATGAAAATTGTGGCCTTCTTTCTATAAACCATTATGTTCTACCACTGGTTGATGATTCCTCAGTATTAGTTATTTATTTCACAAAATGCCTGTTGCCTCAATCATAAACATTTTTTAATTTTTTAAAAAAAGATTTAAAAAAATCTAAGTAAGCATCTTAGACAAGACCCTTCCTAGTTCTCACAAAGATAAAGGGAGGGAGGGGGGAAGTGTATTCACACTTGCAGATTCTGTTACTGTAACCTTATAATAAAAGTAGTAGTAGCATTCATGACTTTGGTTTCCTATTCTGGACTACCTTGAAGGGTTGACATGTATTTATTTATTTTATTGTTCTATTTTTCAAATTTTTATCACCACCCATCTCCCCCCAAAGGAGCAGTTTACAATATAATTAACAATTAAAACCATAAAACATATAAAATAAAATACAAACAGCCAAATATAAATATAAATAAAATAAGTATAAACATCCTACTCCTTCCCTTTATCTTTGTGAGAACTAGAGAGGGTCCTGTCTGGGACACTTTCTGAAATTACATTTCTGTCTCGGACTCGGATTTCTTTTATCCGATGGTTGCCTTGGTTGCAGCTCTTCCTCCTGTTCCTCAAGGCTATTCCTTCTGCCCATTACAAAGGGCTGCCACTAGAAAGGTTAGCTTCCAGAATCCCATTTCACCCAACAGGGGTATCTATAGGGGAGGGGTAAAAAAAAGACAAGATGGTGGGTACAACCATGTAATCAAAGACATTGCTCTTTTTTTTTACCGGTATGCAACTCATTGACACATGCTAGAAAGAGGCAGGGATTCAACTGCATGGTTGAACCTGTCATTTTGGCTCCCTCCTGATACCCCTGCCACCAGTGATATCTAAAGTATACCTTGCCAGATGGTATCAGATCCATTAAATACTTCTGCTCTTCTTCGTTCATTATAAACCCTGAAAAAGCCTACATGAGGCAGACAAAATGGGCCTAAGCAGGAGTTATGGGGAAGGGTAGCAATTCACATTTGAGTGCAACTTTTGAATTTTTTACCCAAAATGCCCACTGAAGTTTAACTATCCTTTGAAATCTCTGCTCCTCTGGATTTTGCAAGGCTGCTTGCCAATTCAAACAAACAAACCCTCAACCCCCCCCCCCAAAAAGCAATATGTTAGGGGAGACCTGCCCAAAAAAGGAAAAGCCTATATTTATGAAAAGGATGGGCAAAATGCATAATAGGAAATAAAACTGGACATTAAGCAACCCTGGAAACAAGAATACATTTGCTTAAAGCACATTTATAGTGTGAATTTTTCAAAATTAAACTCTCAAGTGCAACAGTCCAAAACTGACAGATTCACAAACATAAGAAACGGAGAGAAATTGAAATTGATATATTTACTTATCTCTCCTATATTGTATAAGTATGTGTGACAAAGGGAGAAGGAGAGAGAGAGGGAAATTTTCCCCCAGCATAGCTTCAAATCAGCAGCTGAAGCAAGATGATATATTCAGAATACATGATGCCGTTTTTGTGGTTAATGCAGAAATAATATCATATTAGCACAAATCCCCACTGTGTACCAGACATTCTGTTTATCAAGAAGGCCATTAAAAGCCTGCTGTATATTTCAAAATCTTCTAATTAGAGCCTTAAGAAACAATTTGCAATGAAACAATTTATCTCCTTGTGGAATATTCTCATTCAGCTGGAATTTGCTCTGCTATATTAGCTGCTCTAAAATTGATCCATCCTACCATTAATGTCATTCTTATATATTGGGAAAGTCTGTCTGTCCTTCCTTCCTTCCTTCCTTCCTTCCTTCCTTCCTTCCTTCCTTCCTTCCTTCCTTCCTTCGTGTGGGACACACCTACTTAAAATAATTTTTAGGTGGCTGGTGGTTGGGTGGTCCTGGTGAAGTTATCACTGACAGTGGCCTTGGCTTTGTGGCTCATTTCTCAAGTTTAGGGGTTCAACATCTATAGGTATAACATCTGTTAGATATGGAATGCACTGAAGCTAGGTTTAATTCCTCTCCAGATAGGGCTGAAAAACCAGCCTGAAACCTTCAGAAGGACTGAGAATCAGTGTAACCCAAGAATCTCCAGCTTTTTTTGGTCTGGGAGCACACTTGAAATGTTGAGAACATATTGTGGGCACTCTTGGAAAAGAGTTGCTGAGCATGAGGGTTGCCATCCACAAAATGATATACCAGAATGATGCCTGCCGTCTGCTCTAGGACCTCCTATCTTCCTTATCACCCCATTTTTTTTTCTGAGCCCTGTTTCAGGGGTTGGTGAGTAGGTTGCAGTTGCTCATCATTTTTATTTTGTAAGAAGCTCTATGGGGTCAGTTTGGAAATCAAGATGATGCTAGATGGGGAGGTTTGTATTGCAACATGGCATTCTTAATTAAAATTCAGATGAGGTAGGGAGTTTGATGAGTGCCAAGAGGTGGCTTTAAGCACATACTGGTCTGCAGGTATAGACAATATGGAGTTCAATAGACCTCTGGATTTAACTTAATCTATGGAAGCTTCCTGTGGTCTTGTGTTCACTGGTGATGAGTTCACAAGATCCACAACGCAGGGGAGAGCCAAATGGAATTGCTAAATTAATTGATTAAAACCCTCTATTAATTGGAACAGAAAAAGCCACCTTATACTGGGTCAGATTATTTATCCATTTAGCTAATATTGCCTACTTTGTCAGTATCTTTCCAGAGTTTCAGTCTCAAAATCCTGTCACTAGCTACCCTATGTTTCTAACTCAACATACTGGGGGATATTTATTTACTTAAATTTATTTATTTACTATATTTATACTCCTTATATGCCCAGTAATGAGACCCAGTTTGGTGTAGTAGTTAAGACATCACAATAGAAACCAGGAGACCATGCGTTCTGCTTTAGGCACAAAACCAGCTGAGTGACCTTGAGCCAGTCACTCTCTCTCAGCCCCAGGAAGGAGGCAATGGCACACCATTTCTGAAAATCTTGTCAAGAAAACTGCAGGGACTTGTCCAGGCAGTCACCAGGAGTTAACACTGACTCCAAGGGACCAAAAAAAAAAAAAAAAAAACCCCACAACAAACTAATTTATCATGAATGCCAGCTCACAAAGACCGAACCTTAGATTTTTCATCTGCAGAACAGGCTCCTTGCTTTGGTATTGTCTGTGAGTTTCCAATTGGATGTTTGGAGCAGGGTTCATCTGAGTAGGAAACTCTACTTGGGGTATGAAATATTGTTTCATTGCCAAATTCTGTTCTTTTAATGACACTTTGAAACTTGATGCTGGTTCTAGGCAATGTGTGTAGATGGTGTAGCTTAATTTATCAGCATATCTGCCTTACACCATGTCATATTATATGCCCATTTAGCCCAATATCTTCTGGAATATCAGACAGAGGCAGGTCCACCCCTGTTTGGTTTTTTTTTAAGTTAATGGTTCAAGTGATTGAACTATGTATGGATTTTCTTCAGGTGCTCTACTATTGAGCTAAACTCAGTGATCAGGATTCACCAACAGTTTAGTTTTACAGAGCTTGGTACTATTCTTCCATGCCCTTAGACGTGATTGGGCAGAGAGATAATCTGGAATTAATACACTGTGGTTGGAATGAATCAACAGGTGACCCAAAATGTAAACATGTATTCTGTTTGAAGTACATTTTCTGTACATTTTGTTAAAAAATTGCATCCAGTGAAGAAAAACACTCAGCTTTGCTGGAGCAGTTGCATTTCTAAACTCAAGCATATAATTAAAAAGAAAAATGAATAGAGTTCACCCTGCTCAGATAATAATATCTTCAGCTAAATCCAAGCCTTCCGGTAAAACACTCAGAACGCATGCCATTAAACTGCAGGGTTCACTTTTATATTTCACAAATTGGAATGCACTTAATTAAGAACACAAAGTACAATCATGTGGGCATTTAAAACATTTTTCTGCAAAAAAGAAGATGCATTCAGGGCTCTTGGATCCCATCTATTTCATATTTATGTATGTACATACACACAGTATATACATTCCTTTCCAGGGTAAGCAATGCAGAACAAAAATAAGAAATACTAAGCCAAAGAAAGTAAAGGTGGCAGATAAGAAAAGGAAGCATCACTAGAACTAATGGGCACCAACACCGTTCATTCAGTATACCTCTCCATAACTTTTTATCTTTGCAGATCATCTTTCCTTGTCTCACATCCCTATATCATTTTATACGGTGCCTTTTCAAACATCGCCTTTTTCATTTTTTTTTAAATTCACAGGAGATGGCATACCTAGATTACAAGATTCAAAGAAACGTTTCCCATTATACTCAAAAAATGAAGATGATCATTTCCATTAAAGGGCAGGAAGGAAGATAGTAATAAAAGGTAAGGATTTCCCTAGGTACCTCCTACCCCTTCCTTCTCTCTGTGCTCCATCTGATGTAGGAAGCTCTTCTCTAGCTATTCTGAGTAGAAAGAAAAGTTGTTCTAATTCTTACCGCACTCCAAGCAGCTAACAGTCCAAAATGAAAAAGACATTCTAGTAAAAATCACTAAAATGAAAGGTTTAACACAACTCTTGTCTAACGCCTGGGAGCAGCCCAAGAGTAGGCTCTTTCCAACAGACATGACAGACAACTGGGGACATCTTTAAGAGGGCCTCTCCTGCTGACTTTCATGATGAGTCAGGTTCATACCAAGGTGGGACTTGATTATTGAAGCTGCTGCCTATATTGTTTCAGGCTTTAGAACTAAGATGTTGCATTGTCTCCAGAAAACATTTGCCAATATGGGCATAATAGGAGCCCAGTATATTCCAACAACTGTACCTTCCAGGCCCTCCTCAAAGGTAGCTTAAGCAGAACACAATGTAATAGTCTATCAGAGATGCATCCAGGGAGTAAATAACCTTCATTGGTCGTAATGGCTTAGACATCAAATTTCAGTCTATCTGTGACAAAAGGAACATAATCTGTGAGGAAAGAGGCAATGGTTCATCTGATCAGTATTTGTAAATAAAAATATATCACAGATATTTCATAATGATTCAATTATTTTTTCTTTGATGAGCAAATTAAATTTGGGCTAAGCCTGCCACTGGAACTTCTACCACATTCCATGGAAGTGGGTCTTGTTTCCCCAAATAGTCCCTGAATTTGATACCTATTCTATGCATTAGCTTTTGCAAAACAGTTCCCTATTGTATAATTCAATTCCATTCTGAGCTTCACGGTGCCTAGATTTTTGTCTTTGTGATGCTGAGCCATGTGTTTTGGAATATACAGCTGTCTTTGTTTGGAAGAGACCAAAAATAGCAAGCAATAGCTTCTGCAGAGTGGTGTGCTAAATTATTTACATTTCAAAGCCTGCAAGTAGAAACAAGGGCTGTATTTCCACAGTTTGCTACTCTTGACAGATATCCTTTTTTGTCTTGTTCTAGAAAGCTAATTTAGACTTCACTTTTCTAAGTGCTATCTACCTCCTTTTTCATTTATATGGTTAGCGCACTAGATATTATTTTGTAGGCCATTATATGTTTGCATCTTTCCTGCAAAGAGAGTGAGAAATAGCTTGATATGTAGCATAACAACCAAGTCATCATTTCCATCATCACCATCAAACATCTTCCTGCTCCATGAGGGCTATTTTTCTGTTTGAAGGGTCAGCCTGATCATATGAAGATCTGGGTTAACATTTAAAGAGGATCCTATCAATAAAACCATATACACACCTGTGTCTTTTGGATTATTTGCAGAGTCAAATCTCAATCTCAAATCTACCAGATGTAGGGGTTCCAACTGCCAGAATTGCTAGCTGACATGTTATCTTGGAATACATAGTGGTAGAACCTACCACATTTGGAAGTTGCTAGATAGAGAAAATGTGTCCTACCACATGGATAGACAAACTTTTGGGGCAGGGCACATTTGGATGTTGGAGAGTGTGTGGTGGACCATCTCACAAGAGGACTGATGTTGAAGAGGACTGCCTATTCATAAAACAGCTGTTGGGCTGGGCATGGCCAGTCACAAAGCATCCAATTTATTTGAAGGCATCCTGTAACCAGCATGCCCTTGACTACCATAATGAAATTTATTCGCTGAGCATGTGAACAGAAATTAAATTACTGCTCTAATTACTGTACTGGGGCCACCAATGGTTATTATTTCCTAAGACTGTGTGACTGTATAACATATATAGACCAGTTTTGTCTAGTGGTTAAGTTGCTGGGCTAGAAACCAGGAGTCTGTGAGTTCTAGTCCCACCTTAGGCATGAAAGCTGGCTGGGTGACCTTGGGCCGGTCACTCTCTCTCAGCCCAATTCACCTCGCAGGGTTGCTGTTGTGGGGAAAATAGGAGGAGGAAGGAGTATTAGGTATGTTCGCTGCCTTGAGTTATTTATAAAAATAATAAAGGTAGGATAAAAATTAATTAATTAAATAAATATTCTTATATATAAAAGCAAGAATCTAGAATTTAGGTGCAAAATCTGCAGCTCAGAGGAAGCATGTGCTCCAACAGTATCCTATTTCGGGCCCACAGAGAATCCCTTGAAGTGGATGCAGCCAATTTATAATTTGTTGTTATTATTATTATTATTTTGTCTTTGGGGGAAGTTTAGTTCAAGCTCTGGAGCTATGCACTCTCCAGAAATGTTTCCAAAGAAGCACTCTGGCCCTCATGCAAACATAGCATGAGGAAGTTTAATGGGTAGGCTAGGCTATACCTTTAAACAAGGCTGGCTGGGGAATTTTGTGAGTTGACATCCATACATCTTCAAGCTGCCAAGGTTGAGAAACACTGGTTTAGACTGACAGAGTCATCAGCCACAGGTCACTCACCAAGTTTTGTGATGGAGTTAAGATTTCAACTTATGTTTCAGCTATCCTAGTTCAAAACCATTGTATTACACTGGCCCTATCCTTATATATCTTCAGCAAAGGATCGTTACCTTGTTGTGGTGCTGGAGCTTGAGACCTCAATGATGCCATGAGCTAAACCGTGAAGGGCCACCCAAGACGGGAAGGTCATGACAGAGAGGTCAGACTAAATGCGATCCCTGGGGAAGGTAATGGCAACCCACCCCAGTATTCTTGCCATGAAAACTAAATGGATCAGTACAACCAGAGATATGTCGGTATACCATCGGAAGATGAGACCCCCAGGTCGGAAGATGGTCAAAATGCTACTGGGAAGGAACAGAGGATGAGCTCAACTAGCCCCAGATGTGATGACGCAGCTAGCTCAAAGCCGAAAGGACGGCTAGCGGCCGACGGTGCTGGTGGTGAACGGCGAATCCGATGTTCTAAGGATCAACACACCATTGGAACCTGGAATGTAAGATCTATGAGCCAGGGCAAATTGGATGTGGTTATTGGTGAAATGTCAAGATTAAAGATAGACATTCTGGGCGTCAGTGAACTGAAATGGACTGGAATGGGCCACTTCACATCAAATGACCACCAGATCTACAACTGTGGACAAGAGGACCACAGAAGAAATGGAGTAGCCTTCATAATTAATAGTAAAGTGGCTAAAGCAGTGCTTGGATACAACCCAAAAAATGACAGAATGATCTCAATTCGAATTCAGGGCAAGCCATCTAACATCACAGTGATCCAAATATACGCCCCAACCACAAATGCTGAAGAAGCTGAAGTAGAGCAGTTCTATGAGGATCTGCAGCACCTACTGGACAACACGCCTAAAAGAGATGTTATTTTCATCACAGGAGACTGAAATGCTAAGGTGGGCAGTCAAATGACACCTGGAATTACAGGTAAGTATGGCCTGGGAGAACAAAATGAAGCAGGACATAGGCTGATAGAATTTTGCCAAGATAATTCACTCTGCATAACAAACACTCTCTTCCAACAACCTAAGAGACGGCTTTATACATGGACTTCACCAGATGGACAACACCGAAATCAGATTGATTACATCCTTTGCAGCCAAAGGTGGCGGACATCTGTACAGTCGGTAAAAACAAGGCCTGGAGCTGACTGTAGTTCAGATCACGAACTTCTTCTTGCACAATTTAGGATCAGACTAAAGAGATTAGGGAAGACCCACAGATCAGCTAGATATGAGCTCACTAATATTCCTAAGGAATATGCAGTGGAGGTGAAGAATCGATTTAAAGGACTGGACTTAGTAGATAGGGTCCTGGAAGAGCTCTGGACAGAAGTTGGCAGCATTGTTCAGGAGGCGGCAACAAAATACATCCCAAAGAAAGAGAAAACCAAGAAGGCAAAATGGCTGTCTGCTGAGACACTAGAAGTAGCCCAAGAAAGAAGGAAAGCAAAAGGCAACAGTGATAGAGGGAGATATGCCCAATTAAATGCAAAATTCCAGAGGTTAGCCAGAAGAGATAAGGAATTATTTTTAAACAAGCAATGCGCGGAAGTGGAAGAAGACAATAGAATAGGAAAGACAAGAGACCTCTTCCAGAAAATTAGAAACATTGGAGGTAAATTCCAGGCCAAAATGGGTATGATCAAAAACAAAGATGGCAAGGACCTAACAGAAGAAGAAGAGATCAAGAAAAGGTGGCAAGAATATACAGAAGACCTGTATAGGAAGGATAACAATATTGGGGATAGCTTTGACGGTGTGGTCAGTGAGCTAGAGCCAGACATCCTGAAGAGTGAGGTTGAGTGGGCCTTAAGAAGCATTGCTAATAACAAGGCAGCAGGAGACAACGGCATCCCAGCTGAACTGTTCAAAATCTTGCAAGATGATGCTGTCAAGGTAATGCATGCTATATGCCAGCAAATTTGGAAAACACAAGAATGGCCATCAGATTGGAAAAAATCAACTTATATCCCCATACCAAAAAAGGGAAACACTAAAGAATGTTCAAACTATCGAACAGTGGCACTCATTTTACATGCCAGTAAGGTAATGCTCAAGATCCTTCAAGGTAGACTTCAGCAGTTCATGGAGCGAGAATTGCCAGATGTACAAGCTGGGTTTAGAAAAGGCAGAGGAACTAGAGACCAAATTGCCAATATCCGCTGGATAATGGAAAAAGCCAGGGAGTTTCAGAAAAACATCTATTTGTGTTTTATTGACTATTCTAAAGCCTTTGACTTTGTGGACCATAACAAATTGTGGCAAGTTCTTAGTGGTATGGGGATACCAAGTCATCTTGTCTGCCTCCTGAAGAATCTGTATAACGACCAAGTAGCAACAGTAAGAACAGACCACGGAACAACGGACTGGTTTAAGATTGGGAAAGGAGTACAGCAGGGCTGTATCCTCTCACCCTACCTATTCAACTTGTATGCAGAACACATCATGCGACAAGCTGGCCTTGAGGAATCCAAGGCTGGAGTTAAAATTGCTGGAAGAAACATTAACAATCTCAGATATGCAGATGATACCACTTTGATGGCTGAAATTGAAGAGGAACTGAGGAGCCTTATGATGAAGGTGAAAGAAGAAAGTGCAAAAGCTGCTTTGCAGCTAAATCTCAAAAAAACCAAGATTATGGCAACCAGCTTGATTGATAACTGGCAAATAGAGGGAGAAAATGTAGAAGCAGTGAAAGACTTTGTATTCCTAGGTGCAAAGATTACTGCAGATGCTGACTGCAGTCAGGAAATCAGAAGACGCTTAATCCTTGGAAGAAGAGCAATGACAAATCTCGATAAAATAGTTAAGAGCAGAGACATCACACTGACAACAAAGGTCCGCATAGTTAAAGCAATGGTGTTCCCTGTAGTAACATATGGCTGCGAGAGCTGGACCATAAGGAAGGCTGAGAGAAGGAAGATCGATGCTTTTGAACTGTGGTGTTGGAGGAAAATTCTGAGAGTGCCTTGGACTGCCAGAAGATCAAACCAGTCCATCCTCCAGGAAATAAAGCCAGACTGCTCACTTGAGGGAATGATATTAAAGGCAAAACTGAAATATTTTGGCCACATAATGAGAAGACAGGACACCCTGGAGAAGATGCTGATGCTAGGGAGAGTGGAAGGCAAAAGGAAGAGGGGCCGACCAAGGGCAAGATGGATGGATGACATTCTAGAGGTGACGGACTCGTCCCTGGGGGAGCTGGGGGTGTTGATGACCGACAGGAAACTCTGGCGTGGGCTGGTCCATGAAGTCACGAAGAGTCGGAAGCGACTAAACAAATAAACAACAAAATCCTTATATATCATACTTACATCCCGCCTTTGATTCAAAACCTCAGAATAGCTTACATGCCATTATTTCAAGTTTATCAGACAATGTAAATCTGTTCAGAATGATTCAGAGATACTTTGATCAGCAACTAGAGATATTGGGCCAAATGTACTCATGTATCAATGACTCTCTAACTCAGGCTTTCTCAACCAGAGTTCCGGGGCACCCTAGGGTTCTGTGAGAGGTCCCTAGGGGTTCCCTGGGAGATCACGATTTATTTAAAAAAATATTTCAAATTCAGGCAATTCCTTCACATTAAGGAGCTAAGACTCATTCTTTCTTTTTAGTTTAAGAACATGGTTAGTGCATATATACAGGCCTACCCATGAAACAAATATAATAATTTTGTAACTTCTGGCCTATATTTGAGCCTGAATGAGTAGGGGTTCCCAGAGGCCTGAAAAATATTTCAAGGGTTCCTCCAGAGTCAAAAGGTTGAGAAAGGCTGCTCTAACCTATTACCTCTTTCATATACCCACAACTTTTCTCAGGTCCCCTCTTCTTTGGGGATAAGATGGCCTCAGAAAAGAAAAGTCAGTGCATATTACCAATTTTGGGGCTGGACTAGGGCCAGAGAGAACCAAGATCAAGTTCATCCTAAGCCACGGATGTTTGCTAGGTAACTAGGTCAATCCCTCTCCCTTAGCTCAAAACCTCAGAGCTGTGTTCATTTGACATCCTTAACAGGACAGTATAGGCTTTGGACCTTGAGCAAACATGGAACCTTTCTGCTGCTCCTCAAAAGACTCAGTGTCTTTCCAGACTTCCACATGAGCCCAGAAACAAAGGTGTTTCTGCTTTAAGAGTCACCTTCACTTTAATGAGTGGACCTTTTAAAGTAGTGTGGAAACCTGCAAAAGGCTGGGCTCCATTAAGGAGTAGCGGAGAAGTACTATGTTTGCATGAGGCTCAGAGTGCTTCCTTGGAAACATTTCTGCAGTGTGCATAGCCCCAGAGCTTGAATTAACTTATTTTCTTGGGGTGCACAATAGTTGGTGCCAGAAGCTAATCAAACAGGCTGGATTGTCACAGTAGCCTAACCAGGATGAATCCTAATCAAACTGAGTGCATGGTCCAAATACATCTGCTAGGTCTTTGACGTGGTGTTGGGTGAAGCCAGCCAAAGAGTATTCAGCTATGTTAAAGAAGCCATGGATTGAGAACATAAACTGTTCCACTTTAAAAATAATAAGGATTACCTTAAGATTTCTGCTGGCAGTTTGCCACCAAAATGCTTCAGGCTGTGACTTAATCAAAAGGAAATGTCATTTTTAGGCAGGGTGGAGGATGAGTAGGTTAAAAGGATTGTATTGCTCAGTGTTTACTTAAACTTTTGAAGTCTACTTCTTTGCATTTTTTCCAACAAAATTTACAAATGTGTTTTCCAATTTGGCCTTCAGCCTGCTTTATGTCTGCTTTGATTTATTTACATAGCTTTATAATCTACACTTTCCACAAGCTTTCTGGGTGGATGCTCAAATTTAAACAATCAGACTGTTAAAGTTGTACATTAAGCAACAGTCCAAGCAAAAATTGCCTAGTTTTTATATTTTGCTCCTGTCTTTTGAGGGGCATCCACAGAATGTGGTCAAAAGTCAAGATGGTGGCCTTGATGATGTGAATGAAGCTCCATCTGTTTTTGTGTGTGTGCATGTGTGTTGTACAAATGACACAGATGGAGCTTCTATTGCACTATCCATATTAACTTTTTTGACCACACCCTGCAGACAGCACTGCATTTTTTATTGTTTTTTACCTCTATCCCCACTGCTACTCTGCCTCTTTTGTTGTACAGTAAAACTAACACTTTAAATAATATTATTCTGATAGACTTACTAACTAGGCTAGAAATTCCAATCACTGCAAAGAGTGTTATATAATTCTGTGTTTCAGAGGATACAATTTAGATCACTGAATTTAACCTCCTAATCCTTACAGGAATCTAAATTAAAACATTGACAGTTGATTGATTTCCTTCCTGGGCATCACCTTTCCCACCCAGTTTTGTGTCCGCTGCAGCTTTGATAAACTTTTTCTCTACCTCTTTATCCAAGTCATGTTATGTTAGTGAACATAACAAAATGTACAGGGCCCTCAGCCAGACTTACTGGCATTCAATTTGATATTTCATGCAGTTTGATAAAGATCCATTGATGAATTCTCTTTGAATACATTTTTCCCCAGACATGTGCCTACTTAACAGTCATGACATCTGGTCTGAACTTAACTAACTTGGTAATCAGAATGTCATGGGGAACTTTGTTAAATACTTTGCTAAGGTCAAGTTTTATTGTATTCACAGCATTTTCACCACTCTAAGGAAGTTAACCCATCAAAAAGTGAATAAGGTTAATCTCTCAAGACAAATTCCTGACAAAACCATGGTTATTTCAAGTTACAACTCAAACATTATTAGCTACTCAAGAATCTTCTTAGGTGTCAGTGTCAGACTGCCTACTGCCTGTTCCCTGGTTCTTCCTTTCTCCTCCTTTTGAACATATGGGTGGCATTTGCCATCCTTCAGTCAACTGGTGCACCACCTATTTTCTAGTATTTCTCAAAATGTTTTGGCTAGACCACCAGCAAGCTCTTTCAGAACCCTAAGATGCAATCCATCTAGCCATGGACATTTTATCTCATTTAAGAGTAGTAAGTTCTATCACACTTGAACTGGAATCCTGCTCCTTCAACCAAAACTTCAAGGGACAAGGGAAGTTTTGGTCTCCTCTCAGAAGACTGAGTCAGAATAGGAGTTGAGTAGTTCTACTTTTTCTTTATCATTTGTTACTCCTTGGTTGTCTTTCCTGAGCAGTCAGTGTATGATTTTCTCTCCTTTTATTATGAATACAGTATATCTGAAGAACCCCTTTCTGTTGTTCTTAGACAACCTTAGCTCATTCTGAGTTTTAGCCTTTCTGACACCATCTCTACAATTCTGAGCTTCTTGTAAAAGATGTATTTTTCCTTGGTGACTCAATTCTCTTCTTACCTCCTATACATGTCTTTTTGGTTTTCAGATTTTCACCAAGCTTTTTATTATACTTTTTGACTTCTTCTGGTTTTACTCATAGGAATTGTTTGCAATTATGCTTTTAGTTTCTCCTTTTTTAGTAACTCCTACCCACCATTAGCTCCTTTTCTCATCAGCTTCCCTTGCCATGGTGTCTTAAGTGTAACTGCTCTGGAATTATTAACATTGGCTTACTTGAAGATTGAGGACTTCAGAGAGGTTCAGTTTCTTTGAGCAGCAAGAATTTCAGGATTATATGGACAATTTCTTCTTTTGCTTCATGGATAAATGGGAGGGGACTGGAATTTGGGAAGATGCATTGATGCTTTAAGATGTTTTACTTTGCCTGTAGTGTTGCCGCAACTGGATCTTCCCAGAAAAAAATACATTTACATTTACATCCGCATGCATATGTGTATGTATGTGTGTGTGTATGTGTGTGTATATAGATACCTACACACACAGAGAGAGTATTTTGAGCATTATGCAATTTATTAATACACACAATATGTGGTAGGACCTGACCCTTTAGTAGAGAGTCCAAGGTTCAAATCAATCCCATAAAATATTTTATGGGGTAGGGGGAGCATAGCATGTAACATTCTCTTGGACTGCAGGGATTGCAGAGAATGGGGCAAAGTCATGTTGATTTATTTATTTTTAAGGTTTATAAGGCTGCCTGACTCAAGCAATGTGACTCTGGGTGGCATACAGCATAAAGAAACAATAAATCCAAAGAGCCATCTATCTATAAAAGCCAATATTGACGCTGAAATTCAGCATCGTCTGAGCTCTGTGAGTGTAGCTTTCTCCCAAATGAAGCGTAGAGTGTTTGAGGATTGGGACATTCACAGGGAGACCAAAGTGCTTGTTTACAAAGCCATTGTACTACTGACCCTATTGTATGCCTGTGAAACATGGACTTTCTACAAACGCCACCTCCAACTTCTCAAAAGATTCCATCAATGCTGCCTCCAAAAACTTCTGCAAATTATTTGGGAAGATAGGTTGACTAATGTTAGTGTATTGGAAAAAGTGAAGACCACCTGCATTGAAACAATGATCATCCAACATCAACATCAGGCCATGTTGTTCGAATGCCTGATCATCGTCTTCCAAAGCAGTTACTTTACTCCCAACTTAAGAACGGAAAATGGAATATTGGCAGACAATTGGCAAAAGAGGTTCAAAGATGTTCTGAAAGCTAACTTTAAAATGTTTAGTATCAGCACTGAGAACTAGGAAGTCCTAACTCATGAGCGTTCAAATTGGAGGTCAGCCCTTATTAAAGGTGCTACGGGCTTTGAAGAAGCAGGAGTACAGGGCGAAAGGGAGAAGTGAGCCAAGAGGAAGGCACGTCAAGCAAATCCTCATCGTGACCATCTCCCACCTGGAAACTCACGCTCTCATTGTGGGAGGTTGTGCGGATCCAGAGTTGGCCTTTACAGCCACTTACGGATCCACCGTTAAGATTTTAATCCTGGAAGACAATCTTACTCGGCTACGAGTGATTGCCAACGAACAAATGAACAGCATAAAGAAACAATAAATCCAAAAAGAAGAAAAAAACAAAGAAAATAGTATAACAATAAGCAAACAATATATAAATATAAAATGTAAAAAAAAAAATCCACCAAGCACACAACAAAACAATCACAAGGGGACTCCCACTTAATCAGCCCCCTAAAGTAAGAAGAGTTGGGGCCAGTCGTATATTGGGGGGAAGATCATTCCAGAGAACAGGGGTACCACAGCAAAGAAACATTTCCTAGGTCTCATAAGATGACAAGAATTAAAAGACGGAAGCTGGAGCACACCCCCCAGTGGGATCATGTGGGGTGGGCAGATGTTCTTCGGAAAAGGCAGTCCTTCAAGTAACCCATCCTATGGGCTTTAAAAGTAATAAACAGCACCTTAAATTTATTTTATTTTATTTTATTTTAATCCCGCACCCGGAAGTCTGTTAGAAGCCAGCGCAGCTCACAAAGTAGAGGTGTTATGGTGTTACATTCATGAGTAGAGTTAAGGTCTTCTCTCACTCCCCACATTTGTAGGAGAACCACTGGAAGTTTTTTTTTTTTAAAAAAAACTCTACAAAGCTCATTTTAAGGCTTATGCTACAAACGTTGGCTATCTTTGCATAGTGTGCTTAATTAGGTCAAGTAAAGACCTGGGAGAAGCATCTGTGTAACATATTAAGCCTGCATTGGGTTTATCTTTAAGGCTTAATCCACTCCATTTTGTTTAGAAAATGAATAAACCTTACTAATTAAGGGTAAGTGACTTGCGTGAACAGAACCATCATGTACTTTAAAGCAGTGGAGCACAATTCCACTGCTATATATGTGAATGTATGTATGTGTATATATGTATATGATATACACTGCAGTTGTGCCTCAAGGAGCTTCTGGGATTGAAAAAAAGAAAAAGGAAAAAAGAGATTCAGGGGCCAATCACATCCCCAGGGCCATAAACTTGCTCACCCCATATCTATACCTCATTCTGTTCTCTGATTATTTCCTCCTTGATCACAGATTTCCCCTTCCTGCTCACCCATTTCCTTCCCCAAATGATTGCTCAGCCCCACTTTAGCCTAATCAGGAAGTCTAGATTTTTGTAAACTCTCCTCTTGCAATGAGGGATTCTTCACTTGCAAGTGGGGATACACGCAGCTGGGATGCCCTGCTCTTTTGCCAAAGCACCAATCAAGGGTCTTCCTCTCCTGCACATTTCTTTTTAATCAGATCATTAGTATTCTCCCTGATTAACCAGCTACTTCTCAATTTAATTAAAATTTAGGCTATATTTCTTTTTATCAGGAGCCAAAGGTTCCAATTACATTTTATTCTCATTACACCAGGGCTGAGTCCTGTTAGCCAAGAGGTATTTTGTTAACCCATTCCTTGCTCTGAGACATCCTGTAAGATGGCTTTCTAAGCCATTTGCAAACTTTGCAGTTTGATGTTCATTGCTCTGTTTTGTTTGTTTCTTTGTTTTCCATCCAGTCATTTTATAATACTTATGCAAATTGTGGACTTTTTAATAAAAGTCTTTAAAAGCATCAAAACATTAGTGTGTGTGTGTGTATGCATGCATTTGTGTGTGTGTGTGTGTGTGTATTACTTCTTCTTAGTGTTTTTCCCACACTATGGCAGGGTACACTTGTCGGCATATCCGTCTCTATTTGACTCGATCCAAGGCATCTTCAGGGGTGACGTTCATGCATTCCACATCCTCCTTAATGCGGTCTATCCACTGTTTCTTGGGTCTACCATGGGGCCGCCGGCCGCCAGGGTCCAGGCGCATGGCTGTTCTCACCACCAAGTCTTCTTTGCCACATACACACACACACACACACACACATATATCCCTTCTCACCCCTATGGGTGGTATGTGTCTTCCTCAACCTCGGGTCCTCTACCAGAGGCCTGAGAGTTTGAGGGTTCTGCGCAGGTTCTTAGCTGTTCCTAGCACTGCACTCTTCTGGACAGAGAGCTCTGATGTTCTTCCTGGGATCTGTTGGAGCCACTACACACACACACACACACACATACAGAAACAACTGCCTAGCTGCTGACACCCCAAAATTGTCAATATGAAAATGCATGATTTGACTAGGACTATCATCAGACGAATACTCCAGGAAAGCCAGACTGCTCACTTGAGAGAATGATATTAAAGGCAAAGCTGAAGTACTTTGGCCACATAATGAGAAGACAGGACACCCTGGAGAAGATGCTGATGCTAGGGAGAGTGGAGGGCAAAAGGAAGAGGGGCCGACCAAGGGCAAGGTGGATGGATGACATTCTAGAGGTGATGGACTTGACCTTGGGGGAGCTGGGGGTGGCGACCACAACAGGAAGCTCTGGCGTGGGCTGGTCCATGATGTCACGAAGAGTCGGAAGCAACTAAACAAATAAACAACAACATCATCAGAGGTGCACAGTCTTTTTGGGTGGGAGCCACACCTGACCTTTGAGTGACATGAAGTATCTGTACTCCAAAATGGGGCAGGGCCGCAGCAAATTGCTCTTAATTTTCATTAGGTCAAATAATCATAGAAGGGGCTATTGAGTCCAACCCTATGCAAGCACTGGAATTAAAGCATCCCAGCCCAGCAGCTGCTTGAATACATCTAATGAAGGGGAGCTCACCACCTCTCTGGATCACTGGTTCACCGCCAAATTGCTCTTGTTGTTAAGAAATGTTATGTCCCATTCAATCAGAAGATGTCTTCCTGTAACAGAAGACCATTATTTGGTGTCCTGCATTCTGGGTTGTTAAAGATGAGCTTTCAACATCCGATGAAATATAGCTCATATGATAGCGCATTTAATAATTTTCCTTGTCTCCTTAAAATGTGAATTCAATAACAGCTTTTGGAGGGGTGTTGGGGGCCAAAACAAGCAGTTTAGAGGTGATGTATGTAGCTCCGGGCCAAACATTGGCTTGCATATTTATTGGCCTTTTTAGCCAGGAAATGTATTCTACAAACTGTACATGTATAAGACTTGTGAAGATGTTTAGAGCTTTACTTAGATGACAGTGGCAAGTGAGGACACGAGTGAGTGGGAAATGAAGACCTACTGTCACTCCTACTCTCTGACATTTATAGCCAAGGGATTGGGGAAATAATGCAGGAGCAGCTACAACAGAGGTCAAAAAAGTGAACATGATGACCATGATCATTTGACTGAAGCTGCCTCCTCCTCCTCCTCCTCCTCCTCCTCCTCCTCCTCCTCCTCCTCCTCCTCCTCCTCCTCCTCCTTCTTCTTCTTCTTCTTCTTCTTCTTCTTCTTCTTCTTCTTCTTCTTCTTCATGCATTGCATGAGGCTTCAGTTCTGTTCTTGTGATCACCATCTTGACTTCTTTGGACCACCTCCCAATCCACCAACTATTATTCAGTTGCCGTTTTAAATCATCAGAACCTAGAATTAATAGAAATATATAGACTACGGGTAGATGGGGAACGTCATACCTGAAGCGATATTATCAAGCAGTGCAGCTATGGCCTATAATTTCATTTCTTCTGGAAGATTCATTGAAACAGTACACACAGAAAATATTTGGATATTTGGATAAACATGTAAGCTCTATCTCCTTTGTCCAAGAAGATCTTTACAAAATAAAGAAATAAATGATGGACTTATTCATTATGATCCACTTGTGGAGGGCAAGTATTTGGTACTTATAGCAGGGATCTCTCCATTAGCTATTCTCATGATATATCCAGGGTTTTATAATCAGGATAGAATAGTACACCTGAAGTTGTGGAAAGAGATGACTCAGTATAAAACAAGGGGCTTAATGATTTGGTAACTTCAGCAAGAAGGAAGTAGAAAAGCAATTAGATTGTAAGTGCTACGCTACTTTGTTCTCCAATAAACTCATTTATACAAATGAAGAAGGTGATAGAACTGGTCAATGGCCTACTGTCCACTTTTGAGAAATTAATGATTAATTATCTTATACCACCCAAAAGTTTAAAATCCAAAATTTATTCATACTTTTCAGGAATAGATATACATAACCCGCCTCTAGGTTTGAAACAATTTTGAAAATCAGATCTGGACAATAAGTTGGATGGTGCAATATAGCGACCCTTGTAGAGGTCTAGGGAATTCTTGTCAACTTCAGTGCAGGAATTAGATTTTAAAATCTTACATTACTGGCATTTAACCCATATAAGAATCTCACTTGTAATGCATAATCACTCTAGAAGTGCTGGAGGGCTTATAATAAAAAAAGGACTAGATCCCACCCTTACTGTAATTTCATATGCCTTTTGATCTGATTTGCAAAGCTCACTTTCTATTCAGATTCTGATAGGCTTTATTTGTCCAGAGCCAGAAAAATGATGAGAAAGAGATGGCGAGAAAGAGACAAAAGGGGTATCAAAATGTGTAAGAGGGGTGATAGTCTCCAAAGGAAAGCCAATGTGTGCCAGGCAGTTGGGGGAAACAGGTGCAAAATACTAGATTTCTACATTACTGGAAACATTTAGTTTCTACCTTCAAACTTCAGTGTGAAGAAAGTGATATCACCCCAGCAGTCTCATTTGTTAAAAGATGAATGCCCAGTTAAAGCTAATATGAAAGCTGTGACCGGGAACCAAGAGGTATCACACTTCCAAAAAAACTTTTTGATCTCTCACTTGGCTGCTAAGAAAGTGCTCTCTGTTCAGTTCAGATGATGTGTTGGGCTCTGTAGGAAGGGAAGCTAGATAAATAACCATTCCTCCCATATAAATTAGACACGTGGCTTGATTTTTAACAGTTCCTCTGAAGAAAACTGGCTGTGACATGACAAATGTGCCTTTCAACATACCTTGGCCGATCATCAAGGGAGTAAGAAATGGGGAGACCAGCGGCTTAGAGTTACAGGATGGAAAAGCCAGGCTTATTTTAAAAAAAAGTGTGCTTTCAAGGAACCCCGGGGGACTCATTCCATCTATCAACTGGAGGATACATCAGGAGTTCAGATAGGGCATAAGGGTACCTGTGAGCATTAGGAATGTGCTATGAGTATTCAGGAAAGGAACTACCTTTCTCATTCTTTCCAAGTTAACAGAATGTTGCAAAGGCATTATATAATGGGGGCTAGGACTACATACAGTATATCCACCAGCACAATCATTCTCAATGGTGGGGGTGGACAACAAAAGCAAGGTTGAATTGGAAAATGGGCTGAATCTGACTTGGGGGTGTGGAGAAAAACATTCCAGGAAAAAATCCCTCAGGTCTTCCTAGGGGCTGGGAACACACTAAGCCTCCAGGACTTCCTCATCATATAACCCTGAACAGAAGGAATGCAGCTTTCCTTGGACTTCCCAGTGCTCAGATATACACAGGCAGACACAGGTACAAGGCAAGGAGGGAGCAAAGCAACCCACACATACATCCTAGTCCTTGTGTTGTTTTGTTTTTTCTGCCTTCAGGTCAATGTTGACTCCTGGAGACTGCCTGGACAAGTCTCTGCAGTTTTCCTGACAAGATTTTGGAAGTGGTTTGCCATTGCCTCCTTCCCAGGGCTGAGAGAGAGGGACTTACACAAAAGAAGATGCGGATGCCTCCTATGGCCACTGGCAGTAAAGGGGTTGGAAAAAATTCCAGAAGTGGAGCTCTCTATGCATTCCCTACTTTGTTATATGCCTCTTTATTCTTCCTTCTTATTGAATATAATTCTCTCAGTGCTTCCTCCTTTCTACTTCATCCAGTTAGGTAACTCTTCCATTCCCTTGCATGTCAACCTCAGCCCTTTTCACAATAGTGCTGCTAACCCCATTTCCCATATCAGGAACCCCTGCTCAGTTTGAGGCCTTGCCTAGGTCATATCCTGTTTTTTTTTTCCAAACGTAATATGAGAGACAGGGGTGTCCACAGGGTAGGGTAAAAAAGTCAAGATTGGTGTGCATCACACATCAAAAACAGGCAGAGCTTTGATTGCACCATAACCTATGGCTATCCCTGTGAGTGACTTACAGTTGCCATCAACATTTACAAGCTGGACAATGGAATGGGCAGGCACTGATGTCACGTGCAGTTTTCTCACTGGGGTGAAGCACATTGTATTTCTGTTTAAATCAAGTCATTGTTTCTAAAATTTCATCTCTGCCTATAAACATCTGGCAATTTCTCTTTTTTTCTTTTACAAATCAGGACTTCTTTTGTTCTTTTTGGTTGGGTGATGCATCTCTTTTCATTTTGTGATGCCTTCCTGGCTACCCTGCCCGGGGCTGCCAGAGGCTGTCTTGTAAAGTTGATGACGCATGACCTCTATTCCCCATGTCCAAAAGCTGGAACGGAAAGCAAATGAAATCCCATTTCTCCACCCCCCTTGGGGTAAACTGGGGCATTCCCTGTAATTTCCTTTCCTAAGCCTAGAGGCCACATTTGCACAGAGCAAGCCTGTGGCAACTTCTTCATGGAAATGAAAATCACAAGCATGAGCAAGTCCTCCTTTCTGCTGTGAGATGCATACAGCTGGCTAGCTTGTGATGTTATTAGAACATGGATGTACCAGGCTGGCTTGCTGAGGTAGGGAGAAGGAATTTCTGGCTCAGCATTTTCCACCCCTCCCCCTCCCCTCCTCTTGCCTTAATGGCAACTCGGCGTCCCCCATCCCCCTTAAGTTCCTCTCCAACCGTTGCAGCACTGGCCGCTCTGCTGCCTGGCAACAGTGCCATGGTGATGTCACAGGAACTCGGAAGATTGTGAGAAGGGAATAAACAACAGTGCCTGGATTTGTCTAAAGCTGTAGCTCAGGAAAGCTTGTCAGCCTACCAGCATCTGCTGGAGATATTTTCAGAAATCAGGCTAATCCAAATTTAACTTGAGCATTGCTTCACACACACAGAGGCACACCCCTTAGAGACAAGAGTTTTCCAGCATAGTTTCATATTGCAAGGAGACACACTCCCTGGATTATTATTTGAATGTTATTTTATTTTTGAAATTATATATCATATGGGAGCAGCCATTAATGAAGGGAGAGATTTCTGAGTGACTGTGATTAAAAACAGAAGAATCTGTTGGATCTAGAAGCTCTTTTACCTAAGCCTCCTGTGGTTTCAATTCTACATGCCTCCTTCCATGTCCTCCAGAGGAATCATGGTGCTCCATGTACAGCATGAACTATAACTTATAAGAAGAAGTCTGAGAGAGGGAATTTCCCAAATCCACACAATGTTCCTCAGCAAAATATTGTGCAAATTTTCCCCGACATTAAAGCCCCCAAAGCCACAGGTCCCACTTTTCAGAAAGATGTCTCATCCTTCCAGGTGTCCCATCCTGTTTAGGTGATATGTGATTCTAGAAAGATTATTCAGATACAATCCCTAGCCCAGGACATGACCCTGAATTCCTTTCTTGACAACGCCCCCCCCTCTCTGAATTCATTGGCTGGACATCTGTGACATAGTACATATACAGACTATAGTGCAAACGTGGGCTACTTGCAATTTCCATAATTCCTTCTTTTGTAACCTCTGAAGCTTCAAGGTCACATAACTGAAACTTGACATCAAACAATTTGTAGCTGCTACTTTTATTCAAAAATACTCTTTCACCCGCCTTACTCCTAACCTTACCGTTTTACATGAAAAATGGAGCATTGAATATTCCATCCTTGACTCTCCTGTTGACACTGTCATGTCTCATGCTGCAAAAATTGTCTACCTCTACTGTAATGGAAATTCTAAAAAGGAAGGAAGGAAGGAAGGAAGGAAGGAAGGAAGGAAGGACCCCATAAATGTAATAAGAAAAAAAACCCCTGTGATCTCACACATAAGGTTGACAAGGTAAAGGTAAAGGTTTCCCTTGACGTAAAGTCCAGTCGAATCCGACTCTAGGGGGCGGTGCTCATCTCCGTTTCTAAGCCTTGGAGCCGGCGTTGTCATAGACACTTCCGGGTCATGTGGCCAGCATGACGACTCGGAACGCCGTTACCTTCCCGCCGAAGCGGTACCTATTGATCTACTCACATTTGCATGTTTTCGAACTGCTAGGTGTGCAGGAGCTGGGACGAGCAACGGGACCTCACCCCACTGCGCGGTTTCGAACTGCCGACCTTCTGATCGACAGCTCAGCGGTTTAACCCGCAGCGCCACCGCGTCCCTTAAGGTTGACAAGTCATGCCTAATTTTCATCTTCATCCCACCTACTGCAGGCTTTGCCTACTTTTCTCTCCTTCTCCCTCACCCCCAAGGTTAGGTGAAGTCCCTGGGCACTAAAATAATATCTACTGTCATTGTCCAAAAGGTAGTGACTCACCGGTGCTTCAGAAAGAAGCATTTCTCCTGCGTTTCATCCATTTAATTGGAACTGTTGGCAGTACAGATTAAAGATGATAAGAGTTGGCATTCTCTTAGGTCCTCAGGTGGAAGATTCTTATCTGGGCCACACATTATCAGTGCCTGCATTTGGGAAAATAAATATCTTGGAATCCTTCATTTAAGGGAAAGATCTGACCTGTGCACATTTTGTTTCGGGCAAAGTGGATAAAGGTTACATCTGCCTGAATTATGGTGACCTCTTTAACTGGGGAGAACTGAGCATTGTGCCACATAGGACACTGTTGTGTGAGTTAAAAGCAAAAGTTCCAACAACTTACCAGGTCACACACTCACATACCTGAACCAGGACAATGGCAGAGCGGCATATTGTTAACCTGATCAGTACAGGTGCAGTTTTAATCCAGATTTGTGAAGGTGCAAATGGCTGGCCTCACACAGACATGCTTAACCAGATCAGTTAAGGAGCTAGTAGCTACATTCACATAACATCCTATGTTGCTGGTTGACCCAGAACATGAATTAATTCAATAATCAGGTCCGACATGTTGTGTGAATGCAGCCAATCCAGTGAGTTCTGAAGTAGAGTTCAAGGGCAGCCTGCCAGTTCTCTAAGAAAATAAGACAGAGGCATGAAATGGCTAAAAATGCAATGCAGCTTCATTGTGGCAGCACAGAACACAACTCCAAGCATAGTCATTAGCAACCAGAATTCTGACTTCCCTTGAATGCATTCTTCTCCCTTTCTTGACTTTTTTTGTGCTATTTCCCTCTTGCCCTCTTGTGTCATGGTAGCAGGTCCCTTTTGTTACTTGTCTCCAAATTCAAGCACATAAATAAAACTCCAGTTCTGTTTAAAATAGCCATTCATTTCCCTCTCTGGCTGATCAGATGCCTTGAGAAGCCCATTAGAAGGGTTTTGAGGGCAACAGCTTCTCAGCGGCTGGTATAGTCAAAAACATGCTGATCCTGACAGGCATCAATAGCATTGAGGTTCTCTTCTTATTATTTATAGTTGTCCAAATCCATGCCAGCGCTAGTTTAAGTTTGTTCAGCATCTGCTATCCTTCCACCTCAGACACGAGGTTCTAGTGTTATAAGATACAGAGAAGTTTCATACACGAAGTTATAAACCTCTCTTAACTGCCTTTCCTTATCTTTTCTTAAAGTTGAAATGTTTCCTTGTAGGAGAAGTATTCACTGCCCCCTTTCCAAATTTTAAGTTGTTCTTTTTTGCAACAATAAAAGAATCAGGATTTATATTAAATTCTCAGTAAAATTCCTAGGTACCTTAATGTAATGGCCTACATTTATTAATGGATAGTAGTAATCCCAGCTTTTCATCATTAGTAACTGCTGTCCCATGGATCTACAACTTCTGGGCTGAAAGCAGTATATGCCAGCATACAGTACTGTCTCTCATGGAGAGCATTGATTATAGCACACCGAGCAGAAAACAATGCTGAAATGCTACTGTCCTTCTTTCTTTCCTTCCTTCCTTCCTTCCCTCTCCCTCTCCCTCTCAGGACAAGTTCTGATTCTACCCACAGGTAAACTAATACCCCATGCTGGCTGGAGAATTCTGGGAGTTAAAGTCTACACTTCTTAAAGTTGCCAAGCTTGAGGAACACTATCCTACAGGAAGGAGATGAAACAGTGAAAGGAGAGGTCACAAGGAAATGAAATTCGGGTGTTATCAACAGAGAGAATAACCTATAGGTAGTGCCAATTCCCAAAGTACAGTTGTGCGTGTCATACACATTTTTTTTAGAAATAATTCGAGTGGGATATATATAAATAGGCAAGGCCAAAGACGCAGACTACTTATATTCTCATTTTGACTTTTCCTTCCTTCCTTTATCTCTGACTCTCTCTCTTTCCCTGTTCCTCCCAGGTGAACATATTTGTCTTCCTGCTGGGTTTCATTATCACAAACACAATAGGACTTTTTCCAGAGCAAATATGGATAGTAACAGGAAATTGAGCTGAAAGCAAAACCCATTTACTGATATCACATTCTTTGCTGTGTAACGTTTTGATTGTTCAAAAGAAAAAAAAAGTATAGGCTCAAGCATGCAACACAGAATGAGGTACAAAGCTAGTGACAGATTTAGGAACAAATCTATCACAGAATGTCATCATAATCACAAATGAAAACTCTTCCCAAAATAGATTCTTAGCAAAGGCTTTAGATAAATATTTCCTTTGTGAAAAGATCTTTGTTATAAAGGTAGGGATGCACAGTCCCTTAACAATCTGGCTTGTTCTGCTGCTCACTTTGGCAGGTACTGTTTTTGATTTTTGGTGTGTGGGGGGCACGGCTAAAAAAAAAAAGCCAGATCAAATGGATTTTGACTAGGAACATACCTGCTTTACATGGTTAATGGGATGGCCACGGGGTCTCTTTCAACTTGTTTTATCTCTTGAAAAGTCCTATGTAATGTTCACATTGGATAATCTGTCCAAGAGGCCCCAGAGATGAAGGAGATGGCTGCTTGCAAACCATCTGGCACTGTTGTTTAGCTCCCTGGACTTTTTAAAAAAGTAACAGAATCTGGTCAACTTCACCAGGCCTTGAAATGTGCTAAGAGGCTCAGCAGTCTTAGACCTTTCTTCCGATTGGACTATCATTTGCTCTGGAAAAGTTCTGAAGACTTCTTCTTTGGAATAGCTGGCTCCAAGCCCACCTCCATAGAGTGACCTCCATAGAGTTTCTCTCCCACTCAATGGCCCATTTGTCTTGAAGCTGCACTTGTAAGACACACCCTTGAAACAATTACAACATGTACAATGTTATGTTCAGTTCTGGCATGTCATCTGAGAAGGGACAAGTGTAAACTCCTCCGATCGGAGGAGATGGGCGGTGACAAATTTGATAGATAAATAAATAAATAATGAACAGATTGGATCATTTTCCTTTCATGAAAAGGCTAGAATATGGGCTACCGAATATTTGTGCATAAATATGCAAATATCAGCAAAAGAAATATGCTATTTGAGTGGTGACAATAGCGGGAGGGGCTTAAGTGTAGTGTTCAATGTTCCAGATTTTATCATGCCTAAGTAGGCCTTTAATAAACATATACATGTTCAGCATCTCCTAGCAAATGAAGCCATTGTACAATATTCACCGAATTTATATGGCAGTTAATGTAAATTATGCACAAAACCTTTTTCATAAAATGAAAATTTTTCTCCTTCCATGATTCGGCATATAAACAATTTCACTGCAGGCTTCTTTAACATGAATTTTTCCTATGTAAGCTTTATAAAGCAATGGAACTATGCTGCTGTTTGTAGACAATTTTCAGGAGCAGACTTTTTTTTTCAGACAGATTTTTGGGGGTGGATTTTTGATTAGGAAAAGAACAGAAGCTAAAATTATTTTGGTGCAAATGCTCATGCTGCTCTTAAAATCCAATGAGAATGGGACGTGCAACTCTCTAATACTTTGTTTTCATTTTCCTATCTCTCAACACAATCTACTTTGTAGGCTTGTTGTTCAAAGATTAAAGTAATGGGATTCTGACCTCCACTACAAGCCCTGATTACATCACACACCTAATGACATCATTATACAAATGACATGAATTGTGTAATTTGCTTCCTTTTCTATGCAAATGGATGTGAATGATGTCATTTGCATAATTTCCATGATTATATCATGTTGTGCCTGATGTCATTTGCCCCTTTTGCATCCCTTGTGGATGTCTATGCAAGATGTGGGCTGTTTTTACTCCTGGAAGAATGTAGTAATAAGTAAGTAAATCAGTAATGTCCTCTGGGAACATTACTTCAAAGCAACACATACTTTGGATTGGATTGGAAACCGGTCAGGTTTCTAACCCAATGGACTATTGTAATGGGGTTCAACGGGATGCACTTGCCATTCCCTTGGGTAGCAGCTAAGTCAACCCAGGGAGATTGGGGCTCGTGGGAAAAGGCCAGGTTCAGCTTCTCCATTGCTTTCTGTGCAGTCCTTTCACAAATATCTGACCAATCTTCGGACATTTTGGAACAGACCCTCTGGCCTTCAAAAGCATCATTTTCCCTCAGAATGATTGGATTGCAATACTTCATGTCATCATTGATTGCAATAACATCACTGATTGCAATACTTTGTGTCATCATTGTTACTATGATGTTAAATAAAACAGGATCAAATTCAGGCTACCCTTTTCTCATTCAGGGATGGTAAATTAAACTACAGCAAGAAGTCTATGGGGCATTTGGGACTATTAATAAAAATGCTTTCTTTAGACTTTTGTTGTAGCAGCTTTATGCATTAGGAGTCTGGAGAAGTTACTAGGCTTTGCAAGTTTTTCTGTAGGTTGCATTTTGCTTCTGATTTGTAAAAGCCTGACCCCAGGGTGTCTACAGAGGAATAAAAAAGTCAAGATGGTGGCCACCACCATCTGAATGAAACCCCACTCCTTTTTCATGTGCGTCATAATGCATGTAAAAAAGGGTAGGGCTTTGATTGCATAGTGGTGACCGCCATCTTGAACATTTTGCTGCTCCCAGTCACCCCTGGCTTGACCTGGTATTTCAAACCAGTGGGTAGGAGAGCAAAGCAAGATTTTGAATGCAGTGGCCCATGACTGTATAGTGAACCAGAGTATTTGGAGGGGGGAGGATACAAGTGTCAAGATGGTGGTTGTCATTATGTGATTGAAGCCCTGCCCCTTTTTACATGTGTTGCATGCAAAAAAGGGGTAGGGCTTCAGTTGTACTGTCACAGATACCATCTTGACTTTTTTGAATCCCCTCCAGATACCCTTGTGATACCCCTTTGTTAGTCATCCATAGTAAGTTGTAAATGCCTAACAAAATCTATCTGATTTTCCAATCCTGTACAGATAATATTTTTAAATTAATTTGTGCAACAACTAAATATTCACTCTGAATTAGAATGAGGCAGACTGTCTTCTAAAAAAAAAGTTCTAAAAATCTCTGCAATCCTAAGGAATTTGGATGTTTTCTGAACTTCTACCCAATGCTGCAGGTGATTCAAAAGGTTTTCCTGCTGCTGCTTTAAAGATTCAAAAGATTGTATCAATTATATGATCCAGAAAGTTATCTAGCTTTATATTATATTTTAACCAAAATATGAGGAATCATGTTAAAACAGAGAACATGATATTGTTGCATGATAATTATAATTTTACTGAGTCAATCCTAAATCCGAATATCAAAGGGATAACAAAAAGCCTCCCTTTTTTGAATAAAAGTACGAGGCACTTTCTGAAAGTTTTCCCCTACTTCTTTTATTTATGGAGACCTCTCTAACCACTAGTTCAGTTCAGCTGACCACTAGTGTGGTGGTTTATGGCTACTAAGGAATATTCCAAGTACTTATAACAGGCACAAAACACGCCTTGGGTCAGAAAATATGTAAATGGACTATCTGTGTGTAAAGTGAGGTGCATGCAGTCCTTGAGATTAAATATACCGGGCATATGTGATTCTGCTCAGAGGCGATGGTCCTGCAGGTAGCCAGGAGCCAAGAGCTTTATAGGTTAACACCAGCTCATTTCACCAGTACTTGGAAACTTACTGGCAGGCAACGCAGGACCTGTGAACAAATGAATGAATGGACAATTTATTTATGGTCCAAGATCAAGTAATAAAAGTTTAAAAAACATGCCTACACAATCTAAAAATGCAACAAAATTTCATTGATTGAGTGAATAACTTACTTCTGTTCTTGGATCTGAATGTAGTTCAACCTTTTTTTCTTTAATTTTTGGAGAAGTTTGAAGGAAAATGGATGGCTTACAAATGCAGATGCTTCGGGCACCCATATCATCCCTTAAAACTCTCAGCTTCCCTATCCTTAGATTGGGCCTTGGCTTTGCCCACGTTTGAGTTGCGGCCATGGAAAGGTGATGCAGTCCTCAAACCAACGGAAGTTGTGCTGGTTGGTCTGGACTGAAAGAACAGATTGTGCTCCACCTGGTAGATGTGACAATATTTTTCACTCCATGCAGTGCATTCAAATATAATTCTCCCTACAAATGTTGGCGGAATAGCTTCCTGGCGCTACTGCAGGGATGAGCAAGGTGAGCTGACAATAATAAAAAATAGCAATGAATTATATCTATTGCTCCAGCAGCATCTTGTAGAAAGGTTATATGTCTGGAATTCCTGACAGCAATGTCAAACAAACACAAGTCAAAATGCTTTTTTTTGAAAACAGCAACAACAATCCTATTGCTTTAGTGAAAACAGATTACATTCCTGGTTTTATGCCTGCTTTTGAATTAAGGAACTTTAACAACAGGCATGTATTTGATTTATGACTTATTTTTGCAAGATGACGGATGATTATCATTTTTTTAAATAAAACGTCAATCTAAAGCATGGGATTTTGAAGATCAGGGCCATCTTTTAGTGGTGTGCTAGTGGCCACACTTTTGGAGAGAATGGAATACAGAATAGATCTCATTTAGTAAAAATTAATTCATTATTTAACAACTACTCCCTTGGTAGTTAATATTTTCCTTTTTAAAATCACATTGAAATGATAATTTAGCAGCAATTCTTTGAGGAGGTGTAAGGTTGCCTCTACGTCATTTTCAAAGCTTGTACCTGGCTCTGAGGTCTCGGAAGGTGCTTCCTTGAATGAAAGAGATATAAAAAATAATATTCAGAAGGATTTTAGTTCCTTGGCTTCTTTGATAAGATCAGTTAGAAGCAAATGAAATACATTAGCCCTCATCAGGCATCCTATGAACTCTTGTAGATTTTTCCACGCTATACTTTTTAAAATGCTAGATGTTATATTACAAAATTTGGAGAACTGTGAGTTCTAGAAGATAATTTCTTTGCAGTTTCTGTTTTGGTTACAATCTGTCAGGTCTGATTTCTCCAACTTCAGATATGTAAAAAAATAATATTCAGACTAAAATTTCTGTATATTTCAATGCACAGGTCTCCAAACATATTCTTTATTGTTTGCAATGTTGATGAAGTCAAGGGTGTCCACAAGGTATGTTTAAAAAGTCAATAGCGCAACCATAATGGTGTGGTTGAGGCTCTGTTGTGTTTTTTATTTGCACTGCAGGGCATTTCCTTTCCCCATGCCCAACCCCCACACTTGAACATCTGTACAATGTGTCTTTGCATAGGACCTTTGATGTGAAGCACTTCTGAAGATCTATACAGCCTTAGCAAACTTCACTGTAAGATTTGAAAATGTGTGAAACCTGAATGCTAGCTAGTTCTCTCTCTCTCTCTCGGCAAAACTGCAAAATTAGACAAGTTTACATTCAAAAGTGAAGTATTTCTTCCCATCTCTAACATAAGCTTTTTTCCCCTGATGCTTGACAATGTCAACAGCAAGTGAAAAATCAAAGGATCAAAGGGGCCCCCAAGAATTTTCTAAGCTGGCAATCAAGGCAAGAGGCCAAGCAACCCAGTTTTCCCAGGCAATCATCTGTGGTTCCTAGGGAGGTTTATTGTGCACCCTGAGCATAATTATTGCTCCTCTGACATTCTGAAGAGGCAACATAATTAGGGACGCATCACAGGCATTATATTGGACCTTCCTTAATGCACACCGGCAGTGTCTTCACTTGGGAAATATGCTTGTCTTGGGACATATTAGTAGCAACAACATTCACCTCTACAAGTGGTTGAAAGACGTAAGTCATAGTCTAGGGCCAGTAACATGGTTAAGACACATTCCTACTCAGAAGAGGATGAATAAGTGGAGACTGCTTGCACCAGTATCGCCAGGATATCTTCGCACAAAAGAAGCTAAGCTCCCACTACTTGCTGTCAAGACATTTTAGGAATATTTTAAGGGTTTGATCATTGTTTTCAAACATTTGCCTGTGTTCATTTATAATGTCCTCATTTCTCTCAGTTGGTCTCCTGTTTCCCCAGTGAAGTTATCATACAATGCTGGCTATGTTTCCTGGTGACACTGTCACATTCACCACAGAAATTCTGATTGGCCAGGGTCAGTGACTGCATTGGTCTAGAGAACACTGCTTTCCTTTTCAATGCATTGTTCTTGCTGATATTATCCAACAGGTCAACAGAGGGATTGGATGACACTGTAATCCCATTCTGTTCATCATTTGTTGGTTATGGTTTCTCATGTGTTTAATCTAGGAAAAAGAAAACAAAAACAAAGGCCCAGTATTCTTAACAATTATATGGCTTTCAGGATTCCGCACCCTACTTCAGTTACGGCCATTATCCTAATACTATGGCCAAGAAATATGGTAGAATATGTTTAGTAGAACTGGAATTTTAAGGAATTATTAGTCCAAAGGAAGCAGAGAGAAAACAAGAGGCTTATGCTGCACTCCCATAACACTCTTACTAACCTGGTTACTGAATTAGCCCATTTTCTGGTTTTCCACAGTACAGTGAACCACAAAATAACCAATGGGGTGATTGGCACAACACACTAGGTGCAATAGCTAAGCCACAGTTAACATTCACCAACCTTAGCATGCTGTTGGAATGCATCAGCTGAATCTTGAATTCATCTGATTATGCGTCCTGTGTATACCCAGCCATTGTTTCATTGCACACTGACAAACTGTTGTCAGGCCAATTAAAACAAATTCATCTCTTTCCCACTTAAAACAGAAATGTTTAAGGTTACACTGTACAAATATGCAGTATTCCTAAAACTGCTTTGGTCTGCAAGTTTGCTGTAACGTGATAGATTCACAAAGAGTTAAAAGAGGTGAAAGACAGAAGAACCAAAGAGTTAAGATGGTTCTCTACCCCTTTTAGCTATTAATGATGAATTGCATAACAAGTGCAGCGAGGTTGCAGGCTTTGCAACATCTCTTCACTGTGTTAAATATTAATGGGACGTGCTCTTTTAGAGGTATTGTTCAACCGCCTGGATACCACTGAGCCAATCACCGTTGGACATGTTGCCATGGAAGCAATATCACTGATTCATTTCATTTACAATGAAATCCACACAGCACTTTGCTAAATGGATCTATAAAAATGAATCATATAAATGACTAGCAAATAGTCTTTGGTATTTGCTGCCTGCTGTCGTATGTGTCTTCTCTCCATCTTGTCTTTTAAAACTAATTTGTTTTTCCATAGTTGTTTGGCGATGGTTTTAAAACCCAGCACTGATTGGAAAATTAATTTGCAAATATAAAGTCCCTGCAGACCTCATATTGCATTTCCTGACCTTTAAACTTTATGCTGTGGGGTCCAATAGATTGTCCCCTGCACCCATTCATAAGACTGTTTTAGAAAGAACCTGGGTGCATCTGTTCCTTTGCTCCAGTGTGGTTGTGGCTTTGGTTGACACACCAATGTTTCAAAGGAAGCACCTTTAATAACATCCATGTGTTCTTTCTCTGTACTTAATCACACCTTTGTTGTGTCCCTAATTAGACCAAGTACAATTTTGATTTGAGAACACATTTGAAGGGACTTCTCAGAAAGGCATCAGTGGAATTACAGACATCTGGTTCCTTGCTGATATCTTCAGGTGGACAAGGAACTGATTGCTGGTGTAAAAAGGAAAGAAATATAAATCAAAGCTCCTCTTTTGGTTTTAATCTATAGTGGAAAAGCTGCAAAGGACACTCAGATTTTGCAGATGGGTGAAGTCAAATGCCATGTAGAGCTATTCTTAGGAAAAAGTCAGAAGAAGAAAAGTCAGATACAAGATACCAAATCTATCTGGAAAGGTCCGGTTTCATTTTCGTTTTGCTGGCTATGAGCCATGATTTTACAGAGAAAAACCACAGGATTCACATTTCAGCTGGCTCTGTTGAAGCTGTGGTTTCTTTAAATGTGGTGCATTGATGTCACAGTGTCCACTGAGTCTTCATATCTTTCCTGCAGTTCTGCTCATGGTTGCTCTATTTACCTATGGATCTGGATTACACAACTCCAGATGGCAGAGTTAGGAGTTATGTATCCCCATACATATATGTACATATGTTGGAGATGTGTCAGACAGGAAGGTTTGCTATGAAAGATTTTAAGAATGGATACGTTAGATCATTTGGTGGGGGGGGAATGTAGAATTTGAGGAGAATATTGTGGTTACTCCCACCAAATGGTTCCTACAGGGAGCTTGCCTAATCACAAAATTATTATTATGGTTGATCATGCAGTCAGCCAGATGTTTAGACTGGATTTGGCATTTTTGTCCACCTATCGAGTCCTTCCCAAGGATGTGGGATAGGCAGATGTTGTTGTTTAATAATATTAAATGTATCATCACAGGATGTAAGGATGTATTCAAGTGGTGCTCCAGATGTTTTGGGATTGCACCAAAGGTGCTTATTACTATTGGTACTATCTCTGCTTTCTTTTGCCACAGTTGTTCTACTTCTATCTGCAGGTTTTTATATTTTGTGATTTTCTCCAGTTCTTTCTCTATTCTGCTGTCTCAGGTATTGCTATTATTATTACTATTATTATATTTTTATCCCATTTTTCTATCTATCATCTATCTATCTCAAGGTGGCAAACATACCTAAAATTTCTGCTTCCTATTTTCCCAACAACAACAACCCTGTGAGGTGGGTTGGGCTGAGAAAGAGTGACTGGCTATGTAGTCGTGACCAGACATAAGCAGATTTCATGTAAAGACTCCATCAGAGTTGAGCTTGACTCCTTTTGACTACATAGATACATCCAGTGGTGTCCGCAGGGAGGAGGTCAAAAAAGTCAAGATAACCCCATCCCTGCGGACAACCCTGGAGACATCCATGTCATTTTCTTGGCAAAAATATGGAAGTGGTTTGCAAATCACTTTCTTTCAGGATCATTTTCAATCTTTCAGTCTAGTCGACAGCTGTGGATTTCCTGGTGGTCTCCCATTCAAATATTAAATGGGTCCAACTCTGTTTAGCTGTTTCTAGCCCAACCAAGCTCAACTTGATGCTGCTACATCCTTTCGGTCTCAGAAGAGATGCCATTCAGGTTGCTTCCCATCACCCATAATACTCCCTCTTTACCTCTTTTTCTAGGTACACTTCCACTGAAAGGTGGCTATTTTCCTTTTTTATTTGTTTAGAATATCTGTGGGATCAGAAGCCGTTTTGGAATTATAATGAATAAAAATAAAACGGAAGCGAAATTCTTTACCGCCTACCAATGTCCCATTTTACTATTTTAAAAAACGAAAACAGATGGTGTGGGGATCCTGGGAAGAGTGTATATTGCCCAGTTCTGGACTAAACTATCTGCCTCATGACATCATTCTGCAAATGACCATGAATGACATATTGAATGTCATTTGCATCCTGATGTGACTGACACAAATGGCATCATCTGCATTATTTGTTCAGTAGCATCATTATGTGCATGATGTCATTGTGGCTTCCACCAGACTCTGATGTACAGACAGCCTGGTATCCAAATAATGCTAAACTATTTGAAGAATGCTAATGATTTTGCTCCCAACATCTCATAGGCGAACAATTTATTCATGATATTCAGCCCAAGCCTCCAGATCATTTGACGGTGACATGAATCAGGAAGAGACCATGCTGGTCTCTTAGACCTTGAACCCACCAGAAATAAAATCGTGAGAGAACATATTTCATAGGTTTCTCTGAAGTTGCATAGGAAAAAGATAATGTCTTATTAGACCAGCTTTCCCCAGTCTATGCTGTCTTAGACAAATTGGGCTAGCAATTCCTAGAATTGTTACCAGCTTGAAAACAGTTGCATTGGGATATATGGAATCTGGGTGGCCTGCATCACTGAGAGCATTAGCTTGACACAGGAGTTTTGAATGTACAAAACCAGGAATGTTCCAAACATCTCCTGGCCAAAAAACCAGATTCCTGACATCTTCCTTGAATTCCTTTTTAGAAGTGTCTCTTCTTCTTCAACATAACAAGGAAGATGTAAACAAGGCTTGAAGCTGCCGGTTGACTTGGCAGCATAATCCTGTCGAGTTTATGCTGTGCTTGAGGCAAGCTCCAGACGCTGTTTGTTTGAAAGGGTTAGATGAATGATGCAAAACAGCCTCCGCATGAGGCTTGATGAATGAAAAGTGACTGGAGTAGTTCCAGGTGTTCCTTGAAAATGGCAGACAAGACACTCCATGAAAGTCTGAATGACTTTGAGAACAGAGGAAGGCTCTGAGGGATCTTCACTGATCAGGGTTTACCTACTGAAACTTGCAGGGACAAGCCATGCGTCTCAAAGTCCTTGGGGTAACCTTGCGTGGGGCTGCAACTGACCAGATGATTATAATGCTGTTATCCCTTCTGTAAACATTTCAAAGGACTGTTCCCCCCCCCTCCATAAAGTGGGATTAGAAGAATGCCAAAAAGAACAACGACCCACAAACTTCTATATACACGCATGGATTTATGTAAAGAGAGAGCATTACTCCTGAGAAGAAAGGAAGAAAATCCCAGTTCAATAGCATTGCATTTATAAAGGTCTGAATGAATTTCATAGCCCCCAACACTAGTTATATATGAGTTTTCTTCATTCTTTTAATCTTTATTTTCCTGGAAACGTATCACTTCAGGGAATTTACAGATTGGGTACTCAATATAGACGTTCAGCTGCCATATTTGATTCTCCATATTACCTGTATCCTTAGCGTGAGGTCTATGAAACTTTATTCACTAGATTTGGATCATAATAAATGGCAAGAGTAAGCTGCTCTTGGTTCTTCACAAAAGAAAACTAAGCAGAGTCAAGCCTGGTTAAGACTTGGATGAGAAACTACCAGGAAATCCCAGCCCTGTAGACTAAACTTAGATATTAAAAATTATCCTGGAAGAAGACAATGATAAAGCACTTCAATATTGTTGCCAAGAAAACTACATGGATATGCCCATGCAATACTCAGGAGCTGAACTTGACTCAAGGGAGAGACTGAAAAACCCAAAAGCTGCTGCACACAAGTGAGAAGGTTCTAAACACAGACATGCACACGGTTTCTTGGATTGTTATCTCCTTGTTATTACCTTTCCATCAGTCCACAGAGCAGAGGGACATCAAAATAGACGATCAAGGATAATCTCTGCCAAAAGATCATCCGCTCTGAGCTCCTTAAGTATCACATAGCCAGCAGTGTTCCATCTTGCTACTGAACATTTTTCACCCCAACAGATCAGGATCACATGCATCACTTTCAGCAATGATTTCTGCAGTTCTCCCCAACACATTCCCAATCTCCATTCTCTTGTGTGTCTTATCATTTAGAACAGTTTTTCTCAAACTTAGTAACTTTAAGATGTTTGGACTTCGACCCCTGGAATTCCCCAGCCAGCATACTGAGGAAAGGGACTCTCTTAACTGTTAAGAACGATAAGCTTTTCAAAGTTTGTTTGTTTTTGCTAAATGATAGGATAAAAAGGGCAGATATTGTCTGGGAAAGAGAATATTAGATACCACTGATAAACTGCAAGGGGTGGTTGTCACTGTTGTACTTCTCTGGAAGCTTCCCAGTGGCATTTGGTAAGTCATGCTGGGGACAGAATTGTGGAATATGGTACTTTGATATTGCATTTTATTAGTTGAGGTCAATGACCAGCAAAATTTAAAAGAAAAAAAGACAAAGTACAATCAAGAAAGACAATAATAAACTACAAACTAACAAAATATATCACATAATAATACAGCATTCACTCTGCCATTACTGTATTAATGCATTTGGTACCTTATGGGGTAAGCCTAAAACATTAGAAATTACATGGTAAGAAATTATAAAATAAAAGTAAAAATATATATCCCCTGACAATTTATCAATTGAAATATTTCAAATTTAAAAGTACGTTTTAAAATAGGGAGTTATTTCTTTGTCTGGATTTGTCTTATTTTCATTGCAGCAACACAGAATTTGGCAACTGTACACGTAATGTAAGGTTTTAAGTCCTGAAGTAGATAGTTGACGTAAAAATTATCTGGATACCCAGGGAGTTTTTCTATTAGGGGCAAAATGTGAATTGACCTGATATCCCTATAAAATTTACAGTGTAGCAGTACATGTAAAATGGTTTCTACTGCCTCTTCACCGCATGGGCAGATACGCTCAGCTATGGGGACTTTGTTGTATCTGCCTTGGAGTAGTGCAGATGGGAGAATATTGAATCTGGCTTTAAAAAATGCGATTCTCAACTTAGGAAATGTGAAATTTAGGAGATATCTTGCTGGTTCTCCTACGCCCCTGTTTATCCAAATTCTGTTATGTTGTGGGAGCCTATTAAGTTCATTCTGGAACTCCATGTCCTTCATTCTTTGGATGACTATTTGTTTGGCTTGATCATAGCCTAATGATGTTAAGAATAGAGAAGAGAGTCCATACGAAGCCATCTTATATTCTACTGCCTGCTTCCAGGGTGAAGAGAAATTATCTGCTAGGACTAAAGGAGTTAGACCAACTGGGAAAAATTGGATTTTTAGCCAATAATTTATCATCAGCTTCCAGGCCCTCACTTGATTTGACTGCATTCCTGTCTCGAGCCTTAACTGGGCATTTGATGTACTGTTGGGTGCGGCCAAAATTAATCGCAGGAATTTTGTTTGGACCATTTTCTGTGGCACCTTCTTCATATAAATTCCTATTTGTGCCCCGTAAAGAATTTGAGCCAGAGTTTTGGCCTCAAAATGTTTTAAAGCCGCAGGTACTAATTGTCCTCCGCCAGTATTAAAAAAAAAATGTTTAATGGTGTTCATTGACCTGAGGGCTGATTGCGTTGCGAAGTTCTGGTTTGCATTCCAAGTACCTTTCAAGTGGAAGACCACCCCAAGGTATTTAAATACATTAACCTGTTCTAATTTATGCCCTTTGACTTTCCAGGAATGCTACCTAGCTCTCTTGGCAAAAACTAGGGTTTTTGATTTGTTGAAGTTGAGAACCAAATGGTTTTGTCTGCAGTACCTTAGTGTTGCTGCAATTACTCTTTTCAATCCAGTAGGGGTTTGCGAAATTAAAGTAGCAGCAGCAGCATATAGGAGAATCGGAATTTTGCGCTGTGCTAGGTTGGGTGCGTGAATATCCGTGTTGTGTAAGAGGTCCACGAATGAATTAATATAGAGATTAAAAAGGGTGGGGGCAAGAATACATCCTTGTCACACTCCTTTCTGCACGTTTACTATGCTTGATATTAACAAGGCTTACTGTAGCCTTTTTTTAAAGGTGCATTTGATATATGGGCATATGAATGCCTATTTTGGGTTGACTCCCTTGATTTGGGATGCTACATTTGTCTTATGATCCAGGACCAACCAAACAGCTATCTTTTCTTGAATTCTTATATCATGCTAATAGCTTTTTAATACCTCTGCTTACTTGCTTGGTTTTAGATCTTCTCTTACTGTATGTTAAGAAATTTCATACTGACGTCTTCAGTTCAGGAGGACCTGAACTGTTTAATTCCACAACAAATATTGTTGTTTAACTTCACAGCTATTGAACTGTAACATTCTTTTCTTCTAGCAGGCTGTCGTGATTCTTACCGCCCTCCACACTGGCTTCAGATTGTTTCAAGTGGCAATTGAAAAGATAAGCATTGTTTGACCTATTCTGGCCTATTTCTTTCAGTGTAAGCAATGACTTCGGTTATAATAAATGTTCAGTTTGGCTGTACCCATTGTCAAAGTTCAACTCGTACAGCAGTGAGCAAAGACAAATTAAGATCAAGTATTTTCTATGACAGGTTGCAAAAATCTAGGTGAAGTTTTGATCTTCATATAAACTTAAGAAAAACCTACTGCATGAGGCCAAAACATTCAGATAATCCTAGACTTTATTTAATCTGCTCAGCCATGTGCTTTTACAGAAGCATACAGTATAAGGAAGTTATAAGAAAGACTTGAATGGAACCATGGATGGAATTATATAAGAAAGACTTGAAAGCATTAGATGTCCCCACATTTTATTTTGCAATTGGTCTTCTGAGATAAAGTTCCATGTAGCTTTACTATTAATTAATGATAGCTCTGCCATCCAGGAATGAGAATTTCCATTAAAAAAAATATTTATAGCTGCTTTCTTTCATAGGTTATCTGCTGAGGGCAGTATACCAACAGTAGGTTGGGTGATTTCTTTTTCCTCTTTCTTTTATGAAAAGGAGATTAGGCAAAAATTGTCCAGGATGGTTGGGTCCAGCAATGACTTCTTGAGGAAGGGGCACACCACAGCCTCCTTCAGGGCCAGTGGAAGTATCCTGTCCCCACCAGCACGAGGACCCTACCACATGTCACCTCCTGAGCAGCCTTCAGAAGCCAGGAGGAACATGGATCCAATAAACAGGTAGCCAGATTTACCATCCCAAGAACCCAACTAAGCTTGCAAGATTGTGCCTCAGGTACTTTGCAGGACTTGCCCAGTTGGAGCCTAGTTCTAAGTAGATTTGAGTTTCTTTATCTGTCAGATAGCTACAATATTCTTCACAGCCGCCCTGCAAATGATCCTGTAGCTGATCCCTTTCCAGCAAGGAATGAGTCATCTTGAACAGGGTTGCTAGGTGACTACTTGTGGACATGATAAGAGCAGACAAATAATTATATTTCACTGCTCTTATCACCACAATGTAATTGCACTTGTAATTTGTCAGATTCACTCTTCATCTTTCTCCAAAGGCCCTCTAGGCTTCCCTTTGCTTCATCTCTTGTAGCTTCTCAGATAACCCATACACACCCCAAGATCGATGCAGGAAGAGGCCTCCTAGGAACAATCCAACCCAAGGCTCTCATCTTGTGCCCATTCCAGGTTGCAGCTAAGACCTTTGTCCAAACTGCCCTCTGGAACCATTCCAGATCCATTAGTCACTTGAGTAGAACTGATTTAACAAGCCCTATTTCCTGTGGGGTGGGGTAGCACTAGCAACCTAAAAAGCAATCAGAGTGTGACCTGACCATGGCAAAGGACTGGTGCTAATGTCCTCCACTACCAGATCATGTCACAACTGCTCCAAACCAAAAACTAGATTTAGTGTGTAACCCCTAGTATGTTTTGGGCCTTCAATGACTTGAGCCAGGTCCATGGTTTCCCCAACTCTGCTCCCCCACCCCAGCAATCTCCCACCACACTTCAGATCACCACTCCACATTGCTCCTTGCTAGAGGAGCACCTTGGAGACCAGGAGTCTACCACCCTTGCCTGTGAGATAAACAGACAGTTCCCAAGGGAAAGTGAAAACAGAAAGCTGAAGGTTCAAATCAGCTGATTCAACATGTAGGAAAATGCTAATACCTTCAAATTTAATACAAAAGTACTAACAGGAAGACAATTGTTTACTCTCAATCCTCCTTTATATTTGGAAGGAAAATGAAATCCAAAACTTAAAAAGATTTTTTTTAAAAAAGTAATCCCAAAAATAACGATAAGCACCAAGAGAGCCAGCTTCTCCTTGCTGTAGAAAGCTTTTTAAGTACGTACATACATACATACATAATTGGTGATTTAGAAATGGGGTGGCCAGTCTTAGTGTCCCTTTAAGGCTACAGTGCAGCTTGGAAAATGGTGACATCCCCACCTCCTGGCTAGCTCTTACCAGTCGAACGCAAAACATTGTTTGCAATCTTCTGGCTGCAAGCAGCCATCCAGAGGACAGATGGGACGATCCCAGGTATTCTCCTTGATCGGGAGAACATTTCTGGGCTTCAGGAGAACCTACCTGAGCCCAAGAAAAGTTGCTGCAATGTCTGCCTGCTAAGCACAGCCACTCAGTCCTCCATTCCCCACCGGAAGCCTCCTGCTGCCATTTCTGATCAAACTGGGTGGCTGGGCCTGGATGGTGCAGGAGCACAGGGGGCACCCCTATTTCCCTTCCACACCTTCCAGTTTTGAACATATGAGGACAACTTATGAGTGGTTTGACCTATGGCTATGTTCAAACCCATGGAAACCCGCCTTTTTATTATCCTCTTCTGAACATCCCATTATTCTGGAACATCATCCCCACTGAGGTTAGATTGGCCCAAACCCTGCCGGCCTTTCAGAAGGTCCTGGAGACATGGCTCTGTCATCAGGCCTGGGGATCCCGGGGAGGTATGGAACCTAAAAAATGGTTGTATTGTTTGCAAGATATCAATTGCACTCTCCTGGGTTTTTATGTTTTATGGTTAATTGTTTTCACTGCTTTGTTTTTAATGGTTTTTGTTGTTACTCTTCTGGCTATTTATTTGTATATGCTTTTGTTTTTGGTTACAGGTAGTCCTCACTTGACAACCATTCATTTAGTGACAGTTCGGAGTTATGCTGGTGCTGAAAAAAACAGCTTATGATCGGTCCTCACACTTACAACCATCGCAATGTCCCCATGGTCACATGATCGCCATTTTCGACCTTCCTGGTGGCTTCTGGCAAGCAATATCAATGGGGGACTGCATGATTTGCTTAACTACCACATGGCTCGCTTAACTCCTGAGGTGACTTGCTTAGCGACCACTGCAAAAAAGGTCATAAAATTGGGTCAGATTCGCTTAATGACCACTTTGCTTAGCAACCAAAATTCTGGTCCCAATTGTGGTTGTTAAGTGAGAACTACCTGTATTTGTAACTTTTTATCTCATGCATGCAAGATGGGGGGGCTATATATATAAAATAAAGAAATGAGAGGCCTGGAGGCTGAATGTTCTCTTAAGAATCATCCCCTTTCTAAGTGAGAGGGGAAAAAATGGGGCAGGGGGAATACTCAAATTCAGCACCAGGCCTTTCATATTTGTTTTTGAAATGTTTTGCTCTGCTGTGTTTTGTCTATTAAAGGTAAAGGTTCAGTAAACCCAAACACTGAAATAATTTTTGAGATGATGGTTTAATTGCTTAAATGAAAAGCAGTGATCCTGTTTGTCATTTCAGATGGGACCTCGTGATGGGACGGCATAGGAGAAATGCCTTATGAAACAGAGTGTAACAGTGGAAGATTAATTAATCTATTGCCACTCCAGTTTGCTTACATCACTGTCCCTGCTGTAGTCATTTAAACTTAGAAAGAAATACTTAAGTTCTTAGCTGTAGCTTTGGCTCTATTTTGCTGTAACCTTTTTACATCTGATACTTCTTTTATTACTTTATTTTCTAATTTCACTCTTTTATTGTTATTTTATTGTATTTTATGGCACGCTATATGCTGTACCTGTGGTTACAGCAATAAACCTATTTACTTACTTACTCTACCTGTAGTCTCCCTGAAAGAGAGATGATTCTCAGCCGTTCATAATGCAGCTGAGAGAATTTTAGAGCAGAAATTCTGTGTTATGCCAGTCCCCAGAGAAGGACTTCAGTTTTGCTTTCTAAATATTGAATTGCTTTTACATTTGCTTGGATGCTGTATTGAGCAGCACAAGATCTCTATTCTAGTGTTTCTCACCAAGATGTCCTCAAGTCCAGTTGGACCTCAGTTGTTGTTTGAACATATCAGAAATCTTGGATGTGCATAGAAAAGATCTGAGATTCAGGCATGTCTGCAAAGAGAAAATAGGAGAGGCAGATGCAATATTGTAGACCAGGAATAGGCAATGTGTAGTCTACCCAATGTTATTGAACTACAACTCTGAGTCTCCCTTACCATTGGTCTGGATGGGCAGGACTGTTGATAATTGTGGTTTAGCAATATCTGGAGAATGTTGGCTTGGAAAATATACCAGGTTGGGCTGACTAAAAGTCTCACTCAGATAAGGCATTTTTTGGAACACCTCCAGTTAGAGAAAAAATTAATGAACCTTCTGTGGCCAACCTTTAGTTGTTTTTCTTTCTCCTAGTTTTATCTCATTTCCTAGGCACAGAGTTCTTTCAGCATTTTTCAACAGCATATGCCACCTCTTTGCTTCTAACCTCCGCTCCCCAGAGTCCTCTACATGGAAGGTAGAATGGGGACTATTCACTTTGAATTGCATTGTTTGGTTGAAATGAGAAAAAAAATAATGATACAACATACCCAGAATTGCAAAGTGACAGCACAGACGTTTGCCTTTTGCTGGAGCGACAGATTATGTAATATTCAGTTTGATTGTGTAGGGAGAACATGATTGCTCCAACTAGCATAACACCAAGAGTGGAGAATTTGTAAAAGAAAATCCCATAGAATGTTTAAAGATTGTTAAAAAAACACACCACTGCCTATCCCTATCCTACTTTACATGCCTAATCAACAGAAATTCCCAATGGGAGGGCTGGGTAGAGGAAGAGACAAAGACTGGCAAGTGAGAGAAGCTGTGTCATGCCATCGTGCTATAAGCTGTGCACCTTTTGCACATGCTTCATGATGTGACACAGATGTTCAAAAAGCCCCATCTTGCATCACAACAGGGCAACACTGTTGTCATCATTTTGACAAAACCCTCTGAACTTTCCAGCAGCTCTGTTTATCCATCGGGATACTTGAGAGAGAGAAATAAACTAAAATGCACCATCCTCAACTTTCTGTTAAGGTTGTCCTGTCCATTTTAAGGGCTAGAGCAGAGTCATGAATGCAGGCCTTCTCCTTTTCATTAAAATAAGCAGCTCACAGTTGTAGGCAACAGTATTAGTAATAGAGGCATGGACCGCTGAAATTCTATTTTATTTTATTTTATTTATTTGTTCAGAAAATTTATATGTATCTTAAGTAAATAACTCTAACCACATTAAAATAGTACAATACAAAAAACATCCAATAACTGAGGTACCTCTAAACAATTCCATAATGAACACACATAGATTGTGCTCCCCCAGCATACTGGCCCTAAATCTGGGGGTAAAAGGCAAGTTTTAACAGCCTTCCAAAAGGCCTAGAGAGGGGAGGCTCAGGGGAGGCTGTTCCAGTGGGCAGGCAACAGAGAAGTGACGTTGCCTTGGTCCCACAAGATGGCGCCTTGATGGAACTGCTGGATCAGGCAGATGAATTTTATTTATCTGATTAGATTCCAAACCTCTTGTTTTAGTGCTTCACCTTACCAAGCAGCATAAATAAATAGGTCAAACTATGTGATTCCTCATTAGTCTTCTCATAGTATCATGGGCTGCTTCTAGCTTTGTCAAAGACTAGGTTTAATTAACTTTGGTGTTTTTTCTGCGAATAAACTACAGTTGTCTGGGTTCATCCGCCACACATAAATTGGGTGTTATTACATACCTTCCCTTCATGATACAAGTGTTTCCCCATTTTAAACATCACTGTAAATCTTGTGAGATCATCAGATCCAATCTCTGTGACCTGTGCCATTATCTCAGAGCTGACTCTTGCCATAAACGGTTTGACTTTGTTGGTTGTGTAAATACAGTGACAGCACAAAGCCCCGTTCTCTCAACTGTCTTGCAGACACATTTCATTTGCACTAAAAGCCTCTCTCTGCGCTCACTTGCCTCTTAAGCCTCTTAAACTGGCAGCCAGAGATCCAAAAACACTACTTAGCAAGGAAGGTTTGACCTCACCAGTTGCTAATGCTGACCTTTAGATTGGTAGGAACTGTATAATTGGTGTAATTAGGCTAAAATGAAGTTGGGTAGTTTGACTTCAGCATGTTGTGAGAACTCAGCCATTGCCTTAGCATGCTATTTATTTATCTATTTATTTATCATATTTTTCCATCGCCCATCTCGAAAACGACTCTGGGAGGTTTACAAATGAATTGTAAACCAAGTCATTAAATCACAATATAATTTATTTGTTTGGACATAACATGCTATGAGAAAACAATAACTGTTCTTTGTTATCTCAGGGTTAGGGTTCATAGCTGTGAGCCCACAACACACTTCACCAGGTCAATTAAAGTCCTAGCAGATGCATTTGTACACTATGTTATGCTTAGTTAGATTTTTGTGGCTTAGAGTATTATATGAATTCAACCCACATGGTGAATTTATAGTTCAAGGTATTGTGCAAACCCAGAAAAATGAGTTAATTTGGTAACCAGTTAAGAGTATTACATGAATGCATGTGATGGGGCAAAGAGAGAAAAGTGAGTTGGAAAGTGAGAGGAAGTAGAGTTGGGTAGACATCAAAGTGGACATCTGTGAGCTTGAGAATCTGAAGGAAAAAAAGAAGAAGTGGATAGTGGAAAGGAGAAAGCCTGCATGATGATCTTTGCATATAAAGATTGAATCTTAGGGAACAAAATCATATTCCAGAATCTGCTCTGGTGAATGGTGCCAGGAGGGAAGAACAGCTGCATGCAAAAAGATGTGGGTGCCACACTCTTGAGCAATATGATCTTTTGCCAGTGGGCTCCACCTAGTAATGCAGCCTCCAATACCATTGTCAGAACATCTACCTTGTACTGTTGGTTGTCACCCTCAGGGTTTTTTGGAGGGGGGTTCACATTAATTAAGCTACCCCAATTAAACTACAAACCCTGATAATACCTGGTCTCAAATGTAGATATGTACATACAGCAGCAGCAACTTTTCTCAGTGTTCTAAAAGTTGACCCAGAACAGTAACGATCATGCATCTTTATTTTCTCTAAGCCTCTGTACAAATGTCCTTGTAGTTTTTTCTACTTGTGACCTGCTACAGTGATATAATCTATAACAGAGTTATACTGTATGTTCTATAATCTATTAAGACCCCCCCCCTTTTTTTTTACAGCCAGCCAGTCCAAGATAGGCTTCATGCAACCAATTCAGCAGGTTAGAAGTTACACTGGCCTGATTTAAAAATCTATTGCAACTTCCTCCAACTTATACTATTTCAAAGGGCTAAATCCACAACTTCCAAGATTCATAATTGACAAGACCAACCAACGATGGTGAAATGTTCAGGCATCCTGTTTCCAATTTCTTTGTGAAGGACCTTATTGCTATCTCCTTTTACTTGTGCAGTGAAGAATCTGTGGCCGTCAGATGTTGTTGAACTACAACTCCCAGCAACCCCAGCCAGCATCAAGATGCTTGGAGTTGTTGGGAGGGGAGTTCTTCCCAACAGGATCTGGAAGGCCATTAGTTCCCGTGGGTGATCTCACATCCTTCTTCTAGAAAGGTTTCTAGAATTTCAGTCAAGTTTGCATGAGATAACTATTGGAGAATATTGGAGAATACTGGAGAATAGAATACAGGAATTCCAAACTGTTAGGTGACATTTTGTTTTGCAAAGTTTGATCAAAACAAATGCTGCCAAATATCAACACCCTTACTTAGCAACATATATTTCCAGCTTGTTCTGTACTAAAAATTAAGACACCTGAGTTTTTGCAATTAGGCGATACACAAAATATTTTATTCTTGATAAGATTTTGTTGAAAATTCACATCATTATGTTGTAGGAAATTATATCTACATTAACCAGTGTCTATGAAATAAAGCACCATTTTCCTTCTGGGACTATTCAGTCCATTAACAAACATTTCTTTTAGCACGCACCTCATCAAAACAACAAAAATTAGGCTCAAGTTGAGCAATTACAAAACAGTTTTTTGAGAGCAATAAGCTGGGAAAACACATTCCTTTGCAATATCTATTATGTCTCTTGCTTCTTTAACAGTGAGGGGAAATTAACCTCAATTATTTCTTATTCATAATGTAGAAATAATTTGAAATGAATAGCTCAGCTAGAGTATGTATTTTATTTTCCAAATGTGACTGCCAGAAATCTGAACTCTCTCTGACATCTTTTAAAAGATGGTTGTGAACCTGACAACACCTTGATGTACTCTTCATTTAATTATAAAGTTGTTTTCATTCTACAGGCACTTAGTTATTTTCTCTCTCAACCTCAAGCTAATAAATGTCATCAACATCATGTCTTTGGTGTACTTAGCTGATGTTCAATAGTATATTTATTACAATTCTTTATTTTAAAAAATGCATATTTTTTTCCTAAACAAGAAATAAATTGTCCCTTTTGTTCTGCTTCTAGAAGTCATAATTTTAGATGACGCATTTTCGCTTGATGTTCTTTTTTTTCTTTTCGCAGTGATCGTCATAATTCTGATTGCCTGCTTTTTGCTTTTTCTTCTTTTTAAAATATGAAATCCAGTTTTAAAAAATAATCATGACCCAAGGAAATGATACAACAACAAATGCTACCAGAACACTAATTAGGGTGGAAATGACCCTTAGTGACAAGAATTCTTAGAATTTCATGGGTAACTTTGCAGGGAAATCTAAGTAAACTGTCTTAAGGAAGACATCCTTAGCCTGGGCATCTACCAGATGGATGGACTTCAACTCCCAGAAATCCCAAAGAGAACTGACACTGGGGATAATTAGGTGAGTTCAGTTCCATATATCTGGAGGATGCTAAGGTTGGGAAGCCTGGCATGAGAAGAAATGTATTGATTACTTATAGAATCATAGAATGTAGTTCATTGTATATAATCAGGTTGTGATCAGATACTTGAACATTTTTTTGCACAAATAACCAAGTACCATGGTATAACAACTATGGGTGTACAAAGCTTTGAAGAGACAAAGCTTCACTTTGGTAGTGGTTGGTTGAAGCATGCCTTCAAATTTTCTTCATAAATGCCTCCCACTTCTAAAAGTCTAAAAGCTGCCATGTTACTTCACTTTGTTCCAACCTTCTGGTTCATCGTTTCAGTAGCTGGAAATGTACCGAAAATTGCCTCTCCTGGCAATTGGAATTACTGGACAAGAGCAACACAAGTATCTAGCTGCAGAGAAATCAAGCTGCTACTTAACCTTGACGAAGTGAACTGTGTCACCTCCATAGCTCAGAGGATCTTGTCACGGTGAAGTATAGCTACCAAGCAGAAAGCTAGAAATTAAGGCTTGTGGTTCCTCTCTCCTAAAATTTATTCACAGCTTCCATAACTTTATCTCTGCTCCTTGCTTTGTCTTGCCTTCAGGTTGGGGGACAGAATTGGGAGTTGAGGAAAGAAGTGCATTTATTCTGAAAATCAGCAGGAAATTATGCTGCTAATGTTTGCTGATTGGCTGCAAATCAACTCGGGCAGTTCTGGAGAATGCTCAGAAAGGATTCCAGGGTATTGTGGACTGTAGAAATACACTAATTCCAGAAATTCACTGTATGTATCCACTGTATGCTTCACTTACGCAGACTTTGTGAGGTAGTTCTGAGCTCAAAAATTGTGTACACCAGTTGTACGCAGAAGGGTTGGAAAAGTGGCACATCAAACTACTATGTTAGATAAAACTGTGTTTGAAAATAAATCAGAAGCTTCTTGCCATTTTTTAAAAAGTCAGGTTGATGTGGAAATTTGATATAACAAGATTTGAACTTCTGGTGGGGACATGGTGGACTGAACGGTTGTGCCCATAGGCTCGACAGGCAGAACTGACAACGTGGCATTTTTCAGGCTCAGGCAGTTTTTCCTGAAGCCCAGGAATGTTTTCCTGGAATAAGGAAAACACCTGGAATCACCCTATCTGTCCTCTGGACAGCTGTTTTCAGACAGAAGATCGCAAACAGTGTTTGCATTCGAATGGTAAGAGCAGCCAGGAGGCTGGGACATCACCATTTCCAAGCTGCTCTGTAGCCTTAAAGGGACACTAAGACCAGCCACCCCATTTCTAAATCACCAATTTATGTTCCTTTTAAGTATGTATACCTTAAGAGAGGCTTTCTACAGCAAAGAGAAGTGGGTTCTCTTGGTGCTTATCATTATTTTTGGGATTAATTTTTTTTAAAAAAAATCTTTTAAAGTTTTGGACATTGTTTTCCATCCAAATATTAAGGAGGATTGAGAGTAAATAATTGTCTCCTTGTTATTATTTTTGTACTAAATTTGAAGATACTAGCATTCTCATACATGCTGAATCAGCTGTTTCAAACTTTCAGTTTTCTGCTTCTACTTTCCCTGGGGAATTGTCTGCATATCTCACTTTCACTTGTGTAAATACATCTTTCACATCTTCGACTTTTGCTGGTTAAGCTCCTAGGGGGTGCCATAATCTACTGCGTGAGACATGGAGGATCTTAAACAGGCTTTCTCTGACTTCCACTGAGATTTTAAATAGATTCTTTCTGATTCCTACCTAGTTTTTATGCAAGGCATTCAGGATATTGTGGAAAATATGAGGTCTAAAATGTGTCATCTCATTGAGGATGTCGTGGATGAAACTGAAGAATTTAACATTGAGAGAAATGTATCTTCTAAGAGTGAGATTGGGGCTTCTGATGAAATGCTGGATGAAGGTTGGATAGTCAAGTTGAAGAAATTTAAGGGAGAGATCGAGTTGCAAGCTATAAGTGAAATTGAGCTTCTGATGGAATGCCACGGAAAAGAAGGGGTTATTATGTATGGGAGATTTTCTGAAAAGAAATTGGAGTTTTTGAAGGGGGCAGTTGGGCTGTTTGATTTTTTAAAGAAAAAAGCTCTGTGTGTATTGTGGGGATATGTAAATGCTCTGGTTTATTTTGAAGTGGGATAAGGGTTTAAGAGGGATGGGATGCGGTGGTGCTGCAGGTTAAACCGCTGAGCTGCTGATTGGAAGGTTGGTGGTTCGAAACCGCGTGGCGGGGTGAGCTCCCGTTGCTAGTCCCAGCTCCTGCTCACCTAGCAGTTCGAAAACATGCAAATGTGAGTAGATCAATAGGTACCGCTTCGGCGGGAAGGTAACAGCGTTCCGTGTCATCATGCTGGCCACATGACCCGGAAAATGTCTACGGACAACGCCGGCTCTAAGGCTTAGAAACGGAGATGAGCACCGCCCCCTAGAGTCGGACACGACTGGACTTTACGTCAAGGGAAACCTTTACCTTTACCTTTAAGGGTTTAAGAATATTTATCTGGATTGCTTTTAGGGTTTGGCTGATTTCATTTATTTTTAACAATTTGGATTAAGATTATTAAGGCATAATAAGAAAAAAAATAACAAATGTCTGGTTTTGGGTTTAATATGATTTAAGATTATTAAAACTGTTGTATTATCAAGAAAATGGCAGACAATTTATATGTTTTTTACTTTGATTTTTATTATAGTAGACATGAATGTATAGAATAGTAGTAGGAAGGAAATAATTAAATAAATGCTATCACTTTATTAGGAGGTCTACATTTTTTTCTTTTAATATAAGGGGAGGGAGCAACTGTATTTAGTGATTTTTATAATGTGCCAATGGAACGATTTATAGAAATAATGTGATTTTGGGTTAATATAGAGTAAGGGATTGATTCTAGAGGTGATGGACTCAACCTTGGGGGAGCTGGGGGTGGCAACGATCGACAGGAAGCTCTGGCGTGGGCTGGTCTATGAAGTCACGAAGAGTTGGAAGTGACTGAATGAATAAACAACAACAAAAAGGGATTGATTATGGAAAATTGTTATATATTCTTCCTGTTAAAAATTGGAAGTTACCTCTTTTTGTAATTTTGAAAAATTCTTATTTGTGTTTGTATACTTTTTTAGTTTTTTCTTTTTTTTCTTTGTAGGTCTTTGTTTTTTATGTAGCTTTTATCTTTGCTTTAAACTTAATAAAAATTTTACTAAAAAAAAGAAATTTGATATAAGAAGTTAGGCTCAAGAGTAGGCCAAATTGAAATGGACTGCATATACAGTAGACTGGAAGATCATCACATCTTCTTTAGAAATAGGATTCCTTGCTTGCTGCATTTCTGGAATTAGTGTATTTCTACAGTCCACAATAGCCTGGAATCCTTTTTGAGCATTCTCCAGAACTGCCCAAGTTGGCAGTGCTCATTGTTTGCAGCAAATCAGCAAACATTAGTAACATAATTTCCTGCTGATTTTCAAAATAAATGCACTTCCTTCCCCAACTTCCATTCCCGTCCCCCAATGCAAAGGCAAGACAAAGCAAGGAACAGAGATAAAGTTATGGAAGCTGTGAATAAATTTTAGGAGAAAGGAACCATTCACCTCCATTGAAGAACCACGGTAGAGAAAGACTCTAGAACACAAACTGGCATTTAGACAGTTCTTCCTCATCCCTGTAGTTCTTTTGCAGTATAGAAATGACGAAAAAAGTGCCCATGAAAAAAGGAGACTATCCCAGTTAGTTTGCTTTCATGGAGGTTTAGGCATCAAGGCTCTTCAGAAGTATGCCAAAGATGAGGAAACATACTGTACTTCCAAGTTCAAGGTAATGTCAAATATAACTCATAAGCAGACTCAAGGAACTGATTGAAAGCAAAACATATTTCCTTTTAGGAAATGGACAACTTGTCCAATCCAGAAAGTGGAGAAAGAACACATATTGACTCAGATGTAAAGTACATAAACACCTACATTTACACACAAATTGAGGTGCAGTGCCTGTCCTTATGCAACACAATTAAACAAGTCAGGTATAATTTTAGCAACTGCATTTGCACAACATGGTAAACTTGATTAGTGTTGATCTTGATTAAGATTTGGCCCCTTAGCATATAAGTCCAGCCCAGTGATTATTTTTTAGTTCAGTGTGTCATGAAAATCCAGAAAATTGGTAAATTTTATGCATGTTGAGTGAATGTAGTCAATAAGGGTCCTCTCTCCCCAAGAAAGGTATATGTGAACAGTGTTGCTAAAAGCATGAAGATGAACAGAAATCATTATTTAAATTCCTCAGGAAGAAGGAAGTAGCTAGGAATTACTTACAGTAAATGCAAGTAGGCACTCCAGAATGCATTTTCATTCATAAGCCTAAAGGATCTGCACATTCCACTCCAAGAAATTAAATCAAACTACTTGGAAGCCCTTTTCTTTGCATTTCCATTGAAAAAGAGCTGAGTCAAATATTGACAGAAAATACATTTCAATTATCCAGTGCCGCAAAACAGGATAGAGTTGTCCTTCCACTGCGGAATAACAGCTGCATCCAACCAATCTTGGCTGATCTCAAAAAAGAGGGTTGAACCAGGCTAATATTTGGGCAAAAGACCAATAGAAATCTTGGAGCAGTAGACTAGGTTGGGAAGTAGAACATATTACCCAGCAAGCAATGGTAAAAAACTTCATCGCCAACCCCTCACCCCACCCCCATGCGGGTGTCTGTGAAGTCCTCAGGGGTCAACCTTAATAATTATTTTAATAATGTGTTAGTTATATCCAATGCTTGAAGTCTTATTATACGTAAGTCTTACTATACTGATACATTCCATATGCCTTGGTATATAGGTTAGGAGAACATATACATTTCATATTTAAATAGCAGGCTGAGATGTAACAGTCGATCATACCTCAGAAGACCTTTGCTTGAAGTCCTCATGATCCTAGTTCCTAGTTCCAGTGATCTCAGATGTGAAAATGATAGCAATAGAAAAGCAATCTGCTTGACACCTTGCTTTAGTTAGGATAGATAGGATGACACCTTGCTTTAGTTAGGATGATATATAAACATACACACACACACACACACACACACACTCTATGTTCACTACTGTCTAGAGTGGTTGTTCCAAATATAGAAGTTGCTTCTTTTGGCCCCCAGATCATTCCATAAACTTGATATTGTAATTTATACTTCCATGTTAAAAAGAAACTGAAAAATATTATTGGAGAAGACTCGAAAGGCTCACTATCAGCTGGCAATATATCCATATAAAAGTTCAAAAATACATTTTCACAAAGTAACTAGGCAAGATCAATCTTCTTGGATGTTTCAATAGATGTCATTTCATTTCCTAAAACACTCATCGCATTCTTCTGTATCTTCATTCATTATGTGGTTTTCTGCTCTTAAGATTGTTTCTTTTTTAACATCTTCAATCTTCCATCCAGTAAAACTGCATACATCACTCCAGGGTGACTAATATGACCTTGAACTGAATTTGTCTAATAATTTGATTCTGACATGACTGGAGAAGGGAAGTGAATTGTAATGTATTTTGGACTGAGCACCTGTAGCAGGATTGAAGGGTAATAGCCCAAAATATGAAGATGAGACCCCCAGGTCAGAAGATGGTCAAAATGCTACTGGGGAGGAACAGAGGATGAGTTCAACTAGCCCCAGATGTGATGACGCAGCTAGCTCAAAGCCGAAAGGACGGCTAGCGGCCGACGGTGCTGGTGGTGAATGGCGAATCTGATGTTCTAAGGATCAACACACCATTGGAACCTGGAATGTAAGATCTATGAGCCAGGGCAAATTGGATGTGGTTATTGGTGAGATGTCAAGATTAAAGATAAACATTCTGGGTGTCAGTGAACTGAAATGGACTGGAATGGGCCATTTCACATCAAATGACCACCAGATCTACTACTGTGGACAAGAGGATAACAGAAGAAATGGAGTAGCCTTCTTAATTAATAGTAAAGTGGCTAAAGCAGTGCTTGGATACAACCCAAAAAATGACAGAATGATCTCAATTTGAATTCAGGGCAAGCCATCTAACATCACAGTGATCCAAATATACGCCCCAACCACAGATGCTGAAGAAGCTGAAGTAGAGCAGTTCTATGAGGATCTGCAGCACCTACTGGACAACACGCCTAAAAAAGATGTTATTTTCATCATGGGAGACTGGAATGCTAAGGTGGGCAGTCAAATGACACCTGGAATTACAGGTAAGCATGGCCTGGGAGAACAAAATGAAGCAGGACATAGGCTGATAGAATTTTGCCAAGACAACTCACTCTGCATAACAAACACTCTCTTCCAAAAACCTAAGAGACGGCTTTATACATGGACTTCACCAGATGGACAACGCCGAAATCAGATTGACTACATCCTTTGCAGCAAAAGGTGGTGGACATCTATACAGTCGGTAAAAACAAGACCTGGAGCTGACAATTTAGGATCAGACTAAAGAGATTAGGGAAGACGCACAGATCAGCTAGATATGAGCTCACTAATATTCCTAAGGAATATGCAGTGGAGGTGAAGAATCGATTTAAGGGACTGGACTTAGTAGATAGGGTCCCGGAAGAACTCTGGACAGAAGTTGGCAGCATTGTTCAGGAGGCGGCAACAAAATACATCCCAAAGAAAGAGAAAACCAAGAAGGCAAAATGGCTGTCTGCTGAGACACTAGAAGTAGCCCAAGAAAGAAGGAAAGCAAAAGGCAACAGCGATAGGGGGAGATATGCCCAATTAAATGCAAAATTCCAGAGGTTAGCTAGAAGAGATAAGGAATTATTTTTAAACAAGCAATGCGCGGACGTGGAAGAAGACAATAGAATAGGAAGGACAAGAGACCTCTTCCAAAAAATTAGAAACACTGGAGGTAAATTCCAGGCAAAAATGGGTATGATCAAAAATAAAGATGGCAAGGACCTAACAGAAGAAGAAGAGATCAAGAAAAGGTGGCAAGAGTATATGGAAGACCTGTATAGGAAGGATAACAATATTGGGGATAGCTTTGACGGTGTGGTCAGTGAGCTAGAGCCAGACATCCTGAAGAGTGAGGTTGAGTGGGCCTTAAGAAGCATTGCTAATAACAAGGCAGCAGGAGACGACGGCATCCCAGCTGAACTGTTCAAAATCTTGCGAGATGATGCTGTCAAGGTAATGCATGCTATATGCCAGCAAATTTGGAAAACACAAGAATGGCCATCAGATTGGAAAAAATCAACTTATATCCCCATACCAAAAAAGGGAAACACTAAAGAATGTTCAAACTATCGAACAGTGACACTCATTTCACATGCCAGTAAGGTAACGCTCAAGATCCTGCAAGGTAGACTTCAGGAATTCATGGAGCGAGAATTGCCAGATGTACAAGCTGGGTTTAGAAAAGGCAGAGGAACTAGGGACCAAAATGCCAATATCCGCTGGATAATGGAAAAAGCCAGGGAGTTTCAGAAAAACACCTATTTCTGTTTTATTGACTATTCTAAAGCCTTTGACTGTGTGGACCATAACAAATTGTGGCAAGTTCTTAGTGGTATGGGGATACCAAGTCATCGTGTCTGCCTCCTGAAGACTCTGTATAACGACCAAGTAGCAACAGTAAGAACAGACCACGGAACAACGGACCGGTTTAAGATTGGGAAAGGAGTATGGCAGGGTTGTATACTCTCACCCTACCTATTCAGCTTGTATGCAGAAGACATCATGCGACATGCTGGGCTTGAGGAATCCAAGGCTGGAGTTAAAATCGCTGGAAGAAACATTAACAATCTCAGATATGCAGATGATACCACTTTGATGGCTGAAAGCAAAGGGGAACTGAGGAGCCTTATGATGAAGGTGAAAGAAGAAAGTGCAAAAGCTGGCTTGCAGCTAAACCTCAAAAAAACTAAGATTATGGCAACCAGCTTGATTGATAACTGGCAAATAGAGGGAGAAAATGTAGCAGCAGTGAAAGACTTTGTATTGCTAGGTGCGAAGATTACTGCAGATGCTGACTGCAGTCAGGAAATCAGAAGACACTTCATCCTTGGGAGAAGAGCAATGACAAATCTCGATAAAATAGTTAAGAGCAGAGACATCACGCTGACAACAAAGGTCCGCATAGTTAAAGCAATGGTGTTCCCCATAGTAACATATGGCTGCGAGAGCTGGACCATAAGGAAGGCTGAGAGAAGGAAGATCGATGCTTTGGAACTGTGGTGCTGGAGGAAAATTCTGAGAGTGCCTTGGACTGCAAGAAGATCAAACCAGTCCATCCTCCAGGAAATAAAGCCAGACTGCTCACTTGAGGGAATGATATTCTAGGCAAAACTGAGGTACTTTGGCCACATAATGAGAAGACAGGACACCCTGGAGAAGATGCTGATGCTGGGGAAAGTGGAAGGCAAGAGGAAGAGGGGCCGACCAAGGGCAAGGTGGATGGATGATATTCTAGAGGTGATGGACTCGTCCCTGGGGGAGCTGGGGGTGTTGACGACTGACAGGAAGCTCTGGCGTGGGCTGGTCCATGAAGTCACGAAGAGTCGGACGTGACTAAATGAATAAACAACAACAACAACAGCCCAAAATATGAGAAAAACCAAGGCATCCATGAGTGACATAGCAGCTCAGAAAATATTTACTTTTATGTCAGCATTTACCATGGGAAGACCTGAAGGACCAAGTTAGGGACAGATCGTCATGGAGAAAATCTATCTAGTGTCAGTTGCTAAGGGTTGACACTGACTCATAATCAATGTCAGCTTTTGCTATCAATAAAATAAAATAAAAATATTAGCTTAGAATGTACAGTGCAGTTCACTTTATTTGTAGAAGTCAAAAGGAAGGGGGACAGTTTAGAACTCTTTTAACGAGGTTCTATAATCCTTCTGATCCCAGACTCACCTCTTTTGATCACTTGGCATCTCAACTTTACTCCTTAATTCCTGCCCTCATTGCTTCTGATTAACCCATCTCCCTGATGAGGAAAAAATATTCAGGCAACAGAGATATTACTGAGTCAGTCAATGATAATTATGGACCTGCCAACTCAAGTGAGAAAAGCATCTTCTTGACTGCTGATTTTTTTCTTGGAGCTTGAAATGCTCAACCTGTCATGTTCATCGTTCCAATGTTCTGAATACATCGTAACGTTTCACATGTCACTTTCCTGATACGTGTTTGCAGAGTGGGGATTTCCAGCCGTGCCAGGCTGTAATCTCCTTACTGTAACTATGGAATGTATGTTTGGGCTATGGAATGTCTTCAAGGTTACTTTCTCAGGCCGATGTGGGCAACCGTTGCTAACACCGGGAAGGGGGTGGTTGCTAAGCGGGAGGGGGGCGGAACTGGGTTTGAAGCGAGGGTTTTTAGTTTGTATTTGGCACGCTTTTGCTCATTCTCAGCTTTCTTTGTATTTGCACACTATTCTTTCAATAAATCAGTTTTCATTAAGAACCTGCTTGTGAGGCTGAGTATGTCAGAATAGGCAATCATTACACAACCTTCCTGCTGCACCTTTTGCTTCTGTCCTCTTCATAGCCAGAGAAGCTTATGCACAGCAAAGACCTGAGAAACATTTAGGACAGTGTTTCTTAAACTTTTAGTTCTTCACGTTGATCAAAAAGAATGACAGCGTGGTCGGGTTGCCATTGAATCTCGCCGCGAGGTCTCTCACTGCCATCGTTGGTGGACTCCAGGGTACCTCCGGATGCGTGTTCACTCCCCCCTCCGGTGCGAAGCTGTGGTTCCGATGCGGGGGTCCCCCCAGCCAGGTTCCAGGTGGCTCCGGCTTCGACTCCCCTTGTCCCCAGCTACTCCCCAGCTGATGCGCTGCAGAAAAGTGGGGGGGGGAAACCCTCCCCGGCAACCCTGCGTGGTGTGTGCCGGCGTCCTCTGCCTCCTCCTGCCGCGCTACACCCTGTTGCTGTGGCTGCCATGCTTCGGGGTCGGGCGGGGGTGGGGGCGGGCTTCTGGCACCCCAGTCACACTCACCCCATTCGCTGCCTCCACGCTCCAGCGCTAGGTCCTGGAGCAGCCTCTCGATCTTCGCCAGGTGTGCTTCCTCGGCTCCGCAGCGCGCGTCCTCTGGGCCACCTCCCGTTGCTTGCTCGCTCCGTCGCCGGCCTCTGTCGCTGCCTGTGGGCACGTGGGGTGGCTCCCATGCCACACCAAAGATTTCGGGCAGGGATTCCCCTGCCAGGCGTGCCGCCATCCCCACTTCCGGTAGGCCGCTGTGGTTCCGGCGTGGGGATTCCCTCGACCAGGCTCCGGGTGGCGCTGGCTCCGCCTCCGCTCATCTCCAGCCTCTCCCCAGCTGACGAGCTGCAAAAGAGGGGGGGGGAACCCTTCCCCGGTAGCCCTGCGCTGTGTGCACTGGTGCCCTCGGCCTCCTTCTGCCGCCGCAGCCGCCATGCTTTGGGGACGAGCGGGGGCAGGGACGCGCTTCCGTTGCCCCATTCATACTCACCCCGTTCACTGCCCTCGACTCATCGTAGGCCTCTTCCCAGCTGACACCCTGTGAACGTGGGGGGGAACTCCTTCCCTGGCAGCTCCGCGCGGTAAGCGTCGGCGTCCTCGGCTTCCTCCTGCCACTGCCGCCGCCATGCTGCGGAATTGCGTGGGGGCGGGGATGCGCTGCTGGTGCCCCGTTCGCTGCCTCCGTGTTCCCGCACCAGGTCGTGGAGTAGCCACTCGATCCTCGCCAGGTGCGCTTCCGTGGCCCCGTAGTTTGCGTCCTCTGGGAGGCCTCCCACAGCTTGATTGCTCCACCGCCAATCCCTGCTGCTGGTTGAGGTCACATGCAACGGCTCCCATGCCGCCCCGAGGATCACGGGCAGGGAATCCCCCGTGACGTCGAGGGTGACCCATTCCGGCAGCGTCTCACCGGTGGGCGCCAAGGTGATGTTGCGGCTCGGTTCCTCCCCTGCCTGGCGTCCGCTGGCCCTTTCTGCGAAGGTTGGGGTGCCGACGCTGGTTCTTGGGCCTCCGCCGCGTCGTGTTGGGAGATGGGTCATCGCTGCGTTCTTCCCTCACAGGAGTATCTGGAAAGGTGCTAGTGAGAAAATTTTTTTTTGATTCCCGTCTTTATGTGATGCGTAGCTTCTCCCCAATAAGGTGCAGACTCGAACTTAGACTGGCTAAGGAAAGCTGGTTTATTGAGAAGGATACGGTCACTAGAGAAAGACGGGAATGAGCACGTATTGGGCTCCTTCCCTTTATATACACGTGTGTCGGCCTTGCCCCTTTCCGCCCCCCCTGTCCGTGTGTCCTGACTCCCAGGAAACACTCTGAGACAGGGAACTGTTCTCTAATGTTTTATTGCTAATACATAACAGTAATCCTAACAAACTGAACAAGCGTGGGAAAAACCCAGCCATATAAACCCCGCAGGTTAAGGTGGTCCCAATCTGTGCCTCTTGGAATGGCTCACCAATTCCTCAGTGCTACGCATGCGCTTAACAGTCTGGAAAGGAGCCCCCTGCTCGCCATCCTTACTCATGACACCGTGTGTCCGTTCCCGGCCCTCTTGATGGGTGATCCTGGTGAGACAATAGCCTTGATGGGTGATTCGGGCAGGAGCCGTCCGACTGCCATTCTCCTCCTTCTGTGTGCATCCCAGGTGAATACCCTGGGGCCCTTTGGAGTGGCCGGTGATTATGTTGATGGCCGCCCGGCCTTGGGCGAGCCACCCGTGCAATCTGTTCTTGAGGGGATAAGCCTATGCATGCTTCCTGCCCCTCCCTTCCAACAGGAAGGCATGATCACGTTGTGAGGCATGCATGCCTTAGAACGGGGCATGACAAAGGATCTCAAAAGAAAAATGGAAAAACAGCTTTCTTAAGACTATCAAATATTTTTTTAACGTAGAATAGAAATTGATGGAGAGAAGGCATGCTGATGAAAAATGTTTTAATTTATATTTACAAGGAGAAAAGTAGCCTTGTATATATTTTATTTCTAGCTTGAATTGTTTTAATCATTGCTAATTGTAGAAATAATTGATTCTAAGAATTTTAGAAGCAAAATCTATACAAAAAATGATTGAATGCCTCTGTGGAAAATGCTCCATTCCTCAACAAAACCACGCTGAATATTTGTCATTTGTTTTTTTATATGTCTACAGGTAGTCCTCACTTAATAATCACAACTGGGACAGGAATTTTGGTTGCTAAGCAATGTGGTTGTTAAGCGAATCTGACCTGATTTTATGACCTTTTCTGCACTGGTTATTAAGTGAATCACATGGCTGTTAAGTGAACCACATGTTTGTTAAGCAAATGATGCAGTTCCCGATTGATTTTGCTTGCCATAAACCAGCTGGGAAGTTAAGAAATGGCGGTCACGTGACCGTGGCACACTGTGACAGTGGTAAATGTGAACTGGTTGCCAAGTGCCCAAATCACCATGTGACCACGGGGATGCTGTGATAGTCGTAAGTGCGAGGACCAGTCACAAGTTGGTTTTCCAACACTATCATAAGTCTGAACCAACATTAAACCAATGGTCATTAAGTGAGGACTACCTGTAATTCCTATTCATGCCATTGCTAAGGAGAGTCCTGACCTTCTGTTGCAAGTTTGCAAGGAATGCTGATTTTGATCCAGGCAATGCTTTTGCTGGGATTATGTTGAGAGGCTGGTGCATTATGGGGCAGGTTATCTCAAGCACAGTGTCCTAACAGCCAGGAACCACGCTGAGACAAGGAACAGGTCTCTAGTGTTTTATTGCTGCTACATAGCAGAGGATCCTAACAAACTGAAGAAGCATGGGAAAAACCCAGACCTGTAAACCCCAAAGGTTAAGGCGGGCCCGATCTGTGTCTCTTTGAATGGCCACCTAATTCCTCAGTGCTACGCATGCGCTTTACAGCCTGGATGGGAGCCCCCTGCTCGCCATCCTTACTCATGACACACAGAGAATATTAGAGGCTGAAGGCTGTGTGTAAAATTAGATTTAAGAGAGCAGAACAAAGGTGCAAAACTGAGCAGAAAAAGAAGAGGGTGCTTGAATCTTCTGTTGAAGATTTGTAGCATTAAAATAAAAAAGAACATATAGATTTCTGTGGCTTTCTGCAACCCTTGAGAGCTATTCCCAGTCCCAGTCCTCAATGCTAGAACCTGTGAAGTGTGATATTAATGCATTTTCATAAAATTACCTTCACAGTCCCTGTTACCATTTATTTTTTTCAGATATTGCTGTGCACTACTCTGATTATAAAGGGATATAGAGCACTTTGCTGGTGGGAAGGATTATGGCCTCTAGCATTTAAGACCTGAGAAGAATCTTTTTGACCAAGATAAAACTGAAACTTACATTTGCTGGATTTGTATCATGAGAGTGTTTTAGGAGTTAGATACGGATCTTGAAACTTGAATTTAACACCTCTTGCATCTGGTTCTTCCAGGTTTGGGTTTATGTTAGCAAGCAAAATCGATAAAATGATACTCAACATTTGCAGACAGCGGGAGGGAGAGTTAATACAGATAATTTCTCTGTTGCCTAGTTGTTTACTAACTACACTTTAGTGGCAATTTTTAAAAGGGCTTTTTCACAATTCATGCTTTGTGAAGTCACATGCCTGGAGCTGTAAATTATACAGTTAAGAAATTGTTTTAGTGGAATTTTATCTATAAAGGTCACAAATGCTGGGAAGTGGTGATAAAAATCCCACTCCTTCAATGAATCAGTCATCAGGTATATAAGGTGGTTGTTTGGGAAGTTGGTCTCAAGTTATGATGCGTCAAGCACAAGGAATGTTGGAAGGTGCTTTATACAAATTCAGAATATTTGTCCATCTGGTTTTGTTACGCATTTTGGCTCAAAGCAGCTTCCAAAGGACTTGAAAATAGAAGAGGCCTTGCAGTCATTTTCTGCCTGATCCTTTTAACTGAAGATACCAAAGGAGCTTCTTTGCATTGGAGATGGGGAAAAAATTGTTTAGTCCCCATCTGGATGCAAATTCAAACAAAAGCTTATTATGCCACTTGAACGAAAACCATTTTAAAGTCACCCTTTGCTGATGTTTGCAATACAAGTCACATCTTTTGAAAAGCGATGTATATTAGGGAAAGGGGTTGCGCAACAATAACCCCTTTGTGAAAATAATAAAGAAAAATATATTACGTTAGGGAAAGCAATTTGTGACATTTGTGCAGGTTAGGCAAAAATGCAAACAAAAACTGAGTATGTCTGGTGATGCATGCATCTAAGTACACACACACACACAGAGTTACATTTGTCAAATGTGCATATTTTTCAAAAGGTTCATACTAATATATATATATATATATATATATATATATATATATATATATATTAGTATGAACCTTTTAAAAAATATGCACATTTGACAAATGTAACTTAACAGATTGACAAAAATGAGAAACTAAGAGAAACCCCAATGGACAGATTCCTTAGGCCACGGCAATGCCCTGAAAAGGTGCTATGGAACGTGCAGGAGTGCAAATGAAGTTCTTGCCTGTGACCTGTTACAGGTAGTCCTCACTTAATGACTATTCATTTAGTGATGGTTCAGACTTAGGACGGTGCTGAAAAAACTGACTTGCAAGCAGTGCTCACACTCACAACCATCTCAGCATCCCCATAGTCACGTGATCACGATTTAGGCTCCTGGCAACTGGTCGCATTTATGACCATCATAGCATCCTGTGGTCATGTGATCACTATTTTCTACCTTCCTGGCTGGCTTCTGGAAAGTAAAACCAATGGAGAACTGTGTGATTCACTTAATGACCACATGGTTCGCTTAACGACCATGGTGATTCACTTAATGACCACTGCAAAAAGGTTGTAACATTAATGACCACTTCACTTAGCAACTGAAAAATTGGCCTCAATTGTCATTAAGCGAGGACTACCTGTAAAGGAGCCAAACTTTTTTCCAGGATGGTATGGCAAGCCCACAGAAGCAGCACAATTCTGGAAAACAATGCAGTTGTTTTAATAAGCCACAGATTACTGCTATTCTTGTACTCCTGCAGGTTCCAAAGCTTTCTCGAAACACTGCCTGGTGTTAATATCTCCCACCCCTATTCCGCATACAAAGCAGATGCTCTTTCACTGAGCCAAATACCTGGGAACTTCTCTCACTATGCTAGATGCCTAATTGGCATATTAGACTGCCCACTACATTGAGGGGTGTTAAAGTTTCCTTGCAGCACTGCAGGGATTCAGCTATGCAGACAGGGATTTAGGAATACAAAATTAAACTCAGTTTTCATGGAAGCTGCATTCGGTGTAAAATGCAATAGTCAGGTTGCTGGATGAGGTACCTCTTGTGGCTGTATTTCCCCTCTGTTGCAGGAAATGCACTAGCTGCCAATTAGCTACCAAATTAGGTTTAAATTGTTTTTATTTTCACACAGAGAGCCAGTTTGGTCTAGTGGTTAAGGCACCAGGCTAGAAACTGGGAGACGGTGAGTTCTAGTCCCACCTTAGGCCCAAAGCCAGCTGGGTGACCTTGGCCCAGTTACTTTCTCTCAGCCCTAGGAAGAAGGAGGCAAGGGCAAACCACTTCCGAAAAACCTTGCCAAAAAAACTGCAGGGACTTTATATATTGACAGCCAGTTTGGTCTAGTGGTGAAGGTGCTGGACTAGAAACCAGGAGACCATGAATTCTACTCCTGCCTTGGGCACGAAGCCAGCTGGGTAACCTTGGGCCAGTCCCTCTCTCTCAGCCCTAGGATTCAACACTGACTTGAAGGATACACACACACACACACAGACATGCACACACTCAGATGAGGCTCTAAATAACTTGGGACCAGTATTCCAGATTGTCAGCCTTGGGAGTTAGTCCAGACAAGTATACCCAGAACTACTAGCTCTAACTGTATTGTAAGGTTACATCACAGAATCTTGCAAGTCTGAAAGTACATCTCTCCCCCCTCACCAAGAAATTAGGGAGGTCCCTTCTGAGATGTTTGCCATGCCCCCATTCCTTCTGCGGACTCAGCTGCCATTTATCTGACCATTGCCTAGACCGCAGCTCTTCCTCCTGTCTCCCAAGGTCATTCCCACATTCCCACTTACATTCCCACACACAGATAGACCATCTTTCCCATTGCTGGCCTGGACAGTCACCAAGATCTGCAAGGAGCCCCAATAGCACAGATTAGGTACCTCATTTTCAAAACTAATTTTACTCCTTCTGCATTTGACAGGGTATTTTTTTTTACTACTTTCAAGAAATGCTAACATGTCATATTTTAAAAGTTTTGCACTGTTAGCTTTAAAAATGATTATTATGCTCGGTAGCTGAATATAGAAATATATTTAACAATATCTTGCCCATCTTCTTTGACCACTATTAGAGAGGGAAATGGAATGTCAGCTACTTTACTCTGACTTGATAAATATTTGGCCTCTACCACAATAAAAGAGAGTTTGTAAGCACAGCCAACCTGGATGAAATTGTTTTATCTGATTAGATAATCAACTATTTTAAATGCAGAGGACTCTGTGGGGGGAACAGAGGAAAAATAAAAGCAAATTAATCACAGCCATTAGATTTATAAGCATAAAAAACAACCCCTATATGTTCAACAATACAGATTTTATTTTTTAGATGATAACTGAAGAAGCTGTTCTTATTAACCATGCATAGTAATACAACTTGAGAGAATATTGGGGCTATTTCACATTCCTCTATTTCCAAGGATCATGGACTTTTAGTATTCCTGCAAGAAGCTTCATAAGTAAGGTAAGCTACTTGCCTTTTTATTTGCTGAGCTTGCCGATCAGAAGGTCGGTGGTTCAAATCTACGTGACAGGGTGGGCTCCCATTGCTAGTCCCAGCTCCTGCCAACCTAGCAGTTCGAAAACATGCAAATGTGAGGAGATTAATAGGTACCGCTTCGGCGGGCAGGTAACGGCGTTCCATTTAGTCATGCTGGCCACATGACCCAGAAGTGTCTACGGACAAACACCGGCTCTTCGACTTTGAAACGGAGATGATCACTGCCCCCTAGAGTTGGACACAGCTGGATTTAATGTCAAGGGAAACCTTTACCTTTACCTTTACTACAGTAGTTATAAGGCAAACCTTAATAGTTAGCTGTTAGCTCTTTTAAAAATCAGCAGAGATTAGATGTTGCGAGCAATAGAAATGAATTTGCAATGAGCTTAGCAGAGGTTTTTCTGGGACGCTGCATAATACTAGGTAAGATGCGTATGCTGGATGAAATACTTGACAGATGATTGATTAGAATGGATCAGATTGGGAAGAAAGTGGCTTTGTAAAAAAAAAGTAAAACAAGAATCATTTTGCTGTGACAGCTTCATCCTGATGCCGTTGCTGGAGGGTAATAGTCCTGGAGCTCTGAAGGATCCATTTCCAAACCAAGATGTATCTTTGTCTACTGTTGCTTGGGGATACCATTGACAGTAATTCACATCACCATGGAAGAATAACCCGGTGGTCTTTCTGAAATAAGGCTAGTTGTCACTGGAATGCCAGTATTAGATTCCCTTTCATCCTACAACCCATCAGCCATCACATTTGGGCAGAAGCATGGAATCAGTGCATCAGAAGGGACCAAGTAAATTGAGTTCAAGCCCCTGGTCCCTAAAAAACAAAGTCACCTTCAAGTGAAGGTGCTGTGTACTTACATGAATACATCCATGCAATTGCTTTTCATTGGCTTACACTAGAGCAGCCTTTCTTAATCTTTTGACCCTGGAGGAACCTTGGAAATATTTTTCAGGCCTCAGGGAACCCCTGCACATTCAGGCTCAAATATAGGCCTGAAGTTACAAAATTATTATATTTGTTTCATGGGTAGGCCTGTATATATGCATTAACAATGTTCTTAAACTAAAAATAAAGAATGAAACCTACCTCCTTAATGCAAAGTTGCCCGAATTTGAGATAATTTTTTAAATAAATTGTGATCTCCCAGGGAACCCCTAGGGATCTCTTGTGGAACCCAAGGGTGCCATGGAACCCTGGTTGAGAAACCCTGCACCAGAGTAATGGATTTCCTACCTGACAATATCAGGAAATCCATACTGTTGTTTTTCATAATTAAATACTTGCTCATGTTAAGCTCAATATACAGTTCTATATACTTTTCTATTGTTTTGTCATTACATTCTTCCACAACGCTTGTTTGATTTCCAAATCTAACCTACAATCTAGACTTCCCAGATGGTCCTCCACCCAAGAATTAAACCTTGCAGACTCTGCTTAGCTTTGCAGATCAGCCTAGGAAATCCAGAACTGTAGACAAAATTGGGAAGTTGAAAAAAAAATCCTGGAAGAAGGCAATAGAAATGGGAAAATCACACACACACACACACAGCTCACTTTCTCATAGGTGAAAACAGAAGTATTGCAATTCATCTTGTGTTACAGCTGAGCTGGAAAAAAGTTGTTCAACACCTAGCGCATGGTGAGACTTCAGAGGTCTGGAGCTGCTTTCAGACTGGTCCTGAAGCCTCATCTGGAAGGGACTTAAGACTAACCCTAACCCTGATAATATGATTCACAGTGCCCTCCTACCACTGGTAAAAGCTTGATATTTCAATAAACACGGTCTTTTGAAATTTCCTTCAAATCTGTGGATGATTCGGGTGGGCATGCTCCAGGTCCCTTCCCTTAAATGTTAACATCTATCAGGACCTAGACCAGGCTGGCTGGGGAATTCTGGGAGTTGAAGTCCATACATCTTAAAGTTGTCGAAGTTGAGAAACCCTAACCTAGACAATATGCCTTCTCAGTAAAGGCCCCTGCCCTTTGGAACACCCTCCTGCCTGAGATCTGGCAGGCACCTCTCCTCCTGACCTTCTGAAAAGCTGTGAAGACCTGGATTTTCTCACAAGCCTTGTGTAGTGTGAGGCTGGAGCCCAGGGAAGTTCGAAAGATTTTTTCTGGATGTGTAGGGATATGTTGTGCCTGGGGGCACCAGAATGTTCTTTGTCGGCTTTTATGTGTTTTTAAAATTGTTTTTAGTATTTTATTATTGCTTGTGGACCATCCATGGCTGTATTAGATGGGGGACTATAAAAATCTAACAGACAAACAAACAAAGAGATTCTGCAAATTTAGCCAGCAGAAGGAGAAATCCTCCCAACCATTTATCAAGGGCAGCACTTCTCCATAGTGATCACAGTAGCATTCCATTACCCATTCCATTTGGTTCATTATTGATTGACTGATTGATTTAATCTATCACAGAAATCTGTATACCATCCAATTCCAACCCTATAGGCAGTTTATGAAAAAATACAATAAATATAAACATAAATATATTTGTCCTCAAACCCTCCTAATAAAATCCATATCACCCATTAACCTCAAACATAGAAACCAAAATCAAAACCAAAATCCAAGAAAACACAGAAGAAAGGCAGCCCAGCACCAATCCCCAAAAGACCATCTGAAAAGACAATTTTTACAGTTTTACCAAAAAAGACAACAGAGGAGGAGGCCAAACAAGTCTCAAGGGATAAAGGATTCTGTAACATTTGGGACACTACTGAGAAGGTCTTCTCCCAAGCCCCCACCTCCTTTATTTCCAATATGGTAGGGATCAGAGCATCCCTTCTCAGGACGATCATACATGATGGGCAGAATCTGATTGAAGAAGGCAGTTCTAAAGGTAATAGAAGTTCTAAAGCTAATAGAGTGTCATGCCATGTAGGGCTTTATAGTTTAATAACAGACTCAGTGTTAGCCCTTTGAGGTAGTCCAGACAAGAAGCACAACAATGAATACTAGCTCTAACTTTATTGTAAGGTTATATTAACAGTCTGTGGTTCTTCCTCCTGTCTTCCAAGGTCATTCCCACATATCATTACACTCAGAAACCTAATGGCTAGCCAATGTAGTGATTGATGCATGGGTATTCTGTTGCTAAAGTGGCTCTCATCCATCAGCCGCTCGGCTGCCATATTCTGAACTAACTGCAATTTCTGGGAAGCCTTCAAAAGCAGTTCCAAACAGACCATATTATAGTCTTCTGATATCAAGGAGATGAGTCACTCTTGTAGGGGTATTCTGATCCAAGAGTGGTTGCAGCAGGCCACACCAGCCAAAGATGGGCAAAGACTCCTCTGGCCATGGATTCCACCTGCTGTTCCAGAAGTTGCTGAGAATCCAAAGAAGATCCACGATCTGTGCCTACTCCTTCAGGAAGGGTGTGACCCTACCCAGAGTTTGAGGTACCAGGAAAAACTAGCATTGTTTTCCCATTTGTTAGGATTCACTCTAGGCTTATTGTGGCCCGTCCAGCTCCTCACACCCTTCAGACACTGAAAAAGGAACTCAGCCACATCTCTGATTTACCTTGGGAGATACTGATCATACCTCACCGCAAACTGATGGATAAACTCGCCCAATGGTTTCATATAGATATTAAATGGAGAGCCAGCTTGGTGTAGCAGTTAAGGCATCAGGCTAGAAACCAGGAGACTGTGAGTTCTAGTCCTGCCTAAGGAACGAAGCCAACTAGGTGACCTTGAGCCGGTCTCACTCTCTCAGCCCTAGGAAGGAAGCAATGGCAAACCATTTCCAAAAAATCTTCCTAAGAAAATTACAGGGACTAATCCAGGAAGTTGATTAGTCCAGCACCATCTTGAAAGCACACACACACACAAATTCAATAACATTTAATAATATAAATAATTAATATTCGTAATAGTAAATAAGAGGCAGGAACATTAGGTATGTATGCCACCTTGAGTTGACCAAAAATAAAGGTGGGATAAAAAACTAATAAATCAATACAAATGAATGAATATAAAACATGGGGAGAATTCTCCTCGGCATCCCAATGTCTTTTCTTGGGTTATAATGGAGTTCAGGGCCCAGAGAATCTACAGATTACCAAAGGGACAACTGACAGTGAAAGACAAGATATATATGCAAAACTCTTGGCCAAACTCAAGGCAAGAACACCACACTCTTTTCTCCTTTAGAAGAATTTTTAAACCATGTTCACATTCATTTTTCTTCTCAATTCATTTCTTTAGTGTATGTTTTCATTTTATATACAAACCCACACTTCCAGCACCTTAAACATTAGCCATTTTAAATGACATAAACCTTTGCCCTCTGCAGTCTGCTTTCTCAAATGCATGGAATCTTATTCCCCTGTGGCTAGAGGCAGAATTGTAGAATTGATCTCAGAAGAGAAACTAAAGGTAGGCAGCCAGGGATTGTTGTTGGATGGGATAGAGAACAGGAGTGTCTGCAAGGTGTGGTCAAAACACTCAAGGTGGTGGCTGTGACAATGCGATCAAAGCTCTGCCTGTTTTTTTGTGTGTTGCACATGTGATGCACATTTTAAAAAAAACATAAATTTCTGCAGGTGCCGACTTGACTTTTTTGACTGTACCCTGCAGACATCCTTAATAGAGACATTCCCTTAGAAATAATTTGAGAGGGGATTAAGAAGATAGTAGCAGTCTATCTTCCTCTCCTCTCCTCTCCTCTCCCTCTCCCTCTCCTAAAAAAATGCAGTTGCTAGGTTTCTAAATTGACTGCCTGCAGAGGGCTTTTAAAATTAAGACAAAAGTCTCATGAAATTAGGTCAAGATCCTCGAGCAGCCTTGGGGCCATAAGTTGACCACCCAACCTAATTCATTCTGGGTTTTATAAACTATTAGCACTGGATACACTGGCTTTCTCCCAGCTTTGAAGGCACAAAAGAATTATTATCTGAGTTCAGACAATGACAACTGTAAAAGCTTTATTTATTTTGCTTTGATTTATAGGTCAATGGGGGCTATTCCTTGGGCTTGGGTTGGGACAGGTGACAGAAATTGGACATTAAAAGATGGGCCTCTACTCCAGAAGGGCTTACAAACTAAATTAAATGGGACACAGGGGAAGCTGAGGGAAAGGCAGAAATTAAATTTTAATGGGTTGTATATCAGAAGGAATCCTAACCCTTCTCTATAATTTTCAACTTTTCTTATTATAATCTCTAGTTTACAGCCTTGCTCAGATGTCTTAGAATTTCACAGATCAGCTGGACCAAACTTTGAATCTCACTTTCTCACTTTCCCAATCAGTCTGGGACTACATCTTGGGGGAGATGGCGAGCAGTAACAAAATTTGAATAATATTCCTTTGATCATGCTTGCTGGGACTTCAGGAATACAGTCTGGGCACAGGAGAGGGTGCCAGGGTGGGAAGTATGTTTTAGCTAAACACTAAACACATTCCTCCCTGATTTCAACTCCTTCCCCAAACATTTCACATCAAAGATTTTCTCCCTCCTCCTTTCCTTAGCCATATTTAGGCTTAAAACTGCCATCAAGAAATTGAGGACTAGGAGTAAAACCTAGGAATCAAAATCACAACAGATACCGGGGTGACCTATTCAAAGTCCTCTTCTCAACAAGATGTGTTTTAAAAAGAGAGAGCTTCAACAGTCATCCTGAGTAACTGCAGTGTAAGCATTTCAGCCTGTCCAAGCAAAATTTCATCCAGAGATGTTCTCCCTGCCAAGTTCTTCCAGCCATATTCTTAAGGCTGCCACTTAACCTAGGTACTAGGGCAGGGGTGGGCCACTGCCTCTTCAGAGGCATGTACACCCCCTCTTTGTGGCCCTTGAAATTTCCTTCTGTGCATGAACTCTGAAAATTGAAGGTACCATTCTGAGATGAAAAAACAAATAAAAATTAAATGCATTATTTAAATGCATTAAATTAGGCAATCTTTTAGTTTTAATTTTTTTTCTTTAGGAAACCATCTCCCATCCTTCAAAAGCTGGCCCCACAGGAATAATATAGCTTACCAACTTTAAGGCCTCAAGCCACTCAACAAATGTTAGACATGTTCCTTGGATACAAATAGTTTGTCCTGGTACAGATATAGAAGAAGGGGTATGTTTAACCTAAAGAAGAGGTGGCTAAAGTCTTCCAATACTTGAAGGGCTATCACAGGGAAACTTATTCTCCATAGTGCCCTGGGTAGGACAAGAACCAATGGGTGAAAACTTTCCCAAGAGAGACCCAAATTCAAAATAAGGAGGAATTTCCTGGACTGTGAGACCTATTTATTCTGGAGTCACAGGGACTCCATCATTGGAGGTTTTCAATTTAATGTTGTATAGCTATTTCTCTGGGATGCTCTGAAGAGTCCTGCCCTGGGCAGGTGGTTGGACTAGAAGACCTCCAAAATCCATTCCAACCCTAGAATTCTATCATTCTATATCCATCTCTTTTTTGGAGGGTGGGTGACATGAGTAAGGATGGCGAGCAGGGGGCTCCCATCCAGGCTGTAAAGCGCATGCGTAGTACTGAGGAATTAGGTAGCCATTCAAAGAGACACAGATCGGGCCCGCCTTAGCCTTTGGGGTTTATATGTCTGGGTTTTTCCCACGCTTCTTCAGTTTGTTAGGATTTTCTGTTATGGAGCAGTAATAAAACACTAGAGACCTATTCCTTGTCTCAGCGTGGTTCCTGGCTGTTAGGACAGTGGGGAGGCAAAAATATGGAAGTGCTTTGCCATCATTTTCTTCCAGAGCACTTCTTTGATTTCTAGTCTCTATAGCCCTAGGATCTTCTGGTGATCTCTCATCAAAGTACTAACTAGTCCTGATCCTGCTTAACGTCCAAGCCCAGACTTGTGCTGTCACTTTTTGAAAGACAGTAAACACCAAATATGGCAGAGTCTGAGTAAATATATAGGATTAAACTACATAGGAAAAAAAAATATCAGTGGAAGCCTATAGCAAAACTAGTGCCCATAGAAGATTGGCTGTATAGTGCTAAAAGGGTATAGCAATCTAATCCTCCTGGGTGGCTAAATTATGAATCCCTTTTAGTCAGGATTCAGGTCTGAGTATCAGGTGGAAATTGCATTGGCTGCTTTAGAGAATAGCCTACACTGGGAACATGGCTCTCCTGGTCTTATTAGATCTCTTAGCAATCATGGCATCTTTCTGGATTCTCTGTGAAGGCTGAGGATAGCTGTCACTGTTCTACAGTTGTTCCACTTCTTCCTGAGTGGGTGGCTCCAGAACATAGTTTAGGGAACAAGTGGTCAAGCTGCTGGCCACTCCACTGTGTAATCAGTTCAGGATGACATTACCAGTGACAACCCAGAAAGTGCAATCAGTGCAGAGTACAGCAGCTTTAATTCTTGGTGAGTGAGAGTCACCATAACCATGTAATACTAGTGTTACCTATAAAGTCCTACATAGTTTGCTTCCCAGCTACCTGAAGGACCATCTCGTCCAAATTGAATCTGCCCACCCTGTGCATTCAACCCAGGAGGGTATACTCTGGGATCTTCCACTTTGAGAGGTACATGGCAGGGGACCGAGGCTGACCTATATCATAGCCCCAAACCTTGGAATAATCTCCCTCCAGCAGTTCCAGGCTGCTCCAATATTGCTGTCCTTCAAAAAGGTAGTGAAAACCATATTTTTCAGAGGGCCTTTGGAATGGCATGACTACTCTTCTCACCCTTATGGGGAGAGTGCTTGTAGTAGGCTGAATGTATAAGGTTAGTCTTGATTTTAGTTTATTGTTATAGTGATGCATTTTATTGAATGATTGTCAGATTGGTTTTCTGTTTAGTGTAATTTATTGTGTATGTTTTTTTTATACAAATAGGGCAATATACTGTAGATATTGCCCTATTTGTATAAAATAGAGAGCCAGTTTGGTCTAGTAGTTAAGGTGCTGGGCTAGAAACCAGGAGTCTGTGAATTCTAGTCCCGCCTTAGGCACGAAAGCCGGCTGGGTGACCTTGAGCCAGTCCCCCTCTCTCAGCCCAAGAGCCAATCAGGCGTGGTAGGAGAGTTCTAGTCCCGCCTTAGGCACGAAAGCCGGCTGGGTGACCTTGGGCCAGTCCCTCTCTCTCAGCCCAAGAGCCAATCAGGCGCAGTATGAGAGTTCTAGTCCCGCCTTAGGCACGAAAGCTGGCTGGGTGACCTTGGGCCAGTCCTTCTCTCTCAGCCCAACTCACCTCACAGGGTTGCTGTTGTGGGGAAAATAGGAGGAGGAAGGAGTATTAGGTATGTTCTCCACCTTGAGTTATTTATAAAAATAATAAAGGAGGGATAGAAAATAAATAAATTTAAAAATGTATAAAAATTGGGTAATAAATTCTGCCAGTGTCCAATATATAACAAGAACACAAAAAGAGAAAAGAGCACTACTGGATCAGCCCTGTGACCTGTGAATGCTTTCTGAGACATATTTTAGCTATCCATATTCAGAGAGAAAGAGAGAGATGATTGACCACAGATGATTTATTTTTCTGGTTGACTGTACAAAGTGCCTACCTGCAAAATAGACTGTGCATTGAATGCCACTTCAGCTGATATCCATTATGCAGAATCATACAGGTACTGATGATGGACCAAGCATTAAGGCTTGCACTTCACTCTGGCAAGAAGCCAAACCACTTCCTTGATCTGGCCATTGTCATGAAGTCAGCAGGAACTGAACTGAACTTGAAGGAGGCTTCACAACACCAGCAATCTGTTGTTTAGGCATCATATTACTTGTTCCACCAGCCTTTCATTCTCACCTAAAATAACAGTTAAATGTGCCTGTTGTTGATCAAGATATCTCTCATTGGGCCTCATTATATTCCATCTCATATTGCCTGCAGCTATCAGCAGAGGACTTGCACAATGCTCTAGGGAGCAATAAGATTGGACTTCTGGGACTCCCATAACAATAGGTTCACATATTGCTGAATTCCGAAAAACATAGGCATCTATGCTTTTTTTTTTTTTTACTTTGGCTAGCATAAATATCAGGGAAGTGACCCATTGGCCAATTGTGCTTTGGAGAATCATGGAACAGAAGTATTTTCTGTTAATGAAATAATTTCCCCACTGAATTAGAGATAGCAAAATCTTCAGGATAGATTGTATTCTGCTCAGTGTTCCCTGCTAAGACCTGTCATACTGTATTTCTACAGTATATCAATTATATTCACAAGTCACATACATTTATAAATATCAAATAGCCTATGTACATATTTTTGTAAATCAATATTGTCTTTGAATTCTCCCTCCCCCCTTTTTTAAATGAAGTGTGGGAGGCTTCATTTAAGCTCCTCATAGCTCAGGATGTATCAAATTATCCTGGGATGCTTGATCCCTACAAACACCAACCATCCACTACACCCAGCATATATTCTCCCTTATTTTCACAATATGTAATCCTTTATTTTCTCAATAAATAAATATCTTCTTCCATGATAAAGCAGAAGTTTAAACAGAGCTATTTTTAACACCTTTCCTAAGGGACGTTTGTATGATATTGAAATGCCTTGGAAACGGATTGATTTTTCCTTTGGAGACAAATAAATGTTCTAGAAGTGAAAGAAATCATTCCGTTTTTGTTTACATAAGGGAAAAACCCTATCAATTACATATCCAGGTTCTAAGAAGCAAACAAAAATGCATCCACAAAATCAGCAAAATTATCTGAGCAGATAATCATTCTGTCCTCCATGCTTTGCACAAAAATCCTTCCAGGCAATACTCAGAAGGGACATATAATATTTTTAGCTTCTCATGAGCTTATGATAATCAATAATCCAATTGCTCAAAATATTACATAATGCAAGATTAATAAGGGCTGACAAAATTTCCTGAAAGTGGGAGAAAAAACACTAGCCATTTGAAAAGGTAAATAAGTCAAGTTAACAACCTGATTAAGGAGCTGTTATTACTAAGAAGATGTATAGAAGTTCAGCCTCAGAAAATGCTAACCCTTACCAGCTATAGGCGGTGGGGGTGGGAAACACTGCAAGTCAGTTATGGAAATGGAGATTTTTTTTTTCAAAAAAATGTATTTTTAGACAGGGACCAAACTGGTAAATAGTGATGGATATAGGTTTTATTCTTTGTGAGAACAGCTGTGATTAGATAGATTAAATGGGCTTTGACTTATCAGCTCCAGGAAATGATCTTGTAACATTTCTTTAAAGGAAAAAAAAGATGTTTTTTTTACTGAATAGGAAAAGTGCTTCCATAGAGGGGTATCAATTTATTTATCAGATTTATAAGGCTGCCCATTTATCCAATGACACTCTGGGCAGTGAACAACAACTACAAAATTAATAAGTATAAAACTACCAAGACGAAACAAATGGAGGCCCCCTCCTTCAAAATGTCACGAGACACCCATGCCATACATCCATGGCAGAACTTCAATAACTAATAGCCTAGCCCCAATGCCTGGGTGAAGCGTCAAGTCTACACAGTCTTGTGAAAGGCCAGTAGAGATGAGGCCATCCATATCTTTGGAAGGAGGCTGTTCTAATGGGCAGGCACCATAACCAAAAATGCATACTTCCTAGCACTCACTAGATGGCATTGCATCACTGAGGGGACCTGGAGCACATCCACCTTGCCAGAGCTGGGGTGGGGGTGGGGGGTAACAAAAAAATGAACAATATACAAATGTGTAGCAACTGAAGTATGCTGGGGGGGGAAATGGTGTGCTTTATCATGTGGAGTCCAACTGAATAGAATGAATACATATAGATACAGGGCTACTCTGAAGAGACTCTGGACAAAGCATTACCTTAACAAATCCCAATCTTTTTACCTGCGCACCTCTTAGGCCTTTGGATGAGTAATCTCTTCGAAGCCATAGTTACCTTTTCAAATACTGAGGACCACAACAGACTTGGCAGTGTTGTGATGTTGCCAGAAGGAATAAAACCAAATGGTGAAAAACTTCATCCCCATCATTTGGTGATTTCCTGTAGAATGTTGATGTTGACCTTGAGGGCTCCAGATGACACCAAATGGAACCACATAGGGCCCACGGAACATATGTTCCACATCTCTGTCTTAAGTGGAGCCAGTCCTCCAATGGGAACAGCTGATCTCTTTAAGATGCAGCTGGCATTTGCGTGTGGTCAAAGCATAATTAGAACTCAATTTTTTTCTGTCCCATGGAATAATCCAAGACTATGCATTGGTTGGATTTTGCCTTATTGCAATCCAACTTCTGCTTTGCTTAAATGTTTGCTTGCGAACAGGTCAAATGCTTGATTTTGCCTTCCTGAAACTTTTAAACAGATTGTATAACTTTTGTTAAAAAATATTTTAAGCCCCCACACTATTAAAAAATACTTCCATGTTTTATCATATATTTCATATTGTATTCATTAGTGCATTTTATGCTTACATGTGTCTGGTTTTTAAAACATTTTTATTACATTTGTGAGCTATCTAGAAAACCTCAGGTATGAGGAGTAAATGCTATGGAAGGTGACAGAGTAACCTGAGACCAGTTCTTCTTTCTCAGCCTAAACTATCCTATAAAATTGTACCTGGGGGAAAAACTGGAGGAGGGAAATCTAGGAATGCTATTTGGAACTCCTGGTGGAAAGATTAGATATATGTCTAATAAACTAACAAATGATAAACCTATGTCCAGAATGCATATCTTACCCCCACCCCCCTTATTTCTTAGCACCTCCTTAGCTGGAGCCACAAGGTGACCTTTTCATAAAGTCTGACCTGCAGACAAGTCTGTTGTGATTTTAGTGCTTCACCAGCCAGACTAACACTGCCACTTTTTTCCAGGCAGATGGGAGATTTAGTGTTATATTTCCCATAGGCTCACTGAAGGCTACAGGGTATGGCAGTCATTTGGCTTGGGTGATGTGCTCGGCAACAGGCGAGAAGTCTGTCTGCCACTTATTAAGATTCATAGAACAACTACAGAGGCACTGAGTGCTTAGCTTAAGAGCAGCCACAGAGAATCACCTGCGCCAGCCACGTTGAACAGATCAATCCTGATAGTTCGTCTTAATCTTATCTAAGTTTTACAATTCTTTACTGAAAGCCTCTATTTTTCCAGCTGTAAGAAATGCCAGCTTGTCCTTAGAGGGGGTGATATTCCTCCTGTCCCTTCACACAGCAGTTATGTAGTTTTACCATATGTCAAAATGCCCCAAAAGTGCAGCAACAGAAGCAAAATTCAGTGAAGAGAACTGGCGTTAATTGCACATGTCCTGCATAATTTTCTTGGTTATTGGATAAAATGAATGGGCAGCTTGACACCATTCATGGTTTTTGCACCGTACCACTCCAACAAGTTCAGCCCTTGGAATCATGTTGACTTCATTGCATGCATGAGGTCATCAAAGATAGAATGCTATTTATCAAATATTTCATATTGTTTCAAATGCAATACACACATCCAGCAAGCAGATATCAAGCAACATAATGTTATGAGTAGATCAGCCTCCTCTGATAGATAAACAGAGATCCTTGGGACCATAGTCTTCAGGGCACAGAAGATAGTTCCTTCCTGAAGCAATCAGATTACTTGTGATCAGTGGCTGGTGTTTTCTGAGCTCAGTTGCTTTTCTACAAACATTTTGGTACCAGGAATATAAACAACCACCAAACATCACTTTCCCATGCACTGATATTACCTAGTCTGGTAACAAAACATCTGCAGGAAAACAACCAAGTTCAGAGAACACCAAGAATCCAACAGTTCAATCCCAAATTACATATATTCTCTACTGTAAAAGACTCTTTTTAGAGTAACAGATTTAACAAGACTTCCCTTGAGCATACAGAATTAACCAGGTGCAGGCCTATTATCCCATCCTACTCCCAACTATTATTCTGGGAACTGTCAAGACAGTATGATTGTCCTCTTATGCTAGATGGAATGGGTCTTAGCTCTAATTTAGCATATTTTTTTTAGGTTCTTCCATATATTTAAGGATAACCCAGTTAAGAGCTCAGATCTAGCATATACATACCTACGTCTTCTGTTGAACAAGGTCTGGTGATCAACAGGATCACTGCCTGTTGGAAGAAGCTAGTTCACAAAAGATTCATCTAGAGTCAAATGAAATCAAATCTTTATTACAATCAAAGACCAGCATAAGGAGGATGGGGTACAGTCAGTTAAAAGCATAGAAAATATATTAAAATCTAAAGAACAATATAAAGGCATACACACACACATACACACACACACTGTATGTGTGTGTATACACACACACATACACATGTAAGTATTTACATACACTGTATATACACACACACACACACACATTACAGTCCCCCTTTTTGTGGGAGATGGGCAGTGATAAAAATTTCAATAATAAGTAAATAAATATATAAATATATCACACAAAAGTCTAAAAGAAAAGAAAACATCTAAAAGGAGGGTAGGAGCATTAGATGGGTGTAGGGGAGCATAAAGGTTAGTATGTCTATCAGCACAGAACACTCTAGTTTGATGAATTAGATGCTCGTTAAAACTAGTTTATGGCACTGGTCATCATCTGGAAAATTTTAAGTGCTGCTGCGTAGAACCTGGCAACATCATATGATGTAGCAGGGTTGGAATCTGACAGCAGCAGGGAGGTGTAAAATTGTCCTGAGCGCCCTGGGTATTTATACAATAATGGTAAAATGAGGCTAGTTTGAATGTCTCTATAATACAGGCACTGGAGGAGCACATGCTCTGTTATTTCTATGTGACCAGAGTCACAGGGGCATTGACTCTCTGAGTAAGGAATCTTCCTGTATTGGCCTTCAAGGACAGCTGAGGGGAGGGCATTACATTGTGCCATAGTAAAGGCCTTCCAATGGTTGGGTACCTCGAGTTTAGTTAAGTATGTCAGAGAGGAGGCAGAATACCTGTTGGATTCACTGGCAATAAAGGATGGGGACCTGGCTAAATCCAGTTGGCACTCTGTGTCTGCTACACACTGTTTAAGGAGTGCTTTGGCCCGATCATATCCCATGCTGAGTAGAAGACCTGGGGAGAAGCCCAAGAATGAGATTTTATTTCCCACTGCCTGTTTCCATGGATCTAGAGTCAAATTTGAGTCATTTAAGCAGGAATTATGTCTCACTCTTTGATCTAAGATGAAAAGGCCTGGGGAAAAAAGAAAGATGTTCTTTTTCTCTCATTGATTTCAGTTTTATTCCCCTGGGTTCCATCTCAAGAGAATGCAGCACATGTAAATGTCCTGTGGGCATTCCATACCTACAGACTTTCTCAAATATTACCCAAGCTGCATCACCACCACTCAGAAAAAAGCAGTTCCCACTTGGGTAGAATAACATTTTAAGGACTCCAAAATCTCAGGGGAAGTTTAAGCCACTCAGTCGTACAAAGAGCCCAATCCTGTGTTTCTATATGTTAAATCGATTAAGATGAGTCTGTGTGTATGCGCAAAGTGTAACAAAAGAGAAAAGGTGCAAGATAGATGGACATCATCCTCAGCCAGTGGATCATGCTAACTGGAGAATCAAGACTGGGGTCCCAGCAAAGCTGGAAAGCATCAGGGAAGGGAAGGGGAATACTGTTTTGTACAATGGGTGCCCAAGGGTTTGGAAAATTCATAGAGGATAAGACTTTTTGTTAGTTCCTACTCCCAATATCTGTGTTCAGTGCATTTGAAGATCTCACCCTTGCTGCCATTTTGAATTTATTTTTGGTCATAAAGATAGCTTAGAGACTGGGATCTGGAGAGAGAGGCAAGGGGAGTGATGAACTGTGACTCATGATGTTATGTTTCAAATACTGTTATATGAGTACTTAGGTCAGGTGCTGGGGCACAAGGAGATAAAAATGGAGTTTGTGTCATGACATCAGCACGGGGGTATTATCATTTTGACATAATCTCAGTCTGCTGGGGATGCTTATGGATTTAAAGAATTTGAGCAAAACCACAGTAGTGTACTGTATACTATCTGATTCCCATTAACTCGGAAGTTGGGAATGGTACCTGCTTTTTAGCCATCAAGCCTAAAATTAACCTATGTCTTAATCTGCCAAATACCTAGTGCAATAGCATCATTCAGGCATAGCCAATGATTATATAGATGGATGGGGGGAATCATATGTGGAGTTGAGCCTATTTTAAAAGCCCTCTGCAAGGAAGCCATTTAATTCTTTGGGAAGAGTGATTTGCTGGTGTCTCCCAGGAAAATGAGAATAAACAGAAACAAACAAAAAGATGGAGGGGGGGGGCTGGCTTCACCACTGAGTTGTAGCTCCAGATTATTTCCAAGGGAATGCAGCAGAAAAGTTGCCTATAGCCATGAGGATTGTGCCAGGAACCAACCATTCTCAGGCTAGTGGTGGCAGTTACGTTACCATATAACAATTTCAGTTTCGTACCAACGGCTGAGTATTTTGTTTCCACTGCTGTTCAGAAAAAGACCATCTGAAGGAGCAGTTTTGCAGCTCTCCAGAGATATCTAAATTCAGCTCTTGCAGATTTCTCTGATTTTATTTTAGTGGCGTGAACAGCACCACATGCCCTGAGAGTCAGGTATTTAGCAAAAATCAATCCTTTTCTTTTTGCATGGCAGGCTGGTGATGACTCTGACTTTTATTGCCATGCCTAAATTGGGAATTCATAATCAGATTAAATTTACAATTTCGGCCACTGACAGATGGTGTTTTCTTCCAAGCCTCGTTTCATTCCTGAAACTCACTCATAATTACAGGAATCAGTTGTTCTCCTCTACAGTCTCTGCTTCTTTGAGAAGATTTCCCCACCCCAACCCCCTTTGACAGATATCACTGGTAATGGTATCTTGGATACAAAGACTAATAGCTTCCCTTTCGGCTGGAAGAAGGGGAAGGAAATAGGCCCAGAAAATTAGCCATCACTAGAAAACTTTATTAGCCCGATTGTCCATGAATACAGATTTAAATCATCTGGGGCATTTCAAGAAATTGAAAAGAAATGGAGGCGGATCTCTTCTCTTTTAATTTAGAAACACTTTCTTACTCTTTGCCTGAGGGCAATATTTCTACCCACACCACAGGCTTGAAATAGGAACATATGACTGAAATTCCATTTTAGTGAATTCCAGTGTGAAATCATCTGATCCATACCTCTTTATAGGTTAATATGCCGGAGCGGGGGGGGGACTTTTAAAGAACATGTATACTTGAAAATACTTATTTAAGTATATATATTTTATATACTTTTATTTTTATATATGTGTGTGTTTGTGTGTGTTTTGTGTGGGTAAAGATAAGGAAAATGTCACATCTCAGTAGTGAAAGACAATTGATCAGGCTTATATTTGTGCATATGTAAAACTCACATGGCCTGGAGACAGAGATTCAGTGTGATGTAGTGGTGAAGATGCTGGACTAGGAGTGTGAAGACCATGTTCTTCACTTCCCTTAGGCCTCAAAGCGAGTTGGGTGATCTTACACCAGTCATCCCCTACTAGCCTCAAGCTCTACAAAAAGCTGGCTGAAAAACAAAACCCTTGGTCATATCATACATTGATAGCTTTGTTATGTGCACCAGAGTGAGTGCAATGTGCAACAAGGAGACCCTGTACCAAAACTGGACAAGACTTAGGAATAAAAACAACATGGCCTAGAGAGAGCTTATGCTGTTTCAAGCTCAGTTCCTGGGATCTGGTGTTGGGTCCAGGGATATGAATATATGTATTTATTTTATGTCTAGCATTATTATTTGTTTCAAAATTACATGTACCCTTTCCTCCAGCAGCTCAAGGCAATAGGTAGAACATTTCCACCTCCAATTTATACTGCCCAGAGCTGGCAGTACATAGAGTCCCTAAGAAACTCTGATTGGCGATACCAACTCCCACCAATGTGAAGAATTAGATTTTTAGAATGAATCAGAAGGAGGGGCAGTGTTGGTGCCCCAAACCTTTGGTGCCTAGCCTTAGCCTAAAGCTCACCCTGACTATGTCCAACAAAAGCCCTTTGAGATACATTGGGCTAAGAGAGGATAAATGGTCTAAAGTCACCCATTGAGCTGCCACAGCTGAAGATTGGTTCTCCCTGATTCTAGTTCAGCATGTGGACAATGACACCACAGTGGTCCTCTACTGAATTTGAGTAGTCAAGGTAGCTAACAATAAATCACAGGCATCTCCAAGGAATGGTCAAAAAGGTCAAGATGACAGCCACAGTAGTATAATCAAAATGCCACACATTTTTTAAATATGTGTCACACATCAGAAACACACAGCACTTCCATTGCACCATTTTGGTCACCATCTTGATGTTTTTGACCACACCTTGTGGACACCTCTGCAATCAATAAATGCCAGATTACACAGAATGTGTCCTAACTGCCAGGAAACACGCTGAGACAAGGAACTGGTCTCTAATGTTTATTACTGCTACATAAACAGAATCCTAACAAACTGAAGAAGCGTGGGAAAAACCCAGACAGATAAACCCCAAAGGTTAAGATGGTCCCGATCTGTGTCTCTTTGAATGGCTGACCAATTCCTCAGTGCTACGCATGCGCTTAACAGTCTGGATGGGAGCCCCCTGCTCGCCATCCTTACTCATGACAGAATGGATGTTTAAAGACCAAATTAAACCCAATGCAAGCACCTAGAGAAAGAGATGTGCTTTGTTTGCTTTTCTAAAAGCAGGGAGAATGGGGCCAAAGGCAACTCCAAAGGGAGTGTGTTCCACAGCCTGGGAGTAACCCAGGAGAAGGCCCTACCCCCATGAGGAGATGAAAATGGCTCAAACATTGATACTCATGAGAACTGAAAAATACCTGTTAGATGCCTTGGTAGCTAGAATTCAAGTTTGGATTCAACTTAGCACAGGTACTTTGGGAAAATTAGGTTCCTGACACATCATGCTCTGCTTTTGAAATACAAAATACTGGCTGAGTCAGTTTGGGATTATTGACTGATTGATTAATTGATTTTGTAAACTGCCTGAATCTGCAGACTGTGGGTATATTCAACAGAGTAAAATGTAAGAGGGAGAAAATAACAACATTACATTAATAACATTCCCCCCTGCCCCAGTGATTAAACATTCAGAATGAATTAAAGGCCTGGTAGAATAGGATTGTTTGAATGGCTTTATGAAATGTGAAGAAGAAAGGGGCTGTGTGAGCCTCTGGGGGTACAGGGGGTCACAACAGAAAAGGCCTGCCTCCTATTCACATATGGATGGGACACTCTTGGGACACAGGAGGCTGAAAAATATAGAACCAAACCATAGTTCCATTTAGTCCAGGTTTGCCAACACAACTCCCAGGATTTCACCAGCCTGGGAATATACCTGGAGATACCAGGACCTGAACTGGGATCTTCTCTATATAGATTAAATGTCCTCTACCATTAAGCTACATGGGCAATCAGTTTTACCCAGCAAGCCTCTCTTCATCACTGATTATTTTCACAATATGATGTACCATAAAATTGGATCCCATGACTTTGAAATTAAGCTGCCTCCTCCACAGAGCATCAGCACAATCAGGCTTCTTAGTAAACATAGTCAAAACCGTGAGTCACCTGCTGCTTATAACAACATTTACAAAACAAGCATCATTTACAGGGTCTGACCCTTAATGGATACTCTCAGCCTAATCAGCAAGAACCAAAGCAGATTGAGCAGGTCTTCATTCAGATGTCAATAACCCTGTCTTTTTATTTCATTTCCTAATGGGTTATCAATACCAGTAATTTGCCCCTGATAATGTGGCAAATTATAAGAGGGGAAAATTAAACAAGTACTGATGGAGGAGAAAATCAGCTTGACAACCCACTTTGTTCTGGTGCCTGAGCTCATACAGTTCTTGGGATCAAAATCCTGCTGCCTGGCTAGGTGCCTGATATTGAGGACAGAAGCTGTGATGTGATTTATCATCAGACTAATCATGGACAGAGAAAGCAGGGACTCATGTTAGGACTTTGAACCTATTATGCATCCACAGATGATTAGTCACATGTCTTTTCACACAGCCTGCCTCTACCGGATAAGAGGTAAGAGTTTATTACCACCCATGAGCAGCCAGCAAAATAGGACTCCCACAATGTAAACCTAGAACAGATCAGACCATGATACTACCATTTCTGCTGTGTTCAGTGTTGAATATTCATAGACATTAAGTAAAGCTTGGTGATGCTACTGGTGTAGAAATAGGCAAATAATAGACACTTTTTTTTAATGCTCTTCATATTAGCTAAAAAGGTATTATATAAATGGGGTGATGGTCCTTGTAAAGTGAAGAGCACAACAATATGTGTCCCACTGACTAATTATCTATTTCATGGGCTCATGCCTGTTCTAAGGCAAGGATGGCACAAAACTTACCCTACAGGATTGCTGAAGATAAGGTACTGAACCATGAAAGGGGTGAAGGTCTTTTTAAGAAGGTTAAGCAACTGAGGGGATCTATGTTGAATAGTCAATCTCCAGTGATTGTGTCAGTCCTCCCAGATCCCAATGGAATCAACAACTGAGTAGAAAGGCAAGTAGGAATATAATACAATATATAAATTCTCCATCAGGTTAGCTCAATTCTGCAACTAAAAAAATTACTTGCATTGCTTTTAATGAACCTAGCCTTTACAGTAAAAATGTTGTTCCTGCTTTGATTTATGATCTGAATTGATGAATTTAGTAAGGGTTTTTTAATGTCAGCTTGGGTGATATAATGGAAAACGATTGGCTGGATAGCATTTACAAAATGTAATAGTATAATAAAGAAAATAAAAAAAATTAATAAATAAAATGTAAGAAAATCTGTTCAGTCATGCAGCTGTTAAATCAGGGGTGGATAATCAGTGAGAAGATTCTTGTTCTGCTACTTCCAAAAACTTCTTTGAGGCCTACAACTAAAAAATCAGCAATACATTTTCCTACCTTTTTTAAGACCAGGAAATATGTAAAAGATAGTAAAAGTCTAAATTAGGCTTAAGGTAAAGGTAAAGGTAAAGGTTTCCCTTGACGTAAAGTCCAGTCGAGTCCGACTCTAGGGGGCGGTGCTCATCTCCGTTTCTAAGCCTTGGAGCCGGCGTTGTCCATAGGACACTTCCGGGTCATGTGGCCAGCATGACGACTCGGAACGCCGTTACCTTCCCGCCGAAGCGGTACCTATTGATCTACTCACATTTGCATGTTTTCGAACTGCTAGGTAAGCAGGAGCTGGGACGAGCAACGGGAGCTCACCCCGCCGCGCGGTTTCGAACCGCCGACCTTCCGATTGACAGCTCAGCGGTTTAACCCGCAGCGCCACCGCGTCCCTTAGGCTTAAATTAGGCTTAACCTAGTTTAAAACAAAGGAATCCCACCAACTGCATTAAAAGCTGAAGGAACAAACCAACAATCTTAGATTGGTCCATAAGTCATACAGACCCTGTCTTTTCATTACTGGCTTCTTGAAAGAAAACCTCAGCCCTTGGAAGATTACCCCGCATTGTGTTAAATGCACAAGATCTCCAAACCCAAGAAAAATATGGAAATTCTTTACAACACAGGAGCCTTTGTCTCTGTAAAAATAGAAAAAATATTCTTGGAATTTTTAATTAGGTAAACAAACAAGCCTTGTTTCCTACTTTTTTTAATACTTCCACTTTCTCCCAGTGTCTTTTACATTGAAGGAGATCTGTCATTATCATAAAATAGGAATAAATTATCCCAAGGCTAAGAACCACTTCCTTAGGGTGGAGCGAAGGGGATCATTTTCTTTTCTTTCACAAATCTATAGTTGTTTTCTTTAAAAAAAAAATAGAAAGCCCATTGACACCTTTTTCAAAATTTGAATGAGCTTTGCATTCATTTATTTCAAATTCCTAGTTATTTTTCCCCCAACCTCAAGGCCCAGGAGAGTGAGTAACATTTAAAAAAGGATAATATAGAATTCAAAATCCGAAATGGACACTAGGGGTTGTGTGATGTTTTAATTAAAGGAAGTGTACGTTTTCGGCAATATTAACTGGCTGGAATAGACCAAGTATCATTTATTGCAGTATTTAGATTCCCTGATTGCAGGAGGAAGGAATCTATAGCCCTCCAGATATTGCTAGACTACAATTTCCCTAATCTGGTCCTGAATAAAGGTGATGAAACATATGTTACCTATTTGCCATCTGGCATCCCTTCCAATGTCATCTACAAGGTAGCTAAATTTTGCTCAGTTGTGATGCATGGTTGGCAAAATTTGTTGAAGGTTCCATGAGTGAATACTATTTTATGTACTTATTTATGTACTACTCAGTGAGTTTAAGTATCTTTTAAATTAAAATTAGATCCCCCCAAGCTTTCAATATCAGTCCTGCTGATGGAGATTTCTCAGAAAGGATTCTGATAACATTTGGAGCATCATACTGTTCCCATGCTCCTTTTTGTACCTCTAAAGTAAAAAGGCATGAGAATGAGCTACTAAAAGTTTAATTTTCTAAAAAAGCATTTAAGGTCACATTTTGTGGTTGTAGATGGTTTCATTTTTGTTCATTATTTGTTCAGGACACTTCTGTTACCCTTAATCAGAATTTAGAGAATTCTCTGTAAATATTGAAAACACAAGGGAAATAAAACAGCAACAAGTAAAACAAAACCATGAAGTTTGGCAGAACTGATTAAGCTATAATCAAAGCTTCCAATATTGTCTCAGATTCAAAAAAATTAAGAAGTTCATTAACTGGATGTTGAAATGACATTGAAATTGGTGCCAGGTGGGCTTTTTGGGGAAAGATATTTCATGGATAGGACACTTGTGATCCAAAATTCTTGTTGTATACTCATCTGTCTTATTACTGATGGCAGCAGGGTAGGGAGAAAATAATCCTATTAACTCACTCAATCAGTGGGAAATTTTCCATACCTGGCTTAAGAAATGACTTCTGCTGAAAAATAAGGTTAGTAGAAGCCCTCTTGAAGAAGCTTCTGCTGATGGACCATGTTCCCTGGAACAGTGCATTCATCTTTATTCTACTTTCAAGGACAGAATTGAACTTCCCCCCAGAAACAATGGGAGTTGAGCTGAGTTCACAATGAATTTAATTATTGTCTTTATTGGATTTTAGACACTTTAACTTTTTAACTATTTGCCACTTAGTCTGCCTTGCAGATCAAAAGGGGGGATATAAAATTAAAATTATAAATAAATATGACAAAGAGGTTTGTATTACTAGGGCTTCCAAATGCGGAAGGGATTCTAAGTTTAGCCAAATACATTTGCTCACAGGAGAGATTCTGGGAAAAAAGTTGTATACATCTTGTCCCTTTCAACTGTTATGTGTGCTGCCTGAATTCTTACAAAAGGCTCCTAGGTCATAACTGTACCACTCAAGGAGCCAGTTGAATGTTAAACTGGTTTTTTTTTTTTCCTTCTCAGGAAATAGACATTTTTCCATGTTGTGGAAGCCTCTTTTTATGAATAGGGTCTTTTCCCTTTGTTTCATAGCAAGCCTCTCCAGAAACATTTATCCTCTCATGTTTTAATTAATTTTTTTCCATAGTTGCTTCATTAATTGATGTTTACATGTTGCCTGCTCTCCATATTGTGGAGATTGCACATAAAAGGATGCACTTCTTATAGCTGAACAATTGCTTGGCCATCATTGGAATATTTATTAGCCATTAAGCCACACATGGAGAAATGAGGTTTACCAAGTCTTGTGGTGATGCTACATTCCATAATATAGTTTCCTCCTCCTTGAGATAATTTTACAAAACCTATTAAGTATCTGAGGTGCAGGCGCAGGCCAGACTGAAAGTCAAAGACTCTAGGATGAGAAAACTATAAATGAAGCAGAAACATAATCGTTCAGACTGAACAAGACTCTTAGCTCTTGCCTCATGTATTATATGCCTTGCTGTGTGGTTCAACAAAAGCTGGGTAAGAATCAGAAAACCAAGTATCAGCCATCAGGTAACTCCTAGGGCCAGGGAGGGCAACCTGGGTATCTAAAACCTTTTCATAATCTGCAAAACTCCCTTAATCACACCACCAAAGTTCAATGATATAATTTCTGAAAGCCAATGCAGGTGGATAGAAATTGGAAGAGAGACTGCTGGAGGCTAGAACGGGAAATCTAAACAAAAAAATGTTAGTAGGGAAATGGTAAACCACGTCCATATTGCTGTCGAGAAAACTACACGGACATTTCCATGAAATCACCAGGAGTCAAACTCAGCTTGAGGGCATCTCTACCTTTAATGGCTGAAAATCAGCAGTATGGTTTTTCTACCAGCCTGAGGTAGGAAACACAAGATTGCTATAGTGAAAGTTCAAAACAGACTGCCTAAACTACAGAAAAAATGCCACATTCACATATTTTAGATTAATACTAAATTTGGATATCATACTATCCATTGTAGTATGATACCCAACCACCAAAAGCTTTTCCATCTCTACATCTGTGAATCCCACCATCCATGAGTCCAATCAAGAATACAGTGAGATAATATTTCCCAATAAAATAAAATAGTTTTAAAAGTAATTGTTATAAAGTGAGGGCAGACGACCTTTCAGTTACAGGATATACTTCTGGATAATTTTTAAAGGGTAGCAATGGCTACACTGACAGCATAATCATGATGCAATAATGTCATGAACAGCAGGGTTTCTAGGGCAGAGGTTAGGCATTTTGAAGAGAAGGGTTGAGTTAGTTTGGTTTTGGTTAATCCACCTATTTTATTTTCTCCCAGAAATCAACATGAAAACCTGTTTCAGTTTTTTAATGGTTTGTTGCCAAATTTCAACAGCACATTACAAAGGGAGTTGAGGTCCATAAAGGGGGTCTACATGCATCCTGCAACTCATAGGCTGCCCAATCTTATTTTAGACAATAATAACAAGAGGACCTTCTTGATGATAATCAGCTTTTTAATCTTTCCTAAGACTTCATTCCTTCTATATACTGTTCTGTGTCTGTTATGAATTGCTTTGTTGGCTTCCCTTTGATTTTTTTTTTCCTCCCTATTCTTCCCTTACAGCCATTGACTGGTGTCATCTTAAAGCAGACCAACTGCTTAGAGCAATCCATTATGGCAGTCTACCCCACTAATGCTTCTATTGAGTCTTTGTTATTTGAGATTTTTATTAATCATTTACTACATTTTATGAGGTTAGTCACCTGCATTGTTCCTCTGCTGACAGAAACATTTGTCATGAGGAAGAAAGGTTTGGAGGAGGGGAAAAGCAAGGGGAGGAGAAGGGAGCTTGTTTTACGGGCAATTCATAAATGCTCATATCAAGTTATCAAATGAGGTCATGGGGTGATGCACCATTCAGCTTGGAGCCTAAATGAAAAACTGCGAAAGGGGAGAGAGAAATTGGAGGGACATCAGTAAGGCTATCTTAGATGATCAGGTTCAAGAAGAATTGCTAGACAATCAATTATTCAGAAATGTGTAGAACTGCTGGATGTTGCTGCCTATTGAATTCTAAAGTGTTTATTGAACCAGTGCGTGGGTGTCTGTGAGGGTGGGGAGTTTTCCTTTTGTCTGCAGTTTTAAACTGTGTAATATAGGAGATAATTTGAGATCAAAGCTAACAAAGAGTATAAAGAACCACTGCTATTGCAACATTTGTTCTGGGAAGAGAGCTAACTGTCTATATCCTTCAAACAAATGGGCACAAGGAGAGTAAGTGTGACATTTATTCACAACTCACTGAATGCCAGCTATTATGAGCTTGATGGAAAAAGCTGTATGTTGCATATTGTGTCCACTGCTAGTCACAAAAATGCCAAAATGGCACAGTTTGTCAGTGTTTCTCAACCTTGGCAACTTCAAGCTGTGTGGACGTCAACTCCCAGAGTTCCCCAGCCAGCTATGTTAGCTGGGGAATTCTGGGAGTTGAAGTCCACACAGCTTGAAGTTGCCAAGGTTGAGAAACACTGCAATATGTATTGGGACATCATGATGCAAATTCTATTCTTTTTTACACCATTGCAATGCTGCATGCAAGTATGTAGGGGGAAGAATTGGTGTTGTGACACCATGAGGCATGTTTTGACACTTAGCTCCCTTGGCTCCACCTGGACAAGGAACTCTATGATCTTGGACACTCTTGGACCTCTATAATCCTTCTGTCTATGTCAGGGATGTACAGAGGCAAGGATCCTATTTGTTGCCAGTTAGAATGGAGACATTTTACAGTGTAAGGCTTTATCCTTCAAGTTAACTGGATTGGGTTTCAGGAGCTCAGTCTAAATTAAGATGATGGCTAATGCTGGAAGCAAATGGTTTCACAGTCCGACTGGATCCTTTCTGGAAGCCTCAATAATTTGTGCTCAGTTATATCTTAGCTGGATAATTTTAATATACTCTATTCTTACCTGGATGGTTAATACACATAGCTAAGATGGGCTGATAATAAAATAATGAAATTTAACAACAGAGACCAATGCAAACTTCTTCACAAAGGTCAAATATACCTACTTTGGCAATAGAACTGGTGAAAAGGTCTTGGAATAGTAGCTGATTGCAACTGAGTATGAATCATGGAGCATGATTTTCAAAAAGGCAAATGAAAGTTTGTATTCCATCAACAGCAGTACAGTTTCCAAATCATGGGAAGGAATAGGCTGGCTGTATTCCATGTGGGTCACTCCTACCTCAAATGTGGTGTCCAGTTCTGGGCAGTGCATTTTAGGAAGGGTTTACAGGAACACAATAGATTCAGAGAAGGATGATGGGTTTGATGAGGGGATTAGAAACTAAGTCTTTCAAAGAGAAATGTAAGTCTTACAAAGAGAAGACAGTATGGCTATAGTAGCTCTCTTCAAATAACTGAAAGAATGTTATACAGAAAAAAATCAAGACTTGCTCTCTCTCATTCCACAATACAGGACACGGAACAATAGTTTCAATCCATGGTTGAGAAACCAGCACAGGGCAGTTACAACAAAATGAAAAGAGGAAGTCATGGTCAACACTTGGCCCAGGCAACAAGGGAAATATTCACTATCTGCAGAAATGTTCAAAGGGTGAAACAGTAAGGATTGCCACAGACACAGCAGTGTCTAAATTATCCAACTTATGAAGGCCAATATTTTAATAAATGCAAGCCAGACTTATATTGAGAAACTCCTGTTATTCACAAAAGCATAGTGGTACTGTTCAGATTGGACTGTGGTTGTTGGTTTACTTGGAAGTGGCAGCCTATTTCAGTGGTGCTGTGCCAAGTACAGCACCACTTGTCCACTACTCCACTCTTTGGTGCTCAACTTGTCCTTGATGGTCATTCCCTTTCTTCAACATTTGAATCTGGGACATATGTGGCAGCCCTAGATTTAAGAACACATAGAGACCTTTTCCAGACCTTCAGATAACCTGAAGATGCATGAAGTTGTTATACATCCCATTTTTGTAAAAATGAACTTATAAAAATGAACTTTTTTTGCCAGCAGAGAGGGTTCCTAACAGCAGTTACTTTTTAAACAACACTACACTACACAGAATAATCAGTGTTATGAGAGTAATTCATTATTCGGCATGAGTAGCAAATAGGTAGAATAATTCATAATGCTTGAAGTTCTAAAAGGGCCTTATTTCCATATTAATCATGTTGACAATCCCTTGTGATTCACTGATAAGACTTTTTCTCCTTTGCTCAAATCTTCACATGCTCACAGTGTCTGAATTCACTCAACACACTTACCCAGGTCAGTTAAAGATTGATGGTACATTTATATAACTTACTAAATGTGGTCAGTTTTAAATATGGTTAGCTTTTGGGGGCTTAGCATGTTGTGTAAATCCAGCTTGTTTAGTTAATTTGTGATTCAATATATTGTACAAACTCAGAAAATGTGTTAATTCAGTAACCAAATTAAGTGGCATTGTGTGAACCCAGTCAATGTTTTATAAGCAGGGCATCCTTGGCAGTGTCATGAGTAAGGATGGCGAGCAGGGGGCTCCCATCCAGGCTGTAAAGCGCATGCGTAGCACTGAGGAATTAGGTAGCCATTCCAAGAGACACAGATCGGGCCCACCTTAACCTTTGGGGTTTATATGTCTGGGTTTTTCCCACGCTTCTTCAGTTTGTTAGGATTCTGTCTTATGTAGCAGCAATAAAACACTAGAGACCTGTTCCTTGTCTCAGCATGGTTCTTGGCTGTTAGGACAGGCAGGTGGTACATGGACTGTTCTTATATTCTGGAACAACATGACTGTGGAGGGGAAGCAGTAGTTTTCACTTCATTTTTTACCAGCCAACACCCCAAAAGGAATATATCTTTATAATAGTCAATGTTACTGGATCAATCATTCATAGGGCAAGGTGCATCAAGTCCTTGGAGACTGGCATTATTTGGGTAATCAGAAATGGAAGACCATGGATAGAACAGAGATATTCCATGTCTGTCCATCTGTCCATCCATCCATCCATCCATCCATCCATCCATCCATCCATCACATTTATATATCTTGCCTTTTCTCTAACACCTGAAGACAATGGATATGAGAAGTGTCTCCCCTGGTTTTATCCTCACAACAACAACTGTCTAGTAAGTCTGGTTTACAAAGAATGAGGCTTAGTCGCCTAGTGAGGTCTGTAGTTAAGTGGGAACTTGAACCTGGCTCTCCCTGGTCTGTGTCCAACACCTTAATCATTATATTACACTGACTCTCCAAATTGCTGCTAGTCAATGTCTCTGCTCTTCCAATAACTCATAGATTAAGTACATTTACCTTGTGTCATTTGTGAAATCAGATTGTGAATTCCCCTGCCCTCAGAGGCAGCAGCTGCTAGTGATGTAGAGCAGACAAGGTGACCTATTTTATGTGGTGTGCAAGAATGGGGATTCATTCATGTTGCTAAACTCCAAAGAAATTAAAATCACATTCAGTGGAGGTGTCATTTAGTTTACCCACATTCATATAATTGTTCCTGTTTCCTTTTACCCCTCCCCCCATTTAATTGGTGGAAGCTTTTTTCTGCAGCCATTCTTGACTGTCTCCCTACCCCATTTTTTAACATAGGATGCCCTAGAAATTCAAGTAAAAATGCCCTATGCAATAAGATAAGATAGAGAAGAAAGATGATACAGGACAGGACAGGACAGGGCAAGGTAAGATAAGGTAAGATAAGGTAAGATAAGGTAAGATAAGGTAAGATAAGGTAAGGTAGTATGGCAGTTTCCCATTGCTGGACATCTCCCAGGATGGTGCAAGGTCTTTTGAGTAAATAAAATGATGGCTATAAAGAATGACCACAGAGAAGAACTCTGTTGCTAGCACCATGAATGACACAAATTAAATTCCAAATGGAAATCCTATTAGACATTGCTTTGAGCGTTCATTTTTGAATGGCTGGAAATCGAACCAAGCAAGCCCCGTTTGGTTTAATTTTTCATTCTTCCCCAAATGAATGAAGTCCTTTCCCCATGGTTCTTCACGGAAGAGGGGGAGAACCAGATGCAAGTGTTCTGTTTGCAGAAAACCTCTTCATTGTTGGTAACAAGTGTTAACAATATCAGCAGTGGAGGATTATGTAGCATCATTCAGGAACCTGGTAGGGCCTGTAGCTCACTCATATTCTGAAGGCCTGAAGTTCCATGCCTATCGTCATTTTTAAAATAATTTTATTAAAGATTACATTATACAGATAAAAGTAAAGCAAACTACAAAAGACAAAAATATAAAAACACTGTTTTCAGTGAATCAATGACGTGCGCATCAGGCAGTTTCCTACGTTCTGCCACGTTCAGAACATCTTTCTTCATATCCAGCCCAAATCTTTAGTGCAATAACAATTTTGGATTTTTCAGACTGAAACAAGCTAGTGTGTCTGGTACTTGCAATGCAAAATGGCCTCTGAAGGTGCAAATTATCCTTTCTGCCATGAAACAGCTGCCACTAAGAGACCTCTGTCACACCTGGCATTGATTCTTTTTTATTACGAATGTGTGTTATCCCTAAAGGATTTTATTAAATAGACTGGTTAATCTATAACAGTATGTTTTGGCAGTGAAATGACCCCTGGAAATATTTTCTCACAGGGTCAGTTAGAGTTGCTAAGAACAAGGAAGGAATTGTCATGCCTTGTACTACATACTCCCAGACTGTTGTGGGTAGAATTCCTTGAACTTCAAAAAGTTCTCTCCTCTCCCTTGTTGCTCTTTCTCTTCCTTTCTCTGAGTATCACATCACCCAATCCATTGATTCTATTATAAGTATAGGTTAAATTAATGGAGGTTATGAAAACCTGGTGGTGGAACAATGTTTTTATTTACATCCTTTCTTTGCACACATCACCGTTTCTAGTACAAAAGTAAACAGAACACCCCAATAGTATTAAAGTGTTACTATCATGGCAAATTGATATTTAGCTGACTAGTTGACTTTGGCTGATCCTTGAAAAAGCTAAGTGGGTACATCGACTTGAAGGAGACTGTTCTTTTGTAGGGATATTGAGATGGTTTGATTCTCACATAAAATCACAACTTCTTTACAGAGAGCACAACATGGCTGCACTAGAAGGCTTAAATTCACAAGCACAGAATTCAGCATAAAATATTTATTGTTTGGTAGGCACTATAAGATGGCATAAAGGATATCTGGCTGAACTGCAAAATATGCTTGCATGGTTGGCAAAAGATATGAGGCTCATACATGCTTCGGTTACATACTTCTCGAAAATCATAATTCTGGACAGTTGAATGGGTCTAAGAGGGCATCAAGTCCAGGTTCTCTTGGCTACTTCTGAGAGAGAGAGAGAGAGAGAGAGAGAGAGAGAGAGAGAGAGAGAGAGAACAATCTAAAAGGAAGAGGGAAAACATACATAATTATAGGACATAACAACCTATGCCACGAGAGAGAGGTACGTGACAAAAATAAATAAAAGAGGCTTATAGGAACATACTGTCAATTGTCCCCATTACTTACCCATAATTTGAATTAACATGAACCATTATATAAAATCTGGAAGGACATTTTTGACATACTGAATGGATATATGTTAGTGCCTTTTATTTTGTTTGATGTTACCCAGAGAATTTGATTCAGAAGTTCCATGTTATCCAGAACAAAATAAAAACAAAGAGGTTTTTATTTACTTGAGAGGTGCTATGCCTTCACTCAAATGGCATCTGAAGCCCTTCTCCCAAAACATTCTTGAAGCATTGTGCACAGCCTATTGGTTGGTGTTAACTTTGCTTTGACTTTTTTCTCCTGTAAAGTATTCTGCAAAGCCACCCATTATAAATTCCACAACACTCATAGTGGACGGAAAACAAGTATAAATGATAGCCTTTGGAGTGTTTCAGAGAAGGGTTAGTCATATTTGTAAAATGGATACCAGTCAGCCTAATAAATGCCTCAGCCAATTTGCAAGCAATACTGGCTTCTCTTCTTTTGGGCTGTCTTGAATATCCTCAGACATTTTGCCTTAAGAAGTAAACCCTCAAACCTACTTTGAAAGTTGCTCCAGGCAAAATTCAGAGGATTCAACCAGTATCAAACCCCTGATTAGGCATCAGTTTAAGATGGTAGCCAGGTAATTGCCTTGGGGCCTCTCAGGAACTGGTTCTTAAGGATAACCCACTGGTTTGTCACACAAATCAGCAAAAAAAGATGAAATTCATCACAATGGGGCCAAGCTGGTAAGGAGTCCTCTAGCTACTGCCCTGAAGTTCTTTTGTAGTGCTGTGTCAGTATAGCTTGCATATAATAGCTATTTCTGTTTCTTCTCTCTTTTCCTCTTCTTTCTAATATCCTAGGCTTAAATTGATTCTCAGTGGTAGGAATTGCAAAGACAGCTGTGTAGACCATTCTGCAACATCATTCTCACAGACCATCTGTGATTACTCAGTAATGCATTGTGGCTGAAGACAGTTCTATTCTGGAAAATTATGAACCTCTGAATAATTTCCATCCTATTCTTATCCTAAGGCCTACAACAGGAAGACTAGAGTTACAAGAGCAGAAAAGAATGCACATCACTCCCTTGAATAATGAACTTTTCTGTGCTTCCTAGTTAGCAGATGGGGAAGGGGAAAGGGCCCTCCAGAAATTCTCATTATCATCATATGAATCTGCCTGAGTTATTAAATCTCTGTCGATTTCCTAAGCAATCTGAAAACTAGATCAGATAGTCTCTGTATAAAAATGTGTGATTTTGGACACAACAAGATTAGGGGGAGCAGATTTATTTTCCACAATTAGCAGGCAATCCGAAAAAAATGGAACATGTTTATAGTACGAGCTATGGGACATCCAACCCTCTTTTTTGCAGCCTTTGGGGCAGCTTTCTTTCTTTCTTTCTTTCTTTCTTTCTTTCTTTCTTTCTTTCTCTTTCTTTCTTTCTTTCTCTCTCTCTCTCTCTCTCTTAATCCTATGGCATAGCAGTTCGGTGTTCATGCTGCTTTTTCTTGCTGGGAAATCCTTGTGAGGTCCAGCAGCCAGATGTGTAGACTATTTAGCCGTGATAAGTCATGTTGCCCAGGGTGCACCACAAGGAGGCTAGTCTACATTGCACCGAGTTGGGCTGAGAGAGAGTGACTGGCCCGAGGTCACCCAGCCGGCTTTCGTGCCTCAGGCGGGACTAGAACTCACAGACGCCTGGTTTCTAGCCCAGCACCTTAACCACTAGACCAAACTGGCTCTCTGGGGCAGCTTCTGACCACAAGTGTGAACAACTGATGTCATAGCTTCCCCACAATTTGAAATGGGAACATAGGAAAACTATAGTGTAAGCCCTTAACCTTAGGGAACACAGGTAAAGAACAAATATCTTCACTGAAAAATAAATCTGTGCATCACACACCTTCACCCACTCTACATTACTATTTGACTTGGATTTGACTGTGTCTCCAACCAGCTTGTGATGCAAGAGCCCGAAAACCTGTTAATTCCATGAGACTATGCATGTACATCCTATGCACATCTAGGTGTATCCTTAAAACACCATAACGACTAAAGAAGTCTCTGAATGACACAGTGAGGTCAACATAGCTAAACAGCATGTCCATATGTTTCATAGACCACATTAGGGTCTATGAAGGTTCATAGGCCTCCATAGGTTCACATCAGGCCTACAGAGATTCCTAGATAATGACAAGTAACTGCTTTGTTACTTGTCATTATCTAAGGCAGACTTCTCCAATGCTGTCTCCTCCAGATATGTTGGACTTCACCTCATCTAACAGTTCAAGAAGGAACCTGATTGGAAACAGAATCTTTTGAAGGTTTTTTTTTTTTCTGTCTACTTTGAGGAGTTACATACAGAGTAAAGTTTCTTTGAGAAAGAGGATGGAGATGAATAAAAGGGAAATTTTTGGAAGGAAAAATAATTAAGTTACAGAGGCAACAAGTAAGGAATATTTAGAATTCCAGCCTCTCTGCTGCAATGTATTTTGAAATGCTACGTAACAGTGTGTCTGTATATGTGTGTAAAGTTCTAAGATAACTCAACTAAGTGTCAGTTTTTGCAAACTTCTTTCCCATATGCCACTTCTATTTCATGTTTAGCTTAACATTTAATTTACACTGCATCTTCTTCTGACTGTGTTTCATCTCTTCTGGCTTCTTTTCATTAGCTCCCTTTGTTTAAGGCATAATAGTGAAGAAAAGTCTCCTTCAAGTCAAGCTCAGCTCCTGATGACTATATAGAGACATCCATGCAGTTTTCTTGGTAGCAATATAGAAATAGCTTGCCATTGTCTTCTTCTCAAATGTCTTTTCAACTTCCAAGACTTATCTGAAGGATGTCCTGAGGACCTTGTATCCAAGCACTAACCAGGGCCAATCCTGCTGAGATGATTAGATTAGCCAAGATTAGTCAATTTTGGCTAGGCATTGCCATTAAGTGTAAACACACTATAAATAACGGTTAATTCCCCATCACCACCAGCATCCAAATATTAGGAAGTCAGCCAGCTGCAGGACAGCTGTACTTCTTCCACATGATTAAAGTATTGTGCTTCCTTACTCACTTAACTAAAAATCTAATTTTCCATTAACCCATTTCCATTCTTTGTCTTTTCGATGAAATATTGTTCCACCTAGTTTTTCATACAGCCTTTTTGTTTGTGTGTTCAGACATAAAACTCATATGGAGTCCTTAGTGCTCTCTGAGCTTGGTTGTTTGCTTGCAGACATTTCATTACTTGGCTAGGAAACATCATCAGGGCTAAAACTCATATTTTCATTCAGTATTTTCTCTTTTAATACTGGTTCACTTTTCTCTCTTCCCAAGCATAAGCTTGCAGGGAAGGTACAAATATGTATTTCTACCCTAAGTTTATTGCATTATGTAGATGCCTTGCAAATTAATGGATTACTATTATTTACTCTCTTCTAGCATTGGCACCAATTTTCTTTACCTGAAACTGGAGGAGTGTCTAATAATCTTTACTCTCTCCCATGAAAGCTCTTCCCAAATGTTGCATCTGCAAAAGGAGGAGGAGGAGGAGGAGGAGGAAAAATTCTCTTCTATTGGAAGGAGGAAAAAGTAAAAAAGAGAAAGATTCCAAATGGCAACATACAGAGAATCCTTCTATATTTTCCTTGTTAGTTTTGTGATAAACATTGGCAATGTTTTTCCAAAACAACGTTAATGGATTTTTAAAGGTATCAGCAGTCTGGCAAACTTTTCTTCCAAGTGAATAAAATTTGGCACTAACAAATAAATGGCCAGGATTGTAAAACTGGTCTATAAAGCTCTGATTCATTATACTTTTTTTCCCATTCAACATGAGAACCAGTTTGGTGCAGTGGTTAAGGCACCAGACTAGAAACTAGGAGCCTGTGAGTTCTAATCCCTCTTTAGGCACAAAGCTAGCTACGTGACCTTGGGCCAGTCCCTCTCTCTCAATCCTAGGAAGGAGGCAATGGCAAACCACTTCTGAAAATCTTGTTTATTTGTCACATTTTTATCACCGCCCATCTCCCCCACAAGGAGGGACCTTGGATTGTTCACAATAAAAACAGTTTTAAAATTCAATAAAAATCATAAATAATACTTGCCAAGAAAACTTCAGGGACTACTCTAGGAAGTTGCCAGGAGCAAGACTCACTTGAAGGCATTAATATATATATGTATATGTATATGTATATGTATATGTATATGTATATGTATATATAGTCATCTCTATAAAATCTGAATTTCTAAAGAAAAAGCTGTTGTAGAATGGCTTCCCTTTCCTAGTGCTTTTTGGAATGACCACGTGACCATTTGCATAAAAAAAAGTTAGAGAGACACTTTGGCCAAGTTGTATATGTTTTAAAAATCTAATCCCCACCCACTCCTTCAAGCTGGGTAACTTTATTTTTACAATTTCTTTTTAAATCCTTATGAAAAAATGTAGGACCCAGACTAGATAAGAAAGTGGAATTTCAGGAGCCCAAAAATCTCTAACTGGAAGCCATGGGGCACAAGAAGCCTTTCACCTCCAGTTTTCAACAATTATTTATTAACAAATATTAAATGGCTCATATTGATGAACTTAGGGTAAAGGTAAAGGTTTCCGTTGACATTAAGTGCAGTCATGTCCGACTCTAGGGGGTGCTGCTCATCTCCATTTCAAAGCCGAAGAGCCAGTGTTTGTCCATAGACACTTCCGTGGTCATGTGGCCAGCATGACTAAACGGAATGCCGTTACCTGCCCACCGAAGTGGTACCTATTAATCTACTCACATCTGCATGTTTTTGAACTGCTAGTTGCAGCTGGGACTAGCAACGGGAGCTCACCCCGTCATGCGGATTCGAACTGCCGACCTTCCAAAATGAAAATGAAATATAGAAAACTATAAACCAGTAAAGGAAATTTAAACCAACCATTATTACAGCAGCTGGTAAAAAAACAACCATGGGAAATCAATATATAAAAAACAAAATCCATGGTGGGGACCAACCTAATATCCATTGGGAGTTTGTTCCCCATGGTGGGTACTGTTACTGAGAATGCCCACCTCCACCCAGAGATAAAGGAACATTGGTAAAACACATTATGATCCACCAGACACCTTCAGCATTCCAGGACCAGGTAGTCCCATGCAACAGCAAATAGTTCCTCAGAAGACCTGGGCTCAGAAATATTAGGGCACATATGCCACTAACAGCAGCTTTATGAAAATTACTCAGGAGCCAAGGCCATAAATGCATACATTTGTTAACTATACAGTACATTTCTTGATTTAGTTGGCTCTCTGGAAATCTACTTTTGTTTTTCATGATGCCACTCAAAAAGAGAGAGGGAAGGGACTACAACTGCATGTCCATGCTTTGAGTATGTTCAGTTAAGGACTTTATCTCTGCTTTTACCACTCTCCTGTGTGGCATAACAAATTCTGCTTCTTCTCCCCCTGTGCAGAGCAATGCTTTGTTTTCCTAATTCCTTGATTGTCTCATGGCACAAGTGCCTATTCTCCTCCATCTTTTTGTTTATTCAGGGAACATGAACTTAACCTTGACTTAGAAGTCAATGCTTTCTTCAGAATGTACAGTCAGCTGAGAGTATGGAAGAAAAATCAATATAAAGCATATTACCAAAGATGACGCTAAGGCATTAATGCTTGGAAGTCAGGCTGGAAATGGGAACAGCAGAGGTTATTTTGAAAGGGAAGCATGTCAAGCCAGTTCTTTGCCAAAAGTATGCTCACAAGCTATTATTCAGGGTGGGCTCCCTTGTGTGGAGTGGGTTTTCTTATGTTTCAGCTCAGCAGAGCACTTTCTTGACGTAGCTCCAAAATGGAGGGCTAAAGCACTGGAGAGAAAATAAAATTTATTTCCACAAAATAAATGTAAATGAATCATCTCAAAATCAACATATCCAATATATGGGAGTAGAGAAATGCATTAGGTATCTTCACTGCCTTGAGTTGCATATACAGGTAGTCCTCAGTTAATGACCGTAATTGGGACTGTGAACTCTGTCACTAAGCAATGTGGTCATAAAGCGAAAAATCACGTGACCATGCTGACTTATGACAGCTGTTCCAGCTGTTCCAGTTGTGGTTATTAAGCAAATCCCACACGGTCATTAAGCAAGATGTCATGTGACCACAACTTGCAATTTCCTGCTGGCTTCCCTATTGACTTTTCTTGTTGGAACTTGGCAGCGAAGGTTGCAAATGGTGATCACATGACTGTGGCACCCTACCCCCATCATAATTGCATGCCAGTTGCCAATGCCCCAACTGCGATCACGTGACCATGGGGACACTGCGATGGCTGTAAGTCTCCTCATTCAGTACCGCTGTAACTTCGAACAGTTACTCCACAAGTGGTCACTAAGCGAGGCCTATCTATGTATATAAAAGGTGGGATAAAAATCTAATAATTATTATTATAAATAAAATTAATCACATGTCTAACTGACAACATATTTTTCTCCATATTCATATTGACATTCATGAGGAAATATAGAAAAAAAAAGTCAGATGTAAACAATACTGTGCCAAACAAGCACAATAGCTGGATTTCCCAAAGATGCATAACCCAGTTCTAAATGAACCTTTTCTCTGGGTCTACATCATACCCTGAATCATAAACTAATTAAATGGATGGGGTTTGTGAATAAGCAGTAAGCCACAAAAAATCTAGCCAGTGTTAAAACTAACCAAGGTTAGCATGTTGCCTGACTGCAGCTACTAGGTCTTTAAATAGAACCCAGCCAATCTCTCTGTTCTTCAGTGTTTCCTGCCCTCTAGTTATCTGCTCCCTTGAAATAGAGCAATTGCTTCCATGTGTCAGACTTGCATTAATTGAGGGTTAGGGCTAGTGATAGATTTGGCATGGCAAGTTATTTCTGGAAGTCAACAGAACTGATGATCAATTAATCTGCTTTGGTTTTAAGCCACAAACTGGTTTGTTTCTTGCCTCATGTCTGCCAACACAAAGCTGAATTAAATCCTCATTAGATGGGTGAAGCCTCAGTATCTGGCAGCAAATAATCAACCTTGGTGGTTCTCAGGAGCTAAGCAGAATTGGGCCTGGGTAATACTTGGATGGGCTGTTGTATAGATTGGGAAGTTGAAAAAAACATTCTGAAGGCGAAGGAAGCCATTTTGTCACACTGCGACAAAAAAAAGAGCCTTGTATGAATGCAATCACCAGGAGCTGAACCTGACTGGAAAAAAAAAAAAAGCAAGTCTGTTGGAACATCTTGCAAAAAGATACCAACTCTTCCCTGAATCTGGAATTGTCAGTGTATTTTCTTCTGCCCTTGTGTGCAGCTTCTCCATTTCTGTATGAATGGAGTAGAGATGGATGAATCAGCCTGCTTCTGCTTTGTCTCATGTTCATTTTTTAAATCTCAACTTCTGGTCTGTCCCACTTATGAACAAAATTTGAAACACAATGAGCTGTTTTTGTTCTGAAGTCACCAATGGTTTTATTACTTGTACCTAGGCAGCCCAAAGGACATTTCTGACTGGGCAGACTTGAAGAAACACAATCAATCAATCAATCAATCAATCAATCAAAGCTCTAAGTATAGCTATTCCCAGCATTGGGATGACGATATGGTACCTGCCTACCATGCAAATTCTAATCGAGGCCTACAAACATGCCCAAATACACTGAGATCCAAAGGCTTGGAAGAAAACTGTTGGGATAGTAGGAGTATAATCTGATTCAGCCAGACAGTTCTTCTGTTCTTCTAATGAAGAAAGCAGATAATATAAAATGCATTGTTAAGTCGGGTTGAGATCAACTGCCCAGTTTTACTGCAACACATTTTGGGGAGCGGGTAATTCACATTTAAATCAGCAGCTTAATTTGGAGCCTTTCTCTGGAGTCAGCAAAAGCAGGAATTCACCACTTTTGCTCCGTATGCAAATGTTCTGGTTGGCACCTCTCTCCACCCTTCTTTTCCTCCTCCTCCTCCTCCTCCTCCTCCTCCTCCTCCTCCTCCTCCTTCTTCTTCTTCTTCTTCTTCAAATAACCAACACTGCTGTACTAAAAATACACCTATATTTCAAACTAGTTACCACCTACAGGGAAGTGTCTGAAAAAGCTGCAACTGCCTTAGCCAAGCAGACTGTCAGCTTAATCTATCTGTGCTGTCTGCCTGAAAGCTGGGTGAAAATTCTTCTCTGGATATTTCGGTGTAAAAAAATCACACGTAGCACTCATGGCCAGTGTGCAGGGGGTACACAGGGGCCATTTCTTTGGGCAAATGTGCATCTAGCAGTAGGCTGCTATTCACCAAAAAAATCTTCCTTATTTCCTGCAAGGGTCACGGAACCTATCTGCTCAGTTTCCTAAAGAAAACCTTGAAATACAAGTTTCAAGTTCCTATAACTAGGCAGCATAGAGCATTCATAAACAGGAGGACACCAGCATTCTTCAGACTTGGGGGAAGTCTAAAGCTGCAGGGGGAGGGCATTGATGCAAAATGGGTCAGACCACGCCCCATGCACGTTCAAGGCAGGATTTCATACTTTCTTTCCTGTACCAATCAAAGCGAATATTTGTAGCTCAGGGTTGAACTGTGGAGTCCTTGGTGCTCTCTGAGCCTTGTTGTTTTCTTGCAGATGTTTCATTGCCAGACTAGGCACCATCTTCAGTGAGAAGAGGGAGTGGGCCTTGCTCTCAGTTTATAGCCATGGTATGTAAACCGAGAGCAAGGCCCACTCCCTCTTCGCACTGAAGATGCTGCCTAGTCTGGTAATGAAACATCTGCAAGAAAACAACAAGGCTCAGAGAGCACCAAGGACTCCACAGTTTCTTTCCTGTTTAGGGCAGATAGGGTTGTTCCCTGGAAAAAAAATGGTTAAGTCTATGTTATACTTACACAATAGTAGGGGTGCCTCACTTTTTTAGAGCCAAAAGCTATACTGAAAAAAGTGGTGGATGCAATCAGGCAGAAATCAAATCAAATCAAATCAAATTTGATCTGTATTTTGTTTTTATGCATTTTCAAATGCAGTTAAATAAAATCACATTAAGAATTGCAACTGGGCAACAGCATTAAGACATCTCCAGGTATCAGTCTCAAAGCTTTTGTAGGCTTCATGGAGTGCTACAGCCCCAGATTGTGCGCCTTTGCCTAACAGTGTTCAGATGGGCCATGATTTTTGGCAATTATGATCGAAGGGCTCTTCAAGAGCCCTAAGAACTGGTTTGGGATGATATGCAGTCCTGGGATCTCAGATAATTTATCTACAGATGAAATGGGCAGAAAAACGCAAATAATCTCCGTAGGTTAGCCTTTAATAAAGATGGTCATTGTGTTTTTCTGTGCTTGGAATGCAATGTAAGTAACTTTATTTAAGAACAGCTGGGTGAAGATGTTTCTTTCCACCTTAGAGCCTTATTTGTGGGCAGAAAATTTAGTATGAATGTTTGGTAAAAAGAAAAAAGCATTTTAAGAAATTGCATATCATTTAAGTAGGTTCCACTTTCTTAATCATTTTAATTTTTAAAAAGTGGTAACCTCAGGACAGTTTCCAGGAGAATGGTGGATTTTCATTATTTCTAGCATTCCAGGGCTTTTCAGGAGGGACTTGGAGACAGTGCCTGGCTGCCAGTGGGGTTAAGCATCTCAAATGAAACTTTCAGGAATATTTTTGTCCCTTCCAGGAATGCCCTCCCAAATCTGAGATCCTTTCAACTCCTTCTCCAGAACAATGAGCTCAAGTCTGCAGATATAGATTTTTCAAATCAAAGCTATATATAAAATAAACAAGCATACTCAGTATTACTCCCAAGTTTTCTGGGGAAAAATAAGCTGTTCAAATCCAGAATCTGCCTGACTAATCCTCTGAAAGCATCCAATGGCACAAGCAGATGTCATCATTACAAGTTCTGTTAGCTATTACCCTAGTTTATGGTTTCCTAACCTCCCACAAATATATATCTTGAGGTCCCTTAATGTTCAATGAAAAGCATTTCTCTACATAGGCAAAAAATCATGTTATATTCTGAGGCAAAGAAGATTTCTCTGGGCTATAATGTGTAACTTATCTTTGAGGCAGATGTGACTATCTGCACTTTTCTCAGCCAGGAAATGCATCACTCAGTGACATTTCTACTGGCAATTTTGCACAAAGTCCTAGAAAAAAATCCACTGTCCTTTCTGAAGTCTTATGTTAACTTCCTCAGATTGCCAGATCTATTTTTCATAGACAGGGTCTCTGAAAAGGGTCCCTACCTACTGGAGATCAAAGATTAATAGGTAAAGAGGCCACATGGCCCATCCTTCACTCCCTAAATTAGCCTGGGGGATAGTTTCCCATCATTGATATTGAAATAGAGAGCCAGTTTGGTGTAGTGGTTAAGGCACCAGGTTAGAAACTCATGAACTGTGAGTTCTAGTCCCGCCTTAGGCACGAAGCCAGCTGGGTGACCTTGGGCCAGTCACTTTCTCTCAGACCTTGGAAGGAGGCAATGGCAACCCGCTTCTGAAACCCTGCCAAGAAAAGTGCAGGGACTTGTTCAAGTAGTTGACAGAGTTAACGCTGACTTGAAGGTGAGACAGATAGCTATCTAGATAGATAGATGATAGATAGATCTGTTCAATTGTGTCTGATTCTTGGTTTTTCAGAAGTGGTTTGCCATTGCCTTCTTCCCAGGGCTGAGAGAAAGTGACTGGCCCAAGGTCACCCAGCTGGCTTCATGCCCAAGGTGGAACTAGAACTCACAGTCTCCCAGTTTCTAGCCTGATGCTTTAACCACTACACCAAACTGGCTCTCATATGTATGTGTATGTGTATTCCATTGCCAGATATGTTGTCTGTTTAAATCAGTGTTTTTCACACCTGGCAACTTTAAGATGTGTGGACTTCAACTCCCAGAATTCCCTAGCCAGCATGGGAACATTTGAATTATATATGGGAATTCTGGGAGTTGAAGTCCACACTTCTTAAAGTTGCCAGGTGTGAAAAACACTAGTTTAAATTAAGGAGGGGAACCATTTTGTCCTTATCTCGGGCATCAACATGTCTTAGGTCAGCCCAATACTACTTCCAATAAAACTTTGAAAACCCTTCCTCTAAACAAGGGTTATGCAATTTTGGGGGAGCCCAGGGGGGTCCTCCATAAAATACCAGATGGAACGAAAATACAATGAACTTCCATCTCATTACTTTTAAAGTTGAATGTGAAATCAAGGAGCTAATCTGATTGGTCTCTTAGATAAAGCTGTGATCTCTTCATTCTTCTGTCACATTAAACATTACAGTTCAGGAAGAATGTCTGGAGATTCTGGGTGGAAAGTCTAAAACAGGTGTTCATGGGGGAGTGTCCAAGAAATCAAGATTGCAGCTGTAACCAAGCAATGAAACCCTTGTTCTCTTTTTAATGTGGGTTTTAAAAAGGGCTGGGGCTTTGATCGTGTGGTTAGGACTACCATCTTCATTTTTCTGACACCCCCCGCCCAGTGTACACCTCTGGATTGAAATCAGGTTGTATACCCCTGCCTCTACACTAATACTGGGGTTCACATCTGCAGGCTCTGAAGGGATCCCTCATTTTTTAAGAACTGTGGATTACAACAATATTTACTCTGTACCTTCATAGTGAAGGAAATCAAACCAATGTTGTGCCATCTTGGCAGAGGGTGATTTAAAAGGTACTATGGTTGTGCTTCTGTGAACTCTGACCTTTTGGAGATCACATCTCAGGTACTTCACAGCCCTGTTAAGCATCTTTTTTGCTGTCTAATACTCAGGGTTTCTTCTCCCCTACCCACATGCATATCTAAGAATATGAAAGCAACAACTGAAATCCCAAACCTATTTCCTCTTTGGCCCTTTCTGCTTAAATTGCCCTCAGAGCTGAGTCTTTTAGCTAAACTACTTTCAAGGCATTTTGAATGGCAAAGAGAGAGGGAGACCTAATACTCTAAAGTGCTATTTAAACAAGAATTGATTAAAGATGCTTTGGCTGATAGCTGAAGAAATCCAATCCTGTCTAAAGCAGGGGGTGGGGAGGGAGGAGAAAGAGCGAGTTGAGGGCCACCACCCTGACAGATGGTAGCAGAAACTCATTCATGACTGCGACACAGGCCTTTCTGCTCTTCCGATATAATTAGGTAGTTTCCATGGTAATGCTCTAATTATGGTGTTCTTGGCTTCTAGTGTAATCACATTTGTCGTGTTTTGGCATTTGATGATTCCCCCCTCCCCCATTATTTTGGATCCCGAGGACTTGGCAGCTCTGCCCCCATTCTCTTAAGCTGAATAATGGCTTTTTGAAAGAGAAACCTTAGTGCTTGTGTAGTGATGGTTTCTGATGGTGATGATTTTCTGTGATAAGGAGAAGCAGGGAGGGATGGGGAAGAGCAGTTTTCTTTTTATAATGTATTTTTGACTGGAGCAGCTTAGATTACTTTAGTTCATGTCGTGGTCAAAAGATCAGCCTACAGAATATAGGAAAATATTCAGTCAAATGTGTGTGTGTGTGTGTGTGTGTGTGTTTGTGTGCATAAAACAAAAGTTCAAAGGAACACAAGGAACATTATTTGGAGTTGGGTTTGATGTCTTAGTTCACCAAGTAGAACAGGCCTGCACACTTTTGGCTCACCCAGCTAAACCCAGTCCATCACCCTAAAATGTTAGCGTGTTACCTGGCTCCAAGCCAGCAAAATATCACCCCTACGAAGGTAGGTCTCTCATACCTGCCCTCTCTGCTCCCATTCTCCTATTATTATTTTGCATGTGAACCTCTTTTCACTACAGGTAGTCCTTGTTTAGCAACTGCCTCGTTTAGCGACTGTTCGCAGTTATGAGGGTGATAAAAAAGTAACTTAGCAACCAGTCCTTGCATTTACGATCTTTGCAGGTCTGTTAAGCAAAGGAAAGCTGAAGTAAGTTCATAAGCACAGTCATGGTTTCACTTAGCGACTGCTTCATTTAACGACTGAGTTGCCAGTCCATATTGTGATCACTAAAAGAGGACTATCTGTAGTCTAGAGTCAAATTTGTACTGTAGACCTAAGACTCAAATAGCATATTAAGTTAAATTGGGATGACAGGCAGGGATTGCACAGCTAGGTGGGCACAAGGGCCACAGTTAATGGGAGTAGTTGGAATTTTCTATATTTTCCATTTTGGGGGTAAAAGGGATGTTTCCCTATCGTTCAACCTATTTTAGGACTGGCACCCAGGGAGGCCATGGTGAGGGGGTCAAAAATGTTGGCTGTTATGACTGTGTGATTGGAGCACATAAAAAAAGGTGGGCCTTTAACCAGGCAATCATGTCCACCAGTTGACTTCTTTGACCCCACCCTGGAAATGCCCCTTTTGTGCCTTAGAATGGTGGCAAATGGCACTGTGAAATTTTAGCAGTAAAACTTAGGGATGTGATCAGAAGGGGGTCCAGGGGCTGCAACACAGCCTTAAGTCTTCCAGTTTCCAATTCCTTTGTTAAATGAAAAGAACGTAGTGCTGTAACAACAACTCCTCCTCCTTCTCCTCCCCCTCCTCACCAGTTAGGATTGAAAAATAAGCTCTTTTTCCTAATTTGAGTCTTTGCCCAATTTAGCTGCAGATTTTTTTAAGGCACACATGGAAGATGCTTTCTCACAACTTGCTAACGAAACCATTTTCTAGGTTCACACAAGTCACTGATCCATAAATTGAACAGCCGGTAGGTAATTACTGCATCACATACTTTAAGCCTGGCCACTCTTTATATTAGATGCTGCCCGCTTTTTCTGCAAACAGAGAAGGAAAAGAAGCCACTGTTAAATATTAACACAAGCATGGAAATCAGTCCTGACAACTTTACAGAGGTAGATGAATGGCTTATAGTATTTCTGCCACCCAATGAATGGATACATTCAGTCCAGAAACTCCCGCCAGTACAAAACTCAACAGCCCAATTTGTTTCTGGAAAAACTCAAAGAGACTCCATTTTGCCTGTGAGGGAGGCATCACACTAGCTGCCAGTTTCTCTCCAGTTGAAAGACAAGGTACTGATGAATTATTTGAAAGCCCAGTTTAGCATTCATTCATTCATTCATTCATTCATTCATTCATTCATTCATTCATTCATTCATTCATTCATTTTGTATGGCCACCCATTTTAAAATACAACTCTGGGCAGCTCACAACAAAATGGGTCCAAGCTACCTTAGAGAGTGTCTCTTTCTATATGATCCCACTCCTTCCATCCTATAGGAAGAGTATTGACGCTTTTGAACTTTGGTGTTAGAGAAGACTCCTGAGAATACCATGGACAGCCAAGAAAACAAACAAATGGATCATCATACAAATTAACCTAGAGCATAAATAACCAGGTTCAAGTTATCCTATTTTGGACACATGCGAAGACCTAGTTCTCTGGAGAAGGCTCTAATTCTGGGAAAGGTGGAAGGAAAGATAAGAAGAGGATAACCAGCAGCAAGGTGGATGGACTCAGTTATAGTAGTGATGAGTGCACCATTGGAAGAGCAGAAGGACCAGGTTAGGGACTGACAATCATGGAGAAAATCTATCTATGTGGTCGCTAAGAGTTGACAACGACTTGATGGCATGCAATCAACAATCATCCTTCCTCCTCAATCATTGGCATCATCTGAGGTTTGCCTGCAATTGCCACAGCTGGCAATGTTCTGGAAACATGTTTACAGAAGTGAAAGTATGATAACAGGCAATTCCCCAGGGAAGGGAGCAACAGAAAGCTGAAAGTTCAAAACAGCAGATTCATCGTGTAGGAAAATGCTAAAATCTTCGAATTTAGTGCAAAAATAATAGCAGGGAAATGATTACATACTCTCAACCTTCCTTGATATTTGGATGGGAAGCAAAATCCAAAACTTAAAAAGATTTTTTAAAAATAAATTAATCACAAAAATAACAATAAGCACCAAGAGAACATGTTTCTCCTTGCTGTAGAAAGCCTTAGGGTACATAAACTTAAAAAAGAAATAAATTGGATGATTTAGAAATGGGGTGGCTGGTCTTAATGTCCCTTAAGACTACAGTGCAGCTTGGAAATGGTGATACCCCAGCCTCCCAGCTGCTCTTACCAGTTGCTCGCGAATGCTGTTTGTGATTTTCTGGCTGCAAGCAGCCTTCCCAAGGACAGATGTGGTAATTCTGAGTTTTTCTTCTCTCCAGAAAAATACTTCTGGGCTTCAGGAAAAACCTGCCTGAGCCCCAAAATTGCCACGTTGTCAGTTCTGCTCATGGAGCCTGTGAGCACAGCTGTTCAGACCTCCATGTTCCCACCGGAAGCCATCAAAAGTATTTTCAAGCTGTTTTAAATACTTTTTAACATAGCCTATGCTTGACAGGAGTTAAACATACATTAGAAACCACAGGTATTTCTAATAATGTATTGCATTCACTCACAAACACAATGCATTTGTCACAGTGCCTTTACTGGTAGTAAGCTAAGTATTAGGAAAAAGTAAACTTATACATCTATGACATCCATAGCAATGACACCAAAAAGACCTCACATACATGGTGGCATAATCACAAAAGTGCCATAACTAAGTGCTTATGTAGTACCAATATCAGTTGCATTAAACACTGTCTGTACTAATATTATTTTCATTAAACCAGCATGTATCAAAAACCGCTGCATTTTAAAAAGGTACATTAAGGCAAGTTACATATGAAACAACTGCAGATTTTTTTAGCAATTTTCTAGTAAGATTTCAGGTTCATAGAAAATTATACAGGAGCAAATAATAAATCGAAGTATGACAGAAGTAGAAACTGGATTTTGGTTGATATACCAATCTTTAGATCACAGATAACTGTAAACTGGGCTTCAATTTTAGTATTTGATTGACTGATCGCCCAGAGTCTCCTGTGTGGGGGAGATGGGCGGTGATAAAAATATGATAAATAAATAAAAATTGTGATTGATTGATTGATTGAATTTATATCCCATCACAATCTCACAACTCAGTGGTGTACACAAAAGACACAAAAAGAAAAAAAAAGTACAACATCCACAGTAAGATTTAAACACAAAGATAAAGAGAGAATAAAAATAAGAAAATAAGCTGATAAGCATGCCCGCTGAAACAGTAAAAATAAAAAGTATAAGATGGCACGGGAGGCGATAATCACATTTATTCCCCCTTGGAGATACTTCTTATGCATTGGATCCTCTTTCCATCAACCAGTTTGATTTTTTTTTTAAAAAGAAAGAAAGAAAGAATGCTCATGGTATCTATAGGGCTGGCAGGGTGAACCTCGGAGACACAAGAAACACATTTTTAAATCCAACATCTGCTCAGGAAATCCATGCAAGGGCAGAGATATTTTCTGTCAAGGCACTGAGAAGAAACAAAGGTGTTCGTTAGAAGTTATTTGATCAAGGTTGCTATGGCAATAGGGAACTCCTGGAAAAAGATCAATTAAGTGATTTAATGGCAAAAAGCCAAGGTGGGGTGGGGGGAGCCAAATTCTTCTTCTGGGTTACAGAGGGAGTTCAGAACAGTAACAATACTTGAATAGCTGAGACTTTTTTTCCCCTTCTCCTGGAATCAATGTGGCCTGTTTGAGCTGCAAAAATTGGAAAAGTACAGCTGTCCTCCAGATCTTGTTCTCCCATTAGCTATAGTAATGCAGCGAGACCAAGGGAGACACTGGAATAACTTCCTAATTTGATGGAACCATCCCACCTCTATCCCCAGCCCACTGTCCAGAGAAACCACTTCGTTGCATCTAAGGTGCACAGCTCTCCAAAATTTACGCCTTATCAAAATCTGCCTTGCAAATTTGCCTAACCTAAAGGGATGCTTTGGTTCTTCCACCTGATACTCAGGGTAGAGATTACGGTATTTCTTTTGGTGGCATTTTGGAGCTTATTTTCATTGAGGTAGAAGAGGGCACAATCTCACTGGGATGGTTTCCTTTTGTAACTCATCTTGCCATCATTCTGACACCTTCCTGGTTGCTCTATGTCAGCCTTCCCAGGTAGACCAGACAGGAAACATGGCCAGATAAGCTAAGGCAAAGGAGGACATGGACAAATGGGGGGAAAGGAGGACATAGTAACTGTAACTTTCTTAGCATCCGAGACAAAAATTACAACAAAAACTGCAATACACACACACACACACACTTAGACCTACATGTATATGAAATTACTTCTTCCAGCTTCAGAAAGACTGGTTTTTCAATTGCAATGTTTTTCCAACAAATCTTTATTTTCAAGAGCGTATACTGGTGATAATATAGAATCAACAGTAATGTGCCTTTTGAATTTTGCCATAGAAACATGCAATGAGTCATGTGAATTACAGACGACAGTGATCATAGATTTGAAGGAGCTGGATTGAAGCTGATTGCTGGAATCAGGAAATAAATTAAATAACGTAAAAGTAGGCTGTTGTAATGGTGTCTGTGAATGTCCTTGGGAGACAGGAGGAAAAGCTGCAGCATAGGCAACAGTCCAATAAACAAGTCTGAAGGAGGGGTGGGGATGGAGAAAGTGTCTCAGAAGGGACCCTCCCTAGTTTTTGGGAGAGTAAAAGTAAGGGAGGGGAGAAGGACTTTCAGACTTGCAAGATTCTATTACTGTAACCTTTCAATAAAGGTAGTGTTAGTACTCATGGTTGGTGCTTCTTGTCTGGACTACCTCAAAAGGCTGACAGCTGTTGAATCTGTCAACGGACAAAGGAAAGAAAGAAGGAGACAGTTTACAAGGTCACAATACACAAAAGTTTCAATGACCACTGTTGTGAAAACAGTTCAAAACAAAAACAGAACTCTCAAAAAGCCAGACAATACTTGATTTTAAGGCTATGGCTGCTGGACGGAGGACATGAGAACAAAAAGGAGGACACATCCTCCTTTTGCTAGACGTCTGGTAACCCTACTGCTAAGGCTATAGTTCCCTCCTGGTTACAGTTCATCTTCCCAGATTGTGTACTTCTCCAAAGATCCTGGCAGCTGTTCATTCAATTTCCCTAAATTGGGCCTGAAGAAACATTTGGCCTTTGGGATCAGGTAAAAACTAGATGTGATTGAATTTAAGTTTAATTAAATGTTCACTTAATTAAATACAGTTAATATGATTAACCTCCTTGTGTGCAATTATTTTCCTTTACTGTGGGGACGCAGTGGCGCAGCGGCTTAATGACGTTGGAGTTTGCTGGCCAGAAATGGTCACCGTTCCAGTGGTTCAAGCCCAGCTCTGCGTGACGGAAGTAAGCTCCCGTCATTTCTTCCCTAGCTCCTGCCCACTTAGCAGTTCGAAAGCATACCATCTGCAAGTAGATAAATAGGTACACCCATTTCGATGGGGGGAAATGCTGGCGGCGCTCTGCACGGGAGCAGGAACCGGCGCTGGATCTGCCTGGACATGAACAGCAGAGGCTTGGTGGAGGAAAAGCCCCGGATGAGCCGACTTCCCTAGGAACGCTGCTGGCCAGCTGGCGCGAAGCTAGCTCACCCTCTTGTGGTGCACCGGTGCAACAAAGAACTAGCAACTACGTATCGGTGCCAAAACATCTACTGTGTGTAAAAACATTGTAGATTCCCTGGCATTGTATGCCATATGCTAAATAAATAAATAATTCCTTTACTGTTACATTATAAAGAACTATTCATTGGAAGGGCCTCCTTCTGCAGCAGCCTTGATTGTACCAAGCAGTCTCCAAGTCTGAACTTACTTTCTCTGGGAAGTCAAAGCACCAAGTGACAGATGTTGAAAGTAGAATTTGGAGAGAAGAAAACTGTAATGGAGAAACAAGGTTTTCAGAATTGGGTGCTCTGAAACATGGAATGTGCTGCTTTGGGGAAGAAGTTGCATGGGGAGGAATGATTAATCTGATCCTGTGTATGCCCCGTCTTAGGCCTCCAGCAAGAAGTTTCCAAGTTACAGCTTCAGCAATAGTTTGGATTGCATTATCCAGATACATTCAGAGTAGAATCCCAGGTAAATAAGAAACAGTTAAGAGGAATATAATAATATAATAATACAGTTCAGAGTATATTTCATAAGAAATATACATGTAACAAATTCTGAGGACTGAGCAGCAAGGGATGGTCAAGGCAACAGCAAAGCTCAGTTATGCAGAAAATTAGTTACGGTGTTTGGATTCACCGCCTAGAAGATACAAGGCAAGATTGTTGCTCATGCTGTACAGCATCTGGCTGATTACAAACAGAATAATAGGTAATAATTATCATGAAGCAGCTAGAGGATCCTGAAGTACTTTTTGACTCTTAACTCAGTGTCAACACTACTCAGTCATAGCCAAGAATCACAGGATCGGAGATGGTGGGACTCACAAGTTCTGTGCTGGGGCCTGGCTCTTGAGGATTGGGCTCAAACACTTCTCCTCCTGTGATTTCTCCTCCTTAAATGAAGATTTATACACAACGAGGCCATGGCATTTGGACTCACTTTTCTTGAACCACTTTTATGAGAAGTGCAAATGTTTTATGGCTGTAAGAAAATTTTGAAATACCTGGTTGGAATCATCAAGTTCATTCACTAGGGCCCATATTTAGTAGAATACATGCTTGAAAGTAGAACCAGACCCACTAAAAGTATCTAGAAGCAAATGCTTCAGGATCAAAAGGAGGAGTAAACTGGATTAAGACAGTTATGCACAATTAGCATTGTGCATACTTCAGTAGAAATTATTTAGAGGAAATTGATTTAGAAGAAATGCTTTGGATTTCATGTGAGCACAGCACCTCATTGCTATTCATTAAAGCACATATTACTTTGTTGGATTCTTGGTGTTCTGTGAGCTTGGTTGTTTTCTGCAGACATTTCATCACCAAGCTAGGTAACAACATCAGTGCATGGGAGATGATGGTACCTAGCCTGGTAATGAAACATCTTCAGGAAAACAACCAAGCTCACAGCACATCAAGAACACAACTGTCCAACCCCAAGCTTCATATTACTATTGGAATATACCACATTTTTGAGGCATTTGTGCAAGCCAGGAAAAAAAAAAGTGCTGCTGCTTTGATAATTTGCTATAGGCTTGTACAGAAGCCTGGGGAGAAAAAAGAGAGAGAGAGAGAAATTTCTGTGATGGTCCCAGTACCAAGATCTTAACTTTAGAAATTCTTCAGACAATCCATTAAGAAGCTTAAAGAATTCTTTATTAACATCTGATTAACACAAGACAGCTGCAAATTTCTGAATCAGGTTTTGTGTCATGATCACCGTTGCGATGCTTGTGACATCGCAACGGCTCGCATGACAATACAGGGAAATGGGTCCCTGGCGGATTAAGGCAAAGGCAACTATGAAACACAAAGGAAAGCAACAGGTGCAGGAAACTAAGTAACAATCGAGACCGGCGGCGCGGAAGACAGCGATACAAAGTTGCCAACAAGCAATTGACTAAACAACAAGAGAGGCGCGCCCAAGCTGTCAAAGGATTAAGAGCCTGATCACCCGGCAATGACTCATTACCATTCAGGAAGGCGATCGAGGCAACGCCCGGGGCACAGGGGGGCTTAACGACCTCTCACCTGACAGGGACGGAACAGGTGGGACTCGTGGGATGCACCTGGAATAAGGTGGGGTGGAGCGCTGACCGGCGCGGGCTATTTAAATCCCATTCCGGCACGCTCCCCTCACTCTCAGCTTTTTAAAGGGCATGCACTCTATTCCTCAATAAAGCCAGAACCTAAGCCTATGCTAGCATCTGTGTCTTTACTGGATTGCAGGCAGAGCCTGACATAAAGCTGAGAGTCACAAAAACGAACCTCGCCAGTCTCCACCGGGAAATTTTTTTCTGCGGGAGAAAACATCGGCGATGATGGAACCGAGGATGGCCATGGAGTCGGCGCTTCACACCAGAGGCACGAAGGACGCAACGCAACAGGGGGAGACAACCCAACAGCTGCTAGAGTCGGCGCACCCGAGATGGGACACGGGCTCCCTCCCTGCCCACACCGCACCCCAGTTCCAGACCTGGAGCTCCAGCCCGGACTGGAGACCCCCAACGGAAGACAAAGTCGGGGGCCAACAGCTCTTCACATGGGACAGCAGAGTAGGACCCCGGACGGGGACATCCTACACCACCTGGAGACTCCACTACCCCCAAACGCCCGAGCACGGAGTCGCAGGACTGCCGATCGGGCAGCAACAAGCAGCACCGAGGACGGACGACCCTGTCATACCGGACAGGGTCAGCGCCCTGGAAGCCAAGGTACGAGCCTTGGAACACATGCTCCAGTCCATGGCATCGGTGGTGAGCAAGCTCACAAAGATTGCTGCTGCACAGGGGGCAAGAGGGGATCGGGGCACCCTACCCACCCCATCGACAACCTCGAGAGGAAGGGGCCAAGCACGGGAGTCTTTTGCAGGGCTTCGTGGTCCCAGCCCGGTGGGAGTCATCCCTAACCACCCACAGGTGGGGGTCTCGCAAGTCAGGGGATGTGCCACGGACTTCCCCGTGAAGTTTGACGGAGACCCCACGAACCTGTCATTCTTCCTGATGAACGCTAGGAACTACATGGCCCAGTATGGACATTGCTTCGAGACGGAAGTGTCCAAAATCTCGGCAGTGGCCATGAAACTCAAAGGCAGGGCTGCGGACTGGTACGTCCAGATGTCGGAGTCCGGAGCCCCAGCCCTGGCCACTTTTCACAACTTCCTAGCCATGCTCAAACAATACTTCGAAGACCCCCTGGCAAAGGAAAGGGCCAAGAGTACCCTTAAAGGTCTTCGCCAAGGGAAAAAAGCGGTGGCAGACTATGCTCTCGAGTTCAAGGTCCTAGCGGGCAAAATCCCAGAATGATCTGAGGCCAACTTGATCATGTTCAAGGATGGCCTCAACCGTGAGGTGCTACAATGGCCACTCTATAGGGACGACCCAGACTCCCTACACGGATGGATTTGTCTGGCCGGAAAGGCTGAGCACGCCCAGCGCACCTTCATGCTAGCAACCACGAATGACAGAACCCCTCCCAGCGGGAGAGGACCAGTCCCACAGTCGGGCCCGACCTGGGATGCAGAGCGACAGCGGCGGTTTGCCCATGGGGAATGTGCCAGGTTTGAGAAGACGGGCCTCCGGGCAGCGGAATGCTTCAAGGACAGGACGACGGATCGCCTGCTCAGACCAACACCGAAGGCGCCGCACAAGCCGCCCAACCCTCCCAGATGGCTGACAGGAGTGCTAGCAACCCCGGATGAGGAAGCGGATGCCTACCTCGCAGGGGATGTGGTTGACGCCCAGGAGCAGCTGGCAGGAAACGCCTCCCACCTGCCCTAAGCAGCGCCGCCGGGCAGGTGGTAAAGGAGGGGCGCGACAACCCCAGGGTGAGTGAAGATTGCTCCATCCTGGCAGGGAAAATCGAACTGACTTACGGCTCTAGAGCCATCGCGGTCGAAGCTCTGGTGGACTCTGGGTGCTCCAGAAACCTAATCCACCCAGACATTGTCACCACACTAAAACTGCCCTGCTCCCCCCTCCCTAAACCGCTGGTGTTCCAACAACTCGACAGCTCTACAGCGGGGGGGGGGGGACCGGCCACCCAGGGTACAAGAAAGGTCACCCTGAAAATGGGCACCCACAGGGAGTCCATAGACTTTGTGGTAACCCCGGTGGGGAAGCCCATAGTGGTGCTGGGGATCCCCTGGCTAGCACGCCACAACCCCTGCATAAATTGGAGGACCCGCTCCATAACGTTCGAGGACGGGTTCTACCAAGCACCAACAAAGGAGAAATCCTCCGCCCTGACTGTGGGGAGGGCAGAGATCATTGACCAAACCCACGCCCCCCCCCCCCCAGAAGGACTGCCGGAGCAATACTCAGACTTCGCGGACGTCTTTGGGGAGGAGGAGGCGGACCAATTACCCCCCCATCGCAAGATGGACTGTGCAATCGAACTGCTCCTGGACATCCCATTACCCAATTGTCCAAATTCTACCCCATGACCCAGAGGGAATTGGCGGCGCTGCGAGAATTTTTGGGCAAAAACCTCTCCAGGGGCTTCATCAAACTGGCAAACTCGCCGGTTGGAGTGCCCGTCCTATTCCGAGAAAAGAAGGATGGTACCCTGAGACTATGCACAGATTACCACGGATTAAATTCCACCTCCGTATCCAACAAATACCCCCTTCCCCTCGTAAAAGACATGCTGGCACACTTGTCAAAGGGAAGGGTGTTTTCCAAACTTGACCTCCGCGAGGCATACTACAGAATTCGCATCAGGGAGGGGGACGAGTGGAAAACGGTGTTCAACTGTCCCTTGGGCTCCTTCCAGTACAAGGTACTGCCTTTCAGTCTTGCGGGGGCCCCGGGGGTCTTCATACAACTCATCAACGAGGTGCTGCATGAACATCTGTTCAAGGGCATACTAGTCTACCTAGACGATGTCCTAATCTACACAAGGACTCAGAGGGAACACGAGAGATTAGTGAGACAAGTTCTCACTAAGCTCCGGAAAGCCAAACTCTATGCTAAGCTGTCCAAGTGCGAATTCCACAAGTCGCGCTTGGACTACTTAGGGTACAGAATCTCTGACAAGGGCATAGAGATGGACCCCGCGAAGGTTCAGGCAGTTTTGAGCTGGGAACGCCCACACACCATGTGCCAGCTGCAAAGCTTCCTTGGGTTCGTGAACTTCTATAGGTCCTTCACGAGGGGGTTCGCGGAAATTGCCCTGCCCTTAACCGATTTACTAAAGACCAAAGGCATCGGGGAGACGCGCAAGGTCAAAAACCCAGGGGCCGTGCTTAATTGGACTCCCGACTGTCAAACCGCTTTTGACAGGCTAAAAGTGCTGTTCACAGCAGAGCCAATCCTGTCCCACCCGGACCCCAACGGCCTTTTGTGGTGCAGGCGGATGCCTCTGACTTCTCAATTGGGGCCATCCTGCTGCAAAAGGATTCCGCTGGAATCCTGAAGCCATGCGCCTATCTCTCTAGGAAATTTTCAGAGACAGAGAGGCGCTGGCACGTGTGGGAAAAGGAAGCCTTTGCAGTTAAAGCAGCACTGGAGGCTTGGCGTCACCTTTTGGAAGGGGCAACTTGCCCATTTGAGGTCTGGACAGACCACCGCAATCTTGAGGCACTCCGTACACCCCGGTGCCTCAGTCCCAGACAGATGCGCTGGGTGCAGTTCTTCAGCTGGTTCAAATTCCAGCTGAAGTTCATCCCAGGAAAAAAGAATTTCCTGGCAGACACACTCTCCCGATTACCCCAGGATGCGGAGCCTATCTCCGACATCGTCGGGACTGTGCTCTCCGACTCCCAGCTGGGTCTGGCAGCTGTCACCCGGGGACGCGCATGGGGACAGCCTGCCCCCCCCCTTGCAAACGACTCCGGCACAACCCGCCCCAAGGCGCAGGCAACCACAGATGCCAAGTGGGCTACGGGCAGATTTTATAACAGCAATAAAATCTGACCCCTGGCTCCTCGCCAACCCTAACAAAGTAACTATGGAACAGGACCTTGCATGGGCGGAGGGAAGGTTATATGTTCCTGACTCACAAAGACCGACGATCCTTAGCAGATCGCATGACAGCAAACAGGCTGGTCACTTCGTGTTCCTGAAAACCCTACACCTAACTCGGCGACAGTTTTGGTGGCCCTCGATGAGGAAGGACGTCAAAATGTATGTGGCGTCCTGCCCAGTGTGTGCGATGGCCAAGCGACCGGCTGGTAAACCCCAGGGGCTGCTGCAACCCGTGGCTGAACCCTCCTGCCCTTGGGATGAAATCTCAATGGATTTCATTGTGGACTTACCGCCTAGCCAAAAGAAAATGGTCATCTGGGTAGTCAAAGACTACTTCTCAAAACAAGCCCATTTCATCCCCTGCGCCTTGATCCTGTCAGCACAACAGCTGGCGAAATTTTTCCTGGTACACATGTACCACCTCCATGGGTGCCCCTCCCGCTTGGTGACCGATAGGGGCACACAATTTACCTTGAGGTTTTGGCGTGCTTTTTTGAAACTGATAGGCACCCAGCAAGCCCTGTCAACCTCCTGGCATCCCCAGACGGACGGATCTACAGAGATCCTTAATGCCACACTGGAGCAATTTCTCCGCTCCTATATAAACTACCACCAGGATGACTGGGTGGACCTACTCCCGTTTGCAGAGGTTGCATACAACAACGTGATACATCAAAGCACGGGACAAACCCCCTTTGGGGTGGTGTCGGGTCGGGAGTTCGTCCCCATCCCTGAGCCACCCCAGCCCCCGTCCCCAGCAGTGGCCTCCTGTGATTGGGGTGCGAAACTTGCAGAGTCCTGGCCGGTCATCAAGGACGCGCTTAAAGAGGCGCAAACTGCATATAAACTGCAAGCAGACAAACACCAGCACCAACAACCAACGTTTCGGGTAGGGGACCTGGTCTACCTATCCACCAGATTCATCAAATCACCGCAACCATCTAAGAAACTGGCCCCCAAATTTATTGGGCCATTCCAGGTGACACAAATTGTGAACCCAGTCACGGTGCGCTTGGACCTGCCCCATAACTTAAAGCGGCTGCACCCGGTGTTCCACTGCAGCTTACTTAAGCCAGAAAGTGACCCCTCCCGGTGGCACCCACGCACGCCCCCCCCACCAGTGATGATAGACAGACAGCAACACTTCGAGGTCAAGGAGTTACTAGACTCCCGCAAGCTGCAGGGCTCCCTCCAGTACCTAGTCAAATGGAAACACTTCCCACACCCTGAGTGGGTCGCCGCCCACGACATCCAGGCTCCCAACCTGATCCGCAACTTCCATACCGCCTATCCCTCCAAACCCTTGGCGATTTCCTAAAGGGGGGCAGTATGTCATGATCACCGTTGCGATGCTTGTGACATCTCAACGGCTCGCATGACAATACAGGGAAATGGGTCCCTGGCGGATTAAGGCAAAGGCAACTATGAAACACAAAGGAAAGCAACAGGTGCAGGAAACTAAGTAACAACTGAGAACGGCGGCATGGAAGACAGCGATACAAAGTTGCCAACAAACAATTGACTAAACAACAAGAGAGGTGTGCCCAAGCTGTCAAAGGATTAAGAGCCTGATTGCCTGGCAATGACTCATTACCATTCAGGAAAGCGATCGAGGTTATGCCCGGGGTGCAGGGGGGCTTACCGACCTCTCACCTGACAGGGACGGAACCGGTGGGACTCATGGGACGCACCTGGAATAAGGTGGGGTGGAGCGCTGACCGGCGCGGCCTATTTAAATCCCGTTCCGGCGCGCTCCCCTCACTCTCAGCTTTTTAAAGGGCATGCACTCTATTCCTCAATAAAGCCAGAATCTAAGCCTACGCTAGCATCTGTGTCTTTACTGGATCGCAGGCAGAGCCTGACATTTTGGCACCAAAGCATTCAAAGTGATTTATTCCCTCTGATATCATCCCTCTTCCCTGTCTTACAAACAAGCTTTTTCTCACTCCTGAATTCCCCCTCCCTGCTCATTAGTTCATTAGAGTGATTTAGAATCCAGGTGTCTTAGCAGCAGCAGCTTGTCCTTGGCTATAATGGCTCAAGAAGAAATGTGCTGAAGCATTCTGTCTGTTTGCGAAGCTGCAAAGCTGACACATGAAAGCTGACACGTGTTTGCAGTGCTTCATGGCAGGTGAGCAAAGAGAGCCTGACAAGATGTTTGTGCTTTAAAGGGTGGCAGAGAGGAAATATACTTCAGCAAGATCCAAAGTGTTTATTTGCAAAACCTGTGGAAACATAAACAGCTCTGCCTGCTATGACAGAAAGACTGCATCTCAAAGATTTCTGTGTTCTCTGTGTGGGAAAAGAGAAGAAAGGAAACAAAGTACTTTATTCCCTTGGCAGAAAGCAGGCTGCAGGGGAAACCCCAATGCTCTTCCAATCAGGAAAAGCAGAACACAGAAAAAAAGAAGAATGAAGAGGGAGTCCCTTGCTTGCTATTTCTACTCTTAATACTCCTAGTAGTCAACAGAATACAGGTAATCCTTGCTTAACGACCACAATTGAGATTGGAATTTCAGTTGCTAAGCAAAGCGGTCATTAAACAAATCCAACCCAATTTTATGACCTTTTTGCAGTGGTCATTAAGTGAATCACCACAGTCATTAAGCAAATCACACTGTTCCCCATTGATTTTGCTTGCCAGAAGCTGACCAAGAAGGTCAAATATGGCCTTCACATATTGACCACAGGATGCTGCAATGGTCATAAATGTGAACTGGTTGCCAAGTTCACCCAAATCATGATCATGGGAACACTGTGATGGTTGTAAGTGTGAGCCCTGGTTGTAAGTTGATTTTTTTAGCACTGTCGTAAGTCTGAACCATCACTAAACAAATAGTCATTAACTGAGGACTACCTGTATGTCTAACCACCATTTCTTCTCTTCTCCCAACTATATGCTCTTTCCAAATGAGAAAAACAATCCAGTCTTATTCCTAGGTACCTTTATTTGCATCATGTGTACACACACGCACATCCACATACACCACTGAACTATGGTAAGACTCCATATATCCATCACTGTACTTACCTAGGGCTGCAACTCCTGGAATGCAAACCACAAAACTGTGGGAAGGAAAAAAAGGTCCATTCTCTCGGATTTAAAGCACAAAATATGGAATATACATTTTCTCAGATAATACTGAAGATTGAAGGCTAGGGGGAAAAAAGATTACCAAGAAGAGAATTCAAGAATTGGAAATGTGAATATGTAAGATTGTATCTCATGCTAAGTCTTTGCTGATGTCTTTACTTCCAAAGTATTATAACGTAATTTGTCCCTAACAATAAAGTGGAGGAGTTTATTCCCATCAGCAAGAGCTTGGGCTCTTCCCACAATTCCAGATGCATAATATATCTTATGAAAAAAGATGTCAGTTTTAGGTAGCAGAGACTCAGGATACCTTTTTGGAACTGTGAAACTCCTCCCTAAAGTCACATCATCATCCGCTTTTGGCCCTACAAAAGTGTCTTCTGTGCTTGGAGATCTGTTTCTTAAAAATGTCCTGAGGCTGTCCTGAGCCTTCAGGGAATGTGGCTGCCTCAATGCTTAAAACGGTGGGCTTGCAAGAAGTTATGGTTGCTTCATGAAATCCTTTGCACAGTCCTATCATATAAATCATTGAGTCCTATTCCCTGCTCAAAGAAAATTGAAGCATGGACTTGCGCTCGTAGTCCAACAGTTTCTAGCTTGGTGTCTTTAACCACCAGGCCCAACTGGTTTGTATGTGGTGTGGCTTCATATAATTCATTTAAACCCCAAGGGAAAAGTCATAAGGGAATTCTTATGTAAGAAGGAAAGAAAAGGATCTAAACAGTCCTACAAGCACACCCAAGAATTTTGGGTATCCATATTACAGCAATTCTTCTGTTGTTTTTTACAGTTCCCTAATCAAGGAGGATTGTAAACAAATTACAACTTATTAAATAAATTTACAAAGATAAAACTTACATATCATACCTAACCAGAATGTAACTTACTTTACGTCAGTGTTGCCAATGCAATTAAAAATTATTTAGACATTCTACCAGTATAATGTAGACAGGCTTGTTTCTTTGAATGAAGTGGTGTGCGGCCAACAATCTTGCTAACATTAACAGCAATTTCTACTCACAGATCGTGTTTCTTAACTAATAGTTTTAAGTTCCCTAACAGGGAGGAGAGTCCTGCAAATGCTATTTAGTACATTTAAAAATGGTCAGGGACCAAAGATTGTGAATTCTCCCAAACTTTAAAGCAATAATGAAACATTTCTAAAGCAGAACACTTCTTAATTAGGAAGAAGACCATAATCTATGACAGTGTTTCTCAACCTTGACAATTTTAAGATGTGTGGACTTCAACTCCCAGAATTCTCCAGCCAGTCACCTGGAGAATTCTGGGAGTTGAAGTCCACACATCTTAAAGTTGCCAAGGTTGAGAAACACTGATCTATGGTGTCATTCAGTCCTGCTAGGAACCTTGGGCCCAAACTAATAATGCATTTGGTCCCTTTCTAAGTAACTTTTTCTTTATAATTTTTACCTCCCTGTATAACTATAGAGGTTATTGGCTGTATCGTCTGGAACCTCATGTCTTCTGCTTGGGGCCCAAGCTGTAGGCAACATTTTACTACATATTTTGTTTCTAGATTGTCAGGCCTAAATGCATGGAAAAAGTAAAAATTATTTTTGGAAAGGAGGATGACTAAATGCTAGTGCATTTGATAAATGCAGACATTTGATACAGCAGCTGTTTTTGAGTTCCTTCTGTAATTTCTTTTTTTTTTTCCAGATTAGGAAGCATCTGGAAACATCCAAGAAGGCTGAAGAGGGATGTAACAACACAATGAAGTAACCTTAAAAACTTCATCCAAAGAAATGCTAGAGGAGCCTGTGAATGAAATAGAAAAACAGGAGTTCTTTTGCAGGGGAAGAAACTTTCCAGGAAGTTGGAGGAAACGTTTCAGCACAACATGAAGAGGAATGTAAGAGGGAGAATTGAAAAAGAAGACATACAATACATGCCAAGTTGGGCTGAAAATATGCTGCTGCCTAAAGAAAAGTACAAAATATAGCTACCAACTTCTCATTCCCCACAGAGAAGCCAACTGGATTGGGTAGGGCTGTCCTCAGGGTGTGGTTTAAAAAATTCAAGATGGTGGCCACAATGGTTCAGTGGAAGCTCTGCCTTTATGTATGTCACAGTGGCCACCATCTTGATCTTTTGACCATACCCTGCAGACAACCCTGGGATTAGATGTATCAAAACTGGTAATTGGACTGGTTCTTTACTGATCTTAAGATCCATAGTCTCCAGGTCAGGCTACAGATCCAATACATCTTTGACTGCCTCCATCTTCCTTACTCAGAACCAACCACCTTGGGTTTCTTTCTTCCTGATGGTAGGGCCAAGCTGAAATAAAGCTTTCTTTTAGGCCAACTTAAGAGGCTGCTAAATGACCTGGAGGTTATATAAAGATCACTTTCCCTTTGGGCTTGCTCAAATTAAAACTGACAGAAGCTTACAGGATCAAGATGGCCCTTGTTTATCAGATAACATTAAAAGAGCAATCAATACTGCCAGATAATTGCAACTAATAGGATTGCTAAGTGTGCTCTTCCAGGAATGTGGGGGAACAAAAGGCTATTTCAGTGTGGTTTGCTTTGTTTTATCTACTTAATTGACAACTTACAAAACCCCGGTGAACAGAAATCCAGCAATAACATGATCCTTTTTATCCACGCAAAAACAGATTCCATATGCATCTACATATATACATACCAATATAAGAATGATGAAATGTAGGCAAGGTATCATGGAAGGGCCAGACACTGACCCATTCAATAGGTCTATGAAATGTTGCAGAAATAATTCAAAAAAGGTACTTTAGCATCTATGATAACATAAATGTACACCTGCCTGCAAAAGTTTAAACAGCCACTTCTTTTTTTCCAGATTGCACTGCTGTTCTCTATAACTGCTATGTAACTCCAGGAAAAGTTATGGCTGCTTTAAAGAGTTGCAGGCAGGTGCTCTGTTCATGCCCTTCATGCTCTGAAGCAACTTTTTGGAATCGGATCCAAAGCACTGCATAGGCTTTTGTTCACATTCCTTTCTTCTACCCATGTACAAAGGAACCCTTCTACCCATTTATCTTTGGTCTATTTCCATTTTGAGTTTAATTATTATTTATTACAGTTGTTAACCGCTGCAGGACAGCTTTACTGGAAGCTGTGCTATATAAAGGAACTAAATAAGTAAATATTTACAAGGGCTGAGCAAAGCTCAGAAGGGTGGTTTGCTTCAAGGAGGGTATGTACAGTACATAGGACTCTTCACACTTGCCTGGCGAAGCAGCATATAGGTGGTTCTCATTTAACAACCACTCATTCATCAACCATTTAAATTTGCAACAGCACTGAACAAATGGTAGTTATGACCAATCCTCAAAGTTCCAGCCAGTGCAGCATCCCCACGGTCACATGATTGCCATTTGCAACCTTCCCCACCAGCTTCCCACAAGCAAAGTCAATGGCAAAGCTGGCAGGAAATTGGTAGTTGCAATCACATGAGGTCCTCGCTTAATGACCCACACTGTCCTCACTTAATAACTTAAATCACTTTGCTTTATATTGCTCTGAACCCAACAGACCATTTTAATACATGGAACAGATTTCTGCCACTATGCTGCACTTATCATTATTATTATTAACATTATTAGCATTTATTAAATAAGCATGCTGCCAAATCCTTCCAGACTCCTAGTGACTAACCACAACAAAACAATACAATGGAAATAAAACATCTTTAGGAATAAAGCAACCCTAACCCTAATACTAATAGAAATACATGCACAAAAGCCTCTTCCACTCTTCCATTCAGCTGCTGGGTGAATCAAGTGACACGAAGGGTTTTGATGAGGCAAATTGGGTCACTTCCATGGTGCAGAATGCTTCACTGGGGCAAACTGTAGCCATCTTGCACAGCCAATTTATCCTGATTTACCCAATCTCCTGGTTGTCCTGTTGCAGCAACACCGGCCAATTAAAGTTTTACCAACAGGATCTGAAGCAAGTAAATAATTTTGGCCAGTGTGTTTAGACAATTACATTCAGAAATAAGAAAGAATAAGTAAGGTTGAAAATTTCACACTGTCCCTCCATCTGGGGGCATTTAAGTTGTAAAATGGGTGGCTTAAGTCTTACAGAGCTTTAAGGCATCAGTGGACCTTTGTAAAAACAGGCATTTAAAAAACTTTCTATGTGGCTTAGGTGCCTACTTTGCACCTTAAACCACTCTCAAACCCCCAAAAATGTAAAAAAAGAACCAAAATGTGTGGCTTGCCCACTTAAATGATATTAGGACCTCATCTGCTACTTTTGTGCAACTTGTATGTGAGTCACAAAGATCAAGAACTTCCTGTGGGTTGAAAAAAGATTGCTCATCCTCTGAATAAGAGATGGAGCTCAAGATATTTCATATTGTTCAGAAAGCATGAATTCCTAACGTATCTCTGCCTCCTTCTAACTCAGAGCAATTAACCCTTAAGGTTTTCAATAAATTTAGTTTGTTTTTTTTAAGGTGTCTGAGAATTGAGTATTTCCTGTTCCTGATGGATACTAGACTTTCTACTGGGTTTGCATGCAACCTTAACCAGATCAGTTACAAATCTAGTTGCTCCATTTGGACAATAAGCATTGGACAATACACAAAGCTTGGTTAGTGTTAACTCACTTTTGCAGCTTGTCATATTGCGTGAATCCAGCCCATTTAACTAGTTTATGGTACCAGTCAAAGTGAATATTTGTAGCTCAGGGTTGAACAGTGGAGTCCTTGGTGCTCTCTGAGCCTTGTTGTTTTCTTGCAGACATTTCATTGCCAGACTAGGCAACATCTTCATTGCGAAGAGGGAGTGGGCCTTGCTCTCAGTTTATATACCGTGGTTTTTCCAGCTTGTGTTGGTGGAGGTGTTGTTCTCTCCTTGGGAGTTCCTTGATTGGGCTGTTGTTTGCTACTTGGTTGACTGACTGAGCTAATAGTTTCTTGATTAGGGTATATTGTGCTGTTTGATTGTTCATCTGGTGTTAATCCTGGTGTTAATCTTTGCATATGTGGGTGTTGATTGCTGGTGAGGAGATGTACTGGTCTTTCGGCTTTTCTATTGTCTCTTTTGAATGGTATGTAAATGTTATTTACCTCTATGTGTCTGTTGATGGCTGCTTGGTCTGAGTGCCAGGCTTCCAGGAATTCTCTGGCATTTTGGGATTTGGGTTGGTCTGGATGCTCACAGTTCCCCAGTTGAAAGTATGGTTAAGTCTGTCCATGTGTTGTGAGATTAAGGAGTTCTCATCGTGTCTTCTGACTGCTAGTTGGTGTTCGTGGATGCACTCTGCTAGTCTTCTGCCTGTCTGTCCTACATAGTGGCTCTGACAATCTTTGCATTGTATGTTGTAAATAACTCCTGTTTTTTCTTCTTGGGCTATTGGGTCTTTTGGGTTGCTTAATATGTTTTGAAGAGTTTCCGTTGGTTTATGTGCTACAGTGATGCCATGTGGTTGAAACAATCTGTTGGTGGTTTCTGAGATGTTTCTGATGTACGGCAGTGTTATCCTTTTCATAGTTTCTATTGGTTGGGTTGTAATGGGTTGGTCAGGCACTTTTTGATCAAGTTGAGGGGGTATCCATTTTGCTGGAAGATGCTGTATAGGTGTTCTGTTTCCTTTTTCTAGTGTTCTGGGTTGCTGCAGTGTGTAAGTGCTTGTCTGAATTAAAAAAAAAAGCAGCCATCAACAGACAAACAGAGGGGTGAACAACATTTACATACCATTCAAAAGAGACAATAGAAAAGCCAGAAGACCAGAACACCTCCTCGCCAGCAATAAACACCCACATATGTGTTTAGATGTTCTAAGATGTTCTTAGACCATAACTTCCAGATGATTAATTGGGATGATAGGAACCAGAGTAATAGCTCTACTACCACAGAGTCCCCAGTCAAGTCTTTAATGTATTAATGTTATTTATTTTTATTTTAAAAAAGGTCATCAATGGTGATATTAACAGAAAGATTTTTCTTTTAGTTTTTAAAAAAAAAAAAAAAGGATTGCAGGAGAATAACATTCATGGAACCTCACAGGGTTAGCAAGCCTTTTGAGAGAAAGCTATAGATATTTTCATACTGAAAAGTTTAATATCTTCAAAGGCATCTGGATGGCCCCAGGATCTTAGAACTACTCATTCCGCTCACAGTGAATCCATATGAAACCTGGGGAACAAAATAAGGAAAATAAAAATAAGGCCATTCCAGTTAACAAAGGCCCACTTAAGAAGGGCTAATTCTGCCTTCCAGGACTGGTGCTGATTCATGTAAAATGTTTGGTAGGGTGAGAATCAAGTATGAAAACAAAGACTATAAAATCAGTGATGCTCTTTGGGGAAGATGTAGCTGCTAATTATAATTTCTCCAAATAATAACAGCAGCAGCAGAAGCACTAATTGTAATTCTTTCAGGAAGCATGGAAAGGAACCGCAGCCTTCATATAAACAGCACAGAAAAAAGGTCCACGCTGTTAAAAATAGATAGGTAGAGAGGCAAAGTAGCCTTTCTGCCAGATTCCCCACATTGATTTTTCTGCTTAATGAAGGAAAATGAACTGGAAGAGGAGGAGAGGAGTCCCTGATGGATTTTCTTTTGCCTTGTTTGTCTCTCTGTTTTCTCTGCACAGAATAAATTAGGAACAGCTACGTCCTCTTCGAAAATGGACCATCGTGCAAATGCGCAAGATGTGTTACAACACATCTGCTGAAGTTTTCATGTGGTTATTTGCCCTTCCAAAAAATATGGATCCAACCACCACCACCTCGATACCGCCTAAGGCTGTTTCCAGATGGCAAAAGCTAACATGAAAGAAATGTCACCAGAAATTATGCAAGTTGCATTTTAATGTAGATGAAATCAAATCAAATTTAGTTCTTATCCTGGCTCCACTAGCTTTGAGCATGGCCCATAGGTTTCTGTTAGAAGCCACAATGATGTCATATACAGGTAGTCCTCATTTAACCACGGTTGGGACTGGAATTTTGGTTGCTACGTGAAGTGGTCATTAAGTGAATCTGTTAAGCGAATTGCCACAGGCATTAGGCAAACCATGTGGTCATTAAGAAAATCACATGGTTCCCCATTGATTTTGCTTGCCAGAAGCTGGCCAGGAAGGTCAAAAATGATGATCACATGACCACAGGATGCTGTGGCAGTCATAAATGTGAACCAGTGCCAAGCGCCCAAATTGCGATCACGTGACCTTGGGGACATTGCAATGGTCATAAGTGTGAGGACCAGTCACAAGTTGTTTATTTTTCAGCATCGTCGCAAGTCTGAACCATCACTAAATGAATGGTTGTTAAGCAAGGACTACCTATATGTCATGATGTCATGCAAGTGACATGCAATATATAATCTGCGAATTACATAATTTGCATCTGTGTGTGCTGACATCATGGCAGGTATATTATCACCTGCCTCCCTTGTTCCCCCCACCATGCAGATGCCCATATTATGGTCTCTCATGTATCCTACATAGGAAAGGCCTGTGCCTCCCTGGTTTGCAACAACCAGCTTAACAACACAATTAAGCTCCAGTAAGTCAACAGCCCAAATTTCAAGCAAGCACAGCCATTGTTTCTTTTTCAGTGAAATACCATTTCCATTAGACATAAGCCATTGATCTGATACACTCCTCCAGACTTGCTTCATTGCCCTTACATGGAACGTGCTGTTTTAAAATCCCAAACCAGAGAGCTATTGCAAACAATGGCATTCTCCTCCCTGAGTGAAAAGCCCACTCTTCCATATTTAATCATTAAATAAACATTTTTTTAAAAAAGGTGGTGAGGAGGTTGTTTTCATTGGTGGCTTACCTGAAAATCATGAATCTCCATTTTGTATACAACTTTCAGAAACACGGGTTCTTTTTCCCTTCACCTTCTTCATAAACTGAGTTCAAAAAAATCAGGAGGATTGGGAGCGCTTTTTCCAACTGAGACATCTTATTAAATGTCCTCCTACAGTATCTAAAACAAAATGCATTGACGTGGTTTTTTAACCAGAGAAAGATATGCATCTGCAATATACCTGATAAAGTTTGCTGAAGCTTCCAAAAGCATCTATCTTTTTTTTTTTAAAGTCTCAGGTTTTTGCTACCATAGACTAACATGGCTCTTCTCCTGCAATATTTAAAACAAAATGAATTTATGTAATTTTTTTTTTGAACCAGAGAAAGATGTGCATCTGCAATGCATCTGATGAAGTGAGTTGCAGTTCCCAAAATCATTTTATTTTGCCTTATAATAAAATGTCTGGGTTTTTGATACCATGTGGCTCTCTAAACTAACATGGCTCTCTTCCTACAAATATCTAAAACAAAATGAGTTTACGTTGTTTTTTTAACCAGAAAGATGGATGCCAGCTGACTCATTTTAGCACTGTTCTCTGTGCTGCAGCACAGCAATTTTGATAATTCTGGTAAATCTGCTCCCTCAAAAATCTGTGGTTAGTTTCTTATACATTCCTAGCTACTGTTCAGTCCTACTGTAATGACCAGCATGCTCAAGCATTCACTCAAAGACAGTCTAGAGACTGGGGCTCAATTAACTGTTTAATGAAGCGAAGCATCTGATACAAGGAAAAAGTTGTGAATGGCCATTTCCTATGCATTCTAGAGTTTAAAATCACAAACCACTGATTCCCTCCACTCCCCGCCTAGGCATGCACCCCCTCCCTGGTGCCAGCAGATGGCTTGAACAGTTTCTGCCTGTTGACCTTGGCAAGGGGCATCTAACCCGAACAATATAATTCACACTCCAATCTTGCTCCCCCCCCCTGCTGGTGACTTGCAGTCTGCTGACACAGGTTTCTGGAGTTCTTCAAAATGGAAGCAAGTTTGATCAGGTGTTGCACTGGCATTTGGTTGAGTCTGACACCTACTGTTATGAATGTACCTCATCTCTTACAACCACTGTCTAACACGTTCTGTGGCTTGAACCTCTCAGTTGGGGCTCAGTTGAGAATGAACTCACACCCTCCCATTAGGTTCCATCTCTGTGTAATTACTTGGATCTGGATAATCACCGTCCATCACTGGGTTTCTGACAGAACACCTACTAGCAAGTCTTTAGCTGTACTGTAAAAGCAAGTGTTGTGTTGCCTTGTAGTGGGTTGCGTTTTGCCTTGAACATTCCTTGCTTTCCCTACTGTCAGTTGCCCACATGGAAAGTTACTTGCATGAATACATTACTGGATATGGGCAGGAGACGAATGTACATAATCATGCATTCAGTAAATAGACTGTTTTTTTGGGAACTGCATTGTAAACCACATGAGAATGTAGGTGGTCAATGTGGAGCCCTCCAGTAGGATGCTGAAGGAAGCAAGCTTCTTTGAAAATAAAAGATTTTGCATTTGAATGCAAAGGTATTTCAGCTGGAAAACCAGAGGGCCAATTCTCTTTGGATGTAAATGCAGGATCAAATATGTGAGTTGTTCCTAGTCTATACCAGAAGCAAATAATTTATTAACTTTCCTGCATGCATGATAAGAGGATATTCAAAACACCACAGATTTATTTGGAAAATATAGCTGCTTGCTCCTTTTAGAACATGGCTTTTGGCTTTATTTGGAGTTGTGTTTGAAATGTGTGTTATTTTAATGTCTGTTTATCTGTTGTATCAATCACTGCAGCCACCTCTAAAGACCAAAGCAGGGCTGGTGATGAGAAACAGGCTGGTTTTGATTAGATTCAGATATAGCATTCCTGTGATCTGGCTGTTTCTTAAAAATAATTCAATTTAATGTGTTTGAAGCCTATCCATTCTCCAGAATTCATAGCAAACAAAGGTGCAATTAATTCTGATTTTGTGTACATACTGAAAACACAGCCTATCTTTTAGCAATGATCCATTACAGCTGAAGCCAAACTGGGACATTGGTTTCCAACTTCTTAATACGTACTGGTTGAGTTCACACAACATGGTGAATGTGGCAACTGAATGAACCCACATAGTGCTTTCACATAAAACATTAAATCATAATCTAACCAAATGGGTTATATTTGTTCATCATGCTAAACCATAAAAAACTATAAGATAAACACTAGCCAAGTCTAGCATCTTGTGTGAATGCAGACATTAAATCTGGCCAGATTAATCTTATGCTTACTATATTATGCAAACACAGCCGTTGCAATATAGCTCTTTAGAAAACAAGTTGAATTGCACCCCAAGTGGAATTCTGTTTCTATAGAATTGTGTACATAGTTATCTGCTGTTGCATAAGTGAGGTTCACACATACACACTCCATCACACTATGTTCATGAATGTTACAGCCAAGTATGCGCACATAGGTTAATTTAAAATGAACAACAGCAACAAAAAAGATGCAGTTAGACTGTGAATAACATATTTACTAGATGCTTCCTATGGCAAATAAAAATTGAATTACCATGAAATAATGTGACTGTGTGATAATGTGGCCACAGGCATGAAAGAATGCAAGTCTTAGAGAAGACAACATACCACGCGCTTAACCTGTTGACTGAAATAATCTATTCTGGGGGGTGCACGAAATATCCTGAGCCATAAAGACAACAGGGGGGTTTCACAGAAAATGCTAAGCCTCAAAATTCTAACGTTAATCAAATTTAGCAGGTTGTACAAATACATCTGCTAGATCTTTACCTGACAGGCATAGCCTAAGTTCACAGAATATACTAAAAGAGATTAGGTAAGATTTCAGTACCCTTCTTCCAAAATAGTTAAAGGAAAAGAAGAGAAGTTTGAGTCACAAAACACTCCAAGGGGATTAGTTTCCTTTCGTGAGTATTTGGAGTTCTGTTCTGCAGTTTAGAAGACCATAAAAATATCAGATGGATGGACTCAGGTCATTGGGCCTTCCAGCCCAGTGCTTTGTGGCATGCAATGACCATCTGGGAAACTCCTAAGCCTGGACTGAAGGTCAATAACCTTCTTCTACTGTTGCTTCCCAGCAAGCAATCCCAGAGGCTGCAGTATCTAGACTGCAAAATTGTGGATGACCACTAGATGACAACTGTATTGTATCTTTGTTACCATTTTGTCCATTGTTTTATGGCCCAGATATGATTGCTTTATTGATGGCAAGCTGTCTAAGATTCAGGAGATAATAACCAGCCATCAGTAATAGCCGCTACTGACCACTGATCCCTTGGATTGATCATCTCACATTTTTGTCTCATCACATATATAAGCTTACTTTGAAGAGGCATGTATGAGGTGCAGAGTGGTTTAAGAAGGCTGACTGGCTGAATATGGTAGCTGGCAGAGTAGAAGTGAATGTGATGATTATTGGAGTAGTGTGGCTGAAGTTGATGGTGAATCATGGATGAGAGTAGACTGAAAACTGCTGAAAATTTCATGGAGGGAAAATCCGGGCAATCCTGGGCTTTAGAAGAAAGCTGAAGACCAGAGGAAGCAAGGTACATAAATTGTAAGGTCTTTGTGTAATGGTATGTGGGAATGACCTTGGGAGACAGAGGGAAGAGCCGCAGCCAGGGGAATGGTCGGATAAGAGGCAGCTGAGCCCACAGCAGGAACATGGATATGGCAAAGGTTTCAGAAGGGACCTCCCCAATTTCTTGGGCTGTAAAGGCGACGGGGGAGAAATATACTTTCAGAACTGCAACATTCTGTTAATGTAACCTTACAATAAAGTAGAATTAGTTCATCTGGGCATGCTTGTTGTCTGGACTACCTCACAAGGATGCTACTTGGGATGGGGAGAAGGCTGAGCACTAAGACAGTGGCTGAGTCAAAAAGATGACAGCAACTGAGCATTGAGGCAGTGGCCATGGCTGAGAAAAAGAAGTCAGTGGCAAGATATCAAGTAAGCTCAATTGGATATTTTGATCAGTGGCAAGAGGAGTCTGTGTAAGAATCCTAAGAATTCCATTAACAGTGGCCTGTCTGGTAGGCAGAGAAGTTTTGCCAAGTGGAGAAAGTTAAAGACCAGGTTGCCTTGCCAGTTGCTTGATCTGAAGAAATGAACTCTTGGTCTTCCAGCAATGAACTGTAAGCAGGTGGAGGAGTCCAAAAACCCAGTTGTGGAGAAGTTGCAGCAATCACTGAGCCAGATTAGCCAGGCACCATTAACTAGTACTAACAGAGGGTGGTGGCCGCAGAAAGAGATACTTCCATATTTACCAGAAAGAACCCTTTACCATTCAGCCTTGCACCATCCAAACAGAAATATTTTGAGAGCCCCCAGTAAGATAACTTCAAGCCATAACTTTCAAAGAGATAGGAAAATCTTTCTTCTTTCCATGGCATCAAGGCCATGTATAATTTTATACAGTTTGATACATCTGCCCTTGCCCTTGCCCTCTTTCATTCCAAGTGAAAAAGCCTCCATTACTGAAGCTTTATCTTGCAGGAGACCTGCTCCAGCCCCTAATCATTATGGTTGCCTTTGTTTTGCACCCTTTTTAGCTCAGTAATATCCTTCTTAAGGTACAGTGACTGGAATGGTACACAACATTTCAAGTATGGTTTCCCAACAGATTTGGATAAGAATATTATTATACTGGTAGTGTTATTTCAGTTCATTTCCTAATGATTCCCTGCATAGCATTTTTCTTTTTAAATCAGCAGCCGCCCCTGGTTAATACTGCTGTTCTCTTAGTTGTCGCTAAGTTGCTACGTTTTCAATCATTTTGTTTTTCTATCTCACTGTTCACAGTGCAAGCGGCTCTTCCATGTCCCCAGGTGGATTGTGTGATTGCAGACAAAAGACACTGAAAAAAAAGACCCAGGACAATCTAACCATAGTAAACAGCATAATGGTTATATAATAGGAGGCCAGGGTCTCTTCCAGACCAGTAATCTTTTTGGAATAGAAGGAAGAAGCTAAGCTCTGCCAATGTTGCCTTTTAGAGATGGAAAGAATTAGCTTTCTAATGGAAGACACAGCCATTCAAGAAGGAAGATAGGAAATTTCAGGAATGCCTGATTTTACCATTTGTGGGAGGATGAGAAACTGGAGCTACATTTGCCTTTGAAACTCACTTGCGTCCCTCCCCCCCAGTAATGTGCAATATAAAAACCTGCACAATGCATTAAGGCTACTTCCAAGGAACAAACAGAACTTCCTGGAATGCTAAGAATCTTGTCTTTCATGTAAATAAACAGTGGCTTCACATGACTCTCTTAACCAGCTTAGATGAAGATGAGCAGATGCCTTCACACGCCATTCTAAGCTTGGTTAATGAACCCAAACCATTTGTTTAATTTATGAATCAATATAGTGTACTACACCTGATCAATGTCAGCATCACCAGAGAGGAGGTGGAGGCTGACCCATGCCACCATCTTTCTTCCTCTGTTCAAAGCCCTATGCAGCTGATGGGAAGGGGGAAGGGGCTGGCAGTGTTGCTCTGAGATTTTAATTCTCCCTACCTTTTGACAGTAGCAGAAAGGTTTAATAGATTGCCAACCCACCCTTCTGTGTTCACATGACATGGCTGATTGGGGGAGTTTAGTTTAACACCCGTGGATTCCTGGGACCATCGCTGCATTGCTGTATTCACATGGCCCAAGGCAGCTCAGTGATCAGCAAGAATGGGCTGAGTCAGAGGCCCTAGTCCATAGCAATTGTCCAGTTGCTAAAAGTATTAGCATCAACCTGTGAAGCTCCACCACCAACTCATCCTTCTCAGTGCCACAAGTAGTGATGGATTTCTCTTGAAACTTTCCATTTTTCTAAAAGCCATTGCCTATCCTCATCTCCTCTAAGAGCCCTGCTGTATCTCTACCCACCTTTCCAACCTTGACAGTTCCTGCAGGATGCTCTGATTTTCTGATCTTCTATGGGTCACCCGCTTTGTTTTGTTTTTCCCAGCTGAAGCTTTTGTATAAATAGAAAACTAATCCAATTTCCTGTCATGCAAGCAGAATCTCTCCCACTCGTCTCATCTGAACACTGCCAGTCCTCTCCCTGTTTTTTAATATGTGCTGAATGTAGAGGGATCCACAACTGTATTAGCACAAGGCAATTTGAAAGGGAACAGAAAGAAAACAGGAACATGGGGAGGGGGGAGGAGGAATGAGAGGACTTCACACATTCTTTTGATTGTACTTCTTTTTCCTTTTCTGTTTGAAAGATAAAAGTTCTGGCAAAGGATTTGTCTACTGCAGATAATAATCCTTTCAGCCAACTCTTATCACCTTTCAAGGATGAATTTCTTCCAAAACAATCCAAAACAAGTGTGAGACACACAGTGGCCATTTCCAAACTGTGCTTTCTCCCTTAGAAGGCATCTGGTCCTGACCCTTAGGTAAGTCTTTCAAGATCTGGGCTGTGAAAATCCACCTGAGTACTAGATGGAAGCAGTGTTGGTTTTCTGAATCTCTTGCTGCCATCTGGTGATAATCCAGATTTTCACAGTCCAAATCTGGTAGCCCTACCAGATGTCCTTCGAATCACCTGACTGATCATCTAAGAATGGTTTCATGGAAAAGATTAAACATCCTTCTGCCAAACATTCTTCCTTTTTGAAGAAGAACACAGAGGGAATCTTCAGACTCTATTGGGGTCAACATCAACTGGCCTTGATGTTGACAGGAAATAGACGCAGCACCATTTTAAAAAATTAATATTGTTCAACTGGAATCTGGTCCGAGTTCATTCATTCATCACAATGTTATATATCATCAGTGGGAAAGTTTAGATTAAAATTTAGTTGCAGGGGGAGCAGGTCAACTTAGATATCAACTGCAGAAAGGAGACTTCTTCATAGAGAGACTTGACTACACTTAACATCTGAGTGATGCATCTACAGAAACTGAAGCAAGACCCACTCTTTTTATTAACTGAAATGGAGGATGCTGAGCATTTAAGACTAGGAGCCTGCCTTTTCACATAATATGCAGCAACAATGTGCCAAAAAGGTCTGGAGAGTAGAAGTGGAAAGCATTTAAACCTAATATAGGATTTCTTCTGACTGAAGTGCAGGGGGAGGACATTAAGATGCCTCCCAGACGCTTAATCAATTAAGATACAGTATGAACTCTTTCAGCTAGTTTGGTGTAGTTAAGGCATCCGGTTAGAAACCAAGAGACTGTGAGTTCTAGTCCCGCCTTAGGCACAAAGCCAGCTGGGTGACTTTGGCCAGTCACTTTCTCTCAAGCCTAGGAAGGAGACAATGGCAAACTATTTCTGAAAAACCTTCACATAGAAGGAAGCATGAACAAGAATATTAATGTTCTAAGCATCAGAGCTGAGAACATTAGAGAACATTAGAGAACACCAGAGCTGAGAGAAACTATCTTTGAGTTTGACCCCATCCACTGTATGGTTTATATAGTTTCTCTGAGACAGTGTTTCTCAGCCTTAGCAATTTTAAGAGGTCTGGACTTCAACTCTCAGAATTCCCCAGTCAGCATAGTTGTCTGGAGAATTCTGGGAGCTGAAGTCCAGACCTCTTAAAGTTGTCAAGGTTGAGAAACACTACTCTAAGGGGCTAATCTCCAAGTATCATTAGGGTGAGGAACAAAAAGCTAGGGAAGAAGATGCCTCATTAGACCTTCTTCATCCTTTGGTGGTTCAATTTTCACAATCCAAGAAGGGTGTTAAGGTGTGCTAGTTTACCTGTACTGTAGCATTACTCAACCTGGAACAAATACAATTCCTATAAATCTAAACAAGCAATGCCAATAACGTATAATATGGTACTGGAATTTTAAAGCATGCCTATAAGAGCTGTGGCTTGTGAAATATCTGTGAGCAGGGAGTGCTTAGGAGTCATACCGACATGGTTACATGGATAGACACTATAGAAACAAGCTGCCTTTTGTACATACACATCTCTTAGGTTCAGCTGCTAGAGATCTGGAGTTGGCATTAGCTCTTCCAAAGGAAAGAGTTGACACTGTGCTTTATCAGAAACAAGAGCCCTCAAAATAGGGAGACAAAGCATATAGGATGATTTTCTTTCTCTCTGGATTCAAGCCAAGTATTTTTTGTTTATTGTCTTCTTTGCGGGTTTGGCAAATCTGTTTGCATGTTGTCTCTGCCCTTGGCTTGCAGGTTGTTATTATTGAATGTCTGTCCTAGTGGAAGCTTAAAGTTGCTCAAGTTCAGCACATTTGGTGGGTATCTCTGTAGGGAAAGCAGAGGCTATTACAGCATGTCCAGCTAAGACCAGCAGTGAGTTAGTTGGGTAGAAGCTGAATATATTGCTCATTGGACTCTTCTGTGAACATGTAGCTAAGCTGTAGGAGGGCTAGCTCAGGGGTTGAGCGTCTGCTCTGCATACAGTTAGGTCCAAAGTATCTTCTGCTAAGTCTGGGAAAACCAGTTTGAAAGAGCCACTCTTCTACTAAGACCAGGAAAGACTCCAGTTTGGAGAGCTGCTGCTGCTACTAATACTGAGCTATATGAATTAGTTATCCAATTGAGTATAAGATAGATTCCATCATCATCATCACCATCATCATCATCACCATCATCATCATCGGAGTTATAATAAGTTATTCATCCTTCAGAAGATCTTGGTACAACTCTATTGAAACATCCTTTTTCTTCCTCTGAATTATCCAACTGGATATAATAACCTTAACCTAAGTGATCTTCATCTTAAGTAGTGCATAATATATTATAATGGGGGCCAAACTCAATTTTAAGAACATCTCAGATATTACAGAGGAAGACTTTCAATTCCATTCTCACTAATTGGAATATATTAAGCTTTCTAAATTCCTATGAAGAGAAATGGTATAGCACTGAATAAAACCAGTATCATTATTGTTATTATTATTTTTATCATCATCATCATTATTATTGAACATGAAGGCTTATTTAAACATTATCTTTGAATAGTTACTATATAGTTTAGCACAATAGTGCTTGATTGCTATGAGGTAAAGAAAGAAATATTAATCATGGTTTATTTGCTGTGAACAGCAACTGAACTGCATTTAATGGTGCCTGAACAATTCCAGACAATAGTCTAATATTCAAACACAGGGATCAGCAGCCGGGTCTCCCAGTAAGCTAATGTGTTGCAGGTTGCTATCTGAGCCAGGCTGTTTTAAGTCAGAAAAGTAGCTAGAATTATTACCTTTATCTGATTTTTTTAAAGGAATTTAACCTATAATTTCCTGTTTGAGCAGGAATCAATCTAGTCCAAAGAATTTAGCCTAACAGTTTTCTTAGATCTAAGTACTGACCATTCCATCATGTGAACCTCATATAGGGTTTGTTCATTTCTATTCCACATATCTACTTGTTTTAATTAAAAAGGTACTTAAACTTAGTTTAAATCAAATGTTAATTCTTTAAATACATCTTTTAATCAACAGTTTGTCCTAGTCTACAGTTTAAAGCAAGTTTAATCCTAGACTTTGGACAGTTGCACATGCTGAAGCACAACTAGATTCAAATCCATATATTAGCCTGGAAAAATGTGCATTTTTTGCTTAGGAATGTATTTTCAGCAAAAATCTCTAAGCTCCCCAGAAGAAATCTGTTATCACAAATGGGTGTATTCTGCCTGGTAAAGTCCCAAGTGAAACCGGACTGCTTACAAAAAGCTCAAATGTAACACGTGATTAAAATACAGAGATTTCATCCTCACCCCAGTAAGGCCATTTTTTTTGCTGGAGTGTTTTAGGTTTGACTTCTTGAGCAAAGATTTACAACATGTGAAGCTATGCTTTGCTTAGAATAATCAATTCTTATTTTAATATACATTTTTCCTTCAGATTTATTTCCCTTTGTCATGGAAAAGATTAAACAGCTGAAAATAGATACAAAAACAAATGTACCAAGAAATCTGGTACTATTGATTTCAGATTAAGAGAGGTTACATGCACCAGTAGGAAAGAAATTTGTTCTATTGTTTCCAGTTTCAGCAAGAAAACCCACAAAATCCACCACCAGTACCACCACCCCTGCTCCCCAAAATACAAGTTTTCCTAGTTGCTGCACTGGCTAAGTATTACTTAGCGTGTAATACTAAACTATGAGGGGGAAGGGGGAAAGAGGACAATGTGAATCCAATGTTGACATTACCCTAAAAATGCCAAGTCACTTGTCAGTCTTATGCAGTTGAGCAGTAGCGAGCCTTGGATATGTTTTTCCCTCTTCTCCTCCTACCTTAGTACAGCTCCAGTTTATGTTATTAAGCCTGCTGATAGTTCGTTGAAATAAACTAACTTAATCAAAACTTAAATTTACCTGAGGTTACCTGAAGGACCACCTCTTCCCCATTGCATCAACCCGTCCCACCTGATCACTCAGAGAGGGCATGTTGAGGACCCCGTGCATGAGAGAATTCTGCCTGGTGGGGTCCAGGAAGTGGGCTTTTTCTGCAGTGGCTCCTGCCCTCTGGAACATCTTTCCCCCAGAAGTGAGGTTAGCCCCATAGCTTCTGGCCTTCCGGAGGAACCTGAAGACCTGGCTCTGCCACCTTGCTTGGGGTGGGGAGGGGAGCAGTCACATTTGGGGATGGCTAGTGCCTTAGAGTGCTCCTCACACACATGGACTGAATTAGACCTTTCTGCCACTTGGATTTTATTATTTTTATATTTATTTGATAATTGTATTTACATCGTATTTACATTGTATTTATATTTTATGGTTACTGTTTTAATTGACCACTTTTATTGTAAACCTCCCAGAGTCTCTCTTGTGGGGTGAGATGGGGGGTGGCAGAATCTGATAGATAGATAGATGCTGTAGATAAAAAATAAATAAATGTCCTGAAGGAGAAACAACAGCCCTCTTTCTGTCATGCTTAGCTTCAATTCCATTACCAGCTAAATTACTATCTACTGAGCTTTGTAAATATGGTCTTCTCCACCCAAATTTCTCCAGGCACCTGGCTGCCCTTCTATAAAGCTTAAACACCAAATGGTTTGGGGATGATCTGTCTATACCATCATTAAGGTCCTGACCTGTAATTACCTATGTTTTGTGTGAACCATGGGTAAATCACTAGAAAGCTAAGATGGTGTTTGGCCCCAGACTGACCAATCTATGGAACTTCCTGCTTTCATTCTACAAGTCAGTCCCACTGCTATCTCAGCAGGGGGAGAGTGTGTGACTGCATAGCCAGATGTTTGCAAAGAAAATCCTTTGGAGAAGGTTTGGAAATCTGGTCATCCCCTACACAATAAGAAAATAAATGTTCATGGTTTCTTTCTTCACACTCCTAAGGTATGGAGTACTTCATAGTGCTACAGTATGTCCACACAAAACCAGCCACTATAATCAGACTGATTTACTGCTTCACCCCTATACCATTATAGTAAATTAAAGCCAATATAGAATGGAAACATGGCTTGCTGTAGTTCCAGCATAGAGAATTATCTCTGTGGAAGGTAGAAATAAAGCATTTGCAAAGCCGTGAAAAAAGATGGAGGGTGGGTAAAAACACTCCCTTAACATCCAAAAAATGACAAATGATTTTATTGGATTCACTTCCCTTCTTGTCACAGAAAGAGCCTTGAAAGGAGTATGGGAGAAGTAGCATGGAAAGGAAGTCAGTTGGGTGAAAATAAGAAGGTAAGCCCGGTTTGGTGTAGTGGTTAAGGGACCAGGCTAAAAACCAGGAGACCGTGAGTTCTAGTCCAACTTTAGGCACAAAACCAGATGGGTGACCTTGGGCCAGTCCCTCTCTCTCAGCCCTAGGGAGGAGGCAATGGCAAACCACTTCCAAAAAACCTTGCCAAGAAAACTACAGGGACTTGTCACCAGGAGTAAACATTGATTTGAAGGTACACACAAAGATTTCCAGAGTTATGAATAGAGTGTCCAGGAAAATAATGGTTAAAGCTGATAGCCTAATAGGACTACTCTCAAAGAAGGGGGAAACATTATGGTAGGCGGACAGGTGAATGATCCTGCAAGGTAGCATGCATTATTGGGGAGGTACAGAAAGGAATGTCTAAATAGCAGGTGAAGCATGTGGGAAAGTGTGTGAAAAAAAGCACAGAGGAAGCATGCAACTTTGGTGCTAACTTATCTACTGTATCTTATCTGCAAAGACAGGTTCTGAGGACCTAGCGCCTGAGATTGCTTTCCCCCCTCTCCTCTTCCTATTTCTTTTTCCTATTTTTCCAATATTTTTTTCTATATTTCAAATTGCAAGATTATTTTTAATTCTCTCTATTGTCTTTTTTCCCCCTTTTCCGAGGGGCCTTTTTCACTTGAGCAGTGTGGGGGTAAATAGGCTTCAAACTAGCAAATAAAGAAATAACTGCAAGGATGAAAGGGGTCCTGGCAAAATGTGGGGACATTGCAAAGTACCAAATTAATTTGGAGCCCCAAACTGGTTGTTACCTAAAAGTGCACTATTGTGCTTATTCCTGCAAGGGGGTTGAGTAAATAGATGCAAGGGGAAAGACAGACAGAGAGAGAGAGAGAGAGAGAGAGAATGGATTGCCATAAATCAGCACTCAGAAAACTCAAAACTCTTTTTATGATGCTTTTATGATACATGGTTTTTCTTTGTTCTCCTCTTGTGAAGCCTCCCCCCAAAATAGAAAACACAGTAAATTGTTTGCTTAAGAAAACTCAGTAGAATGGAACACCACAGAAGCTGCGAGGTAAACAACCGTGTGTATTTATTTGATATGCACATCTGAACGACTTTTGGACAACATGCTACTTTTTTCGCAGTGTTTTGTGGTGATCGGGATACTGACAGAGAACTGGTGTGGGGCTTTGTAACTACTAGCACCCTTATCAGTGCCATAATGGTGCAAAGAAGGCATTGCAAATTGCATTGATCTTTTTCCTCCACTTCAGGACATCAATAGCCCCAGTTGATGGTACACAGATCAATTCAGAAGCATCTCCAGGTTTCTGTATTGAGTTCACTTGAGATTAGCCATTCTCGTGGCTCATCTACTCGCCCTGTATGCTAGCAATCAAAAGGATCTGCACAAGATGTCAAGATGGGGTCAAATGACGAGAGCAGCATTGCATTGTTACAATTATTATTATTACTATTATTTTATTTATTTATTTTCCAAATTTCTATCACCACCCATCTCTCCCGAAAAGGGGACTCTGGGCGGTTTACAATAAAATCACAGTTGAAACATATAAATTACAATATAAATAGATCAGTAAAAAAATAAAATAGATATAAAATATAAAATCCAGCCAGTGCAGATCTTGTTTGTTGGGGAGAGATCTATGATACTAGCCATCCCCAAGATGAACTGGTGCCCCTCCCACCCCAAGTGAGGCAGCAGAACCAGGTTTTTAGGTTCTTCCAGAAGGCCAGGAGTGGATAATAAATAATATTATTTATTAAATTTATATGCCTCCAGACTCCCAGTGACTCCAGGCAGTTTACAAATTGTTAAAAATATTTAAAGCAAGAAAACAACAGAAAACAAAAAAGAGTAAAGATGGCAGAGATAATAAACCCAGATGGGAACAAAGAAAAAGAAGAAAAGGGGGCTGCAATCCCACTTCCCAAAGCCTGGGCAAAGAACCAGGTCTTCAGGGCCCTTCAAAATACCACTAGGCAGCACCTGTTTGAACCTCATGGGGGACTTCATTCCAGAGTGCGAGTGCTGCTACAGAGAAGGTATGGGTCATGATAGATGTCTTGTTTAATTGAAGGAATCCAGAGGGCACCAACCCTGCAAGATCAAAGCTGTTGGACAGATATTATGGGAGACAGATGGCCCCTCAAGGAACCAGTAGGGTTACTATGCCATGTAGGGCTTTATAGGTAGCAGCTAACACCTTGAATCACATCTGGAAGCAAACTGGCAACAAGTGCAGCTCACAAAGAAGAGGTATTGGACCTACTCAGGTATGCCCATCATTGCCTGCACCACTACATTGTGGACCAGTTGAAGCCTCTGGGTGGCCTTCAATGGCAACCCCATGAGGAGTGCATTGCATGAAACTGTGGAGTGACCAGGGCGTGAGTGACTGTCTGTTATGAAGCAAGTTCTGCCCCTTTTGTATAGATGTTGTGACATCTGATGCAAGTACAAAAAGGGCAGAGCTTGTGTCATAACTGCACAACCCTGTTTTCATCATGTTGATGAAAAACACTGGATCCTGTGAACATCTCAGCTGACAGGAAACAATCACTGATGAACAAGGAGTGGCCATTTTCTAAGTCCTTCCAGCCCCTGTAAAGGAAACGGAAATTTTCACATCCTGTCTTTTTGTTTTCTTTTCTGCCTCAGATTCCTCTCCCCCACCCCTAAATTGGGAGAAAAATCCACACAGATACAACTGAGGTCAGTGCTAAAATGAGCAGCCAGATATGCCTGTCCACCTCCTTCCTCTTTCTGACCCATTTGATCGCTTCGTCTAGTGGCAGATAGGAAAAAGTAAAGGATGAGTAAAAGTGGCTAGAAAGTGGCTTTAAACAGAGCCAGTTTAGGACACAGACTGTCATGGAGGTGTGGATCCCTGATGCTAGGTCTTTAGGAAACTGCACAAGCAGATTGCAATATTTATAAACAAAGAAAAATACTAACAGAAAATTGAAAACTCCAGTTCCATTTCAAAACCCAGATTATCTGGAATTCCAAAATCCAGCAAGAAATCAGAAACTCTTAGAAGCATGCTTAACATCTATGCCTATATGTGCAGTACTAATACAGTACAGCTCAGATCAGTGCTTGTTAGAAGCACAAGAATATCAGAGAAGAGAGAAAAACATCTCATTGATTGCACCTTCCTATCAAATGTCAAAGTTGACCTTTGCTGACCTCCCATCCATTTAGGTTGGCTGCCTCATCTAATGCTGACATGCTTTATCTACCACCAATGTGTCAACATTTGAGATATGACCTGCTTGGTATTTCAGTCATCTAATCTGAAGAACAGAAATTAAACTGGAGGGTTGGTGAAGAGCAGAGTGCAAAATACACATGCATATTTTGTTCATGTCCTCTGATCGTATCAAAGCAGCTGATCAGGAAGATATTAAAAAGGAAATGCTCTTCCCACCTACAGCCCATTTTGTATTGTTTTTTCATGCCCATAAACAAGGGATCTGGCACGTTCTCTTGTGTTTTCAGACAATCGAGTTTGGGATTATTTTCTCTATTATCTATCTATCTATCTATCTATCTATCTATCTATCTATCTATCTATCTATCTATCGTCTGTCTGTCTATTTATTTATCTATCTACCATCTATCTACCTACCTACCTGTTTATATCCCACAGGTTCCCAGTACAGACCAGCTTGTGATGGCTAACAATATCAATCCAACACCATAAATAAAATCCCAAGGTTCACACTAAAACAGCATAACATATTATGTAATCTCTAAATAACAAGGATTAGTGGGGCATTAATGAAGCATTGCTTTAATGGATCCATTCACTAAGGCAGCAGCATAGTTTTTTGAAGCTTGCATGAAACCTTTAAAAAAAAAGGCCTATGTGTTTTCATGAATAGCAGAAAGATGCTGTGCTTGAGCTCACGTAAGATCAGAAATTCTTCTTCTGAATCATTTCCAAAGCAGGCATAGCCTTAATGCAATTATTATTACATTTATCCTTTTCATCTAGAAGTTCGGTGTGGCTCCCTAGAGGGAGATGCTCCTTCATTTTATGTTCACAACAACCCAGTTGTGATGAATGTTGGGCTGAAAGATGGTGACCAGCCCAAAGTCACCTAGTAAGCTCCAAGGTCAATATATTGACCATCACTCCACACCAGATAGAAATGTTGCACTAACTGTTTGCTATACTTCCTCTTTTTTTATGTATTCAATTTTTATATTTGGCCTTCAGTTCACAATTCCAGGGGAATTTATTTGGTTTTCATGTTTAAGTAATACTAAACTGTATTTTTTGAATTAATATGGCATAGGGCCTAGGGAATGATATTAAAGGCAAAACTGAACTACTTTGGCTACACAATGAGAAGACAGGACACCCTGGAGAAGATGCTGATGCTAGGGAGAGTGGAAGGCAAAAGGAAGAGGGGCCGACCAAAGGCAAGATGGATGGATGATATTCTAGAGGTGACGGACTCGTCCCTGGGGGAGCTGGGGGTGTTGACGACCGACAGGAAGCTCTGGCGTGGGCTGGTCCATGAAGTCACGAAGAGTCGGAAGCGACTAAACAAATAAACAACAACAAAAGGGCCTAGTTAATTGAGGGACCAGCTATCTTCCATACCATCTTCCCATCCTGTTCAATATGACAGAGCTTGCACACCCTGGGTCCTGCAAACAAAATAATGTTATTTAATGGGACCCAGGAAGCATGCCTTCTCTTTCACTGCTCCTGCTCTCTAGAATACATGAAAATGAATGTGAATTTTCTTATGATTTAAATAAAGAATGAGATAGACATTTGATGGAATGGTTTTATCGCTGAATGCATGCAGAACTGACATGGACCAGATATAGGGTGATTCATACTTCTATAGTTCTAAACACAATACCTGTGAGATGCAGGGCATCTAAGGCTCCCCATAACGAAGTTCTAGATACTCCCCATTCTTTTTTTAAAATTTAGTCACAATTTTGCAGAATTGCCCATTTTCCCATGAATATATCATGGATTTCTGAATTACTTCTATCATATTTTGGCATTACAGGTAGTCCTTGTTTAGTGACCACAACTGGCACCAGCAACTTGGTTGTTAAGCAAAGCAGTTGCTCAGTGAAATCACAACTATCCTTATGATTTTACTTCAGCTTTCCTTTGCTTTATAGACCTGCGAAGGCCATTAATGTGAGGATAGGTTGTAAAGTTACTTTTTCATCACTGTCATAACCTTGAATGGTTGCTAAATGAGGCAGTTGCTAAATGAGGACTACCTGTATAACATAAGACCTCTTGCAAGAATGCCAGATTTTTACCAGATCTTCTAAGATACCAAATTTCATAAGATTTCAATTAGGAATAACAAAATCTTGTAAGATTTCACTCAAGGCCTTTTCATACCAGATTAACCAGATTACCAAAGATCTTGGTGTGTAGAGTTGGAGGTGGGATGAGATCCCTGAAAAATTGCAAGAATTCAGGCAATGTTTAGAAAATGTTTGGAATGGGAGGAGCAGGTTTCACGATATCACTCAGTGCCTAAACAAAAAAATGCTGATCCTTACTTTATTGTGTCTCTGGTGAGAAATGTACATTTATCACAAGATATGTGGTATTTTAATTAAAATGCAGAAAGAGTGGGCACATTATATTGCTAACCATGAACTTCCTCCATTCTGTTCTCTTTTAAACCACTTTTTATGCTTTTCCTCCTTTTGTGTAGATGTATTTTGACTAAGGATCCCCACAAAGTGAAGAAATCAGTTATGAGTATTATGCTATTAACCTCCCTTTTGTTTCAATCCCAATCCAGACAGACACTCCTTTATTCCATCCTCACCCATCCCAAGGCTTCTGAACTTTCATTGTGAAAACCATCTCTGGGCTGAGGCCTGGAACATCCTAGTTCAAATTAAGCCTTGAGCTGGGAAAGTGATTCATCTGTTTTAAATCCCTGCAGCTATTGCTGTCAACACAAATACCATCTCCAGAAATACAGCTTATGTGTGGCATGAGGCTATAAAAATAAATGTAGAGATTTATCATCTGAAAGTGGGGAAACAACTGAAGCCTTTGGATGGTTTCTTCAATAGAAGAGACAGGCAAGGAGAAAAGCAGCTGATTAAAACCAAATTGTTGACTTAAAATTCTCATACTCCAAGCCCTGATTCTCAGGAACCAAGGTTTATAATATCACCCTTGCTTCAGGTGTTGGTGATATTCTTTTGCCCCCTGTATAGGAGGCTCACTGCTATTTATTGCTTACTGGGATATACTGTAAGAAAGTCTTTCTGGTCTTGTCAATAGGATGCTACCCTTCAGTAGAAATTAGAAATGACACCAAGAATGAGTGACTGAAAGAGAGAGAGCAAGAGAGAGAGGCAACCAACTGGGGAAAATATGGCTTGATACCTAGAAAACATCAATAAGTTATAAGAAGAAAAGAATAGTTAATTAGGACTCTTAGATTATGTACTCCTATTTCCTGTATTCAGCCAGATTTCTGAGAGCTTGAAGAAAATATAAAGCATAAGGCTGTTACTCAGATTGTAGACACTTCTCTTTCTGCTAATAATGATGCCTTTAATAAATTGTTTCCTCTTCAAAAAGAACAGTTAAGTAATTCAGAAATCCAAGAAAAATTCAGATGGGAAGAAGCTTTATAACATCCTTAAATGCCCATATGTAGCTTAGAACTCTAAGAAATAGTCTAATACATTTGGAGGCCCTTGAAGAGAATACAGCCCACTCTGCTACCCTTCTCTCATCTGAGAGTCCAGGATCCAACTACATATTATAGATAAGAGAGAGTATCTACCAACTTATTTTTATTGTTAAGTACAGGGGATGCACTTCAGCAAAGGATCATTACCTTGTCGTGGTGCTGGAGCTTGAGCACCTCAATGATGCCATGAGCTAAACCGTGAAGGGACACCCAAGACGGGAAGGTCATGACAGAGAGGTCAGACTAAACGCAATCCCTGGGGAAGGTAATGGCAACCCACCCCAGTATTCTTGCCGTGAAAACTAAATGGATCAGTACAACCAGAGATATGTCGGTATACCATCGGAGGATGAGACCCCCAGGTCGGAAGATGGTCAAAATGCTACTGGGGAGGAACAGAGGATGAGCTCAACTAGCCCCAGACGTGATGACGCAGCTAGCTCAAAGCCGAAAGGACGGCTAGCGGCCGACGGTGCTGGTGCTGAACGGCGAATCCGATGTTCTAAGGATCAACACACCATTGGAACCTGGAATGTAAGATCTATGAGCCAGGGCAAATTGGATGTGGTTATTGGTGTGATGTCAAGATTAAAGATAGACATTTTGGGTGTCAGTGAACTGAAATGGACTGGAATGGGCCACTTCACATCAAATGACCACCAGATCTACTACTGTGGACAAGAGGACCACAGAAGAAATGGAGTAGCCTTCATAATTAATAGTAAAGTGGCGAAAGCAGTGCTTGGATACAATCCAAAAAATGATAGAATGATCTCAATTTGAATTCAGGGCAAGCCATCTAACATCACAGTGATCCAAATATACGCCCCAACCACAGATGCTGAAGAAGCTGAAGTAGAGCAGTTCTATGAGGATCTGCAGCACCTACTGGACAACACGCCTAAAAGAGACGTTATTTTCATCACAGGAGACTGGAATGCTAAGGTGGGCAGTCAAATGACACCTGGAATTACAGGTAAGCATGGCCTGGGAGAACAAACCAAGGCAGGACACAGGCTGATAGAATTTTGCCAAGACAACTCAATGTGCATAACAAACACCCTCTTCCAGCAACCTAAGAGACGGCTTTATACATGGACTTCACCAGATGGACAACACCAAAATCAGATTGACTACATCCTTTGCAGCCAAAGGTGGAGGATATCTATACAGTCGGTAAAAACAAGACCTGGAGCTGACTGTAGTTCCGATCACGAACTTCTTCTTGCACAATTTAGGATCAGGCTAAAGAGATTAGGGAAGACCCACAGATCAGCTAGATATGAGCTCACTAATATTCCTAAGGAGTATGCAGTGGAGGTGAAGAATAGATTTAAAGGATTGGACTTAGTAGATAGGGTCCCAGAAGAACTATGGACAGAGGTCCACGACATTGTTTAGGAGGTGGCAACAAAATACATCCCAAAGAAATAGAAAAGCAAGAAGGCAAAATGGCTGTCTGCTGAGACACTAAAAGTAGCCCAAGAAAGAAGGAAAGCAAAAGGCAACAGTGATAGGGGGAGATATGCCCAATTAAATGCAAAATTCCAGAGGTTAGCCAGAAGAGATAAGGAATTATTTTTAAACAAGCAATGCGCGGAAGTGGAAGAAGACAATAGCATAGGAAGGACAAGAGACCTCTTCCAGAAAATTAGAAACATCGGAGGTAAATTCCAGGCAAAAATGGGTATGATCAAAAACAAAGATGGCAAGGACCTAACAGAAGAAGAAGAGATCAAGAAAAGGTGGCAAGAATATACAGAAGACCTGTATAGGAAGGATAACAATATCGGGGATAGCTTTGACGGTGTGGTCAGTGAGCTAGAGCCAGACATCCTGAAGAGTGAGGTTGAATGGGCGTTAAGAAGCATTGCTAATAACAAGGCAGCAGGAGACAACGGCATCCCAGCTGAACTGTTCAAAATCTTGCGAGATGATGTGGTCAAGGTAATGCATGCTATATGCCAGCAAATTTGGAAAACACAAGAATGGCCATCAGATTGGAAAAAATCAACTTATATCCCCATACCAAAAAAGGGAAACACTAAAGAATGTTCAAACTATCGAACAGTGGCACTCATTTCACATGCCAGTAAGGTAATGCTCAAGATCCTGCAAGGTAGACTTCAGCAATTCATGGGGCGAGAATTGCCAGATGTACAAGCTGGGTTTAGAAAAGGCAGAGGAACTGGGGACCAAATTGCCAATATCCGATGGATAATGGAAAAGGCCAGGGAGTTTCAGAAAAACACCTATTTCTGTTTTATTGACTATTCTAAAGCCTTTGACTGTGTGGACCATAACAAATTGTGGCAAGTTCTTAGTGGTATGGGGATACCAAGTCATCCTGTCTGCCTCCTGAAGACTCTGTATAACGACCAAGTAGCAACAGTAAGAACAGACCACGGAACAACGTGCTGGTTTAAGATTGGGAAAGGAGTACGGCAGGGCTGTATACTCTCACCCTACCTATTCAACTTGTACGCAGAAGACATCATGCGACATGCTGGGCTTGAGGAATCCAAGGCTGGAGTTAAAATCACTGGAAGAAACATTAACAATCTCAGATATGCAGATGATACCACTTTGATGGCTGAAAGCGAAGAGGAACTGAGGAGCCTTATGATGAAGGTGAAAGAAGAAAGTGCAAAAGCTGGCTTGCAGCTAAACCTCAAAAAAACCAAGATTATGGCAACCAGCTTGATTGATAACTGGCAAATAGAGGGAGAAAATGTAAAAGCAGTGAAAGACTTTGTATTTCTACGTGCGAAGATTACTGCAGATGCTGACTGCAGTCAGGAAATCAGAAAACACTTCATCCTTGGGAGAAGAGCAATGACAAATCTCGATAAAATAGTTAAGAGCAGAGACATCACACTTACAACAAAGGTCCGCATAGTTAAAGCAATGGAGTTCCCCGTAGTAACATATGGCTGCAAGAGCTGGACCATAAAGAAGGCTGAGAGAAGGAAGATAGATGCTTTGGAACTGTGGTGCTGGAGGAAAATTCTGAGAGTGCCTTGGACTGCAAGAAGATCAAACCAGTCCATCCTCCAGGAAATCAAGCCAGACTGCTCACTTGAGGGAATGATATTAAAGGCAAAATTGAAATACTTTGGCTACATAATGAGAAGACAGGACACTCTGGAGAAGATGCTGATGCTAGGGAGAGTGGAAGACAAAAGGAAGAGGGGCCGACCAAGGGCAAGGTGGATGGATGATATTCTAGAGGTGACGGACTCGTCCCTGGGGGAGCTGGGGGTGTTGACGACTGACAGGAAGCTCTGGCGTGGGCTGGTCCATGAAGTCACGAAGAGTCGGAAGCGACTGAACGAATAAACAACAACAACAAAACAGGGGATGCAGCTCAGATATGAGATGAGAAGGGGCTATTCATTTATTTTGTGCTCTTTCTGCACTGACATTTGTGCACCACGTTGTAGATGGGTATAGACTTGGCCTTGAAGAAAATATGCAGCAACCATATTAATAAAACCTGAGTTTCACCCAGGAAAGCAGGAAAGAGTGAAAAAGAAAGTTAAAAGTTAAGAGAAAGTTGCTGGCCCACCTTGACTCTCTTTGGTATAAGACAGAGGGAAAGAGAAAGACAATACTGGATTAGTCTCATATTCTAGGACAGCCTCCAGTGAAAAATCCAGATGTAGGAGAGGCAGCTCAGGAGTGTGAACTGATTCATCCATCAGCTAAGCACAAGGGCTCTCCTAGGGGTTCTTATTAGAAAATGCAAAGGGCATAATCCATAGGCATATGATAATAACACAGGATTAAAATTTCCTGCGCTTTCAGTTGAGTGAAAACCTGTAAGGCCACAGGTTCTGCATGGGGATACTAAGGTTCATTTGGTGTCCAGATACCTGCTTTTTAGGGATAGTCTCACTGAGAAAAAAAAAATTAAAGTGATTTAAATTGCACTTGCAGTCTTTAATAATGTAAAGTTCATCTAACAGTATATTCAAGTTTTTGATCCTCTTGTTATAACGAAGTTTAACTTTCTTCAATGTCTGAAAAATACACTTATATAAAAGCATATTGTCACTTCTCTTGGACTGAGTCATTGTTTTATTCATTCTTCCCCCAAGGAAAAGTAGGATGAAAATCACAATTTTAGTTTTCCCCAATGTGCTACAACAGAGGTGGGTGACCCCTGGCCTGCAGTCTGAATGCAGACCCTGACTCCCACATTTATAGTCTATGAAGGATACTGAGATTGCCCCAAGGCAAGCAAAACTAATGAACTAAAAACCGCCCAGAGTCCCTCCTTTTGGGGGGAGATGGGGGGAGATAAAATCTGGAAAATAAATAAATAAATAAATAAATAAATCTGCATATTTTCAATTGCACCTTTTTGCTGGACTTGGGGTGGTGGTGGTGGTGGATGGGAATAGGAACATAAAACATTCCCATTTTCATCTATAATCCCCCCTCTCCAAATTCCCAAATCAAGCAAAGAAAGGGTTGAAAAATTTGGTCTATTCTTTTCTAGTGACATTGAAGCATTGCCAGAAGGATTTTTATGGCCAGATTGAAAGGCTAAGATGCAGCAATCCAGAATAAATTATTCAGGGCTCTCAACATTTTTGGACTAGTGGGCACATCAGGAATTTTGAGAATGTGACCTAGGGATTATCACAAAATGGCTGCCACAACCAGCCAGAATCATCCATTTCCTAAGTAGTATATTCATACTCCAATTTGCTCCTCTAGCTTCTCCCCCAAATTGTCTCTACTACAATATTATTAGCAGTAGTAGATGGGCACACTTCCAAATGAAGTGCTGGACCCACTTTTCATTCTTATTTTCTACAAATGCCTCGTGGGTCTATGCAGGGCCCAGAGCCATTTCTGAAAATAAATAGGATGCTTAAGATGGATGCTTTTCTGTTTAGCACTCTAGCTTCTCATTAACTTTTGCTTAATTAAAAGAAGCTAAATAAAGAAATGAATAAAAGCAGGTGTGGGAATATAGCCTGGTAGCCACCAAAAGAGGGTTCACTTTACTATCAATATTATCATTAACTGCATTTCTATACTGCCATTTCTAAATGGCTCATTGTGGTTTACATTAAAATTTAAAACATTTACTGTAACTACATTGAAACAAGATAAACAGATTCAAAACATTGTCCAGTTCCTATTAAAACCATTTCGAATGATTAAATATTATTTAAACCAGGCTGAAAAATGGGTCCGTGGTGTTCTTACAGAATAATAAAAGCATTCTAGAACCAAGGGCCTCTAAAAAAGGTAGACTCCTGATATCTTCTGGGAGGGTATTCCAAAACTTGGGAAAAATGATTGAGAAATTTTAAGTCAGTGGACTTAGTGCAAGCTGGCTGGGGAAGTCTGGGAATTGAAGTCCACTCAGCTTAAAGTTGCCAAGGTTGAGAAACACTGATCTAAGTCACCACCAAGCAAGCTGTTGGAAACCAGAGATGGACTTCTTCTGACTGTTGTAATGAATGAATGGGACTGTGTAAAAGAAGGCATCTACTCAAGCCAACGTTGTGAGCAGCAACACCCTAAAGTACAGTGGAAGCATGAAACAAGAATTCTCAATTGAAATTTCCACTTTCTGCTGTACTGATGGGAGTGCTACGACATAGCAGAATCCCAGAATTGCTTCTTGAATCTTTCCAAGGTGCTCTCAGATCTGAAACTCAATGAAGGGACAAAGTGGAACTTGTCACATTTGGCAGAAGGAGGGGCTGTGAAAGCATCCAGGTGCCCACAAATGGTTGGCCCACAGGGCTCCCCTTTTAAGAATCTCTTAAAGCTCACGTAAGCAGTTATTATTAGTTCTATTCAAACATCTAATATCTGGCATGGAGGTCACCCATCCAGAAAAGTACATGGCATCATCAGTGCTAACCTGATTTTTTTTTATTTTATCACCACTGAGAAAGTGGTTTTTCTGAGGGCATTCATTAATGACAGTCCTGAGATTGTTTGCTACTTGAGAAAAATGGCAGATGTGCACACACACACAAACACACACAGAGCCAAGATAAGGTGCTACTAATTAGAGGTGACCAAACTATTCTGGTACCTGAGGAAGAGAACTCCACTCCTCCAACTGCTCAACAATGACATAGATGAATATGTATACGTCTATGCTATGTCTGTCTCTGTGTGTGTACATACACTCACATGCATGCACACACACACGCACACACACAATATTTGCCTTGTGCTGCCAAACTGATGAACAGAATGGTAAAGTGGTATTCCCTTAGCAGGCTAAGCCAATGTCTAGTTATAACCAATTAATGTTTTCTTGGCACTCAGCTTGCACTGCTTTAAATTCCCTCGCAGAACCCAGCAGCTCCTGTTAGCAGTTCAGGAAGTTAATTGAAAAAGCTTTATATCACCAAATGGGATTAAGAGTTTTTTTTCCAAAAAGAGAGAGCAAAAGAGAGAGAGTGCGTGCAAAATATGTATTTAAACTTTTCAAATGAATGTTGACATTTATTTAAAAATCTAAGCTGGCAGCTACCAGAAGGTTGACTGCTTACATTAGCTGAGCTGTAACCCCCATTACTTCTTCCCATTTCTTTTGACAAGAATGCTAACAAAAATGACAGCTCGGCTGAGTTTTAAAAGGCTCACCCATTTGGGGTCCTCCACAGAAGATGGTGCCAGACCAAGTTCAGTGAGAGATAATGGCCAAGAACAGTAGATGTCAAGTAAGTGGACATTTGGACAAAGGTGGCAATCAATTTTTGCTGAAACTGTTAGAGCAGAAGACAGCTACTCAAGATCTGGATTCTGGAAAAATTGCCATGAGGTTCTCATAAACTTGAAAGGAAAGGAAATTGGTTACTTGATCCTAAGTGTATTGATTCCAGGCTGAATGCCACTTGAAGACAGCATGCCCTACCCAACATAATATCCTTAAAATGTGTCAGAGGACCATTCCTATAATGCATGCCCTTCCTATCAGATTGGATAGGAAGGGTAGAAACAGTTGAGGAGAGACGGTCCTGTAAGTAACCTGGTCCCAAGCCATTAAGGGCTTTAAAGGTGACAACCAGCACCTTGAATTGCACCCAGAAGTACATTGGAAGCCAATGCAGCTCACAGACAAGTGGTGTCATATGTGCCAAGTAACTGGCACCAGTCCAGTGACTGCCCACTCTGCTGCATATTGCACCAGTTGAAGCTTCCAAATACTCTTCAAGGGCAGCCCCACATAAAGCGCATTGCAGTAGTCCAATATGGAGGTCACAGGGGCATGAGTGACTGTGAGCAGTTTATGTAGCCTAACCCAAAATTCCCTGCCTTCCCCAATTACTGTTAGCTTGGTAGTCATTAGTAGATTCAGCTCCATGTCTGATTTTCACCAATAAAGCAGTGTGTGAGGAAGCCTTCTGCACACCATAGCCCCATCCTTGCAGTTCTATCATAGTTACTCTTTCAGGAATAGCAAGTTGGGCATTAAATGCTTACACATATTTCAAGTAAAGTTGCCATAAATATAATTTTCAAAAACTGTATCTGATGTTGATTGATTTACTATGGCTTCTGTATTGCTCCCATCAAAACTGACTCTAAGCAGTTTACACTCTTCCATATAGTAATTGGATTAAAACTAGAATGATGATGATTACTCATCTGTATTCTCTGCAATTATACAGATATTAGCCATTTGGGGCTCCCGAAATATAAACATTAATTATTGTTTTCTATTCTTTTCCCTTTATTTTGGTTTATTTTTGTTTATGCTTGTGCTGTTTAATAGAAAATAATAATAATAGCAACAATGACAATGACAACAATAATAGCAACAATAACACTGCAGTGTGTGAGGACACCACCATCCCTGCTATCTTCTGTTGTTGATAGTTCTCTTTGACAAATAGCAAACCTGGGCATTAAATGCTTATACGTGTTTTATTTTCAATAGAAGAGGATCCTTAATAAATTCTGCTACGTTCTCTGAGTTGCTAACTTATCCCTCCTGAAATTTCAGTGGGCTTGTTTGTTCATCCCATTATTTCAAGTTTGCCCCATAGATTCCTACACATGCAGTGAAATGCATGCAGTGGGCCTCAGATATGGCTATTTATGCATTTAAATGACCTCTATACTTGGAGGGCATTGGTGCATCAACATCACAGCAAGGTCCAGTGAATTTCATCTTATAGACCTTTCCTAATGTTAAGTATCTGTGTGGAGATTAACATCTGAACAATCTCTCTAGAAGTTTGTAATGAATGGATGGTCACTTCCTCTATCCACATGTCCCAATTCTCCTCAGCCATGAAATGAAACAAAGAGGTCTCAAGAAGGCCAGCATTCATATTCATTTAAATACAGACATGGTTCTCTCTATGATCTGGGATTCCACTTTATCAAGATTCTGGACCCTATGGAGAACTGCATTTTATAAAGGTAGACTCTGGCAGTCCTTCAAAACTTCCCATTACATTTGTGGACCTAGAAATTAGTTGACTATTTACCTAAATTTTGCCTGGAGTAGGTGAAATTCTCCAACAAATTCTCAAAGACAAGATTTCTCCTCAGATATAAAAGTAGCATCACAACTGAAGGGGGAAAATAAAGAGAATTGAAGAACTGCTTCTTCAGATTTAGTTTTTTTTAATCATATGGCATAGCAGTTTGGTGTTCATGCTGCTTTTTCTCACTGGGAAATCCTTGTGAGATCCAGCAGCCAGATGTGTAGACTATTTAGCTGTGACAAATCATGTTGCCTGGGGTGCACCACAAGGAGGCTAGTCTACATTGCACTGAGTTGGCCTGAGAGAACGTGACTGGCCCAAGGTCACCCAGCCGGCTTTCGTGCCTCAGGCAGGACTAGAACTCACAGACTCCTGGTTTCTAGCCCAGCACCTTAACCACTAGACCAAACTGGCTGTCTTTGGATTTAGTAGTAACATGGGAAACTAATATAATGGAAGAAGTGGTTGCACAATGAAAGTTAAGATATCGATATGCACCCTTTGGTCACCTCAGCACTAAAGTAGTTCAAGAATGCTTTATTCCACTAACCAGATTGTTTTTAAGTCTCTTCTGCTTTGAAAGAAATTTCAAAAGCAAAGTCTCTTCCATTATTTTCAAAAGGTAGTTAAAAATGCAGCACGAATATTTACATTTAAGAATATACAGTATATGTAATGTCCTTTCCAGACTTTCTAATCAAGTTGGTTTTACGGGAAAAGAGCATAAGGGGGACAAGGTGCATTTTGGTCTCTTGTATTAATTAAGGATCCCTGCAGATGACTCTCTTGTGTGAAAAAGGGTATAGGTGTGCATACGTGCGAAAAGAAAGTGCTTTCCGTGTCTAATTTCTGTATCATCTAAAGCCTTGTAGTCCTTGATCATGTTGTTCCACCCTTCCACTGAGAACAGTCATGTCCCCTGACAAAACTAAAAATATGCATATTTTATTTCATCCCTCAATAGGTAGTGAAATAGTTAAATGTTGTTCAATTCATTATTTCCCTAAAGGGCAATCTCTTTTCAAAAGCAAAGGAAAAAGTAAAAGAGAGAGGGGGGGGGGAGAAAGAATAATGACACTTTGAAAAGAATCTCTGAACCCTGCAGCAGCTAATCATATTTTAATTTTGACTTATAGCTCATCCAGTGACAGAAGAGATACAAAAATGTTTTCTTTTTTTATCATGAAGAAATCAGATTAACTAAATGAATTAAAGGTCATTGCCAGCAGACCTGGACAAGCTTTGGTAATAAACATCTATGTTTGTTGCTTTGAATAATTTTTTGGTACTTATTATTACTGTTGTTATCATTATTATTGCTATTTTTCATTTATCTTTTGCACTAGGATTCTCAAAAGACATGTTCTCTTTCTGAGAACTTGTGCAGACAGCACAGAAGGTTCCACTTTCACTGGATTTTAGCACCATTTTCTTAGTCAACCTTGTGGTGGTTTTACCTCTGTTCTAATCTATAGGGGCATCCTTATGGCATACATTAGTTGCTGGGAATCTTCAGAGAATCTGCACATATTCCATGAACATCTTAATGGTCTATAGGACTGCATAGGCTTGACCTGCTGGAGTCAACTGTACATTCAGTCTACCTGAGAAGTTATTCCCAATGTAGTTCACAGAACACATTAACCAGGTCAGATACAAACCTAGCTGTTGCATTTCATGTCACATGCAAAGCTTGGTAGTGCTAACATTGGTTAGTTTCTCTGGTTCTGCATCTTATGTGAATCCAGCCTCTTTGATAAGTTTAGGGACTGCAGTATTTCTCAACCTTAGCAACTTTAAGACGTGTGGACTTCAACTCCCAGAATTCCCCAGCCAGCCATGCTGGCTGGGCAATTCTGGGAATTGAAGTCCATACGTCGTAAAGTTGCCAAGGTTGAGAAACACTGATGTACTGAGTGAACCTCCAACATGAGTTAATTCAGTAATTAGGTTAAATGTGTTGTGTGAACATGACCATCAGGTAGAGCTCTATCTCAGGGCCAAGCCCAATGCTTTGGAGTGAAAGTAGTTCCTGCAGTCTGACGTGTTGCTTATCTGCATGCCTCTTTCAAATGACAGTCAAGCTTCTGTCTGAGAAATTCCTGTAGATCTCTTTTGTAAATAGAACACTGAAGCTAGGAAACACAGTTCTTTAAAGAACTGCTGCAACAGAGGCATGGCCCAAGATTGAAAATTTACTTTTTTCTTTCTGATACCTTGTGGTACGGTAAAGCCTCAATTTTACAGACCCCAGTTCAGCAGACCTCAGATGGGACAGACAGTCTTGCAAGGAATAATGGACTTCTCCCAAAGCAACCGTCTGTTATTTTACAAATCAACATGTGTACATTTTACATTTATCACACACATATTTTATATAAGTTCTACATATGTTTAAAATTGTGTTTGCCATTCATTCAGCTCTAGTGGATACCTCTTAACCCTTATTCACCCATTACATGTGGGACTGTATTGTATTGTATTGTATTTATTATATCTATTTATGTGGCCACCACATCATTGTGACTCTGGGTGGCAAACATAAATTAAAAACAACAACAACAACAAAATAATACTACTAAAAAATCAGACTATAAAATAATACTATTAACTACTACTACTATTAGTAATAATAATAATACTAAAAAATCAGACTAACCGAAACACAATAATTGCACAATGCCATCTGAGGACAATCTAAAGCAATCCATATCTCCATAGTCATAATAAGTCACACTGACAGGGTCACCCAACCTCCAGACCGCAAGCCCATGGGCACATCCAGGTCTTTAGGGACTTCTGGAATGCCAGCAGGGTCGGGACCAAGCAAATCTCAGGGGATATGGTATGCCAGGCAGCAAGTACTACGACAGAGAATGCATGCTTCCTGAGCACCCTCACATGGCACTATTTAATAGATGGGACCTGCCCACCCTGCTGGATCTAGTGGGCCAGGCAGAAACTACTGGAGAAAATCAGACCCACAAATAGCCTGGCCCCATGCCATAAAGGGCTTTATAGATGATAACCAGCAACCTGAATTGCACTCAAAAGCCAACTGGGAGCTGGTCAGCCCTTTGAGGTAGTCCAGACAAGAAGCACAATCCATGAATACTAACACTACCTTTATTGTAACAGTACGGTAACAGAATCTTGCAGGTCTGAAAGCACTTCTCCCCTCCTTTACTTATACTTCCCAGAAAATTAGGAAGGGTCCCTCCTGAGATGCTCCCCATGCCCCTTTTCCTTCTGTGGGCTGAGATACCTTTTGCATGAGGGTTGTCTAGGCTGCAGCTCTTTCTCCTGTCTCCAAAGGTCATTCCTCCATACTATGACAGAGCCAATGCAGTTCATGGAGCAGTAGTGTAACATGGGTGTACCAAGGTACTCCCACATACTCCCATAAGGATCATTCATTCATTCATTCATTCATTCATTTATTCAATTTGTCCCCGCCCATCTCCTCCCATCGGGGGACTCTGGGCAAGCCCAGGTAGAGAGTTTGGCCCCCAGTAGGTTGAATCAGGTCCATGGTTGTTGTGGTGGCCATGAACTACTGGGCCCCTCCAACTCAAGGCCCAGAGAAGGCAGGTTGAAGTCCCTCAGACCTGTGATTCTAAGGAACTCCACTGCCAACCTGGCCACAGAGTCAAATTGCTTGGGCAGGGACACCACTACACTGCAGGGCAAGTTCTTTGTATGATGAGCACTATTCCCCAGTCTTCTATTTGCATCAGGAATAGGCATGTCACGGGCACAATGAAAATTTTCAGAGCTAAGATAGTGAGTTATCAGCTTCCCACAGATTCTCTCCATTCAAAACTCCTAAGGGCCCTATTAAGGGCTTATTAAGAGTAGAAACAGGCCTGACTTCATTCGAGGTGCAAATATAACTTTACTGTTTGAGATACTGGCTTGATCACTGAGATAACCATGGGATATTAATGAACAAACTAACTCTTCTTTGAAAGCCTTTTAGTTTCTTTGACTTTGAAACATAACTTTATCCCCCCAGCCCAACTAATTGAAATAAAGTCTGATTTAGGACTCTGGATTTTCCATGCAATATTTTATGTTGATTGGCTCTGACAAAGCTCTGTCAGAAATAAAACAGTGGATTCTAGACCTATAGAAGCTACATTTTAAAAATCTACAGTTTTATATTAGCCAGACATGAGGTTTTACCTCCATTTTTTCTGGAAGGGAGATTCCACAGGACATCTCTAGACAATGTTTTATGCCCATGTCCTTTGGAAGAAATCTAATCAATATCCTTCTTCACTGTCCCTTTTACTCAACCTGGCATGAAGATTTAATTACATCTCTTTAATTTACAGGCACAGCAAAACAAATGCTGATCTTATTCTGCTCCTAGGAGCAGACACTGTAGAGATCACCTCCAGGAGTCTAGCTAAATTCTGTATGATTGCCATCACTGTTCACTGCTAGATACTACAGTCCTGTTTAAAATCTTATGGATGCTCCAGGCAGAATTTAATGGTTGTGCAATGTTAAATAATACCCAGTAATATCAAATAAATTTACATCATATATTAGCGCTTATCTTCCGAGAGCTATCATTTAAGTAGCTTAACATTTAGTAGCTATTAAATTAAAATTTAAGTATTTTGTTATTTTTGTATTTTAATAATTGGTAATGTACTTAATAGTTTTAAAAACTCAGTAAATTCTGGGAGCTGAAGTCCCCATCCCAGTCTTGCCAGAGATCATTTAAAAGCATGACCAATGCTGTTTCCATCCCATTCCCAGGCCTGAATCCTGACTGAAAGGAGTCCAAATAATCCACTTCATCCAGGGCCTTCTGAAGCTGCTGTGTGACCACATTAACCAACCTCCCCAAGAAGGCGAGGTTAGATAGTGGACAAAAATTGTCCAGTATGGTGGGATCCATCAATGGTTTCTTGAGGTGGAGGCGAACCAACACGTCCTTAAGAGGCAGAAGAACAACCCACTCACCCAAGGAAGAACTGACCACTGCTAGAACCTACTGACATTACCCCCCACCCATGGCAGCTATAGTTAGCCAGGAGGGGCATGCATTTAAAGAACAAAGTGGTTCTAATTCCTCAGGCCCAACAGATTCAATCCATTCCCAGATAACAGGGCAAGACTCTGTCCTGGGCATCTCCTCAGGACCTGCAACAAGGCCCACAACCAACTGAGAATGAATTCAAGTGACTTACTAGTTGGTGGCTGCATTAGGTCAAGTAAAAACCTAGCACATAACATGCTAAGCTTATTGGTTGAGGTATTTTTGGTGGGTTCATGTTGTATAAACTTTTTTAGTTTAGGCCAGCTGTATTGTGCAAAGCCAGAAAAGGGGTGAATTTAATAATCAAGTTAATCATGTTATATAAAACTACTTATAGTAATATTTTCTGTTTCATTTCTTTTCATCACTTTGAAGCATTCCTTGCTGTTTCCTCTGGCCAGTTTCCTTGTGCAATTTTTCTTTGGGATTCAATTATAGTATGAGACACCAGAAAGGAGAGAATATCGTACATCAGTGTTTTTCAACCTTGGCAGCTTTAAGATGTGTGGACTTCAACTCCCAGAATGCTGGCTGGGGAATTCTGGGAGTTGAAGTCCACATGTCTTAAAGCTGCCAAGGTTGAAAAACAGTGCTGTACTCAAAAGGATAGGAACTCCTTCCCACAAGCTACTAAATAATGCCACTCTGGAGAATCCCACCAGAATTCTCTTCTGCTTTGAAAGGAAATTTCTAAAATAATTTCTCTTTCATAAAATGGAGTGAAAGCTGGTAGGCAAATAATGTAGAAAATGACTTCATTGCTCTAGTGGCTGGAGAATTCTGGGAGTTGAAGTCCACACATCTTAAAGTTGCTAAGGCTCAGAAACACTGCCCTAGGGAATTCTCTATTGTTCCAGCCAAGTGATGCAAAGGAGTGCTGGAGCTGAGGTGGCTGGTCTTCTGCTTGTTGTCAGATGATTATGCTGTATCAGCTTCTCTGTTACTTTTAAATTAACTGTCCAAACTTGCCACAATTCCTACAAGGGAGAAAGGAACACGCAGCTTAAATTGAATGAATGTCCTCTACAGCACACTTCGCTGACTGTTCAGTTTGTTTTGTTTACTTCCCTTTTTTGAACAGCTACATGTTCTTTAATGATCTGGGAACCTCTAATATCTAATTATGGCTGTAATTATTAGTTCAGTAATGAAAAGGTTTGGAGACACAATTACGTAAGAGCATTTTTGGAGTTATAAGAGCTTTTCTTAAAAAAAAAAAATCTGCACCTGCCACTGATTAAATTCTTTGCCTTCCGCTCTAAATGAGAAAATGCTAAAATATTATTTCCTTCATGAACCACATTTGCTTGGAGGTTCAGTTTTAATTACTATCCAGTGAATGCCTTTAAATCAAGCACAGATTTCCAAGGTGTGAGTATCATAATAGCACGGTAAATCCTTCAGCATTTGCCTAGGAAAAGAGCACTGCCTTTGATTGATGAGCCCAGCCTTCTGAAGGCCTATCTATTATGTAGCTACAGCCATTAAAGGCATTACAGAAGCACCAGCAGCAAAAAGTTTTAGGCTGGCGGAGGTCCCCTCATAAATCAAGATTTTGTGTGCAAGTGACTGGTTTGGAAATTATTCCTTTGGATTTTCCCGGATGGAGACAAGGTCTTTTGAGGTAGAGTTTTGCAAAAATACATGCATACCTGTAAATCACATCCGTCACTGCAGTTCATGAACGAATAGCGGACAAGGGCAGTCACTTCAGAGGATAAAAGTGACAACAATCAGAAGAAGAGTTGAATACATTTTCTTTCTCTGAGTAAAGCATCTGGTAGAGGTAGGTGCCTTCCAGATGTTTTAGATTGCAACTCAGATCAATATAGCCAACATGTTTATTTACTGGACTTCTAACAAGCATAAGTTTTCTATTCTATTCTATTCTATTCTATTCTATTCTATTCTATTCTATTCTATTCTATTCTTCTTGTCATGGTATGTGGGAATGACCTTGGGAGACAGGTGGAAGAGCTGCAGATTAGACAACAGTCTAATAAGAGGCAGTTTAGCCTGCAGAAGGAATGGGGGCATGGCAAACATCTCAGAACAGATCCTCCCTAGTTTCTTGGACTGTAAAGGTGAGGGGGGAGAGATGTACCTTCAGACTTGCAAGACTCTGTTAATGTAACCTTACAATAAAATTAGAGCTAGAAGTTCTGGGTGTCCTTCTTGCCTAGACTACCTTGCAAGGCTGAGCTAGTCTAGTCTAGTCTAATCTAGTTTAGTCTGTTCCTAATCCACAGAAATTATCTGAGTGAGTTGCAAAATTATAATATAATTTCAGTGGTCTACATTCACCCTCTCCCACACAAATGAATAAGAGTCATCAGTGTTGCCAGTGAAATCATGCCCATCCCACCATTACAGATTAGCATTCCAACAATAACTCAGGTACATAACTCACATAATTTGATGATGACATTGTCACACATATTTCATCATTTCTCCCCTTGCGCACCCCCACAGACCCATGCATGTCATTTCATTAAACCTACCCCAAACATCAACATAAAACAGCAAAATCAACAAAGGGATGAGCAGAACTTTGGGTTCCAAGGCAAAGAGATGCTTCAGGATGTCAACCTAGGGAAAGACAGAGCTTCTTTAAGGAACAGCAGACAGCTATTATACAATATGAGCTTCTCTGTATACTTCAAAATACACTTTAACCTTCAAATCTGAAGCCTTGCGCAGTTCTGATATCAATCGACTAAAGATAAGAATAAAATGATGTGAACCCTGCACTAAAAAAGATGTAGATCCAAGACATACCTCTTGGAAGATGGCATTCCAAAGATGGGACACCGCTTAGAAAAAACTTTCTCTGTTGCCTTTAAGTGTACTTAGATCACAGATATTGTAAATGATGTTTCAAAAGAAATTGCTATTATATTCTTAAAGCAGTGTTTCTCAATCTCAGGGACTTTAAGATGTGTGGACTTCAGCTCTGGCTGGGGAATTCTGGGAGCTGAAGCCCACACATCTTAAAGTTGCTGAGGTTGAGAAACACTGTCTAAAAGGAACAAGTAACTGCAACACTGATGTTGTAATGGCAATTTAGGATAGCATTACATATATTGAATCACGTAACATTGCTCTTTTGTCAACTTTTATTCCTAAAAATATACACAAACTGGGGAGAAACAGGGGTATGGAAAAGCTTTTTCTCTTTGTTGTAGTTTATGGAAGCAGCTAGTAATGGAAAGTCCAGAACATGTTACTTTTTTTCAGATGTAGTCTTATTCCATTCAGGATCCAATAACAACACAACAAAAGTTATATTTCTTACCAAGTCAGACAAATATATAACTAAGTCTGAAAATATATGCTTGAAGACCTGGTGTACCAAAAACAAAGAAACAAATGACAAAATTCCTGGAGTTTCTGAGGCTGAGATAAGGTAAGCAATACTTAATATTAAGCAGTCTTTTTTCATTTTTTCCCTGTACTTGGATTAGACGGTACAATTGAAACGTTCCCTTATCCCAGCCAACATTTTTTGTGTGCCAGTATTTGTTATTAAAGGAAAAAAAACTAACATGCAATTCTTCCTATAAAAATACATAGTGGGAACTGACATACCTGGATTTGCTCCCTTTTCTTGATCAGCCTGGTGCCCTCCAGCGTTTTTGCACTGATTCCTATCATTCCTGGAATTATGGCAAAACCCTACTCGGCAAAAATCCTTTCCTTAAAAGGAAGATAGTTGAAAGCACCTTAACAGGGAGAAAAATCCTTCCCAATCTTGTGTTAAAGCAGGATTTCGAGAACAGAAAAGCTGGAGCATGAAAAATACTTAATCACAGAACTGGCCATTTAGGCCATCAATTCCAGCCCCTGTTTAGAGCAGGAATATAAATTGAAGCATCCCTAACGGATTATTGTCCATCCTCTGGATCAGTGTTTCTCAATGTTGGCAACTTCAAGATATGTGGACTTCAACATCCAGAATTCCCCACAGCTGTGAGGAATTCTGGGAGTTGAAGTCCACATATCTTAAAGTTGCCAACATTGAGAAACACTGGTCTGAATGAATTCATCGCATGAAGGGGAGCCTCACTGTAATTAATTCCACTGTCTAACTGCTCTCATGCTGTTACAAATATCTAGCTGGAATCTGCTTTCCTGTACCTTAATGCCATATTCCGTGTCATTGGAACTGTGGAGAAGAGGTTGTAATCTTCTACATCACATCCTTTCATGTGTCTGCAGAGCACTGTCATGTCCCCCTGTCAGCCCTCATAGGTAGCTCAGACAAGAAGCACCAACCATGAGTACTAACACTACATTTATTTAAGGTTACGGTAGCAGAACCTTGCACATCTGAAATTACATCTCTCCCCCCTTGCCTTTATGGACCAAGGAACTAGGGAGGGTCCCTTCTGAGACTTTGCCACACCCCCATTCCTTCTGAAGACTCAGCTGCCTCTTATTGGACCATTGCCTCCTCCTGTCTCTCACGGACATTCTCACGGAACATCACACCCCCTCTTTTTTTCTCAAGTCAAAGGATTCCTAGTTCCTTCAATCTCTCTCTGGAGGACAGTGTTTCTAGTCACCCAATTTTTCCTTGATGTCCTTTCTGAAACTGATCCAATTTCTCTGAATCCTTCTTAAAGCTGGATACCCAGAACTGAGCACAGGATTAGAAGATAGGTTTGACCAAAACAGGATAAAATGTAATTATTGCCTCCCAAGATTTGGAAGTATAGTTCTGTTGATACAGGCTAAAATTGCTTTTCCATTTTTATAGCCTCATCGTGCTGCTGACTCATACACAGTCTGCAATCAACGACGATTCCAAGACCTTTTTTGCAAGTACTATTACCAGACCAGGGATCCTCAATGATATCTTTTGTTTTCCAAGTGAAGAATTTCACATTTCATTTTGTTACTTTCAGGCCATTTCTCTAACCAAGCAAGATCATTCCACTGTGTCAGAAAATTAGTTATTTCACTATTCTACATCTAAGTCATTAATAAAAATACTGAAGAATAGAGAGCCCAGGGATGAACTTTGTGGCACCACTTCAATACATCATCCAATTTGATGATGGACCAGTGATGGGCATTCTCTGAGTACAATTTTTGAGCCAATTATTTACCCACTCATGCCTTCCAGGCCTCACTTACTAGCTTGCTGATCGGATTCACAGGGAGTGCATTGTCACTATGCTTTGCTGAAATCATATTACGTCTGTAGCATTAACAAAATCTATTAAGAAATGAAACATGGTAGTTTGAGAAATCCACCCAGACTTCTGAGAATGATCACATTGTTTTCAAAGTATTTACAGCATCTTGTTGAAATACCAAATAGGTTCATTGACTGAATCAACTAATCCTAAACAGACAGGGTTAAATTGGTTTGACCCACTCAGTTGTGCCATGGGAAGACCAAATAGGTGGTATATCTAGTCCCCCCCCCCAAAAAAAAAGAGTTGGAGAAAGAATGACTGAAAAATCTACTGCCAAAATTTGTCACGTACAACAACACTTCTCTGACTACAGCAGCCAAGCTATGACAGGCTGTTGATGAAACCATATTGGTAATCTTCTGGTGCAAGGATTCATGGGATACTAGGAGCTTCCTGAAAAAAGTGGGCAGTGCCTTTGCACATCTAAAATGGTGATTTTTGACCAGATTGTGTTGTGGAAATAGGACCTTCCCCTCACCCCTCACTTTCACATACTCAAACAATGGATAGAAATGTAACTTGTTCAACCTCGGGCTCAGTGTTACTTACCAGTGTAATACACAGCTGTGTGCACAAAATGAAAATAAAAATCTTATTTTATTTATTACTAACATTTCTATGCTGCCCCATCCCAACCATTGGGCAAAGTTTTCAATATTTCACATACTTTTACACCCCTAGAGTTTTTAGATTTCCTAACTTGAGACTTCTCACTACCATAATTAGTATATATAGCTAACAATTCTTTTCCATCTATTATATTGATTTATTTATTGGCAATTGCTTGTTCCAGACAGATTTAAAACCAACAGATTTAAAACCAACAGAAACATGAATTATGCTGATCCTCGATTTTTTCTTGTTTTAATCTGGGGAAAAAATTGCTAGCAAATTGAGACCCATGGCATGAAACCCCAATCAGCTGCCAATTTTCATTTCTACTGCAGTCATAGATATATTTTATGTTCCCTTTTGTAACCTGTCTGGACATGATTTCTACTGAGTGAGTCATAAACTGACACAATGTTTTAGACATATTTCCTTTTCAGAGTTCACAATGTACTAATGAAAAAAGTAAGGGTAACAGTACATCACCTTATTGAAAGAACATTACAAGCTACCTTAAAAATAAATTAAAGAAAAAGTGTTAAAATGTTTTAAGAAAGTAGTTTCCTTGCCTCTTCAGCCCTGGTTGCACAGCCCACTTAACTGGGTCATACGTGTTGGAGGGGGCATGATAAGTGTGTCATGGGAATTCTCTGGACACCACAAATGACTCACTAAGGTACCCATAGGGGGAAAGAGTTAACACACAACAGGTTCTGTAGTAGCTTAATTGAAAAGAGACAGCCAGTTTGGTGTAGTGGTTAAGGTACCAGGCTAGAAACCAGGAGACTGTGAGTTCTAGTCCCACCTTAGGCACAAAGCCAGCTGGGTGACCTTGGGCCAGTCACTCTCTCTGAGCCCTGGGAAGAAGGGGGTAATGGCCAACCACTTCTGAAATCTTGCCACGAAAACTGCAGGGACCAGTCCAGGCAGTCACCAGGAGTCAACACTAACTCGAAGTCACCCCCCCAAAAAAGCTTAATTTGGGGGCTAACCTATCATTAGCTGTATTAACTCCTTACTAGAGAGTTTGATGATTCTTAGAGCAAACAGCTGAACAGAAAGTTCCTCTTTTTGATGGTGTCCTCAAAACAGAGGGTGCATTTCAACTGTTCCCTGATGTAATTAATGCCAGAGCAGTGTTTCTTAAGCTCAGCAACTTGAAGATATATGGACTTCAACTCATCTTGAAGTCACCTTAAAGTCCACACATCTTCAAGCTGCTGAGGTTGAGAAATACTGCACTAGAGATTCCTCATCATTTTAAAGGAATATCACTTTGTTTAGGAATTATACATTTTTTTTTAAAATCATGGACAGATTTGCAGACTCCAAAAACTTTAGTCTCGCACATGAGCTGTGTGACTTTTTTTCCCCTAAGTGTTAATCTGTTACATCAAAATGTGAAAAATGTGTTTGATGGATTTGCATATTTGCTCTGCATTTCTCTGCAGAGAAATCCATTTCTGAAAGGAAGATGATGAAGGGGCTTAGCAGGACATGACATCCTATCACCCTGAAATGCTGTGTATTCAGCTCCTCTAGACTCGACAAGGGAGTGTCCTTTTTTCCATCTTCAAATGCTGGGCGAGTTTGCCTTTATACGTAGTTAGGAAATTCTGGTGATACATGTTTTAGTTATCAGTGCTTTGAATACAGACTTGCTTCTTTGAAAACACAAAGAAAATTAGAGCTGTTTGTATTTCTTTATGTCTATTTCAAATAATGATAACCTTACCATCTGGGGGACAACATATCCTCCTTTTCAGGCATCCTCTGTGAAGAGCTTAATGCCCTTCAGAGTTTTTGATCTACAACCCTACAAATTCCTGCCACTGGGTTATACTTGCAGTAGCTAAGATGGCCATTAAAATTCTTTCAGAAAGGAGGACAAGTCACCCTACCAAACGTAACAAAAGAAAGAAGTAAAAAGGATGGACTTCTTTAACAAATAAATGCACCTCCACATTAAAAGAAGAACAAGGACAATAAAGAATAATGTTAGATGTATATTATCCAAGCCTATATAGATCCTCCTCCTCAGATAAACGCACATACTTTGCTCTCTCACACGCTTGGGGCGGAGAAGGGAATAAAGCTACATGGAGATGGCTGCTATAGACCACTCCTCCTACACATGGACTGTTTTACATTCTCCTGCCACTTAGACTTTTTACTTTTTTACTCTTATTTATATTTATTTATTAGAATAATTTTATATTTTTATATCCTATTTTATTGCGAGGTTGCTTTAATTGATTATTGTAAATCGAGTCCCCCGATGGGAGGAGATGGGCGGGGACAAATTGAATAAATAAATAAATAAATTTACACAACTGTCACTGTTACCTCCCCCCTTGCACACTCATGCATATTAAATTCTTGACTTTTTTACTAGCCCTATCAGCTATTTTAGTAGTATATTTTGTAAATTTGCACTGGCAACCATGAAGAGAAAGGAGAAAGGTTTGGAAACTTCCCACAGGATTTAGCCATTTGTGGTGCCTCACCCACATCTTTTCTGCCTAACCCCTATCCAGATCACTTGGAGGTCATCAGCTTAATCTCACATTTTCATGTAACCTTATTTACTGCCTTCAAATTTTAAACCAAAAGACATTGCAACAGTAGGACCACCATATTTGGGCTGCAAAATCTGAATGACCACTAGAGGGTAGCAAAGAGACACAAAATTGTATTTGCTTCCCTCTAGGGGTTATCTAGAGAGCCAGTTTGGTGTAGTGGTTAACGCATCAGGCTATAAACCAGGAGACCATGAGTTCTAGTCCTACCTTAGGCATGAAGCCAGCTGGGTGACCTTGGGCCAGTCCCTCTCTCTCAGCCCTATGAAGAGGGCAATGGCAAACCACTTCTGAAAAACCTTGCCAAGAAAACTGCAGGGACTCATCCAGGCAGTCTCCAAGAATCGGACACGATTGAACAGATAAAAAATAAAGTGGTTATCTAGGGATTTTTTAAATTATTTATTTATTGCAATCCAGATAGGATGACTCTACAGGAGAAGAAAGAAAAGTAAAGCAGACAAATAAGTCAAACAAAAGGTGAGATCAGCAGTGAGTGGAAGTCAAAGGTCAACCTTTAAAAAATATATGGATTTACCAGATATAATTCTAAACATGTGGCTGCTGTAGCAGGGGGTTATGTACTCTGAACAGCATACCCCTGGTTCATTTAAAAGGTCATCAGCTTAACATGGCTTTTAAATACACTGGTATGTATCTGTACTGGTTGCCAATATAATTCTGGGTACAAATTGTGTTTTACTGTTTCTGAAGCCCTGAATAACGTGGGCTCTTAATGCCTTAGAAAACACTTTCTCCTATAAGAATTGCACCACCTACTTAAATCATCTAGGGAGACCCACCTCTGGTGTCACCTGGTTCATCTGGCTGCCACTTGGGGTGGAGCTTTCTCCATGGTGGGGTCAATTCCCCAGTGAGATAGAGGGACTGCCATCCATACAAATCTTTAGTAGGTTTTTACTAAATGTGTTTTTCCAACTGGTCTTTTTGGTAATGTCTATTTGTGCCTTTTAAAAAATAATAATAATAAATTTGTTTTTATGATGCTTGATTTTTGTACCCCACCAAGAGTCTGGTATTGTGTGGTTTAGAAATCAATTGATCAATCAATCAATCAATCAATCATGCATGCATATGAATGTGTTTGTGTGTGTGTGTAGGTATCAGAAAGATCTTGGAGATTAAGCAAGCAAACCACCACAATGACGTGTGTATTATATGTATTCAAATTACAGTAGTTATTTCAAGTCCATGAATTCTTTTCTTTCCCTTATTAATATATTTCCACTTTTTTTTTCCAATTGTAAGCCACTACTTCATCTCATAAAGCTTATACAGTGTCCATCTCAAGCTTGGAAAGTTTATATCTCTGACCCCAAGTTAAATAACCTTCTGTTCTTCATTGCTACATAGCAATATAATTTGCGGCTGTTAGCAGATTATTATGCCATGCAAAGTGTTACTGCTTTTTCCAAGGCCAGCTGTTTGTGAAGGCATGGAAGGTGAAACCATTTTTTTTCTTGTTCAGTTAACAATCCTTAGTAACAATATCTTAATATTTCACCCAGTCCCTACCCATCATGTCTATTTGATATAAAAATATCTCATTCTGCTTTTGAAAGAGAAGTATGATTAGACTCAGGCAATTTTCTGTCCTCAGCTTCAGGAATTTAAGAGACGGTATTTGTAAAGTCCTTTTTCATAGTAGAGAAAAAGCAGCATGGGCATGAAAGCCTTCATTTTAATTATGTAAAAATAGTCTTTATTACATATGGAGTCCAGAGGTTAGAAAAACCAGCTGCTGTTTCTTCCATCATCTTAGTTTGGATTCTTCTTAGTCTGGGTTCTCATCTATAAAATGGGAATAATGGCAGCCTATTGCATAGAATATTGGGGGTTCATATCTGAACTCAAAATGCTTTGCAAGTTTAAAATTATATAAATGGGGATTTTGCCTTTTCATAGCATTATAAAGCTTTTGCTCACTGTAGTAAAATCTGGCAAGTTTTTATTTATTTATTTATTTATTTATTTATCTATCTATCATATTTTTATCACTTCCCATCTCCCTCATACGGGGGACTCTGGGCGGTTCAGAATAAAACAGTTTAAAATTAATAAAATCATAATATCATTAATCTACAAATATCTATATCAATAAATAAATATAAAATGTAACGAGATCCAAGTAATGGGAGATCTAATACCACCCAGAGAGGAGCAAGATCGACCTCAGCAGGACTAAGGAGCCAACCAACCCCAAGAGTGGCTCTTCCTCTCCCCACTCCAGGCATGGTGACAAAACCAGGTCTTCAATCGTTTCCTGAAGTCCAAAAGAGAGGAGGCTAGCCTCACTTCCAGGGGAAGGATGTTCCAAAGGGCAGGAGCTGCTGCAGAGAAGGCCCACCTCCTGGACCCCGCCAGATGGAATTCTCGTGCAGATGGGGTCCGTAGCATGCCCTCTTTGCATGAGCCAGTGGGACAGGTTGATGTAACGGGGATGAGATGGTCCCTTAGGTAACCTGGACCCATGCCATGTAGGGCTTTAAAGGTGATAACCAACACCTTGAATTGGACCCGGAAGCAAACTGGCACCCAGTGCAGCTCACGCAGCAACGGGGTAATATGTGCTGATCTTGGAGCACCCAAAATTGCCCACGCAGCTGCATTTTGGACCAGCTGTAGCTTCCGGATACTCTTCAAGGGTAGCCCCATGTAGAACGCATTACAGTAGTCTATATGGAAGATGACCAGGGCATAAGTGACCGTTTGAAGGGCCTCTCACTCCAGGAAGGGGCATAACTGGCGCACAACATGAAGTTGCGCAAAGGCCCTTCTGGCCACAACTGCCACCTGCTCTTTGAGCAGGAGTCATGAGTCCAAGAGGACCCCCAAGTTATGCACCCGGTCTGTCTGGGGCAGTGCCACCCCATCCAAGACTAAAGATGGCAAGTTCTTTGGAGCAGAGGGGGCCATTAACCCACAGCCACTCTGTCTTACCAGGGTTCATCTGAAGCCTGTTGTTCCTGATCCAGGCCCCCACAGCCCCCAGGCACCTGGAGAGGGCAGTCACAGCATCACTTACTTCCCCCAGGATAGTGTTATATAACTGAGTACCATCAGCATATTGATGATACCTCATCCTGTGGAGACAGATGATCTCACCCAGCAGTTTCATGTAGATGTTAAAAAGGAGAGGAGAGAGTACCGACCACTGCGGCACCCCACAAAGGAGGGGCCATGAGCCCGATCTCTCCTCCCCTATTAACACCGACTGGGACCGGCCCTGGAGGAAGGAGGTGAACCAGCATAAGACTACACCACCCAACCCCAACTCCCTGAGCTGACCCAAAAGGATACCATGGTTGATGGTATCAAAGGCTGCTGAGAGGTCAAGGAGAGCCAGGATGGATGCATTGCCTCCATCCCGCTCCTGCCAGAGATCATCCATAAGTGCGACCAATGCAGTTTCTGTCCCATATCCAGGCCTGGAACCTGACTGAAAGGGGTCTAGATAATCCACTTCCTCCAGGATCCACTGGAGCTGCAGTGCCACCACCTTCTCAACCACCTTCCCCATAAAGGGGAGGTGGGAGACTGGACGAAAGATATCCAGCATGGTAGGGTCCAGTGATGGTTTCTTCAGGAGGGGGTATACCAGTGCCTCCTTAAAGGCAGCCAGAAACACCCCCTCCTGCAAGAATGTATTTACCATCGACTGGGCCCAACCACGCATCCCCTCCTGAGCTGCCTTCACCAGCCAGGAGGGACACAGGTCTAATTGACAGGTAGTGGCATTTACAGTCTGGAGGATCTTGTCCACTTCCTCAGGTCCAACAGGATCAAACTGTTCTCAGATAACTGGGTAAGTATGCTCCCCAGGCATCTCCCCAGACTCCATCCCACACTTGGAGTCCAACTTAGAGCAAATCCGAGTGATTTTATCCTGCAGATGCCCTGAAAATTCCTCAGCACAGCCCTGTAGATGATTTTCCAGATCCCCTTTCCCCAACAGGGATCGGGTGACCCTAAACAGGGCCGCTGGGCAGCATTCTGCAGATGCAATAAGAGCAGAGAAATACTGGCGTTTTGCCGCTCTTACCGCCACAAGGTAGGCCTTAATTGCGGCTCTAGCTTGTGTCCAGTCGGTCTTTGTCTTTCTCCAGCGGCGCTCCAGGCATCTCTTAATCCTCTTCAAAACCCTCAGCTCCTCCGTGAACCATGGGGAGGGTTGGGTTCAATAGGATAAGAGAGGCCGCACAGGCGCGATCCTATCCAAGGCCCCGGCCACCTCCCTATTCCAGGCATCAGCTAGGGCCTCTGCTGGACCATGCAGCAGATCCTCGAGTATAACCCCCAGCTCCCTCTGAAACCACCCTGGGTCCTTCAGTCGCCAGGGGTGGACTGATGGAGTAGGTCCTGCCTCCCTGCGGAGGGGGGTGGCATATGAGAATCCCAAGGTCACCAGGGTGTGATCTGACCATGATAATGGGGAAAGATGTAACTCTCCCCTCAGATCACATTGCCACTGCTCCAACAAGAAAACTAAGTCTGGTGTGAGGCCACTGTCAGGTCGGGTCCTGAATAATCTGAGTCAGGCCCATGGCCACCATGGTGGCCATGAACTCCCGAGCTGCCTCCGAGGCCTGCCCCAGGGATGGCAATATGAAGTCCCCCAGAACCATAAGCCTGGGGAACTCTACTACCAACCCTGAGACCACCTCAAGCAGCTCAGGCAGAGAGGTTGCTATGCAGCAGGGAGGCTGGTACAGCAGCAACACTCCCAACTGCTCTCTAGCACCCAACTTGAAAAACAGGGTCTCACAACCAGCTAGTTGTGGAGCTGGGCCCCTGAAGGCCACTAGAGACTCTCTGATGACAACTGCCACCCCTCCTCCCCTGCCCTGGCATCTCGGCTGGTGCCACACCGGAAACCCAACCTGGCACATCTCTGACAAAGCTACTCCTCCTTCAGGGCCCACCCAGGTTTTGGTAATACACGCCAGGTCTGCCCCCTCCTCTGTGATCAAGTCACATATGAGGGGGGCCTTGTTGTTCACCGCCCTGGCATTAAGAAGCAGCACCCGGAGGCCAGGGCCCCTATGAGTCTGCTGTCCAGGGCCTGGGTTTAAGCCTGGAGGCTCAGAACATGCCACAGGTAATAAACACCTGGGGCATCTTCCTCTATGATGACTCACCCTCCAGCTTCCATCATAACATCCCCTGCCCGTCACCACCTCAATGGAATGTCCCTCCCTATATCCCCCAGGCTCTACCAGTCCAGCTGCCTCCATTTCTGGACCTCTAGAATTCCTGGCTTGAGGTAAGGGTCCCTTCATTCTCTCACACAATCATACTATACACACTTCCCACAACCGTGAGGGGATGATGGGCCCACCAGCACACCAGCTCTCACTCTTGGCACTGATAGGCCCAACCATCACCCAGATACTCACTATGCCCCCCAAGCCTCTCTCACTAGGCAGCAGGGGGCATCACATCCACTACCCCACCCCCCCATCTCTCACTCGGGGGGGGTGCTCTAACTCACCAGTGCATTCACACTTGGACTCCACCCCCATCTCTCACACACAGGGAAGGAGCCCCCATTCGTCTTGGAGCGACCTTATTAATCTCTACCACACCTCGTTGAAAGAATAAGGAAATTGGGAGGGGATAGCCAAACTCTAGCGATTTTACAGTCTATAGGTCAAAGGCCCCAGGCGGTTCCCCCTGCATTGTCCATGATGTTGCCAACAGAGACCTCAAAAGTCCCTCTATGCAGCCAGCTGTCCACAAAGTCCAGGATAATGACAAGGTCCAGGTTCTGTCCTGTACCACACCCAGCCAAATTGCTGTCACGGGGCTTGTCTGGTGGCCAAGACCGGTCCGGTCTACCGCTCCATCTCCACCAGGGCCGACCATTCGTCGAGCCGTCCATCACACCGCCCCGGTCAGCCCTCCTCATACCGCGCCGCTGGGATCGATCTTCCCCCTGGGGGGGGCTCATTGGGGCTCGCTCCTGAGCCACACAGCTACTCAAAGGTAGCTCCAACAGGGCCGGCCCGCTGCTCCGCTGCTCATTGCACCCCCAGGCTGGAGAGGAGGAAAAGTTCCAGCAAAGGCAGGGAGCTCCCACCTCCAACGATGTTAGAGGTAGCCGCTATCAAGCCGCAGTCCAAAGGGGCCAACCAGGGTTCCTTGCTGCCTGCCGCTGCTCCCTGCCACCGCCGCTCTGTCCAGGAGGGTTCCCCCCACTCTCACCACCCACACATCAGGTATGGGGGTCAAGCTCTCCGAACTCCCCCAATACCCTAGCTTGAGGCCAAAGTTGGGGTTAAAGGATCTAAAAACTTAAAAATAAACGGGAGTCTCCTGCCCTGGTCGCCATCTTGGATCTCATCTTATCCCTTATTATGTATATAAATATGCAGGCGCACAACCCTCTATAAAATAACTGCTTGTATATCAGCAGCCTAAAAGGGAAGAAAAGAGTGCATCTCAGGCCTGGAAGCAATTTTTGTTTAAAAAATTATTTTCTCTATAATGATTGAATTTCTACTTTAAAAAATAGGGAAGAATCTGAGCACAGTGCAACGTATATTAAATGCCCCTTGATAACAATGAAATTTTCATTCCATGTTAATGGAAAAGACCTTTTTTTTTTTTTTTTTTTGCAATTCTTGGTCTACTGAAGGAATCCAACTTTTTATTGACCATAGTTAGTAAGGCATGAAATTTCCATGAAGGGCAAATCATCCTGCACATATGTACTAGTATGAAAGTCCAGTTTCAAATGGAAATTTTGGGTTAATCAGATTCAATTTTTGCCCAAGAATGTTAGTTACATGGGCAGCCATTTTGAATTCCAAGGCTTTAGCATAGCATTGGGATTTTGATAGTTTCTATTAAGTATAATAAACAGTTAATGAAATGTTATACTATGAGAGTTCTAGTCCAGCCTTAGGCATGAAAGCCACCTGGGAGACCTTGAGCCAGTCCCTCCCTCTCAGCCCAAGAGCCAATCAGGTGTGGTATGAGAGTTCTAGTCCCACCTTAGGCATGAAAGCCAGCTGGGTGGCTTTGGGCCAGTCCCTCCCTCTCAGCCCAAGAGCCAATCAGGTGTGGTATGAGAGTTCTAGTCCCACCTTAGGCATGAAAGCCGGCTGGGTTACCTTGGGCCAGTCCCTCTCTCAGCCCAACCCACCTCACAGGGTTGTTGTTGTGGGGAAAATAGGAGCAGGAAGGACTACTAGGTATGTTCGCCGCCTTGAGTTATTTATAAAAATAATAAAGGCGGGATAGAAAATAAAACAATTAAATAAATAAATTGGAGAAAGATAGAACAAGTTTACATGCCTAATGTCTGATCTGCATTTTTAAAAATAAGGGAGTTTATTGCATTTAAAAGTTAAGGCTGGCTGGTTTAGCCTTATGCAGCAAGAATTAATACATCAGTTCTTTAGAATCACAACACATTTTTCATTGCAAATACAACTAGGCAGATAGCCTTCATGGTTTCAGAGAAAACCTTAGAAATGTGTTTAGTTGAAGCATACATGAACCACAGAAAGACAGTGTAAAAGCCAGAGCACAGCAAATGGATTTCTCCCTATTTTTTTCCATTCTAGAAGAAAACAGAATCAGCTGGAAGAAATATTTTAAAGAAAATAATGGGATATGGTAGGCACAGAATATTGTAATGAGATCTGTACATTAATAAAATTGGATTAACCTTTTCCAGCCAAACCTATTATGGAAAGAAATGGACCTGGTTCTATGCCATTGATATCAATTAGTCATATGCTGTTAAGGTCTATGTGGGAATGATGCAATGAGTCATAAAACTTTCAAACAACCCATAATCTGTTACTCATGCTGGGCAATTAATGGGAATGTGAAAAATAGAAGGCCAATTTAGTGGCTGCATTTGAAGCAGAAAAAGGCAGGAGAGGATTAAGAAATGAACATACCATCATTCCAGAAGGCTGGCCCCTAACAGAAAAATATACATACTGAAAATAACTTCCTCCTAAGATGCTTGCTACAAAGAAGCCAAGGAGTGTTCATGAACATCCTGCTTTTCATTGCACAGTCCTGTCTCCAATGGTCGGCAGCCTCTTGGCTTCTCGTTCTTCCGTTCAATCCCAAGGGAAGACATCATTATGGAAATTCTCATGGGGCTTCTCAGGCTGGGATCTGTGGAGAGCCAGGGATGTTCCAGAGGATAGGAAGAGGAAAACAAGGGTACGACCTGCCACCTCCAAACAATCAATCAGCTCAGAAACCCTGCCCAGAAACATTCAAAAGAAACGCTTAAGCTTCCTGATAATTAAAAAGCAAACAGAAACCTGTTTCTCAGGAGGACTACAGATTTCAGCCTATCATCTCCTCTTTACCCAACTGTATTTGGATTCATCCTTCTCCATTATATTGCTGGTACTGAATTTCTTGAAGTGTGGGTTGGATTTCTATAGAAACAACAAACAGAAAAAGTTGACAGATACAAGGAGCCATAATTACAGAAAGCTACTGTGCAAAACTCAGTTTGTATCTTCTTTTGAATGAGACTGTCTAGAGACTGCTTAATCAGCTGCTGAACGGGATATTCAATTAATGAAAAGGTCTAATTTAAATTAAGTTACTTATTAATTTTTTAGAAAGTAGTGCTATAGATATTATTTTCTGGAATGTGCCATTTGCTTGCAGTACAGTCAACTGAACCTACAGTATTCTTAATAAATCTCATTATTAAACTGTTTAATATTGATATAGTCAATAGGAAGCTTATGGTTAGTTACACTAACTACATCAACTATAGGCACCTGAAAGCATTACTGTAGTTGCTATCCAATACTAACCCTAGGCAGCTGAAAATATTGCTTTAATTAAGTTATTTAGGAAGAAACAAATTGCATTTATTAATTTGTTGTGGATAATAAACTTCTAGCTTTAAGACTGCACTGTGGAAGACTTTTCCACACCAGATAATAAATATCCACAGAGAAGGAAAGAGGGGATTAAGGTAGCATTTGCACAGCATATTTAACCAGGTCAGTTACAAACCTGCATTTATACATCATGCTAAACTTGGTTACTTTATCCTTGGTTACATTGTGTGTGTGTGTGGTTGGTCATATTGTATGAACTCATCCTGTTTATGATTAGTTCATGATTCAGTATATTTTGCAATCTCATAAAATGGGTGAATCCAGTAATCTGTTTAAGTGTGTTCTGTGAAAACACAGCTGTAGCAAAAATTGGTAAAGCAGGTGATGGTATTTCATAGAATAACCCTTTCTTTGCTAATGAAATTTGTAGCATCACGCCATTTGCCCTTGGCCTTCCACCACTTTCCATGCTTATGTACCCAAGTAGTGCTCCACCTCCCCTCCTTCAACTTGAGTTCAACACCTGAACTCTACATAGAAAGGTAGCATTTTATGCAAAATACCAAATAAGCTTTTCAGTGCTTTCTTCCAGAATACTTTTTCAACTTCTCAGTCCCCCAACATAAAAGTTTTCTAAATGCAGTGGTTGTTAATTAACTTCTTAGTAAGATTCAGATAATATTTTTGATATATGTGCTCTGCTCTGCTCCTGGATAATGGGCTAAGTGTCAGATCACTAGAGGAAAGCAAATTGTTTTCTATCTTCAAAAAGGGAAAATAGGAAAATCCCAGGAACTGAAAACCAGTTACTCTGATATTGATACCTGGTAAAACTCTAGCATAGATTGATAAGAAATGGTTGATATATGAGAACCCCCAAAAAGAATGCAATAGTTATCATAAACCAGCATGAGTTTCTCAAAAAGAAGTCTTGCCAGACTAATCTCATTTCATTTTTTTTTAATCAGACAACCTCATAATAGATTGTGGGAATGCTGTTGATGTAATATATCTTAGTTTTGGCAAAGCATTTGTTAAAATACTAGTCATATGGGTATTGGTCCTAGATTAATTTTAAAAAAGGCAAAGAGTGATTTGCAAACAACTCATGACTTAGGTTAAATTTGCTGATCCCCAAACATTCTGCTATCATATTGCATTTTTCTTTTGGAAAAGGTGGTGTAAACATCTTGAAATCTATCTCAATTTCTCTATAAAGCTCCTAGAAATTCAGCAAAAGTTGCTTCTAAAAGCAGAGGACAGTTTTCTGCTGATATTGGCAAAGAAACATATAATTTTCATCCTTAAAAACTTCACATTTATAGTAACCATATAACTAAGGTTATGTGAAAAAACATTATTATTGTTGTTATTATTATTATTATTACAGGTAGACATCGCTTAACAACTATTCATTTACTGACAGGTTGGACTTATGACAGTGCTGGGGAAATCAACTTGTGATCGGTCCTTGCACTTAAAACCGTTGCAGCATCCCCACAATCATGTGATCATTATTGGGGCACCTGGCAACCGGTTCACATTTACCACCATTGCAGTGTCCTGTGGTCATGTGATTGCCATTTTTCAAACTTCCCAGCCAGTCTCCGGCAAGCAAAATCAGTAGGGAACCATGTGATTCACTTAACAACCATGTTTGCTTAATGACTGTGATTTGCTTAATGACCACAGCAAAGAAGGACATAAAATTGGGTCAGATTTGCTTAATGACTGCTTCATTTAGCAACTGAAATTCCAGTCCCAATTGTGGTTGTTAAGCGAGGACTACCTGTATTATTAATTCAATCTCTGCCTGGCCTGAAAAAAGCCTTCCAATAAATGAGAGAAAAATTTAAAACTGGAGCATAGCTCAGAGGTGAAGCCTAATCGTTGTATGCAGGGCTTCTCAAGTTCAGTCTCTGTCATCTACAGATAAGAATAGAAATGAGATATAAACATCTGCTAGCAAATTATTTTTAAACATGATCCTTTTAAATGTATGGTAATATCAAAATGTCTGCTGTTGTTTGTGGGAAAGGTTTGTAAAAGAAATAGTATTTGAAAGTTGCACATGAAGTGATATTTGGAAAAAAAAAACCGCATCTTTTAGATCCAGTTTATAATAAGGTAAGCTACTTAGGAGGAAAAAATAAAACTGTGCATCAAGGAATAAGTTATGGTTGGCTGTCTATGCATCAATGGTCCTTTTTGAAAAAGGTTACATCCAAAATCTACATCTGAGCAGATTCTGCATTTTTTAAAAATGAAAAACTAATTCGCTTAAAAAAACAGGGATTGGACATGTAAATATATGTGACAATGAGGAGGATGGCATTACACTGTTCACTAGTTAAATCAAGACTGAGATTATGCATTCCTAGTAAAGAGGTTCCAGCACCCATAACTGGAGAATCCTCTCTACCAGAAAGCATCCACAGATGCTGCCATTTGGAGTAGAGTAGCATTTCCCAGCTGATGAATCTAGATGTATTTGGGTAGTAGTTCCCCAATTTCTGGTCTCCACAGCCAAAAGCTAAGAAGATGCCAGCCTGGAAAATCTTCAGTAAAAATACCTGGCTAGATAAATGAGTACTTTGAGTTGGAATAAGACAGCTTCTTATTTTGAAAATATTTTAGTATGAAATGAAGATCTGCTCCTTAAGAAATAATATTTTAAGCTGCATCAGATGCCTTTGCTATTTGAATGCCAAGCTAATATATCCAGGAAATTATTATTTATACCATATACTTTTCAATATAATTTCTGCTTTGTTCTCAGATCTGCCTATGAGAATTAATTGAAGGTTAGAGCAAAGCCTTACTTCCCTGCTATACTTTTCTTTCTGGTAAATCAAAACTAATTGAGAAAGGACCAACTTTATTTAAAAGACCATCTTAGTATTACTATGCATAACAGTGAATTGCTGTCTGTTTTAAAACTTCTTCCAGATACAAGATACGAAAGTTGAAGGGTAGAAAATGTCATGTCTGTTGGGGCAGGGAAAATATCATTACCATGTTGAGAAACTTTTACAGATAGTTGTTACAGGTGGGACCCTGGGTCAGCCAGCAGAAAAAAGCAGGAAAAAATCGTGAAGCAGGAAGAAATGAAATTAAGATGAAAAAATGGCTTGGAAAATTGTCAATCAGCTATAAGGAGAAGAAGTACCACAAGAGACACAGTGAAACTTCAAGGAAGTAATGTTCAACAGAGATGGGGGAATTCAGCATGTGGGAAGGGTGATCTGCCCCTGTTGATATTCTCACGCTTTTCTGTAGTGGTTTCCCCTCTGAAAGAGTAGCTTCATAGCTAAACAGATAAAGCAAATTTTGAAAGCACTTTCCTGGGAACAGAACCACAGATGCACTGGGTCAATGATAAACCATTTCTGCGTTGCCGCCATGAAACCTGGTGGACACATCTGGGCAGTCACCAGGAACCAAGGGGGAGGTCCCTTAGGGGGGAGAGAGATCTGTAAACATGGAGGCTAGGAAATCCAATAACACAAAATGGAGGAGGCTACATTTGTGCAACGTGCTAAACTACATCCAAAATGTAGATTTGTAGATAACCTTGATGTAGATACCCCCAAAATGTAGATACCCTTGAAGAGTATCTGGAAGTTTCAGCTGGTACAAAATGCAGTAGTATGGGCAGTTATATGCACTTCTAGAACTGCACATGTTACACCTCTGCTCCGCGAGCTGCATTGGTTGCCGGTCTGCTTCTGGGTCCAATTCAAGGTGCTGGTTTTGACCTTTAAAGCCCTACATGGCATGGGGGCGGGTTATATGAGGGACCTCCTCTCCCCGATTACATCTGCCTGCCCATCAGGTCTGGCAGAGAAGGCATGTTGAGGGTCCTGTCTGCCAGGGAATTACATTTGGCAGGTCCCAGGAGGCAGGCCTTCTCTGCCATGGTGCCCGCCTTATGGAACATTCTCCCCCCGCAGTGAGGTTAGCTTCATCCCTACAGGGGACTGGTGAGATCTTGAGGTGGCTCCATTATTGTTGTTAACATCTAATCTCTTGTATGCCTTATGGTTTTTTAACTTTTTAATACAGACTGTTTGATATGCTTATCATTTTACAACCTTGTTGTATGCCTCCCAGAGTCGCTTTTTGTGAGATGGGCAGCCATATAAATTTGCTAAAGAAATAAATGGGATTAGCCAGTTTGCAAGTCAAGGAGTTTTAGAAATATACTTCTGGCATTGTAAGATGTTGTCTGAACCAAGCCATTGCATTAAGTAATAAAGCTTATTGGCTTGGAGAGAGCATGCTGTATGAACACAGCAATTGTGTTTATTATGTTGCATGAAACCAGCCAGGGAGTTTCCAAATATATAAGGAAGGAGCAGCAGAATCCATCCAACCACCATCCTCCCAACAGACAAAAAGAACACCTGCACACTGCTAGGTATGAATTCAATGGAAGGGAGAGGTAATATGGAAATAAATGTATAGATATGAACCTCTTTGATGTAAGCAGGAATTCTAGCCAAATTTCTTGCATCTACAGAAGTCTGAATACGTGTCTATACTTTTGAATCCCATCAAAGAAGTCATTGACATGGATGGGATGGTAGTGGAGGTCATGGCCATCAGCAACAACCATAGATTTATCTTATGATTCCCCTGTCTCTTGAATCGACATTATGTATAAGTGTTTGTGTATGTGTATACATACACACTCCTGAAGAGTGAGGTTGAATGGGCCTTGAGAAGCATTGCTAATAATAAGGCAGCAGGAGACAACGGCATCCCAGCTGAACTGTTCAAAATCTTGCAACATGATGCTGTCAAGGTAATGCATGCTATATGCCAGCAAATTTGGAAAACACAAGAATGGCCATCAGATTGGAAAAAATCAACTTATATCCCCATACCAAAAAAGGGAAACACTAAAGAATGTTCAAACTATCGAACAGTGGCACTCATTTCACATGCCAGTAAGGTAATGCTCCAGATCCTGCAAGGTAGACTTCAGCAATTCATGGGGCGAGAATTGCCAGATGTACAAGCTGGGTTTAGAAAAGTCCGAGGAACTAAGGACCAAATTGCCAATATCCTCTGGATAATGGAAAAAGCCAGGGAGTTTCAGAAAAACATCTATTTCTGTTTGATTGACTATTCTAAAGCCTTTGACTGTGTGGACCATAACAAATTGTGGCAAGTTCTTAGCAGTATGGGGATACCAAGTCATCTTGTATGCCTCCTGAAGAATCTGTATAACGACCAGGTAGCGACAGTAAGAACAGACCACGGAACAACGGACTGGTTTAAGATTTGGAAAGGAGTATGGCAGGGCTGTATACTCTCACCCCACCTATTCAACTTGTATGCAGAATGCATCATGTGACATGCTAGGCTTGAGGAATCCAAGGCTGGAGTTAAAATCACTGGAAGAAACATTAACAATCTCAGATATGCAGATGATACCACTTTGATGGCTGAAAGCGAAGAGGAACTGAGGAGCCTTATGATGAAGGTGAAAGAAGAAAGTGCAAAAGCTGGCTTGCAGCTAAACCTCAAAAAAACCAAGATTATGGCAACCAGCTTGATTGATAACTGGCAAAGAGAGGGAGAAAACGTAGAGGCAGTGAAAGACTTTGTATTTCTAGGTGCGAAGATTACTGCAGATGCTGACTGCAGTCAGGAAATCAAAAGACGCTTCATCCTTGGGAGAAGAGCAATGACAAATCTCGATAAAATAGTTAAGAGCAGAGACATCACGCTGACAACGAAGGTCTGCATAGTTAAAGCAATGGTATTCCCAGTAGTAACATATGGCTGCGAGAGCTGGACCATAAGGAAGGCTGAGAGAAGGAAGATAGATGTTTTGGACCTGTGGTGTTGGAGGAAAATTCTGAGAGTGCCTTGGACTGCAAGAAGATCAAACCAGTCCATATTCCAGGAAATAACGCCAGACTGCTCACTTGAGGGAATGTTATTAAAGGCAAAACTGAAATACTTTGGCCATATAATGAGAAGACAGGATGCCCTGGAGAGGATGCTGATGAGTGGAAGGCAAAAGGAAGAGGGGCTGACCAAGGGCAAGATGGATGGATGATATTCTAGAGGTGATGGACTCATCCCTGGGGGAGTTGGGGGTGTTGACAACCAACAGGAAGCTCTGGAGTGGGCTGGTCCATGAAGTCACGAAGAGTCGGAAGCGACTGAGTGAATAAACAACAAAATGTGTATACATAGGCTGTAGAAGTCTAGATGACCACTTTTTAAAAAATCTGTTCAATTGTTTCTGATTCTCGGAGACTACCTGGACAAGTCCCTGCAGTTTTCTAGGAAAGGTTTTTCAGAAGTGGTTTGCCATTGCCTGCTTCCTAGGGCTGAGAGAGAGTGACTGGCCCAAAGTCACCCAGCTGGCTTTGGGCCCAAGGCAGGACTAGAACTCATGGTCTCCTGGTTTCTAGCCTGGTGCTTTTAACCACTACATCAAACTGGCTCTCTAGATGACCTCTGAAGGTGAAAGGTCCCTTGTGCAAGCACCAAGTCATGTCTGACCCTTTGGTGGGATGCCACTTTTGTGAAGTTTTCTGACATCTAGTGATGACCACTAAAAGGGACGCGGTGGCGCTGCGGGTTAAACCGCTGAGCTGTCGATCGGAAGGTCGGCGGTTCGAAACCACGCGGCGGGGTGAGCTCCCGTTGTTAATCCCAGCTCCTGCTCACCTAGCAGTTCGAAAACATGCAAATGTGAGTAGATCAATAGGTACCGCTTCGGCGGGAAGGTAACGGCGTTCCAAGTCGTCATGCTGGCCACATGACCCGGAAGTGTCTATGACAACGCCGGCTCCAAGGCTTAGAAACGGAGATGAGCACCACCCCCTAGAGTCGGATTCGACTGGACTTTACGTCAAGGGAAACCTTTACCTTTACCTAGTGATGACCACTAGATGGCAGCAAAAGCTAATGCAGGTAACTCCTTGTTGTGATGGAATGTGGGGGGGGCCTTGGAGAACAGGGAAGAGATGTTGCCTAAGAAATGATCACATAAAAGGAAAGGGAGTCCGAGAGAGAGGGTAATGGTCTAAGGAAGTAACTTAGGAAAGACCCACCCGACCACTCAAGTGATAAAAAGGGAAGGGCGGGAGATTTGTACTTTCAGACTTGCAAGATTCAGTTAACGTAGCCTTACAATATAGTAGAAAAAGGTCATCTAGTCATGTTTCCTGTTTGGTTTACCCCCACACACAGACAAGGAAGCTGAATCCACCCCTACCCACCCCCAATTCCTTGCATAAATCCGTTCCCAGCCTATGTCCACAAGTGTCAGAAAATCTTTTTGCCACCAAGTGTTTCCACTATATCATAGCCAGGCAACTGTCTCTGTAGTGAAGTCTCCTGGCATATAAAACTCCAGCAAAAATCATTAACAGTCCAAGATCATAAATTGACAGAAACATTTAAAGTCACAAGCAAAGCCATAGTCTCTGTCCAATTCAAATTCAGTTAATGAACATTTCTTAGCAGCAGCTTTGCTTCGGAGCACAAGGCAGAAAGCATTTATCAGGTCTAGGTGAAAGTGAGGGTTTTCACAGAAGGCAACTTATTTTGGTGTTAAGACCTAAATCACACACATTTGGGCTACTATAAAAATTGGTCCAGTGTCCAACTGACCTTAGATAGAACTTTACATACAGGAAGCAATGATTTTTGAAACCAGCCTACTCAGGAGCAGCAAATTACTTCTGTGTAGACCATATCATGAAATGGACCTTATCACACAACTTAGAGCTTAGTGTTCATTAGTTTGTCCTCGGTTTTCCATAAAATGGTGGCATTCCCACAATCTGTAGTTCTGTTTCGGTATCCAAGTCTTACCTCCAGTGTGAATTGGCTTTTACTGAATTCATACCTCCTGTGAATTCTATGTGAAGGGTAAGTCATTCTTCAGAGGAGTAATTGGTAACAATATAACCATGCAAGCTTTGTTATGTAATGCCTGCAGTGAGAAGATTGTCTAGAAAATCAAATTTCCTGATTAAGCATTCACTCTGGATTGTTACAGGTGAGTATCTACTTCCCCTCCATTTAAATACTGAAAAAAAGTGTTATTTTCCACAGCCTACTATCCTCCCAAAGTGTTGGACTTCCAGACCCATAATTCTCAGACAGCATGACATTTAGAAATTAGGGGAGTTATAGCCCAATTTATACAGAGGGCATCTGCTTGGAGAATCTACCTGATCTACAGAATGGCATATGTTTCTCTATTATTATTTGCTTCTATATAGTTTCTACAGACAGACTCAGGCTTTATTGGCCTGTACATCTCTAATTATACTGCATATTCTATCACTCAAAAAAGAAGAAGTAGGGTAGGGGGAAAATAATCTAAATGAATTCAGAAAACAATCTGGTACTACCATTAATTGGAAAACATGTCCTGTTTTACTGTCATCAAGTGTGGCTATTCATCTTGAGGTTTGTATGCTAAATGTTTAAAAGGGCTTTCAGAACATTAGGGACATCACTGAATGTAAATGTTGTCCTGTGTATTTCTAAGGTGATAATTTATGAGGTTTTCTGTGCCAGTGAACATGCCCTGAAGGGCACGTTAATCCCCAGAGAGTTGATTCATACTTCAAAGGTGAATAAACTGGGTCTCCTTCCAGTGTTGCTTCATGGGGATCTTTCCAAGAAGACCTTGAAAACTAATAGTTTCTCTATGCCATGAAAAGGATAAAGAATGTATGAGAGGGTGTTCTCAAATTTAAAGCAGTCTTTTTAAAACATTCTCCCTTGAAAAGAGGGTATTGGTATAATAGATCAAGTGTTGGATGAAGGCCAGGACTCAAGGCCATCCTTACCATTCAGTATAATGATCATCCACTTCAGATGACAAATTGGAAAGGGTGGCAAATTGGGGCAAGCTTATCCTTGCTACTCTTGTGATCTGTGGCCTGGACCAGCTACTTCATTTTATCACAGCAATGCTTTGCAAGGTGGCTGCTGTATTCACGGGCTAATAGCCTTGCTGGCTGGAAGTTTCAGTGCAACTACCAGTCTGTTAAGAGGAGTTCAGGTTGAGAAAAGAGTACAGAGCCTTAATTCAGAAATCTACTTCCTTCCTCCTTTTCAGTATGTTTCATCCAGACAAATGTTTATGACAGTGTTTCTCAACCTTGGCAACTTTAAGATGTGTGGACTTCAACTCCCAGAATTCCCTAGCCAATTCTGGGAGTTGAAGTCCACACATCTTAAAGTTGCCGAGGTGGAGAAACACTGGTTTATGAGAACAAAAATACATCCCAGAGAAATTAAACAAACACACAACTGTACGAACATAGACGTTTGTCCCATGGTTAAGGGGAACAGTCAAGCTCTTCTTGAGCAGCTGTAACAATAGTCTGTTTCCTGAAAATTCCTTTATATAGCCAGCTTATTTGGCTAATATTCAGATTTCCAAACCTTTTACATCACTTATTTTCGTGAAAGATTTCAGTGCTAAAGACTAAGAGAAATATTGGGGAAGAAACAAGAGGCCGTAGTAAGAATGGGTCTAACTCCAACCTCTTTCACTATGAAAGAGACTGCTGAAGTAATTAATTCCATCAGATGTTCTGCAGTTAAAAATTCAATTGAATAAAATACTGAAAGCTGCATTTATTGTAGAACAAACCTCTTCCTAATATACAGAGTAAATCCCAGTAGAGATTTACAACAAATATTTCCTTTTAAAAATCCAGCTACCATTAACATGTAATTTGTAGAGTGCAGCTACTCTTAAACATGTACATTGTTTGATAAATGTGAAGACATCCCTCAACAAACATCTATGATTTATTCAAATTTTGGTGTGGCAAATAATGGTGCTAGCAGAATCCATGCATAGCTATTTGTGCAGTAATGGGCCTTGCTTGGTAGACTGTGTCATTTTGTTCATAGACAAATCATTGTTGATTTCCTCTTATATCCTAACTTCTTAAGTATATACACAGATACCTAATTAAGGTTTAGGGATTATATTCTCAATAGAAGACTTGCATATGATGAATTGAAGAAAATACGTACAAGAAACAGGATCAAGAAACAGGATCTATGTTCAGTCTTGAAGACTTACTCATGCTACTTTTTCTGTTCTGTTTGCATAGGACTAGCAGATTTCAACAGATGTCTACTAGGAGCTATGATTTAATTTTCCCCAAATATTCTAATTGTGGGTTATTTTCTGGCAGGATTGGAAAAGGCTGCTCCTTAATGCCAGGTCAGTGAACAACAAGGCCCCCCTCATATGTGATTTAATCACAGAGGAGGGGGCAGACCTGGTGTGTATCACCGAGGCCTGGCTGGGCTTGGAAGGGGGTATAGCCCTCTCCGAGATGTGCCCGGCTGGGTTTCAAATGTGGCACCAGCCGAGACACCAGGGCAGGGGAGGAGGGGTGGCAGTTGTCGTCAGAGAATCTCTAGCAGCCTTCAGGGGCCCTGCCCCGCAAGTGGCTGGTTGTGAGACCCTGTTTTTCAAGCTGGGATCCCGAGAACAGTTGGGGGTGTTGCTGCTGTACCAGCCTCCCTGCTGCGTAGCAACCTCCCTACCCAAGCTGCTTGAGGCCGTCTCGGGGTTGGCAGTGGAGTTCCCCAGGCTTATGGTTCTGGGGGACTTCAATCTGCCAACCCTGGGACGTGCCTCGGAGACGGCCCAGGAGTTCATGGCTACCATGGCAGCCATGGGCCTGTCCCAGATTATCCAGGACCTGACTCGAGACAGTGGTCACACCCCGGACTTAGTTTTCTTGTCGGAGCAGTGGCAATGTGATCTGAGGGGAGAGTTAGATCTGTCCCCATTGTCATGGTCAGACCACACCCTGGTGACCCTGAGATTTTATTGTGCCACCCCGCTCCGCAGGGAGGCTGGACCCATTCGATTGGTCCACCCCTGGTGACTGATGGACCCGGTAGGGTTTCAGAGGGAGCTGGGGGTTATTCCTGAGGGCCTGCTGCATGGTCCAGCAGTGGTCCTGGCCATGGCCTGGAATAGGGTCGGGGCCCTGGACAAGATCGCGCCTGTGCATCCTTTCTTGACTCGCTCAACCCGTCACTCCCCGTGATTTACGGAGGAGTTGAAGGTTTTGAAGAGGGTTTAGAGATGTCTGGAGCATCGCTGGAGGAAGACAAAGACTGAATCTGACCGAACACAAGCTGGAGCCGCTATTAAGGCCTACCTTGTGGCAGTAAGAGCAGTGAAACATGAATATTTCTCCGCTCTTATTACATCCGCAGAATGCTGTCTGACGGCCTTGTTTAAGATCGCTCGATCTCTTCTAGGTCAGGTAGATCCAGGGACCCACCTACAAGGCCGTTCAGAAGAGTTTTCACAGCATCTGCAGGATAAAATCACTCAGATTCATTCTAAGTTGGACTCTAAGTGTGAAGCGGAGTCTGCGGGAGATGCCAGGGGAATGTACTTACCCTGTTATCTGGGAACGGTTTGATCCTGTTGGGCCTGAGGAAGTGGACAGGATTCTCTGGACTGTGAATGCAACCACATGTCAGCTTGACCCATGCCCTTCCTGGCTGATAAAATCAGCCTGGGAAGTGACTTGTGGTTGGGTCCAGGAGATGGTTAATGCATCCTTGAGGGAGGGGGTGTTTCCAGCTGCCTTTAAGGAGGCGCTGATATACCCCCTCCTCAAGAAGCCATCCTTGGACCCTACTATACTGGACAATTTTCGCCCTGTCTCCCACCTTCCCTTTTTGGGAAAGGTGGTTGAGAAAGTGGTTGCGTTGCAGCTCCAGAGAATTTTGGAGGAAACAGATTATCTGGACCCCTTTCAGTCAGGTTTCAGGCCAGGATATGGGATGGAGACTGTATTGGTCACACTTATGGATGATCTCTGGCAGGAGCGGGATGGAGGGAGTGCATCCATCCTGGCTCTCTTGGACCTCTCAGCGGCTTTCGATACCGTCGACCATGGTATACTTCTGGGGAGGCTCGGGGGGTTGGGGGTGGGCAGGGTAGTTTTGCGCTGGTTCACCTCCTTCCTCCAGGGCCATTTCCAATTGGTGGTGATAGGAGAGGAGAGATCCGGCCCTCGACCCCTCCTTTGTGGGGTGCCGCAGGGTTTGGTACTCTCTCCTCTCCTATTTAACATCTACATGAAACCGCTGGGTGAGATCATCTGTCACCATGGGATGAGGTATCATCAATATGCTGATGATACCCAGTTATATATCTCCATCCCGGGTAAAGTAAGTGATGCAGTCTCCACCCTTTCCAGGTGCCTGGGGGTTGTGGGGGCCTGGATGGGGAACAACAGGCTTCAACTGAAGCCTGGTAAGACAGAGTGGCTGTGGATTGATGGCTCCTCAGGTTCCAGGAAGTTGTCATCTTTGGTTCTGGATGGGGTGGCACTGCCCCATTCGGAACCAGTGCAGAACCTGGGGGTCCTCCTGGACTCGCGACTCCTGCTCAAAGAGCAGGTGGCAGTCGCGGCCAGGAGGGCCTTTGCACATCTTCGAATGGTGCACCAGCTACGCCCATTCCTGGACCGAGATGCCCTCCGAACAGTCACTCATGCCCTTGTCATCTCCCATATAGACTACTGCAATGCGCTCTACATGGGGCTACCCTTGAAAAGTATTCGGAAGCTTCAGCTGGTCCAGAATGCGGCTGCGTGGACAGTTATTGGGGCTGTAAAATCAGCCCATGTGACACCACTGTTACAAGAGTTGCATTGGGTACCTTTTATACTGCCCAACTCAATGATTTTAGGCAGCTCACAACAATAAAAAAAAATTACAATAAAACATTAAAAAAGAAAGAAAAAAAGATGGCAAGTGCGATGAAGTGAAGGGTCTCACACTCCCTCACCGAAGGCCTGGGTGGAGAGCCAGGTCTTCACGGCTCTTCTAAACCACAGCAGAGGGACCATCTGGATCCTGGGGAAACCTCATTCCAGAGGGCTGGCATTGCTACAGAGAAACCATGCTTCCAGGGTCCTGAGAGATGGCATTGTTTAACTGAAGGAACCCAGAGGACAGCAACCCTGCAGGATCAAATCAGCCAGGCAGATGTTATGGGAGACAGGTGGTCCCTCAAGGAACCAGGCCCTGTGCCATGTAGAGCTTTATAGGTAACAACCAGCACCTTAAATGGCACCTGAAAGCCAATTGGCAATGCATCAGAGGTGTTTCATTACTGCTTGCACCGCCACATTCTAGACTAATTGAAGCTTCCAGGTGGTCTTCAAGGGCAGCCCAAAAAATGTTACCAGGAAAACTGCATGGACTTGTCTATGTAGTTGTGAGGAGTCACAACTGGCTCAAAGGCACATATTTGCATTAAAACTGGAGATGAAGCAGTGATTACCACGATGGAGACAGTATTGTCCAAAGCCCAAACCAAGAAATACATCTAAATGAAGAGCGAGAGCTATCTGCCTACCAGTTTAATGAAACCATCCTTCTAACCTTAACTCTAAAAATTGTTTCACATCCATTGCTTGAAATGATTTCTTTTTCCTTTGACTTTCCATGTTTGTCTCATGCTTGCTGGTAGCTCTAGCACCCTTTACATCATGAATTCCCATCATGAAATATTGAGAAGTCACAGACACATGTTTTGCAAAAAGCATGTATTTTTCCTTGGATGGAATAGTGTAATAAGATGTTGAAAATAAAAATCTATATTCTGTTTCAGAAAAGCCTTGGGATAGAGCAATAAGCAGTTTTGGAATGTAAAACGCTGATTTGATTCAGAAAAGCTCTAGATGAAACCAATAGAGTTTTTAAAAAAGGGTCTTTGATTTTATTCAGCTACAACCAACTACCACCCAAAATGTAGAGTGCACCAGGACCTCTGACACCACATGGCTGGCAAATATATCAGATCCTGGCCTCTCTCTTTCTAATAATTCAGTCGATGATCACTCCCCTTGGCACGTTACTGCTATGCACCAAGCCACCCAACAGCTGTTTTTACAAACAGCTGGTAGCAGCTGCTTCTTTTCTAGCAGTGGAACTTTCTTCTCTCCCAGTGAGATTTCTTAGGTGTGGGTTTTCTAGCAGGATGACTGCCCCCTCCCCAAAACAGTAACTACACCCCCATAGAATTTATAGAAGAAGATGGCTAAAAGCTGGAAAGTAACTCAATATAATTTGACCTTGGTTAAGGTTCCTTGTTTGTCTGAATTAGCCACTTGCTAGAACTCAGTTATAATTATTTTAACTAGGAGTGTGCAAAACACTTCAAAGTTTAAAAGTTTTGAACTCAAAAGAGCTGTTATGGGTGACTTGTTCTCCAAACAAAATATGTGTTTCTTGAGTTTTGGTTCAACTATGAAAAAAAAAAATGTAATTTCTAGCAGAAGTGTTTAGAATGTTGCATACAGCTTTAGGTGATGTGAATGGAAGCCCTCCTGCAGCTGGGGTGTTATCTTTTGAATTTCCCCCTTGGCTCCTGAAACCGATATAGAAGGAAGGACCAGTAATATACCAGTTGTTATTGGTTTAGACTGGGTAAGTGTCCTGGGGAGTGGAATTTTGGAGCCAAGCAGCAGTCATTTTAAGGAGTAATACAAAAGAGAACCATTCAGTATCCAACTATTAACTTATCATGTTAGTTTTCCATGTTTACAACTTAGATTAAGAAGAGGATTAATTTTAAACATTTTTGAAAGAAGCCCCATTTGTGTTAATGGACTGACTGGAATTCATTTTCTGCCAGGATATCTTCCTGCCCTGGCAGAGGTGATTGATTTGAAAGGTGTGTAAGAGAGATTAAGGTCTCTGTGTTCTTTTCTTAGAAAGACAGAGAGAGAGAATCATAATTTTTCCTCCCATCCTTTCAATTATCATATCTGCAGGGTAAAAGGAAAGAAGATACAGTTGTACTTTGAACTTGAACTCAAGGATGCTGGCAACACTCAGCATGAACTGCAGTCCTACCTATTCTTCTGATCCTGGAGTGAAAGAAAGGAACAACAGGCGTTTGTGTGTGTCTGTGTGTGTGTCTGTGTGTGTGTGTGTATTCCCTATGGCAGAATCACTCACAACATGTTGAGTTTTATTTTGACAAAACAGGAAACACTTAAATTGGCTTATGTTTTGTTCCATCAAATTGCAGCCAGCTCGAAATGTTTTGAAAGAACATCCCAGATGGATTTTAAAAAAAAACTCAAAACAAAGCACATTTTCCATTTAATGCCCACCCTTAATTTTGAGTGTCCTGCCTCCACTATAAATAAGGGTGATGATGTAACCTGCTATTTTGTGTTTGTGTGTTGTGGCTGTGGGTTTTTGTCCCCCCCACCCCTTGGAGCAATGTGATATGTGGGGAATCTAGAAAAATAAAGTGTAAAGTATCAGTCAGGAAAAAAGTGGTCACTGAAGTCAGCTTTGAGGAAGGGAGGGAGGAGCAATGACAAGGGAGGCAAAATGAATAAAATTACTCAGCAGGTATAATTTAACCTCCCTCTCTTCCTTCTTTCCTTTCATGTAGCTGCCCATCTCAAATGCATGACTCTGGGCAGCTTACAGTGATTAAAACAAGACAAAAAGAAAAGCAGAATACAGTATAAGACATATTCCACTTAGCAAGTTAACATCTGCTCCATTCTCAGTTGTGCTCTACCCATTACCTTCTGCTGGACTTCAGGCTTTCCTCAACACCAGCCTCCAGGCTGCTGGATTAATCTCAGCTTTCTGCCTCAGGCAGTGAAAAAATGCCTTAACCAGCCCAATTGGTTTGATTAGCTGCGGGGTATTTCCTAAGCTTTTCTCCTCAGCCCGTTGTCTTTAAGTTATGGTCATCCTCTCGGTCTAAAGCATTAATTTATCTGCCCCAGATGGCTCCACTACACAAGACTTTTTTACATACTTACAAATTCCTACAGTGGAAGAATGGATGGTGAAATTAATGGAGCTGGCAGAGATGGTGAAATTGACTGCATTGATTAAAGAAAATAATTTGTCTAACTTTGTTTCTACTTGGAAACCACTTTTGGACTTTTTGCTTGAAACTGAAAAAGATGAAGTTTTAATCTTGGGATCTGATGATTAAGATTGCATAAGAATATAGAAATAATGTACTTTATAGATAAGACAGAGTAAGAGGTTAATGTATTTTTATGCTTGTATCTGTACTGAAGACAGTCGGAAGTCACTCTTTTTTCAATCTCTGTTTTTGCTTCTGCACTTTTTAAGTTTCTTTTGTTCTTTCATTCTATCTTCAAGTTCTTCTATTTCTTATATGTTTTACTTATATTTTGAAATTTAATAAAGTTTCTTACTTAAAAAACCTGACATTGGAGCAGGAACCATTCTATCAAGAATGGCTCTTGAGGGAAACAAGGATGTTTTCTAGATCCTTACTTCACTGATATACAGTACATATATCAGCCTGCAGAAATACAGAGACATATCTCTTTGCCACAGAAGCTAATAAGATTTTGAAGTGGTGGTGATATATTTCAAGCTGCTGCAGTGAAATAAACTATCTGAAAACACACACTAGCATTTCCCTATAGTGAACTTAGTTGTTGTACTGATTAAGACTTTTAGTTTCATTTTTGACTATGTTCAATTCCCAGATGGTCTTGCAGCACTGGTGTGACAAACAGTATTTGGTGCATAACTTCTGTCTTATGGGGGCTCTGCTTCTTCATTTGATGAGTAGAAGGCAGAAGCATAGAAAAAGAAATTAGAAGTTTAACTTATGTAGAGGTTTGAGGGGGATTTCTGCACAGGGTCCACTGATGTCTACTCATTTCAACCATGCTGGTAAGAAATCCTTTTCCTCCTCTCAATTTCCAGAAGGAAGCAAGAATGCCATTAAAGGAGGAAAATGGCCATTTTGGCCAGGCAGAACAATTCTCCATTTTTTTCCTATGAGTACCCTTTCCATTGGATTAAAAAAAAAAAGGCTTTGCTTTAGGAATTCTTTTGAAAGAGAAGGTCAGCAACATTCTCCTGGAAAGAATAGATATTCTTGACTTTATCTAATTATATGGGGTATAAATGAATCTCCTGCCTTTCACTGTACCATCATCCCACCAGGTCTGAAACCTCCCTAGCTTCTGAAAAAATTAAGAGCAATTATCTGCCCCATTTCTTTGCCCACAGATGTGGTGGAGAATTTTAAAAGTCCATTTATACCCAACTCTAATGACAATGCAAAAATTCTCCAGCACAACCAGGAAGGTCACCTTATATGTGCTAGAATTCTCCTGTAGTAGCATCATTATTACTGGACCTTCATAACTACCTACACGTGCCACTTATTGATGCTGGACTTGGCTATCAACTGTCATCTTATTTTCTCTGTGGGGTACATTTACTAAGCTTTTCTATGGTACTTCTCCAGTGTGATCAACACACTTTATAATGGTTTCTTCCTTCATTCACAAAAAGATTGCTGTCATTCCTCCCAAGATTATTCCCACTGAACAAATGAGGAACTAGGATGATGGTTTGGGATGGAAATGAAATCAAACTTAAATTTCTTTTTCATTGAAGTGCTATGGTCTGCCAAAGCAGACTCCATCATAGCACAGATGACAACACTGAACAGTGTCAGCTATTGAGACACCAGTATAAAAATATTAAAAGTAGCCTAAAGAAAATATTATTGGGTAGAATTCACTAGAACTAAAAATGCATATGGTATATGCTCTCCATAAATGCAACTGAACAAGATCCAAGAACACTCTAAACCTCTCTACCCATATACAGTATTTGCACACTTCTTCTTCTGCTTTATTCATCATAAAAGGGACATCATCATCCTCCCTTTCAGTGAGCAGATAATTCCTGAGGAGTGCCTGTGTCTTTGGACAGCTTATCAGTCCTATATAATCTGTTTTAGTGGCAAGACAGTAGAAGTTTGAGTGCATCTGGACAAAATTGCATGGTAGAGTGTTTTGCTTTTTCTAAAATGACACATACAGCCACAAAGAGACATAGGTTTGGACTGGGGATACATTGCTAGGGAGAGAGGTTAACCATATTACTCCATGCCAATTTCTGTATCCACATCTGTTTCTGCCCTCGGCTTGCTCTGTGTGGCCAACTTCAAAATGCTCATATGTTTTCTCCTGCAGTGATGGACAAATAGAAACTGGGGAGGAAAGTGGTTCAGGATGAGGAAAATGGAGCAGGGAGAAATGATTAATCCTTTCCTCCACACTGTGGCTCCAATTCAAACAGACCATTTGCAACTGTATTCATCCTTTAAGTATCTCAGGAGAAACTCTGATAACGTGTCTCCAGGTTCATATCCTCAGTTGTCCACTGTAGGGAATAAATGACTTAGCTACTCTTTGGCTAGGTTCACACAGCACACATAGCCAGGTCACTTAAAGACTGCTGAGATTTGTTAATTTTAACCTTGTTTGGTTTTGTTACTTGTTTTTCTGTTTTGTATTGCTTTTTGTGGCTTAGCATGCTTATGGCGTACAGGTTTTACATGCAAGAAGTCCCACATTCAGTCCTTGGCATCTTCTGGCAGAATGGGAAAATGTCCTGTCAAACTCCAGAGAACTCCTGATAACCAGTGGCAGTGTTCACATAGTATACTTAACAAGGTAGGGTAAAGTCTTAGCAGAAGTATTTACATGGTAAGCTATTAGTGTTAATCTTGGCTGTTGCTCTTGTTGTTTTCAAGCTTTACAGGTTTACAAATCTATCCCTTTGTATTGTGTGAATCAAAAAGTGGGTTAATGCAGTTAGTACGTTAAACATGCTGTGTGATCTACTCCTAGTTTCTTGCTCCAGGGATGGATGACCTGGGACCTGAAAACTCCATGTGCCTTGAAGCCACAGTTCATGGCTCTCTGAGATTGCAACCCCACCATTCAACTGCAAAATGAGATATTTGACCGAAGGATTTTTCATGGGAAAAATAATGCATTCATTTCCACCCTGAAAATTCCCTAAATCCACCTGAACATTTACAATAAAGAGCCACAAAGATTCAGCCTTGTTCCCTGGCAACATCACTGCATCACCAGATACATCCATCTGCAGCTTATTAAAAAAAAAATCAGGAATAAAAAGCACATCCCTTCTACCAAAAAAGATTGCTGTTTCTGCTTTACTGTACCTTATCTCAAATGGTTATTATGAGAATTAAGTAGTGAAGGTATTTAGAAGGAAGAACAGAATAACAGTGTAATAGATCTTGGGCAGCCAGTATTATAAACTATTTATAAGTGTGCATATAGGAGCTTCATGTTTTGTTTTAAAGGATGACTTTTTGACCCATACTACTTGCTATAATTATAAGGTTTTTAAAGAACCAAAAAATGTTCTTAAAATACTTGTTTTCAATTTAAGCTTGCATACATTTAAGAATAGAGCCTTCGAAATCTTGCCTTTCATTCCTGCCTTCATCCTGGCAGAAATCTGAAATGGCAGAGAATCCTTGGCAGCGAGCCATTTCACTCTGGTGAGAGAGGTTTATTTCAGTGCTGGTACAAGCCACAGTAGGCTAATTCTAGTCTAGAAAAGATGGGATGGAATATTATTGTTGACTGCAGAAAGGACCCTCATACCAGCGTTACATGTGGATCCAGGAAATAATGCCAGCACTGAGTGAACATCCTCGCTCATCTTCAAAATCCCATTTGCTGTATTGATCCTTCCAATCACTGTTGTTTAAAGATCTGAGGAAATCCAAAGCTGGCAGAGTGGAAGAAAAAGGGACAGGAACTAGAAAGGGATGAGAAATTCATTAAGCCCGACATGCAGTGTCAAATCCTAACTGCACTTCACACCCAAGAAAGCTAGATTGTTCCTCATTTTGCAGAGCCTCATTAGTCAGCTTTACTGTTCATACATTTCAGAAACTTGATTGCTGCCTTGGCCAATTTCAGCTTTTGTCCCAGCAGTGGCAGCTCAGTGCTGGGGCTGCTGCATACATCAGCAATCAACAGTCAACAGAACAACAGTCTGGACTACCTCTGACAGTTGGGCATGGATTTCACTGTTTTATAGTGGTTCTTCTTCTTAAAGGGACAGTTCTAATCATCAGTGGTAGGAGGGGAGAGATAAGACTCTAGACTCTTCAGATGCATAGATCTTGTCATAGGAAGTTGCCTTATCTCAGGCCAGAATATTGGCTTAACTTGATCTCTGCAATTTACACTGTCACCCAGTGATAGTGGCTCTCCAACAGAACATCTTTCCCATTACCTTCTACCTGAGAAACCAGATTATCACCACAGCAAGGGCAAAATATTATTACATCTGGCTTTATTTTGTAATATTTTAATTTACACCTGCTACCTTTCTACCCACAGAAAGGGTTAGCAATCAGTCTAAACTAAATCTAAATCTAAACTAGTCTAATCTAAACAATCTAAACTAAAATAATTAAAAAACAATAAAAACAGCTGGAATTGTTAGTTAAGTTCAAAATACCTGGCTGAAGAGGACAATTTCAGTTCCTTCCCTAAAAAATAGAAAGAATGGAGGCTAACTGCAACTTCCAACCATCCCATAACTCAGAAGCAATGCTAGAGAAGATCTTCTCCCATGTGACAGGATCCTCCAACTGCATCCCATGTTTTGTTCTGAAAGAAAACAGAATATTCCTGGATGCATGGTACTCCCCAAGAAAGCTGTTTACCTTGGCTGTAGTGATACAATCCGATTAGACTTTTGCTTGATAAACATGCATGGGATTAGGTTATAAGGTCTGGTGACTTTATTAGGTTGTCCTTTTCTCAGTCTGTCACTTTGATTTGTCAAGAAGATGAGAGCCCACACCCAGCAAAATGCTAGAAGCAGCTTTAAGTTTCTCAACACAATTTGATCAGTCAATGAACCAAAGTACGTACCGCATACCCACTCAGTCATCTACTTCTGTTCAGTATCTGCCACTGTTCATTAATATCAGATCTTCATCATCCACAGAGGTAGCATTTTTCAGAAGCACTGACACAATGCTATATTATATAACCATAATGCTTGGGGTTTTTTTCCTTTTACTTCTTAATCAGGTCCTGTCTCCAAGTTTCTTAATCCCTCAGTAAGAATAGATTTTATTGTGGCTCTGCTTTGCTTCCACTGTACCTCCCCATAAATGTGAAGTTGTCCCTTTCTGCCAAGAAATCCTTCAGACATAAAATATGCACCACCTTCCCCTGACCCTTCCGTTTATTCTTCCAGATTAATACATTAAAAACACCGAGACTGAGGTTATTGAAGTGGGGGAGAGGAAGATGAACTTGTAATATCCTCCTGGTTTATTTCCCTAGTAAATCCTCTTTTCCAAAACCTAGAGTGAAAATTCAGCATCATTTATGCTTGCCGGTTTACCTATAAAATGAGTTGTTCCCACTGTCGCATATTACTTCCACTATCTCCTACCCTCAGGCTGTTTTAAATTTCACCTGCCAATATATTAAGATATTACTAGAGCCTTCTTAGAGTCTCCTTCAGACATTAATAAAAACAGGAAAGTTCCACACACATGGTATGAATGAAGAACTAACATGCACACTCCCCCAGATCTGGAAAGCTTTGTCTACCTCTGTTAGGAAATTTCCTCTCTTCTATTTTATTCTCTTGGGTGGGTCGGATCCCACCTTCCTCTTCAGTTCTATCCCGGAAACCATACTTTAAGATAAACTGGAACAGAGAAAGGCAACAAGGATGATCAGGGGACTAGCAACTAAGTCCTGTGGAGAAAAAAAAATCAGAATTCTTTAGCCTTGAGAAGTACAGAGGAGGTGGAGGAGGGATATGATAGCACTCATTAAATAACTGAAAGGATGGGACACAGAAGAAAGCTAAATCCCATTTCTTATCATTCTAGAATAATGGATTTAAGTGACAGGAACGCAGTTTCTGTCTGAATGATACAGGGGGAAAAGCCTTCTTGTAACAGTTTTGGGATGGAGAGCCTCCGTTCATAAAGGATAACATACAGTATGGGGAGGGGGACTTAACCTAATGAGATCATTCCTGTATTCCCTGCTCAAGTGTAGCACAACCTCAGCATTTACAATGATGATGATGATGACGACAACAACAACTTTGGAAAAAATAACGTGTTACATTCGGGTCACGGCACCAGATATGAAGTGATCCTCCACTGCAACCAGCTGAGATGTGGCACTTTATGGTTCCAAATTTCTTATGGTTCTACTGTGGTTTAAGAATGTAAGTAGAGCCCTACTAGATCTATCTAGTCCAATGTCCTATTACCCACGTTATCTGATCCTATGGCCAACCACAATATCAGAAGCTATATCTGTTGCTGCAGTTAGAGACATACTGCCATTGAATTTCTCCCATTTAGAGAAATTCTGGCAGCAACGTGTAATCATAGAACTGCTATTAGCTTGTCATTGAAGTCTAAACTGCATTTGGTTTAATAATTGTCCTGGTCTTCTTTAGGATAACAGAGGGATCTCCAAAATTTTGCGCAGGTGGGTATTTGGAATTTTGGGATTTTGAGAGCATGTTTTCAACTCCTACCAAATGGCTGCCATGGAATGTCATCCACATACCCAAAATAGATATACTGATGAATATAGTTGGTCACAAAACATGCATTTATCAGAAAGCACACTGGTGTGGATGATCCCTGTCGTTCCATTGAGATCTGATAGTTTAACTATAATCTCTTGAATCAACTGAGATGAAACTATAAACCCATTGCCCAGGTTCAAAAAACATGCTAAACCAAATGAGACAACTCACTTCATGGCTAAGAATGACACGTAAATACAGCCACTGAAATCTAGAATTGAGTCTTTCTTCCATCACTGATGGGGGGGGGGGGCAAGGTTTGATGATATGGGTCCTCCTCAATCAAGAAACCAGCACATTAATCAATTTTTAGATGCAGTATGGCATTATTTTTTCAGTGGGAACAAGGCATCCTTCCCAATCTCCAGAAAGGAGAAAGGTAAACAAAAGTCACACTTAAACCAAGTTATTATCCAAGGTTCTCATTTAATTTGGCTCAGCCAATTTGGCAGGCTTTGCTAGATAAAATAATTAATCTTGAGTTTTTGTTTAATCAACGTGTACATTTATACCTGTGCCAAACCCTGAGGCCTTATAGGTTGTCCAATTAATGCATAATGATTCTCATCCTGCTGGGAAAGAAATAATTTAAGAAATGAATTAACCCTTCCCAAAGCAATCAGATATTAACTAGGCCTAAACATCGCATTAAGCTGGGGGGAATAAATCAATAATAGAGTTCTAGAATAACTAGTTGCACAAAACTGAAAGGTGCCTGTGCAATAATTTAATTTAATTTTCCTCCCCAAGTACTTTAAAATGTTTTATGGCCAAAATCCTTTCAATCAAGAAATGGCCAATCCATTGTTTTCCACTGATTTCACTGAATTTTAACCTCTCCCCATTCAACTTGGTCTCCTGGGTCCATTTTAAAGATCCACAGTCCAGACCCTCCCAATGTTAACACACGTCCTTATGGACTAGGTTATGCTGAATGTAAATTGTTTTGGTTGAATTCTTTCAACATACTAAGCCATAATGCAGTTAGCTTCCTTGTTCTTGCTATGTTGTGTGAACATATTCTCTGTGCCTTGCTCAGCATGATTTATGATTCAGTGTCTTGCCTGAATTCAACCAATTGTGATTTATTTATTAAATTGTGATTAAGCATGAAGTAGATTTGTGCAGTTTCATCAAATGATCCCAGATTCTAGTATGTTGAGAGAGATTTGTTTTTTTTTAAAAAAAACTGGCTCCTTTCTACTCAGTGTGTCTTGTATATCTGGGTATTGGTCCACCTACCTACTTCTTTCCTTTGCAAAAATAAGAAAATGCTGTATTTTTCTCAGAGGGAAGCTGTCATCCCATCATCATTTTAGCTGAAGAGCAAGCTGACTTTAGAGCTGGACCCTCAATCTTAGATCAGACTCTTATTTTACAGCATCTAGTTGAAAAACATACTTTTAGGCCAAGACCTGCACTATATGCAGCTTTTATTGATCTCAAATTCACTTTTGATCTTAACTCTAGAAATAAATTATGGCATAAGCTTAAGAGCTCTACCATAATACATGCTTCTGCTTATTTATAAACTCTATGACAACTCTAGTTTAAAAGTTAGGTGCACTATGCAAGGCCATTACACCAAGGAAATTCCTTTTGGCAGAGAAGGGTGCCTCTTGGCACCACTACTAGTCAATCTGTCTATCAGTCCTCTTGGGGGATGAAGATCAAGATCATCCTCTGAAATCGAAGGACAGACACACTGCGATCCTCCTATATGCAGTTAATGCTGTGCTGTAACCTCAGACGCCAACTGGTCTAAAGTGAGCTTTCTGTGCTTCAGCTGCACACTGCAGTACAGAACCTCTCAAAATTAACTATGCAAAAACTGAAGTTTTAGTATTTGCCAAGGTCCCTAAAATTTATGCTGGGCAACTGAACAGGCACCTAACGGACCAAGTTGAAATCGTGAAAAATATTAAGGGGTAATGTTGCACGCTACCAGTAAATTCAGGACACATATGGAGTATGTTATCCAAAACTCACAGAAGTCAGCAACAGTCCTACAGTCTTTTTATTACACTGGAGGTGCATTATTCATACCTGCTGTGCTAAAATATTTTAGACTAGAGTCTGGGCACATTGGCATAGAGCCTAACTGGGGCCCTTTAAAGAGGGTACAATATAAATTCTTAAGAACCACATTCCATTTCTCATAATGTGTTCCTACTGTGGTATTGCTCCATAAGGCTGGTGTGACCAAAATAGAAACTCATTCCAATAGAAGAGAATCTCTGTAGCTCAGGGTTGAACTGTGGAGTCCTTGGTGCTCTCTGAGCCTTGTTGTTTTCTTGCAGACATTTCATTACCCCACTAGGTAACATCATCAGTGTCAGTGAGCATGAAGTTTGCTGTCTGTTATATATAGTAACTTGTCTTGCCAGTTTTGGTGGGGGTGTGGTTTCCTCCTTGGAGGTTCCTTGAGTAGACTATTGTTTTCTGCCTGATTGTTTGTCCGGATGTTGGCTGCTGGAGGGGATGTGTTCTAGTCTTTTTGTTTCCTTCCTAGGTGTTTTATTATCTCTTTTGAATGGTGTGTAAACGTGGTTTATCTCTATGTGTCTATTGATGGCTGATTTGTCTGAAGATATTAGAACACTCTAATCAAGCTGCTACCAAGGAGGAAACCCCACCCTTACCAAAACTGGCATGGCAGCTACTACTATACTGTATTTAAACAGGCATGCTCAGACTGATGATGTTACCTAGTTGGGTGATGAAACATCTGCAAGTAAACAACCAAGCTCAGAGAACACCCAGAAGTGCACATAGAAAGGCATATCTGGACACGCATTCTCTCCTGTTGGCTAAAGCTACTTTTTTTCCCCGTGGGCTTGACACCCCTGATTTTAATCTATGGTGGTGGTGTTTTTTTGTTTTTTGTTTCATCTTGGGACAGGACATTGCATGAGAAACTGAAATACTATGGTTTCTCATCTGATGCAACCCAATGTTGGGATATGAGCATGCAGTGGCAACCCTCAAACAATGCACTAAGGATTTGGAAGCCCAATCAGACTGACTATCATATTCAAAAATGTGTACAAGGGCAGTCACTCACCATTTTTCAAGGCAGCTAGGTATTTAAACCAAATGACAGTTCCCAAATTCAGAAGAGCCCTAATCCTGGCAAGATTTCATATTCTTTCAACAGCTGTTTTTGAGGGAAAATTACAGGGCATTCTTCAAACAAAACCTTTGCCCCATGGTGAAGGAGTTCCTAAAACATTAACCCATGCCTTGTTATATTGCCCTTATTAAGATGCCTAGTTGCAGCTACTGACTCCCCCTCTAGTCAGATTTGCAGGCCACCCAGATCCATTTTATTTACAGTTGTTCCTATCTGATGAATGTGATTTTCTATCTCCAAATATGGCTAAGTTTTGTTTTGCTATTTGGAAAAACCACATAATTTGACCACATCAGTTTTATAATTATTAAGTTTTACCATGGTTTTTACTTGTAGTCTCAAGTTTTTTCTTGTTGTTGCTGAATCAGTCCATGACCATAATAGAGTTTACTTGAAGGGCATTGACCAGAACTGTGTTTCTGGATGCAGTTCAAGGTGCTGGTTATCACCTATGGTCATTCTGGGACTGTCTATCTCACATCCTGTTCAATCTGACAGAATGGACATGCTCCAGTTCCCATCAATTAAACAGGGTCATCTGATGGGAACCAGGAAGTGGGTCTTCCTTGTTGCAATACCTGCCCTCTCGAACAGCATCCCCCAGAGGTTAGTAATACCCCTACCCTGGCCTTGGTCAAGCAGGTTCTTGAAACCTGGCTGTTCCCCCAGGCCTTGGGTTAGGCTGAGTGGCAGATCCCGGGAAGAAATGATGTGTTTTGAGTTGGTGTTGGTTTCATTTCTTCAGGATTTCCATTGTTTTCTTTTTTCACTGTTGTTTAACTTTGATTTTCATACTGAACGCTGCCCAGAGTCACTGTGGAATTGGGCAGCCCTACAAATGTGATATTTTTATTTATTTCTGGTCACACCAGAGATTAATTTAAAGGCATTACATTATCTTATTGATAGTATGATTCTCAGTTCCTTTCCTACTGTTTCATAGCATTTCTTTGTTTTTCATACCGGGCTAACATTTTCATCTGGGTACAAACCACCAATCCACTTTGTTTTCTGATCAGGAACGTCATCATATCTAAATATGGTTAATATTTTTTGCCCCAGTGTGCATCACTTTGCTCTCACTTAGAGCAGCTGCCATTTTAAAGAATTGTTTTAATTGTCTAAGAATGCCCATGGGTTTTATATATGGTCCTGAAACCTTCATGCAAATGAATGTAATGCTAGAGGTTGGTGCTTTGGAGCATGCCAGCTCCTCATTTAATGATCTATTTTTAGAAAGGGGAGGGGGGCCAGGAGCCTGAGAGGTACCCAGGGAGGTACCTATAAGCCCCAGTGTCTACACCAAACTTAGATCCTTCCATCAGAAGAACCATTCATTTATAGTTATGCTTTTTAATTCAGCCAATTACAAGCCCATAATATACTCTTCATTTTATTCTACTAAGTATTCAGCTAGAAAATTGGCTGAAGTGTTTGTTGATTGACTTTGCCAAAAGCCTTTTAAAATCTGTGGTAAGGGGTTCAGGAAAGATGTGGTTTAGCAACATCTGGACAGCTGTGGTCCCCCATCTACAGTTACAACCCAGATCTTATTATCATTGGTTGATTTTCTAGGCCTGTGGAGTGTGGCCATAATCCATCTCATGTAAGTATTTTATCTCAAGGAGACAAACTACTCCACCTTAGTAGAGTGCAATGTTTTGTGAACTCTACTTTGATAAAAGGTTAAGGTTGGGCCAATGTGCTTGAGTGGACCACATCATTTCTTAAACAAGGGCTTCTTTGCATGTGACGTGCATGACTCTGTGTTATCAAGCAAACCAAAACAGGGCAGCAGCTCAGCTAACTAGAAACCAGAGTGCTGCTTCACATCATCACAAGGTGCTTCTTCGATGATCTACAGGATCCTAGAATAGGTATCTGCTGTATAGCTCCTCATAGGATAAATATCCCACTGGAGAAGAGGGAGAAGCATTGGTGTAGAAAATCCCCATAATTTCTCATCAGCAGAATCAAATTAATTCCATTTGTTTATGCAGCTTCACCTGTTCCAATGTGGGTGACACAGATCTTCTCCCTGATGATTGCATATATATCATTCTCCTCTTGTAGTAATCCAAGTCCTCACAGTATCACCATTATCAGAAAGTAGGTAGGATTCTTCCACAAGGAACTGATAATCACAAGATGTCTAAAGAAGAAATGCAGAGAAACAAACACTTTCAACTTACGCAGCATTATGCCTAGATAAAGAAAGCAGTGAAGTAGGACTACCAGATTGAGCTGCAAATATCCAGATGACCACTAGATGGAGCCAAAGAGACTCAGGAAATGCTAGCTGTTTGCTGCCATCTAGTGATCATCTAGATTCTTGCGCCCAGATCTTCCGGCCCTAAATAAGAGTTCCCCCCCCCCCCCATCAAAGGCACACGCCACAGGTTTATCCTGGTAAAATATTATGGCTTTAAGAGTTTCCTCAGTTGGAATCTTAGGACTGAAATAAACTACAGATAAACTGCCTTTGCTTAGAAAAAAAAATCTCTGTTTTCCTTTTTTTTGTATCTGAACATTTAGGGTCTTTTTTCTTTAGCTATTTACAGAATTACCAGAATGAACTGGCAACCCCAATTTTACCCTGTCTCTGTTCAGATGACCTCATCTAGTCTCCTGGTCATGATTTATACAGCTTTATTCCACTGTTTTCCATGCTTCCAAATACTGAAGTGGTTTTTTCTTAAGCTGCCAAAATCCCACCACAGTCCCATGGTTTGTAAAGCTCTCATCCTGGAATGCAAACCCTGGCTAATCTTATAAGATTAGTTATTATGTTACTGTCTCTGTTCATTCTGCTAACACAACTGGCAGCTGATTCTGATTGACTGTGCTGGAGGAAAGAAGAAAATAAATCCAGAGTCCCTAACTTGTATTTGTTGCTCCAGGATCCCTGATAGGCCATCTCTTTCCAATCCATTATGAGATTTAGACATGTGGGCCAACGTACAGTTGGTTTCATGATGTTTTTATTAGCTTCATTTCCAAGCTGAGTTGTTCTTGAAGAATGTGGGAATAGAGTGTAATCTTTTTATGGGCAACTTAGTTCTTATCCATTCTTTTTAAAAAAAGAATTCTCTCAACTCAGTCTGTATAAGAAGTCAGTGGCAACTCATTATGGAAAATAAAACAGATCCCACTGCCCGAATCCTTTCAGATTTGGAAACAGTACTTTGCATAGCATAGCTTGCCATTAGATTGCAACCCCTTATCAAACTTAAGGAAGCTTTTCTTCTTTTTCATACTTTAGTAGTTCCAGAAGGGTAGTCACATTAACCTGTTGCAGAATGAAAAATCTTGCACCATCCTCAGAACAAACACATTAATTATGGTGTAAAGATTAATGGACCTACAAAATACCAGTACATATAAAATGTTGCTGCAACTATACTTAAGTTAGGCTCTTTCCAGTTAAGCGGATCCCTATCTGACTATACTGTAAATTTCTTTATACACCAGCCAACAATTCATTTTCCAGTACTGATCCTGGTTGTTTTTTTTAAATCCTCAGTGTTTCTAGTGCTGAACAGGGAGTTGCTATTTGAACAGATTCTTCTGAGCCTGCTTAGATCTATTGGAGAAGCATAGGATCATAATACATGTGGGTTCTGTTCACACAACAGGCTTTAAGGAGTTAATTAAACTCCTAGCAGCTGCATTCACACAGCATATTAACCTTGATTGATTGATTATGTGCCATCAAGTCAGTGTTGGTTCTAGTGACTTCATTAATATTCTCCATACTAACCTAGGTTACTATTAACTTACGTTTTTCCTTAGGGCTACTATACCTGGGCTGCAAGAATCCGGTTGGCATCTTGGATGTTAGCAAACGATTGAGATTTTCTATATCTCTTTCCTGGAATCTTGTGGCCAGAGATTTATACCTCAGAATGGTAACCTTAATGTTAGCTTATGTATATTCATGGTCTATTTTTTCTTGACTTTTAATTTTATTTTAATGAAGACAAATTAATAAAGGGAGTCTTAGTTCCTTCCCATGACTGCTCCTCAGTAACTGGTGGTGGAGTTCTTCAGCTTCTGATCCTAAACAGGTCTAATTCTTCCAGATTCGGCCATTCATTTTTTATCCATCATATTCAAAGAAGTCACATAATTACAATATACTGTGAGAGCCAAGTCCTACATGTGTCTATTCTAGAAGCGTGCTCCTTTCAATCTGATGGAGCTTATACGCAAGCAAATGTAAACACTTGACTGCAGCCTACAGATTTCAGTGTAGGAAAAATAAGAGTGTCAGAATGCAATTTGCATAGCAAAAAAATTGTCTTGGGCTACAATGTTATTTATTTGTTTGTTTGTTTGTTTAATTTTTATCCTGCCTTTATTTTTATAAATAACTCAAGGTGGCGAACATACCTAATACTCCTTCCTCCTCCTATTTTCCCCACAACAGCAACCCTGTGAGGTGGGTTGGGCTGAGAGAGAGTGACTGGCCCAAGGTCACCCAGCCAGCTTTCATGCCTAAGGCGGGACTAGAACTCTCATACCACGCCTGATTGGCTCTTGGGCTGAGAGAGAGGGACTGGCCCAAGGTCACCCAGCCGGCTTTCAGGCCTAAGGCGGGACTAGAACTCACAGACTCCTGGTTTCTAGCCCAGCACCTTAACCACTAGACCAAACTGGCTCTCCAGTTCCATGCTTCCCTGGAAGTAATTGATTTGAAGGACTGCTTTTTCCCAGTCACATCTACCCAGCCCACCAGAGTGGGGAGGCAGGGTATGTTATGGGTCCCTTCTATGAGGGAAGTCCATCTAGTGGGACCATGAAAAAGGGCCTTCACTGTGGTGGCTCCCTCCCTGTGGAACATCATTCCCCCAGAGATTAGATTGGTGATGCTTGATGCTTTTCCAAAAGGCCCTAAAGATGTGGTTCTGTCAGCAGGCCTGGGGACTCCAGGCTGAGATGGATCCAATCAAGTGGCTGATTTGATTGTGTTGTAGCTGCCGCAGGGGGTGGGGGGTCAATGGGTTTTTATATTGTGGATTTCAATTTTGTAAGCTACCCAGAGTCACTGTGTATGAGTTGGGTGGCCATATAAATTTGTTTAATAAATAAATAAGTAAACCCTCCTGAATATGATGTCACTAAACATCTACAGGATTACATTGTCACTATGTTCTTGGGAAGATTACTAAGAGAAATAAGAGATGATTAATTGCAGTGAAGAAATCCTGCAGCTTTTTACATATGATTTCTTCCAAGATTGACCTTTAGTCAATTGGGTCACAAGAGTGGGGAAAAAGCCGAAGTGACAGTTATGTACTGCCATGGGAGAAAAAGGCTAAAAGAGGTAAAAGGTGTTAGCAAAAATTGGAAAAATTACTTATCAAAGACAACAGAGACCAAGTTCAAGTCCAGCCTGAGATTCTATGTAATAGATGTTTGATGGATTTATGCTGGTGGCATCAGACAGATGGCTCTGTAATCCACTTTGTAGCTGTCACATGTGAGTTGACATACTTAAGACAGGATTGGGAAGACAGAATGACATGATAATGGAATTATCTCTATCACTTACCTTGCATGTATATATGAGCACAGACTTTTTACTGAGCTGACAGGATCATTTATTCCAGGTTGAACAAAGGGTATTTGCTGATTTCTGCAGGAAGTGAAGAAGACACAATGGTAGTGTTTAAAAAATGTGTCTAACCAGGTCAATTAAGATGGTACACTATGCCAAGCCTGCTTAATTCTAACCTTGGTTTGTGTCTTAGTGCTTTAATGTTTTGCAGAAATCCAGGCTCTTTTGTTACTTTATGATTGCTTTAAACTTCAGAAAATGGGTAACCAGGCTAAGTAATTGTGTGACTGAAGCCTCTTGGTAGGCATTCAGTGTTATCCTGGAATAAAGCTGGAGACAAAGAGTGATTCATCCAAAGCATTGCCATGAAGTGCAATAAAGTGGTTTAAGAAGAAATGGGGAGACATCCCTTCTCTGAATTTCATTTGTTCAAATCATGGTTCTCAATGTAGGAGCAGGAAGACCATTTTGAGAGGAGAAGAAGGCTGCCCTTATCGGTTTCTACAACAACTCTGGGAAGTTTATGATAAAAACCACCATTCAATATAATAAAAAAACCCCACTCAAATGTAGAAGAAAAACAACATTAAAATACATTCTTGAATATGTGTATTTTGTTTCTGTTTTTCACAGCAAAATTGTCCCCTGTGTTGTCTGTGGAGATTGCTTTTCTTCTCCAGCACTTCCTGGACTGACCGTGTGCCAGTGCAACATTACTTAGTCATGCAGTTATCCAAGAATTGTTGCAAAGAAGTATCTACATGAAGACCCACATTGCTGTGAGGGCACGGGGCATTTTTCCAGCGTCAAGGAAGAAAAGGCCAAGGCTAACATTTTCTCATCTACTTTCAGAAAGAAATATAATCCCTCACCTGAATGCAACAAGCAAATTGATATGCAGAAATTTACTTTGAATGTTGACATTAAGGTAAACAAAAGTTGAAAACTGCCGAGCTAAAGAGGCTTCCAGATGAATTGGAATTACCCAGATTTATGCATCTCTTGTACGGAATAAGTCCCATTGATAACAGCATAGAACATTTGTTTTAACACATCAGGGTTAGTCTTCCATAAAAAGGATTATGACACCTCATTAAGATGGCTTTTCTGGTACCCCTTATGGATTTTCTGTGTAAAAAAAGAAAAAAAATGAACTTGTGATTTATGGTTTTGATGATTAGACAGGATAGACTATAGAAAGAAGAGAGTCCTGATGTAACGTTAGAGAGCGAGGTTAAAATATACTTTATTTATTTATTTTTATTTTGTTTATCAAATTTTAATCACCGCCCATCTCCCCCAGTACTTATAACTGCTGTGAAGAAGATCGGATGCCACTTCTTTATATATTTTTTTTCTATCTTCTTTTTCTACTTTTCTTCTTTCTTTCTTTTTCTTCTTTACCTTCCTCTTACTTTTTCTTTTTTGCACTTTTAGCTTTTTCTTTTATTTCTCCCTTTATCTTTCTACTTTCTCATTCTATTTTGGTTTGTACTAGTTCTTATTATTGTTGTGGAAATTCTCAGTAAATAAATAAATAAATAAATATATATATATATATATATATATCCCCTATGCTGGGAGAGGGGCTCCAACAGACCCCAGAAGCAACATCTGAGCTCTCTGTCCAGAAGAGTGAAGGGAACAGCTAAGATCCTACGTAGAACCCTCAAACTCCCAGGCCTCTGGTAGAGGACCCGAGAATGAGGAAGACACGTACCACCCACAGGGGTGAGAAGGGATTTTTTAAAATATCTTTTCTGCTAAAAGAAATTTAAAAGTAGGGTTGGCCAATCCTAGGTATGCCTTTATTTTTCATAAGTCTGTGTTCACTGCCCTATTTTCAAGAAGTGTGTAGCAACACTGCATCTTGAAAATAAATGAGAAGGGGGAGGGGTAAGCTATGCAACTGCTGCTCACCTGGTGAGTGACAGAGGAGACAACCCAAAGAATGTTACTTTAAAGAACATTACTTTATCACTGTCATGCAAATATGACAGATTAAAAAAATAAATTCATCCTGATTTTAAAATAGATGGAACAAATTAAGAAATGGTTCACTACAGCCATATTTTATAGATGAAGCTTGAACATTATTAATTATTCATTCTTCATACTGAACACTGTACTACAACATGAGAATTAGGGGTATAAACCTTCAACTCTCTACCTGCACAGATGAACAGCTTTAAAAAACTCAGAAATTACAGGCCTTATATGGGGCAAAACCAGGGCTATCAAATCTGTGCTAAAAAATTTGGAAGACTACAAGATCGCAAGGAAGAGTACAAACAACTCGGGACCTAGGCGGTTTGAATCCAAGACCGAGTCATTTGTGGGATGGTGGTGAAGCCTCAACCAGTAGGTCCTCCAGGGAGATGGAATGAAAATGACTTGAAACAAAGTGCTCCATTAGAAATCTCATAGCCACAATCTGATAACTCAGAATGTACCTTTGAGACATGTTGCCCAGGGATGTTCTTGGGCATTTGGCAAATGAAGATTTGACTGCCCTGCTATAAGGGTTCATGGTTATCCTTCATGGCCTGGAGAAACTAGATAGCTTCCAAAACTAACCACCATTCTAGTTAATATGTGTGGGCTGCCAAATCTAACAGTAAAATCTATGACTAATTTAGCAGCTGCCTTAGTTAGGTGTGTTGTATGAACCCAAACCATAATCTATGGCTCTCTTTCCACAATGTTCTTCACTAGATAAATGTGGCCATGACTACAGAAACACACACACACACAACCAATCCAGTCAATCAAACAGCAGGAGGTTAAATTTAGCACCAAATAAATCCAGGCTTATATATCATTAAGCTCATTTCTATCCAGATAGCCACATAATGGGAATTCCTAAACCCAATCAGTGGACTCATTTTGCTAATTTGCTCCTTCAAGAGAAAGAGCTGGAAAGAAAGTAGCTCAAAAGCATGCCTCTCCATTGTAAAAATCACTGTCCAGTCTTGGAAATATGAAACATCCTTCACACTGCAGACTGGCCAATGGAAAAGGTGCTAATGCTGTCCTGGAGTGTTGCCTGCCCAATCTTTTTTGGCATGGGGGCTCTTGGGATATTGGGCACTTCATGGAGAAAGTAAGCAGTGACTCAATAAAATGATGAATTGGGGGGCTGAATTTAGTGTGATTGTATATTACAACTTTTACGATTAAGGAGAATTAAATCAGTTCATTGAGAGTTAAGCATGTTGAACAGTGCTTATGACTGGGTTCCTACCTCATATCATGACATGAGTTACTTAGCTATAATCTATTGGGTAAGCTACAACTGGCTAAGTTAACACATTCTCTGGCACCACAGCTTGTTCTACCATGGTTTGTTGAGGAAATTATGGTGGCTTGATTCACACAGAATGGCAAGCTATAAACCATCGTTTACAAACCCAAACAAATCACCATGGGTGAACTCAGCCTATATTTCACTACACTCATTGCATTAACAGGACACTGAAGGCCAATATCTTCCCAAAAATTTCGTAGCAAAATCTTCAGTTAACTACTGATAACAGGATAAAGATACAAAATGAAAGATAGGTCATGATAAAATTTGTATCCTATGATTCTTAAGTACTTCCCAGGAGGGAAATATGACTTTCTTTTCAACATCTTTTTTTTTTCTGTCCATGAAAGAAAGTGAAACGATAAAAATTTGGCAACAGTGCTATGTACAATGATGTTTTAGTAGAGTAGTGTTCCAATCCATCATTTTTATTAGAGGTTTCACAACACTAGAACATTTGATAAACAGTTACCTTCACATTGTCTTGACACCGACTTCGGGTATGTTCCCCCATCTGTGTAGCTGCATTACTCAAGAATCCTTTTTTTTTTTTTTTGCTTGTTTTAAATCATCTTACTTTCAATCTTTGACACCTAAATTTCATTGATGCAAGTTTTTTAAAATGTGACTCTTTCTTTTTCAGAATAAGAACTGTTGATTTCACCCAACTTTCAGAAGTATTGCTGTTACAATTCCAAGTAGGGAAGGAGGAATACGTTGATTTTGTTTCACTAGTGTTTATGCTTGTTGGAGAAATAATCAGAGAAAAAAAACAATGACATCCTCCCGTCTCTGCCACCTGGGCGGCAAGGTTCAGATCTGTTCCTCTACTCAGTGAGGACATGGTTTAACACTCTCCAAAGTTTTATGAAGAATCTTCAGCATCTTGGTCAGACATGGAAGAACATGTTAAGTAATGTTCCCTGGTGGAAAACCCTGGATACACAAGCAAGCAACCTTATATGGTCAGTTTTGCACAAGGCATTTTGAATGGTGGAATCACCTTGGCTAATCCACATTTGCTCATTTACCCATTTCTAAGCAAGTGGAAAACCCCTGTAATAGTCTGTGGGAATGACCTTGGGAGACAGGAAGAAAACCGCAGACGGGACAACCAGCATGTAAAAGATGTCTCAGCCCACAGAAGGAGGGAGGGCACCATTTTCAGAAGGGACCCTCCCCAGTTTTCCAGAGAGTAAAAGGAGAGGAGGGGAGAAATACTTTCAGTCTTGCAAGATTGTTAATGTAACCTTACAATAAAGATAGATGTAGTACTCCTGGTTGAACTTCTTGTCTGGGCTACCTCACAGGGCTACCAACTCCCCCAAAAGGTTACCTTTGCACATGCATATCGTAATAGTGGTATTTCCATAACAGCCTATTATACGGTTTGTCCCGTTATCTATAGCAGCTGTTTTGCACTGTGGTGTTTGGTTCCACTGCGCCTGAGCTGTACCCTTGCACCCACATAAGCATAGCCACCGTTGGTCATCTATTCTGTGCTGTGCTAACTTTGCATTTTAACCATGAAATCTGTTTTCCCAAGGCTAAACGTCTTTAGGAGGACTAAATTCTTCACGTAACCCCCAAATTCCTCTGTGTTCATCCATCTCCTACACCCTGTAGTCAAGTGCAGTAGAATCAGAAGGACTAGGTTTGCTTCTCATGGTGGGCTTCATGGTGAAGCTCTCCCAAAATGCTTAAAATGCTCCTTTTCTCAAAATGCTTTCTTTTTTTTCCTCTTTTCTTAAAAAAGCTTCATTTTCCCTTTTTTTACTTTTGCCTGGTCTGACCTTTTCCTGACCATAACATTGCCTGCAGCATATTTGTCATATTTCTCCACCATCTATCTCATATACAATGACTCTGGGAGGTTTACAAGTGATAAAAATAACATGTCACTAAAATAATACGGTGTGTGTGTGTCTGTGTGTGTAAAAATACAAAATATAAAATGTAAACTCAAGATGGCAAATCAAGATCTTCTTGTTGGACCCATCATGGTGCCAACCACACCCATGATTGGCTATCCACCCTCCCACCCCTATCTGTTAGCACCTCTGCTGCTGAAGGAAGAAGCATTAACCTAGGCTGATCATACGTCCCGTTTTGAACGGGACAGCCCCGTTTTTTTAGCATTTTCAGACCATCCCGTCGTTTTAATATAAATGTCCATTTTGTCCCATTTTCTTAAAAACCTTACTTAAAAATGGGAAAGTTCCCGTGAACCTGTCAGAATGCAGTCTGACTTTGAGCAGAAGGAGGGGGAGCTCAGCAGAAATGGCGGGAAAAAAGCCGCAGAGCTCACCCCGGTGGGAAACCTAAAAAGAAAAAAACAAGATCAGCTGATAGGTGGTGATCAAAGGTGAGCCAACTGGCTCCTGCCTTGAAATGGCAGGAAGAAAAGAATGTAAAAGCACAGCCAGAGGATGAACAGCTTGTTGGGAACAACCGTTCATTAGATTCTCCAGCCCAACCTTGCCTCTCGCAAATGAAGGAATCTGAAGATTCCCAGCCTGAGAAAACCGGAGAAGTTCCTGCCTGCCGATCCAGCCCGTTGCCGAGTCCTGCCCCATTTTGCGAACCCAATGTCCTGTTTCTAACCCTGTCCCATTTTGCCATCCCAATGTCCCATTTTTGTCTCAAGGAAATATGGTCAGCCTACATTAACCCCTTTTGTTTTCTGCTTGGGAACTGTTCAGCTTAAGATTCATAAGCTTCCTGGTCAGCTGACTCTTTTATGATTGTGATTTGATTACATCTGCAGGTCTAAGAAATGTATATCAATTGCCTTTGGACCCTGGGCTATTTTAAGAAGGAGAAGAGAGACATTCTTACTTCCTTGTGAGTAAATAAACTGCCTTTACTCATAGCTGGTGGTCTGGTGCTTTAAATCTTTTTTTTTTTTTTTACAAAACATTGCCTAAGATAAAGTCTCCTTCAAGTCAAGCTTGACTCCTGGAGGGATTTCAAATTGTTTTTAAGTTCAAAGTGTTGGGAGATCAGATTGCTCTGGTGATTCCAAGCAATCTGTGGGCATCAATTGGCCTAAGTGGATGGAAATGAAAGGAAATTAACACACAGCTAAGAGAAAGCTTGCTATTGCCTTCTAGTCTTTGGTTATCTCTGTTGAAAAGGGAAAAAAGACAACCCACTCCTTTTGGTAATTCTACACAGCCAACAGCAAAGTGCTGCTCCTAGTAGTTCATGAGATAATAAAAACAATAGCCATTCTTGGGAAGCAGAGAAGGACATTTGCAGCCCCTTAAGCTTCTCTGCTTTTTACCCCTCCATAAACACATTTTTTATAGCTTGCTGCTGTGATCTCCCAAAGGACAAGCCAGCATGGACCGATCCAAGTTCATTTCCTTCTATCTCCCTCACGCCCACTTTCCTAAAATTTCAGCACAAATAAAAAGGAATAGGTGGGAAGAAGCCTTCAAACAGACAGTGATTCAGGAACTAATTGAAATAAAATCTACTTCTCCAATCCTCTTTAAATTATTCAAATACAACAATACAGAAGTTCCAGGGAAGGAAGAACAGTTTTTTTCTGAATGTTCAGCCTTTGTTTCAGAAACAACCCACCCCAACCCCAGTAAAGTAATTCAGACTGCAGCAGCAAGGGACTTTGAAACCTCCCAAAGAGGATGGATTTTATGTGGGTTTGTTTAAAAAGCCAAACCAGATATTATTCACCTGCAGAAGTTCCCATTGATCTGATCTGCTGCAATGAAGAGGCCTGAATGGAGATGTAAAGTCTTCTTTGACTTTGTGCTTTTGTGCAAGTAAGGATCTTGTGGGCTTTTAGCAAACGAAAGTGATCAAATTGGTCCAAACAGCTTAATGATTAAACTGGCAAACAAAGTCAGAAAATGAAACATGGAAAGAGGGTGAAGACTGCCTCTCCAGGTACAAAATAAAACATAAATTCTCAGCTCCAAAACAGGTCAGACCAACCAAGCATGATCTACTAGTCATGTAGGATATTCACAATATTGCATTTTTCAAGCCAACTGGACACTTTTTTTAAGGTATTCACTGTGGCTTGAGGTCAGAATGGCCCCTTCCCTGTTATTTAAGAACCAAGATTAATACTCTGTTAATGTTAAACCGAGGGACGCGGTGGCGCTGCGGGTTAAACCGCTGAGCTGTCGATCGGAAGGTCGGCGGTTCGAAACCGCGCGGCGGGGTGAGCTCCCGTTGCTCGTCCGGAGATGAGCACCGCCCCCTAGAGTCGGACACGACTGGACTTTACGTCAAGGGAAACCTTTACCTTTACTAATGTTAAACCAAACTCAATATATTGGGCAAATCTATGCTATGCAGTAACACTATTCAAAGTTATACTATTTAGGGAGTAATTATTTTTGTTGCCATGTCCATATCTTTGTACACAAGTTCGTAAACTGATCTGAATCTTTACCTGCAAAACTCATTTTGATTACAAGTGTTTTTGTAGTGTACTGTCTGTGCAGACAAATGATATGGGCATTAATAAAATTCTGACCCCAAAAAAAGAGTTTTGCTGAAATGCATACATATAATCACATCAGGGTTATTCATTGATGGTGGAGAGATATGAACAATGGAGAACTACAATAAAAGAATGGAATAATGGAAAATAACCAATGCATAAGTTTTGTCTTAGAAATGGTCACTAAGGATTTCAAAATCCATGTAGAAATTCAGGTAAAAATATCCTAGATCTGGCAGTGAAGCATTTTATGACAGATGTCCTTTTTTATTGGTCTTTTCACTGAAGAACCTTGAACACCCTTTCAGCACTATTAATTCATGGTTATTTGGGAAGATGATTAAAAAGGTCAAGAATCAACTCACCAACAGTTGACAGTTTAAAAGAGATATGCGAATGAGACAAATTATTAATCCCCATGGACACAATTTGCACTAATAGATCAATTAAAATGAAGTTACTGAAATAATTTTACAGAGTTATAACCATTAATGTAGTTGGCAAGTCTTCCAAAGTTTTCTCCACTGGACAAATAAAGTAGAGAAAAATTCTGAGATATCTTCAGAGAACTGAATGAGTAATGTCGTAAATTCCAAGGGCTGTTTCTTCTCAACTTATAAGGCCCTGTCATGTTCATCGTTCCAATGATTTGAATACATCGTAACGTTTCACATGTCACTCTCCTGTTCCGTGTCTGTCATTTGCGGGGAGGGGAATTTCAGGCGTGCCAGGCTGTAATCTCCTTGCTGTTCTGCAGGAATGTATGTTTGGGTTATGACATGTCTTCAAGGTTACTTTCCCAGGCCGATGTGTGACGGTTGCCAACACCTGGGAGGGGGTGGTTGCTATGGTGGGGCGAGGGGCGGGATTGGGTTTGAAGCAAGGGTATTTAGTTTGTATTTGGCGCGCTTTTGCTCATTCTCAGCTTTCTCTGTATTTGCATACTATTCCTTTAATAAATCAGTTATCTTTAAGCCCGAGCTTGTGAGACTGAGTATTTGGGTTTAGGCAATCGTTACATAAAGCTGAGAATCATAATGAAATTTTCCGCTAGCCCCCATCCAAGCCTTTGGTGAAGGGGAGAGCTAGCGATGACTTTAACGATGGATGGACGAATCGGGGCGCAACAGCGCTCCAGCGGGGACGGCATGGTGGAAGCTCGGTCGGGGCTAGCTCATGCCACCTGGAGACCCCAATACCCCACGTTTCCGGAGGTGGAATTCGCTGATCGGCGGGTCAGGCCGCAACGGGCAGAGTCGCGGGGGAGCGACCTCAGCGCGGTGGCCGGTAGCGATGTTCCGGAGTCGGGGATGGGTTTGGAGGTGGAGAGCGGCGCCCCGGTGTGGTCCCCGGAGTGGCTGGCATCCTTGATGGCTCGGGCTGGGACGCGGCGTGGCTGCATGGTTCCGGCGAAGGAGGGCGGCACGTCGGCATTTTCGTTGGAGTGGTGGGTGTTCCTGCAGACCGAAGCCGAGCTGCGGTGCGAGCGCTCGGAGGCGCAGCGGGACTGGATGAGGAACTTCCTGTGGCTGGAGATGGCGCTGCTCCACGGGATGCAAGCGCGGCAGGAGAGAGCCATCGTTCCTGCCTGTGTCAGCGCCAAGAAGGGTGCGGCCTCGAGGGGCCTGGGCTGCGTGGAGAGCGGCGGCGGTCGGGTGGGATGCAGCGGAGAGGCCGAGGTGAGACAGCCCGCCTTGGAGCCTGAGGAAGAAAGCGACGCATTCATCGCACTGAGGGCGGAGGAGGTGGACCCACCGAGCGAGGCTGGCGATCAGCGAGAAATCCTGGATTTCGGGCGAGATAGGGGTGGGTTTCAGGGCTTTGTTTGCTGGAAGCATGTCCCTCCGGACTGAGTGGAGGGGCGGGGCTCTGTGGTTTGCTTTAGCATTCTCATGCTGTTTAGCCTTTTGCATTTATATGCTGTTTAACCACTGTAACCTGTTCCTTGCGTTTTGTCATGATCGCAATGTTCAATGCTAATATCTGCATCGTGAAAATTTTCATGCCAATGCTTAGATCTTGTGTAGAGATGAATGGGAGCGTTTCACATGTGGATTCTTTGATGCGTGTCTTCCTATGTATAGGTGCTGATGCGTGTCCCACACTGTAAAATCACTTAGCCCGTCTTTATTCTGCCTAGCCGCATGAACTTGCTGCTTAGTTTAGTTTCTTTAAGGGGGGCGATATGTCATGTTCATCGTTCCAATGATTTGAATACATCGTAACGTTTCACATGTCACTCTCCTGTTCCGTGTCTGTCATTTGCGGGGAGGGGAATTTCAGGCGTGCCAGGCTGTAATCTCCTTGCTGTTCTGCAGGAATGTATGTTTGGGTTATGACATGTCTTCAAGGTTACTTTCCCAGGCCGATGTGTGACGGTTGCCAACACCTGGGAGGGGGTGGTTGCTATGGTGGGGCGAGGGGCGGGATTGGGTTTGAAGCAAGGGTATTTAGTTTGTATTTGGCGCGCTTTTGCTCATTCTCAGCTTTCTCTGTATTTGCATACTATTCCTTTAATAAATCAGTTATCTTTAAGCCCGAGCTTGTGAGACTGAGTATTTGGGTTTAGGCAATCGTTACAGGCCCTTCATAACTTTTCATGAAGTATCTTATTCCTATCACAGATTTTAGGGGAAGCATTAGTGTCCCATAGAAAAAGCATTGTTGTTGTTGTTGTTTTATTGGTCACTTAACTTAGTCAGCTAACCATGAGGAGGTTAGATTTAAGCAACAACTGAGACAGTTTTGCATGATTAAATTTACTCCATTCAGTGAGCTATGTTACAGCTGGTCACTTGCCTTGTTTAGTATGCTTAGTCCTCCAACAAAAAGAGGGGGAGAGAAATAATTGCTGAAAAGTCAAGTTTCCAGAAGTCACTGACAAGTCATGGTAACATAGAGCCCATCTCTCAAGCACAGACTGAGCTCAGGCTGCATCTGTTGCTGCTGGTTGCCCAGTAGGGAAGTTGCTGGTTATGTTCTCAGGCCTTGCTGGTTCTCTCCTGGTAGAAGGGCTCATTGGATATTTATTTATTTATCAATCAATCAATCAATCAAATTTTTATCACCACCCATTTCCCCCTACAAGGATATCAATGCTTCTTGAAGAACCAGGTCAGGATTCTGTATTGTTAGAGACCACTCCATACTAAGGCTCAGATATTGGGTTTCACAGCAAACTATATATAGGCTAAAACTGAGTTGGAGTTGGGCAGAGTTGAGCATGTTGTGATATTTGGGCCATTATCTTAACAGCTGTGTTGAGGCAACATACTGAATTAACCCATTTTATGAATCACACATTGAAACATAAACTAAGCAATAAGCTTCACACATAAAACCTAACCAAGATTAATGTTAAACCAAACCTAGTACATTGTGCAAATCCACGTGCTAGGTCTTTTCTTGACCTGGTTAAACAGATTGTGTGAACATAGCTAATAACTGTTGTATGCTAACCTGGGATCGGAAGTTAGCATGTCGTATGAGCATAACCAGAGAGTTCCTAGTTATGAACAGGTTTTCCTAATAATAGCCTACTTCCACAGTTGTGGAATTCTCTCCATACAGAGGTCTACTTTTCAACATCAGGCTAAAATTATTCTTCTCTCAAGGTTTTACTGGTAGTAGCAAATTAACATTGTGTTTTAGAACTGTTTTCATTCCCAGTGGATGATTTTAAGATCTTATTTGGTTATTAGTTGCTTTTAATTCCTACTCTTCGCTTTGCAAATTATGTTTTATTGTTGCTTTTTGATTATACATAGTTAGATTTAACTGATTCAATTGAGTTTCACATTTTATCTATTTATATGTATATTGCCCTGAGAGTTTTCCTATCAAGGTGACTCATAATTTGAATGAATGAATGAGACCTTCTAATGCCTTATTATATTTAAACTCTTTTCATGAAATAGCCCCTCTTGAGCCTTTTCTCATCAACAGCAATTACCCATTCATATTTAGAAATATGGGTACATCACCTAATTGGATCAGTTTGTAAACAGGCAGTTTCTGAAACAGTCTAGAAGCTTCTGTTGAGCCACTGCTGGTAAGTTTTTATCAATCCTCCTCCCTATCTATTTTTTTTTAACCTGAATTGCCTTTTCATTAGCTACAGATCCAGCCATGTATTTAATGAAAAGCATACCCATTCTTTGCTTCAGAGACATCCATGTCAAACCATGACATCCTGCCCATTATGATGTCATCACACAAATAACACAACTTATACAGTTTTCATAAATCATGTTATCTGATGATACCCTGATGCAGATGATATCTTTTGCTCCACCCCAACACTCCAAGAATACCCATACCTAGACTGCTGTTTGGATGGGTTGGGTCAAAATCTCCCTACAATTCCCACATTCCTTTCCAGAAGCCTATTACCATACTGGTGCAACATGGACCAGATCCTCCAAAGGACTTATTTAAGGTTGCCTAAGGGCTGTTGATGGAAGCAGGTGAGATGCCTTCAGAGTGACATGTACTGGATGATGGGTCAGGATGGCTGGTCATTTCAGAATGTTGCATACCCTAGCTGCAGGAAAATGGCTGTTCTGAGAGGATAGAAGGTGGGGGGTTGATGCCAGTTTGTCAGTTGTTCTGGTTTGCTTTTGAAATAACAACCTCATTATTCCTAACAGTAGGGACACCTTTGACATCTAGATAGCATTGCCAGCACTGAGTATTGTATAGTTCCAGCATTCAAAATAAATAAATAAATAAATAAGAAAATCCCACTAATTCCATGCAAAGTTATTTTAATGACAATCACGGCTTAGCATCTGCAGGGAGGACACAGTGTCAAGATGGCTACAATGAAGGTGGTGGTAATTTAGATATAACAGAAAACAGACTGCTTGCCTAACACATTATAAATTCTATAGCTGCACTTATTAAAGAGGAACATATAACAAGTCATTTTTGAAGATGGTCTGCACTTCTAAGAACTGGGTCAGTTTCCATGACAATAAATCTAGCATAAGAATCCAAATGGAATGCAAAATGATGAGAAGGGGACATTTCAATCTGCACAGAACTTTTGATCTTATTCTGAGGTAGAGTAGTTGGGATAAAATGCATCATTAAGACCCTGAAAAGTTACACTTAGACATACACAATTTTTGCTACAGTATTTCCAGATAGACAACTAGACGGAGCATCCTACAACAGTAAGAAATACATCTTTGGAAGCACTCTATATTAATCACTTCTTTGCACGATGGGCCATGTGTTGTGGAAGGAAACACACAAACCGAAAAGAGCCTGGAATAGCTTTTTGGACTAACGGTATTGTCTCATGAGGATTTCAGATACAATCGCAAGAAAGAGCAGCTGGGTTCTACATCTGACAAAATAGCTCTTCTGTACTTAGTCAAAAGATGATAAAAGGATGCATTGTGAGCAATCTGCTTTTCCTCCAGGTTTGCTAGGATATGGAATCGCAGCCCCATGTTTACACAAAGGTCTTTTACAGCTCAGTTTCTAAGGTAAACCTAGAGGGAGTTTCCAGTATAGCAAGGACATTACAATGGGTGACTTGAAGTGCTGTTTTGACATAGCCCCTAGAAGCGTGAAAGGAGAAAAGCCAAGAGAGTCATAGTCAAGATTAATGATGCTGAATGAGCACAACAAAATAAGAAAACCATTTGGTATCAAAGGACAAGAGGGTTGGGAGGTCAGATATGGTTGGGTTATCCATGAAACTTGGCTGAATCGAAATATATTCGTTCCTTAAAATTGGAGGGGGGTACTTTTTAATCTTCATTTAAACATCTATTCTCTACATTTGATTGTCTGATCTAGCTGTTCCTTTCTTCCTCCCTTCTGTACCCTTTCCAAAGTTCTCATAATTCTGTCTACTTTTTCTAAGTTGTCCACTTTATTCTTCATTTTCTCCTTTAGCATTTCTAATGTAAATATGGGGATGTATGGCCCTCCAGATATTGCTGAGCTGTAGCTTGCATCAGTCCTAACCATTTTATTTATTTATTTATTTATTTATTTGATTGATTGATTTTTATCCTGCCTTTATTATTTTTTATAAATAACTCAAGGTGGCGAACATAGCTAATACTCCTTCCTCCTCCTATTTTCCCCACAACAGCAACCCTGTGAGGTGGGTTGGGCTGAGAGAGAGGGACCAGCCCAAGGTCACCCAGCCGGCTTTCATGCCTAAGGCGGGACTAGAACTCTCAGTCTCCTGGTTTGTAGCCCAGCAATGATGCTTGGAATTGTGTTCAAGAACAGTGGGAAAAGTACAGATTCCTTTTCCGCATGTCCTCTAATAACTTTCTCAATCTGTTCTTCCCTTCCACGGTCTCTTCATTTCATTTATTCAGATTTTTCCTTTGCACTTTCCTTCAGATCTTCCATTAGCAGTATAAAATTACCTCTTTGCCCTTTTTCCAACCCCTTGCATTTATTGTTCTAATTCCTTTCCATCTAGCTTTAATTTCCCTTTGATGTCTGAGCTTTGTCCTCTTCAGAAATCAAATGCACATGTGTAAGATGGAGGATACCTGGTTTGGTAGTAATGCTTTTGAAAATGTTTTTGGAGCAATAGTTGATTAGAAGTTGAATATGAGTCATCAGTGTGAGATGGCTGCCAAAAAAGTAAATGTTAAGTTAGACTGCATGAATATATACTTTCCAATTCTCAGGAAGTTATCATTCCACTTTACTCATCATTGGTCAGACCCCATCTCAAGTATTGTGTCAGATTGTGGGCACCACAATTCATGAAGGATCTGGATGTACTGAAACATATTCAGAGAAGGGTATCAGGGATGTTCAGGGAATTAAAAATTAAAAACTAAGTCCTATTGCCCAGAAATAATATTAACAACAACAAAAATAATAGAGATTGAAGGAGCTAGGTATGTTTATCCTTGAAAAGAAGAGACTCACTGACAGGAGATATAACCTGGAAGGATGCCACACAGATGTTACTCTTTTCTATTGTTCCAAAGTGCAGAACACATAATAATGATCTTAAGTTACAACTGAATATTAAGGGAGAATAAGCCCTTCATGACAATTAGAGCACTTGGACAGTTGAACCAATTATGCAGATTGGTGACAGACTCATTTCAAGCAGAGTATGGACAGTTATCTTATGGGGACACTTCAATTTGGATTCCTGCTCTGAGTAGGGATTAGTCTTGATGGGCTAAACAGCCTCTTACAACTCCAGAATGCTTTGATTCTATGAACTAGAGATTCATTTAACATCAGCAGTCCCACCAAAAACCTTCTTTTGATCTTTCTTCTTTTTCAAGTTATCATTCAGCCTCTCTATGGTCTCTAAGAAAGCAAAAATCTTCAAATGGACTATTTTTGAATAATGATTTTCTTCTATGTAGGATTTTTTTCTTGTTTCTGCTTCTTTCTTTCATTTTTGAAACTGTTGATCATATTTCTGCCAATTTTATTTACAAAAAAGGAACCAGCAGTCAAGAAATATGCCACACAGTAGCACTTAGGAGGGTTGCAATGAAGGCCTTGGAAAAGATATTCAGGTGCCATGATGTGTTTATATCCACAAAGATCAAAACTGTGCAGGCAATGGTTTTCCCTGTGACTCTCCATGGATGTGAAAGATGGACTTTGAAGAAGCAGAATAGAAAGAGTATTAATGCTATTGCTTTTTTGTGCTGGAGAAGATAGCCAAGAAAACAGACAAATGGATCATAGACTAAATCAATCCAGAGTTATCATTCCAGGCACAAATTATCATATTTTAGAAATATGTGAAGACCCAGTTCCCTTGAGGACCAGATAAAGAAGAAAAGAGAAGAGAAGGAGCACCAGACTAAATTACAGTGGTGATGAGTGCATCCTTGGGAGAATGAATGGCCAGGCTGAGGAGAGATTATTCTGGAGAAGGTCTATCTATATGGCCACTAAGAGATGACACTGGCTTGATGGCACATAATCTTGGAGTAGTGCTGGGTACAGAAATTCAATGTTTTTCTACCAAAAATTTGCTTTAGAAATTCTTTCAAAGAGAGAAAATGTTACTGAATTTTTTCATATCTGTACTTGCACTTGATTTGGCTATGAGATGCCTGAGGGTGTATAAATCTTGTATCTTTCACTGTACCATACCTGTTCCAATGTTCTGTGGCCTCCTTGGTTTCACATCCTTTCAATAAATTCCAAGGACAGGAAGGCATCATGAGTAAACTCCCTCTAGGGCAGGTTTTCAGTATCATTGACATAAGGGCAAGAACTGCTCTTAAGAACCTAGAAGAGAATGCCTCATTCTTTGGAGAAACTGCCCACCCATTTTCACTGCCCAGATATTTAGTTAAGTGAATTAATCTATTTTCTGGGGTCACATAACACAAACTAAGTAAACAGGCTGAGTTTACATAATATTTTAGCACATACACACACACACACACAGAGACAAACAAACCCTACCTAAAATTAACCAAAGTATGTTGTGCAAGTACATCTGTTAGTTCATTACCTGATCTGCCTAAGTATGTTCTGTGAATGCAGCCAATCTGTTTCTATTTGGGTTTTAATGGCTTGGCAATAATTGCCCTTTTTTACTTTGGGATTTTTTCTTAATTTCTTCCCCACAGTTTCAAAACTTGGCCCCATTCTTGACTGCTAGTTTCTTGGCCATTCCACTCTTTCCTATATGGAACTTTTTCAATAAATGTGTTTTTTTTCCCCCTTCAGTGTCTGTGCTACTATTGGCATTATAAGGAAAATTCTAGGGATGTGCAGAACCTACCATTCTTGGAATAGAACATTCTAGAGAACTCTGAGGCATTCTGTTTTTTCCTCCAGACCATGCCATTCCTGGGGTGTTTTCTAGAAGTTTTAATTCCCGGAAGTAGAAGCGGTTTCTAGTGTTCCAGGCATGGTCAGAACATACCATGCTCTGGAAACAAGCCAGTTTCATGTCCAAAGCATCACAAACTGCTCTTGGTTTGAAGGTTTAACTTCCAGAACACCCCCTGGATAAACTGGATTGGTATGGTCCAGAGGAAAAATTGAAGGCTCTGGAGTACTCTTTAAAGTTCTATTCCTAGAATGGTGGTTTTTGCACATACCTAGGAATATTCTACTGTGTATTGTAACCCATCAACACTTAATTAGTTAATTAACTATGGTATTTTATCCTTTATTTTCACATTTCATACATTGTTGTAAATTGCAGAAGCAGAAACAAACAACCAATAAACATTGGATTTTAATGGCTGGACAAAACCATTCGGGATGTCATTTGCAATCTTGATTTGATGGAACAAGTTCTTTTTTTTTTTAAGCTAGTCAAAGAACCTCTTTAAAAACAGCAGAGAAGCAGGAGGAATCCTTCTACTGAAATACAATCACCTTTCAGTAATCCAAGATTACCAGAACTATTGTTTGCTATCTCATTAGGTGTTCAATCTGATATGTGCTAGCATATATTAAAAAAAAAAAAAGTTTGGCTGTGCTTGAGGTCTATTAGGGACAGATGAGTTTTCTCTGGCTTGTTCTCAAAACTGGCCATTTTGAGCAATCTAGTCTGACTCCTTAACATATTTAATCAAGCAATTTAAAGGCATCCAGACTGCATTTGTACAACACGGTCAAGATGATTACTATTAATGTGTGTTATCCTTTTTGGTGGCCTAGCGTGCTGTGTGAACTCAGCACATTTGGTAAGTTTTTGGTTTCACTGTATTGCATGATCCCAGAAAGTAGGTTAATTCTGGAATCATCTGATCTTATTATATATAGTAAATGCAGCCTGAGAATAATTAAGTATTCCAGGACTTCTGGTGGGGACATGGTGGACTGAACAGCTGTGCCCGTGAGCTCCATGGGCAGAACTGGCATCGTGGCAGTTTTTTTCAGGCTCAGACTGGTTTCTCCTGCAGTCCAGGAGCATTTTTCCAGATCAAGAAAAGTGCTCAGAATTGACCCATTTGTCCTCCGGATGGTGAATTGCAGCCGGGAGATCACAAACAGCATTCACGATCTATGGGTAAGAGTTCACCGGGAGGCTAGGACATCACCATTTCCAAGCTGTGCTGCAGCCTTAAAGGGATATTAAGTCCAGCCACCCCATTTCTAAAGCACCCCATTTATATATTATTTTAAAAGTATTTGTACCCTAAGAGAGGCTTTCTACATTAAGGAGAAATGATCCCTCTTGGTGCTCATCGTTATTTTTGTGACTAATTTTTTTTAAAGTCAATATATTTAAGCTTTGGATTTTGCTTTCCATCCAATACTAAGGAAAGCTGAGAGTATTTTATCATCTCCGTCATTATTTGTGTGCTAATTTTGAAGATTTTAGCATTTTCCTACATGTTGAATCTGCCCTTCTGAACTTTTACTTTCCTGCCGGTACTTTCTCTGGGAACTGTCTGTTATCTTGCCTCAAGAATGTAAACTCCCTTTGTAATCTTTCCATTACCTTTTACTTCTGCCGTTTCAGTATCTAGGGGGTGCCATAATTTACTGCGTGACACATGGAGGATCTTAACCAAGCTCTTTCCAACTTCCATCAAGGTATTAAGCAAGATATTATGCAGATTTTTTCTGAGTCCTGCTCAGTTATTATGCCAGACATTCAGAGCATTGTGGAAAATATGTGGTCTAAAATGTGCCATCTGGTTGGGGATGCTGTGGATGAAACTGGAATGTTTAACAGTGATGGAAATGTTTCTTTTAAGAGTGAGATTGGGGCTTCTGTTGAAATTCCAGATGAAATTGATAATGCTGAGTTGAAGAAGTTTAACTGAGAAATTGAGTTGCAAGACATGAGTGAATTTGATCTTCTGATGTAATGTTATGGAAAGGAAGGGGTTATTACGTATGGAAGATTTTTTGAGGATTATTTAAGTCTGTGTCTGTGAGGGGAGCAGTTGGGCTGTTTGATTTTTTCAAGACAATAGCTCTGTGTTTATTATGGGGTTATATAAATGCTTTGGTCTATTTTGAAGTGGGTTAAGGGGCTAAAAATATTTATCTGGATGGTCTTTTGGCTTTGGAGGATTTTATTTATTGTTAATGATTGGGATTAAGATTACTAAGTTTGTTTTAAAAATATTAATATTAATATTAATTCATGTTTGTTGTATTATTATTTATAATGGCAGGCAATTTATATTTTTTTATTTTTGATCTTTATTATACTAGACAGGAATGGGTACAATAGTAGTAGGAAGGGAATAATTAAGTAATTGTTATTTTGGGAGGAGGTAGTTGATTAGGTGATTTCTATTTTTTCTTTTCCTTTAATACAAGGGGAGGGAGCAATGGTATTTAGTGATTTTTATAATGTGCTAAGGGGTTGATTTGTAGAAATAATGTGATTCTGGTTTAATATAGAGCAAGGGATTGATTATGGAAAAGTGTTGTATATTCTCGGTGTTTAAAGTTAGAAGTCACTTCTTTTTGTAATCTATTTAAAAAATCTTTCTGTTGTGTTTTCACACTTTTTTTGTATTTTTTTGTTTTTCTGTATCTTTTATCTTTTTCTAAAACTTAATAAAATTCTTTAAAAAAAAAGAGAATAATTGAGTATTCCATATTATCAGGTACATTTTCCTATTACTCCCCTATTTCTTGCAGTCCTCCTTTGCCCAAGCCAATTGGAAGACCATAGTTTCCACTGCAGGAAATGATATTTCACACTGTTTGGAAATGGGACCTTAACTGTCCATAATCTTCCCATTTCCTTCAAGGTATTATATTTGTCTGGAAGAAGTCATGAGAATTTCTAGGCTGAAGCAAGCAGCTGAGGCAGGTTGCAACATGCTGGGCCTGACTCCAATTAGTCTGAACATGAGATTACCTAAGTATTTCCATTAAATTTCACTCTCTAATCTTCATTCCTACTGTACAATTTATGGTCATTTAGAACACAAGAATGCAATGAACAACAGTTGTTTTGTATAATATCGTCTCTGGAGAAGAAACTTGGAGCCTTTCATCTCAGCAGAACTGAAAGACTAAAACCTTTTACTAAAAAGAATGACAAATGAAATGTCAGCAGTAACAAACATTTCATTTCTCAGGTACAAAGAGGTAGGCGTATGGCAGAATCATTTGTATCATTTGTGGATGGCCTCTCAGCTGAGGTCTCCAATACTGTGTAGGTGGTGTTTGTAGAAGATTGCAGCCTTCCTTCATACAAGAGACATTTGTGATGTTCTTAACTATTAAGCAAGTATTATAACTATTCCATTACTGCTTATGGAGCTTTATGAAGTACAAGAAGTCAAATCTCTATAGAAAGAAATACCTGATTCTATGTTTTCCTGAGGTTCACAAGGGAAGTTAATGGAGTCAGTTCTAAGCAGAAAAAGTACAGTCACAGTAAATTAGACCCAGTGGGTAAAGTTAAAATAGAGGTCCTCTACCAAAGAAGTCAACAGAAAAAGGGGGAAAAAAGAACCTTGGATAGCTCCAAGTGAGTCCTGCTGACGAAACTTCTCTACTTAGAGGACAATAGAAGGATGTTGTTCTAGCAGTATTCTAAAATCACCTGAAGTCCTAAATTATCACACACTCACTTCCACCATCTCTAAATATCCATTTTCTGCAGTGCCTACCTTTTGTAAGGATGGAGATAACGAAGGCATGTGGACCCCTTCTTGGAGGAGATTTTCAAGGGTCTAAAAAAGCCTACATGGATGTTTTTCCCAGGTAAAGGTAGAGAAGCATCATCATCTTGAAGCTCACATAGGAAATCCTTCGGGTCACATTTCTCACACCATTCTATGACCTTTACTCTGTAATAGTGGATTTTCTACTGAGTTAAAAGTAAAGCCAGTGAATATAACTTCTCTTTCTTTACTAGTCATGGCTGCATAAAAAATAATGAAATGATAGGAATTTTGTAGCTTCTGCGATTCAAAATTTTTAAATATAGAAAGCCAATACCTTGCCTGTAGAAATTAGAAAAGCAGCAAATGGTCAAGGTGAAAACCCAACATATTAGAATATTGTTTGAATGTTATGTTTAGGAAAGTGGTTGGTTACATCAAGGAACATTAATAAATTACATTAATCACCCATTCTTTGAAGTCTGGTATAATCCTAGTTCCGGATTCCATCATCTCCTTTTATTTTACCTGGGTGCTCAAAGTAAACCATCCAGTTTTGTTTTTTTTAAAACTGGGAATATGTTTTATTGTCAGTTATTTGATCATATTATATCAGATTGTTACACTAGTAAAACTGGCAGGTCTGCACTTTCATACATGCCAGAAGTATATTAACAAGCTATTTTCAGGAAAACAATATAAACAGTCATATTTGTATTCAGGACTGAATGTCTGGATATTTAAGCCCACGCATAAATAATTGTCAGTGTTTGATTCCAGTAGATAAGGACATGTAATGTATTTTCATCATTCCCCAGAAACAAAGGCAATGATTTCCTGAGCTCTAAATCTCTAAAGTGCTTTTTATTAACAGTTTTATATTTTGTAATATGCCTTTCTTTTAATAAGAAACATATTCAAGAAATAAGAAAATGGGTTGTGCAAACTGGTTGCCTGCAGAAATGCTAAGTCTATGGCATGAACATTTGAACAATGTAAATGAATAATCTCCTCTCCCTGCCCCCCAATTTCCATCTCAAGCACTTCTTTTTAGAAACAACATGCAGCAGAGCTGGGGTCCTCCTCCTGAAAATTTCAATCTCCCTTTTTGTTTCTAGCCCATTTCCTTGTTAGTAATCAGAGGTCAGGGTGGGAATCGGAGAGAAAGCAAAGGAAGCATGTAACTCTAATTCTGAGATGAATACAGACAAAAATTTATCTCGTGGTGGGAATCCACAAAACCTAGTGCCAAGCAGATATTTGAGGATTTTGATTTCCTAAATTGGAAGTGGGCAGACCCAGCAGACAGACAAAGGTAGCACATGTGATCCAATTCCTCTCCTTGCAATATCTGAAAGCAAGTTAATATAGATATTGTTCTATTTACTGTTTTTCTCCAGTAGTGATCCAACCATGAGTACTGGGAAACTGGCAGGATGATTCTTGCTTATGCCCATCATCTAAATATTAGCCATACATGCCTTTAGCCTAATGAGGAAGGAAGGAAGGAAGGAAGGAAGGAAGGAAGGAAGGAAGGAAGGAAGGAAGGAAGGAAGGAAGGAAGGACATAGCCATCATAAATAAAATTATTTTTTCAGCTCATCAATTCATACTTTCGGAATTATGTAAAAAATACCACTATTCCTGATGAGCATTGCAACATTGAAATCCCAACAGTGTCTCAAAATACAGTTGAGGAAATCATTGAGCCTGGGGTCCTCACAAAATTCTTCTTTAGTTTGTGTTCTTTCCTTTCTTGGGCATCATTCTCTTGCTATTTTTGACAGCATCATCATAGATCATTTTGCCACTTTCATTGCTTTCTTCTGCAGTAACTCCCAGCCTGCATTGTGCTTAGTCATTAAATAACTGCAGGAAAGGAATCACTTCATTTACCATTATTAGAAAGGGAACAGCTGTTTGTTTATTTAATCTAATCTACGCCAAGCTGTTTTCTGGATTCTTAAACTCCTTTTACCATGACAGACCTATGATCTGCTTTGACCAGTGATCTATATTCTATTTGTTAATGATTGTTCAGAGTCTTGGATTTGAACACTGACTTATGTATTGCTGGAGACTGAACCTGGGATCACATCCACACCTGGCATGTGCTTTATTACCAAGCTATGCTTTCTGCTTTCCAGCAAAGGATCATTACCTTGTCATGGTGCTGGAGCTTGAGCACCTCAATGATGCCATGAGCTAAACCATGAAGGGCCACCCAAGACGGGAAGGTCATGACAGAGAGGTCAGACTAAATGCGATCCCTGAGGAAGGTAATGGCAACCCACCTCAGTATTCTTGCCATGAAAACTAAATGGATCAGTACAACCAGAGATATGTCAGTATACCATCGGAAGATGAGACCCCCAGGTCGGAAGATGGTCAAAATGTTGGAATCCAAGGCTGGAGTTAAAATCGCTGGAAGAAACATTAACAATCTCAGATATGCAGATCATACCACTTTGATGGCTGAAAGCGAAGGGGAACTGAGGAGCCTTATGATGAAGGTGAAAGAAGAAAGTGCAAAAGCTGGCTTACAGCTAAACCTCAAAAAAACCAAGATTATGGCAACCAGCTTGATTGATAACTGGCAAATAGAGGGAGAAAATGTAGAAGCAGTGAAAGAAGCAGTGTATTCCTAGGTGCGAAGATTACTGCAGATGCTGACTGCAGTCAGGAAATCAGAAGACGCTTCATCCTTGGGAGAAGAGCAACGACAAATCTCGATAAAATAGTTAAGATCACACTGACAACAAAGGTCCGCATAGTTAAAGCAATGGTGTTCCCCGTAGTAACATATGGCTCCAAGAGCTGGACCATAAGGAAGGCTGAGAGAAGGAAGATTGATGCTTTGGAACTGTGGTGTTGGAGGAAAATTCTGAGAGTCACTTGAGGGAATGATATTAAAGGCCAAACTGAAATACTTTGGCCACATAATGAGAAGACAGGACACCCTGGAGAAGATGCTGATGCTAGGGAGAGTGGAAGGCAAAAGGAAGAGGGGCCGACCAAGGGCAAGATGGATGGATGATATTCTAGAGGTGACGGACTCGTCCCTGGGGGAGCTGGGGGTGTTGACGACCGACAGGAAGCTCTGGCGTGGGCTGGTCCATGAAGTCACAAAGAGTCGGAAGCGACTAAACGAATCAACAACAAATATTAATACATATCAATATTTAATACAATAATTAGTATAATTATATAAATAGAATTAATTTTATACAAGTATAAAACTATAATTCTTTTATACAAGGACCATTACCAAGACAAGTATATTGCAACCTATCCCTGTGCATACAATTTTTGTTTCTTAAGTGAAGAATTTTCCTGAATAGTGTCTCTATTCAGTTTCATTCTGTTACTTTCTATTATTTTTCTAACTTAGATTGTTTTGGATTTTATTTCTTCTAGAGTTTTAGCTAACCCACCCAACTTGCTATCTTCTGCAGATCTGATAAGCATTCCCTCCATCTCTTCACTGAAGTCGTCATATTTTGTTAGTAGGTAAAGCTTCCCAGGTGGGAGTGCAGAGAATGTGAACAGGCAATGGCCACTTACAAGCATGCATGGCAAAAAAAAATAAAAATATCCTGATTCAATGTTAATGGTCACAGAAGTATGGCTACCAATACTGCATTACCATAAAGATATAGTAGTATCATGCTGAGTTTCTGGGAAGCTTCATGAAGCCAATTCATGCCTATCTTCAGGGGAGCCAGGCAAAAGTAATTAGTATAAATATTGAAGGACAGAGAATGCTGAAAAGATACTGCTGAAAATCTCCTTTCCTTAATGCAGAGCAGCTCTTTATTGGAGGTTGAGGTGGAAATATAAGGAACGAACTTGGTACTTTTCATAAGGTAAATACATCATTGGACATCACCAGCTATTTGATGCAGAAAGGCCTGTAAGCAATCACGCAGCATGAGATGTGGATTCAGGCCTTACCAAGGCTTGTCTGGTCTTGTCCCTTGCCCATAAAAAGGTCTAGTAAGTGGGAAGGAGGGAGTGGATCTGTCACATGTTGTACCTGAAGGGACCAGTGATGCCTTTATCACTAGGATCACCCTGATTTTAGATTAGACCACTTGGTAACTGAAATCCAACATTCCTTTTTCCTCCTTTTCCATCAGTGTTTTACATAATTTTTTTTTCTATCACAATTGGCACAATGCTGCTCTTTGCAATATCCAAAAGCCCCAGAGAGACGTATCTATTCCAAAACAGCCCACTCTACATCAGCATCTGGGATCTGACTGATCTCTGACACACACTTCTGTTCCACACCACAATTCTTGTAACATTTACTTCAAAGTAATCCAGTTTTACTTCCATTTTACAGAGCTCTGAGCAGTACAGCAGGATTACTACTGAATCCATCAGACAACTAGAATGTGCTTGTATCTTAGTCTATAGAGGACAGTCTCAGTAAGGTCATTGGTAAGGCTGGTCTATCTAGGCTGAGTTAAAACTTTAAGGAATGGTATGAATGTATAAAATGGGGCTCAGAATTCCTGGTCAGTTAGTTTAGATAGTAGAATGAACAGGTGTTTGTATATAGAGTCAGAGTCTTCACCTCCTATGGAGACATGTAATGCATTTCTGTTTGAATATGCAGCTGGTTCCAATGGTAGAGATTTGGTTTCTGGGACCATGGTCTAACTATCTAGATGATTTATTGGGTGGCACCAAATATAGGGACGCGGTGGCGCTGCGGGTTAAACCGCTGAGCTGCTGATCAGAAGGTCGGCGGTTCGAAACCGCGCGGCGGGGTGAGCTCCTGTTGCTCGTCCCAGCTCCTGCTCACCTAGCAGTTCGAAAACATGCAAATGTGAGTAGATCAATAGGTACCACTTTGGCGGGAAGGTAACGGCGTTCCGAGTCGTCATGCTGGCCACATGACCCGGAAGTGTCTATGACAACGCCGGCTCCAAGGCTTAGAAACGGAGATGAGCAGCGCCCCCTAGAGTCGGACACGACTGGACTTTACGTCAAGGGAAACCTTTACCTTTACCTACCAAATACATACAGCCGTAGTATGATGAGCTTGATGAGGAGGGCTTTAAAATGAATCTGCTGGGAACAAGGAATGAAAACCTTGAAAAAAGGGCTCCTGCAAGACTTGCACACTATATAAAGTGGGTGTATTGCTGAAATGGGGCCTCTTAAACCATTTAGTGAAAAATCAGAAAGAACATTGCAGCATAAAGTTCATTTCCTTTATTGTCTATATATTAATGTTCAGAGTATGAAAAATAAATAAGATAAGCTCAAGATATTAGTAGAGAGATCTCAGATAATTTAACAGGCATATCAGACATCTGGTGGGATGACTCGTGACTGGAATATAACAATTAAATAATGCAATTTGTTCAAAGAACAGAAGCAATAGAAAGGGAGGAGGAATTGTACTGTATGTTAAAAATATCCTTTTCTGCTTAGAAATCTAAATGGATGAGTTTGGCAGTGCTACAGAGAGCATCTGGGTTTAAATACATGGAAGAATAAATAAAAGCAATTTCTAGAACTCAGTGTGGATGTGTCAGAGCAATCTTACTAGACTATAATCTTATCTCATTTTTTATTGGGGAAACTCCTTAATAGATTGAGGAAATGCTGTAGACATAATATATCTTGACTTCCTTATGATAGGCTGATTAGCAAGCTTATTAAATGTGGGCTAGATGGCAGGACAATTAAATGAATACATATTTGGCTTGAAAATTATGCTCAGATGGTTAATGGATAGTTCAACATCAAATTGGAATGAGGTAACAAATTGGAGTGCAGTATCTTTTCAGCATTCTCTGTCCTTCAATATTTATACTAATTACTTTTGCCTGGCTCCCCTGAAGATAGGCATGAATTGGCTTCATGAAGCTTCCCAGAAACTCAGCATGATATTACTATATCTTTATGGTAATGCAGTATTGGTAGCCATACTTCTGTGACCATTAACATTGAATCAGGATATTTTTATTTTTTTTTGCCATGCATGCTTGTAAGTGGCCATTGCCTGTTCACATTCTCTGCACTCCCACCTGGGAAGCTTTACCTACTAACAAAATATGACGACTTCAGTGAAGAGATGGAGGGAATGCTTATCAGATCTGCAGAAGATAGCAAGTTGGGTGGGTTAGCTAAAACTCTAGAAGAAATAAAATCCAAAACAATCTAAGTTAGAAAAATAATAGAAAGTAACAGAATGAAACTGAATAGAGACACTATTCAGGAAAATTCTTCACTTAAGAAACAAAAATTGTATGCACAGGGATAGGTTGCAATATACTTGTCTTGGTAATGGTCCTTGTATAAAAGAATTATAGTTTTATACTTGTATAAAATTAATTCTATTTATATAATTATACTAATTATTGTATTAAATATTGATATGTATTAGTCGCTTCCGACTCTTTGTGACTTCATGGACCAGCCCACGCCAGAGCTTCCTGTCGGTCGTCAACACCCCCAGCTCCCCCAGGAACGAGTCCGTCACCTCTAGAATATCATCCATCCATCTTGCCCTTGGTCGGCCCCTCTTCCTTTTGCCCTCCACTCTCCCTAGCATCAGCATCTTCTCCAGGGTGTCCTGTCTTCTCATTATGTGGCCAAAGTATTTCAGTTTTGCCTTTAATATCATTCCCTCAAGTGAGCAGTCTGGCTTTATTTCCTGGAGGATGGACTGGTTTGATCTTCTTGCAGTCCAAGGCACTCTCAGAATTTTCCTCCAACACCACAGTTCCAAAGCGTCTATCTTCCTTCTCTCAGCCTTCCTTATGGTCCAGCTCTCACAGCCATATGTTACTATGGGGAACACCATTGCTTTAGCTATGCAGACCTTTGCTGTCAGTGTGATGTGTCTGCTCTTAACTATTTTATCGAGATTTGTCGTTGCTCTTCTCCCAAGGATTAAGCGTCTTCTGATTTCCTGACTGCAGTCAGCATCTGCAGTAATCTTCGCACCTAGAAATACACTGCTTCTTTCACTGCTTCTACATTTTCTCCCTCTATTTGCCAGTTATCAATCAAGCTGGTTGCCATAATCTTGGTTTTTTTGAGGTTTAGCTGCAAGCCAGCTTTTGCACTTTCTTCTTTCACTTTCATCATAAGGCTCCTCAGTTCCCCTTCGCTTTCAGCCATCAAAGTGGTATCATCCGCATATCTGAGATTGTTAATGTTTCTTCCAGCGATTTTAAATCCAGCCTTGGATTCCTCAAGCCCAGCATGTTGCATGATGTCTTCTGTGTACAAGTTGAATAGGTAGGGTGAGAGGACACAGCCCTGCTGTACTCCTTTCCCAATCTTAAACCGGTCCATTGTTCCATGGTCTGTTCTTACTGTTGCTACTTCGTCATTATACAGATTTCTCAGGAGGCATACAAGATGACTTGGTATCCCCATACCGCTAAGAACTTGCCACAATTTGTTATGGTCCACACAGTCAAAGGCTTTAGAATAGTCAATAAAACAGAAATAGATGTTTTTCTGAAACTCCCTGACTTTTTCCATTATCCATCGGATATTGGCAATTTGGTCCCTAGTTCCTCTGCCTTTTCTAAACCCAGCTTGCACATCTGGTGATTCTCGCTCTATGAATTGCTGAAGTCTACATTGCAGGATCTGGAGCATTACCTTACTGGCATGTGAAATGAGTGCCACTGTTCGATAGTTTGAACATTCTTTAGTGCTTCCCTTTTTTGGTATGGGGATATAAGTTGATTTTTTCCAATCTAATGGCCATTCTTGTGTTTTCCAAATTTGCTGGCATATAGCATGCATTACCTTGACAGCATCATCTTGCAAGATTTTGAACAGTTCAGCTGGGATGCCGTCGTCTCCTGCTGTCTTGTTATTAGCAATGCTTCTTAAGGCCCATTCAACCTCACTCTTCAGGATGTCTGGCTCTAGCTCACTGACCACACCGTCAAAGCTATCCCCGATATTGTTATCCTTCCTATACAGGTCTTCTGTATATTCTTGCCACCTTTTCTTGATCTCTTCTTCTTCTGTTAGGTCCTAGCCATCTTTGTTTTTGATCATACCCATTTTGGCCTGGAATTTACCTCCAATGTTTCTAATTTTCTGGAAGAGGTCTCTTGTCCTTTCTATTCTATTGTCTTCTTCCACTTCCACGCATTGCTTGTTTAAAAATAATTCGTTATCTCTTCTGGCCAACCCCTGGAATTTTGCATTTAGTTGGGCATATCTCCCCCTATCACTGTTGCCTTTTGCTTTCCTTCTTTCTTGGGCTACTTCTAGTGTCTCAGCAGACAGCCATTTTGCCTTCTTGGTTTTCTCTTTCTTTGGGATGTATTTTGTTGCCGCCTCTTGAACAATGTTGCGAACTTCCGGGACCCTATGTACTAAGTCCAGTCCCTTAAATCGATTCTTCACCTCCACTGCATATTCCTTAGGAATATTAGTGAGCTCATATCTCGCTGATCTGTGGGTCTTCCCTAATCTCTTTAGTCTGATCCTACATTGTGCAAGAAGAAGTTCATGATCTGAACTACAGTCAGCTCCAGGTCTTGTTTTTACCGACTGTATAGATGTCCGCCACCTTTGGCTGCAAAGGATGTAGTCAATCTGATTTCAGTGTTGTCCATCTGGTGAAGTCCATGTATAAAGCTGTTTCTTAAGTTGTTGGAAGAGAGTGTTTGTTATGCAGAGTGAGTTGTGTTGGCAAAATTCTATCAGCCTATGTCCTGCTTCGTTTTGTTCTCCCAGGCCATGCTTACCTGTAATTCCAGGTGTCATTTGACTGCCCAGGGAGATTCCAGTCTCCCGTGATGAAAATAATGTCCCTTTTAGGCCTGTTGTCCAGTAGGTGCTGCAGATCCTCATAGAACTGCTCTACTTCATCTTCTTCAGCATCTGTGGTTGGGGCGTATATTTGGATCACTGTGATGTTAGATGGCTTGCCCTGAATTCAAATTGAGATCATTCTGTCATTTTTTTGGATTGTACCCAAGCACTACTTTAGCCACTTTACTATTAATTATGAAGGCTACTCCATTTCTTCTGTGGTCCTCTTGTCCACAGTAGTAGATCTGGTGGTCATTTGATGTAATGTGGCCCATTCCAGTGCATTTCAGTTCACTGATGCCCAAAATGTCTATCTTTAATCTTGACATCTCACCAATAACCACATCCAATTTGCCCTGGCTCATAGATCTTACATTCCAGCTTCCAATGGTGTGTTGATCCTTAGAACATCGGATTCTCCGTTCACCACCAGCACCGTCGGCCGCTAGCCGTCCTTTCGGCTTTGAGCTAGCTGCGTCATCACGTCTGGGGCTAGTTGAACTCATCCTCTGTTCCTCCCCAGTAGCACTTTGACCATCTTCTGACCTGGGGGTCTCATCTTCTGATGGTATACCGACATATCTCTGGTTGTACTGATCCATTTAGTTTTCACGGCAAGAATACTGGGATGGGTTGCCATTACCTTCCCCAGGGATCGCATTTAGTCTGATCTCTCTGTCATGACCTTCCCGTCTTGGGTGGCCCTTCACGGTTTAGCTCATGGCATCATTGAGGTGCTCAAGCTCCGGCACCACAACAAGGTAATGATCCTTTGCTGAAGTTGTATTAATATTAACATTGATAAAATAAAATATATTGATAAATATTAATACATTATATTAATAATATATTATACATGAATATATGTATTGCTATTAAGTATTATATTTGTATAAAATTACTATGTAATTATAGTTTTATACTTGTATAAAAGAATTATAGTTAATGGAAAACTGAATATGAACCAGTTGAGCAATGAGGCTGGAAAAAGGCAAATATTATTTTAGAAGTATCATGTCCAGATCATAGGAAGTTTATCCTGCTTTAGTCACACCCTACCTTGAATATAGTTCTAGATGCCCTAGATGAGGAGAAGGGCAGTGAGAATGAGCAGGTGACTAGACATTAAGTCCTGCCAAGATTTGAAGTAGCCAGGTATTTTTAGAGAGCGCCAGTTTGGTGTAGTGGTTAAGGCATCAGGCTAGAAACCAGAAGACTGTGAGTTCTAGTCCCACCTTAGGCACAAAGCCAGCTGAGTGACCTCAGGCCAGTCACTCTTTCTCAGCTCTAAGAAGGAGGCAATGGCAAACCACTTCCGAAAAACCTTACCAAGAAAAGTGCAGGGACTTGTCCAGGCAGTCTCTGAAAATCGAACACAATTGAACAGATTTTAAAGAAAGGTATTTTTACAGTTGAGAAAAGACAACTGAGGAGGGATAGGAAGGCACGCTCAGATATTTAAAAGGATGTCTGTCACACAGAAGCATGTCAAGTCCTGTTCTCTGCAGTATCATTTCAGAGTGCAGAATACAGAAATGTGGATTTAATTAAAGGAAGGTAGATGCTGATTAAATCATACAATACAATTGTAATGGTAAGAATAATTTAACAGTGAAAACAATTATACAGAGAGATGGAAGGTTTGTATTCATTGGATACAGACAGAGGACAGACAGCCATCTGTCTGGGATGCTTTAAATTGTATTCTTGCACTAAGCAGGGAGTTGGATTCTATGGCCTTAATAGCTCCTTTAAATAGCAGGATTGTATTTTGGAAAATATAGTGATTATTTCATTACCCTACCTAATGTATATTAGCAGAGCTTATGTAGATGAGGTAGGTTTTTTAATGTACAGTTGGATATCCTACAGATCAATTGACTCATCTTTATCTCTCTTTACAGCAACCATCTGAAGTTACCAGCACTGAACAAGTTGGACTTACGACCGGTCCTCAAAGTTCTGGCTGTCCCAGCACCCCTGTGGTAACGCGGTCATGATCTGGGCGCTTGGCAACTGGTTCATACTTCATGACTGTTGCAGCATCCTGTAGTTAAGTGATTGCCATTTGCAACCTTCAATGCTGGCTTCCCACAAGCAAAGTCAATGATCCCTGATCTAGCTACACCAACATTATTCACTATACCTCTCCATTTCTTTTTAACCTTACAAACCATCCTTGCCTCCACCACATCCATACCCATTTTTGTTCTTTCAACTTCTCATCTCTCTCTTCTTGAGGATCTCATCAACTTTATCCAACTACAAGTTCCATTTCCCCTGAACCCACTCATTCTTCTTAAAATTGTTTTGCAATTTTAACCTCATTCATCCTATCTAAATGACACTTTTTAATAATACATAGAAGATGTGATCTAGGTTACCAGCCTTGTCAACATCAATGCCACATGCATAATTTTCTGCAAGCAAGGATCTCAGACCAACAGACTACAGAACATGGCAGTCCAATGTACTGTTGCCTGCATCCCACCAATTCAGAGGTACATAGTGACATGCACTTAGGAGACAAATTCTCTAAAATAAATGGTGAAAGCAAATTTCCTTTCATCAGCCTGAATGAGAACTAATAGCAAAAAGCACAAGAGTGTTTTTCTGCTCCTCTCTGATTTTCATTTTATAGCACATGGTGTCAGGAAGATTGCTTGGTTCCATCTCTTTAAATTCAAATACATCCTATTTGACCAGTACAGAATGTGCACAAAGCTTAATGAAACTCATGAGTCCTTTCCAGTGGCCCAATTTTCTTCAATTTTAGGATATTAGTGAACAAAAATAGTATCTTTAGCTTTTATCCTTTTTTGCTACCCCTTCCTATTTTGAGTGATGCCTCAGCATAAATTGATGCTGAGATTCCATTCTCCACAGTGCTCCTTAAAGGACGATATGCTCTAACATCTTATGGTTTTTCAGAAATGTTCTGAGGAGTGGGAAGCATTCATTCAACACTTGAAGTTTAGATAGTTTTTCACCCCAATGCTCTTGAAATTCCCTTCCCCATAACTCCTGTAAGTTTGGTATGTTGGAAAAATGGGAAAATATTATCACTTGGATAATCTTAAAGCTATTGGACCTAAGCAATTACCAAAGATTTGGCAGCCAGCATAGAGACTATATAACATTTAAAATTCGCTTCTCAGGCCTATGGGTGGTATGTGTCTTCCTCAACCTCGGGTCCTCTACCGGAGGCTTGGGAGTTTGAGGGTTCTGTGCAGGATCTGAGCTGTTCCTAGCCCTGCACTCTTCTGGACAGAGAGCTCTGATGTTGCTCCTGGGATCTGTTGGAGCCACTCTCCCAGCTTGGGAGTCACAGCCCTGAGGGCTCCTACCATTACTGGGACCTCTTTGGTCTTCACTTTCCACATCCATTCTAGTCCCTGGCACTTCTCCAGCTTCTCATACTCCTTCTTCCTGATGTTACTGTCCTTTGGCACCACTACACCTATCACCACCACTGTTTTCTGGTCCTTCTCTACTACCACAATGTCTGGTTGATTGGCCCATACCTGCCTGTCTGTCTGGATCTGGAAGTCCCACAGGATCTTAGCCCTGTCATTTCCCACGACCTTCTGTGGAATCTCCCATCTGGACTGAGGGTCTAGCCCATACACTGTGCAGATGTCCCTGTATACAGTGCCAGCTTCCTGATTGTGTCATTTAGAGTATGCTGTTCCTTCCTGCATCTCCTTAGCAGCTGGATAGCGTAGTAGTTAGAATGTCACCCTTTGATGCAGGAAACCAGGGTTTGAATCCTGGCTGGTACCTACCTTACCAGTAGGGGTCCTTGGGCAAAGACCCCCTAACTCTTCACCTGCCTACCTCGAATATGAGAATGACATGAACTAAGAGAGCCATGCCAGCTCAGACATCACCTGGATTAAAAAGGTCCGCACCAAATGTTGGGGAACCAGGACAATCTGACAATAAGTGGGCTACTGGAACAGTCCATACATGGTTGAGACAGATGTATGTATGTATGCATGTCCTGAGTTCTGGCCCCCTTAGTGGCTCTACACAGCTCCAGCCTTGTTCCTCTTAATGGATGAATGCAGAAGACATATTTTCTAATGATGTGCCTTTTTCTTACAGAGTTTTCTGGACTGTCTGTCTAAAGTGCAAGCAAACACCACACTAATAGATGGCCTTCTGCTTATTTGAAAGGTTGGCATTTTCAGCAGTACTTTTGGGAAGGAGAGGGTTGTAGTAATCACGGCAACAGCACCAATGGGAGCCTTTTTTCAATGACTAATATGGTGACTCTATTTGCCTGTGTCATTGCTGAAAAATGCCAGCTCACTAATTTAGCCTGGCAGATTCAGGCCATGCTGCACATCTCCCAAAATGACACTGGGACAGGTACTCAGCTTCCAGTTACTAAAACTGATGTACTGCTTTGCTCTTTTTGTGAAACATAGTAACAGTTACAATAGTAATAATAATCAGAGCAATAGAGAAGCTTCACTCAGAGTGGATTTGGGCGCTGTCCTTCAGAAATGGCAGATTGGTCAAGGCCTAGAGTTGTTCTGGCAGAAAAAAGATGACAACACCTCTGCCCACAGCTTCAGATATTCCTCATCTGAGTGCTTATAGACAGCAAAGACTCCTCTGCCCCCACCACTCCACCACCCCTCCCCGCTGCAAGAGCTGGTTAACTTCTGCACCATAAACCATCTCGTTTACTCTCTTTTACGTGCTGCAGCTGAGGAATGAAACAACAGCATTCTTCATCCTGAGAATAGGAGCTGTGCTCCCCCTGGTGTGGGGGCAGGCTAAACAAGCCTACTTTGTCAGCTTACACAAATATCTCAGTAGGCCAGGCTGTTTAGCTTTGGAACAAATTCTCATACCCATCCTGGAAAGAATAGCAGAATACAAATGTCACACCCTCAACTGCTCTGCTGATGCCTATAATGTAAATACGAAGTACATAAAGGCAGTTTTACATCACTTTTTTTCTCCCCTCCCCATGCACAAAAAATAAGCCTATGGTGAGATAAGCGATATTTTTGAAATGTGAATGGAGCCATTTTCATTATCACAAAGATTCTGACAACCCCCTTCCCACGCAGCTTATCACACTGAATGCCAGTAATACTATCTGAATACTGATTGCGTTGGACTGTCTTCGTTTTTGTTTAATGTTTCAACTTCTGAGGGTTCTTTTAAAATACTTAATATGCTGAATGCAGTGATATTGTGATATAAAAAATAATCTTTGGAGAGGCTGTGGATAAGCATGCCTCAAATAAACCACAGGTGAAACACTATCAGGTTGAACAACGTTTGGTGGTTTATCCCCTTTGATGAGTCTCTGTGAGAGTGAAGTGTTTATCCTGAAGGGATCACAGAAGGAGAGAGAGGCTGACTTTCAGTCTCAAGTGACTTTCAGTTCTCAGTTGTACTTTTCAGCAAATCAGAACAACAGTGCCATGATATTTACTGCAGTAGATGATTGCTAGGACTTGTCTGGGTTTTTTTTTTAAATAGAAGGAGATAAAGTCCCAACCATTGGAAGATCTAAAAGACCGAGTTAGGAACAGATTGTCATGGAGAAAATCTACCTATGTGGTCACTAAGAGAGGACACTGACTTGAGGGTACATAATCAGTCAATCAGTCAATCTGTCAATCAAAGTTTCAACCATTCATAACATTCCAGCATGGGCAGGTACAGTAAGTCCAATCTATTGGCCACTGCTACCAAAGGCTCTTCTTCTATTGACTTATATGATCCCTGTCTAGTCAGATATCCTATTAAATGCAAACACATCCTTTGGCTATGGATCTTTATGCACACTAGAAGAAGCAGACTGTGGGTTCAAGGAAATCCCAAGGTTTGCAAACAAATAATGAGGTCTGAACCTGTTTGAGTGGTGGTGAACACTAGTTAATGTGTATGCATTTACATAAGTGTGTGTGTATATATATCAGAGAAGAAATAGAAGATCATTGGAAGGAGAAGCAGAGTACAGCACCTTCCATGGTTGGATGGTTGGAATCTTGGACTCCCCATTGCAGTATTTTGTTGATGCTGCTTGTATAAATTTACTGTATATGGACAGCCAAGAAAACAAACAAATGGGTCATCAAACAAATCAACCCAGAGTTCTCACTTGAGGCACAAAGGACCAGGTTCAAATTATCCTACTTCGAATACTTCATGTGAAAACCCTTGCTCTCTGGTGGAGGCTCTAATGCTGGGAAAGGTGGAAGGAAAGAGAAGAGGATGACCAGCAGCAAAGTGAAGGGACTCAGTTACAGGGGCAATGAGTGCACCATTGGAAGACCTGAAAGACTAGGATAGGGACAGATTGTCACGGAGAAAATCTATCTATGTAATCGTTAAGAGTCACAACTTGATGGCCTATAATCAGTCAATCAGTCATCAGAAGACACTAATATTCCATTAAAAGGGAAGGAAACCGGCAATTCAAGCTAGATTGCCTCTAAATGTTCCTTGGCTCCAGGATGTGACTACCCTGTTGGAAGAATTCCAGGAGACAGACAGTGAAAGGCACCTGTTGCTACACCAATCTGAGATGTCCATTTCAACCAGAGGACTTGTACAAAGGATCATGACTATCTTTTTGTTCTTGCCTCACTGCAATTTAGTATTCTATTTTGATTTTCCTTTTGTATCTCATTGAAAGGATTTGCATCCTTTTGTATCTCATTGAAAGAGAAAAAAGTATCATGAGATCACCAGAATGTTTGGATCTCGTATTATTGTACTTTCCCTCTCTGGATTCCACGTCAAGATTTTTAACTATGAAATCCATACGAAAAGTTTTAATAAGCCCCAAAACAGCTGCTAAAAAAAGCTAGCCAAATAGAGATATTGCTTCTTTAGAACTTTTATTCTGACACACCAGTCATGTGGTGGCCTGTCCTGGAATGTCCTATTTCCATTATACAAGCAAACAAACAAAAAAAGTTTTGTCCCATGAAACTAATTATCTCTTCCTTCCCCCAAGAATCAGTGAACTGCTAGCAAACAGTACCACCAGTGTAACACCAATGTACTAACTGGTGTGATTTTAGTTCCACTACCAGCTTGGCCTGCCTGGCAAGAGACATCTGTTCTACTTTTGACCTCTGTGCTGAAGTCCTTCCCAAGCATGCTGTTACCAGCTTGCCATTTAATTTCAAAATGGTGTAAACATTCTATTGTGGATGCAGACACAACCCAGATCCAATTTATATGAACCAATATGTTGTGTCATGTGGAGTCTCTCCCTCCTCCCCTGTATACTGGTTTCATTTGGGAAGCATAACAGCAAAATATGAGAATAGCAGGCAGGAGAACCAGTCATGCACATAAGTAATCCCTTATGTATTTAGGGCCCAGGGACATCAATGGGGAGGGCTTCATGAGTGGAATTAGGGGTGCGGTATCATGCCACTGCACTGCCCCCTTTTGTTCATGTGTTGTCATGTCAAATATACATATGAAAAGGGCAGAATTTGCATTACAACAGGGCATTCTGCTCTTATCATTTGATGAAAGTTGGATTCTGTGAACACTCCTGTGAGAGGCCTTCCTCATGCTGGTGAGTAGGATTCTGGATCTATATCCTTAAAGTCTACACCAACAGCATCACTGGAAAGGGCAGGTCCTTCTCCTCCTGCCCAAGAGGCTCAAAAGCTCTCATTCTAGTACCATTTTCATCAGCCAGTGTGATTGTCAAAAGATGGTAAAGTACTAAGATATTGGCTCTGGAGAAGTGGGGCTTGAGTTTCCTATCACTGCTTGCACAGGACCTTACTCAACACTGCAGGCAGGACAAGACAGGACAGGATAACTAAGAGTAGCAGGCTAGCCTAATGAACCAAGAGCAGATCACAAGGCAAACATGTTCTACCATGTTCTGCCTCTCAGCATCTGCCATATAGGGCCCCTGCATTATTCTGGCCCTAGGACACAAGGGGCAGGAAATACGTCAATATCCCCAAGATTTGTGCAGATGGGCAATGTTTCTATCTGGACAATGTTTCCTGTCTAACTCAGGAATGGGGAACTTGTAGTCCTCCTGATTTTGCTTTAAATTGCTTGTGGCAAATTTCAGCTCTCCTTTTGTAAGAAGCTCTCAGGGGTCAGGTCACTCCTCAAGCTGACTTCAGCTTTTGCATATAATGGATGATGATGATGATGATGATGATGATGATGATGATGATGATGATGATTCAGTCTACCAGAGAGTTCTGACTGGGCTGAATCATTTTGACTGTTGTACTAATAAAATAACATCTTCATTTACATAAGAATTCTAATTATCTATCACGTGGCTACAAAAGCTGGTGAAATCTCTTTGTGCTTTGCTGTGTTATTGCTTCATCTAATTGTTTAAGTATAAAAACAAATAGGATATTAAACTGCAGAGCCACAGCAGCTATTTTTATGGGGAAAGCTCATGTAATTCCAAAAGAAACAAGAAACAAGATACGAAGAGGAAAAGCCACCCACGCCCCATGAGCTATTCAATTTTCTTCATAGCAATTGATTTTATCGACATTTTGATTGAAATGAAAGAGAAGACAAAGGGAAGTTTAATGGGAAGGTTGTCAACAGACTACTTTAATTTAAGAATTAACAGATAGGCAAGGATTCTGGGAACCACTTCCTGCAGATAAATCTCTTGTGGGTAGGCTGGAGAAATACTGAAACACTTGGTTATTTAACAAAATGGTTGACAATGACTTACTGTAGTCATTCTCATGCCAGTGACCAATGACTGAGGTTTTTCTTTCAAACTAGGCTTTGAGCTGGGGGGGGATGCGGTGGCGCTGCGGGTTAAACCACTGAGCTGCTGAGCTTGCTGATCGGAAGGTCGGCAGTTCAAATCCACGTGACGGGGTGAGCTCCCATTGCTAGTCCCAGCTCCTGCCAACCTAGCAGTTTGAAAACATGCAAATGTGAGTAGATTAATAGGTACTGCTTCGGCGGGCAGGTAACGGCGTTCCGTGTAGTCATGCCGGCCACATGACCACAGAAGTGTCTACGGACAAACACCGGCTCTTCGGCCTTAAAACGGAGATGAGCACCGCCCCCTAGAGTTGGACACGACTGGACTTAACGTCAAGGGAAACCTTTACCTTTACCTAGGCTTTGAGCTAGCTGCGTCATCACATCTGGGGCTAGTTGAACTCATCCTCTGTTCCTCCCCAGTAGCATTTTGACCATCTTCCGACCTGGGGGTCTCATCTTCCAATGGTATACCGACATATCTCTGGTTGTACTGATCCATTTAGTTTTCATGGCAAGAATACTGGGGTGGGTTGCCATTACCTTCCCCAGGGATCGCATTTAGTCTGACCTGTCATGACCTTCCCGTCTTGGGTGGCCCTTCACGGTTTAGCTCATGGCATCATTGAGGTGCTCAAGCCCCAGCACCACGACAAGGTAACGATCCTTTGCTGAAGAAAAGGTTATATAGTCTGGGTAAAAAAAAAAGTACATAACATTTCTAACAGAGTTCTGGACAATCTTCCTTGATAAAACTGGAGGAGCAATAAATGAAAGGCAAGTTTATTTATTTATTCTTCAAATTTCTATCACCACCCATCTCTACCAAAACGGGGACTCTTTTTCAATACATTTAGGCAAGTTTAGGTCATTTAGAAGCCAATGGGAAAAAAGAGCTGAGAATACAGTTATGAGTGTGCTCAAGTATCTCATAATTCAGAATACATAGACTGGGAAAAGAATCTTTAAAAAGCCAGACAAGTTCATTGAGAGTAACAAAAAAGCACAGTATTTCCCTTTTTGATGTAATTCTCTAGCATTTTTTTGTTGTTGTTTATTCATTCAGTCGCTTCCGACTCTTCATGACTTCATGGACCAGCCCATGCCAGAGCTTCCTGTCAGTCGTCAACACCCCCAGCTCCCCCAAGTCTCTTGCACTTACTCTGTATAAAGGCTTGTCCAAGTAGTCTTTTTTCAGTTTTGGATTTTTAGAGGCCAGATGTTATAAAGGAGAAGAATCAGTCAATCCTGGACCTTGTAACTGGTATGTATAAGTAATGCCTGGTGTCCAACACTGGTCAGAAGACCTGCACTTCATCTGTTCAAGGTACAACACTTCTGCCCTTCCCAGATCTTTCACAATTGGCCTTTTGACATTCTCTACAAAATTTGTGGGCAGAGAAATTAGGCAGACAATTTTCTTTGGTGGACAGAAATACCAACCAACAATTTCTCAAGGGCGAGACTCCCTTAGTAGTGAAAATCACACTGATAATGAAGGAGGAGTTTCTTTGTGGCATCTCTCCTTGGGATTGGAGTGAAGTGTAGGAAGTCCAGGAGACTCCATCATACTGGAGACAGAATTAGCTAGTGAAAGTCAGGAGCTTCACAGCACAAACACACATACACATACACATACATATGCAAAACCTTGGCCACCTTGTGACTATATAAGTGCAAGAACACCATATTCCACCCATGAGAATGCTCAACTTTCCTTTGAGTAATTTCTAAGCTAAATTCTCCATCAAATGGAATGACAACTAGTAGAACAAAATGTCGATGAAGATTCTCAGTCATCCAGGTGGAATCGTCTGTATGTTGAGTCATGGCAACTGGATTTCCTTCTTTTTGGCTGAAACATTTCGCTGCTTGTCCAAGCAGCTTCTTCAGTCTGGGCAAAGGTTGGTAAGGGGATCCCATATATGTTCTCCAGGGTGGCTGGATTGTCCCTACACCTGAATGGCTTGTTAATTGTGTAGGGACAATGCAGCCACCCTGAAAGACATATATGGGGTCCCCTTACCAACCTTTGCCCAGTCTGAAGAAGCTGCTTGGACAAGCAGCGAAATGTTTCAACCAAAAAGAAGAAAATCCAATGGCCATGACTCAACCTGCAGACAGCAAACACAATGGTGCAGCATTTTTCTGCCCAGTTCAACTTCAACCCAGTTCTTATCTCAACCAAGCTTTTCCTGCTCCAACTTCTTAGGTTGTATAATCCTTTAAGACAACAGCACTTTTCTAGCTTTCCCTGTGTTGTTTATTGGTTTAGTCGTTTCTGACTCTTCATGACTTCATGGACCAGCCCACGCCAGAGCTTCCTGTCAGTCGTCAACACCCCCAGCTCCCCCAGGGACGAGTCTGTCACCTCTAGCTTTCCCTACTGCTCCTTATATAATCTCTGGGAGCATTCAGAAGTTGATATGGTATCATCATTGTACAGTTTGTGCAAACTGCATTCCACTTTATTATCTTCAGTGAAGAAACTCATGATTCTGTCATGTCAGATTTTAATTAGGGAGAGGATGGAAAGAAAGCTCGTCAGCAAAATCTTTTACATGAGTGCACTAAATTGTATCTTCTGAACCTGTAGGTGAACCAGAATTCATTTAAGCACTGAAAAAGGCAGATTTTCTGAGGTGATTAGCAATTCAAATATACCTCATTAATATGTGTATAATTGTTATACACAGGATTAATATGTATATATTAAAAACAAAGCCATACTACCAAAAGACCCCACATGTTTTGTGCAGTCTTTTTTGTTTACTTGATGAATTTGGAAACTGATACAAAAATGAGCCAATACAATAGAGAAAATCAGAAGCAAAACCAAGACATTAACAAATCCTAAGAAGCATACATGGAAATGCCCTATTCAATGATAGGATTGTATTTAAAACTATAATAATATAATAATTTTCATCTGAGAAAGGCAGATTTATTTAATAATATTAAAGCTATTGGTATACTGAAGTTCACACCGTCCTTGCTTGGAACATGAACCTCAGTTACTAATAATGCTCCTTTTCAAACCAGACAGAGGCCAAAATTGATTAACAAAGGTTACACATTACCTACTTCTGTAGTCTTTAACTTCTGTGACTCTAAAGTCATCAAGCTTCTAGGAGACCAAACAGGAGAGCATTAGAATATTTTACTGTAATTTGTGGAAACAGTTTAATCATGTCTGTAACAAGTGATAACATTTCCTATTTCCTGGTTTCTCCTCCATAAGAAGAAGGGAGGCAGGGGGAAGCAAGCAAAGAAAACACAGATACAAATCATAATTTTTTTCCCCTCACTTTTACAACTTAGGTAGCTAACAAAGCCCTGAAGCTACAAAAACCAAGACAGAACAATTAGATCATAATTAATATGCATGAAATATGAAGATGCCTCATAAATATTCAAAGGTCCTAGCTGAAAAGGGAATTCTTTACTCTAAAAACCATGGCTTCTTGGATCTGGGCTGCAAGAATAGAAAGAGACATTAGAAGGCAACAAAGAGGTAGGTATTTCTACTGGTCTTCCCAATTTTTGCGAACCAGATTTGGTAGCCCTAGTAAAAACAGAAAGTGTGGGGTGGTAGGTCAAAGATGCTCTGATGTTATTGCATTCCATAGCCTGGGATTAATATAGAATAAAATCCTTTGTTACAAAAGTCTCCTCTTAGTGATAATGTAGCTGGGGCTTCTCATCTGTTAAAATATTAATATATTGCAATTACCAAATGCCACCTTACAGCTCTTCTGCCTTAAAGGTATTTTATGCTGCTAGGCTAGATAAGGGACCTTCCCCAATTCCATCATAAAACGAGTCTCTGTTACAATGGTTTTGTTAGAGTAGCTTTACGTAGGAGAATTTTTGTGCAGAGAGAAATACAAATACAAGAACAACTTATAGAAGGATTTCTGTACACCCACATCATCTTTTAAAAGAAGAAAATCTTTTATTAGGAAACAATGAATAGCTGTATTCCAGCTATATTTTAAGTAAAAGAATGAAAGGCTACAGAATCTCCTAAACTACGTGCATAGAACTGGTAGGTATCTACTCCATTACCAGAAGGATAATAGAAAAGGGGTAGAAACAAGGAGCAGGACCTTGAAGTGATAACAGTCCTAAAAATATCAGTCTGACCAATTAGAAACATGCAAAGTGGTGCCAACGAAGGAATGAAAGGAGCCAGTGAAGGGAATCTCTACGCTAACTTTAATTAAGTTTATTATCTCTAGCGGTCACTAAGATAAGAAGGTGCAACAAGGCAAGGTATGCAGAAATGGCTCTTCCCACAGCCCTTCTCAGTGACTTCTGCATCAATTCCAAATCCCCAATATTTCACTTAGAATGAATGTTGCCCTACCTTGGATATTAGCCACTGTTTCTTCTGTCCAGCAGTACTTCATCTCAACAAGCCCTTTGTGTTACACATTTCTTAGTGGTACGTAGCATCATAATTAATAGTGAAGTGGCTAAAGCAGTGCTTGGATACAATCCAAAAAACGATAGAATGAACTCAATTCGGATTCAGGGCAAGCCATCTAAAATCACAGTGATCCAAATATACGCCCCAACCACAGATGCTGAAGAAGCTGAAGTAGAGCAGTTCTATGAGGATCTGCAGCACCTACTGGACAACACGCCTCAAAGAGATGTTATTTTCATCACAGGAGACTGGAATGCTAAGGTGGGCAGTCAAATGACACCTAGAATTACAGGTAAGCATGGCCTGGGAGAACAAAACGAAGCAGGACATAGGCTGCTGGAATTTTGCCAAGACAACTCACTCTGCATAACAAACACTCTCTTCCAACAACCTAAGAGACGGCTTTATACATGGACTTCACCAGATGGACAACACCGAAATCAGATTGATTACATCCTTTGCAGCCAAAGGTGGCAGACATCTGTACAGTTGGTAAAAACAAGACCTGGAGCTGACTGTAGTTCAGATCACGAACTTCTTCTTGCACAATTTAGGATCAGACTAAAGAGATTAGGGAAGACCCACAGATCAGCGAGATATGAGCTCACTAATATTCCTAAGGAATATGCAGTGGAGGTGAAGAATTGATTTAAGGGACTGGACTTAGTAGATAGGGTCCCGGAAGAACTCTGGACAGAAGTTCGCAACATTGTTGAGGAGGCGGCAACAAAATACATCCCAAAGAAAGAGAAAACCAAGAAGGCAAAATGGCTGTCTGCTGAGACACTAGAAGTAGCCCAAGAAAGAAGGAAAGCAAAAGGCAACAGTGATAGGGGGAGATATGCCCAATTAAATGCAAAATTCCAGAGGTTAGCCAGAAGAGATAAGGAATTATTTTTAAACAAGCAATGCACAGAAGTGGGAGAAGACAATAGAATAGGAAGGACAAGAGACCTCTTCCAGAAAATTAGAAACATTGGAGGTAAATTCCAGGCCAAAATGGGTATGATCAAAAACAAAGATGGCAAGGACCTAACAGAAGAAGAAGAGATCAAGAAAAGGTGGCAAGAATACACAGAAGACCTGTATAGGAAGGATAACAATATCGGGAATAGCTTTGACGGTGTGGTCAGTGAGCTAGAGCCAGACATCCTGAAGGGTGAGGTTGAATGGGCCTTAAGAAGCATTGCTAATAACAAGGCAACAGGAGATGACGGCATCCCAGCAGAACTGTTCAAATCTTGCAAGATGATGCTGTCAAGGTAATGCATGCTATATGCCAGCAAATTTGGAAAACACAAGAATGGCCATCAGATTGGAAAATATCAACTTATATCCCCATACCAAAAAAGGGGAACACTAAAGAATGTTCAAACTATCGAACAGTGGCACTCATTTCACATGCCAGTAAGGTAATGCTCAAGATCCTGCAAGGTAGACTTCAGCAATTCATGGAGCAAGAATTGCCAGATGTACAAGCTGGGTTTAGAAAAGGCAGAGGAACTAGGGACCAAATTGCCAATATCCGATGGATAATGGAAAAAGCCAGGGAGTTTCAGAAAAACATCTATTTCTGTTTTATGGACTATTCTAAAGCCTTTGACTGTGTGGGCCATAACAAATTGTGGCAAGTTCTTAGTGGTATGGGGATACCAAGTCATCTTGTATGCCTCCTGAAGAATCTGTATAACGACCAAGTAGCAACAGTAAGAACAGACCATGGAACAACGGACTGGTTTAAGATTGGGAAAGGGGTATGGCAGGGCTGTATACTCTCACCCTACCTATTCAACTTGTACGCAGAAGACATCATGCAACATGCTGGGCTTGAGGAATCCAAGGCTGGAGTTAAAATCGCTGGAAGAAACATTAACAACCTCAGATATGCAGATCATACCACTTTGATGGCTGAAAGCGAAGGGGAACTGAGGAGCCTTATGATGAAGGTGAAAGAAGAAAGTGCAAAAGCTGGCTTGCAGCTAAACCTCAAAAAAACCAAGATTATGGCAACCAGCTTGATTGATAACTGGCAAATAGAGGGAGAAAATGTAGAAGCAGTGAAAGAAGCAGTGTATTTCTAGGTGCGAAGATTACTGCAGATGCTGACTGCAGTCAGAAAATCAGAAGACGCTTAATCCTTGGGAGAAGAGCAATGTCAAATCTCGATAAAATAGTTAAGAGCAGAGACATCACACTGACAACAAAGGCCCGCATAGTTAAAGCAATGGTGTTCCCCGTAGTAACATATGGCTGCGAGAGCTGGACCATAAGGAAGGCTGAGAGAAGGAAGATCGATGCTTTTGAACTGTGGTGTGGGAGGAAAATTCTGAGAGTGCCTTGGACTGCAAGAAGATCAAACCAGTCCATCCTCCAGGAAATAAAGCCAGACTGCTCACTTGAGGGAATGATATTAAAGGCAAAACTGAAATACTTTGGCCACACAATGAGAAGACAGGACACCCTGGAGAAGATGCTGATGCTGGGGAGAGTGGAGGGCAAAAGGAAGAGGGGCAGACCAAGGGCAAGGTGGATGGATGATATTCTAGAGGTGACGGACTCGTCCCTGGGGGAGCTTGGGGTGTTGACGACCGACAGGAAGCTCTTGCATGGGCTGGTCCATGAAGTCACGAAGAGTCGGAAGTGACTAAACGAATCAACAACAACAAAAACGTAGCATCAGTGTGCTTTGTGCACAGTGAAGTTCTCCATGACTGGGAAAGAAGAATACTGCTCTTGTTATCTTCTTGCATGGTTGTTGGCTTTGATTCATTGATTCCAAAATCAAATAATTGTTTGTGTGGCTGGTTTAGGTCAGCTTTTCACACACTTCAGCTGCAAATATTTATTCTGTGTCAGTAGAGAAGAAGGCATCCATGTGCTGTTTCTTACTGATCCAACTGATAACTCTTCCTACATAATAACAGTTTGCCAATGGGAGATATTCAGGCCTCTCTGTCTTCGACACATTTTCATTCATTCACTCTGCCAGTATCAGATTACTGTTTCCAGGAAGCAATCACTTCATATCTTCTGGTTCTTTTGACTGCTGCCTAAGCTTTCTTCATTGACATATTTATTTTTCTGCACAATATTCCTACTGCTGCTGTATTTGCCCATGTTACAGTTAATAAAAGCAGGAGCTTTCCAATTACTGTTATCTTGCAAAGTTCAGTGGTATCATTGTCTTTAAAGAAATTGTTTCCTTCAGTGCATCAACTTATTTATCCCTGTCAGTCCGAGGTATGCTACAAGTCCACTATCTTCTGCTTCTGGTTCTTGAAGAAGATTCTACCTTTTTCTCTGTAAATCTGCATTCTCTCTCTTCGTTGCTTCACTTATATTTGTTTAAGTGATTTATAAGGTTTGGATTATAACTGCCCAGAGTCATCGTAATACAAGATGGGCGGGGTAGAAATATGATAGATAAATAAATAATCCCTTCAGTTTCCGTGACACAAAATCAAATCATCAGTGTAAAATTAACATGTATGCCTATTTCACATCCTTGCATCTTAGATAAAGCAAGGCTCAGCTTTACATTACATTCAGTTTACCTCTTCGCTCCACAGTTTGGTAGCTTGCCCATGAACCCTATTTTTCCAAATTCTTTGAGTTCCAACGGTGATTGCATGCACGTCTTCCTCAATATTCCTAATCAGAAAGGCTGAATTCAGATCCAGATGTTGGACATGCATTTTTCTTGGTGCAGCAACACTCCGATGTACTTTCACAGAAGTAAGCTTCACAGTACAAAGATAGTCAGTTTAGCATAGTGGTTAAGGAGCTGGCTTAGAAACCAGGAGACTGTGAGTTCTAGTCCCATTTAGGCATGATAGCTGGCTCTTTGGGCCAGTCCCGCTCTCTCAGCCCAACTCAACTCATTGGGTGGTTGTTGTGGGAAAAATAGGAGGTGGGAGTATTAGGTATGTTCACCACCTTGAGTTGACCAAAATATATATTAAAAGGTGGGATAAAATATAATAATAAACAATTACATCATAAACTTATCCAGACTTTGGAGAGTCTCTCTCAGAAATTAGCCTGATTTGTAGTACTAAATAGTCCCTTCTCCATTTCATCTGATAGTGAGGTCTCATTTACATCCAGTGGTCTTTACTAGCTCTATAAAAGTCCATGATTCGTTTTTGTGCAGAAATTCGGTGTCTTCTTTTATGGCTTCAGCATCTAGCATCCTCTCAATATCCTTCCATAGGGAAAGTTTAATCATCTGTTCTTTCTAGCTAGAAGAGAAAGCCTATTCAGTAGCACTGGTTTGTTGTGTCTGCTTGAGCATCTTACATCTGGTTCAGTTTCGGTGTCCCCTTCTTGCCTGAGTCTCCTATTTCAGACATCTGTTCATGCCAACTGCACATTTACGCTGAAATCACTGTCTTATTCCTTAAATTACTGTTTGATGTCCTTACCACTGCATTCTCTACCACTATCAGTTCACCAAGTCTTATGTTTTTCTTCCAATCTATTCCTCATCCTGGTGATATACTCTTAGATTATTTATAACACTTCATATTTTCCTTTAAGAATGTAAGTGAATACTTTTTAAAAATAATCTGTAATTGTTGGGGGGAAATTATTTTTTCTAGGGGTTTTTACAGAAAAGAGCCAACAAAGCCACCTTGGATTAAATCTAGAGATTCCTTTGACTGCTTGTTTGTGCATGGTAAATACTGTAAATGTTTCTAGGGGCATTTGTCTTGATGCAGTCAATATATTTGAATCCAAAGAGGTGAGACTTGAACCTGTTAAATTGGCTTTGTCCACTTCGAAATATATTCAATATTTCTGTGCTGAATCTGCTATGCCACAGCCCCCTACAGTCTTTATGAGAACCTTCTTTTGCAGATTTTGTTCTGTCACACATTCTGTTTCATCAAGATCATCCTTTAGAATTCCCTGCATGAGCAGTTCTTTGACTTTGTAAAGCTACAATTCCTTTTGAAAAGATGTATCAACATCACTTTCTAGCTGTGTTTATGCTCATTATTTTCTACACAGGGGGCATCATAAGCTTCTGGAAAGTATACTTTGTTTTTGCTTCATAAATCCTACAGTTTAAATCAGTGTTTCTCAAACTTGGCAACTTTAAGATGAGTGGACTTCAATTCCCAGAATTTCCCAGCCATCCCCAAAACTATTCCTTTACCTGCAGAAGGCATGCCATCATCACCAGCAGGCTGAACCTTTTCTATTTATATCTGTGTCTGAAAACAATCTAAACTGTTAAAGAAATATGAAGAGGCCTCACTCCATGTAAAGTACATCTCATGAGTCAGTTTTGAATTGATTCTGCAATTCTCTTGCAATACATAAGTTTGGTTCACTGTATTCATTCTTTGCAAATCCTTGACTTGTGATTTTCTTCTGTATTGCATCAGTGTGCTTACCTGATGATTCATTCCTATGCAATTTGCCTTTAAATTATTCTTCTTTAAGGTATCCACCCACCCAGGCATTTGTTCTTTGAGATGCAAGTTGCTCCTGAAAGAGAAGCAGTATCTATTTCTTAATTTACAAACATCTGTCAGCCTAAAAGCCTGATTTAGAAATACTTTCCTTTTCTCAGTTTGCTTTCTGTAAATGTTCTTGGACAAAGCTCAGATCTTTTATTTAATCTGAAGTAAATTAATAATTCCTTCATATTCCTTAGGCAGAATTGGGATCAGAAGACCCATCTCAGCTCTCTCAGTCAATTTTACATCTTTTTGCTCCAGTTCTGTTACTGTTTCTAAGAATGAGTTCACGTGTACTTATAAATCATTTACATCTTTAGTAAGCCTTTAGTAAAATTATGGTCTTTAGCTCTCAGCCTTTCTCACATTGCCATTGCATATTCTTTAACATCAGTATGAATAAGCAAATTGTCACTTACGACTAGTAATACAGATCCCAAGACTTTCTTGTCTGCAGCATCCCATTCCTCATTACTTTTAGTTTCACCCATCTTGCTCTTGTAGGGTAAAGGCCAGCCACAGCATGTTCAGTAACATTTTCAATCAAAAGCAGCTCAGTTGAATAAGTACTCCTGCTTGAATCAAGGCTAGCCATCCTGACTTGATTAATCTGCCTCTCCTGTAGATCTAGCAGTATTCCCCCACCCAAATGTCCCTTCCTTTTTTAAAAAAGAAAAAAGAAAGGAAATTAATCATTCTTTGAGTGCTTAAGTTTTCCCACATTTCTTTTACATGTGACACACACTGTGGATGTCTATTCTAGTCATTTTAGCCAGTTAATTTAGTTATCTTTGTAATTTTATTCTTACTTCATGTTGTTGAGAGATTTCTACTCTGTTGTGATGTTTTATTTTGTTTTCTATGCTGTTCTATACTTCCCGGAGTCCTTAGACATAGGGGAAGCTTATAAATGCCATTAAATAAAATAAAAGGAAATTAACAAATATTTAAGCTGATTAGTGTTACTACTAAATGAAAAAATTGGTCCAGATTATGATTTCAAATTGATTGATTGATTATGTGCCATCAAGTCATTGTCGACTCCTAGTGACCACATAGACAGATAGATTTTCTCCATGACGATCTATCCCTAACCTGTTCTTTCAGGTCTCCCAATGGGGCACTCATCTAGTTGTCTTCTTCTTCTCTTTCCTTCCACCTTTCCCAGCATTAGATCCTTTTCCAGAGAGCTGAGTTTTCGCATAATGTGTCCAAAGTAAGATAATTTGAGCCTGGTCATTTGTGCCTCAAGTAAGAATTCTGGATTTATTTGTTCAATGATCCATCAGTTTGTTTTCCTGGCTGTCCACAGTATTCTCAGGAGTCTTCTCCAACACCAAAGTTCAAAAGCGTCAGTACTCTTCCAATCCTGCTTCTTTAAAGTCCAACTTTCACTTCCCTAGAGCATCACAGGGAAGACAATTCCCTGCATGATTCTGACCTTTGTAGGTATAGACACATCACAGCATTTGAATGTCTTTGCCAAGGCCTTCATGGCTGCTCTACCAAGTGTTGGTCTGTGGCATATTTTTGACTGCTTGTTCCTTTACTGTTGATAGTTGATCGTAAAAGCTATCCACTACTTCAATATCTTCATTGTCAATTCTAAGGCAGGTTATTCTACCTGTTGTCATTTATTTGGTCTTCTTTATTTTTTTAAATTTTATGTATTTATGTATTTATTATTTATTAAATTTTGCCACCACCCATCTCCCCCCAAAGGGGGACTCTGGGTGGTTTACAATATTTCCTGCCATTATTATTACTTTTTTTAAATAAATAACTCAAGGTAGCGAACATAGCTAACACTCCTTCCTCCTCCTATTTTCCCCACAACAACCCTGTGATGTGAGTTGGGCTGAGGGAGAGTGATTGGCCCAAGGTCACCCAGCTGGCTTTCAGTGTCATCAGCATAGTGCAGGTTATTGATGTTTCTTCCTCTAATTTTAAAACCATGCTCATCTTCTTCCAATCTAGCTTCTCTTAATATATTTTCAGCATATAGGTTGAATAAATAAGGAGAGAGTATACAGCCTTGTCACACTCCTTTGCCAACCTGGAGCCAGTCTGTTTCACCATGTTTTGTCCAAACTGTGGCTTCCTGACCTGTATATAAGTTTCTCATAAGGACAATGAGATGTTCCAATTTCAGTGATTTCAAATACTACATTACAATTCAGATGGGACATCCTTAGTGTGTGGATCTGGATCAATTGACTTGTTTTCCCCATTTACAAAGATCCTACAAAAATCAGTTATCATGATTTTCCACACAGGCAGTCTTCACTTACCGACTGCAATAGGAGCTGACAACTCCATCACTAAGCAGCATGGTCATTAAGCATGATGTCATGTGACCACGCCAGCTTATGACATCAGTTCCATCAGTTCCAGCTGTGGTCATTAAGCAAATCACTGCTGGTCATTAAGTGCAACATCTCATGACCATGACTTGCAACTTCCTGCCAGATTCCCCATTGACTTTGCTTGTCAGAAGCCAGCTGTGAAGGTCACAAATGGTGATCGCGTGACCATGGGACACTGCAACCATCATAAATGTGAGCCAGTTGCCAAGCACCTGAATTCTGAACACATGACCACAGCAGCAACTTCAAGGACCAGTTGTAAGTCTCATTTTTCACTGCTGCCATAACTTTGAACTGTTGCTGAATGAGTGGTTGGTAAGTGAAGACTACCAGCACTTCCTATTAGGGCCCATCTTACTAAATTGCATACTTCCTAATGCTACTTAGATATTTTCATTGTGAAATACCAACAGTTGTGGCTTGGTGACACCAACTAAGAGTTTTCCCAGTGCATGGCATATGTAAAAGACTTCTTGAAAATTATCAGAAGACTAATTAAAAGTTTAGGTTGCATTTATGGAAACCTTTACTTTATTGGAACTTTACTTGATAGGGGGTCTTTGAAAATTTAATTTTTGATTTCTAAATCCTAGGGTACCATTACAAAATCCACATCATTATAAGGTATATATGTCAGTAGATTTACAGTTTATGGTAAGTTCCATCCTGTAGTCTTAAAATGAAGCAAAGCAAAATCTGTTTTATTCATCTGGTATTGAAACAGAAGGCAATTCAAAATTTAATAAAAGAAAAAGAATCATATACCATTATGATAGTTATTTTATATTAAGTAACAGTGCTGCAGAACATTTACCTAGGTTTCACAACATCCTGTAAAATTAGTTGGATGCAAACATTGTTAAATATCCTCCCTCACATAACTATGTGGCATTTGGCTAACAATATGTCAAATAAGTGTCTTATTAAGCCTTAAATTAAATCCATGTTGGCAAGATGTAACTTAGTATATTATAAAAGAGCAAAATCATCTGGAGTAAGCAAAGAACAGATTTTCTAAGCTTAAGAAAAGAAACTGAACATGGAAGCTGCATTCATTTCTTTTATTCTGGAATCTGTCACATTTCTAGCCCAAGTCATGCCTTTTCAGAATTTCAAGGAACGACCATTTGAATATCAATCTAGTTACTTTCATATGTGTTTCTTCCATGATGGCTAAGATTTCTAGAAGCTCCAGGCCAAGATGTTTGGTGGACTGGGAAGCCTGATTTGGAATATCAGGTGGTCAGGTCCATCCCACCACCTCCTGGTCATCATTGAAAGACTTATTCTGTTTATTGGGAGATTTTTCATGCAGCTTCATGATATTTGATCTTTGATGAAAAAGGGTCTATTACTCAAACCAACAGAGTTGAAGAAACTCTACAATATAGCTACATAACTCTAAGAGAGGGATAGACTAGTAAGGAGGTTTAGAATATTGAGAGAATGTCACAAACACTATTTCAAAATGGCTGCCATAATGGGTGTGATCAGAACACAGACTGGTTACACAGCTCCCCACACTATCCCTTTAGGTCAGTCACTATCACAGAAGCTTACTGTTGGCCATGTTGAATTTAGAGGCTTTTCCACACTTCAACCGTCACCAGGCTGATGTATAAACCATGTATAAACCAACTGGAAATGAAGCCAGCTTCATTGATTTCAACCTTTCCTTTGCTTTGGCCACAGTGATTTGATGTTCTGTCTGGAGCTTGTTTACAACATCCCCTGACTGGTCAATTCTTCTATTTCTTTAGCTCTCTCCTAGAGAAAGGTGGGAGAGGGAGGGAGGGAGGGGGGAGGGAGGGAGGACAGTTTTACCATTTTTCTAGTCACATGGACTAGAAGGGACAAAGGACAGAATTTTTGTCAGTTGAATATGGTTTTAAAAAAGTCCATCTTTGCATTGTTCCGTCAATGGACTTGTTTAAAAAAATGGCCATGGAGAGCATCAACCAATGACTGGAGGGGAGGGGGCATTCCCATAACAGGCCACAGTGGAGCAGAGGAGTTTGCTTACAAGGAATTGAAATGCAGCCCACAAACCAGGTAGCACGACCTGAGATGGCCCTAGATAGAAAATGCTACTTCTGACACAGAGCCAAAAAGCACAGCAGAAGCTACATTAGCTGCTGGCTGCAGATGTTTTAAGGACACCCTTGTATGTTCCTGCCCTCCAGAAATGGTGGGTGCCTCACACTCATGCAAAAAAGCTGGACATACAGATCCACCCTAGGTCAATAATGCTGGGGATTAATGTGAAACAGATACACCAAAAAGTCATCAATAGATGGATTAAATTTATCCCAACACAGACCCAGTCTGCACCATACTACACTAATCTCATCTAGTCAGCTATGTCATGGGAACACCAAACTCCAGACAATTTGACTACCTAGTCCTCCAAGAAAAAATACTGGAGGAAAATGAGCAGTTTTCCATTAAAGACCTAGCAGCACAAACAGTAATTGGCTGTGTGGTCAAGCAATATCAATCACTGCCTGCATGGCCAGTGAAGAAGCGCTAGAGATACCATTAAGTCTTGCTGGTATTCTGCCAGTACAAGGCTCATGGTGTACTTGCCACTTCCCTGTGGGGACTCTGAATTCCCCAACTGATGATTTTTGACCCAGTTAATGGGACTGCATGCTGCCAGAGCTACCAGTCAAGAGACAAGATTGGGGTACATGTGTTATGGGTAGAAAGCCAGCATCTTTTTCCTGGGCAGGAGAATACATTGCTAAATAAAACACTCAGCTGCTGCCACCCAGCATGTTTATTTCCTATGAATGCTTATGGGGCTTTGCACCTGGCACTTTCCTTTCCAGCTTCCTGCTTATTTAAAATCAAACACATTACACTTAAGGACAGAGAGAGCAGAGAACCTGGCTTGGTGGTACAAAGGAGTCCCAAGGCATCACTTTGTCAGTCCTTGGTTCAAGCCATATTTTGAGCATCTTCTTTTTTTATTCATGTTCATTTATTACTGAATGGCTGTGTTTGCACCACCTGCTTAACCTGATGATTGAACTGACCCATTTTCTGCATCAAACCATCGACTAAACAAACAGGCTGGGTTCACACAAATGCTAAGCAACAGCAACAACAACAACAACAACAACAAAGAAAGAAATGAATGAATCAAAATGTAACTAGGCTTGGCTTGTTATGTGAATGTGAAGTCTTTAAGTAATTTGTTTAAGAATTGGTATGAACACACCAAATTTGTATATGCAGGTGGATTAATGTATTTTATACAGGACCCAGCTGGGGGAAAAAACCATGAAATGAAAAGAAATGAAGAAAGGAAAGAAAACAGCTGAGCCAGAATCTCCAAAATCTTCCAGTAAGAATAATTCTCTCATAGTACAGAAATTAGCACACAATAAGCATCACTATTAAAACACATATTCTCATATATGGGTGGATAGTAACCAGTTTAGAACTTTTTAAAGTGGGACTAGATTCATTCATAAAATATAGAGCCATCAGTGTTTCCCAGTCTTTATAGCTTCATAGATCTGCCAAAATCAAAGGCACCAAATCCTAAATACCAGCTGCTGATAGATTATTTCTATCCTACTAGTAAGCTTCCAAGATGCTTCTGGCTGTCCAATGGGAAACCCAGACTGCATTCACACATTGTGGGAAGCCATTAAGTGGTTTGCTTGATTTTTGGCATAGAGTATTGTGTTAATCCAGCCATTATGATATGCTAATTATGGTTTAAGGATCAGCCGGTTGTGGTATATTCAGTAAACTTTGGCTAAATGAAACATAGTTTAGTGCAACATGTTCATCCAGAGTTAGAAAGCTGAGATAGATAGATAGCTTGGAATGACCCATCCTTGTTCTTCTCTTCTTATAACCATAGCAACACTTTGTCAAACAGTTCTCTCCTGTCTAATTTGCTTCATTCATGAAAAGTGAGAAGATGACTGAACAGAAATGAAGATGATGTTTCTTTCAGAATTTGTAGCGGGTGCAGAGTTGCATCACCTTGGTAGTGCTGAACAGATGAGATCTTTAACTTAAAAAAAAACCAGCAACATGAACAATCACCTATAATAATGCTGGGTTGGACTTTCGAAATATTCCATCTTTGGAGAATAATAATCTGAACTTCTAATAGTGGTCAGGGGACTGCAGAACTTTGCATGATGAAGTGGTCATTTTCCAAAGTGTGGGGTAGACAAACACTCAGTGCCACGATGAGACAGTCTACACAACTACACTTGGTTTCATGTGGAGTCTTTTTAAAATGTTACCAAAGCCTATGTAAAACAGACCCAACTTTTTTAAAAAAAAAATCTCATGAATGCAAGCAACATATTGCTAAGCTTTATGCATGAAATGAACAAAGCTACAAAGGACATTCTGTTTGCACAATGACTTATTGCTTTCGGATTTCAGATATTTCTAAAACTACCTTTGCCCATGAAGTAGAGATCCTGGAGGTGTCTAGGTAATCCATTGCTGCATTTACCCTACCCCTGCAGGGCAAAAACTGTCTATGCTCTGCTTTAAGGGTGCACAACTTTTGGAGATTCAAGTACTGCTCAAAAGCTGCATGAATCACAATATGCACATGGGAATTTCCTTCCCTTGTGCACATAGAAGCATATACCCTGCCAGCACACATCCACATATGCACTCAATAGTCTTCATAGCCTTCACTGGGAAGAAAAGGGAAGACCATGTTTCACTGCTGGGTTCCATGTCTGCTCCCCAAGAATGGAAATTAAAATGGACAAATTCTTACTGCCATTGGCAGTTTTCAATCACTTTGATGGGAAGAATGGGGAAGCAATGACTACATTCTACTCTTTGTTCCTTGAAACAAGAATCTTTGGCCTGCAAAAGAAGTTCATTGAGTTATAGCGACTTCCAAGCCATTCTTGTATGACCACAGAGGTTTTGTGTGCATATACAGTAGATCCTTGGTATTTGTATTCGTCGCTGAAGTCTGCATACCAAGAAATGGGACAAAACTAGACTGAATGAATCTCCAATTTTCTGTAATCTCAGGTTTCAGTAAGACTGCTTAGGTTTGAGCAGTTTTTCATAAAAAGCCCATTACGGTCAGGGTAACAGGATGACCAGGATGACCATACATTCAAGAGAGTATTTTAAAACCATTAAACAACAACAGCAACAGCAACAATGCAATCACCATTAGAAAAAGTCCATTGCTCAACCAACTTCACAACTGCACATTTCCCATCTCCCCCATGACCCTCCAACATCTGAGTCTCAACATTTCCTGGAACTGTTCTGAAATGTTCTAATTTGAGCAGGCTTTATGCAGCAGGGTTAATTGGGGAGATGATAATTTGAGCTTAGGGATCCAATATGGGCTATATTTAATAGTTTAGTGAGTATTTGTTAGCTTCAAAGGATTCCCAAGTATTGTTACCTGGCCTTTGCCTTCAGGGTTAGAGTGTTACACAGTACTAAATGTATCACATAATTTGCTGTATGGTTCCATGCATTTAACTATCTGTTTGTGTTAAAAAGAAATGGTAGGACCAGCTGTCAAAGCAAAGATTTAATGCGTGATATTAAACATGCCACATGCTGTGACTGACATGCTAGGGCCCTAGATATTTTTAATAGTTCGCTGCAAGGGAGTTAGCCAATCATTGGGTTAAAATGTCATCTGCAGCATTTCCCATCTGTTGGTCTGGCAAGAGCCTATTTCACCTTGACTTGCTCTGCTTGTAGAATAATGATAATCTATTGTAGCAAATTCCAGCAGAGCAACCTGAAATTTCTGACTGGATCTAGGCCAGCTGAAAGAGGATAAATATACAGCTGTGCACCAAGTGATTACTCTCAATCATTGCTCCCAAGTTCCTGCACATCATCAAGTTTATTTTCCTTGAGGCTATTTGCCTGGCTAAGGAAGAAAATACCGCTCATCTGGGGAGAAGCATGTCAACACTGGATTGAGACATAAAAACCAGTCTTGTTTTCTTTCACTAAGACCACCAGGAGCCACACACCTATAAAACATGATTTGCAAGCATCATAATTAGCACTGCAATCCCATTGTCAATAGTATACTTACTCATGTTATACGTATGACCAACACTGCAGCTTCCTCTGCTTTGTTACATTCTGTCCCGTTATAACACATTGGTTTTCAACCTTGGATCCCCAGATGTTGGACAATGACTCCTCTTATCCTCAACTAATATGGTCAATGGTTAAGGATGATGGGAGCTGCAGCATTACAAGACTTAGAGTTGGGAATCAGTACCTCAGAATGTTGATTGGAGCTTTCTATAGATGAACCTGTAGTTTGTAGCTGCACAGGGTCTAAATCCTCTTTTTTTTTGTGGGGGAGGGTCTTCCAGAGCACTACAGGCACTTTCTAGCCAAATTGGCCATTTTCAGCAGTACATGTTTTTTTGGAAAAAAAAACAGCAATGACAAAAGGGAGTGCAAAGCAGATGTGTTAAACACTTGCAGTTTAACCTTTTCCAACTCCTGGGGTTAAACAGAATCAGAGATTGAAAAATGTAGGCTCCAATCATAAAAATAATTACCATCCCTGCTACAGAATTCAGTACAGAACGTCTGGGTTGAGAGAACTGAGGCAGGGACTGAAGTCTCACATCCCTGTGCACCTGGTGGACCACCATATCTCTGCCCTGGTTTTCTGCTCTTAGGAATATGGTGAGTTCCAGTGAACAAGCTTACAAAATCCTTTACAGGGCTGTGGGAGAGAGCAAGGCAGATGCGCTCATTGGAGGCAAGGGCTTATCTTAAACTTGAGGCTCCCAACTCAATCAGATGTATTAATGGGCAAGAAAATCACTGCCTAGGGTTAGGTGAGTGAAAAAGAGAGAGGCTGCAATTGACAAGGCACTAGCAAAATCAAAACAAGAGAGGGAAAGAGAGAGCTTGTATCTCTACAATGCCCTGAATGCATTTCTTGGTTTTTGCTACTCTAAGCAAGCAAATGTCTTTTGCTACTATGCTAAAAGCAAATTAAGGTAAAAGTAAAGAGAGATGTGCCTTTTGCCCTCTTGGTGACATCTAGGGGTAGTCCATTTCTGTAACCTAACAAAGAGAGCCAGTTTGGTGTAGTGGTTAAGGCACCAGGCTAGAAACCAGGAGACCACGAATTCTAGTCCCGCCTTAGGCACAAAGCCAGCTGGGTGACCTGGGCCAGTCCCTCCATCTCAGCCCTAGGAAGAAGGAGGCATGGGCAAACCACTTGCAAAAAACCTTGCCAAGAAAACTGCAGGAACTTGATACATTGACAGCCAATTTGGTCTAGTGGTGAAGTGCTGGACTAAAAACTAGGAGACCATGACTTCTGCATGAAGCCAGTTGGGTGACCTGGGGCCAATCACTGTCCCCAAGAAGAAGAAGGCAATGGTAAACCACTTCCGAAAAACTTTGCCAAGAAAACTGCAGGGACTTGTCCAGACAGTTGCCAGGAGTCAACACTGACCAAAAGGCACCAAATAAACCCTGACAAAATAGATTTTTATTGGAAGAGGTGTGTTTCACCTGTTGGGAATGTGACACATCAAGTTACTGATTGTTCCTGGGAAAACAATGAGCAATTGCATTGCATTGCTAATGAAATTTGGCAGTGCAATTAAATTAGGGGGCAGCAATTACAGAGGCTGGGGACAAGGGCATTTGTGTTGTGGGGAGCAGTTAAAAAAGTCAAGGTGGTATGCAACACATGTAATAAAGGGATGGGGCTTTGATTGAGTGGTTACAATGACCATTTATCCTTTTTTTACCCTGGCTGGGTGAAAAGTGAAAAAGTGAAAGGTCCCCTGTGCAAGCACTGGGTCATGTCTGACCCTCCGGGGGGATGCCACTTTCATGATGTTTTCTTGGCAGACTATAGCGGGGTGGTTTGCCATTGCCTTCCCCAGTCGTCACCTTCCCAAGCAAGCCAGGTACTCATTTTACCCACCTTGGAAGGATGGAAGGCTGAGTCAACCTGAGCCGGCTACCCAAGAGAGAATCCAGCTTCCATTGGGATCGAATTTGGGTCATGGGGAGAGTTTTGCGCCACAAGAGGCTGGGTATTATATGTTATTCACCTGTGCTTTAAACACTTTAGCTTCTGCTTCAGAAATTAAATCCTATTTACCAAAAAGGGATATGGTCCTAAATTTAAGACCATCCTGCTCCCACCCTGCCAGAAGATTAAGATGAATCTCCTGCCTGCCTCTTTTACAGTGTTCTCAGGAAATCTAAGAAAACCTTCCATTTTAGAATTAAATAATTTAGTGAAGAGCCTAGTCTTCCTTTCAGGATCAATACAGTAGAGGACATCAGAAGGCCAATGCCAACTTGAGCTAATATCACAAGGCTCTAATGAAGTTGAAGATTCCCTGCCAAAAGAATGGGGGGCAGGGGACCCCAAAATACAAATCCACACTGCACTTATTGGAGAGGAATCTGTCTATCTGTGTGTGTGTGTGTGTGTGTTTAGGTGTAGGTGTGAGAGACACAGGAAAGAAATACACCTTGCTCCCTTAGTTGGAAATGAAATTCAGAAAGAATGGCTGCTTTATTCCAATCATAATTCTTTCTATGTCATTGTAGGAAGGGGTCAGAAACCATAATGACTTCTCTTTATTACTTTTCAGGCTAGCCTCCCCAGATTTCCTCATAACAAATTCTGCAGATTCCCTTCCACTTTAATAAAAACCATCCTGAGACACAAATTCCTGGTGTATTTATTTCCTTTATTTTAGGTAAATATGTCTGAGTGACAACATGAAGAATGTCAATGGAGGTCTATCTGTAGCCTCGAATCGGTTAACTCACAGTTTCTCAACCAGGGTTCCGTGGCACCCTTGGGTTCCACAAGAGGTCACTAGGGGTTCCCTGGGAGATCACGATTTATTTAAAAAATGATTTCAAATTCAGGCAACTTCACATTAAAGAAGTAAATTTCATTCTTTATTTTCAGTTTAAGAACACTGTTAATGTGCATATACAGGCCTACCCATGAAATGAATATAGTAATTTTGTAACGTCTGGCCTATATTTGAGCCTGAATGTGCAGGAGTTCCCCAAGGCCTGAAAATATATTTCAAGGGTTCCTCCAGGGTCAAAAAACTGAGGAAGGCTGGGTTAAATGTTTGGCTTTGTTTTATGACTATGAAGATAGTCTTTCCTGGAAGTTACTGAAATAACTCTTTTCTCCTGTTTGCTTCACTTATTATTGGCTGAAGCTAGAAAACAGCACAGGACAGGTGCAAAGGAATATAAGTGAATCCTATGATTAATAATGAGCTAACCTGAAATATTCCAAATCGTAAAATAAAATAACCATTTTCCAACAGCATTGCAACCCACAGCATCTATAGTAGCCATTTTAATGATGGTTAGGTACCTTCCAAATAGCCCACTGGGCTGCAGCCTCCTCACCCGCCATTTTTATTTTCTATGTAGACTCCCTTCTATTTCTGAGTTTATTCTGGTTTTGATCTACAAAACCCTGCCATATGTAGGACCTCATTAGCTAAGAGGGGGGCTTGCAAACTTTTTTGCACCCTTATGACCTACCCTACCCTAAAAGGAGAAATGAATGTGTGGTTCCCCCCAGGAAGAGAACCAATAATTATCTATATACCAAGGGTTCTCAAACTTTGCAATACGACAACCACCTTCCGTGGATTTGCTCAGAAAGAGTGGGAGAGGTATCAGAGTCCACTGCAAGCCAGGTAGGAGCAAGTTTGTTCAGCGCTCCCACTTTCCATGCATCAGCCTGACCAGCTGTGTCTAGGGCTGTAAAGATTATAAGGGTACTTCATAAAGCTTTATTAGCATGCAAAGTGTTTAAAAAACCCACATCCTCTGGAAGAGTCTGAGCATGATTGCTTGGATGACTTTCCCTGGTTTTCTGTGCATGTGTGGGCCCAGATGGCTGCTCAGTGGTCTCCACGGAAGTATTGCACACACAGTACAAGACAGCCTTAAAAGTAGGCAAGCATGTGGCTGTTTAACCTTTTAAAGAGGGGGCTTCACTCCCAGTAACACATTTTACAAAACACCTCTTTGCACAACCCTGGTAAATTCCTCTCTTATTCTTGGCTGTGGTGGTGGTGGTGTTTTTTTCCCTGCTCTATGATTTTTGAGAAACAACTGGGAATTTAAGTGATCGGAAATGAGTTATTACTCAGAAATTAATAATAAAGAATATCTAAATATGTGCATGTTCTGTTATGGAGTGCGGAGGAAAAGAAGAGAAAAAGACAATGTTGCAAAATTCAGATGGACATCTTGAGGGGAAAAAAGGACACAGTAGAAATTATTATTATTATTATTATTTAGAAGGAAAAAGGGGTTAAGTCAAACTAAGTTTTACCAATGCTAAGTTAAAATCATAATAAAAATGCTTTGTTGCCTTTAATGTTACATTATAATTCTTACATTATCTATCTTTGTCTACTTTAGAATGGCCCTGCGTAAATACTTCTGAACATTTACAATACCCATTTCTTGACAGTTTTGTTTTAATATACTGTACTTCCACTTGAAGATTTATATTTTACATAGTTTTTCATCATGTTGGTATTTTTGTCAGATTGCCTTGGGCTGCAAAGGCTAGAAATGACCTCTCTGGTGTCCTCTGCCTGGCCTCCTTATTGGGATTTTGATTTTTGGAAAGCAATGCCCATTCCTCATGTTCTTGTAAGGCCCATCATTTTTAATGTCCCTGTCTAGACAAAGAGCACTCAACATCGTCAAGGTCACCAGCCATAGCACAGCACAGAACTCTGGGGTTGGTCTGTTCTTGAATGTTCCTCATTTTGTCATGAAAGGCTTGCCACTTACGCGAAATGCCCTGGGTTCAGCGCTAGTGAGTGCTTGGCAACCATGGCATTTCCTCTGCATATCTGTTCCAAAAAGAACCCGGGGAATGGAATTCTACTGTGTCTTTCTGGGAGAAGTGTCATTTTTCAGAAGAAAATAGAAGAATGGATAGTAGACTGCTAGAGACTGTTCCTTAAGCCATTAATTTATGGAAAAGAGGAGGAGGATATATTAAACTTTTGTATTTGAAATAACAGTGTGTTGTATAATTGTGCTCTTTTTAACCCCTGTGTCAAATCCTTCCAGTGTGGGTTTTTGCCTCCTCCTTTTGCTGAACCTGTATTTAGAGGAAAAACTGTTACATTGTGCATGTATGTATGGTACGCAATGTCTTAGACTGATTCCCAAGAATGGCTGAGTATCCACATCTGAGCTAGGAGGACTTTCATGGCCACGGGTGGCTGGCTATAATTACTGTCACTACTCTGCCTCCATAGGACATGGATGCATACAGCTTGAACATCTGTAGGATACAGGAATTTGTGTACAGGTAATCCTCTTTTAGTGACTGCCTTGTTTAGCTACCCTTTGCAGTTACCACAGTGGTGAAAAAGTAATTTTACAACCAATCCTCGCATTTACGACCTTCTTAGGTCTGTAAAGCAAAGGAAAGCTGAAGTAAGATCATAAACAGAGTCACGGTTTCACTTAGTAACCACTTCACTTAACAACCAAGTTGCCAGTTTCAATTGTGGTCACTAAATGAGGACTACCTGTATATGTGCAAGTACTGTATGCTTGAAAACATTTATCCCTGTATGGGGAGATGGCACATGGAAGTGAAAGCATGTGAATAACATTGGAGGTGGTAGGACTGACTGGGACAGGATTGAAAATTAATAACAATATACCCACATACCATAAAATCTTGGGAAATGTAGTTCTGCTGGAATATTGAACTGGCCAACCTTCTTATGGCTTGGAAACTAAGAAAAGTTGGTTAGTAGTTGGATGTGGATCTATCAGGAATAGCAGGACTGTAAATGATATTAGAAAGTTGAACAACATCCAGAGGGCAGCAATGACAAACTATGTCCATATTGAACAATTAATTTATTTAATTAGCATGCAACTTGCTCTTGAACTTATTTATCGGCCAAAAACCTGAGTTGTTGCATACATATCAAGCTTAATTAACCCAATTTTAAAAAAAAAATTAAAGAAAGCTTAAGGACACAATTCTGATTTACCTTTTAAGACCTTCTCAAAGGATAATAGCCTTTTTGATCCAGATTCAGCTGACTCATATTGCAAATTGCAGCATCTACTGTGGAAAAGCATAACATGGCTTCACAATTATCACAATCCCTGGAAAGTCTGCTTTGCTTGAAAAGACTGTGTTGGATAATTTTGGCCTGTAAAATTCAGATTTCTAAAGTGCTTTTAAAGAGAACAAGAGAGAAAAAAAAGGGGGGGGAGAAGGTTTTGTTTGTAATTTGCCTCTGATTCATGTCCTTGATATGTTGCATCACTATGCAACTGGTTCACAATTTGTCCTTGAAATAACTTCTCTTAGCCTCTCCTACTGACTTTAAATTACACATGAAAAATGCATCAGAAGTTTTTTAGAATTCTCTCTGCTGAGAAACTGGTTGCTGTTGAATTTCCCAATTACAACTACTGCTGCTATGACCTCCTCCTCTACCTCCTTCTCAGCTTTCAGGGAATAAAAATCAAAGCATTTCAAATGTTTTGACTATTTTCTTTTACTAGCAATCTCATAATAGAATGCCTTTGTCTTTTGGGAAAATACGTAATATAATATCTGCGATAACATTAAGTCTGCTTAATGTTACATTGGAATCAATGATTTGCTGAGTTAGTTTAATTCTGATTGGTTATCAGGATGGTTGGTTTCTCCTTGGTTCTTTGTTTAGTTTATTTCTATCTTGTCTTCATCATTAATCTAGGCCCTCAAGGCGATTAATAATTACCAATCAATAGTATAAAATAAACTTTCGAAGTCATACATTGAACTCAATGTAAACATTAACAAACAATTAAAGCATGGTGAATGGGATCCATCTTGGCTGTTCTTCTAAAGAACAAGAGATTGGAACCCCCACACAACTCCCAAAGCAGTGTATTAGACCATTCTGGAGCATCACAAGAGAAGACTCTCTTTTGCATGGCACATAGATTAATCTCTAGCAGCGGGAGAATCTTCAGAAGGATCCTTCCTACAGGCAGATTTGCAGTGGGAAAGGCAGCCCCTTAGACAACCATGCCCCAAGCTGTGTATAACAACTGAAATTGTGACTGCTCAGTAAGCATTTGGCAAGCCACACAGATTTTTCAGGATAAGCATTGTGCGATTTGTGGACCTTGCCCCAGTTATCAGCTTACTGCCTTATTTTGCACCAATTGCCGTTTCCAGTATTTTTTCAAATATAGCTCAAAGTACAGTGCATTGCATTACCTAAGAGGAGATGTAAACAAGGCATGGATAACTGACTGCCCAAGTTGACCAGCTCAAGAATTATTGTGTCTGATGCATTAGCTATAACTGTGCAAACATGCTCCTTGTCACAGCCCACCTGAGAACTGAAGATCAAGTATTCCCAGACTGCAGACTTACAATTCCAACAGGCTGAACCACGTGTCCAATTTTCTATTTTACCAATAGGACCTTCATCTTGTCTGAATTTCTTTTGACTTGTTCTCCCTCATGCAGCTTATTATCAAATTTAGGCAAGTAACAATTGCTTATGTGGAATTGGTTGATAAGCAGCAATCCATGATAAGCCACTCTGGGACTCAAAACAGGGCACTTATTTAATTTACTAAATAGTCTACCTTGCCTCTTGTAGTCTGACTTCAACCAATTCCAGTGGAAGTCACGCTTGCTTTCTTTGGTCACACCCACTTTTTGAGTGGGGTCTTAGCTCATCCCACCCCCAAATTAAAGAGTTTTTAATCTACCATCTAAGAGCTATCCAGGAAAGCTTTGCTGCAGCTGACAAATCTCAGCTAAGATTTCCACTCTGCTGCTTCAGTGACCGGACAAATGGTAGCTAAAAACAGCTCTGGCAAGAATCCCAGATATGCAAGGAACACTTTCCTTCTTAAAGAAATTGCTGGCTAGATTCTTGTTCACTTCCATCATGCATGGCAATGCATTAGGAGTGCCATTAATCTTCTTGGCCCAGACTAGTCCTCTCTATTTATACCAGAGTGCAGATGACATGCAGATCTCTTCGAAAGCCATGTAGGGTGGGTGGAGAACATTCACATCTGGATGCTCATCTGACTTATACATAGTGATGTCAGTCAAACTCATTCATCTGAGGATTAGACACGAGTGTTGCAGATACTTCTAATGCTCAGCTCAAAGAAGACACAAGCATTCGGTTGCTCTAAAAGCTGCAAATTGAAGCAGAAAATTATTCTGACCTTACTTTTTCAAGTTCTCTATCCTTTGCCTAACCACCCTCTGAATTCCTAAATGCTTCATTCATAGATAGATAGATAGCTGGGGAGATAAGAGGGAATGAGACACCATGTGCTTCAGTGATTTTGCAATGAATAGCTTTCTTTATTTCAAGCCACAATCGGCTTGAGCCACAGATGACTTGCTACTTTCACTGCTGTCATGGATCCTGATCCAGAGAAATAGTAGCTTTTATAAAAGTGCATCATCATAAACTGGCATCATTATTTTATTTCTCTGCTTCTACAAGCAATAGCCAATTAAGTGTCCATTGGGACATTGAATTTGATGACATCATATTGTATATTGTTCAATCAGATGTTTCCAGGAAAGCAATGAGATGAATCAGGGATGGCTGCAGCTCTTTGTGTATTTTAGACCTCATGCATTTATATCTCTACGTTGGTCTGCCCAGAGCCTAATACTAAATTTTATTTTCTACCCTAGCATTTCTGCAGTATTCTGCCAGATGAGATACCAGACACACCCATATCTCACTGTTCCACTAATTATTAGGTTGTCTTAACATTGCACACACTCTGAGCCTAGTAAACTCATAAATTTCTATTTCGCTAACCTCAATGATTGTTTTCTTTAATTCCCTCAGGGCTTCCCATACATGATGTTTGTTCTTTTACACAAACCTTTCCACACTCAAGGATTTCTTTCCCATGTTCTGTTAAGACAATGTATAAATTAGAGCTTCAGTTGGGGAATTCAACTCTGCAAATCTTTTTTCACTCTGTTTATTTTCAAAGTCATACTGACCTCTAGAGGGGAAAGACCCATATGACAAGATATTAACAATATAGAGAATTTCAAAACAGAAATTAAAGGAGCAGGATTCTGGGCCCTAAGTACAGAGGAATTATCTCCACTACATTATTTCTTGCACATCAAAAATCGAGGGCAGAAGCCATTTTTATGAGCAGCTGAAAAATAATATCTGTTTAAATCCTTCAGGATTTCTTTTTCTGGTACTACTTCCATCTGTTTGTTCCTTTTTAGTTTTCGGCAACAGGGAGACAACTAAAAGGGAAGTGACAGACAGGCATAATGATCACTAGAACATACAATGGACTGGAGGAAGACATGGCCTCTGAGACCAAGCAAGCATGCTTGGAAGTTTCTTTAAAGCAAAAGAAGAGAGGGGAAAAAATGGTTTCTCTAAAAGGCAAGGCAACCACTTTATACCTTTCCTCCTCCAGTGAGTTTTTGATGAAATTTGTTTTTTAATTCCATGCAAAAGTTTCATAAACAGAGCATGTCTCTTGCACATGGTAGAAAGAATCTCATGAATGCTAGGGCACACGATCCTGCCTGCCTCTAATTTTTTCCACTTCTCTATTATTATTATTATTATTATTATTATTATTATTATTATTATTGGATTTGACCTTGGGGGAGCTGGGGGTGACGATGACCAACAGGAAGCTCTGGCATGGGCTGATCCATGAAGTCACGAAGAGTCAGAAGCGACTGAACCAATAAACAACAATTATTATTATTATTTAAATGTTATAAACATGATTATATTATTTATTTGATTTAAATTTGTATACCGCCCAACTCCCAGTGACTCTGGGCAGCTCACAAGTAAAAAGATGTTTTAAAAATACAATGAGAGACCCCCAAAAAATAGAATAAAAGATGGCAAAGATGGCAACGATGACAATAACCAGACAGAAACGAAAGAGAAACAAACCCACGCAATCCAAAGGGGACCTAATTCTCCCTCACCAAAGGCCTGGGTGAACAGCCAGGTCTTCAAGGCCCTTCAAAACACTAGCAGGGTAGGGGTGATCTGGATCTCAGGGGGAACCTTGTTCCAGAGGGCAGGTGCTGCGACAGAGAAGTCGCGCTGCCATGGTCCTGATAGATGGCATTATTTAATCAAAGGACCCAAAGACCGCCAACCCTACCAGACTGAATCAGCCAGGTAGATACCATGGGAGACAGGTGGTTCCTCAAGGAACCAGGCCCTATGCCATGTAGGACTTGATAGGTAATGACTAGCACCTTTAACTGCACCCAAAAGCAAGCTGGTAACCAGTGTAGCTCACAAAGCAGAGGTGTTACATGGGCATACTAAACCATGCCCATTGCTGCCTGCACCACTGCATTCTGGACCAGCGGAAGCTTCTTCAATGGCAGCCCCACATAGACCATATTGCTGTAGTCAGGCCATGAGGTGACTAGGGTATATGTGACTGCCTGAAGGGCCTCCCAATCTAGGAAAGGGTGTAACTGACACACCAGATAAAACTGTGCAAAGGCCTGCCTGGCCACAGTGCCACCAGCTTATCGAGCAAGAGCTGTGAGTCCAAGAAGGCCTCCAGATTGTGCAACACTCTTGAATGGGGAAGAGCAACCCCATCTAAGGTCAGGGATGGAATGTCCCCAGATCTGAGTGGCCAAAACACCCAAAGCCACTTGGTCTTGGTAGGATTCAATTGGAGACAGTTCCTCCCCATCCAAACCTGCACTGGGACAGAACTTCAACAGTCGCACTACCCAAGAGATATAATTGGGCATCTTCAGCATACTGATATGTTGCCGTTGTTGTCTAATGCCTTTGAGTCAGTCTTGACTCCTGGTGACTGCCTAGACTAGTTCCTGCAATTTTCTTGGCAAGGTTTTTTGGAAGTGATTTGCCATTGCCTGCTTCCTAGGGCTGAGAGAGAGTGACTGGCCCAAAGTCACCCAGATGGCTTTGTGCCTAAGGCAGGACTAGAACTCACAGTCTCCTGATTTCTAGCCTGGTGCCTTAACCACTACACCAAAGTGAACCCCAAATTGGCAAACGACCTCACCCAGCAGTTTCATGTAGTTTTTGAAAGGAGGAGAGAGAGAGGAGAACCCTGTGGCACACCACAAAAGAGGGGCCAAGGGAGTTGTCTCTCCCCCCAAAAAAACACTGATGTGGAACTGGCCCTAGAGAAAGGAAGGAAGCCACTGTAGAATGATGCTCCTAGCCCACAGAGCCAGTTCAGAAGGTTTTTAAGTTCTAGTATGTATAGTCTTGGTTACAAATCCACTTTAATGGTTTCGATCCTTTTCTACATGTTTTATTTTTTAATTGGGAAATGGCACTAACATATTGCTGCAGTTCTCATGCTACGCTTAACAAGGTGGGTTAAGACCTAGCGGATGCAATCTTACAACATATCAGCTTTATCCCTGTTAATTTGGGGGGCTCATCGTGTCTTAAACCTGGTTAGTTTGTGGTTTAAAGTATTATGCAAATCTAGGAAATGAGTTAATTCAGTTTCCAAGTTCAGTATGTTGTGAGAACCCTGCCCTATAATGATCCTTAAAAACAGAACTGTTGTAAGAGTTGGTTTTCAGACTGATAAAGATTCAAGTGGCCATTATATAAACAACCAGCTGTAAATGTCCCTGTGACCGGTGAAGAGGGCCGCCCTCCCCCCTGGTACACTGTAAAACAGTGAGAAAAACGCTTTGGAAGTCACCATCCTTAATGCACGTTGAGAGGTATTTATTCTAAATTGAAATTTAGTTCACTTACTGCAGTTCTTGTCCCCTGACCCCTTTCACTTTAATAAATCTTGCTGTGTGAGATTCATGCTTGGAAAAGAATTACTTTCCATTTAGGCAGCCACCAAAGGTCCTAACAGCTTTACTAATACTTCCCCAAAACAAAAATATGCAGAACATTGTCTCAGATTTGATTTCAACACACCCAGCTACATCCAGTCCATTAGAATGGAAAATGATGGTGAACTCACAGGAAGACCGAAGACGAGAAGCTGGCATCATCTTTGCGGGGCCGTGGAAAAGATGCCATGGTGCAAATTCATTCTTTTTCTCCTTAATTTAGTTACTTACTGATCATGTGTATACATGCTGGAAATGTCAGGTGTCTTGAGTATTCTCTGGGAACGTCCTGCCATGTTTTGAACTGACAAAAAAGCCAGGCTACAGATCAGCCTGTCATTTTGAGCTGTAGTAATCATATGATCAGAGATGCGTCAGCAGAAGACTTCTAAGGATGACCTTCCTCTAAGAAGTTGGTAAAGCAAGAGAAAGAGTAAACTGGAAAACTTAGGAAAGTTCTTCCTAAGGGAATAAGTTTCTATATCAAACACCACTAAATCTCCATCCATTTCATAATTTCTCTCAGACGGATGAGATTCATTTGTTAGAGACAGTGACAGATTTTCATTTAGAGTAAGGCTAAACTGAACTTGATGCAGCTGGGCAGGCGATCTTGGGTTTCCAAGATCAGCACAAGTCACCCCTTTGCTCCGCAAGCTGCATTGGTTGCCAGTATGCTTCCGGGTCCAATTCAAGGTGTTGGTTATCACCTTTAAAGCCCTGCATGGCACGGGTCCAGGTTACCTAAGGGACCGTCTCCTCCCCATCACATCAACCCGTCCCACCCAGTCGTGCAGAGAGGGCATGCTACGGACCCCGTCTGTAAGAGAACTCCATCTGGTGGGGTCCAGGAGGCGGGCCTTCTCAGCAACAGCCCCTGCCCTTTGGAATATCCTTCCCCCAGAAGTGAGATTGGCTCCCTCCCTCCTGGACTTTAGGAAACAACTAAAGTCCTGGTTCTGTTATCATGCCTGGGGCAGGAGAAAGAGTAGTCATTCCTGGGGATGGTTAGTTTCTTAGAAGGACTCTGCTCTGCTTGCAAATCATAGAGAACTTCCAGCCATTGGGGTTTTTATCATATTTATTTTATTATGTATTATAGTATTTTACAGTTTTATATTTTTCTTTTTTATGTTTTATTGTAAACCGCCCAGAGACCCTTTTGGGAGATGGGCGGTGATAAATTTGATTAATAATAAATAAAATAAATAAACTTGATGCTCTCCTGCAGTAGATACAAATTCAGGTTAGGAGGGGCAGGAGCAAAGTCCATCTTGGTGAGCCCCCTACTCTTTGTAGCTGGCTGATGAACCTTGGTCTTTAGCCCAACTAGGAATTAAGAATTGTGAAGCCATGGGACTGATGATCTCCAGAACATGTAATTTTGGATGCAGATTAGGATGAATGCTGATCAGGACTGCTATGGCCAGAATAAATTGACTAGAGAACCACTGGTGAGATGGTCTCCTAGACTGCATTGGTTATTTATTTATTCAAAACGTTTCTATAACACCTGTTATGGGAAGCATCAGCAGGTGGTATTCAATATTAAAATGCATTTTGCACAGTTTAAAATAAATCATATCAAACAATTCATGTACAGTTAAGTGTATATTAAAACATAAAACCAGAGGCCATAACTAGAGGAACAGTACCCCATGAGATGGCATAAGGCTGGTGAGTAAAAGATGTTTTCAATATTTGCCTAAACTGAAATAAAGTGCATTAACCCTGGAATGAGAGTATTCCACCCAGTAGATACTAAAATCCAGAAAGCTTAGCTCCTCTCTTTGTTCTTGTTAAGAGCCTGCTTGGGGCTCTTGTCTTCAGTTCAGTTGGAGAAGGGGATGATGTAATCTTCTGGTCTTCTGCTGTCCACCAATAATTTTGTTTTCTCATTGGCCATTCTAATTCTCCAGAGGTAAAGTGATGAAATTCCTCAGTTCTGCTACAAGGGATTGTGATGAGCCTGGAAAAAAAAAATGGAAGACACAAACCAGAGAGATCAGTCAAAGCAACTTATCTTGGGGGAAGACAAGACCTGGAAAGATGCATTTCAAATCATTCAAAGAGACTCCTCCTTAATTAAGTGATCAAAAATGAGCCTGGGAAATTCCATTTACAGTTTCCATGATTCTATATTTACCCCAGACTGTCATTAAAGATACACTGAAATCTGTGTAGTTCTTGCTTCCTTGACCTTGCCCAGTTGCATGCAGCTTGATATCTCCCTAGGTTCTTTGCACATGGGAAGACTTTTTACAAAACACTGTGGAATTTATATGCATTTCACAGGGAAAATGTCATCATTATCATCATTGTTGTCATTGTCATCATCATAATCAAACATACCACACTGATAATATGTATTTCTCAACCTCAGCCACTTTGAGATGTGTGGACTTCAACTCCCAGAATTCCAGTGTCAGCTGCACTGTCTCTGATTCTGCGACACCCAGGACCATCATAAAAACAGCACTGTTAAATTTTGGATAGTTCACTGGCCATTGCATTTTTATTGAGCCTATGTTCCTCTAACAAGTCCAAGTAATTATATATATATCTGTATCTCTCTCTCTCTCTCTCTCTCTCTATATATATATATATATATATATATATTCTTATAACAAGTAATACAGCCTTAAATGAAATGGCCATGGAGAAAATGGTGGAGTGGGAGTTGTAAAAAAATTGTAGAAAATTTGAGGGGGGGGAATAGGTTAAGGAAAAATAAGCACACCGTAAAAGAACAGGAAGCTCTGTTAATCATCTAATAATACTTGTCTCATGTTAAAGCTGGCATCACAGTCAGAATAACTGGCCTTTTCATATTCACCTCACTGCCTTCGAAATAGTGCAGTCAAGTCATTAGATGGATACGCGCGCATGAAACGTGCTCAGCAAGGGTATCCCAGACAACGACAGCCTTTCCCATGGCAACAGGCCACGGGAATGTTTAGCAAAACATAAATAAGGACTTTCATGGCATGGAAGAGAGAACAAGAACTCTCACAGAGCTGAATTGCGGCAGTTCCGGACTTTATAATGATCCAGCCGCATAGCACATTTATCAGCCTGAAAGTGTCATTTAGTCTGTGCAGAGGGTTTTCACTGTTTCCATGCCTGATAATTTCTCTTTTTAAAAAGCAGTAACAATTCTTTCTTTTATCTAAGTCAAGCTTGCCAAACAGAAGTCCTGGGACAACCCCTCTCTTTCTTCAGGGGTGTCCTGTGCATTATTCCCCATCAATATGTTGACTGCCTCCCTCATGGAACCCACAACACTGATGCTATTTTCTCCAAAATATCCCATTTTTTATTTCTTCTATTCAGATGGTTCTTTGGGGATGTTGTGTTCCAGGTGCAAAGAATTGCACATCTGATGTAGTTGTGGAACACTGCTGGGAGAAGGTTTGGGCTAAGCATGGAAAATCAAGGGTGGGCAGTTTTCTATGGGTAACATGAAACTGACTAGAAGGGATTGAAAGTGATTGCAGAAGGAAATGGAATGCTCAGCTAAAACTGGTTTGTGAAATTAACTAATTAATGAGCAACCCACCCAGCAGAGAGCAGGTGGAAGCATGTGTTAAAATCTTTGTCCAAAAGGATTGCTGGTGTGAAAAGTATAAGTTTCTTAAAACGCACATAAACATACAAATATCAAATGAGCAGAACTGACAGCTTCGGCCTCAGATGAAGAATCAAACTTTAAAAAATAAAAAGTTCATATATGGCAGTAATACGCTCCTGGAGACAGCTGTGGTTGCTCACCAAGGGCCAAATGGTCTTCCAAGCATCTCTACATAACCTCACAAATGGTGACATACATGTAGAGAGCAATAAATGTTCAGTGGGGGACTAGCATAAGTTTTTGTGTATAGGCAGGATAGTTAAAGATGGGATGAGAAAGGGGAGGGATGCAAACTCCCTATACTCAGAGGCAGCACCCCAATTTAAAATGGGGCTCATTCATCCCTCTCTGTCTCATCCCTATCACCGAGGAAATATCACATGTTATATCCCTATCACATGTGAACCTGGAGGATATCATCAATACAGCCCACAGAACCAGGTTTCAATAAAAGCATAATGCCAATCAAAACCACTGGGCTTCTTGGGAACTCATTTCCAGTTAGAGGTTGGGCTTTATATAGAGAGAGATAGAGATAGATATAGAAATCACAGATGAATGGGAAAAGAGGATGGAACAAGCTATTAATGAACATGTCACGGACCTGAATTACTCTGTTCCATCCTTACCTGTAGTATTTATAAGGGTAAACCCAGGTGGTATGAGCCAACACAAGTGAAATTCACATGGACCAAAATTAGATTTATCTGTTCATCTCTATTGGCACTCTTGAAGAACAGCTACCAGTCAGAATGAACACTGCTGGAGGACTCAGGCCAGCTATTAGGGTTGGTATAAAATAGTTTCACATGCACTGTATCTAAACACAGAGAAAGTTAAGGAGTCCAATTCTGCAGAGGACTGAGTCTTTTCTATGGCTGGGCTTTTTCTTGATTGCAGCTAAACTCAGCAAAGTTGAGGGCATTTGCTGCCTTGCATAATTGGGCTTGTAATTGCTTCAAATTGCAGGATGGAAAAGATTATCTCTTTACGTTGTTTATTTCCAGAGGATTAGAAGTTAATTGCCAAAATACCTTAATTATAACTCTCCAAAGCTATGTGCTTTGTATGATTTTCCTGGAGATCGTTCAATTTTATTAACATCCTGATAAAGAACAAAATTAAAAAGGGGATGGAATCAAGCTAGTTGGCCCAAATAATTTAATCTTACTTTCCATTTGCTTGGAATGTTGCCCCCCTGGAAACAGCACCTGGAAACCATTTTACAACACGAACTATAGTTCTGTGGTAAAGTGATACACCTTTAGAACTGCTGTTGCCTTGATTCTAGATAAAGGCACCTGGTTTTTAGTTTTCGTTTTATGGCTTTTATAGTTTTGTGGAGTATTCCCAGGAATTCTCACAGATGAACAAGTGCCCAGTGAAACACTTTTAAATCAGCTGAGATGCTCAGTACTAAGACTGTTAGTCTTTGAGTAATTCCTGAATGAGCAGATGGAATCAAGTGATTTGCTAAATTTTATTTAGTGAGAAATAAGACAAATCCAAAAATAACAAAACAGGTTTTCAAACAGTGTGAATACGGGAGCAAGAAGTAATTTAACAAGTTTTCTCAACAGCGCCCAGTTGCCAGACAATCTGAATTATGGGCTGCCATTTGCATATCTCGCTTTCCTACTGGAATTTGCTTAGGCTGGTTCACTTGGGAGGAAAGAGAGAGAGAGACTCAGATTTATTCACTGTGTGAACATGTCTGAAGTCATGTGCCCACTCTTAGATGGTTGTGTATATGATGCATATTAGTTCTTTATATCATAATGAGTTACGTCTGTAATCGTGATAATGCATATACTTCTGAGACTTTTAAAAATGTTGCACATAATATATAATTGTGTGCAACATTTTTAAAAGTCTCAGAATTATATGTATTATATCTTAAAAAAGATAATCTTATAGTAAGCTACACCAGCTAACCTCCCAGCCTAGAAAAGCAAGTAGTCAACAAGTGGTAATCTTTTCAATCTTTGGCAAAAATTTAGTTTTTAAATAGTTTTTGAACATTTTTAAGTTGGAACAGGAATTTTTACATTGTCCTGCATTAATTCTTTACATGCTCTTTGTTCAGCAATTTGGAGGATGTGTGGGTCATCTTTTTTACAACCCTGCTACTTTTAAACAGAAACAGCAAAACGTTGTTGTTGTTGTTGTTGTTGTTGGCCATGAAATTCATAAAGTTACCCTGGTGAAAATTTTGTAGGGCTAATATCCTCCAAAGCATCTACCATCTCTGTTTTCATCCTACTTTTTCCAAAAATAAAGCAAATAAAGTAGTCTATGGATGATTTTTTTTTTTTTTTTAAAAGTGAATCTCAGACTCAAATTTTGTTGCCTTTGAGCCTCATATCACAAATCTGAATTGCATCTTGACACCTCTGGATTTTGAATTCAAATTGGATCCAGCTAGCTCACCTGCAGTGGCTGCCACTTAGAGAAACTGTTCCTTCAGCCTTAAAGCAGGAAAACAGAACATCAGCCCCATCAGAACATCATTTATATTTGAGCGCTCCAATGAGTGGGTTAGAAGTTATTTGAATCACATCCTGTTTCTCCCCGCTTCATGAGGCAATCTGTCATCTCATAGATGTGCAGAAGAGCATCTAATAAGATTGCAATTCTTAGGAGTAGAGATCAAATTTATTCTTGGGAACATTATTAACCAATATACTACATCAGACTTACAGTATGCCAGCTGGCTAAAACTGTGAGCAAATGGCATAATGCACAGCTATTTCTACAGCTCAAAAAGAGCATGAACAAGTTCACAATAACAATGTTCAGCCTGCTGTGCTCTTTTGCTTCTATTTCTTTAATGCTATGCTTTACCTGAGCTGGTATATTTATCTGTCAGATCTGCGTCACTTCATGAGCAACCTGAAGTTCCACCTTAGACATGTAGATGTCACATAGATATTTATAGATCCCTTGAGTGCATTCAAGAGACTGGGATCAGGTAAACAAGCTTTATGAGTCACAGGGAGACAAGCCTCGGAAAAAAGGGCACAGCTGAGAATTGATCTTCCACAAAGAGAAAATAGAAATATTATATTTTAATAGTGCTTAGTGCTGGCTCTTAATCATAGTATATTATATTGGAAGAGGCCATTTAGCCATCAAGGATAAGTTTACTCCAAGGATCCCCAGTCCTTTGGGGCTGGTGAGGGTTGAGGTTATGCTCAGTGAGAAAAAGTTTGAGGATGTGGATAAAGCAAAGCCCTTTTTATCCAAAGACCAACAAGTGAGTTGCTTCCTCTTCTTCCCTCCAGTCTCTCAGGATGCTCTGTCCCTCTTCAACTTATCTGTCTTTTATCTGGGCAGGTGAGTTCACTTCCAAACCCTTCTTCTGTAGCATCTCATAATTTTAGTTTTCTAAGAAGGCTCAGGGATCCATGTGGAGCCAGACATTTTGTTAGAAGAAAAAAGAGGATGGTTCAGGGAACAGAGTGGGCGATCTCAGAGTCTGTTAGGACTTCAAACAATACTGATGGGAACACTTTGACCAGTACTGGTAGGAGAAGGCTTAGAGAAGCCCATTCTGATGGCGCTGGCCTGAAATGGTTCCAGTTCACCAAAAGTCTTCATTGAGGCAAATCAAGTCATCTCCAACCAGCTGAATCACTCTTGTTGAAGCATATATCAGTTGCCTCTCTCAGCCTCTGCTTCCTTGTATCAGGAAAACTATTATAGAATGCATCTTGGTCACTGATTGCCTTATCAAATGGCTCCTAGATTAGGAATCTGTTCTAAGACTGCAAGCAAGATGAAAGGACATAAAGATCACAATCAAGGGCATCCTCAGAGGGTCCTATGATGTCAAAATGAGGAGTGTGACTGGAGTGATCAAAGCCCTGCCCTCTTTAATGTGCATTGACAAAATGGGCAGGGCTTTGATTGTCCAGTCTTGCCCACCATTGTAACATCATTGACCCAAAATGCTTATTGAAAAAGCCATGATTTAAAGCTTCCTGAACGTTAGAAGTCAGGATACAGTTCCACAGGAGGGATGTTTGCCTTCATGTCCCTTCTCATTGCAACTTACAAGAAGTAGAGACTGCCAGCACTCTCTACCTTGGACAGGCAGATTCCATTTGGAGCAAGTTCTCCTAGAGATAGCCAGGGCCCAAGTCTTGTAAGACCGTAAAGGTCACCAGCACTTTGAATTGCATCTGGAAGCAAACTGACAATCAATACAGTAGTATTGGTGCTATATGGCAATACTGGGTTATCCCAGTTAACATGTTGTATTTTGCATGCAGTCAATATATGCACTATGTATATTATGATTTCAAAAAAAATAGAAGTGCCTGGAAATTTACTTCCTATACATAATAAAGTGAGGAAACCTAACTAGATTTCTTCAAAGTCTTCTCAGCTGAAGGAGAGCTAAACTAATATGATAAACAGTACAGGTCTACAAACCTCAGCTGTAAATCAAGTGTGGGTTTTTCTTTCTCTTGTTATAAAATAATTATACCAGCTATCCCACCATGCTCAAATAGTCTGTAACTCTTGATGCCTTGGTTGGTAAATTCCAAATGTAGGGCCTATAAGCAAGAAGAGTACTTGAATCTTCTCAAAGGACTTGAAGCAACTATTACAGTATTCTGAAGTTCTAGGGACAGTCTTGATTTTATCAATCTGCCTAATGTATTCCCACCCATTGTTCATCATTTCTTCACTTGCCGAGGCCCTTGGCTCCTCAGATTAGCGACTGTTTCTAAACACTGAAAAGGTCACCCACTACCTCAATTCTGCTTGGAAAAAAAAATTGATTGATTAGATCCCATCCCCCACCAGGAAGGAAAGCAAGGTACTAACTGCTGTGAGATGGGCATCGTATAAACTGTATACATAAATAAATCACAGCAACCAAGAATAAAGTACAGAACAAATAACAATTTAAGTTAAAAACAGAACATTGTAAGTGTGTTTTGGAAAGAAATGCATGTATGTCTCTGTAACATTTTTTAAAATGAAATCTAATGTTGTTAGGAGGCTTATATTTCTGTCCTTATTGCTCCATTTGCGTATTTATGGGTTCCTTCAGAGGCATAAATTAAAAAGATGTTTAAAGCAGACTAGCTCTCTCTCCAAAATTCTATGCCATTAACATATTCACTAATATTTTCCTGATAGTAAGGCAGTAATGAAAAAAGTCGTTTGTAAGTCAACAACAGATGAAGTGATCCCACAAGAGGCAGGCAGGCAGGCTCTCATAATGATCTCAAGCAAAAGTTAAAAAACCTTGCTGGTAGAAAATCTTCTCCCACTTTCCAATATTACCTTCAACTCTCAGAGAAAACACAGCAACAGACTGTATATTAAACAAAAGTATCTCAGCTGCAGCAACACAAAGAGGAAAAATAAACACTTGTTATCATTAAGGAAATATTTAAAGAGAAAGAGAGAGATGTGGGAATGAGGTCCTTTTAACTGCACGAACAAGAAGAAGGTCACATCAGAATTAGGCTTGCTTACAGAGAGACTTTTGCAACCATTTTAGGAATTGCAGGTGGGTGGCTAGTGTAACATGTTTATAAGATTGGAGGGAGGTATTTAGAACATTGTAAGGGACCATTTAAATCATTGAGCTTAACTCCCTGTTCCTTGCAGGAATCCAGAATCAAAACATTACTGACAGAGAGCTGTTTAGCCTCTGCTTGAAGACAGCCGATGAAGGACAGCTGTCAGATTCTTGGGTAGTTGGTTCCATATCAAACTGCTCTTGCTATTAAGAATTGTTCCTAACACTGAAATGGAATGTCGCTCTGCAACACTTCAATCATTTTTAAAGCCTGCTGTCTTTACACCACTCAAGGGAAGCAGGGACAAACATAGTAATTCTGCCCGCCCTTCCATCACCCCACATATGTAGAGGTCAATGGTCTGCAACAAATGTTTCCTCCTTTCCTCAGCGTAATGGTGAATTCTAAAAAATTAGATTTTTCAATATCAAGGAGATCCTTAGTGGATAGAGAAGAATGTGCTGCTCTTTACACATGGAAAGAGCTGAAAATGAGGATGGCCCTTCTCCGTCTCCTCTCAGTAGGCCTACACACGTTAGGAATGACTAAAAAGGGTTCCGCTGGGACAGCTGATCTCTGAAATGGTTATTGAGTGAAATGAGATCCCTACCCTGAATATCAGAGAGAGAGAGAGAGAGATGCTTCTCTTACCTACAGTTAGGGTAAGAAACTCTTTGGACTTCAGGTCTGATCTTCCAGAAGTTCTGACCATGCTTGGTGGTACTGATAGATTGTGGTGGTACTATACTGGGTGGAACTATCCCATTTCAATCAAAATTCAGGAGGAAATGAGACAAGGTAAAATGAGCCTGTGGGATAATGGGTGGACCAGTGTCCTTTTGACATGTGATGCTGAGAAGAGCTTCAGAATCCACACATGCAAACTCACACATATTGCAGTTAAGTCCACACACACATATACATCACAACAATTGGACTTATATTAGGAACATAGAGTTTCCCAGGGTTGGAATGAGGAGACAGGAACTGCCACTTCGAAGTCGCTATGGGAAATATAAAGTGAATTTATCATTAGTTTGTGGAAAACATAAGAGAAAGGGACAAATCACTCCCTGGGATTCATATTCTACAAACCAACTAGTATTATGAGAAACTGCTGCCTAAGGCTACAGCATGTCAAAATTTGAAAGTTCACATATAAAGGAAATAAAATTAGTCAGAGGACCCATTTCTTCTCTCTGGGGAAGTATTAAAAGATAACTTTTTTGTATTTTTTGGCTGCACTGTTTGGAATATGCTAACTAATCAGCTAACTTGCATGCAGTGGAGGATGGCTCTAGAATTTCCCACAAAAGAAGGGGAATGGTGGCATCTAGTGGCAAAATGAGGTCCTCACAGGGTCTCTAGAAGTTTTGCTAAGGATCCAGAAGATGTCACAACAGAAGCAGCTTGGACCAGGGAATCTTGGGCCATTTTACATGTTGCACAGAAGGTTTGCAAGAAATATGCTCGCACAGAAAAACTAGAACTAACTACAACCATTGCCTGCTGATACAATATCCACAATTTAGGCTCCCTGATAATTAAAGCAGCTTAAAATGCTACTCCAGTAGCAGGGGTGTCTGCAGAGTATGGTAAATAAAAGTCAAGATGGTGGCCACAATGGTTCAATCAAAGCTCTGCCTGTTTTTTTTATGTTTGCCACATTCCCAATACACATTAAAAAAAAAAAATCAGCGCTTTGATTGCAATTTGGTGGCTGTCATTTTTTTTTTTTTTTTTACCATGCCCTACACACTGCCCTATCTGATAGCATCATCCTGAGCCCTTTTAGGAAAAAGCAGGGTAAATTGATTCCCAGAATTCCCTGAACACTGCATCCAAGATATTTGGAGGAGAATATAATAACCACCAAAACCAAGATTATGGCAACCAGCTTGATTGATAACTGGCAAATAGAGGGAGAAAATGTAGAAGCAGTGAAAGACTTTGTATTTCTAGGTGCGAAGATTACTGCAGATGCTGACTGCAGTCAGGAAATCAGAAGACGCTTAATCTTTGGGAGAAGAGCAATGTCAAATCTCGATAAAATAGTTAAGAGCAGAGACATCACACTGACAACAAAGGCCCGCATAGTTAAAGCAATGGTGTTCCCCATAGTAACATATGGCTGCGAGAGCTGGACCATAAGGAAGGCTGAGAGAAGGAAGATCGATGCTTTTGAACTGTGGTGTTGGAGTAAAATTCTGAGAGTGCCTTGGACTGCCAGAAGATCAAACCAGTCCATCCTCCAGGAAATCAAGCCAGACTGCTCACTTGAGGGAATGAATGGTATTAAAGGCCAAACTGAAATACTTTGGCCACATAATGAGAAGACAGGACACCCTGGAGAAGATGCTGATGGTGGGGAGAGTGGAGGGCAAAAGGAAGAGGGGCCGACCAAGGGCAAGGTGGATGGATGATATTCTAGAGGTTACAGACTCATCCCTGGGGGAGCTGGGGGTGTTGACGACCGACAGGAAGCTCTGGCGTGGGCTGGTCCATGAAGTCACGAAGAGTCGGAAGCGACTAAACGAATAAACAACAACATAATAACCACCATCCAGTCTGGTTCTATAATTAAATACAGAGTGCACAAGAAGGAAGAGGTTATCATCGTTGAAACCCAACTGAAACATTTGCTTGGTTTTCATTTCCGGCACTGAGTTTAAGCTGGTGGTTCAAATATTATCAGTTCAGCCTATGGATTGGTTATGCAAAAGGATGAAAACATTCAGATTTCACCAGCGTTGTCAAGCAGAACATAATAGCTGCAGGCAGCGAGCTGAATTCTGACACGGAGAGTTCAGGCTTTGACCTCTGGGGACAGAGTTTTAAATATTCATATCATTTACCTTTAGAATGAATATTGAATGGCTGGGTGAAGGGATTTTAAAGGGCTCTGTGGCATGGGTTCAGGAAAGATGAGTGTCTCAGAATGATGGGGTAGACAGGACACTTTCATCTCATAATTGTTACGAAGCAGTGAGGGTTTTTTTTTTCCAGTTCTGCGTACTAAACGTAACAAGGTCTCAGCTTTTTAATCATACAGAAAACTCGTCCAGTCTCCATCAAGATGTTATTTCAGCAAATAGAAAATCAGTTTGCAAATAAAATCATTATTGTGCTCCAATTTTGAAGAGCAGTTATTTGGTTAGTATACTGTTCTTTATAACTTGGCTTATTGTTGATATTAACAACTTTCCTGTCATTATTGTTGTCATTATTATTATTGTTACTGTTTGCAGAAAGGTAAAAAAAGGAAGTTGGCAACTGAGGCAGCACAATCCAGGACCTGTTTTGTTTTATTATATTATTTAAAAAATAAAAAAATAAACTGCCCAATAGCCAAAACTCTATGGACAGTTTACAATAAGACATGCTAAAAAATACAGTTTGAGTTAAAACACACACATACACAAATATATAAACAAATACAAAATAAAGACATCATACCAACTAAGCAGTAGCAAGGCAGTCTCCCAAAATCTAAAACGATATGTTTAAAATATAATTGAAATACAATTAAAATTAAAAAGCCTGGGGAAATAGGATTTTACCTGGCCCTGAAATGATGCTAATGTGGGTGTCAGTTGAGCCTCCCTGGGATTCCAGAAATGAGGTGCCACCACAGAAAAGGCTGTCCTCCTCCTACAAATCCCACACATAGAAAAGGGGGAGGGTTTCATTGCAACATAGTGTCTGCCATCTTGCCTTCTTTTGATCTCACCACTGAGCATCCATGGGGGGGGAGGATCAAGGGAAGGCCAATGACCAAAGCTCCACCCATTTGCATGTGCATGTGGTATGACATTGCACACACAAACAAAGGGACAGAGTTTGTGGCACGACAGCATGATGCTACCTTTGTCATTTTGACGAACACCTCCAATTCTGTGGATGTCTGCCTGCACACATTCCCATGCACTGCAAGCCATCTATTTCAAATAATTTGCCCTATACCTTTTCAGCCTTACCTGAATGAGGTTCAGGTGGGAACCTAATTTCAAAAACCCATCCTTTTAAAGGTTTGCTCCCTCAATATCCATTAATGAGGAAATCCCCAGACACTATTAACTGGCAAACAGGTAGTGTTACCTTTGCTAATTATAGTGATCTGTCCTAATTACATTAAAGCACTACCAAACACAAAGGTTATCCAGCCCAGGTGTTCTTCTGATCAGGAAATCAGAAACAGCTATGACAGAGCAAATGGCAAAACTCTAATATAGTTCTTGTGTGTTTGTTTCTTTGCAAAACTTCTGTGCTGCCTGTCATTGCAACTCTAAGAATCTTACAAGCAGGAAAATACAGTGATACAATACCAAAATACAGTGCAAATAAAACAGCACAGAATAATGACCAATCTAAGCATCTAATGCTAGATTTTTTAAAGTAATAGTTGAACAAAGAGTAACAAAATACAAAATCTGTTTTGTATCTTGGGTGATGACTAAATACTGTGCCACCAAATACTTGCCTACATCTTGTTATCTTGTGGCAGTATATTCCCCAGACAACTGCATATCAATAACACATTTATTGTTATAAATTATTATTAATTATAATTAATAATAATAATAATAATAAAAATTTATGCTGATGATGCTGATGAGAGATCCAACCCTCAACCCCTCTTGTGTGGGGTCCCACAGGGTTCAGTTCTCTCTTCTCCTATTTAACATTTACATGAAACCACTGGGTGAGATCATCCATCACCACGGGATGAGGTATCATCAGTATGCTGATGATACTTAATTATATATCTCTATCCCGAGTGAGGTGAGTGATGCAGTGACTGCCCTTTCTCAGTGCCTGGGGGCTGTGGAAGTCTGGATGGGGAACAACAGGCTTCAACTGAACCCTGGTAAGACAGAATGGCTGTGTGTTGATGGCTCCTTGGTATCCAGGAAGTTGTCATCTTTAGTTCTGGATGGGGTTGCACTGCCCCATTCAGAACCAGTGTGGAACCTGGGGGTTCTGCTGGACTCACGACTCCTGCTTGAAGAGCAGGTGGCAGTCGTGGCCAGGAGGGACTTTGCACAACTTCATGTTGTGTGCCAGTTACACCCTTTCCTGGATCAAGATGCCCTCCGAACAGTCACTCATGCCCTGGTTATCTCCCACATAGACTACTGCAATGTGCTCTACATGGGGCTACCCTTGAAGAGTATTCAGAAGCTTCAGCTGGTCCAGAATGTGGCCATGCAGGCAGTTATGTGAGCCCCAAGATCGGCACATGTGACACCACTGCTGTGCGAGCTGCACTGGGTGCCAGTTTGCTTCTGGGTCCAATTCAAGGTGTTGTTTATGACCTTTAAAGCCCTACATGGCACAGGGCCAGATTACCTGAGGGACCATCTTATCCCTATAACATCAACCTGTCCCAACCGGTCATGTAGAGAGGGCATGCTACGGACCCTGTTGGTGAGGGAATTTCGCTTGGGGTCCAGGAGGTGGGCCTTCTCGGCAGGGGCACCTGCCCTCTGGAACATTCTGCCTCCAGAGGTGAGGCAAATCCCTTCGCTCCCGGCCTTCTGGAAGGATTTGAAGATCTGGTTCTGCCGCCTCGCCTGGGATAGGAAGGGAAACAGCTCTTCCTGCAGGTGGCTGGTGCCATAGAGTCCTCCCTACTGAATATCATCTTTGCCGCTTGGATTTTATATTTATTTTTATTATGTCAGTTGTATGTCATGTAATTTATATGTTGATGGTTTTAAATGGTTAATTTTATTGTAAACCACCCAGAGTCCCCCTGTTATGGGGGAGATGGGTGGTGATAGAAATCTGAATAATAAATAAATAAATAAAATAAAAAGAATAACATTTAGCAGATCCATATTGTATTTAACTTCAGCTGAGATAGACAGTCAATGCCAGTTTTCACCAGTGTCTCATTTTTGAGAAGGTGTTAACTTCATTTCATGGAAATTGAGATATTTTTGTCTTTTTTTAATGTGTACATGAACACATCTTAAAACGTATATTATTGTTTGAAATTTGGACTAATATACACCGCTTTTTGCTAAGGAATGATCCTAACGTAAGGATCATTATTTTCATGAGGGTGTGCACTTTAAAACACTTTGATTTTTTTTAAAAAAATTGTGAACTACATTAAAAAATTCAGAAAAAATTGAATTTAAAAAGACAGCTAGGTTTCTGTATATATGTAGGTTTATAAATTTGTAAATGTTTGAATGCTTGAGGCTGGTGCAGCAGTTAAGGTGTTGGACTAGAAATGGGGAGATCCAGGTTGAAATCCACTCTTAGCAATGGGAGTACACAAGATGACTTTGGGCCAGCCACTCTCTCAATTCAACCTATCTCACCCAGTTGTTATTGTGGGGAAAAATTGAAAAAGAAAGTCCTATATGTGCCATCTGGAGCTCCTAAGTAAAAGATGGGATATAAATCTTACAAAATAAATAAATAAATATTGATTCACAGAAAAAGATTCACAGATACATTCACACTCAAATCACAGCTAAATAAATTTCTCCCCATCCCTATTTTCAGAACGCATCCTGAGTCCAGATCCTTATTTGGAGAATGCAAGGTGGACATGATCAGGTAACAAATGAGTAGAGTCAGTGGACCATGGTGAGTTGGTGCTTGACCAGACATATAGGCAGGAAAATGTGTGGTAAAATGATAGCAAACCTATGTGCCTTATTGCAAGTTTTAGCATTCATCTGCACTGCTTGTATGGTAAAAATACTTTTATTTAGTAGGGGAAGGCAGAAGGGGCGGAAAGTTCTCCCTGTCATGAGTAAGGATGGCGAGCCACATTTCTTGGTTTTCTGAAGACATTTCCAAATGTCTCTCCTTAATTTCTTGTTCCTCCCTCTTTCGATGGGAGTAGGAGTTTGTTAGGATTGATGTCCTAACAGCCAGGAGCCACGCTGAGACAAGGAACTGGTCTCTAATGTTTTATTGCTTGTACATAACAGGAATCCTAACAAACTGAAGAAGCGTGGGAAAAACCCAGACATATAAACCCCAAAGGTTAAGGCGGTCCCAATCTGTGTCTCTTTGAATGGCTGCCCAATTCCTCAGTGCTACGCATGCGCTTAACAGTCTGGATGGGAGCCCCCTGCTCGCCATCCTTACTCATGACACTCCCTGACTTCAAAATACCATCATCATCATGCATTGCCTTTTGAATCATTAAAGCAGCCATGTCCTTTTTTCAGGAAAGTGCTGCTACTTCATAGGTTCCTTCCAGCTGACTCTAGTTGTGTGTGCAGGCACAACCATGTTACCTGACCTGATGGGAATTTGGGACTATACAAATCCCTTGAAAGAGGTTGGGAGCTGGGAAAAAAAACCTGTCTATTTTAATGAGTCAAAGAGAGGTCCTTTTAGGCACTCCTGGGCAGTGCAAAACACTTCATTCAAAGGATTTGCACTGTCCCAATAACCACATGCATTTGTGTTGGAAATGGGTACAGCTATTTCCAGGTGAGCTGACATTCCACTCCAAATACCAAAAAAAAAGTGTTTGGTGCATTTTTTAGCACTCCTTATGAAAATAGGGCAGTGAAGTTTTCATACATTGAGTGAGATCATGGTGGCAAAGTTGGAAGGGAAGACATAAATTCCAAAGTCCTTACTTGATACAGAAATGTAGAATTATACCAGCCCAACAGTTAGCTGCCCAGACTGTATTTGAAGACCTCCAGTCAAGGAGACCCCACATTTTACATAGGTAATTGGTTACCTGCCCAACTGTTCTTACAAACAAGATGTTTCTTCTAATGTAATACATCAGTCTATATCAAGAACGTTTAATTGAGTCAGTGGTCTGAAATATTGTACGTTCAATTTGTTTTAGCAGACAAGATGATCTTCTAAATTCAGGAGGAAAAATTCCTATCAAAAATTAACCAAGATGACTTATTTTTGCCTAGTCTTGATGCTCATTAAAAGAAACTGAAAATCATTTTTTCCCCAAACAGTGTTTTCAGTAGGTTGGAATTTCATTCTACACGAAAGTAATAATCTTCAGTTTATTTGATAGCATGCTAATTTAATTAAAAATGAAATATATACATATATATGCCTTTCTATCCTTGCAAGTCATCCTTGCTTTCACTGTGTCAATACATTGCCTTTTTTCTTTCAACTTCTTACCCCCTTCATTTTGAGGATCTCAGCAGTTCCCTTCCTCTTGACCTATTTACTCTTCCTTCATATACTTGTTTTGCTATTCAGTTCTCATTCATCCACTTTATGTGGCCCAAACACCTCAACGTACTTCTTTCACGCTGGTCACTCATTTTGGAATTCAAGCCACATTCCTTTATTACCCATTCATTTTAGAGTCTATACCTTCTTGTTTTACCCCTTACACTTCTTAACTCCATTCCCACTTTCTTCAACTAATTTTTATGTTTCTCCTGAACTGCCCAACTCTCACTTCCATATACAGCACACCTTCATATACAGCCACTTTTGCTTCCTTGGCAAGCATTTATTATCCATAACAAACCATATATCTTTCTACCAGCATTGCATGATTTAACTTTCCTCCATCTATTTCCCCATCTTTAGTTAACATTCTACCATGATTACCCATTCATTTACAGATAGTCCTCACTTACAGACCACTCATTCAGTGACCGTTCAAAGTTATGACAGTGCTGAAGAAGGATATTTATGTCCGGTCCTCAAAGTTGCAGCTGTCACAGCATCCCCATGGCCATGTGATTGTGATTTGGGCACTTGGCAACTAGCACACATTTATGATGGTCGCAGTGCCCTGCAGTCATATTATCATCATTTGCAACCTTCACAGCTAGCTTCTGACAAGCAAAGCCAATGGGGAAGACAGCAGGAAGTCACAAGTCACAGTCACGTGACATTGCGCTTAACAACCTTGGGTGTTCGCTTAACAACCACAGCTGTCATGAGTAAGGATGGCGAGCAGGGGGCTCCCATCCAGACTGTCAAGCGCATGCGTAGCACTGAGGAATTGGTCAGCCGTTCAAAGAGACACAGATCAGGACCGCCTTAACCTTTGGGGTTTATATGTCTGGGTTTTCCCACGCTTCTTCAGTTTGTTAGGATTCCTGTTAAGTACTAGCAATAAATATTAGAGATCAGTTCCTTGTCTCAGCGTGTTTCCGGGCTGTTAGGACATCAGCCAGAACTAACAAACTGACATCATACGTCGGGCACAGTCATGTGACGTTTCACTTTATGACTGCATCACTTAGCAATGGAGTTGCTGGTCCCAATTGTGGTTGGTAAGTGAGGACTACTTGTACTTGTTCTATTTTTTTTGCCAATTGTGTATAACTTACCATTGTTCAAAACTTGGTCTTCGATCCATTAATTTACAGATTTATACCACTTGTGTTACAAGAAATAAAACAGAGAAATAGATGAAAAGAATTTGAACTCAGGGAAAACGTGGGCATGCAGAAGGAGATGAAAAGCAAAGGAGCAACTAGTCCAGATCTGGATACCAGTTACCAGGGATAAGCACTGCCATGCAGCAGGTCACGGGGAAACAATCCATAAAGATCAGACAGGGTCTGGAATCACAGATACCAAAAATAAGAACTGCCATGCAGCATATCATGTAACAGTCAATGACAGACTGAGATGACGTGGAAATGAATGTGTGATGGATAATGCTGTCAAGGGATAAAAAGACAAGCTGTAGAGGTCCCTTTTGGAAGACTCCCAGTCTTCACAGGCAAGTATTTTCTACAGAGGACTTCTTTCTTCCCCAATCCCTGAACAACCCTTGGCCAGGATGTAGCAGGGCAAGTGAGTGTGCATGTGTGATGCATAAGCAATTAGAAATAATAAAGGCTTTGTAGGTTATTAGAAACAGAGAGCTATGTGTTCCCTTGAGCATTTCATTACTGCAAAAGATCCTGAACTCCTCTATCTTCACTGAAAGTATGTGAGTGTATCCACTAAGAAATTGCACCCCAGCCCAGCCCGCACAAAGCCCTAGCCACACCTATTGTGTCTCCAGGTGAGGTAGAACAGAATGGACAGGTGCCTCACTGGGGTGTCTGGAAGTAAAAGTGAATGAACGAACTATAAATACAGACATTTGAAGCACACGTTGCTTCATATGGTCTTACTTTATTTTATTTTGGTGCCTTCAAGTCAGTCATGACTCCTGGTAACTGCCTGGACAAATCCCTGCAGTTTTCTTGGCCAGATTTCGGAATTGGTTTGCCACTGCCGGCTTCCTAGGGCTGAGAGAGAGGGACTGGCCCAAGGTCATCCAGCCGGCTTCGTGCCTAAAGCAGGACTAGAAGTCACGGTCTCCCGGTTTCTAGCCTGGTGCTTTAACTACTATCCCAGACTGGCTGTTCCCATATAGCCTACTTGTGCTAAACATTTAGTTTCTCAGCCAACAACACATATTGTCTGCATACAAAAATAGACACATTCACGCCCCTAACCAACACATCTCTGATGTCACCACATATATTCCTTATATGTTTATCCATAAATAAATGACCAGGGGACATCATACAAAGTTATTTTAGTCCCTGTACAGTGTTAAACCATGCACTAAGTATGTATTGTCCCACATGCTTTATTTTCATCACATACTTCTCTTACCACTTTCAGTAACCGACTAAGAACTCTATAATCATATAAGTATTATATAACCACCTGTAAACGTATATTGTAAATATATGTAAATGTAAATTTATATACATTTACATAAACATATATAAATGTATACAGTATCGTTGAATTGTTGCACAAAGTGTTCCTTCTGCTTTCATACTGATAATTTTGACATTTAATTTAAATTCTGACTGTAGGTGGTGCTAAATTCTTTCCAAGCTTGCAGTTTCCCAAATTCCCAGTTAGCTTAGGAACGACAGCCCAGAAAAGGTTTGGACAATTTTCTGTTGGTAATGTGCATCTCAGCTTGCAAAAATCTCCAGAAAGATCTCTTTTAGTTTGGAACAGTAAACTAGTTCTATTCCCCAGTCTCCCCTGGAGAGAGTTCTACAATTTGTAACTTCGCATCCAAAAATCCTGGGTTCAATTTCCCTTTCTGTATTTCAAAGGATCAGATAGCTGATGATTTGAAAAACTTCTGCTGGCAACTCTGGAATGGCACCAATCCCTTACATGATTTGTTACACTGTGACCACTCTCATATTTAACACCCTCTCTTTAAAAAAAAAGTTAGATAAAAGAAGTAGAAGCTGTGGATTAAAACTTATCTATTATTTCTCTTCTTCTGGCTTTGTTTGCACATTTCTTCCTTTTTTCTTAATTACTCTTAGCTGTCAGGGCTAGCCTGCAAGCACCAGAAAAACAAGACACTTAAGCTGAAATATACAAATAAGTGAATATGTTATAGCAGTTTCCAAGACTGCCAGCCCTTGCCCACAACGGTACACATGTACTTTCAGAGGCTTTGTCTTTAGTTATATTTATGTTTTCTCCTAGGGCTGATAGTGACCAGAGGTTGACCGAAGTATGTCAGATTAAACGTACTGCAGGGGCACTTCAGCTCCCCCACCCACATATCTCCCCCTGCCCATCTCTGCCTTTTGGCCTCCCTGCACTTCACTGCCTCTGCCGGCCCTGTTGACCTTCGCCATCTTCTTCCACCCGGTACTGATGAGGCGCACCCCGCCTGGCCCTTTGTGAGGCAGCTGCTGGCCGTGTGAGGCCTTCTTCCCAAAGCCGCACGTGGCCTCGTAAGGCTTTGGAAGGCCTCAGGAGGCTTCCAAACCCTCATGAGAAGGCTGCACACAACTTTGAGAAGGACATGTGCAGCCTTGGGAAGAAGGCCTTGTGCAGACAGCAGCTGCCTCCCAAAGGACCAGGCTGGGTGCACCTCTTCAGCAGCGGGAGGAAGAAGTAAGTGAAGGTCAGCTGGAGGTGGCAGGGCCGGCAGAGTGCAGGGGGGGGGGGCAGCTGAGGCTCTGCACTGGGGATCCTGGAGTTGCTGACCACCGCAAGGGGCTTGAGGCCAGTGGTGCTGGGCCTGAAGTAGAGGCCCAGGGGCAGCAGCAGCCAGCTGAGACTGCTGAAGGCCCCAGACCTCTACTTCAGTCCCAGTGCCACAGCCACCCCCACCACCGCCAAGGAGTGCCACTGTGTAGACTGGACAAAAGGGCAGGGAGAGGCGGGTGAGGGAGTTCAGGAGGAGGCAGTCTTGCCAAGGCTCGGGTCTGGGAGGGACCCAGCTGCGAATGGCTTGGATCAGGGTGGGTCCTCACCTAATGACCGGGCGGGATTCAGTTAATGATGGCAATGGGGACTGCTGGGATTGCTGTTGCTAAATGATGTGGTCATGTGACATTGCACTTTATGACTGCATCACTTAGTGATGGAACTTCTGGTCCCAATTACCATCATTAACCGAGGACTACCTGTTAGATCATGGTGCTTCTCAACATCATTTCTCTGTATCTTCTCAAGGGCTAATTTATTCCTTTCCATCTTCTCCAGTCTACACTTCCTCAACCTCTCTCCTTGTTGCACTTATTTTCCTATGAACACTCTTGTTACTCTCTCTGAATCAGTTGTTCACTTTCTTGGCATCCTTTTTCAAATGTTGTGTGCAGAACAAAGTACAGCACTCGTGATGTGGTTTGATAATTTCCAAATGGAGTGGAACATCTCTTACGATTTAGAAAATGTGCTTCTGCTGATGCAATCTAGAATTGCATTTCCATTTTTTGCAGCCAATGTTACATCAGGATTACAGCAAATGTTTGTGTGTGTATATGTAGATTTAGATCCCGCCTTTCATTCAGGAGATCAGGCACAGCCTGATCATAGCATAGTGCTCCTTCCTCCTATTTTTCATCACAGCAGAAAGTGGTGAAGTCAGTTGGGCTGAAAGAGTGAGTGGCCCAGAGTACCCAGTTAGCTTTTGTGGCTGAGAACAGAGTGTACTTTGCATCCCTTCGTTCATCCCGTCATTCCTAGTCTAACACTTTAATCACTAAATCACACTGGTTTTGTAAATTATATTGTCCTTTCAACTGGGAATGTGATGAGAAAAGCATTTCTCCTTTCAAGTATTTGATTTCCAGCCATCTTTTAAATGTCAGCAGTAAACACTTTAGCCCTGCAGATGTTTCTCTACGTACCCACTGAGGCCTAAACAAATTAGAAGGCGTTGTTAATGTCACACCACACAGAAGCAAGAATACTTGCCGTGACTTCTCTAGACCACTGTCTCATAAATCCCCATCACAGGAGGGAGGCAAAAACACCCTTTATGAAATCAAAATGCTGGGAGACTGTGAACAATAAGGCTCCTCACTAAACTGACCCTGAGTGACCGTTTGCTATTTAAACTCTCAAGCTATGTTTCCCAGAAATGTAGTAGGTAACTAGTTAAAAATAAGGTTCTATTTTGAGAGAGAGACCTTTGTCTTTCTTTCTTTCTTTCCCTTGCTTCTTCATTCCTTCCCTTTTTTTCTCAAGGAATGACACCCCAAGGACAAACAAGAGCACCTTGACATGACCCCCCACCCCCGTGTCAGTGTCCTTGCCGTTTGTGGGCATCCAAGTGACAACCAAGAACCGGCTGTATCAGAATGGGTTTTGTCCTAGATTGGCAACGACAGTGAAGAAGGGCTGGCAACCAGAGGCACACAATGTTTCCAAGTGCTGTTGCATCACATTCGCTGAATTGCCGTTCCAAAGGAGTTACTGCTTCATGGCTGGAAAAAGTTAACAACCAATAAGAGTATAGCCTTTCTGTGTCTGTTGCTATGTGTCCTGGTCTATAGGGGTATAGTTTTCCTCTTGGGTTTCTCTGTTTGTTTTGCATATTGCTTTCCTCTTCTTTCTGGGAGAGGGACATTTTTATTATGGCCAGGTGAGAAAGAGTACCCAGCTGCCGACATGGAGCACCTGAATGAAACAAAAGTCGCTTTCAGCCATTCAAAAGAAAAATGGGGGTAAGTGGAAAAACACACACACACACATACATACGTGTACAACAAACCTAAGCCTCGGGAACTGTAGTAAGAGCTTTAAGGTTGTCTATTGTTCAGGGATAATTAATAAATAACCAACAGCGCCAAAGCTAAGCTTCTCGAGCGTCCCACAGATTTCAGTGAGAGAGTTAAGCACAGACTTCACTGGCTCCCCTTGGAATCAGGGGGATTTAACTAGGCTTAGAATGAGGCAAATGTGTGCACAGATGAAAAAAGGACAAGGGATAAATTTGTTGTATTAATCTTGAGTGAAATTATACTTAGAAGAAACAAAGCAAAAGGTGTCTTGTTTTCAAATGGATGATGATGGTTAAATTCCTCCACTCCTGGGTTCTTGGGCTTGTTTGTTTGTTTGTTTGTTTTGCTTGTTTGGTTTTTATTGAGGGCAGCTCTTTATACTGTCCACAGCAATTGCATGAGCAATACATGCTGGAAAAGAAGGGTTGATGGCTTACCGGTCTTGGATACTATTCGTTTGCAGTCGAGGTTTAAGGAGAGAAAATTAATCTATGCTTGCTGAATAACTACTACAACCACTTAGAGAATTTCAATTATTGGCCAAAATAGAAAGCTAATAGTAGAGTATTAGTATTGAAAAATAATACCCTTTGGTAATATTATTAATTTTCAAAGCATTTCAGTGTTTAGGAATGCTTCCTGTCTGGTGGAAGAACCATAAACAAAAGGTGGAGAAATGTTTGCATGGAACAAGGAAGTCAATATTCTCTCCCATTGCTACTTGTGATCATTTTATGGTCAAAATGTAATAAAAGAATTGTGTCTGTGGTCTAGTAATGAAAAAGGGGTTTCAAATAGGTCTTTAACTATGATTTGTAACTGAAGGACTGGGATGAACTGGGTTCAATGGGCTTTTGGAATCCATTTGGGATCCATTTGCTCCTTATTCAGTGGGCTTTTTCAGCTGACTTTTGGGATCCATTTGCTCCTTTTTCCGAGCAGAATTTTTCTACTTGCCTTTGCTTTTGCACTGTACTTAGATGTGCCACAGCTGGCTTCTTTCCTTCAGTTGAATATATATTCCAAACTGGTTCTTGTGTGTTCAGCAGCACTAAATTGTATTATGCAGCATGGTGAAAAGAGCAATTTTGAGAATATTTAATGAATCCCTTTGGTTAATATAATAAGCACCCACTTGGCTGGGAATATCAATTTGCAGCCATAACGGTAACACAAAATGAATGATATTAAGCAGGCCTGTTCTTGATACATTTTGATATGCTTGGAGAAAGCCTTAGCAGCAGTGGTGGACTATGAGAGAGAAAGAGAGAAAGAGAGAAAGAGAGAGAGAGAGAGAGAGAGAGAGAGAGAGAGAGAGAGAGAGAGAGAGAGAGAGAGAGAGAGAGAGAGAGAGAGAGAGAGAGAGAGAGAGAGAGAGAGAGAAAGAAAGAAAGAAAGAAAGAAAGAAAGAAAGAAAGAAAGAAAAAGAACAAGCTGGAATTCCAGCTTATGCCCTTAAGCCAAACCTAGACTTTGAATCACAATATACAGTATATGGGGGGTGGGGGAGAGGATAGTGGAGGACATAGTTGAAAGTATTCTGCAACTACAATGCCCTTTCATTTTAAAGTACTTCTGTTGGCCCACTGTTCTTTTATCTAAATCCTTAATATATAAAGAGAGCTTTGCAGTTTATGACTATAGCAGTACAAAATATCCACTGGCTTCAATATTCTGGTAGAAACCAACAATTTAAAATAGTTATCTATAGAGTAGATATGTTTGTTGAAGAATAACTAGATGGTATTAATAAAAAGATAAGGATCCTCTCCAGCTGAACTCATGCCCTCTTGAATATATGGGCATGCCATGCATTTTTATTGGCAAAAATGCAAAAGCTGCAGTCCCAAAGCACCTCAAGAGAGCCCAGATGCTGCTTTATAAGCAGTTAGTTTCATTGCCGTGACTCAGCTGTGAGGGAAGGACCACAGTGTAGGGGAGACAGAACATACTTTGCATGGCTAAAACTTTGGATCTTCACGTAGGAAAGGAACGTTGCTAGGAAACTGCTTCCATTCAGTTTGGACAATGCTGAAATATAAGGACCACAGGTCTGAGACAGTATAAGCCAGCTGTCTGTATACAGTATTAATGCTGCTACTACTATTGATGGAGATTTCCAGTTTGGTATAGTGGCTTGAGTCTATTAACTGATAAATGAACAAGTGCCTATTACACAGAAATGTATACCAAAAATATTTACCCACATTCTAGATTCCATCTGTGTGGATGACCTTTTTTTTAAAGAAAGAAGTTCATAAGTACCTGATGAAGGGAAGGCATTTGGAGACTCAGCAGGGAGTAAAACAGAACAAAACATCAAACTAGTCAATTGGAAATGAAAAGAATTGAAACACATGATGGGCATGCAAAGTGGCCAAGGGGGGAGACAGAAGGGGAAATATATTCAGAAGAAAAACATTTTAGAAACTTCTTCATCAACATGCTCTCCAGGAATAGATTTATCCAATCATTTTGTAAAGTAATTGAGATAACAAAGTCAGGAAGAAAATGGGAGAAATAAAAGGACACAAATAAGAAAATGACAAACCAGACATTAAAGAATCCCTAAACCACAGGCATAGTCCGCCAGAGATGCTGATGAAGTTAAAAATTGTCTCACTTGGAATATCAATTTATCCAATAATAGTGCTATGATACTAACTGAGCATACTTTCATCCCATAATATTTTTCTCAGATTTTCTGCAGGCAACACATGAACCCTACTGAGATGGTACATTATAGCCAGTTACTTTCATATTACATCCTTTAATGTTAGCTTTTACTCTCAATTAATTTCTTGTTGATTGCATTGAATAATTTCATCAGACTATTTGATAAAGCAACTTATTGCTGAGGGCAAAGGTTGCTTTCCCCTTTTCAGAGCTAGAATCCTTTCATTTTCTGGAGTCTGTGTGTGTGTGTGTGTGTACACATGTATACATGTCTATGTGTATGTGAGCATGAACTCATGCATGCTTTTGAACTGGTGGTCATTACATTTCCAAGCAACTCACAGCCAAGTCTGGTGCTAGGGATCACAATGACCATGGGAATGAAGTCTGTGTGTGAGAGAGCATGCAGACACTTTACACAGACTTTACAAGTTGGAAGAGAGCTCTCAGAAATTGATGAAACTGTTTTTTCTAAAGGATTGCAGGGAAAGCTTATCAGTACTATACTAATTCTCAGTCTGTCCACTCTTAATGATTCCTTAAATTAAAAAAGACTGTCAAATGTTCCTCAGATCCATGAAAGAAGCCTGAAATTAGTCACCAAAAAAGAAAGAAGTCTTTCTTCTTGTCCAGCTTCTCACAACCCTCTTTAAAGCAAAGAGACAAAGGAAAAGAAAATAATTCACGACATGTCTTAATGCATGACATTGATTCACATCTTCCTATGCCTGCAAATCAATCTTGCTTCCACTATGTCCATATACCATTTCATAGACTGCTTTTCTTCTTTAAACTTCTCACTTGATCCTTTTGGAAGATCTCAGTTCGGTTTTAACTATAGGTAGTCCTCGCTTAATGATGGTAATTGGGACCAGAAACTCTCTTGCTAAGTGATGCAGTCATAAAATGCAATGTCACATGACCATGCCGACTTATAACGGCAGTTGTGGCAGTCCCAGTTGCTGTCATTAGGTGAGTTCTGCACGGTTGCAGCATCCCATGGTCACCTGATCACCATTTGCAACTTCCTGCCGGTTTCCCTATTGACTTTGCTTGTCGGAAGCCAGCAGTGAAGTTTGCAAATGGTGACCATGGGACACTACAATGGCTGCAACTATGAGGAACGTATTAAGTCCCCTTGTTCACTACCATCATAACTTTGAATGGTCGCTGAATGAGTGGTTGCTGAACAAGGACTATCTGTATGACTTTCTCACCCTTTCCCTTCCCTTTGACTAATTCATTCCTCCTTCTGATATTTGTTTTGAGATTTGACCCTCATTCACTCTCTCAGTATGATAAACCTCCTCAGTGTACTTCTTTTATACTGGTGACTAAGTTTTGTGTTATATCTACATTCTTCAGCGCGCATTCAGTCCTAAGACCCATTGTGCCACGCACTTTTCTTAAGTACCCAAATTCCATTGCATCCAACTTAGTTTTATGTTTCTCCTGATAAACCCTAACTCTCAGTTCCATATCAGAAAGGGGGCAGAAGCATACTTTTTATACAAAACTATTTTTAATTTTTTTTAAACAAACATTCATTCCTCACAACAGACCAAATGCTCCCCATCATCTTTCTACCAACAATTTGCACATCTTAAACTTTCTCCATCCATTTTTCTTATCTTTAGTAAACATTTTACCAAGGGAGACAAATTAATCTACTTCTTCTAGATTCCTCCATTTGTGCATAATTGTTTACTGCATTTTCCACGTCAGGCATAATTACCTTGGTATTTAGTACGTTAATTTTCAGATCCATATTCCTCCTTGCACCATATTACATATCAAATACTTGCTGCTAATCATTCAATTTCTCAGGCAACAACCCAGCACCGTCTAGTTACAAAAATCCCTTATTTTCATGCCCCCAACCAACAGACATCTGCTGTTACCACAAGCATTCCTGATCATTTATACATAAATACATTAAACAACCAAACTTTGGTCTCTTTCACCACATCATACTATCAAGCATTCTTTTTTATACCTTGCACACACTTCTGTAGTGACCAAAGTGATCAATTACAAACAAAACATTTTCCCCTTTTCATACAACTCACTAAGCCAGGACTTCAAACTGCTCTTTACTGCCCTAAAACAAAAATCACATGGTTCACTTATCACATATGCACACTCCTCTAAATGAAATCACCTTGTGCTGTAGCACAATGTGTAAACCTAAAGGTTGAGGAAAAGCCTGACTGTGCAGGTTTTGACTCAAAACATATCACATTGCCCTATCTGTGCAAGAAAAAGTTATAACCCAAGGAATCTCAAACTTCCAATATAATGTAAGAAAGTAACCTAGGATCTTGAATGTTAAGACAGAGATTTGGTTCTCAGATGAGTATCTCCTTCAGTTTCACCTTTGGTGCTACACTTAAGGAAACAAGACTTTTGATCTGCATTTCAGATTATAGAGTTCTCTTTCATAAAGGAACCAGATGAAACATACACCAAATACAATGGCTGCGTTTTTTCTTTGTTGTCCATATTCATCAGTTTACATTTTCTTTTTCAACCATGTCATCAGTACTTAACAAGGCAAACAGACTAGATTTATAGATCAAGTCCAGGAGATTCAAATTAGTTCACTTAAAACTGAAAATCAAAGTCAATTCTCCAGTATCCCTAGGTACTGCTAATACACCATAAATGAAAGTGGAATTAGAATAAGCGCCAACTAAGAAGCTGAGGGCCTGGAGACCCTCTTAGGCTCTAGACCAGTGTTCCTCTGGCTGGAGAATTCTGGGAGTTGAAGTCCACATGTCTTAAAGTTGCCAAGGTTGAGAAACACTGCTCTAGACCATAGCTGGAGCAACATTCCAGTGTTCTTCACTGCTTGGTACTAAACAAGCCTACTGTGATCTGTCCATGGTCCTAACTAGCAAGCTTGCTGTATGTAGTCAATGTACTGTGAGTGAGCCACCTGGGAACAAAATAGCCAATGAGGTTTTTTTACTATTCCATTTTCAAACATCAAGTACACTGATGATACCCTGAGCAGCACAGGTGAAGCTGTCAGTGTATTGACCCAGTGTCTGGAGGCTGTTTGGGTCTGGATGGGGCAGAACAGATTTTGGCTCAATCCTAACAAGACTGAGTCGCTGTGGCTGTTTGGACCCCAGGGTCAGGGATGTTACCATCATTGGTCTTGGATGGGGCTGCACTTCCCCATTCAAGACTAGTGAGCAACTTGGGGTCCTTCTGGACTCGCAGCTACTGCTCAAAAAGCAGGTGGCAGTTGTGGCCAGAAGGGCCTTTGTCCAGGTTCATCTTGTGTGCCGGTTGCACCCTTTCCTCGATCGGGAGACCCTTCAGACAGTCGCTCATGCCTGGTCACCTCCCGATTGGATTACTGCAATGCGTTCTACATGGGGCTGCCCTTGAAGACCACCCGGAAGCTACAACTGGTTCAAAATACAAGTAGTAACAGGCACCTCTCAGTATGCCCATGTGTCACACTGCTAGTTGAGCTGCATTGGCTGCAAATTGGCTTCTGAGTGCAATTCAAAGCACTGGTTATTATCTATAAAGCCCTGTATGGCAGAGAGCCTGGATATCTGAGAGACTGCTTGTCTCTAATCATTTCTGCCCATCCAGTACATTCCAGCAGAGTGGGTGCACTCCAGGTCTCCTCCATTAAACACTATCATAAACACTATCATCTTGTGGGACCTAAGAAGCATGCCTGCTCTCTTGCAGTCCCCACCCTCTGGAACAGCATCCCCCAGAGATAAGGATGGTGCCTTCTCTCCTGGGGTTCCAGAAAGTCTTGAAGACCTGGCTTTGGTCCCAGGCCTGGGGTTGATGATTATTATTTGTCTAAGGGCCCTGTTTTGTTGATTCCATTGTTTATTAGATCATTTTAGTCTGGGCTATCTATCTGATTTAATGTTTTTAGCTGTTTTTATGGGCAGTTTTCTAGTTTTATATGCCACCCAGAATCCACTGGAGTTGGGCAGCCAATAAATTTAAAATAGTAATAATAATAATAATAATAATAATAATATCCTTGTACTGTCTGCCTTTGAAATTCTACTCCACTGCCATGCAGCCAGAAAAAACTATTTGTTTTGATAGGCAGATGTTGCAAAGGTAAATGTGTTAGAAAGTGTACATCATGCATAAGGTATGTTAACTTTTGTTTTAATTGGGATTGAGGGAAATGGCTAACTTTAGTCTTTCCAGAAAACAGGATCACAATAATATGTTTATCTCTGGTTTGAATTTGCTGAATGTCCATATCCAATAGGTGGCAGCAAGAGATCCAGATCAAGTTCCAAGAAACAGGCAAAACTACAGCTTCAAATAGAAAGAACCCTGACACTCAAAAGAGCCTACAGCATTCCCCCCACCTCCACACATTTTTTTAAAAATAAAAATCCACTTCGGATCTTAGAAAAGAAAACAACTCATAAATGTTTGAAACAGATATAACTAGGTGGAAAATGCTTAAGGCATTTTCCTCCTAGGACAAATGTTTGAGCAATTGGCAAAAAGAAATAGTACAATGGTTGCTTAGACATCCAGATATTTGAAATGAATGGAACAAAAATGTGTTGTCATTTTACGCTGGGGAAATCTTTTCAACCTGCCAGTCTAATTATCAAGAGGAGGTCTGAATCACAGAATCATAAAATATTTGAGCTGAAAATTTATTTATTTATTTATTGCTCACATTTATATGGCTGCCTTAAATGACCTTGGAAGGCATCAGTTCCAACTACCCACTCACTGCAGGATCTTTAGTATAGGACTGCAGCTATACTATCCTTGAAAACTGGGCATCCAGCTTCTCCTGAAATACTGGGGGCAGGAGGGGAGGGGGAGAGAGAGAGAGAGAGAGACTGTTCCACTGCTAATTTCTAGTAGGGCTTTAATCCTACATTGCTATATTTAATTCCTTGCATTTCCACCTCAGTTTCTGCCTCTTGGAGAAAGTGTCTGCTCCATCAGATCAGAAGAGCACAACCCAAGGCCTGATGTGGCCCCCAGCACCCCACTTGCATCCCCCAACAAGTTGAGACTGCAATGCTGAAATTGCAGTTTTTGGAAGTATGATATTTTTCCCCATTTTTTTTTTCAAAAACAGATGCCACTCCATCTCCAAAATGACCCCAAATCATCAAAAATCAGCCATTGGCTATTAGATCTTGTCAGCATTATTTCAGGCCATTTGCTGTGATTGGGGTGGAAATGTTATAGGTGAAAATGACAGCATTTCTCCTCTCTCATTTTCCTCTTCAAACCCCTGAAACCCCTTGAAAAATGGACCAAAAACAGAGGTGACATCACCTGGATCTTCCCAGTTGAACAGGGGAGCAAGCTGGAGCCTCCACCTCAGAAAAGTTGCCTATGCTTGTTTTAGATATTTAAAGTTTAGATATCATGACTTCCCATTACCTTCTGTGCTTTAGGAGAAACTTACCCAGATCTTCCAGTTGCTCAACCAGACCCTTCACAGCCTATTTACCTCTGGATGCTCTGGTTGGTCAATATCACTCCAATACTGGAGACAACCATCACTCTAGATGTAGTTTGACAAGGACAAAACCAAATGGAATGATTACTTTCTATGATCTGCACACGATGATTATGTTCATGCATCTTAAGACCAAATAGCTTATTTAGCAGCTATTATACAAACCTGCTCATCTTGAGCATAATTTCCTATTTTTACAAAATTAAAACATTGGCATTCATAGGTCTCCATTCCTAGCCACAATGAAGACCCAATGATGAAACGTGTACCATGATGTCACAATGTAAGCTCCACCACTTTGTACATGGATGTAGAGGGCAGCGGTTATGGCCCTGAAGGACAGGAGGAAGAGCCACTACCAAGGCAGCAGTCATATAAAAGGGGTCTAAATCCAGAACAAGAATGTAACATGAGTAAACGTCTCGGATAAGCTCCTGCCTAGTTCACACAAAGGTAAAGGGGGGTGGGGGGGCATGCACATTCAGACTTGCAAGATTCTGTTACTATAGATTTACAACAAAGTAGTACTGGCCTACATAGCATTGGTTTCCTAGTCTGATTTACCTTGAAGGGCTGATAGTGAGTCACAACACTACATGGAAGTAGATAAGGGGATTTGTGTCATAACTTACTTTTTTGTCTTTTCCCCATGCTTGCCCAATCCCAACAGATGATTGTACTGGCATTCATTTTAACAAGTTACTACTAACAATGGTCATCAAATGCATCCTTGGACAGCAGTTTGAATGTTTGCCTCATCTGTCAGCCACATTAGCAGCCACATTCTACCTCACTTCTCTGGAATGAGCATGCATCTGCTGTAAGTTTATCCACATGACTACTACAGACCCCTGTGCTATACTTAGCTTGATTTACACCAGCATTTAGGCTTCCCCTCCCACAACTATACTGCAAGCTTGGTTTAGCTGAGAATTCCTGACTAGCCCAAAGTGACCCAGTCTAGCATTTGAACCAGGATCTCCCCAGCTTCAGCCTAGCATTCTAGCCACTATAACAAACTGGCTGTCAAAATGAGAAGAAGATTTGGTACGATGAGGTTACTAACAGAAATGTCATAAGAAGCAATTGAGTCCATCCTGTTTTTCAGAAAACAAACTGGCTATGATTGATGATATGATGGTAGGACTAAATTCTCATAAGCAATCTTGTAGCAAAAGTCTTGCTGCATGGCCTCTAGCTGAATCATGAGGATTTCATTCCCTGCCATAGATTGGCATCAGTGCCTTCAAACATGACTGAGGTTAATAATGCTTTAACCCATCTACAGGGATGATTTCCCCAGCATTTCTTAGTTTACTAACATTCTTGAGCTCCAAACAGAATAGATTAAAACAAACAAAAATACCTCTCAGTATTCTATATCCATAATTATAAGTATAGAACAAAAGAACAAACGGGAATTCTTTCACTCTTGACCCTTCTCTCATCAATTATTTCTGGCTAATAAGCCATTGTAGATTTGTTTCAGAAACTAGAATATGGAAGAGAGCACAGACTAGGATATGGAAGAGAGGGGGTGAAAGGAACAACCAATTCTGATGATTTATTTTGTCCAGATTCATTTCTCAGGTAACTGCTAAAATAATAAAAGCTGCTCCAATACCTCTCAAAATCGGCAGAGGAGACTATTCTATGGTAGGAACTGTAGGATGCTGTGATGCACTTCTGGGAGGAGGGATCTATTTGGGAGTAATTTATATAGCAAGAAACGCTACCCTATTGTCCTCAACTTCTGAACTAGTCTTCCTTTACCTCCTTCAACTGTATTGTCTCTTCTCTGCTGTAGGGCACAGCTGATCTCTTTTCTAGTTACAGTGGACTTTGTATGTCTTGAATGCAAAAATTTAAATGCATTGCTTCTTCCTGTGTCTGTCTATGTAAATCTTGAGATCATCCCCTGAGGTCCTTCACTGCATTCTCTTACCAGGTGAGATAAGTTAGATTACTAGAGAGAAAGAAGGATTTTTCTGCTATTCAGTTTTGGAACAGCCGCTCAAGAAAAATGCACCTGGAGCCTCAGTGAAATGTCTGATGGACTCCAGGCTTTTTAATTTCCCAGGTCTCTTAAGTTTTATATCAGGCTCTTGTAGTAACATGGCTATTTAACTTTGTGAAAATGTCATTGTTTCCACTTCCTACTCCAGCTGATCATTGTTGCAATGTTTTAATCATAAGAGCTCAGTCCTAAGGTTGTTTAAATTTCCTGCTTTTTTCATCAGCTTTTTCACAATTGCTGCTATTAAGCTGTTTTTAAGTTCTTTAGCCTCACAAATAGCTGTTTCTATAAGGGGATCCACAGTCAAGCAGATAAAGAAGAGATCTATTGCTGTTATCTAAAATAAGAACAAAAACAGATCCATTTTGAAAGTCTCAGCAAACATATTCCTTGCCAGCATGGGAAGGTGGCTGAAGTTATGGCAGTATCGAAGCTTCTGTTGACTGATTCATACAACACCCCTACTGATACACTACGGATTACTTGTGCAGATACATAGACATAGACATGTCATATACCTATTAATCTTGTTCCTAAAAGAAGAAAGAGGTGATCATTTAAGTAAGCACAATGCACTGATTCACTCCTTGAAAACTCTCTAGTACAAACTAGAGCTGTGCAGAGCTTTGGAAATAATTTGGAAAATATCTTCGTAGAGCAAGGAGATGCAAATGTAGTGCCTGTCTGCAACTCTTCAAAGCAGTTGTAGTTTTTTGCAAGTGTTACAGACTGGTGTTACATTCCTGCTCCCACATGCTCTAAAGCACCTTTTCTAAATCATTTCCAAAATGCTGTACAACCTTAGTACAAATTGTTGACTTGCTCCAGACCCTCTTTCCCATTTCACGTAGATTACTTTCCCCAATCTGCTGACCTCCAGATTTGTTTCATATCAAGTCCCAAAATTTCATTGGCAGTGCTGGCTATGCATTCTTGGAGTACAACTCCTCTGGAAGATTTCAGGAAAGCTCCAGAGATAGCTAATTCTCATTTCTATGAACAAGTAGCAAATACAGAAGAGCTGAAACTCAAACTCTAATGAGAGGGAGCTATGAAATTCCTTCACCTGTAGGGTCAGGAGGTCAAGGGTAAAAATGTGCCACTGGTGGAAATTTCTCTATCAGGGCAATATGCTCTGAAGAAGAATATCCACATAGCTGGAAAACAGATTTTTGAAAGTCTCAAATTGAGCAGGAGAAGTCTGGCTATGCAACTCTTAACATGTGAATTGTGGGCTGGGGAGTGAACAGGACTTCAATATTCAGACCTTCTTTGTTAGACTTTAGGAAATGTTAGGACAAAACAGGGGTATTAAATCTCTGCAAAACTTAAAGTTGAAGATGTTATCTGTGACCATTCCAATGGACCTTTCAATGACATCTCAGCATCCCTAATCTTTCCTATGGTGGCTCCAGGAAGATACGTACTTTAAAAGGTTGCCCACTCCTGTTCCTCTAGAATGTGCTATTATCAGGATTGTATGCCTCTTTTGCCCTGATAATGACTTATAACATCCTTAAATCACATTTATCTTTAGAGGCAAAAGTGTGCAGTTTCAATTAATCAACTGATTAATTGCAGCTTATAGAATTGTCATTTCATAAAAATGAATGACAGCCCTAAAGTTATGCATACAAACAATTTCAGCATATATTCATTGTCTAAGTTCACATTAAAAAAAAACTTCATCAACTTCACTGTTACTTCTATTTACATAATTGTTATAAATTATATTACTACAATTTATACCCAAGTGTCATACTTATGTGGTAAACAACCAATAAAATACAATAATAATTTCTAAGAAAGAATTATATGACAATAGCAGGAAACTTGCCAACTAAAATAAGACATCATATGAGATTTACATTACCTGTGAAATAAATGATTTTCTACATTTAGTGCTACCACTAAGAATTTTCTTTCTATTGGTCCCATCAAAATGACTTGACCATAGTGAATAGAGAAGGGCCTCACTATCTAATTTTAGAGTATAGAAAGCTAATATGGAAGGAGATCGCTCCTAAATAACATAAACATTTTAAAATTCATCAGCAAAACTTTGAATTATGCCTTAATATAGATTGTGGAGCAGCTGAAGGCATGTTATAAAAATTTAATCTGAACTTTCCTGCATGTATGGAGGAAGAGCTGAGAGAGATGAAACTGGTTAAGAGACATCGGGAGCACTGCTGGAGATCAGCAAGGAGTAAACTCGACCAAACATGGGTGAGAGCTGCTATTAAGGCCTACCTCGTGGCAGTAAGGGCAGTGAAGCATCAATACTTCTCCGCCCTTATAGCATCCGCAGATAGCCAACCAGCAGCCCTATTTAGCAAGACTCACACCCTTCTGGGTAGCGGGGCCCTGAGGTTTATCTTCAGGGTTGTGCCAAGGAATTTGCACAGCATCTGTCAGATAAAATCACTTGGATTCACTCTCAGTTGGATGCCAGTGTTTGTGGAGCTGTCTGGGCTGTAATCTTGCCCTGTTATCTGTGTATGGTTTGAACCTGTTGGACTTGAGGAACTGGAAAGGGTCCTTATGCCTGTGAGCTGAGCTACCTGCTCTTTAGACCCATGTCTCTCCTGGCTGAGTAAGGCTGCCTGGGAGATGACATGTGGGTGGGTTCCAGTGGTAGTGAATTCCTCCTGGAGGGAGGGGGTTGTCCCTTTGCCTCTTAAAGAGGCATTGGTTCTCCCCCTCCTTAAGAAGCCATCTCTAGACCCCACCATACTGGACAACTTTCATCCATACTGGCAACTTTCATCAAGTGTCCAATCTTCCCTTTCTAGGGAAGGTTGTAGAGAAAGCGGTTGGGCAGGGAGTGGGTAACACAGGGAGTGGGTGACACAGTGTTGTACTGGTTCTCTTCCTTTCTCCAAGGCCAGTTCCAGTCAGTGTTGATTGGGAGTAAGAAGTCCCACTCTTGGCCCCTGCTATGTGGGATGCTGCAGGGTTCAGTACTTCACTCCTGTTTAACATCTACATGAAGTGACTGGATAAGATCTTCCATCACCATGGGGTGAGGTATCATCAGTATGCTGATAACACCAAGTTGTACAGTATATCTCCACCCCTGGTGAGTTAAGTGATGTTGTTGATGTCCTTTCTTGGTGCCTGGAGACTGTGGGGGTCTGGATGGGGAACAACAGCCTTCAACTAAACCCTGGTAAGACTGAGTGGCTTTGAGATTTGGGGCCTTTCTATTCAGGGATTTACCATCTTTGGTCCTGGATGGGGTTGCACTACCCCAAACAGACCCAGAGCACAATTTGAGGATTCTTCTGGACTTGAAAGCCCTGCTCAAAGAGCAGGTGGAAGTCATGGCCAGAAGGGCCTTTGCACAGCTTCATGTTGTTCACTAGTTGTGCCCATTCCTAGATCAGGCTTTACTCACAGTCACTCATTCCCTAGTCACCACCTGGACGAACTACTGTAATGCGCTGTACAGTACATGGGGCTGCCCTTGAAGAGTATTGGAAGCTTCAGCTGGTGCAAAATGCAGTGGCATGGGTCATTATGGGTGCTTCAAGAACTGTGCACATTATACCTCTGCTTCATGAGCTGCACTGGTTACCAGTTTGCTTCCGGGTCCAATTCAAGGTGTTGGTTTTGACTTTTAAAGCCCTACATGGCATGGGACCAGATTATTTGAGCAACTTCCCCTCCCAGTGACATCTACCTGTCCCATCAGGTCCAGCAGGAGAGGCATGTTGTGGGTCCTGTCAGCTAGGGACTTTCATCTGGCAGGCCCTAGGAGGAAAGCCTTTTCTGCCACAGCCCCCGCTCTATGGAACATCATTCCCCCTGAGGTGAGGCTGGCCCCAATCCTGTTGGCCTTCCAGAAGGCCCTCAAACATGGCTTTGTCAACAAGCTTCAGGATCCCATGGTAGAGTGGGGCCTGTTGGATGGTTATATGATCATTAACTGATGCACTCTCTGTATGCTGGCTGCCATTTTGGTTCCTTTTTTTTTACTTTTTTTTTCTTTTTAATTTAAATTGTGGTTGTATTGGTTTTTATGTATTTTACTCTTATGTATTTTCTTTTATTACGAATGCCGCCTGCTATATTTGCTATACAAATATGATAAATAAATAAATGTATCCACCAGCACTCTAACTACTGCATTCTAGACAAACAGCAATTTCCAAAGGCATTTCAAAAATGTGCCTAAATATAACTAAAAATATTTATTACTATGAGCAGTTCTGTCTTCTTCAGGAATGGGTACAAACAGTGCACCACCTTAAGCTGAGCACAGGCACTTGACCAAAATACAAAGATAGGATGACCTGAGATTCCACACTACATCCTTCTCCTTCACAGGAAATTCTATGAGGTGGACATGAACCCTCCTGGAACCTTTATTCTTCAATAGACTAAGACTGCCTGATTCTGTCTTTGTTCACAAGCTATTTTTTTTCTTCCTCTCTTCTTTCTTTCTATATGAAAACCTCTTATCTTTTTTCCTTGATGAGTCTCCCACTCTCAAGAAAGTGTACGTCTGGGAAGTCATGTGACAGGATGATGTATGGTGTTTACCTTTTCTATTCTGTCACATTGTACCCAAAGAAAAAGCTGAGGAACACCACAGATCTCTGAAAGACTGTGTCGCATCTGCAAAGCTTGGTCAAAATATATTAATGTTCCATTTCTTCATACCCAAGTTTCCTGTGACCAGTTTCAAAGGTGGGGGGAGTCATTCCCGATATAAAATTTTATTTTCTGAAAATCTGCCACTTGTCATTCAATGTTTCATCACATGAGGCAGCCGTGTGAAGATCACAACACCTTTTTCCTTTCAAGTGTCAAGGTTTTACATCTTCATTGCATGTAGAGCCATTGTACCATAATGCTCCAGAGCAGGATAATGGTTTATGAAGTTGATGGTTCTACCTGTTAAAATGCAGTATTTTTCAAGAAGATGCATCAACATGTCTGAAGATTTTAGTTTCCATAATTTGGAGGACACATAATTAGGGGAAACTGTTTCAAAGATTAAGAGCATCTGAGATGAGTAGAATCATGTTTCTTCCTGAACTGTAGCTAGCAGAAACTTTGAATAGGCTGAGATTCTGCAAAGCTGAAACCTGGCATGTGGGTAGGATTCAATGTTATCAAGGAAAAACACATCAATTTTCCCTACTTCTGGTCTCAGTATGAGTTACTAATATTAGGCAGAAGGTCATGGTGGATTCATATAATTTTGCCTCCATGTGATTCTTTAATTTTTAAAAAAATTATTATTTATTTAAAGAGTCTTATATGGCTGCCCATCTCATGTCCCATAACTCTGGGCAGCTGACACCAACAATGATAAGAGGAAGGAAATGAAACAATAACAATCAATCTCCAAAACACAACTTGTGATGCCCTAAGACAACACTCCCAAAACATAAAAATCACTATCACTGAGCTCCAGCCTCACCCTATCCCAATGCCTGGGTGAAAAGCCAGATTTTATGCCTGGAAGGCTAGAAGGGTGGGGGCCTGCCAGATCTCAGGGGGTAATTGCAATAAGTTGCCTTAGAACAGAATACTTGTCATTTTGCTGATCATGGAGAGGGGGCCTCAGGACAGTGATGGGATTGAAGCTCAGAATGGACTATTTCAGAGCAAGATGTCATGGTATGTGGGAATGACCTTGGGAGACAGGCGAAAGAGCCACAGCAGGGCACTGGTCAGATAAGAGAGAGCACAGTCCACAACTGGATAATGGGCGGGTCAAGAGGCTCAGAAGAGACCCTTCCTAATTTCTCCCTAATTTTTTTGTAAAGGAGAGAGGAGGAAAGATGTACTTTCAGACTTTCAAGATTCTGTTAATGTAACCTTACAGTAAAGTAGAATTGGTTCATCTGCTCGTGCTTCCTGTCTGGACTACCTCACAAGGCTGACACCAGGCTTGTCTTGCTAGCATATTCCTGCCTTCAGTTCCCATTTTGCTTTTAAAGATTGACCGTCTGCAGCCTCTTGGCAAGATGGATGGAGAAGGTGACTTTCAAGCTGTGTACCTCCATTCAAGAAACAAAAGAAGAGAAAAAGAAAAAAAGTCATATCCAGTAATTCTCCCATATTTATGTCCCTTAGAAGATTCTTTAAAATAATTTCTCCCCAACATTAGTTTAGCAAACAACTTTTCATGTATAGCTGTATCTTTACAGCAATCAACTTTACATGGTTTTTATATCTCTGAAGACATTCAAATGTATTTACAAGTGAAGGAAGTATTTCCATAGGCCTATCTACTTCTTGTCCTTACATAATGCTGATGACATCAGGATATAGTTTTGTCCAGTTAATTAGAGATACCATAAAAAGGGATTTTTTCCCCTTACCTTTTGATGTTTCTTCATGAAATACTACAGTTAGGTTCTTATTCATGTTACATTTTAACTGATTTAATTATTGTCATTTTAAAACAAAATGTACTACATTTTGGAAATGAGGGTGAAAATAATATGGAAAGAACTCATACTTTTAAAGCTACTACAACCTCCAAAGGTTACCACATCCCATCCAGTACATTTCCCAATTTGGGGGTCATAATCAACATTTGGGTATAAATGCAATTCACTTTACAACCATGTCAGTAGAACCAAGTTCTCGTACCTTCATTTTAAAATATGTATTCTTTTCAGATCTGTAAAAATATCTGCAATTGTTTTTGTCCACAACTTTGTCAGTGTTAGCTACTGGTTAGCAATATTGGTAGGACTTGCAGAATAAGTCACTGCAGTCTTTAAAGCTTAATGTAAAACATAAATATGGTAACAAATTACCTATAAATTTATAGATGCATATCTTAGAAGTATACTTCTTGTTTCCATCATGGTGGAACCTAGATTCTTTGGTAGAGTGATTGGTGAAAATTCTACTATGAAAATAAACATTCAGTTCAGTAGCAAAGTCCATTTTGGTGTATCTCATAAAACCGTAGAGGGGAGGGAAAGAGAGGGAAAGAGACTGAGAGATCTCCTCGCTTCTGTCTTCTCACAAGTAGAACATTGGTACCACAATTATTCTGGTAAGGAACACTTTATTGAAAAGGAATATAAAAGGATAATACAGTTTGAGGGAACATTGGTGGGAAGGTGCCAGATAGATAAACTAAGAAAATGAACACAGAAAAAAAAAAATCCCAAAGCTCTATACTGCTCACCTCTTCTTCAAGATGTCTGAAGCTACCTTCAGAAGTTCATCCTTTCTGTGCTCAAAGACATATGGAGAGACGAGCAAGGCCGTATATGACAATTTCATTATGATTCCAACCCCTTCCATGTGAAGAGAAAGAGCTGAATGACAGGATGTACGCTGCTTCATGAAACTGAGAGTCCAAAAGACAGCAAAATGCAACTCCCTGTCCCACTCAACACCTTCTGTTCTCCAACAACAGAGGAACCTTCCAGTGGCTTACTAATGAAAGTGCAGAGAAGAGTTATAGCATAAACAACCACTTGAGCATTCCCACATATTACTGCTCAGGACAATGTGGGAAGTTTAAAATGTCAGTCATATTAAGGCAGGAGGAACATCCCAATCCACAGAAAATGCCATCTCTGTTGGGTCCTCAGCATCTGCCTGATCAAGCTGAGAGCTCATAGTGGCTTGCAGGTCCCCTCAATACTTTCTTCATTTGTCCTGCGTCCATTCATTCCAAGGGTTTGACAATCTTATTTTGCCTCTAAAAAGTTGCTTGTAAGTTTGTCTATGAACACTGTGTGCATTTGTGTACAACTTTTCTAGGATTAGATGGAAATGCCCAGCAAAATAAAAAGTGCAGTGTTTTTTTTAAACTTGCAGTGTAACTTGATGAGGAGGTTTATCTTTAAGCTGTTATGCCTGACACAAGTACATTGACTTCAGCAGCTCTATCGACTGGTGAGATGGGAGGAACAAAAACCATGAGCTACCAATCATACTGCCAGAGGTCTTTTTTAGAAAATCATAGGCATCTTCGATCCAGAAGGAAAGAAAAATCTGCCTGATGTTTGCCTTCTGCAGACTTTTACTGCATATCCCAAAGAAAACAGATCATTTTCAATCTATGCCAAGCAGTGAAAGAGGATCTGCCACTCTTATTTGGTTTACGGGCAATTGCAAACACAGTTCTTGTCCATAGAAATATTGTTTATGAAGCATCGTAGCAAGAAAAGGGAAGACAAGGAAGTCAAATGATACATGATTTTTAAAATTAGAGATTTTCCATCTTTTTTTCCCCATTCAGTTCATTTCCAACTTATCCTGAAAGAGAATAGGGTATGTATTTATGGGTGTGTGTGTGTGTTAGTTCTCAGTTTTTTAAGATAGGTGCCTTGATTATGATTCCTTTTAACTACTGCTTCTCCAATGCTACAGGGGATCCCAATTCTATGTCTAGAGATGGTTGTGGTGAGAATGAGACATTTGGATTTTATTGAGGGCTGGAACATAGGGATCTGTCAACCAGTCCATCTGGCTCAGTATTGCCTATATCAGCCTTCCCCATGGCCTTCCAGAGTCTTGGAATAGAGCTTCTGCTATCCCTGGCCATTGGCCATTCTTCCTGTGGTTCAGAGGGATGGTAGCCACCGGATTGTCAGAGGCCACTGGCTAAAAATGAATACACTGGTAGAATGGAAGGACAGCATGATCTATCACTGATCCAGTAAAAGTATCCTGCAAAGTGGTAGGCTGGCTGGTCTCACTGAGAAGGCACCATCTTGGGGAAGGATGGTCCCTACATTGAATGACAATGGATTTCTGGAGGCATCAGGTATTGAATCTGCCACCTTCAGCTTGGAAAGAGTGGATTTCTACCTATTTTTTACCTACCTCTAAACAATAATGTTGCAATCTGGTTTCAAGTCTGAATTTACCTGGAGGATAATCGAGTTTTTCTCATTAGAACAGTTTGTGTTCAAGGTAAGGTAAAGGTAAAGGTTTCCCTTGACGTAAAGTCCAGTCGTGTCCGACTCTAGGGGGCGGTGCTCATCTCCGTTTCTAAGCCTTGGAGCCGGCGTTGTCCCTAAGGACCCGTCCGTGGTCATGTGGCCGGCATGACTCACGGAACGCCGTTACCTTCCCGCCGAAGCGGTACCAATTAATCTACTCACATTTGCGTGTTTTCGAACTGCTTGGTGTGCAGGAGCTGGGACGAGCAACGGGAGCTCACCCCGCCGCGCGGTTTCGAACCGCCGACCTTCCGATCGGCAGCTCAGCGGTTTAACCCGCAGCGCCACCGCGTCCCTTCTGTGTTCAAGGTACTAGGAACAAAAAATGTTCTCTTCATATTCTTCCCAATGGATAGGCAGGAAGAACACATTCTGGATGACAAAAAGCTACATTATTCCAATTTCTACCTCAGCAGTTCTTTCCAGCAGGAAGGACTTAATCAAGTTCTGTGCAGGGCCCTTTTCCTTGCTGAGTCAGTGAGACCAGCCTACCACTTCCCAGGATATTTTTACTGGATCAGGATAGATCATGCTGTCCTTCCATTCTTCCAGTCTATTCATTTTAAATCAGTGGCCTCTGACAAGCCAACTTTTCCAAACCTGATATCCACAAGATATGTTTGGGCTCCCAAGATAGAAATTCAAGCTAGTGCCTTACTCTTTTCTCCCTTATTGATTTTTTTCTTTTTTAGATTTTTATCCCACCTTTCTTCAGCAAAGGATTGTTACCTTGTCATGGTGCTGGAGCTTGAGCACCTCAGTGATGCCATGAGCTAAACCGTGAAGGGCCACCCAAGACGGGAAGGTCATGACAGAGAGGTCAGATCAAATGCGATCCCTGGGGAAGGTAATGGCAACCCATCCCAGTATTCTTGCCGTGAAAACTAAATGGATCAGTACAACCAGAGATATGTCGGTATACCATCAGAAGATGAGACCCCCAGGTCAGAAGATGGTCAAAGTGCTACTGGGGAGGAACAGAGGATGAGTTCAACTAGCCCCAGACGTGATGACGCAGCTAGCTCAAAGCCGAAAGGACGGCTAGCGGCCGACGGTGCTGGTGGTGAACGGCGAATCCGATGTTCTAAGGATCAACACGCCATTGGAACCTGAAATGTAAGATCTATGAGCCAGGGCAAATTGGATGTGGTTATTGGTGAGATGTCAAGATTAGAGATAGACATTCTGGGCATCAGTGAACTGAAATGGACTGGAATGGGCCACTTCACATCAAATGACCACCAAATCTACTACTGTGGACAAGAGGACCACAGAAGAAATGGCGTAGCCTTTCATAATTAATAGTCAAGTGGCTAAAGCAGTGCTCAGATACAATCCAAAAAACGATAGAATGATCTCAGTTTGAATTCAGGGCAAGCCATCTAACATCACAGTGATCCAAATATACGCCCCAACCACAAATGCTGAAGAAGCTGAAGTAGAGCAGTTCTATGAGGATCTGCAGCACCTACTGGACAACACGCCTAAAACAGATGTTATTTTCATCACAGGAGACTGGAATGCTAGGGGGGCAGTCAAATGACACCTGGAATTACAGGTAAGTATGGCCTGGGAGAACAAAATGAAGCAGGACATAGGCTGATAGAATTTTGCCAAGACAATTCACTCTGCATAACAAACACTCTCTTCCAACAACCTAAGAGACGGCTTTATACATGGACTTCACCAGATGGACAACACCGAAATCAGATTGACTACATCCTTTGCAGCCAAAGGTGGTGGACATCTGTACAGTCGGTAAAAACAAGGCCTGGAGCTGACTGTAGTTCCGATCACGAACTTCTTCTTGCACAATTTAGGATCAGACTAAAGAGATTAGGGAACACCCACAGATCAGCTAGATATGAGCTCACTAATATTCCTAAGGAATATGCAGTGGAGGTGAAGAATAGATTTAAGGGACTGGACTTAGTAGATAGGGTCCCAGAAGAACTCTGGACAGAAGTTCGCAACATTGTTCAGGAGGCGGCAACAAAATACATCCCAAAGAAAGAGAAAACCAAGAAGGCAAAATGGCTGTCTGCTGAGACACTAGAAGTAGCCCAAGAAAGAAGGAAAGCAAAAGGCAACAGCGATAGGGGGAGATATGCCCAATTAAATGCAAAATTCCAGAGGTTAGCCAGAAGAGATAAGAAATTATTTTTAAACAAGCAATGCGCGGAAGTGGAAGAAGACAATAGAATAGGAAGGACGAGAGACCTCTTCCAGAAAATTAGAAACATTGGAGGTAAATTCCAGGCAAAAATAGGTATGGTCAAAAACAAAGATGGCAAGGACCTAACAGAAGAAGAAGAGATCAAGAAAAGGTGGCAAGAATATACAGAAGACCTGTATAGGAAGGATAACAATATCGGGGATAGCTTTGACGGTGTGGTCAGTGAGCTAGAGCCAGACATCCTGAAGAGTGAGGTTGAGTGGGCCTTAAGAAGCATTGCTAATAACAAGGCAGCAGGAGACGACGGCATCCCAGCTGAACTGTTCAAAATCTTGCAAGATGATGCTGTCAAGGTAATGCATGCTATATGCCAGCAAATTTGGAAAACACAAGAATGGCATCAGATTGGAAAAAATCAACTTATATCCCCATACCAAAAAAGGGAAACATTAAAGAATGTTCAAACTATCGAACAGTGGCACTCATTTCGCATGCCAGTAAGGTAATGCTCAAGATCCTGCAAGGTAGACTTCAGCAGTTCATGGAGCGAGAATTGCCAGATGTACAAGCTGGGTTTAGAAAAGGCAGAGGAACTAGAGACCAAATTGCCAATATCCGCTGGATAATGGAAAAAGCCAGGGAGTTTCAGAAAAACATCTATTTCTGTTTTATTGACTATTCTAAAGCCTTTGACTGTGTGGACCATAACAAATTGTGGCAAGTTCTTAGTGGTATGGGGATACCAAGTCATCTTGTATGCCTCCTGAAGAATCTGTATAACGACCAAGTAGCAACAGTAAGAACAGACCACGGAACAACGGACTGGTTTAAGATTGGGAAAGGAGTACGGCAGGGCTGTATACTCTCACCCTACCTATTCAACTTGTATGCAGAACACATCATGCGACAAGCTGGCCTTGAGGAATCCAAGGCTGGAGTTAAAATCTCTGGAAGAAACATTAACAATCTCAGATATGCAGATGATACCACTTTGATGGCTGAAAGTGAAGAGGAACTGAGGAGCCTTATGATGAAGGTGAAAGAAGAAAGTGCAAAAGCTGGCTTGCAGCTAAACCTCAAAAAAACCAAGATTATGGCAACCAGCTTGATTGATAACTGGCAAATAGAGGGAGAAAATGTAGAAGCAGTGAAAGACTTTGTATTCCTAAGTGCAAAGATTACTGCAGATGCTGACTGCAGTCAGGAAATCAGAAGACGCTTAATCCTTGGGAGAAGAGCAATGACCAATCTCAATAAAATAGTTAAGAGCAGAGACATCACACTGACAACAAAGGTCCGCATAGTTAAAGCAATGGTGTTCCCCGTAGTAACATATGGCTGCGAGAGCTGGACCATAAGGAAGGCTGAGCGAAGGAAGATCGATGCTTTTGAACTGTGGTGTTGGAGGAAAATTCTGAGAGTGCCTTGGACTGCAAGAAGATCAAACCAGTCCATCCTCCAGGAAATAAAGCCAGACTGCTCACTTGAGGGCATGATATTAAAGGCAAAACTGAAATACTCTGGCCACATAATGAGAAGACAGGACACCCTGGAGAAGATGCTGATGCTAGGGAGAGTGGAGGGCAAAAGGAAGAGGGGCCGACCAAGGGCAAGATGGATGGATGATATTCTAGAGGTGACAGACTCGTCCCTGGGGGAGCTGGGGGTGTTGACAACCGACAGGAAGCTCTGGCGTGGGCTGGTCCATGAAGTCACGAAGAGTCGGAAGCGACTAAACGAATAAACAACAACAATCCCACCTTTATAATTTTTATAAATAACTCAAGGTGGCGAACATACCTAATACTCCTTCCTGCTCCTATTTTTCCCACAACAACAACCCTGTGAGGTGAGTTAGGCTGAGAGAGAGTGACTGGCCCAAAGTCACCCAAGTCACCCAACTGGCTTCCATGCCTAAGGCAGGACTAGAACTCACAGTCTCCTGGTTTCTAGCCTGGTGCCTTAACCACTAGATCAATCTGGCTCTCTACATTTCTGCATCTGCCTACTTGCTAAAGAACTCTGGGTGGCTAACAGCCTTAAAAACAACCCAAAATTAAGTTAATAATAAAAATCCTATGAACCAACAGAAACACACACTAGTAGAAACACTTACACAATACAGCCCAACACATATTGGCACACACTGACAGCTCCCACAACGTTGTGGCCTAGTGCCTGAAGGAAATCATACATTCAGGGCCTTTCTAAAAGCCAGCAAGGTTGGGGCTGGGGGAGATGCTGTTCCACAAGATGACACTTTTTAACAGATGGGACCAAGAGTATGCCAACACTTCTGATCTTCTTAGGTGAGCAGGGATAATTGGAGACAGGTGATCCCTCAAATATCCTGGTCTTGTACCACAAAAGGCTTCATAGGTGTCAGTCCAGAGCTTCTATTGTCCTAAACTAAATTAACTGTTTTTCTTGAAATCGTATTTGCCATCTATTTTAAATGGAATTGGTTCTAGGAATAGGTCATCCCTCCTACCAGATCTATACACTGATGGAAGCCACATCCACAGCTCCAGTCTCATTAGAAACTGTACCATGTACCCCTTCAATGAGACTGCACACATCTCCTCTTTCCCTCAACTTCTTTCACTGTCAAAAGTTACATAATTCTGAGAAGGTAGCCACCAAATAACATTTTTATTCAATTATCTTCTTACTAATTTGATCATCTTTATTTATTTATTTTATTTATTCATTTCTCAAATTTGTCACCACCCATCTCCTCCCACCAGAGGGACTCTGGGCGGTAATCTTGGGCAAATTTTGAAATTTTCTTACATTTCCTAGATTCATCTGATTTTTAATAGGAAATTGAGCTCCCAGAGGATAAGTCAAAAAGCTATAGCGTTCTATAGGGGTCTAGAGGCCAGTTTCCTCCATATATTTTGTACAAAAGGAGGAATGCAATCTTTGCATGTGTCTCTTGGAAAAATGCACAGTTCTGAACTGAAGTAATTGCAACGTAGGTCTTATGCAATCTAAATTACCAAAATATACATTTGCATGACTTTTTAAGCACAAAGGATGCATGCTCCAAACTCAATTTCAGTTCTGAGAGGATTTTGTAAATTGCTTTTTTAGAGAATACTGGTAAATTATGGATAAGGACATGCTAAACTAATGCAGACCTAAAGCAGACGTATGTGTCCAATCTCCAGAATCTCTTTAAAACAATGAAAATATTAGGGCTGTGGAAAACTCTAAAAGGCAACTTCAGTGTGAGGAAGTTGTGGTCAAACCACTCCATCAAAATAGACTGATGAGTCAAGCAGGGCCCCCCTCTGAACCATTCATTGTTTTCTGGGAGCCCTTTGCCAATTTAACAGCTTTTCTGCTGTGTCTGGTATTGTTGCAGATGCCAATTGCACCAGTATACCCAACTGCAACTTCAATTTCATACATGGAAAATGCTGGAGGGGCCTGAGAGCTCTCTGAGAGGGATATGAAATATATCACCTTATTTAACTTCAATACAATACAATGATTTATTTATTTATTTATCAAATTTCTCTGCCGCCCATCTCATACACAACGACTCTGGGTGGCTTACAGATAATAAATAACAGTCAGTAAAAACAATATAATATAAAACCAATACAATATAAATATACCTAAATGCCAATAAAATATAAAAATACCAGATATAAAATGTAAAATTCAACATGGCAATATGGTTTTATACTTGGCACGATCATGGTACCAGCCAACCCCAAGACTGGCTATCCCCCCTCCCATCCCAAGCAAGGTGGTATAGCCATGTTTTCACCCCCTTCCAGAAGGCCGGTAGAGTTTGGGCCTGTCTTACCTCTGGGGGTAAGCTGTTCCACAGGGCAGGTGCCACAGCAGAGAAGGCCCTCCTCCTGGACCCTGCCAATCAGCAATCCCTCATGGACAGGATCCGTAACATACCCTCTCTGTCTGACCAGGTGGGATGGGTCGATGTGATGCGGGTAAGGCAGTTCCTCAGGTAGCCTGGCCCCATGCCATGTAGGGCTTTAAAGGTGATAACCAACACCGTGAATTGGACCTGGAAGCAAACTGGAACCCAGTGCAGCTCATGCAGCAATGGTGCTATATGCGCCCTCCTTGGGGCTCCCAAGACTGCTCACGCAGCCGCATTCTGGACCAGCTGCAGCTTCTGGATACTCCTCAAGGGTAGCCCCATGTAGAGCACATTACAGTAGTCTATATGGGAGATGACCAGGGCATAAGTGACCATTTGAAGGGCCTCTCACTCCAGGAAGGGGCATAACTGGCGTAAAACATTAAGTTGCGCAAAGGCCCTTCTGGCCACGGCTGCCACCTGCTCTTTGAGCAGGAGCCGTGAGTCCAGGAGAACCCCAAGTTTCCGCACCGAGTCTGTCTGGGGCAGTGCAACCCCATCCAGAACCAAAGATGACAAAGTCCCGGATACAGAAGAGCCATTAACCCACAGCCATTCTGTCTTACCAGGGTTCAGCTGAAGCCTGTTGTTCCCCATCCAGACCCCCACAGCCTCCAGGCACCTGGAGAGGACGGTCACCGCAGCACTTACTTCACTGGGATGGAGATGTACAATTAAGTATCATCACTGTATTGATGATACCTCATCCCATGATGATGGATTATCTCACCCAGCAGTTTCATGTAGATGTTTAAAAGGAGGAGAGAGAGAACCAAGCCCCGCGGCACCCCACAAGGGAGGGGCCATGGGCCGGATCTCTCACTGTGGTGTCTTGCAGAAAACAACAAGGCTCAGAGAGCACCAAGGACATCACAGTTCAACCCTGAGCTACAAATATTCACTTCAATTGGATCTCTCACTCCCTATCAACACCAATTGGGATCGGCCATCTCTAACTCCCTGAGCCGCCCCCAAAGGGCACCATGGTTGATGGTATTGAAAGCTGCTGAGATGTCAAGAAGAGCAAGGACTGCCACCATCACACTCCCACCAGAAATCATCCATAAATGTGACCAAGGCTGTTTCTGTCCCATATCTGGGCCTGAATCCTGACTGAAAAGGGTACAGATAATCCATTTCATCCAGGACCCTCTGGAGCTGCAATGCCACCACTAGAAAGGGAAGGTGGGAGACTGGATGAAAATTGTCCAGAATGGTAGGGTCCAGTGACGGTTTCTGAGGAGGAGGTGTACCAACGCCTCTTTAAAGGCTGCCGGAAACACTCCCTCCTTCAAGAATGCACTCACCATTGCCTGGACCCACCCACATGTCACATCCCAAGCTGCCTTTACCAGCCAGGAGGGACATGGATCTAATTGGCAAGTGGTGGCATTTACAGAACCGAGAACCCTGTCCACTTCCTCAGGCCCAACAGGATCAAACCACTCCCAGATAACCGGGCAAGTCCGCTCCCTAGGCCTCTCCCCTGACCCTGCTACACACTTGGCATCCAGCATAGAATCTGAGCAATTTTATCCTCCAGATGCCCAGCAAACTCCTCAGCCCGGCCCTGTAAATGGGTTTCCATGAAATGCATCACCTTATTTAACTTCCTGCCCATCAGAGGCTTTTGGGAGTGGCAAGGTCTCCATTCCCTTTCTCAGCTCTCAACTTCTTTACTGGGGCTGTTGCAAGCCTTAATCTTGCTTTTTCTTATGATTATGGAATGTTACTCTTCTTTGCTGGTCCTGCCAATACAGCTAGGAGGTCAACTCATTTTCAGCACTCTGGACAGCTCAACATGCATTCTTTGGTCAAACCTTACTTTACATTCTTCATGATGGGGAAAAAAAATAACCCTCAACAGCGGATGAATGAGTGTCTGGCTAATATCTACAAATGCTGACCCATACATTTACTGCTTTTAATAACAAGGGAAGGCAAGGCTACAACTGCCATTACTTTTGTGACAGACTTTCTCTTTGGCCTATCTTTATATCATGCATCTTACTAGGCCAGCTTGTTTCTGCCATCTTTGCAAACAACAGCCCTGACATAACTGTGTCCTGCCTGGAACGAGGCATGATTTCAAGCTTGCAAAACATTATACTAAGTTCTGTAGAATCCCACCTTGTATTAGAGTCAGCATAGCATCATCTCATAAGGGCAAATCAGCTGTCATTCTTTGAGTCCTGTCCAGAAGAGTTTTAAGTTTGCTCATCTGCCCCACCCAGACTAGCACATCACCAAGGCCAGTAATGAGGAGATCCATGCCAGGAGGGGGCAAAGCTTCCATAAGCTCAAGCCTTTTGGACTGCAGGTGAGGTGGGGGGGGGGGATATTCTTCATAATGTAGCTTTGAAAGGGTTCTTCATAAGAACCTTCATCAGAGAATGCACAACCCTATTTTCTCTGGTTAGTTTTTTTGTTGATTCTTTGTTCCCTCATGCCAGTGATTTCTGGCCATTGTTTGACTGAATTTCAGCAACTTTCAGAGAGGCTCTAACCTGGTGAAAACCAGTTTAGAGATTATTGAAGGCCTTTGATGCAAATTGCCCACTCCTGCTATGTCTTTGGTCCCATATCTTGCTGCAGTGAGCAGCAAGGTCCGTAAAAGAGATATACTCAAAAATGCCAAGGAGCAAGTAGAATTCTCCTCAGGGAAGTGACCTTCTGCTAGCTTGGTCCTTTCCATTCAAGAAAGACAAGGTGTCATGTGTAGTAGAGATAGAGATGATACAGCTGTTACTTTGAACCTTTCTTTGTTTACTTACTTACTTATTTAGAGGGAGGGGGAGAGGCTTCTCTACCATCCACTTTCATCATGTGAAGAGCTTTTGTCAGAGCTGTGCAAAGCACTGGAAAAGAGAATATCCATGAAGTGTGCTGGTGTGAGCAAAGCCCCTCACTGTGAAGCATGAAAGCTGCTGCATCTAAGGCTGCTGTAACGGCTTTCTCCAGCTGTCTACCAGTATGAGTGTCTGAAAAGTAGCTTCTTTTTGTTGGCAATCTCAGCAGAAGTGTTGTCTAAGCACACACATGCAGACAACTGGAGAAGGTCATGCCGACTTTTCTGGAGGACACGGCTATTTTAACTTTTCAAGGCGGGTTGGTTTGCTTGCAGCAATCCATTTTGTGAACCATCCCTTTCCAATATTTTCTTCACCCCTGGTTTCTATAACATCACCAGATTCTGACAGAGAATCAAACTTGAAAAATAGGAGAATTGTCTGGGTAAGATAATCAGAATAGAAAATAGGTGAATATGTTAGTGGATATATACGACTACCATTCCTGAAAGCGCAAAAGGAAATCCAACGACACGCATTCCAATGTGAGTAGGAGGGAAGTTGGTGCTTTTTTATAGAGAGCCCTTGTTTCAAGGATGAGTTGCTAAGGGCAACTGCAAGATGTGTTTTAATTTTAAGTCTCAAGAGGAAAAAAAATATTGGCCTGAGTTATTGATCTGTGGAGACGACTGTCACAGAGATGATCTGAGTGTCTGGACTAGACTTCATCCATGCAGTGAGGTTTCTGAAGCTCCTATACATGGGACCACAAGATTTTCAATCCATGCCTTGCTTCAAAGATAGTCTCAAATCAGAGGTCATTTATTGGGAGGAAACTTAGAGGGACCTAAACCACACTGCTTTCATTCATCGCTTGTCTGAATCAACTGATCAGACTTAGAAGCCAAGGTACAGGTGCAATTAAATTCATTTAGCTGGGCATAATGAGCTTTCCAGAGTTTCATTGTTGGCACATTGGAAATGGGAGTGGTACTGCCTTGGAAATCTATGTTTTCCAGAATCACTGGATCCACATTTTATGGCCAACTAGATGACACAGGGCAACCCAGTCAGAACTGTGAGGAAGGTTGATGGTCTTCTCTTATTCTTTGCTCCAAGCACCTGATATACAAAGTAAGGTGCTCTTGTAAATGGGTGTTCTATTTAGCTTTATGGATTTATCAGCCCCCCAAAAGCCAAAATCTGACTTTTCAGCACATCTTCCACATGCTCCTCTGGAATATATAGGTGTATGGGCTTTATGAAAGCATTACTGAAAAATGGGTACTGAACACAGCAGGAAGGTAGCAGTCAGCTGAGCAGACACAGTTTCATGTCTCACAGTGACCCTCAAAGGCTGTTGCACATACAATACAAACTAATAGACATTCTAAGATCCCTGATTAAGAAAATTATGGAATGTATTAGGTGTAATTCTATTAGCACTATTTAACTAATTAAATTTAATCTAATGACCATAAAATTAAACCCCATTAAATCAAACTCAGGCTTTATTCTTGCCCCGTCCACTTACTTGTCCTATCTTCATGTACTTTTCAAGGGTGGTTCTCACATCCCACTCCAAGACTACCTGCAGTGTTGTAAGAAAAACGTTGTGCACCCTGTTTTATGAGTTCGGCTGTGTGCAGTGAGGTTCCTGGGGGATAGCAGGAATTCTGAGAAGTCCATGTTCTTGCTTGAATGGGAGTCTCTGAGCATTGTGAAGACCCCAACTTTGCAGAATATGTTCAGGGCTTAATGGAAGGAACATATAAGTGTCCAGTGACTGGTAAGCTTCTGTAGTCAACCTAAAAATATAGTATCACTTCACCCAGGGCTTTATTACTTAGTACTGCTGGGTATTTCTGGCTGGCTAGAATCATTGTGAGGTTTTACTGAATTATTGAATTATTATTTGATCTTAATTGCCTTTTAACTAAGCACATTAATGCTTATTTAATTTAACTGTATCCCTGATTTGGGGTTGATATATATACACTGTGGTTGCATATTCAGGCAAACAGTCTTCGAAATAATTCTCAAATTTAAAGTTTGTCCTGCTTATCAGATCAAGAGCTATAAAATAACTCAGTGTCTCAGTTGCTTCTTTCTTCTTTAGGACCAGGCAGAACTATCAGAGGTGTAATTAGTGTGGTGTGGTAAGGTGTATGTGTGACTTTTGCAATCCTGGACATCACCTACATCAGCTTTTGTTGGACACCAAACAAACTGGTTGGACACCAGTTGCTGTTGTTCTCTCTTTTTTGTTGTACCTGACTTCATTAAGGCAGAAAGAAAGAGATTCTGCAGTATTCAATTTCTTTCATTCTTTTTTCCTGGGGAAGTAGACTTCATGAGCCACCCTTTGGCTTTTCCTTCCAATGATTTTGAAATTCATTTCTAGCCTTTGTACTCTTAAGCAGCTTATGCTAGGGCACAGACTAATTTTCTTTTCCATTTGGAGCTTCTAGATCCTAATTAGATCCTTGGTCTGCATAGAGAAGCTATTTAGGAAAAGATAGGAGGTGCATTTCTGCAATCACACACACACCTGTTGTGTTTCAGGGACCATATGGTCATTTGCATGCAGTTGGACTGCTAGCCAGTCTGATAAAATATAGACTGGACAGCTGCTGAGCTTAGCATAACCTGCTTTATAGTGTAAGTCATAGGGCTCTTGACAGGCAGAATTTTCATGGCTTCACAGGAACAGCAGTAAACTGCAATAATTGAGCCTATTCCTCTTAAAAAGGTTAGTTTAACAGTTGGCAGCTCTGATCAGGGTCTCTCAGGATTTCCAAGTAAAAATCCCAAGGGGTGAATATGAATCTAAATACTTAAATGGCCGGAGAAATATTCCTTGGCTTGCTGGTTTTGGATTCTGGAAAATTATAGTCTCAGCACATCTGGAGGGTAACATATTGTTTTAATATCAGCAATTTCATTTTTAACTGATGGCCATGAGAGAAGATCATGTTCATTGATCATGATGTCATAAGAACAAAGCTATGATACTTCCAACACATTTAACAAATATAGGAGGTTGATTTTTGTTGCTGTTGACTTATTAAGTCAACGGGATTTGTAAAACTAAGGAAGAAAAATGGGGGGAACCATTTTCAGATTTCATAAAGATGTACCTGAAGTTGTAACTTTACATGTAATCACCATTTATCAAACCTAAAGAAGCTCAGTTGCTAGGCAATAACACAAATACATCACAGCATCTTAAGTCAGAGTGATGGCTTAACAGTTTAAGCATGTGGATTGAAAAACACCTACACTTGCTAAGCCATTGCTTCCAGACCCCTCTAGCATTGATTTATCTCCTCCTTAACTGAGCCCAATGAGCTTTCGTTGAGTGGGAGACTTCCTAAGAAGGCTACCTTAACTGTCCTTTTGTCAAAAAAAAAAATTAAGGTGCTATTTCTCATAACTAAGTTCCATTTCCATCTGTCCTTGTTCATCATTTCCTTCCTTGTGGTCTTACAAATATATATTGTGAAAGTATCTCTTTTCAAACAGGCCAGACAGGCCACTGGCTCATTTATCCCAGCTACCTACACAAGGGATGGGACTATTGCCACTGCCATCGTCAGGCCTGCAACTAGGGTCTGTGTCACCTGGGGCAAACATGGATTCCGCACCCATTTTGGCACCCCCCAGTGCTCATTTTGGTGCCCCCCAGTGCTGCGCCTGGGGCACATGTCTGGCTTCCCACCCCCACCCCCAGTTGCAGCCCTGGCCATCATTCTCAGCTATAATCCACAGCCCAAGCAACCAAGCAAAGGAAGGTCAAGAAAACAATAAAAGAAATGGATGTTGATGTATACCCAATGCATAAAGAAGAAGCAGTGGAGAAAACAGCTTTGAGGGAAAAGCAATGGTTACCATCAGGCAGATCAAGGAAAGGAAGGAACTAGAAGAATAGGTCTTTTTTGGCCAAATGAATATAGGACAATACATGGCAGTCCTACTCTGAAAGGTAAGCAAGTAGTGGCGCTGCATAGGGAAGGTCAAGTCTGCAATGCAGATCTGTGGACCCGGTACTTGGGAAGCCTCTTTCTGCCTGGCCACTTATTAAGAGACACTTCTATAATTTAGTCTGTCTACTCACTGCAGTGATATTTTTGGGGTGGCTGCAGTCATTTATCTGATTTATGAACAAAATGCAATTGCCAAGATTTGACTAACAATCTTTAAGCAGAGCATCACATTTCACTCCATTTAGGCATTCCAAAATTAGCCTGGGTGCTGCTGCACCAGATTGGTCAAGCAAGTAGGAAATGATGGCACATCAGATTTCCTACCTGGAAGGTTCTCTCCCTCTCAAACCCAAACTGGAATTCATCTGAATCTTTCCTTCATAGCATAATCTCACCCAAGGAGATTTGAGAACCTGCAGGGCTGCCCTGCATGGAACAGATTGCTCTGCAGAATTGGTGAAGGAGTTAAAACAGCTGGCATAAAGCTTCAAGTCTGGCTCTGAATGAATGCTTATTAATGAGCTGCTGTTTCTAAAGGGCCCATAGATAGCTATATGGTAGGGCAGGAACCATGCAGTGACATTATCACATGGGGAAAAAAAGAACTTTGAATTCAGCCAATTGGGAAGCAACTGAAACTACAGGTGATACTGGTGCTATAGAGATTGACAGCTTTCCTGGCTTCCCATCCATCAATTAAATCTGAAATGAAGACTTCTGGGAGGCTCAACTCCCCTTGGACAGATTAGGAAATGTGAACAACCAGAGAGGCTATGAAGGAAAAGGATGCACAACAGACCATAAAATCACCAGCAGTAGCACCCTCCACTACTCCCAACAATCAATTAAGCTCAGAAACATCCCACTGAGAAATGTAAAAGATGTTCAGATCTTCTGAAAACAAGGTAGTAGAAGCTTCTTTTGCAGGGAAACCTTGCTCCATATTAAAAATTGAATTTTCACTGACAATAACAAGTTCATTTTAAGTTTTTCCTTTCCTGATGTAGTTCATTCTTTCTTGGGCGTGTCAGGATCACATCCCTCAGAATTCCCAGGCAACATGCTGATTGGGCTGTCTGCAAACTGTGATCCCAAACAATTTGAGAGGCATCAGATTAGGAAACTTGGTGTATAAGTTGAAAAACGCACCTCCCTATTCAGTTATATGTGAAAAATTTCCTAGCTAGGAGCCAGGTTTGTGGCAGGGTAACTGATTTAGGGTCAGTATACATGGGCTGTCCTGCTCCAGATGACCACAAAATGGTAGCAAAGTGATATAGAAAAATGTTAGTTCTTGGCTGTAACTAGCGGTTAGACTGAACTTTGCAGGCTGTATGTAGTAGCCATATTTGACCATGTAGCAAAGGTGGGAGGAAAGAGAACAGGATGACCAGCAGCAAGGTGGATGGACTCAGTTACAGTGGTGATGAGTGCACTGTTGGAAAACCTGAAAGACCAGGTTAGGGACAGATCCTCATGGAGAAAATCTATCTATGTGGTCACTAAGAGTTGGCACACAATCAATCAATCCCCACCCCCCACCCACAAAAAACAAAACCTTCCAAATATACAGGCTATATTCAGGCATTCAATCAATGCATGTAGAATGGGACATAAACTGCTGTCCTGCACTGATGGACTTTCAAGCTGGAAATGAAAACCAGGAGACTATGAGTTCTAGTCCTACCTTGGGCATGAAGCCAGATGGGTGACCTTAGGCCAGTCTCTCTGTCTCAGCCCTAGGAAGAAGAAGGCAATGGCAATTCACTTCTGAAAATGTTGCCCAAAAAATATCACAGACATGTCCAGGCAGTTGCCATGGGTCAAGACTGACTTGAACGAACACACACACACACACACACACACACATACTCTACAGGTAATTATACTTTCTTAATGAGAGTGTACCTTATCTGCTATCACTGGTAGGAACACAGAAGCAAAATTAGAACATGACACTGAAGCATCAGAAAATGCAATTATGTTTTTTGAATATCCCTCTTCCAAGTGAGTTAAAACCTTGATTCTTGCAAAACCGATCAACAGTGAGTCTCAGAAGTAAATCCAGCAATGTGTGTTTAGGATTGGGAACTAAATTCTACTGGATAAACAGTTATGTTCATTTGCTTACTTTGTATAATCTTGACATAAAATGAGTGTATGAAGTGGGATAAAAAAAAAGTTATTGCTCTGGCAATTAGAGCAAATAATAAACCCTGTTCAAGAGCTAAGAAAGAATCATTAAAGCCCTTCCTTTTCGAGATTACTTTCCAAGTCATGGGTAATAATTGCACCTCACATTTAATATAGCTCATTGGTTCTAGTTTGTGAGCAAGAAAGAGCAGGCTCTGCATTTCCAAATGGGCACTAAAAGTTCTCATAGCAGTATTTAAGTGTGCACCAATGACTTATTTTAAATAAGAAAGAAAAAAAAAAGTCAGTCAATGAACAGGCTGGTGAATCAGCTGTGTCTTTTTCAGGGGAAGATAACCCCAGCCAGTCAATGAGATGTGGCAGGTTGAGCTACTGCAATGGACTCTCTGTGAAGCTGGAGCTGGGTCTAGATGCATCCCTTGGTTCAAATGAAATCAGACCCAGTTCCACATATTTATCTGCCTAAGACAGTAACCAAAGACATCTCCCCATAACTCAGCTAATAGTCCATTTTCCTGGGTGCTTTGTTTTATGTTTTATAATTATGTTGCCAAGTGAGAGAGAATCCTACAAGTTCTGTCATTAGTAAACCACAGATTGCTGCCCTTTCATAACACTCACAGTCACCTGATAATGGTTGCTTCATTTACCTAAATGTGAATTAGACAAATGATTTGCTGGGGCTAGACCAGGGTTTCTCAACCAGGGTTCTGTGGAACCCTAGGATTCCACAAGAGGACACTAGGGGTTCCCTGGGAGATCACGATTTTTTAAAAAAACTATTTCAAATTTGGACAACCTCACATTAAAGAAGGAAGTTTCTTTCTTTATTTTCAGGTTAAGAACACTGTTAATGCATCTATACAGGCCTGCCCATGAAACAAATATAATAATTTTGTAACTTCTGGCCTATATTTGAGCCTGAATGGGCAGGGGTTCCCCGAGGCCTGAAAAATATTTCAAGGGGTCCTCCAGGGTCAAAAAGTTGAAAAGGCTGGGCTAGACTGTCAGCTCTTCCAAGTAAACCAGACAGGAAACATGACTAGATGAACTAATTCTACTTTATTGTGAGGCTACGTTAACAGAATCTTGCAAATCTGAAAGTATAAATCTTCCGCCTTCCCTATTTATCACTTGAGTGGTCAGGTGGGTCTTTCTAAGTTTCTTTAGACCATTACCCTCTCATGGACTTCCTTTCTTTTTATCTGATTGTTCCCTAGGCAGCGTCTCTTCCCTCTGTTCTCCAAGGTCGCCCTCACATTCTATCATATAGATAGATGGAAAGAAATAGCTTCAGATCAAAATCAGATCTTTCAGATTAAATTCAGACAACAGATCATGATGTTTTAAATCATCAAATGGTCTAAGAGACTGTCTTACTTCAAATAAACCACAGTAATTATATTCCAGCAAATGAGATTGACATACAGGGCCTTTTTAGCTGTGGCATGTCTAAGGAAACCTGTCTAGTTCCAAACTTTTGATCCCCAATCCAGACCCTTAGTTTGTTGATGGTGATAAATTATTTTTTTCCAAGTTATTTTATTAAAGATTATAATTGCAATTGCAAAAAACTAATACAAACTAAAAGAAAGATAGAAAACTAGAAAGAGTAAAAGGTGCATAGGGAAAAAAATAGGAAAGACATAAAGAATAGAAAGATAGAAAAAAGAAAAGAAAGAAAAATAAGAATATAGTAAGGAAAAAGAAAATAAATATATAAAGAAGTGTCTCCCAACTTTCATCACAAGTATAAACAATTTTAGTAACCTTTTGCCTCCTCTTAAATTATAAGAGGTTACTCCTCTTCTTCCCATATCCCATCTCTTATCTATAAATAAATCCATAAAGCATCATTATTTCAGTCCTAGTGTCAGCAAAGGGTTACCAGAAATAACAAAATTTGTACTTTAGCCTTGATCAAATAAACCAGCTTTATATTCCTTCCTTTTACTTCTGACAATCTTAATCTTTAGTCCATTCAAATAATGTCATAGAACTTGATTTCTTTTTATTTCTTCTTTATCCCTTCTGATGAGATTCTTCAAAGCTTTAACAAGCATCTTTTGTAAGATCAATATAGAAAAATTATCCAGGTCACTCTCTTGGTTTATTGTTTATATGTCCCTTTTAATTATTAAAACATCAGCCGGTTTCTTTTGTAGGGCCAATGTAACATCTTTTTCCATATCATTCTTGTAGCCTGTCATTTGTAAGTCCACTTTCAACTCAGTCTCAATCTTCTCACATAGGACTTGTTCCTCTTCCATAACATCTTTTAGACACAGTTTCTCCATAGAGGCAGATGTCTCTGTTGACACTAGTAAAATTAACTTCTGAGTCCATTCTTCAAAAATATCTTTCAGTATTTCCAGTATTACAATATTTTGTGCCTACTGTTAGTCGTGTTTATGTGTCCTTCTCCTTTAATGGAATTCTTTAGTTCCCTCTAGTGGCCAATTTTTAAAAACTTATGTTTTTTTTAAAAAAAAATCAAAACAAAAGCATTTTCCCATGGGGAGGATTCTTTATCATTATTCCAAAATCTTATTTCAAATTATCTGGATTCTTAGTCTGTTTGTAACTTTCTAAAATCAAAATTTCAATCACCCTTTTGCAGTTCATTTCAAAAGAAAATTTTAAGTTCTTAAGCTTGTAATTAAAATTTTCTTTCACTGAGGATTGAAGGCCGACTCACCCAGTGTTTTCAGTCTTGTCTATCCAAAGGTTTCTAATAGCTGAAAAGTAGTTAATAAGCAATTTCTGAATGTGATTAGAAAAGGAAGTATGTGAACTTAGTATCCTTTCAAAGGTGCCAACCGCGGTTTGAGCAAGATGGCTATTCCCTCATCTCCCAGGGCTCAAAGCCTGCCGGAGACTGCTGTCTTGCAATCTACTCCTGAGGAGCAGCTGTCTGGAGCACTTGTGGGTGATCTCCCATCCTCTTTTTGTCCAGAGAGGTTCAAAAAGCCTACTCACTTTTTGGGGGGCTATCTTCAGTCCGCCATTTCTCCCTCTGGAAGTCCCAGTGATGATAATTTATCATTACCTATCGTGCGATCAGATAAGTGGCAAAGAAGCAAGAGAAAATTAGCATACAGTAGGTCCCCAGGCTACGAACGAGTTCCAATCCTAAGGTCTGTCCTTTAGCCGAATTTGTACGTAAGCTGGAACAGGTATTAGTGTCAGTTACTCTGAAGAAGGAGAGAATCTCTGTGTGTGTGTGTGTTGTATATGTGTAGGCATGCTTTGTAGCATACCAAAAAGATCATAATTACAGGTTACCACTTACAGTACTTGCAATCCAACTTGTCCTGCAAACCAAAAGGAGTGTGTCTTGGGGCATGTGAGAACTAAACAATAGAAAACACTGATTCTAGATACCTTTCCACAAGTGGCAAATTTACAGGTTACATCACTTCCTTTCCCAGCAGCCTTTGTATCTTTAAAACTTGCAAATGTATGCAAGGACATTTAGAGCACGCTCCTTAGCGTTTAGTTGCTGAAAGGGCAAGTTCTCACATACCAAAAGAAATGGCCTTGGCCCAGAAATAAAACACGTCTTCCTAAAGTTAAAAAAGAGGCCTAGACTGTCATGTTAGAAATGCTAGCATCACCCTTTTAAAAAAAGCTAATAACGAAGCCTAAACATTCCAGGTAACAGCAGCAAAGAAATTTTTCCAACAAATGGAGGAAAAATTTACCTAATTGGAGAAGTTAATGCCTCCGCCTCTTGAGAATCCACGCCCATCTTTAGTTGGCAGCATGATTTAGGACTTGGCATTCTTCCCCACTCTGACTCCTTGGTATCAGAATCAAGCATCTACCTGTGCTGAGTCTGACTCAACGTTCACAGGTGGCTGACAGCCCGTTGCCTTCTGAACTGCAGGCTAGGAGTCCACCAGATCCCCTTCTTCAGCCTCAGAAGACTCTATAACAGTGTTGCTCAACCTTGGCAACTTTAAGATGTGTGGACTTCAACTCCCAGAATTCCCCAGCCAGCATGTCTGGCTGGGGAATTCTGGGAGTTGAAGTCCACACATCTTAAAGTTGCCAAGTTTGAAAAACACTGCTCCATAACAACTTCTACTATATTTTACTGCTGCTGCCAAGATTTCTACTGGTTTATATCCTGTGTGTGTGTGTGCGTGTGTGTGTGTTTCATGCACATCAGCTTGATGTACGGTAAATTCCTTCTCTGCCTTTGGAAATTTTAGGGAGTTTCTTATAGAGTGACCTGAGTTTGTTAAACGCAGTTCAGTTTTTCCTAGTGTGTGTTTCCTAACAGCTAGGCAGACCTTTTACCTGTGACTTCTACATCTATGTCTCAGACCCCGATGATCCAGGAAATTGGTTCGATCTTTGTTTGCAGCTTAAAATGCACAGTAATGTTTGCCCACTGTAAAACTGCAAGCTTTTCTCACAAGACAACAAGCAATAGCGATTGGAAGAGCTTATTGAGAAGATAAAGGTCTGCTGAGCTTCACTGCTCAAAAGTACTGCTGAAGCCTCTCGGCATCATTAAATTAACAACATGTTTAATTAGATATTGACTGCTTTCACCCTCAAACATGGGCCAAGATTTGCATTATGACCAGTACCATCAATTTACCATTTCCTACTACCAAACGTAGCCCTGTCAAAGAACATCCATAAGAATCATCTTTGTCACATTTTCTTCTACATGTGCAGAACGACTGGCAGGCATTTTTTCTTTCCTCTCACCCTCTTAATAGCAAACCCACGGACTGTTAAATCCACAGTGTTCTGCATATTTAAGGGAAACAAGTCAATCAGGTTACACTGAGATCTCAGTAATCTGGACTGGTAGGCTACGCTTCACATCGAAAATGTTAGCCTTCTCCCCAGCGCGCTTCCAGCCGATACAGCACACTTCTTTGCCCAAGGAGAGTTGTGGGCACATAAACAGGGCTGGATGTGTCCTGTCTATACATGACTGCAGGTTTTCCAGTGCAGAATTCAACACTTCAGAGATTTCTACTTTTCTTATTGTCGTTGATTTTAAAAATAAAGCTTCTAGTCCTCATAGCTATTGGGAAAAAAAAAACCTCGAAAGTAATGCAGGATTGTCTGACAAAAACTTTCAAGCCAACTTTACTTTTGTCCTCTTTTCTGGGCAAAAAAAAGACACATTTCTGAACAAGAGGGGTTTTTTTTCTATTAACAGGAGTTCAGTCTTGCTGGGATGTTTCACCCATCCAGTCTTTCAGAGCTTCCAGGCACTGGTTCGGAACTTCCATCACACCTCCTGCTTGGGCTGAAGTAGAGATGTAAAGTTGGGTATAATCAGCATATTGATGATACTAAGCCCAAACTGACAGATGACCTCCCCCATCAGTTTCATTTAGATGTCAAACAGGATGGGAGAGACAGCCAAGCCTGGGGCACCCCATTGAAAAAAATACAAATCTACTATATTATATTTTGCAGAAATGTTGCCACATTATATGGTCTTGGTATTCTGGTATATGTACATGCATTGGCTTTTAAACAAACAAACAAAAGTTATTTTATGTTTGACTTAATTAAAGTGAAATGGAATCTACATTTGTGCATGAATGTGGCTATGAGTCTATACCACTTTAAGGCCAAATATAATGCTTCCAGGGTTTATTTAGAGCAGACACTCTTCTTTTTCCACAAACACAGCACCAAAGATGTGTCAGGGTATAGTCACTTTCACAAAGAAGTGAGAAATGCCTGCACTTTAAGGATTCATGGATCAATATGTCCATTCACTCCAATTCATTCCCACAATATGCCAAGTTTTTGTAGACAACTTTCTATAAAGGTACATTTATAGTTGATTCCCTGAGAATTTTATAATGCAAAAATTTTCATGACTTTTTTTTTCTGTAAATTTCTCCATGAAACTATTTGGTTATGTGGTTCCCAAAATTGATTTTTTTACAGATATAGCTCTTACAAAAAAGATTAGATTAGATTAGATCAGATCAGATCAGATCAGATCAGATCAGATCAGATCAGATCAGATCAGATTAGATGGATGATAGGGAGGTCAGATTTTGGACCAGAAAAAGATACTAGAAGACTTTATTCAATGTTGCCAGTTATGCCAAACTGCTGATGACCCACAATTCATGAGACGTGCTTATTTTGATGGGTCTTGCAAAACTTCCACCATAGAAATCCACGGCAGATTTCTTTTAATACCTTCATGAAGAGTCAGAAGTGACTGAACGAATAAACAACAACAACCATTTGAACCATTCAGTTTTTGATCAGTGCTAGGTGATTATTACCCGCACAGTCATAATTTGTTTCAGAAGGGAAAGGGAGAATTATTTTCTGTGCAACCCATCTTAATTCACAGATCCAGATTGATGAGAGTCTAGTTCTGAAAAAATTGCCTCTGCCGCTGCTCGATATGGACAGCTGGTCCGATGCTGTGAACTGCAATCTGGACATACATCAGGTTATTCACTAGACTCATTCAGCATGTCAAAAGTAACAGAATAAATCAGATTGACTTTGACACTTAACAAAATGGCTGTGATTCAGCCCTTTTTCTCTTGGTCTAGAGAGGGTGCTGAAAATTGGCCATGCCTTCCAATTTCAGATGTTGATGTGCTGAATTTCCCTGTGGAATCTGAGTGATTCATCCTTCAGATTTATGTGTTCACATCTCCAGGTTTTAATTGCATGATGCACTAGATTCCAGACACTAAAGGAGCCAGTCCAGGTCAGATGTTAGCTGTTTTGGAATGCCAGAGTCACTTCTGATTTTGTTATTCAATCATTTATGTTTGATATTTCAGCCTTGGCTTCTAAATTAAGACAACCCATTTTGGCCTAAAATCCTAACTGACAATGGGAACAAAGCTAGTTTCATGAAAGCAAAAAGGATATGTTTTGCCACTGCTGTTGTTAAATTATATTGTCACTGATGATGGGAAATAGTAAGCAGGGATATTTTTAACTCATTTTTTTTTACTTAATATTTAATCCTATTGCATAAGTGTCAGGGTCAGTCTCGCTTCGCAATAAGACACAGACTCACTTAATGGGTATTAAGGATTTCTGGTTTATTGGAATGGTAGCTGACAGAACGAAAAACGGGAACGGGGGGTGTAGTGTGGAGGTGCCCATTTTATACCCTCTTGTATGGCCCCGGGCTCCTCCACCCTCTATTGTCCCAATCCCTCTTGATGGGGTCCTTGATTGCTGCATGGGCGTTTTCCCGGTGTCTTCTCTTGTCCTCTCAATTCTGGTGTGTCCTCCAGGGCACCAGGTGCGGCTTATCTCTGCTCATCCGATGTCCTTCTTTTCAGCTGTATATGGGTCCATGGGTGTGGGTGCTTTGGGTGCTTGTTTTAATCCCTGGTTTAATTATCTTCTTCCTCTATTCCTTGATGATCATGATCTACGTTGTGAGGCTCTTTGTGCCTTGCAACGAGGTCATGACAATAAGCCAGTTGTTACTAAGGTCACGGATAGGATAGGATATATTTAGTTTGCTGCATGTACTTCCAAGTTGATTGGGATGTAATCATGTGGATGGCAGCAGTACGTTGGCTTGCAAGGAGGTGGAAGGAGTTCTTTAAAAAGCAGTATGTTGAGAATGAAATTATGTGCAAAAAAATGTGGACTGAAGACAAAAGTAGGAAATCAATATGAAAGAAAGAGGTTGAGGTGGTTTGATTATCTAGAATAAATGAAATAGGATCAAATTCCCAAACAAAGATACAAAGGAAGAATCAAGAAGAAGGGAAAAATGAGAACGTTGTGGTTAGATCGAGTTGATGAAATCCTCAAAAAGAGAGGATTGAGAGGTATAGAGAAGAAAAGCCAATATTTGAAGGAGTGACTATACAAGGTAGCAGTGACAATGAATTGCAGGATAGAAAGTTATGGAAATAGAATGTTGGTCTAAAGTAGTTTTCACTGTTTCCTTTTCTTCATCTTATCTATGTCTTTAATTTCTTTGGCTTAGTATTTCTTATTCCTTTTTCATGCTCTGCATATCTTGTTTCTCCCAAAAGGGAATAAGGTAATGGGTATGTATATATGTATAACAATTACTTACTGTTGGATAATTTTAAATCTAAAATTATGTAATTTGTTCCAGAACTATGTATTGAGCAGTTCATTAAGTTTTTGGTGTATTGTGTGATATTCTGTAATACTGCTGGGGTTTGTTCATGTATTATGAAAAAACAGCAGTCAGTTTCTTCAAATACGAAGGCACAGATTCTGGTTTTAGGCTCAAAAGTTCTGTTCTTCCAATGCAGATATGAGCAATTCCTTTTTATACCTGCCAGAATCTCTTTCTATTACTGTATGTTGTCAAATGTTGGTAGTGCAATTACTAAAAAATAAGCAGCCTACTTTCCTGCCTTTTGGCGGGGGGGTGGGGAGCACAGTAAAGCTGTTATATAAGCGTTATCACAGGTTAAACACATTGGAAAAGGGGGGGGGGGTTCAATATTCTTCCCCACAGAAAGTTTAAAAAGAGAAAATCTCACCTACTCGTCATGATCCCACCTACTCTGCATCACTATCATATTCTCTGTGGCCCTCAACCCCTATTGTCAAAAGATGTTGAGTCTTAATTAAATGGAAAAATCACCATCTTAAAGAAAATCTTTCACAGACTTCTCAGAGATACAAGGTGGGATCCAACCCCATTTTATAAATGTTAAGATTTGCAACAACTGTTCAAGGCATTTTTCTAGAATATTCCATCTTATATAGCCACTTCCTGGCTTCCTACTTTCCTTTTCTCAATTTTAAGGAGCACTTCTTCCCTTTTCTTGGTCTTTCTTTTTCTATTCTAAATGATTCTCCTAGTCTGTAATGATGATGATACAAAAATTGAAGATCCAATCCTATCATGAGGCAAAGTCCAGAGTCCCTTTTAACTGCCCAGAGTCCCTCTTTTGGGGGGAGATGGGCAGTGGCAAAATTTGATAGATAGATAGATAGATAGATAGATAGATAGATAGATAGATAGATAGATAGATAGATAGATAAGTGCTAGCATGAAACAAGGGAATTTGGGCAGGGAGATGCGTTAGACAATCCAATGAGTACACACCTTGTCCCCAGTATCCTCTATCCAAGGGGTAATAGGTCTTGTACAGAAAACTTACAGTCTTCAGACTAATGTTGAGAGATCAGTAAGATGGAGTGACAGATTCCCATCCATGTTTCTTTAATGCATTTTCCCTGGGATGCAGTTTTCCTTATCATACAATAGAGATCTATATACTTTTCGCTATCATGCTAAGTTTTCCCTAGTGTAACCCAAAAACTGAATCATATAATCAGAAGTGGGCAATCTGCAGGATAACAATATTCTGCTCCACTTATTGGTGTGCAAAATTTAAATGAGGCTAGTAGTTGAACATGCAGATATAATTCTCAGCCATCCTATCTCAGAGATCCAGAGGGAAACAAAAGAAACAGTACTGAATGTCTTAATTCAGGAATGTATGAAAAATCCCCCTAACAAACATAAAAATATATAGCGATGATTAGCAGAGATGCCATAAATTGCATTTTGACAATATGGAGGAAATTAACTTGCAAACACTAGTCGATGAAGTATAGAAATTGGTTTATCAAAAGAAAATAGTTAATTTACAGCTCAAAGCTTTAATGGGAGACCAGAAAAGAATCCTCTTAATAGATCAAGGGCATCTCCTTGATTCCTGTCAGGCTCAGCCCAAAAACAACAAGGAATCAAACCAGCCAAATTTCAGTTCTTTATTTGCTTAAGCCATAGAGACAGAATCTTGCCAGACTAAAGCTACTCTACCTAACCTAAGGGGAAATAAACAGGGAAGGCTCTAGGGAGGGGCTACTCTGAACCTCTTTGTCTTCCCATGTACCAGCTCTGGACTGTGTTTTCTCTTATCTTGCTCCGCTCCTTGGAATGTGCTCCCTCCTTCCTGAGAACCAGCTGCCTTATTGTAGTCCATCACATCACCTCCCCCTTCACAGACACATTCCATCACAATGAATCTTTTTTATAAGGAACCACTTTTAGCAAATAGCACATGCTTCTGCCAAAACAGATGGGCTTTGCAAATAATTCAACACTGATTGGCAGAACCATCTCTGCTCATCTATTGGGCAGAAGATGCCCATTTTGAATGGATGTTGGCTATCTGCAGGTGCTACAGACTTCTGAAAACAAACACTGTGGGAATAATCTGGACGCTGTGGTGTTCTGGTAAGTTTGCTAGAACAGCCAACTAAAGACGTTATCTATTTCAAATGTGAAGTTAGAAAGCCATGTCATCTGAAAGATCCCCAAGAAAAAGGTAGAGGCAGGGAATCATGGAAGAAAAAAGACAGAAGGTGAGGACACTTGAGAAATGTTGAGATAGAAGAGCAGGGGAGCCAAAGTTAACAAGAAATTTGCAGCAAAGGGTGGAGCTTATTAGAACAGAGAGACAAGTTTCAGAAGAGAGGGAAAGTAATAATGACATAGCAAGGAGAGAGAGGATTTCTCCTTTCTCTCATACATAAAGTCAGGTCTGGTCCAGCCTCCATTACCACATCCTCCTTTCACCACACAAGTGAGCCTGAGATGGAGACTTTGTACCCTCATTCCTCAGCGTACCTAGTTATTCATCATCTTCTCTAAAGAGTGTGGTACTCATCACCACTGTTAAATTTATAGCTGTAGCACCAGCCAAATCAAGGTTTTTGAACACTTGGGCATACATTTTTAAGCATCAGGAGCTTGGAACCATCAGCAATGTGAAGTCACAGCTAGGGCTCAACATCCACAAACACAGTTTTGTATTTTGTCAAACATAATGCAATATACTCTCACCTGTTGCTACAAAGCTTTTCAGAGCCAAGGTTATCAGCCACTTGTTTTATGGCATGCTACTCTCAAGACTGAACTCCAAATGAGGCAGTACAACCTACATTTCTGAGAGTTTTGCTGTGAATGCTCCACTGTGTATTGAACTCCTAGCTGAGACTAGAATCTGGCCTGGTTTCCATAGCAACCTGTGACTTTGCTGTCTGAGACACTGGCTTAAGTTACTAGTTTTGGTAACCCTTTAGACTCACTATTTCTTCTGTGACAATTTTATATTATGGAAGAGTAGCTTCCTTACAAATCTACAATACTATGGGCCATCAGCCCACTACTCCACTTGACCCTAAGAAAACCTGGTCTAATTGAAACAGAAAGTCTCAACATTGGTCTTCAGAATGACCTAAGTAGAACATCACCCATGTATGTAGTGGACTTATTTGGGAAGCCATTCTATGTTAAAAATTTAGCAAATATTCTCCGTCCATCTATTGAAGACCAAGTACCCTCACCTGCTATAAAATGTTGCCATCCTTACTGCTAGAAGTTACATTTAATAATGTTCCTGCGTGAGAAAGGCTTTGCCCTTGTTTTCTGAAAAAAGCTGAAAGCATATCTCATGTGCTTTTGTGCTGACCATTCTACACAATGTAGCAAGTTAGTTAACTCCTCTCCTATTCATTGTTGTACCATCTTAGGAGAGTAGAATGCTTTCCAGTTCTTACCTGATGGGTCTCCATGTATTTCTAGAGCAGTTGCCCCAAGTTTTGCAATTTCTTTCACTATCAAACACTCAATTGTCTAGCAATTTTGGGAACCACAATACTTTTACATAAAGAGTTGTGCAAATTTCTTGGTGTGTATAACAAATGTTATTGTTCTCTAGCAAGTTTGTTTTGATCAGTGATCATAAAATAACCATATTTCTTCAGATTAGCTGCTGGATCTCACTTCAGTACTAGTCTAGCTGAGAAAGTGCAGGACAGATTGCTTGGCATTTGTGATGGGAAAGTGGGCCAAGAGACACTGTTGAGGGAATGGTCAAATAAGAGATAGTATAGCCCACAACTGGATAGTGGGTGGGCCAAGCAGCTCAGAAGAGACCCTCCCTAGTTTCTTGGGCTGTAAAGGAGATGTACTTTCAGATTCTGTCAATGTAGTTTTACAATAAAGTAGAATTAGCTCATCTGACTGTGATTCCTATCTGGTTTACCTGCGAGGCTGACAATTACTTGTCCAGAACAGGGAAGCTAAACCAGTGCTTTCCCATCAACAGCAGCACCTGCTATCTGAAATATGGTTGAACCAGTTCTGAAGAAAATAATCAGGTACATCAGGTATCACTTACAAATAGACTGAGAATACATTTCCCCCTGTATTACAATAGAACCAGCCCTCCCCTTGTCAAATATGCATCTATGACTTGCACTCCTGGTCTCTGCTTCAGATACCCTGCTACTTCCAGGAGTTAGATATCTCTTTCCTTCTGAAAGAGAAGATTTCATGAGATTAATATATGATTAGTATTTGGAGATGAATACGCTCTGGCATGTTCACTCATTTTTTTTTTTTTTTTGAGAAAGCAGAGCAAAATAGGAATGGGTAGGGTAATGAAACTCGAATGAGTGATGACAATTCAACTGCATGCGCATGGAAAAATAAGAAATTGAAATAACCCACATGATGAGGCCACAAGACAGATGTACACCCATCACCCATAATGGGAACAATAAATCCCTCAAAGTCATAACAGGTTGCAGCAGCATCAACATTCAAATAGCTCATAATGCTAATGAAAACAGCTTCGCAAAGAAGCTGATATCCAGACTGCTGGATTGGGTATTATTGAGAAGCAGAGGGCATATAGAAGACAACTGTGCTATCAAAGAACGCAATTAAACCTTCAGTCCAAACCCCATTCAGGTTTGCTTACCTAGAAGCCTCTATTCCTGCAGTCCTGGTTGTTGAAAATGGTCTATCCTCACTGCTTCCAATCACTGTATAGGGAAGGATGAGTGCATCCTGACAACATGAAGAGGGTGACTTTTCCATGATGGAAAATACCTAGTGGTGAATACAAGTGGAGATTTCATAACTCTATCTTCAGAAAAGCAATTTCTTCAATTTAATAAACCATCAAAGTTCTTTAACTGGCTGTTATAAGCTTTTTCTACTTGTTGAGGAAATGAGAGAAGGCCTCCTCATCTTTTCCAGCATGGAAAGCAGAGGGATCCACATGGAGATCAAAAAAGGCAAGATAGTGGTGACAGCCATTCAAAGCCTGGCCCTTTTACAGGCAATCTTTGCTTAATGACCACAACTGGGACCAGGATTTCAGCTGCTAAGTGAAGCAGTCATTAAGCAAGTCCAACCTGATTTCACAACCTTTCTTGTGGCGGCCATTAAGTGAATCATCACAGGTGTTAAGCAAACCACATCATCGTTAAGTGAATCACATGGTTCCCCATTGATTTTGCTTGCCAGAAGCCAGCCAGGAAGGTCGAAAACAGCAATCACGTGACCATGGGACACTGCAATAGTCATAAATGCAAACCGGTTGCCAAGAGCCCAAATTGTGATCACATGATGGCATGGACCCTGCAATGGTCATAAGTGTGAAGACTGGTCGTAAGTCGGTTTTTCCAGCACCGTCGTAAGTCTGAAATATCACTAAACAATGGTTGTTAAGCGAGGACTGCCTGTATGTGTGTCACAATGCAGATATTAAAAGGTGCAGTTTTGATCCCATGGTTGTGGTCATGATCTTGACATTTGTTACCCGCTTCTTCTGGACACCTCTGATGGGAAGCAAAGTAGATTCAAGAGTTGCAGAAATGGTGCAAGGAAAGAGCCCTACCCAGCTTCACATACATGTATCTGTAGATACATAAGCACAGAGAAAGCATTCTTTTTCTGAAAATGGCCCCTGCTTTCAGTAAAATGGGAAGGCATCTTTTCTAAATGAAGGGCCACACGAACAGATGCAGCTAGGACAAAGGCTAAACCAGATCTCATTTCATTTACATTTCAGTGTGTAATCAAAAATAATTAATATACTTATTTTCTATTCATGAATCTAATAGTTTTCTTTTCTGCTATATTAACTTGTTACACTGGTAAACATGTTATGGTCCCAAGAAAAACTACCAGGCATCAATTTGGCCCACAGAGATTACAAAGAAACTTCCCCAGGAGTCTGAAAGCTCTTCCTCTGCAACTTAGAGGTGACTCTAAGAAAGAAAGTTAGGGAGGAGGGACAACAGGTCAAGTAGCTGGTAGAAATGAAAGCAGAAGTGGCACTGAAAAGCTAGATTTTAATCCAATCAATTGACTATAAAGCCAATTCAGAATTTGTTTGACTGTCAGAAGTGTGGGGGTGATTATTTGCTCACCATCACTCGTGCCCTTGTGACCACCTATTTGGACTACTGCAATGCATTCTACATGGGGGTGCCCTTGAAGAGCATTCAGAAGCTTCAGCTGGTACAGAATGCCGCTGCACAGGTTGTAAATGGTGGTGTTGGCTACTCGGCACGTGTAACATCATTGCTTTGGAAGCTGCATTGGTTGCCGGTGTGTTTCCGGGTGCAATTCAAGGTGCTGGTTGTGACCTTTAAAGCCCCTTCATGGCTTGGGACCAGGTTACCTTGCAGACCGTCTTTTTCCAGTTGTTTCTACCCATCCAATCTGGTCTGGCAGGATGGGCATGCTCCGGGGCCCATCAGCCAAGGAATGTTGGCTGGTGTGGACCCAGAGACATGCCTTTTCTGCCCTAGTGCTTGCCCTCAAAAACATCCTTCCTCCTGAGATTAGGATGGCCCCAACCCTTTTGCTTTTCAGAAGGCCTTGAAGACCTGGCTATGTGCCTGGGCCTGGAACCCCGAGTGTTCAAAGGGCCCCATTTCCTGGTTGTGTTGACACTGATGGATTAGCATATTTCTTGGCTGCTATTTGTATTTAATATCTTTTTGTACTGTGGTTAATTGTTTAATTGTTTTTATGATTGTTCGCCACCCAGAGTTACTGGTTTGAGATGGGTGGCTATACAAATTGAATAAATAAAATAAATGAAATGAAATAAATTCCACTTGTGCCTCTAGCCAAAACGCTTCCTAAGATTTGCCAAGGAAGGGGGGGAAGTTTCTCCCCCATGCCATGTATATATGAGTTTATCTATAAAGAACTGAGTGTGATATCCGAATGTCACCTTACATGCACACACGTGTACACAACTGGCTTTTGCACATCGACCGCAGCGATTCTTCATCTGCAGATCAATTTGTACTTGCAAACTCAATTATCCAGATCAGGAAGAATAGCTGGAAAAAGCACTTTGACTTTTGAATTACACTAAACTTGGGTTTTAAAAAATCATACCCAGAAAGCAAAGACTTCTCTAAAACAAAATAAGCACACCGATCCAAATCAATCCACCTTCTCTTGGCTTTGGGGAAGAAAATGAAACAAGGAGTGCTGTAATCAAAATAAAATTGAAATCTGTACTTTCATTCCCTTACCAGATGTGGTATGTTTGCTAATAGGGTCCCCCTCCCCTCCTATCACTGTTTATCAGTGACAAATTAATTTATCATCTTTAAAATAACAACAGGCATGAAATGTTTGGAAGAGGAATGAAATCACCCCCTTAAAGCCATGAAAGAAATGGGCCTTTTGGAAGAAATTATGAACACTGCAGCCAAACAGCTATTGTAACCAATTCCCACAAGCTAAGTGTTTTTAGTCTAATAATTGCATTTGCAATACGTCTAAAAGCGCGCGCACGCACACACACACACACACACACAAGATGGCTTCTGCACCTCACACAGAGAGAGTCAAACTATTTCAAGCACAGCAAGAAAGCCAGTAAGACCACGCAGGGGCACCATGTTGGCAGATGCTGGGAAAGCCTTTAGCCCAGGAGAGGTCAAAAAAGTCACACACCAAGCATTTCTATAAAAATAATTTATTTACAGAAAACAAAACAAAAGCAAAACATATTTAAAGGACTTAGCTCCCTTGGAGCAAGCCTTGCTTGCTTACATTGCCGGCAGAGAAAAAAGAGGAAGTGAGAACAAGTCCGGGCAGGTTTCCTCCCCCCCCCAGGTGATTTGCATGAAGCACGTGAGAGGAGACAATCTAATACAACCTTTTAACCCGGCCAAAATGATTAGGCACATATAGCAGTCTTAATCTGTTAGTAGGAAAACCTCAACACACCATAGATAACTGTACCTGCGATAGTGCATTAGACTTGCATGATCAACAACAGGGTCTTTTTTCTTCACAATATGTTTGCACAGGTACCATAAACCCACTGCAAGTTATTTCAAACTCTCAATACACAGCTTTGCTGCTTCCGATTGTCAGATGCTTAAAGCTGAGATGCCAAAATCATGGATTACTGTATGCCCCAAAAAGCATACGGTGCTTGTTCCTCAAGGTACAGTGGCAGATTACTTTTGAAATCAAAAGGACTTTTCAAAGGAGTTGTGATAGTGTCATGAGGTTACCTTTTTCAGTTTAAAAAAAAATCACTCTGTTTTTGTCTGCATTCTTAAAGCAAGCTCTGGAAAATAAAGGGAAGGAACTAGGAATGTTTAGGGTGGAGGAAAGAAAAGGAGGAGATCCCAAATCCTGAGATGAATCAGGTTGTTCTAGAGAAGAACAAATCATAAGGAGGGCTGACCTACAAAGTGACCCAAGGAATATATTTAGACAACCTAGTATTTGTTTTTTTTTTCTTCCTAGCATTTTTCCCATAGGTGCAGGGTTCGCTTTTTGGATCAACCGAATGTTGACCCATTGGTTGCAACCAGAATTGACCAACCGGCTTGTTGCCTGAGCCTGACGTTGTGGGCTGAGAGAGTGGGACTGGCCCAAAGTCACCCAGCTGGCTTTCATGCTTAAGGCAGGACTAGTACTCACTGTCTCCCAGTTTCTAGCCCATTGCCTTGACCACTAGACCAAACTGGTTGCCTTGACCACTAGACCAAACTGGCTGTCCTATTTAGACAACCTGGTATGATGGCCTGATATTCAGTTCACTGGAAAGCATGGAAATCATAATCCAGAGATTATGCCAGGGATTGTTATTATGATTATATATTCGATTTATATCTTGCTATTCAGCATAGAAAGCATGAAGGTGCTGGGCTAGAAACCAGGAGACTGTGAGTTCTAGTCCTGCCTTAGCCATGAAAGCCAGCTGGGTGACTTTGGGCCAGTCCTTTCTCACCCCAACCCACCTACAAGGCTGTTGTGCAGAAAAAAGGAGGAGGAAGGAGTATTAGGTATGTTTGCCACCTTGAGTTATATATAAAAAGGTGGGAAAGGAGGAGGAGGAGGAGGAGGAGGAGGAGGAGGACATAGATCCTTTTCACTTTCTCATACTAGAAAGGATATTTGCCCATTCCTTTCTTTTGGTTCATTGTGAAAGATCTGGGATATTACTGGAAGATGTTACAGACCATCTCCAAATCAAAATATAAGTAACAGGACAATAGGCTATTCAGGTTTAATTGTATTTCTGGACTGCCTAACTATGAGGAGCAAATTAGCTCGTCTTCCATGCCATCTATTCATCTCAACAGCTCTAGGTAAACTGAAGGCTTTAGGAGAAGCTAGAGGGCTTTGATTCAAAATCAAGCTACATTTCAATGCCTGTAGATGGGGAATCAGGCTCAAATTATCATACTTTATGTGAAGTTCTAGCTGTCTGGATAAGTCTGTAACGCTGGGAAAGGTGGAAGGAAACAGAAGACAAGGATGACCAACAGCAAGGTGGATGGACAAAATGCAGCAACAAGTCCTGAAGGAACAGATCTTCCTGGAGAAAATCTGTGTGTTTACTAAGAATCTGCACTGACTTGATGGTACATAATCACCATCATCAGATGGGGAATAATTGTGAAACTTCTCTTGTGGCAACCAAGACAGGAAACAGTGAATCCAGAGTACAAATATCTCAGAGCTCTGGTTCGTAGTATTATTTAGAAAGAGGATTAAAACTACAGCAGAAGAATTCCAGCAATTACGGTACTTTCAAATGAGGAAGCTATATATAGGCAATTTAAGATGGCAGGGTTCTGGTTCATTGTCTCATGCTTTTTGCTGTCAATTTGAAGGAGAATTTGAAACTGTTTTAAACTATGAATTATGCAAATCTCTCGTTCATTCTGGAAACTCAGTATATGGCATATAGAGTTAGATAGATGTCTTAATGTAGATGGGGAAATAACCACATGCATTTATAGTACATTTGACATCTTCAAAGTACAGCATCAATTAGTTATTACCTCATTAATTAATGAAGTGGCTAATTGAAGGTGGGAAAATAATGTTCTTGCCATTCATGAATTTAAATGCTTTTTTAACCTGCCTTCTTCTCCCTTCTGTTTCTCCAACCCTTCCAGGAATAGGCATAAGGGTTCAGTTCTTCTCTGCGCAAAACTCCCAGCAAGTCATTTCTACACCAGCAGCCTACAAATTCCTTCTTGAAGTAGGCTGTGCATAAATTTGTATAACTAATATGCATACATTTGTAGTATGATACAGTTCCAGCAATTTCACAAGGAATTGCTCAGAGAAGTTAGGGTGACAGGGGTGGAGATCCAAAGGTGGGGGAAGGCACTTTAGCCAGAATGGAAAACAGCCAGAAAATAATTAAACAAAAATACAAAATCATTTCAGACTCAGCAGGGAATGGCTAGAGGGGCAGAAAAGAAAACTGGACTATCTTCAACTTGTCAGAGGCATGAAAGGGAAAAAGAAAGGACCTTATTTTGAAGGTATCATGGGGAACTAAATGTGTGTGCATGAAATATGGCCACTAATTAGTGGGGGTGTTTAGGCATGAAATTAACAATGACACTCAATGCTGTCTAACAGAAGATTTCAGGAAGGAATAAAATGTCAGATTATTTGGCAAGCTGGGAAGAGACAAATGAGTTCTTCTGGCTGTAGCAATTACCTCTTCACCTCCAGCTACTGAGAAAATGTAGATGACCAAACGCTTGTCCACATTAGATGGTTTAGACATCACTAAAAATCTGAAGATGAAGATTCCACACTTTGCTGAATCTTTTGTTTATACTGGCTGCTCTCTGAACTTTGGCTCCAACTGTTGGCTTAGTTCTCTTTGTTTCTCCTTTTAGCTGTCCAGAATAACATCTATTGATCCATAATCCACCTCTCAGCCTATCTACATGTCTACACTCCTACTGAACTATGTATAACCTTTTCTGTAGCAATGGATCTCTGGGTAGAGTAAATGCTGTAAAATATAGAGTACAACTGCCCCAAAAGACTAGGCTATGGCCACTAAGATCCCAGCTAGGACTTTATGGCTATGACTGGATGGAAGGAGTTTTTGTAAGGCCAGCCTGTATCTGCTACTGATCCCTTTTCAATGTTTCATTGGAACATCGCTTCCCTGTCCCTCAATAATGAAATCTTTTTTCAGGATCACCAGCATCTCAGGACTTCATGGCCCATTGGCTGTGTGATACAAGAGCTTATTGACAAGAGAGGGGCTTTACATCCAGGCCATTGCACAAGACTGAGCCATAATGTCCTAGACACCCAAAAGATTGCCAGTCCCTACATTACATATACAGTGTCACCTGATCTGCTGACAACCCCTTTATCTTTCAGCCCTAACTTCTTCTCTTCCAAACTGGAAAGAGACAGGAAGAAAGAGAGTTGTTTGTTACAGATTCGAATTCAGCAGGAGTGTGGTGGATTTTGGCAGTTCCACTGGTTCTCAGGAAGGAAGGAGCCCTAGAGCCTCTCAGGTTATTTCCCCTTAGGTTAGGTAGAGTAGCTTTAGTCTGGCAAGATTCTGTCTATACGGTGTGAGTAAATACAGAACTTGAGTTTGAATGGACTGACTCTTTGTTGTTGACAAGGAGATTTTGTTGGAAGTTTTGTGTAATGTGCTGAAAGAATACTGAATAATTAAGATGCAAAATAAAAATTTAATTTAATTTAATTAAAAAGAATAAAAGGCTTATAATATGGTTGGCTTGGAAGCTACCAGATATTCATTATATTTGAAATAAAAAGTAGATTTATTATGAGATACATGAGGATAGGAAAGCCTTACTTCTACCTAAACCATCTTGAAGACAGGGAAGCACAAGAGACAGAGAAAAAGTCTCTTAAACATAGAGACTTATTTAAATACTTTTTCTGTTTTTGTTCTTTTCAAGTCTTTCCTTCTACCCCCAAAAGAACTTCGTTTTCTCAGTAAAATTTCCCCTTAGCTTTGCAGACATACCTCCCAATTAACTAACTTAAACATAGAGACTTATTTAACAGGTGAGAAACAGACTCAGGGACGGTATAGGAAGATTGAATGAAAATTAATATAGCGAAATATAGGATTTTTTTTTCTGCCTGGAAAAAGCTTGTTCCCTCTAAATTGGCTGCATATAAAATATTGGCAGTGCTTGATTTCCACCCTCCACACTAATGTGTACAGACCTTTTTAAAACAGAAACTCATTCATACCACTCAGATGTGAGAAGGAGATGTGAGAAGGTAGGAAATCTGACAGGCAGATATTTCTGACTTTCTCAAGCAATTTGACACAACCGCAGTAGAGGGTTGTGGGGGTTTTTTTCCTGCACAGCATGAATACTGATAAACATCCTCTGGCCTTCCTTATCTTAAATTGCACCGTATAAACTTGCCAAAGATGAAATCAGAATTGGACATATTCCAACTTATCAAACCTGCAGATTTGCTCCACTTTCACATTCCAAACCATTCTGTGGGTCCTTCATTTCAGATAGGGCTAACCTGCTTGCAGAACATGGCCAGGACATACCTCTTCCCTTTATCAGCTGATGAGTTCACTTTGCAAAAATAAGAGAACCCTCCAGCCTGCCCGAGCCTTCTCTAAATCTCCCACCAATTATTATGTTTACTACCATAATTAATTCATCCAGCAATTCAAATTCTCCCAGCTAACATGTGTCATAAACCAAATAAATGCAGAGGGAACTATAATGCCCAGTTTTCCTTAGTAGATGGAATGGTGATTTAAATGGATTTAAGCTTATATAATCTCACAATATTAATCAGTCACAGAAGCAGATACAGTGAGATCCATCATACTTGTCTGCCAGCAGAAATTGCATATAAGTATTTTCATTCTCCAAACTTTGGAAAATAGACTTTATACCTAGGGCTTTCTTCTCTGAAAAGTACTTTGAAGTTACCCAGCATATAATTTTGAGAGCCAGTTTGGTCTAGTGGTTAAGGTACTGAGCTAGAAGCCAGGAGACTGTGAGTTCTAGTCCCGCCTTAGGCATGAAAGCTGGCTGGGTGACCTTAGGCTAGCCACTGTCTCTCAGCCCAACCCACCTCACAGGGTTGTTGTGGGGAAAATAGGAGGAGGAAGGAAGTATTAGATATGTTGGCTGCCTTAAGTTATTTATTTAAAAAAAAGATGGGATATAAAAATAAATTATATATTAAATATCGTTTTTAAAAATTAAAATAAATTGTATATTAAATATAGTTTTTAAAAATTAAAATAAATTGTATATTAAATATAGTTTTTAAAAATTAAAATAAATTATATATTAAATATAGTTTTTAAAAATTAAAATAAATTATATATTAAATATAGTTTTTAAAAATTAAACTTTTTGGTTCCAGTATTTTCTACTGCAAAGGTACATTTTTCTTGTTCCTGTGACAAATAGCTGGAGATACTCAACCAGCCTTTCTCTATGAATTCAGGACTAAATTTAGGGATTAGAATGACTTTATAATACAGAAAACCTCATGTAATGTTCTTTCATCAGATACTTTTTCTGTTTTTGTTCTTTTCAAGTCTTTCCTTCTACCCCCAAAAGAACTTTGTTTTCTTAGTAAAATTTCCCCCTAGCTTTGCAGACATACCTCCCAATTAATAAGGCTTTTGTTCTGAAAATCGTTGTCCATGCATCAACCTATATAACTGAATCTTATTAAGTTTTCATTGCACTTGCTTGTAAATATTAATAAGGATACTGAGATTAATTATTGGGAGGAAATAAAAAGCAAATACTGTGCAGCTTTCCACAATATTTGTCTTTCACATGCTTTATCAATAGCAATATTAAACAGTCACAGGAATCACAAAATAAGTATTTTAACCCTTCTCATCAGTTTAAAAGTTGCTGTGTCTGTGTTTCATAAGGGATGCATGGCTCATACTGTATAAGTTTAACCTGGTTGTTGAATTAACCAATTTTTGCACAATACCTTGAACCATAACAAAAAAGGGGGCTGGGTTCATTCAACATGCTAAGCAACATCAGCAACCAGGGTCAGATGTTGTGCAAATGCATCTATTGGGTCTTCAACAGGCTCGATTAAGCCCAGTGTATGAACACAGCCATTGGGAACTGCCAAGTAGCTTTAATAAAAGGAGCTCTCAAATTGCTATTGCACTGTCTGGATCACTAAGCCCAGTGATCCCACTAGAGAATGCTCTAGAAAAGGTCACTAAGGACCTTTTCTAGAGCATTCTCATTAGATGAACTCTCTTAGTTTTGGCAAGTGAGTGGAAAGATTATGAAACTTTCCAATTTTCCTATTGTTTGTAACAGATTGTCATCCAAGGATCCAGAGAATACACAAAATAGGGACACTCTGTTTTTCTTTTTATGAGTTTCCATAAGTCTTTGTAAGCTTGTTTACATCTCTAAATCAGATCTAATGGTTGCCTTTTAACTGCCCAGTATTCTTTGGTAACAAGCGTTTTGGTAACAAGAGTTGGATTTATGCAGTAAGAAGTAAATGCCACTGCGTCCAAGTAACCATATAGTCCTGCTCTTTTTTCACACCACCTCTACTCTTACTTCTTAAACTCTTCTAAAGGTGATCCCAGCTGGCCATCAGAGAGAACCATACAAAGAAATGACCATGTGCAGCATTCATGTGAAGCTCTTACATGAGGGACACTAAAGTATCAGTTGCCCTGCATTCTTCTCAAAGCCCATTCACTTCCAGGATTAATATACCACTCCGAATACACTTCTCTGAATTTTGTGGTGCAGTTTAGTGCAGAGTTGTTTTTGTATTTGAAAGAGATGTTCACTAAAATAGTAATTCAAAGGGGAAATTGCCCTCTATAATTTGCGGCCTGGACTCGTTCAAATAAAAACCCTGATGACAACTAGAGTTATAACCTTTCCATTCATTTGCCAATGTTGGGAGAAAGTAAAGGCTTAAATGAGGTAATGTCCTCTCAAGAGGGTCACATGGTTCAGCCCTGAAAAAGGCTCAGAACTTTAAAGCAAATTATAACATTTGGCCAGCATGTTGCTGAGTTTTGGGGAAAGCTCATTTGGGTGAGAGATGTCAGTGATAACAGCTGCTATTTAGTTTATCTGGATTTGTTAGCAGAGACAACAAAGGCCTAAGAGAATAAAATTTCCAGCAAAAAATGCAGCCAGAATCTTTCTTCAAAAATTTATAGGCTCTTTTTTTACATGCATCCAATTAGTTGGTGACATTTGCACAAGGGTCATTATTTACATGTCAGGCTTCCACTCTGCATGGGGTTGACAGTCTCCCTTTTCCACTCTGTGCCAGATGTCAAGAGAAGCCTAGTGAGTAGAGCTAAAACAATTACTGATAATTATTCATCCTTGGCTCGATGTTTCAATGCCTGCATGCCATTTTCAGTTTAGTATTTAAAACTGTAGGCATAAACAAGAATGCTGAAGGTCAAAGATTTTAGTTTGGCTTGACAGAAAGAGATGGAACCTGGTATACTATCATTGGGATGAACATAGCATAATTTCCAAATACCAACTATTCCTTTCCTGTAATGACCAGGTTCTTTCTGATCTTACCTACGGAATCACCCTAATTTCCTTCTGATCAAGGAGAGGCTCAACTCAAATTAAAAGATATGCCAGCTGAGAAATATTGGTAGGTACTGGATTTATGTGAGATCCTCTAACTATAACACAATGGTACCCCAAATGCTTTGCTGGGGTCTCCAGTTTAGTAACTAGTATTTCCAGGTGGAGGCTGGAAAAAATACTTGTCTGAAATCCAGGAGGAATAAGGAAATTAGAGCTTTCTAAATGTTTGGACACTAATTCCCATCATTTCCAGCCAACCTACACTTCTAGGATGAGCAACATTTTTGTGGATGTGGGGCAGATACCACATATATGCTATGCAACAGTTCTTCAGAGCACCCAACAGCAAGTTGTTTATAACAACTGAAAGCAGCTGTTTCTCTTCCAGAGATTTCAGCAGTCAGTTATATAAAATAACCCCTCACTCTCTGTGCAGGGATAGAAATTAAAGCATTCGTGATACATGATTGCCATTTTAAAAAATTCACTGAAGGGGAATCTATCAACCCTATGAATAGTTTTACTCTCAGACTTCTGAATGTTAGTTTTCCCTAACTTTCAGATGGAAACTGGATAGATTGTCAAATGCTTTGTAGAAAAGATACATTATATCTAGAGTTTTTCCATAATCTACTAAGGAAATCGCCCAATCAAAAAATGAGATACAGTTAGTCTGGCACATTTCGTTCTTGACAAATCCATCCTAACTTCTATAATTACCACATTATTTTCAAGGTGTTTATAAATCCATCCCTTTATCATCTGCTATAGAATCTTCTCAATGTTAGTCTGACATTGATACTAATAGAAGAGAATCTCTGTAGCTCAGGGCTGAACTGTGGAGTCCTTGGTGCTCTCTGAGCTCGGTTGTTTGCTTGCAGATGTTTCACTACCCGACTAGGTACCATCATCAGTGCGCTGCACTACACTGCACTGATGATGTTACCCAGTTGGGTAATGAAACATCTGCAAACAAATAACCAAGCTCAGAGAGCACCAAGGACTCCAGAGTAATAACATAGTCATGACATTATTAGGCATTGATCACTGAGGTGAGGTTATCCTAATCAAGGGACGCATGTACCACTGGGAACTGGGCATAGTCTATCTCTAGTTTATTGAATCTTTGTTTTCCCCAGCCAGATGATCAGAAAATGCCTTCAAGACTTTAGGGCTTAATTCATCTGACCCTAGAGATTTAGACTCATTGAACATAAGTTGGTACTCCTTGACCTACCTACCTGTCTGTCTGTCGGTCTGTTTGGCTGTCTACCTACCAACCTCAGGCTTCAGTTCTGTCCTATTCAAGTGGAATGTTAGGAATTCTTCCATTCTGTGATTTGACATAAACAAGTAAATATTTGTAATTGCCCTTTAAGAAATAACTTTTTTTTTGTAGCTGAACTTCAGACCAAAATACTACTTTTAAAAATATTTTAATCAAGATATTCTACTCTGAATTATGTATGAAGTTTGCTCCCATATTAATGTGTTTATTCATTTGTTCTCATAGCCAGCATTCTGCATTTTCTGCTATATATATTGACATTTTACAGTGTCTCATAACAGCTGGGCAGGAAGAAAACCAAAATGCCCAGATTGTTGCCTTGCTGTAGAATAGTTAAAGCCTATATATCTCATAGTACATTTTAGACAACTGTATATCTAAGTGTGTTCCTGCAGAGGCATTATTCAGTTTTTATTATGCTTTACTTTGATTTATGGTCCCTTTCTCAGTCCAAAGTACATATGGGATGTCATTGTTACATTGCACTCTTGGGACTTCATCAGCACTACATGAGAAGAGCAGTGGCCTTTGTATCTTACACAATACTGAGTGTAAATTTTTTCATGAAACCCAGTATGTAGAAGATTTTGAAGAACGTCAGCTTTTTAAAATAATGAAGTGTCTTCAATCAGTACCTGTTGTCCAGGGATGAGTAGATAATTTTCAAAAAGCTAAGTATATGACCTATAACCATCTATGAAAAGATCAACCCAGGACATAAAGCAGTCTGCCTCCTCCCCCATCTCATCCCAGTTAATTCTTAGGTGTAACAGGAATTTAGAGCTGATCTTGAGGAATTTAGAGCTGGTCTGGAGGTATGAGAGAGCTATTAAGGGAGGGAGGGAGGACCAAACCAATGAGGACTTGGAGAAAAGATTACACAGTCCTGTGATGGAAAGAAGCATGAGAAAGAAACTCAAAATAGCCAAAATGGTTTAGTATAAAATGATTCAGAGAGGAACCTGGACAAGCTTTCAAGATTCTATTTTTCTACCTTACTACAATAAACTGTATTTCTTGAATTGGCCTACCTCAAAAGACTGACATTAGCAACCAGCAACTAGGAAGAATCCAGATGTAATGGAGGGAAAGACAGAAGTGGCCCCTGTGTTCACTGGTGGCAAAGAACCTACCCAGAATCTGCCTACTTACACAGGACAGTAAGGTATGACCACTATTGTAACTTCCCACAATGCCCCACAGAAATATTACAACAGGATGCTACGATGGTTGGAATCCAGACCCTGAAAAATGTAATTAAGGAGGGCCTTAATTATATTTAATTAATGAGAGCAGAATAGGGTTCTGCCAAGATATTGAGAATCCGTGGGGCAGCCAAAAATATTTTCTGCCTGAGTCAAAGGATGTGGTAAGTTCTCTCTCCATTCCATGTGAGTCAAACAATATTTGGCTCTAATAATCTATCACTGACAGAACAGAATCCTTCACATTTGGATTAGACAGTGATGGGCAACTTGAGGCTCACAGGGATGATAAGGAAAACTATTATAGGAGGAAGTACTGTAGACACTGCCTTGAAATCTTAGAAGAAAGGCAGGATATAGACTTAATTAAAAAAACACAAGCATTGGAAAGCAGGTTGGTCTATGTTCTTCTAAAGGATTTTCTATAGACAGACTGCCACAGGAGGGAGGGAGGGATGGGATAAAAATAATAGGACTATTTTTGTAGGCAGCAAGGAGAAACAAACCTGAGTTTTATCAGGCTTAAAGAAGGAAGTGAGAAAAGTGTTAGGCTGAGGAGAAAGTTGTACTGGAATATTTATAGGTATCTCAAAACTTCCGTCATACTTCAGTTCTCTGAGTGAAACAACAAAACTCTCAAGATCCTAGTCAGACACATGGGAATGCTATCACATCTCTAGGACTGAACACTAAACTAAGGAGTCATCCGTGTTGGCATTTCTTTGATTGTTTTGCACGGACCAAGCCACTAGGTTACCATGGTAACTGAGTACTTTCTTAAGTATCGGCAGGGTGAAGAGGTCGAACTTAATTGTCCTCAGTTTGAGTGTTAAAGCTGCATTGCCTGGGGGAGGAACTTGCCTGGACTTGTTTTAGTTTCGCTTTTGTAGCCTTCCAGCCCAGTTGCAGCTCAGTTCTCTCTGAGCGCGTGTGAATGCACAGCTTGAAAATATGTTTTTGTGCTTTCTGTAAATAAATTTATTTTTATAGAAATGCCTGGTGTGTGATTTTTCTGATCTCTCAGGCCAAACGCTTTCTAGCACTCTGACAATCTGCATATCATACTGGTCCTGGCACAGGGATGGCCATTAACCATTCCTTGAAGAAAGGAAGGCCCAACTTTGTCCTCACTGGAGCGCCCAGCCCATCACAAAGACCACCTCTGCCCATCTTTTTCTACTTCCATATCAAAAGTAGTATTTTCTGACTTCTGTCAAGACAAGCAGTGCTCTAAGATCTGTTTGTCTCCTGTCTGGTTCACTACAGTGCATTGTGGCATGAATGCTCTGGTCACTGGTTGCTGCCCTTCATGGATATTTTGTCCTGGTCTGCCTGTCCCCTTCTAAAGGGACTTTCCTACCAAGGGTCCTGTTTTTATTTTTAACAAATTCACTGGTGGAAAGTGAAAAGAGAGATCCTTTCTTTTCTTATCAGGTAAATTTGGCAAAAGTTCTTCCAGTTTCCCCTTCTAATCCAAGTTACAGGATGGACCACAAAACTATGTATTGGGCTAGCTAGTCTTTAACCAGTTTAGAACCTTGATCCCAGTGGTCCCACCAAGAAAGCAATAGCATATGTTTCAATGACAGTTGCATAGGTTTATGAAGTTCCAAGATAATTCTCCTTTTAGTAGTCTTCTCAATTCCAGCACAATCTACTGAGAGATACTATAATTGATCAACACTGCCTTCTCACTAAGGAATAGTGATACCTGGATAGTGATACATGAATCAGATCCAATTCATAAAATCAGTTCATTGGTTCAGAAAATCAGAACAAGTCAACTTGACAATATGAATTGATTAACTATGATACCCTGAACTGTCAGATTAAATAATTGCATTTGATCAATTCATGTTTTTTTTTAATTCAGCTTGGAAATCAGTCTTCTCTGTATGCACAGGAAACCTTTTTTGTTATCTGAACCAGATTGGATCTGGTGATCCATTTCAATGAATCAAATCAATTCTTTGATTCAAGAAAGCAATTCAACACATACTGTAGAATCCCTGACATTTCATCAGTTCATTTCAGTATGATAGCCCTAGTAAAGTATGCTCATCCTGCTTTGTAGAGCATCACTGATGCCAAACCTCCTCTATATTAATAGCCCTTTTTTAATTAAATAAGCTTCTCCAGGCTGTCCAACCACTGTTTATATTAGCCCATTTCAAAATACAGATAACTGCTAGAAGTAAGGAAGGAATGTATGTTTCAGCCTAGCAACTTCCTACACTCAATTTCTTGCTTTGAGGGGGATTTAGCTCTTAAAATGTTGTCCATTTTGAACTGGAAAAGACCTCATACTAGTGGCAAAAATAGGTTAGGTAAATTTGCAAACAGTCCTCAGGCTCCAACAAAATGAGAGACGGAGGATTAAACCAACTAGACAAAAATGAAAGCAAGCAGAAGGTTGTAAAAAAGGAAGGGGTTCAAAGCAAGTGGGATTGTTGGGAGAACTTCTGAAATCCCCAGTAGAAAAATGATTAATGAACAGTAACAATGGTTTAATTTCATGTGAGCCTGGAAAGCAAGAAACGTTGCATATATGCATGCTTAGCATTGGGACACTTTAATTACAGCAAAGAGCAGAATGCCAAATATTACTCTCCTTTTCATCCTCTGAGATTGGGAGACATGTAAAAGATTAAAACTGGCATGTTTTGCACTCTATGGTTATATGTAGTCCTCATTTAATGACCATTTGTTTAGTGATGGTTCAGACTTACGACAGTGCTAAAAAAACTACTCACAACCGGAGCTCACACTTACAACCATCGCAGCATCCCTGCAGTCATGTGACCATGATTTGGGTGCTTGGCAACTGGTTCACATTTATGACTGTCGCAGCATCCCATGGTTATATGGTCATCATTTTCGACCTTCCTGGCTGGCTTCTGGCAAGCAAAATCAATGGGAAACCACATGATTCACTTAACAACCATGTAATTTGCTTAATGACCACTGCAAAAAAGGTCATAAAATTGGGTCAGATATGCTAAATGACCACTTTGCTTAGCAACTGAAATTCCAGTCTCAATTGTGGTTGTTAAGTGAGGACTACCTTACACCAACCACAATACTACATGGAGTACAACTAGCATGGCGAAGTTGGGATGGCATTTGCTAAACTATTTATTATTATTATATTATTAGTAGTAGTATTATCCCACCTTTTTTATATATAACTCAAAGTGGTGAACTTACCTCATACTCCTCCCTCCTATTTTCTCCACAACAACACCCCTGTGAGGTGGGTTGGGCTGAGAGACAGTCACTGGCCCAAGGTCACCCAGCTGGCTTTGGGCCTCAGGGAGGCCTAGAACTCACAGTCCCCTGGTTTCTAGGCCGGCACCTTCACCGCTAGACCAAACTGGTTCTTTTTGAAATGCCTTTTTCAAATGCAGAATTAATAGAACCAATCTGTCCTTTTAGAAAATAGTCTGGCATGAGCTAAACTAATTATCAATGGATGATTTGCGTGAGCTTAGGGCTTCTTCAAGCAAAGACAAGTAGAACATTCCTTAAAATTTTGCCATTCACTGTCTGTGTTCCCACAACTTCGGGTTGGTTCACGACTGAGCATCCACATGCACGCAACCTGCTAAGTTGGGTTAAAGCAGTGTTTTTCAAACTTGGCAACTTTAACATGTGTGGACTTCAACTCCCAGAATTTCTTCAATTCCCAGAATAACATGCTGACTGGTGAATGCTGGGAGTTGAAGCCCACACATGTCAAAGTTGCCAAGTTTGAAAAACACTCAGTTAAAGGTAATATTGATGTGTTTTTTCTGGGTTAGCATATTATGCAAGCTTAACCACTTTGGTTAGTTTAGGGTTCACTGTACTGCATAAACTCAGAAAATGGCTTAATTCAGTAACCACCTTAAGTATGCTGCATGAAACAGACAAACTAGGAGGCTGAAGAAAAGAAGGCAGCATGATTTGGGATCTTGGGGCCAGCATGTAGAGCCCCATGCTCTATATCAGAGTTTCTCAACCTCAGCAACTTTAAGCTGGGTGGACTTCAACTCCCAGAATTCCCCAGCCAGCCATGCTGGCTGGAGAATCCTGGGAGTTGAAGTCCACCCAGCTTAAAGTTGCTGAGGTTGAGAAACACTGCTCTAGATATACATTTTAAAATATTATTCAGGATTTCTATTCAACTTTAATATGGAGTCTCCCCAGGTGTTCTTGATAAAAGGAAAAATAATGTGAATCCAGCATGGGACTGATATAGCAGCTTCAGCAAAAAGAAGAACGGGACTGAGCTTGCATGACACTAATAGGCCATAGCAACTGTATACATTATTATTTGCAGGACTTTTATGCTCATTCCAAAAGCCATGGGGATGCAGCAGATGAAAATTCAGTCAATTCACAAAATGGTGAACAGTGTTGTTCAGCAAGTGCCCTGCTTGGAAAAATGTTTGGCCTATTTCCAGAGTGTAGCAAATAGAAAGCAATCCCATCCGAAAGCAATATTTGGACTTTATGATGCAGAAATAAGTGGCTGGTATATGACGCACCAAGAGCTTATGGTGAGCTGTCAGCTGGAAGAAAAAAGCTGCAGTGTAACGGCTGGGGTTTGGCTGAAGCTGTCACAGGCCAGAAACCATTAGTGTATCAGAAGCTGAACCATTACCTGTGGGTACCTAAGAAAATAACAATGACTAACAATAGGGAGGCATTAGGACTAATTACCCATTTGCCCTTTAATGTTAACTTGAGGTGAAGGCTGGAAAAAGTCTGAATACATCAAGGTTTTGGACTATGAATGCTTACTGCAATAAGGAAGGCTTGTACAAATTTCCTGCATGATTTTGGAATCCCCATAGGGTTCTGTCTGTCTGCCTTTCTGTCTGTCTATCTATCTGGAGTGAGAACCTATGATGATCTAGATATTTCTGAATAATATTTCCCATCAACCTCAGAAAGCATGGTCACTGATTGCCATGGTTTGATTCCAAGGTGTTCTGGGAGCTATTGTTCTGGGAGCCAACATCTACAGAACTGCAGATTCCTTTTGCCTGGTATATGCAGCCTACTGATTTTTTGCCATGTTTCTTTTTCCTATAATGATTAATATGTAAGAGCCACATTTGACATGGTTTGATGGAGGAAGGCACTGTCAATTGCTTGGCCAGGTGTCATATTCGGATACTGTATAGCAATGCTGATTGTCAACTTCTCAAGTCCATTCACCAAGTCATATTTCTTTCCACACTGTTGTTCATTGAGCACAGCAAGGTTCTACAGACTGCAGCAAAGAACCAAGTAGGGGATGTTACACAGCCTGTCTCTTGCTACAATCACAGGTCTCTGATCCATGAAATCCCTCCCCTACTCTTTTGCCCATGTTGATCTTCAGTCTAGCAACCTGGATACAAACGTGATTTAGAGTCTGTCATGCTCCCAGGTCAAATGTTCCCAGAACATCTGATTGGACTTGCATGCATGAATGGAGTCAACACGTGTCGAAACTTGTGAGTTGCTGGAAGTGGGTGGGGGATAAGCCAGGAGTGTGAAAGCATCTTGTTTGGACTATCTCTGGCATCCAAGGTCAGGCTGCAGAGCCGTTGGAGACATCTGCAGAGACCTGAATGAACTGGCATGAGAAGGGGGGGCTGCATACCAAAGAAGGGGGAGGGGTTGAGTTCATTGGCTGTTTAACTTGGAGAAAGCGCAGGAACTTCTATTCACAACTTTTTCACTGTACTGTGTAGTACACTCCATTAAAGAGATTTCTCAGTCATTTCTTAGATTTCTTCCACAAGCTTTCTTAGTCATTCTGTCATAGTTCCTCTCTAACAGAAATTTGACATGTATTTAATGTTTGTGTGGCCATAATCATAATTTTTCCTGTCCTCAAACATTCCCATCCCATGATGTGCTTATCCAGAAGATGCATGTTGTTGTTTATTCATTTAGTCGCTTCCAACTCTTCGTGACTTCATGGACCAGCCCACGCCAGAGCTTCCTGTCGGTCGTCAACACCCCCAGCTCCCCCAGGGATGAGTCCGTAACCTCTAGAATATCATCCATCCACCTTGCCCTTGGTCGGCCCTTCTTCCTTTTGCCCTCCACTCTCCCTAGCATCAGCATCTTCTCCAGGGTGTCCTGTCTTCTCATTATGTGGCCAAAGTATTTCAGTTTTGTCTTTAATATCGTTCCCTCAAGTGAGCAGTCTGGCTTTATTTCCTGGAGGATGGACTGCTTTGATCTTCTTGCAGTCCAAGGCACTCTCAGAATTTTCCTCCAACACCACAGTTCAAAAGCATCAATCTTCCTTCTCTCAGCCTTCCTTATGGTCCAGCTCTCACAGCCATATGTTACTACGGGGAACACCATTGCTTTAACTATGCAGGCCTTTGTTGTCAGTGTGATGTCTCTGCTCTTAACTATTTTATCGAGATTTGTCATTGCTCTTCTCCCAAGGATTAAGCGTCTTCTGATTTCCTGATTGCAGTCAGCATCTGCAGTAATCTTTGCACCTAGGAATACAAAGTCTTTCACTGCTTCTACATTTTTTCCCTCTATTTGCCAGTTATCAATCAAAGAAGATGCATAACCTCATCCAATTGTCATTTACTCTCTGGGTATAGTTGTATAGGTATCTGGAAGGCTTATTCCAGCAACATACTATAGATATATAGATATATATAGTTTAGTGGGTTTCAAACAAGCTGTGATTATGTTCAGTGTTCACAAGGCGTCACTTTTTTTTTAATGAGTGGAGCCTTTCCATATGGGAAATCGTAGAGAAATGGCCTTAAGGGACAGGAGGAAGAACTGCCTCCAAGACAATGGTCAGATAAGGGAGGACTGAGTCTGGGGCAGGAATGTAACCTGAGGAAACATCTCAGAGAAGACCCTCCCTAGCTCTTACAAAGATAAAGGGAGGAGGGGGAAAGCACATTCAGATTTGCATGATCCTGTTACTGTAAACTTACAATAAGTGTAGTACTGACCTGCATGACACTGGATTCCTAGTCTGATCTGACAAGTATGCTTATTCAGCAGAGGAGTAATGGGGGGAGCCAAAGCAGAGCATCTGATGGTTGCTGGGTGAGTGCCCCCCAATGGGAGTTGGCACGTTTTTGGATAATGGTGTTCCAGGCACTGACCTTGTTTCTCATTTTTTCTGTATGTCCTTTCAGTGAAAGTGGAGAATGCAGACTTGACTCATCAGTAAGAGACTATGGGGAGGCTGGGAAAGGAAGACTTCTGTTATCTCATAAAAGCAACCCAGGTGGGATACATTTGGGAAAAAAAGCATTTCAAAGAGGCTCCATATTAATTCATTCATTCTAAACAAGGCTAGGGAATTCCTTTTAGTTGCCAAGATTATACCAAGCCAGCATTAAAGATATTTTACTGAAATCTAAGTCATTCTTGCTTACTTGGTCTTGCCGGTTCTGTGGGGGTTGACAATCATACTGGTAATTTAGCCCTGTCCCCAGTCCAGTTATTGTTCAATTCCTGGTTGACATCTTGATTATGGAAATGAAAGACTCAGGGACTTAGTTCGATAATGGCTGCCAGTTTGCTTCCAGGTCCAATTCAAGGTGCTGTTTTTGATGGACTGCTTCTTCCCAATTACTTCTGCCAACTCAATCAGGTCTGGCAGAAGAGGAATGTTGTGGGTCCTATCTGCCAAAGAGTTACATCTTGTGGGACCCAGGAGATGGGCCTTTTCTGCCGTGGCACCTCCCCTGTGGAACATCATCCCCCCTGAGGTAAGACTGGCCCCATCTCTGCTGACTTTCTGAAAATCCCTCAAAACATGGTTGTGTCCACAGGCCTGGAGGTCACAAGGAATGGTGAACTGATGAGGTGACTCCATTATTCATAATATCTGACGCTCTCTCCCAGCCTTTTAATAATAATTTTAATTTTTTGTATTTGTTGAATGTTTTAAAAAAAAGTTTCTATGGTTTGATTGTACACTGCCCAGAGTCATGTTTCATGAGATAGGTGGCCATATAAATATGATACATAAAATAAATAAATAAATAAATTAGGCAGATTTTTTAGTATCATTTATTGTAAACCACCCAGAGTGCCCCATTGGGGGAGATGGGCAGTGACATAAATTTAATTAAATAAATAAATAAAACTAAATAATAAGTTCTAGAGAACTTAAAAGCTTGCACAATTTGGGACTCCCTGTTGGTTGGTCCTAGTAAGGTCCTGGCCAATGGTAAATTTTATATTTATAATGTTTTTAAGGAAAAGGTGTAAAGGCCACGCTCCTAACAAAGCATAAGCAGCTTTAGCTATCAAAAGATTTGGCCCTATATTCTGATAGACGTCCTCTCAATAGCAAGGAGAATTTGAATATCATCTTTCAAGCAAACACAATCATCTCAAATTTGTGGCACCATGATAGCGGATGGTGGTTCTTGACAAGAAACTCTTACTTGAGGAAGGAGGAAAAGAATATATAAAGATGTTTCTGTTGCACAAAGCCAACTGAGTGACCTGTGGCCAGTCACTCTCTCTCAGCCCTAGGAAGCATGCAGTGGCAAACCACTTCTGAAATCTTGCCAAGAAAACTGCAAAGACCTGTCCAGGCAGTCACCAGGAGTCAACATTAACTTGAAGGCAGAAATACACACACACAAAGACATACACACACTAAGGCAAAGGACAGATTATCACAGCATGTCCAATTCCACTTTAGCCTATTCTAGAACATTGTGTGAACCAAGCCAGGTAAACTTGACTAGGTTAGTAGAAGAACTGTTAATTTTACCAGAGGTGGGGGCAAGCTTGGGGACCCAAGCCAACCTAGAACTATGAAACAAGAGACCATATATATGGGGTGAAACACAAAACATTGCAGAAACAATGTTGTTGCCTGGACAAAGCTCTTTGTATAGATTGCTTGTATCCACAATGGAAGTTTGGTAAGGAAGAGATTGGTACTGTTTTGGGGTAGCTTTAAAGAATTCCTCACCAGTCATGCTTAATGTAAATCCTTATCTTTAACCAGCATTGGCAATCCAGGCAGTCTCCAAGAATCAGACACAATTGAATAGATTAAAAAAAAAACTAGTACTGTAGCTCGTGGTCCTTCTGAGAATGAATGAATGAATGAATGAATGAATGAATGAATGAATGAATGAATGAATGATATTCCTCCTCTGAAATATGGTGGTAGATTCAAGGAAGCAACTGTGATTGGATACTGAATAATGTATACATGGATGAAATGTGCCTCTGTAACTGTTGCGTTTAAATTGCAGAGCAGCAGGCTGTTTATAACAGTCATTCCTTCTTCAAAGAATGGATTAACCAGCCAAATGAACTCTGGCACCAGATAAAATTGTTCCAGTCCCAAACATGAAGATAGGCCCTATTCAAACTATGGTTCTGTATTTGAAAAGATTAGTTATTTAAGTCAAGTTAGTAAAAACAATCAAATAAAATAAAATCTCCAGAATTATTTCAGCATTTTGGATTTCCCCACACTTCCCATCCACAGAGCCATTAACTTCAATGGACAAAAAACAATGGCGTATGCCACAAAAAGAAAGTTCCGAGGGGAGCTCAAATGAACGTTCTGCCCCTGGACAAATCAGAGTCTTAACAAGACATGAAAAACTGTAACAAAAACAATGGTATAATTAAACTTACTCAATTAAAATTGATAATCTAATGAATTATTATCATTAAGCATGTTGTGAAAACACAATGGCCCTGTTCCCACAATAAATGTATTGGTTTCAATGTGAGGGAGTGCCATGCTATGGAAACACCCTAAAAGGGTTAATTGACCCAGTCAACTAAGCCAGGCAGTTGCATCATGAGTCAGTTGAGCCTAACTCCGAGTCAACTGAGCCATTTTGCATGATTAAGGTGTTGGAATGGCACCAGAGAAAAAACAGAGGAAGGGAGCATTAAGTATTGGTCTTTGAATGATTGAAAGGGAAGGATATAAATTTAATAAACAAACAGTCTTCCAAGGAAAAAAGTTGAAAAGGAAGAGTGGCTGAAAAAAATTAGGCCTACCAGATCTGGATTGCAAAAATCTTGATGATCACTAGATGGCAGCCAAGTGAGTTTCCTGTATCTCTTTGTTGCTATCTAGTGATATTCCTGGAGTTTGCAGCACAGATCTAGAAAAAGTAGATTTCTCCATTACAGAACTCACTGTCAGACACTCTCCCACTAAGCTATGTGTACTGCAGCCTTCCTAGCCAATGGGGATTGTGTTTGTGATGTCATGAAGCCTTGCCACTACTCTCCTGGAGCAAGGGTTCATATGATACTTGGCATTTCCTGGGTGGGATGTGTATTCCCCAAACAGATTGTATGCTGGTAAGGAAATTTGGCTGATTTAAGTAGGTTAAGGGAAGAAGACCAGCCAGCGGGAAAGCAAGAGTTTTGTTCTCAGTACTTGTAAGAATAAGGCTTGAAGAAAAGCATAGGGGGGACAATCCAACATAGTGTCTTGAAAAATGTGAGCCATCTGGAGACAGGAAGAGTGGAGCTGTTGATATTTTCATATCATCTAATTCCATGCAGTAATTGATGGTTATTAAAAGAAAAATCTGACATGCGAAAAATCAGATCCCTACAAACATACATATTACCATATGTTCCCGTTTCTACTAGCACTTGTAGATGAATAAGGTAAGTGTAGTTATTAATAGACTCATGCTTCCTGTTGCTACTTTCTTTTTCTTCTTGGCTGAACTGTGTAGTATCAGATGACACAAACAACATTTTCACCTCATTATTTTTCAGAGCTGTTTATATCGGCAGCCTGACCAGTGAAATCTCTTACAAGCCCACCAATCTCCACCCCACCCAATCTCTGCCAAGCTTCACTTTCTCTTGACTATTAGCAATGGACTGCTCTCATATGAGGACTCTACTTCTGAATGACACACAAAAGCTACAGGAAAGAGATACAAATGCATCACAGAGAAATTAGAAGTTGCATCTCTCTTGTCAAAGGGGACAATTTTCCGTTTTCAGAAATAAGGGAGGGAGGGAGTCTTGCTGCCTGCTTTTAATTTGACGTTTATTTTGACAACAATTCCAAGAAATTGTTATGAGCCTAAACCACAAAGTTGAGTGCCTGTTATTATTTAGCGAAGGATAACTGGAAATTGTCAGCTGGCCAATCCTGAGATATTGTTAAATATTCTTTCGCTCAGAAGGAAAGACAAATATCTCTGTTTCTCTCAGAAAGAGACAAAAATGGTGACAAACATCTGGATAGTCATGGAGCCTCTGCAAGGCTTTGTGAAGGTCTGGGTGGCCTTTGAAGTTAGTGGGGAAGACACAGTTACATGTCAGCGGGTATTAGTTCTGAGCCTCCAGAACAATAATAATGACAACAAATCAAGTAAGGGGAGGGAGCATCTACTTAACAGTCAAAGAATGTTCTAATGATGGTTTGGAACAAAGGTTATTCTTCCCCTTCTGTCAACAGGAAGAACAGCCAAGGGTGCAAAATATCTGGTCTTCTTCAGAAGACACAATGAATTGACTCTGCACCTTTTTTGGATGACTTTTTAAAAACATTGCTGTGGGATAGCTTGGTTTCACGCCCTTTGTAGTTTATTTTGGCTGTAGCATATTCCCCCATCCCCCTTGTTATATTCAATTTTATGGAGTTTTGGTGGCGGCGGTTTTTTAGCTATATATTATATATCGGTTTTAGTTGTATGCCACCCAGAATTTGCTGTATGGGCAAGTGTTTATAAATCTAAACCATAAATAAATAAGCAAATAAATGAATAAACAAGCAAACTGTGTCATGGGGGGATAAGAATGTCATGTGAACTTCTTAACCCCCACAAACAATCTATTAACTAATTCAGAAGAAGTTAGATTTAGCCCTTCAACAGATCTGGTCTGGTGTGCTCATTACAGTATTGGTTTTTTATATAGATAGTATATGTTTGTTCCTCCTGTTAAGCCCATCTTTAATTCTTTTCATTATTTTTTTTTTACTTCTTTTTTGCATGGTATCAAGTCGTCGTTTTTAACTCTGTGCCACCCAGAGTCAGTGACGAGCTGGACAGTCTAAAAGTCTAAATCATAAATAAATAAATTATACGTTCAGTAATTAGTTATGTATATTGTGTGAAGCCAGCCAGCTGGCGGCAGAGGGTAGAAAAGGGACAGCGGAAAAGTATTGGAAGGCGGGGAACATACAAAGTACAGCAGCATGTTCTTTTTCAAAAGTCAGAAAATACTGAAAATGGGGAAGAAATATCAAGATGCCTTAAGAGGTGAGTTAGGAAACAATACATTAATAGATAAGAACGTCTTTGGGTTCTTGGTTCTCTGAGTTTGGTTGTCTTCCTGCAGACATTTCATTATCAGGCTACACAACATCATTAGTGCATGATGACATTACTCGGCTTAGTAATGAAACATCTGCAGGAAAACAACCAAGCTCTGAGAATACCAAGGACACAAGAGTTCAACCCCAAGTTACATATATTCTCTCCTAATGAGCTGAATATTTTTTTGTACTTTTGTTTTAACATTCTGCAATACTGAAACGCAGCAATCAGCTTCAGTATGCATTTCCATTTATTCATAGTCAAAATCAACTGCAACCCTACCATTACTCATCTATAATTCTTTCCTAACTCTACATTCTCATTTCTGTCTTTTCATTAATAAAACCAAATTCTAGGCTAGAGTAGTCAGCATCTGCAGCATACAAATGGTTGATGATAGGGTGGGTGTCCCTCTGTGTGTGAGAGAGAGAGAGAGACTCAAACATGTGATTTCAGAGCAGAAGGGATAGCCTTATCCAGATTTCCATTTGTGAATGTTTATAGTGGAGACCGCTTCGGTGGGAAGGTAACGGCGTTCCGCGAGTCATGCCGGCCACATGACCACGGACGGGTCCTTAGGGACAACGCTGGCTTCAAGGCTTAGAAACGGAGATGAGCACCGCCCCCTAGAGTCGGACACGACTGGACTTTACGTCAAGGGAAACCTTTACCTTTACTTTACCTATAGTGGAGACCCAGTTTGGTGTAGCGGTTAAAGGCACCAGGCTGGAAACCAGGAGTTCTAGACCTGTCTTAGCTGCAGGATCAATCACTCTCTCTCAGCCCTAGGAAGAATTCAGTGGAAAACAACTTCCAAAACATACTGCCAAGAAAACTCTACGGATTTGTCCAGGCAGTTGCTAGGGGTCAAGACTGACTTGAAGGCACAGACACACGAAACAAGTTTCTGTGAACTTAGATAGTCACGAATGACAGCTAAATAGCCCAAATGTGGGTACTGAAAGGGGAAGGATCAGCCTACTCATAAGAATTCCATGTTTTTTGAAAAATAAAGAATGGGAAACCCCCTAAATGGGAGTATGCTAAGTGCAGGATGGGAAAACATTGGAAAAAGGGAACAATAGGAAGTAGCCGAGTCTGCAGACTGGAATAGTATATGGAATTCCCTGCAGGACAACCCTTCATTAGAAAGCCAACAACTCCTAATTTCTGAGATGCTTTTCAACAGCCAGGATTAGAACTACATTAGTGGATGCTACTGAATCTCTGAAATCTCTGAGCATTTTCTCATAGCACAAGATATTCCACAATTCTGAGCAAAGCATTAACTATTATCATGCACAGTTCATGACTGCCTTACTTCTATAATGCCTACACAAACTTCACTCTTCATCCACCACCTAATCATGTTTTGTAGCAATGCTATCGACTAACAAAAAGCTGACTCTGACATATTAAGGTCAACCAGAAACTTGTTAATATCCACTAAAATGTAACCTGGGGATATACGTGCTTGAACTTCTGCTGCTTGGCCTTGGGTCAACAAATCTTTAAATACATGAAGCAAGGTGCAGTGGGAATTTACCAAGCTTTCAAATGGGCATTAATCATAAGAGAGGGGCTGCCATGAAGTCCTGGAGAGGAAGAAAGGAAATGAATCTCTGGATTAGCATGTGAGCCTTCTGTCTTAATTTACTGACGGTTGTCTATGTCATTCTTTCCTATTCTTTCTGTGCTGCCATTCCAATGAAGGCCGAGAAGAAAATAAATAATCAGAAGAGGGGGAAGATAGATATAAGCAAGCAAAAACAATGGCCCTAAAACCTAATACAATTCAAACGTCTGAAATGACTGAAGCCTGTATACAAGATCAAATTAATAGGCATGTTTTGGTATTTTTTACTTAAAAGCAAGAGACTGTCTACCAAGAGGGTGATGTGCAGGGCAGAGGGAATGGTCTTGAAGGACAGGAAGAAGAGCTACTGCCAAGGCAACAGATAAAAGGGGCCTGAGCCCAGGCTAGGAATGCAACATGATTAAATGTCTCAGACAAGACCCTCCTTAAAGGGAGGAGGGGGGAGCACATTCCAGACTTGCAAGATTCTGTTACTAAAGCTTTATAATAAAAGTAGTACTGATCTACAAGGCATTGTTTTTCTAGTCTGGCCTACCTTGAAGGGCTGACAGGTGTGCATTGCACAATTGGGCCAGCATAGTACAGAGAGACCTACCCTTCACACTACATGCTTTTGGAGTAAGCAACATTGTGGAAAATGCAGGCAAACCACAAGAAAGAGTGAGCAAAAGAAATTAAGGACAGGAGATAAGAAACAAGCAAACTAACTAAATCTAGTTTATACCACAGTGTTCACTATTGTGATGATCTCAGTACCAAGATCCCAACTTAGAAATTTTCCAGACAGTCCATCAGGAAGCTTAAAGAATTCTTTATTGAGGATCTGATTGACACAGGATAGTAGCCAAAGCCCCAAGTGAGGATTTGGTGCCAAGACATTCAAAGTGATTCTTTCCCTCCTCTGATCTCATCCCTCCTCCCTGTCTCGCAAACAGGCTGTTTCTCACTCCTGAGTTCCCCCCTCCCATCTCCGCAGTTTGTTAGAGCAGGTGCCTTATCAGCAGCAAAGCGTCCTTGGCTGAATGCCTGAGGCAAAGGAATGTGGAGCTAACACGGGTTGATTCTCTGGGAATGCGGTGAATGTGTGAAGGCAGCTAACACGTGTAGAAACTTTTAATGGCAGGCCAACCAAGAGAAGGGAGTCTGACAACTATATCTTGTTATATCTTTCCTATAACCAGGAACCATTCTTAAATTTATTACATCCATATATCAGTACATACACTTCGTTGTTTAAGCTTCTTTCTTCTTTTTGAGGAACTCATCAACATCATCCAACCTTGACTTCCTTGGACTTCCTCTTCACCCATTCTCTCTTATTTCATGTACTTGTTTGGTGATTCAGTTCTCATTAATACTTTCTACATGACCAAACCACATTGATGTACTTCTTTCATACTGGTCGCTCACTTTTCTATTCGATTTGCAGTCATTCATCACTTATTCATTCTTGACCTACCTTCATGTACTTAAGATGTGTGTGTAGTAAAACAAGAAGGTTTTACCACACATACTTCTTAAGTATCCCTGTCTTAGTGTATTTGCCATACCTTTATGGTACTTGTTACAAATTCAGCTCTCACTTCCATATAATAAAGTGAACAGAAATACCCTTCTAAAAAACAGCCATTTCTGGGGTTTGGGATTTTGAAGTGGGTGGACAAATATTGGTTCCTCATAACAAACTATTACTTTCCTACCAACACTTGAGCATTTAAAATGTCTTCATCCATTTTCGTATCTTTAGGACAGATTCTACAAAAGTATACAAATTAATGTTCTTGTACTATTTTTTGCCGTGTATGCATAATTTATGTATACATGCCAAAAATGTTGTGTAATTTACAACCTTTCCTTTCCTTGTCAAACATAACTATCTTAGTCATTGATACACTGATTTATAGATCCATACTTCTCACTGCAATGTTAGATACGATTTGTGTAACATTCACTGCAAATCATTCATATTCTCAGCCCACAAAATCACATTGTCTACATATTTTGGTATACAGCATCAGAGTATACACACATTTACAGTATGCCCCAGACCAAAATACATCTAATATCAGCACAAGCATTCCTTGTATATTTATCTAAAATTATATAAATATCCAAATATATACACAAACACATACACACAAACACACACAAACAAACACTTTTCTGTGTGGATCAAATAGGTTGCAATGATTGGGAATAGGACAGCACAATTTAGATCTCTGATTAAACTGTGCCCCCAAACATTACACCAGGGTTCCTGAACCGTGGCAATTTTAAGATGTGTGGACTTCAGCTCCGAGAATTCCCCAGCCAGCCATGCTGAAGTTAAAGTCCACGCATCTTAAAGTTGCCAAGGTTGAGAAACCCTGCTCTACACATTCAGATATACTTAGTGATGGTGCCCTTTTGCAGAAACCTGAGAGAGAATTTTGCATGTAAAAGTCACAGCTCTTCATCACTACATACATTGTTGATAATTTCTGGACAGATTAATTACTAGACAGATTAATCTCTTGAATAGACAACATCCCAATTAGCACTTCTGGTTTTCTTCTGTTACTCCCTTTTTGGTGTAAGACTAGAAACTACAGAAGTTAACTTTACTTCCTCATCTATTATTCCATAAATCTTCATTTTCCCTCAACCTTCATTAAAGTTATAGTCATCTCTGACCTTTTTCCCATGTATGTTTAAGAGCGCAGCAAGTTCAGTTAATCTGATCTCCTCTCAGCAGTACAGCTGAACTGAATTTTCTGCAAATAATAGCAGTAATAAGCATAACCAATTGGATTTGGCTAATGCTTTTTGGTTTGAAGGGCATCAAATTTCAAGTACCAGCAAGCTGGGGAAATTCTATTTTCTTCCCATCTACCCTCCATCTATCCACTCACAGGCAACTATAAAGTTTAATTTAGCTAAAACTCACAGAAATGATAAGAGCAGACAATCTTTAAATTTGTCTTGGCAAAAGAAAGAAAATCCCTAAGATGGAGTTTTTATACTTGCTTCTTATAACTTAAGATTTCTAGAGCCAGAAATAACATTTTATCTGGCAGCAGACACATTTTCAAAAGTAAGATCAAAGGGGAACATGTTTCTTTGCCCTATGGAACCCCACTGAAGTGTGGTCCAGTGGGAATAGCCATAAAACTGGATTGGGGTGGTGCAAGATGGGTGGTCTGAGGTGGTCCCTTACCTGTAGTAAGACAGGGGTGGTGGGTACAGCCCTAAGGAAAGGTGTCCTGATCTACAATCTCCTGTATTTTATGTTGGTGGTGGTCATCAGAAATGTAGCAGAGGACAGGATGCCTGACTGCATAGTTGGAATCACTGGATTATGTGGTGGGTTTAGCAAATGTATGCTGGATGTGTGCAGGGAAGAGCTGCACTGAATTTTCTATCCCAGAATACATCAACCCATCAAGGAAAAAACAAACGCAGCAGCGGGATGGAGGCAGATAATCTTTTCATCACTTAATGGCCCTGCCTGGATTTGTTTTTGTCGCACACCAAATTCTAATCAGTACACTTTGAAAACCAGGCTAAAGGGTCATTTTAAATGAACAGTATTTCTGTATGTATTTTTTAATTGTTTGTTTCTTTTTTTGTCTTCTGGGAGATAATAGGATAATTATCCCCAGTGTCAGTGCAGGGAATGGAAACTACACCAGGCCTAGTTCAGACTCGGCAAGTGTATTTCTCCGTGTTGAATTCATTATCCCCATCCACTAAATTGTGCAAAATAGAGGAAGAATCAGCTGGTGTCCTGCTATCTTTGTTCTGTTGCTGATACGTACACAAAAGGGTCAAAGCTGAAATAACCAAAGACCGCTCCCTACGGGACTGCCCATGTTAACTACCCACAATATTGTTTCCAGTGGCTCTGGAAAGTTCAATGCCTTTCGATATAGAAATCTACAGAGATATAAATAATGTAATTCTTGCCTGTTTTTGATATCTATCTCTCCTTGCTTTTGCCTGCCTTCCCCCCCCCCCACCATTTTGGTAGTTAACTACCTTTGATGTTTGCTGGTGTTTAATAAACATCAAGCTATATTTTTGGCTAGCTGAATTGAGTGGCATATGGGCTTGCTCTGAACTGGATATAGGGAAATACGCTGGGTGAAAACTAAATTGGAAATGATCCGTAGTAATTTTCCAACCTTCCTCCCACTCATTCTTACCAGATTTTTTTTTAAAACACCTTCTGGTTGTTGAGTCTTTTGGACATATACCTGCCAGCTTCCTCCCTTACTATTTCTTTTAGGTAGGGAGGTTGAAGGCAGGTTTCTTTCATCCTTGATCACTCCTTCACATTGATCAAAGCACTTTTCAGATTAAGATTCTAAAGCACTTTTCAGATTAAGTAAATCTCTGCATTCAAGAGGACAACTAGAACTGCTTAGCCCAGAGGCTTTTTCTTTGGAGGGAAAGATGGATACACCGTCCACTTCTTTGAAATCCCTTACCTGGTTGAAAAAAAATAATATATCTGAATAAATCAAGACCAGATGTTTTATTGTCTGCTTCCTTTCCTTTTCTCTAGTTTAGCAAGAGAGAAACACCTCAGGAACACTGAGATCTGTGTGACCTTTCTAGAGGGTTTGGGTGTCTGTCAAAGTATTGCGTGTGTTGTCTCGGTCAGGAGATTACACTTTGGCATTGGGCCAAGAAGGAAGAGGAATGTCTGTGTGGAGCAGTGTTTCTCAACTTTGGCAACTTTCAGATGGTGGACTTCAGCTCCCAGAATTCCCCAGGCAGCATGCTGGCTGAGGAATCCTGGGTGTTGAAGTCCACAAATCTGAAAGTTGCTAAGGTTGAGAAACACTGGTGTAGAGATTAGAGAAAGCCCAATGCATTGCTGTGGACTGAGGAGACAGTTTGACCAAGCCGCTTATTGAGAAGGCTGAAAGGAAGAGAGCAAAAAAATAAGTGCATCCCCACTGCTCTGTAAATAAATAAAAAGAAAATATAAGGCCGTTGATGTGCTATGAGAGATAAACCATGTCCTAGAGATCTTTATTCCTGAGCTTTCTGCTCTCTCAAAGGCTTTCCAAAGAAGATGGCTTTAAAAAGTTTTTCTCAGCTTGTCATTCCAGGAATTATATGGAATATACTGTAAACAGCAAATTTCACTTTTGGGGTTGAAGCGTCAGTGGGGAGGGAAGGAGAGAGAAAGACTTTCAATGGAGCTGGAGGTAAAGCAGTCTTACTCTGAGTCCAACCCTGTGAACTAGGTAAGAATCATTTTGGTACTCCTTCTGAAATAGCTGGTGTGTTTCTCACCAGTAGAGCCATTCCATATCGCCATGTTTCATCACATACAAAAACTGCTGGTAAATTCTAGTCTCAAATCAGTTTATTGTACAGAGAATTATTTTGGGGGTCCTATCTTTGACTTTCCCAAGAAAGAAGGAATAACTCATGCTGTCTGACTGCAGTTCTGATAACACAGACCTTAGCATATTTACTGAGAAGGTAAGTCCCATTGAGTTCAGTGGGGGACCCATTTCCCCTGATGCTTGGACTTCAACTCCCAGAATTCCCCATCTAGCATGAATATTGCTAAGAATACTTGGGAACTGAAGTCTTCACTCCTAGCCGGTGCTCAGGTCAGTCTGTCTCTCTGCCTGCCTGCCTTCTTATATTGCATATTTCCCTCTCTAATTGAAAAATTATTCTGAGCAGTTTACATTTTTCATTCCAGCACTAAGATTAAAATACAATTTATGAATATTATTAAACCTAACAACACAACAATAAATCAACACCCTATAATGATTGCATCCATCAGTGATGATTGGGGAAGACTTCTGTAGTAAGCACACTTAGAATTCCAACTCTGGATCACATTCCTATATATGTTTGCAGAGGTTATAAACTAATTTATCTTCAGTGAGTCTGACTCCACAGATGTTAGTTGTTCAGTTACATCAGGGTGAGTAGCCAGGGCCGCAACTAGGGTCTGTGTCACCTGGGGCAAACATGGATTCTGTGCCCATTTTGGCACCCACCCAGTGCTCATTTTGGCACCCCACCAGCATGGCGCCCTGGGCACATGCCCCGGTTGCCCCCCCCCCAGTTGTGGCCCTGTGAGTAGCACTCAGTTGCAAGCCACTTGCATCCCGCCACCACACTTTTGTGGGCCTCCAGTACTCCAAGATCCATAGCTGAAATTTGGCAGCATAATATTGTATTTTATATTGTATTTTATATTTATTGGAATATTAGTATTGTTTATAATTTTACTGAATTCTAAATTGTTCTTACTGTGAACCGCCCAGGGTCCCCCATGTGGAGAAGATGGGCGGTGATAAAAATCTGATAGATAGATAAATAAATAAATAAATAATTGATGAGTTTCAGCAATACATTTTCCCCCAAAATTTCCACTCTTAAATCTCCCTATTCCACCATCCTACTCCCACTGAGCCAGAAACTGCAATTTGGAGGATCAATTTCAACTCATTTAGTTTTTGGTAGGATTTAAGGATGGGAGTGATTTGCTCCTTAGTGTTCTCCTGCTCCCACCTTTACCCCCAATACTAAAAGAGGGGTACAAATCAACCCGAACAGTGTTTTGTGACAATTAGGAGTTCCAGGGGGTTAAAGGTGAAAATGGGAACAGTTTGCCTTTCAGAGGCCTTCTTCTGCTAAAATTGAACCCCAATTAAAACAAAACAAAAAATTACCTCTGACCCTTTCAGCCCATCTTTCGATAGCCTTCTGCATCTTATTGGAATCCCAGGTGACTAATTCAAAACCCCCAGTCCAGGAGAAGCTTTTAATCATATCTCACTTCCATGAAGTAAAAGGAATGGAGGCTGGAGGTGCTCAATAGGCATTCAAATTTAAAATAACTACAATACATTCTGGGAAACAGAACAAGGTTTCTTCCTTTGAGCAACCTTCTATTTGGCATAGATTGAAGTTCTGCTTTCAAATTTTTGTTTACTCATGAAGGTCCCCTATGCACCAGATGAACCCTACAGCTGTTATCCCTTCAAGATAGACCAGGCTAGGAAAGTCATGAATGCTAATACTACTTTTTTCAGCAGTTCACACCAATGTTTCTCAACCTCATCAACTTTAAGATGTTTGGACTTCAACTCCCAGAATTACCCAGCCAGCATGGGGAAAGGCTGGCTGGGGAATTCTGGAAGTTGAAATCCACACATCTTAAAGTTGATGAGGTTGAGAAACACTAGTTTACACTATATATATGGCCTCCAGAGATATTTTTTAAAAAAAATAAAAAACCTGGTCTTTAGTTCCAAAATAATCAAGCTTGGTACATCTGCCAATTTATAGCTAGCTAGCTAGCTAGCTAGCTAGCTAGCTAGCTAGTTATTTATTTATTTATTTATTTATTTATTTATTTATTTATTTATTTATTGGGTTTGAAAAGATGCAAGAATTTGGGGGTTTCATTTAAGAAATGAAACCATTCTCACTACAGCCCTGTACTGACTGTTATCTAAGTATTGTGAAATTGTCCCAACCTAGCACATTGAGCAGTGTTTCTCAACCTTGGCTAAGGTGTGTGGATTTTAAGGTGTGTGGACTTCAACTCCCAGAATTCCCCAGCCAGCATGCTGAGAGTTGAATTCCACACATCTTAAAGTTGCTAAGGTTGAGAAACACTGACATAGACATTTCCAGACCAGAAAGACATCTTGAATTCATTACTTATTTACTGAATATGCTTCTTAGCTGCTTCTCAAGCCTATTCTGTTCTCATTGCAAACAGAAGGAAAGTTCTGATCCATTATTATAGAAGTGATTTTTTTTTTTTTACAAAACTGACATTTCCATTTGTTTAAATCATTTTCAACATTTTGCAAAGCCTTCTCAGGTGCATATGATTTAAGCTCTCACCTCTCCCTGGCATGTAAATAATGGGCTCCATGGGGGAGACAGTATTTAAATCTTTTTCTCTTTTTCATATCTAAAATCTTCTACGTATGCAAAAAAGCATCCACATACTTAAGTAAAAAAAAGGAAATTGGTTATCCATCAGCAGGATGACTCCGTAAGTGGGAGCATTAGCCAACTTCTTTAATCTCCAGAAATTTGTGGGGGAATGGAAGATGGAAGTTAATGGCTTTCTTCTGTAAGAAATGAGAAACATTACTCCTAGTTTTATGTCAATCACAGAAGGGAACGCAGGCAGAAATTACACCGTCATAGTTCTACAGCAACATGAACTAATTCTTGCATCGGGAAAAACCATAGGATTTGATTTCTAGTAGGATTTTATATATTCACAGATGTCAGGAAATACCAGGGACAGACTCCTGTGTGATAAGACCAACCCTTCTGAATCACTCTTAGAAATACATTATTATTCAGTTTAGTTGGATGCCATTGTCAGCCCTTCATAGTAGACCAGACTACGAAACTAAAGTCATGCATGCTAATACTGCTTTTATTATAAAGTTATAGGAATAGAACTTTACAAGTCTGAATGCACTTCCCCCCTCCCTTCCTTTATCTTCATGAGAACTAGGGAGGGGCTTATCTGAGAAGCTTTCTCAGGTACCAGTTCTGGCCAGGACTCAGATTGCTTTTATCTGATTGTTGTCTTGCTTGCAGCTCTTCCTCCTGTTCCACAAGGTGATTCTTTCTTCCCATTACATCCATGCGATAGTGAGGTATTTTCTTAAGTGTCCTGAAAATCTTTCAAGAGAAGTTGGTGAGATAATTAAATCTTATTGGCTCTGGCTATGACGGTCAGGCCATGTGCTCTATCCCTCTAAACATCAGGCAATATTATCTGTGGATGTTGCAGAAGTATGAAAGCCAGCATCTCTTCCTATTGGCTTCGTTGGCTGGGCCTTCTGGGAAATATATGCTCCCTATCTGAAGATCTAGAGCCTTGAATTATATGATTGTGCGCTTTTATTCACAGTAGTTTCTTGTTTTATAGCTGTTTAAGGAAATGATTTTGCATAATATTTTAATACATATTAAATATGTAATATTTATTTATTGAAAATTATTTTAATTTTAAGATGGGATAGGTTTTTCCGGCAAGTAAAACTAGTGACTGCAGCAATATGGATACCTGACAAGTATCAGATGTTGTCAAAAATTAATGTTGCAAAATTCTGTCCTCTGCCAATGAAAAACACACATTTGCACATTCAAAAAAAAAATATTTGTCATTGTCAACTGAAGGAGGAAATTTTAAGAAAACATTATGGAGCAAATTACTTTCTACTCTGTCCTTCTCAGTTTCTCTTTCCTCACTTTTGCAATTAAGAAAAGATTATCTGGTCCAGCAGAGTTGATGCTGTCTCAGACAAGCTGTTTCTTCTTCTGTTGTGGAATGTAGTTCATGACACCAATCTAATTAAATCAAACACATTTAATTCATTTGCTGTATGAAGGAAATAATATTTGCATAATATTTGCATAATATGTGAGCTAATCTTGTATTCACAGAATGTGCAAGATTTGTCTTTCTAATGTCCTGACATTTTTAATTTACAAGTCTTAAGAATGCGAACTTGGTAGACTAAAGAGAAGTAATTATTAAGTATGCAGTTGTTGTGGAATGGCTGAGTAAAAGGTTAAAGGTCTCAAGCCTCTCCTCCCAGAAACCCTCTGGATCATCATATTCTAGTTATACTTATTTATTTATTATTTATTTATTTATTACTCAAACTTAGCCACCGCCCATCTCCCCCAGAAGGGGGACTCTGGGCGGTGGGTGAGGGACTATACTTCCTTCTCTGGAGTAGCAGCTTGGTATTTTCTGTGACTACCACCTATCTTCCAGGTGGTACCTCACCTGGCAACCACCCTAAAACCCCAGTATGTGAGACGGATGGGGCAGTCACAGTCTGTGTTGTGTTTCTGGTGATTAAAAGATAAAAATGCAAAAAGTGAAATAATTTCAGTAGTTCAACCTTATGGTCATGTAGCGTAGAGGTGGCCTAAATGTCAGGAATCACGCTGAGACGAGGAGTAGGTCTCTAGTGTTTATTACTGCTACATAAGACCGAAAGTCCTAACAAACTGAAGAAGCGTGGGAAAACCCAGACAGATAAACCCCAAAAGTCAAGGTGGGTCTGATCTGTGTCTCTTTGAATGGCTGCTTAATTCCTCAGCACTACGCATGCGCTTTCCCCCCTGGATAGGGGCCCCCTCCTGCTCGCCATCAGTACTCGTGACAAGAGGGGTGATGAGATGGTTCTGCCCTTTCTTCCTTGCTTGGGGGATAGACCAGTCTCACCAGAGACAAAGTCAAACTTTATTTAAATGGAGAAAATAGAAAATCCCATATTCACTTTAAGTTTTAAAATATAAGCATTCAAAGATAAAGAGGATAAATTTTAGAGCTGTCTAATCACAACAGAACAGCTGTTTAAAAGAAATACAGAATAAAAAAAATCAGTGCTCCAGGTAGACAACAAAGTGATGCCGGTCCAGCGTCTCATTCTTTGCCCCAGTGTCCCATTTTAAAACAAGAGGACTGGTTAGACGTTTCAAATTAATATTATCGATCATAATATAAATATTATTAGCGGCTCTTCCTCCTATCCCTCAAGGCCATTCCCTCTTCCTTCTACAAGGCTTCAGGGACTCTGAATTTGTCATTCAAAATTACCTGGTCTTGTTTCCAATGTGGTATCAATGTGTTTTGAAACTTCTCTCATCTCATTCCTCTCTTCTAATCCTGTACCTTACACTCCACAAGTGGCATACACCAACACTTCCAATTCTCTCAAGAGCCTGCAGAACCTGTGCTTCAGCTTCCTATCATGCCATTCCCAGAGGCATTCTAGATTCCTTTAGAAAGTGTGAAATAGGCAACTGGACTTTCGAACCCACTCAGAGTAGCTGCTTATCACCACACATATTCTTGGAAGAAAATTAGTTATGATTACTTCATAACAACATTCACCACCTAGCCCTCCTCAATCTGAATGTTCATCATTTGAAATTTTTGCTCCTTTCCAAACCTGCAGGAGTGTTTCTAGTCTTTACTTCAATGCTCTCACCTGAAATGCAGGGTTGAAAAACTGGTCCATCTTTAGTTTTGCTACAAGTCTTCATGCATTCAGCAGGGTTCCCCGCCTTGAGTTATTTGTAAAAATAAGGGGATGAAAAAAAAAAGCCAATGCAGTCCTGGGCTGCATCAACAGAGGGAAAGTATCAAGATCACAGGAAGTGATAATACCACTTTGTACTGCACTGGTGAGGCCAGTTGGAATACTGCGTCCAGTTCTGGTCACCACAATACAGAAAAGATGCTGAGGCCCTAGAAGGAGTGCAGAGAAGAGCAACAAAGATGATCAGGGGTCTGGAGGCTACAGTAAATCCTATCAAGAAGGGCTAAAGGAACTAGGTATGTTTAGCTTAACAAAGAGAAGACCAAGGGGAGACATGATAGCAGTCTTCTAATACTCGAAGGGCTGCCACAGGGAAGAAGGCATCGACTTATTCTCCATGGCACCTGAGGGTAGGACAAGAAGCTGTGGGTGGAAGCTCATCAGAGGGAGATCCAACCTGGAAATAAGGGGTAATTTCCTGGCAGTAGAACTATTAAGCAGTGGACAGCTTGCCTCCTGGAGTTGTGGGTGCTCCATCGCTGGAGTTTTCAAGAAAAGATTGGATAATCATTTGTCCAAGATGGTATGAGGATTCCTGCCTTTGGCAGGGGGTTGGACTAGAAGACTTCCAAGGTCCCCTCCAACCCTATGGTTCTATGTTTCTATGATCATTCATATCACGGTAGCAGGTCAGTTTAGTTGGGTGCCATCTATCAATGTCGCAGGGGGGGAATTAGAAGTGAAAACTGATATTTATCTCTTCACTTCCAGCAGGCCTTCCAGAAATTATTGTGTAAAACACAAAGCACAGGCCCAACATGGAACGATACTAGAACTGAGCACAGTCAGAGGAGCCATTCATTGTATTCCTCAGTGAGGGTAAAAGGGTAAAACCTTTCTAAGTCCAGTCAGCATCTTGTAAAGCAGAAGTCCATATTACCTTCATCCAAACTGGGGGATCCATCAACACACCAGCAGTGGACCAGAGCAGAGCTGAAGTTTTCTGTCTTGGCCTTAGTTAGGTAAAGGTAAAGGTTTCCCTTGACGTAAAGTCCAGTCGTGTCACCAGCCTGAAAAAAAAAGTTGCTCAGTCTCTTTTCCATGAAAAAAAAAAAGAGGAGCTGACAGCAGAGGTTGTTTTCAGATGCAATTATGGGCTAGTATCCTCCACAGGAACTGAAGGCAGTAGACTGCTTTAAGAGATGCAGGTGAGGCCCTGCGCCACGCGCAGCTCTGGCTTGCCCATGCAAGAGAATCTGTCCCTCATGTTGACTCCCATCACCTTTTACCTTATGTGACAAGTTGTGGGGAGAGGAGACATCAACAATTAAGAGAGATGGCAAGTCATGGGACAGCTGATCTCATAAGCAGTAACTTAGCCAGGAGGAACAAAGCATTTCAAATCATTCAAAGAGACTCTTCTTTAATGAACTCAGGGTGGGAAATTCTCCATACAGTTTCCAAGATTCTGAATTTACCCAACTAGTATTAAAGGTAAAGGTCCCATTCAGTCGTGTCCGACACTAGGGGGCAGTGCTCATCTCCGTTTCATGGCCGAAGAGCCAGCGTTGTCCAAAGACACTTCCACAGTCATGTGGCCAGCATGACAGTCATGGAACGCTGTTACCTTCCCGCCGAAGCGGTACCTATTTATCTACTCGCATTTGCATGCTTTCGAATTGCTAGGTTGGCAAGAGCTGGGGCGGGTGTGGGAGCTCACTCCATTGCGCGGCACCCGGGTCTCGAACCACTGAACTTGAAACCTTCCGGTTGACAAGCCTGGCATCTTAACCGCTGCACCACCATGTTCAGTGGCATTAAAGATACCTTTTTGAAAGCTGTGGTCCTTGCTTCCTTGGTCTTGCCCAACTGAACGGGACCCAAGAGCTGCAATAGTTTGCCCCTCTCTACTTAAAAGGCAGGACAGGGGTTGCCATGGTAACTTTAAAGACTGGGAGTTTATCCTTTGCATCAAGCTGCAAAACACTTTCGGTCAGCCTTGACCATGACTGGAAGATATCTGGCCTCTCTTGCCAAGGTTCCAGCCAAGGGATGGACACGCACTGCTGCAAAGATTAAAAAAACTGCCAGGGAGAATGTTTGATTTGACTCTATTGAACAAGATTTGTTCTATGCAGTATTTGAAATGATGTGCACATGTTCCTGACAATTGATAAACCACCACATAAATTGAACTGTGAAGCTGTTCATAGCAATCTCATTCAGGTCTGCTTCTTGGTGGCATATATTAATCAATCTGTGCAATTCAGAAACTCTACAAATGCTAGGTGAAGATATAATCATTATAGAATAGCCATCAGTGTTAGGTTTTCCAGATTTTGAGATTAAAAACCACACGTGAGACCCCCTTTTCCTGTGTTAGTGATGTCTTTCTGTTGGAGTTTTTCATTCTGCAATAGAATTGCAAGAAGCAAGAAAGATAAAACCAAAGCACCAGATCCCAGGTTCTACATAAAATAAGCTGAATCCTGTAAAAAGAAGAGGAGGAGGGAAGAGGAAGAAACATATTTATAGTGAAAAACATTGGGAAGATTTCAGATGTCTGAGTGGCAAAATAGTGGCATATGGTGGAAAAGATCATGAAAGAATAATCCATTAATAGAAATGTTGAAAGCAGGGATAAAACCCTCTGTGGAGATTTTAGTTTGGACACAGAATCGTTGACATTGGGTTCTGCCCCTTCTATCTTTTAACCTGGGAAAATAGGTTGGACAGACATTAAGATGTGGTAGATCCTGAACATGGAAGAAGATGTAGCCTTCCTGAATTCTGGTTCTCCATTCTCTTGATATGTTCCTCTGGCTTCTCGTGTAGCGGCCCTCTGCAGCTACCACGTGGTCCCAGGAAAAGGCAGATCCCAGGTTATTTTAAAGAAGTGCAGATAGGTGCTACCTTCACCCTGAAATACCTTTTGGAAATCAAATCCAAAGCACTGCACAGCCCTGTACATTTTTGCAAATGATTTTCCTTATGCAATGCATTATTCTGAGTGATTTTCTCAAATATATCCATCTTCCTGCATTCTTTGCCTTAAAGTGTGCATTTCTTTTCTATATACTTTTGTGAGTTATATATTGCATTACACCATTTCAAAAAGCACGGCTATCAATATGTAACTGTCTTTTATATAATTAATTTAATTTAATTTAATTTTTTTAATTTAAGGATGTACAAACTAGGAAATCCTGGTGCTTAGAGCAAATTTGCTGATTCTTTGGGTTAATTCTGTATATTTTTCCCCCTCAATAGCAGGAGCAGCTCTAAATTGATATAGACTCTTCTATCCTATTGCCTTCCCCTTGTACAACAAGCTTGGCAACAATACCATAACACGATGTACTAAATTAACTGTGACACATTTATCCTTTCCCATCATTTATTTTATATGGAGAGTGTATGTTCTGAGGTTTATGTTTGCATGAGAGAGAGTAAGAGAGAGAGAGAGGAACGTCAATTTCATTTCATGCAAGAATATTACAGAATATTAACTTTCTTGTACGCCTTGAGGTAGTAGGTTCATTTACTGTAGTTCTTACAAGCAGTATCTCCATGACATCCATAGATAAAACCTCCACCAAATTGAGGTTCTGTGAAATTTTGGGGCTTCATAGTCTTCCATTAGCATATATTCCCATTGCAAGTGCATCGGCATAATAAATAAGAACATCAAATACAAGATTTCAAAAAATCTATGTGAGTCATCCCATTTACCACTAGAATGAGACAGGTGCATATATGAGAACTACACCTATCCATTACAAATAAAGAAGCTAATGATTTTTGGATATAGACAATATATTTAATGTTGGAGGTGCTAGGTTCCTAGCATAGTTCCCTCCATAAGATTTTTTTTGTTTTGTAGAAAGGGAGCCATCCACTTTTTGACATGCAAGGTCTACAGTTAAAAAATAGACAGCCAAGGGGTAGCAGTAGAGTAGGATAATTGCTAAATTGAAAGTTCCATGTAGTTCTTGGCTTACGTCCATTTATCCAGCAACTGTTCGAAGTGGTGCTGAAAAAAGTAGACTTACAGCCAGTCTTGAAGTTCCGGCCGTCACAGCGTCCCTGCGGTCATGTGATTGCAGGCTGGGCAGTCGGGTGCCCAGCTCACAATTATGATGTTGCAGCAAGCCACATCACGTAATCGCCTTTTGTGACCGTCCCTGCCAGCTTCCCACAAGCAAAGTCTATGGGGAAGCTGGCAGGGAAGGTCACAAGTCACCCCAATAAGTCACTCCCACTGCTTTTTTCTCCTGAGGAGCCCATTACAGAGTAGGGATCTCATACTGCATAGAATCCCCCTCCCATCTGCACTCCTTAGCGTGCACCCGCCCATGGCCTCCACCAGCCCTCCTGAGACCTCTGCCAGCCCTCCCACAGCCTCTACCAACCCACCGTGCTCCCCAGCACCACCCACAGCACCCCTTACCCCCTCCTGGCACCTGTGCATCCCCCCATGCTCCTGCCTCTTCCAGCATAACTACCCGTGCATCCTGGAGTTATGATGGCAACTGGGACTGCCAGAAGTGACAATGCTAAGCAATGCAGTCATAAGATGTCATGCTTTATGACCACATCACTTAGTGACAGCAATCCCGGTCCCAACTGCCATTGTAACCTAAGGGCTACCTCTGAGACACTCCACACTTGTCGGAGATGTTTTCTCAAGTTATTTTCTTGGCCCTGGGCTAAGGCCCCTTTTATCGTCTCTTCCTCCTGCCCTTCAAGGCTATTCTCTCTGCCTTCTACAACATCCCAGTTTTGTTCTGAGAGTTTGGAGTGTTGGTACTTGGGTGCGTGTCTAAACCAAAAGGCAATTAATCAACTAAATTTGGTGGCCTAGTTTTTATGGACCTTGACGGATTCAAAATAAAGGAGGTTGTGGCTCACTGTTGCTGCTCCCAGCTGTGCTCCAGGAAGAGACTCAATTGCATGATGATTAGGCAGTCATTTGGAATGATAATGCAGGAAGAGTTAACTGGAGTTTGCCAATGGAATTTGGTGAGGGAGTCTCTAAATTTCAGTTTATTTTATTACAGTGACTGACCACTGTAATAAAATTCAAAGTTAAAACAAGGAATTCCCAAATAGTGAATAGTAAAAATGAACTGTGAAAAAATATGGCTAATTAAAAATAAAACAGAATAAAAATAAAAATAATCAGCTTGTCTGGGCAAAAGGACATCTAAAAGCTGTTTACAGCGAATACTACAGACAACAAAACAGTATTTAGCGACAATCAATGGGACACAGCCAGATTGGTCAGACAGTAATAGGTGAAGATAAAATGAGTCTGAGCAACCAGGATATTTGTCTAAAAATGAGGATAGGAGTTCCTGGTGTGAAACAGCTGACTAGGAACAGTACAATGCAACATGGCTCAACATCTCAACTGTTACTGTGACATAGGGACATAACCTTTGCTCAAGTGGAATGCTCTGGTGTCTTTTCCCAGTGATAGCTGTCAGGAGGGCATTAAATCTAGCCAAAGAGGAAGCCCTCCTAAATTCAGAAACTGTTATTCAGTTAAAATATTATACTGTTTGGAATGGATGAGAAAGACTGCTCAATTGATCCATCTGAATCTCCAAATCCAGAATGGGCTATTTGAGAGTGGTAAATGTATACTCATAGCCCATTGAAATAACTGCCAATGATAGCTGCCAACGAGAGATCTAAAGATTTTTATTTTCTTGTGAAGCGATGATTCCAAAAACAGGTGAAGTTATCTACCAAAGTTCCTGGAGACAGCCCAATTGGGAAAAAACAACAACAACAGCTTGAGACAGTAGGAGAACCAGACAGACATTTCTATTTTGGATAAGCCAGCTTCTTAACATGTTGGAGCCACATGGAATATGGTCCTCAGAAATTGGGACTGAGTTCTTTCTAGTGGAATAAATGACCTATGGAGGTTCAACTTGGCCCCAAAAGGACGTTGTGCTCAAACCTTAGCTGAAATATTTTTAACCCAGCAGGTATAAATTGAGCCCCTTTTTGTGAAATTGAAAGGCTGAAGTCTGAAGGAAATTTTTGAGCATTAAGTGTAACATAGCCTGCATGTCCTTTGCATTTGCAGTGGAGTATAGATGTATGCCTAACTATTTGAAGGCCCAAACTTGTCCTATCAGATGGTTTAATCACCACACATGGATCTTAGGATGCTTGGCAAACACCATAATTTTAGTTTCAGAGTAACTGATTTCAAGAATTTCTTTGTGGCAATACTCAAGTAGCATAGAGAACATCCACTTCAAACCAATCTGTGTCTGTGAGAGAAGATTGCACCATCAGCACACAGGAGAATTAAGACATGTCTACCCAGTTTTGGCAGAGGGACATGGTGGCGCTGCGGGTTAAACCGCTGAGCTGTCGATCGGAAGGTCGGCGGTTCGAAACCGCGCGGCGGGGTGAGCTCCCGTTGTTAATCCCAGCTCCTGCTCACCTAGCAGTTCGAAAACATGCAAATGTGAGTAGATCAATAGGTACCGCTTCGGCAGGAAGGTAACGGCATTCCGAGTCGTCATGCTGGCCACATGACCCGGAAGTGTCTATGACAACGCCGGCTCTAAGGCTTAGAAACAGATGAGCACCGCCCCCTAGAGTCGGACACGACTGGACTTTACGTCGAGGGAAACCCCTACCCAGTTTTGGAGGGTGACTAGCTGGATTGTTCAATTTGGCTAAAAGAGGATTAATGAACAGGTTAAATAATAACCTGTTGTCCAACACCTCTTCCAACTGGAGTTTCTATTGCATAGTGCCAATGCACATTACATCCCACCTTCATCTGGAAATGTTCATAAAGTTTGTAGATTAGTACAAGTAACTATCTATAGAGGAATTCTTCAATTTCTCCCATAATTTGGGTCTGGGTATTAGGTCAGAGTTGTATCTGAGGTCAATAAAGGCAACATAAAGTGCTGAACATGCTCTAAAGATGTATTTCTCTACTAAATGTTGTAGAGTTAAGGCATGGCCCAAAAGGGAATGGCTTGCTTGAAAGCCCACCTATTCCTCAACCAAGACATTCTCCTTTGTAATCCAGTCCAGTAGCTAGTACCTTTTTTGCATGTAAGAATCACCAGGGCTAAACCCCAGTCAAATGGAATCTTAACCCTGCTATCAATAAATTTAAAAAGAGAGGACAAGACAAGGACCCAGCAGTCCAAATTGTTATGAAGGACCTCCACAGCAATGAAACTGGTGCTTTAGCCAGTTTTTCCTGTTTGATTAAGCTAGTGATCTTGGAGCCTGAGACAGGAGACTATGTAGGGTCTAAATTTCCTTCAAAATCCAGTATAATGTTGTGGCAGGAGCCTGCCAAATAGAAGCAGGTGTCATGCTCCCCGATCAAATGTTCCCAGAACATCTGATTGGACTCACATGCATAAATAAAGTCAACATGTGTTGGAACTTGCGGGTCAGTAGAGGGGAGGGGGAACATTCAGGAGTGAGAAGACCTCATGTTTGGACTATCTCTCGTACCCAAGGTCATCTTGCTGAGCAGTTGAAGACACCTGCAGAGAACTGAGAGACTGGCATGAACTGACGGGAGTGGGGCTGCATACCAGAGTAGGGGAGGAGGGATCTTGTACTCACTGGGCTGTTTAAGTTAGAAAAAGCACGGGAACTTTCATTCACAACTTTTTTGCTAATCTGTATGCTTCTTCCATTAAAAAGATTTCTATTACATTTATGTATAAATTGGATTTAATGGTGATAGAGTGCTGCAGTCATTACAGCAGGAGTGATAAAGCAGGGTTGGAGAGTGGGAGGTATTGACTATGAGGAAACACTTTGCCAGAAAAGTTGGCTTACTGGACTGAGAAGCTAACATTAATTGGTTCCATGTCTCTTTCAAAGCTTGCCTCTTCTTAGACCGTTCAACTGGTTTGTATTGTTTTTTTAAGGAGTAAATCCTTCACTAAGTGACGTAATGGAACATTCTTCTATTCCTTAAAGTTAAATCATTAACTTCTTAAGGGTATAGCGTTTTCTGTCAAACTAGGTTGGGTAAAGAATTGCTGTCACAAATGGTGCTGCTGGATGTAGACAAAATTGATGAAGAAGCTGTCTCAGCTGGTCATATTATGACAAAAGTGGTTCCTCATATTTTGAGACCTTCCCCCAAAGAGAGAACCTGAGTTAGTTTGGCCTTTACCTTTGTCCATTTTGTCCATATTGGGTCTCCAAATATGTCTATGGTAGGAATGGGGTACAATTACAAAAAGGGAGTACCAGAAAGTTTAAGAAACAGTATGTTTGGGAAATGAACACTCTCTGGATGGCTACCAATACAAATTTGAGTAGAAAAGGAAATAAGCTCCTGGAGGGAGCCTTATTAGAGGGACTCTGTAATAACTTTTCCTTCTAAGTCCAGAGTTTGTGCTGAGCTAAGTTGAGTGCCTGGGAAGAAATGAAAGCCTTTCAACTGGTGGTGCCAACTGCAGTTGACAGTTGAGTAAGATAGCTAATAGCCTAGAAGACAGAAATAAAATTCAAAACAATCTTAATAGGTTGGAGAAATGGGCTGAAAGTGGCAAATTACCTATAATGGAGACAAGTGCAAAGTTTTTTAATTAGGACACAAAAATCAGATGCACAAGAAATGGACAGGGGTAGCTGGCTTGAAAAAGATCTTGGAATAGTAGTTGATGACAAACAGAATCTGAGCTGACAGTATAATATAGCTGCAGAAAAGGCAAATGATGTTTTAGGCTGTATCGACAAAAATATAATATCCAAATCACAGAAAATAACTATTCCACTTGATTCTGCTTCGGTCAGATCAAAACATTGTGTCCAGTTATCCGTATGACACTTTTAGAAGGATTCAGACACAAGTTCCAAGAAGGGCAATCAGGACAACTGCAGGACAAGAAATTAAGCCTTATTATGAGAGGTTGGTGCAACACCTGACCAATTCCTTGGCTCAGAAGAATCAGACCTAGTTAGTACTTGAATGAGAGGCCACCAAGGAATGGCAAGACCACAGGCTTGTGATGGTATGTGGGAATGACCTTGGGAGACAGGAAGAAGAGCTGCAGACTAGACAACCATCATGCAAAAGGTATCTCAGCCCACAGAAAGAAAGGGGGTGTGGGAAGCATTTCAGAAGGGACCCTCCCTAGTTTTCTGAAGAGTAAAAAGAAGGGAGGAGAGAAGTATTTTCAGGCTTGCAAGATTCTGTTAATGTACCCTTACAATAAAGATAGAGCTAGTATTTATCGTTGTGCTTCTTGTCTACACTATCTCAAAGGGCTAAAAGGCTGGAGTAGAGTCAAAAAACCAACCTTCTAGAAAAAGGCAACAGCAAATCACTTCTTACTGTTGCTAAAAACAGTATACTGTAGATATTTCATATAATTACCAGCTGTTGAGCTTGACTTGAAAGCATCTTGATCTTTTTCTTCATGCTTCTACAAAATATACCAGGCAACCTAGTGTCCACTGAATGTTTGGGATGTCACTTCTCAGAATTCCTGACCACAGGCCATGCTGTCTCTGGCAACCCAAAACAGCTGAATAGTTGTAAGACAGCTGGTTGCCTCTCCTTGAGATATGTATACTACTTTGATAACAATTGTCCACAAAACATAAAATGACAGTACACATTCTTGAAAAGACATTTAAATGCCATGATGTGACTATACCTACAAAGATCAGAACAGTACAGGCCATGGTATTCCCTGTGACACCTTATGGAAGTGAAAAATTCAGACTCCGAGGAAGCAGGATAGGAAGAGTATTGATGCCTTTGAACTTTGGTGTTGGAGAAGACTCCTGAGAATATCATGGACAGTCAAGAAAACAAACCAATGGATCATCAAACAAATCAACTCAGAGTTCTCACTCAAGGCACACATGACCAGGCTCAAATTATGCTACTTTGGACACTTTACATGAAGACATGGCTCTCTGAAGAAGGCTCTAATGCTGGAAAAGATGGAAAGAAAGAGAAGAAGAGGATGGTCATTAGCAAGGTGGATAGACTCAGTTACAGTGGCGATGAGTGCACCATTGGAAGACCTGAAAGATCAGGTTTAAGGACAGATCCTCATGGAGAAAATCTATCTATGTGGTCGCTAAGAGTCAACAATGACTTAATGGCATATAATCATCATTACATTTTTGTTTGGAAACCACCAAATTGATATGACTGTTCTCAAACCTGTTCACATGACATCTGATTGTTAAGGGTATTATAATAAATTTATCTGTATGTATTTGGCTCCTATCTGTGAACCCTTCTTGTTGTCTAATTTAGGAATTTGGGCAAGGGGATTGATAAAGCCGAACCATACTCCCCTCTGGAGCCAGCCTTGTTAACAACCTTACCAAGCTTTAAAAAAACAACAAGGAAGAGTGTCTGGAAAGGCATTAACATGTACAAGGGCCATCCTTTCACACCCTCTTCACACTATAATCTGAAATAATTGCAAGCTTTTAGCTTTCAGGCTTTAAAACTCCTTATGTTAGAACACAGTAATAACTCACCCTTCTTTCTTCCTGCCCTCCCTGCCTCCACCCATTATTATTTTGGACCATTTTTAAAGGTACTTTAACCCTGGTTTTATTTCTAAAAAGCTAAGGAAAATGCAGCATATATGGATGGCCTATTATGGATAGTGACAATGGCCTATCCAGCAATACAGAATGAAAAAGAGATTTGAGGAAATGACACCTTTTTATATTACGAGATATTATCTTTCCATTATTTTGTGAAAACTTACTTTAATATGAGCCTAAAGCAATATTCGTGGTTCTACTTTTGTTTTTCCCCAAAGCTGGACATCTCTTTTTTAAAAACTGAATGAAAACTACAGTATCCAATTCTCTTTGGGTAAATTGCTGACTCTTTCCCCCATATTACCATTAATAATGTCCTCTTGCTGTTTAAATTGCTGCTCTAGAGTCAAGAGTAAAATAAGCAACATATTATCTAACGTCACAATGGCAGAAGACCATTTCAATTTAAGACAGTATTGGAAAATCACAGAATCTGAAGGTCAAACTATCACTGTCTTTTGTGCCAGAGAAGGCTTTTTCCTCTTTTGCAAAGAAGAAAACAAATTTGGAGTAAAGTGGCTTAGGAGAACCCTAACCCCTCCTTGCACAGAGTGGTCTTGATCTAAACTGAGGTCCTGCATCCTTCCTTGCAAGTAAAGATAACATAGAAAGCCTGCTGCATGCAACATTTTAACACAAAATGATGTAGACCTTCAAATCATAGATGAGGCCTTGAAGGTTTGCCTAGAGAGTATCTAGAATTAGAGAATCACCAAGGGATGGAACTCAATGTTTTACTTAAAGTCCATCAGGAAAAGAACTCCCTACAAAGGGACATTGCAATTAAATTATTTTGGTTGGAATCATGGCCAGGAATAAAAGAAACTTTTCCCCATAGTTGCAAGGCTGTTTAGACTGTAGCTGCTGCTTCTTCTTAGTGTTTTTCCTGCGTTACTGTAGCTATTACAATAAAATACATTATTTTCCAGCAGCTGGCATCATCTCTGTTTTCTTCTTTTTATGTGCTCCGTGTATATGAAATAGTTGTTCCCATCAGAGAATGATACTTCTGTTGCTTTGGGATTCTATTCCCAAAGAAGCTTTTCAAGCAGGGTCAGCTCTGTTCCAATATTTCACAAGCTGATTAAAATTAAATACTTTTCCCCTTGGGATTTTTCTTAGCTAAAATGTTCATTTGAAGCAACTCTTTAAAGTTTTATAGAGGAGGAAGAGGAGGAGGAGGAGGATTTGGTTTTAGAATTCAACATGGTTTGAATTAGACCGAAATTGGGCCCCTCGCATTCAGGGATGCTCCTACTCCATCAGAAAAAGCTTTTTTTTCCCCTAACACATTTATAGGGGTGGGTGGGAGAAGAGGAACTTCAGTTCCTGCAGCCTTGCCATCTTCACAGCAGCTTCTCATTTCCTTCTTTTAAAAAGAAACACTTTTGTGGATTTTGAAGTGCATTAAAAAAAAGTGCATTTAAAAAACTGTCCTTTTCCACTTGGTTTTCTTAGGAAATGGGCTGATGTCACCACACCTGTTCATCATGCATTGCTGTCATGGTAATTGTGTAAGGTCAGGTCATGGTCATATATAAGTGTGGGGTGTGTCTGGGTATCTGTGTGTGTGTGGGGGAATTCTATATACTTTTGTAAAACATTTTTTTAAATAATTCTCATACTGAAGTGGGAATGAAATTAACCAAATTTAATATTGGAAAGGGAAAGAACTAGACGCAAACTAACCCTGATCATTCCTACTCAGTAGATGCTTCAATGCTAGGCTGAAATCTTTCTGCCAACATCTTGGAGAGAGGAGAAGATAGTTTAGCTTACCAGCCTTCAACAGTCACTGATATTGTCAGAAAGAGTTTGAATCCATGAGCTGCTTGGGTGGAGAAACTTACAGCCTCCTCAATCTTCAATCTTTCATGGTTCTATTTGGTTGGCCATATATCAACCATCTCTGTTATAAAATCTTTAAAAAGCATGTGTAGGATCTTCAGCTACAGTAGAATCTAATGGCCAGTAAGAGAACATTTTGTTCATTGCCATTAAAAAAAGAAGAAGAATGTTGCACTATTTATTGCAACTCAATTTGTTCTTATTGCATTGAAAGCCCATTCTCAGGCAGAGAAGGGACACAACAGGCTTAATCAAGTCATGTAAATGTAGTAGCAGATGCATTTGTTGCTTGTTTTTTAGAAAACTCTATTAAAACGTTTTTAAAATCTACATAAAAACTAAAAAGATTGAAACAGAGAAGCCTACAAAGAAAATGAAACGGAACTAAAAAGGTGTGAAAAAACACAAAACAAGCTACTACAAAGTGACTTCTGACTTTCTATAACAAAGATATACATAAATCAATATCAATCTCTTGCACCAGTTCATATTATAGTAAGCATTATTTCTATAAAGCATTTAAATCCTCATTGCTACATTCCCTTCTAAAACAAGATTACCCTCCCAATAAAAGAAAAACATATAAAACCCTTCAAACATAATTTGGAACCCAATATAGTAACAAACACTACCCTTCTTCACCATAATTTGCTCCTGTCTGCCAACTAAACTGACATTAACCAAAAATATAAGAATTATCCGAACAGCATAAACATTTATCTAAACTCTTAAAAAACCATCCTGATAACCACATTTAAACAATAACCTAGGCATTTACCAAAATGTAAGAATTTTCAAAACAGCATAACCCTTTATCCAAACCTTTAAGAAACCATCCTGATAAACACATTTAGACAAATTATCCCACTTCAAAGTAAACCAAGGCACTGACATGTCTCAGTATTATGTACAGAGCTTTCTTCTTCTCAATCTCAAATTCTACAACCTGCTTTAAGAAGCCCAATATTCGTCCAAAATCTTCCAGCCTCTAGAGTTTAATTCTCTTTCTTGATCATGGTGTGGTCGCAACACTGTCTTATCTTCAACTTTCAACAACTCAATTTTCCTTTGACTATTTAAATGTAAGTCACCAATTCTCATTTTTTTCTTTGGAGAAACCACTTTACTCTTAAGGTAGTTTTCAGCCTTGTCAATTTCTCTCAATTCTTGTGACAATTTGGATACCACAAATTCTGAGAAATGCTGCAAGACTTGAATAACAGCATTGTAGAGATCTTTAAATATCAAATTAATTTCCTCCATTTTTCTTAACAGTAAGATAGATTGTGGCACCCTCTAGTGCCTCAGGAAGGTAAAGTCATTACTGTTGTAACTGAACACTCTCTCCAGCCTTTTTATCTCCAGTGTGGCCAATCTGGAAAATTAAAAGTAAAAACAAACAGCATTCCCACAGGAAAGTCCCCCTTTTTGGGGGAGATGGGAGGTGATAGAAATTTGAGAAATAAATAAATAAATAAAATAAAGTGAAAGCAAATAGATTAGAACTCCAATCTGCAGATTCAACGAAGAAGAAAAAGTTTTATATTCCTCTAAAATCACTTTAATAAAATAAAGCAATAAAAAACCAAAATTCTTTAAATCTCAATTTAACAAATTATATATAGAAAGCCAAATTACCAAGTTAATAATTTTCAAAAATAATGACAGTCACCAAGAAATTCCGCATTTCTTTGTTGTAGAAAGCCTCTCTTTGGTAAAATTAAAACAAAAAAAACCTTAGTGCTATAGAAATGGGGTGGGCAGCTTTAAGGTCCATTTTGGCTTCAGAATGGCTTGGGAAGAAGATGACGGCCCTGCCTCCCAGCTGATCGTTTACCAGTTGATCTTGAAATGTCATTTTGCGGTCTTCTGGCTGTGACCAGCCATCTGGAGAACACATGGGGTGATTCCTGGGGTTCTCCTTAATCTGGAGAACATTTTTGGGCTCCAAGGAAGACTGCCCGAGCCCAAGAAAAAATGCCACTCTGACAGGTAAGTCGGCAGACAGTGGAAAAAAACAGCTCAAGCCGCCATTGGCCTTACCGGAAGTCCACATTTGTTTAACATCTATGCTTGGTTAGTGTTAAGCTTGGTTAGATTTGTTGGTGGGTTAGTCTATGATTCAATATATTATGAAAACCTAGAAAACAGGTTAATACAGTAACCAAGTTAAGCATGTTGTATGACTTCAGCCTTTGAGAAACTGTTAAAGAGGCTTCACCTGAGTCCATCAAGTCGTCCAACTTTGGTCAGGTCTATCACATCTGAAATTCCAGCTTGATGCCCACTTAATCTTTCCTGCATCAGGGAAAGACTTTCTATTCTCCAGGTCTTTTAATGTAAAAAAAAAGTATTTCCACTTAGTGGCTTTTTTAATGGTTTGTTTAATTTTTCTGCTTTATGAGGTGTGTATTTTGATGTACCTCTTATTTTAGATACAAGTTTTGATGTGTTTTCAAAACCACCTTAGGAAAACCACTGTGTTTTGAAGGATGGCCAGTAAATGTTCAGATAAATAAGCAAAATTGGGATCTCCATTGTCTGCACTAAACTGGTTTAGGAGAGAATATCCAGCAAGAGGCAATCAATTGGAGTCCCATCACAAATGCCAGATTCAAGACTTTGAGTTTAGGACCACAGAGAGCAACCTTGCAGTTATGATACAGACCACTGATGCCACCATTGGAAGTTTTTTTTCTTTATGCTCTAGTCCATCCTAAACTAGGATGCACAATAGCTCAATAGAAGAATTCCCCCACTTCTGAAGGCTCCTGGCATCTTTTTAATATCCTACCTTTTAGAAGTTTCAGATATCACATGATGAGAGACTCCTTAAAAGAATTTTGTCACCAGGACAGGTAATATCAAAAAGGATGAAACAATCATTTTGACACAATATGGGGCAACAGCTTTATATTTGAACCTAAACCATTTTTCAGAATCTGGGCAACTTCCAGATGGTTGGACTTCAACTCTCAGAATTTCCCAGCCAGCATAGGGAATAGAGCATAGAGAATCCTGGGAGTTGAAGTCCATACATTTGGAAGAAACTCTTGCTGGGAAGCACCTGAGATGTACAGTGATACACAAGTGCAACTCCAAGATTCTACATGCCGCCAAAAGTCTTGGCCTCCAAAGTTGTTACCAAATGGTAATTTTTAATGTGACATTTAAAAATATATGACTCGAGAGTAATTATATTAAAATGTGTAAGTTTGATTACATGCAAAAGAAATGAAATCTTATTTAGTTATCCTTCCTTCCTTCCTTCCTTCCTTCCTTCCTTCCTTCCTTCCTTCCTCTCCTGGTGGAATCTACTGCTTTTTGGAGAGGAGCCCCTACCAAGCACTCAAAGCCCAAGTACAGTCTTTGCATCCCATTATCAAATGCCTTGTGATCTAAATGTTTTAAATCCATAAAATGTTAGATGGAAGAACATTCAGTCATTTGAGACCACTCTTGTGGTCTAAAGTGGTCCATCAGGCTAATCTTGGTCATAATAACTCAGTAACAACTTGGCCTAAGCCACATGGTGAGACAATACCAAAGACTCTTGCTAAGTTCAGGAGTACCAGAGAGTTGGCTGCATCATGGGTGATATTTTAATATTTGGCCACTCTTGGCAGTGTTCATTCAAATTCATTTGCTTTGGAGTCTTTAAAAATAGTAATAATAATAATAATAATAATAAATTCCATATTGCCATAATTCAGCCATGGTTCCCAGCAGTTAACATAGGTATAATCACATTTTAAACAGGCATGTTATATTATGAAAAAATAAAACATCCATGGTAAATACAGTAAACAATTATAGGAATAATAAGCCAATTAATGGGATATAACAACTTCCATCAATCATTTTTAAACACATTACCACTTAACATTCTTTTTTATCTCAGTATTATGTATATAATCCAACATCCAAAAGCAGATCTTAACCCGTAAAAATTACTTACTCAAGCGTTATAGGATCAGAAACAATGACCTGCCCTCATTCTTTGTCAGGCAGACTATAAAAAAGGTATTATCTCAGTCTAGCAATGCTCATTGAAAAAGCTTGGGTTTAAGCATTTAAACATTTTTCTAAATAAAATCAAGGAAGTAGAATATTGAATTTCATCTGAGAGGATATTCCAGAGAATGGGGGTTGCCACTGAAAAGCAGTCCCTGCTAGCTTCAGCCCCCCTCACTGCACAGAAGTAGGACGTTATTTCTATTTCTCCTGAGATGACTATGGGTCTGGACCATTCTGGTTGGAGTAGGTGGGCCTGATGAAGCTTATGATGGTAGGACAATTTACAATAAAATGCTGCAATGTGGGGCGTGGAAATCCATTCTTAACCATAGTGATGCCAGAAAGCATTGTATAGAGAGTAAGGGAGATGACCTTCAGAGAAATATGCTAGAACTGTTACATATGCAAAGAATGCTGAAACATTGTTTGGGTCCCGAAAAGGAAGATAGTATTAAGAAGTAGCTCAGACAAAACCTCCCTGATTCACTGGGACATAAGAAGGAGGGGAGAAACAGCACCATCAGTCCTGAAATATTCTGTTATTATAGCCAATCTCCCTCAAGACAGTTCTCACCTTTCTGTGGAGTTCATTTCCTGGACTAGTCTACCTAGTGGGGCTGACACATTGTGACATCACAATCTGAGCTCCACCCCTTTGTACTTTCCTCACAACATCTCATGCAAGGATGTAAGGGGCAAAGTTGGAATTCCAACACTGTGATTTATGTTTCATCACTTCCCCCGTACTTGCCTTTGGATGCCTATGTGTGGCATGGCATGGCATGAAACTTTGCCATGGCATGAAACTTTGCCATGGCATGAAACTTTGCCATGGCATGAAACTTTGCCATGTTTCATGCCATGCCTTTTCCCACTATACACTGCTCCATCCCACCTTTAAGTGTGCACAGTCCTCATCAAACTTATTTTGGAATCTGCTTTACTCCTTTCTGCTTTTACAAAATATATATTTGCATGTCACAAAGTCCCCAGAACTACTAGATACTTCCCTATTTTGCATGATTGCATAAGAACTGATTACTATCCATTTATAAGAAAGGTGCATAACCTGTGGCCTTAGGTCAATAGTAGGTCTTCAGAAAGTCATGGACAATGTCCACAGCGATCTCTAAATGTAGGATAATGTTTCCTTCAAGTTGAATTCGACTTCTGATGATCTCTCTCTCTCTCTCTCTCTCTCTCTCCCCCTCCCTCCCTCCCTCCAATAGTAAGGAAGTAGTTTGTCATGTTTTCCAGCTTCCCAGTGTCAGATTTCCTGATGGTCCCCATTGTCAGCCCTGCAAGGTAGTCCAGAAGAGGAAACCACATTTATCTCATCAGACCATTGTCTAGGCTGTGGGTCTTCCTCTTGTTTCTCAAGGTTATTCTCACACCCATCCATCCACCCATCCAACCCTGCTTCCCTTTTGAAATCAGAAGACAAGGTCATCTGGGAAATACCATATAGGTGGGTGGGATCTCTAAGAGTTCTTCCTAGATTTCAGCTATCAGTGTGAGAGATAGAGAAAATAATTACATACAGTATATTACTGGAAAGTAATTATATTACCTATCTTTAATTATAGTAAAGGTGATATGTAAATAAAATGAAGTTTAGTATTTGCATGGCAAAACTACTAATTTTTGCAGCACGACCCCTAAAAAGTCATTCAAAATCCCAGAGCAGATCTTTACCCATAAAAATTGCTTACTCAAGGTTTACAGGATCAGAAATAATGACCTGTCCTCATTCTTTGCCAGGCAAACAGTAAAAAAGTTAATGGCCTGTTGATGCTCTTCAGTGAAGCAGGAATGTGTGTTTATGAGCTGATTCTTAAAGAAGATGTATGGATTGTGAGAGTAAAATGTTGTAAATGGAGATTTTGGAGATAGGGCGGTTATTAGAAATTTGAGAAAGGTAATGTACCTTGATGTAACGTAAAGGGACCTGGTGGCACTGCAGGTTAAACCGCTGAGCTGCTGAGCTTGCCGATCGGAAGGTCGGCGGTTCGAATCCACGTGACGGGGTGAGCTCCCGTTGCTAGTCCCAGCTCCTGCCAACCTAGCAGTTCGAAAACATGCAAATGTGAGGAGATTAATAGGTACCGCTTTGGCGGGCAGGTAACGGCGTTCCGTGTAGTCATGCTGGCCACATGACCACGGAGGAAGTGTCTACGGACAAACTCCGGCTCTTCGGCTTTGAAACGGAGATGAGCACCGCCCCCTAGAGTCGGACACGACTGGACTTAATGTCAAGGGAAAGCTTTACCTTTACCTTTAATGTACCTTACCAGTAGGTAAGGCAGGACTGATAGAAGTGAGCCTGTGATGTCCACCCCAATAGAGAGGAACTTTAGCTTGAGACAGAGATTAGTCTTGAGACTCAGTCTTGAAACTAGACTCAGTCTTGAAACTTGACTCATCTTGAGACTTGTCTTGAAGCATTAGCTTGAGATTCAGGAACTCAGGAGAGGAGTATTAGCTTGAGACAGAAACTCAGCATCATGCAGAGCAAGAAAGGCTATGTTAATCCTTAACATTTAACCAAGCTATGTAAAACCCTGGCACATCCATTCACACAGCATGTTAACCTTGGTTAGGCTTAACCAGTTAGGTTACAGTACTTGGTTAGGCTTTTGTGTGGTGTGGTCCCAGCTTGCTTCATTACTGTCTGGTTCAACATTCTGCAAACTCAGAAGGAAATAAAATCCAGTAAACCAGGTTAAATGTATTGTGTGCAAACAGTGAAACAGCTGGATGGAACTAAAGTCTAGCAGGCACCGCAGGAGTCAATAATTTGCTGCTCATAGGAAGATGATAGCAGTTTGGCTCCTCTGAGTTCCACTTCTGGATTTGCAAATACTGTAATACCAGCTCTGCAAAATACCATATAAACATAATACCTGCCCTGCAAAAATCCACTGGCCACTAGAGGGCAGGGCAGAGCTAAGGAGTTTTCTTCACCTCTGCTCTTGGGATGTTGGCAGCTACGAAAGCCTTAATAATATCTAGCATTAGAAACCTCCCGAAGTCCTCAGCCCCCACCTTGGCTAAAGGTTTTCCCCTGGACGCTGCTAGAGGGAAGCAGAGCAGGTGGTTACAACAGTCAAAGTTGTTCCAGGAAAATGCCTTTCTCTCTGATGTTCCAAGGCAAGCCCCCATTTTCCGTTTCTCTTCCCTCTTTCCTCCTAGCTTTATATCCCGGGCTCCCGGTTGCATGCCGCAAACCGAGCAGTCACCCGGCATTTGCGACCGAGGAGCCTCCTTCTAGCAACAGGCGGATGCGGGTTTTTGCATGCAGCACCGAGGCTGCCAACCGTCCTTCAGGCTGGTTTGGTTCGCCTTTCGAAGAGCCCATTGCGGGAAAAGCCATTTCTAGACACGCAGACACCGCCCCCCACCATTGTGCTTCCAAACTATTTCAGACATTTTGGGCTGGGGGGTGGGGGTCGTTCTACAGAGAGACGGAGTTAGCAGGGTTAGTGGCACGAAGGGTCGGAAAAGGACAAGGGCACCGATCCACAGCTGGCGGCGGAGCAGAGAATTCCTCCGTAGCGAAAACCGGAGGTGGGGAGATTGCGCTCAGGTGTCCCCCCCCCCCCCGCCGCCGCCTTTTCTTTTTCTCCCTCGTGTGTGGCTTTTCCAAGAAAAGAGGATGTGACAAGTCTCCGAGGTAGGATTGGCGGGGGGAAAACAAAGGCGTCTCGGCTGCGGGCTCCTGAGAGGTGCAGGCAGGCACGCCAAATGCAGAGCCCCGCGTCCAGCAGGGGTGGAGAACGGCGGGGGAGACGGACGGTTGGCGCCGGTCGTGAAAAGAAAACCGCCGGTAATATATGCAGGGGGGCTGGCGAACGGGACCCTTCTGTCTCGCGCAGGGCTGCCCGGGCTGGACTGCGACCTTCCGAGTTGGAGGCCGAGGTAGACTTTGTCCGGGGTCTCCTGGCTGCCCTCTCGTGGTCAACCAGGGTTCTGCAGGCCCGATGCGGGAGCCCTAATCTTGAGTGCAAATCAGGGCCTGGAAGGAAAACTGGGGGGTCGGACGGGGAGCAAAACAAAACGGGCGATTGCTTGGAAAGCTTGTCCGCACCCTGCATTTTCCAGAGAGTTTGGGGACAAAAAGTAATGGACAAAGGTGAGGTCCCATGGAGAAGTTATCCTCCCTCAGGCTTGGTTTCACTGATTTCTGAGCTAGGGTTAGGAGCTGAGCATGGAGGAGTGGAAAGCTTGTGGAGAAAGTTCAAAAGGGGGCGGGATAGGAGGGGAGGGTGTTGAGGGTCTTCAGATCCCATCTCATCTGCTCTTCACCTGCACGTCCTGTTGTCACATCATCACTTGAAAGGGGAAAACAGCATGGAGGGCAGGAGGAGAATTTCTTGATGATTTAGCTTGGTGACCAAGCTATTTGGATTACAAACCCTGGAGAAGAGGAATTGGTGTGATGACAGGTTTTGGTCAATGTCCAGCTGATAGGAATGCGATATTCAAGCTGGAAGTATTCACCAGCCATCCCCTTCTTTCCCTCTCCCTCTCTTCTCTCTTCCTTCTTTCAGCCTTGGACAGAGCCAAGATCTTTTAGCCATGGTCTTAACCCCCTTCTGCTTTCAATCACAGTATTTAACTTATAAATCAGTTCACTATGAATCAAAAAGACTGCCTCTGGCCATGTGCAGTAGAACTTTGATACCAACAGCTGCTCCCTGCAATTTACTGGGTCCTAAGGTATCACATTTTGTGAGAGGAAGACAACCCCAATTTTAGGACATCACCATCACTGCCAGGAAAATGAGGGATGAAAACTCACCTCCCTTCAATATTGCATTTTCAGTTAATCTTCCAGTTTAAAGGTAAATTATTTAGAGGGAAAAAACTAGTCTTCTATTTCAGTAGATACAGTACAGGTAGTCCTTGCTTAACAACCATTTGTTCAGTGATGGTTCAGACTTACGACAGTGCTGAAAAACCGACTTCTGGCCAGCCCTCACACTTAGAACCGTCACAGCATTCC